>NC_046190.1:33514021-36014021 GCF_011004875.1 Balearica regulorum gibbericeps | reverse complement strand
TTAGTGTACTGTCACAGACAGAGAGAATACGATAATAATGCAATTTATTAATAAATTCTTTATGCAATAATTTAAAATGCATATTTATTTGCTATTGAAAACGTGCAAACGTCATTCCCAGCGTACTTATTGTTTACCTGTAAAACACCAAGATGCCAAATATTAAGTTAAATGTGCAACAAACAGAGCAAGTCCCTGAATGTTTCCTCAGACTATGAGCAACACACAAATCAGCTGGCAAATCTTGTCTCCCAAAGTTGTTGCTCATGATTTCTGTGATGTAGTTAATAACAGTGATAAAGTAAATAACTTAATACTTCAGTTTGTTTAATTTTGGTCCCTAATGCACTTAAAAGGAACGAGAAACAAACATTTGTTAAGTGGTAGAACTATAAAGCTAGCTTTTTAAAATGGAAGAATAAAAACTTTTCCCCTGTAATTACTTTTCCACACAAAATAACCACACCTTCTTAGTGACTCACATAGAAAAAGAACATAATCAAAAAAACAGACCTATAATAAGTTTGTAAAATATTACGTAAGACTTAAATGTCATATGGCCATCTTTTCGCAGGTATATAGCAACAGATCATCCCTGAACTCATTTCAGCAAACACTAGCTGTCATCAGTATTAAGTATCCATCAAAAGATTCCCACATTAGCAATGAATAATCTGCTTCAACTGCAACACGGCACTTCTGGAAAGCAGAAACAAACTCCCCCACAACGCCTGACCGATACCTATTGGCCTTGTTCTGCACTCACAGTAACTGGATATGACATTACACACTAGTCACTCCCTCACCAAGTGTCATCCTTGTAGGTTGCTGATTTGGGCAGGATGCTCATTTATTTTGATCATTTTCAAAACCAAGTTCTGTACATCCCTCCTGTGCTGTAGTTAGTCAGGCACTCACCACTGCCACCTTCTGTACCATGCCTGTTCTGTGTTGCTATGGCTATCCAGTGTCCTTGTTTACATGTACAACGAAAGGAAGGCAGCAGTTCAAGTAATTTATTTTATTAGCTAGCCCAAATATTCTCAAACAGCAGAATTTGAGAATCTGAGCAAGCCTTCAAGGTAGGCCACAGCCGGCCAGCTAGAACAGAAATACAATCAAACAGCTATCATGGCATCATACCACAGGTAAACCTCTGCTTCTACAAGCCACAAAGGTAGAAGTTTGCCCAATTTTCCTAATAGAAAGCATGAGCCAAAAACTAGTGTATTTATTGAAGAGTTGCCATATGCAGCAGAATTTGCTCCAGCAATTTAGTAACAAATGGGATAAACAAGAGGAAAAATTAGTTTTTCACTCCCTCACATACAAGGATAGCAAAGAGGTAGAAAATGATACTAAAAATGAAAGAATTGAAGAACACAAGAGCAGGATGAGGCCAGAGTGGACTGTCTGGCCTTATCCCGATCCTGACAGTGACTGAGAGGAGTTGCCTCGGGATGAATAAGAAAGGCACGGGGATGCAGAGATGCTTCTCAACAACTGCCACGCACCTTCCAGCCACCTGCTGGCAGCTCAGGGGACGTCCTCTCTCCCAGCTTTTGAAGGATTTGCCTTCTGTCCATTTGTCCACTCCCTTCTAAATCTATGCAGCACTTTAGCACCCACTGCATTCCTGAGCAAAGCTTAATTCCAGACCAAGTGAAAAAGAAAACATTACCTTTTTTTTATGCTGAGCTCACCCCCTGCTAGTGCCCTCTAGGCTGATGAGTCTGTACCTCTACCCGTCTCTCCCAGTTCTGCTGCACCCTCCTGAGTTGGGGGACCAGAACTGCAGACAGTATTCAAGATTGGAGTACAGCGTGCTTTTTCACAGAGGCATAATAGTATTTTTTCTTTATTCCTCCCCAGTAATTCTCACCAGTTTCTTTTGCTGTTTCATAACTACTGAACACTGAAGCTCATGTCTAATGAACTAATGAATCCTGAGCAGTAACACTCAACCTAGCATCCATCACTGTGTGTATGAAACTACAACACTCCACTTTTTGTGTAACTTTATATTTATCAGGTGAATTTTATCTATCATTTTAGTAGCCATTTGTTCTGGATCACAAGTCCTTCCTGCTCTTCATGATATCTGTCCCTCCTATTCATTACCCTGAAGAATTCTGTATCATCATCTTAGCGTCTCCCACTTTTTTTCAAATAATTTCTGAATCTACTGAACAGCATCAGTAAAGTTATGCTATCAATAAAACCTGCTTCAGCTGTCCAAATGCTGGAGTTCTACTTACTTGAATTATTTCTTTTAGATTGTTGAAGCAACTGTCTCAACCCTTGGCAGGAGCTCTAGAACAAGGAATAAGTACACTGTGAATAAAAATTACTGGATGTCCTTAAACATAAGCCAGTCTATCTCAATTTGCACGTACATGACTTATGTAAGTAGCTAAGAGTCAGACTGCAGAAGCTCAGTGCACCAGATGCTCAATTACCACATGGATGAGAAATTACTTCGCAATTTAGGATCGCCAGAATAGTTATGTTAACTTTAACATGACACAAACCAGACACCACTAGCAAATAGTACAAAATTTTAATTGCAAGTTAAATGCACTGCTATAAATTACTGGATGAAAAAAATAACGGAACCAACAAAAAGGTCTTTTTTTAGGTTTATTTCATCTCCATGTGGTTCCACTGCAATACTCCCTCCAGTCCATTCTGAATTTCTTCAGTTAAATAGCTATGTCTCCTTTGCAGGATATCAGTAGTTGATTTTAATCTGAGAACATAGCTTAACTGTTCACTGTAATTTCCTGAAATAGACAACTCGTTTAGAACAATCTGGCTCCAAGTTTTCTAACCCACAGATTTTTTTCTGCACAGAGTCCACGTGTGGAGTCCTCTCCTCACAGGATGAGAGTCTCTGCTATGCTATAATTCCCTAATAATCTACACCAGTGCAAGGGGAGAGCACGGTGCTGTTAAAACCCGCTGCTGGTCTAGCAGATGATGCTGTGTAACAGATAGCAGAAAAAATGTTCTTGTTTGCCAGAGAAGTGAGTCTGCCCTCCTCTCTCACCCCTACACACACATCAAACCACATTAAACTCTTTTCTTCGTGAAAAAATATATATCCTTTTATTCTCAGCATGTGTAAGAGACATTAAAGCAGAAATAAATTCCACTTCCCTAAATTCTCTCTGCTCAAGTGCTAGCAGACTACATCAAAAGAGTTAGGACAGAACAGTTACTGTCAATCACAATACTCTGAAGTTACTTAGCTGTTTTTACAGGAATATCACTGAAGTGTGATATCTGCAATTATCGGCAAACACTTTTTTCAAGTTGCTGCTGGAAGCAGTATTGTACCATTTACAAGTGAGCAGACTGCACCACACATAAGTTAAGTGATTCTTCTCTAATCATGCAACCAATACTGCAGAAATGAGAACAAAATTCAAGTCTCAACTCCCAGTGCCCTCTTACCCTCCTCATTCCCTCAAACTTCCCTTTCTGTTCTATTGCAGACAATGGTAAACTGCACTTTGTATGATATCAATGACAGTAAGAATCTGCGCTCTTTGTTCAGATATCCCATTTATTTTAATTAGCACTTTAATAGCACCTTAAACGCTTGCTCTTTTATAATACTTAAATTTGTTTACCTTAACATAGCTTTTTTTGTTTCATGTTTACTCTATTAAAGTATTTGAGTAGTTCTTCATATTAAACAGTATTAAAACACTTCTATTTACTTCAGAAACCATGCACAAGTGTCTAGTAATTTTGAATCTCCAAGCATTGCGGCACGTGAAGAACGGCTTTACCTTGGATAACACTACTAACATTTTCATCCAAAATAAAGTCTTCTAATTGTGTATTTAGCAGGTATGCCTCCTAGCAAACAGTAAAAATAGTGCCTGCACAGCTGTGCTACATGCTACACGTACTAACTTAACATATTACAACCTTATGGCAAGAAAGTGAAGCTCTAATATGATGTTGTCCAAAAAGGTGAACAAAATCCCCTCCACGTGCCAAAATTAACTTCCGGTCCAGACTTCTATGGAGAACATAATTTAATCATAAAGACCGTTTAATAAATAAAGGCTTGAAGTACAGTAAGCTGTTTCAAGCAGAATGGAGCTGCACATTCTACTTAAACCTCGGGCCAGGGGACAGTCAGTCCAGGAGAATTTCCTTTAAAGCCCTTTTCAAACATATTTCGGAAATTCCCCGCTCTATCATGTTCTCACTATCCCCCAGCTAGCAGTGCCACACCAGACCTCCTGACCGTTTCACTGCCAAGCAGGATACAGAAAATGAGCATCAGAGAGTCTGCTTACAGGTAGCCAACTTCCTGATAAAGTGGTCCTCTGACAGTTCAGTTGATTAGTAACGATCAGCCACTGCACAGCAACGTACCTTGCTCGTTCGTCAGTTCATTTTCCTTTATAAATTACGTACCTCTCCTAATACTAACAATTATTTACACGTAGAGAGCCTAGAAGCTGGAGTAACTTCTAGTTACTCTAGTTTTCTTGCTTTTTCAATTCCCAATTTCAATCACTTTCTCAACTCAAGCTAAACTAGCAGATTGAAAAAAGTCATCTCTGTATCCGCAGAAGAATATTGTTATTAAGGCTCCTTCAGCACTCAACAAATTGTACTTTCTAGCAGTTAGCTACAAATTCCTATCAGTTCAATGATCTATAAAATCTTGGTTATTACAGTGGGTTATCTAACCATTATGTTAAAAAAATTGATGAATTTCAGCAGCTAATATTAGGTTCCAGTCTGTACAGGACTGTAATTTTAAATTTAACTATATTTTAAAAGTATTTGTAATCAGGTTTTTCATTCATTTTTAATCCACCCCTATTTTTTTATTATTTATATATTCTGCTAATATACAACCAACACTACAGAAAAGGTAAAAAAGATTTCACAAGTTAGAAATACAAAACCCAAAAAAGGCAGACAGTACACAAGTGAAAATGTTGGAGAAACTACTTGCAAAAGGCATAAAAATCCCATAGCACTATTTTCAAACAAGTCAGGGCTACCAGCAGGCTAACAGAATCTGAAGGGTCAACAGATCATCTAAGTGTTTTTAAAAAAAAAAAAAAAAAAAAAAAAAGTGCTCAGAGAAGATAAGGCTCAAGATGCAAAATGCATTCTGCTGTGTTCATAAACAAAGTTTGGGAAGATTCCTATGTCAGAAACCTTCTTCACGAGGGACAGCCAAGGATTTTTTCCTGAAGTTAAAAGCCTGACAAAAGTGATTATAGGACAATAGCGACAAAAAACCCAAACCCGAACAACACCCCCCCCAAACAGTAGCAATTTGACAAGTTCAGATGACATCCACCAAAGAAACTCAAGGATGAAACAACTGAAGTATTAAATGTGATGTGCATTGTCTGGATTTATAATACATTAGTACCAGAGGGCCTGAATATTACCAAGAGGATACCACTTTGTAAAGAGACCCTAGAGGAAACATGTTGATTCAGTGATCACATTAACCACATTAGCCTGGTATCTGCGTGGGGCAAAGCAGCAATCACACAGTAAAGTGTGATGCACAGGGAGAAGTCGAATAAACTTTTCTGAAGTGAAGTCACAGCTCAATCATACTTCAGGTCTTTAGATTTCCAAAAGCCATTCAGTAAGGTTCCTTAGTAAAGGCTCTTAAACCCCTAACGTGTCTTGGGACAAATCAAAACACCACACACCAGTAATTGGTGAAAAGACACGAAACAAAGCCTGGTATGTCTCCGATGGGAGCTCTGCAGAACTGTGCTCAAGCTTGTGCTCTTCAGCATGTTTGTTAAGGGCAAATAAAAGGATGACAACATTTGTTGATGACACTAAGCAATTCAGAGTAGTGAAGACAAGCACAATGTGCAAACAAATGAAGTAGTTCATACTGCTGAGCAGGCAGCACAATGGCAGATAAAATTCACTGTAGATGTGCATATTTAATGCACATGGTGAAAACAATTCTATTTTTAGATAGAGATGGACTCTGAGTTGCCCATTACCATGCAGGAATGAGAATCTGGCATAATGATAGAAAGTGCTATGAAAATGCCAAATCACTGCTCTGCAATGGAGAAAAAGCAAAAACAACTGCTAGGAATTACTGGGAATAGAGCACAAGGCTGAAAAAACATTATGCCAGCATTTTAACTCCTAGCATAAAAGAACAGGAAGGAAAAGGAGAAATAAAGATGACAACATTTATGAAAGGCAACCAAACAAAAAGACATTGCCTCCAGCTCAGGGAGCCAGAGAGCTATGAATTACTGGAAACTTAGTGAGCCTGCTGGGAGGCAACTGCCTTGCTCTTACACCTTTCTCCTATCGGTCAGCGCTGGAAACAGGGTATCGGCAAGAAGGAACTCTGCCCCGACCTGGCCATTTTTATCACTTATCTCTTTTGTCTTTATTTAGAGCTGGAGCCTTAAAAATTACAATGCAACTCTGAATAAAGACAACAGATAGCAATGATAGCTTAGTTGATCCAAGCCAACGTCCACTGAAATCAGCAGAAGGAACCCATAGGAAATGGGTTTAACCTAGAAAACATTAAGACCCAAAGCTGGCTTCCTCTGAGGTCAGTGACACGCATCTTTGACTTCAGTGCAAGAGGATGATGCCTACAGTGAGTTACGAACAACTAACAAATTCATAAACCATTTCACATAAATTGAGGTAATTGTAATTTACCATCAGACATACCGAGAGCAGAAAACCAAAACCCACAACACATCCGTTATCAGCTAAAGCGTTGATAAAACAATGGGACCGATATGGGTCAAGTCACTTATCGCTGGCTGGTTATAGGGGATGCACAGTAACATGGAACTTTTTTATTACGTGAATGGGCTACTAAGAATGACAGGCCAGTAATTTCAGTACTTCAAAGGGGTTTTTTTCTTTAAAGTACCGTGAAGAAGTATGATGAACTTGGACAAAGCAAAAAAAAGAAAGAAATCCAAACAGAAGAGTACATTTACCCTGGCATACGTCACAGAACAGTAAGTTATTTTCTAATCACACAGTTATCACCTACAGATATCCACACATTTTAAATCTCTGGCAAAACTGGATTAATTCTGTTCTGACATAAAAATGAGACGATAAAATTCCCGATGCAAAATAATCAGAGGTCAAGCAGTCTCCTTGCCGCTGCATGTAGTGAAAAGAATAGCAAGCTCATCTTCACTGCACGCAGCTGAAGCTTATGGGGGTGTCAATCTAAAGGTTTCAACCCTAAGGTAGTATTTACTGATAATATTTAGGTTCAGCTAACAGGAGCATTCTTATCCACATCCAGAGAGACAAAGTATCAGCCTAAAATATTATCTATTAAAAAAATACAGAGGAGACAGAAGTTTATTTCTTCCTAAAAGACGATGGAAAGAGAAAAGATTCTGCAAGTTTATGGTAACCTGAAATCTAAGGAAGAACATCAGCTCCTTTTGGGGAAAGGAGTCCATCTCAGTAACTGTTTAACTCACCAGGCACATTAAGAGAAATGGAGCCACCTAAGCAGGTATTTTAGAAAGCCTCCTTTAAATGTTTCTATTGAACCAGAAAGACAAAATTAGCTAGTGGAAAAAGAGGAAATTAACTGGGAAAAATAGTTCAGTATGATCAACAGACACAGTCAAGTTTTTCTTATGTTTGCTTCAGCAGAGCTCCATCGTGGTGCTCTCCCCATCAAGTCTCTCAGGAGCCCTAAGGGCAACAGCTTGTCCATCTGCAAAGCAGAAATGAGTCTGTCTGAAAGCATACTGTAAATGAGTAAGTGAAAGTCTCTGTGCAGCTCACAGAACCTTGTGACTGCAATTATCAGAGAGCACAGCAAACTTCTTCCACATGCTTCCAAACAAATTTCACAATTAAGTTTCTTTGGTCATTGCCGAAATCCAAATATGCTCCGTTATAAAGATTAAAATTAGCATTGCCAATGAAAAGTTAATGCAACACATTAAGAATACCAACTCCAAAATGTGGATTTTATACAAGATGAAACAGTTCTACAGAGGAGTTTTCAGTGATTTCCTTCCCTCTCTTGTATTGAACAGTCACACAGTAACAGTTAGCAGATTTGGAAAAGCATTCGTCCTCTTTAGGTCTAAACTTGCACACCAAAAAAAAAGTCACTGCTGCATAAAACAAGATTAGAACTTAAGTTAAATGAACATTAAAGCTTACCCTTGAAAATGCTTTACATATAGAAATATGAAAATCTAACTGGAGAGCAAGTCCCCATACCTTTAAAAAAGCCTTTTCTGTATGCATCCAAGTGCTTTCCGACTGGCATATTGTACACACATGTTGGACACCGACAGCCATGCAGATATACAATAAAATCTATCATTTCTGTTTACATAAAAGACAGTATGTTGATACTGGCAACAGAAAAACCAAGGTTTAGAGTTAGTTTTCAATGTCTTCTTCCTTTCAACTGCTCACAACCATTTCTAAGGTAAGATTTTTAACTCCTGTCCTCTATTAAAACTGAGTGTTTGATTTAGTCGAAAGACAGAAAAATAATCCCATTCTTTTTGGGTCAGTTGTTTATGAAATTAGCTTTTTTTTCTTGGATGCTGATTTGTTACTAAATATTATCTGAAGCAACATGCACATATGGGATTCCTTTCTGAAAAAGTTTATGTATTGAATATGAAAAACACATTTTGACTGTTCCAAACATAAGCAGTAAATGTTTAGCATGCAATACCATTCACGTACAATATGTAATAAACTTATTTTTGTCATGTAGTTACAAACGCTAGTCTACAAACTGTACAGTTATCTTCATCGTTTTTGCAATCAAGTCTGAAATTGCTAAATACAGCAGTAAGATTTTTTTTTCTTTTTACAACCAAGTTCTTTTATTATTTTCCAAAACTCAGTTTACAAGATTTCAAGTCTACTTTTTACCTCCCTTGGTGGTTTCAGCAAAGATTAAGGACAATCAATTCTTTCCAAGCTCTCTCCTGGAGCTTGTGTCTGTTACCTCATTTCCTGGCTCCTATGAAGCAACGTGAGACAAAACTTTGGTGAAAACTATCACCATAACATTTACATTTTCAAATACTGAGTTCAGTTCCTCAAAAATAGTAATGAACTCCATGGCACAAGAGATTGAACTTCCTCATCCATCACACTATCTTTTCTTCAGGTGTTCATACAACTGAGAAGGGTTCTAAAATGTTACTGGATAGTTTTCCAACACTCCCAAGCAACCATCCCTTCTTTTCTCTCTTTCACACTTCCCAATAAGATATTTCACTAGACACTCCCACACTGTCAGAGTCTTCTTACCCTTGGTCATCTCTGCTTAGCTCTGTTAAGCACCTCTCTCTCATACTCATTCAAACCACAGCATCACATATAGCACCACTTCTTAAATTAAATACTATTTTTTTTTTTCCTTAGCTTCATCATTCAGGCAGACTTGTAGATCAATTAAATGAAGAATCAGATCTTTGTTAAAGATCAGATCATATTTAAGCTCAAGGACAATACATCATTTGATATTTAAAAGCCACACAAAACAATTTTACTGCTGTAACATAAAAACTTACCCACTTGGCAATTGGACACCCCTGAGAGCTTTTTCCTTCCTTTCCTGTATAAACCACTACCTCTATTCTTACAGCGCTTCCTTTTGCTCCATACCTGCATTAAAAAAAGTCCATGAGTAAACCAAACTGCTGTAGACCATTTTAAAACAGGAAACACTTTCAATAAAACAAGAATAACAAATTTATTTTTACTTGACTGAGAACAGAAGGAAACAAAAATATTTATAAAGTAAAAAAGTACTTCTAAATTTAAAATCCTATTTGCAAGGTGATTTTTGACATCTCTTCTGGTTACAAGCTTCTGCCACTAAGAAAACATTATTTGGGGAAGAAAATGTTATCTGCATGTAAATTGTAGTGCACTTAGTCACTAATGTGATGTGACCTTTCTGTCCAGTCTGCCACAGCTTCTTCGCATGTAGGACACCAGAAATCCTGATTCTACCAGCTGCTGATCTCCATCCTTCCTACTGACTTCAACAGCACCTAAAAGCACGCTGCACTTGAAATTCAACTCTGAAGTTGCAAGAGCTCAGAAGAGACACAGGAGTTTGGAACTGAAATGCTAGTGCTCACCTCAGGCACATCTGAGCAGGAAAACACTTTACAAATGACTACTGCAAAAAGTTTAGAAAAACAAAGCTAAACATAGCACCTGATTTCTCATAACTCCTTTCCTGTTTAGACAGTCAAAAATACTGTGAACATTAAATGCTGAATTTTCCTCACCTGTTCTCCATTATTTCTCTCACAGCAGCCACACTTGGTCCTGTCCCGAGGTGTGTGTAATATGGGCCTTCATCTTTCTCTATAATTTGCTCTGTAAGCAGGTTAAGAAAACTAAGTTGGCACATACAAAATTTATTTACACCATTACAAGTAAGCTTAGAAATGGTTCACAGAAACATCTCCCAAATTAAATTAAAATACATAAAATTTGTCCCTGAAATGTAACAAATAAAGAGCCTCTCCTCAGAGGCATCAAAATTATTTTATGCTTGTTTCCTCTTATTAATCTGCTAGTATTTTTTCTTTATGTTATAAAATAATCCTAATTATAGTAATATTTTGCATTCTTTACAAATTGTAATTACAGGAGCTGACGTATATTGACTAAGTAAGCTTCCCAATATCCTTGATGGTAGGAAAACATTATTAATGTGTTTTAGACAAAGGAGAATGGAGGGAAAATAAATAAGTTATAGTTATATACTACAGAAGAGAAAATACAATCCAGGCCTCTTAACTAGCACTCTGTTGATTCAGAACATTAAAGCAAAGATAAAACAATCTGCCTGCGCACAATTTGTTGTTAAGTCTCTGACTTGTTTTTCCATCTGTGCGCTTTGATATTCTGAAAACACAGCATGTCTAACACCATTCATCAAGCTGTATCTGCAAAATCCTCAGTACTGAGTTGGGTCTGACATATCTGAGTTGGGTTTGACATCCTGCAATGCAAATTATTCCGTATGTGGCCTTGCCTGAACTCTACCTTATCTCTCCCTCTCTGCGACAAGAGGCATCTAGTAGCCTTTGGCATGGACTCTTCAAGGCACACTGACATCGGTCATCAGGACCAACAGTGACAGTAACAAGACCGCTCATGACTATGCCATGCCATTTATCTAATGGCATTTTGGTAACAATGACAATATACCAGGAAATTTTTGCCCCATCCACCTCAGGCAAAAACTAGTTCTAGACCATAAAAATGAGAATCTGATGTACTGCAGATAAATTCACGTAGAGCACAAGTTAGCAATGACAAAACAACAAACAGAAAATCTCCCTTTTCCTCCTCAGTTTAAATTTAAGTAAACAATTTAAACCTGCCAGTTGCAATACCAAAAATATTCAATTCTGCTGCGCTTTGCAGGCCCAAAGAACACCAGGCAAAAGTTACAGAAAGGGAAAAAATAATTTCCTCCCATTTCCTAATGGCAAAACACTGATCCTTTTGCAACAGCTAAGTAAGCGTCAAGTACACCTCCTCACGTTAAAGGAAGCAACATGGACACACCTCCACCTGAAAGGTACAGACAAAAGTTATCAAAAAGACTTACCGACACAGTCACAAGTTGGCAATTCAGATTGTCCTTTTTTTGTAGGTGTATCTATTAAATTTTTTGTAGGCGTATCAAGAAACTTCATCGGTGATTCAAGGAAACTGCTAAGCGTGTTTTTTGCTGGAGAACACCCTGAGTCGCCTGTGCTCTGTGGGTGGTCAGTACCCAAACTGGTTGACGTCAGAACGGTCACTTTGCCCGCGCACTCCATATTCCTGAGAGCTTCAACAGCACCTGGTAACTGGGCCCCACCACAGGGAACAGGCAGCACCTGTAACTTCGGATCTACTTGTTGTTCGACAGCACCCTGCTGAAGATAGGCTTTGTCTTCACTATGCATTTCGTGAGCTCTCAGGTTAGACTGATTAAAAGTTTGAGGCAAAGGATGCATCTGACTGACATTCGCTGTTTGCTGTACCTGAGAATTACATTTTTCTGTAAACATCGGTAGGTTTTCACTTGGTCTGTTCAGTAAGGATGCTGTTTTCAACTGGGAAACAGCCAGAGGATTACGGGAGGACAGGTCGCTGTGTTGGTTACATGCAACAACTTCATTTTTCAGTGGATCAGTGCCTAGTGGGTCGCCAGAGCCTGCAGTTTTGATTTGCTCATTCACCACTTCACAGGCAAACAACCTGTCTTTTTTTTTCTCTTGTGGTACCTCAGGTAAACATCTATGGAATTTTATCTGCGTTTGCGGGAGAAATAACCTAGTTTTTTCTTGTGATGCTAAAGTATTTTGATTCAGTGCTCTCTGTACTTTGGTTCTCGGAGATTTTTTTTCAGACGGAGCGATTCTGGAGTCCTGTGGCATGGTTTGACCAAACTTGTGCAGTTTTGATGATATCCAAATGTCCTGTAACTCACTATGCTGGCATGACAGCAGCTCTAGCTGGTTTTGATTATTTTGTTGATAGCGTGCTTCTTGAGGCTTCTTTTTGTGTCTTGGTTTCCATGGTGCAGCATTTCCTTTTTTATTTGTTGGTTGCTTTTGCTTTAACAGTAAGGAACTATAATTATGCCTAAAAAATACAGATTCTTTTTTCTGCAACACATCTTGGTTATATTTTGGCTGCCTCTCGTGTGATATTAGGTTAAGCAGTGATGCCTTTATGTCATTCTTCTGCTCTGGATTTGTCTGGTTTGATTCAATTAGCGCTGCAAGTTGAGTTAGTTGTGTAGCTACATCCTCTTCATCCTGGCTGTGAATTCCTCCTTCTTTAACCAAAGAACTAGCTTCCAAGTTCAAATCATTACAGGTTGGCTTTTGCTCTAACTGGCCAAGAGTTTCCAAGTTGTTACTTGTTTGCTGGACATTACATGAAGCATTGCAATACCGTGCAAGGGTGACCGGATCATGAGTATAATTTTTCTTGGTAGTATATCCTGAAAATGATTTTGCATTAGATGTTAGGTCAGATAAAGTTTTGGTATCTCTTGAGGATAACTGCAGCTTATACATCTCACCAGCCAGATTGGCAGGCTTATCACGCAATTCTGAAATTGAACTTTGGCCATTGTATAACACTGCCTTATTAGGGAGCTGTTTCTGTGAGTGAGCGCAGTGAGCCAAGAGCTGTTGCTCATTCTGTAAGTAAGTGTCTTTGATTTCTTTTAATGTAGAAGATGTGAAGGAGGAGGAGATATCCCTTTTGTAACTATGGAGCAAGTTGGAAGTTGTTTCTTCGGTACGTTGAGCACTTTCAGTTTTAGCTGGTGAAGTTGTTTCTAAAGGGGCTTCAGATAACTGTGTTAAAGCTTCAATAGCTACAACCTGCTCTACAGTTAAATTCCTGGTTTTAATCAGGGACAAGAAAGTCGGCTGGAGTGCAGAATCCTCACGCTGTGTCTCTGCGTTAGGTACTTTAAAGCCATCCTTCCCCACATGCACTTCCTCTTCAGGCAGTGGAGGACAACACAAGCTTTCTTGCAGATCTGAAATGGAACCCGTCTGCAAAACTGACTGATCAGAACCCTCAAAGATGCTGCAAGTGCAGTTTTCCTCTTTTATTAAAACATTTCCTTGTCTTTCTGGGTGAACACAGCCAACGCCAGTTGTCAGAGTGTTTACTATGTTACTCAGATTGGTACCCTTCATCCATTGCATATGGGAATTGCTTGTCAATTCTGTCCTTTCCTCCACAGATACTTTTTTCAGTGAAGCGACTGCTTCCGATGGTGAATAATGTAGGGTTTTTATACCATTTTTGATGGCCTGTGCAAATGATTTTTTGGGGTCAGCTAACCGACTGGGAGAGACTGCTCTTTCACTGTCTTCAACGTTTTTCAAGTGTTCGTTGCCTGTCACAGTTCCATGGATATCTCCGTTGACATGGACACCAAAAGATGGCTTCTCGTTATGTGCCCACTTCTCTGCTTCTAAGCCTGTCATTCTTTCTTTCTCCTTAGACTGCACATTTTCGATGGGTACTGTTTGGTTTGTTTTCACCCTGTATTTTTCACCATGACCACATATACTGCATTCCATGAGTTCTGGTCTGCGGCCATTTACTGGTTTGTTTTCTAAATTCGCCTAGAAAATAATAATAAAAAAATTTGTTGTAACAGCTGTTCAAAAACATTAAAAATAAAAAGCATAAGATTTGCAGCAATTAAACCCTACTTTGACAGATATGAGAAATATCCTAATTAAGCATAAGCACAGACATTGGAAAAAACCCAGGAAGTCATAAAAAAACCCCCTGAAGCCTAAAGACCTTATCCATATTTATAGCTATTTTTCCTTGTTGTTGGGGAGACAGAGGAAAAAAGTGTGTGCATGTGGTGGTGGTGGTGGTAAAGAAATTAATGAACACATAAAGGACGTCAGCATTTAGAATCAGAATTAAGAATTCAATTTTTAATGAATTTGCATAAGCAGATGAAAGTCTTCCTTGAGTTCAAAGCAGGACTGAAATCTAAAGGTTTGTACTACAGAAAGTTTAGGAGTAATTTGGTATAATTACACCGATTTGGCTAGATCAATAAACTGATACAACACTTGGATGGACACTCTTGCAAGAATGGCTGGTTTTTAGGCTTAGTTTCAAGTCCTTAAAAAAATGACAAAACCTAAGCTGACATGGATAGTAAGCCAATTAATGTTAGCTCACCTGGAAGCTACCCTCCAAACACTGTGTTTAGCTTCCGTATTTAGATGGCAACTTCCAGATTTCTGAACAGTCTCTCACGCAGCTACCCTTAACAGTATTTTAGTAAACTCTAAATTCTAATATTTGGTTAAATATATTCTTCATCTTCACTGATATGATACAATTCATGTGGTTGAAGCAATATCAAAATCTAGACAGAGTCAGAATATTGTGTCCTTGAAAGAATATGTATATAGGCCTTAAGATAATATTACAGATATGAAGTAAGGAGTTGTGCAATTTAAGTTTAAAAAAAAAAAGACAGGAACTCAGAAACAGCAATAAAGGCAGGAATCCAATTTTTATTATGTTAATCAAATTTTATTTCTATTTATATTAAATTTTCTTTTAAAAATAATTTTAAGTCACAATAGACAGTGTTGGTACTTAATCTTACTGTAACATCTAAGTTATCTAAATAATCTGTAGCCTTAAGCCCTATAACAAGAAAACTAGTACTGCTTTTCAAATCAGATAGAAGCAATACAGCTGGTTAATTAACCATACACTGGCATGGTACATCTTAGCAGTTCCCAGAAAATAGCAGCCATTTTAATATAAAACATTCAGTTAAATCAGACATGATTTTGTCGTCATACCAACTAAAGTACACGGACTGCTCTGAGAAAACCCAGAAGAACAAATGCAAAATAGATTTATGATTAATTATAACCATCAAGATGGAATTGCCAGAAACCCCCAGGCAAAACAAGGCATACGGATCCAGCTCCATCTGGAGCCCGGTGTTCACCTCACAACTGATTCCCAATTGATAAAAAACAAAACCAGGAATCCCTGGCATGTCCTAGATATTATGAGAGGCATCATAAATTCTCATGGAAATGCTATGCAAAAACATGTCCAGCACCTAATGCAGCTAACCTATGGAAATTACGTTAAGAAAGAAAAAGATACCTTATTTAATGCTTTTTCATTACACACAGATGCTGACTAATGGTCTGTGAGCCTCAGCTCCTCTGGATCCTGGTGATTTTCAATGAATGATCCACAGACCCAGGGGATCACTGAGCAATTTCTAAGGGATCCACAAAAGCCATTAAGCAGCTCCATTGTTAGCAGGGGTAAATGCATTACATAGGCCTCTGCAACCGTACCAGAAAAATATTTTAAGGGTCCACCATGGAAAAGTAAAACCCCATAATTCTATACCTGTGCAAAAGCTGAATTTCCATTACCTTAATTTAACTTTGAAAAGAACTAGCATATGAAATTGCTGTTTTTTCTTCAGCAAAAGTGTATCTAAGATCCCTATCAGTCCAAAAGTTGTCCCAATCATGTAAGATTATTATTAAAAATTATTTAATTGGACAATTAGGAGGCTGAGGAGGTAGAAGCAAAGAGATTAAAATAATTCCTCAGCATTTCTACATTTTCAACACCACAACATATTTTTGTATTCCCTTCATTTTTAGAGGGTGTTAGTCACCACATTAAAAGAAAAAAAAAAAATCTGTCTGGTAAATTGAGAGCAATGAGAGGTGGGGGGAGAAGAGGAGGGTTCACCTCTGATCAGCAGAGATGAGAAGATCTGACACAGTCCACTGACAGCACTCAACGTGCAAAAACATCATCTTGCTTCTCTCAACTATAAAATACTGTCATCTGACCAAAACGCACTGCTTACACTCCAAAATACTCAGGATATTCCCTAATCTGCTACTAGTGCACAGGTGCAGTGCTGTGTCCCTATAAGACCCCAGCAGTAAAGTGGGATTACTTCTAAAATAAAATTATTCCGCATACATCATAATTTCCACTAATATTACTGGAAGCTGCCCACATGCAATGAGGAAGAAAAAAGAACCAGATGAATCATATCATTGGCATGATTTGGTTCATATTTTATTTTTCCACACAAAAAATAAATATTATCATAAAATCAGATTTTTTCAAAAAAACCAAACTTTCTTCCTTTTGAGCACGATGTTGCTTTTTCTCTTCTGCTACTGAACTGCAACGAATCCTAAAAAATACCTATTTCTTTCCTCTCTTACCAGACTTTCCAGTGGCCTTTTCTGTTTAGTATGTGAAGTTATTGTTTCCCAGCATAAAAAGAAACGCAGACATACTAGCAGGGGCAGAGCTCGTTTGATTCTTCTCCTCAATGTAAGTCTGGCAGACCAAAAGTAATAGCTCAGCAAAAACCTTTTGCTGCTGAACAACCCTAGGAGCAATCTGTCTTCAAGTCCTGAATCAGGACTCAAAAAAAACCGTAGTGAAAACTAGAGACAAGGATACCACAAATCCAAGCAAGTCTTAAAATTCATGGAAGTTAAGCATGTAAGTCTGATCTGATTGATTTTTAAATCTTTTACACAAGTGTAATGAAAAGCTGAAGAATAAACTGGATCAATAAAAGTAATTTCCTCTCTTCCTCATTAAGGAGAGCACTACTTTATCTGGAGACATAAAACACTCACAAATCACGCTCAAGCTTAGACTGTGCAGTAGTTAGTGCTATTAAGACAGGAACCATAGAGTACAGTCTGCTGTAGCCATTGCTGTATTACTTAAACATCAACCAGACAATATCTCTTATACACACACAAATTCACTCCATGAGCCAATGCTTCCAGCACACATGAAAAGTCAGTTACAGCAAATCATTTCACCATTCTGAAAAGGGTCAGACTTTAATATTAAACTTTTATTTTAACACAAGACGCCTCCAAGGTAATGCAAAGATTTTACCAATTCACAATCAAAATACAATGCTAAAGCTACCCTAAAGACATTTCCACATCTTCTGTATAACGGAGAGCAGGCCGTAGGTTTATGTCTCTTGTTTCAAACCTCCATTGGTGGTAACAACATATAGCGTACTAAAGGACACAACCAGAAACAATTACTCCCATAAACCAGAAATAATAGATGATGCCCAGATCAACTGCTGGTAAAACAGCTCTACGAGCAAGTCATGACAAGTTACACCATAACCAATGCCAAGTCCCCCTAACTAGCCCTCCCTTCAGGATTGTGCCCAGGTCCCCACGAGAATACAGTACCCAACAGACCAAAAAATACTTGCACCTCCTAGCTTGTGCCAATAACCAGGATGACCCGAAAAGCAGTTCTTCTGAGGTCACAACATCCACCAATATAAAAGGAAGAGTGGGCGAGAAGTACTTGCACTTTGCATCTCTTTTCCATTGCGGTGCAATGGGTAAGTTTGGATCCTGCTGCAGTGTCTGCAGCCACGTAGCCAGCCCCACATGCCCTTCCACGTTGGCACAGAGCTGGCAGCTCCTCAGAGCTCAAATACTGCAACAGAAGCTTTCTTTCAGAAAAACTGTTTGGAAAAAACCTCAAACATACTTAATCTAACATTCAAACAGGGTGTTTTATTCATGGTCCAACTGTCAGATGTCACTGCTTCACTGAGAGATAAGAAGCACCAGCCAGCTGACGCGCAGCAATTTACTCCTATGCAATTTATTCCTGTTTGCTAGTGTCTGCTCCCCAGGACATGCAGAAATTCAGCGGAATCCAGGATCTGCACTGTACAGGACCAACATACAGGGATACGGAGATAAGATATGGACAGGACAGGAGATAGGGAGACAAAGAGCACAGGTGTGAAGAAACAGTTGCTTATGCTGAGCACTATGTAGAAAGCTGTGCCCTGGTTAGAACAGAGACAAAAAGTAAGGCGGGATGCTGTGGAAAGTATAGGACACCTTGTAAGTACAGCCATGTTTTTTTGTAGTCCAAAATAAATGCAGACACAACAATACACTTAAGGATAAACTTCTATTTAGGACCACACTACTTAATGTTTGACTACCATAACGCAGACAACAGCAATGGGCTGTGAGTTGCTGCCCAAGGCAGCACGCTACCAACAGAGTGGAGAAGAGCTGAGCAGGGGCCAAGCTACAAGCTGGGGCATATTCCCACGAATCTCACCAGAGGCATGAAGAAATTACCACCACACTTGCGTAACAACCATGGACATGAAACAGTCTCTTAGTAAGCTGCACTTCTTCAGCGGCTCAGGTAAGGCATGTTTTCTATAGGTCTTCATGCAGAGAAACAGATTGAGGCCCTTTATTAATGTAACACAGCCTGCATATACAAGATGTTTCGTTCCTCAAGAGAACAACATTCACAGATGGCACCGAGGGACAGGACAGGTAATAATTCTGCATTTTAGACGCTACTGAGATCAAAGCAAATAACCTCTACTCTTGGCAAAATGGCATAGACAAGTTTTAGCAGACAGGCTGTTTTATACGGAAACTTAGGGGAAACAAGAGGTTCTGCAAATCTGGAGAAAGCAACCCTACCTGGGACACGTGGCAGAGATCACTCAGGATGTCCGGGCTTTCCTGGAGGGACCTCCTCACTCCCAACTTTTCTGCCCCTCAGTATCAAATCCACTCAAAGCCACCAACTGGAGTAGCACAGCAGGTACCATTTCACACTAGATCTTACAGCAGCTGGAAAACCTGCTCTAGTTGATGGTGGGTTTGGGGTTTCGCCCCCCCCATATCTGTAGCCACAGTAACAAAGAACATTCTCCAAGCTACAGCTTAGCTCTCTCCTCCTCAGTTTCATCTCCACTTTATCTACATTTATATCCTCTTTGCTACATTCTTCAAACACCAGGCAGCTTTTCCACCAGAAAAGTTCCTTATCTTGTCTTTCCATGAGGAATTAGTACATTATGGCCTTAAAGTCTTTACATCTTTGCTCTCTTCATTTTCTCTCCTACACCACTACCAGTCCTCCTGCCCACCTTGTGTAACAACTTCAGTGAGACCACTTACAGAAAAGATCTACAGTATTAGACCCTAAAGGATGTACTTACTAACAAAATCAAAAACGACAGGATGCTGATTCTGGCTCTAAAGGCTTCAAATGCTGACCCCCAGAGAAGTGTATTTATTGCATCACTACATGGAAGTAGGGTGTCTCAGCCACAAACTCAAATTACTGTTTCTGTCAACCCTGAGCTCTAGGTTGTGAAATCTACAAACAGGAACAAGAAACAAATAGAGTGAAGGACACCCCATTCTCCTACACAGGCACCCAAGAAGTGGATGTGTTAAGAAAGGAAAAAAAACTCAAACCAACCCAAACATTAGAGTACTTTTTCTGCCACAGAAGCAAACATAAACAAGCATCTTGCTCGGTGTTTTTTGTTTGGTTCAGTTTGGTTTTTTTACTGGTGTTTTGAATTACTCAATCATTTGTCTTCAACATTGAAGCCGAGCACTCAAAGAGACACTGGCAGCTCTGGAAAATATAACACTCAATTAAGCCACAAAAGACAAATGGTATAATCAGCAGCAATATGTATTCCCTAATACAACCTTCCCCTAATGTGCTTTAACTCAAATGCAAAGATGAAAGAAATTCGGTCTTTGAATTTATCCATCCTAGCTAATGTCTCTTGTGGTCTACTCATTTATGAAACTATCACCACAGCGTTAAGAAAGTACTGCCTGGCCCTTAACTGTAAATGGAGAATCATCACAGTGTTCGTAACAGGGTCTTCAGGGAACAGATCACAGCTATATATAACATTTGTAGCAATGATCTGAAAGAACAGCGAAATTAATACTGTTAGAAAAACAGCAAATAATGAAAAGATCAAACATGACGCTTCCTAAATTAACTGGCAAGCCAGCTGCAAGCACACATTTCAATACAGCTAAAGGTGAAGTTGTGTATCTAGCCACAAAAACATGGGATTATATTTACAAAATGCAGGTTTCTCTCTTAGACAGCAATGACTTTAAAGAGGACATTAACATGGTCACAGTAACTATAGAAACTCCTATTGCAACTTTATGGGCATTAGTGAGATTCTTGCGTGCATAAATAACAATATAATTAGGAAAAGACGGGTTACTTTCTATCCTGTACTCGGCACTTTTGCACCTGCTAGTGGAATAAAGCGTCCAGTTCTGGCATACCCAATTCAAGCACGAGATTGATATGCTGGAAAGAGCTTAGAGGACCACGAGAATTACAAAGGATTGAAGTATCTTGAAGTGAAAGCCTCAAGTTCACCCTCTACTCACTCTGCAATTTACCAAAGAAAAAGAAAATGGAAAAGCCACAAACTGCGGCTAAATCTATGTGGAAAAGAAAGCTGATAACAGAAGGCTCCTTGTTCTAGCAGACAAAAGTATAACAAGACTCAGTGACTTTAAGTTAAGGTCAGAGAAGTCTGGACTGGAACTATGGTGCACATTTTTGCAGTGGGACAGAAAAAGAATAAAGAATCTTTTAAGCATCATGTTAGGTGTTTTGATGCACTTTTCATCCACAGGAATTTTCAAATTCAAGTTCTTTGAGATATCTTTAAAACACCATGCTTAATCCCATTACACTGATACAGTATTACAACCTCTCAGGACAAGAACACAAGATCACAGTGATCCTGCCTGGCATTACCATATGCGAACCAAACCGATACAAGTTAGTAATTTTCCTTCAGTTTCTGTTCAGTAAAGATCTAAATATAACCTTTCAGTTCCTATAATCTAACCAGGAAGATATTCAACTCCTTAAATCTAGGGCCCAGTTTAAGTGCCCACCCATCTGTTGTACAACCAATTATATTATTTACAAGTTGCTACATGCTGATCGCTGCTCTCAGACCCGATCTGCTAAGGACACACCACCACCGTAAGTTAACGACGCTAACCAGCCCTCACACACATCTATCTTGTTTTCCCCTCACTTGGAAATATCAGCACAGGTCCCAAATACACGTTGCAACAAGTCACACACAAGTCTTCTCCAAATTTAAACACCTATATTACGGGTATATTCTATCCTGGTTTTAAAGCTGATGAGGACTAAAAGAAATAACTAATACTCTTTAGCAATAGAAAAGTTGGTGACAGGTATGTCAGAGGAACAGCTAAAGATAATTCAGATAAAAGAAAGAAAAATAGTCATGCTGATCACTTAAGCTATCAAGCTACAAGGCTGCAGCACTATTCAGGATTTTGCATTTATATTTTGGTTATTCTCATGAGGAAAAAAGTCTTAAAAAATGGCAAATGACGTTTTGCTTCTGTCTCTATCAGAGCTAGCACACCTGTGGCTTTAAATGAAGCTCAAAATGGAATTTACACTGCACATAACTTCCATTTTCTCTTTATAGGAGTACCAACTCTCTCACACACTGGAATAACAGCAATGTTGTGCTGGAGCAGCACTGCAACAACAACGGTGTTTGCATTGTGGAATTCAGACAGTGATCATCTGTCACAAAAGTAAATGTTTTATGTTTTTAAATACACAGAAATTTTTCCTCTTATTCACAAGTTCAGGAAAATATTTATTTTAGGAAAATTAAACATAGACCCAAATTTTACTACAGAGCATCAATTAAATTATAATGCGATACAGACAACAACAAAAAACACTGATTGAGAAAGGAATTCACAATCAAGCATTGAGGCACAAACCACTCAATTTTAAGTCAGCCTTGAAAAATCCTATTATTCCAAAAGGCTTATTATAGCTGTTAGGACAACAAGGCCAGCCAAATATATTCTATATACTAATCTTACGTAAGTTAATGAAAAGTGATTATTGTTAGATCCTTATACGTAATTCCTGTTTTGTTTTTTTTCTTGATACTGGTTAAGTTTCATGTATTTGACATTTAAAAAGAAAATACCTTTATAAGAATGCATGGATCCTTCTTACCTCCCAAATGAAATCCTCTAATTACAAATTTATTTTAGTAGGAATGAAATCTTTTGGTCTCTACATAGGCAAGGCTCCTACTAATGTCAATGGGAAAGTCTGCTGGAGTAGTATCTGCTAAATTAACTTTCTCATACTCAGTAACACTAAATACAAAAATCCTAATACAACATCACAGAAAGAAAAAAACAAGGAAGTCAAAATCTGGTGCCACTCAAGTAAGTTTGAGGCTTCTCATTGGTTTTCTCCCACATCAGTTACTAAAAGCAATAAACAAACTTGCTTAGCCATACAGTATTGGATTCCAAACAAGTGGTGCCCATTTCAAAGCATTTTCTAGATATTACTATCTACAAATGTATGAACAAACAGCAAACACTGCCAACAGATTTCCGGAATTTGCAAAGCCATCTCAATTATTTCAATGCCTACATTACATAGAACAAGTACAAATATTCAGCAAAGCTCATAATTCAGTACCAAATACAAATAATATGAACAAAACAACATACCTGGAACAGGAAAACAGTGCTTATTTTGTAATGTTGTAACTTCATTAAAAATTCCTAAACAATGTATCCATAAACCGATGCATCTGACCTTAATCTACACAGGTACATTTTCCTTCCCACAAACTATGTTTCTTTTACTATTTTCTGACATTTTTGATCACAAACACATTTTCTACCTTTTTAAGAAGCTCCACCTCTAAATCCACTAAAGTGAAAGACCCAGCACTGCACTAAAACACACAGTGCAGTCAAGATCTACAAATAAATGGTGATTCAAAACCATGCAAAAACCCTCCAAACCCACCATAACCACTAGGTTCAGCCTGGCCTTACTCAACACCTCCCAGCCTCATTGTGCCTCTGCCTCCACCGTTCCCTGAGGAGGAGCAGTGCTATCTTCACCGCTGCTCTGCTACAGCAACAAATGAGTTAAAACAGAAACCCCTACTCCTCCCTGTCCTCCTCTCAAAGGAAGGTGTCCCTTTCTTCCCTCAACATTTCGGGGAGTTGGGTTTAGGGGTGAAAAGTAGCACGATGGTGCTGCTGAGCAAGCAGCGCAGGGGTCCTGAGAAGGTGGATGGGAGAGGGAGCAGCAGTGAAGTAAGGGAGCTCTGCAGGAACAGGGGGCAAGGGAAGGAGAGCGTCTCTGCATCCAATCCAGCTCACTCTGCACCACAGGAAAAAAGTTCACAAGGGACAAGCTTCAACTCCTCCAGAAACTGGCTGGAAAAATTAACGATTAGAAAATTACTAGAGTAAGATTAATAATTTACAGACCATTTACAAAGGCGTTCTTTGTTAAGACTCCATTCAAAAATGTCTACATACGTGAGTAGCCTCAGCAGTACTGTACAAACAAAATATGGAAGTGCTTCATATGTTCACGAGTGCATTCAGGTGGAAGGGCTGGAAAGGCTGCACGTGGAAGTGTGCTACTAAATGACAACCATCATCACGCCTGCGCACAACGAGTGAGGTGCATGAGCCCATCAAGGGCAAAAAAAAAAATTAATGCCATTTAGGCAGACACACATCCAGTTTGAGAAAGGTCAAAATTACAAGAACATTACTTTAAAAAAAATTAAACCTAGATTTTTTTAAACTAAGTTAACAGCTAAGTTATTTATCTTAATTTAAAAAATAAAAGTTAACTAATGAGTTCTGTAGGACACTCACATACCAAAAGTAAGCTCTCCCTATCAAAGGGAGCAAAACGGCATGTAAGAAATAGGCAGACACTTTCAACCAGTACTCAAAGTAATTTTAATCAGTATTTCCTGAAGGAATACGTTCCAAGGTGATAATGTTCCTTTAAAAACCACAAAGAATAAGATAAGTATTTTCTGGAAAACATCCTTTCCAACTTGTATTACACTGTTCTGTCGTCTTCCTCCGTAAAATTCCACTGCAGTACAATTCCATCCATTGACTTGCTCATATCTTATTTTAAATGGGGGAAAAAAGTAATAAAATTTAATTTCTTCCAGCTAAATGTTCTGGCAGATATTTTGCACTAAAAACGTACACCACAATTTAGAATAAACAGTCAAAATCAGTTCAATCCATGCTTGCTCAAAGCATTATCATGAACATTAGCAGTTACGTTCCTTAACTCTTGTTAACAGATATACGAGCTTGGGGAAAAAAAAGTGTATGTTTAATTTCTTGAAGATGCAAAACTAAAACTGTATTGTAAAAAGGGTAACAGCAGGTCTGCCAAACCAACTGTGTATTTTAAAGTTGTTTTTGATAAGAAACCCTATGCTTTGTATGTGTGGAGAAGTAAAATTAAGAGAGTGCTCAAGTATATATTTGTAGCTTTGATGGAAATGAAACTTTTACTGGTTCCTAATACGATGTTTATAAACAACCCAAAAGTTCTAGATACTGAGTCATCTCTGGCTTTTGGCTTGGCTTAAACTGAACAGATTTTACAGAGTTTAGCAGGCATCGTTTGCACTTTTCTGGCGCGCACGATTACCATTATAATGTTTATGCATAAATAAGCAAACAGAATCAGTCAGAGAACAAAGAATTTGCGTGCAGTTATAATACTCACTTAGCACTGCATATATTATTCTGGATCTCTCCCACAGTCTCTTCCCCCTTGTCTTTTTTTTTTTTTTCCTTTTTGTTTGTTTTTTTTAAGTCTCCATCATTTCAGCAAACCTCTGCGGCCATCCAAACGGTAGCCTTGGCTCCACAGAACCTCGTAGAAAGACCATGGGCTGTACTTCTTTATCAGCTGTATCTTGATCTGTGGGAAGTTTCCTTACTGGTGCCAGTGCTGTCTATACTTGATAACTGTAGATTTCCCTGACAATATAATGCCATGTTCAACTGTCTCATTCTTCTGACCTCTGTGTTAATAAACTTTCATGTGACTGCAAACAATTCCCCACTCTTAAGGAGGGGTGCATTGCACTGCCCAAATTGAGTGAGAACACTGCTAAGTGGCTAAAAGGAAAATGGTAGTAAGTGCAGCAGGGTATATAACATGTTTTTTGAAACGCAGGCGAATTAATTTTTAAGTATGAATCCCATCTATGTAGACTTTCCATTATCAGGAATAAAATTAAAGAAATATCTGCTTAACTAGGGAAAACACAATATAAACCATAAAAAAAGCCATGAGTATGTTCCTTCCTTAGTATTCAATTACTATGAACTCACAAAGACTCTTCAATGAGCATTTGCTTGCTAGAAGTAATGAATATTTCAGATGTTCTTTGAAAATAAACATGGAGAAACCAATACAGTATTTATGGCACAGAAGAATTTCCTAAGTGACTCCTCCTACAACAACCAGAAAGGAGCACCAACACACAAGTGTGGAAAATGACAAATAGTAAATGAAAGGTACAGTATAATAGTATGTATCCCTTTTAGTCTTAATGTTTATATCTGTCCAACCTGTTTTCAACAGGAAAGCATTGCTTATTTTCACCCTATCCAGAAGAATTCGTAAATACATTGGTCCCAAGAAGCACAATTAGAAAGAGTTCTAGCCATGCAAGTAGATAAATGTGTGTCTAAAAAAACTTAGGAGGATTAGAAAAATACTAACTCTATGTATTACTGGAAGAAAGTACTGCAAATAGTCCTTTAAGAAAGTTTACAATACTATTTGAAGCAAAATACAAAGAAAAAAAAAGGAAATATTCTGTTAAAATTTTGAAAGCATCACTGATCATATGCTTTCAATCACTACCCATCATTAAATCAAATCTTGAAGTTATAATTCCATAGATACAACAATACCACTTTACATGGCAGTCCCATCAAGTTAGAGCCATATACCAGAAAGTCATATTTCTAAAAACGCCCCTGTAAAGAAGCCTGCAAATTATGCATTTTTTTTCTAAGTTTACTGCAGCTGACAGAGAGCTACAATGTAACTTAAGATGACCAACCTCCTTCCTCCCCTCCAAAAACAAAGGCAAACCCCACCAACCCCAACCTAGATATTTCATGAGACACCTTCAGGGATACCATGCCTTACTCGGTACACGGAAGCAAACAAACTCGTATGAAATACACTTCAGCACCACAAAACAAAGACAAATACTAGAAAACACAAAGAACAATACTTAAAACCAAAAGAGGAAACAGTGCGGAATCAATTCAGGAAAGGAAAAGTCAAACCAGAAAGAGACACAAGTCCAGTGACTACCATATGATACTATGCACACAAAACCAGAGAAGCCTTTCCATTTGAGAGTCAAGGTAAAAAACCAAAACTCTTCAGAAGGCTTTTTGGAAAGGAGAGGAATGACAGCATCATATTACACAGCAACCTGCCCTGCCATCAAATCAGAAACAGTGGTAAAATGAACTCAAAGAGAAAAATCTGAAGATCCGCTATGAACCCTTACTATAGACAGACGCTTATCACACACAAAAAAGATTTTTCACACTTTGACAAAACAGGTGTCATACCAACTACACGTTACAAAACTGACTCATCTACAAACAGTCCTTATTTTGCACACTACTATCAACTTAACCACACAAAATGTAGAATGAACAAATGCTAAAGTTTTCACTACACCTATGCGGTACGAGAGCAGCAATAATTAAAATGAGTAATTAAAAGCATACCCATGACTTAATGAAAAATGCTAATTTAATAGATTAATTTATTTAATGAAAGAAAAAAGCATTTGCTTGTGTTGTACAATCACAATTACTGTTAGCGTACAGGGAGGGAGTTTGCACAACTACTCCCACATGAAGGCAGACACCCTTGAGGTTGGACATACTTGCAAGTCAAATGAGATTATTTGCTCCTTGCTTAACTTTTAACTTTGCTTTGTCTTACAAAATCGTAACTCCTTAGAGCAAGTTTCTGTAATATGTAACAGCGAAGACAAAACTGGTAAGAAATTGGGATGTTTTCAAATAAAATTACACTACAGACACTCAGCATTTATCAAATTTACTGTATCAAATAACTTCTGAAATTTTAATGTACTGAAACAATACTAAACTGTCTCATATTACATTTAGCTGGTATAAGAGTAAAGTTTAAATTAAGTTTAATAACATATTTTTTTCTCATTTTCCTTTGCCTCATACTGTATGTACCACCCATCTTGCACAATCCATCCTCCAACATGTTCGTTTGAAACAACAGAATTAATGACTTCTTTCTATTCAAAAGAGTTTAAAAACTAACTGAAAGATGCAACATCAATGTGCTACCTGTTACTTTAAAAACCATTAGTCATCAGCATAGTAAGTCTGTATTTTGTTATAGAAACGTTTCCATTTGAAACACCAATCTTTTGTTATGGTGAAAGATAGCCATCTTAATTTTGAATAAATGTGTTACCACGTGAAACTGAAGGCTGTTATAAGTTTACAGAATTTTCAGTTTCACTTGAGGTGTTCTAAAGTTTAAAGCAAAAAGGAAATCAAAACTACAGTAAGGCAAGCATAATATTTCCACTTTTGTAAATCTGGTTTGCACTGTAACATTGACTTCTAGCATTAAATTTCAGATGCCATAAAATCTGTATACTAAAAACCCCACCAACACTCAATTGATACCTTTGGAAGTATGAAACTAGGAATAGAGAAAATTAAAAGTGAATCTTCAATGCAATGGAAAGCTAACTTTTTGGTCCGCAGACTTGTGCAGAAAGATTCAAATATGTATACAACATGCTGAAGAGAAAGACGGAAGGAAAAAAAAAAAAAAAAGAACATGTTCTGTGCTTTTAAAATTAGCTAATCTCCTGAATAGCTGGAAAGCGCCGCTTCCCAGATATTAACCCTTTGGATTCCTGCTCTACATGACAAGAAAACGCTGCTTAAAATGGGAGGGGATAAATATTAAAGCAATTATCGGTTACCTTTAAAACTCTTTGCTTCCTCCTCTGAGGCCTTTTGTTTTCAGTTAGAACCTAAAAAAACATCAAATTGCAGAATAAGTTGTGGTCACAAAGGCAGACACCTCCGATTTTATTATCAAACTGCAATATTTCTCAAATACCCGGAATGCTTTACATGCGGCACTTTGGAGGGGCTGACGGAGGCTCTACGCGGCCCCTCCGCCGCCACCCCGACAGACGGCGACGCCGGAGACGGCCGAGGGGAGAGGCCCCGCCGCCCCCCTGGAGCCGGCCTCGCTGGTGCCCCGCATTCCTCACAGCGGCGCCCACGAGGCGGCCATCTTGCTTCCTGCCGCAGCGGCGCCCTCCTCCAGGCGGCGTCGCGGGCGCGAGCCTCGTGCCGGCTCCGCGCCGCCCCCGCCCGCCGCCCGCGCGCGCCCGCGCGGCGGGCACGCCGTCGGCGCGAGGAGCCGCGGGCCGACCCCAGCCAATGGGGAGGTCGCGTCCCGCAGCGCCCCCCCGCGGCCTCCTCCCGCGCTCGCGCCGGCCCTGCCCAAACAAAGGGTCTCCTGTGCGGGCGCCGCAGCGGCCGCCCGCAAGAGGCGGCACGGATCGCGCCGCGCCTGCGGATGGGGAGCCGCCGCCGCCGCGCGCACAGGCGCGTGCACGGCCCGGGGAGGGGGGACACGCACACACTGGGGCGGGGGGGGGGGGGGAAGGTGGGGCACCCACCCGGGCAGCAGTCCCGGGGTCTTTCGGCTCTGCAAGGGCTGCTGCACGCGGGGTCAGGCGAGGACACGGCCCCTGTGCGCGTGCACGCGTGCCTCCGTGCACACGCAGAGATGCACGCGCGCGCCCGTACAGACGCATGTGCGCACGCAGGCGGGCACCGGGCAGCGAAGCGTTGGACAGGGCCGGACGCCCTGTGCGCAACGAGGCGTCTCCCCCGGCCCGGGCGCCGTGGCGGGCAGGGGCGGGGGCGCACGGTGGGACACGCGTGGGGCTCCGCTGGTAACGCTCCCCCGCGCGCCCCGGCTCGTCCTGCAAAGGGGGAGAAATCGCCGCTCAACTGGAGGAAGCCGCGCCTTTCTCGCCGAGCACGCAGCCAAGGGCCTGCCTTCACCGGCCGCCCCGAGCCGAGGGAACCGCTGCGCCGCACCAGCCGCCTGCGACCAGGTGCCCGACACCCACCGGACCCCGAAAACCGGCAGGCTCGCACGGCCCCTGCCGCCCGTCATAGCCTGCTGCGCGCAACCCGCACGGCCCCGCCGCGAGATAAGGCTCCGTCTTCATCCGTTCCTACCGCACCTAACAAAGCATCTGCTGCAAACAGATTACGATGTGAGCAGGCCACCGTATCAATGGGAAATGCAATTATTTTCCCACGTCTCCACCTGCTTAAAACGTCCATGCGGATGGAAGAAGGATGGAGGGGGTCACGGCTCTGCCACAAGTTTTCTCGCCAAGCCCTAACGCATCACACAGACGCTCGCTAGCCACAGACAACGTATCCAACGCGCCACCAGTCACCGAAGCGTTTACCGAAACCATTTGCAGTTGACATCTAAACGAGAAAGTTCGCCATGGATTTACGCGCTGTACACGAAAAAACCGTAAGAACATCTTCTCAGCTGCTACAGACTACAATTTAAAACTGTTTTCTGTATATACCGCTAAGTTACAAGCGTAATTCTTGCCTGGTCATTGGTACAAATCGGTTAAGTAGCGCAAATGCTCCGATGCGAGGACACAACTCATTCTGCAGCGTATCGTGCAAGCAAGAGAAAGCCATTGCTCATTTCTGATGTTACCATGTATTTAAGCTCCTCACCAGAGTACCATATTAAATAGGATTTAGGATCAGGTAAAATAAAATATACCGATTTGTAATTTTTTCCTAAAACACCACAAATCTGCAATGGTCTTTAAGCATAATACAAGAGAGAGGTACGTACACTCGGTGATTTGATTCTTCTTTGCAGTTTTGGCTACTTAGGATGCTTTACGGTCCAGAAATAAAAATATTTTTAAAAATATATTTATTTTGTTTGCTTAGAAACCTAAGACTCAGTATTCTGATTTAGTCCTCAATTTGTTGCATGCACTGGACAGCACTTAAGCAGTAGTTTCAGGTTTCTTTGTTAGTTAGGCAGTTTCCCCTCCTGTTAGGATGTGTCCTCGTACACAAGGAAGGAAAGAAACTTCAAATAAAAATTTCTCTGTTAGAGCTGTAAGAACTGGCACAGAAAATAAGGAGCAGTGAAGAAGCAACTTTTTAAATGCATCCTCTGAAAGTGACTAGACCCCAAACTAACCCATTTCCCTGTAATTTCAGCTGCATTCTAGTCCACGCTGAGGATCGCAGAGAACGGCGAAGAAAAGTGCGAGCTGTAATTATTTTACACACCCACGGAGTATGCGTGTGTAAAATAAAGAGTAAACTGCACTACTCCAGCTCCCTGCCCTGCACCCACGGAGTAGGCTGTACACAGCTTTGCTCATCTTTGCCACACATGTTACCAAACTCCTCTAGCCCATGTGCTATCCCCTTACAGAACTCTCAAGTATCATATTCAAGAGGAGTGTTTTTATGTGCACTCATTTTAAAATTTAACTCGTTTAAGTATTTCTGGAGTCTATTGTAAAATAAATACCACAAAGTCTAAATTTCTTGATTATAACTAGGTCTGGCTAGAAAACAAGAATTCCATTTTGCTTTTATTTTTTTGAGATTTCGACATTTGGTTGTGTTCCAAAAGCAGAGCAAACCTTTCAAAAATTCAAGAGGAGACAGATGGGATGTGGGAGACCAAAGTTCAAGTCCCTGGTCTGCATCAGGCAAAATGCCCTAACCACCGAGCTGCTCTAATAATTCTCTCCTCCCTTTCAAGTTTTAAGCAGAAATCTCATTTGGAACCTTGAGAAACTTTCCCCCAAAAACAGTTGCATCGGGACAGATAGTAGCTGTGAAATCTTTCTGTTAAATCAGCATTTTCCATTCAAGGAATGGCTTACTGGAAAGTTCCCAACCAACTCTAATTGCAGCATCCTTTTTAAATATGTCTGGGTTTTCGGTAGCACGTTAAAAACCCACAAGCAAGCAGGCCCTTATTGTTATTTAATATTTCATGCTACTTGGATTACAGCTATTAAATAAGACGTCTCAAGACACCTTGGTCAACCCAGCAAACTCACACTCAGTGACTTGATTTTTTTTTTTCCCCCCCCTCAGTTTGTTGACTCCAGGTCCCACTAAACCTTTAGCGATCCTTTACCTAACGCAAACCAAAGCTCTCCCCGCCAGATGCCTTCAGCCCAAGAGGGCTCCCTGCCCAGGTAGGACCCCACAACGCAGGCACCTCGGCAAGCCTTGCAGAAAGCAGCCTTTGGAGACGAAGGCTCCCCGCAGCCGCCGGTTTCGCAGCGGCTCTACAGCAACCCCGTATGTTTACGGCCTTTTGGGCAAGCGAAGCTCCGGTGGCACGCTATGAAACCCTGCAAGTTCACCTCAGTAACTGCAGCCGCTCAGTTTGGCATCCTCCTGGGCCAGGGCTGGGGCGATGGCTATGCCCAGGAGAGTGCTCACCAGCGGGGAGCCAGAGGAGATGCGAGTCCACCCGCCCAGCCAGAGCCCAGCACACCACCAAGTACATCTGCTGTGCACCACGAGTCAGCTCGATCGATGGCTGCAAGCGCCCAAAAGGCAGCATTTTCATCCCGAGCGCATGCTACTACATCTGCAACACCTGCCTGTGCAAAACAGGAATCCTTTTACCAAGGAGAAAATAAAATAAATGATGGACCACCTTCCCTATCTACGTGCCGGTTTTGAAGCCTACAAAATCCTTGTCCCACACTGCAACGCATCCAGACAGCCTCGACACACGTGACAATGCAAGAGTGGCAAAGCAGAGCACTTCTTGAAATGGAATGCAGTTTTTTGGTAGAAAATAGCTGTGAAATAAGCCTTCAGTAAACTGCTATACTATTTCAGAAAACAGCAGTCTTGGAAAGACAAGACAAAAACATGGAAGCACCACGCTCATGTACGTAAACTTGTCAAATCCTCTTTTCATTGTGAAACGTTCCCACATTATTCATTCCGAAAGGGACAGTAAACCAATATAAAGCCTCTTCCCTCTTCTTTTCAAAGCTTGCTTACGTTTTTTTATTTACCAGGCTGCTCTTTCAAAAAAATTCAGTAGGCAAAAAAATTTTTCCCCTATATATTTTTGAATTTTTTCTTTACCAGCTCCTAACCATGCATTCACGGCGTGAATCCCTCAGGAAGAGGGGCATTACATAAAACAGTATTGCTACGCACAGAGGCTGTGAACGAGAGCCCACGATGCTTTATCCAGACTTTCATGATGTTGCATCCCTGCAAAATCCATTACATTCAGTGATACTTTACCTTGCTGAAGGTTTATGTGGGTGTTATTTTTAAGTGATGCTTTTCAAGTCCAATATAGTTCTCAAATCTTTATCTGGATTATGTGTGAATTAACGAAAGTAACAGTAACGTAACTAATACCAGCTCCAACATGCAACCGATACTCTCTGAGGGTTGAATGCTTGTGCACACATGGGCGTGTGTTGGAATATGCACTTCAGTCTATATTCACGGCTTCTACCAGCCAGGCCTTATTCCCTATAACTGTAAATCCACATAAATTCTTAAGGAAAACCAGCACTTTATTTAAACAGTACAAATGGATTGGCAACCCCTGCGCCAACTATCCTACAGCCGTTTAATGTAGAAAGCTCTCATTGACTTCATTGTGACTTTTGCATTGTTTAGTTAGATTGAGAAGAGATAATTCCCTTTAAGGCAAAAAACAATGTTTAAACTATGCTCATGCAGAGCATGTCTATCCCCTACACCCTCCTCCCAGTGAATCACCTCCAAAAAATGCTTACATTCCACCAAGAGAGAGATGCATGACGCTTCCGAACAAGGAATGCACTGAAGCCAACCTCATTTCTCTTCATTATTATGTTCACTTTCTATACCATGGACAGAGACCTACAGTTTTGGGTTTTCCCCAGCTTCCCTCTATTTGAAACACATTACTGTCATAGAAGTCCCAGCCGTTGCAGTCCCAGTCCTACCAGTTTGGGAAAACACAATGGGATTCCCTTCCGGAGTGCTACAATCTTATCTAAAGGATAGCTGCTGAACAGAGCGATATAGTGTCTCCCATCCCCCAACACCTCCCCCTGTATCTCAACATCTTTAAAGAGCTCTCGTAACATATCTACGTTGTAGAAATACTTTCCTCTTTCATTTTCTCAAAGCACAGTTTCTAGAGATTACAAATGAGGCAAGGCTTGCTTCTAGGAATATCTGAAAAGGCGCCAGGTTTCATTCAAATACAACTTTATAAGAAAATACCTGACATGTTCTTAAATGTCAGGAATACCTTATTTCCTCCATGCAGTATTCTGAAACTTCATAGAAAATTTAATGAGAAGTGGAGGAGGCCTCTGGTGCAGCTCTTAATGCATTGTACAAAGTACTATTGGTCTAATAAAATAAAAGCACACCAAAAAAAAGCTGCCGAAGAAAAGGATAAAAACAAGGAATCTCTCAGAGAGAGCAAAAGGAGTGCCCAAAGAGGACAAAAGGTGAAGGGGCAAAGCTAATCTGCAAGGAGAAGGTCAGCCTGAGCAACAAGAAAAGAAGTATGTTTAGCCTGGAAAACAAAGGTTGACAGAAAAGCTGGAGTGCTTCCTTTCACCGACCTTGCCAAAACCCTTTTGAAAACATGGCTTTTAGATCACTTCCTACCTCAACTCCACCATTTTTCTCCCATGAGCTTCTTCAATCCCACTGACTAAATACCAAAGAGACATAATGTCACTACTCTTTTGTTGTAAAAAGTCAGGATCAGTCCCTATCACCTTTATCATTTTAATATCTATCTTTAATCACATTACAGCTGTCCCTCCCCTCACTTTTTTTTTTTTAAAGAGCTTTTAGGAGCAGTTGAGACAAAGATATTTTTTGAATGAACTCTGAGCCAACCTGTTTAAGCCTATTTCCCTAACTTAAAATATACTTCCCCCACAAAGGGGAATATATCATATCTCCTCACCGCTACAGTGACTTTTCTTTCTTCTTGCCTACCTTAAAACCAGAACCGACTTCTCTGCAAACCCTGGTAAGCACAGGACAGAGAGTGGTGAAAGCAGGAGGTCTCCCAAGATCCTCCTCAGCTGACAGGAATTTCTACCTGCTGCAAGAACACTCTGTTTGAACAAAACTGCTACCGAGGAAGGTTTTGCAGGTGCATTCTGCCCGGTGTGAACTGCTCCATTCGGAGTACAAGCTGGTGCAGAGACTTGAACCTCAGTTTCCCACATCCCAAGGCAAATGTCCCAGTGACTTTACCAAGAACAACAGCGTCTCCCCCTCCGCGGCTCAGGTACCATTGGATCATACAAAGCAGAACACTTCCAGCAGGATGTGGAGGTGCAGAAGCTAACTCTGCAGCTCAGAGGTCAGGGAATTCATTTGGGATGTGGGAAATCTACGTTCAACTCCCTACTTACCTGATTTAAAGCCTGATCTTGAACTGATATCTCTCAGAAGGTCAGTGCTGTTATCACAGGGGCATACAGATTGTCTTTCCCCTCCTCTGTGTTCCAAAAGTAATAACCTGGGTTATAAAAGGCTGATGGATCAGAAAAATGAGTAAGAAACACAGAAAAAGAAAGTATGTATGGGGGATGTGGTAAAAGACAAAGGGAGACAGGTAGGAGAAATGAAATGAGAGAAACAGAAGAACAGACAATTAGAAAGGCAGAGAGATGTGAAAGGGGAAATGCAGCTACAATTTGATCCTGAGGTTTTTATTTCCACCAAATCTGTCATCACAAGCAAATTATTTTATCTGAATTAAGGGCAAACAGCCTGCCTGCCTTTGCTTTATAACCTGAAGTATTTTGAAATACAGACCCTCTCCCTAATAATTTAGTCTCTTAAGACTACTCTCATTCCCCTTCCCACCCCACATTTTGCACTTAAATCTTTCTCATCTCTTCATGCCCTCAATGAATTCATTGTTTTGGCCAATATCTGGAACACAGAGTTAAAGCCACACTTACCTCTGCTTTTATGCATTTACACAGCAGGAACAAGAATAACTCCAGCTCACTTTAATCTACATCTCTATAGATGACAAGAGAAAGTTACTGTACAACCTGTTAGCTCCAACAGTAACCCTAAGCTCTCTGAAGCTGTACAGTGACCAGCATTTCCCTTTGCAGAATTTCAAGATGTACCTCAAGCCTCAAAAGAGTGACTTAATTTGCAGCTTCTTTGGCTTACCTCAAAAGGTAGTGTGATTGGCGGTGGTGGCTTTTTCAGTTCTTCACATTTTCTCTTTTTACATATCCGGTGACTAGTTTTGCGTTTCCTGCAACAGCTGCATTCTTCACAATTTGTTTTCCGCAGGCAGGGCTCACAGACTCCACAACGCCTTCGTTTCTTTTTCTCTAGCATAGGGAGCAGAGATGAATATGGAACAGGGTAATCACCAGCTGGATTTTTAAGAGAGGATGGCCCTGAGGCCTCAACTGCTTCAGTGCTGTCTCTCACGTTGTCCTGAACCAAATTCAAGCTTACTCCGACTCTTCCCAGCTGTGATGAATAATCATTATGCTGCAGTCTTGAGTCAGCTGGCAAATCTGCATTTATGGCTTTTTCTGAGGCAAGAGCAGAGATTTCCGTGCTTGAAGGCAACTCCAAAACAAAACCTTCAGAGAATTGTCCAGAGCTTTCACCAGAGATTTTATCAGCTGTGCTTTTTTCTAAATCTGGAGATAAAGTGGGGACATAACCTGAATTCAAAATTAATGTCTCTGCATCAATACATTTAACAAGCTGTTCAATGTCCTCCACTTCAATATTGTTTAAAGAGGTATCGGAAACTGGTTCACGTACTGTAAATATGTTTTTTGAGTCAGATTCTGAATTCTCTCTTGTACAGTTCAAATCCAAATTTGAGTCAAGTTCTTTGTGAACAGGTACAAAATCCACAACCACTTTCACGTTGGATTCTGCAAGTGAGCTTGCACCTTCAAAATGTAAAAGTGAATTTGATTCCGTGGCAGCTACAGAGCTGGAATTTGAAGCAACATCTTTATTCTCAGACTCTAAATCCCAGCCTGCCTTCAAGCAGGAGTCTGCAAGTGAGCTTGCATCTTCTAATAAATGTTCTGGTGAGTTAAACTCAGAGGTAACTATAGGTACAGAATTCGAGTCTTGTTCTTCACTAGGTAGCACCAGGTCCAACTCTGCTTCGATATGAGATTTGGCAAGTGGGACCGACTCTTCCAACAGTACTGCTGAGCTGAGGTCTGAGGTATCGACAGAACTGGAGTCAGGTTCTTTACTGTTAGGCACCAGATCGAAGGGAGCCTCTGCACACACCTTCGAGTTTGATTCAGAGGTGATTATGGAGTTAGAAGGAGAAGATGGAAGCACAAGCGCAGCATCTTCAACAAATGCTTCAGCCAAACTACCCGTATCGAGATCGCTGGGTGTCTGCTCGCAGGGCGGGTCTTCATGCTTGTATTTCACCTTTGATGCTTCTGTATCGTCATCTGTTACCTGACTGCTTGGAACGGAGTCATTTGTTTCAGGTATTTCTACCTCTTTCTCTTGACTGGCACATGTGGTAGGAGGCTCTTCGCCTACACTACATGGAGTATCTTCTACAGGCAGAGGAGCTAACTCATTTTGTGCTACATCTTCTTTCAGAATTCTTTTGCCTTCTTCAACGTTTTTTTCTTCTGCTACTGCCAGGGCTTCTTGTTCATGTTTTTCCTTTGCTTCTAGCCTTTTTTGTGCTGCAGCTTTCCTGGGTTTTGCAATTGTTGGAGTTTGGGACAATCTACGGGAAAACGATCTGTTACGGAGAGACATTGTAAAGCCATTGATGTTGAAAGAATCCTGGTTATGAAAGAGGATATTGTCAGCTTTCTCCAAACTCACCCAAGATGCTCCAGACAAGGTTCTGGTTACACTGCTCCTGAGAAGTCTACCTGAAGAGCTCATGATTGGTTTCTTTTCTTGCTGTTTTTTCTTAACATCTTTTTCTTGCGTTGGCTTTTTGCCTTTTCCAGAACTAACAGCTTTTGTGGAAGTCTTTGTGGTTTTCTTTCTCACCTGGCTAGATTTCTTTTTGCCCTGGTTAGTTTTCCTTTTGCCTAACTCTTCCTTTTTGACCAATCTGGAAGGCCTCGCGTGGTGAGCCATGTCTGCAGAGTAGTAGAAATGTTAAGACGAGAGATGGAAAAAAATCATGAGCTCTTGAGAGAACTTTTCAACAGAAAACTGCATACTCCCATTGCTGCTCTCTGTGGTGATACAGCATTAACTCTGAAACAGAAAGATATAAAATAGCATTAATATAATTTTAATTCATGAAGGGTGCACATATATTAAACTGATCATTTTTTAATATTTAAAATATTAACAGGCAGAATTAGGAACACTGGTATTGGATGTTATGTTCATTTAACACAAAAGCTTTGAAAAGATTAGTATATTGTAAAATGGAAAGCTTGCCTAAACGCCTATAACACAAATGAAGAAGCAAACGGAACTCAAACGACCATGCAACATCACATATTTACTGTTTTATGTCAGTTCTAAGAAGTTTGAATTTTCTCAACCTTATTAACAGTTCATTAACTGCCCCTTCCCTTGAGTAAAAACAGGTAAAGTTTACCTCCATAGCTTTATGTTCAACAGCAGATCTATCACCGTGTGTGATAGATATGCACTCATACACCATCACCAGGGCACCTCTCATTCTTTTACCATCCATCAGCTCCCCACCATGGTACAATTCCAGATAAAATGGGAGAAGTAACTAGCTCCCCAAAGATTTCTAACTTGTGGTATTACTTACAGGGGAACGGGGCCAGGGAAGAATTGCCTTTCCCAGTGTTATCTTCCAGGATAACATACCAGCACACTGTATTACATTCCAAGCCTTGATTCTGTCCTATCTAGCTATATCAAATGGATTACGCAGGCAGTTGTGTCTGCTTCATCATTATGACTACTAACACATTTGCCTTCAACAAAATACCACACATTTGTCCTAAGCTTTTGTCCCCAAACACAACTGCGATGCAGAAGTCCCCCAACTCCCCAAATATAATTCAGTCATCTCAAAAGATACAACAGATTCTTCGTGCTTCAAATCAATTTCCTTCAAGGTGGATTGGGTTATTTTAAACGTAAAGCAATTCCCATCAGTACATAGTTTTTAAGTACATGGTGACTTAAGTGCCTGTGGAAGGCTTTTAAAGTTTTATTTAGCTGTTTGAATAGATGAGTACACAAGGGCAGCCTAAAAATGGGAGCAGGCAGAGCCAGAGCAAGAGGCTCTGTGATCTCAGGCAGGAGGGTACCTTCCCTTCGTCATTGTTCCTTTGAATTCCTTAAGTCCAAATCAAGTCGCCTACAGGCCACCTGCACCTCACTGATGGGAAGAGGGAAAGAAAAGAAAGAACAAGAAGCACGGACACAATGTCTAAAATCCTGACCTCTAAAGGAAGTAAATTAAAAAAAAATGGGATTCTTGGCTTTTAAGGCAAGCAGAAAAGGGGAGACAGGTGCTACCAGGCTCCTGCGACACCACTCCTTCCTATGACCTCAACCCCACCTTGAAGCCAACAAGGTGATCTTACAGAGGCTGCAGTTACCCACAGCCTGGTCTGAGCTCTGCTGAAGGTGGAGAGCGCTAGGCTAGTGCAGCCCAGTCTACTTAAGATCCCAAAAATGTTTAATGGTACTACACCAGCCAGGTTTGGCTGGTGCAGGGCAAACAAAAGGCACAGGGCACGTGAAGAGCAGGCTCCACAAGCAGAACAGACCCTCTGGACCACAAAAAGACATCTACAGCACAAGTGGTGCAGAAAGCTTACAACCATCCGCACCGCGCCAAGATGAGCTCATTAGCCTGCTGAGGGGATGGTCTCGCACAGCCAACACGCACTGCCTCTGTGCGGGACCACCAGCTCCTGCCGCTCCCCAAGCCAGCATGCTGGCAGCAAGCTTGTTTCCGTCTGTCTCGGCCCTGAGCGGGCTGCCCAGTGGCCACAGCACCTACCAAGGCTAACAGTAACTCCTCTAACTCCTTTTAAATAGCTTAAAGTATTTTGAAGCCTAGGTCTTGTTTGTTCAGCAGTAGTAAGCTGATTGATCCTGTGTACTACAACATATAAACCAAGTACCTTACCTAAACACGCTGCGATTATTCTGTATCATATCTTCCTATTACATATCAGATGAACATTATTACTGAGACAGGAGTTTTTCCCATAAACTCAAATACCATTTTAGAGCCAGCATTGCTGTACAAGACAAGGCTAAACACACCTGTACGGTCTGATCATAAAATAACACCCAGCAAACTCACAATAAACAAGCTAACAGCATCCCTGCTCCATCAGAGCAAAACATCCAACCTGGAGAGACTAAATAGACACGTGTAGTTGTTTATAATTGCGGGTAAGGCTTCAAAGGCCACAGAAAAGACCTGAACAGCTCCCGCAGAAGCACTCTATAAAAGTTGGGTCAGACACTAAAATAGCAAAGTAAATACAAAGCTGAAATGGAGGTAATCTGACCGCTTTCCTCCCCCTACCCTTCTCTGGGGACGCGTGGGGGAAGGGGGATGTGGCCATTACTACTCACTCCATGAACTAAACGTCAAAGAGGGCATCAGCATCACGTCAGCAGGTCCATGAAATACTTGTTGGCAGCCTGCAAAAAAGCTTCCCCAGTTTCTTGTGGTTTTGACAGAGACTGGGCTCCTCATTCCAAAGGATAGCCTGGAGGGCTGCAAAACCAGTTGGAAGCAAGCAGCAGGCAGCGTGTCTGTAGCCATTAGCGGCCGGCACTACATAACAGTGGCAGGAGAGGAAATGCGAGCTACTTTCAGAGACTATAGCCAGGAGAGCAAGGAAGAAAGGAAGCAAACAACAAGAAAGGCCAGGCAACATGGGAATGTGTGAATCAGGAGGGGAACCGAAGAGATAAAAGGGTTTTTTTCTGTTTATCAGCCCTGAAACAGCAGCAGAATGACAGCAGCAGAATGACTAGAGAAAGGAGATCTGGAGTGGAAACAGAGACTGGATTTTTGAAGATACGGAATGCATGTAATGCTTTGCTCACATTACTCCTCTACGTAAGCAGTTGCCACTACTGCTGTGGAAGTTTGAGAAGTACGATCATCAAAATTGTCAACTAGAAGTTGGATTTATAACAATTTTGTAACTTTTTTTTTAAAGCATTGTTGTAATTACATGATAATATGTCTTTAACTGCATTTGGAAATTGCGAAGTGGTTGTTTCAGGACTGAAGAAGCAAGACCATCCTGTTGGGTTTTTTTTTCCTTTCAATACAGAAAAAGATACCTGTCTGGCAAGAATGTAGAGAAGTATCAAAGCCAAAGTGTTGCTTCTTTTCAGGGCCAAAATCAGAGGCTATGAACATCCAGTGGTTGAAGACTTCCCTTCTTCTTGGTAAACAAAGAATGCTGATATTTGTAGGAAACTGACTGGCATTTAAATGCTGCCTTAAAGAAAATGGCAAAGGCTGCTAGTATCTGTCTTGCTCAGAGAAGACAATACACAGGCACAACAACAGCAACAGTTTTATCCATTTTGTTTCAATTTTGTCACTAGAGTGAATTTAGGTTTTTCAGAAAAGATCTGGGTGGCAGACCCCCTAAAAGAAAATTTTGTTTATTTTCAGTTAATACTTGACTTCAGTTATATTTGTCTGGGACTCTGAGCACCTGACCCCCAAGGTGACTGTACACTCTTGTGAGAAATGCCTGTCAGCAAGAGATTTTTGCTTCCCTTAAACAAAGCCCATGGTCTTGATGAATACTAGTCCACCACAATAACCTTAACCACTAGACAAAACCTAACACTTTTAAATAGTCTAATAAAACTAAATTACATTGTTATTTCCTTTGTTTACTCTTCCACATTTAGGACCAAAATATTAGGTAGCCACAAGCTCAGTATTCAAGTTTTGTTTTCTGTAACAGCAGGAAATATTTTACCTTCCCTTTTCCATTTAAAGCACTGGTAATGACTCTGTTGATGCCTGCAGCAGTCGCTAATTGCCTCGTGTCAGTTCTTAAGGACAACAAATGGCTGTATCCCATTGGTCACATTTCATAACAAGAAATTAATTCTATTTCCAAAATATTTATGTGGACTTAGCAGGATTATCAAACATAAAGCTCATGGGGCAATATAATAACTTGGCAGCTTTCCATCATCCTGGAGAGAAACAAACTTACTTCTATGCTATCCTCCAAAAGCTGAATCAGGTGGGACCTACCATACCCTCCCCGAGAGCAGAAGACAGGCGTCTCTATGAAGTAAAACAGGTAATAGGTACAGGAGGGTTTGCAGGGAACTGCCCTAGATAATAACAGTGCATCCCAAAGCTGGTTGTTACTTGAGCTCGCTTATCTCTTCTAATTCATCTGCAAAGCTGAAAGCTGGCTTTAAGGCCAGTTGCTTAAGTTTTGTTCATTCAGAGTAATAAATCTGGAGCAATCCCACTGACTGCTATAATCCTCAACAAATACTGCTAAAAAGCTAATCAAGGGCTAAATCTTTTAGTCCCATCTTGGTCAAAATTCCAAACAATTATCATGAGAATTTTGCCTACAAGGTAATTGGGGAATTTAACCCCATACTGCTGGAATGCCTCCAGAAAAAGAAAAAAACCCAACCCAACCTCCCCCTGCTTTTCTTATTTACTTCCCTTTAACACCAAAGGATTAAAAAAAAAAGCAGCAAGTTTTCCTTTTAGAGGCACTGTCCATCAAGATTCTGTTCCATAACTTGATTGTTGTTGGAAGATGGGGGGGGGGGGGGGGGGGAAGAGATTAAAAGATGTGTTCTCATAAAATGGTGGCAGCTTTTTTATGGCATCATGAAAGAGAGCAAGTGACCCCTGAACAAACACAGCTGCATGGGGAAAAAAATGACACAGCTAGGACTAGTTGAGCCTGGTTTCACTACAGTCAGACACACTAATTAAATACATCTTGTTTCAGTGTTTAGGTATCTGTTTAAAAGTCACTTGAGATTGGCCTGATGGGGAAACAAGACCTGGAAGCCTTCATAAAAGCCACTTAATACATAAGTCCCAAGCAATAAGGGCCACAATTTGACTTAGAAGTTGTCACACAAGCCCAGATCTACAACTTTGAATTGAAAAGCATTTCATCTGGCAGCAAATGCTCTAGAGGAAGACGCAAGAGACACCAGAGAATACAGACATTAGAAAAATCTGACCCTCAAGTTAGGTGCAAAAGCTTTTTTCACAGTCATTTCAGGATTACATCGTATCATCTGGCATATTCTTCCCAATTGCACCAATGTCAACCTGCTTTTCAATCTTACCTAATTACCTGGGCTACCCATTGCTCTGTACAACACTTTGTATCTGAAAAGAAGGGAAATGGGTTAGGAGGAGGGAATTAGCTTTAATTTTCCCTTTCTCTCCTTCTTTAGTCCTTGAGTACCCACTTGGTTTTGGTTAAGAAATAAAAATGAAACTTCTCATCTGCCTTCTCAGTACCGTGAGTTATTTCATACGCAGTCTGTGAAGAGGCCTCTCCCCCTTGCCAGGGCAGGCGGTGGGATTTCCTTGAGCTCCCTCCGCAGAGTCACCCCAAGGTCCCCTCTCACTCACCACCCCCCAGCTCTCTTCCTGCAGTCCTGTTTCAAGTGGTGTTTCTACAATCTCACATGCCATTCAAGAGTACCGTTTTCCATTTTACTATGTGTAAGTTTTCTGCTTTACCTTCCAGGACTATGCCACTCACAGCATATTTTATCCACATATATTAAACCTCGACTTAACACTTTCCAGTAGCATAACTGCAAATCTGGGACAGGCGCTGCAGGATGCCAGCTCAGTTTCTCATAGAACGGTGTACACTCAAAGCATAATCCTTTTCCCACTGACATCAGTAACAGCAGGTGATGTCAAGCAGACCAAGCACCAAAGCCTTCATCCTAAATTTTTGTCCTCGCTGAACCCGGAAGGCCACCTCTGTGCTTGGAGAATAAGTCTGGATAAGGCTAGACACCACATCCTACTTCCCTCCGCTGCGTGGGGAGCTGAAGACAGCTGTGAAATACACACTCAAAATGAATTCAGCAAGAGATGTCGATGTTTAGCATTTTGCAATGTCATGACTTCAGCATGCACCTTGGAGCCTGCACAGTGAGTGAAACAGATAAAAAAATACCACAAAAAAAAAAACCTCCTGGTTTAAGGAAAGCTCTATTAAAACGATTAAAAAAAAAGTGTGGCAAGGAACCACACGTGCTTAAACCGCAAAACTAGATTAAGCCTCAGACAAACAACTGGCACCAAAAATCCATTGTGAAGACTCACGCCGCATGTGCAAGTATCCTCCCTCCTGCCCAGGCAGGAGCATGGGCTTGCTTTAACCTCTCTTCACTGCAGCCAAACACTGACCTTAACAGGGGGAATGCTAAAATGTAAAAAGTTACCAAGTCATTTCTAAGGGTTAACCAAATGAAAGTCCTTTCCACCAGCACGCTCCAGATACTTTTGAATAAAAATAAAAAAAAGCAAGCAAACCAAACGAAACCCTCAACTCATCATATGCCCTCCTAATTCTGTATTTATGCTGTTTTAAACACTGATTTATTTTTTTTAATAATATTTGACTCCATTCTTTGAGGGGTTGCCTTTTCTTAGCAAAAAAAAAAAAAAAGGAAAGAAAAACACTAACTGAATCACCTTATCTCAAACTCAATTAAAAGAAGGGGGAGGTGGAGGGAAGAACCTTCAGGCAAAGATTAAGCCTGGAAAATTTCAGCCTGAAAGGTGTTTTGAAATGTAAGTAACTGAAAACAGAAAGCAGGATGGAAATGCTTAGGCCAGCTTTAACAACCACGGGTAGCACGCCAGCCGCAATAAAATGCTATCAGTCAGGATTTTGAATTATTACACAGTGAAGACTTGGGTCTTACAGAAACCATAAATATCAGAAAGTTCCTTAGTACATCTCACCTTGAATCCTCCCCCAAATACCTGCTTTGTGCAACCCAGCCCTCCCCTGTCTCCTCCAAGCACAAGCAACCCCTCCTGTCCCGAAGGGCTGAGCTTCATCCTGAGGGCAACCACCACCCGCCTTCTGCTGCCAGAGAAACTGCATCTGAAAAGCGTAAACTAGCCTTCTCTTCCCTTACAAACAGGGTCCACCAGGCTATCTGCCCAATTTTGCCCAGACCAAGAATAAATGCTACGTTTTCTGGATTCTACCTCTACTCCTAATTTGCGTTGACTGATGTTAATGAAAATAAGGTGATTACTGCACAGAATAGCCTTCTGCCTCTCCACAAGAGTACCTTAAAACCAGTACTGAGCACAGCTAGGAAGAGCTACTATTTGGAAGATCATTTTTTTAAATTTTTTCTCCATCGGCTTTGAATTTTAACGAGATACCTTTGCCCTACAAGTCTGCTCGGTCACGTTTAAATATTTAACGCTGCAAGTGCTTCTTTACCCCATTTTGCCATACTACATTAACACTTCCAGAAAGAGAGCTCTTTGGCCAGACCCACGCTGGTATATCTGCCCTGGCCAGCTTGTTTACCGGGGCCGACACTCACTGTCCCACACACGGGTGTACACTGACATCCTTGCGTACTCCTCTCTCCTCCTTAAAGGAACATCTCTCCGCACTGGGCTGCTGCTACGTAGGCCAAGAAGCAAGTGATGCAGACTACCTCGCTCTTTAAACATCTTAGGGGTGCAGGATAGGCTGGCTAGGTGTAGGACAGGCTAGGCACACCATTAGCACGACTCCTTTGACTACCGCTGTGCCTTTGCAAATCCAGCATGCTCCACCGCTCGCTCCTCGGGCATTAGCAGCCATACCTTTGTAAGGTTAACCGGTCCTGCCTCCCAGCAGGCCGACTGGTCCTTTTTTCCTTACCCATCCCGTTCGGCAAAACACATCCTTCTCTCCGGCTCCATCACAAGCACAGCAGGGACCATCCCCGCCAGCACCAAACCTCCAGCAGCGATAAAGCCACCGCCTCTTCTCCCCCAGCTCCGAGAGCAGCCGGATAGGCACTCAGCGCCCAGAAGCACCTCGGGGGCCGCAGCCCCGCCGGGCTCTGGCTCCCTTAGCGCAGGCAGGCGGACCCCGGGGGAGGGAAGGGAAGGGGCTGGCAGAGCCCGCCTAGGGGGCAGGCAGCGGCTCCTCGTGGCCCGGCCCCGCCGCTGGCCGTGCTCCCCCAACCCCAGGAGCCCTCCCCGGGACTGCAGACAATGGGCCCGGCCCCAGCGGGAGCGCTGGGGTCCCGCAGCGCCCATCTGGACGCGCCCGGCTGCTCCCGCGGCGGAGGCGGGGAGCCGCCCTCGGGGATGCTCCCCCCGGCCCCGCAGACCAGCGGCACCTCCAGAGGGTGATGCTGCTGCACGGCCCTCGCTCGCCTGGGTGTCCGGTTTGGGGTTTTTTGGTTGGGGTTTTTTTTGGGGGGTGGGGTGGGGGGTGGCTGCGGGGTTTTTCCGGCTGGCCGGGGCCCCCGGCTGCCGGACGGGGTCCCTTTAATTGTTCCCTGCCCTCCGCGGAGGCTGCAGGCTGTTTCTCTCGCCTGGCGGGTTTTTCCAGGCAGGCTCTGGCTGCTGTAGCGCAAACACGCTCCAGCACAGCCAGGGAGACCCGACTTTTTCGCTCTTTCGGCCAACAAACTGCGTTTTGCATTTGAATAACCCCCAGCCTGCCCGCCTGCCTTCCTCCTCGCCTCGAAAGGGCCCGACCCGCGGGGCTCCGAGCCCAGCCGCGGGGGTGCCCCTGCCTCCCCCTCCCCACTCCACCCTAGCTCAACTTTGCAACGAGCCAAGCAGCTAAGCGAGAGGAGAAGGGGGGAGAAATAGGAAGGTTAAAAAAAAAAAAAAGGAAGGGGGGTCCGAAAGCAGAGGTCCCCGTCGCTCCCCACCCCCGCCCGCAGCAGCCCCGGGACCCGTCCCACACACGTACCAGGGCTGCGGCACGGCCAGCCCGCAGCTCACAGGAAGGGGCGATGCTGGCATGGCTTGGCGGTCCGCGCTCGGAGGGGGACGAGGCGCGGTTCACGGCCCGGGCCCCCGCGGGCGGGCGGCTCCCATGGCGCGACGAGCCCAGGCGCGGGAGAGGGAGCCCCGGGCCGCGAAACGTGCTCTCGGCGGCGGCGGCGCGCGTCGCCCCTGGCCGGACCCTCCGGGAGGGAGCGGGGAGGGGGCGGCTCGGCGGGGCGCTCGCCGCACCGAGCCCTCCCGGCAGGCGGCAAAACGCGCCCTGGATCCCCGCGGCTGGAGCGGGATTCGCCGCCCCCACCCCACCCCACCCACGCCCCCCGCGCTCCGGGGCGACCCGGCGGCGGCAGCAGCACCGGCGGCAGCAGCGCCGGCGCTGGCCCGGCACGGCCACGGGGAAAGGGAGGGCGAAGAGCTGCGAGGGTGGCGGCGGTCCCTCCCCGGCTCTCTCCCCCACACACACACCCCCCAGAGCCGCAGTCGGCATGCCAGGCTGGTAACGCTGGGGATTATTTAAAAACAACAACAAAAAAATTAAAATGACGATAATAAGGGAAAAGGCAAATTATTCCGTTACTTGCGGAGGCTGCGGTTTGACACCACATGCCTCCCGACCAACAACAGAGGTGACACCCTCTGAAATCATCCCTTTTTTTTTTTTAGGCTGGAAGAGGGAAAGTCTGGTCAGCAGTGAGGGGTTCACCAGTGGGCCAAACCCCCTTCCCCTTACACGTGCCACCCAGGAGGAACCCCAAACACCCGCATCCACCCGGGCCCAGCCATCCCACGAGCGGACGCACCCAGAAGCGTGGGGAGATGCTGTTTGAGAGGAAGAGCTGCTGAGCCACCCTCTCCCTCCCGCAAGGAGGAAAAAATATAATGAGCCTTGCTCTCTCTCCCCATCCCCCACCTCATCCATTAAGCACCACTGATGATATTTGCTGCTCCTTCCCAGAGGGAAGCCATGAGCAAAACGTTATAAGAGGAAGAGTCACTCCAGCCTTCTTGCACGACTCATTATCACAACAGCCTTTTGTCAGAGTGGAAAGCAGGCCACCAAGTCTAATGTCTCCTCAGATTGGGATGCAGATGTTGGAAATGGGACCTATGAAACAATATACCCTAGGAGTACTTTTTTTTGAAAAAAGCTTCATTATTATTAAGTCCCTAGCTGTTGTAGTATAAAGCACTTCAAATGTGAACCGGCCCATTCAAATGCGAGCCTGCAGAGAGGCTTTTCTACCACATACAAGAGAGCAGTGCTGTCCACATCCATTCCTATAAGGATGCTTTAAATGTCAGCTTTTTGCTAACTGTTTTAATTGACATGTGGGAACAGAGCAGCAGTGGCACAGCTCTGCACAGCTTATCATTTGTTACTGCTGCAGTTCAGTGCCAGAGTGGTAGGTAGCCCATCACCAAGCTGTACCTCCATCCTCTTCTTTCCTCCTCTTTATTTCCTTGCAGTGAAAAAGGAATACAGTCTGGGAATCTTAGCCAAGCTCACAGACATTTCAGACACAACCAAGGTGAGGCCAACACCACATACACCTGAATTTTGAATATTTGCCTGATCAGCTCAGTGCCAGCTAATTTTATCAGTGTTCTCTTTGCTGGGTGTAGCCATACCATCTCCTCCTCAATCTGAGGGTTTCCTGAAAAGACTGCTTTTCTAGAGGGCTGAATATCAAGACTTCTGCCATTCCAAAGACCTGCCCTGCTAAAAGAAGAGGTAACAAGCTGGTTTTATAAGAGAAAAGAATAGATTATTTGAGAAGAACTATTGCTCTCCAAGTGCTGCACACAGTAGAAGTAAGCAGAAGGAACTGGAACTGGATAATAAAACCCCATATAAACCAAGTATGTTTCTTGGGAAGATGGTAATAAGTTGGAAGTTGTGGGCTTGAACAAAATGCAGAGTGAGAAATGGGGAACTTGGAGGAAAGCAACAGACAAGGAGGGCTAAGGCTTGGTTAGAATAAGCATGTTAATGGGAGCACCCGAACACCAACATATACAATCACAGCTCCATTAAAAACATGCTGAAGGCTAGGAAACAAGCAAGAATTAACAATTAGTCATTTTCACAGCCACAAACATTATGCTCATGGTCTTTTTCAACACTAATAAATATCCTAGGAAGCAAGTAGCACCAAGTGACAATCTTTCCTGGCAAGACTAAGATAGTCAGCCTATCAAGACAAGCTGAGTATAAATGTTTGGAGAAAGATCTCACAGCAATGACTGGCTGGGCAACAACATGGTGGATGAAATCCTTTCACTATAATACAAAGCGAGGCACAAGAGGGGAAACACGGTAATCACAGCCTCTGAATTAGCTGCTACCATTCAAAATAGAGATCCTGGTACTGTGACACATACTTCTGTGAAACTGTTCTCTGTACTCAAGTGGAATGCTAGGAATCATTAAAAAAGAAGGGGAGAACAGAACAAGAAACATCACTACACCATCATTATTTAGTCCAAATCTATTGTCTGCTTACAGCTTGAATGTAGCATGCAGTTCTGGTCTGCCTGAAAGGTGTAAAGCAGAACTTAAAGAGACACAGAGAAACATAGCAAGGGTGGCTGAAAGCACAAGGAGCAGCTAAATACACAAAAATTTTCATCCTTTAAAGACAACAATCTGGGTGAAATGCCAACCAGTATATTATAAAAACAAGAACAGCATAGAAAATGTTATCAGAGTGTGAAGACTCACTGCTTTGCAGAAGTAGAGGATATCAAGTCAATTTATCAAACAGATGCTGCAGAACAGAAGACAGCTACTTCTTCATGCAACATGTTGTCAGACCATGGAACTCAATGCTGCAACACACCGTAGATGCTAAAAACTTTACAAGTTAAATTTTTAGAGCAAAATTAACAGAAGAAAGTTTAATTAAGAACTAATTAACACAAAAGTACTAATTTAGCTATACATTACTTGCAGCTGGAAGAGTGTGTTGAAGAAATAGCCCCATATGCTACTCAAGCCTTCTTCCCTGTGTATGTGCTACCAACTACTGGCAGGGGGAAGTTTTAAGCTGGCAGACATTTGGTCCAACACAGTGCTACCACCCCCATGTTTTTATCCAGAATAACATGCAAATTGGTACATACCTGCAGAATGAGTAAAAGTGGACAGCATAGTACCAAGGAATACAGTGCATGAATCTGTATTAGTTCTGCATTGCAGGCAGCTCTAACAAAACTTGAGTCTGTGGTGAGTATCAGGGACCGGTGAGGGATAGTTGCTCCCTGAGAAACAGGGAGCCCCACACAACAGCCAGCAGGACAAGGACATTGCTAGCCAGCACCCAGCCCCACTGTACACACACAGGGCAAACAGGACAGGCCTAGGGGCAGTATCCACATTCCACCAAGAGTCCAGATAATAAATCAGCTTCCAAGAGATGAGGCAGGTCTGGGGTTGAACTAATAAGTCAATCCACAGGTCAGAAGCAGGTCTGGTGATCCAGCAGGCAAGCAAAGCTAGACATAATCCAAGTTGATACTGAGCAAGATCCATAGTGACCAAACAAGGCCTAGGCTAGGCTCCAGCTCAACAGAATCTACAACTTAGCCCTGGTTGAGCTTAAATAGAGCTCCTGGGTAGAGGATGTGGGTGGAGGCCCCAGGTGCAGCTGGTCAGGTCCATTAAGACCTGCTAGTGCCCTCAGGGCCCTGACCCTGGAAACAGAACTATTCAGGTACCTTGTCCCTAAATCAGTCCTGCAGTCATCTGGATCAGACCGGGCAGCTGGCACAGCATCAGTCCAGGCTAGGGAAGGTTAGACGTGTCACTGACGCTGAACCTAAGTTAAGCCCTCCACAAACCAAAAACCCTAGGAATTATACTGCAAAGGCACCCATGTTGCTTTGTAAGGGAAAGATTGTATCTAACCAGGCTTATCTTGGCTACCCCTGCCTCCTTCGTAGTGGAAACATGGTGCTGAGACGTTAGAGCTGGCTCCTTGTGCAATTACAAAGCATGGATTAAAGCATCTACCTTGCAAAGCCTCCCTCACATTTATTAGCTCGGACTCCAGTGTGACAAAGTGACCAGCATGCTCCCAGAGCAGACGTGACCTAGGAAGCCATATGCTGCACTGATGTGGTGCTGTGCCTGCAAACCCAGCTGAACACAAGCCAACCACTGTTAATGCCTTTGTATTTGTAACACAGATGATCAGATAAATCACCCACAGCATTGTTAGTTGGCAGTATCTGAAAGAGAAAAGTCTTGAACAACATGAGTTTAATGCAGAAACTCTTGAATTCTAATTGTGGTTTTGACAATGACTTCCTCATTTAGTCTTTCTTGGCCCTGGTTCTATAGATAGTATCTACCTGCTGTTTGGCACTGAAAATAAGTTAACATTTGTAAGCATGCTGAACACAGAGAGTTTAAGCATTAATACCATTTTACATGAAGTAAGGCCAGAAGGGACTATGATTTCATCTTCTGATGCCCATTATTACAGGCCCATTGCATTTATTCTAAATATTTCCAATCAGATGTTCCTGACCTGCATTGGACATCATTTTCCCCCAGTTTGTATTTTTAATGGAAATCGTGGCCCTCACTTCACTGCATGATTGTGCATGAGCAATATAAAACATGAGTGTGGAATGATTGCACTGTGTCTGGCCAGTAAACACTACATCTGGGAAGACATGGCTAATTTTGCATGCACTGACCCAGCGTTTTTGGATACTTCAGTAAGCCATGTGATACCAGAAGGCATGAACTGCACGCTTCTTCCCTGTATCTGAAAGAAAGAGGCCTGCATAGCTAGAGACATTTGGCACCACTGTATTTGCAAACTCAATGACTTCAGAGAGTCAAATATTTCTGCTCCTCACTGACATGCTACAGGATAGGGACTGTCAGGGTCCTCAGGGTGCCAACAGGCATTAACAGCCCTGACCAGCCTCACCTGCGTCCTCCACCCACACCCCCGGTCCGTGGCCCCAGCAGCTCTATTGAAGCTCAGGCCTGACCAGGCAATCACTCTTTATCTGAGTTATATCATAGGTGTGCTTGTTTTGTGTCCTGGCTCTAGTCTTGTTTCTTGTCTGAACCTGGCTGCTAGATGAACCTCAGACTTGTCTCTAGTCTTGTTTTAGGACCTTATCTCCTGCTGTTCCTGACTTGTCTCTCTGGAGGGACCCTAGACCTGCTTTGTGCCCTTGTGGTGCCTGTTGATGGAGACTTCCCAGCACCCAGCTCTGCCTGTCCCGCTGCAGGACTGCGCCCTGTTGGTGAGAGTATTACCCATGCTGTGGTCACCTGTGGCTCCCAGCTTGTTTCACCTCAGGAAGCAGCACTGGTATGTCTGCTTGCTGACAGAGATAGAGTTCAAGATGCCACACTGGCAAGAAATTGAGATTTGCTTCAGTATTCTGAATCTGCAAGTCATAATTCTTGATGTAGAAGAAGGAAAAAAAAAAATTCTCAAATTCCTGCTTGTAGGAAAAGTTCTGTGCTTCTGGTGGTTTTGGATATGGTTTGGGACAAATGAATAGACAAGTAGATAGATGTTACTTCAGAGCACTAACTAGTAAAGACCAGAAGTGTAAAGTGGAAAAAAATCTTTCTGATGCCTGTAGCCCAGAGGCATGACACTTGAGGATAATTTGTACAACTGTCTCAAAACAGAGCTTGAGGTACATCAGCATTTTTAAGAGCGCTGAAAAGAATCTTTTGGGCAGCAACTGCCATGAGAATAGCTTACTTTACCCTTGATAATCTATTTAAACTGATAAATATTTGTAACATGTTTACAAGCATCCTCAACAACAAAAAATTCAGAAACAAGTTACAGCTATTGATAAAGCTACTTACCTGCTTGAATATTTCTTCAAGCTAGCAGTTCAGCTCTTGAGCATCTTGACTTTAATGTCTTCCTGTGTTTGTCATCAATCTGCCAGGGAAGGATGACATAGTGTCAGGCATGAGTGTAACCTGAGTGACATTAAAAATGCTGATGACTTTTAATAATGGGTCATGAAAGAAGTCACCAGAGAAAGTCTGTAAAGGGCATAAACACTTCAAGGTAAAAAGAAGTGACAGCAGTGAGGATGTTAAGATTTGAAGGTGCAAATAATGAACTACTACAGTAGCTAGTAAAGAAAACAGAACTTCAGAGCATTTTATACCAGGAAGTAACACTAAAGTATTAAAAAAAAAAAGACTACACATAAAGCTTGTTGCTGAGTTCTTCTATGTGTTCGTATAGCTCTACAAAATGGTCTGTTTAATTTTGCAATGCAAGTTTCTTATTGCTTTCCCAAACAGTATGCACTTATGGTGCACACTTCCCTAAATTGCAAGGGTTGACAAAGTGCCTTCCTGAAATATCTTGCCTGTATCCAAAAGAAGTAACAGCCCATTTATGTACTTATCCGATTTTCCTAGTCACTGGAGGAACTCTAGAAACTAGATGACTTTCAGCTGTGAGTGTAGTTGCAACACTTCTGTGTGAAATCAGTAAATAAATTAAATTTCTACAGTTGGAGCTCTTAAAGCATTAAGATTGCTGGGGGTGGGGTGGGGTGTGGAGAGGCTTTTCCTGAGCAGAATCCCAGAAGAATACAAATTGGCAAGGGAAAACCACAACAGTGGACTGCAAAGCTTGCTTTGATAACTCAGAACAGTTGCTTTTCCATCAGAGACTTAAACATCAGAGTGACTTCCACAAAAATTATTAATTTCCCAGGTATATTAAAAAAATGTAAAAAGGCTTGAGGGTATTTTGCTACAAAGGACTTATTCCATATTTTCTGGAAGAAATCTGTGCACCTTTGCGATGTGTTTTTTATTATTGGAAAAAAATGCGTATTGTAACAGCTATTTCCCAAATATATAAATGACATAATGATCAAACAGAGCAAAATAAAGTTTTCCCAATGCTGAAGCAAACTTAATTTTAAGGAATGTAACCTATTAAAGGAAAAAATGAGTAATTTCTGTTGAAGGCACTTTGACACAAGCAGGAAGAAAAATGTTCCAGCAAATTTGTTTGGAAATGGGTTCATTTTACTTGTGCGAGCATTCAGATCTGTTTGACTCTCTTCATGTTAAAAGACTGACTTTTAAAAAAGGGATTTTGGTGTATGAAATACTTAAAATTCAGGTCAAGATGTATGGGGCAAAATGTGTATGAGAAATATGAGTAACTGCAGAAAATTGAGAGAAAAGCCATTAACTTTCTCACCAGTGTCTGGAATTGGGTATGCTCTCCTTATACCATGCACCAGCATTCAGAGCATGTGCAGGTTTTTTTTTTTTCCAAGGGCTGAGGACAAAAGTTTAACTGAATGCCTCCTGGAACGCCCTATACACTGTATTCAACAGAGACATTGCAGAAAACTGAAAAAATTGCAAAATGTTGACAGCTGCAGAGATGATACTGGGTTTGACCTTTCTGATTCTTACGAAGCTGAACATTTTTTTTCTACTTCCCTTTCTGATGCATTTTGAAACTTGAATATGAATAAAAATACAGAGTAATTTTTGCTAGATATGACATTGTAATTGTAGACAAGATTGTAATTGTAGACAAAGAAAAAAGATGTTCTAGCACAAAGTTTAAGTAGCTATTTGAACAGCTACTTAATTGCTTAAAAAAATCGATGTCTTTTATTGTATAGCCTCATTAAAGCTATTTAGGTTTTGGTTGCATGCACCTACAGCTCTAAAAATATGTATTTGTTGGAACAGGGCATCGATGACCACTTTTAGGCAGCAGCAGCAAGCGACTCCGGGGGTCCTAACAATTTACACGGCCGGCTGAGAAGCCGGTTCCCTGCTCAGCCATCCGCCCCGCTGCTCCACACGGTGAGAACCGGCCTTTGCGGCGGCCCCGGGCGGGTTAACTCGGGCCTTACCCGAGCGATGCGCGGCCTCCCGAGGGCGGGCGGGCGGCGGAGGGGCGGTCCGCCCTGCCACCACCGCCTCTGACGCGATCTGCAGGCGCCGCGGCGCGGCCCGGTGGCCTCGGTCATGGCTCAGCGCGGCCGGGACCGCAGTGACGGCGCGGGCCGCCCCGAGCTCCGCCCCTGCGCCGCGGCGGGGTCGCCGCGCGGCACCGTGAGCCGCCCGTTCGCCGCCTGAAGGAGCCGCCGCCGCCGCCGCCTGCGGCCCGCGCCCAGCCCTGCCCCATGGCTTCCCCGGCGGCGGCGGGGCCCGGTGCCGCGCTGCCCCCGGGCGCGGCGCGCCGCGACTTCTACTGGCTGCGCTCCTTCATCGCCGGAGGTGGGTGCCCCCGGGCGGGCCCCTGCCCGGTCTCTGCGGACCTCCCTCCGGCTGCGAGGGGCGGGCGGCCGGGCTGGGCCGGGGGCGAGCAGGGGAGCCGGGCCGGGGGCGGCGCGGCGGGCAGGCGGAGGTCACTTCCGTGTCAATATCCCCGGTAAAACTGCTGTCGAGAGTATGTCACCTGGGGAAGTGCGGCTCTCTTTTCCCTTTTCTCCCCCATAACGTGCTAGCGCAGGCGGGCTCTGTCCACGCAAGTGATTCGCACATGTGTCGGCACCAGCGAAGAGCCCCGGGTGGTCACCGATGAAACGTTCCGAGAGACCAAACCCCCGTTAGGCTATCGGGGAAGGCGGGTTATCCTTGTCCTGAAACTGTTGGGATTGCTGTTGTGAAGATTAAGGTGGTGCCAGCCTGGCAAGCACAACCCCACGTTATTAACCTCTTAGAGAAAAAGCCTATTTATTCTTCCTATAGGGTGTTGGTTTGCAAGGAAGATGCTTTGTTTATTTAAAGTTTTCACGTCAGGCTGCACTTGCTGTTGGATCTCTGAAGTAGCGCAGGATACACGACGGACACGTAGCCCACTCCTTTGGGGAGAGCAGCGAGGGCTGTTTTCCGCAGGAGGGAAAGAGGAAGCAGGGCGGAAAAGTCTTGAGTAACTTTGAAAGCTGCTGCTGTGACTTCAGCAGCTGGGAGAGGATGCCCTGGGTTTTTATAATCAGGAAAAGTAGCTTATACGTTTCATTAAGGCTTTAAGGGTTTTGTAACATACTTCTAATAGAGGCTGTTTACTCATCATTGGGGCTTTTTCGAGGTTCAAATTTAGTTTCTCCCCTATTCCATTTAAAAATACATCAGAAAAATCCCTTATTTATCTGCTGACGTGAAGAACTTTTGCACCTTGTCACTTTTCTGTTTCCCCTCTTGGAAAGGTGTTGCAGGATGTTGTGCCAAAACAACTACTGCACCACTGGATCGAGTAAAGATTTTGCTGCAAGCTCATAACCACCATTACAAACATCTAGGTAAGATGACTGCTGCGCGTCTCGTTTTTGGTTTTAAGTGCAATGTATATGGTTTTGGGTATGTTGATTTATTCAGTGATGGACTTGATAAAAAAAAAGGTGCTAATCGGACAGAAGATTGGTCGATCTCTGTGCCATGTTGTGTCAGTGTTTAAAAAGAAGAACAAAGCCCTGCATGAGTAAGTTGTGGTATTGGTTGATGTGTTAGAGATTGAGATGTCAGAATAATCCTCAGTAAGGCGTATAAGAGCTGGGCTTGTCTTCCCCTTGCTGAAGCCAGCAGAAGATTGGTGATCACAGGTTCAAAGCGTGGATCGTTTCTGTAACAACCGTCACTGCTGGTAAGTGCTGCGGTCTGCTACGGTGATTGCCAGTTCCCATGGGCTGGGGGAATCAGTTGGTGCTTTGCAGAGCTTGGTAGCCCTCACAGGGACTAGTGATTATGAGACAGTGACCACTGAATCCCGCGAGACTCACGTGCGCGTGTGCTCACAGCCAGCGGCGTGGTTGATGCGAATTGAAGATGGAAGTGGATTTGTGCTTGGCGTAAGGTGCAGGCGATCTCTATTTGGCACCTGCGTTGCATCATGGTGAGAGAATAAACTCAGAGTTGTCAGCATGTTCAGAACCATTCTCTGTGGGGCTGTAACAGTGCCCTCTTGTGCACAATATTTGAGGTATGCACTCAAATCTGTGGTTTAAGAATTGAAGGCTAAAATAATTGGTTTGAGTGATATTTTAAATCCTTATTTTCTGTTTGCTTTGTACTGTGCCATAATTGACAAGTAAAAATCTTATATTCTTCCGTATTTAGGGTGTTAGATATGATGCTGATTACTTGAAATGTGTCTGACTTGAATGCGTGTCCTTGTTACATGTAGGCAAAAAGGAAAATATGTGGATGGGAAACCTATAAGTACAGAGACACGATGGATTAGTTCATCAGAGTCTTCACTAAATGTTTTTAGTGCCCTTGCTCTGTGGAGTTCGTGCCATGTGGATCTCAGAGAATGTGTTTTGAGAAATAGGAACAGTAATTCATCATTGCAGGGTAGAGAGAAATTCTAACCATGGCATAAGTATTTTCAGAGGCATGTAATAAGCATGACATCTTAAAAATACATTTAATGTTGTATTCTTAGAACCCCAGAAGCTAATTGATACTTGTTTTATTTAAACTTCAAATGAAAGTTTGTCACCTACTTTTTTCTGCCTGAAAGTAAGATACACGTGTAAGCCTTTTTCATGTTTAGCTCTTAATATTAAGTAGTTGCATATGAATCAAAACTGTTTAACTGTTATAGTTTATTCCTTTACAAAAAAAAAATACTAAAAAGTCAATTTGATAGCAATCGTGCACAATTAATAATATGATAAAATAAACCTGTGGGTTTTGCCCAAACTTTGTGTGATCTTGCATTATTCCCCACCTATTAAGAAGGGAATAGGATTGCTTCTTGTTGCAACAACTCCGGGACAGGAAGTGTGAGATCTTTAAGTTGTAAATAATGAGAGTCTTAAACTTGTTTACTTCATTTCCTCAGTGATGGCATTTACTCTGTAATTTAGCATGTAGGTTGTTTTTAAGTATTTACTTATTTTGAATTGACTGAATTGCAAGTCAACCGGTTTCCTTCTGCCTGTTGCTAGTATTAGCTTCTGTGGGTGAATAGTATCATCTGCAGTAGGATTACCTGCAGTCCAGGCAAGTCATGGGGCCTGAACACATGAATTCAGAAAGAGGCTCACTAAGGTGAGAAAGCTGATAAAATGTAAACCTTAAACCTCCTCCTTCTGACAATGTTTGGGCATTGGAAGTGGATTTTCCACTCTCCATAGTTACACGAGCAACATGATCCGGCCTTAGTTCTATGCGTACTTTCTCATTGTCCGTAATATTTGCTTGATTTTTTTCCCCTGCACCCCCCAGTGTAATTGTTAAATACCTCTTTTTGTATTGCTGGCAGGAGTGTTTTCTACACTGTGTGCTGTCCCCAAAAAGGAAGGTTACCTTGGGCTGTATAAAGGAAATGGGGCAATGATGATTAGAATCTTTCCATATGGCGCAATTCAGTTTATGGCATTTGACCAATATAAAAAGGTAGTTGAATTTATTTTCCTTTTTTTTTTTATGCATGCAATGAATACAGATTCTTTAAGTGACTGAAACTAACACTGAAACTTCTGTCTTATTAATTAGCTGCATGTTTTTTCTAAGGTTGTTTAATTTTATCTGACTCTACCCATTAAAAATGTCAGGGCAACAGTGAAACTTTTTGCAGTGCTGCTTAAGGAAAAAAATTCCCATCAATTTTTTTTTTTGGTACCTTTGTATTGTTGAGAATAATACTTTTTTTGTTTATGAAAGAAAAAGGTAATCTAAAGTCTGCTGCTATATGTATTGCTGCGAGGTAGCCCTTTGTGAATAATGTAGGACCAAAGTGTAAAATGGAACCTCTTTGTTATATTGTGTTGGGATTCTTAGTACTTGATGGATGGAATAACTTAAACTTGAAAGTCTGCCTGGATATGACTGTTGTGTTTGACCTGACAAATGACTATGTCAGGCTCTAGAGAAAAATGACGTGGAAGAGAAAAATGCTCGTTTCAGGGTCCCATAAGATTTGTGGATTCCTTTCTGCTCTTGTGCATTTATTCTTTCATAATAAATACATAATAAATCCCTGCAACATCTTTTGGAGGTCAGGTGTTAACATGAACATGTTTTTAAACGTTGCTTATCTGTGATGAAAAATACCATTTTACTGTTAGCGATGAGGAATTCCGTGTTTGAAAGGTCAGATTTAGTACCCAGCGAAGTAAATTGCATGATCTTTACTGAAGACAGTGAGATTGAAATTGTGATTCCTTTCCTTAAAGAGCAAATTTCAGAAGGCTGATACAAAGAAGTAACTGTAATGAGTTTCATATGTTCTTTTTTTGTGGTGTAATCATAAATGCTGTTGATCCATGCTTGTTTTATGTTGTGTTGAATAAAAGACTGCATGCCATGCTTTATAATGAAATGATTTATGAATCTGCAAATTTCAAGAAACCATTTAGCATCATAGCAGTTTCTTTTATCTATTAATTGACAACAAACATTCAAGATGTTTTGCAGGAATGTATTAAAGGAAACAAAACCCCAATTCTTAAAGAAAGAAGTTATGAAATGATCTTTGTAGCAGAAACTGCTTCTTAAATAGTCTCAGTTATTTGACAAAAGCCTGGAAACTAATTTCTAACTTCCTTTCAGGACGTAACGTAACTTATGAAGTTCTTGCTCTCAAATGCTCGTCTGATTTCTCTCTTCTCCTTTTTTTTATTTAAATCCAGTTAAAAAAAGTCTTAAAAGTATCTGCATAGGAGTACATTTCACATGCTGTGCATGGAAGAAAAATTTACTTTTCTCAAATTGTGTCACTTTTCAACTTTGCTCAGTGTCCTTTGCTCTCTATCATGCAACAAGGATGGTATTCAGTTTGCCTTGTTTGACACACATTAAAGATAACTAAATAAACAACCTAGTTTCTGAAGTAAACAGTACAAATACTTTCAGCTACTTGTTCTGCCTTGTTAGTAGAATTTTAGCACATTCATGTTTTTAATAAGAAATCGGTAACAGCAGCAATGTTCAGGAAATTCTTTTAACAGTAATTAAGTGCTCTGGTTTGAATTTGTAGTGTTGTAAACTTCTTGGAAACAGCTACAGAGTTCGCATTAATGTGCTAATAAACTGTGGTGTACTTCCCTGTACTTTCTGATATATGACTATGGTAAATGCTCTGTATTTTGTAGGTAATAAAGAAGCAACTTGGGATTTCAGGGCATGTGCATCGATTAATGGCTGGATCCATGGCAGGTATAGTTTTGTACTTGGATTTCAGACATGTCTTTTTCTGAAAAGTTAATATTTGTTTAGAGGATGATTTGATGTGGTTTCAAGTCAAACTGATGCATATTTGTGTTAAGCAAAAATACTAGTAAATGGTTAATGTAACAAATAGTTGCCTAATTGAAAACTCTTTGTCTAAGAGTATTCTTTAAAACGTATTTGTTCAAGCATTGAATTCTGTGTTATGTTGTAAAGCACAGTTTTTATAGTGTTTATCATGGCACTTAAAAAATGAAAAATCCAGTGTCATCAAGATGAAGTATAAAGATGCAGGTTTTAGTAGAATTGGCTCATCAGCCTGTCTGCTGTTGCAACTAGGTTGAATGTAAGCCCATAGAAATAGAGAACTGCAGCTCCTTAAATGGGTGGATTCTTTGGATTTGCCAGAAATGTCTATACTTTTCAACATCCAACGCAGAATTGTCATGATGCTCATTAGATCATATGTCTGAACATTAAAAAACATCATTTGTCAATTAGTGCAACAGCAGTAGAAAGACCCATTTGTAAACTGCCAGTATATAGTATGATTATACATTTCTATTTTCCTCTTGCTAGTCATTCAGCCAAAAGTAGCTAAGAAAAACAGGGAAAGGTAAGTAATAGCGGACTGATTTTTTGTCAAGGTGGTTCTTCATGTGCTTTTACTTTGTAAAACAGGCTTAATACTGTCTAGGGACAGTCCTTAAATAGTTATGACATGAGTATTGCTATTTAGCTTCTTTTGGAATAAAAATACCAGGGTTGGTTAATACTACCTTTAGTAAAACTAAGAAGCCCTCATGAAGGTATTTTGGCTTTGGATGCCATCAGAGAAAAAGGAAAGAGAATGAAATGAAACAATTCAGAGATCATAAAAACTAGCAAAACCCATTTGGTAAGATACGTTCCAGAACTTGGCTGCCTTTCTATCTGAAAGAAGTGGAAAAAAATCCATAGATTGATTTCTCTCTCTCGCTCTCTCTTTCTCTCGCTCTCTCTTTCTCTCGCTCTCTCTTTCTCTCGCTCTCTCTTTCTCTCGCTCTCTCTTTCTCTCGCTCTCTCTTTCTCTCGCTCTCTCTTTCTCTCTCTCTCTCTCAAATAAATTAATAGCATCTGGCATCACTGTAAGCACCTTACTGGTTAAATCTGTTTCGTGTGGTTAGAGTAACAAATAATATATAATACTAACTGGAAACCATGATCAAATGAAATACTTTGTGGTGCACTTAAGTATGATATACTCAATAGTCTGGTATTGAGAACCCCAAAACTGAGTAGATGAGCTAGACTTGGGTGTGCAGTGAACTGAATATAGCAGTCACATATAGTAATAGTATCACATGTGATTGGTTTACTATTTGTTTACTAGATGGCATTAACTGCTTTTTGGGATAGTCATTAGATAAATGAGAGGAGGGTTTATATAGAGTATGCCAAGAAGATATAGATGAAGAAGGAGGCACTAAGAAGAGCGTTGAGTTTGAAATCCGATACAGAAGTCCTCTAGATTTGCAAACAAAACAAGACTTTTCAAAGCAATTGGTCATATTTCTTGCTTTAACTCCTGTGGCTTAGTCTCTTGCTGGCTCCACTAAGGGATAGTATTCCATTTCTTCCAAGTTTAAATGACTAAAGGAGATGGTGCACTGCATGCACCCCAATGTTGCCCGAGAGGGGTCTTCATGGTTTCCTGGAATGCAATATTATACATTTGGAAAATGGATAACCCTTGTTTCCCTTTCCTTTTTGTCCCCTCTACACCATCTAGCTACACAGCTGTCTGCTTTCACTTCTGTGTATACTACTGATACTTAAACCTTGCTTATGTCAGTGTTTCCAACATTACTAGCAGTCAACAGACCTGAATCAGCTTCAAAGTAGTGGGAAACATTTGAGTATCTTCTGTAACTGATAAACAGGATCAAAAGCATATCCACAGGGAAAAAAAAAGGATGCTAGAAGGATGGGGGTAGTGGAGCGAGAGAAAAGAAGAAAAACTATTGTAATGCATAGATTTAAGGAGGCCAAGTTAAAGTTACTGTGGAAACTTTAACTCTGAATTTCCTGAGCCTTGTGTGATTCAAATTTCAGCTGTAACACCTCATTAACAGATAAATGGTGTGTAACTACTTTTAAGGAAGGACAGACCTGGGGAGAAGATAGAGAAATCATACAAGTTACTGGGGTTTAGGAAGCAAAATAATCTAATAACACTTGTATCACAGGATGATTTTGGAAATCTAAATATTTTTTTAGTTTTCTAATTGAAAAATCTAAATAAAACATAGAAATGTGTTTTTCTTCCCCTGCGCTTGATTAACTTTTTTAAAAAAGAGCCAAAATAGATGTTATCTAGGAATAAACTAAAGTTTCATGAAACTAATACAGAAAGCATATTTTTGTTTTTATCTTTTTACTTTTAGTAAAAGTGATTGGAAAAAAGTACTGACCTAGGAGGATACAGTCTCAATTTTAAATAGTATGTAATTAAGTTATCTGTTTGAGTCAACATTTTAAAAGAATCTGTGCTGTTTATTTCTCCAGATGCAATTCAGAAACAAACAGAATTATATATTGGAGGTCTAGAAATATTAGGACTTCTAAATTAGGCAGTTCTTTAACCTCTGATAAATATTCTTTGTCATCAGATATTTCTCTGTATGTATAGTTCCTGAAGCTTTGTTTTGTTCAGAAGATGCTTCCTTGGTAAATTAATCTTTATACTAGTTAAGCAGCATGTCTTCTGCAGTTCAAGGCTGTGACTTGTGCTTATCACTTTTTGAACTGTACACCTCTGAATCACCTAGTAGTACTTAATTTGATCTACATAGTTTTTGGTAAAGTACAAAGAGCATGATATAGAAATCATAAAAACTTGCCTATCAGATATGTTTGCAGTACCTGATCTTTGTAAGTGTATTTCACTTTTTTCTTACTGCAGATGGTTTTTTTATTTTTATTTTCAAAGAAAGAAAATTACTAAGAATGGAGGAATGGTAGGGAAGTTGGGAAACAGAGGGGAATCCCTATACAGCTAATCTCATTAACTCCCAAAGCTTGGGAAGCAAATCAAGGACAGAATAATTCCTGTTGTGCTTTATTGACACTAAGTCTCAGTAAAGGTCTGTGTAACCTAGTACCTTGTCCCCAAGAGTGGTCAAAGGTGCTTGAGGACAATATAGTAAGTGAAGAATGGTCTTTCCCTGACTCCCTTGACTTCCGAGTCAGCATTTGCAATGGAAAAAGTCTGCTGTTTTTCAAGAAGTGGTTCCTTAAAGGAGAGAGGAGCTTCATTGCCCTATTATGATGTTTCAGATCAAACACTGGGAATTGCAGTATGTATCTCTTAATTGTTGGGATACTTCCAATTCTGTCCTGTTTAATCAACCCTGGGAGAGATTTCTGGCTCAACTCTCATTATTTGGGACAGGCTTTGCTTCCTCAAGACAGGAAATCAGCCTTAAGATGCTGTGGTCTGACTTTTGATAACTCATATTTAAGGAGTAGAGATGAGATTAGTAATTTTGTAAACTTCACCACAATGACTTTGTGTCCCAAAGCTGGCCACCATTCTTACCAGAAAGGGTAGTGTCTCTTCTGAGCTCCAGATGAAATCTTGATCCCTTGTATGTACATTTTGCTTATATGAACAGTAAGCAATAACATGCCTATCCCAGTTGCTTCAAGACAGCGTATTTTGTGACTGATGTTAGAAATCCCTTTTTTTCCAGAATTCATGGCTAGAGGATTTTAAGAAGGAAAAAAATTTTAAAAATTCCTATTTAAATCCTTACTACATATGGTTTCTTTCAGTTCCATCTGATTTTTTTAATTGTACTATTTTTGGACTGTGTTCACTAGTTAGTGCATTCACCGAGCTCTTGGTCGGTCTGTTTGCTAGTCTTTGTTCAGAGAATATTCCTGGATACGTATCAGTGCATGATTGGAATGAGAAGGGGGATAAAGTTGTTTTCTGAGGGGTGATGACTTTTTCCTGTGAACTCTTAAGCTCTGTAAAAGCTTTTTTCCCTCTTTATTATTTTAAACTGCTTGAATTCATCCATTTTACAATATTTTTGGACATCTCAGGCAATCCATTAGGAAAACGCTGTAGTCTGAGGGATTGCATTTAATAATGTAGGTCAGTGGAAACAGTCCTAAAGTTGCTTTGGTGTTTTGCAGCTTCCAACTTTTGAACCCTATGGGTGAGAACATCAGAAATCAACTGCAGATGTCTGCTTTTTGTTCAGAGGAATTGGCCAAAATCTCTGAAAGAGATGTTTTTGTCTTCTAAAATAAATTACTGGTAGGACACTCCAGAAGGCCACAAACTTTACTCTCAATTGACAGTTGACCATTGTCAGCTTTTAGGATAGCTCACTTATGGTATTCATTTTTTGTCTTTCTTCTTATCTAATCCTGGAATCTTCTGTCAGTTTATTCAGCTTACTAAAGTTGCTTTTTTTTCTCTCCAGACATAAAAATTAAGAATAGTTTTTTGCTGGAGTTGTTGTGTTTTGGTTTTTTTTGTTGTTGGTTTGTTTTTTTTTCCCCTCCCTATTGTGGTTTTCCCTTGACCTTGTGGAAAGGAGGGGAAATGATACACCTACAAAAAAGATATCATTAGACCATTAAAACTTAAGAGGAAGTGGCAATTTCCTGCCAGCATAAAAAGTGTGCTATCTTCTGGAGAACCAATTTTTAAGCGTGATGTTTAGCTAAATCAGAGCAGCTGCTAAAAAACAATAATCACAAAGCTTTTTGCTTTCTTTTTCTCCTTTTCCCAGTAATTTTTCTTTAGTGCTGGTGGTATACCACTGGAAAATTACCTCTGTTTTTAGTAAACAGTTTTAACTATTCTCTCCAAATAATGTCAGCAATTAAGTGCTTTACCTCAAAAACTAGCAGGAAAGAATTTGTTATTCAGGTAACTGTTAGAGGAGTTGTTCTCTGTACTGGAGTTCTGTTTCCAAAATTACAAGTTGGTCAGCATCTAATCAGTTTTGAAGCAGTTCATAACTGGATGAATCCTAAGATTTGATTTTTTGGCATCTTAAGTCTAGAAGTTGGGGTTTTTTTTTGTCAGAGTGTTAAAATGGAGGTGCTGGTGTAACACGAACTATTAAGATGCAGTAATGCAACGCAATTAAGTACTCTTCGTCAGTACAATCTTGACTTTACATCCTAATGACATTTAACATATTTAGTATTTTCAGATGCAGTAGATACATGTATCTATATCCAGTAATCACATAAATTTCTGACACAACCTTTTTGAAATTAAACATGTAAATTTGGTGGTTTGATTTTTTTTTTAAAGGTGTGGTAGGATTAGGTTTCATGGTTGCAATCCAGTAAAGCTGATACACTTGACTAGCCTGATGCTTATGAGCCACGGACTTAAATAAGATTGTTCACGTGAATACAGTTAGGCCCATCAATCTTTGGAAAATCAAGGCCTAGGTGTGCAGCTTCAGTGAACACCAAGTATAAACATAAATCCTTTGTGTGTTGCTGGAGCTAGTCCTCCTATTTGCTGATTATAAGTGACTTTAAGTGTTTCTTTAAGAAAATAATTTGTATATACTATTATATTCACTACCACAAAAGGAAATTCTAACTTTCAAAATAATCCTAGAATCAGATAAGGTGTTAGGTGAGTTTTGTTTGCTTGTTTTGTTTTTGTTTTTAATAAAGGTATTACAGCAGTGATTTGTACTTACCCTCTTGATATGGTTAGAGTTCGTCTGGCGTTCCAAGTAAAAGGGGAACACAAGTACATGGGAATTATCCATGCATTCAAGATGATTTACACAAAGGTATTTTTTCTTTTAATCTTCAGTCCTGTCAAAGCAAAATATGCTCTTTAAAGAATGTCGCACTGCATTGAAAATAGTGGTTTAGTGGAAAATAACATGACTTCATTGCGTGCGCATTGAATTTTTTAATGTAAAAAATTATCTGGATGCTTCCTTCTACTTAGCCTGCTGACATGTAGCTAAGACTGATGTAAGTGGGAGGTCAAAAACAGCAGAGAGAAGTTGCTTTTCAAGAACAAGTAGTAACAATACAAAAAAATCTGGGGAGGAGGGATGTGTATAATGCGAAATGTCTCCTAGCGTATGATGTTGGATGTAGATTTTTCTCCTTCATTATTGCTTCTTTATCTCCTCTGGAGCCAGGCAGTTGTCCCCTCAATTCTTCAGGCAAAAGAAATGGAACTTGATGTTAGCTCCTTGGTGCTAGATGATGTTAGTCAGATTGCTGTCACGTGAATCTGTATGAAGAGTCGTATAACTTAAGACATTTGTTGTATTTCTTGCCACAAATGTACTTGTGTTTTTCTTTCAAAGGAAGGTGGTTTTAGTGGGTTCTACAGAGGGCTGATGCCAACTGTTGTAGGAATGGCGCCATATGCGGGTAAGTTAAAAACAGAACATCAGTCCTTCAGCAGTTGTGTGCTACTAAATTTACATAACATATTTGCACACTTGATTTTTAACATGAGCTAATTAACTAAGGATTCTGTTTTTTACTGAATGGAGAGGGGATGCCAGTAGGAGCATTTGTAACTGTTCAATCTTAATCTAGAATTGATCAATGTGCGTTAAAGCATCTTTGATAGGCAAAGCCTAGCTTTTCTGAAGATTGCAGTTGAGAGGGAGAGAGGTTAAGTAGTAGTTCTTTCTCTTCTGCTTCCTGATTTTCCTACAAGAAAGCATGTAGAATATTTCTCTCAAACAGGTAGATCCATGAGAGAGCAGAGTGCCCTATAGATGGAGACTTAGAGCCTCTGTATTGGCTCCATCTCCTGGTGACTTCTATGTAAATACACAAGCTAAAGCAGTGGCTGACATGGGATGGAGGAACATCAGAACTGCCCAGCTAAACTACACTCAAAAGATGAGAGCTGTTCTTTGGTTGAAAAGATCTTAGGAGTTACTCTTAACAGCAATCCAGTAATTAAAAAACCTACAGTCTAGCTTATTTAAAGCATTCTTTCAATGTTCATTGTAAACACTAATTCATCTGGGCAGAAGTTACTGTAGAATTTCAAAATATTATTTGTGTATTTCTGCTTAAGAAAACTTCTAAAAGAATTGGAAAATAGTTTAATTTTTGTAATTGCAGCTTTTTGTTTCTAATGATGCATCAACAAATAGTTTGCTTTTTTATGAAAGTACATAAAATTAAATTTCCTTTTAGGTTTTTCATTTTTTACGTTTGGTACCTTAAAGAGCATTGGACTTGCTCAAGCACCTAACTTGCTTGGACGGCCTTCATTAGATAATCCTGATGTCTTAGTTTTGAAAACACATGTAAATCTGCTGTGTGGTGGCATAGCTGGAGCAATAGCTCAGACGATATCGTAAGTTTGGGTATTGTTTGTTTTTTCTCTATAGCTGTTCATTCTAAAGAAACCCTTATCTGAGAATATGATTTTATGTAAGTCTAGTTATTAGAAAGGTTTGTAAATCAGGTTAATCAGACACTGGAATACAGTTATTTCCTATTGTTTCATTTACTAAATATCTATTTAATCTTCAGGGTCTTTAAAGATATATGTATTGAGTCAAACAAATTCAGACAAACCTCCTAAAATCAGTCGGAATTTTGTTTGGTAAGCTATGAAATTTTCACCATGAACATAATTTGTAGAATTTTATTATTCCAATTTATTTTCAAAATAAACCTGTGAAGCCGTAGTATTAAAAAAAAACACAAACACACCCCCACCCCCCCCCCAAGTCTTAGATATTGTATTTGGCATTACTTTTTTTATCACTTTGCCTGCTTTCTCCATTCTTATGCTGTCCTTGTCATATTTTGTTTTGTCCATAAAATAATTTAACGGACTTATGTGGCATCAGTGTTTCACTAAATCACTGCATTACGAATGTCATTTTCTATTAAACCTTAAACTGTTAATTTTACTTTCAATTCAGGTGTCTTCTCCTTCCAGCGTTTTACAGACTGTTTTATACTCTCATCTGATCTTCATGTGTCTTCTTTACTCATGCCAAATGGAATTTATTAAGAGATCTGATTTGCTGGTTTTGGTTGTATAGGGGAAGTCTCCCATTTTGGGAACTTTCAGCTGTGTTGAGAATCTGAGCCGGATTCCTGACTCACTGAAAAGGCAGCTTGGAGCTTGCACGTGGACTTTGTATTCTTTTTTTAAACAATATTCATATAGTCATCACACATCTGGTTGAACTGCTGTTCAAATATCTCCTCTGTAGATATCCCCTTGATGTAACTCGTAGGCGAATGCAGTTAGGAGCGGTTCTCCCAGATTCTGAAAAGTGCCTGTAAGTACTTTCTTTTCATCTGTAGTAACTGAATTCTTAGATGTCTGAGCAAAGTTAAATTCTTATTTTTAAAGTTTAAAACAAAACAACCCCAAAGTACTATGTTGTTGATTTCTTCATTCTTTTAATGAATAAGCTTCCACACACAGACAAAAGCTGCCATTATCTCTTTGGGGTTAAAAAAAAATAACTGAAATCACAATGGCACTTTTGTTAGTAATACTCTGTTTGTATTAGTTACATTTTTTTTTATTTTAACTAAACTTGAAATGTCTGTCTTTAATATCAGCAGGATCCCTAAGAGAGAGACTGCATGCTTCTACTGAAATGAAATGTTTTACAGAATCTGTTCCATAAGATGATTTTGCATAATGCTGTTTTATTTGACCTTTCTTGCATTTATGGTAATGTCCCACACCCCACACGTAGTTGGGGTTCCTTCAGTAGAAGTGGAAGTACCATAATATCCTTAAAATCATAGTATGAAATCCACTGTCATCTTGAAAAACTTTGTGAATTTCAAATTGCCTGAACCAAATTCAATTCCAGGACAGTTTTATCTTGGTTACTTTCAATCTTGTGGAATTGTGTATGTCTGAATCCAGCATGATTCAGTGGGAACCTCCTGTGTGGCAAATTGGATCTCACTAACTGTAGTCTGTCTTAGTGACCTTTCATAAACAACCTAGATGTTGCCTACTGTGAAAGTTGCTGTTCTGTTTTCCTTAGCAGCCTTAAATGTTCTTGCCTGGCTATTTTCCACTCTAGATACTTTTAAAATAAAAATGTGTTACTTGTTCTTGTGGTTTTACTTTCTGCATTTGTGAGAAGTACTTTTACAGATGTTAGGTTTCCCGATCTATCAATATTGTTGCGATTGTATTTGGAGAGAGCTGTGCCTTGAAAGAGAGTAGACATAGGCCTTTAGAGGATGAGAAGATAAAACAAGTAGGAAATTTTGAAGCTTTGAGGCATATGGAAGATGTTCTCAAAGAGCAATGTCTTTAATAGCTTGGAAATATTGAGCATCTCACAGATTTTTATGTTGCTTTGCATTTACTGTCCATTTGCTCAGTTTCAATGTAAGTGTGTGAGGAAGATCATTCTCCTTGTATATACACTGCAAATTCTGCTTTTAATAAGGTCAAATATTATATACTTAAATTCTAGCATTTCTCTTTTGAGAGAAAATAGTAGATCTTTATTGTGGTGGAGGAAGCTACACACATGCAAAATGTAGAATACAGAGCTAAACATAAATTTTATGTGCAGAGCTTTAGGAGGACATATAGTATGATCAAGTGGACAGGGAAGGAGAATGAGACACAAGCCTAAATACTGCTCTTTAATGCACGAAGTGTGCGCTACATTGGGCAACTTATGTTTCTGTTACTCTCTATTAGATTTGTAAGAAGAATTGATGCGTCTCAACTCCTTCCTGGCAGACAGACAACAGAATATGCATAGCCATTCTGGTGTAAAATGTATTATGTTTTCTAGTGCAGTTGTTTTCAGACTGAAACTTCTTTAGATGAGATTGCACTGTCCTCTTTCCAATTCCCTGCCCTTGTGCCCAAATTTCTTGCAGAAGCTCAGACTGTCCCAGTCCCATGGGTTTTTCTCCATAGATCTCTTAAGAACCAAGTAAAACAAGTGTCTTGTATTTAAAGGAAGTGATTTTGACTATTGAATGTGTGTCTCCAATAATGATTTGATTTCTTATTTTTCCAGTACAATGGTGCAGACCCTGAAATACGTGTATCAACAACATGGAATACGAAGAGGATTATACCGTGGTTTATCGCTAAATTATATTCGTTGTATTCCTTCCCAAGCTGTGGCTTTTACCACATATGAACTTATGAAACAACTCTTGCACCTCAACTAATTTTTTTTTTTCTTGAAGACTTTTTCCTGTAAAACTATACTATAAGTCCTGAAATTATATTGGTGAGTAAATTACTTGAAGTTTAAAAAAAAAAAGCTATCTGTTACTGTGGAACTGCTGTCATCTGACATTTTTATTTGCCAAAATGTCATTAATTTCCTGGAGTCAAACCAGGAGACAGATCAAAATAAACATTAGTTTAGCTATAAACATTTTTTTTTGCACTTGATCTTCTAGGCTTCATTAGATTAATGTTAAGAATTACACAGTTTTAAAATGACACCCACATTTTATATGGGTTTCAAGCTGTTAGTTATTTAGCTTTAGCACCATTCCAGGAGTTGCACACATGGTTATTTTGCTTTTTAAGCTAGTAGTTAGACATCTGTTCTTCTTTAAAAATTAAATTGAATAAACTGAACAAAACGCAATGATTTTCTTATTCAAATATTTGCCAGCTCTGTAGAAGCTGAAGTCAGCAGACCAAAACTTAAGCATCTTTTCATTCTTTTTTTGTACAAGTTTTCTGTGTGTAAGAACAATGCATATATCTTCATATTGGTACACATGAAAGTCTCTTCAGCCATTTCAATAAAAAATGACAATATGTATTTAACATTATTAGAAATGTTGCAATTTGGAAACCAGTTTCTTGGCATACATTCTATTCTAAAAAATACTGTATCTACACAAATAAAACCAGGGGGACCTTTTACAGTGACAAGTGCTAGAAAAGATCTCCTTAAGGCAGTTAGCATGGGCCTAATCTTACAAGGCATTTCTGCACCTTTTCTGTGGAGCTGAATGTTCTCAGTTCAGTTTATTGAAGGCTTATTTTACGTACTTTCCAGTTCTAGCTTGTGTAAACAGGTTTGTCCCTACCTTAAAATGTGGTGACACATGAGACTGCATGCTGCTGCATTTACTTATTTAGGCATATGGACCATATTCAACCTCTTGCGCAAGAAAAGAAAATGAAGATTGTGTTGGAGTCTGTAGATGTGTATATGTACTGTTTCTAAATTATGGTATGCAATAGACTATTTCATGTTTTCATCCTCCTACAATTCGTTTTGTAGAGGGAATTATTTTCCAGACTTGTTTATACCTGATTTGCATTGGTAGCCTTGATTTTACTCACTTGATTCAGGAAACTGTAAAGCATTTACTTTAAGAGATATAAGTTATTTATTTATTGTAAATATTTTAGCAGTGTCTTTTAAGAATTGGTAATGGTTAAGTGGTGGATGGTAAGACTGATTTTCTTAATTTTGACAAATTTGACAAACTGGATTTTGAGTTATATATTCAACACCAACTTTTGTGGCTCATTTTTTTTTCTCCCCAATTTCTTAAAAGTATGTATTTCTTTGATATTAAACAATGTACCTATGGACAGAGAATGAGATGTATTCAAATTTATTTTATTAAAAATTTTGAAGTAATGTCTTTGTGTGATTTGTATGTGTGGCAGCCAGAAAGAAGGCGTGATTCTGGACTTACCTGTATGCTTGCCCTTGTAGGAAAATCTACGTAACATTGTCATTCTTAATTAAGAGGCAACAAATAAGATTTTTTCATCTGATCTTTAGTTTCCTTTAAAGGAAAACTAACTAATATCACAGTGAATTTTTATCTTTTAAAGTCCTTGCAGCAGAGCTATATCCACTGTATTAAAGAGAGATGTGCCATTTTTCTTTCCTGTATTGTTTTACTGTGTGAGCAAATAAGCATCTTCTCAGGTGCCAGTTCTTTGCCCTGTTAACAATGTTTAAATTTAGGGTTTTACATCTTAATTTTGCTAAAAGTGATACACTTAAGGAATTCAAATAGCTTTGAGCTGTGTCTTAGGCAGAATAAAGCAGAATCCAGCATATTCAGTCATGAGAAGAAAAGAGCAGTAAAAAGTGTCCCCTAAATAATTGAGTAGGATATTGAATGTGGAAAATAGACCCATTGGATGAAACTGTGCTTTATTTTCAAGATTAGTTTTTCAAAATAAAATTCAAAAGTGTATGAATAATTTTAAATTTGGAAGTATTTTTAATACTTTTGAGCAAGGACTAAGAAAGAATACTTTTGTCCAGAGGCTAGATGGTAGGAGACTGGAGTTTCTAATTTTTTTAAGCAGCTATTTTAACTCTTTCTGGAAGCTTATTCAGGTATTTCTTACTCAGAACACAGAAGTTTAGAATATCCAACTACCACAATGGAAACATGGAACTTCAATGTAAATCCTTTTTTTCTCCAGTGACAGCCCTATGCAAACTGGGTTTATTTTAATTTTGAACTATTGAGGGATTTATTCCCTTGTTTTTTCTTGCCAGTCTCTTCAGTATTTTCAGTGTACTGAACAAGCAACATCTAATTCTAGCCAGTAAGAAGAAGATTAGGCTCCAGCCAAGCTCATTTCCATGCCTTAATCACATATTTTCTAATTATTTTTTCTGTTTACTTTTTCAGCAAATGAAAGGGGCTTGAATATCTTTGTCTTTATTCTGATATGAGTTTTTAGGAAATAATCTCATAACTAATAGTTCTATGCAGTGAAGTAATTATTTTTTTGAAGAATTGGTTATGTAGCCTTGGGTAATATTTTTAAACTGTTAAACCCACCTATTTACTCTATGACATAAAATGAGAAAAGAAGGCTTCACCATTTCAGGACTCCTTCATCTCCACATTCTTACAATTGAAAATTTTGCCTGCTGTCACTAAGGCATTTATGTATGACCCATATTGCAGTTTGCAGTCATTACACAGAAGTTTCATTTATTTGAACCATTTTTTACACTGATTAATTCCTATGTCTCTATTTCATTACTAACATTCTCCAGATGTTTTTTTGTTGCTCATTTAAATGACCTGAGACCTCAAGGTGGACAAGTTCTATTGACGCTCTTCAAATTCTTTCCCTCCTTTCCTGAAAAAGGAATGTGCCAAGACACTTGTAACAAGCCTCCTTTTATGTTTGTGACTCAAAACACCATATTTGTTCAATTCAAACAAGTATAAAAAAATATCTCTGTGCTTGGTCCTTAACTGTGTTTTTATTCTGTGCCATTAGTGTGAGTGAGTCTGTTCAGCTGAGATCTCTGCTTCAGTGACGTGAGTGACAGACTGCCCCCTGAGCATCCCCAGAGTGGATCCCAGGATGTTTTAAGCTGGTCCGAGTTAGGTTTCCTGTACTCTCGTTCTCCTTTCTGCTCCTGTTGGCAGGATTTGACCTGTTCTCTGACTACAGTGCTAACACGGTGGCATAGTAAAGCAGTTCCGGAAGCTGATGGTTTTCCTTGCAGCTAATTTATACTGGTTTAGTCTGCTATCTAACTGCACCTTTGGGTGCTGTTTGACATTTTGCCTCAGCCAGGGTAGGTGGACTAGATACCATGGTGCTTCTGCTGATTTGATGAAAGGTTAACTCAGCAAAACAAAGGAATGGATTTTATTGGCGTCACCTTACTGAACCAGCTCACACTGTGGTTGCATACTTGCTAGATCTGATGCAAGGTAAATTTAATCTGAGATTTAGCTTTAGAAATAAACTTGCTACCTGGGGTGGCAGCAGGCAGGTATGTATTACTGAGTCAGTTGCTGGAGAAGACACAGCTGTAGGTTCCCCTTATAGATTTCCCTGAATAAATCTGTGGTGCAAAAAAATGAGGGCAAATAAAGCACGTTAACTGTAAGTACAGATAGCTAACTCCCTGTTTGTCACAGGATTGGAAGGAACAAATTTAATTGTCTTGTGATAACAAAATTTTTGACAAATTCCTGAATTTACACAGTTCAAACTTGATGGAGAATGCTGATGTATCTTAAAATTGTAAGAACACTTTTTTCAACCACTGATGCCATAAAGAATTAAATGAGCCATAATCTGAACACTTTAGTGCAACTTTTGTACTAAAGTAAGGTTTGGTGCTTTTCTGGATTTCACAGACTCTCTCTAGGGATTCCCCAGATTGCTTGGATTTTGGCTAACTTCAGAAAAATATTTAAAGCATATTATGTACTTTTATAACCATATTCTGTTAAGATATTTCTTTGTTAGTGTATGAAAGATGTATAGGCAACATGAAAGAGACTACAGTGTACAAAGTAAAAGTACTTCTGTAATCTCTTTTAATACCATAATAAATTATGTGATGTGCATTTAATAGTATTGACATATAACTATTAAATTACAAATAAACTTATAGTAGAGGTTCTGCAATGGAAAGCGACATTAATGTGGTTTACTGCATGTATTTCAGGACTATCCCAAAGAAAACTAAAGGGGCTAATTTAAGTATGTTCTCACCTTTTAAAATTCATGCTTTGATCTTTCTGTTGGGATGTCAACCATTGGCCGAAACTGTCGTCTTTGCAGGACTAGAGCCTCACAGTTCCCCAATGTTTGGCTACATTAAAGAGATACAAGACCAAACTCTTAATACATCATTTTCCTGACATTTAAACTACAGAACAGTCATCCTAGTGTATTAAGAATAGATTTAATACTTGTGTCCTTCAATCTTTGCTAGAAGTGATGGTATCAGATCCAGAATGCTTTGCTGAAGTAGTGGTTTTGTGGCCAAAGAAAGGCAATCTGTATCTGAAACCTCTGTATCACCTCAGAAAGCCTGTCAGTGAACAGCACTGAATGTCCCAAGTTCTTACCAGAGAAAAAGTTTAACCGTCAGGCTGGGATTCATCCGTGAGCATCTGGGACCAAAAGGCACATCTAGTTTTACCTCATACTACAGCACTGGTATCAGAAAAGGGGCCACGGTTGTAACAGCACTTGATACTGTGTAAACTAACGCCTCAGGCGCCAAAGGACCGCCAGGTTCCCTCACGGCAGCGGCTGGCGACGCCGCGCGCCACTTCGCGCCTTCAACCCGTCTGCCCGCGCGCGGGAAGCGCGCGCCCCTCCCAACCCCGGCGGAGAACCGCCCTCCGGCACCTCCCATTGGCTGCGCCAGCTTCTCCGCCAGTGGCCGAGCTGGGAGGGACGAGAGGGCGGGGCTTCTCCGGAGGTGGGCGGGGAAAGGGGCTGTACTGCGCCTGCGCTCCAGCGGGGTCTTGGGGGGGGGCGTGCAGGGTCCCTCGCTTTACCTGTCTGTGCGCCTCGGGACCGGTGTGCGGACTGTGCTGCGGAGCTGAGGCGGGATCAACCGTGCGCGGCAGAGTATCTGTTCATGGCAGACAGGTAGCGGCGGAGTAGGAGGAAGAACGAATGGGCGGAGAACAGCTGGGAGCCCGGGGGGGGGGGTTTGAAATTTTAAAGCTGGGCGCGCGGGTTGCCTCGCGCGCTCGCTCCCCCGCCTCGCGGCCCCTCCGGCTCCGGGCGCGGGAAGGCGGAACAGAGTCCTGAGGGGCGGCGGAGCGGGACCTTCATCCCGGGTGGGGGGCGAGTACGAGGCGCTCGGCGCCGCCCGGAATAATCGGTGAGAGGTACCCGCCGCTGCTTGGCGAGTAACTGCCGTTTGCGCTGGGCAGAGCCGGCTACGGGACGGGGTGCAGGCTCCTGGTGGGAGCTCTGTCCTTCTCTGTGCCCTGGAGCTCTAAATTTTGGCTATTGGCTAGATGGTAACTGAACCTCGAATAGCAGTTTTCTGGCTAGCTTTATGTTGAGGTTAAGGCGGAAAAAGTTAGTTCTCTCTGTTTAAGGTACTTGAGTGATTGTGGGAATTTTTATGTGCTCTACAGAGTTCAGGGAGATACAAGCTTTCTCGCAAGCACAGGGTTTGCAGTACGATATAATTAACTTATAAATGAGTATGTGTATATGGACACCAAAAGGAAGCACTAGCTGCAATATAGAGCAACTTATTTAACACTTACATCTTCTTGCTTATGCCTCATGTCCAAATGCTCATTTTTCATCCCTGTCCATTCGAAGAGACAATGTGGCAACATTTCCAGAGAGAAAATTTCCTATACTCTGCCTGTATAGAATTAAAAACCCCACTAAATATATATAAAAACTGAGTTTATACCTGAAGCTTTCTCTCTTCTTGTATACGGGTTGGCTATTTTCTTTTCAAATAGTGTCATGTCTTTGCAGTAACGAATTGTTACTTCAGTTTTCAGAAGAAAGTGACTGACTCCCCTGACACAATACTGAGGAATGGGTTGAACAACAGATACCGTGTGTTGGAAGTCAACATCGTACAGAGAAATGGAAGTGACCCTGAGAAATGCTTGACAATTACATCATCTCAGTCACTGGAAGATACAGAACTGTGCATCCTTAGGAATGGCTGGTAATCCATACAGAAATGTAGATGCTTGAAGACAGGATGAAATATTGGATTACTAAGTCACTCTTCTTTGTGTTGCCTTTGAGATGTATTTTACTCACTTAAAAGTGATAAGGAATCCTGACACAACATTTATCTAATGTCATATTATCAGTCTATTAGTGTAATGGATATTCATCTTGAGAGAACTCATGTCATGTAACTTGTGTTGAATAGATATTGCTACCTGGAAGTTTTAATTTGTCTTTGTACAAATGAACAGCAAGGCCATAAGCTCTGAGCGGGATATTTTCAGTGTTGTCTTGCAACAATTAGAAGTGTTCTTCTAAATGATGTACCCTCATTGTACATATAAATGCACAAAGATATGTCTGTTAAACAAGAGGTTTTATACAGTCTGTTAAAATCACCTTAGCTTGAGCTCTACTGCAAAAGTTTTTTCAAGTGTGAATCAGTGAGGGCTCTAAGGTGTTTGTGCATTGTGTGGTATGTTACAGAAGATTAGCTTAGTCTTTTGAAACATACAGGTGCGTGCATGCTATTTGGCACTGCTTTTTATTTTCCGTGCAAGCCTAAAAGATGGGAGAAAAGCAGTCTAAGCATTTCTTGGAGGAGCAAGTATAAAAGATCCCGAACCCTAAAACTTCTAAAAATATTTTTGCCTTTTTTTTTTGAGTTTCTGAAATAAGTATAATTGTTAAGTAAGAAGGTAAATCTCATGTAATTAAAAAGTGTAGTATGCCTGTATAAAACATAAGGATACTGAAATGGCTTAATACATGGATCTGGAATAACGTGAAGTCAATAGGATTTCCCTACGTGCAGGCTGTCCTGACGCATGATCCAATACTCAAAACTATTGAAGTTTTGTCAGTAAAAATTCCTTTATTCATTTTCAAAATTTATTTAGGTCAACTTAAAAAAAGAATCACAGTAACCTCCTGTTTTGAAGTATGTTGAATCTGATATATGTTAATATATAACTTCTAATTTGTGGTGTCCTTAGCTTGCAAATGGTTGTTCAAATGTATTTACGTTATAGGGAGTCTGTTCCAGTTGTTCCAGGAGACATCATTCATTTAGAAGGGGAGTGTAGCTCTGGTACCTGGATAATAAATGACCAGTCTGGATACCTAGTTCTTTACCCAGATCTGCTGCTTTCTGGCACTACAATATCAAATAGTATTCGATGTATGAGAAGAGCAGTGCTGAGTGAAAGGTTTAGGGTAAGTGTTAATCCTAGAGTGTCAAGCGTATCAGTGGGTTACTGTTTCACTGAGACTAGTAGTTTGGTTCTATTAAAACTGGCTGAGATACTGTATTGCAAAATGTTATTATTAGCTTTTTGTAATGTTTCCAACACAATATTTTAGAATGGAAACTGTCTGTGGCTGGGCTTCTTGTGTTTTTTGATAAATTTGGCTAAAATAATCCTATATTCTTAATATAATTAATGGGACAAAATTCTGGCAACTTCTTTGAAAATCTCTAGCTGCATTTTGTGTGGATATGAACCCTTTGCGAGGGACGTGCCTCTTGTCGGCCATATGAAAACATAACCACACTTGGACAAGTTAAAAGCCTCTGAAAAAGCAGCCCATTCAGCTAAGACTCTTTCTTAATACTCTACGAGAAGCAGGCTTTAGTTCAAGATCAAGCTGGAATATACATGTGCTGTAATCAGGGTTTGTGTGTGTTGACTCTGGAATCTGAATCTAGCTGTTGGAACTTGGAAAGAGGAAACGTTTCCTGTGGAAGTGTCTTTGCTGATATGTGGATTCAGCTGAGGAAAACTTCCAGACATGTAAATCCAAATTGGCAAGGAAACTGGAATGGAGTGGTAAACAGCCACTGGGAGCCTGTGACTGAAACAAGAAACTTAAGTACAGGGTGAGATGGTGTCAGGTCTGTATTAAAGAAATAATAGGAATAAACTAATTATTTGGGAGTTCTGAGTCCAGGATAACACCACCTTCCAGTTGTGAGTGGAACCCACAAGTGCCGGGTCTGTAAGTACTTAAAAACCATACTGATTAGATTACCAGTTGTGCGGTGGTGGCTCATGCAGAAGTCGTAACTTACCACCACTTTCAATTCTTATGAGTCTACAGAGCCCAGTCCTGGTGATGGTTAGATGGGTTTCTGAGCCATTCTGGGGATACTTGGAATAATTTTGTATAAATTGGTAAAACACAGGAAACTGCTTCATGCAAAAAAAAAAAAAAGTATCTGTAAGATTGTAAAGGTCAGTATATGCATTAGGAAATGCTGTTATTAATACTGCCCAGAGGCAAAACTTGTTCAAAATTTTAATCTGTACCTGTCAATCACATAGGGATTGTGTCCTAACATTATCAGGGTTGGGTTAAAAATGAGAGATAAAGCAATAGGAGGGACACATTTCAATTTGGTTGTTTTCACAGTCAGGTTTGCATATGTATTAATTAGTGAGGTGAAAACTAACGATCTTGCAATTAAATAAGTGCAGTCCATCATGTGCAGCAAATAAACCCCAGAAATTTTATAGAAAAAGTTTGCATGAAGTGGGCATAAATCTTCATGTATATATGTTATATGACATCTGTTGCAGGGCTCCGAGTCTGGTTCACGCCAAACACTGATTGGTACAATTCTTCATGACATTTTCCAACAATCGGTAACAAATAACTTGGCACAAGAAAAAGTTGAAGAACTAGCAAATAAAGTTGTATATGGACAAAAGTATCTCAAGGAAATGTAAGTAGCATTGCAGGTATATTTTTATGTTTAGAAGACAGGGTAGGAACATATGAACTAGCAGAGAAATTACTTTAAAACCTGTAGTACTAATATGGGGAGAATATTGTGCCAAATGACCTTGCTTTAATGAAACTTGAGTATCTTTGAGTAAAATATTTCCCTGTTTCATAATGTAATTTCATTTGCCTGCCCCACTGAGCTACTTCTATAGATCTGAATTATGTTTCTGGAGTGACTGTAGCTGTATTTTTATTTTTTTTTTTTTGTTCAGGCCAAGGAGTGTTTGTGCCTGTAACATTAGATTTCCAGGCATCTCCCAAAGCTGAGTTAAACATGATGAGTATAATTCACTTTAATCCTCGGGAGAAGAACTAGAAACTTGTGACTGACCAAGCATTGAGATGTCTGATATTTTTGTATTCTTTATCAGGTTACTTAATGGCTCAGTTGTTAGAGGACCTGTAACTTATTTTCTCTGCAAAGCTGATAGAAACACTAGCATAATAAATAGTCTTCGTATTTCCATCAGAAAATGGCAAGGTGAATGGCTGTCAGTTTTAAGATTTTACTGCAGTGTTGAGTAAAATAAAATTCAAGTCACATAAAAAAGCTATTACATCTAAAAGATTCTAAATTATATGTTGGGCAATGACAGTATCTGTTAGCTCCAGATGAGTTGGAAGTTAAAATGGTAACAAGATTTATTACTCTAGTTCTGTTATGAAGGTAGATATTTTGGATTGTGACTGCTAAGATTACTTAAAGGATTTTGTGTCACTCTGGGCCTCTGTGTTTGAAACTATTGATTTGCAATTCCTCTTTGCATATGTAGGCTACTATTTGTTGGAATTGAAAAGCAGGTTACGTAAAAGTCTGCTGGCTGCAATCGTTTGCACTTGTATGAACATTTTTGTGTAAAACCCACTTGTATTTCTCTGTTGCTGTAGAATAATAACATTATTTCCAGTGAGTGCCACCACTGAATTACCTAATGCCACATGATTATGTTCTGTGTGATGAGACTTTTGCTTTCTTGTATATTTGCAACTGAAGAGGTTCGTGATTCCTTTCCAATTAAAATGGTCTGAAACCTGTCAAAATGTATGTGAAGAACAAGTAGTAGATCAGTGCATTCAGACAAAAAGCAAATGGTCTTCTGAAAATTTTTTTAATGTCTTCAATTTTGCATAAAGCATAGGAATAGCCATTTTTAAATGCATGAGTCTGGTGCTCCTTTGTTGCAGTCTATTAGTTTTGTTTCATCACATCTACCATGCTGATGCTTTCTTTGTGCTACACCTGTCATCTCAAAAGTTACATCAGAAACAAACATAGTGTAGTTTATCTCTTGTAATGGATGGTCAGTTGTAGTTTTATGAAGTAATTGAGTTTAACCTTAATGAATCTGTCGCTACCTACAATTTACAGATGTTTAGTCAAACTTGACAGTTATTTCCATTAGTCTTGTTACTACTTGAGGCAAAATCTTGTTAGTACCAGCAGCAAATCTAGTATTTCTGTCTCCTTAATGTGCATGGCTTTATTTTTTAGGTATCACTTAAATCTGAAACAAACAGAAATAATGCAAGAAGTGGAAGAATATTTGCCATCATTTTTTAAATGGGCGGAAGACTTCATGCACAACCCAGCTAACCAAAATAAAATGCAACTAAAACCGTAAGAAGCCAGAATTAAAAGTTAAAACCGTTCTAAGTTGTATATCTTGTTTTGTTCACTTTTAGCTTTTAGAACAGCACTTTTTATGCAAATCTGTTCAGTGATATGGAGCTAATTCATGGCCTCACTGCCAAAATAGCTGATCTTGAGAGCTGCATGTTTAACTGCTGTTGTGAATCCTGGGGAAGACTGAGCGACATAAAAATCTTATTGGTCTTAAAATCCTTGTAAATGGTGTGGTTCAGAGTAGAAATTTTAGTAATTAGAAAAGCAAGCATGTTTGATCTACTGACTAAGCTAGAAGTTACTGCAAGTATGTGCAAGACCTACAAATCAGGATATGAAACTATTAATCAAATGTAATTCTTCACTAAGATAACAGTTTATCAGCGAAATGGTGATTTTACTCAACTGCTGCTGAGCTGCTCTTGTCTGTGGCTTCTTGCTGCTAATAGTATTAGCCATAGCGTGTTAAAGTTTCAGTGAAATGGCAGGTCTGAGTAAAATCTTTATGCTGTTTTCCAGTGTATATCATTAAACTTTTTGAAGAATCAAAATGTTTTAAAGTGTGGTTATTCAGAAAAGACCATAACCTATTAAAAACAGTTTAAGATTCTTTTTTAACTTTAAAATTTAGGTGAATAGCAAAACTACATGCCAATGTGCAGTTTAAAGTAATGTTGATGTACTTCCTCTGTTAATGGGAAGATAGTTTGAGTGAGACTTGATGCACTTTATTTCTAAAGCTAGTGCCTAAAGAGTGCTTATAATGCAAAAATATTAAATATTTAATTGCAACACATTTTAATATAAGGAAATTGTAACTTCTGATTTAATTTTCTTCCTAGGTCAAGTGGTGAAAAACCAGAAGATTTCTCTTCTAAGATAGAGATTGTAGACATCTTAGACATTGAAGAGAACATCTGGTCTCCAAGGTTTGGCTTGAAGGGAAAGATTGATGTTACAGCCAGGGTGAAAATCCATCGCCAGTCCGGAGTACAGTCTAGGATAATGCCATTAGAGCTCAAGTCTGGCAAGGAATCTAATTCTATAGAACACAGAAGTCAGGTACAAAAACCAAATGTCTAAGTTCATATCAGTGGTTACGCATACTTTTTTATTAGATGACCTATTTTGTCTTGTGAATGTGAAACACATTGTATGTGGCATCAGCTAGACTTATGGATGGCTGATCCTAGCATGCCCAAAGCTGCTGATATAAAATGAAAGTGAACTGATGAGTGAGAAGTAAATACGTTTACTACTTTCAATCACACTTGCAGTTTTTATCCTGAGATATCTGTTCTTTAGTCTCTTCTTACTACATTCAGATATTAGGCTGAGGCAAACTGCTTCAGGAATTACTGTTGTACATGTTTCTAGATAACTGGTCTGATCTAGAGGTAGTACCCTTGTATAAACTTTTGTTAAGGAAGATGCCTTTTAATTGAAATTCTTGGTTAGGTGTTTACTATTTATGGCTTCTAGATTACTTGTGATAGTAATGGCTGCTTAACCATATAAACTGCAGAAAAACTAAATACACCTTGCAGCGTATTTTGTTTTTAAGACATTGTAATAAGTTTATATATAATGTTTGCAGGTTATTCTGTATACGTTGTTGAATTTAGAACGGAGAGTAGATCCTGAAGCTGGATTTCTTCTTTATCTTAAAACTGGTACTATGTACCCTGTTTCTGGAGCTCGTATGGACCGAAGAGGTAAAGTTGTTCCTCTTTCCCAGAAACCATAATTACCTTAATTAAAATGAAACGTTTTAGTAATAGTTGTAAGGTTTACTCTCATGAACATCTGTACTTACAGATGTATCGCTTGTGATAATGTTACTAATTCCAATAAGCTTATGTTAAAAACCTAATTGTTTTATTAATACTTCACTAGGACTTTGCTATATGAATACTCACTTCTTATCTGGCTGAAAAGTTGATGGCTAGTTACTTTTGAGTTAGAAATTGTTACAAACAAACCCCAAAACATCAGCTTAGTTTGTTGTTTTTCTTGACAGAATTAATGAAGTTAAGAAACCATGTGGCCTTCTATTTAACACACAGTACTTATAAATCTGCCACGGGAAGACAGCAGTCGCAGCTTGCTGCTTTGCCTCCTGTAGTTGATGACAGTCAAGCCTGTAAATATTGCTCCCAAATACACAATTGCTTTCTATACAGCAGGTAAAAAAAATCCAAACCCAAACAAACTTGTGTTTTTTAAATAAGCGTGAATTATTGTAGCTTTTGATACTGTAATTTCATTTTTGTGGTTGACAGTTTCTTATTTCTTTACTGAGGACTCTTGCGCCCCAATAGAATGCTCCATAGACCCCACTGTAACTTTTATAGTGCAAGTCCCTGATCTTGCAGAGACTTAATGTGGTTGGTCAGGTACACTTTCTGCAAGACAAAAATCTGAGATAAGTCTCAACAAAATACTTGATGACAATAACAGATTTCTGTTATACCTAAGTTAATTATGATTTTAAAAAAGCTGTATTCTTGCAACTATTTGAAATGGGCAGTCTTTTGAGGATGAATGATGGCTGGACAACAACTGTCACTTTGACTCTGTAGATGATTGTTTCCCTATAGGATAACACACAAGTAATGATACATTGATATTACTCTGCTGAAGTGTTACTGCATCTCCTGTTAGAGATGTCATGAGCAAATATTTGATAAATTTTCATGTAATGGTTTTAAAAACAATTCAATAACTTTATAAGTTTTAGTCTTTTCTTTATGCTGCATAAAAAACCAGAACCAAATCATATACTGAAGAGATCAAATGAGGTATGTTAGAACAGGAGAGCTTTTGGGGTGATCTTGTGTAAATGTAACTCCTGAATATTTTTAAAATTTTTAGGGGTAAAATTATATGATGAGGGAACTTGCTTTGTGGGCATACACAATGTGTTTTTGTAAATGTTTTGTGTGAAATACTATTTCTAATATTCGGTTGTTACAGCAACAGGATTATTACTAACTGGGTAGCTATTAACTTCTGAACTAACTTTATACCTGATTAGGTATAATGTCTATTGATATTTAGTTTTGAGATAAGCAAACTTCAAGCCAATTTGTTTATTAATAATTAAATTCCCCTTTGCTTAGCTAAATCTCACTATAGTATTTGTATCTTAGAAAAAAAAGGAATAAAAGATAAACCATCTAAATATATACTGTACTGTTCTTGAAATGTCTTTAATTAGTCTTTGACCAACTTATCATCCTTAATAATTCAAAATCATAGAGGTGATGCAAACTTACTAATATGAGATTGTTCACATGAACAAAGGATACAGGTTCAACTTTATTTCAGTGATGATAGATTAATCTAGATGGTATGTTACAGTATAAATTTAGATTGGCATTATGTACATATAGACTTGCAAGAAAAAAAAAGATACAAGTTGACTCTTTCCTGTGTTTGGTTCTACTCCCAGAGCTGTAGAACAGAAGATGGCCAATGTGTCTTTTCCTCCTGCTATGGTACCTGTTATTGAAAGAGAGACCCAGCACCTGAAACCCTCCCACTTAGAGTATTTCAGCCTGTGGTATCTAATGTTAACTTTGGAGCTGCAAAGTGCAGAGGGTAAAAAGGGATATAAAAATATATGGATGACACCTTCTTTGGAAAGGTAAGATGTAATTTCTAACCTGGTACAAACGATGCTCCCTTCACTAACTAGAAATGAGGCATTGTCAACTTGTGTTCTCAACACAAGGAAAAACAGGTGTTTTCTAGTGCTTGTAGAAATAATCAAATATGCTACTTGCATAGGTAGGTTTTTTGTGAGACGTGACCTAATGGTGACATTAGCCTACGCGATTTATTGTGTTTGTATTTGCAATATGATATTTGAGTTTTTGTTGTTGTTAAGTTGTGTGTAGGAAGCAGCACACTGCAACCTCAGTCTTCAGAAGCAAAAGTGGTACAATTCTGTTCATTTGTGTCTCTGGGGGCTGAGGCTGAGTGCTGACTGTGATCCCAGCTCATCGTGCTGGTTTCCTGAGGGTTTACTTGACAAAGATGTGTTTTGGACCATACTTCTAGGTGTGGCTCTGAACGTGGATAAAAGCAGACTAAAGGCTCTTGTTGGCTGAAGTAGCTTGTTATACATCTCACAGTCCAGCAGCTGTGGAAGAAATAATTGGCGGTTTGTAGGCCCATTTCAAGGCATCTGTAGAAGTGAAACATAGCTGAGTAGTTAAGTGAGACAAGCAACTCTATTAGCAAATACGGAACATCTTAGTGAAGTGGATCCATAAATTTCAGTATTTAGTTTTTAACAGGATATTATAGATAACTTTAGCCTACATATTGGACTCTGTTCTTGGAACAAGTGCAAGGGTTCTACATATTCTTACTAAACTTTTCTGGTCAAAGTGGCTATTGTCAAGCGACTGTTTAATCTTCCTGGTTCTTCTTGTGTGTGTTTGCGTTGTTGAGGGTTCTTTTGTTGCTTTGGGGATTTTTATTTTTATTTTGTTTGTTTTTGTGTTGGTTTTGGTGGTTGGTTGTGGGTGGTGTGAGGCTTTTTTACTTGTGGGTTGGGGTTTTTTAATATTAAGATTCTCTCAGTAAGAGAAATATTAAAGTATATTTTTTTCTAACATCTTCAGAGAGAAGGCTGGCGATTGTGTTGGAAGCATGGTCAGAGTTGGCGAAGTGCAGGAAATTTCTGAGGGACAGTATCTACACTTTTTCCAACGTAAAAATGGTGCCATACCTGGAACAAACCTATTGGTCGGTGATCGAGTGGTTGTGAGCGGAGAGGAAAATGGCTTACTTGGTTTGGCTACTGGCTATGTTAGAGAAGTCAGCGTTACAAAAGTCTCCTGTTTGTTGGGCAGGTAATTGAACAAAAGGAAAAATACCTGTTTGAAAACACTGTGATACTGGCTTCAGGAAGGGTACTTGTAGGTGTCCAAAAAACTCTGACAGGGTCTGACTCTTCTTGCTGGGCTTGGGGAAGTACCCTTTGGAAATTTTTGTATCTTGATTGAAAATGTTGATACTTGGCCAGTGTATATGCCTGTCTATTTAACTAGGTTGTTTGAATAAAAGTATGCTTGCAAACTGCATTTGCTTACGTCTCCAACATGAGACTATATGGACACTGTGATTACTATGCTAATGGTCACTTTCATTATTCAGGCTACATGGCCTTTACATTGAGCTCTGATCATGTTTTATTTAGGTCAGTTAGTGTGTTTCTTCTAGCTATGGCTTTACTCTGGGACTCCTAGGAGGTATCACTTAACACTTAGTAGTAAGTATTTAATCATCAACATGGTGCTTGTAAACAGAATTACTTTGTCTGTGTTACTATCATCCTTCAGGAATTTGTCAAAGCTCCCCAAGAACACCATATTTAGGTTAGATCACGAAGAAGGAGATTTTGGTGTAGGAGTCCCCTTTGAAAACCTTTCTAAATTGATGAAAGATTCCCCAGTCAGGTATGAAAAATCAAATTAGTTTCACACTTTGAATATTTCCAGATAAAGCTTCTCAACTGGTTAACTCTTGATTCTTGGTTGGTTTTTTTTATCCGCAGTGAAAGACTCCGAAACTTGATAATTGACTTCCACAAACCACGTTTTATTCAGCATTTGAGCTCTGTCCTTCCTCCAGAAGCAAAGGAAACTGTTGCAAATATTTTAAAGGGTACAAAGTGGTTTTCCTCAAAATTCTCTCTTTAGTAGTACGTCTCTATAACCAAAGCATTTATCACACTAAATATAAGGGTATTTTTCTACTTTGGGGTCTAAGTGGTAGTTTTCAGCTTAAAAATTAAAAACAAGTTCTTACCTTGCATGCTGTCTTGTGACTAAAGTGGTTGTAAACTAGTTAGAAGATATAACCAGATATTTGATTAGAACTTTATTGTATTTTTGTTAGTTGCTGCAGCTTGCAGTTTCAAACAGTGTCACAGGATTACCTCTCTAACCCTTATAAAAGGAAGAAACAGGGAGCAGGGAAGGCTCTTGGGATAGAGGAAGCAGGCTTTGAGAGAGTGGAAGGAGATGGGCTTTGGTGTAAGCATTCACTTGTATAATCACTTGCTGAGTGGCTACTCTGTAGTGTGTGATGCTTTGTGGCATTAAACCAAAATTTGTTTAGGTATTTGGCAGTGTCTCATTTGGTGAAAATCATTGTTCTCTGACAGAGTTGTCTGTGAAAACAGAAATTTAACTGAATTCTCTTAAAGCAAATAGAACTTCTTATAAAAACTCAGTCTGAAGACTGAGAGATGTGCCTTGTTGCTTTGAGGTCTACTTCAAATAAGAACTTTTGCCCAGCTTCCTGGAAAACTACTGAAAGGGTAGAAAATGAGAAGAAGTCATTTATTCTGAAACTCAACAATGACTGATTAAGTTGTACCAGAAGACAGGCAAAACAGTGTCTTCCCCTACTTGCAAGCCATATATTTTTGTTTACAGAAAGGCAGTGATAAACCTAGATGTTTCTAATTTTTTTGCTCAAGCTTTGCCTAGTCCAAATAGCTGGAACATGTTGCCTATTTGCATCAGAGTGGGGAAAATCAGCTCTGATATAACATTTCTTCTAATCAAGATACTATGTGAGCAGTTCATTTCCCTTTGTGAGCCATATCTTTGAACATGAAAATGGGTATGACAAAATAGAAATGCCCATACAAGACTACCATATGGAGGTGGTCATTTATGATATTAGAAAGAGTCACAAAAGGTCTAAGAATAAAGATGTCTTCAGTGATTTATTTCTAAGACCGTAGTACAGACCCTGTACTAGTTGTCTGTGTATTATGTTTAATATCATCACTTCAGTAGAGCCTACAGACTTACCCTGCTCAATTCGTTAAGAGCTTTATGGAGGAAGAAACTATAGTTTTATTAACTAGCAATTATTACAATGATTATAAAGTATCAACATGTAATTTTTATTTTTCTTTAAAGGTCTGAATAAGCCTCAGAAACAGGCAATGAAACAAGTGTTGCTTTCAAAAGACTACACACTTATTGTGGGTATGCCTGGAACAGGAAAAACCACTACTATATGTGCTCTAGTAAGATCATGTACCTTGATGTTTACATTTTTTTGGTGAGATTTGGAGGAGAGCATTAAACATACTGTGTATAAAGCATACTGTCCAAAATTAATTGTCATGACTTGGTCTACTGGTATCTGCATAATTTCAAAGAAATTATTATTAAAAAGAAATTTGCAGATTTCTTTTTACTTAAGAACTTATATTTGGTAGAACTAAAAATGTATTTTGTGGAGTAGGATTCTCTTTTGCTTGTGTAGGAATATATGTGGGAGACAGAAGTGTGATATTTAATCACTTCTGTGACACTTCAGTGTTAAAATTCTTTGGTTTCAAAAGTTAGCAAGTCCTCAAATCCTGAGTTAAGCTCAAAAAAAGGACTTCTTTGGGAAGCCAGTAACTTGTCCATTGTAAGTTGTATAAACCCATGGTGCTGAAGCTATGTGCAACCTGGTAACCCAGTCAAACATGATTCTTGTATGTTAACTAATATTTTTTTTCTTTTGTTTCCCTCTGCCACTCATTAGGTGAGAATTCTTTCTGCTTGTGGTTTCAGTGTTCTTCTGACTAGTTTTACACACACTGCTGTAGACAATATCCTGCTAAAGCTAGCCAAATTCAAAGTTGGCTTCTTGCGCTTGGGGCGAGCTCAGAAGGTTCATCCAGATATACAGAAATATACAGAAGAAGAAATTTGCAGGTCCAAATCAATTAAATCTGTAACAGACTTGGAAGAGGTCTATAACAGTCAGGTAAAAAAAGTGGGTTTTGCTAGCCTTGCAAGTTGATAAGGATAATTACATTTGTATTATGGTTGTTTGGCAGAGAAGGAACCCATCCCAAAGATGTGTTACTGCAGTAAGAAATCTGAGCTGAAAAAGATAATCAATCTCTGCATTGCTTCAATTTCTTTATAGCCAATAATGACCAACATTAACAGTTGGAAAGTTGAAAAGCATTGTTTATGTCCACACAAAGTAACTTACCATTTTAAGTAGTAAGTCCCAAAGATGCCAGTGCTTTTATCTGAGATCTTGTGTGGCGGGGTGGTGATTAACTGCTGCAACCTCTTCTGTCTTTATTCACATATTGCTGCTGTTTGTCCCTTTTCTCCTCTCACTTGTGGTGGTTGTGCCACTTGTACAATCAGCAGATGGGGAAGACGAAGTGGTGTGCTGCGGAACTAACCTGGCCTGGCCAAACACTAATTTTTGCTTGAAAGATTAATGCTGCCTGTGTGAATATCAATGCAAACTATAATGGGAGCTGGGTTAACTGAGTCAGTGGTAGCTTTAAATTAAATTAGTTGAAAGAATGAAGCTTCATGGTAGTTGGAGTAAATGCCAACTTTGCCAAAGGTGCCATTTACTTTTTTGTTGATAGGCACTGCAGGTGAATGATTGAGGTCGTAAGTGATGTAACGTTTCATATTTTAGACATTTCAGATTGCAGTGGAAGCACAGTGGTGGGAAGAACTGTGCTGCTGTTTTATCTTCTCTTTGGAATTAAAAAAACCCAAACCACATCATTTTCTACAGTAGTCATTCCAGCACGCTCCATGAATTCTATATGTATAGAACCTGATATCACACTGAACACATGGCAGGAAGGAATTATTTAGTACAATCTGCTCTAAAGCTGTTTTTTGTTTGTCATTTGCAATCAATGCAAGAATGTGAGGCCAGTATATATGTAAGGTGTGCTAGTTTGATTTTGAGGATTAATAATTTGATTTATTTCACATTTTAGTTTTTAGTTTAATGGCGAATACTATTTTTCTTTTACCTTGGAAAATGTAATGCTAAAGGATATAAGATGTATCTTATCCTTAAAGTGTGTCTCAATTTTCAGACAGTGGTAGCAACGTCTTGCATGGGAGTAAATCACCCCATCTTTGTTCAGAAGCAATTTGATTTCTGTATAGTTGATGAAGCTTCCCAAATAAGCCAGCTCATCTGTCTGGGCCCACTTTTCTGCTCCAAACGGTTTGTGCTGGTAGGGGATCATCAGCAGCTGCCTCCACTTGTACTGAATGCGGAAGCAAGGTGAGATGAAATGCCGCTGGACAATTAGTAGTAACTTGCGTTCTGGGAAGGCTCTTGCAATATTTTGCCTGACACCATTTTTTGGTTTTGTTTGTTTTTGTAACAGAGATCTTGGCATGAGTGAAAGCTTATTTAAAAGGCTGGAACAAAACCAAAATGCTGTTGTCCAATTAACTGTGCAATACAGAATGAATAGGTATTTTAAACTTTTATTTATTACATCAGGGTTTTTGATACAGAATTGAAACCACAAGATTTGACACCTTTTCTTGTTTTTTTAAATCTTTAGTAAAATTATGTCACTGAGTAACATGTTAGTGTATGAAGGCAAACTGGAATGTGGCTCAGAGAAGGTATCAAATGCCACTGTTAACTTGCCCAACCTAAAAAAATTGAAACTGGAGCTTGCAGATGCTTCAAAAGCATGGTTGAAGGAAGTAGTTGATCCAGACACACCTGTGTGTTTTCTGAACACAGAGAAGGTAAAGTTTGTTATATTCTCCTTTCAAAATTGTAATTTTTATGCATGTTTTCAATACAGTCAATATGTAAAACTTCATACAGCTTAGGTAGGGTAAAAGATATAACTTTAAAAAATGGTTTTCTAGTTAATATGTAAAATGTGCAACATGCAAAACTGTTGTTAATATCACAGTGGGGTGGTAGAGCCACTGCTAGAAACGTTGCATCTAAGAGCAGCTGAAAAGTTTAATTAAGATAATATTTAATGTACTAAACCTTTGTTCTCACGTGCAGAATGTAGCTCAAAGTGTGTAGTCATGTTGGATGCCCATGCAACCATAGAATGACATCATTTCCAGTAGCTGGGGATCAGTGGTGTCTAAGCCATGTGCTAGTGGCAGGAGTAATTGTAATTCACCATTGAATTTTGCTGACATTCTAGACACTCAAGTGTGAGGGAGGAGTAAGTTGGTTTAGGTATGTCCTTTTTTAGAGACTCAAACTTTTGCCAGAAAAATAAAACTCTAGAATGGATAAGAATTATGTAAAGAAACTGACTTGTAGATAAAATGACAGTTTAAATGCATGTGTAAAAAGATTAATAAATCAGCACATATTTGTGGTCTCTAGTACTTGCTGTCACTGTAGTTCGTGACTGGATTATGAAGATTTGAGTCTGTATTCCTCTCTAACAGGTTTTATGTTGATACCTATTAATACTGTGTTTTGCCAATAATTGTATCAACTGATGATCTCTTATGCTGACCCTGGAAAGGACTCTCCAGTCTCTGTGTTCTCCAGGACTCTTTTTTTTTTTTAATAACAATTCTGATAGAATCTCTTCAATGGTCTAAGAAGAAACACAGTGTTTACTTGAGTGACTCAGAAATTTCTAAAAATGCCTAAACTAAACAGAGGAACCTTTTCCAGGAATACTTCAATAGCTACTATCCCTTTCACAGGAAAGGAGACAGTTGGTCCCAGGGAAGAGACTTGTCCCAGTAGGAAACTGGCTGATACACTGTTCATCTATTAATTAGACCAAAATGGGTAATGTGAAAGCTAGAGTTTCTGTTCCATTTCAATTTTTTTCTTTCCTAGAAAGCCCATCTTGAGTATAAGACAGCTGTTCTGTTTGTAGAACCAGTAGGAAAGTTTCACTTCCAAAATACTCTTGGTTTTGTTGAGACATAATGTCATATCTGTTTTTGAACTTCCCGTCAAAACTCCATGTATTGTTGTAGTCCTAGAGGGCGAGAAGAAGAAGAAAGCAGCACAAAAACCCAATCCAAAAACTCACAGCAAACCCAAACACAACCAGCATGCATTTTGTTTTCTTTATAATGTGGTGTTTTGTTTTTGGTTTTGTTTTTTTCCCCTGTATATTGTTGTTCATAGTGTAACCAAGAAAAGCTTCTGAAGAAACATACTTGGAGGGATACAAAAGGGGAGAAAGGAGAGGGAAAAAATTCATAAATACACCACCAGGAAGCTTGCATTTATTATGCTTACTTTTTTAGAAAAGAAAAATGCCTCAATTGCTTTCTGTTTAATAATGTAACATATTTGTGACAGTAATCAGAAATCTATTTGTTCCTTTTCTCCCAAATCGTGTGTCAGTCTGCGCTTCCTCTGACAGCTTGGGTTTGAATGTTGAAAAATTATATTGTTGATTTAATGCCAATCTTCTGGGTAATTCTAGGCCAAAGTTATTTTTGTTGAGGTTTTTTGGTGTACTATGTGACCGTAATAAATATAAATGTAAGTACATGTAAGGATGACCTAGCTTTTAGAACTCTTTTTACCTAAAATAGTTTTTGTATAGCTTTTGGCTACATTTATGCCAGTGTGGATAGAAACTAACTGTTCATGAACCTAGTGCTTTTCTGCTTGAAGAAAACTTGATCGCATGCAAGTTTGGAGGTGTCTTTAAGTGTGATGTTTTCAGAATAGCGAATTTAAAAAACACACAACAGTGTAGCTCTTAATTCAGTTGTGGTATGACAGGTCATAACAACAATTAGACTGCCTGATGTCAGTGTAAAAAAACAAGTTAGCTTACAGTAAGTATTGAGCTGTGTAGCTGTTGAGACAAGCTATGGAGAAAGTGCTGTTGTGGAAAAAGCAATGGAATCTTCTGATATGAAGGAAAATAGTTTCTGCTTCTATAATCTATGCAACATACTGAAAACACATTATGTCACGTAAAAGAAGCTTGGAGGAGATGTTGCAGAAAAATAGGTTTCTTGCTGAAGTATGTAGTACCCTACTTCAGCAACACAATACAGACTACTTTTTTTTTGCATGTGGCTGGAATCCTTAAATAAACTTGTGGATGCAGTAGCCTACTATTAATATATATATATGTATATGTGCTGCCTCGAGGAGACCGCTAGATAGAGTTGCAGCAGTGTCGCATATGGGTTTGTCAATCTCTATTAGATTATTTTTTGTTCATTTGCAGTGCTGTAGTGTGCTAGGCATTGAGCATAGATTACGTTTAATGAGCTACCCAGTCAGCTTAATTTCTGGATTTGTGAAGATTTTGATGTATATTGTACCCTGTCAGATTATATACGTGCAGTGGTACTGCTTTAGTAAGCAGATACCACTTACCTGGAATATTCTCACAAATATTAACTATGTATTACTTTACTCACATGTTAAACATTATAGTGATCTCCAAATTCAACCATTCAGATGATACTGGTGTGGCTGTTTGGAGAAGTACAACTAGTTGTAGCAGGATGCTGAAAATGTTGCATACAGTGATACAGTTGATACAGTGAGTTAGGGATCAGAATATAGTATGCCTTTATAGACAGCAAGAGTCATTATTTTCCATTTATATTTTTAAAGGTTCCAGCACCAGAACATGCAGAGAAAGGTGGAGTAAGTAATGTGACAGAAGCTAAACTAGTACTCTTCCTCACATCCTTATTTATTAAGGTATCTTTTACTTTATTACATTGTTCAGAGGGGCAGCTTTATAATGATGCATTTCTACATTGCTATAGTAATGGAGACTGTGTGTTGGGTTATGGTTTGAGGGATAACCTTAAAGGTTGGCTACACATCGGTATAGTGAGGAGCCTGAGCTCTTCATTCAGTTCGCTGTCCCTTGCCTAGTTGAATTTGGGATGCAAAAAAAGCTGGATGCCAAATTCTTTTAAGAGATGAGGGTTTTCTTGTGAAGGAGGGGAGAGAGTTTGCCTTCCTTATTTCACCCAGTCAGCTTCAGGAGTAGTACAGACTAGGAGTTCTGAATGTTCACCTCACAGTTTGAGGAAGAAAGAAAAATATGGATTTCAAGGATATCTGTCTTTGTGCTCATTTAAGAGAAAGCTTGGAAACTTGCAGTAACTAATATTTTCTATTTTCTTTAGTTAATACCAGCTACATCTAGAGTTCCACTGATGACTTACTGTTGATACAATATCTTGCAGCACTGCTTAAAAAAACCCCAAACCACCGAAAACCAAACAAACCAAAAAAACCCCCAAAACTCTGAGGGTCTTCTGACAGTAATGAGTATCCCAAGCTAACTGCAGTGACACTTTTTCTTTTGTTTCTTCATTCAGGCTGGCTGTAAGCCATCAGACATTGGCATTATATCGCCATACAGACATCAATTAAAAACAATCACTGATTTGATGGGAAAATTGAAGGAGAACAGAGTGGAAGTCAACACAGTAGACAAATACCAAGGAAGAGACAAAAGTATAATCATTGTCTCTTTTGTTAGGAACAGTAATGATGAAAATGTAAGTTGGTCATAATAACTTTGTTTCAGTCAATTTTAACAGTTAAACCCCTCACTTTCAAAATGCATCTATCTAAACTCTAAAATTTAAGTAGGAAAAATAAGAGCAAATTATGTTTATTTAGCAGCTTGGCACCCTCCTGAAGGACTGGCGACGTCTTAATGTTGCTCTGACAAGAGCCAAGCACAAACTAATCATGGTGGGCTGCGTTCCATCCCTGTGCCGCTATCCTCCCTTGGAGAAGCTACTCCACCACTTGCGGTCTGAGGCAATGATATCCTTTTTCTCCATGCTGTTCTGTGAAAGGGGAAAGGTAAGGTTGACTTAGGGAGATTTGAGATAAGGATGGGAAGATCTTTGATAATTTAGGTTATACTTTTAGCACTGATTGGCAACATGGTACAAAATGTGGTAATTAAATATGCCAAAAATATACTTGAGATCGAGCTAATAAATGGATTTAGAACCTTCACTGTCTTGAAAACTAGAAAAAGGCCATGCTGATTTGCGAGTCAACTTTGACAGAATTTATTTTAATTCTGAGGCCTGAATTTTTAATGTTTAATGCTTTTGCATTTTTTTAATCATCCTAGTTTCTTGGCATCTTAATATCAGTGTGATTGTTTTCCTCAGAAGTACCATTAAATACAGCCGGTGAGAGAATGGTTCATGAATAATGTTGCTAGAATGGAAAATTGTGTAACTTTCAGATGACTTGTAAATTTTTTTCTTTCTCTCTGGTACTGTACTGAGTTTACTCTAGCTATGGCTGTTTCCATCTCCTATTTAAATAAGAAAGACCTTGTTAGCTTCTTTCTTTGCAACTGCCAATAGGTATTCAAACAGGTTTTGTGTTTTTGTGAAAGCCGTGTGTTACCAAAATGCTTCCTTAACTTGGTACATCTTCAATCTTCCAGCAGGGGCTCATGAAAGTATCCACAAGTGTAACATTTTATGATTGTGAAGATGGAGACTTTTACAGGCGTTTGTGTGTTTTCTTCTGGTGCTGCTTAATGTAAATAACTGGTTAGTGGGGTATCAGTGCTGATGCATACAGTTTAATCTGAATGAAGCCGAACCAGCAATCACATTCAATTATTTTAAAGCTTTCCTTTCAGTAAAATAAGACATACATTTATTTCTTTAAGCCGATTGTTGAGGTAGTTGTTTTAGTACCAGTGTACTTGTAACAAACCAGAAATATGAATACTCTGTTCCTTCAGATACTGGATAGCTACTTCTATATTCACCTTTATCTTGAGAAACAGTTATCTGCATAAGTGACTGGGGAAACACTTGAAGAAGAAGGGGAGTAAACCAATGCTGCATTGGGCCATAGTTTTCTGGGCTCAGTCTGGTTTTAAAGACTTTAAAATGTAGTTTACATACGGGAATTCCATTTATTAGAATTCCTAATTAGAATGCTGTGGTGTTGTGCTGTTTGGAAAAAAAAATCAGGAAAAACTTCCTTTGCTTTTTCCAAGCCTCATGTTCTTTAAAGTGTGCTTCTGTTTTTTTAAATACTGAAATATTTTATATTTATATACATAATGTAATTAATCTCTCATGAAGATCCCTTGACAACTTTTCTAATCTCTTGATTTTGCATACATCTGGGAGAAATGTGATGTTGATTCCCTTAACTCCCTTCCATGAACTAAGATATTTAGCAGATAAATCTGTTCAAGTGAAACACTGCCCAGCTGAAGATCATAATAAAACTCTGGTTTCAGTTTATCTGATCTTCAAAAAAAAAAATAATCCCAAGAAACAACACTAGAGATGCAGCTTGATGACTAAGAAGTTTACATGCTCAGGTTCTGGTTTTTGTAAAGATGATAGCATCTATACAATACAAAATATCCTTTACTTGACAGATCTGTTTTAGTTTCTTTATACTACCTCATACTCTAGACTATTACTAAGAAGCTTCTTTCCGAGCTTGCTAGTGGAAGCAAATTCTTTTGATTCTTCAGAATCATTAGTATTTGTTTTCTCTTGGATAAATGTCAAGTAGTTGTGTGCATATAGTTGCAGACAAACTTCTAGATGTTAAATATGGGCATTTTCACTCTTTTTTAAACTGCTCCCTAACTTTTGTAATGTTTGAAATAATAAAATTTTGATGTTGGTTTTGTTATAGTTGTTTATACTTTGTTAATACTTTGCTTTATGTAATACAAATATTTTGAACAGTACGAAAATAATTTGAATAGTTGACAGGATATCCTCTTTCTCAGGTGAAGATACACTCTTCATCAACTGTATGCGCTCTGAGTCTTTCAAAAGATCAAAAAAACTAGGGTAAAATATACTTTTATTAGAGCAGTGATTTCAGAATAACATATCCTTGTATAGAAAAGTTTTTCTTTCTATTTTTGGGATCTGTGTATACAAAAGTCTTAAGATTTGGTTTATCTATTTTCTTACATCAAATTATGCTTCTCCAGGAATTATTAATAGCATGCAGATAAGTTTATAAATAAATTGGAGGTATTTCCATCCCTCCACAAAGTTGCATGAAAAACAGGCACAAGAACAATCCTGTACTTCCTTAGCTACTTCTAAAATGTGCAGTTTTTTGCATGGTGAAACTTGGATTGAGCGGAGATCTACAGATTAAACGTTTTGATCTGGTAGCCTCAAAATTGAGATGCAATTCTCTAAAACACACTTGCATTCTAATGAATATATATGTATATGAAAGGAGTATCTTGTAAAAGTAAAAAGAATCACTTTTTCTCTTGAGCACTGCCTTAGTGCATTATGTGTTGCTAGGATTTTTTTTTTTTAAAAAAAGTTGTTTTATACTAGATTAGTAGTGTCAGAGCATGACTATTAGGACTGTTCAATATTTAAAAACATAGATTCCTTTTTTTTTTTTTTTTTCTTTTGAGAGCTGGGAATGGTGGATGTAAGAACCCTGGGCTGTGTTCTGTCCCTGTGCTCCTCCTTCCTTGCACGCCAAGGCAATGATATCCTTTTTCCTCCATGCTGTTTTGTGTGTAGTCACTGAAGAGAGAGACGAAGCACACCTTTTTGTTCTACACCTGGCTGGTGGTTAGCCATTCCTAAGAAGGGGAGAGGAAAGAGTGTGACTTGGAATAATTACTGAGTAAAGCAAATTGTAGTGTTTAGGGTGCAGTGGCTACAAACTGAGCTCCTCTCTCTGACAAAAATGCTTGGTGTTAAACACCTCAGAGCTCAGGGGCTGCGGTGTTCTTTAGTTTTCTGGTGAGATTCAAATTTCAGGGTTTTTTTAAATTAAAAAATTTGCAAGTAGTTGAGACGTGTGTGTTTGAAAAGCCCAACTTTTATTCCCACCACGCTACTTTTTAAGGTACTGAACTCAGAGCTTTTTCTAGAATTACAGTATTTGTTCTGACACACGTTATCTAACGCTAGAGAGTTGGGTTTTTTTGGTGGTTTTTTTTTTTTTTTTTTTTTTAATAAATGTCACAGGACATAGCCCACGTTCCTGCCGCAGCCGCCGGGCGGGTCCGGGTCCTCCCGCCGCCGGGGGCGCCCTTGGGCGCGGGCGGAGGGGTCGGGCCCACGCAGCGGCGGGACGGGAGGAGCCGCAGGGCCCGCAGGGAGCGGCTGAGGCGGCGGCTCCTCCTCTCCAGCCATGGGTGAGCTGCGGCTGCGGCGCCCGGGGAGCGGGATCGGGCTGGGGGCGGGGGGGGCGCGCCGGGGCCAGTGGAGGGGGAACAAGGGGCCGGCGGCGGCTGCCGCCGCCCCTCAGTCGCTCCGGGAAACGGCTGCGAGCCGCGTTGCGGTGGCGCCCGCACAGGCAGAAAATGTCCGCTGCGGCGGGAGCGGAGCTGGGGACGGCCCGCGGCATCGGGGGGGTGGCAGCGTTGGTGTCGGGGGCGGCCTACCGCGGTCTGTCAGCCGGTGCTGGCAGGTCTCCCTCCCTCGCTCCCTCCGTGTCGCTGGGAGGTACGGCCGGCGCTTATGGGAACCAGACGGCGTGCCGGGAGACCGTGCTTTGGGAAGGCTGAGGGGTTTATGCTGGCGGGCATGCTTTAGTGGTGGGAAAGACTTCTTCTCTGCTAGCTGTCAGGTGACACAGGGAGACTTTGTGCAGCCTGGAGCCATAGCGACTGCGTGCTTGGGGTTTTGTATATTTTTGCACAGATACTGTTTGCAGTAAGGGTTTGGCTGCTCATCCAGACTGGGAGAGGAATATTGCCTCTTGGGCCAAGCCTGGCTAGTCAGACTCTGGTGAGGCTGGTGACACCAGTGCCACCTGCCAATAGTCCCTTCTGGGGCTGCTGCTCTGGGGTGAGAGGAGCCCTTCAGAGCCCTTCGTAGCTCATTTTGCTCCATCTATCTACAATCTACCCCATGCAATCCCTGAGCAGCAGTTATTAGAAAATGTGCCACATGAAATCCTAAACCTTCATTTTCTTAAGAAGCAGATGAAGAATAATAGCTGTGTGTAGGTAAACCACACATTTCTGCCTCAGAACGAATGACAATTAAAAGGACAGTAGATGTGGAAATCTGTCTGTGGGGAGGATCAGCTCCAGAAGTCAAAATAAGGTCACCTGAAAAAGGAATTTGTAAGATGCCTTTGGGGAAATAGACTGAATGCATAGCGAGGGAGAGCTATGCACCTGAAGTCTGAATCAAACACGGCTTTTCCTACAATAACACTCACATTTAGCACAAGTACCTAACAAAAAAAGAAGGAAGTCTGACATAAGCTTTACCAACAGAAATGCTCCTGTTGTTGCAAGTCTCCATCTGTTCCGGACAGGGGACTGATGCTGCTCTTGGTAGGGTTGGTTCAGTCCCCGGCAGCTGGGCGGGCAGGAAGTCAAGAGACAAACTAACTGGGTAAATTTTTGCCAGAGCACTGTTGCTAATTGTCTGCTGTGTCTTCTAACATCTTTTAGTGTTTTCTGTTAAAGTACTGGTAAATCGAGAGACTATAAAAGTAGTTTTTAAGGTTATCTTGGGTACGTCATCTCAGTAATTATTTTTTTTTTCTAGAAAACTAAGACAGGTTGTATGGTAATATGGTAATTTGATACTTGACAGGCAGTTAGGAATACAAAACGTTAGAAACTAATTTTCTACGTTTCTAATACCTAAATACCTAAAGCTGTGGTATGCAAGAAACGAGACAAATCATTTTATTGCTGTTTGAGGAACCGAGAAAGTGTCCACCTGTTAAAATGATTTGGTTTTGTTGGTTTGGGTTTTAATGTGTACAGTTCTCTATGCTTTCTGATGTGCAAAGAGATAAGGTCATATACTAATACTCAAATTAGCAGAGGGAGAGGCTCACATATTTTCTCAGACACAAATCTATGTAGATATTTTGACATTTGTGTCTCAGTGTCTTAAAAAAGATGATCCGTGTTCTTTATTTGTTTGGTTTTTACTTCATTTGTTAGATTTAGTTACAAATAGGAGAAAACAGTACATCATCAACTTTTTTTGCTTCTTTCTAAGTTACTTTGATCATGGTGGATAAACAGAGGGTTGTTTTTTTTCTCTTCCGGTTTGGCAAAAATAGAGGGTGGCCTGAATGTTTGAAATGCTTCATTACAGATGAAAATAAACTAAGAATCTCCTGAACACTCTCATTTCAGTAGCTCAAGCTTCAAGAGGAGGAACCTTGTCCTTTCTGTCAGAGCAGAATGATTTTTAAAAGCTGTGGGATTTGTACTGACTAGATTTAATCCTCAAATGTGAATTTCGTAGTATACATTTTATAAAGCTTATCAAAAGCTTTTTTAAGTTAAACCAAAACCTTTAGTTCTTAAACTTTCTTGTTTAGAAAGTATTTTGTAGCTATATGAAAACTGACATTTCAGCATGCAATGTGTAATATTTTCCTGAAACTGCTCCAGGTTTATTGGCTGAAACTATGTACAACCTAAGAAGCAAAGTGCATGTTCATGTCACTGTGAAATTAGGTCTACAGCAGAAAGCATTTTATAATATAAGGAAGTACGATGTCTGTTTCTGTAGGTAGACTATAATACACCAAATAGATACTTACATCAATAGGAATACTGCTTTGATATCATGGTAAGGGCACTCGTTGTTATGCAGCAGAGCTTTTGAACACAGCCTGCGTTAATTTGTAGTTACTGACTGCTTCCGAGAGGTATCGGGACAACACAGTACCTGAGAACTGACATTTCTGGCCTTGTTTTTTCATTCACCTATTAAAACAGTGTAAGATCTGTAAGGGTGTTTGTTGTAGTGGATGCTTTTCTATAACACGGTGGCTTTTAGCACTTACTAATTATTCCTTTGAGTTTATCTAGAATAAGTTTTTCTTTGAACAGGGTGGCCATGAAGCATTTTATTCTTTTGTGTCTCTTCTAAAACTTGAACCATAACTATTTTTTTTTCCTTTTCTTTATTGTCTTAGCTGTTAAGGACCCTACAGCCGTAGAAAGAGCAAATTTACTGAACATGGCTAAATTGAGTATCAAAGGACTCATTGAATCAGCTTTGAGCTTTGGCCGCACTCTGGATTCTGACTACCCACCTTTGCAGCAGTTCTTTGTTGTCATGGAGCACTGCCTGAAGCATGGCCTTAAAGGTGTGGTAATTGCTGTAGCTGCATATTTCTCATCCCAAACATGCCAATTTTCTTCCTTTCTTTCTTGAATGAAATAAAATCAAAGTGTATTGTTTTTATATGAAGTGAATGAAATATGTAAATTGTCACCTTTTATAATTAATAGTGTCATTGTTAATACTTAACAACGTATATTTTCACATTTACCCACTTTCGATACCATTTCTTGTAAGTGGTCCAGGGATTACCACAACTGCATGTACGTACGTAGCTTATATTTTTAGCTAGTCATCCTTTCTATATTATTTTGTTCTAGCACAGCAATTTTATGTTCACAGCAAAGTAATTCGGAAGATGGCTTTGTATACTGGTGAGCTGAGCAGTGTGCCTTATCTGTTATCTGGAAGTCTAGGCTCAGCAATTAACCCTTTCATCACACCAGCTATTTTGAAGGAAGCTACTCCAGTAACTTAAATTAATTCAGTTACTTAATTTTTCTTTTCATAGTAAGAAAATCCTTTCTAAGTTACAATAAAACCATCTGGGGTCCTCTGGAACTTGTGGAGAAATTATATCCAGAAGCTGAGGAAATAGCAGCAAGTGTCAGAGATTTGCCTGGCCTTAAGTAAGTAGTCTTGGGAAAATACAGCAAGAAAATAAAGGGCCTGATTGAGAATCTACAGATGCCTCCTGATGTCAGTTGGCATTAATCAGCCTTTGGACAGCTAGTACATGATATTGGGGGAGAGCACAGGTGAACCTTGCTAGCTTTTCATGTTCTGCACAAAACATATTAAAAATAGTATTTTTATGTTGTTTTCTGATGTTCCTGGGGGGAGTTTTCTGGATGGTGGACAAAAATGGTGCAAAAAGGAACAGGTTGTATATCAAATAGTCTGCAGCCTAGAACTGCAGCAAATGCATGAGTCTAGTCAGCAAAGGCTGTGTTAAAACAAAAGGGAACATACTGAAAAGTATTAGGCAGCTTTTCAAATTCTTGTGTGTAGGATCCTTCTCAAATGTAAATTGATGCCATGAACTATAATCTTCTCCCATTCCTCTGCACTCTGCTTTTGTATTTAGCTTTATAATTGACTGTACATTAAATTCCAAAATGGTTTGGTTACGTTGTGATTTGTATATGGCAGCATAAGGGTTATAATTTATAGCTTGAGACCTTATCTAAAGCACATAGGTATGTAAATTATTATTTAGGCTTGTATAAGGCTAGATGAAATAATACCCTTTGCCACGTGTGTTACACTCTTCCTATCCTGACAGGGTATGTGGGTTTTGGATTTATTTTTTTTAATTTACATGCTAAGTATGCTAGCACTAGAAGAGGAGGATCTAAAGGCCCAGGTGTAACTTGTCTGATATAAGTTTGCCAGTTACATACATTTGCATCTTTTTTTAATTGTCTTTCTAAGATACCACTGAATTTGTAAACAAGTACGTGTTAAAGCTAGAATTTGGTACGTGTTGTGTAGACCCAGAGAATAGGATTGGGAAGGCAAGCTTGTGTGATGAGTTGTAATGAACATTACAACTTGGTTACTTTTCTCACAATTCCTCTGGAGACTTTATAAGCAAGTTGCAGAAAGGAGTCTGAATTGTTGCAGATGTTTTACTTCAGCTAGAAACAGGACTTCAAGATTATCTTTACAGGCACTGTCAGGTTAAGAAGAAGGTACTTACAGGAAAACAGCACCACTCTTAGAAATTCTTTCCCTGCTGCTAGCCATCTACCGTGTGAGAACAAAGCACGTTGAATACAACAGTGTGTAGGAAGTTGCATGTTTTCACTCTCTGAGCAAAACAGTTAATTTTACTGTCAGGCTCTCGTGCTTTCTCTCTTCCTGGCCTTTCCAGGGTCTGCTCCCATGCCCAGCTGAGTTGATGAAAATTTTTCTGATATTACCCCAAAGCTTGGAGTCAAAGCCTAGACATTATGGCTTCCCAGACTGCTTTGCTCAACTAATAGTTTAAAATACCCTTTCAGAAATACCAATTGCTTTATCAATAGACTGAGAAGATGTTTAAGATAGTGAATTAATTGATATATTGTTGATTTGGGACTGTTTGTCTTCATGCCGTTTTTTTTCAGAACACCACTGGGCCGTGCCCGGGCCTGGTTACGGTTAGCACTAATGCAGAAGAAAATGGCTGACTATCTTCGCTGTTTAATCATTCAGAGAGATCTTCTCAGGTAAACAATTAAGTAGATTTTGTTTATAATTTATTTTTAGAGGTTTAGTCTCCTGAAAAAAAATACTATTATTTTCTGATTGCTGCTTTTTAATGTACCCTTAGTGTAGCAAGGTGTAGCTTCTGGCCTGTGGGCTGACTTCTTCCACTCCTCAGGGTAGAGGGACCAAAGCCCATTGCCTCCCCGTCGTGTACGTGGGCCTTCTGCAATGTCCCTGGCTTTTCTTTCATAGATGGGGGCAATGGGGAATGGCTCCCGCTGCATTGCTCCGCCGTGCAGAATATGGACTAGAAACCTCTGGAGAGGAGATGAATTCACCCCTACCATGTGCATGGTTTCCTACTGAGCTACCATTGCACAGAGGAAGATTGCCTTGAACTTAACTTTCCTTTCACCGTTTTAAAGCTGGCATTGTTCTCTTCTAGTATAACTTCTTTCTGTTGGGATAGTCAAAGCACAAAGGGAAGAAATCTTGACATCTTAATTTCAGTTGTATAACCTGTACGTATTTTTAAGACTTCTTGTATGCCTTGATAATGCTGGTATGCCAGGGTGACATCGGTGTTCAACTGCTATGGACTTTTCCATTGAAAGCACAGTTTGGTTCATAGGGTCTAAAACTTTTAAACATTTAAAAAAATGCAAGGAGGAGGAAGTAAACGTTGGTATTTTGCTGTTTAGTGGAGTGTTTTTTCTTTTTAAAAACCATTTTAGCATTTCAGGCCTTTCTGTTTCTCTTACCCATTTTATCTCTTACTTGGCTTTGTTAATTTCAAGCATGTGTTCATTAAAGTCCTGACCTTTTTTTGCACAAGGTAAATTTTTTACCGTTCTTCTTTTGCATTCTTTAGTGTTGCTTAACAACGTAAGATTTGTCTGACTCAAGCGTGGCCAAACATCCATCTGCTGCAAAATATCCTATTCAAAAGTGGCTAATAGCAAGTGTATAGGGAAGAGCCTTTTTTGGGCTTTTTTTGTGTTTGGTTTTTTTTTTAAGGGCAAAATAAGTCTTGCCCCCCAGATTTCCCAGCCCTTCAGCAGCTTGTGGCTCAGATTTCTGGAGCCAAAGGTAGTATCTTTGTTTTTAATAGCCTCTGAGATAAACTATGTACTTTCAATTTTTAAATATTTATGAGGTGAAAGTATGGGCAGACCCAGTTCATCTTTAACGATATTGGAGTAAGGCTAAAATAAAAGAAACAATTCAGATTTAGAAGTCATTTATTATTAATATATTGGATGTAAATATACTGAATATACCACTAAGATGCAATTTTCTTCTTTAACAGTGAATTTTATGAGTACCATGCACTAATGATGGAGGAAGAAGGAGCGGTTATTGTTGGGTTATTAGTTGGGTTAAACGTGATAGATGCTAACCTGTGTGTGAAGGGAGAAGACTTAGATTCACAAGTAAGTCAGTACAGGTAAAGTAATGTACATGCAATCCATCAGATTTTTAGCTACAGTGAATTTTGTTACCGTGGAGTTGTGACTTGTTAGAGGTCTTACTAGAGACTCTTGGGCATGATCCAGCTCCTGGATCAGTGGGGGCTGTTGCATTAACCTCAGCATCAGTTGGGTCAGAGCTTTAGATGCTGCTAATTGTCAGAATGCAGCAGTAAAGTTTCATGCTTTGTCATCAAATGGATGCAATAGTAGCAGTGCAGAGTTCTTTCCATCTTAATTGCGTAACTCATCCTTTTCTTTTGCGGGAGAAGTATAGTTCCATGATCGGTTTATCCCGTTGGGTTCATTTATTGTTGTTCTGGAACATAATAGGAATGTTTCAAGGACCTGAAACAAAAATTTGCTTCGCATAGCGTAATAGAAGACCTTATAAGAGGGTGATTGCTTTTAGACTGCAAAACAAGACTTAGAATTCTTCCTCCTTTGCAAAGTGCTTTGACTTTGAACTCTCATCTTTTCCAAGAAAATCTCGACGGATTCCTTTTAAAGGCAGATGCACAAGTATTTTTAAATAAATGTAGGCTGTGTTCAGTCCTGATTGTTTTTTCCCAGCTTCTTTTTGGAAAAAAATGTAATAGTTTAAGTGAATATTACTGCATTGCAGCATGTATTTGATGAAAAAGCAATTTCTATGGCAAAGAAAAGTTACGGCTAATTGGGTATGTGTGCTGTTGAGGGGTTAACTTGTTCATTCAATTGTTCATTCTAGTTACTATCTAATGTTTTAGGCACTAGTCTTGCATACCAGAGGACATAATACTGAAAGGCCTGTAATTATAGAAAACTTATCAACGTGCTTTTCTTAGTACTGAGAAGTATATGTGTGTATTATAAATTACAAAATCTGTTGCTAGTCACGCTTTTGTTATCTAGGTCACTTGGTGGCTTTGCTATATGAAGGGTCATAAAACTTGATTTGAGAAGGTATTAATGGCTGTTCAGATGAGATTGTAGAGTAATTCTGTTTGGGAAGAGTAGTGTAAATAAGGCACCTTCTCAGAGAAGCCAGAAGCAGCAGGTTGTATTGAGGAGAAAGATAAACTTTCTCAAGGATGATGGAAGTCGCATCTGGGAGCATAGTTTGGGTATGTTAGGGAAATGCTATTCAGTGGTGAAATGTGTGTATGCACACAGGGAGAATTAAAACAAAGTACCTTTTATACAGATAACATTTTACTTTTTTATGGACATAATATTTAGCTTTAAGAAGCAAAATATGTTTTTTAAAAATCTTTTGGAGGAGAGACTTTTTAGAAAATATATGGAAAGAACAACTAGAAGACCATCATAGGAAACTGTCAGGAGGGCATTGTACAAACCAAGGAGATGTTAGGCTTAGCAAAGTACTTGTATTCAAAAACTAAAGGAGGCTCAAGAAGGAAGCAGTAGATCAGAGAAACTGAAATACTTTTGTGAAGAGGCTGTTAGAGACAAAAAATGAGGGGTTTGGTAAAGCAAACGTGGTTAAATACTTATGCTTGAGGTTCATGAATAGAGTTGGAAGCAGAACTCCTGGTAATGTTATTTGTAGTATATATGATTAAATTACAATTGAATACAAAATAAATTAGATTCAGATTTAGAAGGTTATAAAAAATGAATGCAGTTGAGTTGGCACACCTGGGAATCAGCAAGTGTGGAGAGGTAGCATTATTTGGCAAGGAATATTGAAAAGCTAAACATGGGGGAAACATCATTTTGGGAGATGTGCTGTGATAGGAAATCATGTGAAACACTACAGAGAAATTATCACAAGTCTGCTCAATCAATGGTCGAGTTGAGCAGTATCTGATAATTCTCCAAATGAAAGTCTTCCTGTAAGTTCTTGGCTAAGCTCAGTCAGAGGTAAGAAGTTACCTTTTATTTGGGATTTGGTACCTGGCACGTTGTTAATTTTGTTCAAAGGTAACATAATTCTTAACAAATATGTAAGACTACACTTAAAAAAAAAAAAAAAAAAGAATCTTGTGTAAAATGTTATGGTTCAGTTTTTTGGGCTTCTGGCTGAAATTGGACCAATCTTAAAAAAGCTGTTGTAACTGAGGTTTTAGTAATTATGTAGATACAAGACCATGAATATCAAGAGCAGTTACTTGTATGATATGAAACTGTGTACATTTGTTTTCCCCTAGGTTGGGGTGATCGATTTCTCTATGTATTTAAAGAGTGATGATGACATTGGAGGTAAAGAAAGGTATGTCCTCACCAAATACCTCAGATTTTGCATGTTAACAAATGATTTCTTGACTGATGCCCTTTTCTCTGTAGAAATAATTCTTGTTCTCTAAAGATGTTTTCGGGTCTCGTGGTGTTGAGAAAAGTTGTATGCTACATTGTTCTGTATTACTAGTTAGCTGGATGAATATTTGCACTCTGAAGCAAGCCTCGGCAACATCACCTGCTTCCATTACCTGATGGACAGTACTGGAGCATTGCAAGGTGGCAGTGAAAAAGAATCTGCTAACCTTTAAGCCCTCAGCTTGGCACCTAGTCAGTATTTCAAAGAACCAGAATTAGGGCAGAGTAAATAAACATCCTTTTTCTTTTGAGACTTACGTTCTCTTATGTTCTTTGTTCTTATGTTTCATGTAGAGAAATTGTTTGCGGTTAAGGCATTGGAGTTTTTTGTCTCTCATTGATGTCACAACGTGTAAGTTGTTGACTTCATTATTGTGAGATGAAGTTGTTTCCCTTCTTTTTAAAAAGCATTATTGAGATGGAAATTTGTATATGATGAATAGATATGTATATTTTCAGTACATGGTTCACTACATCATTTTGTTAAAGTGGATTTTATTATGTGCTTGCTTTAGAAATGTACAGATTGCTGCAATTTTGGACCAGAAGAATTATGTTGAAGAACTAAACAGACAACTGAAGTAAGTATTACTTTGAAGTATGCATGTTAAGTCCAGGCTTACAGGTAAAACACCTCTAATTCCTTTAGTACCACAGCTTTGGAAGAGAGAACTTCAGAGAAAGGGGTGCAAATTCTTCATGTTTAGACTGGGGATGTAGTGAAGTTGGAAAGGATGCACTCTTCTGGAGAGACTCAGGAAGTCTCGGGTTTCATGCTTTTGTTTTTGACAGCGAGAACCTTTATTCTTCAAAGAAATGAAAAACAGCAAGCCAAAACTGATCAATGTCCTCACAATTCATAACTTTACAGCAATGAAAAGCTTCATCTGGATTTTGACTGCAGTCCATTTAACAGTTTTCAGAAAGTATTGTTGAGTGTTCTGGGTGAATCCACATGTTTTTGTTTCTTTACCTTTCATAGTATTTTAGTTTGTAGCTTTAATGCCTAGGACCAAAACTAAATCGGTGCATTGCTTGCTGGAAACTACTTATAAATAGTAGGTTGTGGTTCCTGTAAAAACAGTTTTCAGGAAAGCAGCCTTTCCCCCTTACTTTGCTGAATGGAGCAAACCTAGTCCACCACTGTGTGTGTTATTGTACGAATAGAGGAACAGTGATTGTAATTCTCTAAGGAGTATTGTACAAAATTAAACAGTGCAAGGAGCTAAAAAAAGAAAAAAAAACCAAACCTGACAAACACACAAAGAAATTCTGTAGAATCTGTAGTGTAGCTGATCTTCTTGTTCCCTTTTTGAAATGTAATTGTATTTTTTTCATTTTTAATGCGAGTAATCTTGATCATTAGTAGTAACTAGATACAGCTACTATTGGGGTAAAGAGATTCTGATTTGAAGTTATGTCAGTTACTGAGCAGAAACCTTCAACAGGACACAATAACTGAGTGTGCCAAATATGAGCAAAGTGAAAGTAAGTTAAGAGGAGAAAAGAACTACAACAATTTAGCTATCATTATTCAGGTGAGCTTCTGTGTATTGAGTATGTTCTTGTACGCTGGTTTATGCATGGAATTACTTGCAAACCAGTGGTTCAGCAGCTCTTCTCTTTTTATTTCAGGTCAGCTGTTTGTTTTCACACATCCTAGAATGCATTAATCTCCTCTACCTTGCCATTCTTAGTGAAATGGTAACTTCTGAGGACACCACAGTAGAAATGCATGGAAAAGTGTTACAGAATAGGTTTTTATTCTGCATGTAAGGTGCAGTCTGAAAAAAATGTGCAGAATTACAGCAGAAATGGGCAATCAGGTAATGGAGAAGGCCTGGATGTAGTTTGATACGATAAAAAAACACAGAGTAATAAAAGGGAATAAAACTCTGATGACACTTCAGTAAATGAAGTCAAGAAGCATCAAGAAAGAGGTAACCTGAGGATAAATCTCAAAAAATGTGGAAAAGCAAATAATGTCATAGAAGAAATGGATTCTGGAGGAAGAGAACCTGGAGAATGGTTTCGTTTTATGGGGGGGGAAACCCCAACAAGATCGTAAACTGTCTTTTAAGGGAACTCATTAAATGTGTGGATACAATATAGTTGTGAGGATAAAGGAAGGGGAGAATACATGTAAATAATACATGTAACGTAACACCCAAACAGGAGTTTGAGTGACAGGGATGACATTGGGAATTGGAAAGAAATACATAAATGTTCAACAAAGGAGACTTATTTTCTTACATTTAGGAAAACCTCAAATAATGGGAGCAGACCTTTTAGCACTTAACCATTAGTCATTTTATGTTGTATTAAAGCTTTTGAACTTGGTTGAATGAGTTTTTATGTAATTTTGAATAATGTTTTTTCTTTTTCAGTAGCACAGTTAGCAGTCTACATGCAAGAGTTGATTCACTAGAGAAATCAAACACTAAACTGATCGAAGAGGTAATTTTTTTTTTTTAGTAATTACTGCCAAACACTATTTTTCTAAATACACTTACATTATTTTAATCTACATAAGTTCTGTATAATATGTTCAGATACCCTTATTTTGGCTTGAAGAAAAGGTGCGGTAGCTGCAGGGATTTGAAGTCAGCTTGCCTAGATAGCCTGCAGCATAAGTAAATGAATTCTGCAGAACATCGCAATCTCCCACTTCAGACAAAACCAGCCAAGAAGCCCTTCTTAATGCTAGCTGTCAGTCTGATTTCGTGCAGATGACTAGTCCATAATGGATGACACCAGTTGCTACAATGAGAAAGTAGTTCAGCAAGCAGTTTTGTTACTGTTCTCAGCTTTAGCCAAAGGATTGTTTCTTGCTTGTTTACCATATATTTATGTACAGTCTCTAGACTTGTTTAGATCTGGTTTTGTATTTATATCCTATATTTTTGGTTATCTTTGATGCTTGACTAGATTCCAATATATTTAGCTTTATTAGAGAAAGCACTTTTTTTTTTTTTAATCTCAGCTGCTTGAGAAACAGTTAATGAAGTGGAAAACTGAAATGGTTGAAGGGATAGCTAGCTCACTCTGGGTATTAATGTACCCAGATAGAGGGAAAATGGGGGTTTTTTAAGTGTTAATTCTCAGAGTATTCTAGTTCCTTCACAAGCCTTCAGCCCAGCTGTTCACCTATTTTGATCACCTGGCTTATAATTCTGACATTAAGCTATATACTGTAGGGCCCAACTATAATGTTTTCTCTTTTGTAAATATATTTCTTTTCATCTGGGAGAGGTGTTCTTATGTAAATTGCTCCGTATGATATATTAAGATGTACAAAAAAGAACAAAACTGGTTATATTTGAATCCAAATGGAAAGAAAAAGATGAGGGTGAGAAAGGGAGTTGGGGGTCTTTAAGTCATAATGAAGCAATGAAAAGAAAGCGTATTCTTTACCAGACGAGAAATAATGAAACATCTTGAATACACATGCTGTTGTGTAATGAAAGTGACTCATTACTAAAACCAGGAGCTTTGTTTTCTTTAAAAAGAATTAAACCTCTGTTTGGTAGACTGTGAGAATAGGGCAGAGAATGTTGTGGTCTTGCATTCATCAGAACATTTTTTCTTTATTTCCACTCACAAAAGTGGTCACTTTTCTTTCTTTCTTGTTTTTTTTTTTCCAGTTAGCGATAGCCAAAAACAATATAATCAAACTTCAGGAGGAAAACCATCAATTAAGGAGTGAAAATACCCTTATTTTAATGAAAACACAGCATCATCTAGAGGTATGTTAGTTTTACTGTATTTAACATAGTAATGTCATGTGATTCATTGTCATTTCAATGTTCTTACATTGCAACTTGAAGTAAGCAGTAGCTGGGCCAAATCTAAAACAACTGTTATTCGGGAAAGGACCACCTATTAGATCTGGGAAGCTTTATAGTGGCATACATGTATCAAAATTATAGGACAGTAGGTTGTTTTATACCCATATGCAAATTTTGTAGCATTTTTCCATTTATTCTTTCTATTTTTCTTCCCTTCTTCCTTTTTCCTTTAAACTGTAAGCTGTATCTAAGAGCATTTAAGGCAATATTATCTGAAAGTCTTGTCAAAGTAGTGCATGTTTTAGTTGGCAAACTGTCTATTCTGACCTTTCTCATTATATGAGACATCATTTGGAGTAATTGTGTGTAAATTGCTGAATTTTTTTTTTAAGCTGCGATTTGTAGCTCTTTATGTAGCTTCCTATTTGTACAGCTCTTTCCCTGTTTGTACTGTGCTTGGAGAGTGTATTTTTAAGCTTTTTTTTTTTTTCCCCACAAGTGTTAAATTTATGCTATTAACTGCTAACATTGTGTTGAAGACAGACAGATTCTGTGTATCTTTGTAGGCAACTAAAGTGGATGTTGAAGCAGAACTTCAGACATACAAACATTCCAGGCAGGGTTTAGACGAAATGTACAATGAAGTGCGTAGACAGCTTCGAGAAGAATCACAGCTTCGACAAGTAAGTTTTCTTTTCTAGAATTACACAGCACTTCTGGAAAAGATTATGCTTGAGAAGAGTCAGTATATAAATATTTCTAGTTTTGCTTTTGCTGAGCTTAGATGCTGCCTTTAATCGACTTTAATTGCCTTTTCTGTAACTGCCTGTAATAAAAAGGGTTTTTTAACGGAGCAATCAATACATCAATATTTCTGTAACAATATTGCTAAAGCATAGTAAAGAAAGTACATTTTCTTTGAGAAATTTTTAGGTAAGTTGTTAGCAATACCATATGCTCAGTATGTATGCTAAATCATTCTTGTGAAATAGAAATCCTTTAGTTCTATTTTTGTAATTAATACTTAAGCAACTCTATGCAACACTGCAAGGTAATTTCTTATAAAGCGAGTTGTCTTCTCCTGAAGTTAAAAAAACCACATCAGTCACTAAGTACATGAGAGTGTAATGTTTATGGAGTGCATAATTTGCAAAGTTAAAGAGGGGCAGAATTTCTGCAGTGGTGAAATAGGTGGTGCTGCAGCTCTCTTAGAGTTAGTGTCTTTTTCAAAGCAGAGATAAAATGTTGCGTAATTATTTAAATATTCTGTTTTGCATTGTGTTTGTGTTTTATAGGATATGGAGAATGAGCTAGTGGTTCAAGTTAGTATGAAACATGAGATAGAACTTGCCATGAAGTTGCTGGAGAAGGACATCCATGAGAAGCAGGATACCCTCATAGGCCTTCGACAGCAGCTTGATGAAGTTAAAGCAATTAACATGGAAATGTACCAAAAGCTGCAGGTAAACGAACAATCTGCTGTTAAACGGATGAAATGACTTTGATCGGAGTGAGAGAGATGCATTTCCATTTTGTTCAGATAAATACTGCTGTTCCCTTAATTCTTCGTTTCTTTCCACTTCTTAGGTCATTTTGGAACATTACTGATGCAAGCATGATTTCACACAGAGAAGTTCCTAAGGCAGTCACTTAATATTAGCTGGTTTATAGAAGAAAAGAGCATGAGAATAAGATCATGGCGTAATAACATGCCATGTGGAATAGAGAGAGTGATAGTATATCCAGTGATAATGACACTTTTGGCCTGCGTTGTATAAAAAAACAAGAGAATGTAGGCAGGTGGTCAGGAGGTAGAGAGGAGATCTGAACTTTCAATGTAAGGCGAGGTAGTTGGAAAACAGGGTTGTGTTAAATGGAAAAGGCTAATTACAGGTTGGGGGTGTTTTTAAGCTGTCAACAAATGAAAATCTGTAACAATGCAATGCTTCCTTGGGAGAGTGTGGATCTCAGAGACCCAACATGCAGTTAACAAATGAGCAAACACCAGGGAAGTTTAGCAGTGAATTATTTATGGAGAACATACATTTGATTTATGGAATAAATTGTCAAAACCAGCACAAGAAACCAGTCAAATCTGTGGTGGGACGAGGGGAAAAAGATAGGATGCTGCAGAGAGATAATTGAGATGATGGACAAAGGATGCTACTTTTCCACCTGCAACTGTGAGGAAACTGGATCAGAGGACAAGAAATATAAATAGAGCTGGAAAGAAAAATAAGAAGAGAATGTTCTTCAGTGTGTTAGGATCTGTAGGGTTTTGTTTTTTCTTTTAAAGGTGTACTTCTTGGGACTGTGGGTAACACTGATTTCACTTAATGACATTCCGACCCACTTCCTGGGCAGAGTAAAACAGTTTAATCATGCCCAATCTGTACTCGTTAGGGACCAGTTGATAGTGTTGATCTGTATAGCAAGGATAATGCTCTACCTTTTATTTAGATCCTTAAGCTGCGGTTGGAACAGCTCTGCAAGCAATCAAAATTGTGAAATATGTTAGTAAAATTCTTAAAAGATTTTTAGGCCCATATGGTAGTTTGATAAGAGTTGGAGAACCTTTGTGATTTCCATCATAGTTCTTTATTGGTAAGGTTCTGACAGGCTACTTAAAGATGATCAGTGATTTTAAGTTGACTTGCAAAATGATTAACTAAGAAAGGAAACCAGAATGAAAAATGTGTACTTACTATATAGCATCTACACTTGCAAAGTACAAAACTACAAATTTGCTAGGCAGAAAATTTTAAGTACTGTCAACTACATTTTTTTAGATGGGAATGTTTAAAAAGAATCAAAACATGAAGCCATTTTAATATTTCTCCCTTCAGATACTGAAGAAAAAACCCCAGGAGGTAACAGTATAATATACTACTACAATTTTAACCCTTTTTTATAACACAGGTTTCTGAGGATGCTATGAAAGAAAAGAATGAAATAATTGGTCGATTAGAGGATAAGACCAATCAAATTAATGCAACTATGAAACAACTAGAACAAAGGTACAGGCCTATCTTTGTTTTTCTTCACTCATGTGTCCATTCCCTTACATTTTACTGCATTCCTACACAGTTACCACTGAAATGTCACTTTTAATGAGAAAATTTAAAAAGAACCTTTCTGAAACTTTAACTAGTGCTTTATGGTTTGATTATTTTTTTTCTTTTTAACAAGTACACTTATTTTAAATAAAAAATCTTTCAGTTTTCTTCCTCTGCCATCTTCTGGTCCTAGGTTTTTCTGCTGATATCAAAAGTTGTTCGTTCAGCTGTTTCCAAATTCTGATTCATTATTACCTCTTTTTTTTTTCCCCACCTGAATGAAATGCAATAGAAACCAAAGCATTAATCTTGCTTATACTTAAGCATGTGCTTAATATAAACATTTAATGCCTTCATGGATCACTGCTGTATTTGCTGAAGCTATTAAAATTGTCCTTTGCTTTGGAAGTACCATTATTTTCAATGACATAATGAGTTTTTACACTGAAAGGTTGAAAAGTGAAAGACTAAAATTCCAGTACGTGAATTTACATTATGGTTAGACTGCATGTATTACATGACATTAAAATGTGATTCATATGTTTTAATTTAGTGCCCTGTATGCAACATTGATCTTTTTAACTGTAAAATACAACATATCCATAAGCCCTGTCATGTTGGTGTTTGACATGTCCTTTTTTTTCATTTAAATCTGATTATGAAAAACATGGTTATGTATTAAAAAAACAGTGACATGAATATTCTTTTATTGACATCCTTTTTTCCTCTTTTTTCTTTTTCTTTTTGTCCTTTATCCCAATTTTTGTTTTTTACTATTTTGCTGCCTTCATATGTCTTTGATTTTTGTCCACTGCATTCATGAAGTGACAAAGATCTGTTAACTCAAACCAGGACTATTGCAATGTCATTCGTCAAATGTGCCAGCAGTGAAGCTCAGCACCAGTATAAACTTGTCAAAGATATATCATTCTGAAAGCTCCTCCAGATCTGTTGTGTTTAAATAATTACCGATAAAATACACCTTAAGAATTTTAAAGTTACAATTTTAAATATAAAGTGGTATTAGAAATCTTGCACTGTAACTGATCGTAGCTGGGTTCTATTTTGTTTTCTGAAAGAACATGAAAGAACATCATCTCCGATCTCACTTTACCCCCCTTTAAAAAAAAAAAAGTTAAAAAAGTAAACTATTGCACTATTATTAAGCAAATGTAAGCTAGTTTTCTAATGCTATTTAATCACTTCTTAATTGTCAAACAAAGTTTATTTTAAAAGGTTAGCTATCTTTACTTTGACTGTATGTTTTTATGACATTTGTTTCTAATCTAGTGATTTTTCCTATTCTTTATGGTACTAATAGATTTAAAAAGTAGCCCTTCTGACTAGTATTGCCCTTCTCCCCTGCTTATTTCTTTCACTTTTAGGCTGTATTTATCCCAAAAGCATGCTCTCTGTTGGGTTTTTTGGTTGTAACTAGCACTGTTTTCTTAAACAGTGTGACAGGAGTTTGGGTGAAGGGGGGTTGAGTGCTATATCAGAACAACGTACTTAAAAAAAGAGTGTGGTGTCAACATATATGTTCAGTATGTACAGTGGAAGAATTACAGGGGATAAAACAGCTAAAGCACAATTTCTTTTTAGTGATATGACGTGGGGTAAAATATTTTCACGGAGTTAAAATGTCTTGGAGCCTGGACTTGGATGGAGCTCCAGACAGGGAGGGCAGTGTGCTCTAGCAAATTTTGTAGCTGTGACTCCTGCCTAGAGCAGCTGCACTATGATAGCTGCAGTGGAAGTTGTAGTAATAAATAGGATTTACATTCAGGGCCCAGATCCTGAACTTGTCTAACTTGTTTGTCAGCTAAGGCTTTTGCCTGTCTGTGGCTGTGTCTGCACTGTAAACATAACCTGTGGTTTTGCCCAACCCCTTTTCCCTCCCTCCACCATCATTAGGCAGTCTTTACAACTCCTATTTCTGCTTGTTTGCACTGCAGAAATCAGAGAGTTTTAGCTGCTGACTGCCCTTGATGCGCTGTTTGCTCTGAAGTGTGGAGGGGGAGTTAACTGGGAAAAGAACCTTAGAGTCTTTCAGCAGAAAGGGATGTGATTGCAAAAGTGGGGGCAGGACGCAATATTGCAGACAGGCCTTCTACTTCATGATTATGTATTACCTTATTCCTTGGTTTGGAATCAGAGCCTTTAACATGGGCTGGCTACTAAAAAATAAAAATAAATAAATACCTCCCATCCTCAAAGAAAACCCAAACCAGAAACACTGAATAGAACAACAGGTAGACCATAGCAGAAATGGGGGTGTTAACCATCTCATGGTCATCTATGCAAACAAGTATCTGCCTCAGTATCACCTGAATCGCAAATCCCGCTGCAAACTCGGTCCAGCTCAGCACTTGTCTGAATTACAGCGGGGCAGTTAGCCTTGGTGCTAGTCTAGAGGATGGTGCTGTAGCTTGGGTTGGCTAGCTCCCTTTCTGCCTTGGTTGTGGAAACTACACTGCAGTTTCATTTTGTGATTTAGGAGTTTAACTTGCTTTTGGTGTTACTGTCTTGTGTAGCTGCTTCTGCTCAGTGAATTGACCCTGCTTTTTCCCAGTATTCTCCTTTCCGTACGTGTGTTGGTCCTCTGTGCGCTACCATTGCAAACGTGACTGGGAACATTCTTAAAACAACTAGTATAGTTGAATGAGAAAGTACACACTTTATAAGGTAGTTTAATTCCAGTCTTTCTGCACTTGTTCACTGGCGGCTTGTGGAAACTCCTGCTGGTGCAACTTCATCAGTAGAAGCACAAATGTAGACATATTGGCTGACTTAATTTCTTTTTAGCCGATACTAGGAGTTGTGAGTTACTCTGCATTCAGCTAGCTGCTGGGAAGTGAGAAATCAAGCACAGAGAGAGTATCACACATTTCTCCCACCACTTACCTGAGAGGCCCTTGAAACACTTTTGTTAAAACCGATGCAGGAGGTAGGGACATTCAGTGGTATTTTACAGGCTCTTTTACTCTCCTGCCTTTTCATCGAGACAGGTGTAGTCATGATACAGCACAAGTTCCATTTTAGTACCTTTACTTTGGTTACATTACATCCATCTTTTTTTGGACTGAAGAGGTGACCAGGCAGAGCGGAACCACAGTGAACTACTGGATTCCAAGGAAAGTGCTAGCTGAAGCAGAAACAAATCCCTGGAATTCAGAAAGGAAAGATTAAATTAAAAAAACCCACAATCCCTCACTTCTTGATTAATCAGTTTATTTTGTCTATAGTATGGAGCTATTTTAACCAGTGTAAGAATGCATTATTTTTAATACAGATTATTTAAATTCATTTACCAATATGATGTAGTTGAGGTAGTTCTGTAAATGTAGTGGGACCTGTCAGGGTGTGTCTTGCATTAGGCTAATCAAGTGGTTTTTGCTGATTGCGGTGCTCTGTATTCAGCCTTATGCCTGAATTGTTTTGAGCTGCTTTTGCACAACTCATGCTCTGCCCTGTCTTAATGGGTGATTAGTACAAGCCAAGTACTTTTACAGGATTTATCTGGTGGGGGGGGAAAAAAGCTTTCAAAAATAACACATGAACATATGCTAAAGGAAAAAAAAAAAAAAAAAGCATTAAGGTATATGCTTCAATTCTAAAATATGTATCATCATGCTTTGGCATCTGTTATTAATGAGTATAAAATAAAACAGTGATTACTTACAGTGATTATTCTCTTACTGTATGAAAAAACAGGAGCTAGTTCTCTAGGCATTGTATGGATTTCTCGTTTGAGTTTGTGAGTTTCCCCCAAACTTTGTTTTTATTTAGAAATGTTTCTATTTCCCCATTTTTCTTTTATTTGTCTTCTTCACCCTCTACACCCTAGTTCTAGCTTCAGTTTTACCCAAAGTTGATTTGAATTACACCAGATTGCAGCAAGCAGAGAAGGCTCAAATGGAGGCTGAGGCCGAGGACGAGAAACTTAAACAGGAATATGTGAATAAATCTGAAAGTCTGCAGAAAGAATTCTCCCAGAAGGAGAAACAGCTGTAAGTATATCTTTCCTGTTTGGAAAAATACACATCAGTAAACATTCTACATTGCAATATGTCCTGTGTCTTAATGCAGGCTGGTTGGTGGTAAATGGTTTTGAACAGAATGTAAGTACTACAGATCTTCATGTTAGGTACTGGCAAGGTGGAAGAAAATACGCCATTCCAACAAAGTCAAACTACTTTTAGGTGTCTCTGAAATGGTGTGCAGCTTGAAAGGAGGGGGAAGAACAGCATTATTTTTTGTCTAAAAGTGCCAGCTTAATTCATGAGGAAATTATCGTAAGTGGGGGAAAATATGTAGTGTAGTAGCAGTAGTAATACACACTTTCAACAACACCCACAAGTATGTAGTAGTATAAACTTAAATGGCATAAAAGTAGTTTAATTGATCAGGCTTATGAATAAGGTAGAAGTGGTTTAACTTACCGCTGTGCAGAAAATAAAAAATAAAAATCCACTGGAATCATAAATATTAAAAAGTAATATAAAAGCCAGCCCTCTAGCCTTTCCCTTGCTAAATCCTTCAGTACTGATTTAAATAAATATGCAATTTAAAAAGCTCCCTGTAAGGGCAGGTAATTTCCCTGTTTGGAAAGATAACAAGCAAATTATTTAAGACAGTGCAAATCTGTGGCATAACAAGGATTGGGGCTTAAAAATTAGTGATTTCCAATCCAATTATTAGCTCACCCTCTCTTACAACTCTGAATGTTAATAAACTTGTTTAACTCTCATGACAAATGTTCACTTTACTACCACAGTCATCTTTGCAGATTTTGGCAAAAGAACAGTTCAGATCCCAGCCTTAGAATTCTGCAATTCTGAAACCTCAAGGTCTTGTTCACTTCTGATCTTTTCCAGCCAGATGCTGAGGTAGTTCCCCAAAATGTAAGTCTTTCCTTTAAAAATGGTTTTGCTTGTACAACAGGAAAGTTAATGTGGATACAGGTTTTCCATCAAAAAAAACCTTGCATGACTACTCTCAGCTTTTTTCCTCTTCTATTGTGTTGGCACAGATTAGATCGAGAAGGTTGAGCAGTGTGCTTCCATCCTTTGATTTCTCTGTAACATTCTAAGCACCAACTCTTCCACGAAACCGAAAGTCAAATTCCAGCTAGAGTGGCTCTTCCATCAGAGTAGCCCTAATTCCTTTAACTGGACTCCAGTTAAACTCATAGAATTTAGGTACTTCTTTACGTGGAACCTCAGCTATGTAGAAAGCTCAATCAAAATAGTAATTTAAAGTCCTTCCTCCTTTATTTTCAATTCTGTTCAAAATGCCATAAGCCTTAGTCTAAAATAGAAGATGCACATCTAAGGGTGTAATATTAGAAAACATTTATGAGCACCAGAGATAGATGCAGTCATTGTCTGCATCACCAATGGCAGTGTGGTTGGTTTTATTTTAGAAACAAGCTATGTAAGGTTAAGGGGGGTTTCCCTTATGCATATTTTAAAACCACTTTAGAATTTTGTGGTTAATCTTCTCTTGCTCATTTATCACAAGGGTCTGCTCTTCAAAATTATGCCGTATTCTCGGTCCTTTAAACACGTTTCTCTTTAAAAGCATTTTCTAAGTGACAGTGTTTTATTTATTATGCCGATGTCTAAAATATATAGATACACTATTTCTGTTCTAGAAAACATGTCAGTTGATAATTTATTATGGTAATAGTATATTGCACCCAGAAATAAACTTTTGTTTTTTAAATATGATACTCTTGTGCACAGTGATTTTTGTTTGTTTTGCATATTCTAGGCTTCAGCTGGAAACAGATTTGAAGATAGAAAAAGAGTGGCGACAAACCTTAGAGGATGATCTTCAAAAGGAAAAAGAAACTGTATCTCATCTGAGAATAGAGACCCAAGAAATAATTAACCTTAAAAAAGTAAATTCTGCAGTAAAACTTGACTAATAATTTAGAAATTGACTGCAAAGTTAATGATGGACTTAGACATGGTATTTTTAAGAATTTCTGCAGGTAGATAAGAGAGATTAATGTATTCTCACAAATAGATTAGGGGAAAAAACCTCGTTTTTTTACTCCCCGTTTAGTCCTCAGATCAGAACTCAGTGCTGTGAATAAGGAAAAATGAAATCCTTGTTTTCCTTTCTCAGTTGTATTGAAGATTCTGTCTTCTCATAGTAGGCCAGAAAGTGGTTCAGCTTCTTTCTGACTTGCTCTCTGTGGCTATACAGTGTTGTTGATCTCTGCAATCAGTCGGTTTTATTTTCTTCCTGGAGAGGCCTGCAGAAGCAAAAAAGCTTCATCTCTTGGGGTCTAAGAGAGTTTAATCCTGAGTTGTTGCTGTTTGAATTGGATTTGGGAATCTTAATGGAGAGTGTGATGGATTGTTCGTTCACTTGGCTTGCTCAGTAACATGAGCTTTGTGAAGTAGGCAAATACAATTTTGAGAATAATTGGAGGGGGGTTTTTATTTGTTTGTTTTGTGTTTTGTTTTAAGGAGTTTCTTAAACTTCAGGAAAAAAACAAGCAACTGAAAAGGATATGTCAAGACCAAGAAGCCGCTCTCCAAGAACTGGCATCCAAGCTGAGCGAGTAATTTCGTTATTCATGATGATGAGTATTGTTGTCATATAAACTTGAATTAAGAAAAATAATAGGATGATGGTCATGTTAATTAGACTGTATACGACAGTATTACCTAGTTGTCAGAAAGAAATGTGTCCAGTTAGGTCAGCTCCGTTTATTCTTATTTTTGGTTGGTGGGCTAGCTGTGAACTCATGGGTAATCGTAGTGCTCTGAACAGAAAATGCTAGTTTAAAAGGGCCTGGGGGCATTAGGGGTTGTTTTGCATTGAAAACAGTTGGCTAGTTCGCATGTTGTGGCATTCCCAAAGAAGAACCCAAGGAGAAGAAAACAGCTCTGGCTCCAGCAGGACAGTCTGTATCTTTTCATGCGGATGCATGTTCATGATTTCCTTTCTTCGAAGGGATGAAGACTCTCTGTACGACAATCATAGGCCACTGTTGCTAAGTCTGTAGAGGATGTAAGGCATTACCTTACCAAAACCCCTTCAGACTACAATGAGCAATAAGCTCTGAGGACAGCTCTCGGCATTGTTACATGTTTTAAAGTTTCATCTAAGTAGTTTTGCTGTGACTAGTGTGGACTTTCATGCCCTATAGAATAACAGTATATATACTGTGACTCAGTTCTGAGTGGGTTGGCACTGGATGGCTGTGGGAAGGCTGGTTTCTCCGTAATGGCACAGTGTGGTCTTGTGCAAGTCCAGAAGTTTTAAATTCTGGTTTTGCACCAGTGCTGTGTGCTAGCTTTAGGTATTTGGTGGTACAAATTTCTCTTAGCCACATAACCCCAAGCAAATTTACACCATTCAAAGCATTCTGAGCTCTTTGGAGAGAGCTTGTCTTTGTATAGTGCTTACTACAGCAGGCATGATAGGGATTGCGTCTCCTGGATGCTACTGTAATATAAAATACTAACTACGTTTCAGAGTACTTTGCTTAGAATTTTTAAGGACCTATAACTTTTAAAGTTGTTAGACCATAACTGACAATATAGAAGTTTGAAATAGCTTTATCTTATTCTTCAGATCAAAGCTGAAAATAGAAGATATAAAAGAAGCAAACAAAGCATTGCAGGTTAGTAGTATTTGGAGGAAAGAGAATTATTATTTTTTTACTGTTCCCTTTCAAATATTTTGTAAGCATGAGAAGACTTCTCTCCAACAGCAGCTATTGAGAAGAGACTCTTTGTATGACTTCCTCCACTGGGAGAGAACCACAGACTCCCTGCAACCTCATGGGAAAACAGTACTCGGTTGCTTTTGGTTTTTCTTGTTTGAGGTACAGCTATACATTTTGACACTTTTCCTGCAATGGTACACCCTTCTATATTTTACAAAGTGTATCTGGTACAGAATATGTGGCCTACTGAGTTCAAATTATGTACTGCTTCTCAGTGATCAGTAAATATTTGATCATCCTAGGAAGTAAGTAAACTTGTAGCACCAAAGCTGATAAAATATGATCTGCAATGACAAGAGGTTTGGAACTTTCTTAGAGAGTTACACAGGGAGCACTTGAGAGCAGAGATTGTGTCTGCACACGTTCCACCACGTGGTATGTCACCTTGCGTGTTATTTCAGTCCAAGTAAAGACAGGTGAAATGGTTTTGTTGAGCAGATTCCTGTTTTTATTCATTGGTTTAGACAGAAGGAAATTAACAGTACTTGACACTGGTGGTTTGTTTTTTTTTTTGCTTCCCTGCATCTTGAGACTGTTCCTATGTGATGGACAGGGAAATAGTTTCAGCTCTGAGACTTCGGATAACTTTCCGCTTTTCCCAGCTCAGCCGTTGACCAGCTTTACTACCTGGAGCACGCTCTCTTTGCACCTATTCCTGCTCTGTCTGGAAGGTTTTGCAGTGTTTCGGAGCAGACGGGTACTGCTTTAGAGTGTCTTTGAGACATTATACTGGTCTCGGGACATTAAGCGATTCAAGCAGTAGATGTACTGCTCTTGATTTGTCCTGTTCCAGAGTTTAACTTCATCAGATACAAATAGTTAAGATCGTTTCTTTTTCTCCAGGGCCAAGTTTGGTTGAAGGACAAAGAGGCTACGCATTGCAAGTTATGTGAAAAGGAATTTTCTCTTTCCAAAAGGAAGGTAAAACTTTAACGAAATTTCTTCCAACTTGTTTACATGTATTTTGAGAAAAACATTAATTATCCTAGAGGTGCAGCATGAAATGTCAACACTCAGATGAACGCATAGTTATTTTTGAGATGTCTTTCCAGTTCTTTGATATGTACAATGCAGCTGGGCCCTAATTTCAGATGAAATGCTGCCTTTTGGAGAAGTGCCACAAAGGAACGTACTTAAAAATTATTCAACCTACTTTGTGGAATCATGGTCTCCGGCGCTTGTCAGCTCTGGCACTGTTACAATTTGACACGTGTAGAAGTCTTTTTATGGCATTTTTAAATGCAATACGCTAAGAAATAAGGAATTTATTGCCATTTTACAGTAAAATATGATGTTAATTTCTGTGCTTTATTAATGTGTGCAGGAATTTTTATTTTACCTTTTTATTTTAAAAATCAGGTACCTGACAGAATCATCCGCTGTCTTGAATATCATTGCTTATATTATATTTTTATATAGCAGAGTATGTTCGCAATCCAAGGATTGAATGAAATCTGCAAAGCATTATATATATACACACACACACATATATATATAAAAAATATATATATACAGTCCTAGACAGAATATCTACCTATGTATCTATGATGCAATCCTAGACAGACCATGGTCTATTGCATCATAGATTGGGATTTAGATGAATTATCTTTTGAAAACTGATTCCGTGCTCAGACCAAAGTGGAAGGAATCCCATTTCAGACTGCTCTGTGTATATTGTTTATTGGTAGCCAATTACCAAATATATTCCCATTGTAAATTATAATTTTCTTTCCTTTCCCCCCTCTTCTCCCCGTTATTTAGCACCATTGTAGAAACTGTGGTGAGATCTTCTGTAATGCCTGTTCTGACAATGAACTGCCTCTGCCTTCTTCACCAAAGCCTGTTCGGGTCTGTGATTCCTGCCATGCAATACTTATACAGAGGTGCTCTTCTAATGTGCCATAACCTTACCAGTTATTCATTGCCTTTTGCTATTTAGCTAATCCTGTAAAAAACAAACAAACAATTAAAGAATGTACAGCAGTATTTCCAGAATTTCAGGTAAGCAGTCTAGAGATGGCAATGTTAGCTTCACAAATGGCTCAGAAGCTCCTTTGGAGGAAGCAGGGCAGCTGATAGAGGAGACTCAGCATTAACACGTATTTGATGAGTATCTTAGTTGTTACGATGACCTTGAAAAAGACTATACACTTACCTGCTTTTACAGGCTAGTCTGCAACAGGTCCAACCTAATTCTGCTGCAGAATGTGCCTGTGATACGCTGTTGTGAAGCAAAACTGTGTGGTAGCTGTTTTAAATTGTATTTTAAAAAAGTGATCCAATTAATGCAGTGGTCCAGTAAGTTATTGCCAAATACCGTATTTGTTTACTTCCCCTCAATTTGTTTTGATACATCCAAGAATATTGTACTGATGACTCTGGTCTTTGTAGTCACAGGTGTAAGGGGAGGTTTTGTCAGGTAACAAGCAGTGCTTCTAGGCACTTGAAGGAAGGTGCATTTTGCTGAATTATTTTTTTAAATTAACTCTTAATTTGACATACCGTTGTTTCCCTGAAGAGAGAGATGTCCCTCACAAGATTTTTGCCTGTCATTGAGCAGATATCTTTGCATTATTTTTATGTAAGTCCTGCTTTCGAGCCTGTACGGGTAGTCACTGTCTAGCTCCAGAAGCAGAGTGAATCTGCCACCAGGACAGACTAGGATTAAATACTGAGGATTACGTCCTTCCTGTGTTGGACCTGAAGGTTCTTCCTTATTTTGCCATAATCTTTCTCAAACTTTTGGAGTTTGATCCTAAACTTCATTTTTTCTTCCAGAGCTCTTTTGAGTACGTCTAGGTCTGACCACTCTTCACACTGACAGGAACTTCTGCTGAAACGCGAATCGTTATTCTTCCTGTAGGCAAAAAAAACCCACATCCTTTGATAAATTGTCCTTGCTTCCACGTCACTGCACTCGAACCAATCTACCCTCTTCCCTTTAGCCACTTGTGCGATGGGGTCCAGCCGTGGAACCTCCACGCTCTGGTCAGCGCTGACGAGCTGTCAGCAGAATTACTGGCCTGGTGGTTCCTTCAGCCGTTGGCCTGGAATATTCTTGCTAATAGTAGAAGGGAGGCTTTGAAACAGGTCTTTTAATTGTTCTTGCACTGTGGTTTAGCTTAGCCTTGTCTTTTAAGGATAGGCATTTAGTTAATATTCTAAAAGCTAATAGAGCTGTTCTTTTTAACACCTCAGTGTAGTTGCTTCTGTAGCTTTTGTAAAGAAAAATGTTTTTAAAATTACCGAATGTAACTTTTTGTAAAATACAAAACAAACACTTGTAAATCTGTATATAGCTTTTGGAAAAAATAAATTTAATTGATCTGCAACTTAACTGTGGGAATAATGTCACTTTATTTAAATTTGTAATTCGGAGTATTTTGAGGATTTTACTGTGACTTGTTCAAGTTGCTTAGAAAGTCTGTGCCTACATCGGGGCGGGGGAGCTTCCCTGCTAGTGCCATGACAGGCCAAGCGCTGCTCACCTGCCTCCCGTGGAAGCATTCTGAGTGTCTGCAGGTGAGTTTTATGTATGGGGACAGCAGGGTTTGATCTAGGATAGAGGTGGTGCTAATCTGTACTCCTTTCAGAAGTAACTTCAAAAATTAGGCAACTGAACAAAATCGATATTAAAATAAGAATACAGTGCATTTCTGTAACATCTCTATTCCTTAACTGCAATCTTTCCTCTTCTGTGCTGCCTTCTTTGTATGGGGAAACGTCACTCAAGTAGTGAATAATTATTCAGATTGCTTTTACTTACTCCAGGTAAAACTTCTGCCTTGAACAAAATGGTGAATACTGTATGTTCGACGGGGTTTTATTTCCCTTAGCATCAAACTACGTACCTGGCCTGCTTTTAACCGTTTTTTGGACCGCACCATTACTAATCCTGTATCTTTGTGTTTCTGTAAAGCCCTGTTCTTTGACAGATTGTGATTCTAAATCCTCCTCACACTGCGTGTAGGAAGATCTGTGGGGTATGTACTCCATCCATCAAAAGAAACTCTTAACTGTTCGCACAGTATCAGAGCAGCCTCGTTTGTATTCTTGGGAAATGACTTAACGAACTAGGGGCATTAGCAAGGAACCAGAAAAATAGGCCTCTCCTTCCCACAGAGTGACCTGTGCCCACCTTGTGCAGGTGGTTCACCTACTTACCGTATTTGCAGCTGCTGCTCTGGAAGCAAAGGGAAAACGTAAGCTCACAACTACTGGCTTTAGCCCTTCATCAATAGGCAAGCACACCTCAACATCTTGTGCTCTCCGCAGCGAAGGCTGACGTACAACTTCGTGCACAGGGATTGCATCTGAAACAACTTCCTCACTGACTGGGCACTCTTTTGTCACAGGTTTTCTTATCAAAAACAATTCCTCTGCACTTTAAACGCTGTGTAAAAGTGATTTGAAAGGTTCAATGCTGAATGCTGCTGTTGTTTCAGGGTGCAGTGTCGCTGTGGAGGGCACAGGAGAGCCTGAAGGGATGCGCTGTCCCTTACAGCAGAATTTCGTTCATCAAGACTCAAGTGTCATTTATTTTTTGCAGATTGCTTGGTTATACAAAATAGCTCCAAGTGTAACTCTCAGCCAGCTCTCAAAGGTAAGTCTTACACAGGTGTGAGCATTCCCTCTAATAAAATGGAACACAAAAGATTCCTGAGCAAGGCAATGGTACAGAGCTGATGATGTTTTGCAGGTATCTGCTGATATTAAAAACAACGTGCTTCTGTTATGTGTAGATGCCCTCTACCTCACTGTAAGATTTTTTTTTCCCCTGCAACTGGATTAACTCATCCCAACCTTTGTCATCTTAGTTTTGCAAAGCTCTTTCAGCAACAGACCAAGAACCCACTGGTTTTTAGGAGCAGAGAGTTAAAACATAAGCCCCATAAACTGCTGGTGTCACATCTTGTCACCTTCCCTCCCCTTCCTAGCCTAAAACACTCCAGTTCTTGGAAAGGTTCCTGTGGCGGTTACCCTCATTTCCAGTTGCTTTGACACAAGGACACGCTCTCTAGTGAAATAAACTCCATTCTCCTCTCCCACAAGAAGACATTTATTACATATATAACACAGTACTAGCAAAACAGGTGACAGACTTCCAATACCCAAGATCACATTTGACATTTTAAGGGAGGCATTGAGGACAAAGCAGTTAATTTGGGAGATCACACTGGCTCAGAAGAATAAATACCTTTTTTTCATTACACATCAGCTATGTTAAGTGTCTTCAAACAATAGTTTCTTACATATCTTACATGTCACAAATGCACAAAAGTTTTATAAATGTGTTTGTTTGGGTTGCGTGTTATTTAACAAGGATTGGGCTTAGTTATTTTAGAGACTTTGTGTCTCGAGCTCATCCATATAATGGCTTGTCAAGTTTTGAACAAGTAACAGACAAATCAGCTCTGCAGCAAAAAAAAAAAAAAAAAGTTTAAATACAGTAATTTCATGAAAGAAAAAAAGTCTAACTTCTTACTTCCAAATCCTCCACTTTTCCCAAAAGCAGTTTGTGGAAAAAAACCCAAAACCAACAGAAACCTACACAGATAGCATCAAATTAATGAGGTTTTGACCCATTTCATGTTAGCTTAAAGCTACGCTAGTCTTTCTTTTAGTTTGATTTGGAAGTTACACATGTGAAACGCAGTACCTAGAGTTCTACAGCAAAGCGTGGAAATAAGCCTCGTTGCTCTGTTTTGCGGAGGCAGAAACCTTGGGCACTACTCCTTTATGCAGTTGTGATAGATTGTGGTAGTAACAAGGAAGAAAGCTGGAACGATGAATTTTAGCCTCCACAGCTTTACACAGTGTTGAGAAATTATTACGCACAACTTATCAAAAGGGTTTAGGAAAGATCGTAACCAAATAAACTAATCTACTCATCTACCCTTTTCCCCTTAAACAAGTGAATTTTCCAAACTCATTCACTACACCAAGATTACATAGAACTGAATCAGTGTTCATAGGAGTTACAGTACAACCACCTTTATTGAACCATAGTACAACATCTTAAACCGACTGTAGTCTTGAATATGTAATACATCCTTAGGAGTAACTAGTATAAAAAGTATCAACATCAGTGGTTTGAATATAAAAATTTATTTAAAGTCAGAGTATGCAACAAATAAAACCTACAGAAAACAGATTTTCCCATCACAATCTGTTGCTTACCAAATAATATTGTGAAAACACATTCCTTCAGTCATTATAAAGTTCTTAAAATACAAAAGAAATTAAATTTCGTAAGAAAGTCTAGTAGACCAGAGACTGTTTCTTCCAGGATGTTTTGTAGAAGCAAGGCTATCCTTCAATACATTCCACGCCATCCTCCTCCACCCATACTGCCTTGCCCATAGTATCCTCCACTATTTCCACTGCCACGACCTGCAAACAATTGACACAAGGTCACGCATACATACCTTAAAAAAAGAAAAAATGTGATGGGTAGTACAGAACAGTTGAATATGACAACTTACACTAAAACAACAGTACTTCAGCACTACTTCTCTAAATGAGCATTCGCTGCAGTAGCAAAATGCGTAAAACTCCAAGTATTTACGGTTTCAATTCAACCACTACCCGCCTTCCTGTTCTCCCGGCACACAAAGCCTCCCCACCCTTCCCCATCGTCCGTTGGAAGACGGACGTTAGCATACGTTTAAAGACTACATTTAAAACAAAACTTGTACTTACTATATCCACCCAAGCCATCGGGAGTTCCGTATCCACCGCTGTAATTGCTACCCATTCCCATTCTACCCACGGAGCCGTAACCTTGATCTGAAAGAGCAGAAGCGCATCGTTACAAGCCTGGGACTTGTTAGCCTCGGCAAAGCGTCGGCTAAGCCTGGAATTGATGCGTACCCATTCCGTCTCTGCCATAGCCTCCCATTCCAGAACCACCTCCGGCAGTTGAATTCAGGAATAGTTCGATATATCGATGCTCTGTAGGAAACAAAAAAAGCCTTACTTTGAATTTTGTTTCAGAAACCAGCAGCAGAGATACAAAACAAAAAAAACCCCAACTTACAAATAAAAGAAGTCCCCAAAAAGCAAGTTTGAAATGTCATAAATTGCAAAAAGTCTGAAGATTTGTATATTAAACTGCACAATTAAATGCAGTTTAAACCCTTATATGCCCTGCTAAAGGCTGGTGAATGAAAGCTTTAAGTGAACATGACACTCACGCATGTGGTTTTTATCCTTAGACATGGCAGCTACTGCATCCTCATGTGTTACAAATTCCACATCTGCTTCTCCTGTGGCTCTTCCATCTGCCCCAATATCAATGTGAACTCTTATAGGGTTCAACGGTGAGAAGAACTAAGAAAAAAACCCCAAAAAATCCCATTAATGCAGAATTCAAGGCAGGTACTTTTTTTTTCCATCCCAGTGGTTGGTTAGTGGAGCATTGCATTAATTTCATCTCATCCTACTACATAAATTACTGATTTCCAAAGTACTACTTAGTGGACCTTCAACATTTCATCAATCTACACTTAGAATCTATTATTATTACACAACTTGGAAGAGCTCCAGCTACAAAGCTCAAGGAGCTTTCTTTTTAAAAGCAAAGATACAAAAAAAAAAAAAATTCCTGCCCACACACACATCGCTTTAAGCAACAATTTTTAATATGATGCCATCCTGGAAAAGGCAAGTAATTACTTTGTTTTTGAAGAAGCAGAGCCAAATAAGATTTCTCAAAGCAGGGACATGTTTATGGAATTCACGACTGCTCTTCCTTGCTACAGAATTCAAAGACACACCATGGTTATTTCTGACTAAGACCCTTTTTACCAAACAGTACGTGCAAATGAAGTACTACTCATCAACTTGCAATAACATGCTCTGAATCAATGCCTGAAGTTTGGCCCTTGTTCTCAGAGAGTCTTTCGACTAAAGAAAACAAATCAAACCGATAGAAGGAAATATAGCTCACTTTAAAACAAACAAAAAACAAACACAAAGAACCCCCCCCCCCAAAAGAAAATAAGCACAAGATTAAGAATGGAGTTTGGCATATATAACATACAGGTGCAACCAATACAGATGGAGCCCCTCTGTAGAGAGCCTATGTTTAAACCAAAAACAACTTTCTATCCCAAGAGAACTTTTCCTCTACAACCACCACATCTATACTGGCACAAGAACATATTCCTAAAATCTTGCAGATGTACTTTTATCTGCCACCCTGATCTCTTACAAGTAACGCGATACCGTCCCCTGCAACTGAATGCAGCTCCCTACAGTCTTCCCACATTCCCCCTCCTGAAACAAGTCTCAGGTCAACAAACAAATATACAAACTATGAGTTTCACATCTGCTATCACTCTTTTACAAAATTATAAATCTTCAGTTAAGCTTAAACAAACTTCTGAAAGCCTTAAAATGAGGATACTGATTGCAACAACTGTTCTCTCTCTCAATACACCTTTTATGGAAATGACCACACAGAGAGTAGGGAGATGAATGTTAAATATAGTTTGGCTGACTTCTTCAGTAATCTTACCTCAGACAACACCTTTATAAAAGCTCATTTATTGCTAAGCTTTGTGAAACTCACACAAGGGGCCATGACTTTAGTCAGCAGTTGCTATCAGTCACTTGTTTGAGAGCTTAATTGAGTTTGGAAGAAGAAAGACAACGTACAAACTCTTGGCTTTAGAAAGCCCTTTTCCTGTTGTACTTACATTAGCAATATCATTTTCCGTTGCTCGAAAAGGCAGTCCTCTCATGTGAACAAAATGACCGCCACCATGGAAACCTGACCCTGCATCTCCAGCTACACCATAGCCGTGTCCTCCCATGCCTATTAAAAAACCCAAAACAAACAAAACCACACGCCTGTAAGATCATCATGAAAAGCCAGGGAAGTCATTACTACCGCTTTTCTCAAAGTGCTGGCTTTATGCCACCGAACGTACGATGTTTACACTTCCTGGGTATCAACCTGAACACCTAACCAGAAGATTTCCTACACAATGCATTTACTGTTACCTAAGATTCCCCAATTCCCTCTTTTTTAAACAACCTTCTTTCTTTACAAAATAATCTAATGAAGAAAGTTATTATTTCTGTCTTGGAAATACTATGTCTTACAACTCAAAGAATACAAAAATCTTTTTAAACAAACTATTAAAAAAGTAATTTTTTTTTTTACCTCTCCCATCTCTCATTCTGTCATCATAGCCATCATTTCCATAGCCATAGTTATTATAGCCACCGTAATCATCAAAGCCACCATATCCTGTGCAATGGAGAGAAAGAAAGCAATGATTACACTCTTACTGAAAATTCACCAAGCGATGCACAATTTTTCAGTCTTTGGGCACCCAGAATTTGCAAACGGCTTCTACAGACTGTTAAACCTGGATTTCTGAACAGAGTGCAAACGCAAAATTCCTTTTATATAGCAAAAAGACTGAAACATGCAAGTGAGATGTAATTCTGCTGTAGTTTCCTTATTACTTCCATTAATCTTAAATACTGAGTCAAATTTTCCGATACATTACAAGGTAAAATTTTTTGAGAAGCGTGTCAAACCTAACGGGTACTGCAGCTACTGCCATTTCTTTATTTCTTGACAAAAATGTCAGAAACACGAAACTGACAACAGAACCTCCATTCATTAGATAAAACATACCACCGTCATATCCACCACCTCCTCGACGCATTCTGTCATACATACTTCCACGCCCAGCTCCATAATAACCCCCTCTTCCTCCTAATGGTCTATCATATGGTCCAGGTCGTTGTTGTCCCATCATTCTTCTTGGCATGTCACAGAATCCTCTGATTTCGCTCTTACTACTTTTGAAGATTTCAATATATCTAATAAAAGAGGATTTTCAAGGTACCAATAAGAACACACGCATAAGCTGTCTGAATATTATAAAAGGCCATACTACGTTTTCTATAACTAAACGTACAGTCCAATAGAAGTGTCTAGAGATACCATACAACTTAAGTTTCTCCTCAAAACCGTAAGAATCTTAAGTGTATAAAAGAAGACACAAAACACTTTGGCAAAGATTACTACGTGAAAATTCTAGCTGTACAAGTTAAGCAAAAAACATGTCTTTCCAGTATGAGAAACATACTGTTGAAAAGCATTTATCACAAATTACCCTACACGAGAATGATTGAAACAATTTTCCGAGTTTAGCAAACTACCCAGAGCAATACTGTCTCCCCCACCCCCCAAATCTACTGTATTCCCCAAGTTAACTTAGGATCAGTTATAAAAATTCTTAACAACAGCCAGTTCCATATAATGGTCCCCAACCCCCCCAAAAGCATTACTGACCCACAACCCCCAAAAATAAAGATTTAACACCATCCCAAACTCTCCATCCCCACCTGTGCCCTATTCTTTCCTTGTGTTTCCCCAGAGCATTTTCTGCTATCTCCTTTGAAGCAAACTGCACGAAGGCCTCCCCTGTGCTTCTCCCCTGGTAGTCCAGCGTCAATGTTATCCCATTTGGCACGATTTCCAACCCTTTAACCCAAGGACAAATAACCCCATCAAGGGGAACAGTGTTAAAGGCTGAAACATTCCCATCTGTAGCAAATACTTAAAGCATATCTAAACAACACAACGAAAAAGAAAACCACCTTCTTTCCCCCATCACCCAATAATACAAGCCAATGATCTTTCATTAAATATTTACGGATTTAGCCATACTTCTTTTCTGTTTAAGCTATACAAAAATACAACCACCTAAGTTACGCAAAGAAAGTATAGCTACCGATCAAGCAATTTAACTGATCCAAGCGCTAACACATTCAGATTATCCCAATATGCATAACATGTTTACCACCTCAACAGAATTAGATACATACTGTGTTTTACTATGTCTACAGTTACTTGTACTTCATTTACAGGGCATAATTCTTACTTAAGATAATCTAACACAATCCCTCCCATCCACCCCATTAATAGCTAGTGCGAATTAAAATGCGCAAAACATTGTGTAAAAGAAAATTCAGTCGCTATACTTTGACTATACTAGAGGTACCTTGGAAAAACTGAACAATCTCTTCTTTGCTGCAACCAAATGGCAGGCCTCGAAGTCGTACCACTGTTCCATCATTAGTTGTATCATTCGGGCCATTATGTTTTCCACTCCAGTCCATCTTTTATTCCAATCAAACACTAAAAAAAAAAAGAAAAGAATTTTGAGACTCCACATATGCCCAAGTCCCTCCCCCTCAGAAGAAATCTGGCAGTTTTTCTTCAGATAACTAGGGTTACATATAATGAACTTTACTTCTGTTATGTTTTTAAAACTGCACTTTATCACATCGACAGCACGGCCCCATCTAAACCCACCCCAAACTCAGCGTGTAGGGAGAGCAGCACGTGGGTAGGCACAACACACGAAGCTCGTTATTTACTCAGAGTACGCTGAACGTCCGTCCTATAAGGTTTTGTAGTTTGTTTGGGTTGGTTTTTGTTGGGTGGTTTTTTTTTTTTCAAGCGTGACAGCTGAAGGAGGGCTAGGAACCACGCCACGGTTCCTGCGTGGAAAGACAAGGCCTTCCTTTGTCTGCAAACAAAGCGCCACGGGCCACGCTCCCCGTTGTTTTTTGTTTGGGTTTGGGTTTTTTCCCCCTACCGGGAACGCCAGCGAGGCATTACCTCCAACGGCCAGGGCCCGGGAGAAGGCAGGATCACCTTGAGGGGCAGCGGGGTCGGTGCCACCGGGCAGCCAGACGGGCCCCGCGCACCGAGACCCCGACGGGGAAGGGGGGCTGGGGGGGGTGTCGGGCTCGCGCCGGCGCCTCGGCAGGTGCGCGCGCGCCGCCCTCCGTTGGTGTATTGGGGGAGGGGAGGGGAGGGGGGTGTGTTACCGGTACCGGGAGCGCCCCCACAATGGGCCGGGCGGCCGCCCAGCTGCAACCGCCAAAAAACAGCGATCGCCGCCCTATCCCGGCATGGAGCGACACCGCCCCGCCCCCCCCCCGCCGTCCTTCCGACCCGCGGCGCCGACTACCGCCGAAATCGCGGCCCTGACCCGCCGCCCGCTCCCCGGCGCCATTTACCGCGCCTTCCCAGGGCCGCCCCCTCCCACCTGCCCCGCTCCCGCCCAGCTCCCGGCCGCGCCCCGCTGCCACCTCTCCGCCTCGGAGGAGCCGCCTGGCCTCCACCCGCGCACCCTCAGCCCCCCAGGAGCCCCTCCGCCGCCGCCGCCCGCCGCTCTCCTGGGGCCGCCGCCACCCTCGGCTCCACCACTCAAAATGGCGGCCGCGCTCGGGAACGAGGCTCCGCGGAAAGGCGCCACGCCGCCCCCTCCCCCACGCCGTCCTCCGGGAACGCCGCTGCCCGCGGGCGTGCGCCGGCCCCGGCACCGCGCCGAGGGGCGGAAAGGCCCGCCCGCCTCAGGGCCCGAGCCCCGGCTGCTATCGTCACCCCGCCTGCAGGCGCCCCGGGAGGGCCCAACCGGGGCTCGCTCAGCCCGCTCCCCCTCTCCACTCACCAGAAGACCCTCGCACACCCCTCGACGTGCCCCGGCAGGAGCTTCTGCCGGGAAGGAAGCTCCTCTTCACTTCCAACCGGCCGGCGGGCTCGAAACCTACGCAACTAAAATGGGCAGGATGGCGCCCCGACCGCGCAAGTATCGCGATAGCCACACCGCGCTCCTCACACCCGGCTGGGCGGCACCGGCACATGCGCGCATCCGGGGAGAAGCAGTGACGGCGCATGCGCGGCGGGGCGGACGGGCAGTTCCCGCCTATTCCTCTCACAACTGCGGCTGAGGGACGCCGGGGCGCATGCGCCCTGAGATTGTGGTCACGCGACTCCTCTGTTCGCTTGGCGCCAAGCGAACGCTGAGTTGGGGGCGCGCGGCTGGCGCGGGTTGCTGACTGCGGCGCGTGCCCGTAACGGCTGCTCGCGGGCATCGCCTCACACAGGCGTCGCCTCACACAGGCGTCCCCTCACAGGGGCGCCGGCGGCTGGTCGTGCTCTCGAGTGTGCGTCCGGCTCCCTCAGCTTAGGAGGGAGGATGGGGAAGGTTGCCCGGTATGGGCGCACGCAGTGGCTGCCCGCGTCTCCTCAGCTTTGCAGCTGTGGTAAATGTGCGGCAGGCCGGACCCACGGGGAACCTCGCACAGTTCCTGCCCTCCTAAGTGCCTCAGTGCGGGACAGGCTGGGCCGGGCGTTGCGTTAGAAGGGCCCGTTAGAGCGTTCTGGGAGCAGGTAGCAAGCGATGTCAGTGGGAGGTTAAAATCTTAAAGAATTGAGAGCAATCGGTACTGAGCGCTGGGGGTGTGGAAGGAGGTTTGAGTCCCTGTACGTGCTCGGAAGTGACGGGATATGGGGGCCGCTGGCACCTCCTGCCGTTGGGGAAATATTAACTTAGAGCTCTGATTTCATTTAGGGATAAAGCTGGTTAGGAAGTACCTTGCAGAAAACCGCTTCAGACTAAATAGGTGCAAACGACAATGCAAATTCCCATTTTTACGGTTGATGCGTTTACAAACCGGCCGTTTTCTGGAAATCCTGCGGCAGTTTGCCTGCTTGAAAATGTAAGTTTTAAAAAATAACTATTTTATGAGGGACTGCAATGGCATTTACTGTTCTTTACTTCACCTGAGCACTCAGCACTGCATTACACTTTGCTTCCTTTACTCAGGAGTTACGCTTGCAAGTGTTTGCTGTTGCTTCAGAATGCAGAGTAATTACAGGTACTAATTTTCGATCATAACGATTTCATACAAGACAGACTTTGTATTTTTTGTGGGTCTTTTTAAAGTTTTTCTTAAAGGAACATACAGGTTTTATTCTGAGTTAAGTCAAAAAGTAATCGCTTAATTTCTTCAGCCAATGGATTCAGAGTGAAATCTCTGAAAGGAAATGGAATAGCATAGAATCTGTAGGTTTTGAATCAAATGTTAAAGTGGGAGGGTTTTCTTTTTTTTTTACCTCCCCCCCCGAAGGAAAGAGGGGGAGGAATATAGACCTGGTTCTGAGTCTTTCACTGCTATTGAGTCAGGTTCAGCTTTAGCCAAGTTTAAACAGCCAGGTTTTATTACTTCAAAGATGTGTGGTAGTTTTAGTGCAGTTGACAGTAGTCATCTTCCTTGTCAAGGTGTTCTGAACAGTTGGTACTAATTGGTACACTTGACAATTTCTACCAAAACCAAATTACTAAACTAGATTAGAAATTTATAGGCCTTATTTGTATAATAATACTTGAGGAAAATTGTAAGTATACAAATACACGTAGAGCAGTCAATGGCAATAGCTTGTACTGACAATATGAATCCTTTCTAAATGTTCCTAAGCCCATCTAGATCTCATACAATACAGCCTACTTACCAGATCAGCTAGGTATGACTGAGAACATCTCACTTCAGAGGTAGTTTTGGTCCCCTAAAACCTAGAACTTATTTTAAAACTATGAGCTTCTAATTGAATTTTTATATTAATTTTACTTTATTACATTAATATATTGTGGGGGCAACTTATTTGCATGTTGCCTTTGAAGAAAGATTTTAAAGTTTTTTTTTCTACAGTACTTGGGGCCCATAGAGGCTTTAGTGTCAAAGTTAAAATGGAGATTCAGTTAAAGCAGATATTCTAAGGCATAATTTTATTCTAAGCTCAAAGAAAATATGGTGCAGCTAGCAACAATATTTCTGTTCTCTGTTCCCTTCAGAGTCAGCAGATGCTTTACAAAAACTGTTGAGAGTAATGCAAGAATGCCAAACAAGCCCTTTCTGTTTTTTAGAAGTACCACAGGATGGCACTATTTCAATAAAGTTCTATTATTTTTAATAAAGCTTTGGTTGGTCTTTGTTCTGGTTTAGTATCTTTTAGAGTAATGACAGAACTATTTTCCTGGAATAAAGGAGAGGTAAAAAGTTAGAATGTTGTTTAATCGCATAGAATTCACTCTGCAAATACAGGTCTATGATACATATCAGTAATTGTTTTGTATCTGTAGTATGGGATCATTAGCTGAAAAGGATTAACGTTATTAAGGGAAATAAGTAATGTTAGCAGGGCAAATTTTTATCCATCAGAGCCTGAACCTGACCGACTCCACTCAGTACTTTGTTTCATTTATATTTCACTATTTCAAAGACCAGATTCTCAAACCTGGGCAGTGAGTGTAAGGGAGAAAGAGCAATGGAACAAGGGTGAAGTAGAATTTTACACAGTCGCTGCAACTCATGTATCCTGGGTTCAATGTTCACTGATTTAAATCTTCAGGCAGTTAGAGCAGAATGTAGCAAGCTCCAGCATTTTTGTTTTTCAGTTTATCTCCCCTCGGCTTCTACTAACTTACTGTATTGTTCCCATTGTTCAATGGGTAGTATCGAGGGTACAGCCATAAGTGCTGATCAGTCATCTTGGCTGTTGCCGTAGCCATTACTGCATACCTCTTGCTGGCATGGATTTTTCAGAGTTATAAAAAGAGAGTTGTAGTTATTTTTAGATTACGTTAATAATGATTTCTCAGTGTGACTTTAATCATAACTTTAAAAAAGATCTGTGTTCAGGGAAAGACTGAGTTTAGGGTTTTTAGTGATTTTATTTTCCATGTATTCCATGAATTTGTAAACTAATAGGACAGATATTAGAAATGCCTATGTATTGCAATGATTGAACTAGTTATCCCATTTTGTGCCTAAAGGTTTTTTTTACTCTCAGAAGGTATTTTGAAATAAAAATAGATCTATGTTTTATTATAATAGAAAATGAAATGACTGTATTTATTTGACGGAGTTTGATTCTGCATTTTTTGGCCTGCTTTTATTTGGATTTGTTGTTTCATCATTAGGACTTGGATGAAGATTTGCACCAAAAAATCGCAGCAGAAATGAACCTTTCAGAAACTGCTTTCATCAGAAAACTGCGCCCTGGAGATGACTTTACCAAAAGTGAGTGGTTCTGTTTACCCACCAAAATCTCTTCCAAGGCAATAGGAAGACACTGTGGGTGATGATGGGAGAGGAAATGGAGAGACACTAGGAAAGATAGAAAGTATCAGACAAATAGAGAGTCCAGTCAAAATCACTTCGTGGATTAGTTTTCAGCTGAATCTGCTCACTTTGGAGTTGTGTGGTGGCATGAGCCAAAGGGCTGGAACCCCGCTAGCCTGGGGTTAGATTCCAGGTTGAGGTATCATCTTGGCATGCCCTCACTTTGATACGGCATTGTGGCAGAGAGAGATAAACAGCTTTGGGGTTATCAGCTGTCTGAAAGAGGTCCTAGAACAGTACGCAAATAAACTGTTCTTTATCATTTGGTTGGTTGTTCAGGGAGTGGGATTTTCTGCAGTCTCTGTAATTAAAGAGGATTTTCTTAAAGCATTAACTATCATCGCTTACTCCCGTTGTTAATAAACTGGATTTTTTTTTTTTTTTTTAGGTTTAGACTAAATGCTTGAATCAAGTAGTGATAATACTTTTCACTTTTCGTGTTAACACTTTGCCAATATGTTTAATACATTTGTTTGTTTTCAAGTTGTCCATATCCAACAGCGTGTAAAGCGCCAACTTCTTTCTCATTAAAGTGCTTTTGATATTAATGGGAGTAGAGTTTGTGACATCAGACCCACACAGCTGCTAAAAACATGCACAATTTTTTTGGAAAGAATTTAATCACTGAGCTACATCTGAGAATGTGTGTGTTGAGAGGGTGGTGGAAGCGAGAGGAGACCAGGAACATCAGAATTTAATTCATAAGACTATCGTCTGCTTCTGGAACATTAATTGGTGTAGTAAGGGCTCCTGGACAAAGAATATGCTTTTGCAGGAGTAGGAGTTTGTGATCCGTGCATTTCTTTTAATTTTCATTAAGAAAAAATCTATATTATTCTGTGGATACATTGATTTATAAGAGTACAAAATGTCTTCTCAGTCTGAGTACAGCTGTATGTCTCAAGCACCCAGGCAGGTTTTCTGGGTCACAGAGCTTGTCTGCTCCAGTTGGTCATGGCTGACTCCATTTCCTCCTGCTTTCAGCCACAATTTCCACTTGGGGGAGTGCATTAACGCCACAGGGCCGGCTCACAGCTGGGTTCTGTGTCTGCCCTGTCTCAGAGCACTCCTCTGCCATCTCCATTAGTTTAATCACTAGGTTTTGTGGGGATTCTATTTGTTTTCATTAGACAGGGAACTCTGACTTTAATGCAGTAATTTTTCACAGGGGCAATGACAAGACTTGTTTGGGTTTTTTAAAATATCATTTGTTTCTTTTGCATCTTTTAGTTGTGTTTGTATGGTAATCACTTGAAATATATTTTCATAAGCATTATCTTAAATGCCATAGTGCAAGAACTCTCCAGAAGCTATAGGAAACCAAGTATAGTGCCAAGTATAAGGTTCCAACGTTTTTAAGCAACAAATAGAAATATGATTTCTAGTGAAATGAAGGGTTAGTGTACATTAGAGGTTTTTACCAGACTTGACTGGTGGTTTAAGCAAAGAGCATAACTGACCTAGCTCTGGTACAGATTCCATTATACCAACAAAATTAACTTGAACCCCTAAAGGGTAACCCACCCTGCAGGTGTATAGATTGCGACTGTGAATTCATAGGATTCCATAATACACAGGGACACAGAGGCTTTATCTTCTAAATTCTCTATTACAGATTACCGTGAATACCACAACAATCACTATTAGCAAGTATGCCTATGATTAATAAAGTGAATATATATATATAACTCCAGGTATTGCAAAGTGTTGTCAGTGATCAGTGGTATAGTAGGAATCAATAATAGCAGCAAGAAGTATATATATATTATTACAAGTTACTGCTAACTTATGACCAGTCAATAATCAAACATCAATAATATAACAATAGATATACTTATGATAGATTATTTGTGTATGGTACCAAGCACATTGAATAGATTCTAGGGGGGGGAGGACAAACAAATCCCAGAAGGGGACCCAGCCATCCCAGAAGTGGGAAGACAAAACCAAGCCCAGAAGTGGGCCCAGAGGGGGACCAGTAAAATAACAGTCTCACTTGAAAGGCGATCTTTGTCACAGAGTTTGGAGTCAGCCATGTGTCTCTGGCAAGGGTCCATGATCTTGTAGAAAGTTCACGCAGACCTGTTTAGGAAAGGGAAAAATACATGCAGCACAGAAAGTTCTTGGAGAGAGAAGCTTCATTTTGAGTAAAAATTTAGTAATTTTTACATCATGGAGACGTAAAAGAATGTAGGACACCACCACTTCAAGAAGCCAATAGATGCTGTTAATTTCTATTTTTCACCTGGAACAGCCAATAGATTATGATGTTTTCTATTCTCTCAGACCAATTTTCATTTTTCCAGACCGTTTTCCTGTTCTTTCAGTTAGAACAACCAGTGACAGTGACTGATTCTTATATTCTCAGGATGTTTTCCCCTTTTTCCAGACTATTTTCACGTTTTCAGGTGAAGAGTTGCTGTTACAGTTTGTTGGTTTTGTGCTTACTGATGATATTTCAGCATGTCTCCGGTTTCTGTCTACCCAGCAGCCCTTCGAAGGTGCCAGCTGTGCTTCTCAAGGATACTTCTGGTTCCCAGGCTGGCAGGCATTTCTACAAGAGCAGCTCCTGTAACAAAGTAGCTTTCCTCTTAGTAGTACACTCCTGTTGTTGACCTGACTCAAAAGCAATAGCTATTCCAAAAATCAGTGCAAAACAAGTTCCTAAAAGAGTGTTTAAGAGCAAGGCTGATTATAATGTGCTTTTGATTAACTGAAATGTCATCACTCTGTATGAAGTTTGGAGATAAATTGAAGAAATAGACTCCTTCCGCTTAATAATGTTAAATAAACTTTATTTTCAAGGTTCCTGCTTTGGACTCAGGTGGTTCACCCCAGCCAATGAAGTTCCTCTCTGTGGTCATGCTACGCTTGCAGCAGCTGCTGTGTTGTTTCACATACAAAGTATGTTTACAAGCTGTTTATTACTAGAACTTTTTAGAAAATTTACTTCTAATTAAGATCTCTGTTTTCTACATCAATGACAATTAAATGTTCAGAACATTCAGAGAACACATATGGAGTATGTGTTAGGTATTGCCTTTTACAACTGCTCTGTAATTGTAAGGTTGTAGTCTGATGCCTACACTTGGATTCTGATGCCCGACTATTACTCTTAAGAAAAGTGCTAAGTATGCAAATGTCATCTGGGAAAGGTACAGTAGAATTTGATTAACAGAAAATATTGTTCTTTCTGTTAAAAGGAAATTCTCATTCATTCTAGGAACATGCAGGAAAGATTCACTGGCAGTTTCTGTGTTTATTAGCCTCAGCAGATTATTTATTTACTTGGGAATTTTACCTCAGAATACAGGTTTACTGTAGTTATATTTTAGCTGCATAACTAACTTTTGTTGAATATACTGAGCTTCTTCAAGCACTATAATAATTTAGATTCAAATTCTTATGTTTGATCATGTTGCAATGTTCTCTCTGTAGAAAACAGAAATTCAGTTCTCACATTTATGACACTGAGTGGGGAATTAAAAGCCAGACAAGTGGAAGATCATATTGTCCTGGACTTACCACTTTACTTAACCTACCCACAGGTCAGTCAAAAACTTACTCATCAAAGGCTTTCACGGAAAGTATGTGTTTATGTTTTTATGCGTATATCTGTCTGTCTGTAGTTGGATAGGTACCTACATATATATGTTCTGTTTTTTACAGTGTGGTTTTTGGTTTTTGTTTTCTTCAGGTACTTCAGGAAGTAGAAGAGTTAATAAAGGTAAAAGAAAAGAATCTATATGTGATCTTAGAAGCACATTTATAAGAGCTAGACTCGTTTTTATATATTAAAATGGCTGAAGAGTGGTGACATGGCATTGCTTGGTGTATTCCTGAAACACTTGAAACACTTAATTTTAAAGGTCCGAGTCATGCAGCTCAGGAAATGAAGTTCTCCAAAATGCTGCAGTTGAACTTATGTCTCCCACTACCATTGACTGGAGCATCAGTCTTTATTTCAGTGGCATTTTCAGCCTATTATATGCATCTGAGGGCAATCTAGTGTCCTTGCCCTCCTGTAGGTCCCTGAAATTCTTTCCAAGTTGACATATACAGAGCTTTTAGCAACTACGCATATCCATTCATGCACTTAGTGCGTTTACTTTTCTTGTTTGCTTGTACTTGAGGGCTGCATGAAAGACCTTGCATAAGCTCTGTTCTAGCAGGGAATTTGTTAGATGAAAATGTTAAGGAAATAAATAATATTTCATGTTCAAATTACAATGTTTTTCTTTGTCTCCTTTAACTTTTCCACCAGGCAGCCGTTGGTGACATGATTGTTCAAGATCTCCGTTATTCTCCTGACACAAAGAAACTCTTAGTCCGCCTCAGTGATGCCTATGAAAGGTGTCTTACACTTTTTTTTTAAATAATCAAGTGTGCAGAAATTGAGTCTGCTTGTTTAACCTTTATTCCTTATATACTAGGCTCTTTTATCTAGGTTTAAAACAGGTGGATATTGAAAACTCTAATTTAAACTCCCATGTTAAATAGTTATTTTATCTTCCCATGTTAGCTTATTGAACCTGCAAAGCTGAATAAGATCAATGTGAAATCTTTCTCCAAGAAAAGGAGGTGTAGGAAACAGTTCTAACGATCATGTATTTTCCCCATCCATCTGAGTAAAAAAAAGATCCAGTAACCTAGCACGAAATTAGGAGTCTTGCTTCTCAAATGAGTAAGTGCATAGCTGTAGAGGTCTGCTTAGTGAGACTGGGCACATTGACAGAATGCCATTCCCATTCATCTGTAATCTGCTTACACGTACTTAACAGCACCATAAGTAGTTTTACAGAGGAAGTTCCAATTCAAGTGATTTCAAAGCATTTGTTAATCTCAGCTGAATTTCGTTGTTAAATATCATTTGGATATATTGTTGAAACAAATTCTTTAATCAGGCCAAATTACTATTATTTTCAGTTTAAATTTGGCCTAACTAATGTTTAAAGATTGGGCTAGTGGGGAGATAGAAATATTCTCAGCTGAGTACTTATTGGTTTTACTCTTTCAGGCTTTATTTTGTAGGGGGGTATCTGCAGCTTCACAGACTTGAGACTGTTGTAGAGTGCTTTAGAATCCCGTGAAGATCTGAATGGTGTTAGTTGTTTGGTTGCTCTGAAAGGAGGTGGAGTGCTTACTCTTTGCATTCTGTAGCGATGAAGTATTTCTTTCAATGATTAAAACATTGAAACAAGAGCATATGTTTTTATAGCTAATATTCCAGGATGCTCTGTTTTCAGAAGTAAGTAGGAAATGCATGGCTTGAGCTTTTTTCTCTACTCACTCAGAATGAATTATATTCAGGGTAGTCTTCTGTCAAATGACATTGGGAGGACAATGCTACAAATCTTGTTTCCTCTTAACATTTTCCCATGACTGTTTTGGGATTGTAGAGAAGATGGTTTTGTAGTTTTCTGTTTCAATACTTAAATTAATGTAAAATGAAGAATACAGGCTATTAAAATTCTATAATTATATTCAAGATCTGTGTTGGAAGAACTGCAAGTGAGTGCACAACGCTTTTTGTCAGCTGAAAAGACAGGAAAGGTGAAAGGACTCATACTCACTCTTAAGGGAAATTCCAGTGGAAAACATAAAGGCCATGATTTTTACTCCAGATATTTTGCACCTTGGTATGGAGTTCTGGAAGACCCTGTTACAGGTATGTGTTTGTGTGATAAGCAATTCTTACTCTTGTTTCAGTTCAATTAAAAGATTCTGATTAAACTCCATGATTCTGGTTTTGTGCTTTGGAGTCTCTTATAAATGACTGTTTTATATGGACAGCAGGAGTGTGCTCATTAAACTAAAAACTTTCATGACTGATGCCAACTTACTCAGAAAAAATCAGCTTCTGGCTGTCATCAGGCCAGATATTCCTGTGTCTTGTTCACTTTTTTTTCCCTGAAGTATTCCAATTAGAGAAAAGCTAGAGACTAATTTGGTATTGAATGAGTATTGCAGTAGAAGTTCATATCCACTTCTGTTGGTGTTCTGTATTTTTTTTTTTTTGTGCTTCAGCTGAGATATCTAGTTTCATGACATTTATTGTGGATATTCTCAGGCCTATGAATAATATGAACTCAGCTAGTTGTCTGTTTAGGGGGAGGAAGGCTAGTTCTCTGCCCATTCCTTTGAATTTCCACTCAGTAGGTGTGATGATGATTGCTGCAGAATAGTGCTGTTTGCTTAGGTACCAGTTAATCACGGGTTAATTATTAGTCAGCTGAGAACTTGGTCAAAAATGCTCATTATGTGTTTTGCTAGATAAAGAGAAAACTTTCTTTGTTAGAGTAATGCTAGTTATTCAGCACTGCTAGCTGAAAGAAAGGTTTACAAAGAAATATAAGAAATACAATAATAGGGGTTTTTAAGCTTTCAGTCCTGCTTTCCTGATAAAGCTAGGGACAGTCTGGTAGACATATCTAATCCCAGAGCTCATTTCTTGAGATTTCTGCAAAGACTAGTATTGATATGTAGGAAAAGATAGAATTTTCCTGAACCTCTGAGATTTTTCTAGTCTTATTGTAGCTTACTGTTGCTTGTCTTCCATCTTTAAGTGTCCTTTCTTTCACAGAAATAAATCTTTTTGTTGTATTGCCGAAGTATACTTTTAGCAGTGTTAACGGCTTTTTATTATATTTCTTTTGTAATGATTTCTTAATAATGCTATGTGTCCTGGTGTCCTTGAGCCCTGATCATTGTAGTTACTTCACAGTAGGGTTTCTGGCAGAGTGTCTTTGCAGCTAATGTAGACTGAAGCAGCATTTCTAGCTATGAGTCTGAGAAATCATTCTGAATTTTTAAGCCATCTGCCAGTCAGGAAACAAGAAACTGGTCTTTTATTTTTCAGAAGCTGTGGTGAGACCTTAAAGATGTTGAGTTACTTCCTGATATTTACTGGCATTCAAGACTGAAAAATACCTGAGGTTTTGTTGTGAAAACTGTTAGCAGAGGAAATGCTTTTGTTTTACACAGCGACTTCTATCCACTTGTTCCTATTCTTAAAAAATACCCAAAAGCCTGTTCAGATTTTTGATGGGTAGCTGTTCATGTTTCATTGAATAACATCATGTTTAGATGAATAATATATTGAATTTAATATTTTGAGATTCTGTTATTAGGAAACTTCACTTTAGGTGAACAAATGAGTACTTTGGCTCAAGTTTTTTAATCGGTACTATCTGGTATTCCTACCAATTGTGGCTAATTACGAAGCCCTCATCTATCCAAAATTTACACTGAAGCCAGAAAATGAGGAAGTAATACTGCTTTATTGTAAATAAATGAAATGTTAAAGCCTGAAGTTCTATCTGCTGTGCAAACTCTTAGGTGTTTTTGCCCTAGACACATATGTGGTGCTTGATGTATTTATGGCGTTTACATTTGGAATGTGCTTGCTCTATAAAGTAGTGATTCTAATTTAATTCTGTACTTTGTTTTCCAATTTCTTGTAAGGATCTGCCCATGCCGTTTTAAGCAGCTACTGGTCAGAGCAGCTGGGGAAGAAAGAAATGCTCGGTAAGAGAAATGGTTTTCTTGCAAAGCTGCCCGTAAGAGCTACTCGCTAAAAAAGAAGGAGTATTATTACTACAATCCAAAGTGTAGCAATAACTCCCTATCCATTTTTTCAATATTAATATAATATTATGTAATATTTTATGTGTGAAGTAATCTTTAAGAAATTGCTTTCTTTTCCTACCCACCAACATGACACATCATGCCTGCAGGGAGTTTGAATCTCGGTTTCTGGATTGTAACTCTCTGCAGTTAGTTTTTGATCTCAGCTTTTGGATTTTAGTTCTTATGACCTTTCATCATAACTGAAGGTTGGTGAACTTGAGATTATGTTAGTTTTGTGTTTTGATTGAATTTTACTTCTTGGTCTTTATGGCTTGCACTTTGGGTATTGGGAAAAGGTATTGGTATTTTTATTCACAATGTGTACTTTCCAGTAGAATTTGGACAGTGTTTTCCTTTCCTATCAGGTATATTAAGGTGAGATTGAAAAAAGTCATATGGTTTCTTCCTGATTTTGGAATTTTCTTGAGACTTACTCCAGACTGATCCCTTCAGTGACTTCTTTAGGAAACTTAGGTCTTAGAATAGCTAGTGTTGTTATAGCTAGATAAGAAGAGATGATGTATTTTTAACATTTAGATTCTACTCACAGAATGTGCTTTATGGTATAGGATTTTTTTCCTGGTTTCTGATACATTTGTGTATTTAGGTATAAAGATCAGTTTTCCTCAGGATGATTATTTTTTACATGATAGCAAGGAAGGATATAAGAAAGAATAGTCATGTTACAAGAACAGAAAAAATGTGACTGACAAATATATAAGAATGGGGACAAGATACATGGGCATTGGCAAATTTTATTTGTGATTTTATTTGCAGTCTTACTTTTTAAATGATTAAGCCTTAAAGGAAATTGAGATGACTGGACCTCTGAAATCAAAGAACAGACTTATTGGCATCCTTTCAATGAGAGATGCTTATTAGATCACATATTTGTTGTTAAGCAAGAAACTGATGAACTTGATAGAAAAAAAATGAGAAACTGTTGACACATGACAACACTAGATAAAGAGGCATTGGGTATTTGTTTGCTTGTTGTGTTTCTAGTGCTTGGCCAGAGAATGGAAGAACAACAGAAGCGATAAAAAATACCCTCTGGTTCCCTAAGAGAGGGCAGGGAATTGCAGTTCTTTTGTGCACCTGACAACAATTAAGTCTTTGGTAGTATTTATAACAGAGATTGGATCATTGATCTAATAAGGTTCCTTGTCTATAAAGGTAAACACTTTTCCAAACAAACAGCTACCTTGAATATAAACCTTCCTATGTTTGGTCAAATGACTCTCAAAACGGATTTTCTTGAGAATGATAAAGTCTTTAAAGGATCTCTTTGTGCTCCATAGCTCAGTATGGTAATCCACAATGACTGAGACCTCCTCCATCATGAATTGAAGGAAAGGTTTAACATTCTGTTCTGAAAATCTCTTATTTGCACAAATCCATAATGTTGGGGTGAAAAATCCCAACATATTTTCTGAAGAGGAGAAACTGTCTTTGATAATGCATCCTTATAGACTGGCTGTTTCTCAGAAGACTTTGACATTTTCAGAGGTTAATGGGGAATTTAAAACTCTTCCATGCCATCTATAGACACTGCTTCTTTAAGTGATCAGACAGGAATTCTGTCTGTATTTTTAGATTATACTTTCTACCTGATTTGCATTTTCATGTATTTTGTATGTACTGTACCATTTCCTGTTTTAGAGTAACTATCTCAAGCAGCAAAGGCAGTTGATACTGTAATCAGCTTCTCTAATGTGGTTAGCACCAAAAAAAGTCCTATCTGCACACAAGATAGGTTGTTGGTTGGTTGTTTGGGTTTGATTTTTTTTTTTTAATTTCATGCATATATGTCCTCAAACTTCTTTTGTGGTAGAAATGATACAAAGCAGATTTAAAGAGAATAAGTTCATTTGACATGTGATCAACATGTGGTCTCTATGTGTGTTCAGGAGAAATAACTCTACCTTACGTGCACGTGACTGAGGGGTATCAGGTAGTACTGGTGCAAATTCCATTACTAATGAGATTATTTGGAAAAGATGGCTGGCAATCAAGAAGATTCCATATCACCAAAGATTAATAAATAAGAACATTTTTTGACTCTTAAGAAACTTTTGCGGTAGCTTCTGTAATAGCCGATACCTTTTATTGCAAGAATAAAAGAAGATTTTCTTCCATGAAGTGAAAGATCTGTTAGTTCCAAAATAGATCAGATATGAAATAATATAAAAATGGGGAACATTACATCTATTGTCAGATCTCTCTGGGTAATGTGACCTCTAGGAGGAGGTCAGCTACATCTCTGCTGAAGTATCAGACATAATTTCCTGTGTTTGGGTTCTCTTCCTACTTTTATTAGACCAAATTGTCTAATAAACCACCACCCCCATCAACTACAAAGAGAATTTTCCAGTCTTTTTCCAAGGTGAAATACTTTATGATCTTTCTTGAAGATCTTTCTTAGGTTCAGTATCAGTCCTTGCCTTTTTTTATTTGAAGAGTGTCTGCAATATTGAAAAAAATATAATCTTTCATATCAGATCTATAGACTTTCATAATTGCTAATGAATGTCTAAGATAACATTTATAAACATGCATAAGGAATTCTATATAACCAAGCAGATTATAGAGGACTTACAGAGGACTTAACAGTGTATTGTGAAGAGAAGGGGCTTTATCCAGGACAGTTTTTGATCGCAGGTGAAGCTAGAGGAATCTTTCTGTACCCGTTTACTTCAAACAGCTGTATTAATTTGTGGGGAGATTTTGTCCTTGTTACTGCCTTTAATGTCTCTGATTCCTTTGCAGTACAGAACAGGTTTATAGCATTTGAGGGGTTGTTTTTTGGGGGGAGAAAAAAACCCCAACAAAAGTACCCTAAACCCCAACCTTACTTTAATAACTGTAAGATTATACATTCACAAATTTTGTCAGGATTTCTTTCAATACAAAGTCTGTCCCAGCTTCTAACTTTTCAGTCTCCTCAATTTTTTTTTTTTTTGTGTGAAGAAGTTGCTTTATTAATGTAGAATAAATCTACCTGTATTTAAGTTTTTGCTAATTTGAATTAATAATTACTTCTCATGAAGTGAAGAGTTTTGCAGAGTTGTAATTGCAGCTTTCATCTTTCTCGGGTAATCTCAACATATAGATTGACCACATCAGATTTATACACAAGTGTAACATCTCTGTCAAAGGATGTCTTTCCCTCCATCAATCACCAGATTTATCCACCTGCTTTCTTAGAATAGAAAAAAGTCCTGGAGATCTTAACTTCATTTAAGTTAAGGAACAAGTGCTTCTTTCATCGGTCCTTTTATAGGGTTTAGAAATTCAGCCAACATAATGGTGATTTCTAAAACTGGGTATTTTTACAAGAGTGGCACTTGTTCCTGAGATGATGTCATTATGATGACATCATGAAGAAAATCTTACTCCTCAAATTCTGTAAACAATAGTTATTTAGATACAGCTAGGCTGATAAGAAGCTCCTCAAAACAACAGGGTAATATTAGTACAAGGCCACTGGTCGCCTTGTGAATGCAGTGATGCATGATTCTGTGATATCATCACACTCAATCTCACCATCCTTGTACCTACTCTTAAACTTTCCTGTGTCTCAGATTAATCACAGAGGTATTCAGGGCACTGAATTCAGCTGTTACGTATTATTTCTACAAATCAAAATTTTCATATTTGTATATAAAACGTATAAGAAGTGTATGTAGTATAAGATATTCCTAGTAAATACAGACATGGAATGGATGTACAACAACTTTGTGATCCAAAAGGCAAGTGCACATCAGAGATGGCTTGAATGTCTCTGGAGACATTACTATTAAATGAAATCCTCTAGTTAATGAAATATTCCGTGCAGGTCTGTTTACTTTCAGACATAGTGTGAAATATCAATGCTTCTGTGTGAGAGAAAGAAAAGGTGAAGTATTATTTTCATAGAAGCTTGGGTAAAATTTTCTTTTGTGGGTTTGTTTTTTTTTCTTTTCTTCTTTTCTTTTACCTTGAAGGTTTCTTTAAAAAGAAAATAAAATGGACCAGTATCAAAACAGTCTCAACAATCCTGCCATGAAACCAGCACTGGTTCCGCATTTAAAGAAAGAAAGAAAAAAACCCAAACCAACCAACCTCTGAACATTTGACATAATTGATAATTAATATCTTTTATTTAAATTTGCTGTCATGAGGGAGTGGGAGAGTTTAGCTGTGTATCCCCACTTGGCAATAATAATTGAACAAATTTAGCATGGTCTGGATCTTCAGGTGTCCAAAATATTCCAATTGAAGGCATTACTGCATACATAGATGTTGTTCTGACAAGTTAATAACCAGTAGTTGTATAAATTGAAAAAAACCCAGTAAGTATCAATATAAATCTTTCTGTAGCTCCTGTTTCGACTGTTTTGGAGTGTTTTCCCTGTCTGAAAAACTAATATCCTGCTATAAGGAAGAGGTTTCTTGTCAGCCGTGGCTGAAAATTGTTTTAAAGCACACAGCGTATATGCCAGCTGTTAAGAGATACTATGCTGCATCAGGATATGAATACAATCTGTACCCAGTTTACAAATTGTGGGTTTGTAAGGAAGAACATGCCCTTTGGCTTTGAACAACTTTTTTAGTAGTTGGAGATTCATTGAGGAAGGAGACTGTGAACATTAATGCCTTGTCATCCATTTACAGCCTTTTACAAAAACAATGCTATATGAAACTCAGACCTTTGCTAAATGACATCTGAACCAGACCATTTTCTGACCAAGTAGTTGTGCAGCTAAAAGTGAACTACTGAACAAGTCTATGGACTCAACGTGCTGTGAGCATTATCGTCCCACCTGTATATGACTAAACAGTTTAGGCAAAACTTCAGTTTTGTAATTATTTACAAGTGGAAAACTATTTCTGCTTAAATTTCATCCAGCTGTATTAAATGATACATTCAGGATTATATAGATCAGTATCTGTTCCTGTCTATGTAAGAATTTGATCTCAGTTTGTGACAGCTGACGCAGCATCTATGTTTCTTTTGTAGACTTTTTCCACTGGCTGCTTGAGTTTTATTTACGCATTAGCTAAACACATTCTTTCAACCTAGTGTTCAATACCAGTAAAGTAGTTCTTCATTCTTATGTTCTTCCTTCTTACTTACAGAAGTTGTCTGTGCCATGAATGGAAGAATTCAAAACTTCTTTAGATACACAAAGGAAACTTGGTTGTCTACATCACAGCAAACTATCTTTCACTACTCGTATTAACTAGCATCTTTGTCAGACTCAATAGACAAGTTCTAGTCTGAGTTACACGCTCAGCTAATCTTCATCCACAAAGACAATTCATCCAGGGTGTCCCTGGTACAGTGCTTGCCTTGGTGCTGCTTGCCTTCTGGAGACGGAGGCCTCGTTTCCCTGAGTTTTCATGGATTTGTAAATAATTTGTAATAGATACTATTGTTTTAACTGTGGATTCTTCTTTCCATTTAGCTTTTCAATGTTCCCGCCGTGGAGGAGAGTTGAAGATTTCACTGCGTAATGATGGAAGAGTTGATATTGCGGGGCAAATTGCTATTGTATTAAAAGGAAGCCTGACTTTCTGAAGAAATTAACACTAACAATTTCTTATCCTACACGGTCAAATTATTCATATTATGCTGATTATATCTTAGCTCTAGGCAATGAATTGCCACTGTCCTCAAAAGTCTTTGATTACTTATTGTCCATTTTAAAAAAATGCTTGGAAATGCTCACTTCTGATCTTCAAGATCCTTAGTATTGTTTCTTCATTTTCATCTTGCCACTTATATGTATGCTGACCTCAGAAACTGTCCAAGGACAGCTATCTTGTTTTTCTGCTTTTAAACGATTCTTTCTTTATTTCCATACTCTGTGTTAACAGCCATTCCTACTTCCTGCACTGAATTGTAAACTTTCTGATTGATACAATAATCAAACTTTTTCCATTTTCAGTCATTCTCCATGAAATCTGACTACAGTCCTTTAAAAAAAATCTTTGCCATAGATTGGAGTGATGCTCATATGTTTCATAATTTACTTGAATTAAAATATGGAAAAAGAAAAAAGGTTTAGAAATGTGCTTCATGGTTCTCTTGAACGCTGTTTTTCAAATATGAATGGTATTACAATGGCTTGTAGTACTGCTGCTTAGTCAATATTTTTTAATTAAAATTTTAGCAGAAAGATGTAAGAGACGGACATAGCGATGCACATAAAACTGGTTAAAATCTGAAAGAAAACTTTATTGGTACAGCAATATCATTTACTTTTTCAAAGACTGAAGATTTGCTCTTGAATTAAAAAGCTCTTCTGTAATTTTCTTCATGAAATGTACTGCTTCAGATTTTGTAATTTTTTCCTTTAGCATTCTCATCTTTCTCTGGATTTACTAGGAATATTGAACTGTTTCAGTTACTCTAGCTAAAACTTGTCCTAAGCTTTGCTTTAGTTCTTTCTCTTTGCGATAGTTCAGGATGAAGTATTTTGAACTCAAAGGCACTTTCATACTGTGGGAACAGCTGGATGTCAGCCCTTTATAAATCATGAGGAACTTAGTTGTGCCAAGTTTCCCTATTTCCAGTTACTTTTAATTTTATAACTCGTAACTTAGATCTTTCTTAAGCCCGAGTAGCTGGAGGCAAGTAACAGTGTGAGAATCCTAGGATTCATTTGACATAAAAGTTTCTAGCTCCTGTCACTGCACAGAACATACCGAAAATATGATTTAAATGCACTATGAAGCTCAAGAGCTAGATGGCAAGCAAAAGGAATTGCCAAATGGAAATGCACGTTCTTCTGTATTCATTCTTGCTGAAGTTCATGGACCTGAAATACAGTTTATAAATATGGACTCATGATCAGATGCAACACACGGCTATGGAGGCAGCTTAACAGCAGTGTTACAGTGGCATATTTAGTTGCCAGCTTGACCTTGCCTTCTCACAAAGCAGGTTGATTACTTTCTGGCTAGTGACCTGGATCTTCTTGAGGAGCAATACTGCAATCTTGTTTTGCTGCATTTGCTACTTTCCTGTGGGTTTACGCAAGAGTGAGTCTGCCCATAATCTGAGATTCTGTTTTTCAGCCAAAAAAACCCTCTCCTTAAGCATATACATGAACTAAAGAAGCAATTATTGTTCACCCATCCACATTTAACAAATACACAGTACAATTATTTTTTTTTACTCAAGAGGACTAATAATGAATAAAGCCCAGTAAATTTTAAATATACTTGCTATCTGAATTTCCTGACCAAATCAATATCTTTGCTGCTTAATGCATTTTTTTTTTTTTTAATAGTTTACTACTACTAAGTCTCTATTTCTGTTCAGGATAGAAAAATCACCAGAGCTCAGGTGGGAGCCTATGCAGTAATATGTTTGTAATCAACGGATTAGTTAATCAGCCATGATTTATTAATGATGAATTAATTATACCTGATTGTGCAGTTCTGCTGCCTAAATGGAGCTTTAAAGCAGTTATTTTATTAATCATCATTGCGCTAATTGCAGACACTTACAGAAGGATTGCTAATTAAACATGCAACCATATGCAAAACAAGCAAGGCTGCTGAGAGTGGCAAGAAAAAGAGCACTCATTTTCTGAGTAGCAACTTTATTCTCATGAAATATTGTGTAGTTGACCTGGTGATCCTAATAACTCTCTAAGACTTAATATAGTGTATATTTTCAGTCAACGGTAAAGAAAATTAATTGTTGTGACAAATTCTGTCCATCTTTCCTAGTGAAAAAAATAGGTTGTGCGAGCTTCAAATTATTTAGCATTTCTGTGGCCTTGCTTCACATTTTCAGGCAAAGGATTTGCCAGTTGGTTTTATTAGCTGTTTATAGTTACTCTAACTTAACTATCTTTTGAGCAAGATCCTGAATGCTAAGTTACCTTAGCACCATACGTGATGTCTGATTATGCTTGACATGAGAATTTAGACTCAAAATCGCATGAGTTTCACATCAAGAAAAAAGAAGAACACAGTGATGTTTAAATAAATTAATTTCCAAGAGCTGAAGTCTGCACAGAAAATGCAGAAAGGAAACTACTTAAAGGTAGGTTTCTGTGAAGAGACTACTATCATTTAAATAAACATTAATGCTACTTGATCTTCAACCTATGCAGCACAATTTTTAGGTCCTTATAATGCTAAATACAACCTTTGAGTGCTGTAGAATTTCATGCAGACTTCATCATTGTGGGCTTTCCAGTGATTCTTTTTAATGAAGTTACTAGGCCTTCCTCATTAATTAAAATAGTTTGAGAGAATTTTTTGGAACTGCCTGTATAATATTACAATTATTAACATACAAGTTTGGAATTTAGTGTTTCTCTAAGAAAATAGTTAACTTGCATTGTTTTGATTAAATTAAAATGTTGAATCAAGTTAATTTAAGTGAAGATACTAAGTGGAAGGTTGGAAAAATGCAGTATCTCTTTGTTTAGTGTTTCTTGCGCAGAGGATTTACAGAACTGTTTTGTGCTGCTCTCTTAATTAAGGCTGTAGCCTCGGGATGTGTTGAACCAAGAGCAAATTATGTGAAGGGAAAATTCCAAAAATTCCTCTGTGTGTGAGTTATTTATCACAACAGTGTCCAACAGGAGGTCATTAAGTTACAGGCCACTGTAAGTTTTGAGTAAATCCCTGGCTAGATCCAACAGCCAAGACATGAAAATTTAAATACCTGTTTGCTCATTTTACTTCTTTGGTGCATGTCTCTGCAGAGGCATAGCTCATGTAGGGGCTAGGAAGAAAGCACATAAAAAGGAGGAAGGAAGCAAAATAAGAAAAAAAATGTTGAGCAACAGAAACCATATAAGTTTGTGGCTTATGGAAATGAATATACAGCTAAAAGGAATGAAAAGAAAGTGAGAAGCCTTTTTTTTTTATTATTCAATAGGCCCTTTAACAGATTTGCTTGAAGGATTCATGAAAGTACTTTGCATTTCTGTTATCTAGATGAGGATAGATGGAAAACATATATGAAAAGTTGTTACAAAACTGGAAAATTTTGCAAAGTTGGGAATAAAAGATCTCACAAATGTGTACACAGCAAGAGGTCATAGAAAGGAGCCATATGTTCCATAAGGGATAGGAAGGGAAATTAGCAACAGATGAGGCAGTTATTTCTGGGAAAGGAAAGATGTCTTTGTCTCCAATATTTCATCAGAGTGACAGGGAAACATGACAGGAACAGAGGGAGCCTTCCCAGAATTAAAAAAGGAAACTAAGTTAAAATTAAGGGTGATGCCAAATCAGGTAAAAATTAAATTAGTTCAATTAAAACTGAAAAATGTGCCAATTAAGCAGTTTGACTTCTAAGTTTGTTGGGTTTCTTTGATTTTGTACTTTTTCCAGAGGAGTAGATTGTGTCTTTAAAATAATTACCAGACTTAAACAAAAGAGAGAACAAGGGATTTTTCTCAATTGCTGAGTTGCTGAGTCACTGTCCTTTTATTTCCTAACATTTACTACAAAACAATAATTAAAAATTTTCAAAAGAATGGGAAAGTGGAATATCAAAATCCAGTAAATTACCAGATAGTTGAAAAGTGTGAAAAACTTCTTTACTAGAAGTCAGTTTTAGACTAAGGCCTTTAGTTTAGACTTAACGAGTAAGAAAAATAAACATTTTCTAATTGATGGTTTCTTAGTGAAAGGTTCACTTTGGCTTGTGTTTTTGCCTCACTGATTGGCAAAGGAGGACATTCCTTGGTTTTTAATGTCATGAATCATATAAGCCTAAGTTTTATCCCACTGTCCAGCGTTCTGTGACTTTTTTTGGCGATACACCCAAACCAAGAAACCACTTTCCCTGTGCAATTTTTGTCCTGTTTAGAATTACAGGGTAGATGAGATACATTAAGCAAACCAAAGAAAAGTTCTCAAGAACTTTTCTAGAATTGTGAAGAGGAAGGAGTTTGAAGGAGATGAAGTAGGTTTGTGAGGAGCAGGAAGAGGAGAAGGAGGTGTAATGCCTGTGTAGAGACTCTCTAGTATGTCAGCATAGTTAAAATGCTTAAGGGCATGTCCTTAGTTTTTGCCCCTAGTTGAAGTTAATGATGCAAAGAGAGTTTGTATGATCTGGTAGTCAGATTGAGAGATGTTAGGCTAGAGAAGAGAATTATGTAGGTGATAGTAGAGCTGGAGCAGAATATGAGGTGCAAAAAAGCCAGGAACCTGAATTTGAATCCAAATGTGTTCTCTACTGACCTTTCGCTATGATTTGGATCCAAACAAAAGGGGACTTACTGGCGTGCCCATCCCACCAAGGTCAATTCAGGTGGGAAATTCCAGCTGGAATTCTTGAATTTTTCTTGTTTCAGAAGGCCTCCTTTCTCCATAAATATTTATGATATAAATTATAATCTTAATGGCTATGATAATTTCAGTCACCCATATTCAGAAAGAAATGGCTCCTTTCTGAACAGAATAATTCTGTTTTTTAAAGCAACCTTCTTGGACTTTAATGTTTCTGTGTAGCAGCTTTCCAAAGATGTGTCCAATTGGCTACGTATTTAACATTCATAACCTCTGTTCTTACCTGTATTTTTTAAGGAGTATGGTTACTACAAACTTTCAGAAACCTTTCAGCAGTTAGTTAGCATCAATAAACAAAAGTACCCTTTTTATTAACAAACTGCAGGCACTTTCTCAATAAAGTTACAATTTCAGCAGAAAAAAAAAAGTAGATTAAAAGGAACACTGCTCCTGTAAATTACTGTGTGCAGGTACCAACCCAGGAGACTCTGCAGATGGTTCTGTATTTGCAAACCTGACCTCACCACCCCTTCATCAATCTTCTGATCTGATTGAGTCTCTCCAAAGGTAGAACACACCATATCCCAAGGTACTAGAAGACACCTTTGAATTAGTCCCAGCCAGAATACCAATTAATTGGTACTTTTCTTTCATTTTGGAAGTTCGTAACAAAGGATTCAATTGTCTCATCAAGTACTAGCACCAACTAAAAGGTGGTATGGTCAGACAGGTCCAGGAAGAGCTCCAGAGGGAATGGTACTTCAGGAGGTGTAATCTTTGCTAGGTTTCCCTGCTGACCGGGAATGTGGAATTAAGTTGTGCTATGCCCTAGGATTTTGAGATAGACTAAAAGAAGGTGGAATCTTGATCCTTAAAATTGATACAACATGAATTCATCATTTCAGTTAGCCTTCCCTGCCAGTTAAGAAAAAGTAGAAGAGAGACCATAAATTCTGGATGTTAATTTTTCCCTCCTCAACTGTTTTCAGGCATCTTAGTTCTCTTACTGAGACCTGAGACTGATTATGCTGGTCTTTTCTCAACTAGGACAAATTTTCTCATGTGCTTCTTCCAATGTGTACCTATGCAAAGGCCTTGTACAATGTGTTGAGACCAGTCTAATCAATGCATCCTTTGTGGAAGAATACATTAACACCCTTTCTAGAAAACAACCCTTCTGAAAAAAATAGATACAAGCTTGTGTTCCCTTTCCAGTCTTACATGTTCCTGTTTTGTCACATACTCCTCAAAATTCAAAGGAAGACAGAGTGATACAGTGATACATGTTGGGCTTCAGTGATACCAGTAAAAATTATTTGGGTTTGTTTCCTCTTCATTGAGCACTTTGGAATTTTACAACTATTCTGTGAATGCCTGAGATACGTTCAATGGCTTCTAGTCACCTTCAAGAAGATACATGCTTTCCCTAAAGAAAAAGATTAGAGAGTAAGGGAAATTAATCTGCATGCAGTTTTCCAGAATTCTTTGTAGTTTCAGACTCTTATTGGATGCTATCTTGGATTATTAGTAACTGGTAGTCTTTTCTGCATTTCATAGATTCACATACATAAGGTTGTCATCTAATCTGATGACCTGAACACGTTATCACAAACAGTAATAGTCCACAAAGCAAACTGTGCACTGAAGCCAATACTTGTGATTTAGGTATAGTAGAAAGACATCCAAATTTAATATAAAATGAAAGCTTATGAAGAATCTATCATATTGCTTGGTAAAATATCTAGGAATTTTCTGTTGAAAATATATTCTGTGTTTTCCAGTTCATGGTTTTCAAACTTTTGTCTTCCAGCTATTGGATCTTTTTATGGGTTTGTCTGTTAGATTAAATAGCCCTTGCGGTAAGCTTTGCATTCTTGATTTTTTGATGCTATAGAACTTGGGCTGAAGTTTTCCTAGGGTTTGACTCTAAAAGCATCACTAATTCTTTAAACTGATAGCACTTTTTATTCAATGCACATTTTTCAGCCAGTCTGAATTACAAAACTATAGTTATTACTATGCTCAGTCACTTTTTTTTTTTTTTAAGCTGTAAGGAAAAACAAAGCAATACTTACCTTTTTGCTTCTCATTTGTATATGAAGACAACCAGCTGCAAGAGAAATACAGCTGCCTTACTGCGTTTTTTTGCATTAGGAATTAAGTTGATGAGTATGTTGATGGCATGAGTAGTTGATGGCATAAACCACAATGAATGCAATTAAATGAGCAAGATTGTGAAATTTATTTTGTATATCTAAAAGGAAGCCTGTTTAACACAAGTGCTGCATATATGCTGTAGAAAGCTTTTCATTTGTAATTTCCACTGTGATATTAATTAAGTCTGACAAAACTTCCCTATCCTGAACTTTGGATAATTTAAGCGAAAAACTCCACTAAAATCTGATAGAATGCTGTCATTCAAGATTCTTGAAATCTCTGAAATAATAAGGAATGAAAAGAAACAACTAGATTCATGGGAGGAAAAAAACCAGCAAGGTTTTTAATGCCAAATATTCAGTCCTTTTTCTATATACTTTGGATGAAGTGAGTTTTTTGCTCTTCTAGTCATGGTTTATCACTTTTTTATTCTCATGTACCTAATGGGAAAACATTGTCCCTTGTGCATTCTAAATCCAGCCATTATATATTAGCATCACTATATCACTATATTAAGTATTTCTTTATTCACAGCCAGCTTACTAGTCGCTTTTAGAATATACCTGTCACATCTAATTCGTTATAGTTTGGAAATGTGACACTTGGGAGATGGAAAACGGAAACATCAAATGTTACCAAGTGCCTAACTAGAACGTCTCTAATCTTTAGAATAGCATTTCTTTTGATGGAAAAACCTCTGTGGTGTCCTGCTGTCCATTTTGGACAAAAGAGCAGATGTGTTATATGCATTGTGTGCATGTGCATCTCATCTGTCTGTGGCAGGATGCAAACCAATGTAGCTACAAAAATCGTAGTTAATTTGGAAAGCATTAATGACAACATCAGCCCTTACAGTTAATAGTCTAAAACTTTTACTTAAACTGAGTGGGATTACTTAATTTCCATAACCAGTTTAATTATAATGTAAAAATCTAATGGTAATGTAAAAAATGAAGTGACATGTATATATATATTTTTGTATATGTGTATTTATACGTATCTATCAGTTTGTTTTAAGATTTTCTTTTCTTTTACCTGTATATTTGATCCTTTTCAATAAGTTTTCAAATTTCAGCAAGTAAAGATAACCTTATCGTAAAGGCTTTTTTTAAAAGTAAGTAAAAATGTGCTTCTGGAAAACATTGTGATTTAACACATGCCTTCCCAGAAAAGGTGAATGCTATGCTTTCATTAAACAAGTCGCTTTCTAGTTCACACAAACAGCATTATGAACTGAGGTCCTGGATGACCAAAACTTACAGCTATTTTTAACTTTTGACACTTGATTAGTCCCATTAACTGCAGTAGGGTTACATAAACCTGTGAAGTTAAGCATGTATGTGGAATTAGTATATAGAACATTCTAATTAGAATCCTGATTTTCTTTATTAATGGGATTTTTTGTAGGACATTTCTTCATTTAACATTCTGAAACATATTCATGATAACTTTATACATTACTAAAAGAAAAGAAGTTAAATCTGCAATATTGTATTTTAAAATATAGTACGTCCTTATGGACATACGATATTTAAAATGCCTATGAGAGACGACTTCTAATTTTCAGAACTGAATACATTAAATCTGAATTATATATATCCAAAGCATTTGATTCATTATTAAATAATTTAGCTGATTTCTTTATATATTATTCTGAATTAAATAATTTAACCTGATTTCTTTTATATATCCTTCTAGATGTATTCTATATATATTTCTTTAAATAGAAGTGCCTTGAAAAAGGCATATAGCTAAAAATTTTTTTTAAATGTTAATAAATATGTTATTAAATAAGAGAATTCATCTATCTCATTTTTATGAAGCACCACTTGACAGTACAGATTCCTTGAAAAATGTTACTGAAAAATACTGTCACTTCTATTTGTAACATATTTCTTTGGGTGGTCATATTAATTTCCTGTATTTTTTCAGTTGGCAAAAGTGAAAGTTAAGAATGCTTCTAAATAAGTACCTTGACTTATACTGCTCTTACCCCAGAAATTCTATGTGAAATACTCTGAAAAACTGATAGTAAGTACATTTATATAACAGTTTTGCAGCTATACAAAGTGAAGGATAATCGACAAAAGTCTCATTTGTGTAACAGCTTTGACCCATTAGGGGCTTTTAAATCATGCATCACTGACTTCAGGGTTGCTGTTGTCAAGCTACTTACAGATCCTAGTTAAATCAGGCATTTCATATTTTTGCCCTCATTCGCTTTTGTTTACCAGCAGGAGACAAGATATTTAATTAGTTTTGGGTGGTCATTTATAATCTCCTCTGGGCCAGCTCAGCCACAATGCTGGACGCCACTTCTGAGTTAATTCCAGTCAGGCTGGCCCCTCCAGTACAACATATTGGGTAACCTATAAGCCTTAGCAAAAGTTGCAACTGAACTATTAGAGGGGTGGGACCTCCCTGCTGGGAAAATACTGCGCAACAAAGCAAAAAGGGGCCAGCGTCACCAGTGGAGGTCAAGGCAACACTTAGACCAAACAGCATCTGGCAAACTGTGCCAAGTAGAAATCAATGAGAAGCAGGGCAGTGGGTAGTAATTTTATGCCTGTTTGCACAAGAAAATAACTCCTCCCGAACTGAAAAATTATTTTATAAAAAGCTTACGGCATCCTTTGGCATTGCCCTCTCCATTGTTGCTTCATATATTTTTATTTCAGTCAGTAAACTATATGGCACAATCGATACACGATTTTGTTTTGGGCAAAGCAACACTAATTGTAGCTTTAATTATGTTTTGGGACATGAGGAGTTTTGAGTCTTCTGCCTAATTGGTTAGGAACCAGATGTGTAACTGTAATTCATTTCCAAAGTGCATTACATTCTCTTCTTCATGTTACAACAGTGAGTCAAAGGGTTTGAGAAGGAAAAAAAAAAGACAGTTCCTTAATATTATAGACTAGATTCCAGCCACTGTAAACTGTTGCAGCTCAGCCCACTGAACCTTACCTTGTTTTTTCATCTTCCTTTTATTCTTTATTTCTGTTCCTGCATGTATCTCTGCTTATATCTCATCTCGTGGCCCTTGTTTTTCCCCATTGTCTTTCTTTGCTTTTTCTCTTTTCCCTGAAATTCCAAGTGCTGGTGTTTATCTGAATATTGTAAGCAGGCTGCCATTGAATTCAGTGGGATTACTCAGGGCTTAATATTAACATACACGGTCTTTACAGGTTCATGGCATTAAACGCCATATTTTATCCCTTACAGACTTCTTTCTTGTGCACTTTTCTGCTTCTCAAACAGGGACCATTCTCTATGGTTTTGGGGTTTTGTCTACTTGTCAAGAAGTATTTCTATTTTCAACAATTTCATCACTCATTTTCATACTTAAACTGCCTTGTATTTTCCTGCACAGCAATTCTTTCTGTACTTCGAGTGAAGCAGGTTGCAGATTGCAAAGTCTTTATGGTATAGAAATTATAGAAAAGTAATAGTGTTTCATAAATAGATTGCCTGTCTTGCAGCACTCAGTTTTTTGTGATTATAGGTGCTGGGAAGATACCAGTTTCAGTCTGAGAGTCTTCACGCCTCTTGATAGAGAAAAGAATAGACTTTAGACAGTGACTTTTCACTGTAGGAAAAAAAGGGAGAAAATGAATGTTCCAGCACTTTTCTGGAAGGAATAGAAAGCTGAATGTTCATAGAGTCTGTTGTTGGAAGATTGCATATGAGGAAGAAGAACTCACTAGAAGTGAAGTGGACTAGCTGTTGGTGTCCGGGGACAGAAATGGTGCTTTTACTCAGAGAGTGCATTTTTTAACAGTTATAAATTATACAGAAAAGTTTTAATGTAATAGGTAAAATGCTTTTTTTTTTTTTTTTTGGTTCTCCTTTTCAAGCATGTCAAGCTAGATGCTACTTGCTTGACCAAAATTTGCATGTGCAAGCTATTTGTTTGTTTGATTTTAAATAAGATTTTTTCTGCTGATGTATCTGGGAAAACTCAGTGGGAGCACATTCTTAACATTCCTCTCCTTTGATACCATGAGGAATCTTTTATACCTCTCTTTCTTTACTTCTCTTTCTCCCCTGAATAGTAAACAGAAAGGTCCGCTAGTGTAACAGCTGTCTCTTCAATACAAGCAAGTGTAGCGTCATCTTTGTGGAGAAGGACCTGGGAGTCCTGGTGGACAAGAAGTTATCCATGAGCCAGCAATGTGCCCTCGTGGCCAAGAAGGCCAATGGTATCCTGGGATGCATTAAGAACAGCGTGGCCAGCAGGTCGAGGGAGATTATCCTTCCCCCCCTACTCTGCTCTGGGGAGGCCACATTTGGAGTTCTGTGTCCAGTTCTGGGCTCCCCAGTTCAAGAAAGACAAGGAACTGAACAGAGCTCAGTACAGGGCTATGAAGGTGATTAGGGGACTGGAGCATTTCTTGTATGAGGAATGGCTGAGAGAGCTGGACCTGTTTAGCCTGGAGAAGAGAAGACTGAGAGGGGATCTGATCAATCCTTATAAATATCTAAAGGGCAGATGTCAAGAAGATGGGGCCAAACTCTTTTTAGTGGTGCCCAGTGACAGGACAAGGGGCAATGGGCACAAGCTGGAACGCAGGAAGCTCCATCTGAATGTGAGGAAAAACTCCTTTACTTTGAGGGTGACCGAGCACTGGAGAAGACTGCCCAGGGAGGTTGTGGAGTCTCCTTCTCTGGAGATACTCAAAACCCACCTGGACACGATCCTGTGCAACCTGCTCTAGGTGATCCTGCTTTAGCAGGGGGGTTGGACTAGGTGATCTCCAAAGGTCCCTTCCACTGCCTACCAATCTGTGATTCTGTGTGATTCCGTAGGCTGTGATAAAATAAGTTCATTGCCAATAGAAGAGTCTGCTACTGTATGAACAGCTTTGGTTTTCTCCTGTGAATCAGCAAGACAATCCCAACATATTAAGAGAAAAATGTTTATGAGAAAATAAAAAGGAGTTATCTTTTCACACATTCATAATTAACGATCTTTCATAGCTAGCTGGGGAGAGCCCTAACACCCCACAACTCTAAGAACCTGCTACGATGTCTGCAACTTACAGTTAGTGTTGTTGCCCATGGTCTTGTGAAAGCTGGACACCACAGCTCTCAACAAAGCCCAAGTAAAATACATAGTTACTGATTAGCAAGTAGGTTGGATGCAGGCATAATTGAATTGGAAATTGTAGTATTTGCCATTTTAGGTATAGGATTAGACATATTCTTAGGAGGAATTTTGGTAAAGTTAATACTTGTGCTGAAAAAAGATATAGATACTTCTAAGGAAGTAATTTCATTCCAGGATGAAATTCCAAACTGTCTCTGAGCATAGTTACCTGTTCAGTTTCTGTGTTTAGGAATTTTTGTGGTTTTCATTCTGAATTCCAAAGAAAAAAAAAAAATCAATTTTAAAGGCTAACTTGTGAATGATCTTGGTATTTTTTATCTAATGAAAAAAGAAAAAGTTTTTTTTGAATGTAGGACAACTAAAATTATGTTTGGGGTTTTTTAAAACTGATAATTTGCAGTAACGTTAATGTGTTTCTTATGCTTCAGATGGCATAACAAATAGGTAATTTAACAGTTACTTACTACAATGTAAGAAAGAGTGGTTTTTAACAAAGTCAGCTTGGGGAACTGACTCACCCTGTGGCTGCATTATTGCCTACCTTGCCAGTGTTTGGGAGGAAGCGAGCACCTAGGGATGGGAAAGGATGAAGACTACCTGTTTCAGCAAAAACCTGAAGTTTCAGCAGATAAGATGTAATAACAAATCACACCCTCTGCTCGAATGGCATCCTAAACTGCATTACCTTTGTTGCTTGAGATTGGCTGTATCTTTTCATTAAGGAAGAACACTAAGCTGATTTTCCTATTAAGAAGTTTTAGTTCATCCATTCTTTGTAACAAGCTTAGGATTTTTGGTTTTGTTTTGTTTGTAGCGCTGGTACTGCTTCAGTGTCAGCGATCTCATTAAATTTAGTTACATTTATAAACTTTCGAAAATAGCACACAAATCCTAGTTCAGATATGCTGGTTCATAAATTGTTGGGCTTTGGCAGTTACCATCCCTGCAGAATCCATTTGGAACAAACATCTCTGGTTTGAGGTTAAAAGGACCATCTCATTTTATTTGGAGGGCAGTGGGCACAGGAGGTGAAACATGGGAGTTTATCTTCCTGTAATCTCAAAGACGCCCTTATATTTACAGTGGTGATTGTGATGCACACGAGTGAGGAATGGGCAGGATGACAATTGGATGAGAGACATCTGAAAAAGTTGGAGAGATTGTAGGGGCCTCCACAGAGGGAGGTCAGGACCAAGAGATAAATAGCCCCTGGAGTACTGCTCCTTCCAGAATCTGGAGTTGAACTCAAGAGTCCCAAGTTTATACTTACTTCTGCTGTGAGGAAATATGGTCAAATCAGCTGATGAAATATGTCCCAACCACCTACTTTGTCTTTCTAATCCTGAGATACCTGGTATATTAGAAGATAATAATTTATCACTTTTGCTGCTAGTTACCCTGTAGGAGGTTTTTCAGAACAGGTTAGAAAAACATCTATCCGAGATCATAAAAACAGTAATTCCTGTCTGGAGTCAGGAGGGTAAACTAGATCCCTTCCCTCATCTGTTTCTCAGTGCATAGCGTAGATACTGCTTTTAGTAAGTCTCAAGCTATACAGTAAAGGAAGATCATCTTTGGAAGACTCTTGCCTCATTGAAATTGGGTATATCAGAAAATAAAAGATGGTTAAAGAAACTGAATTACATCTTAAATAGATGGATTCTGCTCTTGCCTGTGCCAGAATGCCTATGTAATGCTTAATAAGTAATTTAATTTTTTTTTTAATTGGTTGCTGTGGGCATATTTGTAGTGCCCAGTGCTATTGAAGCTAGTGTCAAACAAGTTAATTCATGTTTGAAATATGAACAGAGAATCCGTATTTTGCCCAGGCTAGTTAGTTCAGCTGTAGCTCAAAACTTACAGAGCTGTACTACTTCATTATCTGAGGTTCCTTGCACAATGCTAGCTGAATGGTGAACATTGTGCCAGGTAACTGCGTGTCCCCTATTGTGTGTTGCCTATAGGTCCCTTTGTGAAAAACTTGAGGCCAGCTTTTGCAGATCGCTGAGCACACACAGGTGGAATTGACATTGATAGATAACTATATTTTTAAGTGTATGAGAACCTATGTGACGTCAAGTACTCAGAAAATTTGCTAGCTTTGTAATCATATGTCAAAGCTGGTTTTTGCTGCTTTAGTGGTGCAATGGGTTGCAGTATCATTTTAAGTGGAAAGTTCTTTCTTTTCATGAGCTGTCTTGTGTAGGTGTGTAATAGTAATCATATTCAATACATAATATAGTGAGAAACATTTTAGTTAAAGGTTCAAACATGTTCTTCTAGTACCATGATAAAATGAACACTTTCTCATTTTTGTTTTTTTAAGGAGGTTTTAGACCTCCTGTTGTAGAAGCATGCTTTAAACCAAAGTTACGTTGAAAGGGTGTCCTGTGCCGGATCACCGGGGAAAGCTATGCTTTTTGAGCCTCACCTGAGGGAAAGCTTCTTAAGAAAGGTACCTTGAAACAGAAAAGGATGACTGGCAAGGAGAAATGGTTAAAGTGAGAAGAAGTGATAGCTGGAGAGTAGTGTGGCAAATAGAGCCTTAAGTGTGGTTGGGACATTTACATGTTGAACTATTAGAAAGAAAAGCTCACCCCAGAGAGACTGAAGAGGAGAATGGAATGTCCTAAGCACTCTGTAGAAAAAGGGTGTCCCGAATGAGGTTGGGAAGCACTAGGTGAAATGATTGTAAATTCATCTTACTGCTGTAGATTGCTATTCAACTTCCCAGAAAGAGTTAGTGTCTCAATTTCCATTCAGTTCACGATATAACATTCACTTGTGAACTGTTCTGTTTTCTGATTGTCCTATAGCCATAATAGTGAAAGCAATGTAAATAACCAAGGAAGGAAAATACGTTATTCTGCACACTGTGGATTTCTAGCCAGTCTCCTGAGCTGAGTCAAATATTACTAGAAATTGGGCCCTTAAGGATGGTCATATTTTGGTAGTTACCCACCTGCTCTTAATTAAGCAGCATACGGCATGCCAGTTTTTCAGCTTTGCTCAGTATAAACTACAGTGGTAAGAAGTGATGAGGCTTTTAGAAAGGATCTACCTGAGATGAAATAGTGAGTTCTGGTTAGAAGGAAGAGGTAAGATTCTTGCTTTGATATATTGCTCATATATGATATTTTTAGTACAACTAGAGAAGGTATCGAGGAATTAGACTTTACCAGAAATGTTACTTTCACTTCCTTTTAAAATTAGTATTTGGCAACAGTCATTCCACAACAAAAGTAATGAGATTGTGTTTTGCATAGTAGTACAGGTGGAAGATAGCCAGCACTTTTTAGTGGGTGCTGTGATAATCGCATCTGAGTTGTTAACTTGGATATCTAGCAGACAATTTTTAACGTATTTCTGTATGTAGTCATAAATCCTGAACCTAGTTAATTGCTTTGATGGACTGAAACTGTCCCTTATTTTCCTAATATCAGTGGTGACTTAAAGATGCTAAAATAATTTGGTTCATGACTGAAATAGCATTCTTACCTGTCTTTTTTTTCCTCTGATATTTGGATTAAAGGCACTGTTTCAGAATTAAAATGTGAATCAAGAATAATGCTGCTAGGATAGCATGGAGTAGCACTAAATTTGTACCTGTTAGAGATTCAAAGAATGAAATCTGAGTGATTGAGTAGACACAGAACTTCTTTCTGGTTATTCTAATGTTCTTCTGGCTTGAGATTATGTTATGACACTAAAATAAGAGTAAAAGGGAAATTCTTGAGAAATGATTGATGTACACTAAAGATGAGACTAATATAAGTTGGGATCTAGAAAAGTTTTTAGCACCACAGCAGTCCATCGCATCAGAATATATTAATAGCTTTTTGAAAACTTGTATCGTAAAAATCTTGAGAATAATTTGAAACATTATTTCAAGGAATAAGATCTCTGAGAAATGATTAAAAATAAATGGAGGAGGGAAGAGAATTACATAAGCAGTAAGCTAAAACACAGAGGAAATCTAACCAGGTGAAGGAAACTTGGGAAAATTTCATTGATACCCTTTCTATTATTGACTGAGCAATAAAGCTGTTTATTTTCTAGTTTGAGATCACATATTTTCATATGGCTGTTGGGCTGTGCAAATGAACTAAATTAATTGGTGTGGATAAAACCTTAATAGTTATTTCTCTTTCATAAAGCAGAAACTTAAAAAATTGCTATAGCATTGAAAAAGCAGGCATTTGATCTGCCCACGGAACAATTTTAGCCTCGCCTAAAAGCTATAAATCCCGGTAGTGGCGTTGTTTATTAATCCAGATGGATTTGGGTCCTTGTCCTGTGATTTGATAGTAAATCACTTCAGGTAAAGTACAGTTTGTTCAGTAAGAGAGATAAATCACAGCTCTCTGGAGATTATATTCAATGTGTTAGTCAAAGCCTGATAATTGGTGGTGAATCACGTAGGAGGGGGAATATTAACAGCACTGTTGTGTAGTATGTTACTATGCATTAGTGGAGTGAAATACAAAGTTTTTAAGAACTGTGATTTTCATTATATTTGAAGACTTCATTGAAATTCGTACTGGCAGGACATAGTAAGTTAAAAATAGGAAAACTGCTGGCAAATTTAAAAATATGGTATTATACCATATGATATTTTAAAGGGATGCTTTTCATATTTCTGGTATGAAGTTAATAGCACTCAACACTAAGAGTGATTAATTATCTGAATTGAGTAATAGCTATCTCATGAGAATGCACAATATTTATTAACTTACAAAACACATTAACTGTATTGTGTTCTTTTACATTAAAAATGCCTTGAGATTAAGAGACAAAGGATTTAACTAACAAACTTATTTGGGAATAGAAGGCTGTAGTGCTAAAATATGCTCTAGCAATAGCATGAAGATCAGAGGTGTTTGGTTTTTTTCCTACTGCACATGCAGTACTTCCCATGAAGCATCTTCAGAAAAGAAATATCTCACAAGTTCTATGTAAAAGATGTATGGTTTTGTGGTTTTTCTGAGAGTGTGCTGTTTCTCCGCTCTCTCACACACACAAATAATCAGAAATTGTTATTCAGAAAGTAGCATTTTAATGTGTGGTAGTAGTTCTTTATGTCTGGGAGAATAGGTCAATGGACACAGATAGGAATGTTGAACATTTATAATGAAACGTGATGCAGTTGTACTTCTTTAAAAATTGAAGATGTGGCATGCATTTTGATAATGGAATAATGGAGACTCCCTACCCCAACTATCAGCTCTGTTCAAGACCATTAGGATTCAGAATATTAAGAGCAGAGCAACTGGGCGTAACAGCCTACGTTCAACATCTGTCATGCTGGAGTCCATTAGTGTTCAATTGCATCCTATTGTTTTTGGATTATTCAACCTCATTTCATTGTCATTGCTTCTGCTAGGGATTAATCAGCTGTTTACAACTACACTAAGTTTTGGAGTCATACTGAAAACAATTGAGCTATAGTTCTAAATAAATATACAGTGTTCAGTCTCTAATGAAAAAAGTTACTAATTTATGAATGCTGGTAACAATTTAATTAAGTTTGAAATCAATACAGATAATAAATCATTGTGTGGCAGGTGGGGTGGTTTTTTACCTTTTGTGTATATCATAAAATGATTGTATGATATTTCCTTGTAAGTTTATATACATAATGCTTTAATAATACAAGTACAGTAAAACAAAGATGTTTTGATTTTGGGGTGTGGGTGTGCATATGGTGGGCTCTCTATTGTTATAATTGGTAGCAGAAATGATCCCTTATTGCAGCAAGCAGATTATTTTTTCACATCCTCTTTACCTATTTAGGGATATTACTAAAATACACTTTAAAAAAAAAATCCAATAAAATACACATATATGCTTTAATATGGTGTATTAAAAAGGGCAGATTTCAGACTATTTGTATACTTACATGTTTTTATGTACATCTATGTCCCAACCTATCAAAATATTTTTATAATCTTTATTAGATAAATCCATAGCTACATTTTAACTGTTTAGATGTATATTTTAAATTATTTTAATGACATGGATTTGCTGACATGCGAATACATAATCCCCATTTTTCTCAAGGTACTACTCTCTCTGCAATGTTGTGTACTTTATACAATATTAAAATTGTGAGTCCTGAAGTGTTTCTAATAATTTGAGTCTACTTGTTTTGGTACTGTATAGTGCACAAAAGTAGTATTCTCGGCCATATACTATTAAGGTAATTCTCCTCTGTTTCATTACAACAGTTATTTCTTCTACCCTTAATACCGTTTAACCAGAATTTTCACATGTTTTAATGCACAAATACTACAATGCACAGAGATTTTTTTTCCCCTGAGTTGCAACAGATTATCCATTGAAAGGATCTTTTGCTTAACTGCCCAGAGTCTTGTGGGGCCAGCCAGACACTACTCCAGATGGCAAGTTGTTAGGGCTGGACAGAATGGCTTTGGAAGACTTCTCAACAGATGAAAGCTGTAATGTTCGGATTTTACTGGTTTGTTTTTTTTTTTTTCCCCCTGTAGTTCCCAGGGTGGGAAGGTACTGAGATGGAAGCAGAGTGCCGCCCGCCCACCTGCTACCACCTGTTTAGCTTTTGCAGTTTCTATAAAGCCTCATCTTGTCTGTAAGACACGATCACTGCTTGCCGGCAGGAGTCAAGAAAGGAGAGATTTCTCTTACAAAGTTATGTCTTCAGATCGCAACCGTTCATCATTTCAAAATACTCTCCTAACTGAATCAGAACTTCTTTCATCTGAAATGGTCATTGGGAATTGATGTGGTTTTAATCCATTAAGATTCTTTTTGGATTAAATGGACCATTTTCTTCAGTAACATATATTTTGAGAATGGAGATTTCATTGCTTTCTATCTCTTTGAGTTTAAAGAAATTAAAAGAATGAAAGCATAAGACACTAAAAACTCTTTTTTCTTTCTTTAAATAATAAGAAGCAATTTCCAGACATTTCCAGAAGAACCAGAAGACCTTTTATTTATTTATTTTTTTTTTAGATGCTAAGAAAAATATCACATCATTGATACCTGGAAACAGATTCAAGAGGTACACAGGCTACTCACATGAGTGCTTTCCCTACCACTTTTTAGATACCTAATTTTTAAAAAGTAATCTTTGTGTGTGTTAAACTGAAGCTGCATCGAATATGAAAACCTGCAAATCCAGTCATTTGGATTCAGGCGTAGAATCAGACGTCCAGTGCAGAAGTGGATCGGGCTGTGTTGTGAAGTGCAGTTCAGAAAGGATGGAGAACGCTGCAAAGAGAAGACTGGCTGCCAATGCCAGGGAGAGAAGACGGATGCAAGGACTGAACACAGCCTTTGATCGTTTGAGAAAGGTGGTTCCACAGTGGGGTCAAGATAAGAAACTGTCCAAGTATGAGACCCTTCAGATGGCTTTGAGTTATATCATGGCTCTCACTAGAATACTTGCCGAAGCAGAAAGATACAGTACTGAAAGAGAATGGATTAGCCTTCACTGTGAACACTTTCATCCGGAGAGCTACCACCATTATATGGGACAAAAAATGGCAACGGACAGTGATCCTTATGCACAGCGAATAATCAGCTATCACCCTGAACACTTTCAAATAGCTAATTAGAACTTTTAACAATCTAAGAATATGCAGCAGGCCAGATGTGTAATTTAATAATTAGCAAGAGTTAATCTGCTTGAATAAGGTAATACTGGCATTATAATAGCTCATTCTTGTTTGCATCTTATTACTAATTTGACAAATAAATTTGCTTTGAGAGCTTTAAATTGATATGCATTGAGAAGATTGAACTTATTTAATGCTGGTGGAAAGCATACTTTTAATTTGAAATCTTTCTGATAATTGCTTCCTAGTTCATCTAGTTAATTTGACTCTTCTATTAAATAAGTTTTTGCTGGGTTTTTTTTACTGTAATGAATCATGACAGCATTTTTCTACAGATCATGGGCCAAATTGACCCATGGTGTACTGAGTGGAATAACACCAGAAATTAACTTCATTCCATGTTTTTATTTTTATGTCAGCTTCAAAGTTATTCTTTGGTTTGTTTTCACAGAAATGGCTCCCATGGAAAAGGTATTATAATGTATTGGAGTTCTAGTCCTCCAGAGAACTAGCTTTCTTAAACTTTGTAAGTTTGACGTTTGGGTTCCAAGGTTGTGTAGGTTTGCTTTAATCCAATTTATGGTGTCTCTCGTATGCTCGAAAAAGAGCTAGTTTCAAGTCCTGGAAGGAATGTTTTTGTTTTCAATGGCTGTAAAAGCATATGTGATTATATACCATAAATGAGAATGCTCACATGAAAAGGATCTAAACTTCTAGATTTTTGTAGACTTTCAATGTTTGGATTTTTTTTTTAAAATTTATGTTGCCTGGAAACAATAACAGATTTTGTAAATCATAAATAAAGTGTTTTCTATGATATGTCCTAACCAACTACCTGAAATTCCTGCTCTAGGAATTACTTACGTAGTGTCTTTCCCACCCAAAATGTTACCCTACTTCCATCACAGTCCTGGCAGTTTAATGTGCAGAAGAATCAACTAGCAAATGATGCTTTCTTGCCAGTTAGAGTAAGAAGTTTGTTTTACGTACTATCTGAAAAACAGCCTTTAGAGATAAGAGTTTGGTAAAAAGTTATAGAGCATTCTTGCGAAGCAGTTGAGTTGATTTCAGCCCTGAATTGCATTTTGTTTGTTTGCTTCTTTCACTTGTGGAGGATAGAGGGATCTGCGTAGAAAGAAGAGGAAAGGAGGTTGGGAAGGTTGAAAAATGAGTAGGAGCAGGACAGCTGGAGAAGCAGATGTGTTTGTAGCAGGATGTAGAGTCCGCAAAAGTTCAAGTGCCAATGTCTGTTTTGATGGCAGCAGATGATGAAGCTAGAAGGGAACTTCTGCTGGTGCTCGTTTCCAGAAACAAGCCCTTGCTAGTGTTAGCCACGAGGGAGAAGGAGAAAAGGAACTGTTGTCCCCAAACAGCTGTTGGTAGGTTTCCAGCAGGGAAGGCTGGCGAGTTCCCTGCTGGCTGCCACCATAGCTTATATTTTAGAATTCTTTCGAATGACAAACGAATGGTTTTTGTAGGAGTTATTTTCAACAATTAAGCAGCTATCAGTGAAAAACAAAAGCATCAATAGGAACTCAGCCCTGTTTTGGGGAGAGGGACTCTGCTGCAGGAACAGTTACATTACAACGACCTGACCTTGCTACCTGTCTTCTCTCAGAACCCTCATTGACATTTTGCCCTTGGTCACCATCCTGCAGACTAGTATGTTTCCTGAGGCAGGAGCTGGGCTGTTCCTGGAGTGAAAGCTGCCAGGACAGACTTTCAGGCCAGACTGAATACATATAGAACGGGCACTGCATAATCTGAGGCAACTCTGTCCTTTAAACACTGGGCATTCAGTATATTTTAAGCCTCTCTAAAGGTGTTAATTATTAAAGTGTGGGCTTTTGCTTGTTATGAATTACATGAGATCTTTATTGGCAAACAGTGAATTCAACCTTTTGGGAATATGAAGGCACGATACTGATTTCTTTGCAGAAGTTTATAGAGAGAGAATAGAATTAATTGTTTTCCATCATATAGCCAAGTTAATACTATTTGAATATTACTCATCATTAAGTAGTGACAAGTTTATGTGATACTAATCAATACAATCCTTAAATAATGAAATTATGTGCCATTTCACGCTAATTTATTAGCTGTAGACTTTAGCCAGATGTCTCACCTGCACTGCTGGCACAGTAGTGGGTTTTCTATCCTGAAATGGGAATATGATGCAAATAAATCGCAGTTATATGATGTGGAAAACTTGACTTAGTGAGAGATACCCTCCTAAACTTTAGGTGGGAAGGGTAATACAATACGAAAGTAAAAATACCAGAGTAGTGTGCAACAACAGTACTGATGTATTTCTGCACTACTGGCATATGATTTGATTTTGTAGGACATGACATTGCAGATTTTATGTAATTTATGTAAAGTACTGAACATCCATTTCTCTTCCGATTTTGTTTCTTCCATTCAGCATTGTAATTTACTGTCTGCTGCATATGATGATAGATATAATTATAAAAATAATGGATTAGTATGCTGTGAATGATTAAATGATAGTAATCTCACATAAAGAGGAACAAAACAACACAAACCATAAAATATCTGTGGTTATGTTACCAAAAATTATTAAGAATTGAAACCAAAGTCCTAAAGAGCACTTTAGTGCAGTAGATAACTTGTGAACACTTTGTAGATCATGTCATTGTGTCAATCTCTGCTGTCGAACAATGTGATGAGATTATAATCCCCATTCTCTTAGATTTGGTTGTGCTAGTGGGGGGTGAATGTTTTGTTGATCTCTAGCTATTGATAATAATTAGTAATGTTACTAGTGGAAATATTGTCATTTTATAGAATGCTGTAGTATTTTTGTTTCTTGGGAGGGTGCAGTATTGAGCTGGAAGTTGGGATTTCCAATTTACTACAGCACTGAAGGCAGCAGAGTAAATTCTTTGTAATGTATAGACAGGTGCCTGTCTATTGATGATTTGTCAAAGCTTTTTGGGGAGTGAATTAGGTGAGGGGGAAGTTTGATCATTAAAAATTCTTTCTGAAGGCACTCTGAAAAGTAGATATTATCCATGCTGGTTTGGACTTCTCAAACTCAACAGCTACTCAGGAAGTCATTGGTTTCTTTTCATAGTTTTCCTTTACAAATACTTTATTGGCACTTTGTGAAATGTAAACTTGATCGTTTAACTTGGGTTTGATTATTGCTTCCAAATATTTGTTCCCCAGTGGCTGTTTGTTCCTTGTCAGGAAATGGCTGTGACCCATCTTCTGTACTGGACTTTACTGGTATGGGCATTTGAAGCTTCCTCCCCTTAAATAATTATTGCCTCCAGGGGCCTCCAAATGAAGCAAAAGCCTAGATGCTCAGAGCTTGGTGTATTCTTAGTGCCTGAGCTTTGCTCATAAATTTTTGTGCCACTGAACAGCAGTGCAAACCTGAAATACTTATATTTGTAGTATCAGTACATTGTAATTCTAGAACCACATTATTGTGAAAACACTGGGGATGAGAAATGCTTGCTTCATTAAGTATATTTGTTGCATGCTACACACATATGTTTCACTATTGAAATTCAGTGTGAAATTCTAATGAACTATTTGTGGGAAATTTTGTTCTTCTAAAAAGTTCAGAGTGCAGGCTTTTCTATTTGAAGCGGTTATAGATACTCTGCTTCTGTGATTCTTTGAATTCCATCACCCTGTTTTGGCAAGGTGACCAGAGTTATTTTTGAACTCGGAACTGGAGTGAGATTTTTAACTGCAGTGACTTTTCAATGGCTGAAAGCGGAACTAGGGTAGCACGTTCCCTAAATGTATGTTAGTAACAAAAAGTTAGTGGTTTCTTCCTGGCTAAGTATTGAGGTCATCAGTATTAGCATGGCTTACCACTTTAATCATTCCAACTTTTTAGGCTTCTATTTTCCATCTCACCATTTATACGGTATTTAGGGCACAGTCCGTTTTGTACTATACACACATACAGGGCAAAGCTCAGTTCTTGACTGGAATTCCTAAATGATGCTGCAATACAAATTCTGAAAAGTAAAAATGTTGCTAACCTTAGTTGTAGTCTTGTAAGGTCAATGACATTACAGCGTCTTCACATGGGGATGCATGAGTATCATTAGATTTTTAAATATTTAGCTAAGTTTCCTATACCTTGTTAAATAGAACTTCCCTGGTGAAATCTTTGTGGAAGTCCCTATAGTGATGTGTTTAAGTTTTGATTTTCCAAAATAAGTTTTTGCCTTAAGATGGGTACCCTTACACTTAGGTTTCCAGTTATTTGGGCTAAGCAATATGGATGCAGTTTTCTGTACTTTAGGAGTAAAATTTATCTGGATTTTTAAAATTCAGTAAGAATGTACAGAACACTTTCTTTTTTCTTTTTGCCCTAAATATGTTCAGCTGTTCAATCTCTACAAAATATCCAGGGAAAAAACAAATGCACTGAGAATAAAGACATGTTTATTCATTGAAGAAGCAGTCCACTGTTTCCTCTACACAGATACCTTGTAACAAACATTGATTTCACCTGGTACTTGGGCACTTTTTAAAAATTTCTTTATGTTTTTAACTCTAATTAAGTTTCAGGAAAACATGGCTTTAAAAAACCCAAAGCAGCCCCATGTATAATATTTAAATATATTTTCTAACAAAGAGCACATTTTAATAGTCTACTTACTTTTTTTCTAATTTGTAATTCAGTTTTCATTTGTACAAAAATTAGCATGCAAAATATATCTTATATGGAATTCACTTAAAATGTCTGCATATGTAATGCCAAGGAATAAGGAGTTCATTGTTGAATGGCTTCGTGCAGCCTGGGGTGCATATTTGGGTTTGTTTTTCAAGATTTCATAATGTCTTCAGGATTTTTCCATTTCTTTACAAAACCATGTTGCCTGCTACTAACAGATTGTATGCTCCTAAAGGATGGTCAGTTTCTGAACAGAATTTCCCACTGATATCAATGGAGAACTCCACTTAAATTCACAGCACATATGGCCCAAGATTTCTTTGTATTATGCTATAAATTGTTCTTTTTAGTGGACTTGAAGTATAAAGGCATTGTGTTGCTTAGAGGAAATCATAAAATGTGTAGGAACTGCTTTAGCTCATGGAGCTGTAGCTGAGGTAAAATAGTCTTAAGAACATCATCTCTGACCTAGCGGGCACAGAAGTACGTAGAAATCAAGCCAGGTAATGGAGAAACATGGTTACCTGGGAAAGCAAAATCAGTACCAGCAAATGTAATGGGACGCATCCTTTTTTTCCCCTGTTGTTTTCTGTATCCGAGCTATAAGATCCAGCTTCCTTCAAGTGTTGGGTTTGCATCCACTGCTCATTTAAGATTCATTCCAACATCTACTAATGGACCCTCATACCTAGAATATGCGAAATCATTCAAGGTGAAGACTGTATGGGGAGAATGAAATTCTGTGGTTTGTGCGTTTGGCCCTCATTCAATTGTCACTTGAACAAGTGCTGGATAAACAGCTAAAGGTTGAAAAAATAAGTCCTCTGTAACAGGTCTCCAGTGCCCTACCGCACAGAGAAACTTCTAGGAGCATTGGTCATGACCCAGCAAACAGGTATTTCAGGGGGAGTGCATGAGCTAGGCCACCAATGTAGTGGACCGATTCTGCATGAATTTTTTGAGAAGTGATGGAGTTCAGCTATGTATCTGTAGGTAGAAGTATATGCTCAAGCATAGGCTTTGGAGGCTGATTCTCCAAGATGGTGAGAATTTGGCAAATCTATCGACCTTTAAAACATGCAAATTACCCTAAAGACTCTTTGGCTTCTGCTGTGGTACCCCTGAGAAAACTTGTTTTTTCAAACTTTGGTGAAGGGGCTGAGGTTATGAGGAAAAGAAAGCATAATTTAAAACCAGAGCAAATTGATAGTGAGAATTCTTTAAAAAAGCAACAACTGTATTTCACAACTACCTACTTATAAGCATGTCTAGTGTATAACTTGACAGTATTTTATGATTTTCTTCTAAATAACATAAGGTCTGATTCCATTAATCAGCTGTCACAGCAAAGTCCTGAGGAAACCTCTGGTCTTGTTGCACACTTTCACAATTACTTGAACGCATGAAGGACACACTCTTGTATGCAACTCTGAAGCATTTATTCAAATTTAGGTGAGACGAAGGGAAATACATTACTGAACAGACAGGTGTTTGTTTTTTCCTTTCATATGCACTTAAAATATACTTTAAAACTGACATTAACATTTTTCTTCCCAATGAGAATGACTGTGGATCAAAAAAATAAAAAATATCAACTTTAATCAAAAAAAATTATAAAATAGAAATTTAAGGCTCAAAGTGAACATCATCGTATTGGAAATAGTAAGGCAATTAACAGTGAATCACTTCTCCACTATTTAACAGTTAAAATATTCCATTAGGTCTTGCTAATCATTTTGTATGAAGACATTTTCCAGAATCTAACGCTTTTAAACCTGGTAGTTTTAACAACACAGTTCTTAAAGGAATTCTTATTCCAGATTTGTTGCTTTGAAGTACCTATGGTTACTGTAAACAGTTGGAATTGACAATTGTTTACATATTAAGATACAGACTGCAGATTTGGCTTTTCATATTTTGAAGTGTGTGCTCTCATCTTCTCCTCATTTTAGCAGATATGAGGTGTTGAGAAGGTACGCTCCACCTTCCATAGGGAAGCACAAGAACTTAATCCAGCTGTTTTAAGGCAAGAAGTCCAATGATTTCAATGCAAACTGCTATGTGATGCTGCTGAGGACTGGGTTTGCACCAAACTGGACCAAAATTTCAAAGCAGAGGTAATACTTTTGCTTTCTAGAATTGCAATATAAAAGTTGTCATTTCTGCTCTTTGAAATATGCTGTGCCTCTGTATGCAAAACCAGGAGTAGAAGGAAACAGGAAACTAAATAAACCTACAAGGTTCTGCATCAGAAAACATTGAGAGGTTACAAAACTGAGCATTTCTGTATCTCACTGATATTATGTTCCACATTGGGGTGATTTAGTGGACTTTTAGAAGATAATAGCTAACACTGACTTCAGTGGAAGTTCTAACATTGATTTTTGTTGTTGCAGTAGCCTGCCCTGAATAAGAGAATGAAATAGCATGTTAGTGTGAAGTCAAATTGGTTATTCAATTAAACAAAAACAATGAACAGCCAAGCTGTTCAGGAAGGGAGCACAGTTGCATAGCCTCTAGTACATCTTGACACAGTATGATTAGACAGTGTCATCCTTCACAGGACATGAACTCAAACAGCATCACATGGTTTCTGACAACTCAGTGTTGTCTCTGCTGCTTACTCAAGCCTTTTCCCCTTGGCTTTTCCATCAGTTAACAACACAAACATAGTTTTTGTGTCTTTTTCTAGCAAGTTGTCTTTGTGATGAGCACATCAATACTCCTAATTAACAGCATTTACATCCATTCACATAAGCTTTCTTTACATACTCATTTTATGGGCTCAGTATATGCAGAGGAGAAATGTCCTGTAGCAGTTAACGAGCAAAATTTAATGACTACAGACCATTTAGGATCAGATTCTGATTTTGTTTGTATCAGACGCATTGAAAGTGATTGAAATTACTGACTTCTGCATTATGTAGGGAGATGTGATGGGTAAAGTTTTGATCCTTTTGCTAGTAAATACAGTGAAGGAGAGAATGTTGTAGTTCAGCTGACAGATTTTGGTGATCCACTTTCTGTAGCCTACCTCTCAGTGAGACTTCTGGGGCCTCTTCTTGAATGACTAAGGATTAATCCTTCTTACACAGACTTTTGGGATGAGTCTTTCAGCAGTAGCTTCTTGTCTTCCCACTTCCAAAGAACTGAATGTACATTTTAAAAGACATTGTACCACTTAACCCTCAGCTTGTCCGTTCAGGCTATAATGATGTAAATTTGGAGACATTCCATTGAAATCACATAGAAAAGGTTGAAGAGATAATGGTTTACATATTTCATCTGTGCACTTTGTCTTTTAATTTGTACTGAGTTTTTGGGTGTGTTGTCTGATGTTGTAAAATGTGAGAACCGCTACTACTGTCAGTAATATTAACAAGTATGATTCCAGCAGTGATAACCAGATATTTGCTAATAGTAAGTACTAGTATTCCTTTCTTCTAAACTACATAAAGAACTCTGATTATAGTGATCATTCTTGTAGCTAGAGTTGCCTAATAGGATATATCCCAGTTAAAAAGGATAAGTTTGTGCTTGCTTGAATTCTTAGTTTCCATTCAGTCAATAGGTAACTTAATCCACACAGAGTATTCAGACTGGCAGTGGAAAGTAAAATAATTGAAGTACAGAGTGATTTAGGTCTGAAGGAACCCCAGGAGGTCATCTGGTCTGGCCCCTCACTCAAAGCCAGGCAAGGGGCCCAACAGAGGAGTTCTGAGCAGACAATTGCATGACTAAGCCTGTGCTAGGTATAAAGCCTGATGGCTGATATGCAACTTGAAATACTTTGAATCAAAATCTGCTTTTCCCTTCTGGCATGAAATAATGGGAAGACCAGGGCTGTAGATGGGAGTAGAATTTGATTTTTTGTGTCTTAATTTCCTCTATTCTCACTTCCCATCAGCGCTGGATTAAATAAGCAAAATCCAGTAACTTTCCTTGGATTATTTTCCCAAGAGTACTTATTAATATGGGAAACTTTAAATTTTGGGTTGCCCAATTCTGGCTCAGTCTAGCTTTAGTTTTGGAATCCCTAAGCCATCCGAAAAACAAGTGAAGACAGAAGGAGCAGTAAGTTCTCTACCCTGGAAAATCAGACCCACAATGTGTTTTAAATTGGGCACCCTATGACTGAAGTCACTTGAATCAATGCATTGCTTTTAAGAGCTATTAGTTTTATTTTGTTTACCAGGGAGGAGGTAGCGTGGGCAACAACTGGTATTTCTGCTTTCCCACACTTTCTCAGTCTCTGGCTATATCCAGTATCCTTTTGCTCTTAAGATAACTCCTCATTGTTTTCTTTGCATATATAGGTTTTTTAAGTTACATTTTTAACTTTGAAAAAATCCAGATAAGGTCTAAAGTGAAAGTATCTGTTAATTTTTCTTTTAATGTCTGTGACTTTGATCAGGACTTCGTTGTATTCTCTAGCCATGTTGGAAGCAGTAAGAAAGAACTGCTTGAAAACATTGTTCAAAGAAGAGGGATAGCAATAATTTAAAGATGCAGGAGATCATCTTAGATTTCAGATTCTAAGTGTTGGGAGGTATTAACACAACTGTATAGATGCTGAATATATTTAAATCAATCATTAAGTGTTGTCACTTAACACCTTCTGTTGCACTTTCATTAATTTGTCTTATTTATTACTACTATTAGTTACAGTAGGGTTTTTAGCTCTTTGCACCTAACTGTTGCTTAACTTCATAACTTTTGTGTATTAACAGAATTTTCTCTGTCTTTGTAGTAGACACCATACTTGTGATTATATCCTAAATGATGGTGAAAATTTAAATTCCACCAGATCATAATTCCTTTTCAGCTAGTTAAAAAATGAGCAAGATGGTAGATGCACTTTTCTTTTAGTCACGTTAAAAATTAGGAAAAGGAGACTGATATTTAAAAACGGTGAAGTTACATGCTTGACATCATCTGTGATTAAAGACAGAGAATCACTATCATTGTAAAGAGGAAAATATGAAGCACATCTGGAAAATAGTTCCAGCTATGGGCTCTAGAACATGCTTCAGACAACAGGAATTTTGGTTTCCTATGTTAGCGTCCTATGCACATGCCCTGTACCTTACTTTAAGAGTCCTTACACCATGAGTACACAGTTCATGGAGTACACACACACACACAAAAATATAAATATATAGGGTATACAGCTGTACCTACATGAAACGCTATATTTATCTAGTTTTGAGTTGAAAAATTCTGAGATTATCTGGCATAATAATATATAAAAATGAGTTACATCTTTCGCCCTTAACTTGTGCTTTGTGATTATCATCTGGCATGTTTTTTTTTTAGAATTACATTCAAAGTCATGTTGTTTACTCTCATTCAGGATTGTTGTTATTGTAATGTCAATGTTTTCACTGGCAGTATTCCAGCTAAACATCATCAATCCTTAACATGGCTTGCTACAGTACAGTAGCTTTAATTCAAGCAGTAATAGTGGTATTGGCTTTTAAGTGCTGAAAACTATGTTTACTATGTAATTCTTAGCAAACTACACAGTACTGAATTTATTGCACAACACTCCATACCACAATTATCCTGCAGTAAAATAATATGCAAAAGTCTTGTACGATATGTTACTTGCAACATTTGCAGCAGCAGTATACTTAATTACAAACAAGTTGCTTGTAAACCTTGAGCATCTTGACTTGTACCTCTTTTTTTTCTTTTTTTTTTTTTTTCACAGTTCTAGTATCTCTGCAGGTGTAACTGGAACAATTGTTTGTTTTTCAAAGTTCTTCACTCTCCACTACCTTTTGGGTTGGGGATGAAAACAGCATCAGGCTTTCAGTAGTTGGGAAGGCAGAAAAAATGTCAAGTCCTTGACCGGTAAGGTTTGCATACCGGCTGCTACCAGGTCGAAGCTTTATTGGTTGCGGAATTTGATGGTGCCACTGAGCTGAAGCAACAGAAACGGAGTAGGCTGTAAAAACCTCTAATTAAGTTAGCAATGAAACAACATAAATCAATGCACACAGCTGAAAAAGTTGCTTCCAACGTCCTTGGAGAGACCACAGCATTACTGTTCCCTGCTTTAGGGTCTGTGCCTTCAAATATTATCATTTACATAGTTTATATGTTGAGCATTTTTACTGAAGTCTACAGATGGAATTTCATCCCTGTTGAATTCAATGGCAACGTTTACATGGATTTCACTAAGTCCAAAATTTAATCATTTAATCTTTGGACCCTTCTCCGAAGCTCTTGCAATCAAAACTAAAAACATACCATCACATGAACAGAGATGAACAAATGGACATGGCTCTGATTTTGTACTGCTCCGTCCTCTGGGGGACTTTTCTTCCTGATAATTTTTTTGGTGGTATTTAATTTCAAAGTTATAATACAGGGAATTTTTTTAAAGAAGTGATTACAAGTTTTATTTCCCTCTACTACTTACAACTAGTAGCATGTTTCCTCATTTTTTTTTAAAGATAGTGAAAGGTAATTGAAACCCATATATTTAGTCATTTAAAAGTAACATTCGACATGTTCCCATATGAACAAATACCATTACAATTTTGTAAGAATATTTAGTTGTTATATAATATTTAACAGTTATCATTCTTAAAACACTAAAGAAAGGGGAAATTGATATTATCTTTGCCAGTATTCAAAACCTCCAGCTTTGCACCCATACTGGACAAACATATCTGTCACTAATTAAAATGAAAGGGTAGAAGTTCAGGCTACAATACTCTCAGAATAGCTTGATGTGGGAGGCCTACAATCGACATGTTAAGCATTGATAGGAAACGTTCATTAGCTTTATATGCTGAATTTTCACCCTGCCTATCTGGAAGTATTCGAAAAAGAGCCTCCTTTTTCCTTGCAGCCCCCAATTTGTTTCTATTTGAACAATACACTCATTATTTACTGTACTTTCTTCTTTGCACATGGAATTTTAAATATCAGACCACGCTTTCAATCCCTCAACCCCATCCATTCAAAATAGCACAAAGAAAAATTATTTCTGTCACTTGCTTTGGTGTGTAAGAGTGCAGAGTCTTTAGAAAATATGATTTGAATCAGGAAACATTTCTTACTTTCCATCTTTTTCCTGTTTGTACCTTGAGTCCTTCATATGAAAATTTAATTTATGTCTTGCAACATTTGGATACCTAAGGAATTATTTTTCATTTTCTGTGGCCTTTTTTGAATCAGACTCTCACCAGCCATCTCTTGAACATTACATTACTATTGTCTGTATCACCACAAGGTGGCGGAAAATTGACAGAGATGCACTGGTGACTTGTGGTTATCCCTGATAATTAACTGTTGAGGTTTTCTAAATGAGAGATACAAGGTTGAAAACGTAGGCTTTTTTCCTTTGAGGGTATGGCTATAATCCAGTAGTTTGTGGAATATGTTTTCTGTTTTATTACACTGCTTAAATGATCAAAGTACTGTCTTGCTTCAGATAAATTGTCTTAACTATTACATCTTGCGTAGATACAGAGTAATTAAATCATGTGCCGTAATTTTGAACTGGGCTGGAGCCTTCCAAGTCCTAGACAATTAGGCATAGTTTGCATCGTACATCCTCCACAGAAGAAGGGGTCTGCTTTCTCGTGTGCAGTTTATTGTTCTATCTCAGATCAGGGCTGTAGCACAGGCATGTGTCAGAGGGAGCAGAGTTAAGGTTCAACTTACATGTTTATTATATGCTTATGTGTCTAGGGAATTTGGAAGGTGGAAAATGGGAGTACAGAATACTGTGTAAAACTCCTCCTCTGTTTTTTCTCTTTACCTGCCTTTAAACTAATGCAGGGGAGCTAATTTGGCTATTTAGCTGTATCATTCTACCTCCTCCTGGTGGCCATATTAAGCTGTGGCCATGCTGTGACACTGATTTCTAATCCACATCAAAACTAGCAATTTACGGACTAAGAACTAGGTGAGGGCTGGGACAAGTCAAAGAAAATAAATTGGCATTTGTTTTATTTACTAGCCAATACGTACCATATATGTCAAGTCTAGCAGTACAAGAGACAATACCGGCTTCATTTTTTGCAGACAAGGTGTACCAGCCAGCATCTGCTTTCTTGGCAGGTTGAATGAGGAGGCAGACGTACCCTGTTGTATCTTGATGCATGCTGGGAAAACAAGTGGTTTGGAATTAGTATTTCTCAAGAGCATATCAACTTTGAGATTTTATAATATGTACATTAAATGTGAAATAGATACATCGTAACTTCTATTCTCAAAGAGGTAGCAGCCCAAAACATTTAGAGTCAATAGATTTACTTTCCCTATGGCCTCAACCAATGATCAGAGTAGCTGAAATCTGTTCTTGCTCCTCTGAGTTGTGCAAAAATGGTGTGACAGTGTGAGCTGAATTGTTGCTCTGTATGTGTTAATATTGGGATTCTTTATTGATTTCCAATGAACTAAACCCATGCTGCATGGTCATACTGTATTTTTTCCTAGTTCAGAAGCTGGAAGAATAACATAACAAAATACCAAGAACATTTGTACAAAGTTGTTCTATTTTTCACAACAGGAACCAGAGCAAGTCAGAAGCTTTCTTATGGCACCTTTTTCTGTGAGAAAATGACTGAGTAGCAAAATCTTAAAGATTCGTTTGGCCAACACTCTAAAAGAAAACTGCTTCATTATTCCCTCCTCTTCCTTTGCTCTTCAGTGATCCAAGACTTTCTGGCTACAATTTCCAGGAAAAACTATTCAGTAGTATATCAGAGAACTGAGGCTCCTCTGCTCTCTAGGCTGTGGTTGATCCTTTTTATCAACCCAAGTGTTTCCCTCATTATAAAGGGAGAGGTGGGAGATGAGCACATAAGAATATTTGAAGTTGCAGGAAGTTCCGAAATTTGAGATTTTGTTTCCTTATGGACTGAAATGAAACATCAAACCACAGAATTTTAAGGTCAAGAGGACATTCTGGGCTTCCGACAGCTGTCATAAAACAGGGAACATTCACACCCTTTGCTCCCTGCACTATGTAATTTGCTTTATGCTGGGGGTGTGGTAGTATAGAAGCTCCTGCATGTCTGTATCATGACACAAAAAAGGTCTCTTGGCTTCAGGCAAGAAAATAGTAGTGAGGCAAGCAAGGGACAAACAAGGACAATGCTGCCCATCGCTCATGTGGATCTGTGTGGAGCCACTTGAAGCCTTGGGTGCTGGCATTCTGGTTATGACTGGCTGAAACAGCAGAGGTGTTACAAGCCTGATGTTAGCTCCTGGCATTGTGAGCTGTGAGAGGTTTCCCTTAGTCATTCCTCTGCTGAGCTGAAGCGAAAACTTTTTTTCTAAGCTTCTGTGAAACAACTGGAAATGAGGCATTTTAGGACAGTTGTTCACTTTACGTTAACTACAGTGTTTGCCTATGTATAACCATAATTCCTGTGAAAGGATCAGTACTTGAAATAAATCCTTGAGTAATCTGCCTAGAGGCAGAGAGGTAAAGGCTACAGACTATAGAAGACGAGAGTCAAGTGGGCTTTTCAGAGAGGGACAGCAGTCTCTGAGTGGGGACAGGGAAACCACTGAAAGATTTTTTTCAAGTAAGTTTTCACTGATGATAGGTGTACATTCAGAACAAGTGCTGTTGTGGAGCCAGTTTTCTTTACAGATAGCCTGCAGGGTATGCATGTGTAAAGGTAGTACTTCTTGAAGTTGATCTCAGAGATCCAATGACTGCATCAAATCATTAGTTGGAGCCAAGTAAAATAAAATATTAAAAACCAGATTTATGCTGAAGTATGAAAAAAAATTAAAAATAAGTGAAAGCAATTAATTTCTCATTAATTACAGCCAGGCACATTATTTCATCCGCTTTTCTTTTGCAGAACCTAAAAAATAGCGATGCATTTGAATGCAAGACCTGAACCCAAACATTGTTGTGTTTTGTAAGCATAGATCAAAGTCTTTGCCTGTGTTTGTGACCAAACTTGTTATCAGCCTCTGTATCTGATATGCTGAACTGTCTGTTATCCCCATGCTCTGGAGCATTCAAAATCTTGTTCTGTTCTGAGTTTGAATTCATCCATAGTTAGAACTAAACTGAGGAAAAAATAGAGAGAGAAGAAGGTGCTAAAATGCATTAAAATACCGTATCGTAGTATCTTTGATGGAAGATGGCTTCTATGTGCTGAAAGGTCTGTCACCACTCTCTGAAGCAGTGGCGTATTATGCTCCATGACTTTATTCTGAGCCAAGAAAATAGCTGTTGTTCACCGCACTGTGAAGCCAACTTTTTAAAATTTTATGTGGGTGAAAGAAATTGTTTTAAGAACACCACCTGTACTTATCACACAGGTTTTCATGGAAATGATTGGTCCAGCCACAAGAAACTCCAAGCATGGGTACGATGGTACAGTACCTCATCCTCTCTCTGTTTGATGGGATGGTCTCATTATCCTTCTTCCAGTAAAATATGGGGGGTGGCATTCCCACAACTCTGCACTCTAATCTGACGGGGTACCCTTCAGGAACACCACAGTTCTGAAGCTTCTCCAAAAACATGGGAGCTTTTTTTACTTCCTTTGCTGGAAAAAGAAAAAGAATTACTGAACAACAGATATTTTATTCTTTGTTTCACTTTGAATAATATGGAAGCACACGACCAAAAATTATTCTTGTGATATCAAAACAGGTTGTGACTTTTTAATGGGACATTAGAAAGGAAGTGAAATGCCATGGCATAGTCTCCGTAAGGGAAAATAAAGAAAATAATAAGCAGAACTGATGTTCATAAAAGAATGTATGCATATCTAATGGGTCTAACGTAGTATCATCCCAGGAAATTAATGCCAGATCTATGGATTTCAATAGCTCACATCTGGTAAGGCTTTAATAAAGAACAGTATTCAGATTTGTAGTTTTTTCTATTTAAAAACATTTTTAAACCAATAAAATCGGGACTGACATCTGGGACACCTCAACATATATTATGAATTCAAAGCCTAAGCGTTTTCTGGGGAGACAATTAAGAATCTCATTTTGTCAAGACAAGAGAGGTGAAGTGATGATGAGACAGAAGTCTTACAGCCCTCTGTTAATAACAGGAGTGCACCTGTTGACTGAGCACCAGGTGCATTTTCCTCCATCAAGTAAGTTTTATAGCTGTCGAACTCTCCTACTGTCAGTAGATGATCTACGTATTTATACTTGTCTGTAGGGAAACTAAGCTGCTTTTGAAGAAGTGCATACAAATAACTACAGCATTGTGACTAGTTTTTCAGTGATTCTTACCTACAACAGTGAGCTCCAAACTAAATGAATTTTGTCCTGTTTTATTAGTGGCAAGGCAAGTATAAGTTCCAGCATCGTTTTGTGAGAGAGGATCAATAAGCAGAGAGTGAACTCCATTCTCTCTGACCAGCATCTTGTGGGTGCCATCTGGTAGCACAGGTTTGCCATTCAGAAGCCACGTCAGGTCTGGAGTTGGTAACCCACTCACCTAACAGACAGTGAAACAGCTAGAGACAAATGTCAAACTGACAAATAGATTTTAGTAAATTCATAGGTAAGCCTTTCTTCAGATACCATCTGAATGATGTCAGAATCTAGAACAGAAAGTTCTGAAATTTTTTTATTTCTAAACTTCTGATTTCTGCTGATTAGTTCCAAAAGGGAGAAAAGCAAAACAAACAAGCAGCAAAATCCCAAGACAACAAATACATGAACTGTCTGCATTTTTCTTAGTCAGAGAGGAAGAAACTTGGTTATGTATCAAATTCACAAAAAACTTTTAGTAATCTACTAGTTCTCTTCTTTTTTCAGTGCTGAGTATAAATCAACACTCTGGATCTAAACCACTACAGAGTTTAATAGAGATGAAAGAGAGTTCTATACAAATGATGTTGTATTTCATAAAATTTGATGAAGAATGATATCATTCTTTGTAGCTGTTAAATGCTTTAGAACACTGTAGATTAAGTATTTTATAGAAAGATTATTAGACTGTATTATAGTCTTAGAAATCTTTCTAATAGATGGAAATACTTACTCATGTCTAAAATACGGCTTTCCAAACAATATTCTACAAACCAAAGAGGGAATTGGAACTTGCCTGAACGAGGACTGCTGTCTTCCAGGTTTGTGCAATACCAGACATGCTTTAGGGCTTCACAAGCTCTGCCAGGATAGTAGAGCTAAGAATAACCAAATTCTTTGGCATGCTCCCTAGTAAACTTTACATTGTAAATTAAGTAGTAATGAACGTTGTTGATCTTCAGGGCATTAACTTCTGTTTCAGAGCTTCCACCCTCTGCAGGGTAGGAGACATTCTGGAGCGTGGAAGAGGTCAGTGTCAGCACTACCACCTTTGCTGTGCTACTGGGACTTAGAGGGACTACCAAAATATGTTGGAGCAGATGAGTTCCTTAAAGCTGTTCAATAACAGGATGTTCACTGCGTCTACTCTCTGAGATCTCGGAGAACTCTCTCATGAGGGGATTTGAATCTGTAAATGGGGATGTTTCTGCATCTGTGCATGCTGGGGAAGCATAAAACGAACTGGGCTCTGTTCCCTCGTTTCAGGGAGTATTAATCTTCAGTAATTCAGCCCAATACAATGGGAACATTTGTTTGAACAGAATGCAACATGCTGAATCCTCTGTTTCTCATGGTTTTGTGCTATTCTGAATTATGTTCAAGAATCTGATAATGGAGCAGAAGGACCTGTCATTCCCAGATGAACTTCTGGAGTTCGGACCAGTAAAGGACATGGTGAACATACCTAGTTATTTGAACAACCTTGTAAGTGAGCCTTCTATTTCTGGGGTTGTGTTTTCTGTGTTCTTCATTCCATATAGCATGTGTTGAAAAGAAACCCCCTGAATCAGCTCAGAGACAATGGCAACAAGAATTCTTTTTTTAAATGAAGCATTAAAACTTTAACAGAAAGTGTTCATGCATGCAATGAAGGACATGAAAACACCTAGCAATACATGTACGGAGGTAGGGAAAGTGAGAATGAACAGAGGAAACAGTTAATACCTTACAATCCAACCTACAAAGTCGCCCTTCATGTGCTACCATGTCACCTGGAGCCTGTAGAAAGTATGGCCTGAAAAAGCGTTCTTGAACTGCCTCTTTGTCTCCTTCAGGTGCCCGGGGTCGTGTTCTGTAACACAAAAACTGCATGTATATGTTTGGAAGCCAAACTTTTTTTTTCTAACGCTTAAAAAAAGGAAGACGTTGTGGAACAGGATGAACAGATAGCTTGAGTTAAATAAAAGGGCAGAAAGAAATGGACTGATTATAATTTAATACTTGCATATTTTCCACTTAGATTATCAAATTAACTATATCGTGTAGTATCCTTGAATTCCCAAGCTGTCCTTCACTTATTTTTGATTTTTTGGCTGAATTTCATCTTGCTAATGCATCCCTTGCCTTTAACTCCACTGCAACAGGTAAATAAAATAATTCTTTACACTTAAACTTCCCTGTATTTGAAGATGACTTTCAAAAATACTACATTCTAGAAGTGACCTGCTGGGAGGGAACTGCTGCTGTTATTTCCATTTTACGGTTGAGAACTGAAGTACAGAGTGCATTGAAGTACAGTAGCTAGTTAGTTTGAATGCCTTCAGTAAGAAGCATAAAGAGGGTCTGAAGTACTTGTCTTTCCTTTTACCTGTGAGGCTGAATTGTTGATACTCGGCCCCGAACAGGGATACTCTGAACCATCAGGTGGCCTGAACAACTGATTCTCCCCTGCAAATCGCAATGGAAACAGAATTAATAGTTGGTTAATAGCTCATTTCATTTTAAAGTACAAATATTTAATGTTTACAATGCATTAGGATTTCTTTTTATAAAGTAGCTGAACTGTAGTGTAAGTACTACTTTTTCAAAGCAAATGCTATTGGCATGCGGTGGACTGCAGTTGAGGCAGGGGTTTCTTTGTGTGTCTAGAGCAGTGTGTTTCTCAGACTCTTCATTTAGCGGTGGTGCTGTGTAAACCAGCTTAAGCAGTCTGTCCCTGCTTGTTCATTCCTGCCACTGTGTCTCCACAGGCACTGTCTGCTAGTACCTCTGTACTAGCATAGTTGTTTGTGCAGCCACACAGAAACTGAGTAGTAGTTGGACTGAAATATAGTTCGACAAAAGGAAAAAATTAAACTTAAAAAAGTTGCCTGATCTACTTGAATGTACTGCTAAATAAACAACTAAGCTAGCACATCGGGTGAAGGAGAATGGTATTAGGGGACAAGACTATTTGCAGTCCACATCTTTGCATCCTAGATAAAGAGTAATTGTGTTTGGTGACACTTCCAAATTTGATGTAACTTTTTGTTTCCCCTTGCTCTATTCTTTCTGCCTGAAATATCATATCTGTCTTGTCACCACATCTCAAAAGGTATCTATCAGCAACAGAGGCGGGGTCAGAAGATAGGGCAGGAGTTACTAATGTGAAACAAAGTCCTTAATGATTGTGACTGGGATGTGTAAGAATAGGGGAGTAGTTTCATCATTCTGCATTGCATGGTTTCCTCTCCCATCCTCTGAAGCATCTGATTTTTAATACAGCCACTACTCGATGTCAGATTAGGTGGCCCAATCTGTGTTCCTATTAACACAGATTATTCCTATATTAGAAAAAGATGAAACAAGCATTTTTGTAGAGGAAAATAAAACACCTTACTTGTGGGTTTGCAGCCATAATTGTATAGTTGCCATCATCATCATTAGTAGAAGCTTCAATATGTAAAGAACATGTTCCATCCTCTTCTCTGCTCATTTTGAAATGAGTATTTTTCTTTGAAATCTGCTTGCCATCCTTGAACCAGTATACCTGTAGTGATCAGACCCCCCCAGTGACTTAACACTTGCTCTGTAGTGGAATAGTGACTAGAGAAAATGTAGATAAGAACATGACATATGTTGATCAATTGCTAATAAAAACCTTAGGATATTACAAAATTTGCAGATCAGTTAGAATGTGAAATAGAATGATTCCAGGTTGAATTCAGAAAGCTGCATATCTCCTTTACAAAGCTGGGCCTGTCAGGTTCTCTTTTCTTGGCTAGAGACACATTACTGGTTATCTCAGATCAGTTCTCATCTCTCAGAGAAGTTAATGTTTCGGGGGTTTATGAAGTTCTGTTTCTCTTGGAATCAGATGGTTGTGAGGCAGTCTGTACAGTACATCAAGGCCTGATACATGCTCGGGAGCAAATACTGGTATTTTAGAAAGCGGAGGGGAAAAAAATTTTGAGCTCTCTCCCCAGAGCCATGTTCTTAGCAGTGAGACTTCCCAGAGGGATGTGTAGAAAATAGCAGGTAGTTGATTTTTATTCCTTTACCACTAACAGAATGACCTACCTTGGGAACAGGTATTCCAACTATTTTGCAAGTGAATGTAATAGGAGATCCTTCCGTTACCCGAAAATGCTTGAGTCTCTTATCAAAGATCGGTGCTATGTATTTGCCTGTAGGGATTTCTTCATGTTGGATTTCATCATCTGATTCATCCACCGGCGTACGTTCAAGGCGAAATTCTATTTCGTTCATCAGCCTCTGCTCAAAGCTTGAAATCCTATATTCCTGCAGAATGAGAGAGGCATGGTTCTGAACAAGACCAGTCATGTTCTGTGGTATTTGCAGTCATTTGTGCTTTTAGACTAATTCTAAAATGAGTGAAAATAAGAAAACCTACATAAGCTAGGACATACTGAAACAGTCTGAATTTGGTCTGCAGACACAGATTCTCACCGCATCTTAAGCTTGCAGAATGTAGCTATGAGTTTTTTCAAAGGCAGCTAAAAAATAATGTAATTTCTCTAAGTCCTTATGAAAAAGCTATACTCTTGCACAATGTTGATCAAAAAAGATCATTAAAATATACCAAATTTTTGAGGATTTTGTGTTCAAATATGTCACCTGCTAATTATAGAAATGCTGCTAAATATTTCAATTCAGAATTAAATAAGGAAAACTATGCCTACTAAAAGAGAAAGCTAGGAAGAAAGTGAAATATTTCCAGAGTAATATACCTTCAGGTTAAAACTTGACTACAGATACACCTGAATGGACTTTTCTGGGAGCAGACACTGCCTAGCTACACTAACATAGACAGCTGCAAGAATATCTTGCTTAAGTCATTATAAACCATCTTGTGGGGAAGCTTATATGTAGGTCTGTGGCAGTAACCAAATCAGTTTGCTCAGACCTGGATTTATGGCATTTGTAAGTCCAGAGCTTTCATTTCTGCTTCTGTTGAAGGGCACAGACATCTCAGAGAGCAGCCTTAGGTTTTATTGTACTTCTGTGGCAAGCATGGATTTTCAGAATCTCACTTCAATCTGTCAGATAGTCCTATTACAATAGGCTTTGTTGCTTTGTTATAGGAAGGAAATAACCTGTGGCTTGGGAGGGAAATACTTGAGCAATTCCAGAAGTGCAATTCTCATTTTTTAAAATAGAATTCCAGAAATTAGTGGATAGTAAATAAGGATGTAGCCTATCCTTAGATATATTCAATTTGCTGAAAAAACAAGGTTCAGAAAATACATCTTGTCTGAAATCTTACAGAAAGTTACTTAAAGAACCAGCAAAGATCCCAAATCACTGTGACTTGCATCCCTGATCATTTACGTATTCCATCATACTGCTGATTATGCTCTTGACCAGTAGTTCCCAAATAGTAAGGAGCAAAGGTGGAGAGGCAGCACAAAATTTTAGCTGACAAAGTCTTTTGATTTCTTCAGGAGACCAAGGAGACAGAAGTGGCCAAAGTTGAGAGGTTACAGAGGAGTTTTGAGGAGACAGGGGTCTGAAACGTTTGAGAGTGAGAGGAGGAAAACATGGCAGTCACGAAGCCTGAGTAAAAAGCAGTTGGAAATTGCCATGGTGGACTAAATACCCTGGTAATACCTGATTTTGGTACTGTAATGGTAGATGGTGTATGTTGGTCTCTTCATCTAAAATGTTTTTTTGGGGTGTTGCTGTAAGGTCAGGTCTAGTAAAGGTTAGCTGTGGTAGGAAAAGGCAGACACCTCAGAGTAGGGAGGAAAGGACTTTAGTGAGTGAACTTTCTTTACTGGAAACTGAGTCATCCTTCCACTCCTCCCTGCTTCTCTGATGCTGCCGGGCTGTTCCACACAGCTCTGGAGCAGTGCTGATAATTACGAGGTAACAGAAGTGTGCAGAGGGAGCTTCGGTTGCTGGGTCCCGCCTTCAAGTTACCTTCCTTACCTCTAACACTCTCCCTCCACTCTGACGGGGACAGATACTCTCTCCAAATGTACCACTGCCAGTACAGGTTTGCCAAGCAGGAGTTTTTGAGCATGCAGGTCTGTAGAAGTGTGCGAGACATGCCCCAAAGGGTGGGCGCCAGCCACTAGATGGTATCATCCACTTTCTTAGTTGGCTTTGCTTGCTCTGTGGGCTGGCCAACAGCTGGTGATCAGCAAACAGCCTTATAAAGTTTCGTCTTGTTGAACTTTTTTTCTTTCACGCAGCGTGTCTCAACAAATCACTTTAATAGATCAAATTCTAATCAGTTAAGCCAGTGTGAAACCAGAGATTCTCTGATTTCTGACCAACCAAAGCTAGTATTTTTCCATTTAGATGGCAAGACCTGGTTATAGTGTTCTAAGGGAAAGTTAAGCAATTGATCTTTTACCCCTTGATACTGAGAAAAGGCCTGACTGTTTTTGGAAGGAAGAATCAAGTAAAAATCAGGGAGTGACTACTATGTTCTAAGAAGCAGCCGTGTCACCAGAATGTACTGCAGTCACATTTTGTTTCTGGAGTCTCCCATAAATGAAGGAATTCAAACCTGAATACTTCGTTGCAAGCAATGTACTGCAGAAGGTATTTGGAGTATAGTTTTCCTTCCACTTCTTTGAGAGCTTTTTATAGTTTCCTTCATGTTGTTTAGGTAGCTCTTGGCAGCAGAGAGCAAAATCTGTTGCAAAAAAATTGACCTACTGAGAAAGGATTACCTTGAGTGTCTGAATTTTCTAGTAGGACCTGAAGATACTATATGTAGTTCTTCTAAGAATGAAATTGTTTTCAGGGATTTCATATGCTGTGTGGCCCTTGGAAATGTGGAGGCTAATTAAGGATTAATTAAGATAGAGGTAATCTCTTTCCCTCCTTCCCTTTCCGTTGTCTAATGCTTTGACACATTAATAAAGATCATATAGCAAGTATGGTACAGAGAATCTCATTTCTGCCTGTTTAAACATGTTACTGTTTATTGTGTAATGAACCTCTCAAAAATTATGTAATTATTTCTCGATGTTGATTATATGACAGCATAATTATAAAGCTAAATATACTGTTTTGCATACATGTTTCTCATTTATCATATTTGAGCAATTTTGAGCACTGTTGCCTTTGTAAAGATAAAACATTTTTCAAGTGTTACATATATTTAGAGGGCAACAGGGCTTATGGACAGAGTTGGCGAAGTGACTCACAAATTGGTTATCTCAGAAGCTAGACACAGTAAGTATGTGAATAATTTTTACTCGTATAGGGCAACTCTGAACTCAGAATAAAATGAGTGGAGTTGAAAAGTGTTAAAACTTCTCAGAGTCAGATACCAATCCAAAACCAGTAGACTAGAAGACTAAAAATTGGAAGAGGGTTTTTGCAAGAGCCAACACCTTTTAGATTTTCAGTGCAACATGATGAAGAACAAAGGAGGAGAAAGTAGGGGGCCTGCACCTGCTTTTGCATACAAAACCATTCAATCTGTGTAATCTGGAAGTCAGCAGACTAGTTATTTACTGCCCTGTGAACCTTACCAACAGTTAACATCATTCTTTTATGGCAGTACGTAAATCCGCCACTGGACTATCTTACTTATATACAGTCTTCAACTTTATTGAGCTATATGCGTGTTTCATTAGACCTATGATGCATGAATGTGATGACTTTTTTCAGAATGATGTAACTAATCTCTAGATTAAATTTTTCTTCAGTTCAATTTTCTGGTGGCTGTGTCAAAAGCAGGTTTTGCAAATGAAAATTGCGTATGACAAGAATAATATTTCAAATTTTAAAGGCAGTATTGTACTTTTAATACATCCTCAACTGTATAGTTGAAGATTGAGGAATCATTGCTTGGTCCCTGAAGGGAATTCTTCATCATATAGTGTTCTCTAGCAGTGGGAACTAATGCGGCTAGGAAGGCATTACCTAAATTAACATTGCTGTGAAAATTTTAACGCCAACCAACATAGACTGAAGGTGTTATACCAAACTTGTTGTAAAGAACAGGCATCTCTGAAATAAATGGAATTACACAGTTGTATAGAGAATACAGTCTTGGAGTTTTTTGCTTGTTTGATAGATTTTCTTCTAGGATTAGCAAGAACAGAAAGTAGTTGTTAATGTGGCTTTCTGAAGAACAGTATTTATCACATAAGCCATAAAACTATTTTTGGATGTGATTACATCAGTGGACTAGGGCAAAGTGTTTATGGTTGTGGTTCAGGCAAGTATTTCGTAAAGCGTCACACAAAGAACCAGTCCATGTGATCACTGGGTACAATGTTAAAACTAGGCTGCAGTTCAGCGTACTGAGGAGGCTGAGGGAAAGAGTACAAAGGTTCAAGCTCTATTTTCGGGTCAAAAATGTAGGGTTCTAGCTGCTTTTTGGCAACTTTCCTGGAACATGAAATTTTTACAGACAGGAATTCACACACTTGTTTAATATAGTAGCCAGATATTTAAAATTGTGCTATCTCCGAGCTAAAAAACTAAAATTCAAAGTCCTATCTAGAGGTGTAAATGTTCTGTACAAATTATAATATATATAATATATATTATAATTGTATATAATTATCTATATGTATGTGTGCTGAGTAGACTGCAACTTTTGAAACCTGGATATTTCATTTACGTACATTAGCAAAAGGGGACTACACAGTGGTGGTTGCATTAATAGTGGTAGGGTATATGTAGAGGGGTAAAAGACTGTTAAAACTGGCCAGAGCAAAGCCAGGAAATGCGCTGGTGAATATGTGTCTTAAGTAGTTTTGTACTATTTTTCTCTAGTCATTAGTAGCACCTTGTAAGCTAGCTGCAGAGCCTTATGGCCACAGAGACGTGTAGCGTATTCAATATATGATTTGACAATGTAGCTGAACCAGTTTAGTTGCCAGCTTGTGCTAGCAGCAGCATTCCCTTGCATCCCTCCCTGCTCATACTCATATGCTCCCACACGTCCCTCCTGCCATCACTGGCAGTCATCCGATCCCACAGCGACCTGTTCTGCAGGAGTGAGCTAGAAGAAAGTTAACTCAAAAGGAAAAAAAAAAAAATGGTCAGCAAGTGCTGGTGGGAATTTGGGGCAGGTGGAGAAATGAAATGCAACTTCTCTTCTGGGGAGTTGCTCGCCTTTGCACTGCCTTGGCAATGTTGTAGGGTGCTGCTGGATAATCGTGATTTGACCAGTATGGCAAACAAAATCTTCTCTCTATGCCAGTCTTGTTGAAGGTACAGATTCACATAATTTTGTCTCTGTGATTGTTCTGTTTGGCCTCATCACCATCATTTTTTGAGCACCTGACAGCAAGGCACCCTTCAGGGCAGGGCTATTACCTGCATCTTACAGATGAGACATTGAGGCCTAAAGGAGCTCAGTGATCTGTTAAGGTAGCATAGAAAGTCTGTGACAGAGCAGGTACTTGGATCATGTTCTCCTAGATCTTGAGACAAGTAATCTAGCTCCTGGGCTATTCCGCTACCTGTGAACCTTTTTGGCAAAAAGGGAAATTGCATAGGCTGTAGTAATTCCTGTAAGTTTTCAAGCACATTTGTGTGTGAATATGAGTTCTAAAATCCTGTATCTGTTGAAGTTAAACCCCATTTTGCTGTTGACTTTAGCAGGATTCAGATCTCAGTGAAAACACATGCTTACAGTTAGTAGAAGCTTGTAGCATCAAAATATTCTGATGTTAGCATAGTAACCCATGGAAATTACCACAAATTGAAAGGCTAGGACTTTGAATGTTGATTCTCATATACTGTATAAAATCATAATTCTGTTTGCTACTCATTGCCAACTCCAGACAAATTTCCCAATTTAATCCTGGTTTCGTAACTTTTACTAGATTGGCTTTTTGGCAGAGTTACTGTAAATCCAGTTAGCAGTTTGTCTAAGAAACTGGCATATATTGTATCTCGGCATCTGTTTCCAAGCTGTAACACTCCTTGGCTTCAATGTCTAATCTAGGGTACTCTGACTGAAATCTTCTGTTATGTTTGGATTCTCTCTCTCCTCCCCTCCCTCTCTCTTTCAGCAGTGGGAGAGGTATCACTCAATATCATGCTATCCAAATGTAAACACAAACCCTTGAAGAGTCTGGCAAGTCATCTGTGGTACACAGCTAGACAATATTAAAAATACACTTCAGCTCAAAGTGATAGAGCAAGAGGAAAACAGAAGAGAAAGCAAATGAGGTTTGCATCTCCAACTCCCACAGACCTGCCAGCTGGAGTGAGCGGCTTAGGAGTGTGTGTTAAATCATGAGGACCTCAGGTTCCCTTTCCTAGGTGATGAGTTCTGGAAGACAGGATCCTCATGAGGAAAACCTGTCTGTACTTTATTGTTGATTAGATCTAGATCTTTAGAAGACAGCTACAAGTGGTTGTTCAGTTATTCATTCCCACGATTATTAGGAGTTTATACCTATTAATGTCAAGATCTGGTCTTAGTCAGGTTCTTAAATCTCATTTCTAGTACAGAGCAAACAAGCTTCCGTGAGAACTGCTTGGGGTTTAGTTCCCATCCTTAGTCCAAAATTGCCTACATTTGCTGACCTTTGGGAGATAATGTGAAGCTTGTTTTTGAGCAACCTTTTTGGAGTGATTGAATTAAGTGTAATTCTTGCGCTCTGGGGAACAGAGTTCTTGGTGATTCTTGTGACTTTTCTGAGGCTGACTGCTTAGCATAGGAACTGCGAGGAGATGATTCTGTCTGATCAGCACTGAGGTATTGTTTGTGGTGATGTGGCCTGTGTGATGAGTTAGGTTCTGAATATGGGTTTACAGGCCATATCTCCTCCCATTGAGGAGATAATATCACTAATTTCTAAGTTTTGCCTGTAAAGCTGAATTTCCTCTATTTATAGTCCCATTGGTGAAGCCTGTAAATGTTTTCAAATGCCAGGTTAAAAGAATCAGTTTGCATTACACATCGATATTGTTTTCACATTTGCCCAAATCCCCCCAAAGTCTCTGTCTGCCCTTTTCTCCCCACACTTCTTTTTGTTTCTACATGGCCTATTCTAACTGAGTATTACCGAGATATTTTACTTCTAAGGAAGATAAAAGGCCCAGTGGACTAGATTGACAGATTTTGGGAAGACAACCCTGGCTGTGTTCTCCTTTCGTCAAATGGTGCAGTAGCCCAGACACTTACTGAGGTTATGAGACTTGGATGCTTTGTCTCACAGGATTTCAACCTCGGTCTCCCAGAGGAAGCTCTGAGCTCCATGCTGATAAAACATTATGGAGGTGGAGATGAGTGAACAGGGAAGTCCTTTGACCTTCTTGTCCTTTCACTTTGCAGAAATACTGAAACATCCAGTACAGCAAGGACAAGAATCCAGGTGTTTGTCCTAGTTCCTAGGTAGGAGAGTGATTGTCTTTCTCTGTCTCTCTCAGTCTCTCTCTTTTCTCCAGCACAAACTGGAAGAAAGGATTCTAGCAGCTTCCTCAAATAACCCTAACTGTTAAGCCAAAATGCTCTTTGAAATGTCCTGCTAAAGGAGGGCCTGTTCCACACTGCCTGAAAATCTTAAGTTTTATTCATTGAGCTGGAGAAGGTGAGAGAAAGGCTCAGGTCTCCTGCTAAGGGAACTGTTCTGAAAGGTGGAATTTCCAGATTTTTATCCTGCTGATAAAGGATGCTTAATTATTTGTGCAACCTGGGACATCACCAACACCACCCACTGGCAAGGTGTTAGGCTGTCCTTACGGCAGTTAAGAGTTAACAAATTCAGCTGGCCAAGGAAGAAACTTGAGTTAAGTCTGCTATATCCTGGGATTTATCCTAACCTCTTCCTGCAATTGCCTAAAGGTATTCCTCATTTAATGTGTCTTCTGTTTGAAAGAACTGAGCAAATCTGACTGAAGACACTTGGTATAACTGAACCCCTCTTTTTTCAACTCTCCTAATTGTGATGAAATTTCACCTGGCAATATAGCATACTACCATCTGCATAAATGACAGGTATGGTGTTTTTTTCTGGTAAAAATGACAGCTTGTTAGTGCATCTACTTGATCAAAGTTGCAGCTAGAATCTTAGCAAAATCTTATTTGTATTTCTGTCAGCACTGCATGATTATCATAGCTGTAGAAGACCAGAGACTAATCTGTTCTGTCTCGTGCAACATCAGCAAAATTACCAACTATGTTCTGATTCTGGATTTCTTTATTGTTGATGATGAATGATGTACTGGATGAAACAGAAGGAGTACATCTGGATTATTAGATATCATGCTGAGTGTGTAATGCTGACACTTAGGAAAATCTTGACTTGTAAGCTAAACACTTTTCATATGGAAGTCAAGGATGGATAATAAATAGAGCACCAGAATGTAAATCATTCATGTTCATTACTGCACTTTATATAGTAATAAAAGACAAAACCAGTACTTTAAGATGCCGACTAGTCTTCTGCAGCTTTCATTCTGGATGATTGCTACATCCTCCACAGATTAAATGAGACCAAATACTGCTATTGAAACACGAGGTTACAGTGCAATTCTCTAAATAAAAATATGCTATAGGACACATTTTATGAGAAGGAATTTTTAAAATAGCGTGTAGAAAATGCAAGGAAGCCAACACTTTGAGATTCTTATTGGATGCTGTACTCCATTCATTATGCAGTGATCTCTCATACAGAGGAGAGTTGCATTTGTATTTATGAGAAAGTGAATAAGAAGCCCTTCTCTACCATTATAATCAATTTAATGCACATGTGCTATATGTAGGATGAAAATGTGTCCTTTTTAATTCTACGTTAACTACAAGAGGAATAAACAGGACAAAATCTATGGGTGTGAATCCAGCATTCCAACATACTATTCTCGTGATGCTGATTGTTCTATAAATGGCAAAGCAATAGGAATTTTGGAAAATACTGTACATCCTCTCATGTCTTTAAATAATCACTGCTTTCACTGAGGAGAAGACTCAGACTTGAATTTGCTGGAACCAGCCTGAGCAGTGATTTTCCTAGATGTGGAAGAATAAAATAAGAAGTGATTAAGGGTAGGAACTGAGGAGAAAATGAGGGGACTTTTATTGAGCAATCCTACAATTGTTGTTTTCTAGTTCATTACCATTGGCATTGTAATTACTGTAACAATTGGACATGTGCCAGCTTTGAAGTTTTTAAGTGTTTTGGGGATTGGGGAATCAAGATTTTGGTTTGGTCTCATACAGAATAGCAAATAAGTGTATAAATAGCTTTTGCTGTCAGCAGATAACTTTGACACTAGTAGTGATCATTGTTTCTAAAGGGGTTATCATGCAGTTAACTCAAAAGACTGATTGGTATTTCACAGTAGCTCTCTAAATAATTTGTCTTACTACCATAGCAAGTACAAATTGTAACACTTGTGATTCATCTGCAAAACATACCACTTGCCAGCTGTTTTACTCAAAGTGCTTTGGCAGCGTGATCTGTCAGAAAGAAAGGTCAATAGCAAAATTAAAAAAAAAAAACAGGGATTACACTGCAGTTGTCCACAGAGGATAATTTGCTCCAACGACTCCATGGCTTTTTGCTTATCTTTGTGTGTTCTCTGTCAGAAGGGCTAACAGGCATTGTGAAAAGTTCCCTTGTTGACAACAGATCAGGGGAAACCATTATTTGCTGTGTTAAGCCTGAGCTGGCAGGACAGCTATGGAGAGCTGCGTGGCCAAGGTGAGAGTAGCGTAATCACCTTCAGACAGAACAGCTATCTAGCAGTCCTTAGTGTGTCCTACTGTTGAGGGTGGTTGGACCTGATTTACAGTGATTTCAACTGCAAACCATTATTCCAATTTTTATTTCTTCTTTAGTTTCATAGACACTGCCCAGATCTGGTGAATTTATTGATTCCAGTTAAGAATGAACTGATAGTTCCTTGAACTTTGTAAAAGGGTTGTTATTTTGCTAAACTCTAATAATGCTGATCCTAAAGTTGGGTGTATGCCAGTAACAGCTACCAAAAACTTTGCTAAGTTCCTAACAAGTCCCTGTCAATTCATGTAAGTCAGGAGATTTGGAAAAATAGGTTTAATGCTAAAAATTGAATATCACATTTTAGTTCAACCAAAAGAAAACCAGAAACCTTTTCTTAAACAGTTTGATTACTTCTTAATTTGTCTTAAAAATATACGATGTATGAATATGTCTGCATGCAATGAGTTGAGCAACTTGTAAAGTGAAAAAATTAAATCAAATTTACAGAAGCTTCTATGAAAAGAAAAAAGTTTTACATTCCTACTGGTCTTTAATAGAGATGATCAGAAATTGAAAATGCTACTTAGTCACAAAGTAAACCCTCTGCAGCTGATTCCCCTCATACTTCCTGTTTAAAGCTCCAGTTTGCTATTCCAAACCAGTACTTGCCACTTACTCTGAAAAGTAGCGTAGCAGCTCAACCACACAAACACCTTTTGTTCCACAGGTGATAATATATATCTTGTTCATGAGTGAAATTTATTTTGATAACACTCAATTTTCTTACCTGCTGACTACTTTGGTGATTACCATCCTCTCTGAAATGCAGTTTTCTTTCCAGGTCCTTTACAAGTGCAGCTTTATTTTCCCGAATAGAATCGTCTGTAGCTAATGGCAGAGGCTTCAGATTTTTCTTTGTTAATCCCTGGGTCGGGCTATTAAAAGAAAATTCTGATACTAACATGCAGCAACCAGTATATTTTTTTTGTCGTCTGTGTGATATGATGTTAGGCTTCAATTGAAACCTATTGTTTATTTACATAGAAGCCAGAGCACAACATGGAATTTTATTTTTTGGTACTATTTTAATGATGCATCCCATTCCCATGCCACTAGGAATTAAGGACGCACATCTTAAAGAGAATAAGCATTATAATACTACAATGAGTATCTAAGGTCCATTTATATTTATCATGGAATAATTATGTCACAATGAATGCTCTAAGAAATGTTTATAGGTGTTACCATAGGTATACAATTTCTACATTTTACTGTATCAGGCAATAATTTAAAAGCTAATAAAATTTCTCTCTAATCTTTATCTCACATCTTCAATGATCATTTGCTCTTCCCACAAACTTTTCATGTTTCATTTCTCTCACTTTTTTATGACAACTAACATCAACAGTTCTTTTTATTTGATAGATGTAGTTATTTTATTTTAGTAAGGTTTGAAAAATAGTTCAATTATTAAATAAGTCTTTCGGGAGACTGTGAGAGTGCACTGCTGAAGCACAGCAGCAGCACACTACTAGAGAGTGTGCAACGTTCTAGTAGTTTACCAGGAGTTGGCATTTTAGTAACATGGTCTAGGTAAAAGGCATAACTGATGATTGCTGATATCTTCCTTTTGTTGTTCTGCAGACATAGTTATCTCTCACTGCTTTTGTAACCAGAAGTATTATAATTGATAATGCCAAAAAAGGAAGCTGAAACTTCAATAGATATACACAGATACTGTTCAGGTTCCTTTTGGATCTTTTGGGGCCTCTCTTTGGCTCTCTCCCATGTAAAGATCTAGATTTGAGTCTCAGCGTGATGAGCTGTAGTTATGTGGGAATTCAGCTTGGGGCTGGGACCCAGGAAAAATGAAATGAAGAAAGCAATATTTAACTACTCTACCTGGTAGGCATATTGTAAGGATTTATTTGGTAAAGCCTGTACAACAGTTAGAAAAAGTAAAGCACTTTGCAGGACTTAAGTGTCATTAATGCAAAGAGCTTGAGCACTTGTGCACCAGCTCTGAAGGGGAGGAAGGGAAGCAGGTGAGTACTTGCAGCTGATTTTTGCTTGCTGTTGCAATGCTGTGAAAGCAGGCCAAAGGCTTGAGTTGGGTGTAGTTAAAACCTTCACTATGAACCTTACAACTTTATAATCTACGTCTGCCCATGATGCCAGGGCCGTGAAGGCCTCCAGGCATGAGCCACAGGGTGATGGCGATTATGAGACTGTGCTGGGCAACTAGGAAATCTGGGAGTAGGAGTGCAATAATGGTTTGAAGGCAGGATTTCTTGGCCCACAGAGTAGGGAATCTTATGTATACAGGGACACTTTTTTCTGTTACTGTTACAGATTGGTTGATACAGTATCAGCAGGATAGTTAGGATATTGTGACTTACTGATGGCTATCGCTACCTTGAAGTATACCGTTGGTAAAAAGGGGGAATATTCCTTACTTTGTGCATAATGTGGACTTCTATGGATAAAAAGTTGTATCAATCTACTGGTGCTAGCCATGCTGACACTGGGTTCACATAGTCCACAAAAGGGATATTAATTTCAACTCTACTAGTAAAGAAGGAACTCTTAAGGCCACAACCTTTCCAGTACATCATCATCCTTATTTGAGTGTATGGTGGTAGCCATTTGGTCACAGAAATCATGCTATCTGTCAATTAAAATATTTATGTGCAAACCATTAACTCTCCTGAGATTTTCTGGGGGACTTTATAGAAAGTATTGCAACCAGAAAAATGCCTTTACATATGTTATTTCTTAGATTTACCTGGACTAAGAAATAAGTTACATTATGAGGTACCTCTTAAAACTTTACTCATTACAATAGGTAAGAATGTTTTTCTAGCTCATATAGGCAAATGGTCTTAGAGTGATTTATCCTGCAAGCTCATGAAGTCTCTTTTCTCCCTCTATTACAGTCTTATGAATCACTAAGCACCCAAATTCTTGTGTATATAGGTTTATAAACTCGCATTTCTCTATCTTGAATTTATCTTACCTTTGATGTGTCTTATTATAGAAGCTATTACCCCTTCCTTTCTTAACCAAATGTAAAGGTTAGATGAAATGACCAGAATATATGAATAACTCACTTTTCTATTTTGTGAATGACTTGCATTTCAGTAAACTCCCCACTGAACCCTTGAACAGAAATACGTCTTAGTTTCCTTTATGAGTATTTCTTGTCCCTGCTTCTGCACATACGGTTCATGCAACTTACGTGGCTGGTGTACTTCTGGGCAGTCCCATAGCATTGGTTGATGGCACAGTAGGAAATGAAGGAAGAACAGCACTAAGGAAAGCTACTGGATTCTGAATCCAGCCAGTTGGGGAGATAGGAGCAGGAGTCACACTCTGCGGCTGGAACTGCTTTACACTAGATGTAGAAAGGGTTAATGGAGGCACCATGGATTCCTTAGGGCTTGGTAGAGACTGTTCACTTTTGCTTGTAAACCCTCCTGAAGACCTTGATTGTGCAGATGGAGGATTTGCTTTGAAATTTTCCTTGTTATTTGTTCTTTGAGCTCCTTGAGGGATGTTGCTGAATGTTGTAACTGAGGAGCTAGAAGAGGAGCTGGTAGGTGATGTGGTTTGTGATGGTAGGAACTGCTTAGGTCGGGTATAGCTGAATGCTTGTGAAGCAGAGGCTTTGCTTTGTTTGTACGTAGTTGAGGTGAACTGTTGATGGAGTGAAGTAGCAGAATTCAATAAAGCTGTGTTGAATGACAACTCTTTTGTAGATGTCTGATGCACCTGCTGTTGTTCAAGCAAGACCTGGTTGTGGAGCTGTTTTAACTGGGTCTGGTCACTGCATATAAGACAAAGATGAGCAAAATTGGTCATGAGCCCTGAATGTACTGGCTGACTACATTTCCATATGTGAATTGCAAGAGAAAAATTCTATGTCCTGTCATACAGTAAGAGGTAAGGGAAACTGCTACATGACATATTGTCTAACATTATGAGAAGAGCATAATATTATTTTGCTACTAAAATAAACCTTTCCTTCTCCCTTTTTTGCCAGAGGCACAAAAGCTTTTTGTCTGACACTTGTTTGGCTGAAGATGATTCTTACATTGTAACACATGAAATGCAAGTATAAATCTTACTTGAAGATATTTAAGGGATAGCATTGTTAAATTCTGCTCTACATCACCTTAGTACCTCTCTGCTTGTGCAACTAAGAGTAGGATTTGGTTTATCGATTTTAAATGAGCGTTTATGAGCCAGATTGCAGTTATTTAGCTCCTGTTAAAGTGGGTTCTGAAACCAGCATTTTGGCTAATAAAGCTTTGTAACAGTCCACCAAAGGAGATACTACCAATGTAGTTTAGGTGGTGTTGACATTCGGTGACAGACAAGAGTGCATCATTCAGAGAGGACTTGCATTTCATGCAATTGTTGTTTCCTAGATGCTATCTACTGTATATGTCTTCAGGGCTTTTTTACTTTGCAATTAAGGAAAATTAATTTGCCTTGTCAAGTGATTTGTTTAGTTATTATGTATATGGAAATACAGCATATGGAAACCAGGCTAACTTTTCCTCTTCCAAAAAGGACATAGAGGATATAGAAAATGATCATGTAATAAATTGTCAAGTATTAAATAACTATTGTTAAAAAGTGAAAAATGTAGAAGTAGAGACCAACCACAACTGGTAGCGACAAATCAAATACATTAAGTCAACAGAACTTTGTTTTATTTAGAAGAATTATTGTTTCTGTAAGGTATTAAACAAAAATCACATTAAAGGTCAATAAAAATAGCAATTTCAAGCTTTCAAAAAATAGAATGTTTGAGAGTTAGAAGTTGTGCAATCCTGATTTTGCGTCGTTCATATATACATCTGCATAATAGTGCACTCCTTTGTTACTTTGCGGGGGGGCGGGGTGTTGAGAGAAATTCTGCTTTATGCAAGCATTGGGCAACTTAAATACTGCTTCTGCTCGCCTCTTAGAAACACTGTAGCTCTGAAAGTAAATAGGGCTGTGAATCTGGGCTTGACAAATTAAAAAAACCATTGAAACACTGCTCCAAGTTCTTCTTCTGCGACATGGTATGTAAGTGCTGTCTTCTCACTTGTAATGTTTATGCTATGAAATACATCCCTGGTTAAGAGTACCAATTATTTACTTTATAAAGTCCTTCCTGAGCCTTTGATTAAAGCTTCTGCCTGTTTAAGAAATGAGATGAAGGATTCTGCATGCTTTTTGTTAAACTAGATTTGGAAGGTTTCAGAAGTGCTGAAAAGATATTTCTTAATAAAGTGCAGCATGAATTGCATAAATTGTCCTCTAAAAAAACTACACTACTTCTGAAATTTTCCCCTTGAGCTGTCAGTGCATTAATCACGCAGGTACTTTTTAGTTCAAGTGGTTTCACATTACCAAACATTTCCAAGTATTTTATCTGTTTTAGGAGGAGATTACTTTTGTGAGACATAAAAGTCATGAGGCCTTTGGGACTACAGTTGCTATCTAGTTGCTAGCCCATACTATGTGTAAGACTGAATATATCTAGTTTTGGCAAAATTGCATACTCAGAATTGAGTGAGATATGTTTGAAGAATCTGCTTTTATTTTGCCTGCATAAAAGCATTTTTGTTCACCTTTTGTTTGCAGCAGAAAACATTGTGTAATTAAAAATCTCAAAGGGAAAACATTTTCCTTTTAAATTTGGAGAACACTTTTCCCAAGAGAGATATACATATGTTTTCTAGAAGTATGGTTAATTAGGCCAGCACCATGTGATACTGACTATCTTTTTGTTCTGTCTTGGAGTTTTTTGCTCTCGTGCCATACTGTCCTGGTCTATGAATACTAAATAATATCATTGATGCTCCTGCAACTTAGAATCCCATTTACTTACAGCTTTGGTTTAGCCAGTACTGGAGGGGGTTCCTTGGATGGCGATGTTGGCTCTGGTATTTTCATTGGCTGTCCATTTATCCTCTCTTGGAAATAGTTGGATCTGATTTGGTTTGTAGAGCCAGGTCCATCCTCTGATGATGATTCACCTCCTTTATCATCTTCAGGTAGCTTGAAGTGCACACGGAGACCTATCTTAGAACTCGATCTGGGTTCATTGTGGTTCACAAGAACGCCTTCAAGTTTAGGTTTGGGGGTTTTGTTTACTACACCATGGGTAGGAGTACGTGGGGGAGCTTGATGTTCAGCAGCAATTAAGTTGATTGAGCTCATTGTGTGAAGAGTAGCAGCATTACTACTGTCTTCAGGTGCTGAAATAGCAAATACGAAACTTTTGGTGATAAGTAAATACCGTAAGTTATAGTGAAATTAAATCACAAAAGTTACAATTGGAAAAACTTAGTCTTCTAGCTGTTGGACTGAGTTGTTTGATCTCATTTGTTTAACAACAAATTCCCTTAACAAAGGAATATTATAAAGGTGGGGGGAAAAGAGCCGCAGTTCTACTTTGGAAGATCCAGCAGCAGTCTTCAGCCATGTCCTCCATGAATTCTACCAGCATCTTTGAAATACAAACTTTCTTTTCAGAGAATGCTCTGACTTTTTAGTTATGAAGAACACTGCCAGACCTTGAGCTGAATTGGAGTCAACTGTGCACTATACTTTTACATACTGTACTTTGCTCACCTAACTGTTCCATACCTTGGCAGCAGAAATCATGTAAGCAGTATGAAATAATCTGTTTTGAGGTTTCCTCCTTTGGGCTCTGCACCAAAGGATTCTTGAAACAGCAAACTAGATAGTCCATAGAGATTCCAAAAATGGCTAGTGCCCAAATCTTGAGGTCAGCAAGAGTTGTGTTTTCAGAAGGGCTGTGTGGGATTCATTCCCTAACGTTCCTTGTTCCTTCACATTTCTAACTGGGGAAGAACACTTTGAAAAGACACCAATCTATATGTTCAATAAGCAGCTTGGACCGTAAAGTGCAACAGCATGCTCTGCTTGTATTTACTAGCAAGCAAAGGACTGAAACAAAATCTTACCTTTGACAGTTAGATGAGCGATACTAGATACTGTTCCATATTTATTGCTTGCAGTACAGGTGAAGCTGCCAGAATCTTCTGAAAATACTTCAGCAATAACGAGAGTACAAATTTCCTCTGCAAAGTTTCAGAGCAATATTATTCCTTGAAGTGAACATGCGTTTTGAACAAACACACAAAGCCTTGACTACCCTTGGGGACATTTCCTTAAGGTTTTCCACCTTGCTCAGTTTGATTTTAGTTTCATCAGTATTATCAATTTTGGCAGCCTTTGTGTGCAGCAGCTGTTATCAGCATTGTCTGCAGCAACTGGTACCCTCTGTGCTCCAGCATGCCCAACAAAAGTGAAGAACAGGTGTCGGCAGTATTTGGAAAACATTAGAAAATGTTTTCCTAATCACATGAAGCACAGACTTTCTCTCTGAAGAACTTAAAATTTAATTTGAAGAAATATAGTGTACTCTATACTCACAACTCACCAAAACACATGTATTTTTATCTCTTTGCAGATTGAAAGATTAGTTATAATTAACTGGGAGCAATTCAAGTGGAGTCACTCTGTATGGTGAAGAAATACAAAACACATACATATAGGCTGGCATTTTCCAAAAGTACCAGTGCAGATTCGCAGATAGAGAGGATTGTGCTAATTGTACTTACAGAAAGTTGCCTTTTCACTTCTTTGTGAAGAAGACTAATGGGCACCAAAAATGTGCTAGCAAAATTGTACTAGCAAAAATTAAATTCCATCTTGAAAAGTCAGTCTGGGATTCTGACATTCCTGTCTGACCAGTATCTGACATGTCCGGGCAGCAGTACCAAGCTAGTAAATACCTGTGGTGGTGGGATTTTAAATCTTTCATTTGGCCAGGTAGCTGGGATGGGGAGGGAGAGTAACATCTAAAGTGTATTGAAATGTGGGCTGATGGCATTTCTTCAACTAGTCAGACTATTTTGCTACCATTTTGCAAGAAACTTTCCTAAAACCCTACAAGATTAATATTTTATGAGTATTTCTGTAGAAGACCATACCACACTTAAACTTGATTGTTTCGTGTCATCACTGAGGAAAATCTAGTAGCAACAAAGAGATTATTTACTAACAACTATAGGAGAATAATAGTTTATTATAGTACTAGGATTATAGAACTAGTTTAAGGCATTATAGTATCTAGTTTATCATACTTGGATTTGCCAACCACTGCATGCATGGAAATCCAGATTCCTTCTGAATGAGCAGCCGGTGATGAGGCAGTGACAACTGCACCCAACTGATTACCCTCTAAAAACTGCTTCACATTACTCAGCAGTGATGCCACTGGACAGTAAAGGAACGGCATCGGTGGGTTCTGGTAGAAGCTCCATTTATTCATTCCTAAGTCTCAGCAAGAGACATTGCAGAAAGGAGCAGTCTCTTTTAAGACACTTTTTGGGGTAAAAAAACCTTTTCATAAGGCAAGGAGAAGAGTTACAGAAGTTTACATTCTGTAAGAATACTTCTTTGGTAATTTTCTGTCTTAAGAGGGGCAGCTTTATATTTTTAATCGTGAGAAGCAGAACAGGGAGGGTGATTGTCTCATGGAGAAATAATCAAAATCTATAAGGCTCCTTTGCTCAAATCATGCAGAGTAGCCTACATTCACTCTGACCCTTGAAATCAGCAAATCCAGCCACTTTTGTAGGATTTGCTGATATCAGGGGTGGAACACCTGATGTGATACTCTCATATTACGCTGGTAGGGAGCAAAGGGAATGGCTGACATGGCTAAACATCTGATGCAATGTTCCCTAACGGGTAAACTAGATAAAAATAGCTCAGTTCTACATCATCTGGTGTACTTCTGAACCTCAGATATTCAGGGGACCCTCATACATTAATTTTGTTAATCTTTAGCTCATAAGGTGGTAACATTTGGATCCTAAGTTAGAACTAGGTCATAGCAGAATGGAAACATTATTTTCTTCAAATGTGAGAGAATTAATTCAAAGTATATGTTTATGGAACAGTCTACAGTGAAATGCAACTCACTAGTAGCTATAGAACAGGGGGGGAAGAAGAGATTATGTTAATTAAATTATGGAGTTTAGATAATTAATATTTTGTGAGGTTAAATCACCACATTTGTATAATCAAAAAGTATGAGCCTTTTGATGATCCTTACCTGGTTCAGCCATAGATCGTGGTTCTAAAGGGAAGAAGAGCAGAATTAGTAGATTGAATATACTTACTTTTGCCAATAACTTTTTTTTTCTTAAGCACTAGATATGAAGCTTGATCTTATTATGACAGAATACTCCTGTTGATCCAATTTTATGTTTAAAGTATGGTGGAGACAGCCAGGGCTTGTACTCAATGGTACATCAAATCCAGCAAACAATATGAACACTTAGGAACACTTTTGAGAACTTATGAATAGGAAATAAATTCTGCAAGAAGTATTTTTTTGCAATCTTAGTACTACTATAGTGTGTCTTGAAGACAATTTCTGAAACTATTACACACATGAAATCAAGTTATGATAAAACATTGTTTCATTTTGGGTTGATTTATTGTGGTATTTAAGGAATTTCTATTGAGTTTTAGCAATTTTAGCATTCCAGTGACGTATGAGAAAACTGCAGGTGTTTTGACTGCATTTGAAAATTAAAGTAGAAGTATGTGTACAACCTATCATATATCATGTGCACACACATGTATGTGTAACCATGCTAACGTGTGCATCCGGTTACTTTTACCGATAAATAAGCAATCCGCTGCCCATAAGCACTGTTATAAAAGCACTTAACTAAAAGATGAGGGATTTATGGGCAATAGAGCCCTACATAAATGGTGCAAATCCAAAAACAAGCAGCAGAATTAAGGCTGAATTAGAAGACGACATTGAAGTGGCAAAGGGATCAAAGCAGAAGGCATAACAATTCAATACTTTGGGGAATCTCAGACAAATACTACCTGGGAGTATGCTGTTCAATTTATCCACAGTTTTGGCTTCTGGAACCCAGATTTATTGCCGTAAATATGGCTTATATACTTCTTACCATTGTAGTATGAAATTCAAAGTGTTGCTATGTTAGCAATTTTTTGCTTGCCTATATTTTATTAGACACAATATTTCCACACAAGAAACATACTTTTCTGTAATATCCTAAAATCTGGAGAATCTTCTATCAGTGTTCCTTCTCTATACCATTCAACCTTTGGGGAAGGAGCTCCTTTCACCCGACATTCAAAGACAACAAGCTGCCCCTCAGAAGCTGAAATATCCTGTAACATCTAATAAGAAAAGGAATAGACAGTCAGTAAATGTCTTACCGGTCTGGAAGTAATACTGATTTCAGTGCAATTTCATAAAGCCACTTAAATCTTTGGCTTAAGAAATGCATAATTCCTTTTTTTTAATCTTTGATAGCTAGAAGATTTAAATTATCTCGCCATACAATTAATTGACCTCTTTAGTTTTCAAATATGTCATAGAACAAATTACCTTTGTAAATACAGGAGCAGCAATTATAGGTCTTCCATCCAGTCCTTGCAAATAGTTAGTGGGGCTTTGAGCCTGTAGATTGCAAAACATTATATGATGATGTTTAGGTGTACAGAGGATATTTTTCCATATACAGGAGAAATGACAGAAAAGAGATTTTGGTGGGTGAAGTCCAAAGTCAAGTATTGAATGCAATGAATAAAAGTTGCTCTGTTGTAGACAACTGCTAGCAGTCTTCCTAGATGGGTTACTGCCTGAGTAACAAAAATGCTTTTATTGCCTTATTGAGTTAAACATGGCAGGAAGAACTTCACTGCAGTGTATTATAACATCTTTCAGTAGTACTTCACTAAGGCAAATCTATGTAGGCTGCTTGGTGATAGTCTCCTTTTAAAAATTCTTACTTAATAAATATCTATGGATGTTAATAAGGAAAAGTTAAGTCAAGTCATGTGTGTGACTGCTGCTGTAATTCTTCTCCTTTGCCAAAACCAAACTATTTACAGAGGTGGAAAAATCAGAACGAAATTATTCTCTGCCTGGAAAACTTCCTCATATAACTTGATTAATTGAGTTTTTCATTTTAGTGAAATAAAAGCTACCCCAGAACAGCAGAATTAGTGATTCAGATTCAGTATCTCAGGAAACACAGCTAAATTTTATAGATGGTGTCTTACAGGCCAACAAGTTTAAAAGTAGTAATTTTTTGAGATAACTATCGCTCTTGACTTAAGCAACCTCTGTCAAAATGGCAAAATGTTGCAAAGGCTTGGTTCTATTCTCTTTGTAATCAAAAGTAAATGTGTGTTACTTCACCTATTCAGTATCTGTTTATTGGTTACCACCAATTTTGGGCTGTAAATATTGAAAAGACAGTGTAAAACGAGTTTCTCATTAACTTCTCAGTTTTGTTTTTAAGTAAATATGGCTCTTCCCTATTTTGAAAGAATTCACAGTTACGAATATTCTGATAGATTGCAACAAAAAGGACTCAAAATGCATGGTAACATTAATTAGAAACTCTTTGATATGGATATGAAAATGTTATTTGCTAAACAAGCATATCTACATATAAAGTAAACATAGAGAAATGATTTAGCTTAAAAATAAGGTTGATTGAAAGAAAATGATTTGAAGTGAGTTCTGTAGGGAGGGAGAGGAAAAGTTCTAGGCTGCCGCTATTGAAAGTGAATGAGTCAGTTTGCAATGTGAAGAGGCCGGTGAGTCGACTTACGCATCCAAGTGCCCTTCACGGCATGCAGCCTCTGACCCACTGGAGTGCACACAGATTCCTGCCGCTGGCCGAGCTAGCGGCAGCTGCTCCTTCTGCTCACTGCCGCAGAGATGCCTGTAACCTGGGGATGAAAGGTTCCTTTCCCTTTGCCAGGTGCTAAAGGTTAGCTGGCAGGCAGGGCATCTCTTCGGTGTACGCAACTCCTGTATGGCTGTAAGGTTCAAAGCTGAAGTTCAACAGCAGAGCAAAAACTAGAAATTTGGGGGTTCTGAGTCACAAACTGTAGAAGAAACACCTTTTTAAGAGCTTGCTTTTGGTCCTTGAAATTCACCGTATTGCCTCCCCTACCTGATTAACGGATGTTGACACAGGCTGGACAGGTACGGACACAGGCTGAGCCATGGCAGATGCTGCCTTCGAAGTTTCTTGATGCTTGGTTGCAGTTCTAACAGCAGGAGATGCTGCACTCAAGGAGGTGTCAGCTGGCTTTGGTTTGCTGTGAAATATTAACCACAAGCAAGTTCTCTAATTGGAAGCTAGAGCTACATGTGTGTCACTTAGTGATGTCTGTCCCAATTACATGTCAACCCCAGCCTCGCTTCTGGGAATGAATTCTAATTGATCTAAACTGATATATACTCCTACGTAAACTGCATTTTATGAAAATCAGGCCGCATATCTTGCCACTCTAATCTCTTATACTTAGTTCAGTTACACCAAACTTAATAAATGGCCTGGATTAACCCCATTGTGGCTTGAAAGCTCCCTTTATCAGCTCTGAGCAGCATGAGAGCAATGCTAGTTTCTCAGAGGACAGTGCTAGTTTCTTTTTAACTGGTCCCTGAGCTTGTATGAAGATTTGAGCCTAAAAGGTAATGAAAATACCATGGTCTGCTTGGAAACAGATTCAATAATTTACTGCTGAAAAATAAAAAAAAGAGAGGTATGCTTTCTGACCACTTATCGCTTATCATGTGATTTTGGTAGTGTACAGGTTGGCACCTTTTCACTTCATCCAGGTTGTTTCCATATGGAAGTAAAAGAGTTGGCCCTATTTATTTCTGTTGCTAAATAAAATAATGCGGACAATGAAGACATGGTCTTTTTATTCAGTTTGAGGTATGCACCGGCTGCTCTGGAATGTACCACAGGTGCCCCCAGGAAAGCCAGCCTTCAAACCAAAGGAAGCCTTACTCAGAGTGAACATACAGTTGTTGTGATCACTGTTTCTGTTTTGAAATTGTGACCTTTTTTGCACCTGTTTTAATATTATTTGCCTTTAATTACAGGTGTTCAGATTCATGTGATGACAGCTAGAAGCTAAGCAAAAATAAAGACACTCTGATTATACCCAAACCTGATCTTTCAGAATTCTGTCATTTGAGGACAATGTCAGAACAGCATTCTTTTTTTTCTAAGAAACGCAGAACGCAGTACATATTACTTCACAATTTAATAAGGTAAGCAACTTAGAGATGCCATCAAGTGATCAGGATCATGGTCAACACTACATTAGCACCTAATGAGGTGAATAAGAAAAAAAGTTACATCTGAGACATTTAGAAAAGTCTGAGCTAGAACTAAGAAAAACTGATCAATTTGTCCCCAAACCTTTGAGATCTTCTTGATTTTCAGTTTTATATTAACCCCTTACATTTATCAAAGTTCATAAACCAATCCAATGTGGAGTTTTTATGACTTTGAAGTAAAAATCACCTAAGATGGGGTTTGCTGTCAGCCTGAGGTCTTCAGTGAAACACACTGCAGTGTTTTGTATTTGCATTTTAAAAGAAAGTTACATTTGCGATGAGTATAACTCTCCTTAATAAATAATGGGAAAAAACAAGGTGCGTAAGTCTATCTGACTAAAATTTCCTCTTTATAAAGTACTGATGCTTTGAGGGTTGAATTAATGCATACAAAGGATTGATTATTTTAGTTTTCAACCAGTCTGACTCCTTTTCCAGTTCATAGAAAGACTTTTGATTCTGAATGACTGTAGATTTTAAAAGCATTGGATCGGGTTCTGAATGCACAGGGAATGGATTTCATTTAGGAAAAATAAAATTATTTCCTAGGTTTTAGATTACATATGACACCTTTTCTTTCTTTTTATAATTAAGTAGTCTTTTATACCCATCATTTCAGTTTACTCTAGTTCATATGTGTTAATTTCCTTATCTTAAATCTAAATAATCCATGTATAGCCATCTTCTGCCAAAAACTTCATGACATACCATATTTTCATGTTAGAAATTTTACTACACTGTTTTTCCAGGTCAGATACTTAAATCAGCACTTAAGTTGGGCCTAGTCAAATGGCATCTGTTTTAGTAAATTAATTTTAGTAGTTTAACCTTTAAGGTAACATATTTCTTCTTATGTTTATATTTAATATTAAAGTGTCAATTCTTAACTTAAAGTTGAAGACACACAAGCAAATGTGTATTTGTTCCATACTATTTGTAAAGCAAACAAACAAACACACAAACAAAACCCAACCCAAACAATACAAACAAATCCCAAACAAAAGCCTAGTGTGTTGAAAGTCGCAAAATAGTAATCAAAAGTGAAATGTCTACGCTTGTGGGGTTTTTTAACTGTAAGAAATAAGGAAGATGTAATTGATTTTAAACTTACTGATCCATTTCGTCTTTGATGATTTCACCTTCAGAGTCAGAAGAAGAGACTCCTATGAAAAAGAAAAAAAATCACTTAGCAGAGAGGTTTTTGGAGTTTATCTAGGAATGATACAAACATTTATTCAAATTCCCTCTAGAGCATTCTGAGGATATACATTATAACACTAGGCCAAAAGACAAGATGCCGTTGCAGTGGAAATGAACCAACGTTGCATACTGTGTAAGATGCAGAACTGCTATTGACATGAGGCAGATTGGGGATGAGGTGCAAATGAAATGAGGAAAACAGCATCCAAGAGTGAATGTACACCTGGGTCTTCCTCACATTCTCTTTAAAATGCCGCTGGTATGATTTAGTCTGTAATTGCTGTTGTGAATCAAGTAAGAACTTTTTTTTTTCCTCAGACACCTGATTCTACCGTTTTTTTTTAAAAAAAGGGCAAAAAAGAAAGAGACCTGATATCATAGCTATTATTCTTAAACTAGTGCCTTGTAGCACAGTTTGGAGAAGATACTACTCAGTTTACTAACAGCTGTCTTACTGAGACATTTTACACTTCTAATTGAGCCTTCACTGCATTTGGAATTTGCATTTTCTCTGTAGTTCCTGCCAGTGAGCATCTCCATCAGCCATGGCTTCCATCCAACATCCACTGAGTTAGGTAAAAGCAGGCCTTGGCCCCAGTCTCGAGAACTAGTGAATCCCTGCCAAGCACAGACATCTCCCATTAATGTCAGGGCAGTGCAGATACTAAAAAAGGATTTGTCCTTTCACTGTCAGATTAGAGATGTGAAAGAAGAATAACAGTAGAGCAAAATTAACTTTGTATTAAATAAGGTAGGTGCTTTAATTTATGAATGGTCCCACTGTTGTCAGTGATGGTACTCATAGTATATTTCTCTGCCTGAGAAATGGAAAAAAGACAAAAAGAAAAAAACTAAAAAAATGTGTATTTATTTTAAATTTGTAATCCTGCAAGCACAATGGTGGATGCAGTCTAAAATTTTACCAAAAAAAGTCTTAAAAAGAAATATAATAAATAGACCTGACAGAGCCTCTAAGACTGTAGGGAAAAGGGATTAATAAGAATTAGACACAAAGTTTAGGTTCTTATATTTCTGTAGACTAATCACAGACAAAAAATAAAAGGTAGCATCAGAATCTGAATATTTCTAGACTTCAGTCATGCAGAGAGTTATATAAAATCTCTGGGAAGCAACACAATAAAATTATATATAAAGGGCAGTCACTTGTCTGAAGGGTATTTTACAGAAAAATAACAACTTTGTTAATAATGACAGTGTTAACTCCTTGCTATGCACTTTTTGTGACAAATCTATTACACAGTTAACATAAAAAATACATAACTGTATCTTAATCCTGTATGACCAATTTCAACAACCAATTTCCACAACAATTCTAACATTACCTTCTATGTAAATCTCTGCAGAAGTGGAGTCTGTCCCATAGATGTTTGAAGCAAAGCACGAGTAACGTCCTGTATCCTCCTCAAAAGCTTCAACAATAACCAAGGAGTGTTGATCACCTGTCTGGATAATTTGAATGTCTGGTGAGTTTTCAAGCTCCTTCCCTTCACAGTACCACCTGCAAGGCAAAAAATACTGTTTATCAATGCAAACAACTTGACAACTAGAATGACAATGCTGGAAGTCTTTCTGATGATAAAATGGGTGGGGTTTAGCCTGAAGATTCTGACAGAGTACTGCAGACAAGTGTTGAATCAACAGTCATAGGAGTCAAGTATTTATGATTTTCATAATATTCAGTTACAGCAATAAATTAAGCTCCTTTCTTTGCGGTATTAAACATACTAACAAACCAGTTTATGTAAATGATTCTAGCACATCTTTTTCTTGATATACAGATTGCAATAGCAGAGTAGAAGAGCTCTGAATTTGGAACGCTATCAGTCCAACTCTGAATTTCTCTTGAGGTACATTCAGATCTGTGCTGTGGCTTAAACTGTAGCGAAAAAAACCCCAAACCAGCAACTGAGTAAACAAATTTCCCTTAATTTGTGATTCCAAACTTCACGTTGATTCAGGATGTGACTGAAATTTACTATAATGTTACTCTTTGTTTTGTCATATATTTAAGACAGTCTGCTTTTTATAAAAGATGGCATAAGTGTATCACAAGGAAAGAAGTGATCTATTACAACATAGAGGCACTTCCTTACAGGGACATAGCCAGTGAGACAGCTGGACCTTGAGTTCTTTTCTGCATCATATTGCTGTGTTTCTCTTTTAAACCCAGCTACACATCCAAGAATATCTTGGGCCCTTTAGAGACTTCATGGTCTCATCTAAGGCATTCCTAAGTCCCTCAGTGTTCAGAAGGGTTGTTTCAGTAGAAAATGCAGGAATCAAAAGAAAAATAAAAGCAGCACCTGAAAAGACAGCTCCATAGGATGTGTTAATAACGGTAACCATCAGCTTAACCTGAGAGCTAGTAAGAGGGGAGAGCGGGCCTGATTGCAATTGCTTGTTAATATGGAAAAGACAGAACAGAAAGAGAAAAAGCAGGTGGGTTTGCAGAACCAGATTAAAATTTAATAAGACAATCTAGGTTTTACAGAGAAGGTGTAGTACTATGTATAGGGATCCAGACTTAAATGTTTGGGATAATACTCAGGAATACCTGTGTTTTTAGATAACTAGCTAAATTTGAAAACGCAAACTAAGGTACATTCATCTTTACCAAAACTTTTCTCATAAATGTAGATAGATATAAAACTCTACAGAAATATTTGGATTTTCTGTTTACTGCTGCTTTCTTAACAAGGTATGGTTGATTAATACGTCTTATGCATGTGTGGATGGAGGCTGTCACACTGATAACATTTTTTATTCAACTGATTCTTTGAATGAATAATTGTTTCATCTATCTTTATTTGGTAACTTGGTAAAAGTACCTGCTAGCTTTTAAGTGCATACAAATGCTATTAAAGCAATGGCAAATATATTTGCTATTATATATTACAGCCAATAAGATGAGTTGTAGAAAGGATAAGTTTTTGAGTAATAAATTGTAATAATTCATATTTCTTGGCTTATACTATAAGGTACTTTGATACATTTCCATCTCAGATAATTTAGAAAAACATTAATCAATGAATTTGTTTAACCATTCAGTTATATTCACTTCTTGGAAGCACAACTTTTTACAAGTTTGTGCTACAAATTGAGCATGAAGAAAACCCCAAATTAGTATCTTGGAAAAAAAGCCTTATAAAACAGTCCATACCAATGGAAACCCAGAATTTAATAGAAGTATAATGTAGCATTGAAAAAGGAGCCTCAAAGGGACTATGAGGTATGAAGGAGTACGGATTGGGAACTTAAATGCTGATGACATAGCTAAGAAGTAAACCATGCACTATTCGTGCACCATCAGTCCTAGCCGTCCAACATGGCTTTCTTAAAGTAGACAGGGTATTCCCCAGTCCACTTGGAGTTGCACTTTAGTGTAATCCATAGCTGTACAGTCAACTGACTTGAATGTACAGCTTGGAAAGCGTACAAATCTGCCTGTTACAGAGGGAAGCTTCTGCACTGTGTAATGAATCATACTGCTTAACACAATTTCCCCTTTTAGAAAGGCAAACCTTTGTAGCTAGAGAGCTAGAACTTAAAAGTCTTGGTTTGTGTCTGTATCTGCTTGCTTATCCTCTTTTATAAGCCTCCATTGTAGTAAGAATTGAAAATGGGTCTAAGAAAATGACTTTTATGAATTTAGCATTTCCAATTGCAGTGGACAGTCATGTAGTAAATATCATCGTGTTAGGAGAGGATGCCAGCAGGGTGTAAAATGTCCCAGCTCTCTTCCCTGACATTTCACAGCTGAAGTACATCTCTTCACTAAAATACATCCACATCTTTCTTGCAGGGTTTTACCAATGAGAAACTGACACTGTTTTATGCAGAGAACTTCAACCAAATTTACTCATTTCTCTTCCATTTGAGCCTTAGGGCTCTGATAGACAAGCTCTTGCAGATCTGGCAGGAGTGCTTTAAAATGCTAAAATCATGATGCTGACTTTGCTGGAGGTTTCTTGCTCTGAAGCAAGGATGGCATGTTCAGATGTGTTCCCAGGTGCAGCCACCCCAATTCTGGCCTAATGAAAATAGGTTTGCACTGGGACACTAGACGTGTGGATCTAGGATAACTGAACCATACAAATTCTCCTATATATCACTTTTGGTAAGTGTTAATAACCATTAAAGAAGGGCAATCAGGAGGCTACATCTGCATCTTAAATTGCCACAGGGGTTTGCTTGAAGGGACTATTCCTCTGTCCCTCTGAAGTTCAACATAGTTCATTTGCTAGGTTTTCTACCAATCTGGTGAGCAAAATAAGTTGCTCCGAGGTTCTTTCTGTCAGTGGACAATCTGCCTAGGGCAACACTTTACTCTAGGATAGCTTTCAGCAGCCATTCATGCTACTTCTCAAACCTCAGTGGAACTTGTGTAAAGTGCTTCACAATACAGTGTAAACAGTGTTCTGGATATTAACCAAACCCATTACAATGTGCGGCATCTTTGGAAATTTAAGAGACAGCTGTCATCATACAAAAGGGAATAATAACATCAGCACATATCCTAGGATGCCAGGTAAGCTAGCACATGTAAAAAGCTAAATAAGAACTTCCTGAGTGTTCTGGCTCAGACTATGAGCCCACCTACCCCAGAGTGCTGTCTTGACAATGACCAAAAGCAGACACTTATGGAAAAGTATAAGAACAAAGCGAGTATATATAGATATATATATATATGCGCATGTATATTCATATATTGCTCCGGGGTATCTCACCATTCTCTTTATCTTTTTTTATCTTTTTTATCTTTTATCTACCATTCTCTTTATCTTTTTTACAGGGTGTGAAGCAGCACTTAAAAATAATTTTAAAAAGACAAAATCACTGGTCTTAAAATGATTATTTACAAACTATCTCTCTTTTAAAGGATTTCACTATCACAGTGCCATTACCATTATTTTCTAGTAGATCAGATTGTATGGTTCTTTACTAACATTTAGTTTGTAAATCCTGCTTTTTATCGGTGTCATCTTTATTTTGAAATAATAGGTTCATACTTCCATTCAAAATACATTTCCTTCAAAAATAATGATCTTTCTAGCTTCTTTTGATTGAGTGTAATGTTCATATTCCATCGTAGTCCAGTCAGGAAACTTCAGATCCTCTAATATAAACCTCTTCAAACAGAAGGAAAAGCTACATCTCTTTCAGATTTTGCCCATAATGACTTGCCCAAATCTGGTATTTTCCCCACTGAGAATTAGATACAGTGGGTTTTTTTTGACTGGCTCCCCGGAGGTGCATGATATATTTGCTTTTCTGTTCAGTAATTTCTTTGTAAACATGTAGATACAGACACCATAGCTAGTAGTGGGGTCCTTGGTATCCCAAACACAAACTTACAGTGCCTGGGATAAAGGAACAACTCTACCATGAGTAAACAGAAGAAACATTTAGCAGTCCCAAGGGAGAAATATGGTAATGTGCATTACAGGGTTGATTGAAAAGGTCCTTTGAAATGGATTAGTGATGTTTTTAAGTTCCAGACCAGGAAATCATATAGGATTCCTGTGATCCCAAAGGGGGAAATTTTTTTATTCTATGTACAATACGGTTTATTCTTCTGTTGTTTTCAAGATTTGCAATTGATGATAATTGGCAGTGGTCACATTTTCAGGAGAGAAGACCTGAGGTTCATGCACAGTTGTATGACTACAAGCACAAATTGGGTATATGAATGCACAAGTCACCTTTTAGGTGTGTAATTCATGTAGGCAACTGTGTACTTTGGCAGCTGAGTCATGGCACTTACTCATGTCTTTTTATATACCCACCTCATGCCTCTTCCTTATAATGTAGTCTTATTTTAGCATGTTAGCTTTAGCAGATATGAAAAACTATTAAAGAGAGTATGTGTGTTCTAGAATTTGATCTCATTTTCAGCAGCATCTTTTCAGAACATTAAAATAACTTATGTAGTACACACACTCAAATGTGGCTCCTCACTGCTTTATGTGACACATAAAGCAAAACATATTACACAAAATGCTGTGATACGATCACCGGTAAGATACAAGAACTCTGTGTTCCTACTGACCAGCTTTTACAATTAACATGTTATGTTTCTGTAGACAAAGTCTGTATTGCATGCCTTTGTGAGGCAAAATTCTAATTTCCTATAAGCAAAATTAAATACACCACGTAAGCTAATTCTTCCAGTTGTTTTAGTAGTATGTGAGTAGTATATTTCTTTAGTAGACTTTAGAAGCAGGACTGAGTTAATTCTTTTCTTTGCAGGTATTTTTTTCCTTTGACTAGTCCAAAATTTGCAATATAAGTGATTTACAACTTCAGGAATAAACTTCTGTTTCAAACTTGTGTTTAGTTCTGTTATACAGTGTGTTCTTTAGTCACTATTTTCGCCATAATGTTAAAGTATTTTGAGATTAAGACAAGAAAAAGAGCATGCTACATGTATGTTATCTCTTTGCAATGCTTATAAATGAAAATCAATTGTGGCTTGTGAAATTAAGCTTTACGTAAATCTTTGGTATGGCCATATCTACTCCTTGCTTATTAACATTTTATTTTATTCTTAACATCAAAAAGTTGTACGTGGTAGCAATGAAATGTCAGTTCCAAGGGGAGTTCTGACATTGAGATACATGGCATGACTGAAGTAGCAGTACTCTCTGTCACTGACATTTCATTCCTGCCATGAATTGTAATGATAGCTTCATCATACAAGGCAGGTTCACTTTAAGCACAAGCAGTGTCATCCGCTGTGCCAAATTCATCCTAGGTCTTAATCCATTGACTTGATTGGAGTTGCATGTAGGAGAAGTTTGGCTCTCTAGGCTTTGAGCACTAAAACAGATAAATGTTTGCATTTGGCAGTCAGGAAATAAAATCTTAATCAATCTTAAGTGACTTCAGTCTCTAAAAATCTGTGATTAGTTGCAGATTTAGTCTCCTTAAACAAAGCAGCACTAAAATGCACTTTTTAAGCTTTGTATGCCTATGTTAAAGAATGTTTTCATGGAAACCTTATGACATACAGCCTGTTTTTAGAACATCAAATCCTCATGACACTTCCAGGATAGCTGTGTATGCCAAACCATGCAATGTGATTCATAAGTAAAATTAACCTAGGAGTGATGTGCCAAACAGTTTGGAAAAATGTGAGCACCTCTGAACTTGAGGGAATAAGGAGTGTTCTCCTCACGGTCACACCTATCATTACTCATACAGATACAGAGCTGTAGAAGGAAGCATGAAAAGGAGGTCATCAAAACCTTTAGCCTTCCATATACTTACACTTCAAATCAGCTCCCAGTTTCTTCTCTTGCTCCACCATCCAATTTTCTGTCCCTCAATGAGCCTTCATATATGCCAGCTAGTTACCTACCAAGCCTATAAATTACACTGTTTTATTATTGCCAATGATATTTTGACCCTGATCCATCACGGATGTCATTCACACCATTTTTTACATCATCAATTTTATTTTGTGCTGTCTTGCTTTCAAACATGGTATCTGTCCATCATATTTTCCAATCCTTTCCATTCCTGTGATCAGCTTCTTTCTAAATCTCCTGTCTATAATTTCTCTCTTATAATCCCCATTACATCAGTTTAACTGTCTGATTACTCCTAGTGTTGACTGAGAAGCTACATTACAGAGCTTGTTGAATCTTGTTCTTGTTTCACAATGCTATGGGTTCCCACAGTACCACCTCTACATTGTAAGTGTGTGTATTATAAGCATTACAAGTAACTTGGGATTCCTTTCTCTAGTTAGGAAGTCCATTTTAAGTCAAAGGCAAGCATGCATTAGCACATATATGTCCAAACGAAGCTTGTTTACTGAACGTGGTCATTGAGCTAAGCTGAAGGAAGAAGAAATCATGCCTTAAAGCCATCCATGTTAAGCTTGCTTTTATCAGTTGCCACCTTGCCCTTTCCTGGGACTACTGATTTTTGTGTCTCTCTTGCTTATCTATTAGAATTCTACTCTCCTTGCCCAGCTTCACAGATGCTGAACTAACTCACCAGAAACCTTAGAAAACTGTTACTCTCAAAGCAAGACGGTTGCGAGTTCTGAGCCCAGTTCTGGACACAGTTCCACAACAATGAACAAAAAGACGTTTCCTTCACTATTTTGAAAGCTTTGCACAGCAGATCAAAGACAAGCAGTATTTTTAGTGGAAAAAACCTGCATTCTCATGGTGCCCATGATTAATGGAACACATACCCCAAAATACATTGTATTTTCTGATTTCCTCATGCTGTAGCAGTGATTAAAAAGGCCATGATCACTGGAAGCACATGAATATTTATTGCTCAGGCAAGTGAATTTTTTTACACCCTTTCTTAGTGTTACTCCTACACATTGGTGGAGTTGAAAGAATCTCGGATGAACAAGATGAAAGTTTTGTTAACAAATGGTTATGATCAGGAAATGCTGTTCAGGCACCTGGCATTCCCAGCTTTCTCCTTAATACAGCATGTACATACACATACACACACAAAAACACAAGGGGAGAGAGACTTCAAACTTAGGCCCTTGTGATTTATCTTTTATTTGTTAGTTTAAATTGTGAAACTGAAAGCACTACCTGATCTTTTTTTTGAGCTTGACTGTTCGGGTCTGATTTTCCCTATCTTTCTTCCTGTTCCTACTTCCCTTGGCCTTGGGGCACCAGCGTGTGATTTCTGGACTTCTGTGTTAGCTCCTCCTGATCTGGCTACCAGCATGAGTCAGTAAACCAAGTGTGCATTTCTGTTCCAAGCAGTACAGTGCCTGACAGCAGTGGATTATCATTGGAAGAGTCTGGTGGATCCTTATTCTGTAAAAGTGTAACAGCTCCTGTATTGACTGTCATTCACATAAGTAGCTTATTTTACTATTTAAAATAAACAAAATGAAATGCTGGAATAGAAATTTCAATGGCAAAGCTTCAGCATTGCTAGGACAAAAATAGACCCAAGTTACAACGATACCTGTCATCCAATTCTGTGGAATCAAGCGGTCCCTGAATTGGGTGCATAGGCATCTTGGCCATCCCTGGATACTCCATGGGATGAGTCATTGTTCCTGGGTTCTCTGATCTGCCCTTGCGAGGCTTCAGTGACTTTATAGTGTCAGCTTCTAATTCAGATATTGTTAAATGCCTAAACTTAGATGGCATGAACACCTTGTCAGTTTTTTGTATGTGACAATGGTGTGGGCATGATGGGCTGTTTGAAGGATGATGTTGTGGCCTTCTGGAGAAATACATAAAATTAACATTGTGCGCCGGAGTCTATGACTATAAACAAGCAATTCAGTGTTCACCTTTTCTGAATACAAAGAAAGCCAGACTGAGTTTGTGTACAGGTCTATATACATAAAAGAAGATTATTTCAGTTGTTTTCTTTGTATTATAATATATGAATGATGAGAAAAAGATAACTAACATTTCTCACTAAGGAGTTTGCACTTTCTTTTAATCATGGAAGTACAGTATTTAAAAACAGTGCTCTAAAATTCAAAGAAGTAATGTATCCCAAAATATGTTGTCTTAAAATGTAAGCAACCTTTTGTATGATTTAAAGAAAGCCATGTTTTTTTCTTAATCGATTTTAATAACCAAGATCAAGAGACTTCTGCTACAGATTACTGAAACATATGCATCAAAATGTCTGGAAAGAGTAAGGCATACACCTACTGTTACAGAAATACAAAATTACAAGTGCAGAATATGTTTACCTGACTTCAGGTGCTGGGATTCCTACCACAATGCAGTCCAATTGCACTTTGGTTCCTTCAGGAACTTCCCTGCTCTTCAATTTTTGAGTAAAGCGTGGTGGTTGTCCAATAGGTTCATCAGAGTATACAGATGCAGATTCTGACTCTGTTTTTACCTCTGCACTTGTTAATTGATTGATAGATTCCAAGTTTGCCGCCTGTTGATCATCTGTTTGTTCAAATGTTTGCTCTGCTTTGTTTTCCAAGTCTTGAGGTACTGGAATGGAAAGCCTTTCTCTGTTTTCTGATGTGCTAGATAGGCTAGAGCTACCTTTTTGAGCAGGCTTATTCTTAGAATCAATTTTGCTCCGGTAGTTTTTGCATGTTCGGGGTCTTATTCTTTCAGAGTTGTGAGCTTTGAAAAGTGATGAGAGCTCCTCAATAAAATCTGCAGCCTTGTTTAGGAATTCCTTTTTGGATTCTGATTCAGAAGGGAGGTGGTGTTTCGTTAGATCCTGAGAGCTCCCTTTGGAGCCCTTTGTACTTCTGACATGGTCCTGACAAAAGTTTGAGTGCAGACCATTGTCTGATGTTTTCAGAGCTGTAGACTGGGCCATTTGTTTGTGTTTTCCTGTGTTTTTCAGCTGATCTGGGGGATGCTGTGAATGTGCCTGAAGCTCATCCTGTTTAGTTTCTGGTGGATTCTGATCAATAGCTTGTCTTGCCAGGTTTACACTTTCATCTAGCTCTTCTTGGCTCAAAAAGGCGGAGAGGTCTGGAAGGTCATCTTGGGCAGCTACCTCATCTAAATCACCAGAAGCGTTGCCATAATGGAAATTATGAGAAGCTGGTTCTGATCTGCTTCTTTCACTCTTCCCTTGATGTTTAGTTTCAGCTAAATAACTTTCTCTCAGAAGTTGAGATATTGAAGTTGAGGATTCTAAACTGTCGTCTTGCATGCTGCCAACAAAAAGGACAAATAGGACCACACCTTATCAATAGCAAACTTTTTTTTGATTGCACACAATTACAGGCTTCTGAAAAGCAGAGCACAGCATTTTCAAAGTGCATTTGTGTGCTGAATATTAACTTGTAAGTATGGCCTTGTTTGAAAGGCCTGCTTCTGTACATACTGCCAGAGACTATTGGCTTTACCCAGTAAAGTCCATCTTTTATCACTTTCTTCCATTGGTAGCCTTACATAGCTAAAGCAACTGCAAGTGTGGTAATTTATACTTCATTCCAGGCAAAACTTCAACTACAGAGCTATTAACACAGTTTCGATGTCATATCTTTATCATTGCTGATGTGTGTTTCTTAGCTAAGAAACAACCTCATCAGATAGATTAAATGCTGGGTATTTCAAGGACTGAAAGTTGTGAGAGAATAACAGTACTTTTAAATTAAGTAAATTTAGCTTGAAAGACACTGAGGTAGTAAATGAACCCTCAAAAGCATTTGAGGGGTAAGAGGAGGAAGGAGAAGGGGAGAGAAGAACAAAAATATTATATAATGAAACTTTTTCATTTAAAATTCTTAAAGATACTGCATTGTAGGAAGCAATAATGGTGCTAAATGTTCTATACCTTCTTAAATTGAGCATTATTTCTAATAAGCTATTTGAAGTAAGTAGAGAATTATGTAATTATTTGATACGAATGTCATTTGTACTACAGGCCTTTCAAAATCATTATCTTAGGTCATCCTGATTCTAAGAAAATGTACCACAGATGAGAAGACAGTATCAGAAAGCCCATACTTAACCTGCATGCCTGATAAGCAAAGCTAAAGTATCCCTTTTGAGACTTCAGTGAGTACTTCTGCATAATCTTGTCCCATTTATTTACACAAGAGCCATTAGGAACGTAGAGGGATTCAGACATCCTAGTAACACACTTGTCTTAAGGTGGCTTAAATATGAAGACAACTAAGACAAATACTCTTCACAGAGCTGATACCTCACAGACAGTGAAACAAGTGCATGACTATTTACTGGACCTGTCTCTCAGAATATGCAGCGCCCAGTATCTGTTTTCTACTTCATTTATGGCCTGGCAAGTCTTGCTGTGATGGTTTCAAATATTCCTACCCCAAGGCGTCTGATTTGTCACACTGCAGAAGGTTCTGTTCCTGTCATGGCATCAGGAGAAGGGAACATGCATGCCCTTGCCTCAGCCATTTCCATTCAGAGCCTTGTGTAACAGCTTAAGTTGCTAGAGAAAGAAAAGTAAAAAAGGTATCTCTGCTGTGAAAGGCTTTCTGCTCTGCTAGCAGGACAGTTGTGCCTGGAAAAGGGCTGTTAAAAAGCAAATGAGGTGGTAATATCTCATGCTGCTGCAGTATTTCTTCCTGGAGTGTGACAGCCCTTCTTCCTTAATTACAAAAAGGAAAGCTTCAATTTAAACTGTTTATAGTCTTCTTCAATGAATGAACATAATGCTGTCATATTCTGATGTGCATTTTGAGACCTTAATCCCCCTGCCTGAGGCACAATGTTATATTGAAATTCTTACGTAAAGATTTGGCATTTTAGATTTATTGATTTTGTTTTATTTTAGTAATATGAAACAAGCGAAATCAGTAAGACAACAAAGGCACCCAACCAAAATATTGATAAGTTTGTGCTTTTATGAAAAATGACAAATAAAATACCATATAAATTATATGCTTTTAAGCACCCAATCTAGTCCCTGCAACTGAGCCAGGGTCTGCGATACTAATTGAACACTTGGCATTAAATTATCTGGCACAGTGTTTCAGTGAAGCTGTGGCACATAAGAGAACATTGATTTGGGAAGCCCACAGGAGATAATTTTGTAAGCTGCTTCATGACTGGACAGAGTATGTAATTTAACCTCTTAAGAGAACAAGGAGGTCTCCCTGAGGCTTAAAGTTCCTGCTCTGTGGATACTGCTTTTGCTTGCTCAGCTTTTACTTAAACAGCTGTGCAACCTTACTGAAGCTGAACGTGTTTAAGGGGTTATATTATCTTGTTTATGTGCTGATAGCATGCTATGTGCTGTAAAGGTCACAGCTAAAACTACAGTTTAAACTCTGAAGAGTTTAAATACATTCTAACATAAGGAGTTTACTGCCTGGAAGACAAACCTCCCACACAAATGAACTGCAGACCTAGAATATAAGTGTATCATAGGGCAAGTTTGCTTTAGACCTCCTCCCCATGTGCCGCCTTGTGTCTACTTAAAAACAGAAGGGAAGAAGCAGAGCCATAGCCAGCCCTCTTCTCTGCATCATGCAGCTGGCCTAGCCTGCAAAAAGAGAGCAGTGTGTGCTTTGAGTGGGATGTCATAGAAGGTACAGTGTCTCTGAACATCTCTGGAGGGATGCAGCCCCACACTAACCTCTCTACATGTGGCTATGGCTAAATGACAACATCCAGCTGTATGTATCTTTGTGTAGCTTTAGATGCTACAGCAGAAGGCTGTATTTTACATGGTTAGAGAGGTATGTATTTTACAGAGTTGCAAAATTTAGCTTGCTTTAGCATTTCTTGGCCACTTACTCTGAAACATTTCAGAGTGGCACGTCTTCATTTCATCTCAATGACTGCAAATGTCATCAGAGCTGAAAAGAGACAATGCAGTTCTTTAGAGAACACTGGGCACTGTAAGGAGGAAATGCAAGTAGGAAGATAAAAAAACCTGCCAAAGTCAAATGAAGTTAAAGAACTCCTGAGATAATTTTGTTGAAAGGGTATATAAAAATCATATGACTGTGACTACTCAGGGTTTCATTTTCCTCTGCTGTAAAGCTATTGCATGATTTTCTCATTTAAGGGCTATGTCTATTTGAACAGAGATTGTTAATCACAGTGCAGCTTTCCTGCAGATAACCATAGTAAAGCAATGGTTGGTTCAGTCTGGTTATTTGAGACTTTGTTCTGGGTCTTGCATATCTTCTATTCATCTTTTGAACAAAGATTTAAAACATGAAAGAAATAATTTCTGCTAATTCCCTTAAAGAGTATTACTGCAATATGAGGAGATGCTTTCAAAGGTGATGTGTTTAGATTGGCAAAATAGCTTTATAATTCTAGTTTGCAAAAAGTATAATGAAGAAGCCACTGTCTGATAGCAAAAGGAGGAAAATTACGTGCGAATTACTGCAAAGTAATAAACCCAGGGTTGCCTATACCTGGTGAAAATATAAAATGATAGAGAAAATTAGTCAAATCAAAACTTCCTTGTACTGATGGCTCATTTTGGCTAGGTGTAATGCAGTTGTATAAAGCATCTTCCATTTGGATGACCAGGCTAGACAGCAGAGCCATCCATGGAAGAGCAAACCTCACTTGTCTGTCACAGTCCTGAGTGAACACGTAGGAAGCAAATGGGCAAATTGCTGGTTCAACCCTGTCTCTGCGCCTCTGAGGGCAGTTGAGCAGATGTGAATGGGAGAAAACAAACAGTTCTCTAGCAAAGGAGCTGAACAGCTTCCTTGCTTTTGCCCGTAGCAGCATTAGAGGTAGAAAGGAGCCGAGTGCTCCTTCTGGTGTTGGGAAGCAAGATATTGATGAGAATGAGTCTGATGCCAAATTCTTAATCCTCAGAGAGCCATCACTATTCTTTAGAGCTCACCCAGGGTCAGAATATTATATCTAACTCTTCTCTATTTTCAGCTTGTGTAGAAGATAACTTTTTATTCTATTTTTAGTAAGGAAGAAGTTGGGTACTAGTCAAATGTAGCGCTTTGAGGCAGTGCTTGGCTACTGAAGTTTTAAGATACTTTGAATTATGTGATATTTCTAATTAAATGGAAAATTGTTGAGTTTCAGCAAATGTTGCTGTGAAGCTACCAGACAATCCAGTTATAATTATTAATTATGCCTTGTTTATGCCTTGAGAGATGTCCAGGGTTTGGGGGGTGTGTGTGTGTTTTGTTTTGTTTTGTTTTGTTTTGTTTTCTACAAGGAGTTATCCTTTCCAAGGACTACAGAAGGCTGATGATTGAGGGAAGCACTGGGTAGGCTGAAGCCATTCAGATTTCACAGTCAGGGGAAAGCAGCTTTGGTTCAAATGAGACTAAGCATACAGCCTGGCAAGGTCTCTGGGCTAGATAGCAATAAAGCTGAATTCAATATATTTTCTAAAATATTTATTAAACCACCTTTCTAGTGAGCGAGAAGATATCACCAGAAGAACAACTATGCTATTACAGGTTTGATTAATGATAATTAATAATAATCTAGCCTTTCTGTAGCCAAAATTGGAATCTAAGCTCCAGAATTAAGATCTGGTCTTGACTCCAGTCTTTCTCTTTGCCTGACTTTCTGGACTGTTTAGACCGAGATGTGGAATTGGCTTTGATATGCCTTGAGCCTTCCCTTTAATTTTTCCTGACTGGGACTTGGGAACAAAACTGTCTTTGTGGCTGCACAAAAAACTTCCCACAGTCCCCCAGTGTGCAGCGGCACAGAACGCTGGCACTGAGTGGCAGTGCATGGCACACTGCTGCTGTATCATGGGACTAGCAAAATGTATATAGTAATTGCAGATATCTCTAGATAACTGCTGATAACTTTGCAGATAACTCTGTTCAGTAGGCAGTAAGAAGGACAAACTCTAGTAAAAACACAGTAGACAGCAATCTGTGGTGTTAATGAAAGCACCAATAATTTTGCAGACTGGAAAAATCTGTCTCGAACCAGAATCAAGGGAAGGAAATGCAATGCTAGTTAGAAATAACAGCCCTAAACTGGTGTTATTTAGGATTGAAAATGGGATGCCTGACTAGTTCATTACCTATATCACCAAACAAGTGCATTGAGGTAACCGTGTTTGCTTTCCGGGGACACTAACAGCAGTGACCAACTACTATCTTGAGAGGCATCAGAGAAGGTCATGAACAAAACCAAATGCATGAACTTCTTCAGTCTACTAATTCAGTTTCCACTAGCCAAATAATTGCACAAGTTTTCTGAGTTTTCAAGAGCATAAATTTATGGCAATGTTCTCTTCCAAGTGATCTTTAAGATAAAATATTCACAAAGGTGGAATTCGTTTCCACGGTTTGTTTTGGCAGTGACTTGACCTGAAAATCCTTACATGGAAGGCAGGAAAATTGCACTGCGGGAAGCTTGCACGGTGTGACGCCACACCCTTTAATTTCCTCTTCTTTTAGGCTTGTTAGACTCATTGCTGAGTCATCACTGAAGGAATGTGAGCTTTTCCTAAGAAAACAGCAGTAGTGAAATCTCAGCAAAACCGAAGGGAATCCCAGATGTATCTGAGTGCAGACCCTCTGTTGTGTTTGGTGAGAGACAGCATTGAATGCTTGATGCCCTTAGGATGTTTTTTTCAAACACTTTTTCACTTTACCATAATAGAGGTTATCTGCAAATAGCACATTTAATGCAAAAAGCATTTAAACATCTTTTTTGGTCTTCAGGTGTAGTTAAAAATGAGTAATTTTAGTCAGTACATGTTGTTCCTGTCTGGCTTTTCAAGCTACTATTATTTTAATTGAGACTGCTTTTGTATGAAACCCCAGTATCGGAAGAGCTAATGAACTGCTGCTTCTGTCTCTGCATAGTGGCCCCTTTGTGGCCTTTACACAGCAAGGCTCTGGACCCGTATGCCCAGGAAACTTGAAAGTTTAGCAGATATTAGATGCTATATCCTTTTCCACTTAATTTAATTGCACATAAATTGCTTTTACCTGTACGCAGTTGAACTCTAACAGTTATATGGGTGTTTCAACTGTATGATTACAGCTATGAAAAACAAGCTAAGAGATGGCACTAGTGATCTGTCTTGCAGACATTTAACGATCACAATCACATTCTTAAGTCCTTGCAGGAATTCTCACTTAGCAGTTGCCATTGTCACCCTTTCTGTTCCTGCCTGTTGACCAGCTGTAGCTGCTACAAGACTCCAGGCATAGGAGAGGTTAGGCCGGAGCAGAGGACTAAGGCTAGCTGTCTTGTGTGTGTTTGGGGGGGAGCGAATGTAAGATATTTTTAATAATTGTATTTAGAAAGCTATGTACAAGAAGGTGATTTACTTTTCTGTTTTAGACACATTAGTAGCTTTGAATTCTATTCCTTGTAATGAATCAAGAAATTCAGATAACTAAACTCCCATTTCCAAGTAATGTAATTAAATAATGGAAAAGAAGGAGAGAGCCTCCAAGCGCAGGAGTGAAACAGCTTCTGATGGAAACAAAATCCCTCTAAGAACAAGTAGGCTAAAGGTTATGTGCATATTTAGGAAACATCCTGCTTCTTTATGTATATTTTTCAATACGATCTTTTTAAGGTTCAAAGCATATTTTACATTTTCTTCTGTCTCTAATCCATTGTATAAACTCTAGACCTTAAAACTCTCATTTGCATGCAAGTCTAAAAGAGGCTGGTAGCTGTTTCTTGCTTGCTGTTATGTAATTTTGTGCATAGTGAAAAGACTTGTGGTGATGGTGTGTTAAGTATCTTCACATACTGCTGCTCTTTGCTTTAATGTAAATGTCTGCTGTTCGAGGAATTTTTTAATTGCTGTTATAACTGATGTATGGCTACTACTGCTTCTGGTCAGAAAAATAAGTAGAATCAAGCCCTCTTCTGTAAATAAAACCTGTAATAGTCCACCTTCTGTCCTTAGGTACATTGTAGTATAGATCTGGAGCAACCATACTTAAACTGCCTTGAAGTAGCTGTGAACAGAATTACTAACTCTCACCTTGCAGCCCATCTATTTGTAAATGCCTCACAGTTAATTTTTTAAGTAGCTTTCAGGTAAAATGCAAAGTTTACCTCTACAAACTTGAATCTTAAACCTTGAAAAGTGTTACCTATTTACAGTTTTCTAAAAGGAAGGGACAAGAGGGAAAAGTAGGGAAGAAAGGGAAGGAAAATGGAAGAAAGAGGAAAAAAAGATAAATATAGAATGTCCAATATTTAGAACGTTAGGGAAAATTCACTATTTTTAATAAATCTTTAATGGCTTGGGAGTTGAACAATGCCTCATCTTTGGAGTACTTGTGATAGCAGATTGGGGCCTTAACTGCTAAAACTAATTCTAAATTCCTTTTAAGCTGAACTTGCTATCTAGATTTTCATTAGAAAGGGAATATAGAATTGAATTATCTATGTAGAGTTATATATAATCGATATTTAGTTAAAATATTATGCTGCAGTAATAAATAATTTGAATTTACAGAGATATAATTTAACATGTGAATATTTAATGAGTATTAGGTAAATAATATCAAACCATAAGCAAGTGATTTGAAGCTGGGAATATTTAAGAGTTTAGATTTCTGTAGCAGAGTATCTATCTATCTAGGCTGTTTTTTGTAGTGATACTGGTCTCCTCTAACACAGCTCTTTTCCTTTGTCTGGAGGTGTTCACCATTTCACCCACAAGCTTTTGAGTGCAACTCAAAGTGTGCAAATGTTAAAGCTTTAAAAGCACCTATTTTGCCTTAAGAAACTTTTAATGAGCCTTAAGAGCACCTATTTTGCAAGCAAATAGAGGTATTTGTCCTTCTGGTGCTAGAAATGTGAGAGGTAAAATGCATTCTCCATTACCACTGTATTTCATCCCTAATGTATCTTCCCTTTCCTGCTGACAGCATAATCACACAGCCAGAAAAGAAAAAAAAAAATTTGATTTCATCATCTCGAGAGCGGGATGGGATAAATCCTCTCTCCAAGTCATTCTGCAGAAGATGCTGCAAGAGGCCTATGTGCGCTTGGTGTCATGCCTTGGCCTGTAACCTTAGTGTTACAGTTGTGGGCAGCCTAAACAGCATAAAATACTCAACTCTTCTTCAAGGAAAAAGCACAGTCAAAGCTCTTTAACTTTTTCAAGGTTTCCTTCATACAATCATATAATGGAAAGACCTTTTTTTTAAAACTCATCACAAAAAGTCTTTATTTTTTCATAATTAATATTGTCCCTTGGTAGTTCTTAAAATGAGAACTGTGACACTTCCTTACCCATGTCTCAAGTTCTCTTTGCCTCCTCAGTGAATCTCCTTGAACTGCAAGGTAAACAATATCTTGAAGAAACTCTGTATCAAGTCAAATTGAAACTGAAATAAATTTCATCTGATGTTTAAATTAGAAGGTCAAAAAGGAAAACAGGTGATGGCTGTCTTTGAGGCCTGCCTGGGGTGCTTCTCCATCCTCCTCTCCCACTGACCTGTGAAGGCTGGGTCTCAGATGTCAGGGCAAGCTCTGGGTGCTCGTAATGTAGGACAAGTTTTTATTGATTCAAGTAATGTATGCAGTCCAGTTTCCTTCCAGGATTGCCCATATGAGAAAGAGTTTATATGAAAGGTCCAAAGAGATACAGCAGAGGTCCACAGTTTGGTGCTGAATGTACGTACAGAAGTCCTCAATGGAAAATATAACTAACAGGCAACAATATTATTTTATCCTGGTCCAAACACAGGCACACCACTCTGCAAGCCTTTCAGGGCTAAAACTGCAAATCCGCTTTCATGGACTGTGACCCAAGTGGTTTAAACTAGGTAATTTCTATTATTCCTGCTAACAGGATGTGTAAGCAGTGTAGAAATCTACAAATGCATGTGGTTGAGGACTACTGTAAAGTTTTAATTTGGGACTGAAGCTACAGCTTAGGTCTCAGTGTTAAAAAGTGAATTATGTATTGCATGGGCTCAGTCTAGACTAACAAATTACAGCACTGCATGAGGTACTGTAAAGAGAATTTGCACAACTTAAAACGCTGAGCAAATGTCTCTATTCTGCCTGTGTATGTAAGTGGGACCGATGTCAAGGGAGTTGTGCACGTGTATCTGAAGACCGCACAACCAACTGCTTGTGTAGCCAGACTGAGCAAGCACAAACTGGACAAAGAAAAGCCCTGAAAAAACAGGGGTATGCAAACTAGATGGCACATCGTTTTGTCTGGTAATTTCAAATCTATTGGCTGTTTTGTTTTTAAAATGAGATTCAATTTTCATACAAATGCTGGTTCCTAGTGAAAAAGGGAACTCAAGCCTTAAATTAGACACAAAAGAAATCTGGCTTGCATTTTTACCCCCAAGGTTTTCCCAGTTGTGCCTTACTTTTTTCACACTCTCACTGTATTTGTTTCTTTTTGTCTGCTGTTCTGACTCATGCTTTTTCATCAGTCTTCCCTAAGAACATCGTAACATAAAAACCTTCACATTTGAATCATATTTTCAAGTTATAATGTTTAAATGAGAGTTATATTAGGCAGAATTAATTTGCCTGTCCCTGTATAATAGCACTCTTTATGAAGACAAGTACTAAACCAGTTAAGTTTTAAACAGAAAAGTAAACTTTTTTTTTTTTGCTAGTTATTTAGATTATGATTTAGATTGCATTGCCCAGTTGCTGTTATGGTATTGTGGAAATTTTTAACAAACCATCTTAATGTTGTATTTATGTGCAAATATACCTAGACTGTTAATTCTTAGCAGCTGTTGGTAAGAAACATTCCTTCAGTACCACAGCAAGACCTGCTGTAAAATCTCTAAAGAATGCACAGGAATAGCAAACGGGCACAGAGCACACAGTTCTCCTTTGTCTTTGATAGTCTGTCACATACAAAACCTAGCTAACTCCTGAATTGACTATAAATCATTTCTGATACGTAAATATCATTCTGCTCAGCTACAGGAACTAACACACTTCCTATTGTTAGCCCTTTCTGAAAGAAAAAAGAAAGAATTATCCTGCCCTCAGGAACCTTCAGGAGGTGTAGGAGAGGGAGAAGAGCAGAGTTGTTTGCTGAGTTTGTTTCTACTCTTAAACTCTAGAGGGTCTTCACAAATGCAAATCTCATGACCAAACCAAAAGTACTGATAATCAGTGCCTTTAGCATGATTTGTATACTGGCCTATTGACTTAAACCCAAGAGATAGTCTGTTCTCTTGTCAAATAATTGTTGACATTATTTTGTAAAACTTAAGATAGGCTTCTGATTACTGCTTAACGTTGCAATATATTGGGCCAAACATTTGCTACTGACAGTCAAATACTTTTCTGAGAGAGAGAAAAAGAGAGCGAGGGAGATAGTGAGAGCTCAAGGGGGAGAGTTATGCCCTTCTAGCAGGACTGTTTCTGCAGCTGTTGTGTACGTTAATCCAGCGAGCAGATCTCCCAGCACTAAATATAGCCAGTAGGGTCATTTTACACGACAAAATAAATAAATAAATAAATAGAAAGTATTTAACTATGGTGTCACATTAAATTAGGTTTGATTTTGCTTAAGAAGGAAATCCAAATTATGGCATCTTGGTTTAAGGGTGAATACCAGAACGTAAATATTTCAGAATGTGGAGGGAAAATAAGCGGGAAGAAGAATACGGTCCTGGGAAGGAACTTCTCAGGTCATTACAATCTTCTGTTGACTCTTCGGAGGAGTCAGACTGGCTCCGAGGGATTTTGAGAAGCCCACCAATGCTATTCAAGCCCTATATAATGCTGCAGAACATTGTTTCTCTTTCACTGCAATACACATGCTTCAGCACAATTTAAGTCAGTCAGTTTTAAAGTGATTTGTGCCCTGTATATGTCTTATCAGCAATAATTAGCATTCAAATATACATGCTCATCAAACCCTTCTGCACCTGTGCTGCAAAATCAAAATCTGAAGTTGAGGGATTACCTTTTTTAATTCCTCCAGATGTTGCTGCCCAACCCTTGCAGTTAGCGATGACAATTATCCAGAAGTGTGAGATTAAAGTTAAGGAAGCGAGGGAATTCTTCGAGTCTTCAGGAACAGAAACAGCTAGGAGTCCATACAGGGAAGGAAGTTAACCTTTGTTATTGTGAGGATGGCTGTAAGGAGCTGGACAACCTGTCACCACCGGAGCAATAGCATTTGTCAGTTTGCAGGTCCCAAGTTATTTTGAGCAGCGTAAACCATGTGCCCGCAGAGCATTCCACCTCATTGGACAGGGAATCCACTGCTCTGACAGCACCTATGGGCACCGAGCGCCTTCTCCTCACTCATGAAACGTCCCCTATAGATGCTTATACGAGTTTTGCTGATTCATCCAAGAGGCACTGTAGTGGCATTGTATTACTCTTGTCAGCCGGTTTAGACTTCAGCCTTTTAAAATTACTAGTTATTGCTATTGTCTTTATGTTTTGATCAGAACTCCAAGATTACAGTCACTGGGAAACCCGTCAGACAGTAACAATGTAAACGTTTTGTAACTCCAAAGGCAAACTCAGCAAATGTGTGATTTAATAGTAAAATATTCCTGACTTCTTTGAAGCGTTTGATTTAATAAACACAGTGCAAAAATGCAGAAATCCTTAAGGATGGCCTGTAACTTCCAAGTCCTCAAAAAGCCAGCACTTCTAAACTTGTTATCGAATGCCCAGAAATAAACTGTTCGGGGAAAAGTAATTAAAAGAAGCAAGTGAAACTTGGCTGTAACTAAAACTGAGATATAAACATAGGTGGAATGATTTCAAAGTATTTTAAGCAGTACACAGAGAAACCCTGTTACTATATAGAGTTTCATTTCGTAAAACTGAGCTACTGGTTAAAACCTTGACTGACTAAAACCTACCACATCACTTGGAAGATGTAGAGACTAGATTTTCTTTTCTACTCATCCTGTACCCCAGCAACAGAAAATCTGTAATTCTAAACAGTTCATCTTACCAAAAATGCTGCTTGATTGTTGATACTTTATTAAAAATGCTTGTCACAATTCTGGTTTTAAAAGATGAATAAAATTTTATACATTTGTTATGGGGAATTGATATATAGCCAGTTCCGTAGCAAATGATGCAATTAGCTGGCTTTTTGACCATCTCCCAATTCTCTCAAAATGTTATTGAGAGAACGACTTCGCTAGAAAAGAGCTTCTCCTGTGGGATGTAGTTCTTCAGAAAGACGTTTTATGAGGCATAACAGTATGAAAAATCAGAGGTAAAGGCAATTCTTTTATGAAAAATTTCCTGATGCATTGGAGGTAGTTTTCTTTTGTTTCTCTTTTTGTAAAATATTGTCAGAACAGATTGTGAACATTAGTTTGTGGTGAGGTTTCTTCAGTGATGTGGAGAAGTTGTATAGTGAAGTCAGCCCTTCTTTTGGAGCCAGGTTAAGCGTTTTATGGTGATGTCTAATGTAACTTTATACTGGGACTAGAGATCTAATATGTTCTTTATAATATCTGTAACAGTAGATGTGAGCCATACAGTACTGACAGGAACTGCATGTTGATACTGTACTGCACGCTACTGTGGCTTGGACATGACAGTATCTGTAGATGTAGGCTACAAAGTCTGAAGCCTGAAAATAAAGTCTGCTATGTCTGATAACTGTAAATCCATGTGGACTTCTGCTGAGATGCAGTTATTATAAAATGTGCATGGAGTCTTGCTGAGCTGTGAACTGCTCTTTGTGCATGATACGCAAAATTAAGCAATCCAAAGTGACTATTCAATCTGATCCAAAAAAATATGCAAAAACTTTCCACTTTAAGAGAGAGTTTTATATAAGATGCTAGAATTGCAAAATCATTGAATAATCTGTGCAACAAATGAGCTAAGGGTTATGCAGAAAGTACAGCACTGAGAAACCATAAAAGTTATGAGCCTTTAGTGTGGCAAACAGACTGACCATTGTAACAGTAGGTGATACAAGGACAAAACTTCCAGGAAACACAAGAAATCAGAGCATTCACAGTAAATGTGCCAGGTCTTGCAGAGCTGTCATCTTGATAGAGCAACATCAGAGAATTTCAGATTCACTAGTTTGCAAATAACAGCATATAACCCATGAAAATAATGTTGTTGCTCTGCCTACTTTTTTAGAAGATGGTGAATTGAGGCTTTTGGCTGCTGAGCACTAAAAAAACACTTCAGGATATCATGACCTCCAGCTTTCTGTCCTTTTGTCTTTGGTGGCCAGCAGAAGGGGACATCTGCCTCTCTAGGATGAGGCGTTGTATCCTAGAATAAATTACATGAGCACTAATTCTCTCCAGATCTTGTCTGTCAAAGTCCAGAGTACCTTTACAAGCAGAAGGAGTGAGTCTTAGAATAGAACTTTGTACATGGCTGGTTGGCTGTTATTCCACAGTAGGATTATCGAACGGTAATTGTAAACCTTCAGGATTTATCATAAATGGAAAAGTCTTGATTTTCCAGATATAAGGATAAAATGAATACAATCTTATTAATGGCATGTGCTGAACCGTTAATTGAGAAATGAGATGGATTACACATTATTCGGTAGAGAACAATTATTTGACATGTGTGGACTGCCCAAAATTATATGAAGAGTCTGCACTGTTTTTTGGGCGTCATCTGGAGGCATCCCTTAATACCACACATAGTGTCCAGCTTGACAGCAAGCCTGTGAGTACAGCTGGGGCTGGAAGAAGCCATCTGAAGTACAGCATTGGAGAGTTTTAGAGCCTTAGAACATAAGAAGGACAAGGCACCTGAAGATCTGCAGAAGTCATTATCCTTTTAAACACTGATCTACCACCATTGTTTTTTAAACAGCTCAGAGAAGAAGCAGGGCTTAGCTTATTATCCCAGAGTAACTGAGGCAGATGAGCCTTCTCTGGGACATATGCTTGCCATAGTTGCAGTGATTTCAAGGTTACAAGTAAGCCCATAGTACATACAGGTCAGTATCCTGTACCTAGCATATAGCATATATTTGCTTAATTAGTTTGGAATAAGAAATTCTCCAATTCAAGCTACCTCAAGCTCACAATTACACATGTACAAAAATTTATTTTGGCTTTAGAGGTTAGTGCTGGAAATAGTGCTGACAGCTGCAAGTTGGCAGTAAGCTTTGGGACATACATTACAGGGCACCCTGATTAGTTAGATGCTTACCACAGAAGCTAGTGATGAAAAACAGCTGGACAAACCTCAAAATTGTATTCTGAGCAGGAATACCACCTTAGAACAAAAGACATAAAACGGAGTGCTGCTGACATTTAGGCTGGAAGCGGAGAGAAGACAGAAGCAGGACCAGGAGTGGCCATACACATGGAGCCAGACTGAGCATCCAGCACTCCAAGAGAGAAAAAAACCCTGCACCAAGCTGAATGTTAGCAGTGCAACTTACAGGATAAGAGGGCATCAGTTCCACAAAGAAAAACTTCCTGGCAACACATTTTAACAGCTGGTTTGTGAAGTGACTCTAATTTTAATTAAGCTCAACTGGACCAGACCAAGCCGCTTGCAGATCAGGTCCAGTCAGTTTACACACAGCAGCTGTCTGTGTGCCTGTGGGGAGATCGAAGCAGTGAGAGTTTCTGCTGGTACTCTTTAAGGGCAAGTCTGTAAAATGGTGCTGTAGCTCAGGTGATGCTTCCTGACTCATTCAGCCATTATAACTTGATCTGAATTCTTAAGGAAAATGTAAATTTATCAATGATTTAATTGCATACTGTGGACACATCAGTCAAGAAGCATGTGCAGACTCAGAAGAAGATGTTCCAGTCACAAAGAGTCCTAAGAAGCACAAGTCACAGAGTTTGCCACAATTATGTTTCCTCCAGGAGGTGGTCAGTCACTGTCAGTGCTCCTTGCCACCATTAAGCTGATGAAGGTGCTGTACAACACAATAGAAATTTGCTCTTGATTTAGAGGAACAGAGTACATGCTTTTGAAAATCAAATACTGCCTATAAGACTTAATCACAGGTTTCACATGGACTTTATTAAAGCCCAGTCTACGAATGAAAAGACATCAAAAACCCCAATAACATCATACTAATAATTACATAATAATTACACTTACTCTTCAATTTTCATATATAAAAGTTTTGAGAAAAGACACCAAACCCAGCTTAGCATACCAGTTTTATTGATTTTTTTCTGAGCGATAATTGGGAAACACCCAATATACAGTACAACAGCAGACTTTGTTATTGCCCATAAATATGTGCAATAGCAGCAATAATCATTGTGTTCTTGTGACTACCACATATGACCTTTAGTTATATAGAGCAGGAAGACGGTGTTTAAACAGCTATCTTACAAACAGAAAATGTGGACAGATGGGGGGAACTGGAAAAGGAGGAAAAAAATCTCACCATGTCTAAACAAGATCTTCTAGAAGACCATTTTTTTGCCTGTGGTTGTAACCCAATTCCAAATTACTGTCAAAAATATTGTCTTTGTAATTGATCCTAGATTTCTGATAGGGTTTTAGATTGTGATTTATAAAAATTCCCATTGAAAATTCTGGAACCAAAGTACTAAATGTTCCATTTCTTTAAAAGCTTCCTTAAGGTTCTTTACAGTCAAGTTCGAGTGCGGTAGTGATTTTGCAGATCTCTCCAGAGCCTTGTGGAGCACAGAGTTGTACCCACTTTTGGTTTGCATCCCACCACCCACTGGTCTTGCTCATCCCAAGGCTGAACTAATTTCTTTCTATGTAGAGTATGAAATAAACAGTGCGTTAGACAAGTTTGCTCTAATGGGCTGAAAGAGGAACTTCAGAAGAGAGGCTTAGCAGACCTGTAACCATTTTGCTGGTCAAATATGAATGTTGACTCATAAAATACCCACTTTGTCTTTTGTTATACTAGCTTATTGCAAGGGCAGTGAATTGCTCCCTACCTGTGCAGCTTTGGACAACAGCAATGATGTCTTTTCTTGACTAATGATTTTTAAAAACAATCTTATATAACAGGTTGCATCAAACTTTTGCTTCTTTGGGCAACTGCTTGTCTCTATAGATCAGTATTTGCTGTGTGCGCTCTACAAATCATTGAAGTCTGGTAGCGCTGACCCCAGAAAGAAGGCTGATGTGAGCCAACCCTGCACCCAGAGGTGGTGGTAACTTTGAGGAGATCCTACTCAGCCACGTGAGCACTTCCAGGTAGAGCTCATGCACTTTCTATTTGAACCATAAAGGGAAACTATCCACTTTAAAATTTGAATGCTAGCAAATTAACCCAGCTGCTTGTAGAATGTTGTTTAGATATCCCAATTTAAAGGAATAATTTCCCTTACAAAAGGGAGAATGTAGAAGAACCTAATAAAACAATAACTACAGAGGGAACAGTAAAATGGTTGCAAACAGACCTTTTTTGCATTAGTAGTCCAAAACAGACCATAAAAGGGGATCTGATAATGCCAGTTCTACTGTCTTCACCTAATTTGGGACACTGTGTCATTTTGCTATGTTGTTTCAGGTCTCCAACCAAGAGACCACTGGTTGGCACCAACTTAGTCAGATGCTGGTACAGGTTTGCTGGATCTGGCTGTAGCTGATACAACGATGGACCTGTTTTCGTCAGATTATATGTAAGAGAGGGCACTAAGCCAAACACTGTGTTTGTACTTTTGCTGTTCTTTTCTGGGTTTTGCTTTCCCCTTTTCTGTGGCTTGTCTAATTTGTTCTTCAGATAAAACAGGATTAGACCTACAGATCGATCCATTTCAATTTGCTTCTTTACCTTTCTTCAGAACATACACCTCCAAAACATCTAAAAAGGATGTTTATAGCCATAATTAATACCAGCTGAACAGATTGTCAGAGGGACTGGTACAGAGTGGAGGTATCTTGTTACCTAAATCTACAGGAAAAGGAAATACAGGAACATTACTAAAGTCAAAGCCATATTATATACTTTATATTTTGATTATTTGAACTTCTTCTTCCTTTATTTGTATTGTAATAAAAGTTTATTTTTTTTCTCCTGGTAGCTGTTTCTATGGTTGATATTAAGCAGACCTGACATCTACACTGTCTGCCTTTGTTAACCACTTACTGTTGTCCAGAGACAGGGTCATATACATGAATGCTTTTGACTTGGGGTTGAGATTAACACACACTGCATTATGGACTGTATTTTTAAAAGTGGATTAAAAGTCAGTCTAGTGAGGCGTATTTTGTAACCACACTGTCTCTATTTCCAATTACACATTCGTCAAACAGAGATTTACAGTGCAGTCCTTATTCTTATCACTTAAATGGCATTGCACATCTAGAACAGAGAACAGGATTTCATCCAGACTACTTACAAAGAAATTCCAAACCCCTTAAAGAGCTGAGTGACTTCACTGAGCACCCGTCTGTAAGTGCTTTTAAGATAGAAGAACGGAATAAGTTGGCTTATTTTGTTTTGGCTATATTTGTGGAAACCTGATTAATATGAGTTGCATGGTAATGAGGAAATTATACTTAAGAGGTTCTTGCCTTCTGTCTGAACTAAGAACTTGTATACCATTTGTATGAAATATAGGTTATCTTCAGTATCTTTTTTCTAATCAGGTACAGTGGCTTTCCAGTGTATGTATTTGCTTTATATTAGAGGCCCTGAGGCCTACAGCAGATTAAACACAAAGGGACAGGCAGCTGGCAGGAGCCTGAGGCAGCTCAGATCTGGACCTTTAGGGTTTTAGAGTAACCAAAGCAGAATGCACGGCTGGTGTTTTGAGCATCAAAGGCTTTTGTGCCTGTTACAGACAACTAGAACTGTAGAGAACATCACTTCTAGTCAGATGTTTAATAGGACAAAACATTCAATAACGTAGTTGCCAAAATTATACTTCATGAGACACATTTCTAATTAGAGTGTCTTAAAGGATTGTTGCTCTAAGAGAACACAGAGAGGGCATTCATGGATAGTCTACATTTTAAAAATAATTTCTTGAGACCTCTTGCTTCCCAAGCAGACTTAGATGAGAGTTTTGGTGATTGATCAGCAGTGTGCTTGGCTGTCAGCTCATCTCTGGACTGGTGGTCATCAGGTCACCTCAGCTAGGTAGGGATGGGATAAACGGTTTGGAGGACAGCAACAGGATTGTTCAGTGAGGTGACTAGAGGAACGAAAGACGAGAGCTTGACATGCGTAGGTTAGGTAGCAGGAGAGCATAGTTTGATAACAATTTCCTGAAATATGGCAGAAGCAAACTCCGTGGAAAGGAGAGACTGTGTATGGTATATTACAATGGTGCAACAGGATGAACTGAGAAATGATCAGTCTGAAGGGCCACAGCTGGGGAAGAGAGATTATATTCATACTTACTAGGAACCTATCATCTCGACACATGGTGGCAGCAGAAAAGCATGGCAGTCTTTGTGCTGACAAAATGCAGCAGTGGCCTGTGGAGTTAGGGGAATCGTGTTGTCTGGATATAGCTAGGAGACTCAGTGCTAGCTGCTATTATTTGACCCCTTGTGCGTAGCATTCAGAAAGCAATGACTCTGCCTACCTCTCTGATTGTACAGACAAGGGAAAAAATCAACTTCTGCAGAAGTTCTATAGATCCATGGGTTTTAAAATTTTCCTCCTTTGTATTAAATCAGTGCTGTTTTGTAATGAAAACATAACTAGGATATCATTCCCAAATGCTGAATCTCATTAGGTGGCTGATTTGAGAAATGGTTACTGTTTTACCAGTACTTTAATGTGTCACCTTATTCTGCAGACTTGAGATCAGTTTACCATCCCCTCCCAATATTCTGGCACTCTTCCCCTTATGCTGCCTCATCTGTCTGGAACGCCTTCCCTCAGGCCACTGAGTCACCTTACCACTTTAAGTGTTGCTTGTTTCATTGTAATTTTAAACTGACTTGCATTATAACATAATTTGTAAAAATTTATATGAAGATGCACTGCAAAAATGGTATCAATGGACACTGATGAAGTTTCAGAAAACCTGATTGTTTAGGATACGACTTTACTGACAGAATTAATTTTAAAGTAAGGGTCTTTTTTATCAAAACACAAGCAAACTTTCAGAAGGGACAGAGATGAGTAATTTGATAGTACCAGCTTATTAAACACCAGCAGTATTAGAATCACTCTGTCTAGCTAAAGAACAAGTGGTATTCAGAAAATGTAAGCTCACTTACCAAAGTAAGGATCATGACCCAGAAAATTACCTCAGAACAATGATAGCAGGAAGTACTGACCATTCTGACTAGCCATGCAAATTGTTAACTATGCCAAATGTGACTTTTTCATGAGTATGTAAGTCAGAGAAAGAAAGAGAGAGAGAAAAAAAGAGAGTATGATATACCTAACAGGAAACTAAATAAGACCTCTAATTCATTTTAAATAAATCACCTAGTAATAAAATATGCTTATGACTGCTTTCCCAGGCCACATTTAAGCCAGTGGTTCTGCTTATGCAGTTGTCAGTCTCCAGAACCATCTAATGTCCAAACAGTCAAAATACTAATTTGCTCAATGGAAGGAGTCAAAAGTTATATCACAGGATTTAAAATATATTCTGATCTGTTAAACCACGCATATTACAAGCCAAATTTAGACCAACTGGTACATCAGTGACATGCAGTAATGCCATGTGCTATCACACAAGTTATCAAAAGGAATTTTTGTTCTGCCTAGGGTGCTTTTGAAAATGCTTTTTTAAATGTCTCACTTCTTTTTGTTTCAGAAAAGGAAGAATATTGGAAGACTCCAAACTGTGACACTTAGAAAGAAAATATGAATGTTGTGGTAAGTATTTTTCATTTACTCTGATTAGCAAAAGCCTTTCAAAGCACAGCAAAACCTTTTTGGCATGCTTAATGGGTGGTGTGGAGCTGTGGAAACTCAATACTTGAACTACATTTTAGACATAGTGCTCTTAAAGTGTATGCTTAATGTTAAATCAAGACAACATAGTAAATCAAGAAAACATCTATTTTATAAAGAAATATTTACTATTTTGAAAATTCAAAGGCAGCATATGAAGACCAAGCCTATGTTTTCATTAAGTGGTTAAAAAGATATACTTCCAATTTTCTTGTGTATTTGTTGAAAAGCTAAGGGATTACCTGTGTAGATCCAGTTGTATATTCTCATTCAAGGTGTTAATATAACTTCATACTGTCCAAGAGTTTGACATCTGAGTGACTAGAGGCAGTCACCTAAGTCTTTACTCACCGCTTTTTGAAAATCAGAATACTTGTTTTGAAGACACATACTTCTCAAAGTCTCAACCATAATGTTTATAACCCATGGGTACTGTATATGAAAACTACTCCTCCTGTATTGAGTGGATTTGTTTTGTTGTGCATTGAGCTGTTGAATAGGATTTGAGGTGTTTCAGTGAACAGAGAAGTTTAAGTGGTGGCTGGAGCAGGAAGGGAAGCCAGAACTGCTGGTATGATGCTGTGGTGGATAGAGTTTACATGAAATGCATTTCAGTTTGCTGGCGGCGCTGCATGAAAGGAGTATAAACTTGTATTTTTTCATATTTGACCTACTCAGTTGTGGGTTTTTGAGCTGTGATATAAACCCATCAAGACTCAGCTGATTTAAATTGGCATTAGTTCCATTGACTTCCATTGAGAAACAATTTACCAATCTGAGGGTTTGACCTAGAGGAAACAGGGAAAATGATGGCTTTGAGTTACTGGGTAGGGAGGGCCAAGAGAAAGAACTTAGTGGGAAGAACTTCCAGAGTTTTCCCAGCTTTAGTCAAGATAATAAAGTTTAAAATCCAAGAACCAATGAATAATTTGATTCCCAAGACTGAGGCCTCTAATAAGAGTCTCCACCTCACAGATATAGCTACTTTCTGTATGCTCCACAGGCTCCTTTTGGTTGTATTATGTAACCAGTTAGGGAGGGATGACAGTGCTCCAAGCAATATTGTTTCCTTTCCTGGTTTTGAAAAACTTAGGAAAGAAACTCTTTACATAATTTATGCTTCCTAATTCTGAAATACTTGTTCTCTCTTTATGTGGGGCAAGAGAAAACCTTTGGTTCTTTTGCAGAAATCTCTCTGGTCTAGATCCTGAGATGCAGGATTTGATGCAACCAAATGTTCTGATTATATCAGAAAATATGTGATGATGAATATATTATTAGTTTCTAGTTTTATTCTTGTTATGTTGATCACTATATGTCCAAAGAAATTATGGCAGAGGCAAGTATGATATTTGAATCTTTAATTTCTCAAATATTTAAAAAATTAAGTTTCCTGAAATATAGCTATAAACATAAATTTATTTGGTAATTCTTGAGCTTTTAAATCTCACTTCAAAATATGTAAATTTAAATTATATTTTAAATTATATTTTAAAAAACCATTTTAATTCTACTTGTCAAATGGTATTTCTTTTAACTTGCTGTGATTTTGTTAGAAAACATCAGGAAAATTAATGTAATAACAGTATCTGTTTTGTTGTTACTTGGGCAAAGAGTGAGTTCCGTATCCAGTCAAAATTAGCTGTGAAACTAATGGTGTAGGAACTTCTAAAGTGAAGACTTTAAAGTTGTATGTATTGCTATTAACTATTTTAAACTCTTAGCCAAAAGATAACAGTTTTCGTAAATTTTACTTGAAAATGTGCAGACACTGTAATCCCCAATACTAGATTCTTAAGAGATCATTGCTGATATAACTCACTGGAAATCATGACTATTTGTAATGGTTACAAACAAAACACTTCTAGGTTCATGTCTATTATAATTCTGCAGGGAAGCCAGTAGGGATTATTATAGTTATGAACAGACTATTTTAATGCTTACGGTTATTATAAACTCAGAAGATAACACAAACAGGTTTATAATGGTGATGAGTTATTTAGAGGCTCAAACTTGAACAAGCGGTCAGGAAAAATTATAAAGGTCACGTGTCATATGCCTCTCAGGAAAAGTGATTTTTAATCCTAATGCTGCTTATTACTTGGCCATAAGGCCAAATAAGCATTTTTGTCGTTCATTTTACTAAAAAAGAGAAGAAGCTATCCTCAAAGGAATTTAATTTGTAATACTTATACTGTCAAGAGCCAGTTTGCCCGAGTTTGCTACAAGCTTGTAAGCATATAATACTGTTTGTATTTAATTCTTTGAATTTGCAAAAGTTTTATCACATTGGGCACAATATTTTTTTACAAGTCTATGGGCTAAAAAATGTTGTGGCAGTGTTTTCTGATGAAATTGGAGTTTCAAGCTGACTTGCCTGCTTGTAATCTGTCGCATTTTGGGTGTCTCCACTGGGTCATGGGGGGAAGAAAAACTGCTGTGTCTCAGTTTGATACTGTGGAAACGCTGTGTCTTTTCCTCAGACAGTCTGGGGAACAATCTCTCTTGAATCTCCAGGGATCCAAGCCTTAGGACTACTTTCAAATTTGTATCTATGTATGTTTACAATTCATTTTGCTGTTCTAGAACCCTGCCCAGAAGCTGGAAATAGCCCTCTTTTATGGAAGTAAATATATGTGTGTTAAGCAGGGACTATCCAGTACCCCTCAAATGGTCATTTCTGATTGGGACCAGTGATCATATTTAGTGGTGTCCTAGTGGCTTGCTGACATTAATGATACGAAAGCCTTCATCAATCAGATATAGGTGATGAATCACTGCTCCCTCCCGATCCAAGAAAAAAAAAGCCAGCTAAATGCAATGGAAGGTTGGCACAGGTGGCTGCTCTACTGTTTCTGCTTCCAAATGATATACAGTTGCTTTGGCCTCCCCTTTACAAGCTTGAAGTTTTAAATTGAAACAGTGTTTTGTATGCTGGTAGACCAAATAAACAAAGAAACCTTATCCCCAAAACATTGCCCCAAGATCTTCAGGAGAGAAATAAGAGCCTCTAAGTCACTCATATTAAAAAATCAACAAGATTGTCAGCATTTTGCACAACTCCAGTGTCAGTAAACAGAAACAAAAGATTACAAGTTTGTGGCAATTTTTCTTCCCTAAATGGGAGCTTAGTAAGTATTAGCATAGGAGGTCTCCAGGAACATGAGGAGTCAATAGGTTTCTCTGCGTACAAATTGTGTGTAGGTAGCAGCAGTGATTCTATTTTTCACACAGTTGTGAGGATTTGATTACTCATCTCATACAGCTCACTTTCCTTCTGTCTCCAAAATAATTTTTTTTTTTTGAATCTTTTATTCTAATGCTGAGGTTGAGACTTACATCGTAGGAAATTCAGAATTACAGTCCTCCAAGGACTCCATGCTCTGACTGCTCATGTATAATTTCTGTCGAGCTCCTTAACAACCTCTACAGGAGAAACCTCTTTTTTTCATCTGTCCAATAGTCTTCGTCCACTGTGAATATTTAATCCACTTTTTGAACAGAGATGCCCTGTACTGTAGTTGATACAAATGGCACAGATTCATTACCACTTTGACACCACATTTCAGTCCATGCTATACCAAATATCTGTCAGTTGCTAACTGCACCAAAATAGATCTCATAGTATCATGCCCCCCCTGGGTTTCAGTAAAACATGTGAAATCATGAGTCTTACGCTGAATTAAATCACAAAAGCTGCAGAGTACTGTCCAATCATCTTACTAAACAGAAATATCTTTGTTGCAAAATAGTCCCATATTTTTGAGCAATAACTAGTAGCAGAAACAGCTGGATATAGTTTGAACATAGTGGTCACAGTTTGTGCCTCAGAGTTATTTTCTTCTCAGCTATTCGCAGAGTCCCACCATAGGAATAGAGAAAACAGCATGTCCTGACAATTGTTTAGGCACAGGGCCACAGGCTATTACACCTAGCTGATGGTGGAATCCTCTGCTCCTCAAGACACATGCTGTATTGTCTTCTCTCCTAGGAATCAGCCCTAACATCCATTTCATGCCATGCCTGTTGTGACCTCTGATAGTCAAATGTTTCCTTACAGTTTATTTTTTTTTTCCTCATCTGCAAGTGTTATTCTGGTCTAGAACCTTTTCCTTCACTATTTCTGTTCCTATACCCAAACACATCCATGCTTATCTTCCTACAGCCTGGAATTTTTTTTTTTCCTTTTTTTCCTTACTTCTTGTAAAGCCAAGGACTTCATCACCCAAGAAATAGGGTGGGGAGAGACCTGAATATCAGGAAAAATTCAGTCTGGCTCAACAGAGAGGGGGCTTTATCATGGTATTTCTGGTTTCCATACCAGCATGATTTTTTCTTCCATTCCCAGTTCTATTCCAGTAACAACAAACTTAATTCTGTGAAGTAAATGCCAGCTCCCACCACACCTCTAAGAAAAGAGACCATCTGTGTTATTTTCAGTTAGTTTTCCCCTCTGCTGTCTCACAATCCCCCTGAGAGAACAGATCCCTCCACCCCACCTCTGTTTACACGAGCACCTTTCTCCTTTCACAGTCAGGTCACCCTGTGCTTGGGATAAGAAACAACACTAAACAGTCCAACATGGAAATTTGCAAAGAAGCCAAGAGTGCTCACCATGAAGTGGTGTGACCAGCCTGTGTGTGAGCCTCAGTTCTGGTCCTCTCCTGTGCCTCTTTGTTCTCTTCAGTGCAGGCTGCTACCTTTCTGCCTGCTCTTTACGAAATAGTAAGAAGGCTAATTTTAGGGTGCTTCATCATCCTGCCATGCAAAGACACAGTGTCATGTCAGAATCAGCAGCATGTGGCACCACTTGGAGCTGCTATTTTATAAGCTGAGATTCAGCATGTTCTCAAATTGGTCTCTGTAGGGCAGAACTGGCTCAATTCTTGATGTTACATTCGTGTAGGATTGCATCTTAAAGATCAGTTTTGGCCTGACCAAAAGCCCAGTTTAATGACATGGGAACTGGTGTCTCAGCATCCAATGCTTAAGCCGTAAAAACGGTGTGAATTGCCTGGTGTTCAGTTAGCACCTGGGCTGCTGATCTATTTATAACAGAAAAATTATCTATTTATAACAGAAAAATTCATGTAATAGTGTGAAACATCACTGCAATAGGAAGAGAACGTGCCACATGTGGGAAAGGGCTGCACTCCCAACCCTCTGTGTAGGATGCTCGAAAATGTTCAGCATCTTCAGCCCCAACCTGCAGGTGCCTGGGCACTTGTGTGGCTTCTGCCATTACTGCCAGGACACGGGGTAGTCACTCTGAGTGCCAGCTGCAGTTTGTGTGGGCTTGGGGATATTGGATCTGTGCAAGAGCTTCATACCTAATGCAAAGGTCAGCTTGTTTCCTTCATTGTAGTCTTCCTGTCTGGGATTCATCCTTGTCCTTCACTGCTTTTCCATTTTCTTTACATCCGTCACCCTATAAATAACATTCTTTTGGCTATTTCAGCTATATTTTGTGGCCTGAGAGGATAAGGGGAATAGGACGTTGCAGGTTTTTGGTTTTGCTTATCTTATTTGAAGATATGACTCCTCAGCTTATCCTTAAACAGCTCCCTTAATTGGCTGCCTCGAGTTAGACACAGAACTTGCAATATTGTCGATTTAGTATTTATATAGTGATGTACCTTCACAAACAGGTCAAAAACTATTTAGTTGGGTTTTTTTTTCACCATATCGCCATCAGTTAATAAATAGTTGGTCTTACGGGTAAGCACATTGCATTTGAGCTAACCAAAAGCATAACAGTGAGCAGGGTGGGCAGACAGAAAACTAAAACATGCTCAGCTATAAAGTAGCAGAGCGTATAAACCACATACTCAGTGTGTTATGTGTGGGTTACGTCTGTCTACATAGGCACTTTCATTAATTCACTAACATCCAAATACTGATACTGTGAAGACTATAAGGTTAAAATGTAAAACTGAAATGACATAAAAGGGTCTGACAGTACCTTATTTGTAAGGCTATTTGCATTCTAAAGCCTTTCCTTTGTCTTAATCAAGAATATTCTACACAAAGGCTTCACACAAAGGTTAGTAATTTCTCACAGCAAAATGCTGACATCTCTTAATTTCATGTTCTCAGCTGTTCTGGACAGCCATTTCTATTTTCTGTAGTCTGTGACACATCAGAGTATAAAACAAAGGGGTTTGAAATAAGGAATTAATGTTTATGAAGTATGTACTGAGTGTTGCCAGGAGAAAATGGAGGCAGAGAGCAGAGTCCATCTCTGTTACTAGCTGTACAGAAAGTTTTATTCCATAACACAGTAGCCTTCAAAAACATGTATATTAACTGAATGATGTTTTCCACTAATAGAGCATAAAGTATACATTAGTAAACACGATATACAATTATTTTCATTTTTGTATTATTTGAATGGGTGATTAACTGGGGTACAATTTAAAAAACACAGTTGTGCTGACAGCAATCACAAGGCAGTAGCTAAGCATTGCTATTTTAATAATGGTAGGGCAACTGAAAATAGTTTTCTGCTTGCTATGACCATCAATAGGACGACCATGCAATTGCAATACGAAACCCTCTGTGCTAAGGTGCTTAGAAGGAATAAATCCCTTCCGCGAAGTTAACTAGATTTACATTTCTTGTTTTCACTGCATTTTGCATCGCTGCAAAATACTGTACTTTTTACAAGTACTAGAATGGACATTGGGAATTTTGAGGTGCAAGCCTGCTCACCCATGGTTCTCTTGGCCACTGCAACTACAGAACCACATTTTGGCAGATTTAATGCCAGTGGGTGCAGAATTGGTTGTACTGAGTGGCAGGGAGTCCACATGGCAACGTGGCGTCAGAGCAGGTTCTCCCTTCCCCACGGTGCCATGCGGGAAGGGCCTGTCTCAAGGCATTAAGACAGGCAGGATATGGCTTCTCTGGCACAGAAAAGAAAATTTGCTAAGATAGGTAGTAAGTGGAAGAAAAATATGGCTTATACTTTATTTGAAGACACATTTGAATTATTTAACTTAGAGCAATCTGATTTTAGGACTAAAATAACTCTTTTAAATAAAATAGCTACGTCTGTTGCTGCAGGAAGTTGAGATTTGTGCAACATTGTATGTTGTTTCATGCTTTACATATTTCTTATTTAATGTGTTAGGTCAGTTATACCAAAATCCTTTGCTATGTAAAAATTGTACTGGGCATATAATGTTCTCATCAAGTACACGGACATACCCCCACATGCTGGTCAGAGGACACATTGCACAATGAACGACAGTATTTAAAATGTGCTTCACAGTGTAATTATTCGCAGTTACTACTTGGGTGATCTTACAAATAAAGGGAAATGGAAGTTTAGAAGAAAATGAAATGTTTTCCTCCGTTTGCTATGTAACAGCTACTGCTAACCTTCCGTTCTTACATGCAGAGTGGAAAAGGCAAATCACTCCCATCTCTCCTTTAAATAACAAACCTGCGTATTTGCTACCCTGAAAAGTGCTGCATCATTTGGCTTTTGTCAGCTATGCAGTTATCTCATTTTCTCTATGTGGGAATTTAATATTTCTGGTTTGGATCTTTACTAATAAATTTACAACCACAAATCCTGAGAAGCCCTGTAGAATCTTACCTATTTAGATACACAAAAGAGCGTTTAAAGGCTGGACCGAGACATCCCATTTGCTATTTTTGTAAAATGCTTTCCACTACAGGGCAAAATGACACCTAACACAGAACCTTTCCTACCCACAGTTAAAAACCCCTCACTTGCTGTGAAGTATGCTTGGTCCTGGCCTTTTTTACTTCCTCACCTACCTAAGGGTGGATCCCAGAACTACTATAGGGAGGCTGCTAAATAAGGAAACCGCATTTGGAATCCCAGCCCAGTCCAAATACGATTTTCCTTTCACTACTACACAAAATCCTAGGAAGAAAGCTAAAAAATGTGTCTAGCATGTAAACTTATCTTTAGTTGCTCTGCTAGAGACGTGGGTTTGGTGAAAAAAACGTTTTAATGTGCCCGCCTTGTCTATGCTCTGACACTGAGAAAAGCTTGTGAGCGGAATGCAGAAGTCAGAAAACTGACAGAAAACTGAAAACGTTTCTGTGGAGGGGTACGGCAACCACCCCCACCCGCCTTGAAGCTGGTGTTTATGTAGGTGCAGCTACACCGTCTGGATCACGCTCAGGGAAGAAGCCCGTTGTGTCATAAGTTAATGACAGGTAATTGGAGTATGAAGAACAGTTTGTGCCTGCTTCTCCCTGGCGGATCCAGTTCCTTCCTGCTCTCTGATCTCATTCTTTTCATGCCCTCAGAGATCAAGCAGAGGCTTCTGCAGATCTCCGTAGATCACGGATAAGGAACAGCAACACCAGCCAAGGCTCTTAACCACTCTGCAAGGAAGGAGAAATATGCCATCACAAAGACCTCTTCTCAGCAAACACAGAGGTAGTGATTTGCTCCAGAACATACTCAATTTTTTAAATTCTTGATTTAAAAATAGTGCTCTGATACAACGATGGTACGCTTTAAAGCTGCAGTATGTCTTGTTCGCAAGCCAAAAATATGTACAGCTGCAGTCACCGCCCCAGAACGTGCACTGAGCTAACAGCACCCTCCCGCATCCAGCTCTGCTCTTCTCCAGTGCCGTCCTCCAGGCGCACCGGGAGGACGCAGGCATCACGCCAGCATTCGTCACTTCATGGTCATTCTCCTAAATTTCTTCTTCGTTGGCAACTCGCTCAGCCTCTTCGCGGCCCAACAGCGGAAACCGAAGCCACTCTGAGAGTCACCTCGCTCCGAGCCTTGCTCGGGGCCCGGGTAGCACCCCCGCCTCGGAGCCCCCACGCCCCGGCACTAAACCGCCGCCCCCAGCACGGCCCCAGGGCACAGACCGCCCCCCGGGGCCCCGAGCCCCGCCGAGCGGGCGGTGCCTCCCGCTGCCGAGGTCCCGGCTGACGTCACGCCGCGCCGCCGCTGCGTCACCGGCCCCGAGCACGAGGCCGGGGAGGGAGGCAGGCGGGGAGGCAGGCAGGCAGCGGAGCGGGCCCGTCTGCGGCCCCGCCCTCTGAGTTGGCGCCTGCGCAGAAGCGGCGGTCGGGCCCTGTCACCGCTCCGCGCTGGGGCCGCTCACGCCCTGGCGGTGGCCGGTGGGTGCCTGCGGCGGGCCGGGCCGGGCCGGGCCGGGCTGGGGCGCGGCTTCGCGGCGCCGGGAGAAGCGGACCGGAGCACCTCGCCGCCGCCGGTGAGTTCCGCTGGGCCGTGACGCGCCGCTGGACCTCTGCGGACCCGGGCGCTGTCCCGCGGGGCGGACGAGAAAGCGGAGGGGGCCGCGCTCGGCCCGTGGGGCCCCACCGCAGGGCCGGTGGGCTCGGCGGCTGTGGGAGCGGGGCGGGACGAACGGCAGTGCCCGCAGCGTGGGGGAACGGGGAGGGCAGGTGCGGGGCGGCCGGTGGGCCGGGGCGGTTAGGATCGTTACGGGCGACGGCGCTCAGCAGTTGCGGGGCGTGCTGAGGGGACCTCGGCGCCTGGCGCCGCCCCCTCGGAGCGGGCGGAGGCCCCACTCCGGCCGCCGACCTCCGCTCCTCCGCCGGGGCTGGCCCGGCCCCGCCCGCGGCGCTGCCGCTTTCCCCGGACCCCAGGGCGGCGGCTGTGCCCGGGGGAGTCTGTGCCCCAGGGAGGGGAACCCAGTTAAGCCCGTGCCGCAGGCTGGCTGCGTTTGGCAGGGGGTGGGCGAACGCGGGCGCTGTCCCGCTGGAGGGGGCAGCCGGAGCGGGCAGGAGCGTGTGGTAGTGCCCTGGGGAGCGCCGGGCGCGCAGCCCGCGGCTGGGGCGATTGAAGAGCGCGTCAGTGGCCGTGCACGGTGCGATTACACAGCCCGCTCTAGCCTGCGGGAAACATCCAGACTCTTCCTGTAGCACCGTTACTCACTCTCTGCTAGTAGAAAATGAGTTGGGTGGTTTCCCTCGCGTTCTGTGTTTGGTGTCGGCATTGGACTGCTTTTGACGTCACACGTGGTAGTATCCAGCAGCTGACAATGTGAGTTGGCTTTAACGACTACATACAGGGATAAAATACTGTCGTGATTTGAGATCAAAGTACAAAACTTAATTGGCTACTGACTTAACAAAACAACCCCCCCACCTTGTCCGGAAATGCATAGCTGCTTTAATAGAAACAACTTCTTTTTGCCCCACTGGAGAGGAAGATAAATCTTGACTACAGAAATCTCAAAGCATCATAATCATACTTTTCTAACTTCTTGTGTTGCAGGTTGAAGTTTGCATTGCAGTCGCTGCTACAGATGTGTGAAATTTGCTGTGGCATAGCTATGTCTTAGCTGAAAACGTCTTCATTTTTGATGTCCCCTTCTGAATGTGGTAGGATATCGCTAGTGATAGCTAGGGAAATATTTGATCATGCATCATCTCCTGAGATAGGTAAACAGAATGAAATATATTATAAGCTGTTTGGCTGTTTTGGGGTGGTTTTTTGTTATGAGATTGCAAAAATAAGCATCTTGTTTCCTGCATTTTGGCTTTTGCAGAGGAAAATAGTTCATCCTGTTGTGCTGGCAAGAATTCTGCCCTTTGGTTTATGTAACACTTAGGTGCTAACTGCTGGCTCGCTGCTCTGAGCATTTTTACATTTAGGGTTTATATGTCTTATGACCCTGCAGAATGTAAGACTGAATGCGTTTGTAGTGCATTGTATTCCACATTCCATTATTCATGCTGTCTTCCAAATAATGGTCACAGATGATAATTTATAGCAATTTATATGGTATAGCATTGATTTTTAAATTGTTCTGAAAATATGGGGAAATGTACTATCACGAAGTGTAGTGTGAGTAACAGTGAAGACATTGTCATAAATTCTTCATCATCTGCAGTATTACAAAGGAAAGTGAAGTGTAGCTTTGTGTCCTTTCCCGATAGGTGCAGAGTCTGTCAGCACGTATACTGGTAATTGCAGTTTAGGCATTAGGGATGGGAATTTGCACGGGGGAGTTTGTATACGTGGCTTCCTGTTACCGCAGAGTAACTATGAAGCTATAACCTGTGTTGATTGCAGTGCAAGGCTGGGGACTTGAGTTTCAGCTATTTATTTTCTATTAAATTTTAAGTTCAGTTGACTCATGGTTGTTTAAGTGTAGTGATTGACACATCATATTATTCTTTGTGTTGCATAACTGGATTGATCAGAGCTGACCAATTTTTTCCAAGCTATGAGTCAACTGTTGTTTCGGGGGATGATCTTGAGGCCGTACACAGTGCTTTCAGGAGTTGTGCAGCTCCTTGTGTAAATAAACTAGCCTGTACTGTCTTCTTAAAAGATGTTTGTGGTTGTTTCCACTGGCTAGAATTAGTTGTGATAGCTATTTGTATAGTTCTGGATTAGGGATTAGAGAAGTTTTACAAAGAATGGTATTTTAAATTTTTGAAACAAAGTTTTATAGAACCGAGGACTTGCACGTCTTAAAAGTTGTATCTGAAATGGGAAGGAAAGCATTTTACTGCAGTTAATGTAAATACTGTCCAAGAAAGCAACTTACACTCTTAACAATTGTTCAGTGTTTCAATATATTGGTATATAGAAGGTGAACTTGTGGATTATGGGCTGTATAGAAGATAACATAAACATTAGGGACGATACTGAAAAACTGTACTTTTTTTTTTTTTTTTTTTGAACAGCTACACAGAAGGGATATTCTAGAAAAGTGAAGTTGGAAGATCTCTGTGACCAAGAGAAGCATAAACATGTTGTGCTGGGGAAATGCATCTTTTGGACAGCTTGGATTGGGTGGAATTGATGAAGAGATTGTTTTAGAACCCAGAAAAAGTGATTTTTTTTTAAATAAAAGGGTCAGAGATGTAGGGTGTGGACTGAGACATACTGTTTTTGTCCTCGATGATGGGACTGTTTATACATGTGGATGCAATGATCTAGGACAGCTAGGGCATGAAAAAGCCAGGAAAAGACCCGGTAAGTTTAGAAGTAATGAATTGCGGAGAATACGTGTGATTCCGCGTGTATTTTTTGTTTTGTCATGTTACATCAGACCCAAGGCTGCCAGTGTCGGTGTATGTGCTGAATTGTATGTATGGTAGTTCTTCCAAGAATGGGCATATTTTTAACTTGAAAAGCATTCCTTTGCTTGGATTGCATCTTATTACAGTTGGAAATAACCAACTGTGAAACATGGCCATCCCCCTGTATTTTTGCCTGCTGTACAGCTGGACAGTGCCACTATTTTTTATTTCCAGCATGGATTCAGTGTACCTAAGGCCGTGGGAGACTCGGTGGTTGTTTTTAGTCTCAAGGGGAGGGAACCTGCTTCAATACATGGGTTAGCATCGTACTGTATGTACGGATTTGGCTGCTGGAATATGGTAGCAATTAATATTTGGCATACCATAATTGAGAAAAATACTGTGTGTTTTTAATCGTCTAATATGTGATGCAGAGCAGGTCTGATTAAAGCAATGCTCTTAATTTTCTTTTTTTTTTTTTTTTTAAGAACTAAAAATAAAACTTTTGATAAAAGACTTTTCAGCATATGCGGCACTACAGGAAGAGGATTTGGAAAAGCCTAAAGGATGCAATCTAAAACTTCTTTGGGCTTTTTTCTTCCTATCTGTTACATGCATGTTTCTGCTTCCTGCTAGAACAGTTCTATAGCAGAAATCGGTAAACATCTTGCAGGGACTGCAGAGGAGTGTGCACATGGGCTCCCTTCAGAGCTGTGCATGTGAGTCATATCTGCGTGCTACTGAGAGATACGGAACAGTGCTTCTGACAGTGCTTAAAGCATAACGTAAGCAAACTGAAAAGCCTTAGTAAGAGCTTATTCTAATCACTGTTACAGCAATTTTACAAGTTACTTGGCACAATAATCGATACAAATATTGCACGTGGAAATAAGGCATTATGCTGTGTTTTAGTAGTTCTCTTTTATTCAGAGTTTCGGATTTGGTGCCAAGTAAAGATTTTTCATGTAGTTGATGCGTAACTTTTAAAACTAATTTGGGCTTCTATTGGGAAACAGTAAATGGTTATTGAAACTGATAAACTTGAATCCTGTGCAAGCATCTGCTTCATGAACATGAATAGAAACTCAGCTTGTCAAACTTAATCTGAATAATTGTTACCCACTTCGAAAATGATGCTGAATTGTCTTTAAAAGTTACAGTAAAAATGTCTGACTCTTAACTTTTTGGTGTTTTAAACCAGCCTTGTATGAGCTTTCATATGTAAAGAGCAAACACCTACTATAATCTTTCTTTTGTTAACATGCTCAGACACAGCAGTTGAGGATTGTAATGTCCTCCTCCCTGATTTCTCTTTAATCTAGAGGTTACTGACAATACTGTTGAATGTTCCCATGTGAAGTCAGTGCATTGAGAAAACCATACTTGCGCAGTCTAAAGAGGCTCAGTATCTTTACAAATGGGTGGATGTTCTCAATTGAATATATTTCTGCTAACTGAAGATAATTTTTGCCACCTCAGTGTCACCAGTGGCACTGTTTAGCCACGCCTTCCCTCTTTCCTCCCCACAGAGCTCTGCTTGCGTAGGGACTGTGTGAATATTCCTTAATCCATGTTAGGCAAAGTCATCTTGGCTAGTTTAGCAGCTGGTCAAGATAGTCTGAGCTAATCTGCATGCTGTTGCCTGAACTGGAGAGTGCTTACACAACCTCTTCCACTGGCAGAGCTCTGGAGGCCATAATGGGCTGAATTTGGGAGGTAACCTCTTTAATCAGACCAGCTGTTCTAAAAAATGAACTTATGTCTGCTGCCTGTGTTACTTTGTTTTGGAAGCTGAGTGCCTGTTGTGTTGCAGATACTGTTAGCTAATTGACTTAGGCTGTGCTACCCTGTGTTTCCAGTGCATGTTACGCTGATGATACACAGGTTTTTTCAGTGATGTGCCATTCTTAGGCAGGAATAGAATTTATGTGTTTGAAAACTGGGCATAAAATGTCCAAGCAGGTTCTTGTTTAAGGGGACTGTTGAAAATTTCAGCCTTAACGATAGACCCTGATGATATTTCTCCACTTTACTGTTGCTGAAATGGACATTTTAGACTTCTGATCACAAATCGTAAGCGTGAAAGCAAACTTTGAGGTTTTCCAAATGTATTTAAAAGTACTGGAAAAAAATCATAGATGTTTTAGTGTTTGCTTTGCAGAAGCGTGCACTGTATATCTAGAAAAATTACTATTTGGGATCTGTTTCTACAGTATTTTACATTATAAAGAGGACATTGTGTAGCTCATTGCAAAATCAGTAGCTTCAGTCTTTAATTTGCCCTGCCTTGTTTTGCAGGCTTTTTTGTTAATAATGAATAGGTGAATTTAATTTGCTGTGGTGGAATGTTTTCCTCTTACATAATGTCTACACGTGTAGTCATTTGACAATAATCTAGTTGACCTTAATGTTAATTGAGTTTCTGCACTCATTTTCAGATGGCAAGATTAGAAGGAACCATTATGATTAAGTTTTTCTGTACTTCTGTATATTGCTCCAAATACAGTTGTTGTTTAGTTACTTTGGGGTGTCAAATTCAGCTTCTCCTAGAATAGCATGCTTACAATTTTAAGTAAAGGATGTTTTGGCAGACTTCTGGGTTTACTTCTCTCTCATTTCAATTGATATCTTAGTACTGAGTGTAACTGTCTTCAACAACACTAGCTTGTTAGTAGCTTTTTTTTTAACAACTTTTTTTTTTTTTTTAGAGCATGTTGGTGCACTGGATGCCCAAAATATTGTAGCTGTATCATGTGGAGAAGCCCACACTCTTGCATTAAATGACAAGGGTCAGGTATATGCTTGGGGTCTGGCTACTGATGGACAGCTTGGCTTGCCGGGAACAGAGGAATGCATCAGAGTGCCCAGGTTAAAAATAATTAGTATATAAGTTATTTTTTTTAAAAAAATGTGCTTAAATCATATTGGTTAAGCTATTCTGCTGTTATAATTAAAAACACACCCTAGAAAGTGTATTTTAGCTATTGCACTGGCATGCTCTAGACAGTTTCCTATCTCAAAATGTCAGCTTATATGAGAAGTATGTTATGGGTTTGCTTGGTTGGGTTTGTTGGGTGTTTTGGGGTTTTTTCTTTTGGGTTTTTTTTTTTTTTTAGTCATCTACTAAGAATGAGTTATGTTGGAAAAGTAGGATGGGTATTTTAAGAATGTAAATGGGGATTGATAACTGCCATTTAAAAGAAGTAGAATGTTAAACTTTCAAAACCAGTTGTGGGAGTACATTTAAAGAAGGTGGGTTTGCTATCTGATCTCTGTACTTCAGTTTTCACCCTGAGGTTTTTTAGCTGTGATGAAATAATACACCTTCCAGTGATAAAAATGAGTGCTAGCTGGATTCACTTGCTTGTTTTCAGAATGTTGTAAGCATTCCAGCTAGCTGAAGTCCACATTTTTACTGTGATGAATAGGTTCACTGAAATCAGTAGCAGTAAGTTTGTATGTTTGGAAGCTGGAGGTTTTCTTTTCTAATTTTTTTTTTTATATAGGAAAAAGACACAGGAAAGGAACAATTCCTTGGAACATTAGAAATTCATGACTTTATCATGGCTGTGACATATGTATAAATATGAAAGATATAAATAACTAATATAAGGGTTATTTATTTCTGTATTAAATTTAGAAGCCCACAGGCCTTTTAGAAACTCCTGTTTTTCTCATGAAAAGTTGAAAGCATACTAGATTTAATGCACACTTGTATGTATTTGCAATTTTTTTATCATATTACGCAATATGTAATAGCTCTGTAAACTGAAGTTTTGATTGAAGTTAGTAGAAATGAAAAATGGAGTGTTCAGATTTTAACAGAAAGTAGTTCAGTCCTTATATCTCATTGATATGAAGAAGATTGTAAAACATTTTTTTCTTTTGGAAACTAGAAAGTAAGAATCATTTTCTTACATTCATTATGGTCTTTTCTGACTTTATTAATTTGAAAATAAGACAGGACTTGTTCTTGAAGGTGTTAGAAAAGAAGCAGTTTTGACTTAAGATGTTACTAAATGGCTTCTAATTTAAGTTAGAATATTTAAACTAGTTTCTTACATAGTTCAGTGAAAAGGATTCACTTTTTGTATATTACCCTTTGGAGTGACTTTATATTTCATACCATGACCCAGTAGCTTAATTCTTTCTCTGCTTTCTTACCCCAATAGAAATATTAAAAGCTTATCAGAGATCCAGATCGTTCAAGTTGCTTGTGGTTATTATCACTCGTTAGCACTCTCAAAAGGTAAGCCAAATTCTCCTGAAGTTTTGTGTAATTTCTTACCAGGTAATTCCAAATGTTTCAACATTTATTTTTGTCTTTTTAAAAAAGGAGGTTTTTTTTTTTAAACATACTACTACTTAACACAGATGGGATTTCAGGTTGGTAGGAGAAGTGTAATTTAATGATGGAAGCTTGAATTTAAAAATAAATGTACAAACAAATGTAGTGTTCTGCTTTTTTTTTCTTACACATTTTTGCTTCTTATCATCTTGCTTTCACGTAACTTCCATTTTAAATTCATTTTTGTTTTTCTCCTTTTTTCTTTTTGGTCCTGTTTCTTTATCATCCTGCTAGCATGCTGCTTTGTCAGTAGTCTGTTTTAACCTGTAACTTCAAGTTGCTGAGGCTTGCAAGGCAACGATCTCCTTGTCTGCTTTTCTGTTACAAAGCCTCTGCTTTGTTGGTGCTTCTGTAGTTGATATGTAATGTCACGTTATAACCCACCTTTTGAAAGGTTTAAACATACATCTTCAAAATTTTACTGGGGCCAGTTAGTATAGGTATCCAGAAATGAATACAAATTTGAATTTCCTGCCTCTTTGTTTTATTGTAACAAAGGAGAGTTGCGGCCAAAACTTCCATTTGGAAGAAGTGGCTGCTGGACGGGCTTAATGGAAACATAAAACTCAAAACAAATATTCCAGAAAGATGGTAAAGTTTGACAGTATTTCTTAACAAGGTGTGGTTAAAATATAAACTAAATAAGCTGTGGGGAAGGACATGTTAATTGTATGCTGAATGACTTTTTTTGTTTTTCTTGGTAATAGTTTATGCTGACTATGTGTGCCTTGGTTCTGTGTGTGACTTTTCATGGGCTCATACTGAGTGTTTTCTGTGCCATTATGTATTCCCAGGTGTCTTTGCCATTATAACCTAGTGAGATTCCTTTGTTTTCAGAACAGGCAGACAGAGATTTACGAATAACCGTTTGCCTGGGTTAGGATCAGCAGTAGAATGTGGGCAGTATCAGAATCATGCTGTTAAGCATTCTGTTGGTCAAAGGTGCAAGAATGTAATAGGACTTCATAATTTAAAATTCATTCAGGGTTTTAAATAGTTACAAGCTTCAAGTACAATATCACTATCCTATTGCCAATTCATGGATTTGCAACTCTATGTTTCTGTTCTTCACATGCATTGTAGGGTGGTTGTTTGTTTTGGGGTTCTTTTCTGATTGTAAGAGAACCTGCAGAAATACTTGCAATGTAGCAAGGTTACGGCCTTAAAAATAGACCCACACAGGGAGGAAAATGGGATGAACTTACTTGAATTGGGCATTTTGAGAGGAGACTTTGTAGTATTTTTAGATCTATATATGGGATGTTGTTCAGGTGGATTTAGTTCATGTGATTATAAATGATTGGCATGGGATCTCTTTGGTGTTAGGAATATTGTTTTGTATAAAAGTGGTGTGGGGTTTTTGGGTTTTTTTGGTCTAGTTAGTTTTGGTTTTGTTTCTTGGTTGTTGTCATTTAAATAAATAAATAAAATCTGAGAGACCTGTACCCCAGAGGATGGGTTTCATTGTTTACTGTCTTGATAAAACTGTTATTGGAAAGATGGAGGTAGAACAAAGATAGGAAACATTACTGTTTAAAGGTAACGTTTCTATTTGAAATGTATCGCATCAGCAAAAGCAAAATATCTTTGGGATTAGATGTTGATCTTTAGGATAGTAACTACCTTGGCAAAACATTGGTTGTTCAGTAGAACATTTTATTTTGGAGGTGATCTTAACATAAATAGCGCTCTGATTTGTGATTGTTCAAAATTTTTTTTCCTGAGGAATCAAGTGATATTATAAACTTTGTACTTCATTGATCATATCATTAATACAATATTTTAAAATTTAAACTATATGTCACTGAAATTGTATGTGAAAATTAAGTATGTTACTGTATAAAAGCTTAAATGAGGCTTGTGATGGCAAATTTTTGCATGTCCAGTATGCAACAGGATGTCTGCATGAAAATATATGCAGTAGTGGAACTCCCAATGGAATACCATCTTGCTTTGTAATAACCAAACACAACTTATCTAACACTGTTGAAACAGGACTGTTCAGAGCAGTGTTGAGGGTTTTGAATGTGATATTTAATCAGACTGAAAGTATTTAAATATTTGAGTTGAATGTCTGCAAATGACATGAGAATGCTTAGCTTCAGAAGTCAGTAATTTGCATGCATTTTTAAACTCAAAAATATCTGAAGAGTAACTCTAACTTTTAGCTTGTCTTACAGTAAATAAACTTTATATAATTTAACTATATTGATTGTATTTCTTGGGGTTTTTTGTTGGTTTTTTTCCTTTAAACAGGAAGTGAAGTGTTTTCCTGGGGACAAAATAAATATGGCCAGCTGGGCTTAGGTTACGAGTATAAAAAACAGAGCTCACCACATTTGATTAAATCTCTGCTGGGAATCCCTTTTGCACAGATTGCAGCAGGAGGAGCTCATAGTTTTGTTCTAACTCTTTCTGGAGCCATTTTTGGATGGGGACGCAACAAATTTGGGCAGTTGGGTCTTAATGATGATAATGGTAAGTAAAGATTACTTCAGTAATATTTCAGGCTGAAGGTCTTGGTTTGTGAATCTAAAGACAGCAGTATTCCTAGAAAAGGAGCAGACAGAACAAACCTTTGTTGAATATTGTTGGAGAGTGCTGATGTCATGTGAGATTGCATAAGGAAGACATAGAGGTTTTGTCCTTAGCTGTTTGGTAGTGAAAATTCTGACAATGTTATGTTGAAATTCCAGCCTGCTTGACTTGTTTTCTTTCCCTGTTGTAGATTTTTCTGTGGCTTAAACTTTCTGAATGGGATTGAATTTAGATACTGTGCAGTAGTTACAGTTTGAGCTGGATTTTGGGGAGATGAAATTGCTTGACAAAACCAGTAATTGATCAGAACTACTTGGTTGTCCTTAGTAGACATATTTAAGGCATCTTCATTGTTTTAGTGCCATGCAGGTATCTGCCTTTCTCAGGCCACTTCTGATAATCATTCACAATTTTCAGCTAACCATTTCCAAAATTTCCTCTACTAGGGTGTTGATACTCATTAACAATTTTAAGCAAGTGCTTAGGTTAGACAAAAAATTGTTTCTTTTGTTACATGCACACTAACCACGTGCAGGGCTCCAAGGTGGGAGTATATGCTATCAGGTTCCCATCATACACAGTTTAGTATAGAATAATTGATAACTAATTTAATGAATTCAAATTTTCTCACTGGTTCATTGTTCTCAACACTATTTAAAATAAGAAAAATGTGTTGTAGTTAAAATGCATATCTGAATTAATGCTTTAAGTCTGGTCACACTCATGTAATAAGAAAATTACATGTACTTTTCAGAAATCAAATTTTCATGGGAGACTTCATTTACTTCTATGTATTCTTTGGAATATGTTTGACTCCAGGTTTTTATAAAGCATCATTTCTCAGTAAAATCCATTTTATGTCTTTATAGGGCTTCTTCCAGGCATCTTAGTGTACCTAACAAATTTTAAGACATTAGCATTAACATTTAAAAAAGCTGCCTTTGTACAATGAGATGACAAAGTTGATTTGTTCTGGTGATGGAGGGAAGTTAGTTGTGCTTCCTAATTGTTCAGTGTTCCATTCTATTATATGTTTAGTAATATTGAACTATGACCAACTGATACCAACTTATATAAACACTTTAAAAACATGAAGCACATAAACAACTCAAAACAACTGTAACTTGTTTTCTTTTCTGATGGCCGATGGAACATACTGTTCCATATTTCCTGACTTATGTATTGACATGGGATCCTATCCTAGTGAAAATGAGACTATTTGCTACAAAATATTTCAATATAAAAATATATCTGTTTTTCTGTATTACCACTTCTGTCTCAAAGATACGTAAACTCAGTCACAATGATTGCATTATGCTAACAAATTTAAAGTGCTTGTTTGACTGGAACCGAATTAAAAGAAATGAGAAAAACTATTTGTTTTCTCATTTTTATTTTCAAAATAAGTGATCTACTGCTGTATTAAACCTTTCAGACAGATATGTTCCTACACTGCTAAAGTCACTGAGAAGTCAGAAGGTTGTTCATATATGTTGTGGAGAAGATCATACTGCTGCCCTTACAAAGGTACAATATCTTACAAAGATATGTTGATGCTGTGGTGTGTTTTTTTTTAATGTTTTCAGGAGAATATGCTACCTGAATAGAAAATAATAAACAAAATTCCGCATAAAATTTCTTCAAAGTTTATTGGATGAAATTGAGGAAACACTGGAAGAATGGTTAAATATTTGAAAAAACTTACCAAACACAAGAAATCTTTCAGTAGTTTTCATTTTCTGTCATATTTGGTGAAATTGAGCATACAAATATTGCTATCATTTTTTTATACGACGGTGCATGTTGCATTATTAAAATTATGCAGATATTGAAATTTTTGTTGGTTTATCCTAAAGAGATTAGCTGTTTTCTTACTGTAATGCGTCTAGCATTGCTGTTATCACTGATCAGACCAAGTTAATTCTGAATTTAAATTAAATGCTGGGAGGATCGGTTTGTGTCATTATTTAAAGTTTTCTTAGTGATCTGCTATTTGCTTTTGTGGTGGGTCGACCCTGGATAGAGGCCAGGGTTGCTCTGTTACTCCTCAACTGGACAGGTGAGAGAAAATATAACAAAAGGCTCGTGAGTCGAGATAAGGACAGGGGGGAGGTCACTTAGCAATTACTGGGCAAAACAGACTTGACTTGGGGAAATCAATTTAGTTTATTGTGAATCAAATGTCAGAGTAGGATAATGAAGAATAAAACCAAATCCTAAAACACCTTCCCCCTACCCCTTCCTTCTTCCTGGGCTCTATTTCACTCACAACTTCTCTACCTCTATGTCCTCCCCGCCAGTGGCACAGAGGGATGAGGAATGGGGGCTGTGCTCAGGTCACAACATGTCTCTGCTGCTCCTTCCTCCTTGCTTTCTTCCCTTGTTCCAGTGTGAGGTCCCACCCATGGGAGACAGTTCTTCACGAACTGCTCCAGCCTGGGTCCCTTCCACGGGGTGCAGACCTTCAGGAGCAGACTGCTCCAGGGTGAGTCCCTTTCACAGGGCCAGAAGTCCTGCCAGCAAACCTGCTCCGGTGTGAGCTTCTCTCTCCACAGGGCTACAGGTCTTGCCAGGAGCCTGCTCCAGCGCGGGCTTCCCACGGGGTCACAGCTTCCTTTGGGCGCATCCACCTGCTCCAGTGTGGGGTGCTCCACGGGCTGCAGGTGGAATCTCTACACCCCCTCATCCTCCCTCCATGGGCTGCAGGGGGACAGCCTGCCTCACCATGGTCTTCAGCACGGGCTGCAGGAGAATCTCTGCTCCAGCACCTGGAGCACCTCCTCCTGCTCTTTCTTCACTGACCTTGGTGTCTGTAGGGTTTCTCTCACATATTCTCACTCCTCTCTCCTGGCTGCTGTTGCGCAGCAGCTATTTACATACTATTGGCAAACCAATAGAAGAAATTAAAGATTTACATAATCCTCTAGTAAGTATTATAGTGTGAGGTTCTATGAGAAGTTGGTCATTTAGTTCAAAGCCAATTTGGAAAAAAGCAAGTGTTCTGTGTCAGTGCAGCATGTCTTTACAGAGATGTAGGAATTCATTAAAATAGAGAGCTGAAAAGTGTCAAATTGCCTTGTATGTAACTGTTGGCTAAAGGCATTATTTGGAGTAATTTTTAATCTTTTAAACTTATTTGGAAACCTTTAGGAGCAAAACAGAATGCATAATGCTAGTGTTCTTTTTTACATTCATTTTAGTGATGAATAGTGTATTTTAAGCATCAAGTGATGATAAATACCTTTTATTTCGTGGTGGGTAAAACAATACATACATGTCTTAGTTTAAATTATTGACTCATATGCTTTTCTTTCTGTGTTTTGATAGTTGGATTAGACTTCAATATTTAGGTATAAATCCTAAAAATGTTAATACATACTGCTTCCTTTTGTTCATCACTCTCAATAAAATGTAGCAATTTATACACGGAGTATTTTGAGCTTACTACTGATGGTAGTAGAAAACAATTCTGGCTGATTAAGATTTGGGCAAGTGACTAAGCATCCATTTCATGTCTGAATCTGTTGAATTCAGAATATTGTTGTAGATGGCATTAGAATTTTGAGAGCAACTATATTTAATGTTTTATTTCTGAAGAAAATGTCTGTGTGTACTTTTGGAAAATGTATGGGTTTTTTTAATGTGTTTGAATTTTTACACTGTAACAAGTTAAAAGTTGTTTTGAAGAATATGATCTGCCTAAACGGTCATACTGTTGTTGTTTATACACAGTTAGTTTTCTACAGTGAAAGGAAAAGGCTGTTCACAAACAATTGCTTTTTGTCCTAAAATATTCTCTCGTTTTGACTGAAAAAGATGTGGCAACTTTATCAATTTCAGGATTACATTGCTGTATTGTGCAAGGTTAGGGAAATACAGAATGTTACAGCAATCTGTAACTTGCATTCTAAATGTTTTTTCCCTTTTTAATGTATGAAAGTTAACTTCAAACTTGCTTTAAAGCTGATGGACTCGATTAAGATACTGACTTTAAATGCTTCTACAAATTATTTACATCACCCATTCGTATAGCTCCATTTTCCCTTGCGTGATAGGCCTTGAAGAACGAGGAGTCTTGATTTATATCTTTCATAGACAGTACTGTGTATGTGTGCGAGCATTCTTCAGGTCCTGAAATTCAGAAAATCCTGATTCAGTGAATGAGGCTGTTGGTTTTTCTCAGCGGACACTACCATTTTAATGATGATTTCCAGCAAAGGTCCAGTCTGATGCAGAGTAGAATTGAAAGAGCTTTACAATTTCAAAGCATTTGAAAATGGAAAGTTTCAAAGTTGTTGTAAGGTAAGTTGTATAACTTCTGAAAATATTTCTGATTTAACATTCCTTACAGTTTTTGGTTAATTTCTTTGATTAAATTAATCAAAAACACTTTTAAAAATTGACTTGCCTTACGACAATGTTAAATTTTCTGGTTTCTTAAGCTTTCAAATAATGAAGCTGACTGTTTCAATCATACTCTGCATCATCTGCGTGCGGAAGGCAGCTTCCTAGAGTTTATATACCGTTGTAGTTCATCAAGAAAACTGGAAAAGAGGAAAAATGAGGATTAGTATGTATTAATGACACAAATTAATGGCAGGACTGTTGTATAATAATACAGAAATTACAAGAACGCCATTTAACAGGAATAAGGTAATACTTGATAGCTGTGCCATGTTTTCATAACTGCAATTAACTTGTGACCCTTCTGTGTCTCAGGGCCCTCTTGTGCATGTGTATTTTCTCTCCTTTCCCCACAATTCCAAAATCATCGGACAAGGAGATTTACTAAACCCCTATTTCTGTTAAGTTTCTTGTTCTGAGATATACTGTCATTTTAATGCAAGGAATTTATTTGTTTAGGAAGGTGGGGTTTTTACATTTGGAGCAGGAGGCTATGGTCAGTTGGGTCATAACTCTACCAGCCATGAGATAAACCCAAGGAAAGTCTTCGAACTTATGGGAAGTGTTGTGACACAAATAACTTGTGGCAGGTAAGGTCTATTCTGTGCTAGCACTATGAATCTTATAAATAACTTGTTTTGTGTGAAACTTCATATATATTCCAATATGAAGTGGGTTTTTTTTTTTCCTTACCCTTTGTGGTTAGGGAAGACAAGATGGTCTCTAACAAAAGATACTTAGAGACCCTACTGGGATTTTAAAAACATGGGAGTTCCCAGTGGGAGAACTAAAGGAAGTTACACTATTTGAGAGGCTCTGATTTTCTAAACTGAAAGTGTGAGTAATCAGTGTGAAGGTCTTGTTTATTGCTGTCACTTTGTCATTTCCTATTAAAGAACAAGTGTGTTTGGGGAGGTACATGAGCATCACTGAGAATAAGTGTAGAATTGGGAACATAACTAGTTTTGTGAAATATCTGTAATACTGTATGGCACTTCAGTCCCTAATGGGTTTTTTAGTGTGTATATTATAATAGCACCCAAGATAGCAGAAAAATTCCCGGCACACATGAAAATGCTCTTGTCTAAAGAATTGCATTCTAAAAAAATGAAATGAGGGAGGCAACATAATTTTTTAAGAGATGGGCACACTTTGTTACTTGGGTTAAAGAATAAATAAATGTAAACCTGTCTTTCTAGGAGTTTGGTTGACATTGAGCAGACCTATTCCCTTTTAATAGTTTACATAAATTCAATACTGGTTCTTCCCAGGCTCATGATAGGAGAGAAGGCATCGGGAGTTGAGGGAATGGGAGGGGGAAAGGAGATGCAGCCAATCTGGTAGAAACTTCAAATTTCTGAATGTCTAGAGATACGCTCTAAGGATCAGGCTGTGCCTAAGCAGAGGTTCAAGGCAGAACCTGGTATCTCCATTTTATGAACTTTTCCATGAAAATGGAATATGGCCTATTGGAGTATAGCTGAATTATTGCCAGTGGCAGTGCATTGCCTAGAGAGAAGTGGAGTCTTTGATACTATGGGACCTTTAATGTACTGTTTAACACAATTCTCATGCTAGCCTGCACAATGCTTAGGTTTTGTTACTGAATTTTGTTTGCCCTAGGCAGCACACTACTGCATTTGTTCCTTCATCTGGAAGAATTTATTCCTTTGGACTTGGAGGTAATGGGCAATTAGGTACAGGAACAACCAGTAATAGGAAAAGTCCCTTCACAGTAAAAGGAAACTGGCTTCCGTATAGTACTCAATGCCCGATAATCACAGGTAAGCAACATCTGGCATATTTACTTCTTGGATTCCTGTTCCTTTATAGTGTTTTACATATCTTGAGATTTAAATTAAATGTAGGCTGTAATAGTTTTCTTCCAAACAGTTTGTTTTCACTGTGCTGTGTTCCCTAAAGTCCATTTCTGCTATAGGAAATATGTGGTTACTTGTGCTGTGAGTTAGGTCCTTTGTTAGCACTAGAGCTAAAACTTGGAGCTGCTAACATTTACCTCGGTTAAAAGTAGTCTTAACTATTGTGTTGCAAAGATGTACTTCAGCAAGGTTATGTAACGAAGGAACCTTTTTTCTAGTTGAGTGTTGATTGCTGTGTCTTAATTGTTTCTCAAATTCACATTTTCAGTTGCCTGTTTTTATTCCTATTGCAGACAGTGAGGAGTGTTACTGTGTAAAGAGAATTTTCTCTGGTGGGGACCAAAGTTTTGCACACTACTTTTATCCACAGGTAACAAATTAAATATACTTTGGTTCCAAAGACTGTCAAAGTTAAATTTTAGTTTTTCTGATGCTTTTTAAAAGATTTTCATATTGAAGGTGCATGACTACGTTGTAAAGTTCATTAGAGCAGTGCGGAAGCACAAGACACTTAAGTCAATTTAGGAATTGGAGGACTTGGATGCAGTTATTGAGTGTTAGCAGTCAGTAAGCTCTTGAGGCTTTTTGGCATAAGCTTTTTTCCTGAGTGATGGATTCACGCACTACTTTTCATAAAGGAAAAGGTGATTGAATATTTGAGCTCATCCCCTGCCCAGCCCTCCTGAGTAGCTCCCGACTGCAGCTATGCTGTCTTCTGCCCGGTAGCCATTTTAGGATACCACGGTGATGAGGAAACAAATTAAGCTTTTTACTAAAAATGATAGTTGGTGACATAGTTTATGTGACACAGTTTTATGCTGGTCTTAAAACTTAAGGTCTAAAAGGACAAGAATTGATCTGTTTAAACTCTAGTACAGAAAAAAGTCTAGAAGTACTTTAGAGTAAAAATGGCAATGTGGGAGTATGATGGAAAGGAAATGCTATTAGAGGGTGAGTTGGGAGGAAAAAACAAGATGAAGATACATGCCTGGATTTGTATAGGGACTATTTCCAATATAGCCCAGCAGATATTAGACCGTAGGGATTAATGAAGCAGCAAGAGTTGGATATGTGTGGTGAAAACTAATTTGGACACCAAGGAAAACAGATCTTAGTGAGAAACATGTTTGTTGTCAAGACAAACTGAGTACAGGTCAGGTTTGCAGCAACTGTTCACACATCAGTTGTGTGATCAGAATCACAGAATCAACAGTTTTTCTAGTTTGGTGTTTTGTTTGTTGTTTTTAATTCTGGTTGAGTTGTGGTAACTATTGTATTTGAGAGAAACTTGTTTAGCAGGTGTAGACTGGAAAAATTACTAATAATATAGGCTCAAAACTTCTCTATTTAAACTCCTGTCTTAAAAACTTTCTTGTGCGGTTTTCTAAGCACTGAAGTAGATTCTGACTGACTAATTGAGATGAACTGGAGGCTGTATGAATGCAGTTATTGTGGCTTGTTCTGTACAAAAAGTGTTAGCAATAGATGAACCTTGCTGCAAAAGTATCCCTTTTAGTACTCCTTAGTTTGGTAGTTTGTATTGAATTCTTTCCAAGTTATGCAAGTACTATACTCCTGGGACTTGTGTGCCCTTGCCAGTTAAGGGGTCTCAGTTAAAATCTGTTTTCTCGTTAGTTTTTGGGCGGCTCAGTTCCCTGAGTTGTTTTGTTGTGGGTTTAAATGACACTTCAGCTGGACACAAGGGAAACGGCAAGAGGATTTCTCATCCTCATCATGTAGGATGGGATCAGAAGTACTGGGTTTTGGCAACAGCTAGTCATCATTATGCCGAGTCAGCTATGTTGTCAGATTGCAACCTCAGAAGAGATATGTTTCTTTTACTGGTTTAACCTTGGTTTTGGTGCTTTTTGCCGTCTCTTTTTGAACCAATGCTGCTACTTAAAACGTTGGTCTTCTGCTCCTCTTTACTATTAGAAATGTTACTGGAATTCATTTGGTATGAGCAGCACATCACAATGCAGCTCATCTGATGATGCAGTAAATGTTCAGAGAAACATGATTCATTCTCAGAGGAGTCTGATGGAAGTGGAGTGGGAGAGCAGCTGTCCAAAAAATTGAATGGCTCTTTTTCTGTATGCTCACAGCCTGGCAGTGAGCTAACTGGCTCATAGTGACTAGGGAGAAGAGATGCTTGCTTCCCTTGTGTAGAGCTTGTTTAGTGTTCATCTTCTAGAAAAGTACTTGTATGTTTAGGGAGTTTACTGTGAAGTAAGCTAGATGTTTATACTGTATACTCTGCTTTCATAGTGAACGCAGAACTGCTAGGATATAGTAGATTTATCCTTGGGCTTATTTCACAGTAACAGTCTGGGTAGGCAAATTGTCAGTCAATGAAGAGAGAAAGAGCTCAACTACAAGACTGATTTTCTGGAAATCAGTTTTATGTGCCTGATTCTGTATGCTTTCTTTAAAATTTAGAACATGGTACCACCAGATGATTTTAGGTATCCTGACTTTTTGAAGCAGATCTGGACTGTGAATGAAACATTTATTCAAAGATTGCTGACTTTCCCATCTGGAAGACTTCCTGTAGAGATAGCTAAGTAAGTGATGTTGGGGAAAGGAGCTGTCTTTCATAATTTTACTTATGAATTGGGCATTAATGGAGTTTTGTACATACATAGCAAAGCTATTTTTAATCACTGATTTTATTACGTGCAGAGCTTTTGCTGTGCTTTCATTGTCATGCTTGTCAAGTACTTCCTTTAGCCTGTGTCATCTCTGTCACAGTTTAGATGGCTGTACAAGATTAAATATCTAGTTGCACATTGACAAATAACAATACGTGTAAAGGAATACGAGAACAACTCAAAGACTATTGTTTCTACTTTAATAAAGGGGGATGCAAAGAAATTAAAAACAAATTGCAAAACTTGTTTTGAAATGTCTTAAGCATTGAGTCTTGAACGGAGGTTTTGTCTAGTGTTTAGTCATGTTAAAGTCAGGGTTCCATCCTAGGTACAACGTAATTTATTAGGGATTTTTTTATTGCAAATGCTGATTTGTAAAAAGAAAACAAAATAAATGTAACTTACTTCCTATGAACAATTTCAGTGAAATTGATGGAACATTCTCCTCAGCTGGGTGCCTGAATGGGAGCTTTTTGGCTTTGAGGTAAGTGGTCAGGCTTTGAAACAAGTATTCCCCTGTGAACAGAATTAATAGTGGCTACCTTCCTACTGTCTCTTGTTCAACCTTCCCAGTATTTCCTCATCTTACTGTTACTCTGATACCCCCAGTTTAAACTTCTAGCTCCTTTACTACCATATGGTTTGTCAGCTTGCTCAAATGTATCAGCGTGTCTTCTGCCAGTCTTTGGAAGCATGTGTCACCTGGCTGCTACCATGTAAGCCAGCAAAAGTCATTACTTCTCAGCCACAGGTTGTATGCTATTCAAGGGGAATACATTGCACAGGCTGGTTTAGATCCTAGTGTTTTTACACCATTGTCTTGCAGTTAGAGATTATTTTTTTTCAGTTGCTTCAAAGGTCATTTAAGAAATGGAAGTCTGACATTGTGATCTCTCACATTTTAATTCCTTAGTAAGTAGAGCTAAAAACTCAATGTGGAAGAAATTCCTGAGTTGCTGAGAATACAGGATTCAGTCGTTTTCTCTGATTTTTTTTTTTTTTTTTTTTTTCCGCAGCAATGATGATCATTACAAAACCAGCGCTAGATTCTCAGGGGTTGATATGAATGCTGCTAGACTACTATTTCACAAACTCATACAGCCTGACCATGCTCATATATCACAACAGGTTTGTGTGGCATGTTTTCCTTCTGTTTGGGATTATCTTTCTGTGTTACACCTATCCAGAAATACTATTGCTTATGCTTGCTCTGACCCTTTTAATAACTTTCTTTACTCAGTAATATATCAACTACAAATATCTAAAACTCTGATGTGTTGTGCCAATTGGGTAACACATCAGCATATTGTATGTGTATTTTAATATGTAATATACAGTCTTTTTTTCCAAAATGTGTAACAGTCTAATTTAAACTCTTGATGATTGTTTTCTAGATTATTTTTTATCTAGATGGGCATTTGTCTGAATTCACAATTGCATTAGAATAAACTGAATTTTATGATGTGCTCTAGGTGGCAGCTAGTTTGGAAAAGAACCTTATTCCCAAATTGACCAGTTCCTTACCAGATGTTGAAGCTTTGAGGCTGTATCTCACTCTACCAGAGTGCCCGCTGATGAGTGATGCAAACAATTTCACAACATTAGCTATTCCTTTTGGAACAGCTATACTGAACCTAGAAAAAGCTCCTCTGAAAGTTCTTGGTAAGAAACTGAACTTTTTGCTTTTTTAAACTAAGGATCTCCAGATGAAAACGTATAGAAATTCCATCAGTCAAGATGTGGTCTCAGCAACAGCTGCTGCGTATGTACAGTTCTGTAGAATTCCTCACTGAGAAAGTTAACCCTTAAACACTGTTTGATGCATAAGCAAACATATATTCTATTGCTTCTGAGTGAGTTAACTGGCCATCAATATGAATTCATCTGGTATTGTAATTTTTGGACTGCTTCCATTTGGGAGGAATTAAACGGTGTAGTTCAGTGGGTTTGATATGTGTCTGCGCACTTTAAAGTGAAAATTATGTGGTCAGACAGCTAACAAGCTTTAAGCAATTCACAGAAGTGTTGCAGAGCAGATGTTAAACTGTCTTTGTTTTGACTGTAGCACCTGTTCATGGTTTCTCGCTGATCCTAAGTTGTGGTCTTCAAATACACAGCTGAGAATAGCTATATTTTTTTTCAACTCTACTTCCTCACACCTTCTTATTGTGACTCCTGTCACCTGAAATTCAGCTTAGAGTTGAATTTTCAGAATACTTCCTTTTTAATTGGTATTTTTTTTGAGAGAGTGCTTCCTCCTTCCTCAATTATTTTTTTGCCTTGTAACCCCTCTCTTGTGTTTTTCAGTAGATTTTGGTGAGAGTACAGCACTTAGCTGCTGAAAGAAAAGCAAACTGATTGTTTCTTTAAACTGTAGAGTCTTTTTTTTGTGTTGCTTCACTTTGCATTGTGCTCAGGACTGGTTGCTTAAGTCAGGGTTTTGGGGTTTGACCCATCTGATTGTATGTCAAAAGTTATTTTGTGATACTGTTGTGTACTCTGGATGAACAGACTTAATTTAAAGAGTTCATGTGTAACAGTAGAGCATTTGAATAGAGGTTTATTTATACAGAGAGTTGTGTGTTGCTTAAAAGTCTGCACCACTCAGGGTTTTTTTTTTTGAGTTTTTGGTAACTGACAAGTACGCTTTCCAGCAAAACGTGCTTTTTAGTTAAAAGGATGGCATAACATAATGTTATAGTAGCAAGTATTAAGTGTGTGTTCACTTTTTGACAGAAAATTGGTGGTCTGTACTTGAACCTCCGTTGTTCCTCAAGATAGTGGAACTCTACAAGGATGTCGTAGTCCACCTCTTGAAGTTGTGCAAGATTGGCATTCCAGCTTCTGAGAGAAGAATACTTACCAATTTTCTACTCACAGCTTTCAGAGTTCTGGAAATACTGCATAGAGTACGTTCATGTCAATTTTAATCGATTACTTATCTGTTTGTTCTTGTCAGCATCCGTGTGCTGTGTAGTTGTTAAAAGAAGTTAAGTTACTAAAGAATGTTCAATACTTAGACTTGCATCTACAGACATATCTGTAGTTGTTCCATCTGGACCTATGAACCGTTGGAATTCTGGATTCCAATCTGAGTGGTGATGGAATTACCTTTTTTTCTTGGGAACACAGACTGACCCAGTCAATTGCATCTGTGAGGGTATGTTGGAAAGAATTGCCTCTTAAGCTTGAAATGATAGCAAATGAGATCACAAATGGAAGACGAGCAATCAGTATTTTGAACAAGATCGATCTGCACAGTTTTACCAAGGCAAACGTTTCTTTTCTGATTTGTTTATTCTGTTCGTTAGTATTGTAACTGGTTTAATGAAAACTAAGGAATTTATGAACTTTGAACAAAAATAGCTTAAATCATTTCTAGTAACCAGACTCTGCACATCACAGTGTATTATCTAATTGCTACTGAGGTTTCCCCTCCCACCCCCTATTTTTTTCCCTCTGCAGTTTATTCTGATCCTATGGCATTTTGTGTTTATATGCTAAAAGAGCATTTTAGGCATTCCTTAAGGTGCTGGTCAAGTATTGTATTTGTACAATCTAGCGATATGGGCACAGGTGTGTAAATCAGACCTTTGTGTGCTATATGTAACGGCCCTCCTCCCCGAGCTGTCAGAAAGGACAGGAAAGATTTCTGCTTCATAAGTTGGAATTTGTATGCTATGGTTTGCTCAGCTTTTCTTTTAGTCTTTATGAAGACCATCAAATTAAGGCTGAGAGTAAGTCTGTTTAGTAACTATCTTGTGCTAAAAGTGCAGGATGTCCATCACAGATTCTCATGTGGAAAACTATTGGTATATAATAATGATTATTTTGCTGCCTTTAGAATTTCTGTCACTGCTCAGGCTTGCAGTAGCTGTAGATCTTAAAAGCTGAAGTTGGTCTTAAAATCTTAGAGTCTTGTGGGTAATTGTAGAATTGTAATGTGCCTCTCTTAAGTTCCTATTTTTTTTGAAACCGAACTTTGACTAATATGTAGCTACATTGTAGAAATAGAATCACAGAATCATACAGTGGTTTGGGTTAACGGTGCCCAGTTAATCTTATTTTTCTTTGCATCTTTGATGGGTTTCTGAATAATCCGCGTATCCATGTCTTTAACATTGTATTTTGCATTCCTGTAGGCACTGTTGTTTTTCTAGAATTTTTTTTAGTAGCTGGGTATCTGTGACTGATGTATCGAATGCTTGAAAAACATGGAAAATGTCCTTTTGAAAATGGTTATGCAAAGGGCTAATAAAATAAATTGCATTTCTTTAGGTAAATGAAAGAGGACAAGTTATACAGTATGACAGATTTTACATTCATGAGATACAAGATTTGATAGATATCAGAAATGACTACGTCAACTGGGTCCAGCAGCAGGTATTTGGAATGGTAAGTTCTGTTGAGGTTTGATTTTGTGTCGTGTCCCCCCCCCCCATGTATTGGTTGGTTTTGTCCCTTTAGAGGCCTGTAGATTCTCTAAATATGGGCACTTCCTTTTCATAAAAATATCTTCACAGATCACTGATGCTGAACCGACTCATCTTCTGTCAGGTACTAGCTAAGGAAGAATTGTTAAATAGGTGGCCTTCTTGTAGGGTATCATTTTTAGGGCTGATACTGTTCAACATTTTAATCCATCAATTAAAAAGTGATTTAGAACGCTGTCATTTGAGACTTGCCATGTCAAAAAAGTTAAGAAAGTGATAATTCATGATAGGAAAACATCCAGAATAACCTGAATTGCTATGTAAGATAAGTTCAGTCAATGAGAAAGCTGAAGCTGTCTTGGAAAACTAAGTCTAGAAGCATAATAGGGAGTTACAGAGGACAGATAACTAACATAGTTTTCTACTTTGAGTATAGCAGCAAGAACTGAGATAATTAATTCCTGGATCTGTAAACAGAGGAGTGGTAAGTGTGAGTAAATTAATGGCTGTGCAGAGAATTAGTGAGTTGGACAGGATTTTCCCACACAGTTCTTTGCCTTATGCTTTGAAAGAATGTCAAGTAAGTTAATATGCTTTTTCTAGCCACCTAAATTTAATTCTTTTGTGGCAGTACCTAGAAGGTCCTGAACATGAGACACCTATTTTTGCTGTATTTTGTGAATACAAAGCAAGTGATGCTGTCTACCAAAGAATTAAAATTGTACTGTACAATAACAACAGCAGGGAGATTGGGGAGCATAAAGAAATAATGAGTCAGTATTGGCAGTCATGACAGACACTTGTTTCAGACAAGCTTGTCTGAAAAAACAACTGATGTGTGATGCAGGCTGGTGGTGGTAGCGAAGAGGGGTGGTGTACTAAATGAGATGTAGAAGCTAGGGATAAGCATTGCAGGGCCTTGGAATTAGAAACGGGTTGTGTATTTGGAACAGAGAAGGCTATGCTGGTGAAGGGTACAGAAGTGGTGGAATTTAAAAGATGATGACCTTTGCAACTATGCTTTAAATGGATGTAAGAAACCCCAAATTTCATATTTCAAGATCAGAGAAGAAAATACTGAATATGGGAAAATAAGAGCTGGAAAATGGCTTTGTAATCAAAGTCTTAAGCTCCGTTTGTTAATTAAATTGGAAGATTGAGCAGTAGCTTGACAATACTGAGAAAATAGGAGATGCTGAATTTCCCTTTAGTCATCATTATTTTGTCATGCATATGTGCAGTTTCAAGTTCAGCAGAAAAAAATTATTCTGATAAAAGTTACATTTATTATGGGACTGAAAGAAATTCAGTGGCCTTAGTCAGATCTCCTTCATAAATGGCTTTGGCCTTTTCCTGCCTTCATGTCCACAGTTTCCTGTGTTCTAGCTTTTAAAATAAGAAGCCCTACTTGCCTATTGAACCAGTAATAATCAAAATTTCTTTTGCTAGTGTAATTTTTATTGTCATAACTTGAGGCAAAACTGTTTGCTTAATTAAAACGTGGAAGGGAAAATATAGAAGGAAAGAGAATCTCAGAAGTATCCAGAGTAGTCTCAGAGAGAAACTCAGAAGAACTAACTTACTCTTTCAACAACATAAAAATGAATGGGGGAAAAACTGAAGGTACTAAATAATGAACTACAGATTTGAAGAGGTGTCCCTGAGGTACAACCTAAAGGAGCTGAGAAAAAACATTTGAATTAGGAATAAATAATGGCAGATGCAGTAGGAGTACAAAATTGCATAAATCTCTGTGACGAGTGGGGTACTCAAATCTGATGTTTCCTGCAGGAATTAGAGATAGAAAGCAAAGTATACACGCCATCACTTTCTGTGAGCCATGGATATCTACATATTTGACTTCTGAGTCTCATATAGTCCAATGTAAAATGTATTTGTTTGTCATTCATTAGATTTTATTCTTTTTCTGGTTTTTTTTCCTGCTGGATGGAAGCTTCCTTAGCTAAGGAGAATAACATGGCACCAGATAGATAGCTTCATTTCTTAGCACAGTTGATCTAGCTTCTTGTGGAAGGCTCCACACAGTCCCAGCCATATCTATTGGTCTGTCTCAAATTACAAGAGTCAATTGCTTTTCTCATATCTTATCATAGACCCAAACGATTTTTGAGGCTTTATCATAAAGTGGTGATGTTCTTTTGTATTTTTAAATTTTTACTCATTAAAAATGTTTTGCATTTAATTTGACATGCTGCAGTCATTTGAGAATGACATTTGCTTTTACCTATGTATTTTCATTTATTAGTGTATGGAAGTAAACATTTAAAATGTTTAATTATTTCCATCCAAGAAAACGTGATACTTTAATCGTCCTTTTTTAAAGACTGATGTATAGGGTGTTGAAAGGCATGGTTGTATGTGGTAGATTAATTAGAATGTTTATCGTTGATATTTATTTCTCAGGAAGCATTCTCTTTGGGGGGGGGGGAAGCTGTAGATAAATATTTTTAATTCTACATCAGAGATGAATAATTAATGCAGACACTAATGCTGCTTTTTCATCTTAATTATTGCTACCTTTTTGCAAATGCTGTCATAGGATGTCAACCATGGATTAACTGAGGTAAGATTGGTTGCAATCTGATTTCTTTTGCAGAATGTAAGGAAATCAGAAATGTGAATGTCAAGGATTGTCTGATGTGTTCTGTTGGGAGTAAAGCTTTAGGTCAGTGTGGCTGTAATTTGAAAAGTTTTTTGTGGGGCAAAAATATGTAATTCTTTGTATTGCAAATTCAGAGCAACATTTGAGAACAAGGACTACTTTGATATCCACTAGCTGTAAAAGAAGTTCTGAAATTAAAATGTACTAAGTGAGAGTGTTGTTTGTGTGTGTTTTGGTTTTGTTGGTTTTTGCTGGGTTTTTTGGGTTTTTTTTTCTGAAGTACTAAACAATTGAGAATCTACTTAATTTTTCTAAGATGCTTTGGTCCTGCATTGGCAACGAGTAAAGATATCTTTCTCTTTCCAGTAAAATAAATGTATTAAATGAGTACTATTGTAATGACTTCTTTAACCATGATTGTGGTTTTGAAATAAGCAGAGATATGACATGGTTCTTTTTTGTTCTAGTTAACAGATATTCCTGTTACAATTTGCACATACCCATTTGTATTTGATGCCCAGGCAAAGACAACTCTCCTACAAACAGATGCAGTCATACAGATGCAGGTAAGAATCTCAGTTTTTAATGTTAGGAATTTTACTTTATTTTATTTTTTAGTTGGGGTCTTGGAGGGTTGCTGGTGGTGTTGGTGTTTTGTGGATTTTTTAAATTCTGTGTAATATCTTCATAAGAATGAAGGATGTAGCTTTCATCTCTGTATGTATATGATAAAAGCTAGTGGGTTTGTGGGTTTGGGATCTCACTGAAATAAGATTGTTTAATAATTGCATAAATTTCGAAGGAACTTCTTTTCCTTTCATTAATGGGATGGGTTTTTTGAGGTGTTAACAACCCATAGTACAGGTGTAAAAAACCAACCAACCGCTACCCCAGCCAAAAAACAACCCCACCTCCCCTGTGAGCAGACTTTAAATGATATGTTTGTAGACCCTGGAGCTGAAGTCAGTCTATCTTGTTAGAGGCAGCAGCCAGTTACACTTACTTTTGATTTCTTATCTTGATGGGACTTAAAGGCTAGTTCTTACGATTGGTAGTATCAGAGAGGCAACATGCTGGCACCACATGAATCTCTAGTGCGCATCTTAATTTCTCACTTCATCTGTCATACCACCTTCAAAATGCTGCTAAATTCAGAAGTCTGATCGGCGTCTGCAAGGCAGTAGAAAAGAAACTTACTTTGAAAATTTAGCATCTGCTTAGTGGGAGTGGGTTTTCTGATCCTGCAGTTTGCAGTGGGTTTTGGCTCTTTTCCTGTTAAATGCAATTATGTATTACTCTTACTCTGCTCGCTTCTGTTTCAGCTAGAGACTTCCCTAGAAATTAGATACTCGATACAAACAATTGTATATCTTGACCTGTATCTCTTGTGTAAAGGTAGATACACTAGACAACCCTGAAGTAACTGAGAGGATCGTACGTGTTTTCATGATTCTCTAGGTAGAACTGAAACTAGTGTGATGTGGTGAGCTACACTTCTGTTCAATGTTTGTAATTTTTTTTTTTTAAATACATACAATCCATACCTGTTCAGTTGCTGTAAGGGTATAATAAATCATATCCTTAAAAAATGAAAGGAAGAATGAGGGGAGGGTACTGAAAAAGTAAAAGCAGTAAAAGTAAAAACCCCTCTATTTTTCTATGTTTTTAATGTTTAACATAAAAGTTACTGTTCTTTGTCTGAAATTAAACAGAAGAGATATGTCATGCTTAAGTAATGGGCTTATTTAGAAAAATAGTAGCTGCTTTTGTAGTCCATAATAGACACAGTTCCTTATGCCTTTAAAAATGTATATACGCAGTACAAACATTTGACTAATTCAGGGAAATGTTCACATCAAATGTTTCTGTTAAGAATATTAAGTAGTGTTAAAACACAAAAACTTTCAAGAGTTCTATGCCATATTCAGAACATTTGCAACAGTATTTTGTTTTTAAACAATCGTAATACAGAAATTATAATACAAGTGAAATAGATGAATAAATTGCTTTTCATTCTGTGAATTAGTTTTTCATGGCTGTTTTCTTGCCAGATTTATATTAAACAGCTACTGCACTTCATCTAATAAAGAGTAATTTTTTGTTTCCTTTTGTTATCCAAAGTATTTTGACTGGAATGTCAAAAACTGTATTCTAAGACTTCCCTAAACATTAGCATTGATGAGGCTAATGGGTAAAGGAAGAATATTTCCTGAGATAAAAGGAATAGGAAGAAAATTTGGGCAAATTCAGTAGCTCTCATAATAGCTATTCTCATTCATGTCTTCTGTGCTTTTTAAGACAAGACTGATGGACATTTAACATTGACAGAAATTCTGTTACCTGCTGACACTTTCACTCTGTTTTTTGTCCAGATGGCTGTTGATCAGGCTCACAGGCAGAATTTGTCTTCTCTCTTTCTGCCCGTATTTGAATCTGTCAACCCATGCCTGATATTAATGGTACGGAGAGACAATATTGTAGGAGATGCTGTGGAAGTCCTGAGGAAAACAAAGAATGTAGACTACAAGAAGCCACTCAAGGTATTATCAGTACATACTGCTCAAAGTGTCTTTCACTGACATGCAACTAATTGAGAATATTTTTGGACAAATCTTGTTTCACAATCTGTTTTTAATTGGTGTGGTTCAGGTTATTTTTGTAGGGGAAGAAGCCGTTGATGCTGGAGGTGTTCGCAAAGAATTTTTTTTGCTCATCATGAGGGAGTTGCTAGATCCCAAATATGGAATGTTCAGGTACTATGAAGAGTCCAGGCTGATCTGGTTCTCTGATAAGGTAGGGTGTGATCTATAGTCATTAATTTTCTTTTAACTTAAAATATTTATATTAATAATGTATGAACATAGTAGTTTGTAGTAGTTTTATTTCAAGAGGAGAAGCTGAAATAACTATTCTCAAAATTGTTTTATTTTTGTTGTTTGTTAGATCAAAACTTTCCCCTTCTGTTTTTCCCCATTCCTCACTTACTCCTTACCAGTTGACCCCAACCCAGACAAGTTTAGTGGGAAGAATTGCCAGCCAGAGTAAACTTAGTTACAAGAGCAGAATCAGTAAATCAAGGTGGCAGAGACAAATTCTTGAAGTGGCATGTTGAACAGGTCTTTCTGTGTTCAGTCACATGTATGGGTCTGTTTGTAGGTAGTCACCTGGTCATCTTTTCGTGAAAGTTTTGATCATTGACTTTTTTAGTCCTCTTTCAGAGGAAAACACTGACTAGGGTGGCTATGTCACAAATACCTAAACGTTAACGTTTCTACAGTTGTGATTTTGTGTTTTAAGCCTTAGCTATTAATTCCAAGGGACTCAATAGTGAGTTCCTCGCTTCTCTTCCCAAAAATAGTTTTTTAAAAAATTGACATACATTTAAGCACTGACTAGCGCAATAGTAGGTCACTGACAGAAAAAGAATCTTATTGCAGGACTTTCAGCAGTGTCATCACTGTAACACAAAATATGTTGTATTTCAGCCTTTTTTTTTTTTTCTTCCCCTTCAAGTAGAAATTGTTCTTCTTCCTTGGATTTCAGTCTCTCTCTCAGCTGGTTAAAACTTCATCCTGATTTCCTCAGTACTTATGGATACATGAATATTTAAAGAAAATATAAATGAAACTCAGATTATACTGCACTGTACACTTTTTTCTGGACTCTGCAAGATTAAAATAACTTCTTTATTTTAAACCATCTTGTCTGTTTTTTGTTCTTAGACCTTTGAAGACAGTGACTTGTTTCATTTGATTGGTGTTGTCTGTGGGCTAGCAATATATAATTTTACTATTGTAGACCTTCATTTCCCTTTGGCTTTGTACAAAAAGCTATTGAATAAGAAACCATCCCTGGATGACTTAAAAGAGTTGATGCCAGATGTTGGCAGGTAAGCAAGACAGAAAAATGTTACTAGGGGTTAATTTTTAATTCAATATTTTCCTTTAAGAACATAAAATTGTTATTTTCACACTAGCAGGATAAACAGCTCAGAGTAACTTGCAGCCGTTATGTCATTTGAGAAAGGATATGTGCTATTGTTAATCACCTGCTTCTAAATGCTTGGGTTTAGTATTTGTGTCTTCTGTTTTATTATCCTACAACAATTTTAGGGGAAAATGATATTTGACATTCAAAACCTTTGAGTTTTAGCCATTCATTTTATAAGCTTAAATGTGAACATCGTTTTAGTCCCGAACAGCTTATTTAGTCCATCAAGGAAATGTTTTTGCCGATTTTTGGGAACAAATACATGCTAAACATCTGCCCTTGAGTAGGGATTTGAGTAGCACTGACAGGTAGAAGGTTCAAACGAGCCGAAGTGGATGTTTAATTGCCTCAGTGTTGCAAAAGCTGAAGTTTTCATAGATTCAAGGAGAAATCAAACAAGTTAATGGAAGAGCCCATCAATGATTATTAAGTACTTACCGCCTCCTGTTTGGGAATCCCTTAGCTGAAGAGTAGGGTATGAATTTTCTCTATTCACACCTGGAGATAATCAAAAGGAAATAACACTACAAGTAATAGAAAAACAATTACTTGAGATTTCCCAGCGCTGCATAAGGTGCAAGTCAACTAGCTTATAAATGAAATAAGCGTAGAAAGATTTTCTTTTTTAAACTTGAATTATCGAAGTATAAAAAATACTTCAGGAAAATAAGTTCATCTTTCTTTCTACTGGTACGAGTACTTTTTAACTTATTTTGCAGGGGAATGCAACAGTTACTGGACTATCCAGAGGATGACATAGAAGAAGCATTTTGTCTTAATTTTACTGTAAGTTTTATATACTCTTTGAAGTATTTCTTATCAATCTCATACCATTTATTGTAATGGCTTCTGAGAGAGTCTTTGAGCAAAAGCATCAGCTGCTGATTCCCATGAATTTTAACGTCTGTGTAAGCTGTTCATGTTGCTTTTAGCTAAGTGGGGGGAAGTACTCCTCTATGCAATAAGATAGATTTATACTATTTTTGTTTGTTTTAAATAGATCACTGTGGAAAATTTTGGTACAACAGAAATTAAAGAGCTTGTTCCTAATGGTGCTGACATTCCCGTAGTGAAACAAAATAGGTGAGTTTTATGGGTCACAGGGTAGTTGAGTGTTACCTGCCTTGGGAATGTGACTGGGCTGCAGTAAATATCCTTTGCCAAGCTGTTACACCAATGTTGGAGGCAAATCTGCTCTGGTTGTTTTTCCAAGCTGTTCTTGTGTGTATTGTTAAAATAGCTATTGTATTTAAGGCTTTTCCAGCTGTGGAGAGGCTATCTAATTTTACTCAGAACGTGTAATACTTCTTTTTCACTTTGAATTTAGAAGTATTTTGGAGCTTTTTAGGGCCCATTTTGACTACATGGTCTTCATTTTATAAGATTAAAAATGGTTGTGGTGCTGTGGGAAACTATATATAATTGGAATTTAGTAATGATGAAAACTTCAACCTAGATGTCATTATGTGGCAACTATTCATATATGAAATACAATTTCAGAGAAGTCTTTCCTTTGTAGAGTGGATAAATTTAATGTTATCTAGTGTTACTGTCAGAAGAGGGTGTGAGGGGTGGTCAAGGATTCTGTTACTTCTGTTTATACAAGCAGCCTCTCCCACCCTTCGTTCCCTTTCTGCTCCTGGCAGATAGGCAGAATATCTCTGGTGGTGCTTTTATCCCTTTTTGCAGAGTACTGCCCTTTTCCTATCCCTCTCTGTCTATTCCTCTCATGTATCCCTGTCCGTTCTTTATTCTTAGCAAATTCTCTGTGCATTTACTTCTCCCAGAGTAAAGGGGGAATCGAACAGGAAGAGCATGCTCTATGAGAATAGAATGCACCTAGGCTTTTGCGTGGTAGGAACAAGGGAGAAAATGTACCTCTAGGCATGTTCCTAGAAGGCACGTGTTTTGGGCAACATTTTCTGTAACTAGCTAGGTCTGTTGTAGAGGAAAGAATGATGATAGAAGGTTCTGAGGGTATCATAAACCCACACATAGCCATGTGCAGTGACAGTACCTCCCACAATGGAGTGATTTTTATTTTCCTGACTTATCCTACCATTAACAGCTGCAATCACCACCTATACCTGTTGCTTTTTTTTTTTTTTTTTTAAAATCCTTGGCTCATAGCTGAGGATTTGTGATACTTTATCTTAAGCTTGATAGGTTTGAAGTTCCCTGGTGGTGGTTTGGTGTTCTGTCACAAAGTGACAGTAAAATTGGAGTTGAATTATGAGAAGAATTTCAAGGTGCTCATGGAATGTATGCTGCGCTGTCGTCACCGGTTGTCTTGCCGCAATGAGGAATTCCTGTTTCTCAAGATCCAAATATCCCATGATGCTTTAATTCAGTTTTAAAAATAACATAGAGTATAATAATTCTAATTAGTTTATTACTATGAATTTTCTCTGGAGCAGGCTTTCCTTCCACTGTTAGTATTGTACAAGTTACCTGCCTCTGCTAATTATATAGTGTGCATAAAATGGGTATCTCATTGAGTGCTGGAAGAGGAGGAACATGATCACCGCTTTGCTCATCTCCTCTATTTTCAGTTCAACAACTTTAATAAATGCATTGTCAAAATGTCTTCAGGTGATTCTTTAAATTATTGATGATGTTATTCAAATACTGTGGGTTTCCACAGAGGAAGTATGTTGATGAGAACTGTAGTGTATAACTGAAGTCACTCTGCCAGTGTAGAAACTAACAGTCTTAACTAGGATTGATTAAAATGGTAATTAAAAAACCAAACACATAATTGTAAATACGGTATCACGTCAAGAAATTTTAGTTTTCCCCCTAAATGCTGTGGAAGAAGATGTTTTCACCAAGATACGAGAACAGATAACAGGCAGTCTGTTTTTCAATATCCTAGCTCCTTTGCACTGATCTTTCTACTGTATAGGGCTCAAATGTCTGTTTGAGGTTGATTTGCATTTTCAGTGCAGATATGGTAATCTTTTTAATTTAAAAATACAACAGTGAGTTTGACTAGTTGGTTTCAGGACACTGCATGTAATTCAAGCCTTTACACTTGTTGCCATTCACTGCAATGCATACAAATAAGGGAAATGTTTATAGTGGCTGAAATAACACTAAATGTTACTGGTTTTCTATTGCACGTTATGGACTCTGTCTTAGGGGGCGTGGAGGGGAAATACATTTATGTTTCATTTTCCCTGAGGTTTTCTTCACTGTGGTTGTAACGTGAAACAGAGAATATATTAGAATCCTTTTTGCTTAACTTTGTGCTGTGTCCTGTACAGAATTGGCTACTGTTTTATTGATAGTAGGGTGACATGCTTCCTTTAATTTATTTTTTTCCTCTCAACATAATTCTCCTTTTCTTTTTTGTACAGGCAAGATTTTGTAGATGCATATGTGGATTACATCTTCAATAAGTCTGTGGCTTCCTTATTCAGTGCATTCCATGCAGGCTTCCACAAAGTATGTGGAGGTAAAGTTCTTCAGCTCTTCCAGCCCAGCGAATTGCAGGCAATGGTGATTGGGAACACAAATTATGATTGGAAAGAATTGGAGAAGGTAAGAGCCATAGTTGGCTATTTGTTTCATATGTTTTTAATTTCTAGATGCAAAAGTAAAATCTTGACATGTCCTTTTGAGCTCCATTTTGATTAATGTGACTTCCAGCTTTGATGGGATTGACTGCATGAGTGAGGAACTTTTTTTTGAAGTCAGTGAGTTAAGACACTAAAATATTATTTACTTTCCTGCCTAAAGTTTTCCCATCTAATTTCTGAAGGAAATCAGACTTAAAAGAGAGATGAAGAAAAATCCACAGAAACAAAAGGCAGCTGTAGACAGTATTTTACATTAGAAGGGAGAAGTGAACAAAATGCACGCAGTTATCAATAGTAAATATTCCTGTTAGCCTAAACTCACTGTGAGACTTTGTCACTACTTTATTGAGATTGGAAATGCTTTAGAGTACATGCATCTGTCCATATAATTGAAGTCACGCTGAATAGCTGAAGAAAACTGTCCAAGGAAAACAGTAATATGTCACTTGCAGTATCCCTTTACACAAACTGTGTTCATTCTACTTTAATGTCCAGTTATCCTACTAGTTTGGTGTGTGGACAATAATTTCCTGCTCATTTTAGAATACAGAATACAAAGGAGAATACTGGGCAGATCATCCTACAATTAAAATATTCTGGGAGGTTTTTCATGAGTTGTCTTTGGAGAAGAAAAAACAGTTTTTGCGTAAGTATTTGAAACCACTTTGCAGAAGTTGCTAACTGAACAGTATCACTGTGATTTCAGGCTCTTGCTATAAGAGGGCAGACTTAAGTATTTGTCCATAATGATGAGATTTAACTTTATTTGGGGGGGAAAAAAAAAAATCTAAGTAGAAGAACTGGATCATGAGCATGTCTCTAATTTTGCTGGGGATGTCCTGAGTAATTCTGTGTGGTGGGCAGCTCCAAGATCACAGTAGACCAGGACAGCATTAAAAAAAATCAATCAAACAAAAGAAAACCCAAACCAAAAAAAAACCCAACAACAACCTAAACTGCTGGTGTCATTTATCTGATAACTAGGAATATTTTTCTGTGTTTTGACATAAGGTTCATATCCTCCAGTTTTCTTATTGCACATAGATGGAATTTTGGAGTTACGACTGATTGTAAATACCTCAGAGGACTGATATGAGTGGAAATGTACAGCGAAATCCCAAAGCTCATTCACAGGAAGCTTCCATAACTTTTGTTGAGAATAGATCATAGATCAGTTTCCAATTCAGATAAGTTTCTTACTGAGTAAACTAATTCTGTGTATTTGCAAGATGCTTGGTAAAGGTATAGGCAGTGGATTTCAAATAGCAAAATCTGATGCATGAGGAACTTCCTACTTTTTTTTGAGGACTGTTTGGTTTCATATGCTAAAATGAAAGATTTTCCTTTATATATGACTTGTTGTGTTGCTGTTAAGTGTTCATATGTGTAAGCTGGAGATTGGGTTAAGTCATTATTTCTTGTTTATCATGCTTATCAGAACAACTTAGTGTGAAAAGCTAACTCCCGCTGGAATAATTAAAAAATGCCAATAACGATTAGAACTGCATATATGACGTATACAATGTTAGCCTTAAACTACTTTTGTTTTTTCTTGGCAGTGTTTCTGACAGGCAGTGATCGTATTCCAATTCTTGGAATGAAGTGTCTTAAACTAGTCATCCAACCAACAGGAGGTGGAGAAGGCTATCTTCCGGTAGCTCACACTTGCTTTAATCTTCTTGATCTTCCAAAATACACAGATAAAGAAACCCTAAAATCTAAGTTGATCCAGGCTATAGATCACTACGAAGGTTTCAGTTTAGTATAAGTTCAGAAATGAGAGTTCTGTGTAATGTGGGATCATTAAACTAACTTTCTGTGTCTTTCTTGTGGTGGTAAATTCAGTGGATTAAATGATGGAGTTGATAATATAATTGATTATTTGCGAAAACATTCAGTGGTACGGATATTCATGGGAGCCAAAAAGCATTAACAAAAATGAGGAACTGTCTTAACACATACCTTCTTGTACAGAACCATGTGGATTTTGCCATCTTACGATAAAAACAAGAGTATTGTGAATGGGAGTCAAGTTTCACTAACATGAATTAACATTTCACCTTATGCAAACAATTTGGCGTGTGAGTGCATGAGAGACTTGCTTAAGTTTTTCAAATCACTAAGTAAGGACTTTTAACTTTTTCCCTGATTAAATTCACCTGGTAACTTTTCATTTTGTAAATAATAAATTTTTGTGATAAAATAATTCCAATAGCAGTATGGTTTCTATTGCTTGTAATTGAATATGAGCTTATTTTATGGCTTTTAACAAAAAAGTGACTACTCTGATTTCTGAAGATATATTTTTCTGGTTTGTTTTAAGAACCTTAATGAAAGTGATTGTTTAAGAGACATTCATCTTCACAATGTACAATCCATGAAGCAGTCAGTGCTGATACAAAACTGCATACAATGGCATTTTTAATATGTGGATGGACAAGCTGACATAATACACTGTTTTATTTTCAAGGACTGATTCTGTAATTAAGTGGATACAATTGTAGAAGAGGTTAATTTATCATTTTAAACCTCTGCAGCCATGTGTCAAGAATACAGCTTAAAAGAAAAAGATGCACCAGACAATTGTTGCTGTCAAGAGGTTAAACGTTTATTTTTAAATGCTGAAAGCGTAGTTTATGGTTTCTAATAGAATTTTCACTTTTTTCCAGATAAATGCATTTGAAATAACTCTTTAACACTCCCTTCCTCTTTTCTTAAGACTTTATTTTTAGTATAATTGCCCTGAGACGATTGTGCTTAGCTGGACACTTTTGGATTTGACTTTCCTTCTCTGGTGAAATTCCAGATTTTGTGGTGTTAATGCATATGTGACTTGCAGCTGTGAAACAAATATTTATTTTTTTTAGATTTTTAAATGCAGTGAAAAAATTCAAGCTATAATAAAAGACTTGAATGAAAACCTTTGTTGGTTTATGTGTACGGATGCTTGCATCATGCATATTTCATCAATTGTAGGGCAAGTTTTGCATGCACTAAATCGAGGGTACAGCTAGGATACCAAGATCTCACTCGAAAAGCAGGGAAATTCATGTATTGTAAAGTGTGTAATTCGGTGCTGGCAGTAGATGTGGATATAATACAAAGCAGTACAGTTAAAATAATCTCTTTTTCTGAACACTGTTTTTACAGCTTTCTCATGTGGTGTAACCTCTAGTAATTTCTTTGTGTGCAGCCCATATTCCATTTTTTTTTTCAGCATTTGCTGCCTGGCTAGGAAATTGTTCTTTTTGTGAAAAACAAGAAACCAACAAATACTAAAGCAGGTTAATCTTACTATACATGGAAGAACGAAAAGGAGAAAAGAAAACGGGGGCAAAAAAAAGTATTATGCCTTCATTTTACCAGGTAATATTAAAACACTGTTTTAAATTACAAAACACCAAGATTGCAAAGGCAGATATTCAGAAATGAGGAAGTGGCTAATGTAAAGCTGTTGTCTTCCTTTTTCCCTGGTGTGTTATTACATGGTCAAGTACTGTTTTTTTTTCTATGGGACTCTTGCTTCATTCAGTGTACACAGTTGATGGTGTTCACTGAATAATGGGGGGGGAGGGGGGTTATGTTCAGTTGTGCAGGTCCAAGTCTAATTTAGTGCCTTATCATCTAAACCCAGCACTATATATATGTATTTTCTCTGTGGGATTTTCTCTGATTTTGCGGTATTGGATTTTTCATCAATATTAATCTGAAAGATGAGTAATAGCCTTATTCTGTAGATGAGGGGGTCTGAGACAGAATCCAAGCCATAGTTACTGAACACTTGCAAATTTTTGGCGCCCAATTTAGAATGTGTAGAGAACTTAGATGTCCTTTGTCTTTGAAGTGCAGTTATTGTTGACTAGAACTGCTGTGGCAATTACTTCATGTTGCTACAGAAGTTTCTCCATTATCAGGAAGACGTATTTCTTACTCTCTTGGACACTGGTAAGTGCTGGGAGGGTGGGGGGTGTTCAATGGTTGGTTAAATGTCACATTAAGAACCCACTGGCAGAGTAGGGCTAGAGGCATTCAGGATAGCATTCAGCTGAGACTTCTTTTTGCAATTTTGGCCTTGTTTTTTTCCACCTCCGCAAGAAGTGGAGTTGGATCCTACAGAGCATGATTGTATTTGCTAAATGCTCCTCATTATCTTCCAGGTGTTAGCTCAGTCTGTGCAGTGAGACAGGTGCCCTGTTACAAAACAGACATTATCTGCGTAAGAAGGTAAAAGATTTTAATGTAGTACTAGAACAATTAATAGTCATATTACTTCTGTCAAGCAGTTTAATACTTTCTGTAATACTTATGTTGCCATTAGTTCTGTCGTAACAGCCCTGTGAAGGATCTTTACAAAAGTTGTACACTTAAGTGTTTCCTCTGGCTGGAAGAAGCTGGGCAGCAGGAACTGCTTTCTCATTCTTGGATCGAGTATTATTTTGCATACAATATTTGATCCTGTGCATCATGTGAAAAAGGGGAGGGAGGGGGAGATCCCTTGCATTCTATGCTTAGCTAAAATAGCCACGGTGCTAATGAAGAAAGCCTAGGGCCTTCCTCTGTATCAAATCTCCAGTTAATCAGGAAAGCTTGCATACCACTTTTTAAAAAGAATAATGCAAGCAGCGGGGGATAGTAGTAGTTTGGACTGCAGTGGGAGCATTTTACAATAACTGAAAATCTTTAAAGAAAGTATTTTTATTTGATTAGATTAGCAGTTTGATAAACATTCAGAATTATCACTGTAGCATGCTAGTTGCAGGTCACACTCCATCATGGTTACTAAAGAAGGACTTGTAGCATTGCAGTCGTGGACTGTATTTATTGCACCTGTCATGTTAGTATGGGGCTAAAGCTTGAATGTGCATGACACAAACACACAGGCTGTTTCAACTACACGTATAGCAGAAGTTTGTCCCTCATTTTCCACAGAAAATCTAGGAATGCTGTTGCCCTGTGCCAGTGTAGAACCATTAAAGCAGTGAGCCCTGCTTAAGCATAATGACTTATCTCCTTTGCTCTTTATGGGAGTTACTACTAAGCAGCTTGTTATTAAAGTGGAGCATCAAGCCACGATATTCCCTTCAAGAAGGTTTATGCACTATTTTAAAAAGGATTTTAATTCATTGCACTGCTCTCTGTGGCAATAAACTTGATTTATCTGGAATAAATGAAGTTTAACGTAATCAAATATAAACCAGTATAAAAGAGAGCTCTTTATTTAAAGGTACATGAGGTTCTGCGGTTAAGATAAATACAGAATAAAAGCTTTCTTTTAATAATACAGTTTTCAGCATGATAGACTGGTATATAGTTAGCACCGTGAAAATGGCCATGTTGACTTTCTCCATTGTGCAATCAGAACTAGTATGTGTATGTACAATTGTCTTGGTTGTTGGGGGGGAGGGGGAAGAGGAAGAACAAAATACTTGTTACTCATGATAAGTGACAGTTCTCATTGTTTACCACGTGAGTATTTCTTAATTGGTAGGTCAGTGTGGGGTTTGGGTGAACTAATCATCAAGCTACTATTTTTGTCTTTCAATGTGCTGTTCAGGTTTGTGTTGATCAGGTTTGGAGCAGGAACATTAGAAACCTTTCTTAGACCTCGAAAGGCTTAGAGCATTATCTGTCACCTGCTGTAGCCAGATTTAATGCTACACCGTAGAGTCCCAACAAATCCCCTTGACTGTTTTCCTGGAATACGTAACACACAGTAAAATAACACCATCAGCCATAGTTTCTGTATGCTTGAGTTCCCTTGACCATTTGACTGAGTCTTTTCTTTTTCCTTCTTATTGAGGAAAGGAGCCTGTTCATGCCTATACATGTTATTTAACTCTCTGCTACCTGTTACACGGTCTTCGTTCTGCAAGTGCAGTATGCTAAAACTTTCTAACTGCAAACCTTTGCCTCCCCATTTCTGCCCTGATGCAGCTCTGTTGAAAGAGAAAGGCATCTTATTTTCTGACCACAAGACAACTTGCGGGGGGGGGTGGGGAGCACCGAAACACAACTGTGACAATACTATGTGTGTACTAGAACCGTGTAAAAGTATCATATGTGCAGCCCTATGGGTCTCTTATTACTAGTAGACCAAATAGTCTGAGTACATGCATATCCCTTGGGTTTGAACATACTTTATTCATCTTTTACAAAACAACAAAATAATGTGTTGCTGATGTCAGGAGTGTGGTCAAAGAACTTGCGTGGGCTGGAGTAGCAGTCAGCATTTTTTTTTTCTCCAGCCAAAAACACATGCATCAGTCTCAGATTATTAGAAAAGAACATGAGGTTTATAAGTCTTGTTCCTCATACGAACTGCAGAGCTATTATGTTCAAGCATAGTCAGTTCAAGCTAGTGGGGATCTTTATCTCACCAGTGCTCCAGGCTAGTCTTATCAACGGGTCATGCCCAGAGTGCATCCAGAGTGCATGCCCAGAGTACATTCACAGAGTGAATCCCACACTGTGCGCTGCCTGGGGGACTGGATGTCTACAGGTATTCACGGCTGCCCCCCACATGCCTCGTTACGGGAGGAAACAAAAGATTGTTATGTAAAGAGTTCAGTTTGAGTGCAAAAGTTAGGTTTCCTTCCCTTTGTTGAGTAAATACGCCAGTTTTTCCATTAGAAGGAACAGAGCTGGCAGACTAGGTAAACCCCAATTTCCTATAGAAATTGTATTTGCCATGTCTTTGAAAAATGTTAAAGGTGGAGCTAATTTAATTATCTGTGGCTTAATTCTGCAGAGAGGCTATGTGCTTGAGTACTCTGGGGGTTACATGTAGCATCTCAACAAGCCTGAGGCTGTCTGCTGGCAAGGTCCAGACATCCTCCACTTCGAGGTGCCAGGATTAAATTGGCAGTAAACAAAGGGAGGGGGGTGACTGAGGAGATGAGGAAGATTCCGTAGATGAGGAAGTAGTCGGAACAGCCTACGGCAGTTTGGAGAAGTTCTCCGCTGCTCTGTAGCAGGGTCTCTTAATGCAGAGGTCCGTGTTGCCCAGTGCTCCGTAGGGTATTTGATATTTCTGTGGCCTCTCTGTCGGTGGCCAGTAACGAGTAGCTAGAGAAGTTTTTAAAATTGGGATAAGAATGTAGTGATACCTCACTACAAGGACTAAGGGTCATCCTTGCACCTCCTCTTTAGTGTACAACGTTTCTCTGGGCTAGTTGCGTGGAGCCCGGCGTGGGGATGCGTAGCAGCTTCTGTAGAACAGGTGCAGAGCGAGAAGGAGCTGAGTTGGTGTCGGTGCCTCTGAGGGCCGCCCGGCACGGTGCTACCGGCGCCCCGAGCAGCAGGGGAGGGAGCTGGGCTGGGCTGGGCTGCCGGCAGCTGCAGCTCACCTGTGCGCCCAGCTTTGCGGGTTAGCTTGTCTTGCAATCTGACCCATCCTTGCAGCCGGCGGGACTGGAGCTGTGCAGTCATTGCGTGCTCACCCGAAGGGTGCAGCGTGGCTTTAAACCCCTGTCCCTTGCTGGCAAAGGGCCTCTCACCAAGCACCCTCGCTTCCCTGAGTTCACGGTCAGGGGAGCGCGTTTAAAGCTAGGCGAGGACTGGCTGCTGCGCGACGGCGGGGTTATGTCCGGGAGGGGCCGCCCAGCCCCTGCTCAGAAGCGCCCGCAGCACCTGGGCCCGCCCCGCGGGGGGTGGGATCGCCGGACCCCGGCCCGGATCGGCGGGTCCCGCAGCCACAGCCTTGTCCTCTCCCGCCGGTTCCTGACGTTGCTGCGGAGGCGGTAAGTGGGGCTGCCGGTGCACCGGTCGTCTGTCGCGGTGTGGGCGTGCGGGGCTGCAGTAAGTGTGATCCGGTTACCTGAGGCGCCCGGGGCTCCGTGTGGGCCGTTGGAAAGAGGGTTTCCTTCAGCTGAGGCTCCTGCTCGGGAGCGGTGCTTTGCCGTTTGAAAGCGTTAGGAATGGTAATTGCGCAGAGTGAAAATACCACAGCCAAACCACAAAACTCCACTGAAACGTGTATGTTGTTTTTAAGGACTTTGGAACCGCATTTCTTTGCGGCTTTCAAAAGCTTAGTCACTTGTATCTAAAATCTATAGCTTGCTTTGTAGTTTGTGTTTGCTCTCAGTGGCTCCTTCACAGGTGGTACCGGTGCAGGGGCTGATGTGAGAGCGCAGGGCTGTGACTGGGGCCTGTGGAAGCGGGGTTTGCAGGAACGGCAGACCCTCTCTTGCTCTGTGAGGGTAAAACCAACAGTACCGTAGTCGCACTCGGGTTTGTGTCTCTCAGGAAACTTAGTCCTTTAAAGACCTGCAGTCACATACCTGCTTCCACCACCTCTGAGGCAGTATGAATACACGCTTAGGGTGTGCCTTACAAGTGTTTGCTCGGTCTGTTGTTTAAAAGGTCCAGTATAAATAGTGGCAGCGCAGGTCTCAGAAGCACTCTTTCTGTATTTCACTTGAGAACTGCTGTACTGGGTTAATCTGAGGTACAAACTGTCTCCACCTGTAGGACAGCATAGGGAGAGGAAAATACTCTTTTCTTTGGAATCTTCCTCAAGCAGCTTTGGTCATACTGTCCAACCTGGATTTGTCCCATTCCTTTTTGAGGCCAGTGGGAGCTCCCACAGCGTCCTACAGCAGTGAGTTCTACAGTTGGTCTGTGACAGTTTCCTTCATTGCCTCTGCTTTTCTGCATCTGAGTGGTCCTTGCATCTCACTTTGGGAGAGTAAATAGCAACTCTTTTCCCTTCATGCGTCGTTATTAATATTATTATTACTTTTCCTACTAAGTCCTGTAGCCTGCATGTCCTCTCAAAATTGGTGAGCAAAGAGCAACTATACTAAGGGTGCTGTTACAAGTCCGTGACTTGATGAGTTATAGCTAGGTAGAACCCATTGTTACATAGATATGGCCAGCTTTTTTAGCCTAAAGTATGCATTTTGAACTGGATTTTGTTCTCCAGGCACTCTGTAGATAAGTATGTTATGCAAATATTGCGACTGCCTTTAGATTTGACCATTCTGATGCAGTATTTAAGCATGAACTTGAGGTACTGAACTGATAGGGAAACATCTGTGTAAAAAAACTTAGTATTTTTAATACTTTTATTTCATGTCTCAAGTGCATGAGTTTTATAAACAAATTCTGTTTTGCCTGATACAAATGTAATTTATAATTGAGGGATGGTGGTTCAGAAATACAGAGGAATCATCAAAATAGTAAGGTGTTATGCAGTGAAACCAAATTAAACTTGGCCCTAGCCCTCGCAGGCCACGAGGAGTGGATTTTTGCGGTGGGGGGTCAGTACAGCTGCAGCCCCCAGAAGGCACAGGCCAAGCCAGGCACTGACCCATGCAGGGCTCTCTGCAGCTGGGCTTTGTCCTCAGCTCTGCCGGGCAGGTGAGACCACCACCCATAGGGAAACACGGGCTTTACCCTCTCGGTGTTACCTGCACGAAGACAAAACACTAGTGAAATATTTGTGTGTGTGATGCCCAAACATGCCCCTGTCTCCTGTGTAGTGCAGGTTCCTTGCAGGAAGCTTCTCCCGGATGTGGTTCTTCGGGGTTGGGTTGAAGCAGCAAGTGCCAAACATCAGGGCAGCTTTGGGCTGGGTAGAGGAAGGGCGGCGGAGCTGCAAGGGACTGGAATACCAGCAGAAATAAACATTCTTGTTCAGCAGATACATCTAAAGTTAATGTACGGTTTGGGAGGAGAAATGCAGTTTTCTGAGGGGGACACCATTGCACTGTGGTTTCGCAGGTCACTTTACCAAAGACAGGGCAGACTGGCTTCATTCAGGATTCTACCCCCACCTCCCCCAAGGGGCAGGTGGAAAAAAGTGATTTACTGTATAATGCCTTACATTAGCTAGGGTATACCTCGACTTTGTGGGGCATCTTTTGTTAAGTTTTTAAGATGTAACTAGAAATTAACAGAAACCAGAAATCAAATGACAATTTTAATAGACTTTAGAACAGAGTATATGAGTATAAAACACTGGTTTTGTATTTCAAAAGTTGCAGGAAGATAGCCAGTCATTTTAAACAGTCTTCTACAAAACATATGCCAGTAGATTACATAAAAGACACTATATACATTATAAAAGAGCAGAAAACAATCCTCACTGTAAAAATAATTTAAAACAAAGTATTTCAATTTAAAATATCTCCTATAGCACAAACTAATACATTGTGACATGCAAGTGAAAACTAAACATATTGCATTCTTTAGTGTAGCCAAATAAGAGCTGTATTAAATTTGGACAATGAGACAACATGCCAACATTTTCTGATGAATACAGGAGGCTGTTCTTCAGTATTTCTTCACTGATGTATCTTATGTTCCAAGAACAGCTACTATACATCTTTCAAAATGTAATAAATATTAAAGCAAAGTATATGAATAATCTACATCGTAGAGTTCATTTGGGCCAACGTTGAAAAAGTGGTTTATAGAAAAATGCTGTTTCACTTACTACTGCACTGTGCAATTTTACAAAATAGTTCTAAAGGCTTGGAAACAATCCGCGCTTGGAAGTTTGCAACATCCAGTTTTAAGGCAGCCTAGCGCTCGAATATACAATGTAATAATTTGAGTAGCTGCTTTGCTTTCACTATGCAAGGTGGAGCTGGTAGGTGGGAAATGATTTTTCCCAACCCGAGACATGACCTCAAAACAGCGTGCTTCCAGGTTAGGTTATTAAGCGGTGTTTTATCCACTCAGCAGTGTAAGCAGAGGCTCTCCATATCTGAGTTAGGTTCTCCTGGTTTTGTTGCATCAGTGAGTATAAAGGAAGAGCAGAGGAAGAGCTTGGGGTTTTTTTGCAGTCTCTCACATGCTGGTAGAAATGCTATTCTGAACTCAGCCTAGCTTCTGCATTAGAGCCTTGGCAATTTATCAAGTGCTATTTTTAATGCAAGCTGTGCTATATTCGACTTTTGTATACGATGTGAAAAACTTCCACCGTGGGGGATCCATTTTGTTTAAAATGCCACTGTTATAATCACTGAGGAGCCAATGTCAACATCACTTCATGTCCACGGGAATCCTTACACTCGGTAACCCAAGCATTTTCACAGCACTTCGTGATCAGCCTAAAAAACATTGTATTTCTCAAGTGCTCGCTGTCTTGTTTCCGTTCAACTATCTACTCACATTTAAGTATGTCTCAAACATACAAAGTAACTGTTAAAGCAAAAAATTAGCTGCCACAATAGGTCTTAGAAAATGCCAGTGTTTAATGACAGACTAGGCGAGAATGAAAGGTTTAGCAGAAGCGAAAGAAGGTTTTAAATAAACTAAACTGTTACAAAGCAAGAGGTGTGAAAATACCATTCTTTGGTCTAAATTAGCTGTTCCCTTTATATTAGTTTAACATTCCAATGGCTTTTTCAAAACTGTTTAAAAATAATATAAGCTGAAATTCATTAAGCAAAAATACGATTATATACATGGATGCCTGATCAGACAGATGAACTTAAAAGTGAACATAGTGACAACTGTTTAGATATTCTTAGTACCTTAAAAAAAAAAAAAGATGAGTTAGTGTTGAGTGCGCAGTAATAGAATTTTATTGAAAAAGGTAAAAAACTAAGCATGAAAATCTGTTTTTAGTTGTTTAGAAACACTACATCCTTATGGTTTTGTTGTTCTAAATTCAGACGTAAACATTCATTCTGACATGCCAAAGCTCCTAATGCTGGTGGGAAGTTCCTGTAACCAGTCAGTGATCACTCTACAGCTTGTTGCTTGGATGATCAGTCCCTGCAGCTTCATTTGTATCGGCTGATTCATCAGCTGCTGATTCATCTGGTTCAACTCCGTCTTCCCCGAATACTGGTTCCTCTTCCCTTTCGGGAGCATCCTCATCCTCTATGCCATTGTAAAACTCTTCGATCTCGCTCTCGTCCTCCACATCTAAGCTCTGGCTACGGCACGAACCGCTTTCACTACTGCTCCCGCAAGAGCTAGAAGATATGATATCGTCTTCAGAATCTGAGTATACCTCAGCACCGTGGAAAATATAGCGATTCGGTGGTAAAAATAGATACTGAGTACCTGAAACAGAATTATAAAAGTCAATAAAAGGCTAAAATAAATTATTCATAAAAAATCTTGCAGACTTCTGGTTAGAAGGTACCTGCATGTATGTATTTTCCACAGTGAAACTTAACAGACAAATGGGGTTACATTAGAAACCCATTTGTTTGGGAACAGCACATAACAAATGCTTCCCTGGAAAGCTCGGTTCCTTCTCCCCTTTGACACAAAAGAACATCTAAACTTTACTGTTGAGCAGCTTTTGTCATTGGTAGACCTAGTCACAGCTCGATCCCCATTATTTCGAACGGAACTGGAACCCACTGCACAGACTACTTGACAAAGTTTAAAACCAGCCTTTGCTTTAGCAAGTTGCAATTTAATACCTGGTTCTTCATCCACACTGACTTTCTATTGTGCTAACACGTGACATCAGTTAAGAGCCTACATACTGGAAGGCTTCCTTGGAAAGTCTGAAGTTTCCTTCAAAATCTGCCTGGCCCCAGCTGTGAGATTTGCTTTTCAGCTCCTGTTGTGACTTCAGCAGTCAGCTCTACAGGATGGCTGCCATAGCAAACTATGGCCCAGTGTAACCAGCTTCTTAACACCCAAGGATCAAACTATTTTTTTCTGAAAATGCACTTGAAGATGTTAGAAATGGATTTATTTTTTTGATACTTACCTTCAGCCTCCTAAACTTTGATCTTTTTAGGGAGTAGGTAATCACTGATTATAAAGCCTATTATGAATTACAAAAAAAAAGCCCTATCATCTTCATCAAAAGAAAGAAATGATACAGTGATGAGTTCTGTAGACTTGTCTGAACAAAAATAACCACCAAAGCCCACTGATTCCCTCAAGAGTAACTTATTTATTGCCTTAAAGTAAGTCTAGAATAAACATCTCGGCCAAAAAATGCAAAATACTGAAATAAATTAACACTTACCATCCAGCCTTTTGCTAATCTGTTCTTTTGCAGATCTATTTACCCAGCACTTCTTCAATATTTCATTTTTTTCTTTTTCTCCATTGTTCGATCCATTTTCCTTCATTGTTTCAGAGTTCATTAATTCACTAGGAGGATTTTCAGGGCTTTCTGATGATGTCTGTGTGTCCTGAAGCTTTTCCTCTGTGCAGGTCCCTTTAGTTTCTGAGGCAGGGTCACAGTTTTCTAGCTTACATTCAGCTGGGTGTTCTGAAGACACCACGGAAGTATCTGGTGGAGTCATTCTTTCTGGTGAACTAGAGTCTTCTGAAATGTTTAAAGGTGTAGGCGGTAGCTCGGCTGAGTGCATTTCGAGCTCCTTGTGCATTCGTGGAGGCTTTTCTGTTATTTCTGAAAGTTTTACTGAGTTGTAGCAAAGTTTTGTATATTCGCTACCTAGCCTTTGACATAATTCATTAATAATGACATCACAGTCTCCAAGAAGCTCCACATCAAAGTGTAGATGAGGCAAAGGTTCCCTATTAATTAAGATCTGAGGCACTTCATGGGGGATGGAACCTATATTTAGAGAAGAGAATGTCAAGGTAGTCACTTCAGTTTCACTGTCAGCAGAAACCTACTTAGAAAGTTTAATTCCTCAGACCTCCCTTCATACATTCACTTGCAACAAGACCAAATCAGACAGATCAGGAAGAAGACAAGCAAATCTCAGATATAACAACAGTAGTTTGAGGTGCTATGCCTACTGCAGCCTATCTAGATTTTTTTCCTCCCTTTTTTTTTACAGTTCCTCTACTCCATCACTGAGAAACATGTGCACAGAAATACTGACCACAGCAATGTTTGGTTAAGTGTTAAAAAGGTTTTTAAAATTGGTACTATAACCTTTTAGAAGAATTGCATTGATTTTGTGCGTTGATTTTATGTACTTAAGCTCACATGAAGAATATATTGCTGGTAAATGATATCCCCTTAATTAGTTCAAAATACTTCCCAGTACAATCCACACTGTACAGGGTTCGTCGACCCATTTGTGACATTTAGGCTTCCAAATCCCACGGTCTGGTAACCTAGCATTGATTGATCAGGTAACCAAGTCATGAAATCCAGTTCTAGGCTTTACATATATATATATAAAAATATAGGTACAGTGCACACTGTGTAGCATTTAGTATTAAGTACTGACTTGAAAATAAGCTACAACTCAGACACCTGAGTTGATCTTGAGTACTGATCTGAGTACTTGATCTGATTTTCTGATCCTACATTTATCTCTTTAAAGGCGATTCCTTTCTAAATTTTTCAGGTGACTCTGAAAGTGTATTGCAAGCAGGGGGAGAAATGAATTGAATCTCAGAACAAAGTCATTCAAGTTCTCAGCAGAGAAGTTTTTCAGATTATCATTTCATTACCGTGAGATCTGACTGGAATGTGGAAAAAGCACTTAGAATTTGTTACTTTCTCTATTTTGCATTTTGGCTATACACAGGCAATCAGGTTTCATCTTGGAAAACTAGAGGCTTAATCTAGTTCCTTCAATGAATCAAACCAAAAGCATTTCTTGGAGCTCTTTACTGAGAATTTAACTTTTGATCCAAATTTTTGGAAGAAAATATTACCAGAGATAGTCACTTACTTGGAATCAATGCTACTGGTCTTACTTTCAGTGAAGACCCAATGACAATAAGGAGATCAACTTCATTTTTGTCATACTTCATGGCACGATGGAACTGCTCAGGTAAGTTCTCTCCAAAGAAAACTATGTCTGGCTTCATGATAGCGAGTGGTTCATCAGGTGGACATCTGGGACACCTGGGTACAACCTGCATTAGAACAGCTTCTGTTACTACAATTCAAGGCTGCGCCCTTGAAAACGTCAGATTTTAGCAATTCACAGTGACTGACTTTGGCAAAGGACAAGGAAGTTTCAGTGCTGTTTCCTTGTTTCACTTTTCTGTGGCTATACAGACAAGTACATTCCTTACTCTAGCCTGCAGCAACTGCACGCAGAAATAAAACTACAGCAGGAATAAAGAGGGAGTCCCCTTAAGTCAAAAGGGAGAAACCATGCAGATCTACACCACGGTTCTTGTCTGACAACTAAGCCAAAGTCCAGCAGTCGTGCTCAAGCGCCAATGAGTAATTACCTCCTATTTTTCTTGGTTTAATCAGAGCAAAAACTTAGATTTCCCTGTCAGTTGCCACTGTAAGATCTGATATAAACCTCTTCCCAACTGGGGAGTGTATTGTAGAGCTTTACCTCTCTACTTTCTCCTCCTCTCCAAAAGGGTATGTGTGTTATGCACAGAAAACAACACAGCACTGTAGCAGGTGGCTAGCAAAAAGCATCCAGGACAAGAACATAGGAAAGAACTTTTGCTTGGTCTCCATTTTAAATTCTTCCAATTCCTCCAAAAACAGAGCAGAATCCTTGTTCACTCAAAAAAGTGGATGAGAGTTATGTTTGTGGAGAAGTAGGCTCCCTCTCCTCCTGAAACCAGAGTATTTTACAATCTTTGGGACCTCTTTCAACTCTTTCCTATCTTAAGACTTTTTCAGAGAAGACGAGCAAGCAGGTGAGCAATAGATGTACAGACAATACTTCAATTACTACTGAGCAATTTTTTTTTCCAAATAGTTCATGTCTTCTCAGCTGTAGTGTTAAAATACAATACCCCGGAATAAATCTAAGGAGCTGAATGTAGCTGCAATCCTGTAGCAGTCATCACAAGCAAATTACTGCTGTGGAAAGAGATGTATATTGCCTACTGTAATAGGAAAATATATGAAAACTGACATTTAAATGTGTAACAACTCCCTCTTGTACAGAGAACATGCAGAAAAAATAATACAGAATTTGTAAAGTTTAAATCAAAGAACTAGTTTATGGATGCCTGCAGTAGGACAAAAGACAATGCCTTCCAAATGAGAAAACATCACAAGTAAAAGGCCTTGCTCTAGTTTTGAACAAAGAATCCAATCCTTCTTCGAAGAAAACCTTGTGGGAGGGATGCGCAAGAAGCAATATGGCATAAGAATTAAGAAGCGGTATGGAGGAAACCCTCACCATGTAGCAAAGCTAAAGAGGTCTGCTAACCCCATGCTAAAGGGAAACCAACTAAAGGAGCAGATGGGTAGAATGAATCTTGAACTTTTACCTCAGATCTTTACATATCAGAGCTTGTAACACACAAAGAGCTTAAACTTTTCTGAAGCTTTTTATCCTGCTGTCTCTTCTGTTGATGTTAGTGATGTCTTTGCACTTTCAGTTGGAAGCTTAAGAAGGGAAAATAATTTGCTCTGTGTTAGGAGGAAGATGAAATGAAGACCTCTAACTTTTGATTTAAAGAGACCAAGTAGTATTAACTCTGTTTCCATCATTTCTCACAGGAAGTCCAATGACTTGTGACTTAATGTATCTCTGTAGAGCAACTGATGTCCCTATCCAAATCATCTGAGTCACTGTAATGGGCCCATAAATGCGTTTCAACACTACGCTACTCACCAGCTTGTCTGCTAATCCTCAGAAAGGTCGTCAGTAAGGGGGAGGATCTATTCCAAGAGCTGAAATTGATACCAAGAAGTTAAAGCTAGATAATTGGCCACTTGATTGCCTAGGGTCTTCTTTCCCTCCAGAAGCAGCACTCCCCCAGAACCCCACCACCTCTGCTGATGTGTTTGTCTAATGAAAGAGAAATGGAATTTCTCATTGACTGTTGATGTTATCCATATATCAAAAACAAGATTAGTAAAGATTACGTTGGCTTAAGAATATCCAAGAACTGGCGCATGTTTTCCATTTCTTGGGCCTTTACATCCTAAATCTGAGACCCTTCCACTATTTCTTGAAGCTGCCTAAAACAGTTAAAAGCAAACTAAAAGTGGTATTTTTGGAAGTGACTGACAATTGTTTTATTCAGAAGTCCTGTGTCATTTATAACTGCTGCTGCTTCTCATCCAGAAGGATGGCTGTGTACAGCAACAAAGAGAAAGAATCACACTACAGGAAACTAGCATGTTATCTTTGAATTGGCAAAAGAATGAAGAGCAGCAACAAGAAATCGGTAGTTTTCTAAACAGATGATCTCAATTCTCAGTCTATACATAATATGTTGTAAGGAAATCCTGGCAGAAAGATGCTGAAGCACTGGTGACTGTGAGAGCAAAGGTAGTATTTTTAGGGAAAACTAAGGACCTGGCGCCATGTGTAACTGAACTTTCAAATAGTGGAGGACAGCAGAGACCAGAAACTGGACCATCTCTTGGGACCCAGGTGCCAAAACCATTTTTGTGAAGGGGGTCTTGTTAAAGAACAAAGCTGTTGAAATGGACAGTGTTTTGTTTCAGAAGTACGGAAAAGTTTTCTTTTGATATCTAAGGAACCAAATTATATATTCTAGAGAGGCAAGAGACAAAGGAACTGCATAGTGCTGGTTTGGGAAATGCAAGCTACGGAATAAAGAGAACGATGGCAAACAGAACGATTTTTTTTTTCCCCCAGGCATAAAAGAGGAAGGCTATGTTTTCTTTCAATAGCTCTATTTCTTCTTGTGTGAAATTATATTTGGCCATAACCATATTTATTTTGCATTATGAAAATAATTCAGCATTACAGCTAGGGCCTGCCCTGGAAAGATATACCTGGCAATAGTACTGTAAGATTAGCGCTGAGAGATTGAGTGTAAAAAGCTCCATCGGTCTCATCTCAGGAGTAACAACCCTCTTTGTTCTCATTACGCAGTTGTATTGATACAGGCCGCTTCTCTCCACTTCCCCACGCTTCGTTACTGACCACCAGCAGGGATGGGCCATCGGGGCAGAAGTTTGGTTTGGCATATAAACATACATAAAGTGGTGTTAAAAAGGAGTCCTGACCACTAACAATCAAACCAGAAAATTACAACGTGCTTAGGAAGGTTGTTTAGAAGGAAGAAAACCTAAACTCCAACCAGCTGGCTTTGAAGGTAAAGGAGCAGCAAACATCTGTAAGATAAAAAGTTCTCAAAAATAATATTCCTATTAGCAAAGTAAACCAGATTTCACATTCAATATTTCAGTGTTACAATATTTCAGTGTTACGAGACTCATGTTTCCTAAAGCTTTACCTCAAACATCTCTTCTGAAAGGCTTTCACTGAGTTCCATTTCAAATATAATACCTGAAAGATTTACAGCCATGTTTCTCTAAAGTTGCAACTGTGGACTCTAAGCAAAAAACCATGAGCCTGCAGAAAAAGAGTCCCCTTCCATTTGTATAAACTAGATCTTTTTGATCAGAGAATTGTCATCTCTGTTCCTTCAAAAGAAGCGGAAAAAGAGCAAAGAGCCTCTGGCCAAGCCAAAGGTTCAGCTGCTCTGACAGAGCAGAACGAACTCCTGCCTTGGCCCTGGGGCACCTCACACCCAGGTGAGGGGACTTCGGAACACAGAATAGTTCAGAAGTCCTAGAAAGCAACGTCCAGCATCTCATTCGATCCTCTTCCTTGCTCAGAGGCTGCTCTGTAGTTAGCACTTTCTCCATGCATCATCTACCGTTTAAACATGTTTTTAACGTAGGTAAATGCTCAAAGAGCAACCGATGTTACAAATAGCTAAGAATGCTTGCTCAGTGTGACTGTGAGTTCAGATTAACATAAACCAGGTATAAATTCAACTTTCTACTAACCCTTTTAACCTCTACTTTTCTCAGAGGTGCCATAAAAAATGGACTCTCCTAGTTTTGTTCAGCTTTTTCCCATGACCTAATTTCTGCTGTGTAGTGTTTGATTATACTTTTAAATACTGGAGGAAATGCTAAATACAGATAGGCACTTTTATGAATTACATGCAAAGATATGTAGCCTTTAAAAGCAGATCTTTTAAGAAATCCAAGTGTGGTGGTTTGGGGTTTTTTTGTTAGTTTGGTTGGGTTTTTTTTTTTTTTTTTTTTGAGAGAGAGAGAATTACTTGTTAGAAAGCTGCAGTGAATTAAAGTAAATTTTTTTTACCTGATTGAAAATATCTCCTCGAACAACTTCACAATCAACTTTGTATTTACAGATCAGGCAGGAAGCTGTTGCAAAGGAACCTGAGGGGAAAAACCCGTATGGTAGAAATAAGGATTTTCAGTCATTCAGATTTGTTCTTTTTGCCCAAGCTGTTTGGACACAAAGGCTGTTATGTTGCTGTGCTATGAAAATCAGTCATTAAAAAAGTAATGTAAAATTAAGAGAAGATACTTGTAGTACTAAAAGTAGTTCTTCCAGATGTTAGCCAGCAGAAATCTTGTTGTAGGAGTAGTGATATACCACATGCATGTCAACACAAATCATAGTGTCCTCTCGTTCCCCCAACCTGTGCAAGCATACCCAAGGCGGGGAGAACAGAACCTTCCCTTTTGCTCTTCACACTACTAACAGTAGTGTCACCGGCTCTGCAAACAGCAGCACCAGAACGTGAACCCACAGGAACTCAAGAAACTGTAGGGCAAAGTAACTAAGAAAATGCATTAGTAAAGACTTCACTATAGGCAAGTAAATAGCAATACTGTTCCTTTCAGCAGAAGTGAGAAGTCACAGCTATATTGTTCCAATTGAACTACTGCTCTGAACTTGGTATTCAGCTTGGCTACTGTGTTTATTATTTGGCAAGACAGTGTTAAGTTTGTTGCTCCGTCAGTTACTTGGTAGCTCTAACTGGCCTGTTTCTGGAGCAGCTGAAGGTAATACCAGAGCACCTGGTAGAGCACGCATGTCTCTATCAGTCTAAAGGTCTAATACACAGTGTGACATCACTGTGGCAAACTAGAGTGGCCTTTTGGTTTGCACATGTCCAGGAAAAATAAGCCTACAAAGGCTTTTATCTCTGGAAGGAATAATGCCAGAAGTTGACAGAATGCTTAAGAATGAAGTAGAAAAATTGAGATTTTCTCCTAATCATGAAACAAGTGTTAAAAAACCCAAACAAACACAAACCCAAAAACCATTGTGGATCTTTGATCCTGCACTGGAATGTGTCATTTGTACAATAAAAGTCTGGAGCTCTCTAATTTCTAATGGTGATATGAAGGCAGTAAGAAAGCCCTGTGACTGAGTACTGTACAGGGGATACAAAAGTCTCTCTTCAAAAGGAAACTTTTAGAAAGGTAACCAGAAAGCTTTGCAGACACTAGGAACAGCTCAAAACCTCTGGTACCAAAACTTTATCTGGAGTGTTATTTTAAGCCACCCAAACCAAGGATGTTTCCTGCTCATAACCTACGCACAGCAGCCAACCAACACGCTGCTAAATGAAGAGATTCTGGGGCTAAGTGCAACAATCAAATATGCTTAGGGGATATTGTATCTGGGTGAGACAAAGAGAGTGAAAGCACAGAAAAACTTGGAGCAGATAATTTATGAACAAGTGTCAGTTTAGGTCTGCTAATCGCTGCTGGCGTGGAAAGTGCACAGCTTCTGAAACACTTGCTCAGCGTTGCAGCTCCAAAACTTGAGGGATTCCAAAGACTAGAGGAAGTATGACAGTTATTTGCTCATTATAATTTGTTTACAGTAATAATCGAGGCATTTATACAGTGTGTTAGGGGCATGTCTATCAGGGTAGCAGACCTAACCCTGCCTGAGGCATCTGTTGCTGCCTACTTGCAGTTATTTTTCACTGTCAGCAGGATCACTTGATCAAGAAGTGATGCTGCTGCATGCTCAAGTCATGTGTGACCAGCAGGCCACTGCCTCTGATCATTCAGCTACAGCGTGGCAAGGAATAAGATCTAATTGCAGGCATGTCAGTTGAATGTAATAGCTGTTGTCAATTCAGAAAATGCATCTAAGATGCTGTAGTTTTCATAGTAGCAACTTTACTGCAGGTCAAAGGTTCCCATATGAACTCCCCAAATCATTACAAGGTTCCTTGTCGTTTGGCACACTCATGATTAACTTGCCATTGCCTCAGCTGGACAAGAAAGGTAAGAATAAATACAGCAGTGCGGACCCTTGCCTAACAGAGTTTCAGTTTCTCTTTAGCCGCTACCATTAATCAACCAGCATTTGTTAAAGAACAGCATAACTGTGTATCAGATAAAGCTTGATATGCTTAAAACAACCTTTGCTAATTTCCAAAGGCCTCAAAATCCATAGCGTATATTTAAAGAATCTTTCTAATTTAAAGTCAGCTTATACAGGACATACTCTAAAGATGGCCTGAAATCTAAGTACTGTAGTGTGCAACTGAAAAAAATGGGAAGCTTGAATGTGCAGTGATGTGCAAAACCACAACCATGTAAGTAGTTCATGAGAAATACCTCATATGGAACGATGACCAAAAAGAAAATGCACGACACACTAAGCACAAATGGAAACCAGCACTAGATTTGGGTTATTTGACAGGCATGATTCTCTGTGCTGTTTGGTCACCGTGACAGAGCACCATGTTTGCTCTGCCTGAAAAAAAGTAAGTTGATGAATCTGCTTAGCACTGAGCTAAGCTTTGTAGCTAAGGAAACCAAGTGAGTTTTGTCCCTGGAAAAGGTGGAATTGGACAGATAGGTCTTACGAAGATGCCAACAAGGCTTTTAAGCAATTTATTTGCCAGAAGTCTACTAAATGATCCAGACATGCATTTAAGAACTCACTTTCTGTGTCCTTTCCTTAAAAATGAATTGCTGGACTTTCAGCTTGACATTTGCAAGTCATTGGAAATGGAAAGTGTATCAAGCAATTAATTCAGAGATTCCCCTTAATTTTGTATCATAATTACAGAATGTGCACGATGCTGAATGTGTAACAAGATGATCTTCAGTTCAGCTGAACTGGTGATTTAATACACAATACTTCATACATGAGGTAAAGTCAGTGGAGTATCAGGATATTTTAAGATTTCAGTCAAATATAACCTAAATAAAGAATCAGGTAACAGCCAAACAGCATTTCATTGACAGACAGTGAGAGGGACCTATGAAAAGACTGATTTCCACACTATATTCTCATACATAATATAAAAAAGCACCAAATAAATTTTAAAAGTTAAGGTCTAAGCCTGCATGAACAGGGTGTGGATCTTCACTGATACACAAAGCCCATCGTTTATCAAGCCTAATTTCTGAAAGCAGTATTTCCACTTGAAACACTCCTGATTTAAATACTTAAGCTACCTAAAAAAAATAATTAAACGTTTAAAAAACTGAGTATTTGTTGCCAAGAGATACAATTCAAGAAAAACAATTCATTCCAATAGCAAAGTAAAAATCATTCCTACACATAAAATAAGTGAAACTAAAACCACTGACCATGACACTGTATTATCCTTTGGATTCCTGCAACCTGTTCCAGTGTGTCTATGTTCTGAGTATAGTTGCGAAGTAGTTTTCCTTCTTTATCCATCAAAGCTATGAACTTGTGACAGAGAGATGGCTGGAACTGTCCTGGATAGATTTCCTAGGGAATTCAGAAGCACATCAGAAAGTGTAAATGGATACATGATGCCTTTATTCCAACTGCTGCAATTCACACAGAGCTAAATATTATCAATAATAGTTATGTCAGCAGTTAACGTCACTCCCTTTGCATTTTGCCATTTCTCTCAGATCCAACTCTTCTTTCAACAGCTGAGTTTCTGATGACATCAGGATGAATTGCTCCATGCAAGTTGGTATTTTGTTCTTCACACAGCATAAAAGCAAGGTTTAGATCTTTTTTGGTTTTGAGGATTATGAAATAGGACAGCTTTTTTTCCTTTGTAAGCATCAAGTAACCTCAATATTTGTTATTAGAAACATATGGTTTAACTGCAGTCCGACAAAAATTTCATGAGGAATTTGGATTCTGGTATTTTTGGTTTGGGATAAGCAGTTTTTACTCCTCAGCACTATCAGCAGCCATTCCTAGAAGGCAGAAGCCCAGAAAGCAGAATGGCATTGAATGTAAAGGGGAAGACAGGTGGCACTTGGAGCAGCTTTGCCAATGTAGCCAGTTACAGCAGTCATCGAGTTAAAACCAAACGTCTTAGCAGAGCAGTTCCCCTGTGACTGACAGATGCTTTGCCCTTCCATGAGATCAAAGTAGAGGAGGTGGGTAGATCTAAAGAGCAATATTAGGCACTTGATTCGATGCTTGCTCACAGTGAACAAGGAGCCTGCCAAAAGGAAAAATGAAATGTGGGCACCCAGCTAACAGCTGCACGCTAGGAACCTCGGTCTAGAGTTGACCACCCTGGGTGGTACCTCGGTGCTGTGCGGCAAGGACAGCAGCAGCAGCAGCACCGCTCTGCTGCTTGAGGAGCACTTCTTTAAGGGAGGAACTCCAATTCCAGACCCGCTGCTCTCCAGTCACTCTCTTGCCAGCAACCGGACTGGAGTCTCACCTGGGAAAGTGAGGCCTTTTTACAGAAAAAGCACAAGAGTCACTGGCCAAAAGAAAGTTAGCAAGGAGGAGGCTGCTGCCGACCTTTACCAGTAGATACTTAAAGCTGAATTGAAAGTTCTAGCACAACAGTGAATGTTAAATTTATCTTTGGGACAGCTCTGCCTTCAGCTACCATATAGCCTAACTATTAACAAAAAAAAAAGACTTTTTTGAAAGCATTTGTTCTTCCCCAAAATACTTTGTTACTCATAATGCTGAAGCTACATGGGTCTTTGGAGTTAAACTGCAGCAATGATCAATGATTGCTCCTAGCGCTATTACCTAGATTATGACTAGGCTATTACACAATTATAATCACCTATTCATGTGGTCCGAACAGCTTTTATGTCTTAGTCCAAAGAAGCAAGACATATTCTGCCACTGAGCTCTGCAAATTTATTTGGCCATTATTTGCCCCTAGAATTAAAGGAACTTAAGATTTCATGGAATAAGGAATCAATATTCTAACTGAGCTGATGGACAGAAAAGGAGGAGTAGTAATTATTTTAGTAAAAAAGTATCAGCCAAATTAGATTTGGACTAATATAAGTATAGACAGGCTTCAAGTAAGTTGATTTTTCGTTTGCTGTGGGTTTGAGGTTTTTTAGTTGTTTTGTTTTTTTTTTTTTTTAAATATTAAAAAAAAGGAACTGAGTATACTAATGAGCACCAAAATACATTAGTATTTGGATAGAAGGCTTTCAGAGAAAGCCAGGCACCTGAAGAATGCATAGATTTTTCTTTTCCAATCTTTATAACATAACAGAGCAGTAGCACAAATTGTGAGCAAAGGGAAGAAAGAGTGAACACAACTAGTACTGATTGATTTGCACAAGGCCTTACTGGTCCTGTTGTAATTCTTACAATATTTTGGTTTTGGGTTTTTTTGTCCCAAGGAAATTCCAGACTAAATGCAATTATTTTTTTGTTTCTACATATGTCTACCAATTCTGCAATTCCTTGGAGAGGTACTCCCTGCTTGTTAAACTGTTTAACATCACTGACATCTTCCCAAAACCTGCTGCATTCTCCCTTTTAAGCAGGGTCCCTGCAAAAAGGCTTTAATTCTCTGAGATGTACAGATCCTTGTGATGGCTATATCAAAGCCTGAAACAAGAACAAACTTATTAGTGCATGAAACTGCTGTAGTCCTCTTTACTGTAAATACAGTGATAAAATGGGAGTGTATTGGATGACATTGAAGAGCATGCCACAGCACATCAAATTCAAATGTAGCTTTCCACGTTACTCATGAGCTGGCCAAAAGTTTCTCGTGTTCTTTCAGTTTTCAGAGAGAGTAACAGCAGCAAAGATTATTGAGATTTGATCAAATAACTAAAAAAGTTTTTATATATCGTCCCTGAAATTAGAGGCACTGTTTAGAACGGTTGTTTATATAATGAACTTATAACAGGAACAGTAAAAATAAGCTTAAAAAAAAAGAGAGAGGATGCTGCTATTTCTAATAAGGCTACTATGTGGTTGCATACAATGACTGAAGTAACACCGAAGTATAAAATTGCTACGTTGTAAAGACCTGCCCAAGGAGAGTTGTTGTGCCACTGAATGAGGTCTCTCGTTAAATTCAATATATTAACAGATTTTTCTGTCTTGTTTATAACCAAAGACAAAGATACCATTTTGTTCACAGAATAATTTTATATCTGAATTATGCATTTTAATATTGTTATCTGTCTTTACTGACCAAGATAAGAACTGTTGGAAAACCATACCTTTGCAAACTTAAAAAATGGCCTGGGATCCTTTCTGAAGTATTCTATATCAAACATTGCTTGAGGATCTGGAAGGTCTGGGAAGTCTACAGCAAGGCGTGCATAGATGCCATCTCTTGATCTAAAGTCAGGTATTCCACAAGACACAGACACCTGAAATATATTTTTGCAATCTGAAATAAGCAAAACTACATATTCGGCTATAAAGAGTTGCTGTGATACAAACTATTTGGGAAACCACATTTCTATATGCTCACAGTGCTCAGAGACATTAAAAACAAAACCAGTCTGTGTTCTCTGAATTTATTTTTCTTTTTTTTTTCTTTTCTTTTCTTTTTTTTTTTTTTTGGACCAATATAACAATTCCCAAATCACAAGCAGGAGAAACAGCACAGAAACAGTTTGACAACTGGACAAAAAAACCCTTTAGTACAATCTGTACAGGCAGTAACAGGACATCAGAACTTACTTTTACTACTGCAAGTTTTGTAAGAAGTGAACGAAAATTTCAAATACCGTTGCATTAAATTTGATTAGTCATTGTTCATTGATCTGTCAACTTAGGCTTGGAAAAGGTGGTTGATTTATTTTTTTACATGCTAATGCAGTAAAAGAATAGAGTCTTACTTTTGATGATGATAAACAAACATTGTTTATCAAAGCATCGGAGCAGTCAATAAAGACCAAAATTTATTGTCTGAGACTACTCCAAAACACTGTGGGAAGAGGAGGAGAAACAGGTGTGTGATAGCAATTAAAGAAAGAGCAGGATTGGGTCATAGAGGGCAGGATTGGGTCATAGAAGGAGCAGTGCTTTTCTAACAAGCTGACTTGAATTACTCATAGTTTCTGAATGGTGTCATACCCTCTGTGTATGAACAACAGAAGCAAAAAAAGATTGACTTTTGTGTCATGATCTGGTACATAGGTATAAAGCTGCAAATGTACAACAGTTTAAAAATGTTCTTTAGGCAAACAGTGAGTAATCTTACTACCATCACGGAGTGGCATGTGTTAAGAGTAAAATTCAGTCTACTGAAATCTAATCAAACTCTCCCTATAGTGTCCCCCCACCCCTCTTTTTTTTTTCTTTTTGAGTTCTATTCTTTTAGTCCCTCTAACTCCATCAGGTATTTCAAGAGATCCACCAACATTTTGTTTAAAAAATCATTACCTCTGGTTTCAAATGAAAAAATGACTGGGACAGAAACTGTTCTGGAACAGGCAGATGTGATCTTATTCTATAACTATTTTGCATGCAACAACTGTTTAAGAGTTTAAATGTTAAAGAATATTTTCTCATAAGAAGGGAGATTGTGTAATTTCCAATTTAAGCTCCAGTCTTGCAGTGTGCATTGTTCCAGCGGACGGCTGTGCGTCCTCTTGCCATCTAGCACAACTGTGTGATTATGAACGCCACGAGGGTCACATCACCTGCGTGCTGTAAAGCACCGGGTAAGTATTTAACCAACTGCCTATATATTCTCTCACTGTCATTGCAGCAATACGTACCCCAGCTCCAGTCAAGACCATTACTTTTTTGCATTCTTGTAAAAGTTTCACAGCATCATCAATAGTATTAATATCTTTCCGTTTTTTTCTTTTTGGTGGTTCTGAAAGAATGTTTATAACGATTTGCCACAGTGTCATATCATCCAGTTCAGGTGGAGGGATTGTTTCTGGTAGCAGGTCTTTCAGAATTGTCCGTGGGTCTGTACCTAACATGAGATGCTGCTGAACAAAAGTGTAGGGACCTAAGAAAATTTAAAAAATGTAAATATTTAACATTGAGTCAAGTATTTCAGATTATCATCATCATCATCCCATTTATTGCTATTTGCAACTACAATTTCATTAATCCAATTTAATGCTTCGTTCACCAAAGCCCCTGTATGTTTTGGTCTAACTTCTCAAGTGACAGTATAGCTAAGGTTTTTACTTTATTATTTTATGTTAACCCATGAAGGATTTCATAGAAAGTTAGTCAAGCTAGAAATCCCAGTTCATGGATGGCTCTTAGAGATGCACTTATTTAGCAACAAGATTTTCACAATGTATCTCCATTTTTTGGCTTCATTTGTATTTTATCAACATTTCATAAGGTATTTACAGTGATAAGTTGAAGAGACACCAAACATACATATACTTTCTAGTCACATTATAAACCATCACTCTAAAGAAACAAATAGGGCCCACCAATCTGTGGATTTTTGTTGTTCTTTTAGTCATCTAACACTAATGATTTCAGACATGACCTCCTAAAGCCAACAAAGCAATCTTTCCAGAAACACTCGAGATTAGAGCTGGTAGAAGAAAAATAGGTACATCTTAGGAAGCTAAACTAAGAGGCCCCAAATAGCTATCACTATGGGTAGTTACAATACATTAAAGAAAACAACTGTTACATGTATTTACCAAAAAGGTACCAACAGTGATCAAGTAACGAGGGATATACAACATGTGGGCAGATTTTAAGTGGAATATCGTGTTCTCATGATGTGTTTTCTTGCTGCTATTCTTATCAATACCTGCAAAATGAATGCTGTGATACTATCGCACCTGTGTAGGACAAAAGACCTCGAGCCCCAACCCTGCTGCACCCTGGAAGCCACTGTGCCATGCAAATCACCAGTGACCTTAGCAGTTATCTCGCCTCTGTGCGAGATGAGAGCTTTCTACCGAGTTCGTAACTGCCATGCTTAACCTATCTGTTGCTAATATGCAACGGATATGCAGACTAATAATTCCCAAACTGATGCAACACTTAGGACAGTGAGCCCAACAGACTGGCTAAAATCATACAAGAATCATCTTTGTGTTCCTTAAAGAATTAATACTGAGTAAATAGGCTAGAAATGTGCCATAAATCTGTCCAATGTAGCGAGGCTCTGTGTGTGCTTTGAATATGGATCACGGCAGGATTTCTACACAAAAAAAGACATTGACAGTTTTAATCAACATACAGCAAGTTTAAAGAGGTTCATTTTTAAACTCCTTAAATAACATACAGAATACAGTCAACAACTCTAAGCTGCTCAAAAGTTGTAACTGCCAATTGTTTTGCAACAGAAGAAATTGTTTAAAGATTGGGAAAAATTAAGTAACTGTTCAAAGGCAAAGAGCATCTAAGAACATTATACAGGCTTCTACCTATACGTGGTCTTGGGGTCCAATCACTAGAACTTGCGTGTGAGGCTCTGTCATCTTCATCGCTATCACAGGAGTGAAAACCATTGGCTATGATTTCATCGCTAAAAAGGAAGTTATCTGCAAGACAGCACAACAATGACGGGTTACACTTGAGCCAAATGGCACAGATAGATATTTAAATATATCACAAAACCTAACATTGTATGCTTTTGATTACAATGAATTACAAATAGGCAGTTTTGTCACTTAGACACAGAAAATTTCTACTTTTCTTGAGTTTATAGGTATGTTTTCAAGCCTTCAGTAGATTTACTGCAGGATTCGCTGTGTCAATAGTGGGCTTTAGTGGGATGGATGTTAACCTTAGTGAAACTTTCATTCTATAAAGTGCTAGGCATTAAGGATTTTGTATCTTTAAAAAAAATCCAAATATTTTAAAAGTACAATTAAAAATTGCTTTCTCTTACAATTCTCACTTCATTCAGCTGAGAGATTGGATAAAATGAAAACATGTCACTGATCTTTGACTAGGTTTTAAGAGCACAGCATTTTAAAAGAAACCCACAAGTACATGTTTGGATACAACTAAGTTACAGAAGTGTTGGGCTGTTGTCTTGCAGCTGAGCTGCAATAGGTGACCACATACACGTTTTTATGATATTTCAGTTATGACAGAAAATGTGCTACCTTGAACCACCATCACTAAGTTTATCTCATCTGGTTTGCCCTGCAGCTGGCTTTGGCTTAGAGTACCACATAGTTACTTCGGCTCAGCTCGTGGCCGTAAGCCAGTGTAACTCAATCTAACTTCATCGTGTATCTAGATGGAGTCCAAAGAAGAACAAGATACTTGTCTTGGAGCACGCATTACTAAGCTAACATTTAAGGGGAAACTTAAATTTTAACCTGAGCAGACACTAAACTTTTTTTTTATTGGCTTTATTAGAAATAGCCACAGCAACTCTAGCTTAATTTGTTGAAAATCTAAGACTATGAACAAAGGAGAACAAGTTTCAGTCATGCTTTCTAAAGCAAAGAATCACTGTAATATAGTTTTCCATCTCTATTTGAATAAACCCCTACAACTTTGCTTTAGGTTTACTTTAGGTTACTTTGCTTTACTCTTAAATAAAGACCACCACAAAACACCAGCATATTTTATTCAGAGATTGTGCTGTCCTGTTCTTTCCCTTGTTGGCATAAATACTTTATTCTGTTTAAACTGGAAAGAAGTAGAGGACAGAAATTTGCTTTTTGTACTTGCTGTCTTGTTCTTTTGTAGACCACAGGTGCTCATTGACATCACTATTTCTTATGAATTCATGTATTTACAGCATTTCACTTCCATCTCATTATGCATGAAGTCAGTGAGCATATTATGCAAAAAGCGTTATGAAGAAGAAAAAAAGTTCATTAGCACACATCAGTTAAGTGTGAAGCGCAAGTTTTACTGAAACAACCGTTATGCCTACTGTATAAGGAATCAAAAATCAGTATGACCTCATATACAGGTCACATTGTCTTGCATTTAAAAAACACTGTGACAGATACAAGCAGGCTGAAGGAACAGGTTAAATTGTAACAGTCCCTGTGTATTCATTTGATTCCTCCAAGGGCTACAGGGAACACTTGCCAGAGCCTAGTGATCCCCAGCAAAATGTGCCTGAGGATCTGAGTAACTCAGCTTCATACAAGGCCCTGATGCACGATCATTAGCTTTGTTCTCGTGCTGTTCCAATCAAGTTTTTAAATACCAAGGCTGCTCCAAGCTTATTGTACAGCTTTCTTCCCTTCTGGATTGCTTTTGCACAGGCAGAAATTTTCTGTAGAGTTTTACTATGGAGTTAAAGGTAAAACATCTTTAACTGCATTCCAGGATAAAATGCAAAGACTTTACTGGCAGAATACAGTCTCTTACACCTTTTAAGAAGTCTGTTCAAAGCATTACCTTAAAAAACCAAAGTGAACAAGAAAAAAAAAAACCACCTCAAAACCTATCTGTTTCAGTAATGCAATGCAGGGTACTTTCATACTGATACTGCCCAAACAGTATGCTTTAAACATGATCTGCAAAGAAACTTTTTACAAGACTATAGTTTAGTTCTGCGCTACAGTCACTGAAATCTTAACCAGGACTGTAACTGGAAGTTACTTAAAGAATCGTTCAAGACTGCTGCTCCTGTGCTTTCTGTGCAAGTTATCAAGAGACAGAAACAAAATACTTATGATGACAGAAACTGTGGAAAGAGAACAGGGCTTATGATTTTTCATTTCTAATAACTTGTTGTCAGCAACACAGCAAAATGAATGCTTTCAGAAACGAGAGCCGAGTCGGTCTCCTTCCACGCAGCCCAGCACAAGGAACAACAGGCTTTGACGAGGACTGATTAGAAATAGAGTTGATTAGGTTTAGAAAAACGGACGCGGCTCCGGTTTGCATTCGCCGTCTGGTTAAGGAGATGGAAGGCGCACAGCGCGTTCGGCCATCCCCCCCCGCAGGGAGCACCCGCCCGTTGGGGCGCTCTCTGCCCCCGGGACCGGCACAGACCCCACCGAGCCTCCCCGTGAGCGACGCGGCCCGCGGGGCTACAGCTCGGCGGGAGAGCCGGGCGGCCGCCGCGGCGAGGCGCCCGCGGGGAGAGGCGGCGCGGAGCCGGCCCCAGCGGCCGCACAGGGAGGAGCCGAGCCCGCCGCCTTCTCCCGACGCGGACTGCGCGGCCGGGCCGCCCCCTCCCGGCTGCGAGAGGGCGGCCCGCGGCCTGTCCCGCCGGGCCGAGCGGAGGAGGGGAGGGATGGGGTCCTCACCGGGATGCAGGGCCGGCGCCTCGGCCGCCCCGTTTGAACACTGCGCCCGCCTGCAGCCAATGGCCGCCTCCTCCGCGTCTTCGCCGGGCGCCGCCTCCGCCCCCTCCCCCCGGCCCCGCTGCCGCGGCTGCGGAGGCGGCTCCTCTCGGGGCAGGCCCCGCAGCCCGGCCCTATTGTCCGCGCCGCTCCAGGCCGCCGCCGCCGTCTCTTCGTCCTCCTCCTCCGCCCGGCCGCCGCCGTCGGCGCTCACGGCCGCCGCCTCGCCCGGCGGCTCCGCCGCCAGAGCGGCGGCGGGCGGCGGCCCGGCGTCCCAATCCGGGCCTTGGGCGGCCGCCGCGCCCCGCCCGCAGCCGCCGTCCTCCGAGTCCAGGCGCTGGCGCTTTAGAGCGGGCTCGGCGCTCTCGGCCGCGCCGCCGGGGCCGCCGTCGCGCGAACGGAGGAGCGGAGTCTCCTCGTCCGCCATCTTGGAGTAGCAACCGCCGCCTCCCTCCCTCCCTCCCTCCCGCCTGGCGCAGCGCGCAGCAGCGCCTCCGCCACGGCCCCCTCCCCCACCCCCAGGGAGCGATTTAAACCCGGCACGTGACCGGGCCACCGCCCACGCGGGCACCCGCCCCACGGAGGCCGCAACAACAACAAACGGGTCACGTGAGGGGGAAAGCGGAGGGGGCGGGGGGCTGCTGTCGCCGTCACGTGACGCTCGTGCCGGCTCCACCCTCGCGCGGCAGGGCGCTTTCCCCCTGTGCTCCCCCTCCCTGCGCCCGCCCCTGCCCCTCGCGCCGTGGCGGTTTCTCGTCACGTGGCCGCGTGTCCCCGCCACAGCCTCGCCCAGCAGGGGGCAGGGAGCCGCGCGGCCGCCGCTGAGGGGAGCGGCACGCGCCGGATCCGCCTGCCCCCGCCGCCTTCCCCTCAGGGCTGCCCGTCGTTCACGGAAGGGAGGGTTGCCGCCTGCCGCGGAGGGGTGACCGCCCAAGGCAGGAAGGGGGAACCCCCTCCTTGTGGAGCTTGCCCGGCCGTCCCGTGTCCCTCGTCCCCTCCCAGGCTCACCCCGCAGTGCGCTCCTCCGCCGGGGCGCTCCTGGCAAATGGCGGCTCCGGTGTGGCTTCGTGTGTTTCGGTATTCCTCCCGCTACAAGCCGTTTGAGAAACCCCTGGGCCTCTCCGTAATGATCTTGAGAATACCAGGTAGAGAATGCCTCTTCCCGAGGAACAAGCGGTGCTTCCTGGCACAGGCTCCCTGTTTCAAATGCGCTCTCTGGGGCTGTCGCGGGCCGTACAGCGCCCGGTGAGGTGAAACCCGCCGGGGAAAGCTGGTACGAGTTCCCCTGTGAGCTCCTCAGTCAGGTAGCGGTACCGGGAGGCTCGTAGCGGCTCCTCGTTTGCTGTAAACACAGAGCAGAGTGGACGGTAAGAGGAGAAATGTTTACAGGGTTACAGCTTCTGCCTGGACGTTGGTGTGCCTGCTGGCTGCCTGGGAAAGGTTTTGCACCTGCAGGTTGTGCTTTTGGTATTACCATGGTACCTGAACTCCTGAGGTCATCAAGGTTTTTTGGGGGGCTGTCAGCACCCCTCGAACCATGGCTATTTCAAGAATAGAGCCTGTGTAGCGTATGAGAGGTGTGATTGTAAATTCCAAGAGCTGGGATTTGCTATAATGACATTCAAAATTCTTTTTTTTTACATCAGCGTTCCTTGGTGGGATATGCACAGCTAGTAGCTGTGGTGACCTGTGGTTTTCCAGTCATCTGTTAGGTAAATTGTAGAGATGATCCTTAGTGGCTGAACTCAGTGCCGAATTGTGGACCATCACTGTCATACACAATCACTCACCTCAAATACAGAGGCAGCATGTGTGGGCTTCCTTAGACACAGTCTCCTTCCACCTGGAAGTCTTGTCGGGATAGAACTCAACCACTTTCAGGACTTCTACCAGCACAGAATTTTCATCCAAACTTCATAGATATAAATTAAATATTCTTTTGTTTAAAGTCAGTGCTTAACATTACAAACTTATTTGCAGAGTAGTTTTAGTGAATTGAATACAACTGAATTCCAAAGTTTAGTGGTAAGACCAAGATTAGGTAGAATTTCTCTCTTGCAGGCCTTGGTAACAACTTTGGGTTAAAATTGTTGATTCGTGGCTTTTGGCTTCGAAAGAGATTATTTTATAGATAACTGACTTCATAGGTGGTATATGTATTGGGGAGGATTTTTTTTCTGGTTCTTTCAGGTATTAACAACCCCAAAAAGGATGTACATGCCATTTCTCACACTACCTATTTCTCAAAAACACGCTATGAAGTAACCAGATGTGAATCAGAATGTTTTTATTCTGTGCAAATTTGTATACAAGCATTCTTTTTCCTTACTGAAGCTGAGGCAAGATTCAGATTTCTTAAAAAGCACATACAAGATCCTTTTGTCAGCATATAAAGGAGAGGATGTGACTTTAATATTGTGTTTTGGTGCTTATTTACGTGAAGACTGCGTTCTAAGGAAGAAAACGTGAGTGATAGGAGTACGATCTAAAGGTTTCTGTGAAGGTATTGGTGAGGAAATGGTTCAAGGATCCTAAAGCTGCCTCTAATATTGCAAGCATTTATACATGTTAATGATGTTGCAGTACTTACCCCTGAATTGGGAGGTCAGTTTGGTAGTGCTTAGGTCCTCTTCTGTTTCTGCAACTCTGAGCACGCGTGGGGACAAGGATGGAGCATGAAATGCAAAACTCAAATGAGTTATATTGTGCTGTGAACTTCCTGAAAATGTGTCTCAGCCCTCAGGAAGCAAAACAACTAAAGTCACTTGAGAGGAACTGGTACTGGAAGATTTGATGTGTTTTATGGGAATAAATTCAAATAGAGATTTCCAGATCTTGCTTGTTTTATTTAAAGGACCACTTCTGACTTTTAGACATTGATGGTAAACCTCCTGTTATACTGAACCAGAATTTAGCTTTGTCCTGGTTTTGGCTGGGGTAGAGTTAATTTTTCTTTCTAGTAGCCAGTCTGGTGTTGTGTTTTGGATTTAGGATGAGAATAATGGTGGTAACACACTGATTTTTAGTTGTTGCTGGGTAGTTGTAATGCTTTGCATTAAGTCAAGAGCTTTTCAGCTTCTCACACCCTGCCAGGTGCACGAGAAGCTGGGAGAGCACCGCCGGGACAGCTGACCCAGGCTGGCCAAAGGGATGTTCCGTGCCATGGAACGTCATGCTTTGGATATAACTGAGGAAGTGAGCCAGGAGGCAGGATTGCTGCTCGGAACCAGACTGGGCATCAGGTTGTTTTATTTTCCTTTCACATGTAGTGAGCAATTGCATTTGTGCATCACTTGTTTTATTATTATTTCTTATTGTTTATTATTACTTATCATTGTTTATTATTGTTATTATTCTCTTCCCTTGTTATCCTATTAAACTGTCTTTATCTCAACCCATGAGTTTTTCCCCATTCTCCTCCCCATCCCACTGCAGGGGGATGGGGTGAGTGGCTGCGTGGTGCTCAGTTACCAGCTGGGGTTAAACCACAGCAAGTTCCACTCTTGGCTCTAAACAAGCAAAATTGTTGATAATGTGCTAGGAATGAGCAGAAACGTTTTGTTCGTGGTTGGGTACAGAGAACAAATATGAGATTTCCTCACTTTGAGTACTGTATGTACGTTCTGAGCAACACTAACCAAAACATGTGTAGACACACAAGCTGTGCCTTCTCCTGCGCTGTGACTCTCTTTCAAATAAAGTTTACTTCCTGAAGGCAGTCTTTATTTTTTCTGCATATTATATACAGGTTCTCTTGTCCTCCCTTTTTTGCTGATGCTTTGCTCTGTGAGTTGCCCCACTGAAGTCAGCAGGAGCAGTGAAAGCCTGAGGTATTATTCAGTATCAGTATTTTGTGTCCTCCACACGCAAACCTTCAGGTTGTGCTATGGGACCCCTTGTGCCCCAGGCACTGGGAATCTCGGGACACGCACGTACGTATGGTCGCTGCTGCAGTTTGGATCAAAGCCCTTGTTTATGTGGTCTGAACAGACAAGGGTACAGATGGGACCAAGGCTTCAGCGAGCAAATTTGCTGCGAACAAGCAGCTTGGAAGTCTCAGGGTTTTGTCGTCTGAAGCTGGCTCTTGGACCTGCACTTCACCCTGCAGCACAGAAATAACCACTAAAAGCTGGAGGGAGAAAGGGTTAAAGAGCCTTCCCTTTCACCTTATGCAAATAGGCAAGAAATACTTGGACAAGAATGATATGTCAGGAGTGCTGTTGGGAAGAGGAACAGTTGTTTGTTTTTTATCCTCCCCCAAAGTACAATCTATTTAAATATTTACCTGATCTCTTGCTAAAAGGCTTTCTTTTCTTTCCTATACTTTCCTGGTTTATTATTAAGTTATGAGTGGGGGGAGAAATTTGTAATTGCTAATTCTTCCACTTTGATGAAAAAGCATATCTATTGTTTTATTTACTCACAGAAATACGGTGGTAGTGTTTTCTAACATTTAAATGATTTCACTCAGGCTTGTGCTTTGCTGTTTAATATTATTGCTTCTTCTTTTCATGTACTTTATGTATTTTATAATCTTAATAGGCTATCTGAACACACAGTAAAAATAGGAAATTTCATATAATACAACCTTGAAGAGAAAGCAGTGGAAGACTAATGCTATATGTAGATAATTTCAGAAGATTAATATAGATAATAAAGCAGTCATAAATGCAGGAATTATATATTCAGTATTTTATAAACAGTTCTGAATGGCCACTAGGTCCTTCATTGATTAACACACACCTGTTCTAGCCTTGGTCACAGCCTGCGTATCTGTTCTGCGTAGACTCTCCTACTATGTCACTGCATCTAAAACTGTGTAACTATTCAAGGTATCTATTTGTAAGTGTTAGTTTAAAGGATCAGCAATGTTTAATGACATGAAACATCTTGGATTACAAAGCTTTTGCAGGGATGGGAAAAGTAAAAATAGAGCTCCTTAGGCTCCAGGGGAAAGACTTCAGCAAGTGGTTAGTATTACACCTAGGAAGTCATCTTTTTAAATCAGTGGATCATAGGAGACACTGCAGTTTAACATGTCTGTAGTCTTTGTTGGACTGAGGCCTTGACCATAAATCACAGTTCAAAATTAAAGGTATTTCACTTCAATGTAAAATGAATTTTACAAGGAACGTGTTTTGCACACAATACAGACCTTCAAGGCACAATTTGAAAGTAATTTAGCATGAGAAGGAGTCTCTATTTCATTTTAGAGTAGACAGTATTTCATGTTGTCTTTTCATGGACTTTATTTTGTCAGACATGCAACTGATGTACAAGAAGAGCTGTTTGTTTTTGAAGAGTAGTATGTATGTACCCTAGGTAGCCTTCAAAAAGTAAAGATTCACCCCCTTTTGTTGAAGTGACTGACAGAACTCCGAGAGGCTTTGGCAAGGTTGGTACTTCATTCTCAACAGTTTGCAGCTGTTATTTTGGAAGTAATCCTTACTCTCTATAATTACCCATATATAATCCCCTTGTCAAAGACTGTGGCAAAATTTGCAATTAAAAATTAAGCAGAAAATATATTTTAGTGTACGTAGGCTCAGGTGCAGGAAAGCCTTTAAGTATGTGCCTGATTTTAAGTGGCTATACAGTGATGGTGTGATCTAAATCTCAAATACAGCTAGATTTTAGCTAGTAGCCAGAACTCTCTTCTGTCTGGATGAGACCCCCCACAGTTTAATGTTGAAGTGCCTTTGGGCACTACAAATCCCAGGGAGCATTGCCATTAGCAGCTTTGTGCAACCGGATTGGCATCCTGCAGGGACCAATGGCAGGCAGAGAACTGAAGAAAATTCATGTGTGTCAGCTGCCAGTATTAAAAAGCACTGGAGAGAGCTGTAGACCTGAGTGGAAATTCCCTGTTTCCCTGGGCTACTTTGAAACCTTTGTGTGAGCTTTGTATCGATATTCTACTTTACACCCTCTGTGCCTCGGCTTGAAAAAGCCCGCTGCGCTAGTCCAGATGGATGCAATTCTGAAGTGCAGACCAGATGACTTGGACGATTACTACAGCTTGCTAGGATGTGATGAACTATCTACGGTAAGAGCCTTCCCTGCCTCCCTCCAGGTTAATAACATTTTGAATGTGCTTGTCTGTCTATAGGGGGGATTTGAAGTTGTTTATCTCCACAGGCAGGACTATTTGAAATGCATTGTGAACCTTCTTTCTTGCCACTTATCTTTTAGTATCTCCCTTTGCAAAGCTTAATTTTCTGATCCGTATACCGACGTTAAGAGCTTAGAATAAGGCTTATACTAGAAGTGTCTTATAAAACAAGATTGAGTTCATATAGATAATGGTTTTTTCATTAGTTTAGTTCAACATGTGATACGGTTATGAATCATGAGCCAACTGCATCAATTTGACAACATCCAAATAATATTTTTTAATATATTTTCAGTTTTAAAAAATGAAAAAAGGTATTTATATGCAAGTAATATAATGAATGTTCATAGTTGTAGGTCACTGATAACGCTATTGAGTTTCTCAGGCTTTATACATATTTTTAATTTTTTAAAAACTATTCATTGGTTGAGAGGAAAAAAAACCCCTCTTTTTCATTCATATTAATGATTTTTAAATGCTAACTTTAATGACATTTGAATACTAGTTTTATTAATTTGTTTTGGTAGCAGATACATACTTTAGAATGAGATCTAGCTAAGCAATTTTTGAATGATTTGTAGCTAAAACAACAAATGTTCTTCTTCCTAAAGGTGTCCACATAACATTTTTTGGATAGTCTCAGTTTTTATATTAAATGGGCATGTGTTTCGATTTTAATAAAGCAGTTTTAATTATTCTGCTATAATGAAGGATGTATTCAGTGTGGATAAAAGCTGTATTTTGCTCAGTAAATTTAAAGTTAGCATCTTTGATCTGTTACGGAAGGCAATTTAAAGCTTTTCCTGAGATAACACCTAAGAAGTCGTCCCAGCAGAGGGCGGTGTTAAAGTTTCGATGTAGGCTTCTTTCCCAGATGCTAGTTCTCTTTTTCTACCTCACGCTAATTCCTTAAGGGCTTAGCAATTCATGAATAGCTCAAGTACATATGATAATGATTTTTCAAATTGGTTAAAAATGAAATTAAAAAGATGGAATAAATGCCAATAGGTCCTGAAAAACAACCTGCCAAGTATTGTTGAGAGAAGCAGCAGATGTTGCTAGATTGTTTTTGATGTGGGAGTAGAAACACAGATCCCAAGTTGACTGAGTACCGTGACTGCCTTCTCTCAGGATGGTACACACAACTACTTTGAACATTTAACAGAATTTTGAAGCATTACGGGTGTTTTGCAATCACAATACTTTGTATACGCAGCAGCACAGGCTTCTTTAGGCGTATACAGCACATTCTCAGCTGCAGTACTTTCAGCTAAGGTGCTGAATATGCTGGTGTTGATCTGACCGGGTTAAATTTAAGCACAAATAGTCTCAATTTCTACGGATTTTCCCCTGTATCCAAGTAAATACCCATGGTCATTCTTGGCTTCTTGTAGAATTGAGCTCATGGACACCTAGTTCATCTTCAGACTTGAGAGGAAGAGGGGAGATTTAATCTATATCCTTCTTCTAGGAACAGTGTTATTCATATGTAGTGGGTATTGGATACCTTTCTTGGTAAAACATATCACTGGATATTTTATATAAATTTCATATATTTTGTAGAAATGTCTTATAAACTTTTCTTTCTACTGTTTTTTTTTTTTTTTTAAATGGAAGACTTCCACACTACCCCTCTGCTACTGTCCATATCTTAAGTTTAAAGTTCCCCTTTAAATAACTAAGTTTTAGAGATGGTGGCTAGCTATATAGTAACCAGTTTCAACAAGTTCTCTGTAAAATGTATATATTTTTAAGTGTCTTACTGCTGGAATTATACCACTTTGTATCTGTCCCTCTGGAAGAAGTTACCCAGAAGAAGAGCAAAAAGTGTAGAATTCTTAAAATACTACTGTAGACCATATTTTTCCCAGCATAATACAAGAAAATTTGGCCAGCTAGTTGAGTGAACTGTAATTTTATTCTTTATGGTACAATAAACTGTGTAAGAACTTGTAATTAACAAATAAACCAATCCATGCCAATATTCTAATATTGATTATAATTTTTTTCTATTCCAAGCCAACCTTTTTGCGCAGAAAATTAACTTGAGAGGAAGAACGTGAACTGCTAGTTATCTAGCTTTGTGGTATCCAAGATGGAAAGTCATGTGGTACTGGCTAAATTTCCTATGTAGAGAAAGCCACCCAACCCCACAACTGATCTTCAACAACACAGAAGGTCTTTGCTTCCTGCAATGAGACTTGATTAAACAAAGCGAGGAGCAACTGAAGCGATGCATTTTGCCTATGTGATCAAATAGGAAGAAAGGGTTTTGCACACATGATCTTTATGCATTTTTTTCTTAGAGCCAACTTGCCTTATCGGATGACTGAGCTTCACAAAAACAAGGATAAGTGCATGGAAAATGAAATTCAACAAGCGGTGTCACTGACAGATGATTGTTGTTATCTATTTTGCTTGTACTAAAGCCTGTAAAAATGACTAGGAAAAATCTTTCAGCATTCTTCATTGTTCTTCCCAACCCCTTTCAAAAAGCAAATTTGAAAATCTTTTCTCTGTGTATGTATTTACTCACTTTAAATCTTGACATTCTGTTTAGGTTGAACAAATTCTTGCAGAATTTAAGATTAAAGCTCTTGCATGTCATCCCGACAAACATCCTGGAAACCCCAAGGCAGGTATGTATTCTTCCCTGTTTAAAAACAATCTATTTTTTTCTTATGTTAACATCACTAAGATATTAAATTCAGCCTTAAAGCTTTACTAAATATTCTTTTCCCCCAATATATTTTATTTTTTCTGTAGGACTTTCAATTTTTTTTTCTTTCTATGGTAGAATATCTTTTAATCCAGAAATTTTTTATGGAGTGTATCCCTTTCTAGACCTATGAAGTTGGCCTGCTTCCATGTTCAATGGGTTCAAGTGCCATACTTGCGTCAACTAGTTAATTTGCTTCCATGAACAAGCCCATCAGGAACACATTAAGTGTACTTTAGTTTCTTTTAATGTAATTTAATCACTGGAAATAAAGAGGAGCCAGCATCACATGAGTAGCCATCTGTTCGCAGAATAGCAGCTAACATTTGCGTTTATGAAAGCATGCAGCTCATCGTACCTGTGACAGCTAAGCAGCACCTGAGTTACTTCGAGACAGTCTTAGCCATTCATAACCACAAGGTAGCTCTAACCAGTGCTCCCTGATGTCTGAATAGTTTATATTCTTATAATAAAGGTTGTTCTGATCATAGTTAATGGTCCCCACCAAAAATTTGTTGTAGAATAATTAAATATGTTTCTCATTTTGATTAATGCACAATGGTTTTCCTTTGAATTCGTCCTTTTAGTTTAATTACAAACTGAATAACGTAAGCATAAACTGAACACCATGGCCTACCTACTTGTGAGAGTTTGACCTCAACCACGCCCTCCCCTGAGACAGCAGGGCTGGGAGCATAGCGCAGAGCTCTCAGCAGGGCTTGGCTTTCCTGACTGGTGTGCCATCCTAGCCTAGTATCGGAGAGTTGGCAAGGTGGGGTTGAAAGGTGAAATAGGTGGGATCTTTCACTTGGAGATTCCCTGACAAGGAACGCCCTCAGACTTGGTGTTTGAGAGACCAAAGGGATAGTCTGTACCCTATGACATCTGCTCAGCAAGAGCTGAGAGGGAGGGGGGGGTGGTATTTGTTTTTTATGATCTTTGTCTTCTGGAGCAACTGCTTCCCAGGAAGTGGCTGGACATCGCCTGCTGATGGGAAGTAGAGAATAAATCTTGTGGTTTTCCTTTGTTTCTGCACACAGCCTTTTGCTTTATTAAACTGCATTTATCTTGACCCATGAGGGTTTTTTCCCATCTTATTTTTCTCCCCTCCCTGTCCTGCTGAGGAGTGGAGTGATAGAGCAGCTTGGCGGGCACCTGGTGTCCAGCCACCCCATCACATGTCAAAAAGGAGGCCAACTGCCGAATGTTGGAGCAGTTGTGTTTGTCAAGAAGAAATATTTTATGCTCCATTTACCTGAGCATGCTCTATTTACTTTAAATGCCTTTTTACAGTACTGGTGAAAGTTTACATTTTTTATTTCATCAGCTTAAAGCTCAATAAAGAGTAATTAAAGTAGACTTTTTATTTGTTGAAAACTAGTGACACTAGAAAAAGGAAACCTAATAGAATGGCCCTCTCAACCTGTTGTTTGTTGTGTGATTCATGGTTATCAATTTTGGTTAGTGTTTGAACTTAGTGTATTTCAAAAGAAATCTCTCCAATTTGTAAACTGGAATAAATGAATAATAATAACAACAGATCAGTGTAACATAGGTGACTCATAGATAAAATCTCAATCTTTATGACCCTTCTACAAATAGTAACATGCAGCTGCACCCTTAGTAACCACTTAATGAAAATTACCCTGTAGGGAAAAATAAGAGCTCTCATTCATGCAGTCTGGTATTCAAGATAACATTTTAGCATATGTAGAAGGCATACCTAATAAAATGCACAAGTTAGTTAATTTCAACTGCATTTAGATTCCTCTTTTTGCTTGTCAGTTTTTGCTTGTCTTTTTTTTTTTTTTCCCCACTCACATTTTCTTGGTGTTGTGCTTTGCTCTGACTTCTGTGCTGCTGTGGATGTGTGTTCCTTCTAAGCATCATTACTCTGATTTCCCTTTTTAAGGTTGTCTACAGGCAGGGTGACTCATGCCTTTTGCCTGCTGTACTCTGTATGTTTCTCTGAACTTAAAGTTAGGAGATTTCTGAAGCCGGTAGACAAATGACCTTTTGGTCCTCATTTGAAAAGGATGTCAGTTGTCCACTGAAGGTGCTATCATCCTAAAGCCACTAAAACTTTGCAAAGCTGTAAGCTGAACAATCACACACCTTTGTCACTTGGCTCTCCTATCTCCTCAACTCTGTCTGCTCTAAGCCATTGCTGGCAGCTCCCCTTTCACATCTGAATTAATTTCTTTGAAAACAAATATTTGCTTTAGTAACTTTTTGGTTTGTGTTCTAGTGGAGAATTTCCAGAAGCTGCAGCAAGCTAAGGAGATTCTTACTAATGAAGAGAGTCGAGCACGTTACGATTATTGGCGACGAAGCAAAATTACCATTCCGTTCCAGCAGTGGGAGGCCCTGAGCAATTCTGTGAAAACGGTTGGCGTTATCTAAGTTTGGGCTTTGGGAGGGAGAGGGGCTAGGGCTGGTCCAAAGACAATGTTGCAGTGAGTGAGGTGATGAGTTACACCATTTCTGCTGCCGTAGTGGGTTTTGGGGATAGGAACAGTGCAGAGTGATTCCTGCACGAAGGAAATTTGAAGGCTATAGAAGCCCATGCACAGAGGGGTTTAGGCTAGTAGTTTTAGAGTGATTTTATCAAGTTGCTGCTTTTATGTGCGTTATATGAAGTTTAAGTAACTTCAGGCCTGTTTTCAAATGCTTCAGTACACTTTGTAGGAACCTTTTATTTATTTTCAAAGCTAGGATCTTTGTATACTATATTCTCCTTTGGCTTATCATGCTATCTGATTAAATAAAGAGCTCACTGAAAAATTCAGAAGGTAGGCAGGCTTCGCACAGGTCTTTGGAGGGTCCTTGCTAGGCTAGTGGGGTGATTTGTGACAGACACATCTTCTGAGGGTTGTTTTCCCTCCTAATTTTGCTAGTGAAATAATTTGGTAGTATGTTCCTAGTGGATCCTAATTCCATAATGTTTGGTGTTGGGTTTTTTTTGTTTGTTCTCCGTTACTAGGGTGAAAGATAGTTACAAATGTGCATGGTCAGATTTTAAGGCAGGTGAATAAATGTTTCCCTTGCCAATTCTGCCTGCCTCAATTCTATTTAGGAGAGAAATTTGAAATTTCAGAGCCTCTTCAACTAAAGCATTATGGCTGAGCTTAAATGTTTGCTGGAAGTATCCTATCAAGCTTAGCTCAGTTTCAAACAGAAATCATCCCGCAGACAGTAACAGTAAAGCTTTCCAAATTGTCCTGCTTTCAAAGGGCACCTTGAAGTCAAAGACAGCTTTGGAAAGGGATGTTTTCTAAGTCACTCAAGCCTTCTCACAAAAGTGTCAGAAGTCATGACAGAAGAAACTGGACAAAAGACCCTTACAATTCTTTGATGAATTTTTACACTTTGTTCTTCATCCCCACCTGACATAAACGTTCCTCTCAAATGCTCTTTGCAATATGAAACCCTGCTTTCCCCTATCCTACTGAGCTGTGAGCTTCTCTCTAATATGTGCTTTGCTTAACGATTTATTACAACAATCATGAAAGAGAAGTTCATTAAAAATCTTTTAAAGCATAGGAATTAGTTCTTTGTTTGTTATTTTTGCATTTCTTTAGTCAATGCACTGGGCTGTCCAAAGTAAGAAGGACCAAATGCTGGAAGCTCCTGACTTGAATAATACCAACAACATAACTAATGAGATTTGGACCCAACAGACTGAAAACAATGAAGACGGATTGTCAGATGGGAACAGGGAGCAAGAAGATGTTGCAATTCCTGATGTGAAACCACAGCCTTCAAAGAATCCAGACTCCCCGAGTAAGTGAAACCAGCAGTTACAGAAAATTGCAGTACCCAGGGATTGGCCTGAAATGGAGGCTTGTAGTCATGAGAAATTCTGCAGAATAATATGTTTAACTGGTAGCTTTTTTAATGTGGTTTTGGGTTGGGGTTTTGTTTTGGGTTTTATGTTGTTTATTATTTATTTGATTTTGAAGCTTTCAGACCTTTCTTCTTCTCTAACCCGTGTTTGCTCGCTTGTTTACTAGTAAAACCAAAAACTGGAGGAGAAGAAAAAAAAAAATCTTCTAAAACTGAAATGGAAAGTTCAGTTTAGCTGCTATGTCAAAATAAAAAAAAAGGCAATTATTTTCAGTGTGTTTATTTTTTTTAAAATAACTTTTAAAGATGTTAAATAAAATATTCAGGTATTGTTGTGTTTTGTTGGGTTTTTTTAAGCCAGCATTCAGTACTTATGCACAGTTTGCATCTGATGAGTTCACGAGAACTAAAAATTGAGACTTGGAGGCTTCTTTTGCATCTGAACAGGTCTTCTAAAAAATAGTGCACGCACCACAATAAATGTGTATTTCAAAAGCTGTCATCTGGCCATTTAGTATCTCCTGTCTGTTGTTTAGGTTAATATGTCTGAATCAAAGTTTACTTACCACAACGGTCACCCTCTGTTCTGCTTGGTCCTTCAGGAGTTTTATAATCTTAGGCTTATGTTATCAGAGAACTATTATTAAACAAAGTCCTGTCATTTTTTCCCAGCTTGATCAAACAGGAAATTAAGTTGAACTGTGAGGGTAGCAAAACCTAATTTAATCCCAAACGTTTGTGGAATGCAGAAAATAGATAAGAAAATTCTACAAACAAATGTATGTGAGGCATAAGTGAAAATTTTATATTTTAAAAATATGCTTTATAACATTATACTATTTTATATTGTTTTGGCAATTAAATAACAGTGTATCCATTCATAGTAACATTTCAAAGTACAGAAAACATCCCCTTGTTCCTTGTAACAGTGAGCTTTCTTTGCAGGCATCTTCTTTCTCATATTTTTTTTAAGTTTTAATTTAATTTCCATAGATTTGAATGGGAAAAAAAAATCAAACCCATCAAATGTCTACTTAATTTATCCAGTGGGCATTTATTTATATTAATCAATGTTAATATTAGAATCTATTTATTTGACAGGGCCTGTATGCACTTCAGTGTTCATACTTGATGTTAGAATGTTGAAAATGCTTTTGTTTTGGTTCAGGAAAATGTGTTATACTGGATTCCACTTTTAAACTGGGATATTTTCAGTTCCTTCCTGCTGGTCTGTAAGAATTATGGACTACAACTCCATGTAGCTATTTCAGCCTGAATAAGAGATTTTAACACTAAGTTTGGTGCGATGGGTTTCAGCTTCCTGATATAAGATCCCATTTTAGTATTAACAGCCCATAGATCGTAAAAACATAGTGCAGGGTCTGAAAAATTCCCTTACTCCCTTGTGCGTGGAAAGGGCCATCTGTACCTTCCCTCCACGCTGCTGCCTTTCACGTACTTATTATCGTGTCACCCTCTCGCTCTTCTTCTTTATACTAAGCAAATGCAATTTGTTCAGTTTTAATTTGTAAGTCCTATTTTCTGGACTGCCATCATCCTTCCTGTTCTCCTGTTGAAACGGTGCCAAGAATACAGAGGTTGTCCCTGCTAGTGGAGAGCACTGGAAGTGACCAATCTTTGACATACCTTTTGGGGGGGAAGATTATAAAGTATTATTTCAGACAACTTAGTTTTCTACATATTTATAATAATTTACTTGCCTTTCTCCTTTTTTCCCCTCAGGATTTTCAGAGGCAAATTACTGGCACTTGCGTTTCCGCTGGTCAGGGGATGCTCCATCAGAGCTTCTAAGGAAATTCAGAAACTATGAGATCTAAAATGCAAAATACACGAGCGTGAGATCATCTGTTCAACAATTCAGCTTTTTTTTTTTTTTTTGTCAGCAGTTATAAGTTATTTGGATTTTGCATTCATTCATTGTGATGTGAAAGTTGTTTGAATACATGTCTTAGTACAGATTTGTTAACACACATGCTGTGAGCATTACAGATGGAGGTCTTTTTGTTTAATAAGCAAACTTTAATAAGCAAAGCCTTTTTCAGTATTAACATAAAGTGATTTTGTGAAGTTATCTAATAGCTTATATATTGTTTCTTGTATTCTTAAGTATTGTGTAGTGAATAATGTTTTTCTTAATACTGTGCTGTTATAAAGTATATGCTCTTGGTAGAACCAAAAGTCAATGTTAGACTCCAGCATATCATCCTATTCAGTGATGATCTTCCAAAATGAACTAAGCAAACTGTGCTTCTTTGTAAACTATATGTACTCTGGTTCACTTCTCCATTGCGTTGTACTTACTGTAGTGATTTATAATGCGTGCATGCACAATACTATTACAAACTTAACTTATTGGAGAATTGTGATCTTATGATATAGATGAAATAAGAATCTGCTTATTATCCAATAAGGTCACTGTGATATATCAAGCACTATTAAAAATCACTTGTTTTCTATCTCAACAAGTACACTTTTTGTACCAGCTATTTATTTTGGAAGGGAGTTCCAGAACTTCACTTCTCCAGTTAGCAACTTTCTTCTTCTTCTTCAGATTTATTGGTGGACAGCTGATACCCCTTGTACGTGTGCCAGCATTGTACTGTGGCTTACCAGTCATTTCCCTCTCTGCTCTGGCCTGGTAGGCAGGGTCTTATCTGGGTTTTGTATAGTGAGAAACGAAGAATTGGGCCAGTCAGCAATAATATGTACAAAATCTCACGTGAAAGGTTTTTTGATATTTTGGGCAATTTTGCAAATTCTACACTGTTTATTTATTTTGTATTTGCTTTCTTCTTTGTAAACCTGACTAACGGGTCAGGTATTGACATTGTGGTTTTGTGTAGACAAGTCATTCCATCAGCAACAAATAAAACTGCATGCATATGGAAAGGAGTTGCTTTCATTTTTTAAATTGAAATCTTCCACCCACCATAGAGTTCCCTTTTGAATTTCTTGTTACTTGTGCCCTCAGTGGGTAAAAACCTAAGGGAGTCCAGTTATGAATCCTGGGCATCTCCATGGAAAGTCTAATCTGAACGCTACAGTCTTCTCCTGACGTGGAAGCAGTATGACAATGTCTGCCTCTCCCCGGAGCGGCGTGTTTGGGTCTGCTGTGCAGGGCTATGATGTGCTGACTCACCTACTGTTCGTCTCCCGTTTGGTGCCTATTTGCTATAAATTGTAACACAAGTGCCTGCCCACGGATCCCTGATAATACATATATCTTATTAACCTCATTAGTATATTTATTCTGGTGCCAGTTGTCTCTACAGGGGCTTATGCCAGTGTTAATGCTAGTTGTGTTTGTACCAGTTTATAAACTCTTAGAGTACTGGTGTTCTACTGATACAGGTACATTGATCCTAGATTTGATGGCAATAGCTAGTTTTGCAGCACATCATCCTGCTTATCCAAAATCTTTTCTTTTTATTCTACATGTTTTCCCTTTGCATATTTTGAAGCTGAAAACATCATAGAGATGAGATTAATAATTCTCTGTAATATCTGCTAAATGTAATTACAAATTTTCTTCTAGTACATATATTGCTTTCCTTTATATAAAGGTATTTGCTCAAGAAAGACTTTCAGTCTGCTTTATGGGGAGGGACTTGAAAGAATGTCAAACAGTAGTAACAGAAGAAACTCTAGTTCATGTGAAGGATACTAAGTAATAGAGTCCAATTCTTCTCTCTTTAACAAAAGATGGAAATGCAACCAGCTGGAGTACTTTGAATGGGGTGGCAGCTCAGATTCTCCTCTCCTTGTTTCACTTGCTTGTAAAGATAGAAGGGGGTAGGTTGGATGGATGATTTAGCACCTAACCAGCTGGTTTCCCTTGAGAAGTGAGTATGCAATATACCTTTGAACAGCAAACTCATTTTTCATGTCATTAGAACTGATGTCATTATTAGCTAACTATTACATGGTTGTTTTGCCAAAGCATCTCTAGATATTTGTTCTGGATGAATAACTGCAGCTATTTGGAAGACCCTTAGCCCAGCGAAAGCTGATGGCAAAACTTGTGTTTTGCAACATACCTACTAGAGATCAGTACTCTCATTTGTATTTGCCCTAGTGAAGGGGCAGATTATTAACTGGTGCTCTAGTACACCGATACAGACTGTTTCTATTTATGTATACCTTTAACTTGAAATGGTCCAACTTTCTGTATTTCTCAAATAGAGTTGAATTAAGCTAGTCCTAGCAGAGCAAACCCAGAGGTACTGGAAAGCAAGAGGAAGCTGTGCAGCCTGTTTTGCTTTTGGGACAGCATTGGTGGGACCTGACCCCTTGGCCAGTAAGAACAGTTAACTGGAATAAATGGGCAGCCCTCTTCTCCCTCACGGAGAAAGGAAAGAAATAAGCACCTGACAAATTACTGAGTGTTAGATCATTCAGGGCCCACCCCCCAAGCATAAACTGCTTATCTTTTTTAAAAAAAAAAAGATAGTATTTCTAGAAGTTTTTTTGCTAATAGCATGAAAAGATCCAGCAAATGTCCCACATGACATTACCCACAATAACGTGGAGCCTTGGCCTCTGCACTGGTAAGCACATACCATACTTGACATGCTTAAATGTTAATTGGAGCAGGGGTTGTAAGGTGGATCTCTCAAGCTCTGTGAAGCTGTGATTAAGAGACAATAGAATCAGGCATACGTGGTTTTTCAGTGGCCAACAGAGAACTTAACTTTCTTTGCAAAGTGGAAACAGCTGCAAAAGGACAGTTGTGGGGTGGGGAACAACAGCAACAGCCCCAGATACTATATATTAGAATGAGGGTCTGTGAATCTTATGTTGAGGGAGAGAGTAGTTACCTGTGAGGGATGGTGAGGTCCTGTTTTCTTCCTGAGGCCTTCCTGTGAGTTGTTCAGGTAGGTAACAAAGGGTCCCAAACCTTCTGGGTATCTGAGGGGCTGATCTGATGTGTGCTTCTGCTGCACAGTGACTGAGCATTACTATGCTTGAGTGCTTTGTAAGCTAGAGCTCTAAATTACTTGGCTTAGTTTAGTATGAAAATAAATAGACCTGTGAAGTGAGTCTAGATCTTCTGGGGTATAGCCAAAAGTATTGATTAAACTTGACCATTACTGAACTTGTGAAGGTTGGTGAGATTTCAGCTGGAAGTTATGAGATAGCAGATGGGGGTGCAGGTGGATGATGATAATAAGATACAGAGAATAGGGCATGTTGTTAAATACTGTGTTTCTAGGTCTCTGAAACTGTATCAATCAGTTTTGTAATATCAGAAATTAAACAACTATTTAGCCAGCTGTTTGCAATGAAACTAAACAGCTCTGGGTGGTTCTTGAATTATATAAAACTAATGTCTTTAATTACTGCTGTCATGTCTGTTCTTGTGTAAACGCTGAATATATAAGATTGAGAATGTTCCAGTTCTTCACAAACTTCTTGTTTTGCCAGTGTTTGCCAAGTTGTTTTGCCAACATTTCCCAAGTGGCCATGTTAAAGTTTGGATGAATACAGATAGTACGTGACTGACAAACTCTCAGGCTGAGTAATGCTGAATGATAGGTAGGGTTGTTTCCTGAATACTTGTTTTTCCCTTTGAAGGATGGGGGCGGGGGGGGGGAAGGCAGTTCTATAATAGAAGCAAGTATCCTGATGATTAAAGCAGATACTGGGTAGCTTTAATTTCCTGAGCATGACCATTGCTATCTTGCACTTTCATATCCTGAAATGAGAAAGACTGCTGGGAAGTTAAGCAGTGAAGCTGTTGTAAAGCTGATGAAATTACACAGCAAAAGATAAAGCAACTCAGTAAGTTGTCAGCCTCTGTCACTATCAGATGGGGTGATGTTTATCAGTTAGTTTATGCTGGGTATTTTTATTGTAGCACAGTGGACGTGCTCATCCTGCTGTTTTAAGAGTTGCCAATCCTCCCCCTCCCCGATGGCAGGCACTGCATACGTTTGTTCTTTCATCTTCACTATATTAGTCTCTTCTCCCTCCCATGTTTAGCAAAGATGAGACTCCTCATGAGCTCTGTCTGGCTCTGAAAGGCTTGTGTCCAAGCTGTTACAATGGTGGACAATATAGACTGGGAACTTCTCCACGTTTTAGGTCTCTGATGGATATCATAACCTGTCATAGGTGATGGATGCTGGAGAAAACAAATTTTCTTTCCTCTCTATTCCATCTTCACAGTGGTTTGCTCTTGTTCCCTTCTTCTGGTGGGGCAGTAAGAGAGAGAGGTTACTTCTAGAAAATGAAACTTGCTGCCAGTATTCGGAAGGTTTCCAATTTTCATGTGTGATGTGGTTCTCAGTGCTTTGGACAAAATGAATTGCTTGCTGCTTTGTCAAAACTGCTTCTCTGAAAATATCAAAGCACTCTTGGAAGGAAAGGCAGACTGCTTTTCCAAGGAGATGCAGTTTGACGCTCAGGCATCAATCCTTACAGAAACTACATTCACTTTGTCAGATTGTCAGAGCTGGTCCTTTACTAGCAGTTAACTTCCATGGAGCCAACAAATTTATGCTGGGTAGAGGACTGTCAGCTTCTCCTCTTTCTCATAAACAACTTTGTGTGAATGATATGGGGGGTTGTGTGGGCAGCAGGAGAATGAGCAGAAAGGTCCAAAGGAGTAAGACTGTTGCAGCTGGTTGGGCCTGGGTACCTTTGGCGCTTTCCGCTACATGCGGTCCCCACTTTTAAAGGATCTGAGGATTTCCATGTCTCTCCTTGGCCTGCCTCTGCCAAAGGACTGGGCTGCTTGCTTCAGTATGGATAGCTGATGATAAAAAGGAGCCCGGACATCTTAAGCACCTCTTTGCTTAGCTGACTGGAGCTTAGCACCTTGATCCCTGAAGGTACTGGCCTGAGCCAGGTGTGGGGAGCAGAATTGCACCAAGTGGGAAAGATCTGGAACAGGACCACATTGAGCCCATACGTACCTTTTGGGGTCTGGACTCCAGCACCAGATTCATCGCTGCCTTGCTCTTTCTCATGCTTATAGCTGAGGTTTAAAAAGGGAAGCAGATCAGAACAGTAACACACTAATTCTTTGCTACAAAATGGAGATGAAAAGTGATAGGAGTCAAGAGGAGAGCAGAGTGTGGAATGCTAGTGCTGCTGATGTGTGTCTATAGCTTTAGTAGCCTGTTTGGCAGGCCGTTCTCACTTTCTTCTGTAACTACAAAAAAATAACTGCAATTAAAACCGTATGGTTTGTCCCCTTCAGTACCTTGATGAGAATGCTTTCATAAATCTTGCTGGAGAAAAGGTTTGCTGAATGCAACTATTTCTTTAAACAGCGGAGATTTTTTTTGTTGCTTTTCTGACAGACTGGCCTCTTAAATTTTATATTGAAAAATAAAATAACCATGTCTCTTGGTGTCAGTCATTTGACATTTCCATCCCCAGCAAGGTCCCAGTGAAAAGGACATCTTGAAGTTGCAAACTTCCTAATAAATATTTACTAGGTTGGTGCTTTGTCTTCAGATCTATTAAAGCAATGAAACATGTCTTTTGGAAATCAGACGCTTAAAGTGGTCAGTAAAAAACTTGGCAACTTCTTCAGTGGTGCAGTGGAAAAGAAGGACTTAATGCAAAGCTTGCCTACTGTGTTTAGTATTTTGACTCTTTTTATACTGTCTTTTTATTAGCTTGGAATGCTAGCCAAACTGCATTATACAAAATAGAATTTCTCTCATCTGTTCCAGATTACAGGGGTGGGTGGGATCTTCAAGTTATAAAAGAACAAAAAAGAGTTTAAATTCCTGACTGATTAAACAAAAATCAAGCCTTAGATGTGGAAAAGAAGTTATATTTTTGAATTTGTTATCTGAAACATGCACACTCACTGAATTTTTTTTATATTTTGCAGAGTGACTAACATGCACTCTAAGCATACAATTTTAAGCTGCTGTTAGAATACAAATATGCTAAAGTGAAAGTAGCGCATGCACTGCACCTTAGGATACTTAAGTCGGTACTCTGGAATTTAAAAACAGTCTCTGAGTAGTATCTGAGATAAGATGTCTGATTCCAGTATCCCTTGACAGGCACCTTCACATGTGAAAACTTAAGGGAAATGCCTAATGTTATGGTCATGTATTACACAGTATCATTGTCAGTTATTTACCAGTTTAAGATTCCCTCTAAAGTGTAATCTCTTAACACTTGCATGTGTGATAACAGAAACAAACACCCAAACCTGAAATCCCTTGTTAGGGAGCGCTTTGAAATGTTCATTTTGCTGCCAGCTTTAACAAGTGTTTGATCCTTCTTTGTTTTACTTTGTGAACAGGGATATTTCAATGTTTTGCCTTCTTCCCCCACCTCTATTTTCTGATTCAGTTGCACTAACAAAACATGATGCTAGGAAGGATGGGTTTGTATGTGTGTTTGTGTTGGGTTTTTGCCTCGTCTTTAAGAGAGTTAGGAGAGAAAAGTGGCTGTTCCTACTCTAGTATATGTTTGGCCTCTGTGGAAATGACCTTTTTCTTATTTCCTGCATTCTCTTACCTGGCTCTGCAAATTTTTCAGCTCTTCACTAATGCTGGGGTCACACATAGGAGGAGATTGACACCTCTGAGTGGTGAAAGGTCAGTTTAAGCCAGTCAGAAAGAGGGGAGATGTGTGTAGGGGGAAGTGCCTTGTTCTTATGTTTTTCTTAGTTATTAGTTGCATAATAACTTCTGTGTTGTTCCCTCCCCTTCATTGCCAGACTGTGTGTGCACGTGCTTCATGCCTGTGCAGAAGGACAGGAAAAGATGATCTAGGACCCTCTCACTGGAGGTCTAGGACTAATCAGACCAGCTTCCTTCATGAAATGGAAGGTCTGACAGATCAAATGCATTCCATATAGAGTAGCCTGCTGCTGCTAAGATTATATTTATTATGTATCAGCTGTAGGACATGGGGGCAGGACAATAGCCCTTTGGGCAAATCAGGACACTGTCTACGTGTAATGCACTGGGTTAATCCTGAGTTTTGCACTTGGACAGTGCCTGTCATCTCTACAGAGGACCTAGAAGGTGAGCTGTGGAAAGAACACTGATCCCAATGTGCCCTTCTCCCAACTCCACCAAGTACTGGTTATCACAAGTGTTTTAGATGCAACACTGGAAACTTGCCCTGGGACCTATTACTGCTTTGGTACTACTTTTGTTTCCTGACAGAAGCAGGGGAGGGGTGTGTAGGCATGGCCTAAGGAGTTGCAATAGGATAAATACTAGATAATCCCTTTTGCCGCTGCAGAGGCATGCTTAACAGTCAGAGAAGACGTGAGGCATAAAACCTCCACGCTCTAAGAGGAGGAAGACAGGAAAAAAGTAACCCCCAGCGGGCCGCAGCGAGCAGGGTTCGAACCTGCGCGGGGAGACCCCATTGGATTTCAAGTCCAACGCCTTAACCACTCGGCCATCGCTGCTGCTTGTAGCACCCTACCCGCGCTCAAATCCTTATCGAGCGCTCCGCCGGCGGAAGCTCCCGCCCACAATCGTGCCAGGGGCCAATGGGCGCCGGCGCGTCTCCCTGCCACCCCCGCTGTAATGGCCGCCCGGCCCGGCCGGAGGGTACTGCAAAACCGGTGCTGGTGGAGGATAGATATTTTAAAAATAGTATTTGTGCGTGGGGAAGTAGAAGTGTTAGTTACTGCTGCCACCTTTTTTATTGCCTTTTTTCCTTTCTCCCCAGTGAAAAGAACTTTGTTCTGCTGAGTAGCTCGAGTCAGTGCAAAGGCAGTTGAAGCGAGTGCCGCCTGTCCGACAGCCGCTTCCCGCTATCGAGGTCCGCTCTTGCTGTTGGGATGATAGTGCAGGTCACTGTACGCGCTCTAATGTACGCAATAACCTGAATAAACTTCCCATGCAGCTCTTCAGGTTCGGAAAAATAAATGTCAGTTTAAATACTTCTGGGTTTTTCGACCTGAAACATAAAGGCTGCGTGTACTGTCATAAATGTGCCTGGGAGTGTTTGCAGGCACGCTTGTGTCTGCCAGTGAAGATGCACCCAGGTAACTACTACAAAATACAGCAACTATTAGGCACTGCATTAATTTAACAGTAGTGTTATCTTAATTTTTTCTTGTTTTTACTAATTTTGTTCTCAACTATATTACAAAAGTTCTCTTTTGTGAGAATTTTACATGTAATTTCATTCACTGTAGTTTTTTTTTACCCTAGCAATAGTTAATTATGTCAGCAGTAGTATAATGGCAATTAAATCTAACTTGACTTAATACATGTGCTGCAATAGATAAAAATAATCACTTTCCTTTTCATCTCTTGCAGGCTATGTTTATGCTAGGAATTGTACCCTATTTTCCCTCCTATAGTCACAGCTTTTGTTAACGCTTTTTTTTTTAAAAAATAGCTGGAGTGATGTTGATGATTGTGCTTCCCCTCTGCAGTTATTGATCAAGAAGCACTCTCAATTCCTTAACTTTCCTCAGTAACAAAAATATTGCTGGATTAATAAAGATCTTAAAATAGGCCTATGAAATTAGTCTTTTATGACTTTTCTCTGGAACCTGAACTGGGGAATGTAGAGGACAGATATTAGAAAGCACAAGGTGCTTCTGTAATCTTTTAAAAGAACTCAGTTATTTTGTTGTATTTCAGTATTGAAACCATTTAATTTACCATTTAATACAGCTTTTAAAACAGGTTTTGAATCCTTATCTTTAATTGCTCATTAGCAACTGGGAGTTAGGTTAGTTTGTGGTCATTGTCAGACAGCTATGACCATCCAGTTTCACCTTATGAAGACCAACAGAGTTCATATCATTAGTTTCAGTGGGAGAGGAGAACAACAGCGGTGTTTATGGACCACTTAAAGAGGCAGGGATGGCCCCTAGCTGCGGGCAGGCCTGCTGTGGTAACAGACCCTTAACCATCCCTCTAAAGCAGACAGCAAAGAGCTGGATGGATACAGAAAGCTTAATACTACATGTTAGTGATTACTTTTTTCTTGCACATAACTACATAGGGTTCAATGCTTCTTCTTTCTCTCCTGGATGCCTTTTTGTGTTATTGTGGATATTAAAAAAAAAATCAAACTGAATTTAGAGTTTATGCTTGTGCTGTTTGCTGTGGTTTAGATGAGGAACATTTTAAAAACATTAACATATAAAATGGTCCTTAGTATCCTACTTTGTATCCCCCTATCCAATTCAGTAGTCTAGCATCATAATAATCTTTAAACAGGCAACAATTTGAATAATGTTCTTATACCCAAAGTGACCTGGACTGTTCTGCTGATGTCCATGTAGCTTTGTATGTTTGGGTAAGGCGCTCAGAAGCTGCACTAGGCCTGATAAGATGCTGCCTTTATCACAACGTGTACCTGCTTTCATATACATGAAGAAAAAACATGATTATACCAAATTTTTATGATTATGTAAAGAACAAATGTGTGAAGAGCAAGGTGAAGTGCCTGCAATATACCACATTATAGCCAAGGGGAACTTCTTAAAAGAACAGACCTAGAAGTGGAGACAGTGAGAGATCATGTTAGCTGGTGGAGAAACAAGTATTTCTCAGGTGTAAATGCCAGAAAAGACTTGGGGGTTTAGTACAAAGTCTTTTTTTAATTATTATTATTTTATTTTTTTAAATTGATTTGAGACTAAGGAGCAGAGCTGTTTACTTCTACACTAATTGATCTGCTGCAGATTTCTTTTCCTTACAGAAAATAGACTACTTAAAACAAATTACTTGTATGGATTTCAGGAAGATCTTATGAAATGCAGGAATACTTTTACTATTGAAAGCCAAAGGAAACCAAATTATAACAACACATTAAAGTTCAGATTTGGTAATACTCCTTCAAGTAAGGGTATTTGTTCTAACTGTTCCTGAAGAAATTGAACCACAGCAGTTTGGTTTTGGTTGGGGTTTGTTTTTTTTCCCCTTAAACAGAAATTTATGTGTATGTGCTATATATTGGTCTTCATATGCTTCTTACATGTATTTGCCTTGCAGTAGTACACACATGATGGATAAGACTCGGATTTCCAGTCATGCAGCAGCAATTTGAAGCTTTGAGTGAACTGTTGGGTTATCTACAAATCCTGGATGATTACACAAAAACTGCACCTTCTGAATAGATGACGTTTCCAGAATGAGTAAAGGGCAGTAACTTACACATCTATTCTGGTCATGAATGAAGGCCTTTTGCCACTTCACATTGTTTAATGACCTAGAGATCTGTGCTGGCATGTTATCACCTGAGTCTTCTATGTTATTTGCAAAAAGTTATTTACCCAGAAAACATTAACAGAGAACTTCTAAATGCTCTACACTTTTAATTTTGCCCACTTATTAAGGACAGTTTGTAAGTGGGGAAAAATTCCCCTTATTTATATGAAATATTAAATATGCCTTCACTGCTTTTCCAGATGGCCTTGTTCTGTTATTCTCACTGAAGAAATGTGCAAAAAAAAAAAAAAAATTTTCCATTGTATTACTGGGAGTCATACACTAAAACATTCTTAAAGTCTAAATCAAAATGGTCTTGTTTTTAGACTACAGAAACAATTCTTGCACTTAATTCTACTGAGTACTTAACTTCTGAGAACTCTAGATAACTTTTTCCTGTACTTTACTGAAGGAGGGTCCTTTTCTTGACTGAAATGTTAAATACAATTATCTAGTTAAGAATTTTTGATAACTTTTTTTTTTTTAAATTAGGATAATTCTTCTTTAAGTTGAGAAAATATGGAAATTGTTACTATCTACAGAGAGGTCTTGAGCTGCATTAGGAAAATGTTCAGGAGAAAATGAATTAGTATGTTTGTTACTGTTTTACATGGGTTTGATAGCAAGCAAAATCACTGTGAATGGTATCATTAATGTCTGTACTATATAAATATTCACCTCACCAGAGGTCTCATGCTATTTCACTTCTGTTCTAATAGCTGCCCCAAACTATAATAGCACAATTCCTCTGTCTCGGGAATGAAGCTAATTGGCATCAATACTAAATTATGGAATCATGTTTTGGAATTTGTATTTGATCTCCTTGTTGAGACATTTTAAATCTACTGAAAATTCAGCTGGAAAGACAATTATGTTCTGAAGCCATACAAAATGCAGAAAACCCAAACAAGACACAGCAAAAATAAATTACAGTGTGGTCTCAGTAACAAAAGAACTTATTTACTTGGAAGAAAGAGAGGGGTGGTTATGGGCATTGACTGAATACAGAGCTCAGCCTATACGCAGCCTTTAGATTCAATGGAAATGCCCCTGCTACCTGTTCGCAAAGCCAAGGTGCTTTTTAAACCAAACTTATTTGATGCCAAGAAAAAGGTTCCCAGTCTGGGCTCACAAATGGTAAGATCATAGCCTTTGGAGTACTGTATACGTGAGCACAGTTTTATGCAGTGACACAAAGACACACTTACTGCTTATGAATTGTCTACCTGGGTACCCTTCGGTGGTTGACAGCTATGTAGGAATAGCCAATGCATTTCTAAGACCACTGAGGTCTGAGGGTTTGGATCTGGAGCTTGAGGGTACACTTCAGTTGTTCTCCATCAGGCCTTCCTTGAAAGTTGAAACCCTATAGCTTAACCATTCCAGGCCCATAGGTTTTTGCCAGGTTGCAATGAACACGGGCTTGGAAAGAGAGATGTAAAACATACATGCAGTATCCTGAGCCATTGAGACCTAGAAATGGACTCAGTGTTCCTTGTGTCTCACAATTTGCAATGCCTAACTTTTATATTTTGAATTTAGGAGCCTTTATTTCCTAGCAGGACTAAGAAACTTTTTTCTTTAAATGATAGTTTTCTTTATTTTGTGTTCACAGGAATCTAGGACTTGAGTTAAAAGTGCAATTTCAGTAAAACACAGTAAACTATGAGAGTTGGCTGACTTGTGTAAATGACACATATTTAACCAACAACGTTCAATTTACTCTTAAAAAAACCTCCATCTCAGTCTCTCTTTAGAGAAAATTGTTACTTGAGCAATGCTAGAGTGACCTCCAGTGTTCTTTGTGTAAGCTGCAAGTAAAAGAGCAGATAGGATGCGGTGCAGGTACTACGTCCAGAAGGAGCATGTTTAAGCACTTTCATATCATAATCTTTGAAGATGAGCAGTGATCAGAAAGGGATTAGGGAAGAATGGTATCATTTGCAGAGTGCTATTTCAATTCTAGCACTTCACTACGAAGCTATTGTGTTCCCAAGACAGGAGGAGATCTTACTACACCACAAATCACTGAAACTGTTCTAAAGAAAGCCTCAACTCAAATAGCATTGCAGTGTTAAGTCCTAGATACTGAGATAAGGAAACTCAACAATATCTTAAAAAAATAAATAATTAAACTCTTGAGATACAAGCCTAAAGAAAAACTCTGAAATTCCTGGAGTAAGAATGTCTGTTTGGAAAGTACTGGACAGCCTCTGCACATACAGGTGTTTAATTAATAAAGCATGCTATCTACTGACCAGAATCTTATTTTAAAGACCTTAAAGGTCAACCCACCGCAAAGTCCAAAATATTTGGCTGCCTTTTAAGAAGCTGAAGCAATGTAAGGGGAGAGAGGTCAAAAGAAAACTGTTCTCTGGCAGGCTGAGTAGGACAGAGCTTCCCCAGCATTCAAGTAGGCACTTGACTTTTAGATGCTTCAGCCAGCTACTTGGATCTTTTACAGACACCAGAGAGGGAGATCCTTGGCCCTGGTGGAGAATAAGCTCACCTATTTCAGAATGGTATGAGGAATTCTTCAGAAATACTTTCCAGTAGCCACTGAGCAGCCCTGAAGATGACTAGATATGAGACTAAAAGACTAACTACAGCATTTGGTATGTCACAGGTAAAAGCTAGCAATATATATGGTTAACTTGCAATACAGTAATATAGCCAAAGAATTAGTTCATTATCAGAATTCATGCATATAATATTGCTTTATGAATGTATTGGTCTAAAATTATAGAATGTTTGAACCTATGGCACCTGGTTTTAAATGGGAATAAAAATTACAGCTGACAGCCATCAGGAAGGATTATGGTATTTTAAAAGTTTTCATGAACTGAAAAATGCAATTACAATGTACTTACTTTGGAAATGCAAACTAAACAAAAACCATCAGTGCTTAGAATTTTTCTTCATGGCAGTACTAGATGTGAAGTAAGCACTAAAAAAAGCTTTAATGTATCTCATGGGCTTTTAATGAAGATTTAACTGGTCAAAACCAACATAGGATAACAGATAAAATTTCCCAATGCATAAGTGTATTTTGGAAAGTAAGTTTATCTCTCAAAGGAATCTTAAAAGTTTCATTTCTTAGTCACTTAAAAGTAGCAAGAGCTGGACACTGGAATAGATAATGGAGAGAGAAAAATCTGGTTTAGGATTGTTATATAAAATAATGGTACTAGGATAGGTTTGCCCATATTCTTTTCATGTCTTTAACTTCTGTAAGTAAAGAGGACAGATACTGCAAAATCTTTAATAGGAATATGGACTGTTTAACCAGCAGAAAAAAAATGTGCAAGTGATAATCAGCATGCAAATGTAATAACTTCTGTATTATTACTGTCATCTTTAGAAATACAGGACTGAGCCCCAAGCACTTCAATGCTTTAGTTTTCTTGCCTTTTTTGACCTCAAGTGCAGTGATTATTTGGTAATGCCTATTCCATCCCTCTTCACGCATTTGCTCTGTGGCCTTTGACGTAATCGATCTCTATCAGCTTCATAAACACAATAGTTTCAACTTTTATTCCTGTTAGAAATATATTAATATCTGTTACGTCTGTGATGCTTTCAACAGAAAAATTAGATCAGATTCTGCCTAAGTTAACCAGAAACATTTACAGCAATGTCAGTGGAACAGTAACTTTGTGCTTATATGTAACTTAGAATATTCAAAAGTAAATTTTACTTCTCCCTTGAAGAATGTGAAGGAATTGATGAACCCAGCACAAATTGTGTATTACAAGAGATAATGCTAGCATCACTAGACTACATCATTTCATGTTTTCTTACTGAAGAAACTTATGACTAACAATAGCAAAAATAATGCTGCATACTGAAGTATATTCTGTATTTCTCTCATTCTATCTATTAGCTTTGTAGATCATTTAACAAAGCTGAATGCCTAAACCATACCATCAATAAAAATAAGAATTTACTGCAGAAAACCCTATATGGCTAAAATTTTCCATTCGGTGTGCCTAAGAATGGATTTGGGGACCAGTTTCAGGTATGGAATCAAAAGTGGCTTCATTTTGGAGCAGCTATATAATCATGTTATAGCCTGTCCCTATAGCCTATTGTTTCATAAATTCCCCCACATAGTTGTTTGTTCATGCTGTGCTGTATGCCCTTACTCTTAGTCCTCTTATTCAAATTCTTAAGTATAGAATTAGTTTTTAACATTATTCCTCTGTATTAAAACATTCTGTATTTTATTTGTCTTAAACTTTGGGATTTCTTACGGCATCGCCGATATTACTGAAAAGTCTTTTAGGGATCCATCTACCTTATGCGTAATAGATATATTCATGGTGTAAGACTGATGTTAAAGGCATGTTATTTTTGGTGTGCTCTTTTTTTTTTTTTACTACAATATCCTAACAATCATTTAGCATCATTTGGGAAAGAGTAATTTATCTAGCTTTTCTCCAAGTTTTTGTTGCTAGTTCCTTTAAGGCATTTGGATACTCTCAGATATGAATGCTAAATAAAATTAAAAGCTATTATTCATTACTTATAATTCTAAGCACTACACCAAATTAACTTGCCTGTGAAACAGATAGTAATTTAGTATAGTTTGGTTTTGGTTTTTTTTTTACATGCTCTATGAGAATTTTCCCTAATGAAATAGTCAATGAAGTTGTCAAGTTTCAAGGAATTTGCATTTCATCACACTATGCTTACTGGCACAATTTATTTTAAAAAGAACCTAGGTAATTCTTTCATTACATGAGTATGTTTCCTACTTCCTTTCCTAGTTCAAAACCCTGTACTGTGCTCCTCTTCAATGTTCGTTCTCAGACACGGTCAGTCCCTTCCCCTGATTTAGCATTGTGTTTCCTTGTTTTGTGGCTCCTGTCTCTATGTTGGGGCTAGTACAATGGTGCTCCACTTTCCTTCTGTTTGGTTGAAACTATTCTGACATAAGCATACTAAAATTCCGTATTAAGGGATTGATTGCTAGTTTGTAAAGTATTTTACCTGCTTCGCTTTATTTGCTTGACTCCACATTTACAGCACCAGGATCTACTGCTAACGACTGAAATGCTATTTCTGGTATGATAAAATGCAAGAGAACTTTCAATCAACCAAAGTGCTTAAGACTTGACACAATCTGATCTAGTAATCATGCATTAACGTTAGAAATATTGAATGGAATCCTGGTATCTTAAACCAAAAGGCTATTTAATGGATATTGCAGATGTTTATCTGGGTAACGGAAAAGATTAAACCCCTTTCCTTTACTGAGATGAAGACATTAATTACTATTTGGGGGATGGTAGCATTTTTAGAAACTTTTAGCACCGTGTTACTTAAAGTCAGGGCTCTGGCTTCCCTTGGATATAAATAGTGAGTACCAATATGGTCTCTGAGACACAAGTCTAATAAAACCTTCTCTGTCGTGAAACAGAGAAAGGTTTTCATGGAATGTATGTTATTTTGTCATTTTCTTTTTCTGCTATGCATAGCTGTAATTTTTGTGAATATGGAATTTCTTCTGGGACTGATCTGGAACTAGAGGATGCCAAGAACTGGAGGACCCAGATGGCTCAGGTTCCTGGTTATGACCTGGGGACTGTTCCTTGATTGTCAATGATGACAAAACTTGTTGCCATGTAATAGCTGCTGTGGCAGCTTCCATAGAATTAATTTGTATCACAAGGTATTTTTTTATAAACATTATCTAGAAAAGCAACAAGAAATTCCCAATAGTTACGTAAACTGAACTGTTCTTCTAGTGCTGGTCCTTTCTGATTGAGGACTTAAGGCTGTTGGCAGGGTAGTCTTGAAAAAGTGCTGCGATGCTTTTCACTGACATGTTCATTGCATGCAAACATAGCTGCAGTTTTCTGTGCATCTGTCTGGCTCTGCTCACAGATGCTCAATCAACTTAGTTAAAGCAACATTTTAAAAGGAAGTACGATATCTGTTATCACAAGTATGTGAATAAATGTGTACCATTTGCTAATCCTCCTTATGCAGCTAAATATTAATTTAGGTATCTCAACATCCATGCATATGCAAAAAGAGGCACACAATTTTATGTTGGAGCTTTCATCTAATTCTTGAAAATGTGACTCAAAGTTAACAGACTGCATAGAGTCTGCTTTTCCATTTAGTCTTCTCATATGTTCAGTAATGGATCCTTTTTAGAAAGGTGCTATTAGTTCTACTTAAATTTTAATGAAATTATAGTTTCAGTGTTACAAGATAATCAAATTGTATCACTGAACATCGTTGTAGGTGTCAGTGCAGCCAAATATTTACTTGCATTCTTATTTTTAAATAAATAATCCTAGCAAATTTAGGCATGTATGCAATGCACTACTGGATCGGAGCCCTTTTCCTTAGCGCATTGTTACCAGATTTATTTGGTTTTATACAAAAAAGCATACTCCATGTTTCTACTTGCAACTGTTTTATACACACATTTACTAAACTTTTATGAAAACAGAAAGAAGGTAAGTGGATAGGCAAATACCTCTGATGTTGCAGATAAGTGGTAAGCTTTCAAAATCCGAGTATGCTAAATATCATACAAAAATGCTACTCTATGTGCCAAAAACACCCTCATGGTAGCATTATTAATTAGACCTGGTTTGCATCAGCAACACTGTAAATAAAGAGTAACATATTTACCACCTATATGAAAATAAAATATACTTTTGGCTCCCATTCTGTATTGCTTGACTTCTGTCCCTGTTCTGAGCACAAATCCCTATGTAGGTATGGAGGCCCTGATTTACTTCAAAGAGTTGTTCCCTTTTGTATGATTCAAGCCTTAAAATACATTTTTTTTGCATTTTTCATTTCATTGTGTTTTTCCAGCTTGACAGATCTTCCCCCCCATAAAAATAATATATACAGAGTCTATATAATAGTTGTAATTAAAAACTGTGATTTTGCGGAGTTTTACAGGCTATTTTCCTCATTGTCATTACACAGAGTAATTACGATATTGGGTAAAACCAGAAGGTGCATCTAGTGTTAGTACCTCCATATTAGCAGATGCTTTAGAAGAAAGTTTAAATGAGATAGTGGGCAATAATGAAAAAAAAAATCCCTTCATCAGAAAATCTCCCTGTTGATCAGTGGTTGGCTTAACCCTGAAACATACATTTGTGCCTAAACATAAAATCTATTTGTAGTATTGACAGTTTGCAATTACCCTGGGCAAATGACCGCTCTGACTTTAATTCCTATTAAGCCTCAGTGATAGATCGTACCAATAAACCTTTGCAATTCTTATACATGTAAAATCAAATACTTTATATATTTTGAATTATAAGAGCTTGAATGTAGGAAAGCTAAAACTCAGTAACATAGCATAGATGCTACTTTGATTACCCTTTAAAGTCAATATTTGCCCCGTTTTTTTCAGCTCAGTGTCCTGTTTGTTGCAAACTAAGCTTCTACACTCTACTAATTACACATCTGCTGTTAGCATTTTGCTTGTGCAGACATCTATGGTATATAATATTAGCACTCATGGTTAAAAGTTTGATTTTTATAGGTCTATATTTTTGATTTCTGGTGCTGGTGGGTGGCATGTGGAGAAACACAGTGGTAAGGTGCTCTTGTTGAATTGTCCGAGACCCTTGTGATCTTCATGACTATTCTAATCTTTTTTGATCTTTAGTTATTCTTACCTTTATAGCCTACATTTCCTTAGAGAAATATTCCTCGTGAAAATTCCAAAAGATGGTTTGAAGAAATAAACCTCAAGCAATGGAAGCCTTCAGATTTGTGTCTTCTCTTTGTGTGGATACCAAGAAGACCTAAACATGGGTTTAGGAACTGCAGGCACTGCTGTTTCATTTCTGGTGCTCATGGTGATATTATTATTTTGCAATTTAAGCTTCCATACTGCTAATTTCATACTGCATGGCTTCTCAGTAGCAGTGGGAAGTAGTGCCTAGTAAGCAGGCTGTCTTTAAAGAGTTCTCTCTTTAAATATTATCTATTGTTTGTATAAATTTATAGCTTATGGATTCAATTACAGTTCTGACAAGTTTGATTAAATAATAATGTACAAATGTGACGTTAACTCTCCTCAGTACTTCCATTAAAAGTAAATAAATTAGTAAAGCAAGTGAAATTAGAATGAAATTACTAATTACTGAATTTACTTACAGATAATAGTTGAAGGCAAATGGACAGGATATTGGAATGTGCTGTCTGTAAAAGAAAAAAAAAATCTTTTATTTCTGAAGTGATTCAAGTGACAGCTAACATCAGAAGTTATTGCAGCAGTGTGAATTTTTTTTAAAAGAATTATTTAAAAATTTCCTTTAGCCTAGTGGAGTTTAAATTATTTAAGCAAACATGATGAGACCTATTCCGGTGGACACAGGGGTAAGTCTGAGGCCCTGGGTCTGGTCACACACTCTGTCCATGTCCTGATGCCATGCTGGGGCTGGATTCAGCCACTCACCAGTTATGACTTTTTGACTTGTCTTGTGTGGGAATGAAATCCAGGTACATGAGATGCATGAAACCCTGATGTGAATCAGCCAGTTTCCTTACCGGGTTGATCACAGACCAAGACTAGGATACACAACAGATTGTGTCCACCCAATGCAGATGTGGATACCTTGTTTGACTTGAAATTTGATTTATTTTTATGGATACCTTGTTTGATTTATTAAAGTTCCAACGTGCTTTGCCAGAAGTGCTGGGTCTGACTAGGTCTAGCTCTCATTCAAAGCTGTGAAATTCTATCCAGAGTCATACAGCAGCACATATAAAAGTAGCACCTTGCTTTGTGAACCAAAGAAAAAAATCATGACAGTTAGTAAAAGCCAGGAAAACCTACCACCTGAAGAACAGCTTACGTCAGAAGGAGTGATACATTAACGCTAACATAAAATGATCTAAATTAAAAATAGGAATAGGCTCAGTGCACATCTGTATGTTCAGTTCTCACACCTACCGCTAGGAAGTGGATCTGACAGGGACATTTGCCAACAGCAGCATCTGTTTGTGGAAATTTCATTTTGGGAGCTGAAGTGGCATTGTGGTAGCAGGTCTTCTCACAAGTTTGTTTAAGAAACAGCTTTCTCGGTAGGTAGGCGCCGTTTGCAAACAAACTGCGGAACAAGAGCTGCTGATCGCACGGTGTAAAAGAAGAAACTCTGTTGGTAAAACAGCAGTTTGGCGGGCAGTGGGTGAATTAAAAGCCTGAGATTTCCTGTATACATTACCTGACAGGATACAAACGGAGAGCGAAGAGAAACGCCTCCTCAGGGGGCCGCGTGCCTCACCGGCGCGAGAAGGCAGCCGTTGGGGCGGGGCCCTGACCGCTGGGGTTGCTGCGCGCGCAGGGCCGTTGGGGCGGGGCCGCGGCCCTTGGCGCGCGCGGAGCCGTGAAGCGTCGTCCCGTAGCGAAGTGGTAGTGCAACCTCTGTGCCTCTCCTGTGAACGGTTAATGGGGGCTGTGTTGTCTTCTGCTGCCGTTCGGGTGCGAGCTAGAGCCAGCACCAGGGTCAGAGCGGGGTGAGGAGCAGAGGGCAGCAGGAGGTGGACGACCTCCACCTCAGGTCTGCGCTCAGTCCTGGTGGGTTTTTGTGCCTGCCTCAAGGAATGGGGCAAGAGCACCTGTGTCCTCCTGTGGAGGGAGAGAAAGGGCAGACAGTGGGAGGGGAGAGAGGTGGAAACAGGGAGTTGGGTGTGTTAGAATGCAGGTTGTAACAGCAACATTCAGCCCTCTTGATGCTGAAGCTGGGAAGACTCCCGGGGCAAAGAAGAGGTGTATGAATATCCACTTACTGAAGAGAGAATGCAGCTCAGAGAGGCGTTTCTAGATAGAATGGTAGTACAGTGGTGTATCATGGACCTGGTTGCTTTTTGCTCAGAGCTGTTCTGGGATTTTAAACTCGCTTCTGTGGCATGAATGGTATCAGCATGTAAGTACGCAAAAATACATTCAATATAGGTGTTTTGACAGATGCCTTCTAGTGTAGTGTCTTGTCCATCTTGCCAGCCCGCTTGTCAGGGAAATGCATGCACTCGTCTCTGCTGCCCTGTTTCTGGCATATTAGTGCAAATGCTCCTCTCAACCTCTACCAGCAACTGCCTCAGCAAAATTTGAAAGTGCTTTTAGGGCCTTTTGTAACAAGGTGCTTATTTTAATTGATTTGGGATGGTAAGACCCTTGCTCAAAACCTGCCAATTCTGACTGCAGCCCTGAATTTACTAGAGCTTTTGAAGTAATCGCTCTGAACAAACCCCATGAATTAGAGAGAGAAATGGAGGGAAAGAAGGGTTGAGAGTAGGGCTTTGTGTCCTTTTGCTGTTTGCTTCTTTTTCTCTATTGGATTAAATCTTTTGATACTGCTTAATGGATATGCTGCTTGGTTGGTTCGTTTTGTTTTTAAAAAACTGAAGAATCAACTCCCGTGGTAGGAGAGAATGAAATTCCTCCAGCATACAGTTTTTGTAGCTTGTCAGAGGAATTGCCAAACTGCTGGCCTATAAGAAGCTACTGAATTCTGTAAGTATCTGAACAAGTGATCACCTATTTTGTAAATGTATTAAATATAACAGTAAAGGACAGAAATCTTTGAACAAAGGAATAACTTCATCTATCTAAAAATACACTTTTTTTTAAAAAAAGTAAATATAGAACAAGAGAATTGACGAAAAACTCCAACAAGTTCTATTTTGTGATTAATGTAGTTTTCACAGCAAAATGACTGGTATTTCTGTGATGAGAACTCATTTTTCTGTGTGGATGCCATCAGATTGGATTGACCAGCAAAACATTGAAAAACAGATTAAAACTGCTCAATGAAGTTATTGAAAGATGGGCTAGGTATAGAAGTCAGAGGATTGAATTTAGCAAGATGTGAAATTGTGAGATAAGAAGTTACAACTAGTTAGTAGAGAGCAACTGTTGAAGAGGCTTGAATGACATTACAAGAAGGCTGTTAAGGAAATCTGGAAAACAACCAAGATGGAAAAGTATAGTATATGGTAGTTTACAGTAATCTATACCATTAACATATTTTTAGATATTGTGTGCAGAATATTTTAATGGTACTTAAGAATTGGTGTTGCAGTGGCATTTGCGGTGGGTACTGCATAACTTCAAAATTTGCAGTGCTTACTTGTAATGACATGTGCCTACCACTTTGTTTCACAAGTGACCTACCAAACCCAAGTTCGAGTGGAAAAGCTTTATAGCAACAATTAATAGGAGGATTTGTTAAGATAAAGGCAACTTGGGAATGATTCAGGTGCCTGAGCATAGGTGACAGGACCAATTTTAGACACTTTTGGCCTCATATCCCCATATCCAGCTCTGGCATATGTGGTTGAAGTCTATGGGAGACCTGCAGTACCCTGCAGGCTTGTATGATGGGTACCCTACAGTATCTAAAATAGCACTAGCTGATTAGCTTAAGCAACTGAATCCCATTCCTCTTTTGGTAACCCATATGACAGGACAAAGAACTTAAAATAAAACTAGCGTTTTCCACACCTCTCCTTAGTGTACCTATTAAAATAAGGAGGATCTCTGTTCACCTCTAGTAATTTGCTTCATAAATGAAGCACCGATACAGTTTCAAAGATCTAATGATTATAAAAAAGTAATATGGATCATCTACATAACTCCACTTGTCTATATTGAATCTTGTAGTTAAGTGAATTGCATTTTTGTTTGTTCTTAACTTTCAGATAACATTGATGAAGTAAATAGAGCTAAGAAATGCTGAGAAATACTAACTGCAGTTAGTAAGATTTAGACTTGGATTGCATCATGTACTTTTAATAGAGTGCTCAGAAAATTAGATCTTTTTTTAGTTCAGCAACTTTCTTCTCTGACTATTGTTCATGCCTTCTAAATTAATGAGTTGAAGGTGAGCAAAGAAAGGATTCTCTTTCAAGGTTGAACCTTAATTTCTATGAATAATATTTGATGCTTTTGCAGGGGAACAAAATCTTCTGTAGATGTTTTGTATATACCTTTTATCTGACTTTCATATCTTTTCCTTCTATGCAGCTTTAAGTGCAGAAGATGTTACTGAAATCGCTTGGCCATTGCACGACAGGGCCCAAATGTGATTGATTTATTTTTTCCCCCCTCCCATTCCCTCCAGCTATTTCAGTACTGTCTCTTATGTCTGTCCAAGTCTTGGGTTCTTTCCTCACTCTTGAGTTGTCACAATATGTACTCATTCTTCAGGTCTCTTTTTTTTTTTCCTTTTTTTTTTTTCTTCTACTTAAGCCTCTCCAGTGCTCTTAGCTGGTGTCAGATTACCTCAACCTTCAGGCTGTCTGTGCCCTTTTTACCTCTAAATCAACTAAAAATAGCCAAACTGCTGTGGTTGAAATTTTCCAAAAAGAAAATTCAGCCTGACACATGGATCTCATACAAGTTTGCAGACTGAATGGTTTAAGACCATTAAGATCTTAAGCAGCAGAATAGAGAGTCTCTAGCAGAATAGATAGAAGTATTGAGCAACCTCTGCCTTTTATGGAGTTTGCAGAGTTTTATTACATGAACGCTGTTGCATACCACACCTCAGGGTACTCAAATTTGCTATGATGGCAAATTAGCAAAACTTCACTCATGTCCATTTCTTAAATGGCTGCCTTGCTGGAAAATCTTATAAATGTGGGATTATTGAACTGGAAGTATGTTTTGAGTATTTTGTGAAGGTTAATGGAGAAGACTTCAATGTACAGCATGGTTTATATGAATTTTTATGATATGTACATTGCAACTATATTTGACCTGGGTTTTACAATAATGGCCTCTTCTTTCCTTCTTCCCTTTCCCCTCTCATGTTCAGCCTAAACCTCATTGATTTCTGAGAGGCCTTTGCCATTGACTTCAATGATGTGTGATTTAGGGTCTAAAAGCTTGGTGCCAAACTATTTGCAAGACTAGGAATGAGCTTGGGGTTTCTTTAAGTGGTAGTTTCAGTGGCAAGTCGTCAGTTTAGTAGGAGGTCCCAAATGGGTACTGCCCTCCCCATTTTGACTCTCTTCCCCTCCTATTTTGTTTCTCATAGACTAGGAATGACAAGCAACCATTTGCTGTCTCACTAACAGTGCCTCTGGAGTCAAGCTGCATCAAGAGTTCTTCACAGAGCTGTTTCTAGGATATCTTGTTAGATTCTTGATTCAAAAGGTAAGATTGAAGAGGAATGAAGAGAATTTTCCACTTAGTGAAAGTACATGAAGCAGTGAATGGAACTATAGTTGCTCAATGAAATAATTGCCTCAAAAGTTTGAGTTAAAAAGCTGGTTTTCTTAACCAGCTTTCTAGAAAAAGAACTTTTAAACATGGTTTTTTAAATGTTCTGAATATTTTAAATCATCATAGTCTTGTCACTTGAAGCCAGTAGCCAAACTAGTGCAATGTGTTTGTGTATTTTCCAAATATGAAAAAACATATTGGAATATTGGAAAAGGAAGCATAAAATGTTGCGTGAATACTGTTATTTTTAACAGTTTAATTTACCTCCTGGTACTTTGCTGGATTTTGCATCTAGTGCAAGGAAGGTTTATGTAAATGTACATTGTTGAAAATACTGAATTACTGTACAAGGCAATTTTATGCAATTATTTTTTATTTCAAAATATAAAAGGCACTTATTGATAAGTGAGAGGTAATGGAAGGCTGTTACATTCAATATAACAGTAGGCATATTTCAAAAAACTTTACGCTAAGACAATTTTACATTATGTAAGATCCATTTGGATTCTTCTTATTAAAGACGAGCTATATTCAGAGCTGGTGAAGCCCAAAAGACATCCGACAGCAAAGAATTAGGCATTTAGAAAAAACGCATAATGAATTGTTGCTGTTCTCTCCTATTCCTAATCTGTTGATCAATGTTAGAAAACTACTCCACCTTGGAATGTTCTTTAGCCAAATCCTTTTGAGCTGGAATGACAGCGGAGGTCAAAATAGGCAGGAATATGTTTAGTCTTTATTTCTGAAGCTGTTTCACCAGAAATGCTGGTGAATCATTTCGTATCAACTAAGTCAGATTTTTCTTCTAAGCCACATTTTGATTTGAAACCAGTTGTCTGAGTTGATAGAGGAAATAGGGTGCTGTGCAGTGCCAGGAGCTCCATTAGAACAATTGATCTGCATGTCAGAGGTCTGTCTCTATATACAGGCATGGCACGGGGGGGATTATGGTTTTGCTTAAATACTGTTTTTCTGTTTCCTGGTTTTTTTAGATTGTGCTTTTGTAGGTGCTAGCTAAGTAGCTGCTTGCCAACTTCTGAAATGATGCAGTTTCTGTGAACCATTTATCTTTTATTTTCATGCATATCTCAAAATTAACATATGCTTAAGAAGTATACCCTTAATTTTGGGGTTGTTCTGTACATGTCTGTAGACAACAGGGAAGAAGAATTGTACTATTTTGGGTCACTAGACAAAACAAATAATGCAAACCTTTATACCAATTTGAAAATAGTTACATGAAATGGTACATGATGGGGAAGCATCCTGGGACAGTGCATGAGTATGAAACAACAAAATCTGATGGCAAGAGTAGCAGCTCTACATAGAGAAGGGAAAAACATGGGGTTCTTACCTCATTGCAACTGAGTAAGAGGTAGACATTTGTTAAGCAAAGCAATATAGTATAATGTTGCAATAGATAACCCTCAGCAAATAACAAAAAGGGGCAATGAGTGGATTGTATTTAACAAAAATAAAATTTAAAACCCTTTTAGTAGAACATCATGGAATTTTTTTAGTAAGTTGAACAATATCCTATTTTTAGTGGAAGGTCAACTTGATCTTTATTTAAACAGAGTCTCTGGTTCTGAATAGAGATAGGAACACTTTAAAAGTGATAACAAAAGTGAGGGCTTAGAGCCAGACCTTCTTAACCTATCATTACCAGCACAGGATAGCCATCCATGTAGGAACTGTATGCCACTTAGAGAGGGGTCCTTGTTCTGCACTCGAAGTGCATGCAATGAAAATAGCACAGAGTCTCATGTGAAAGGATTTTTTTTTCTTTAAGAATTTGAAATGGGTCCAAAGAGTATTAATGAAAACCACCTCTTTTTGAATGAAATGCTGCCATCTGATGTCACACCTCCTTCTTTTATGAAGTAAATTTTTTTTCAAGATCTTAAATATTACAACTGCAGTTCCAACACCAAAACCTCCAGTACCTGCAAAAATGTACCTGGAAGAAGTGTTATGAAGATAAGGTTGGTAAAGCATTTCTAAACCAGCAGGATCATTTTGATTCTGCTGTCACCTGTAATGAAGTATATCCATTAGAATTTAATATCAATGGAGTTATTTAGTTTACTGCTAATATATTGAGAGCATTGTCAGGTTCACAAGTTTTCATGTTTACACTTCAGTGGAGAATAGTTTTCTTGCTGTGGCTGTAGGCTCAGGACCATAACACACATTTTTGGATAGCTGTTGGTATGTCAGTGCAAAGCAAAAAGTTATGTAGCTGGTCAGGCTGCAGGATTCACACCTCTGCTGGAACGTCTCCTAGAATTTGTCAGTGTGTTGCAACTGGCTGGAAGTGCATGCATTTAACCAAGGCGGTAATTTTGATAGTATGTTTAAGAGAGAAGAATTTATTAGCTGACCTTACTGAGAATGAGAAATTCTACTATCTGGGTGATTTTGACATGAGTATGAAAGATGAGATTATGTTCTTTAGATTTATAGTGTAAATTGTATTTGGAAGAGTTTTGCTCTTCTTAGACTATTTATTTGCCTCAGTTAAAGAAAGTGTGAGTAAGATGGTGTAGTGACTAAATGGTTGTATCCCAGCACTCCATCCTTGGTTCTGCCACTAGCATTCTGTGTGATCTTGAGTAAATAACTTTTCCTCTGTGATTCTATTTCCCTATGTGATATTGGAAGATGACCTCTGCTTGAAAAAGTGCTTTGATGGAATACACCATAAAAAGTAGGCATGACTATTAAACAAGGAAAAAAAACCATGTTCTGAATATTATAACCCTGGACAAATCTTCATTTGCTATCTCGCTAGACATCACATAGTCTGCGTGAGACAAGTTCATTGAGGTGTAATGCTTTCCCCATCTCAAATTTTTTTTCTATAAATTTTAATTAAAGCTTTTCATGCCATCAGGTCAGTTATAACCTGTTCCTTGCCATGTGGATTCTCTGGTATCCAGTAAGAACTAGGCTTATGCTGCTTTCTTTTCCTCGATACATTTATTATAAGGAATGATATATGACCCTATTTTTGCTGAGAACTATGTTGAAGAACTTGGTGGAAATCTTGTGTCTTTGGAAATTTCAGCTGCTTTTCAGATGTAGTTAGGTTGGCCAATGGATTAAAAAATTGCTCTAGGGAGAAAGACACAGAGGGAAGTGAAAGGGAGTGTAAAAAAAAAAAAAAAAAAAAAAAGTTTTTTGCTCTCAGCATTAAAAATTATCTTCCAGTTACCTCACTGCAAATCTACACCTAAATGCAAAGTCCGTTTAAATAAAGTGGCCTTCAGTGAATAAATGTTATTAACGGTTCTGAATTCCGTCACCTTCTTCAGTTCTCCAGCTCTTCTTTCCTTCGTGGTGTCTTTGCATTGACAAACGTGTTTTCTGTTACTTGTGATAAGAAGTGATAAAATCTAAGGTGGTTAGAGTGTAACCTGACAGCTTTGTATGGAAATTTAAACAGTTTGGCAGGTGCATTATAGGTTTTCCCTGATGTTAAATGGGCCAGATCCTTCCCAGGTGTCAGAGGTATTGCTCCATTCCAGGGCACGATCTGACCCACAAAGTATAGCAGGTTTTCAAGCAAAAAAATTCCATACTGTTGTATTGCAAACAGAAATAGTATGTTTTAGCATTCTGAATATCTTATGTATCAGCTAGAGTATCAAAGAAAAATGCAGTGACTGTTTTTGTGGCTTCTATGACACCTGATTTGCACTTGCTGTACTGACTCTGTAGCAAAAGGACTAACATTTTATTCCCAGAGTGGTGTTGGAACCAATTGATGAAGCTGTATAATAAATATTGAAATTAAGACTAGATAATAAAACATATTCTATTATATATTCTCAGTAATGTTTCATGTCTTGGAAGTCCTCGGGTGTCCTGTCCATGTGTATCTTGTTTAAAAATACTAATGTAGACTACTTCTAATATTTTTTTCTTATCTTTCCTGTTTTTCCGAAGGCAATAGGCCTGTGCATTTTATGAAATCGATAGGATAGTATATTGTATGTCAGTGTAGAGTAACACACAATAGAAAAAAAACCCTCAAATTTGGTGCCAAATTACTGGGTGAGAGCCTTATGAATCCCTTTGCTGTCCAGCTCAAAAATCTGAGACTGAGTCATCGCCTTGAGAAAGAAGTTGGCATACAATCAGAATGTATAGGAAAACAATAGCTGTGCTGAAAATTATAACAATAAGCACCAGAAGTATCAGTAATGGTATGTTTCATGTCATCTAATTGTTGAAAAGCTTTTAAACTTTAAATCTTTTGGACATATTTGTGCTCTAGTATACAGCTTTAAGGATGCCCATCCCCCTGCCACCCCTCCAGCAGCCACTGTGTCCTGTCTGTCATCCTGAAATACACTGGAGAGCTTGTCAGTCCCTTGCAGATGCCTCCGAAGCCAAATAGTGAGCCATAGCAGTTGCACTGAAGTTCCTAACACAAGGAAATTACATAGACAGTTGCTTTAGTGCTGAATATGGACCCTGTATATTCTAGGATAGGTGAGTGATGTGCTATTGGCTTTCTAATGATCTAGCAGGAAATGGATTCTAAAGTTAACGTTTTCTAATTTATGCAGAATATCTTTGGCTCTGCTTCTGATGCTAATTACTTTATCTGTGTCTGTGTACAGTGTACTTACAGATTGTTTAAAAGCTGCAGGTGCTATGTTCACATTGTATTGCAGATGGATACAAACTTTGACTGTTTTTCCTGTGTCTTTTTCTCTGACACCAAAAGACTCAGCAGTTTCAGTTTGGATGTGTCTGCTGAAAAGACAAAGAAAAAATCTCATTATCTTAAAGTTTGTAGCACTTGGTGGGGGTGTGCAGGTGGTTGCTTTTCTGACTGTTCGGAGACACAACTGTGTCTTGTGACACATGCTTAACTTCCTAAGTGTTCTAAGAGCTGCTGGTCTGCAGTGCTGAAATTGCCTACTGTAAAGGTTAATATAAGTGAGTGTGAGGTTATAGCAGCCTTTTACCAAAATATCTCGCAGTCAAGATCCCTACTGTAATTAGAGGGCATATTACACTGGAGTAGACGTATGTGTTTAAAAAAATAGAAGGCGGACTGTGATTCTCATTTTTTTCCAAAGGCAAGCACTAAAACTTTTAGCCTTAATAAAGATGATCTGGAAGGACAGAAGTTCACTTTCTAAGTGGAGAAATATCAGAGAAAACCCTAGAATGATCTTTACTGACTGCATATTTTTCTTTCTATCACCTATTACGCTTGCATTGATTTAAAAAAAAAAAACCACTATTTAAATATTGATTACCAAATATGGTAAATAACTGTAAGGAGAGCCTAGTAACTTAAAAATATGTAGTCACAGTATCAAAATAATTAAAGATTTTGTAGGTTTTGCTGCATTGGCTTGCAAGCTTGTTTTCATATTTTGGTTGCTTTAAGGAAGTTTAAGGAAGCATTAGAATGTTACTTTAAAAAAAACAAAACAAAACAAACTTAGAATCAGCAAGTGAGCCCTTAAGTAGGTTATTTATACCTTAGAATATAATTGAAATTTTCAGAAACAATTTTTGCAATTGACTTTCAGTGAATAATAAGTTATGGGCCTGACCCAAGGCTAAAAAGCTATTGTTGAGTTCAAAAGCCAGCTGAGCCATGGCTCAAGCAAAGAATAAAAATGCTTATGTTAGATGATATGCTGAGGTTTAAAAAACCCCCCAAAACAAAACAAAAACCCCAAACAACCCCAAAACCCAGAAAAGGGAAAGTCACAGCACATGGATTCACGTTTTTCTGATCTGCAAAAATGGGATTAGATTTGTGACATTTCTCAAGTTTGAGACTGCTCAGTGGTAGGATTCTGGAGCACAGTAAGCTCTAGTAAGAGGAAGTGACTATAATTACAGCTACATATTTTTGTCAAATTTTAGAAAAGATCTGATCATTGTAGATGACCTGTAGTATAGGAAGTTGTGATGTGAGAATGGAGAGCAGCTCTTGACTGCAAGCAGCAAAGGTTTTATTTCTGAATTTTAAGTAAAGCAGTTGCTAATACCCTTCTGTCAAATAGAGGGGAAGCCACTGTGAAGTTAAAGCATGCATGTATCTGCAGAAAAAATAAGCTGAAAATCATCTAGTGATTTCTTCAAATCTCAGTAGAAGCATGAAGTGTTATCTCCATCCAGCTCTTACCTGTCCCCTTGCAACTGATGTATGCCTTGACCAGAAAAAAATTCAAAGCACAATCAATACCATCTATTTGCAATTGTTGTGATGGGTTTCAAGAAGTACCCGTATACTGGGAGACTTGTGAAAATGTCAAAAATAAGGGTTGTGAACCAGCAATATTATAAAGACTTTTTTTTAAAAATGTGAATAAAAGGCAGATTCATTGAAGTGTTGGCCAAAGATTAAGAGAACCAGTGAATTGCGGATGGTAAATAATAAATAAATAGGTCTGTCTTTTCAGGAGTGTGAAATGATGTGGTTTGATGCAATCCCAAAGAGCTGGAGGAGAGTATCTTGTTGAATTGAAAGGCTTTTTGATTCAGGGGTAGACACAGCAGAAACAGCTTTTCAGCAGTGTGGGTGTTTCTCTGCTGTATGTTCATAGGCTGCACCAACATTACAGGTAGGCACAGACGCGATGCTATTTGCCAATACTGCAGAGTCAACCAAAGGTGTGTGTGCTATTGTTTTATTATGGGAGAGGCAGTTTAAGGTGATTGTGAATTTGTCTCTTAGTGATTTCTCCACTAAACAGGAGATGGAAAGAGCCCACCTTATTTCTTGCTTTGTTGTATATACAGTGTATTATCAAGAATTGATAGCCTGACTGTACCAAACATACTGGGCTAGATGGACGATTTATCTGATTCAGTAGGATGTTTATTATATTGGATGTGCTTGTAGATATTGTGAGTTCGTTGACTTTTGATGTCTTCTGTGTCTTGTGGTGGTTCTTGGTCTGAAATTCTGAAAACATTAGTTAAGCAAAGTTTGGAAATCAAATATTTTGCCTCCTGGGAGCATGCCCTAACCACCAGCCTCTATAGCTATGCTGTGTTTTCAGCCTGTTTTGTTCTGAGCTCAGTGAGTAAGTAAGTATTTTACATTGAGTAGAACAGAACTAGCAGAAGATACTGAGCCATCTATCTTAGAGCACTTTGTAACAGCTGCAGTGAGGCTTTGTGAATAAGAGGTGTGGTGTGTACACTTGAATAGCTAGAACTTCATCAGGTGAGGGAGAATACATAACAATTTGAGCTATCAAATGGGCTGCAGTCCTTTTCCACCACTTGTTTCTGAAGCAGTGAATGATGGGGGAGGTATGCTCAGTTCCTTTCAAACAGAGAGATAAGTTAAACTGGAGTATTTCAAAACTGGGAGTATCCTATCTACTGATTCATTGGACAGAAAGAGAACCACTGAGACTGGCAATTTTGGGAGTCTCAAATTTTATTTCTTTGGGCTTTGTTACATGTATCTAAAAGTTAAATGTGTAAAATACAGCCAAATCATTTGCATTGACATTTCTCAAGTTCTGTATTATTAATTTCCATGAAAGGAGAAGTGTAATTCTGGTCAATCTGATCTCAAGTTTTTGTTCTCTTTATCTTTTGACTTGGAATTAAAACTGAAAAATCAGTTCTTTACATATGCTATCACCTGACTCATCCTAAGTTTCCACAAATTCAGCTGCCTATAGTATAGCTTGTAATAAAAGAATAAACTCGGCACTTCTATAACCTTTACTAAGAACAGCAAAACTGTGAACTACCTTTAACCTGAATTCTTTAGTTATTGTTCATGTTATCTTCGCTTGCAAGTGAAATGTGGATAACTATTTTGTGCTAAACAGATGAGATCACCATTTCTACACAACTTACTATAGAAACCCTAAACCTACTGTGTTGTATTAAATCAATGCTAGGTTCACTGGAAGGTGACAATATATCTCTTCAGCCTGCTCAATTGCAGTACCTTATTACTTTATTATACAGCAGCAATGGTTGTAATAAGTCCTGCTTAGAAAGGACAGATATCCATTATTTGTGTGTTTGAAGTCTTTATTGGCTAAAAAGGCTGTGCTGAGCTATGTTTTATGGGAGGTTAAGTTACTGGAAAATTTAAAATGTCTTTTATTTTGAGACAATAATCAGTTGCATTCCTAGTAAAGCACAGTTATAATTCTTTGTTGGCACACACACATTTCACTGCAGCTACAGGCCCAAACAACGGCCTAGTGAACTCAGTGAAAACCCTTAAATTAACATCAGTGGACTTTGGATCAAGCTCCTAATGAATGATTTATTCACTTTTAAAGACCTTACTTAGCTTTAGTTCCATCTTATTGACTTTAGTAATAGGCTTTCTTGACTTAATCTGTCTTGACACTTAGAAAATATTTGTTATTACAGGGTGTAAAATAACTAAATGTTTCACTTTGTCCTGCTATTCATTGCCAGGACTTTGAAGGGCTACTGTATATATTTTTGTTCATAAAGTGTTTATTATGGCCACTGCAATTTGGCACATGGAATAAGATGCAGGTATTGTGCACGTAGCACTAATGTCTTTCTTTTATGATAAATTCAATAATGTAATAGATAATTTTTGCTTTAAAGCTCCTTTTTATTGACTACTAAAGAACTTATATTCAAAGGTCTTCTAATGCAATTATCCTTGTGTATTTTTAAATATATGGTCAACTTAAATCTGGAAGAGAAGACAAGGAATTACATGTACTTTAAATCTATTATTTTAAAGTTTATGCAAGTATCTTTTTTTTTTTCTGCACAATTTAGAAATGAGGAATTAGAAAAATTCATTTTATCTCTTGAAATCCTAAGCCTACTATGGAATCAAGTCTCTACTCCTATAGGCAGTCTCTGGGCTCTGACAGAGGGCAATGAAAGGTGTGGTTGTGGCTAATAATTGCCTATTGCAATTTTTTTTTTCTTTTGTACCTAGGTGAAATGTCAACAAAAGCGCCAAGCATTAAACTGAAAATTGATCCTCGGGATCTGCAGATCCAGACATTTACAGTGGAGAAGTTATTGGAACCATTGATAATTCAGGTATTTTAGTATTGTGGAAAGTAAATTGGATAACCAAAGAGGGAAGGGAATAAGGCTGAAGAACTTTGACTAAGGACACTATTAAGAAAGGCATGCCCACAGCTCTTCTGTACTTGTAGTTTACTCTGGCTCAGAAACTGTCCAGGAGGATCTGTCTTCTTCCAGATTTGGTCATTCATTTAGTCAATTCCATTTTTCCAAATGCCACACAGTATATCATGGCAAATGTTGTATGTTCTAGCTAGTCTCTTGTACAATATTATCTAGTGGATGTTTAAATGTAGAATACACTGCAAATGAATTTCCAACACATGAAAAGTTTCATATTGTGAGTAGTGGACAGAGTGGAAAAGAAGAGCCTTGAATTCTGTAGGTGAGTTTCTTTTTCTGAATTTTGAAAAGAATTGTATTCTGTTGCATTTTAGAAGAGATGCCCTAAGAACAGTGCAATTGTTGCGTATTGTATAAACCTATTACTTAGCCCAAGCTTTCGTTAGCTGGAAGGAAAAGGGATTTACAAAAATGCTTTCAGGTTTGTTGATAAAACTTTCTTTTTAGGAGGAGCAATTTTACTGCTTATTCCAGTTCTGTTTCAAGTATTCAGTGATTAAATATGCAGTGATTAGTGTGTTAGTTTCCCTCATTATCTCTAAATTTGGCATGGATTAGAAATGTCTCTTTTTTTAATACAATGGAAAGGACTTACTTGCAGAAGACATGATCTCATTTTGCAAATAATGTGTATAACTAGGAAAGTGTTAAAAGGCCTTTGTAGCAGTATGCTACAGGGTAAAGAACAGAAAGGATATCTTCAATTTTGAAACTCAAGCTATTTTGAATTCTCTCTTCATTGTCCTTAGAACAAAGATGGTGGGGTACCTGCATTTTATTAGTCAATTAAACGCAGCACAAGGATGCCAGCTTATCGCTGTCCTTTAGCCTTGCCAAAGTGTTGTAGATCAAAATACTTGTCACAGCTGTACACTGCTTATTTAGTATTGTTTCCTAGTGCCTGGCTATGAAACAGTTTCAGTGGTTGGTTGATTAGGGTCTTTCCAAGCACTTTGAGTAATGCCTCTTAAAAGACAATAACTTTTTGTTAAATAGCTTATGTTAACAATCAACTAACAAAACTGATAGTGGGAGAATGATTGAGCAAAGCCAGATTGACTACTGTACTCTGGCTGTTATTCTATTGATACACATATAAGAATTGGAGGTGTACAGCTTATTTAAAAAAGGTAAGGACATATCTACTAAGTTTTCTATTGTTTTCATTTTTTCAATTTGCAACTTTTCCATTTTTAAAAAAGAGATAAGTAAAATTGTTTTAATTCAAACTATTATTATTGTACTTGGACAGATATTAAAGAAAAAATATTTTTTCTCTTACCACTCACAGGCTTCCTTTGACTGTACTCAGGCCCTTAGGTACCTGGTAAATTTTGTTATTCCAGGAATGCTCTTCTTTTCACACACACTGCTCTGATGACATCTTACCTTTGTCCTGGGAGCCAGTCCTTTGCATGCTGTTTCCCTGGGCTTGCCGACGGGTGGTGAGCAGATAAAGGGGAACAGTCAGATTATAATTAAAAAGGCAGCATATAATGGTTGGATGGAGGAAGAATACAGAGATGAAAGATGAGGACAATAAAATGAATATGTTTGGTGTGATGGTTCTTACGTTTATTTGGACTTTCATGTCAGAAAAGTCCTTTATTACAGAAGTGCTGTATGTGCTCTAAAAGCTAGGAAAAGCAGAGATGCTGATCAAGTTTTATAACAGTTCTAGGAAAAGTTACTTTTAAAAATCAGTTAATTCATTGAAATAAGCTACTCTTTAACAAATAAAGTTATATTTTCCCCATTTGAAACTTTTACCTCTCCCTAACTCATTCAGTTTCTTCATTTTTCATTATCATCTTTGAAATGTCTTCTCTTGTTTTTGACTCAATCTTCATTTCCTCCCTTACTCATTTGTCTCTTCTAGAAGATTCTTTTCTTCAGAAAGTAACCTTTTCTTTTTATCATTACTTCATTTCCAGCTGTTATTAACTGAGCTGCCTCTCACTCATTTTGTCTGCCTTTATTTATTTTTGCCTGGGTGTGATTGATGGTGTATAAAACCTTAGTTAACAGTTCAGTGGTTTGTGGGAAGTCTTCAGGCTGGAGCATTGTATGTGAAGGGATTATAAAATTAATTTCAGAGTAGTAGGAATAGATGTCTTTGATAGACTGCATTTTAAAACCTTCTGTTGTATACCAGTAGGTCAGACTGCTCAGGCAGCCATAACACTGTGCATATTTTTAGAGGAGATGAAGAAATGTAAATTTTGGCCTGAGTTTTGTAGGATCAAAGAAACACGACAAAACAACAACAAAAAATAGTTCCAGAACAAAACAAAGAAACCATATAATTTTTTCTTTTTTTTAAAAAGCTCTTCTCAAGCATCTTTAAAAAGCCTGAGTCTCTTAAAAATGGAAATGTTTTGGTTCAAAGAGAATATGATTTTGGCTGTCTTTTCCCGCTCTCAACCTTAATGCTTTGTATCAAAACAGAACTGTGGAAGGGAAACTTGTATTTTGAGTGGGAAGGAGACATAAAAAAATGTTGAAAATGCAAAAGCAGGGATTAAAACTAATACTCAATGAAGGATAATTGAGATGCTGGACAGGCAATAAATGAAAACTGATCTATGATTAGAAAGAGAATCAGATCAATCACAGATAAAAGTGAATGGTATTATGCTCTGGCCTGATTCGCTTAGCAGCTGCTGTTTTGAATACAGTTTAACTTCATTTTGAGATTTATGTTCTAATTTATTTAATAGGCTTGTAATGCTCTGGTAGAAAAGAGGCAATAGAAGTGCTTGAGCTTCTCTGAAGTCTGTCCTAGCAAGTTAGGCTAAGTGTTGGAGCAATCATTAGTTTAACAGGATCAATATGGGAGAAAATGAAGGCAAAACCAGCCTTTGTGGAAGTAACTTTGCAAACGGCTGCTAGATTCTCTTTCTTCCCTGCAATCTGCATTTGGCAGTGGTGATCACTTTGAAACTGTCAAACAGTATGACATGTTGTTTTGTATAAAACCCTCTCTGACTTGGCAACTTCTCCATCCTTGGAATAAAACAATGGCTCTAAATTACAATGTTTGGGAGGTTGCAGGGGCAGCAGTCTCACGGCATTTCCCTCTTTGCATCGCAAACAGTGGCCTGACCTAGGGTGGTAAGTTCCAATAGTGCTGAGCAGGGCTCTGCAGAGATAGAAACTCGTATGTTGGAAGCGGCATAACTGTGTTAGTGTAATTCTGTGTCCAGCCTCATAAACTGTACTCTCCTGGGGGTATAATACTAGCGGCACTCTGTTTTCTATGTATTGCAATACAGTTTCTTTAATCCTGTCCAGTTGCCCCCTCACCAGAAGGGGTTCTCTCTGTCTGTGGCCTTTATTTTATTTTATTCCAAGTGCTTTCAGGACATTAGTTTTAAAAGGAAGGGTTTTGGGTAAAGTTCTCTGTCAACGCATCCGGCACATTAAAAATGATAGTTGTCAAAATTGACATCATTCAGCTGACAGCTGCCTTGATGTAAATTTGGTACATGCTCAAACAAACAATCTTTCCCTAATTCTAGGCTTTTATTAGAGATGCACTCTATCATGGAACAATTACTGTGAAGCCATCGGTAGATCATAAAGCATTTTCATTTGCATAGCTGATGTCTAATATTTGTCATGCTTGTGCTAGATTTACTCACAAAATGTAACAATTAATGTAATGGAAAATATCCTCTTGTTTTATCTCATTCTCAGAGTCTGAAGTCTGTTTAATCTGTTTGCTCTACTATGTAATAATTACAGTTATGGTTAGGTATAAATTTGCTTCTGTAGCAAACTATTACAAGACTTTTTTCCTTTTGAATTTATGTACAAGGAAAAATTTTGAAAGATATGACTTGATGAGATTCATGTAGCTTTATTAATTCATGCAGAAAACACTTCATAACTGCCTTTGCTCTGTGGTCATTACAAATCTTATAAGCTGTAAATTTGCCACTTATTTGGATATTGTATCGTATCTCTATATATTTGTGTACACACAGACACACAATATTTGTAAGAGCTTTTCCTTGCCAAACCTCCTTGCCAAACCTCTTCCATCTATTTATATTTTATACATACATACGAGGTAAGGAAAGTTTATGGCTGCAAGAGATAGGTAAGTTTTACAGAATGTATAGAAACATCTGTGTATTTTAGAGTCCCTTGCACCACTGATGAAAACCAGGCAAGTTGAAAGGCATTTATTCTCACCTGTCATCCACACCCACAAAATTTTGCTCACACAGAAAACATGCACTGTTGGTTTTAGTTCTATGTATGGTGAGCTTACTTTATGCACACTGAAAGTGATTAACCCGCATTTATTTGTATGGGCAATACTTTATTATCCTCAAACATCTGACTGGGATTTGAAACAGTGAGCAGGGGGTTCTGCTGTTGTCATTAGATCACTGAGTTCATGTCTTATTTTTTCAAATGTCTAGGGATTGCAGTTACACTGAACTAAATTTTAAACAGAAAATGTTTTATGATTGATGCTTTAAAATACTTTTAATATCAGAGGTGAACCAAATATTTTGCTATTTGAGATACCAAGACATGTTTCCTTAACTACTGCACTATTAAAAGATTGTAAAGGCTGGCAGGAACTGAATATAGCATTGGAAGAACTGCTACACAGTTCCTTTGGAATTTACTATTTGGGATAACCATGACAAAAAAATCCCACTCCTTCAGCTTAACAAATAATATCAATAACAGACAATAACAACATGATTCAGCTTTGCAGCTGTGATGGCATATGAGCTTGAAAATATCGCTTAAAAATGCCTTGCGCCTCTGGCACAATGCTGTTGCTCCTCCTAGAGATACAAAATAGCCTCTTGACAATGATTTCCATTGAATGCTGTGAGACCTGTTATATATAGCAATAAGGTGTAAATAACTGGGAAGTGCAGTCAAGCATGAACAGGATTAATGGGGATATATTTTTCTTTTTCTTATATTGATACCAATTTGACTGTGTATTCTGCCACTACAGTACAAGCTGTGTTGACAATGAATCAAAAGGGCACGCTCTATTAGTTACAGTGTAGTTCAAGTATTTATATGTAGGATCTGCATAAACTTTTTGAATTTGACGTTGGGATTCTGTGTAAGAGAATTCAGAGTAGTTTTTCTGTATTCCTTAATTTCCATGAGCCAAGAACTACCTATCAAATTTTAACTTCTATTTGAGATCAGAAGCTGCCTCTGGTATTTACTGACAGTGATGCTGAAGATGAAGGGTCTTACAGTCAAGAGTTTTCACTTGCAAGAATGATTATTTTTCACATTTTTCCATTTGTTTTGTTTCCTTTTCTGCTCCTCCAAAGCATGAATAAGCAGTACACAGAATAGTATTTTACATAAAAAGAAAACTACAGTAAAAATCTGAGAAATAGAATATATTATTTTCTGGAAATAGGGATTAAATAATTAAGACATTTTAAAAATGTCTTTTGCTTGATAGGTCTTTGGGGCAGCTTCTAATTTTTTTACAATGTTTTATGTCCTTCTTGTTGGAAGTATCAGCCTATAATCTCTTTAACTTGCCCTCAAAGTATGATCATTGAAACTGCATTAAATGCCCTAGAAATAATGTTATAGAGTTTGTAAAAATAAAAGATATCAAGATTCTTATTCCCAGTGCATTCTCTACCAGCTGGCTGATTTATGTGCAATAAATAATTTCATTCACTTTTGAGCATGGTCAGAAAAATACCTAAGCCTCTTTAACAACTGAGCCAGAGTTATTTATGTGCTGTCTCCCTTGCGACATGCCAAAGCAGTCGATGTCAAGTGGCTGGTCTTTTCCCCCAAATTTTCACATGAATGGTATAGGGGTCAGGGCTTTTGTCTTTCAAATACGTGTTTATATAAATGCTTCCCAGAGGATGTTTGTCAGTTACTTTTAGAAGTACAGGTTCATGAAAAGCATGAAAGTGCATTGGATTCATGAACACGATCTGTAGGTGAGCTAGGGCACAGCTAGCACACTTCTCATTGTATACCTGTGCTTGGAGCCCTTTTCCATAGACCAGCTCAAACTACAAGCTGTACTGGAGCCATCAGCTAAGTGTGCCTGCTGGACTGAGAAATTCATACACAAGTTTCCCTTTGCTTCTACAACATTGTTGATGATTGGAATGCCATTTAATAAAATGAAGCAATTATCTACATATAAAATGTGTTCATTGAGCTCCAAGACTAGATCTGTACTTAATATTATGCTATCTATGTTCTGGCACAGAGAACAGAATAGAAGGAGTATTAAAAAATATCAGTGAACTTAAGGAAAATAAAGTATGCTTTAAAATATCTATGTAACACTTTTCTTTTAAAATCTTTTAGGAGCCTTTCCTTAGTGTGACTGCTCAAGCAGTGCCTTAGAGAATAGTCTGATAGAAACGTTCTGTTGGAATGTGGAGACTGTGCTCAGATGATGAGGAATGTGGAGTGGGATGCTCTATAAAAATAAGTTCTTCATGGGCATTGAAGAGCATTGTTAAAAACCATAATTTGGACAAAGCTGCAGTAAACCTACATTCTGGGTAAAATTATGTACAGTTTTAATGTTGAGAGCCCTCCCCAGATGATTCTGATGTGCTGAGTTCTGACCACTGTGATCCTCCTTTGTAAAAATAGAAAACATTTTGAAATGTGTATATACTTGTTTTGGGTATTTGCTTCTGAGATAACTTGGGAGATTTAAGCTGGAAGTATGGGAAGATTCAGCACTGGTTATAATTCCTGCCTTGGCTGAAGCCTCCCTAGATAGCATTAGTAATTTTTTTTTTTTTTTTTTTTAAGTCATGAGGAAATTTTAAAATAAGCAGTGTTGGGAGTTTGCATCAGGGTTAATATGACAGTGAGATTTCTATTGACTTTGCTTTGATCATACAGAAAGAAGAATACAAAGATGAGGCATATTAAGTAAAACTGTGATTCAGTAGTCTTGCCCGTTCTCGGTATGTATGCTGAGCTTGCATGTCTGTCTCTAAAGCAGGGGAAATCTCATTGCTTATTCTCAACTATATTAATTTGATTTTTTTTTTAATTTGAGAACAATATAAATTTACTTATTATAGAGCTTATACCACTATTGTCTTTTTTTTGTTTCTTTTAAATGTAGGTTACAACACTAGTAAACTGTCCACAGAATCCTTCTAGTAAGAAAAAGGGCCGTTCCAAAAGAGCTCGTGTCTTGCTAGCTTCTGTGGAAGAAGCCACTTGGAATCTGTTGGACAAGGGGGAAAAAATTGCCAAGGAAGCAGTTGTGTTTAAAGAGGAACTTCATGCAGCACTTGCTGATGTCCAGAAAGAGAGTAAGTATATGATAAATAATTTAGGCACCACAAGGAATTAGTTTAACCATGTAACTCTGGTATCAAAATGAAGCTAGGATATCCATGAGAAATATATTTTGTGCAAATGTCTGAAGTTTGAGTTGTCTAATTGTATGTTCTCAGATAACACTTGTAAAGAGGTAAAGTGTGCAAACTGGGTCCCATTGTAGAAAAACACTTATGTCAGTGGAAGTTTTGGTAGTGGTGGGTTTTTTCTTTTTTTTTTTTTTTTTTTTCTTTTTTTCCAGTGAAGAGAGGATTCCCCTTGTTAACTTAGTGGCTGTTAAAGCATGCATTAACTTAAGCTTATGCTTAATCTCTTCTTGAAAAGAACTGTCTTCCTGAATCTGGGATTAAGGCCTTTTAGTTAAAAATTTAAAACCAGAAATCTTCCCTCTGGTACAGTAGTAAGGGCTTAATTTGGGAAGATGTAATGGTCCTGGTTGGAGGTATGTTTCGAGACTTAAGTAGGAGGAAAATGGATTCTTTAACCTACTGTAAGAGGCATCCCCTTGTGATAGAGCAGCTCATCTTTGATGAGTTTTACCATATTCCATTTCCTCATGACCTATCTCCCCATTTCCAACCAGACTCCCAGGATAGGACTAGGTTTTATAATCTGCTGCAAACACTCTATTAGCCACTTTCTTTCAGGCTCTTTGTAGCTTTTTTGATTTTTACTCTCCCCATGGATAATTGGGGCCTATTGGGTGAATTTGAAGGCAGGCTGAAATAGTAATAAGACAGATGACACACATCCAAAATGTATTCCTGCAGAAATCAACCTTCAAAATTGATTCAGGAGAAGATTTCAGGAAAAGGTACAGAAAAAGATTCAGGAAAAGGTACAGAAAAGAAATGCTTTTAGTGCCAGTCATTTGAGAACTATGTCCTTTCATCAGAGCTCTGTGAATTTTGTAAACAAATGGTTCCCAAGGGTTGCCTGGAGTCAGGTTAAGAGGGATTGATGAAAGCCTTCCCAAACAAGTGGGAGCAGACAAGTAAAGAACAATGGTCTGTACCATAAAGTTATTGTCAGGCCATGTTATCAAATGAGCTAGCAACCAGACTTGATTTTATAAGGGGCAAAGTGGGCTTCAGTTGCTTTTTCACTACTGTGCAGTGAGGTGCATGTTCTTATGTCATGTGACAGCTTGTGCCTGAAGGACTGCATGGCAGCCATTTACATCAGGTCTTTATATCACCTTGCTTTTACTAAAGTTGCAACTTAATGAGGATTTTTTTTTTTTAAAAATTTTGTCTTCCCCTCTGTGCAGCTGAGGCTGTTTCTGAGTCTCTGATGTTGTTCAGGGTAGTGATTACTAGCTATTGGCTTCCTCTGGATCCAGAGATGGCTGCATTTAGTTTGATATATGCATATGGTTTCTGAGATACCTTAAGGTCCTTTGTGATTAAAAGCATTATGACCAGCAAATATCATTGTTATCTGTCACACTGATCAGCTCAGGCTTTTAAAAAAATCATTCATTTTGGAGTACTCTTAAAATGTTAGCCCATCCATTCCAGGCCGATAACACAAGACAAGAATAAAATATATAGTTTTTTATTGATTTTTATACATAGATAATATAAAAATATTTCACATTTTCAATTTATTTATTGATTCTCAGCCAAGACCAGAGATAACTACAAAAATAAATAATACATAAAGTAGATTATATCCACCTCATACATTTTAAAAGAAAGTTAAGTCCATGTTATCATCTATCGTTATGCAATGACAAATTGAGTGTTCACAGCGAGTCTTCCTCCAAGGATTTGCCAAGCTGCACAAGTTTCTTTTAAGAAGTTGGTGAACAATTGCAAAATAAATAGCAGTTTGTTAATTTTGCAGATATTTTTAGTCCTTTGAAGCTGTGTATTATTTTTAATTTGTGGTATCCACATCATATGTAACTTCATTGCCTGTTATTCAAGTCACATTCCGCTGCTGTTAAATGTCTCATGTTATTTACTTCAAGCTCTTTGAAATGATGTGGGTCATAAATTCTGGTAAACTGTGCTTGCATGCAGTCACCTGCCATGCATGTCATAGCATATGGTATTTAATTTTCCGTGGGCATATTTTTCTGTGGTGACTGGCAGGTATTTTTATTAATATGTTCTTAAATTATGAATTTTTGCACATGGTTACAGCTTATATTTACTGTATAGTGGAATTTTTGAAACAATGCTCTAGATTTCACTCAGAGGTGAACCAAACTATCAGTCCTAAAGTTGCACACCAACATCTGGAAAGAATAAATACTCTCTCACCTCTTCTTGCATTTTAGCTTGTATCACTCACTGAGCTTGGTGAGTTGAAGACTGTGACATGAGAATGAAATGCTTATTTCCTTTGAATGCCAACCATTAGTGTGAAAATGCTGCTTTGTTACTTTTGGAGTTCATTAATAGGGGTTCCTTTTAGCGGAGTGATAGACCTTTTTCAAGCTGCTGCTGATAATCCTGTTCATATTAGTGTTTTGGGGAATAAAGGGGCAAATTGGCAGGATAAAAATGAACAGTGGAGATAAGATATAGAAGATTTGTCGTCTTTAATTCATCTGATGCATTAGCGACTCATCTAATGTCTTCAGAAATGGGGGGCATGGGTATGGCTTTACTGACTACAGTTCCATCTTGACAAACCCTGTCAGTAGATGAGACTTGGGTCTCATGTGTACAGTATTTAAAAATTGCCTTCTGACTCATAACGTGCTGTGAATTAACAGTAAAATAACTGACCCCTATACAAAGGAATAAGAAGCATTGTTCAACCATGAATGCTTCTGACACTAAACATCAGACTATAATTAATGTTATGATTCTGATATTTAATCAATTTTAAGACAAAACAATTATGTACTTTATGTGGGGAAATGATATCTTAGGAATTTGCATTAAAGTCTAGCATTATACTTAGGATAATGATTTTTTGCATTTATGTCAAGGTGTGATTGGTTATAGTTTTCAACAGTTGTACAAGCATAGCTGAAATGTTTGGTATTTATTGCCATTGCTTACTGACTATATATGGTCAGAAACACAACAGTTGTTTTCTGCGTTGTTTCTATCTATTGCAATGTCAATGTTTCATGCGTTTAGCTGTTATCATGCTCAAGTGTGTTCCTAGATAAGCCTTTCATCACATGAAACAGTGAACTGAAACAAGTTACTTGCTGGAATTACATTTTGAGCCTTCAGTTACTCTTTAAAAGGAAATTAGAAAGATGATTTGTTATTTTGAATGTCTGTATTGAATGTTTTTTGATGTTAAACAGAGGAGGCAAGACTTTGATGGCATGGAAGAAACTACCATTCGACAGCAAGAAATGGGACATGTAACGTAGGGATATTTACTAAAGGAAGGGGATGCTGATCTCTTTCGTTATACTTTATTTGTCCCCTCAATCTTAAAAATGATCTTAGCTTTCTCATCCTACATTGAGGTATATGTGTATGCTCTGTATGTAAGGGACTTTCATTCTGGGAGACAGAATTTAGATATCCAAGTGGCTTAAAATAATTGTGCTGTACACCCTTTTCATCCAACGAAGAACAGATCCCTTGTACAAAAGCTTCTGACATCACCATCGCTGGATCAGATGTCCCTGGGTGGGAAAGGGGGAATGAAGAGATGGATGTAAGGCATGAAGGGGGTGTGTGGTGGCTCTGATTACACATTAGGAAGAACTGTATGAGATGTGGAACTTCCTGGTATGCAGCGGTGAAATAATTGCAATGCAACAGAATACAGTGGTATCTGAGTGGGGTAAGAGACTGTGTGGCAGGAGAAAAATGTCCTTTAACATCTACAGAAAGCTATTGTGAGAATCTGAGTTGTTATGGTGTTGAATGTTAGGAACATGCAGGAGGTATCAATCTGCTTTGCCCTGATGCTAATAGTGTCACTTCCAGCTGGCCGGCTGAAGCAGAATCCTTTATTTGCTGGAGCAGATGGAGATCGTATTTGTGGGAGCAGAACAGATGATTATACTAGTGACTAGTTTTGTTTAATCTCTTGTTTTTAGAAAGGATAGGTTGTTTTGTGCTCTGATGTGACATTGAACTCCCAACTTTCTCTGGTACTGATTCTGCTTATGTGTTAGTTCATGCCTGTGGAACTTGAGGCTGCAAATATTAGTATAAATCAGAGTTTGTAAGTTTTCTATTATTGGTATAAATAGTTGATATTTTTTTTTCTGTCTCCAGTTTGAGACTAGGACGTTTGAAATCCTCTCTTTTTACTGACTCTAGTACATCCCTCCCTCCCTTAGTCAATGGGCTCCCTTTGACAACTATGTTTCTCTGGAACTGTAAATCCACCAGCCTCTAAGGGTGCAGTTCACAGCATTGGGTGACAGGACTTTCTTGGCAGCAATACCTCCTTGTGGGAGGACACAAGAATGGCATAAAATTCACTGCATTCCATGTGGATTTCATACTGCTGCAGTTAAAATTAAAAACGAGAGGAGAAAGCCAGATGTAAAAACAAATAGGAGAGAAATGTGATTCTTAAATAGGATTTAGTAGGAGAAAGAAAATCTATTCAAAGAAATAAAATAAGAAAGCATAATTCTGAAGGTCTTGCCTAAAACAATAAAGAACATTTAGCTGTCATGAGAGTGTCATCTTGAACACTGTCTCTGAGGGGTGCTCACTGACTGCAGTTAGTGGTACTGCAAATATCTGTGTAAACAAATTGCCTGCCATCGGCTAGCAGCCCAGCAGAAGTGTCAGCTGTTTGCCGACAGGCTTACAGTTGACTTGTTTTTAAAGAATTTTCATGTAAGTTTTTTGGGTATTTTTGGTACTGGATAAAGTGCATGGAATCCTCTAATTTTTTAAAAAAATTACCTGTGTCTGAACTGTGTTTTTACCTTTCCCTGTGCCTGAGCATAGATTTTTGTAAGCACATGCATAAGTAGCAGTCATTTGACAGTAGCAATAACCGTCGGTAGCTGATCAGCTAATGGTAGTAACACCATTTACTTTGGAAGTCATCTGTCTACGTGTGCTGAATAGAGTCTTGGAAGTGTCTGCCTTCCAATATGTATGTAGTTATGATATATCCTGACTTTGGTTCTTTGAGTTGCTTCTTATTTGAATGTCTAAAATAATTCAAATACTATGAATGCTCCCATCTTTCTGCTTCCCTATTTGTGCCACTAAAAGGGCACTGTCTTTCATGTTTCATTGTTTGTGACAAATGTAATTATGGAAGAATATCCACTTGATGGGAAATTACAATATAATGGATGAAATTGCATTGAACTGTCATGCTGTCTACTGCATTTTAAGAACTTCTAACATCATGTTGTTGTTGGAGTTGTCACTTTCTGTTGCTTGTACTCGTAGCTCCTGTCTGTCTAAGTTGCATCTCTTAGCTCTGTTTTAGGGTCATAATTTTATACTTGTTCATCTAGCCATCCCAGCTTACATCCAACTCATTTCTAAGGGCTTCATCAAATTTCAGACCCTTCTGGCTTGTCTTTGTTCATACACTCAATCACAGAATGACAGAATGGTTGAGGTTGGAAGGGACCTTTGCAGGTCATCTGGTCCAACTGCCTGGCTCAGGCAGGGCCAGCAGTCTGACCAGGACCGTGTCCAGTCAGCTTTTGATTATCTCCAAGGACGGAGACTCCACAACCTTCCTGGTCACCCTGTGCCACTCCTAAGTCACTCTCACAGTGAAAAAATGTTTTTCTGATGTTTAGATGAAACCTCCTGTGTGTCACTTTGTGCCCATTGCCTCTTGCCCTGTCACTGGGCACCACCGAGAACAGTCTGGCTTCATCTTCTTACACCCTCCTTTCCAGGGTATTTGTATATACCGATAAGATCCCTCTGAGCTTTCTCTTCTCTAGCCTGAACAATCCCAGCTCTCTCGGCATTTCCTCATATGAGAGGTGCTGTAGTCCCTTAATCGTCTTTATGGCTCAAGTACGCGGAAGATACTGGTGTTGAAATGGTACCATTTTCAGATTTTAGGACTATTTGAGGTTTTGAAGTGTCTCAGGTGCTTGAAGGGCACCCAAATTCATATGACCATTCTCTTCTGGAAGGCACAATAGTGGAGACCTGGGCAAATAATCACATGTGGGGCCTGTGAGCATGCAGTTCAGCCTTGTATTTATGGGTAGGGGAAACCTTACATTCCACGTTTCTGAGGAGTTGCTGTGCTGTCAGAAGATTTATTTTTTTTGTTCCCAACTTTTATTAAATATTCCTGATAATAGCACTGTCTCCTATCCTCAGCTAAGCTATATCTCGCTTCTCTCCCAATCCATTCAGTTACTAACTTACAGGCTCACCATTCACTCTTGTCTGGGCTTCTCATAATTGAATACTTTCACTCCTTCCTAACCACCCAGTTGCTTTCTAATCTGTAGCTCCACTTTCCCAGTCAGTTTTTGTTTGGACCACTTATACTGTGGCACAGAGAGACTCTGCTAGGAGGATATACAGATCTTAAAAAATAAGTAGTTGATTATTGGCTAATGCATACAGTAGATAGCTAAGACTAATGAGTGACTGAGCAAAGTGTTAATGTATTTATTACCTGCAGTAATGCTAGCCAGACGGTAATCAGTCACGTGGGGAAATGTTGGCCTCTGTTACTCCTTTGGAACTGTGGCTCAGTTTTTGCAGAATTGTTTTCTTGCAAATTCCTGGGTCTTTTTGCCTAGGGTGTATAACTTTTCACGTTAGTATTTTTAACTTTTGGATTCTTTGATTGCTATTACTACTGTCTCTACCAACTCTACTTCTGTCTGTTTTTCCTTACCTTCAGTGATGTTAGCTAACATACTTTCTTGCACCTTACCAAATATTTTCTCAGCTAAAGTTGCACAGTTTATGCTACACCAAACTAGGCCTTGGATCACAGAGAGCTGAACCACAGGACTGAGGATTTCACATGGTCTTCCGCTGGTTGGTTGATTCTCTTAATACACTCCCCCCCCAATTTTTCTCTCAAAGTAACCAGTTCTATTTTCTTATTGCCTTCCCTTCATTAATTCTCTTGTTTCTCCAGACTTAACTAGTTTTTCAACAGAAGTTCTTCGGACTGCAGCAGATTCTGTGCCTTAGAAGTTTTAAGTTCCCAAAAGGTCACCAAGTTGACTTGCTACTTACCCTTTTATCCTGGGAAGTATGTGATGTTAAACAGACCACATTATTCTTAGGGCTACAAACCTATTTGCAAATCTGGCTTAAAGTGCTGAGTTAAAAGTGTTTAAGGCAGGCTGGATGAAGCCTTTTGGGCAACGTGGTCCAGTGGAGGGTGTCCCTGCCCATAACAGGGGGGTTGGAACTAAATGATCTTTAAGGTCCTTCCAACCCAACCATTCTATGATTCTATGAAAATAAGTTAAGAGCTGCTTTGCCTTTGCTTGGATGGCCCAAGACACAGCAAAAATAGTAGTGAATCTAGTCCTGTTTGTTTACCTTGTAAGTAAATGCTAATAAATAACAGGTAGTAGAATACTGTGTGCTGTTTTCTTCCTCTCCTTATAAACACTTCAGATGTTCTCTATGTCTAAAAAAAAAAAAAAAATTCAGTCCATAAATAGAGAAACAAGGAGAGTCCTGTCTTTCCTTCAGATTTGCATCTCAGCACTTCTGTAGATTCTTTGAAGCTTAGTAGTAGGTAAAGTAGTAGGTAAGCTTTTACTGCCAACCCCAGCTTACCATCAGTAAGGACTTTAACTTCGTCTCTTTCCCAATTTTCTATTTTTGTGGAATAGTAGTAAGCTAACTTTGAATATCTTCCTCTGTGTAAAAATTTTATTGAAGTTGGTCAGAAAGTTCAACAGTTACCAAGTGACCAGTTAAGCAGTGATGATGCTAATTTATTGTTGGGAATAGCATTTCCCTGATGCTTTAGTCAGTATTTGTTAAAAAGAATCCCTGACAGACCAAGGTGGACAGTTCTACACTCATACACCTTAATTGAAGAAAAAATTCCCATTGTTTTATGCTTTCTTGTCTAATTAAGACATTGCATGTGTAAGCTTCATGTTTTTGTGTAATTTTTTAAAGAATCTGACAGTTATAATGGTCTGAATTAATACTGCAGTGTTTCACATTCCAAATGCGCAAAAACGTGTGATATTAACTTGTACTTTTACAGCCTTAAAGATAACATGTTGAATTTAAGGTATTTAAAACTAATAATTGGCAGGACAAACAGATGGTAGTTAAATACTATGCAAATAAAATAGAGATAGTTTTGGTTATTCATTGACATTGCTTGTTCTCAGAAATTTGGAAAGTTTTTCTATTTGAAGTCATCAAATAAATGACAGGTCAAGGATTTTAATTTTATGATAGTGTGTGTGCACTGTATTTCCCATGTCCTTATTAAGGCACAAAGAATTTCCAAAGTATCTTAAATTCCTACTGAAACTTTCCAAATCACTATTAATCTATTGAGATTGTAGTAGTCACGTTCAAAAATACATCTAAAGATATATATGCATGTAACAGGATTTACTCTCTATATTTACACCCCTCCCCCCCCCCCCTCCCCCCCCCCCAAGGATTACTGGGCTCAAATTAGTGCTTTGAAACTTGTAGTACTGAAAACAGTACTCATCTGGAGAGGTGTTTCTGCCCATTGCAGATGCAGAAATAAAAAAAAAAAAATCAGTCTTCTGATTGTTTGAATTTTATTTATGGTATTTTTATTTGTGTGCTCAGCTATGGTGCATTATCTCACCAACTACTACAGAAAAGTTCTCATTTGCTGTCCTGAGCACAAGAAGTTGATATTTTTTACTTTCACTGTTTTGTGAGGTAGCAGGTGCTAGAACCAGATCTCAGGTTAGTGTGATTTGTATTTATTTATGGAGTTTGCTAAGCATGTACTTAAGATACATGATTTGCACAAAGACTTTAGCAAATCCAAGAGAAAACCAGAGCATGCTATTAAAGATGAGTGTTCCCGGACAACTGATGAGTTTCAGCACATTGGAAGTATTCAGTGTTCTGAGAATCAGGCCAGTACTATCTCAGGTGCTGGTATGGGGACTTTGTAGTAATTGGTAGGTTTATTTCTGTAGCCTTTGCTCAATATTTTTCTCAAATGCAGTTTCTAGTAAGAGTGGTAAAACTTATTTTTTCTCTGAATCTTGAGAAATGAAGTCACATACAGAACTGGCAAACTCTAGTGCACTTTGATTAGTTCTTGTTTATTTCTGATTGAGGGAGCACATAAAAGTCTATATGTATGTAATTACAGGAAATCCCTTATGTTTATATATATTTCTATAAATATGCATTAATTACTGATTGTATGTATTTTGTACAAACCTTGTTACCCAGTTTTTGATTTGAGGACTCCAAAGCTTAGAAAAACACATACTTGGTTCAGGTAGAAAAACTCTGCATAACTTTAGCTTTGACTTTATTACCAGATACTCTGAAGTAGACGTGCCAATAGTGTTCCTGCAGGAGGCTTGCCTTTGAGTGAAGCTATGGGTACTGTGAATTTTATTTCAGCAGGCAATATTCTCTCTTCACTTTTGGTCAGAATTTGTAGAACAAAATGAAACAAAAATTACATGTTCCTGTACTCTCTATGTAGAAAAACTGCGATACAAATGACTGCTTGGAGAAACATACCCCATTCTTATATCAAGACTTAGGTAATTTAGATATAAGTAGAAAGAATATTGCGTAATAAACAAAAGATTTAACTCTGGAGCAATATCAAATTTTTTAAATGACATATTTTTGTTTACTGTTGCATCCAAAATCCAAGACTTGCTTAAGGCAGTTGTCAACAAAGGGCTGGCTTCATGAATATGTAGTCTTTTAATAGCTACATTTACTAATGATGTTTGCTAATTTTAGTACAGCTAAAACTATTAATTTTTGTGACTTTTTATCCATCTTTGGTTTCCTAGCTGATATAGAAGAGTTTAATGGGTCAAAACGTTAATTTTAGCAGTTTGTGCTTGTGTGACAAGAGTTTCCGGAGCTGTTCTGTGTAGAATTCTCTCAAGGTTGTGCCATCATTAGCAAGGCTCCTCAGGTAATAAAAGACTTTGAAATGCTTTCGAAAACGAGTGTAATAGCATTTTTTTTTTCTCAGAGTAAGTCTAGGTGACAGACTGCTGAAAGTAAACTTGGGTGTTTGTCGTTGTTCTTACTGTTAAATTTCATTTGCTTGTTGGAGAGCAGTATATTGTTTGTCTGCTGGCACAGTTACTAGCTCCATTGCATACATTTCACATATTTTATGCCAGAGTCAGATGTTCAAGTGTATGAGATTTTAATTCCTTAACTTATAATGAAAAGAACAATATTTGATTCCCTTCTGTGACCAGGAATTATTTAATAGCAAGGACAGCAAAGTACATAGTAATATAAAAAGCAGTGACTAGAAAGGTTTAACATAGTGCCCCTGGCCTCATTGTGTACAGTTAAGAGTAATGGTGTGATTGCAAAGGGAATTATTTCAGAATTACATGATTCAGAAGAACAGAAAGGGAACATCATTCAAAATGTGGAACATTCTGCATGATCTGTAATCATTGACCTTCATTTCAAGGCATTAGGGCAACAGAGATACCAAATTTATTGGCAATACTTGTGACTTGCCAAATAACTGATTGAGTTTTAACTATTTTTTTTCCCTGGACGTTGTGATATAGCCTGAAGGAATTTATGTCTTCATTTTGCAGGTCAAGCCTTAAAGGTATCAGCAGAGGCATTTACCAGCGATCCCTGCTATCTGCCTAAGAGGCAGGCTGTTGTCCAAGCAGCACGATCTCTGCTTACAGCTGTCACAAGGCTTCTAATTCTGGCAGACATGGTTGATGTGGCATACTTGCTGGAACATTTAACAGTGGTGAGTAGAATTTGACTTAACTCAGACTCCCTTTAGCCAGAGAAGTGTCTGCTGATGGTTCTTTCTGCATTGAAAATTCTTTTGGTACTTGGGAATTGCAGATCTCATGCACGTAACACCTTGGCAATCAGTAATAGTGTAGATTCTACATGACATTTGTAGAACATACCAAAAAAAAAGAAGTCCTTCTCCTTCAGACTCAACATATTTGATCTGGGGAAGCAAGATGGCTATCCGTACAATTATATTTTAACTTCCTCTTATTTTTCACTTGAATTGTTCTACTTGCATGGCTTTTTATGCATGAAACCTTGCGTGTTTGTGGTAGTAGTGGGGAATAATTAATTTGTAGAGGATCTTAAAGGTGGAATTTTATGTAGGTATTCGTGGAGGGAAGGAACTGAGTAGATAAGGGTCCATCTCTTTATTCAAGTCAGTTTGTGAGAGAGATCAGCTAAAAGAGAGGGAGATGGGTGAGAGAGGCCTCCGGCAGCTCCCCAGCTCCAGCTACATATTCACACATTGCAGACAGAAGAATAGAAAGTCCTAATGTTTATAGAATCACAGACTGGTTTGGGTTTGAAGACACCTTAAAGCCCACCTAGTTCCAACCCCCCTGCCATGGGCAGGGACACCCTCCACTAGACCAGGTTGCCCAAAGCCCCATCCAACCTGGCCTCTTGAACACTTTCCAGGGATGGGGCATCCACAACTTCTCTGGGCAACCTGTTGCCAGTGCATCACCGCCCTCACGGGGAAGAATTTCTTCTTCAGATCTCATCTAAATCTCCCCTCCTTCAGCTTAAAGCTCTTGCCCATTTGTGCTGTCACTCCATGCCCTTGGTAAACAGTCCTCTCCAGCTTTCTTGTAGGCCCCTTTAAGTACGGAAGGCTGCTGTAAGGTCTTCCCCGGAGCCTTCTCTTCTCTCCAGGCTCGACCAATCCCAACTCTCTCAGCTGTCTTCACAGGAGAGGTGCTACAGCCTTCTGATCATCTTCAGGACTCGCTCCAACCAGCTCCATGTTTGTCTTGTACTGGGGACCCCAGAGCTGGACGCTCGACGTGGGGTCTCATGAGAGTAGAGTAGCGGGGGAGAATCACCTCCCTCAACCTACTGGGCACGTTTCATGTTGCAAGCTTTAAAAAATTGTGCAGTAGAAAATATTCTCCAGAAGCCACTTAATTTTTTTTCTCTCAAGGGACTAATGTGTTTCAGAAGCACATATCATAATAGTGCTATGTTTTGGGTCATCTTTTTTTTCCACCTGACTCTCATTATACAGAAGGGATGGTTTAATTCTTCTGTTCCCATATCATAACTAACACGTATGGTTGTATCACTTATTGCTGAATTAGGCAAAATATCCACACTTGTATTGTTCGACATCAAAATACTGTGTATATAAACTCGAATTCCTTTAATGTCAGCCACAGTGTCCCACGTGAGCAGGCCTCCTTCCTTCTTTGAACAGCATGATTTTAATCTTGCCACATCACATGTCTGACCACAAAATGTGTTTACTGATGTTTTCTTCCATAGGTGCTTACTCCATTCAATCTGGGGTGTGTCTCTGCTGGGAAAGAACAAGGAATTGTTCTATTTTTGTTAACTTTTTTCCATAACATCTTTAGTAATGTGTGACAGACTGGTAAAAGTTCAAAGTTCTAATGACTACTTAATGTTTCAGGGCAGAGGTGAATAATCAGTGTCACCTCTAATAATACCTCGTGCCACAAGAGGACCCAATGACTTAGAGGAGCATTTTGAAAGAAGTTCAGTTTAGTGAGGACAGGGGAATGGAAATTTAGCTTCCCAATCAGAGTAGGAACAGTATTTCCTCATAAAACCAATGTTGTGTGGGTTTCAATGCTGTGTTTGAAATACCCAACATTGACAACTATTGGAGATGCAGTACAGGCTAAATGACACTGACTTGGCAGAAGCTTTTATGTTGTTATATATGTATGAAATTTGTCACCTGTAAGAGGAGTGCCTATGTCTTTTGTTTCTGTTTGTGGAAAATTTTCTTAAATTATGATATTTTTCATTGATATCCTATTACATGTATACATATATATTTTCATAATCCTACATACGCCCTTCTAAAATGTTTTCAGTATGTTTTACATGAGACAACTAAAATTGGGTAGTTTCCTAGAGTTTCAGTATATCTAAACAACTGTATAATTAAACTTAAGATTTCCATTTGAAAATGAAAAGAAACAATAAATGAAAATCAGAAATGAATGCAAAGAATCATTCAGGAAAAACTCCAACACTGCAGAGTTAATTTAATTGCAGTGAATTGAAGATAGTTTCTTCTTCCATACTTTTGTTCTGTTAACAGGAGTGAGAACTCTTCAGTTTACTCTTAGAATAAATTAGTGTGGCATAACACTCTCCAAAGTGCCTACTTAAAAAGACTCACCCTAGTCCTTATAGGAGGGTAGTACATTTTCCATATTTATTTAGTCTCTGCCCTGGCTGCTGAACTTGCCAACAGTGGTATTGGCTGTAGCGATGTCTTTTTATGTTGACATCTAATTAGGGAATTGACTTAGAGTAATTTCAACATATGCTACTGAACAACCTTCAAATTATAACAACTTTTGGTCATGACTGAGCCAGATTTAAATACAATTAAATATTTTAATGAGTCTCAACTTCGCACTTTTCAAAGTCCTTAATGTTAATCTTTAAAACTCCCTTAGGAATTCAGTTTTTCTTCAATGTGGACTTGCTCCAACAAAAAGACATGGTATTCACAGTGGCTGCAGTGTAGAACAACTCCAGACCTTGTCTTTGCTGTATCAGCTTTAATATTCTTGATGTTTGCAAGTTCATATAACTTGAAAATCAACTCTCTTTAAAAGTAATTAGCAGTTTTTCTTTGAACTTGTTTTAAAATTTTAATACTTCTACCATTTTATCCTCTTCTTCACAAAGACATGAATGTTACAGCTGCTATTAAATCGTTTTAAGAGATGAGAAATTTCATTGTCCTTTATTTACGTAACTCTGAGGTCCATAATGTTATAGAATAAAATGAAGAAATTTAAAGGACCGAGCCAAAATTAATTAAAAAAAAAAAATTAATAGTAGAATAAATGAAATTTACATTCTAACCTAGGAAGGGTTTTTTTTTATTTGTATAAACTGGAAGTGGTCTAGCATCATCAAAGAACTCTGTAGAGTATTAATCAGATCATTCATATGGAAGTATTTAATGGGGAATTATCTATGATCTCATATTTTTCAAGACAATTTATCAAGAGTGCTGAAAGTTTTTAGTCTTTCTCACTCAGTAAAGCTGGTTAATTCAACACTGACATTCAAAACGCTTGAAACCATACTTCTACTGACAGAATGCAAGTCTGGATCATTAAACTCTAATTTCCTCTGTAATCTGTGAATAAAATAGAAAGGAACCATGACAATAGTGACTAGCTGTCATATAAAGTGTCGTCTAGTGTTACTGTCACATCTGCCATTCTAAGTTATCTAGGAAAAAAGATGAACCTCAGCTACCTCCTTCCAGTTTAATGTAGTCTACAAGAGTATTGTTTTCTGTACAATTTACTTAGGCTTTGGACTATTTTTGACTTCTATGTAATAAAATCTTTATATAAAACAGAGCATAATGCTGAAGATACTGAATATTTTTGTCACAAAAATATTGAAATACAACTTTTAAACTAAACATAGCAGGTCAGTCTATTTGAAAGAATTTGATCAACCTGGCAGGAATTTCACTCCAGATGTCCAAAAACAAACCTTTGTGAACATGAGATTAGCTTTTGTGAAATTTCACTAATAAAGTGGAGAGAATTTTGTTGGGTTTATGGATTCTATATAATCTTCACCCAGCAAAGTGTGTATCAAATAATACATATTAGAAGCCAGTACAAATTCTCAGTGACTGATCATATTCTGGCACGGTACACTTCTGGCCGTTTGTGGAATTTACAGTCTTGAAAGAGTATGATGGTGCGGTGCAAACAGCAAGCTTATTCTAGGGTTGACTGAGCAAATAAAGTACATCACTGATAAGAAACATTTTGCTTATTTAAACAACTTTTTTTTTTTTTTAACAGAGAAGAGTTTAAATAAATAGCTGTCCATATCTGAGTTTCCATACTTGATTTAGAGTTTGAAGTCTCTAATCATAAAACTGAGTTGTGAAAAAATGTAGTCAGACAAAAAGGATGATCTCATGTATTGCATTCTTTGATTCAGAGCTGTATAACCAGCCTCATTCATTATGGTTAGTAATGCTCGATATTATTTAATTAAGTGAATTAACAGACTAATGGAATTGCTTGAATTTATTGATCAGAGGAGGACAGCAAGAAGGTAACAAGTTCTGAGAATTTCATTCAATGTGCATTGGCAGTCTGTCTTTCTCTAATCTATTTCAGATCATGCTGAGCCAACATGTTTTATCTGCCTTTTTTCCCTTCTTGTCGTGCTTGTAGATTTACTGTTTAAGTCTTCATATTTTTCATGAACGCCTCAGACAGTGTGATCTTTATAAAATGCTTGCTTAGAGTTATTTAAAACTCTTGCCAGGAAAAAAAAGAGAGTGGCTACAGGATAAGAAGCAACTTGTGAACTTGGGCCCTGTGGGCATATTGCTGTCTGTTCCTCCCTTCCTGCAGAGTATTCATCAGCATTAAAAAATGTTTTGAGCAGGAGAAAAACAGTATGGTTGCATAAAAGAAGAGAGGTAAGTCATCTCAGGGCTTATCTACTCTTCAGGTTGGATATTTGGTTCGACTCGTGTACTGTGCTTAAGCTAGAATTTTACTTGCTCCCCACATTACCTTCTGACTGTTCTGGTATTGTGGCATCACGCAGTAAAACATTAAAAATTTGAAAAAGGGCAAAAAAGGATGTAGGCTACCCTGGGGTACAGGGCCAGGTTGCGAAACTGAAAATGATCAGAATCTTCCCGCCTTCTGAGTAGGCACAGGTCACTCCCGTGGCCAGGAGAAATCCCTGAAAAGAAGAGGGGGTTAAGAAGATAACAGGAATCTTTGGGAGAGGATTTGGCTTCTCCTTTGGTTCATACTCATATTTATTTTCTCATCAACCAGCAGAGATGGATTCGTGCTACCAGTCTGAGGCCAGTATATGCCATGTGGGATGCAGTTGTTTGTAATCAGGGTTACAGTGTTTATCATTGCACTCTGCAAATTCTCTGGCAGACTGTGATGTGCAATAAATGACAGAGGAAAAGCAGCTCCTAAAGAATTATTTTTAACAGCTGGGCTTTTCACAGTGAACATCCTTTTGAGTGCAACAGGAACCTGGATCCACTTTTGTTCTTGGTATAGTGGCCTCTGGCTGTTGCTTTGTAACTCCCTAATGACTTGTGGCTGTTACAACCCCCAGGGCTTCCCTTGAAAACAGCCATATTCTTAATGACTCTTTTCTAACAAACTGTTGCTAAGGAACAGTCTGCAGTGTCTGCACTTCTGTTTATTTAATATCTGGTTTTGGTCTTAGCATGGGAAATCACTGAAAAAAAAGAACATTATCCTTTTCTTGCCAGTCAGAAACATGGCTTTGAAGGGACCCTAATTGGCCAGCTTCAGGTTCCAGAATTTCTTTGAAGTGAGCAAGCCTGAAGGTTGCCAAACCTTGTTTTGCTAGAGCACAAGAAAACCAAATGGAATATAGTGGTTGTATTTCCAAGAGAAAAACACAATTGCTGAGTTAAAAACACACTCAAATGAAAAGAGTTGAAAAAGAAATCCAATCCTTACTTCTTAGCAGTGTAGAGCTTCTCCTCAGTCTTATTTCTAGTTCAATACCTCTCAGCAGATTTATGTCTGCGATAGACTCTTCAGCGTCGTCTTTGTGTGTATTGAAAACTTTTCTTTGCTGTCACATCTAAGACTTAGGTGTGGGTCAGCTCCCTCAGGAAATTTCCTAGTTTTTGCTTCTGCTACAGGCACCCTGTCTGCTGTCTTTCACTGTTTCCTGTCCTACCCAGTATCCTAGAAGGCTCTCCATAAGCAAGCACACTTGGTAGCTTTGAGAGAAGATAATTTCCATTTCTTCCAGAGCGTCTGCACGATTTAGAGTACAGTAGGAGCAGACCCTCACCCTGGTAGCAGAGCAGATAAATACGCAGCCTTTCTTCTATTGCTCAGCCACTGCCTTTTTAATAGAGTTATGGGTCATAATAGCAAAGGAAAATCATGCCCATCTACATGCCTGGGGGGGGGGGGGGGGGAGGGGGGGCGGGGGGGAGAGAGAGAGAGAAAAATTACCAGGAGGGAATAGGTTGCCCTCTTAAAACTCCTGCCTGCGAGGGAGCGAGTTTTGACATCACTTGAAAACTGCACACATAGGGGTGGGCAGACAGACCTGGGAAGGGAGGATATAAACTTTTTGAATTTTGAATTAAGAAAAAGAGTTAAGGAAAAGATTCCTAAAGCTGGGAAAAACTGTCTTAGACAACAGTGCATCTGAGGTATTGAGAGAGAATATAAGCAGCAACCTGTCAGTTACACAAACCAGGAGAAAATAGTAATGAAAGCAAGTTTATCTGGACTCAGTTGGTCCTAAGCTTTATACAAACTGATTGCACAATTCAGGTATAAGAGGAGGGGGAGCAAAAGAAGTAGGACTTGTTTTGAATGGATAAGGCTTTAAGAAAGATGGAATTTTTCTGGTTTGGTTTCACATACAAAGCATGAAAGATATTTATACACTAATTTTTTATCAAAATAAATATTGTAGAGTTGTGCAATAACTTCCAAATGAAGTAAGTTGTAAGCATAAAGCTTGGGGAGATCTGTGATACAAAGGTTTGTAGGTTAACATGGTTAACATAGGTTAACATGGAATGCATAAAGTTGCCAGAAGTACAACAAATCTGTTTGACAAATCTGTAGTATGTCCAGTGATGAAGTTTGAAAATTATTTTGTGAAAGTTGGAAGGTGGAATATTAGAAAAGACAACGCCTATTTTAAAGTATCATTTGGTCTATATAAATACCGGCATGCTCCAATCAGTGACAAGGACTCCTTTGCAGTAGCCTCTCTTTAAATCTATCAGGAAAAAAAGAGCATTGCTAAATTGTTTCCTTCTGAGTAGTTATTACTGTGTTTTGCTTCTACAGCCATGCTTACTTAACACTGAAGTCCAGTGCTTATAAGAAAATAATATGGAAGTGATGGTCTGAAATTTCCTTCTATGAATGCTAATCTTGGAAGGCAAATTCTAGGTTGATAAAATAACCTTGGAAAATCAGTTTCTCTTGGCAGATTATTTATTGGTTGTATAGTAATGAAGTCAGTGTAATGTAGAGTGGCTTGTCTGATCAACAATTATTTGTCTGCCAAGAATGTGCAGATCATTGTGATCTAGAGAAATTTATTTTATAGCTTGCTCTTGCTTTGGGAGGCTGAAATGAGGAAATGCATGCAAAACAAACTATCATCTGCTTTATCATCAAAATGTATGTCTTCAGACCTTCTTAGAATAAGATCAAAATCATCTGATGTTTTCTGAATGGAGAAAGCTATGTGACCTACTCTCCATAAACCTCTCCAAAGAGGCATGTTGCCCATTCCATTACAGCAAAATACCGTGAGAGTAACTATTTTCTCATAAATATGTGTGCTCAGTAATGGGAATTTAAGAGAGGTTTTGAATGGGTTTTCTTAAACCATATTTCCTGGTGATTTAAAATAGTACATTTCATAAAATTTAGTCTTTTAAAAAAGCAGTATGTTATTAAAACAGGAAGGTTTTTTAATGAACGACTTCCTTATGTCAGAATGGAAATAAAATTTGTTTCTCACCCTTAATTCAACTGAAATTCATATGGAAATAAAGAGAACTATTTCACAAATGATTAAAATAGTTCAGTGCTATTTTGCTGCCCTGCACAGTGGAAGATGATAATATTGATATTCTGAAAGACAAATACTCTTTTGCTTCTGCAGCTCTAGACAAACCAGAAAAGAGCCATTTATCCTTATTCTTGAGTAACGACTGGCTTTTTGCAGCAGTGGCCCTAAGTCTGAACCACGTATGTAGAGGGAGACCAAGTAAAGGATGTGCAGCAGGCCATTTGATTATGCCACCCTTATAACTTAGCTAGACTCCCAGTTAAGTGACATGAAAGCTATGTGGTTTGTCAGATAGCGTCATTCACAGACTGAAGAAGCAGTATCTGCTGCCTCCCATGCCTCTTTCAGTTTATATGGAGATTGTAAGGTTAATACCAGGAATAAGACTATGTACTCCATATTTAATGATGTGTCTTCCCACATCTCTGAATTGTAAGCAATAAAGTACTTTGCACTGCATGTTTATATTCTCATATTTTTGTGGCCTGGCCTCTTCTTTAGCTGACAAGCCTTTAATTTTCATGGCCCATATTGAGGTTCCCAGGCTTGTCAAAGGAATCCCATTAAACTTGGAGAGAAGGTTGTCCTCCTGAGGTATTCTTGTGGCTCTTCAAGAATGTGGCCAAGACCCAAATTAGGTATTGACTTGAACCAAAACCTCAAACAAGCTCAAACTTGTCTAGTGCAGAAGCTATTTCCTTGGGATTCCATAAAGGATGCGATGAAGTGCAGCTGCAAAGTTATGGTATCGAAGTGTTATAATTAGACTTTAAAAATCAGACAGCAACTGCCTTTAGTATCATTACTTTTCTCACAAATACTCATATTGTGAACCATTTTGATTGCAACAGCTAAACATGGTAGCAACAGTGACCAGTGACCTTAACCTTTTACAGAAAGATGCAGAGCTAAGCTACAACATGAAGAGACTTTTAAGTATTAAATTGGATAAATTAATTTGAATGAAGATCAAACATATTAAATTTTAACTTAAATAATATCAAAATTTTAGTATGACTTCCTGTTGAAACATAATGCAACCACTCTGTTTATACCTCAGCCTTGCCTCTTTGAACTTATTGCTTCATTTCCATTATATATGACAGAAGAGCAGAAGTTCCAAGGTTCCTGAAAATAGGTAGGTGGATAGCGGAGAAAAAAACGAAAAAGGCTACATCAGGAACTTATAAAGACACCAGAGGATTCTCAGTCCTTATAAACAGCTTTACTGCAGGAGAGACTTCAGTCAGAGCTCACGCTTCTTTGACATTACAATGAATAAGCTGTGAGACTACAGGAAATTTTAGTCCCGATGCTTACAGGACTAAAATTACTTACTAACTAGATAGAACCCTCCATCATCATTGTCTGAGATGAGGTTGCAGGTCTTTACCATACTACTCAGGGGCATCGTACTTATGAGGAGGCCATATTAATAACACTCTTCTGGTCCATCCACATTCTGGATCTTCATCACTTTCAAATTGTGATGGTATTTGTTGCTTCAAGATACCTAAAATGGGACTGTGAGAGTTGCTCCACTTAGACATCCACTGTGTGTTGGTTTCCAGTCGGATAAGCACGCAACCTTCATTCAGCAATGTCTTGACAGCGCATGTTCAGGACATAGTGTCTGGTCTGTTATCCACCTTGTGTGTTTCTGCGCCAGGGTGCTTGGCTCTAGTGTTACAGTTGTTGATTTTGTTTTTGGCTTTTTTTTATTGTGAGTGGAATGTTGTAATGTTCACAAAGGTAATGTAATGTTCTTGTGTTTTGAAAAGTCATGAAGTTGTCTATGCACTATCTGTGCTAGGAAGTTTTCTATGGTAATGTGACAAACAGAAGCAGCTCTTTAGAACTGTTGAAATACTGTTATTTCTTCTCTACTTGTAGTCCAGCTTTTCTCAGAGGAAAAATCATTCCAAATAGCTACTCAGTAGTGCTACAGAGAGCAAAAGTAGTAAAGGAATGCTACTTCTCAGCTTCCAGGAACGATGTTCAAAGTACTTTGAAAAAGTGTCAGACAAAAAAGAGCTTCTGTGGATCTCTTATGATTATTTACATTTGGTAATCAGTGAGAGAGAGAAAAAAATAAGTTCTGGAGTACTAGTATTTCTTTTTACCTTTAGACAGTAAAAAGTGGTGGTGAGAGAGGTTTTTTGCCATTCACCCAAAAATAGTGGTTCATGCATATAGCAGAATGACAAAGATCAAGATGTGGTTTTAAGTTTAAAACATGTTCTCATAATCCTTCTATGTCCAAGGCAGATTTTTCTGATTTCCTGTTAATGGCAGTGAAAAGTGCATATGTATGTTTTCTTAAAATTGCTTGTTTGTTTTTTTATTTACTTTACAGTTAAATTTTAAAAAAGTGTTTTTTCCCTTGCCCCTAAAGATGGACTTCTAAGTGGATATCCTGGCCATTAACCATCTATTTTATTGAATTATATCATGCTGTGGAGCAGTCTACATCCACCATCAGCACTAGCTGTCAATTCTGTTTTCTGCTTTTTAAAGAGGGACTGAAGATGAGGGGATGTATTTTCTCTTCTACTCCTATGGCTCATTTTTCCAATTCAATGACTAGTTTTAGCAAAGGTATAGAGAATATGGGCTGTAGTTACTACTGAAGTGCTTGGTTTTCCAGAACTGACTGGAAAGTCATCCATTTATTTTGGTCTTTTGCCTCCTTCCCAGGACATTAGTACCGCATGCAAGCTTACAGTAGGTACTTCATCTACAGGGCCTGTAGATGTAGTAAGCTAAGTCAATATTTTGGATGGATTTAGAAGATGTAGTTCTTCCTGATTATATCAGTGTAAATAAATGTTTATAGACTTGCTTCTGGTGATAATCACTGTGATAAGAAAATATTTCTAAACTACTTACAGCTTTACAGCTGTCACATGCTTGTGAGGTGAAGAAGAATATTTACAGATGGGAAACAGAGAAATTCAGAGGAGAATGTTCATGATTTCCTGAAGGTAGCAAGGAAGCTGTAGCTCCCTTGTAGCCTTTCTGTTACAGTTCCCTACAACTGGGTTGGCATTGCTTATCTCTCTGAAAAATACCAGTACTATTTTTAATAACAGTGTAAGCATGAAAAGTTTTAAATTTAAAAGTAAAATCTGTAATGAAGTATAATTAACATTGTCACAGCTTTCATACAGAATGCGAGCACATTGCTCAAAGTGAGTATCCAGTCTTGCAAATTACTCTTAAGTAAATTAACTTGATAAGGAGTACCCTCTTTTATGTATAAGGTCTACTGTTGATAGAATGAGGAATTCATGGCCTTTATAAAATTGCATATGCTTTTATTAGTTGAAAAAAATATTAAAACTATATGAATATATTCCATCCTGTAACATGACACAGAAAAACAGCTAACCTTTGGAGATGGTGTTGATTGCTAGTGTTTTGTCTTCTGCAAGTCTGACCTATGAAGTTAGAGGATTTAATTTAATTAAAAAGGGCATATGTACTATGCTTTGTATTCCGGGATTGATTTCGAAATGAAATTGTGGGTATGTCTAGAAGGTGGTATATTCAAGAGGTGACACAGCTCCATAACATTAGTATTTAGTAGAATAAAATCCTAATACAGCAAAAAATACAGCAACCATGTGAATGATGGTATTTGTTTTTTTTACCATCACAGTTTCAAAGGACATTCGAATCTTTAAGAAATGTATCCAGTAAATCTGATCTACAGAAAACCTACCAGAAGTTTCAAAAAGATCTGGAAAATCTTGATTATTTGGCATACAAACGTCAGCAAGGTAAGAACTGAAAGCTTGGCAGGAAGACATAGAATACTGGGTATAAACATGATGGGTGGTAAAACTGACGGGTTTGAGAGAGTTATTTTTCAATGAGTAGGGTCTTATGTTTTGTGTAATGTCACAAGGTAAGCCAGTAGGAGGGGTGACAGTTCTATTTAATGCACATGATGTTGGACTACTAGGTTTTTGATTTCTCAGTAGAGAAGACGACAGGTAAAGCAAGTAAGTGAGACTTAGCAGACTACTGAACTTTGCATTAACACATAACATTTTTTAAAATAAAAGTATAAAAGTACTGTTTGGATTTTTTTACTTGAAAAATGAACTAAATCCACATAAGTTAATGGGATCAAATATTGACTGTGCATACAAACCACCAGTTTTTTCTTCATTAGAAGTGAATTTAAAAGTCTAGATTGCATAAAACTCAAGTGTACGTGGTCTTTGACTCATGCTTGCAAGATCAAGGTTAAATCAAATTGTTAACATGTATTTAACATTGGACATACTTTCTGTCACTTACACATGGCTTCTGTGAAAATATCAACTCTCGCAATAGGTCTTCACTGCTTTTTTTGGTGTTCTTGGTAGAATAAGACTTTGCCTCTTTCAGAGCATACTAATGAAATGCTCTAACATTTCTGCATGGGGGTTGTTTTAGTTTATATTTTTCTGAATTCTGTCGCTTGGTGTCAGTGTTGTCAAACACTTCATTTGCTTGGGGACAGATCACTTACAGTTGTTTATATCAGGTAATTGATTAGATAGTTAAAAATTAGGAAAGGACTCAGGGACAGATGGTATCTGAACACATGAATATTTGATTTTTGAGATAGGGAGGTCAGGGAGCAACTGGCTTAGGTGAATTTCAATGTGGTGGGAGCTGTTATTCTGGTAGCACTATATAGCATAGTTCTTTGTGCCCTCTGATGTGGGGCTGCCAGCAACCAAAAGACGATGTTTTAACTGGCAACGAATGTGGGTTTATGTTATCTGATCTTGTAATTATGATGAACATAATAAATGTCACATCCGCAAGGGCTTGAAGAGCATTTCTGAGCCAGGGAAGTGTAAATTCTATAATTGCTTTTCAGGCCATCGTTACCCATTTACTGGGAGTAGCTTTCTCTGGTCTGAATTCTCACTCTGGACTTTGAAAAATTCGTTATTATTTCAAGTGATACATGTCTGTTTCTCTGGCAGACTCTGAATGTGCTTCAATAACATACTTCATTTCACCTTGAACAAGGCATCTTTTCTCCTGTTTTCAGATCTTCACTACCCTTCCCATCTCAATGCTTTCAAGACTGAGAGGGGATCTTATCAATGCTTATAAATATCTAAAGGGTGGGTGTTGAGGATGGGCCCAGACTCTTTTCATTGGTGCCTAGCGACAGGACAAGGGGCAATGGGCACAAACTGGAACACAGGAAGTTTCATCTCAACATGAGGAAAAACTTCTTTATTTTGAGGGTGACAGAGCACTGGAACAGGTTGCCCAGAAAGGTTGTGGAGTCTCCTTCTCTGGAGATATTCATAAACCTGCCTGGACGTGGTCCCCCACATGATTCTGTGATTTGGAGAATCTCAACATCCTTGTTTAATATCAGGCATGCATATATCTCCCCATGCTGTTTCTGGTCTATATTTTACTGTGTTGGCAGAAGCTTTTGCATTTGGAGGTACTAAAGGTGTATTACATAGAAAATCACTTCCTGCTTTCAATCACAGAACAGAAGATAGACTGTTCTATCTTCTGTTCTGTGACTGAATCTTTCTAAAATGTTATACAATGCCATTAAGAAAATAAACTAGGCAAAGGCTGAAATTATTTCCAAAAAAGACCCCAAACAACCCAAAAGCAAAAACAAATGAGGGAGGCTAGAGATGTTCTCTGTGTCTTACTTAATTTGCATGGTATACATGATCAGTAGTTTGATGGTTTTCTTGAGTAGTATTTTATGTGGTTTTGATACAAACATTTTCATCTCAATAGAACCTTCTTGGAGAATCTGCAGTGAGGGATTTGAAAAGCTGCTCTATCTATTATTATAGAGGATGCTTTGAATTCTGTTCTACTTTGGAAAGAAAGTGATCTCTCTGTGAAAAGATTAAGATTTGGTTTGATTACTGTGCAAAAATCACAGACCTGTATTGGGACTGAAGCTGTATTGAGTTTGTGATGTTTGTGTCTGAGTTTGCGGAGTGCGTGCATTTAATTGATAATGACTTACATGCTCTCTTATTAGATTGAGAATATATTCATAGCCCCACTGGTAAAATGTTGGGTCACTACCATCTGTTTGGAGACAGTTATATACAATATGAATATGAATCCATTCCTGGTAAAGTAAGTGTTTTATGTAGTCAAAGTAATGAATATTGCTTTTGAACGAAATATGGTTATCTTCTTCTGTCCTTATTTTTTAGACTTGAGACATAAAGTGCAATATAGCAATGTAATTCTTCAGTGTTGGAAGTTTACAGGACAGATGGGGAATTAAAACTGTGCTTTTTAAAGGATGTTTAAAATGACCCACATTAACTCTGATTTATAAATATAGAGCAAACTTCTATGAGTGGTAGAAGTATACAAGAGGCAAACATGTTTGGGATGATGGTTTATATTAAGTCATTTTAACTGGCAGTTTCAGAATGGTGTAGAAGATCTTGTGTTTTCAGATAACCAGCAGATTGCCAACAGAAATGTCTCTTTAAAATGATCAGTGAGGTCAACAATTCAGTTCTGGCTTTCTTTATACAAAACCACTGAAGTTGTTAGCATATGTCAATCAAACTTCTCAGAGCTTTCAGATTCTAATTTTGCAAATAGGCTGAGTGTATGTATGAGCTGGCATAGAACTGATCAGGGTGGCAAATTCTTTGGAGGAAGATGGGAAGTCCTTGGAGTTGGAGACTTTAATGTTGCAAGGCTGAACTGTGTGGATGACATCTAGTATTGTGGTCAAGAAGCCTGAACAATGCTCTCTGCCATTCTTGTGTCCCAACACAATATGAAGTATTCAATTGCATCTGTATTGCAGGTCTACTTACTGTTGCTGTCTATGATGAACTCTGACCGTATTTAAGTCTGCTCCCAAGTGTATTGCTGCATGTCAGAGCTTTCCTTCTTACTATTGTTTAGTGGAGTACATATCTCAATCTTGTCATACTTTTCCAAGAGAGATGGCTTATTAGCCAAGTTAGTTGGAAGTATGTTTAACTCGGATCAGATGAAGATAAAATACAAACAAAACATTTATACTCAACAGTGGAATGTAGGCTTACCACCTGCATCATTTGTCAACATTTGCAAGGGAAGAAATGCACAGGATCTTCTCCCACTCAGGTTATGGTTGCTCGGTTGGCCATCGAAGTGCTGGCTATTGCAGGCCCACCCACAGCCCTGGCATGGGCTTCATGCTCCTGTGCCTTTCTTTGTTCCCATTCTGGCATTTGTTTGACCCTGCATAGAGATGCTTCAGTATGGTATACTGACTCAAAATTACCTGCTTTTTGGTGATCTCATTATTTTGTTACTCAGTTGCTCACTTAACAGTCTCTCTCCCCCCTATCCAGATGGATGTCCCTTCATCCATCTAACTTGCAGTGACCTAATATTTTTGCATGTGTCTAGGGTTGGGCTGCATCCACTAGAGAAATTTCTTGGGGTTGAGAATATCAGTTTATAGCCAATCTACCATTTTGAAGCCGTCCAGTAGATACCTGTCTCCAAGAAATACAGTTTTTCTTTCTTGTCCAGGAGATAGTCTGGCAATTCCTTTGAATTAAAACAAGCTTTTAATTTCCTTGATACTGACTGTCATCTCTGAAATTTGACTGTAAAAGAATAGCTTCATGCCACAATGAGTAGTAAAACTATTCTCTTGCTCTGTGACTTATTGGAATGCTTCCAATAAGAGTTAAGTAAGCTTTACATTGAGCATTGTTTTGTATCAACCTAAGTATTAAGACATCCGCAATATGAATATTTACAGGGGAAATGAGATAGGACAAAATGGTAAAGGACTTTGAGATAAGAGGGGACTTAGTGATAGATCCCAACACTCTCCTTGGGATACTGTAGTAGGCGCACAAGTTGTCCATATATTGTTCAGCTGGAACAGTACTGGTTTAAGGCCATTCATTATAATGATATTACTGTAAGTTCATTTCGGGAGTGTTGGGCAGTAGCTACAATAAAAATGGAATTACAGTCAAATTCAGTGGTATTTAGCACCTGTCAAACTGAAAAATTATTGCTGCTGCTGTTGTTTTTAGTGTTAACAGTGCCTTTAGGATGCCTGTAGCAGTGCTGGCTGTAATTCAAAGACACCTAGTTTTTGCCTAGAAGTCTCCAGCAATGTGGTAATCTAACAGTTGACAACTGAACTTTAGAATGTGAACACACACAAAAGCAGTATCCTATTGTAAAGTTATGCTAATTTAAGGTTTACTTACTTGATTTTGATTGTATGCCCTCGGAAATTATGTGTTATGTGAATCTATGTGAAACCATTTTGATTATTCCATTTTAAAATCTTTTTAGGATTGCTTCCTGATGATTGGTGTTTTTAGAAATGTTTTAAGAAGTTGCATAAGAAACTGAAGGAGTTAAGGACTGTAGCAAAGATGTTTATGGGGCACACAGTAATTTGCTTATGGGAAATAATGCTTCCAGGAGATGTAGCAGAGCCCTTAACCTGTTTTACTTCAGAGCAGTCCATCATTATCAGTACTGCTGTTGTCTTCATTATCATACAGTTCAAATTTACATTTTAAAATTCTTAATTTTGGAACGAAGACTTGTTTCTACAGTCAACTGATATTTCTCTTTGTTAAAATGGAATAAGTACACTTTTATTCTCTACCTTTGATTGATCAGTTTACTTTTTAAGATGGCATTATGTTGAGCATGAGATTTGTTCACCAAAGTACTCTACTCCAGAAGCTGGAGCCAAGTTTTCAAGAGATTATCACCTATCAACTGGCAAGTTTATTGTGTGACAAACACTTTTAAAAGTACACTGAAATTGGAGGGAGCTCAGGGTAGAGGTAAATTATTTGTTGTCAAGAAAACAAGCGTTATGATGGAAAACTTAAGGAGCTCAGTCACTGTAGCTTATCTGGAAAAGGTTATGGCTTAGAAATATCACAAATAGAGGTACTTAACTAAATCTTTATTCTAGTGCACAGAAGTATGTCAAGAGCCAATGGATGGAAGTCAGAAAAGTTCAAACCTGAAAGCAAACGAATGTTTTTGACAATTAACTACTGAGATGGCTTAGTTAAGAGGTGCAGTACATTAATCACTGCTTGTAGCCTTTATAGCCACAATCCATGCCCTTCTAAAAGATGTGCAGTAACTGAGATGCAAATCAAAGGGCAGGAATTATTATAGAAATTCTTAAGGCTTGTGCTATTCATTGAATTTGAATAAGAATTCATATTTTTTTTTTTCTAGACTTAAGAATGACAGTACATGTGGTTGTATATTTAAGGGTAACAGCAGAATTATGTCTTTTGAATTGTCATCCTGGATCAATAAATGAGTGAGTTTGTTTACTTTTGTATTTACCACTCTGCTGCTGTCTATTCTTCTGCAGGGTTGGATATGTGTTAAGTGTTCTTGTTTAGGAATTTTCAAACACGCCTAGCACTTCACTTCAGAGTAATTTTAAGGACATGTAGGCATTTGATTCCCATTGGCTTTTCTGAAAATGCCTTCTTTCCTTTTCTTCTTTAATATTTAGTTGCACAATATAAATTATAAAATCGAAGTATAGGCTGTATTTCCAGTATTCTAGCTTATTATCTCCCTTTGACTTAAGAACAACTATCTGTCATGTTGTGTAATTAAAATAATTGATTCATGCATTCACTTAAAAAAAAAAACAAACAACAAATCAGTCTCAGTAGCTAAGAGAGTGTAAAATTATGATAATTCTGTTTTCAGCCACCTGACATTTCTTGGTAGTTCCGTGATTATAGTGCTTTCATTTAGCCATTGCTAAATGTCTGTCCTGTGTGTCTATATGGTTTGCTTAATGGGTGAAGAGCTTTTCCTTTTCCATGCCAACCCAAAAGTGCTGATATGCCCATTTACAATTTTTTATTATGTATTCAGGGTGGTGAGGTGGAAGACTTTTGTATGCCCCATCAACTTTGTCACTACGTGCACCATAGTTTTACAGCTCAGCTCTTTGATTGGGTTTGTCTGTCTGTAGTGCTAGTCTTGCATGATTTTAAGCTCCAAGCAGTTCATATCTCCATGTGCATAGCTTTTCCATCCATGCATGGAAGCCAGACCTCTGAGAAAAAGTCATAGAATCATAGACTGATTTGTGGTGGAAGGGACCTCAAAGATCACCTAGTTCCAACCCCCCTGCTGTGGGCAGGGACACCCTCCACTAGACCAGGTTGCCCAAAGCCCCATCCAACCTGGCCTTGAGCACTTCCAGGGATGGGGCATCCACAGCTTCTCTGGGCAACCTGTGCCAGTGCCTCACCACCCTCACAGTGAAGAATTTCTTCTTCAGATCTCATCTAAATCTCCCCTCCTTCAGCTTAAAGCCCTTACCTGTTTGTCCTGTCACTCCATACCCTTGTAAACAGTCCCTCTCCAGCTTTCTTGTAGGCCCCTTTAAGTACTGGAAGGCTGCTGTAAGGTCTCCCCAGAGCCTTCTCTTCTCCAGGCTGACCAATCCCAACTCTCTCAGCCTGTCTTCACAGGAGAGGTGCTCCAGCCTTCTGACCATCTACATGGCCTCCTTTTGACTCACTCCAACAGGTCCATGTCCTTCTTATGTTGGGCGCCCTAGAGCTGGACACAGTACTTTGGGTGGGGGAGTTTTGCCTTTTCCATTTGAAGGAAGAATCAAATTACAAAAAAACACCAAAACCCCAAAGAAACCCAAAACACATATGATAAAGAATTTCTTTTAAAAAACTGTTTGGCAGTTTCTGGGTGGGTTTTTTGTGTGTGTGTGTGTCTCATGATATGGAGATCTGGTACGCTCACTGTGCAGCTGCACAAGGAGCAGGACAAAGGTTTTGCTGGTCTTCTCATAGATACAGTTTTTACTTGTAGAAATCAGAGCACCAAAATTAGGTAAAATACAGAAGAAACCATAGGGGGTAAACTAGGAACTATAGTTGCATAGTTGGTCACGGTTGGATCTCAGTGCCTGATACTTGTTCTGTGGTTGGTGCCAAAGCTGCCTGATGCTGATGGCTTCAGAATCCAGCCTGATGTTAGTCAATATGATGAGGGAATAACAAGAAGTAAGCAATTAAAAGTGTCATTATAAAGGGGTACTCTAATTGTAAAATGTATTGAAATTTCTGCTGAAAGTATGAATACTGGCAAACTGAAGAGTGGGTGGGATTCCTCTTTTGGACCAGTAAAGTTGTATCCAAAACTCAAAGAGGAAACATTTGCACTTAATTCCTTTTTCCACAGCTGTGATAAATAGATGTATTTAAAGAAACAGGTATATTTTGGTTTTCCAAATGGAAAAGGAGAGTAGTCATCACTCAAATCCTGTCAAAAATCCAGTCACGAAGGTAAAAGCATAACTGTCTGAAATATTCTTGTGTGAGCTAGCGTAAGTGTTTTGGAATTTGGGGGAAATGGACAGAATTCTGGTTTATCATGCATCTAGAATGAGAATTATGAGAAATAATTTCATTCCCCCTTTCATATAGCCTGTGGAAGATATAAGTAGTTAGTACATAAAGCCTTCAGCCTCCAAGATATGAAGAGTCAAACTATTATCTGAGATGCCCATCTGGCAAAAAGCCCTTAAAACTTTGATATTAGAATGGAAATAAAATTTGAAAAAGGGAAGTTCTGAAAGAGTTATTTATTTTTCAGGAATAAAACTAGTGGTGCTGTAAAGAGGTTGAGATAAATGTGTGCAGTTTATTTAGACCTGCTTCTCACTTTCTTGAGAAAACAGAAGGAGACTTGTAGGGAGCCTGGGACTTGAGCAGAGAGCTAAAAAGGCTCCCCCTGGTCTTTCCAAAGCTCAGTCTGTTGCTGTTTCTCTGAAACCTAATTACTGTTTACCTGTGCCCAAGATGTCCTCAGCTTGGGTGAAAGATTACAGTCTGGTCTTTTCTCTGTTAAGTGTATCTAAAATGTCTTGGGAGCCAAGGATGGATGATGCTTTAAGTTTAACCACAGAGTGCCCAGGCAATTTAAAAACAAACCAACCATACAAAATGGAGTATAACAGTGGGAAGGAAAAGAGATCTTCAGCTAGGAATTAAATTACAGTAACAACTAAGTAAGTAATGCTAAAAGGGCATGACTTAAAAAGCTAATAAAGAATTTTGAGTGCATGGCATGGGGGACTTGAAAGCACCACTGACTTTGTACCTGAACATTTGGTATGGTACCATATATGTGTCCTATATGAATTTTGATGTGTGGATGTTTTATTTCAGTGGTATCTAGTGGCTTAGAACCCTGTTCTTTCAGTAGACTAGAAACTGATTTTTGGGTTTTTTTCCCCAAATGAAATACACTGATACTTCAGATGATATGTTTATTCTAAGGCAGGACAAAACCAGAATTTGTGTAGTGTAAATGGGGTCAGAGTCTAAAGAGAATGTTACTTATGCAAGAATAACTGATAATATGACAATTACATTATTCTCTTAAGCAGCAGTGTTTTTATACAGCAGGAGTGAGGTGAGCCTTAAAAGGAATAAATCATTTGGGGTTAATAGTTTTTGATTTCTCAGGAGAGTCTATTTAAACAAAAAAAAACGTGCAAAGTATGTGTCAAGTGTATTTTAATGGTTGACATCACTGATGAAGCAGAGTTAAGTAGTAAAACTGTTTCACGTTGATGCTAGATGAAGCTGTGTTACATGCTGAGCTCCCCTGGCCAGTTTTAAAAAAACAGTGACTGATTACCCTGACTTGATTTAATCAGCTGCTAATTGCCTATGTCATCCTAATAAATTCCTGTCCCACAATCCCTCGATGCTACAGTTAGTGGAAACACTAGTCTCTCCTTGCTGCTTCCCATTTATTTGCAAATGTTAACCAAAAAGGATTGGCTATTCCCTAGCCAGGACCTTGTATAGTGCAGTTCTAAGGGAGCACACATCTACTGCTTTAATTGCAACCAAGGAAGTAAGGTGGAGGGAAGGAAGAGGCAAATTTTCAGTGATGAACCAGGCAAGGTTCCAGGTGACAGGTTAAAGTGGACACCTTTCATTTCACTCTGCTGCTCCTGCTCTCCAGCAACACTTCATTGGGCGGTTAAGTACAAGTAGTGAAAAACGTCATTTTGCAGATAGCGTACTATGTTTTGAAGTAATAGTAGCTTTTGATTGGTCTTCAGGTATAATCCATAGCAGTGTATGGTTTAATTATTTAGCCCTAATCAAAGATGTGGGAAAGCAGATGATAATTTCTTTCAGATACAATCTGCTCAACAACAAGGGTGTACTTGCTAAACCTTTTTACTACAGCTTAATTTGTACCCACCAATGGTTCAGGGCATGGTTGTTGTAACTGCCTGCAACATTAGTAAGCATGTTGTGGATTACACAGCGTGATGAATAAAGCAGGATCTTGTGTAGCAGAGTAGAATTTTAATGATGGAAAAATGGTCAGATGAGAAACTACTGGAGAACCACTCCCCTACAGGCCAGGAGGGCTTATTTCTCTTTGCTTTATATCAAGAAAATACAGTGCAAATTTAGGATGATGCAGAGATTCAAAGCAGAAACATTCAGCACTTGAAAGAGAAGCAAAGTGATTTAGAATTAATTTGATTACGTCTGTGAGCCTTATTCCTTCAGCCTTTCCTAAGGCAAACCTATTGCTACTTTAAAGTGATATTGGATTTTCTTGAGCAGAGACTGTAAGATCAGGCTCTGTATCCTAATGATGAGGATTTTTAAAGAAAAAGGTATTCTTAGATCTGCTGAAAATGCAGTGACATTAACTAGACTTGGGTGCACATGTTGAGAATCTAGGATTAGAGAGTGGTTTGACAAAGTGACTACTAGCTCTTATTTAAATGATAATTTTTCTGGCCTAAATAATTAGAGTTCCTCGGACTTGCAAGGAAGACAGAAATAAAGAGCATCTGATACGGAGAACTAACTGTGGGTGGGACAAATACAGCATTCTAAAGTAGATAATATGATTTAGCTGAGAGTAAACATGAAATAATGAATCTGTTTATTAAAATGCACAAAGGAATTCTGTGCTACAGAGCCTAGACTCTCTGAAATGGCAGTCATTATCTGTGACATTTCTGGTACAGGTAACTGCTAGAGTTGGTTGGATTTTTTTTTTTATTAAAAAGTTACGTTTGGGTATATATATATATTTTTTTTTAAGAGCATGAGGTGGACAGACTGATTGCCTTCTAATCCAAAACAGTATCTGCTCCAAATTCAAGTTGAAGTTCCTGTTCTACTTGATTCATGAGGCTTAAACCAACACAGGCTTGTGAGTTTGGTATTTGTAATTCTGCATAATGTGTCTCTTGGCAAAGGTTTTTCAGAGTGCTTCATTTTCTGGTCCACTGCAAAATGGGAAAAATCTTGAAATCTCTGGGATGATTTTAGAATTACAAGTGGTCACCAGCACTTCTGATGAACAAATGCAGGAGAAATCAATGCGTTGCTGCATTAACATTGTGTCTTGTGATCCAGACTATGTTAATTACTTTAAATGGATGATTTTTTTTTTAAAATTAGATTGAAAATGACTAAAGACAAGGTTCTTGGTACGCTGGCCTGAAAGTTGTAATGCCTAAAGTCCTAACAGCACTGAAGTAATCACTTCAGTAGAATTCAGCCAGCAACCAAAATTCATTTATGCTCTCATACCTCCAAATGCTGATATCAAACAGGCACCTTTTGCTGTGGACTTTGGAAATCGACGCATTTAAACTCTTTCAGCATGCTCTAATATTTTGTAAGACCACAAAGAATTGCAAACTATCCACTGTCTGTCTTTTCTGAAAAGTTGTCTGGGTTTGCTTTCTTCTGATAATAGTCATGGCAGCCTGAGTTCACCTGGAAGTTCAAGGGCAGTCAGCGTGGGTCTGCATTCTGGGATATTGCTTGGGCTTCCTAGGGAGTTTCTGTAGCTGGAGAGGCACCGCCTTTCCTGGAGAAAGATGAGGCAACACAGTGCAGTGGCTGCAGGCTCCTGCTTAGTTTGGAACACGGGGGTAATTGAAATACTGTTTCCTTACACATACAAAATCATGCTGATGTTGTTGCAAGTGAGAGGCAGCTTGCTTCTCTGGGCATGCAGTGCATCAGATGATTGACAGTGGTTTGCCTCTGAGATGATCTGCTGGGCTCCTCTGAGCCCCTTATGCAAGATACACAGAGGATGAGACACAGAAGCTGAGTTTCTGATCCACATCCGAACTATAATCAATGCAAATTTTGTCATCTCATTCATTCTGTACGTGATCAGCTGCTTATTCATGAACTCTCTCTATACCAGTGAACAAGTCATAAATGTTAAGAAAAAACCCTGGATGAGTTTATGGAGTCCAATAAGATAATCCTAATGTTAGCCAAATGGCTTTGACGTATACAAAGTTTTTGAGAATAATTGGAAATGGCAAGAGGGCAGTGGTTTGAGAAACGTATCTGAGCTAGGCATGCTTCAAGTTTATATGATGTATTTTCTGATTAACGGAAGCTCCTCTGAATAGAGGATTACTTTTTAGTAAACTTCTGTATTGAGGAAATAATCAAGGATCATAAATGATCTGCTTTGCAGGGCACTTTTTTTATACTGTCCTGCCTACTTCCAATTAATGCTTTATTTTGTCCAATGTCTCTGTTACAGTCAGTATCTGTAGATCCATATAACCCAGGTGCTCTACGGAGACTGTTTTGAGAATTACCATCTTAGGTCATCTGCCTTCCACTTTATTTTATTGACTTCAATATTTAATTTCTGTATTCTGAGCTGACTTTATTTATGCTGGTTTAAATCTGAAGTAGTTTCAGGAACTTAATAATGTTATAAACTTACACCAATATAGCTAAGGTCAGAATCTATTCTAATTGGACCAGAGCAATTTCAGTAAATTAAATGTTTAAGAACTAAATTGCTTGCCTCTTACTTTTAGGCCTGGCTTTGTTCACTATCAGCATACAATTCGTGTGGATTGTACTCAGAATGAACATTGACACAGCAGTATTACTATTACTGTATAATTCACATTGACATACTGGAAAAACTTTTAAAACTTGTCTTTCTTTGGTGGCATGGGTAGATTTCTTCCACAGATATTTTCTATGCAGAGAGTATTAAGATAGTGTGTGCATGTGTTTTGTTTGGGTTTTTTTCGGAGTATCTGCAGTTGTAATTTTATTTCCTTCCTGAATAGTTTTGTGTTCAGGAGAGAGAGACAAAGCATTCTACCTCTTAAGAAGAGTCCAAAGCTTAGTAGAATCAAGAGGGCTCTATAACAATTCCCTGTGTTTTAAAACACCCAGCTAAAATAAAAATGCTTTGAAGTGTTCCAGGAGATACCAAGCAGTCTTTTTTTTTTTCTTTCTTGTTTACTTTGTTTAGCCTTCCTTTTTCAGAAATAACATTCCTTCTGAAATTCCTTGTGGTAATTTCCATTAATTATGCTTCATGCTATTGCCGGGGAAGGATTTATCAGCAGTAAGCTTTGCATGGAATAACGTAAACTTAACCAACACACAGCTGTAATCACCACACAACTCTCTCCTTTGCAAATCAGTATGAACTTTATGAATTATATCCTGGACTTTTGGAATAGATAATAACCTACTGGAGAAGAGAATAAAATGTTCTGTGTGTTCAGGAGTGATTAAGAGTGGGCTTAGCAACCAGGAAAAAACCACTGTGTCTGTCTGAGTTGCTGTGTTTGTTCTGTTGATCTCTTTCTGTTTCCAGATACACAGGCAAAGTATATTTATTGCAACCTGCAAGAATTTTGCAATAGAAAGGCACTGATACAGATGTTAAAATAAAAAAATCTCTATATGGTCATAGTGGAAGAAATGTAGTACTTTGAATTGTTGTGTATTTTGAATTGTGTATGTTGAATTGTGTATGCTCATAGATGTAGGAAACTGAATAGTAGCATCAGTGAATCCAAGAGACGTGGGAAAAAAGAGTAAACAAAGAATTGAAAGTACAAACAAAGTGAAGACAAAGCACAGCCTCAAACTTGATCGCAATCCTTGTTCATGGTTGTTTCTAATTATTCTGGACAAGAAATTTGATCTGATCTTCAACAGAATCAGATCATACTCATTTCATATATGTGTGAAGCTACATGAAAATTAATGGGTCTGCTTGTTGGAGACAGTTTGGATATATGTACTTTCCTGTTTTGCAAGACTCCTGTTAGGATGGAGGACATTAGGGAGGAAAGAAGCAGCAGTAATATGAGGAGGGAAGATGGGTGAGAGAGGATCAGAGGCATTATCTCTTCTTTTAAGTGCTATTTTGGAGCAACTCAGAGTGCCTGTGGATATGAAAGTTTGCGTGGGTTTTCTTTGGTGGTCACTAAGAGCGGTTTGCATTAGAAAAATCTAAACCAGTGGAAAATCTAAAGATAAGTGTAAATGTCACCAGAGAACCCATGAGCTTTCAAGCCTAGTGCTCAGTGGGGGACATGCCCTTGGAAACTAAGGCTGTGCCTGATGCCCTTGTGCCTCAGAACCATGGAAGGTGTGCAGTTGTGGGCTGTGCAGGTCTTAAGACCTGCTTCTACTGTGCATAGGAAAGTCGGGAATATTTTACTTTCCCTCCTGTTTTCTTGAATGCCTTTTTTTCACTTCTATAAAAGAGTAAATTATACAGTGTTCAGTATCTGTTAATATTTTTCCCTTTTTGCTAAACTATGGCGTTCTACTTGGAGAGCAAAATATATTCTGTGGCTGTTCTTATTGGAGTAATAGAACTTTTGAGTTGAGTGCTGTATAACTTGTCTCAGAACCAGGCAAGGAGGGTCAAACCCTTCTATGTTCAAAAAGCCAGAATAAGCATAAATTAGGTTTCCTGTAGTTCAAACCACATCTCAGGAAGTTATCATTAACGTATCTTAGAATTGAGAGAGAAGTAGCTGAGAAGTATTTGAAGGAATCATAGAATAATGTAGGTTGGATGAGACCCTTAAGATCAAGTCCAGCCTTTAACCTAACACTACCAAGTCCATCACTAAACCGTGTCCCTAAGTGCCATGTCAAGGGAGCATGTTTATCTTTTTTGCTTGATAAAAACCATTCTATCAATAAAGATTTTACATTATATGTATGAAAACCAATATGTAGCTTGTTTGAAGCAGTCAGCACACTTTGGAAGGAATGTCTTATTGTTCATGTCAAGATATAGCTGAACTATCCCAGGACAATCTTAAAAATTAAATTAGACTGAAAATAATGGTCAATTATTTGATAATGGAAGTTTCTGTGATTGTGGCAATCTATTCTTTGTACAGAAACAAAACTCATTCTTTCCACTTCTTGTAAGTCATATTGTAAAAGAAAAAAAGGAAAGAGAAAGTACTAAAAAAATTAAAGACATTAAGTATAGTCAAAGTACATGTGATTAAATTAGCAGAGAAACTACATGCAAAACTCTTTCCAGGAAAGTTGAGTGTTTTGACAGGTGTAGTACCTTTGTCACAACACCCATCTCATTCAAATAATATTTTTCTTTTCTGCTTTTGTTTGCTTTCTTCATTGTATCTGCTGTTTTGGTTTATAGAAAACAATGGTGTTGCATGCATCCACGGGATTGTGGTCTTCCTAACTCCCATTCTCATCTGCCCCCCCCCCCCAGTTGATATGCTGTAGTGTTTGTCAGATTCTGAATACTGGAAACGGATCGTGAACTCATCAGGAATCACTTCCAGCAAATAAAAGTGTTAAGCTCTTCTGCATTGACCTAGTCCTACTGCATTTATGCCAGACGGTTTTGAACCTGGAGCTCTGCCAGTAGACAAGGTCCCTGTAGTCAGAAGCTTTCTGCCTTCTCTTTGGAAACTATATCCTCTTTTATCCTATGTTTAGGTAAGAACCTTGGGGTAAAGATCCTGACATACCATATGCCTTGCACAATGCCAAAAGCATCCAGTGCTTAAAATAATCTGACTCTTCAAAAACTTCATCATAATGCTCTGGATGGTGAAAGTCAACAGGCCAAGCACTTGCCAGTTCTCTGGGTTTTCCTGGGCTTGCCCTGGCTTTGGAGAATGGTTTTTCACCCAGTGCTCTTTTCTTTTTTTTCTTTTTTTTTTTTTTTTTTTAAAGGTAGGAAAGTCTTAACTATCTTGATTTTGGGGTACTTCCTTCCCATTAAAAAGCAGATGATGATTATTTTTTCTTGAGGCACCCTTTTTTTCCCCACCCCATGTATCCAGTCCTAATTCTCCCTTACATCTTTATGTTGCTAAGGGATTGGTGTATAAGGAAGAAAGAGAATATTAAAACAAAAATTATGTAAAAAAGAATGTAATTGGGCCACTACACATGGAGAACTCTGCTAACAAGGTGCTAAACTTAGTTGCTGGGATCATAGATGAACATGAAGAGCAGCAGGATGTATTACAGAATGTGGCTTGCTCAGGAACAGTATACACTGACTCCAAGCAAAGCACCCATACTTTACCTTGCTTTGAATAAATCTGGTTCCATTCTATCCTTAAATGTACAGTTATAGCCCCTGGTATCTCAACTATTAGTTGACTAGGTTTGCAGAGCCAAGCTTAGGCATAGGTCACTGTAAGCAATCGCTGAGATTGGGTGACTGAATTGTAGTATTCACATCCTCTCTGCCTGTGCTTCAGGTTGCGTCAGGTGTAAGAGCAGAGCTCCTCTTGCATTCCCTGCGAGGCTGGGTTATTTCCATGTACCAGACTGTGCTTTTATTGAATCCCCAAGACCCTATGGAACGCCACAGCATGCAATTGTGTCTTGGCCTTTCACCTTCCTTCTCTCTCTGTTCTCACATAGCTCATCAAAAAGGGACAGCACTGTACTTTTTTCTGCATCTTGATGCTGGCCTGTTGTGCAGATCTGAGTGGAGAAGTTTAACGTATTTAACGTGGGGAAGTTCAGTGATGCTAAAGATGTACTATGCACTCTGTAGTGTTTCATGTACCTGGGTATAAGGGAGAGGGGTGGGGTAGCAAGTATGCTCTATAACTTTCTGAGAGCAGATAGAAGGGGGGCCCTTCAATGTTTTTGGTGACACAGAATGTGTCTACCTGCCCCTGACCTCCCTGCCCTTGTACTGTTCTTAGGCCTTGGACAACATGTCCAATACAGCCATGTGAAATCTGAAAGAGGCAAGTGATAACTCCCTTTTGAGAATGGATTGAATATGCTTTGGGCAAACTCTTGCTTACAGGACCCCAATAGCCAAAAATGCTACTTTTTGGCCCTTAGTAGTTAAGGGGGGTTGAAGATAAATACATGAACAGAGTTAATTGAAAACTGCCAGAGAACAGGAGATCAGCAGCAACAAAGTACTGAAACAATGAGCTTCATCAGTTACAAAAGATAACTTAAAAATCTTTAAAATCTGGCAGGTAGTTCACAGCTTCAAAGTGATTTCCTGTTACTGGTGCACATGATGCATACTTGCAGTGATAATGGAGCACAAGGATGACTTAACAAGGGACACTGGTTATTTTCTATAAGGTTTGTATATGTGAAGTTTGTTACCATGACTTTTACTCCAATTTTCATTACTGAAAAACTAATTTCCAGATTCTATCTATGAACAGTTTTGATGAATGCAACTTAGAGCCAAGCACAGACAGGCTGCTAGTGATATATTTTTTTTCTTTTTTTTTTTTTTCCCCCCCTTCCATTTACCAGTCCATTGCTGGGCAAGCTTCTTAGCCTTGCCAGTAATGTGTCAAAGCAAACCTGATTTTCTGTTACTGTTGAGTTACCTGTAACGTATAGGTCCAGGTGAGGGAGAGGAAAATATACAAAAGAAAAAAGATACCAACCAGTATGAGTCTTCCTGCTGCCACTGTGAGAACCAGCTATTACATGTTACTTTCTCCTCTCAGTAAATCACCGCAGTGAAGGCTGTAAGAAAATGAAATACATCAAGGTTCCATCTTATTTCTTGTACAAATGTGGTCGTGCTAAAATGAATGTTCTCACTGCTGAATGAGAAAAACAATCACAAGCCTAGATGTCACTGAAGATAAAATAGAAATACATTACATTGTGGAATGTACAACTGAAAAATCTGCCATCTTCTGAGAATTAATACATGAACATATAAACTCCCTGGTGATCTAATAACCCCTAAATAAGCCAACACTTTTTCCACTAATGAACTGAAACCACATTTTTCTTGTATATATGTATTATTAGTTATAGAGTTGGCCAGGTATTTCATGTTGGAGTAATCTGATAGGAGAAAAATGTTCCATCCTTAAATTAAGAGGTTCTTTTTCTTGCAGAATTGCATTTCAAGGGCATCAGATTGACTAAATTCAATCTGTTACGACACAGATGCTTTATGTCTTAAAGTGTGGCATTCAGCTGAATTCAGTACAGCTAAAGATATAATATGAGGAGGGGAAAAAAGGAGTAGGCTGTATTCAGAACATGCAGAAAGTCAGAAATGGGGGGAGTGAAGCATTTACTAAAACTTGCATTAAGCAAGTTAGTTTTATATCAAATGTTAGGCTTTTCTTACCGATATCAACTAATCTGAAGTCTAAAGTAAGTAGTGGGCCCTGATAGCGTCTTAAATTTGTAAGAACATTCTGTTTATAGTAGTACTCCTAGAAAAATATTCATGGCATATACTGTTCCTTCGACTCAAATTTGTCTCATTCCTACAGATGGCAAAGATCTGGTCCTTTGGAGTTCATGCAGATATGTTGTCTTAAGGCAAGTTGCAGAATACTAGCTATATAAAAAATTGTGCTACTTTAGGTAGTACATTTGCTCAAAGCTCTAAATGTATAGAAATGCATTTGTTTGTGAGGAACTGCATTATACCTTTATCTTGCATGTGGGTGTCATTCATGACTGTGTGTTGGTACATTAATGTTAGACTGCTGTTTTGCTTTCATGCAAACGAAGTGTATTTAATATCTTCTTGTCATCTTCCTCTCTGGAAGTCCTCCAAATACTTTTTAAGACTGTATATATGTGAGACTTCTGTAAATTAACAAGTAAGAGAGTCAAAACATATTTTAATCCCATAAATTGGTGTTGAGGAATGAGTATTTTTTCAAGAAGAGGTGAATGCAAAATAAAAAGAGGGATTTCTTTCATTTGTTTTTCCACGTCATGGAGCATATAGTAATTAACATCCTGAGTAGGGCAACAATCCACTTGACAATTAGACAAAAGAGATGAAAGCAGCAGTCTTAAGTTAGAAGACTAGACCAGCTAAAGAGAAAAAAATCTAGACGTGTATTGCAGATAAGAACATAATATATTTTGGATGTAGATTTTACTGTCACTGTCAAATTCCCCCCAGCTAACTCTGTTTAGGCCAACGTGTTTACAGCATGTATTACAGACAGAGCTTGTAGTATACAAACTTGAAACTACTTCAAATAAATGTTACAACAGAGTACTGAGATCCAAATGTTTTGCAGCATTTAGGATATAGTTGTTTATTCACAGCAATGCATTCTTATTTAATGACATTTATATAGCCTTTGGTTTGTAACCCTACCGTATGGACAGGGGTAAAAAGAGGCAATAGCCTACTAGTATAGTAAACCAGAGATGTTTGTGTTCTGGAAATGCTTCCATCTCTCTCTGGTTTCAGTTATTTCTTCTATGGTTTACCAACTTCAGCTTTACCCTATAACAAGTATCTGAGAACCATTTGCATGCCCACTCTACCAGTGCGTGTTTGTTTTTCCTGGAGGGCATGTGGTAGTGCTGTTCTGCCAGAAGAGTTGGGGAGTGCTGGTCCTGGAATGCTTCAGTAATAGGGTCAGTGCATTTGTGGTTTGGGTTGTTTTTTTTTTTTATGGGACAAAGTAATTGGTTTTGTACAGGCCTCTGACACTTTCAGAATATGAATGCTGCACAGCAGATCATTGTGATCAAGTAGTATTCACGCTCGTTATGTTTTCTTCTATGTGGATGTTATGGGATCCTTATTTAGGAGAACATAGAGAAAAACACCTTTCTTTTCTTGTGTGTTTTATTTAGTGATAAGGTTTTGGTTTGGTTTACTCTCTGTGTTCCTGTTGAGTTAAAATGATTAAAAAGAATCTTGGGTTTGCTTGCCCTCTCAGTGGTGTGCAGAAGTCTGTGTCCATGTAGACTTACTTCACAGATACTTGCAGCGAAACTTAAATTTATTGAACAAGCTGTTCTGATTGTCCTTGATATAACGTAGAAAGTACTCTTGGATTTTTCCAGATAAATATTGCTATTCAAATGTGAGTGGTTTGTAACTGGGAGCAAATGTTTGATTTGTGTGGGTGAGTGATTTGGAAGAAAGAGTTTATGTTTGTATGTTTTTAGACTGCATTGTTCATGCAGTGATGGCAAAACAAATAGATTTGCATGTATATAAAGTATGGTAAGGGAGTGGGGTGTTTCGTAAGTGGAAGATTAATCTTTTACTAGTCATCTACTTGCTTGTAAGAAAATGTTTGTATCTTCATTTTTATGAGAACTCTGAGAAACTTGGAAGTTGTAGTGGTGCTGCTTCTTGATACTAAATTTGGTTGTCAGATGTGAAATCATTTGTGACTTTGGGGTTTTTATGAACATAGAGAAGATAGCAGCTATCCCTACTGAGGACAACCTAACTCTCTTAATATTTTTATATGTTGCAGAGTTATGTGCAAGGCCTGTGAGGCTTAAGGAAGCAGTAAGTTTATTGACTAATGGTCCTTGTTACCCTATCAATTAACCTAGCAGGATGTCTGCAAGCAGCTTAGATTCTAGTGGGTAGAGCTAGTGCTCAGAGATTAAACTAGAGGGATTTTTTTTTTAGGAAATTTTTTTTAAAAAAGAAAAGATTTTTACAAGACTGGTTTGTCAATCTTCCATTTATTTTTGGTAAAGGAATATCTATGTTTGTTTTGTTGTTTTGTTTGGGGTTTTTTTTAAAGGTTTCTGCTCTGTCTAGACAGAAAAAAAAAGGTTATTTTTTATTTACTACGTGCCAGGGTAACAAGCATGTGCTTTCTCAGAAAAGTCAGTAGTCTTTTTTTAAATTATCTTCCAAGGGTTGAGGTAGCAGAGTTGATGCTCAAATAGTTGCTGTTTGAGTAAATTTCCCCCATTTCTGCTATCTAGACTGTCTCACATGAAAGCATCTTCTTGTTTGCAAGGAAATCATAAATTTCTTTCCAGGTAGATCTTTCCACAGCATAGCTAATCTCTCTGATAAGAAATAAACTCATGCATTACATGGAATCATAGTGGGATAATGGCTTTATAAAGCTGTGATATATACCGCTGAAGTTGTTGTGGTTTAACTCGGCAGGCAACTAAACCAACCACACAGCTGTTCCCTCACTCCCCACCTCAGCAGGATGGGGGAGAGAATCAAAAAGAAAAAAGGTAAAACTCATGGGCTGAGATAAAGATAGTTTAATAGGACAGAAAAGGAAGAGATAATGATAAAAGAATATACAAAACAAGTAATGCATGGCACAATTGCTCACCACTTGAAGCAGATGCTCAGCTGGTTTTGAGCCACACCGCCTGGCTCAAAATGATGTCGTATGGTATGGAATATCCCTTTGGCCAGTTTGGGTCAGCTGTCTTGGCCGTGCCATGCCCCGCCCCAGCTCCTTGGGCACCTCCCTGCCTTCTCATTGGCATGGCAGTATGAGAAGCTGAAAAGTCCTAGACTGCTTGGCAACAACTGAAATATTAGTGTGTTACCAACATTATTCTCGTCCTAAATCCAAACCACAGCACTATAGCTGCTGCTAGGAAGAAAATTAACCTTATCCCTGCCAAAGCCAGGACAGAAGTTTTATTGGTAACAATAAATTTAGCACAAAAAAATTGTCGCTTTGCAGTTGCTCCGTGAAATTCAGAATTTCAAGAACTCGAGTTAGTTTTCTTACAATAAAAGACTGCAATATGCAGGACAATGAAAAGGCCAGTGATACATAGTTTGCTTCATAAAATGCTCAGAATTTCATGGAAGAAAAGTATAGTGGTGTCTGAATTTGACTGCAGAATCTCCATATCACTGGTGACAGGACACTCCAAATTTTTCTTTCCCTCTCATATTAAGGACATTAAAAATAATTTTTGAACATCACACAAGCAAAATTCTCCATCTGGGTACAGTTTATACCAAGAAGGAGAGTTTGTTTGGTGATATAAATGATACCTTTTCTGGACAGAATTTAGTTGGTATGAATATATTGATAAAGCCTTTGTGTTGTAATAGTCTTTGTGTCAAATTGCTTTGGGAGTTACTAAAAGTATGCAAAAAATCTAAAGAAAAAATATATTCAAATATATATAAAAGGTACTGCAAGAGAACATTATTCTGGTTTTCTACTACAGAATTAGATAAATTATATCAATAATGCCAGACTACGACCTACTATGACAGTTGTCTTTATCTAAAATTTTGTTAAAACCTTCAGTGACAGATTCGACATCTCTGGCTGTCCTTATGTTTCACTGAAAGTTCCTTTTCCTAATGTCTAATCTGAATCCTTCTTACTACATTTAAGATCATTGCATCTTGTACTTTCTACTATGGATGTAAGAATTCCTTTTCATTTTGCTGCAATCTTATCATGCTGTCTCTCAGGCTTCTCTGTTTTAAAACAACTAGCCACAAATCATTTGGTCTTTCCTCCTAGGTCATGCTTTTGACAACTGTTATATCCGGGGGCTCAAATAGTTCTACCCATTTATTAGGGGATGTTGTTGATAAGTAGAACGGAAGGATTTCTTCTGGTGTCTTCTATTTACACGTATGTGATTTGACTTGTAAGCACAGTCATCTTGATGATCTTTGAACAACTTTCTGTGAAGTGTTGCCTAGGTGGTTGTTTCTAATCATACATTGGGCAGCTGACTGTTCCTGCCTACTTGTGATGACTTGTACTCATCCTTACTGAACTGTATCCTATCTAAGAGCATCACACCTATTTATGAACATCACTTTGAGTTCAAATTCTGCCCCCCAGTGCACTAATGGTTCCTTGTTCTTCTCCTCCAAGAAATCCCTTTCTGTTTTCTTATCCAAGTTATGTTGCATAGTGAGGCACCCAAAACAGACCCCTGCAGAAAATCATTTAATGCATTCTTCTGTAGTGGCAGTGAATCATTGGTAACTGCTCTTAAGAAATCTCTGTTGATTCCAGAGTAATTTAATCTATTTTTTTCCCATTTTTTTATGAGAAAGTCACATGAGACTATCAAAAACCTAGTCATATTATGAGACATTTGCTACTAATACTATGACTACAAGAACAGAGGGAGAGGGAGATTATACTATTTGCCAAGACTTGCTCTGGACAAACCCATGGTGGCTATTACTCATTCCTGTGTTTGTTTATAGATAACTAAATAGTGTACTTCATTATTTGTTCTAATTTTTCCTGCAGGAATTTAAGTGTAACTGACTCAATTCCTTGTTTTCTCTTTGAAAAAGGACTAGTCAAGTGTGCTCCCTTTCAATGTTCCATTGTCATGCAGATCTCCACCCTCTCACAGGGGAGCTTTAAATAGCTTTGTCATCTTCAGTGAGTTCTCTGTTGTCATAGGATGACGTTCATTCAACCCAGCTGCCTTAATGGAACACGCTGCTGTTTGTTTAACAGATTTTCATCATGCCTTTCCAAGAGTAATGAGTGCCATCCTTAAACTAAAGTGGCTTTCAGAACTGCATATAGTTTCTCCACACTGGTTAATATAAAATCCAAAAGAATTTCCCTCTCACTACTTGCTCCACCTTCCTTATCAAACTCGAATGCATTTCAAGATCTTGCTGAACATTTTCTATGTTACTATATTCCCTTCCCCACTGGGTAGTTCAAAGCCTACATTGTAAGTCCTGCACTTTGGATGCTTCTACCAGCTGTATACAGAAAAACTTCCTTTATGTTATGTTCTTGGTATGGTTTGCTGTACAGATCTTCCTCTCCCCTGCTGGTTCACTCTCACAGAACTCCTGCTTGCAGCAGCTTGCTTGGAGGTCTTGCTGGGACGCAGGACTGCTGGGTTTTAATGTCCTCATTCACACACCTGTCAAGATTCCTATATTATATAAGCCTTGTGAAAAAGCTTATGCAACATTATGATCTGTAAAGTGTTGCACTCTAAGGAACTTTGACAAAGTTCCTTAATCAAAAATATTATAAAACATAACACTTTCATATTTGTTCATGAGAAGCAATATTTATATTTGGACTGGGTCTAAGTGCTGACTTTATATCTCTGGAAATAATAAAAATTTGGCTTGAAGTCTGAAATACTTAAGGGATGTTATTTTCAAAAACTGTGCCAAGTTCTTTGTGCCTGTCTTATAGATCTACAGCTCAGTATGTTTTTATTGGTTGAAATCATCATCTAGTAAAGTGATGCACGATTCTTAGCCATAACTGAAGGAGAAGATACATTTCCTAATTTTCTGGGAAGTAACATATCTGAATATGCTACAGAAGCAGGAAGAATTATAAGATGATGCTTCATTTGTTGAACACTATCAAAGGTGATGTATGTGCTATTTTGATTTGACCTTCCTTTTTTTAAGTAAACCAGTCTGGAGCAGTAGGGAGTGGTGGTGTTGGAATAAATCTTTTTTACTGAAAAGGGAAGAAAAAGAAAGAGAAGCTGGAGGTATGTATATAATGTCTTGTAAACATTTTCAAATTTGATTTCTCACAGCTTTCTTGTGTGACCTTGAAGAAGAGTGTTAGTGATGTCCTCCAGTAGGTCTGGTACTAAATACCTCCATCCAGGAGTTAAAAATCTATAGGTGTATAAGGACTTGCCAGTACAATTCTCTGGATATTTGAAGTTCCTCTTGTTAAACTATGCAGATTTATGTCAGACTAGGTAAGTCTTGTCAGCATAGGAGGATAAGAAGATAGGAGGTTGGCCCTTATATTAGGCCAACCTGGCATGGGATCTTCATATTAAGAATTTGCTCTCATTTGTCTCACCTGGGTGAACTAGTTCAGTGGAGTTCAGTTTGAGCACAACTGACACACCTTTACAGGGTCAGAGGCAGCATAAAACTTATAGTCTGAGCCCCTATTTTTGTGTTTGTGAGGGTTTTTTTCATTTGATTTTTTTTAAAATGTGAGAAATCCCTGTTGTTCAGATGCAGAAATAATGCAAGTTAGAAGTGGAATAACAGTTTGGAATGTAGAGCCCTGATTAGGAAAGTCTGTCTAATGAATGATGTTATGTCATGGTGAAAATGACAGTAATAGTGCTTGGTAAAAGAGTATCTGAAGGGAATGTTATATTGTATTGATCCAAGCCTGACAGACATGTACTAGTTTCTCACAAAAAAATAAATTCTCTTATAAAATGTTTCTCTACCTTGGCACTTCATAAAAGTCAGGTTAGATGAAATTCAAAGTTTTGCAAGATGACTGAGCTGTGAATAGAAAATGGTTTTGAGAACATAATACTTTGGAATGATGGACAAATCCTGCAGGAACACTGTTCCTGAAGTGCTTGTGCCAGGAACCCTTAGCATACAACAGCAAAAGCGGGCTCTGCCAGGAGCAGTTGTGTCTTCTTGCTGTGTTTTTCTAAGGCTGAGCTTGTGTTGCAGTTACCACACCCATACTCGCCCATACTTCTTGGCTTTAGTAGATAGAACATTCACATCGGAAATAGAAAACTTTATTGCACTCCTTGAACCTGAGAGAGCTGATGCAGGATGTAGATTTTTCTTTTTCTCATGTGGATACCCCTAACAGACTGGCCACAGGTTAGGAGGTAGAGGTAGGGATCTCTGTGTCTCCTATGACACTCCAGTTCTGTTACCAGTTAGGATTATGTAACAGGTGAGCTTCATAGCTCACCTCTGGCCAGCAACCTTGTTTTGAGGGAAGAACTCATCAGCCCTATTCATGAGGTTTGTGTCACTTGAATAGGAGGTACCCATACAGCCTTTGGATTCCAGCTATTTGAGGATACTGCTAAGCTGGAACAGTGCTACACAGGGCTGAAACAAAACCCTATCGAGAAATCAGTGTTGCATACACTAACAAATTACTTGTTAGTCTTCTCTTGAATCCAAAACAATATTCTGACTTTGTAGTTTGTGACATTATTGAGTTGGGCTCTTAGTGCTTTCTTTTTGTATTATCTCCCCAGTCCCCCCGCCACCTTCCTCATCACATATTCTACATAAAGTTGCATTCTATATTTTGCATTTCAATAATGTTACCCATGTGAAATTTCCCTCTAAAACTCATTCAGCACTTATATTTCTTATCCAGTCACTCTGCATCAATTGTTGTTCAATCTGTCTCCTTCCTCCTTTAAGCCTTTCTGTCATCTGCCATCCACACCTCATTTCTATTTGTTCATTCCAAAGGCATTTACTCATTTTGCCCACGGAAAGATATTTATTGCATTAGATTCAAATAAACATAGCAATTCCACCCACACATACCGTTTCTCTTCTGTCCACACACAAAAGATGCAGTACTGTTGGGTGTTGTATTGGGTTTGCATGGCAAGGTTTTGGGGGGGGGGGAGCTACAAGGACAGCTTCTGTGAGAAGCTGCCAGAAGCTTCCCCCATGTCCGATAGAGCCAACGCCAGCCGGCTTCAAGACAGACCCATGGCTGGGCAAGGCCGAGCCCATCAGCAACAGATGTAGCACCTCTGGGATAACGTATTTAAGAAGGGAGGGAAAAAACTACTGTGCAACTGCAGCAAGAGAGAGGAGTGAATGCAGCCAGAGACAGGAGTGAGAATATGTGAGAAACTCTGCAGACACCAAGGTCAGTGAAGGAGGAGAGGGAGGAGGTGCTTCAGGCACTGGAGCAGAGATTCCCCTGCAGCCCGTGGTGAAGACCATGGTAAGGCAGTGCATGGAGGAAGGAGAGCGAAGTATGGGTCATGACAGAAGTCATTGCCCCAACCTACTTTTCACCTTCCTGATCTGAATTCATCCTTCCTGTCCCTCTAGAACTCTAGGTCCTTGTCCCAGCCCAGCTGAAATGCATCTGATTGTCTGCAATATACAGGCCTGTCATCACTGATTCTTGCCCTAATCAAGGACTTGGGAGAGCACAGTTAGACCTTCCCCTTGCTTGATGGGGCTTACCAGGCTTTAATATTTCCCATTATTTGTTACGTAGCTTTTGTTAAAACATGAGTCTGTATTGTAAGATCTTCATGCTTTAAGAGTGCTACAGCTGGTTCCTTTTCAGTATAGACCTTATTACTCAGTTCGTCTACCTTGAAGTTTGCATTCATGTTGTTTAGGGAACTTGTGGCTTTGTGGATGGTCATTATGGAACAAAACTTTCTTTGTAGGTAAGATTTTGATACTTGTAACACTGTTTTTATAACTAATGATAATAAATTCTGCTGGTAATGGCACAGTGAACACTTTCCTACATCCAGTTTAAATCTAGGTTTATTTTCTTGTGTAAGAAAGACTTTTTTTTTTCCCCTACCTGAATTTAACCATGGATCTAGGTTTACATTGTAAAAACAAGAGAGAATATGTAATACAGTCTTACTTCAGTCAAGCTTTACATATGCAATAACAATATTAATTTCAGATGTAACTTGGTGATCACTGGGAGAAAAATGAGCATCCTCTTTGATTTTTAGGAGAGAAGTACAAACTGAACTGCAAGACACTTTTATGTAGTTGTTTATTTTAGCTAGATCACAAAGGGTTGCCAAAAAAGGGGCACATTTTATTGTATCAACTTACCAAGTTGTTATCTGCCCTCCAGAAATTCAGCACTGGATTCACTAAAGTGTAAAAGAGATTAACAGACCACACGGTCACAGAGTATAATTAAATATCCTTCAGGGAAAGGAAAATTGGAGGCTAAGATCTCCTAATGATGATTCCTTTTTTTCATTTTTGGGACCTGGGAAAGAGGTCTCTGAGCAGTTACTGCAGATGGTATGTCTGAAGTGCAGAGTTACTGTACTAAAGAGATATATTTAATTTGCACTTGGAACATGGCCCAGAATTGGAGAACAGGACCTAGAAGAATTGCTGTTATGGAAAATCATAACCACTGGTTTGTCTTACATGATCTTGACATGGTCTAGTAGTGCGCAGTGAGTATAGACTGAATATATAAAAAGTTATAATTCAGATATATTATCAGGCAAGTACTTCAGCTTGTGCTGTAGTATAATCAATACTAAATCTAGCTTGGAACAGTCAGTTTAGGCACAGTCAGTTCAGAAAAGATTTGAGAATAAAGCAGCTCTTGCAAATGCTGGTTGAATGGGAGCTAAAAGCGTGGAGAAATCGGGTGTTCGAGGCATATTCATGATTCAGTTTTAGTATATGATTTCTAATCAGGGACTGAAAAATCTTTAAAAAGCTAGGAGAAGGCAGAGCCTTGTGTACTGTCTTCTAGATCTTTCTGTATGCTGCTGTATTGAGGAAATGCTAACCATGAAAATACAGTGTTGAGAAAAAGAAAGTAATTGTATTTACACAACAGCCATTTCACTGTCAGACTCCATCCACAGTATATTCTCTGTACATGTATTTTAGTGCTAGTACAGCTGTATGGCATGGCTTAAATTAACTTTTACAATCATTAGTGATATAAATGAATGTCATAGCTATCTTTGGTCACTATATAATATCACTGATATTCTCCAGTCTCTTCTGTAACTCAGCAAGCCTGCTGTTGCATTTCTTGTATGCAGAAACCTAGTTGTGCTCCAATTCTAGTTGTACTCAGAAATACTAGTTGTGTTCTCTGAACTGTTCGCATACTCACCAACCGTTGTAGGAAGTGTCGAAGGCAAAGTATGAGGCAGAAGTCCTTGGAGCTGATGTTGTCAATAAGTTTGCTATATATTTTGAATAATAGCTTGCTGTTTTGGTTAGTTATTGGTTCTTTTTTACTGACTGATACAGATATACTATGCTTCTAGCAAAGACAGACACTAGATAGAAGTATTATACATTCCTTCATACACTCAGATGAGCAAGCTAATGTTAAGTTAGCCTTTGCTTGAGCATCTTGAGAAAATACCACAGTATTTCTCCTCTTCTGCTAAGTTAGTAGAGGCCAATAAATTGCTTCAGGATCTGAACAGCATGTGCAGCATTACATTTAACTTCCTTACTGATTATTGGTTTATAGATAAATAATAGATGTGCCAGAAATGAGCTGCTGCTCATATGTCTCTGGGTAAGATTCCTGGCAAAGGTGATGTTTCACTAATAGTAATACCTGGTGTTCTTAGAGCAGTACTTTGTATGTCAAGGATCTGAACCTAAATGGAGGGGCTAAAGTCCATGGAACTAAAATTTGATTGCAGACCAAAACTTTGGAGATGATGATGATGTTTTATGGCTAAATTGATAGAGAGGAGAGTATAGGTACAGAGACATTATAAGGGGTAATATTACTTCTTTATTTTCTTCTCTCTTTTTTCTTTTTTTTGCCCTCTTCATTTTACAAGTAGGTTATTTTTAAACACAAGTAAAGTGCTAGCGAAGTGTCCTGATACACTTGAGCCTATCCCCCTGAACTCAGTGGGAAGCATCTGTTAGAGAAGTGGACCGCATTTTATTTCAGGAAGGCTGGAGAGATTCATTACTATGGTACGTATAGAATTGAACCTAGGAGGTCAGGGAAAGGAGTTAGTGAGAAAGATAATTGAAAGCATGCTAAAGAGTTCTTGATCCTGGCCTTGGCCACTTTCTTGGCTTATTGGAAATGAAATGGGAAGGTTTTTATGTTGCCCTGGAAAATGATTCATTAGAATTTCAAAGACTGAGCTGAGAAGCTCTTAAGAATCTTGTAAAGGTTAGAACAAATGAAGATTAATTTAAACAAGTGTGCGTATCTCTGCACACTGCATGAATCTTGCTTAATCTTTTTCCACCACTATTGTCAGCAGTAAGGATAGTCTAGAAAGGCAATGTACTCCCCTCCAAGTGTTTTTAATAGTTTAGGGAAGAAATGACAGATGCTTCTGACATAGTTGTGAAATTAAAACAGTTGTCAGAGGAGGGAGAAGAGGAAGCAATTCTGAAAATATGAACAGAAATAATGTAAAATAGATTTAGACACTATTGCAGCCCTCAAAAGATGATGCAGAAGTATTTTAAGAAAATTCAAAATAATTTCAGTGCATTCTCTATCCTTTCTTTGCTGCTTTTAGTAGTCTTGTTAAGACAACTCTTAAAAATCTTTTTAAGTGGAGATAAACCTTAACCCATCTTACAGGAGTCTTGAAAAGAGTGTTACTAGGAATGAGATTTTTAAAAATGCTATTAGAGGTGACACCTTCAAATATTTATGCAGGGAGCTGTCAGCTATCCACTGAGTGCTGGTACCTTTTCCTCTGGGAACCAGTACCCATGGAGGAAGCAGAACTGAGGATACCGACCACCCACATGTCTTAGCAGTCTGTGGGTTGCTGGTAAGCCAGTCTGCCATAGGTGCGGTTGTACTGCTGACCTGCAAGGCTATTGTTCATACATCTGTGCCTGCTAGTATATATTACGCTTATTCTCATGGTTCCACAGTTTATGGATCTTTGCCCAGGGTGAAGTCCCTGTGCAGGGTAAGGGCTGCCAGTAGTATTCGTGCACATCTGAGTGGCAAGGGAACTAGACAAGAAAAAAGTAATATTTATTAAGTCTCCAGCTAGTCAGCTGACTATTGTAGAGATCAACCAACCTATTTAAAAAAAAAAGGCATGCTGTGAGCTATGCACACCAATATTTCTAATTTTCCAAATTCTACTGTAGGAAATACCCTAAAACCCTAACCAGAGAAGTTAGACCCTGGTGCATTCATCAATATTCTTTGAGGCAGCTGTGATTGACCTCGTCCCATCCAGATGTCAGAGACAGGATGCTTGACTAAATATACATTTAGTCTGATCCATATAGGTAATTCTTTTTTTCCTTTATGGATATTGCTTTATGCACATGTCATCTGAAAGTGAAGTGTTCTGCTGAGATCTTGTTTTTTCCAGCCTCCTCTGATACAGTTTGACAGATGTAGGAAATACATGTACAAACCTGACTGTGTGCTCTCAAAAAGCTGCTTTGGGGATGGAACTGAACCATGTTTTGTGTAGTCAGGTAAAGAAACATTAAGGCACATCGGTCACTGGTTTTGGTTTTTTTTTTTTTTTTAAAAAAAACCAACCCACAAGAAAGCACCCCTCTTCTGGTGGGTTCAGGTGAATTGATATTAGCTGTAATGTAACAAGGTTCCAGGTTATTGCAGCACATTGGCTGTTCTGGTATTTAAGTTGGAAAGCTAGACTTAGGGGACAAAATGAAAAGAGTGGTCCTAGTGAAAGAATCTTGTTTGAATTAGAGCTTCCTTTGGTATTGTTAATGTGAGTTCAGTAGAGGCAGTACTAGCACTGGTGGGAATTGTTCTATAAAATTTTCTGGCACAGACAAGATTTATTTAGTTAGAAAATCAAAGTTAAAAGCTGAAGCACATCCATTACTTAAATATTAAAATGCATACTTGCCTTTTAGCAAGATGTGCTTAATTGTAATACTTAATCCTCTTTTTTGGAAGGAAGTAATGCTAATAAAATGTAACAAGTTAAATCTTATAAAAGTTTTAAATTAGACATTTTACCATGCATATAAATTTTACTATGTTCACACATACTATAAGAATGGTTTGTGAACTTGTATATTTTATACTCTTTATAAGTCTTTATACTCTTGTGTGATAATTTTGCTGCAATATTATTTTATATGTCACAAAAATGTCACAATGACTTATGTATGACTACCAGCTCCTCTAGTTTCTCCTTATAATTATAGAATCACAGAATAATTCAGATTGGAAGAGACCTCGTGAAGAGTCATAGTGCAAGCTCCTGCTCAAAGCAGGGTCAGCTTGGGGGTCAGATGAGGTTGCTCAGGGCTTTATGCAGTTGCATCTTGAATATCTCTGAGGACAGAGACTGCACAACCTCTCTGGGCAACCCGCTCCACTGTTGGGGTGTTCTTCTGGGGAAAAGATTTTGCTTACATCTAATCTGGACCTTTATTTTTTCAACTTTATGCCTGCTGTCTCTCATCATCCTACCATGCACTGCTGTGCAGACCTTGCCTCTGTCTTATTGATGACCTCCTTGTAGGTGCTGGAGTGGCTGCAACTTGTAGGTGCACCCAAAGCTGTATCTTCCCCAGGCTGAGCAAGCCCTGTTCTCTCAGCTACTCCTTACAGGGAAGTGCTGCAGCTACCCCTGCTTACATCACCCCAGCTTACCCGTGTTGTTCCTGTATCAGAGGGCCCAAAACTAGACACAGTTTCTAGATGTGGTCTAACAAGCCCCAAGTAAAGGGGAATATTCGCTTCCCTTGATGTCCTGGCTATGATTCTGTTAATACAGCCCAGAATACTTTTGATCCCTCAATTCTTTAAGAATCTTCCCAGAGAATCACTTTGGTGCTATACCTCCAAGCTCATATCTTTCTTGGCGTTACTAGTGTCAGTGAAGTATGTGTTCGGAGGGTCGTGGCCTTATAACTGTATTGTGTGTGTAATTTATACAGCAAATCCCTTTTCTGTGGAGGATGCATTTAAATAGAATATAGTGCACAGACTTTATAAATTCTATTCCATAAATAAAATGGTATATCTGTTTATGGTCTGGATGTTGTTAAAGGCAGTATCATAAAGCCGTTTTCTGTATTGCTTTACACATGAAGACACTTTTGCCTACAACCTTGTACCTTCTTCCTTTTGTAACCGGCAGACCCAGTGACTTAAAATTCAGTAGGTTGGTAGAATCAGTGGTTGATCCAACATATGGTTGTATTCAGTGGAAAAGACTTTACTCTTATTAATTGTTTGCAGTTGTCTTAGAAGATGAATTATTTTCCAATTATGTGTAATCCATAGGGGTTTTTGAGTATAGGAGTATCAAAACCAAGGAAGCAAATACTTGCCTGGCTGGAAAGAAATGCTATCTCCTGGCTTATGTTTTGTAACTCGTAAGAAGAATTCTAAATAAATAAATCAGTAATGCTTGCTCTTCATTGCCATGGGACTGGGAACTGCTAGATAGGAATGCATAATACTGGTTCACAGTGGGCAACTCCTCTATATTTGTTACTTCCATATGGCATCGTGATGTCGTAACAAGTGATGATTGTAATGAGGGTGGCATGAGAAGGAAGAGAGGCAGTCTACCTGATTACAGTCTTTTTTCCCTGTGTCGGTTCCCTCCTCTCTCTGGAAAGAGTTTGTTTCCTTGAAAACATCCGATTCTTTGGGCACCTTTGAGGAGTCCTGAGTGCTGCTGAGGGGCCATCTATTTTTATGCCCCTTTCTGAAACTTTAGTTTTAATACTTTCTCCTCACTGCTGTTCTTATTTTTGTGTTAACTTCTTGGAAGCATTGTACCTGCATCTCAGCAGAGGGGCAGCCTTGGGACAGTTTGCACTTTCTGTGGGTTCTCATAGGCATTCAAACGTTCTGTCTGCCCCTTTATTCAGAAGATTATTACTAGTAAAATTTTTAGCAGGTGTCCTAGTTCGATACCTATGATCCTTTGCTGCAAAAATTATCTGTGTAAATGTTTACTCGGAAGAGCTGTAGAACTCACAGCTATGTGGTTGTAAACCTATTCGTGGTGTAGTAATAAATACCTTGTGAAAATAATGGAGTTTTCATAAGACACAATTTCTGCCACCTCCACTGTTAAATCTTTCCATAGATGTGGGGAGAGACTTGGAGAAGTTTATGAATTGACAAGTTTTACCTGTACACTGTAATTCTCTATGACATTGATGAGAATTTCTGTGGCACAGAGGAAAAGTTATTTTTGTAATAGAAAATATAAAATTGTATTTTCATATTATGTCCACTCAGTGTAATTCTTTCATGACGGGAAGAGACAAATGCAGCTGCTGCACTAGTAACGGACGAATGAATGGCAGTGTCTCTCTGCTACAGAGAATCATTTACTGTTGCCTTTTTTTTTTAATACCATTTTTAGAGGAACAAATTGCAAATTTTAGGTATAAATACTTTATGAACAGGACTTTGGGACAGCTGTAGTAGTCATCACACCTGTTTCCCATAAGTTTTTTACTCCATGAGCTGGGCAGTGGCTTATTAAAATGATATTGTTGAGTACATTTTTATAACTATATCTTTTTGTGAACATATATAACAGATGGTGTGTATATGCACATACTATCCATTCTAAATTTAAACACAGTGACAATGCAGAGATATGTGTACCTTTTCTGTTTCATGTCTGACACTGTCATGTACATTATCTATTAGATTTATTTCTGTAGTACGGATTAATTCTGAACATGTAGAAAGGTCTCTTCCAACCCAAAGTATTAAAAAAAACCCCACATGTAACTGGACCAAATTAAGACTACTTTTTTCCTCTTTAATTCTCTCTTTCATTTCTCTTTTATGTGCTCTTAAAAGCAGTCTTTCAAATATTTTACTTAAGAAATTATTTTACTTTAGCCCACTAATCTTTGACTGTGATTATAATTTAGGTTCTCCAGTCAAAACTAATGATTTTAGAGTAGATAATGTCTTACTAAACAGAATGTTCTTTCACAGATATGTTTGTGTTTCCCTCATTGGACTTTTTCTTTTTACCTTCCCAGTCATTTAGTTAAGTCAGCACTTCCTGAACATCAGCAATCATTTTCTATAATACCTAGATACAGATATATATATCAATACATATTAACATCAGTTTGGTTTTGTACCTGTTTCTTCTCTTAACAGATGAAGCACTGAATACAAGGTGTATTCCTAGAAATGTTCTGGCATGTAAATCAGAATATGAGATAATGATTTGATAACTGGGGGTTTTTTCATGTTACTTCTAAAACTTGTCAGCTCTTCCTTCCTATTTGTCTCTTATAAAGGGATCTTCAAAAATACCAGTTTGTGTGCCCAGGGAAAACTTTAACCATATGCACTCTTGTTCTTTGGGTAAGGTAAACCTACATGAAGTACAAAAGTTTGCAGCATAAAGTTATGTCCCATCATGAAGGTTTAAAGCCAGTGATTGTTGTAGCTGTCGCAGTCTGAAGATAAAAACTTGTCCAGGTTGTAGGAGAGCTAATACTTTTATTAGGCTAATAGACAATGCTTTTGAACAAAACCACACCTACTTTTTTCTCTAGATCCATGAATTGTTCTAGTAAAATACATTACTGGCCCATAAAGTATCCCATTGTTTATATGACTGCTTTTTTCTTTTATCTTGCCTTCTGAGAAAAATCTAAAATGAATGTTTTCTCTAGTCCAAAGATGCTATTTTTTAAAACAGAAACATAAATTTTATTTTTAAAAAAGATCTAGTTTCTTTCTCATCTCCCTAATGTACCATTTCCTTACTTTAAATTGGGATTCAAATTTCTTGGGTCAGAGTGGGATTGAGATCTAAGGATTCCAGTCTAGCACTGGCTTGCTTCTGTGAGCAAAATACAAAAAAACTGGTTCATGCTTTCAATCAGAGAGCTTATGGTAGCAATTACCTATCTTTGACAATCCTCATTATTATGAAACTGTCATTTCTGTATTTGCTTCTCACATGTCTGATTCTGTTGATATGAATAGTCTTAATGATGAGGTGGGAGCTATACGTGTAAGTGAAGCTTTATAGTTTGATTTGAGTGGTATTTTGTATGTGTAAATACTGATAATGTTGTACTATGACCTGTAGGCTCGCTTCTCAGCATGACTAAGGAAGCCTGCTAGACCAAGCTAGGAGGACTACCATTTTGCCATCACATGTGTTGATTTAGGAAACTTTCCTTGCTGTTAAATTTTAGTAACCTCCATCAGCTGTTAGTAATGTTACTGACATGCCTCAGGTCTGGATGTGCATTAGGGAACAGTGAGCCATTTAAAATTTCCTGGAGACCCTGGTCTTTGAAAGCTGGTATGATATACTGGGTGTCTCTGAAAATCAACACCTCCCCTGGCAAACCTACAAAAGCATTGTATGATGTTAATTTATTGTCAAATACTGTGTGCCTTTATTATTGGATTTAATTATATTGCATAAACACCAAACAAATATACACCGTTCCTTGAATTTTTTAATTGTATTTGATTTGTTGCACACAATTTTTTAGTTTTTTAGCTGTAGGGCTTTTTCCTTAAGATGATAGTATTTCTCCATTGTGAATAGTTAGAAAATACTTTATTTTCATAGCAAACCACTAAACCAGATGTTAGCTTTATCCTGTGATTGAAAATAGCATACAGTTACAGAAGCATTTCTATCTGAGAAAACTGTATTTTTTCGTCTGGAATAATTTGAATAAGATAACCTTTGTTCAGGTGAACTTTTTATGATTTGTATTTTTTTGCAATACAGGTAAAACTGAACAGAATTTAGTGTGAATATTTGACACATTATAAATATCTTGTATTTATATTTTTAATGAGTTTACGTTCTTGGGAATTTAATTATATGGATGGTGCTATTGTAAGAAATTCAAGAAGGAATTAAAAGACAGTGGTAGAATAAACCTTATATGACAAGCATTCAGTATTTACAGCTTATGTACTCTCATCATCTGGGAAATAAGTTGTTTCAGTGGCTCCTAGTTGCCACTTAAACACAGTATTAATAAAGAAAAAATAGTTTTTTCAAGGGGATGAAGTGGAACAGTTTTTGAGGTACTATAAAACCTGCCATTGGAAGAAAAAAAAAAAAAGGAAAGTCACTTTGCTAGGCTTACAGTTTCTCACCATTTGACTACAAAGATTTTATTAAGGAGTTGTAGGGGAGATCAAAATGTGAAGAAGCAGTATGTTTTGAAGGTAAAATATGAACAGATGCACTGGACAATAGGAGGGCTGCATAAGGCAGTCTGCAGGTGTACAGAGCAGCAGGAGGTTTACACAAGTCAACATTCATCTTCATTCTGAAAAATACAGTAATAAAACCTGAAAGAACTACATTAACATCTTTGTAATAAGGAAGTCATTAATTACCACTGAGTTACAGTGCATTGGGGAAGACTATAAAAAACCCCACAGTTTACTTCTATACCAAAGTTTAATATTGGTGGGGATATAAATGATATACAGTTGTTTATGACAGAAATAAGACTGACCATGTAGAAATATGGACTATAATTTATTTTCCTCTATATCTGTGAAAGTCTGAAGGATGTTAATGGTTAGCTCATTAAAGCATTACTCACATGAGTAATTTTACTGGAGTCCTGTATTAACCACCGTAGCATAGTGGAATAGCTGTCCTCTAAACTGGTTACTTTAAAGATGAAATTATTTTTGTGTATATGTCTGAATTTGTTGGTGTGGAGGTAAAGAAAAGAAAACAAAACAGTGAAATTGTAAATGTTTTAACAATCACTGACTAAACTCCAATGCTTTACTTCAGAAACATTTGTGAAAGAACAGGCCTTGTGATTTTAAAGAGTCAGCTCCAGCTTTTGGGCACAAATATTTCCTTAGGGTACTGCATATTCCATGACTATATTAATTCTCCCTTAGGAGAATAAAAAGTCAATATTCATATGGTACTGCAATCCAAGCCAAAAGGCCATATGGCTTTTGTTCTGCCATTTTTTAGCAGATAAAAATCCTGTTGAGTTGAATGAGACTTCAGTGTACAGAGACATAAAGCATCAGTCTTCATGGCCATAATCCAATAAAGCTGTTTAAAAGTGTAAGTAGATTCACATGCATGGAGTCATGGCATAAACATAAGCAAGAATACATTTATAAGTTGCAAAATTGCTTCCAGGAACCAGTCAGCTCTCCAAAAGTTTACAACTTGGGTTTACCTTGAAAAAAAGTGGAAAATAATTTTCTTTTTGAAAATGTGTTTCCATTGAAACTAGCTTACACAAAATTATTTAAATATTGTCAACACTTAATTTCAGAGAAACTTAAAAAAAAAAAAGCGCGGGGGTGTGTGGGGTGTGTTGACCGGATGGAATTGCTGTATTTTGACATTTGTTGTCGAGGTAATGTTAAACAACTACAGCAAATTTGGAAGGTCAGTTAAGCATAGCTCAGTCACTTATTAATGTGACATGTAAGATATCCTTGCATATCCTGGCTTGTATGTGCCACACTAAAACTTTTTTCCTCTTCTATTGCTGTCTGGCAAGTGAAAAACAAAAAAACCCAACTCTGCCTCTCATAAATTCCTGTATACCTGTCACCTTGATATTTGAACCCTGCTGCACAGTCTTTCCAGTGACCCTACCTCTAAAGACCTGTCAAAGTCCTCGATTATATTGTCTTAAAGAACTTGTGTAAGATTAGTAAGGAGTTAGGGAGGAAATCAGTAATGTCCATACGCATGCAAGCAGAGTGAGAACTCTGTGAAAATTCTGTCTTTGTTAACAAATAATTTTTAAATGGTAATTATTAGGAAACAGGGGAATATTATCTGTATTCGAACAAGGAAAACCCTGGGCTGATAGTTTAGATTCAGTAAACGGAGGTTACAACAGTTGTTAGATTCGCTAGACTTGCTTCTAATAAGTGAAAGGATAGAAGATTGTAAATGATAGAAATTCAGTGGTATTGTTAGCATTTTTTATTGCTAAAATTAAAGCAATTTATTGTAGCACTAGTTTGTAGTGTGTAGTGCTTGTAGCTTTTTCAAAAAAGAAAGTTCATAAACTGTGACAAGTACCTGCTGTTGTTCTTTAGCACGTTTTGGGGAGTTTATCACAGGATGTTAGCTGCTTTGTTCTGAGCTGTAAAGCTACACTGGAAAGGAGCTAAATCATAGAGCGTGTTTCCTCTCTGTATAGTGATTTAGTAACAATGGAACAACGCAGCTATGTATTTGTCTCTGACTTCTATATTGAGTATCCTTACCACAAAAATAGAAAATTCGCCAAAATAATCTTAAAACTAGTATTTGGTTGGAACTTTGTTCTTTAGATGTTACTACAGTAATAAAAATGTGCCACAGTGTGACAACTGTGTTTTAATCTGCATGAGTTATAATTATAAATCCAGTTAAATTACAAACTTGTATCCCCAAAATCATACTGGTTTTTATTTGGTACCTGCAACTAATCCCAATATGCTATTCAAGTAGAACAACTTCTACAGAGTTGTGGGTTCTTTGTCTTTTGTTTCCCTCTCCCCTGCAAAGGGCTCTGAAAAGCCTTTTGGGACAGTGTTCATTGGGTTCAAAGTAATTCTGGAAGGCATAATTCTAGTGATTGGCAACAATTCCAGCTCTGTGAAATCAGACTGTCTACGACAGAATGACTTGCAAGAAGAGTAATCAGAGAAAGACGTTTTTCAAAAATATGGCTCTTCATTCCCCTCCACGCAGGGCATGGTAGCTGCAGCAAAGGCTGCATCCAGCTCTATAGTGTAGTTTTCTTCTAGTAAAACAGCTGTCAGGGACTCAAGACTTTACATTGGGTGCATGTTATCAACAGCAGTACACCTTCCCTGCTCCTTTCTTTTAAACATGTTTAACCATAACGCTGTATCCCATTATGCTACTGCCTTCAGCAGTGCTGGAGTTGGGTCTTTTAAATGGTGTTTGAACTGATTACAACTCTGAATGTAATGCATAGGCACCTTGTACCCTCTCTTGCCAGATAACAAACTGAAGCTTCACTAACTAACCTTTCTACCTTTTAAATTCAAGAGTTTTAAACTTCAGTAATACAGTGAGATTTCTATACAGGCTTGAAGGGTTACTTGACTGTGTGTAGACACCAAAACACATTTTTAAGCTCTGACAACCAGTGTATCTCCCTTATCTGTCTCAGCATTTACATCTTCAAAGAACTCCAGCAGGTTCTTTTTCTCACGCTCATCTTAGTCTGTAATTTCCTTGGGCATCTGTTGAGTGCTTCCTTAAACAGTGTTGATGCTTAGTGTTCATCTCTCATCCATGATCAGTCTTGAGAGTATTTTATGTGTGAGTGAAAGAGATGGTTTCTGTAAAACCTTATCTCCCCAGCCTTGTTAAAAAAACAAACCCAGACGAAAAATTTACATGGAGAGAAGTTTTGTATTCCTTTTAAACATTCAGTAGCTCAGTACGGTTCTGTTTCTTTAGGGAGTTGATGGCAGGAACCATATTTAAACAGCCTTCTTTGGCAAGAGATTTTATTTTGGTGATTTTCTTACTGCAATAGCAGTGACTTTGGTTAAGTGAATCTGAAGCTGTTCAGTACTGTGCAGTTCACAATTCTATGTCAGATTTATGGTGCTTTGTTTTTTAAACCAGTGCCTTAACTTGATTCAGCATAAACTGCAGTTCTACAGTCTTTCTTAAAGTCAGTCTATATTATGAGGCTTTATGGTGAAAAGAGTCTCTTCTTGCATATGAAGTAGAGGGACTTAAATAAATGGAGCACTTAATAAACCAGAGTGCAACCTGTAGAGGTGTGGATAAGCTAAGAATAATTGGGATTACTGTGAAAACATTTGCGGTAATTCTTGTTGGTTTAGACATCTATATGACCTATATAATATACTTGATACAGTGTAATCTATAAAATACAAAAGAACTTCAGAAAAATCATTTCTAGATAGCTGCATTGTAAGGCTGGGAAGGAAATTGAATTTCACATGTATGAAATTATAACTCATTATAACTGTTAGGATAATCAGATCTATTTTTATCCATTTTATTTGCTCTCTGAGTAGTTTGTTAGCCATCTCTACATTGTCCACTGTTTTGGACACAGGCATCCATATTTTTTCCTTCTGTGAATTTCCATCAAAGCACTTTAATTGATGCACATGTCTCTTCATGGACTGCCATTAACACCATGCATGCAGCATAATAGAAACAGGGTTAACTGACTCCTAAGTGATCAGGAACCATCTTCATTAACATATTTTGGAGAAGGCAAACCCCCAGGGCCTGCCATGTTGGAATGGCCCTGTAGTTGACCTAAAAATCTCTGACAGACTAAAACTGCTTTTGCTTCTCTGTTCCTGCTATGATGACATGCACAGAACTGTGATCTTAGTAATGTGCAGTATATGTGGAAACAAGAAGGACTTGTAGACCAAATATAGTCTTTGCCTTGCCAGTTTGCTGTCCCTCTTCTCGAGATCAATGGTGTCACACTTTCAGTGCACAAAAACACCAAATAGAAAGGGTGAAATCTAGACCCCAGTGGCAGGATCCTCTTGATTTCAGTGGAGCAAGGATTTCATACCTGATCACAGTCTGTTGGCAGGCAGAAATAATCCTGAACTGGAGGGATCGCTACTTTTAGGTCTCTTCAGCAGTCCTGTTTTGAGTAGTTTCCCTTGATTTCACTGGGAATTATGCTTGAGGAAGAAGAGCTGAGTGGAGGCTGCAATGCAGAGTCTTGTATTGCACTACTCATCTGGGTAGGAAAATGTTTCTGTAAACTTGGAGAGTATGGTCTTCAAGGTAAGATTGATAGTAAAGCAATCTCATTTTGGTTGATCTCTTCATATACTTGAAGTAGCATGTGCAAATATTTCTAATGGAGTCTTAGTTGGTATACAAATAGCTTTTTTTTTTTTTTACAGTATCTAGAAGTGCTTGGTTTAAAAGCAGTGCACTAAAAAAATTCCCACATTGAAAGTTAACTTGCTTTTCTCTTGAAATATAATTTAATCTTCCAAAGCTCAGTTATGTAACATTTCATGAATGATCTTATAAGTCTGAAAGACTGCTGTTAACAAGATGGAATGGTATTATTCCGGTGTATACAATTTATCAGTGATTTATGTAAAAATATAATAACCCATCTTCCCTCCCATTGCTATACCTAGAAGGCCAAGAATTGTGGAATGTTGTGAATCCAAGAGATGTTTTTCAAGATCTGCTGTGAATGAATTGCATGGACTACTGTCAGGCATGCTCTTGCCCATTTTGCTCCAATTTGCAGCCTAAAGAAGCTACCAAGGATCTCATTTTTTGCCTACTTCTTGAACCAGTATGAGGTAGCCAGTAGAACTTCTCTGTGTGTTCAAATCTGTTAAAATGCTTTCACCACAAAGTGGAGAGGAAACTCCTGGACAGAAGAGGCAGCTGGGCTTTGCACGTGACTTCTAGGGTTCAGGGTACAGCGGGACAGCAGATATGGCCTCAGTGTGGACTGAGTGGCACCTGAAAAGAACAGAGGTGAGGCAGTGAGGGCACTTTCCTGAGAGGCCAGTAATGATGGGGTAGTGTGGGACAGGAAGCAATAGCCTGAGCCTTGGGACAGTGTGGCTGGAGAGCTGTCAGGTTCTCAGATCTCATACAGGAGCTCTCTGCTAGCACAGTTCTGGGTTTTGTTTGTTTGGTTTTTTTTATTTAATTTTTCTTTCCCTCCTCTTTTTGAAGATGTTCTAAGTTGCTGTTTTGCATAGTGTTAAATCACAGCTTTCCCAAAGGGCTGCCACTGTCTTATCTTTTTGTATGCTCACCTGATGGAAAAGCTGCAAAACTCCTGTTATCTATCAGTAGCAAATATAATCACCCATCTTCAATACACACAGCAGATTATTTATTTGGACCATTAATGGTTGTGATTTTTTTAGTGGGAGTGGCTACCTGCACGTTTCAGAAAAGTACCATCAAGCTGATCCAGCGTATATTTGTGGTAATCTCTGTGTTGGCCAGTATTAGGGACTGAATCAGGGACTTCCAGCTTCAGGACCAAGTATATGAATTCTTGTAACTTAACCAGAGAAGCAGGATCTGTAGTTCAGAATGCCGAGGAGCTCCTTCAGAGGAGCAGGTGTAATGTAGTGGCATTGCTGGCTTACACATGCATGTCCAGTCTTCTGCTATGCAACAGATGTTAATAGTTCATATGAAAGTGATGTGAGCCTTGACTGCTGATAAATTTGCCCTTTGTGTATTTGGAGTGATTTTCTGTTCCTAATCAAAACATGTATGAATGTGAAACGCTTTGGAGGCAACTTATCAAGGTGTATTCAAAATTAATTTGAGCCCCAAACACTTCTGAAGTCATCTTCTTCTTGTCATTCCTACTTTTTTCTTTACTGTTGGTGGATAAAAAAATATAATGCTGCTTCTCACAGTTCTTTTAACTTGCAGTTATTTATAGTCTTTCCAATAGACATTTACAATGTATTGTTTTATTTTGCTCTCCGTTATAGTCCTGACTGAACCTTTAAATCTAAATGTTAGTGGAACTGTATTTTAGAGTCTTTGTGGTTCAGGTTGTCCAAAAGCCAGTGAAATCACAAAATCATGTCAAATGTGACCAAAATGTGGGATAGATATGGGCTCATGTAAGTGTCTGAAACAATTCTTGAAGGTACAATATACAGCAAAGATGCACGGTTGGTAAACTGTATGCAGTGCATATAATTATGTATAAATTTTCATGAGAACAAAGTGAGTTAGCACTTAGTGCAAATAATGGAGCAAATGGATTATTTAAAATGCTCATTGAAATGGAAAATATTTGAACTTTTTTTGGCCTGCTTTTCCTTTTACAGTTCATCCCTAAAAATGCCTGAGCAGAGTTTTCAACCATGTTGCTGTTTTTAATGTATGTAATGTACTTGTAGTTTATTTACCACCAGTAGTGAAATCGAAAGTATAATTTATATATAATGGAAATACAGGAAAATGTACATGGATATCTGTGTATACTTACTGTTTAGTTGAGAAACTACAACTTTAATTAGTCTAGATTTGGAAGATTTTGTTTCATTTAATTGCAGCATTGGAGTGGGAGACACTAAACCTGAAATGTTATAAAAGGTTTTAAGTAAATAGATAAATAAATAAAATTATACTCTATACAGGTTTTCCCATATACTTTCCCATACTGAGTGAACTTTCAGGTTATAATCTTTGGAATGGAGTGGCTGAGAGACAGACTTCCAGCTCTCTGGTGTGTGTTATTAAACGAAACTGCAAAATAGACGAGGATGTGATTCATTAGAATTCTCTATGAGGGAAAAAGTCTACCTACAGGCCATTAATATTTGTTCTAGAAATAAATTCTGTCAGGTTGTTACCCACTATTATAGTTTGTGCCTTATATTAATCGATGAATTCCATATTCTTATCGGTACTATGAATGCTGTTAAAAATGTGCTCTCCCATAACTTTAGATAAGCTATATGTAATAAAAATTTATGTAGAAGGGAGTTAATATGTCTTTGATAAAATTATTTAAGCAAGAAAATTTTCATTTTCCAAAATGAGTGGCTTTTCAAGGAAAATAAATTCCTTTGGTCATTATTTTTGGTGAGGAAATAAAAATTTGCAGTTGCAGTAGAATATATTCTCCTTCAAAATTTTCTGGTTCAAAACACCAGTCTGTGGTTTGAGTCGCAATAGTATTTTTCTTTTGGCATTCTGTTTTATATGCTCAGAGCTTTCCATATATTCATCCTTCAGGCTGAAATTTTTCATGGATGACCTTTTCTCAGAGGTGAACTTATTTTTGAATGCAGGAGAAAACATTGCCTAGTCCCTTTACTTATAAAGTTATGGGGAAGATGCAGAAATTTAATCTACTCTCAAAGATTCTTAAAAGTTAGCTTTATGTTTAGTATATCATATGCTTAGTATAGCGTGATATGTGCTTTGGTGCTTTTACGTTTAAAAATTCCTTTTAAAATGGCAGACAATATATACCTTGAGATTCTGTATTACTCTTTGTGATTCAATTCTAAACAATCCCTGAATTTTTAAGGAACCATAATACCCACATTTGAACATAATTTTAAGATAACTTTGAAAGAATTGTCTGTTCCAGTTTTCCCTCCTGGCTGACTCATGTAATACTAATGTTTTAATCACAGCAGCTTCTGCAGTCCGGTGAATACAATTTCTCTTTTAAATAAATTTCCCTAAAGCAAAAAAAGAAGTAATTATTTATCTGTACAACCTGGAAAATGTGGAGACTGTTGTTAATGTTTTGTTTGTTCTTTGATACTACTGGGGTCCTGAATCAGCCAAGCATCTGAGTACCTTTTTCACCACCAATAGGCAAGTATTCCAAGTGATTCCTAAATCATGTCCTTCAAAGTGTTGCTGTTGTAGACCAATGTTTGCAACATGTCTGTGAAAATCGAAGGAATAGAGGGCATAAAGTGCAGAGGGAACATCAAACTTTTTTCTTTTTTCTTTTCCACAGTTCTGAAAGGGTGGGAAATGGTGATGAAATAATGAGCAAAAAATAGCAGTAAAAGGGGAGCATTTGGTAGAAACATATTTGTGAGACTGAAATTTCCAAGAGTAGAATGTGACTCTTGGGTTATGCTGGCAAAACTTCATGCCCTACATATTTTTTTCCCTGAAACTAACTACCTGTCTAAAGACAGCCAGAGCTGGCTTTCCACCTAGGTAATGAATTCTAGGTGGTGTGTTGTGTGTATTTTAAGATGGGACTTTAGAAGCTTTGTACTAAGTTTCCTGGGGAGAAGAAAATGGGCGTATTCTAAAAGCAGGTTGGTTTTTCTTGGTTCTCTTCTACAGATCTGTTTTCTTCTCTCTATCCCAAATCTAGAAAATCTTCCTTTTTGCTTGCTTTCTAACTTCTCTCTGCAAATATCTTCATACTGTACTTGATAAACTCTGTAAACAATTCAAGTTGCCTAGGTCTTGATGTGGGATTATGCATTTTCAGTTATGGTCCTTGTGTCATGCAGACAGACCAGTGTTTTCAAATGCAATAGCCTGGTTTTCCAAACTGCTGGCCATACCTTTTCTCTCACTGAATGGTTGGTGTTGCATGCCTAATACTTGTTATAAATATATCTCACTGACTTAAGACCTTAATGCTTAACTGGCTGACCACACTTGAAAAAAAAAAAAATGCCTATTGAGAACATTGGCAGCAGCAAAGTTCATGAAGTTGCTACAAAAACCGCTATGTATTTGTATGCTCAGGCAGCAAGTGCTGAAAATTCCAAACCAGTTGTGTTACAGCAGGATGGTTAAGAGGAAAATGGGATTTTTTTTTTAACGTGGATTTTAGTAGATTTTAAAGACAATGATGAGTGATAACTGTTCTATACCGTGGTGCTAATTGTAACACGTTGCACAAGTTTGCAATGATAAGATTTTTCTTCCTCATGGACCTATTCTGCAGCCCTCTCTTATGCTGAGTAGTAGTACTATATACTGGCATGTACACATCATGTATGGTCAGCATACCTGCTTTTGATGTGCTGGTCTAGTTGCAATTATTAAAAAATTGTGGCAAGAATTCTGAATGTTCCAATATAGATGTAAATTTAAAACAGCCTGCAGGATAGCTTTGATTTTACACAGTTCTTTAGTTTCTGGCTTGTTAGTGAAATCAGCAGAAACTTTATTAGTGATGTTAAACTGCAACAAAATGCAGTGTGTTTTGACTGATGATGATATTTGTGGACTGAATTTGTATTTTGTGTATAAGGGGTCATTTCCTGCTATTGAATGAAATCAAAGCATTAACCAAGACCTTTCTGGTTTAGGTAAAAGAACAGGATTCAAATTTTAACTTTAGCACAATGTGGCACTGAAAAGATCTTCTACAAGTCTATTGCCATGTAGCTTTGCCACGTTGGGAATAGCAATGTGGAGAGGCAGCAAGCAGAGATACAATTTCACACACCCCCCCCCCCTTCTTCAGTTACCTGAGTATTTCCTGCCATTTGAGACTATGCTGATGACTGCAACTTAATTTTGACCTACTAGTTAAATATCTGTTAATGCTACTCCCACCAAAATCACTTTTTGACTATGATCAGGGAGGGGAAGACATCACTGAGTAGTTGTGCCATTGTCCATCTGCCAAAATTATAACACAGTCACTTCTAAATCTACACAGAAGAATCAAACATGAGCTTTTTCTTGCCACTGTTGCTTCTGGCTTGTGCTGCTCCAGACATTTCAGACATTGTGCTTTTCTCATAGGAGTGGTGTGGAGGGCTCACATACAAATTAAAAGGAATTTTTGAATAATCTTTTTTGCAGAAGATTGTGTACTATCTACCTAGAGTCACTTCGTGTCTTAAAACAGGTAACAACAGACATGATAGGGCAGGCACACTGCTGCAGATTCAACTTAATCACTCTCAATTAAACAATAAACATTCAAGTGAAAATAATACAACTCTGTTCTGTAAGTACTCACCGACTTCAAAATCAAACATAAGGATTCTTTCATAGATAGTAACCCAAAGCTTTTGGAACAGCACATGAAATGTAAGAAATAATCCAGAGATGTTATCTATAGGTGTGATGGAAACATATGCATAAATATATAGTTTACTTTTTCAGTTTTACTTAGGTAAAACTGGATGTGTTTAGTAACTTCTGTAATTATAGTTCATTTATGATTCCTCGCCTAAATAGTCATTGTCTCTCATTACACACATTAAGCTCTTCTGCTTCTCCATGGATAGTTTCCTCAAACAGTAGCCAGAAAAGAATATATATGAAATTCATGGTGGTTTTGGTTAGTAGTCCTCCAGGGCTATGATAAACTAGTAATACTGGAACAAATTTTAGAGCCACTGCTTATGTGGAACTTGAGACATTCAGGTCTTGTGCTTCCCTGCAGCAATTCTGGCTTTCTGTGTCTGTGTTTAAGGCAGAGCTATTTCAGCCAACCCAGTAACTGTATTAGGTGTTTGCCTAATCTCTCACTGTTTTAAGAATTGGCGTAAGGTTTTGCTCTAGCTCCATTGTGTTCTCAGTGGGGTGTACATACCTCTCACTGAAGCCTTACTTCTCTTCTTTTGTCAGTGATCTTGGTTGAAGGCATGAGGGCAGAAAGCCTTGGCTGGGTTTTCTCTAGATAAAATAGATAGAGGAATTTAGGGAACAATACTTCCACTTATGCACTCAAAGTATTTTATTTAGGGAAGTAGTTTAGACTGATAATCAGAACAACATTACTTTTAAGTAAAATTTGATGTAAATATATTTCTAAATCTGCGTAAGTTCTAGTCAATGTTTTTGCAACATTTGCCCAGGGATAGGTCCTCAGCTAATAATCATAAAATCTTAGAATCATAGAATGGTTTGGGTTGAAAGGACCTTTAAAAGTCATCTAGTTCCAACCCCCCTGCAATGAGCAGGGACACCCTCCACTAGACCAGGTTGCCCAAAGCCCCATCCAACCTGGCCTTGAACACTTCCAGGGAGGGGGCATCTACCACCTCTCTGGGCAACTTCTTCCAGTGCCTCACTGCCTTCACAATAAAAAATTTCTTCCTAATATATCATCTAAATCTACCCTCTTTCAGCTTAAGGTCATTACCCCTTGTCCTGTCACTCCATGCCCTTGTAAACAGTCCCTCTCCAGCTTTCCTGTAGGCCCCTTTAAGTGCCAAAAGTCTGCTAAAAGGTCTTCCCAGAGCCTTCTCTTCTCCAGGCTGAACAACCCCAACTCTCTCAGCCTGTCTTCATAGGAGAGCTGCTCCAGCCCCCTGATCATCTTCGTGGACTCCTCTGGACTTGCTCCAACAGGTCCATGTCTAATAATCCTTGGTACAGAGAAGTGACTGCTGGTGGGAAGTGTAATCTTTCGTGTATGTTTTCATCTTCGTCTTGCATTTTTAATAAACAAAAAAACTAGTAAGTGAAATACTATCACCATTTTGTAGCAGTAATAAGACTATCAAGAAATGCAGTGTACCACAGGTTGTCAAAGTTCCTGTCCTTCTGAGTGCATGCCCTAACCATGTATATCCAATAGCCACGAGATAGATATCATAAAACCTTGGACAGCCTAAGGGAGGGGGAGCTGACTTGAAGTTCCCTAGTGGGGATTTGGTGATCACTCAGGATACAGCTGAACCCTGGGGTGATGGCAGTCTACTTCCTGGAGAGTTGGGGCTTTTCGTTATCTAATATCCTTCCTTGCATTCCTGCTCCCCTTTTTGGAGGTTACTCATGTGGTGAGCAACATGGGAGGGGCATTTAAACTGCTTTTAAGTCGCATGCAGTTCAAGGGGCACAGATACCCCATTTGTGTGCAGAGAGACGTGCCTGCATTTAAAATAGATGTGACAGCTGGGGTCAGACAGAAATAAGAACCTAGATATAGGAACACAAATTCCGTTTAGTGTTAACACTGTTTCATTTGTTTGTGAGACAAGCTGGCTTGTCAAGAAATACTTGACAACAACTTTGAAAAATAAATTGGAAATGTTCTTTGTAATGAAAATATTTCAGACCTTCACAGGAGTTTACTCAGGAACTGCAGTCATGCCTAGAACCCATTAAAAAGCTAAACCTATTTGGAATAACAAAGTATAGAAGTGCAGAAGAAAGCAGGCATCTGTGATGAAAAGTTGTAACCACGCTTACTCTTTTTAAGAACTGCTTTTAAAGCTTATGGTGGTCATGTGGTAATGAAAAATGAAGGGAATGGCATGCAGCTTATCCTGGCAAGAAATCAGTAATCAGTGAAGACAGAACTCGGTATGATGCCAAATTACTTAGTTACATTATAATCTCCTACAAAGAGAAAATATTTTGGAGATTCGTGAATATCAGGACCTTCAACCTTCTCTGAATAACCTATTTACTGTTAAATGACTGGAACATTAAGTGCTTGAAAAATAAAAAAATAGGGGCAGCTATATAGCCATTGGACTAATGTAAAATCTGTTGGTCTCAGAGAAGGGTCTGTCTGTTGGGCTTTGGATCAAACTGGATTTAACAGGAAGTTGCCAGCGTTCCTGTTAGTACTGGCCTAAATCCTCACGGACAGCATTTCAGAAGCTTGTGAAAAGAAGAGTTGGAATATAACCCATTCTTTCCAAAACATTCTCAAAAAAATAAATGAGCAGTATTCAGTCAATACATGATGTGCAGTGGGTATAAATCTTTCCAGGCTGCAGTTGAAATCCAGTGTGAAAAATATCTTAGAGTTGAACTGCACAGTATCTGGTTCTATGGGAAGAGTAGTCTAACTGCTCCTGTGTACCATGGAATATGGCTAGCTTCTGTTTTGTTAGGAGAAATTAATTTCACTTCCACAGTCTTTAACTTTTTAATGAATAAATTTTATCAAAATTAATCTGCTTCAGTATTACTACAGTGTTACAGAATTCAGTAGATTTCTGTTCATCCTAGAGTGTCAGAGAAAATGGTAAATTTTTAACATTGCACAATTCTCTGGTACATGAGAGGTGTTCATTTCCCTTCTAGGTCATGACCTACTTAAAACTGAGCAGTGTGATGTGCTTTACATATCCCTTCTAGTACAACCTCAATTAATCTTATTTTTTTCCAATTTCAACATTTGCTGCAATAATTTTCACATGATTGATCACAGCAACCATTAGGGATGTAATATTACAGGATTTTGGAACAAAAAGCTAGTGAGACAACATTATACCAGGTTGTTTTCAATGACAAACTGCAAATAAAAAGTATGATGAGCAGTGATATTCTGACTGTTAGCATCTTTGACCTGTAGATTCAAAAAAAGTATAAATGTTGGAAGAAAAGAACGTGCTTAAAATTTTTGTTCTGACTTTATTATGTAACTTCGCATTTGCAGTGTTTAAATATATTTATAGATCTCTTTTTGGGTCACGTATTTTTGCAGTCTCAAAAGTATTTTCACTATCATAGATGATTTTATGGACCTAATAGAAATATGGATTTAAATTCTCATGAATAACCTTTCAGGTTTTTCCTTGGCTTTGTGAAATAACTGAAGCTCTTTTTAATGTATTGCTATATATGCTTCCAATATTCTTGTTAAATTGGTATTACCATAAAAGATGATACACGTAGGTAAAATCTTTTTTGTCCTTTTTGTATGCCTAGCTTACTCAGAACAAATGGCATAACTGTGCTTTTCCTAGAGTTTTTTAATCTAAATACATTTTAGTGTCTGAATCTGAAATATCTAATTATTCTCTTCCAATTGGAGAAGAGCCCCGGCTGTTTTCACAGTGGCTCATACAGGCATCCTCCTTTTTTGTTTTGTCTTTTGGGTGGCAGAGTGGTCTCAGGAAGTGTTAGATGGCCAGACTGTGCTGAACCCATTGGCTCCTGCTGCTTTGCAGCCCCTTCGTGTTGGTGTGCATTACACAGGCTGAGGACTTGACTTCCTCTGTCCGGCAGAACAAGAGGAGATATGAAAAACTTTTCTTCTTCCTATAGAAGTCTAAAGAAGATAGAAATGGAAGATTGTTTGTCTCCCCTGTAACCCCCACCCCTTCTTTAATCCTTGGCACAGTAGCTAGGAAATATTGTAGGATACCCTTGGCAACCATAGGGAAATAAAGCTCAGTTATTAATGTGCAGTTGCTAAGGAGCCCCTGATAGCTTCCTAGCTGTCATGACTGGGACTACAGGGTTTGTTCTTTGTCCCTGTACATGAATCTCCCCATCTACTACTCAAAAAGATAGCTACCTCCCTCTTTTTTTCTCCTCCTCAGAGTTGCTGAATGGTCCGTTGATATAGAAAAGGAGAGCATAGAGCTACAAGAGAAATAAGAGTAGTTGCATGGCACCATGAAGAAGCTGCTAGGTGTGATAAGGACTGGCTTTCAGATCTGTGGAAGAATGGATTCCATGGAGAATTGTTACACGGCTGAATGAAGGTGTTTGTAAATTACAGGGTTGGAGCCTGTACTCCTTGTTAAAACTTTGAACTATTTATTAATGTATGTATTATATGTTGACAGAGTGTTTTTCTGATGGAGTACTTTAAGAAGAATGCCCTTATATAAGGTATATTACCTATCAATCATTAGATTTCATAAATATTTTGTTGTCTATATATTCAATAATGCATATTTTCATTAGTTTTAAATGTTCAAATAGTTTTAAAATGTTCAAAAATTGCTTAGCTTTACAGCTTGTCAAAGTCACTGATTAAATAGGCATTTTTGGTTATCTTACTGAATGTAATTTTTTATCATATTAACCCAGTTTCAAAGCAATCTGACTCTCATTAAACTAATCAGTAACACATTTTCCATTATTTAATGAAAAATTTCCCAAGAAATGCCAAATGTTTTCCATATATTTTCCTAATTCTTTGTCCTTTTTAGCACTTGTGAAGGAACGTAATATTTAATCTAGTCTGCTGTTACATACTATTTTTAGCTTGAGCCAATGGTAGCTCAACTGTATTACCAATGTAAGATCATCTGGGGGATTTAAAAATGTATGGTGTCATAGTTGTTAAGGGTTGGACTGAAGTCGTGTGCGGGTTAACTGATCTGTTGGGATAATTCTCTAATTTCTAGAGATTCTTTTGATTTTATAGTATTCGTAGAAATACTTTTCTAATTGAAATGCCTGTTCAGTAGTGCTGCAGATATTACTGCTTTCTGTTTAAATGGACAGACTTTTCAAATGTTAATTGATTTAACTTTCCTACCCTTTGTCATCTTTCAAAATGTTGCAGTGATGTAAAATGTGAGATAAGTGGCTTAATACAGTTTATGGTGGGTGTGAAATTTGGAGAGCAGGAAGATACGTGAAAAATGTTCTTTTTGAGTATTATAAAGCGTCATGCATTATGACTAGGGATACACAAAAAATATGTTAAAGTAGAGTTGGTGTAGATGAATTTGTTTTGTAAAATAAAGCAGAATTCTCAATTGTCTTTGTGCACTGGACTGTGACTAGAAAGAGCTGATGTAGTGCATTGCTTTGGGGGGAAGGAAGTTACAGGAAGGTCTTTCTGTTCCTTAGCCATGAATACTTACTGCTGGACTTCTCTGTGGACGACCCCAGCAGAGTGTATGGCTGGCCTGAAAGGACAGACCTTCTGAGATCACCTGCTTTTTCAAGGCAGGTCCTGGTCGTCACTGCCAATTACCACCTAGCTGATTTTTGAAGGCTCATCAGTTTCAGTAAAGCAGTTCGTGACCCTACAACTCTGTGGTATGACATTGTAAGAGAGTAATTATTAGAGATACCACAATGACTAAATGCAAAACTGTCGTGAGCACGATCTAAACATGCTGAGAGGAGATATTTCAGGGTGATTACTGGTTTGGTGTAGATAAAAAAAGACCCAGAGTGGTCTAAACCAATAATAACAGATGTTTGTAAACATTATTTGTCACATGCTTGCAGGGAGAGATTAACAAGGCTTTGAAACCTCTGCTCTCCTTAGAATAGATGAATGCAATGTCTATAATTTGCCTGCCTCCCTCACAAGACAAATAAAGCAAGTAAACAGAGGGCTCTTAGATGAGGAAATTGAAGAGGAGGAGAAGAGGGTGATGGCAGAGGAACATCTTTTAATCAGTGGGGAACAGAAAACACCACTTGACAGGGTATCTGTTGAATTCTACAAAACCTTTAACATTTATTAAATAAGTTCCCTGCTTACCTTTAATCAGCTTGCTCTGCTACTGTTCAGCCTGCATAGCACTAATTACAGCACTCTCGTGATGTATAAAAATCCTCTAGATTAACGATCTGCAAAGCTGTGGTGTGCCAGGGTATGTGGCTGAGTCATGGAACTGTTGTAAGCAGTGTTCTCCAAGAGAGTTCTCCATTAAAAGTTTGAGATATGTTCAAGAGTGTGTGAGAGGTTTTTAGGCCCGGTAGTGTGTTGGGAGCTAACCCTGAGGATTGTTATCATAATATGGAATCCAGAATATGAGTAATAGCTTTCTAAAAGATTATGTGAAAGGTTGGAAGATACATCACTAAATTATTTTAATTAATAATTAAATGAATATTACTGTGATTCATGACTTTTTTTCACAGGTTCTATGTGAAAAAAACACATGATACCTTTCAGCAAACACTGCTGTTCATTTATATTTGGTAAAATTTCTGAGGTTCATCTAGCAGAGACACAAAATGGAATGGATTTCCCATGTAGCAAGGAAATAGAGATTTAAGTACAAGTAAGCAAAGGAATATGGTAGCACACCCCCCTGAATGAGTGCTGGTTCAAACTGTTATGTCTGTGTACAACTGTACAAGAATTGGTCAAGAATCCCAACGCTGTCCAGCTGCATCAGCACACCTTTGCACGAGGCTAATAAACTTAAATTTCCTTTCACTGCTGTCGTCATAAGACAGCCCCAAATATTGATCCTCTGTATCTGGAGGGGCTGTTCTGGGACAGTGAAATTGCTGTGGCATTGGCATGGCACAACACTGTACTTAATGTGTTGAAGTTTCTTTTGGATTGAGGCTGTTATCTCTCTGTGTCTCTGCTGTGGAGATGTATTACCCTGGGTCAGTGCTACTGTGGAGATGTCTGCACCATGCTTCGCTGCACGGGATTAGCATTCAGGCTCTTAAGTAACACTTCCAGGTGCAGTCTAGTGCTCTCTGGAATCATTTCAAACTGACTCGATAAATAAATTTGAGATGCCAACACTACTGAACTAAGGATCCTGAAAACCTGGGACCAAACCACAAGCATTATACTCCACGTTAGGTTGTAATTTAGGAACTTGTTCAGACATAGTGAATGAGAAGAACAGATATGCACACTAAGTAGTTGTTTTTAATGTTGTCTTTTTAGATTTGTGTGCTTCACATGCAGCTTACTCATTAGACTGTAGTTATAATTGCTGTGTATTTTGTAGCATTTAATTTTGTGGCTATGCAAGCTGCTGCATTGAGCAAAACTCACATGCACAGGTCTGTTTAGCCACAAGGCCAGTAGAGCAGAAGCATGGACCCTGTGTACTTCTGGCTTGTTCTGACAACACGCCTGATGTTTTTACATGAGTCTGTACAAGACAGTTATTTTGGGCCTGACCAGAGAAACTGAGATCCAGTTTACTGACCCATAATGAAAACCTCTTTATGCCTTTGTAATGCTCTTCTGTATCTGGAAGATACACTTCCTTCTGTATTGGACGTGAAATCTCTCTTTGCTTAGTCTGATGGAGAGTTGTGATATTTGTTTTCTGTTTGAAAATGTGTGTTCATAGAATGAGAAAAGTAGGTCTGAGAGGAACACAGGAAGTCATCCAGTATCTGTGCATCCCAACCCAGAATTAAAAATAAGTCAGCAATTCCCACATATTTTTTTTTTATTTAAAATATCCCTATCTGTGCTACAACCTCTCTGTACAACCTATCCCAGTATTTCACTATCCTTATTGTTAAAATGTTTCCCCTTTTATTTAATTGCTTTCCTTGCTGTCATTAAATCTGTTATTTATCTACTGTCCACAGTGATCACGGAGAACAGATGATTCACTTCCTTTTTATGTATTTGAAAAAGATCCATAATTCCTGTAATTCTACTCTTTGCAGCCTCAGTCTCTGCAGTTATTACTCTAAATTGAAGTGGTTTTTTTTAGGACTCTTTTGCATGCTCAGTGCGCTCTTCCCTATTGTTTTGAAGAGAGTTTTTGGAGGCAGCAGGGGTTATAATGCCCACAACTATTCACAGCACTTTGGCTCTGGAGTTATCATTGTTAAAGATGATGAAAGGTAACCAGATGTTTCACAGGCTACAATCTATTCATTCACTTCACTTCGATATTTGCTGTTTCAGGCAGGAGAGGGATTTACAAGAGGGCAGTGTATTTGCCTTGCACAAAGCTTGTGAATTCACTATTGTGATTCTTGTTTGTAGGACTGTAATATAGCCAGCAGTTTATTTTTTTTTCAGTTTGAGTACAGGCATTCGTGCATGTTGAAATGTGTGCTCTTTAAATTGTTTTTAGGTTTAGGTCCGGTTTTGCAAGTTATCAAGACTATTTCAGTTTTAATCTTGCCCTTTGTCACCTTTGTGTTCTCTTTCAGCTTTCTCTCTTTTTTTCATAACCTTGGTTGAGAATATTTAGTTTTTCCAGAGGCAGAAAAAAATTCTGAAGAGTTTTATTTGATGCATATTTCCATTTGATAGTGGTCCATTGTTATCTACCCCCAGATGCCTCCACTGCCAATGTTTTTGTACAGTTCTTACACTAGTTTCATTTAGAGCATGTTTTCTGAACCTGCTTTGAAGAACTTTCTTGGTGATGGGGTTAAAAGCCATGCTAGAGAAATGATGTATGTTATCGTGTACTTCTTTTAGTCATGTGCCAGTGGCCCTATTATAGAAAGAAATGAGATTGACTGAGCCAGCCCAAATTAGCTTTAATTCACTTTTCACTTTTTTCTTTTTGGTGCTTACAAATAACTCTGTCCCCCCTCCCCCCCGAATTACAGTTAGATGTCTATTGCCTTACTCTTTCTTGTTTTCCTCTTTTTAAGGAATACTTACTTTTAAGGATATTTATTTTTTCCTAGTTCTCTACTTACCTCATTAATACTCCAGTAGGGTCTCAGTTGAACCACTTAGGACTCTCAGGCTTGATCAGGGTGTCATGGGATGAAATTAAACAGGTTTAGGCAATTTGAAAGCTGTCAGGCTTTAATGTGTTCTTTTCCAATATTAATCTGAAATCTTACTATTTTTTTTTCTGATTTTAATTAATGATTGCAACTGATCTTTCAAGTCAAGTCTGAAGAAAAAACCAAGAAAGAAAAGAAAAAAAAGCAGTAAACATTTTGTCTTTCACAGTATAATCTGTCTCTAGAGTTTTCACTCTAGTGCCCCAGTACTTCTTTCATCATCCTCCTACTACTTCAGCATTTCCAGAATCTCTTCTTGCTGTGTTTGGTGTCTCTGGCTAATTCTAGCTCATTTTATGTCTTGCCAGTATTGATTTTTGTCCTTTATGGGTTTGTGATATTCTTTTAAATTTGATTGTAGTAATATGGCCTAGTTTTATTTTGGATAGGCTGCCTTCATCCTTCCAAGAAGGTAAAGAAATATTTGAGGATTAATCCATTTGGTCTTTTTCTCTCCATTTCCCACATTGTGACTGCTTGTCATAGTCATCTTTCTTCGAGTCCTTTCTTTTTAGTTTGCTAAAATAAAAAAGTAACCAAAACTATATCATGGCAGAGTCAAATGGCATCCTGCATACATATGAGGGTATAACCTAGATGCAGAAAGCAGCAACAGGTTGTACCCTGTGGGCTTTTTTCTCTGATGTGGCAAATACCAGAGTCAAATTAGGTTGCAGATGAATCAGTGGTCATTAGTATGAGAAGGAAAGCTTGTAGTCTTTGGGGATGCAGAAACTGGACCTGTGACTTGCCTTGGTCTGTCGAAGAAAGTTTAGCAGTGCAGGAATAGATTAAGAACTGTACTGTAAGCTATTTGGAAGTGAAAAACGTAATGATGTCTGACCTGTAAAACTTGTGCTGAAATGCACTAGCCCTGAAGCATTTCTAGCAGGATTGGTAAGTGGAGATAAAATGCCTCCAAGATGCAACACTCTGAGCTCTTTCTTTGTCTAAATGGTAACAGGTGTCATGCATCCACCAGAGAATTATTTCATTGAGAACTCCAGCTCCTTGTTAACAACTGTGGAAGAAAACCATGGATTACAGTGAAAACAAACAGGACTTGAGTGGGTTTTTGGAAGGTTGGCTAGTGAGTGGAGCAGGTCTGGTGTCTATGCTCAGCTCTGCTGCTCACCAAACAACTTCTGTTTTTCAGTGTAATCCCAATCATCGTACAGCAACAGCAGTATGGAAGAGTTGTAAGTCATTGTATAATCAAGTGTTAGTATCTCCTAGATTTAGTAGCTTCTTTGTTTGAGCTTAGTAGCCTTATTTCTAGTGGCACTCTTCCTCAGTGGACTTACTTGTTTACTCATTCGTACATGTTTTTGCGTGGCACTGAAGCTGCTGCAACAAATGAGATATTTTTGCTGACTGTCCTGAGTAAATACTTTTGATAGTTAATCTGAGAAACCAGAACTGTTCAGAAGTTTTCTGAATTAAAATTAAGTGAAAATGAGTTAGTAGGATCTGGTTTTTTCCACACGTTATCCATTGAAGTACTTCTGAGTATGGTAAGTTGTTGGGTTGTTTTTTTCCTTTAATGATTTAAATATTGTGGGTAGTGCATTGCACCATGGCTGTCCATAAGGCTTCCTAATGAAGCAGTAGCATAATGTAATTTAGTTGCTGTAGCTTATCCATTTGATCTTTAGTGTGATAGTAAACTGCAAATGCAAAAGTATAATATTCTTCAAAGCAAATCCACATCACTTAGAGAATTGCAGATGATGTATAGAGAAGTAGTTCTGTACAGCTATTATTCTAATCACTCTTATCCTCCCTCAACTGAAAGTTTCACCAAGCAACTGCAAGCAAAGAGGTTTCAGAAAGTTTTGCAGCATTTAAGAATGGAGTGTTGAGTCCTACAGAAGTTAATCTATTTATGCTAGTGTATAGAACTATAATCCTGACCAAAAAAAAAAAGTAACTGTATCTGTAAATCTGGAGATCCTGTGCACTAATGTGAAAGTGGAAAATTACGGGAATTTTATGTTGAATATTTCTGGATTTTTATATACAAGACAGGCTATGTTAATTACACCATCTTGGCTTTCTCATAATTACCATCATGAATTGTCTATTCATGAAAAGCTGAGTGCATTCTATTGATTTCAGAGTGAAAATATCTGTTTTTTCTTGGCTGATCAACAGAAAGATGATAAACTCATTGCCTGTAATTTTTCTAATGGGCAATCTTGCTTTGTGGTTTGTACAAGCTGTCAATTTGAAGCCTTAGATTCCTTTTAAAAACTAAATCTTTAATCTTTTCTAAAATAAACGAATCGGGCAAATTCTGATAAATGTCTTCCATCTAAGTGATAAAATGATTTTTCTTTTAGGATTCATTACTGACTAGGACGACTTGATTAATCTTTGATTTTTGGCATATGGTATTTGAACTGTTTGGTCCAAGGGTTATATACCAGTATATGGAGCCTTAATTTGAAGACTAGAGGTTTGAATATGAAAATTTTTCTGATGATTAGAGATGACATGTAACAGCTGTTTTCTGTCTTTCCAGCAATCATCTCTGTCCATTTATTAGTCTACCAATGCCCACATCATGGTATTTTAAATTAAGCAGAAAGTATATCTCTAGTCCCATGGAGGTTGGTGACGTCACTCGTGATTTCATTTAGATCTATGTAGTCCTTTGCTGAATCAAAACCTAAGAGGATGACTTCAGTAGAGGGTAGGCGCTAAGTCTCTCATGAATCAGGTCCCTTTGGTATCTTATAAAAGTTATTTCTAAAAAATGTTCCTTGTGGAAAACGAATGAGTTTTAATGACTGAAATAGTTTTTCCTGGTGTTAAAGGATACATAGATAGTCTGTTGGAAAATTCTGTACCTCTCCCTGGAGAGAAATTGCAGAATAAATTATTACTTAAGCTAACAATAAAGTTTGAGTCAATTCTTTGAAAATAAATTATTCCTCATTTGAAGGTCATGATGTGGCTGCTCCTGTTTCCAGCTCAATGATTAAAAGCTTAGTCATCCTCTTCAATTTCTCCTGGACTGGTGCCCTGTGTATAAGAACCAAGTCTGAGCTCGACAGGGACCAACAGGCCAGTACATTGGTCTGTGTATTGATAAGGAGCCTTTTTAGAGAGCAAGATATTAGTAACATTTACTTCTTGGTTTTGTTCTCTTTAAGAAGCAAACTGCTACATTTTGGAAGCAATTTTTCTTTGCACATCAAAAGGAGCTAAAACTTGTTTTACTGATTTGTGCTCTGAAGGGTGGTTGGTTTTGGTTGTTTTTCCACCCCCCACCCTTTTTTTTTCTGATCACAGACTGGTTTTCACTGAGAAGTGAAAGCTTAGGAAATTCTTCTAATTAGAGAAGAAAAGTGTTCAGTTGTTGGAGGTCACAGCTCTCACTGATTCTGTAGCATTCTCTGTTAACCTCATCCATGTGCAACTTGGAGCAAGCTGGAGCTCAGCGAGTTTCCATTCCACGTGTGATTTTTCAACAGTTAGAAGACAACAGAAAGGAGCGCTTTAGACAGGACAGAAGGCTGCTTTGAGCTGCACCTTTGCAGAGCTTTCTGAAAGCTACTAATTAGTCCCTGTAGGTTTCATTTAAGTGCTGAGTAGTAATGTTAACAGGGGTTTGCATGCTGTGGTATTCTTCAGGTACAAGGTCTCAGGGAAAGGAGGAGGAAAACTACCATCTCTATTGGAAGAGTTAAGCAGCCTCATTTGGAAGCAATGATAATTATCCCATCATTTCTGGAGGGGAGTCAGGAGTGTTGCATTTCCTCCAAGGTGACAGCAAGCCACAGATCCTAACCTCTCTGGCACAACCAGTTTGACCCAGAATTTCCACTTGGTGGAGTACCCTTTTATTCAGGCAGCGTGTGAAGCACCATCCTCTTGCAGTAGTGCTGGCCACGTAGCAACCAGTGGGGCAAAAGGTGCCTAGATACATTAATTGCACAGATAATGAACTTTTGCTCCCCTTATACGCTAGTTGGATATGTAGTTTTCTCATGCAATTTTCTGGTATGTATATCCATTCATACCACTATTTTTGCCATTTACTGAAACTGCAAGTTTAGCCGGGTCAGATAAAATGTGTATTTTGGTTTTGCTAGTTACTCTCTAATTACTGTAAACTGTCATGATTATCATCACTGGAATTCTCAATACATAGTTTATGTACTTATTGGCAGACAGCTACACATCTCATTCTCTCTTTTGAAGGTTTCTCACTAAAATCAGAAAATTTCCTTGCAATATAGCAGCTACTGAATGCAACATACAAATGCTATGGAAAAAATTTGTTATGATAGAAAAGAAAATGTTCTCATAGAGATATTACATGTTTTTTCTCTTGATTATCTGAAGAGACTGTAATTATCAAAATTGTTTTCCAGTGGGAATTGTTATTATCTGGTTGGATTTTTGGCAGCTTCCTATTCTTAACTGTGGCATTAACAGGCTGAATCAGCAGCAGACTCGAAGATATTTCACAAATCTGAGTTTTTAATACAGTACTCAAGAGTTTGAAATGTTTTGCATTTGGGACATTTTTCTGTGCTGAAGTGATTGATGAGACTGATTTTAAATCTAGAAATTGTCTTTCTGTGACTGCTTAACAAGGACAAATGATTTTTGTCTAAGAGGAGGAGTGTCTAAAAAGCAGGAAAATAGGTAATAACAGACATTCCACAGCTGTTGTGTGGGTGTTAGAAGTTGAGTAAGTATACAGAATGCAGGTGTATGCATTTGTTAAATATCTTTTTTGGGTGGGTGGTTGGTGGTTTTTGTTAGTGTATGAGTAGCACTTTAATGGAAGAATATTTTCCATGCTACAATTTCCTAATAGAGTTTCCAGTTTGGTCACAATTCTGCAGAGGAAATGTGAGGTAAAGAACATTGAGATTATGTTGGAGACTTGGGCAACTTTTAAACAGATTTCTTTGGTCTCAGTGGATGGTTACTAACACAAAACAAAACCAACCAACCAAACCCCCAAACCCCCAAATAAAACAAAACCTCCACCAAAAAAAACCCCAAACACAATACTAAAAGAACCGCCAAACCTGGGAAATATATGGCCTCTTAGACTGAGATAGGAGTAGTTATTACTGATATTTGGTTAGCATCACTAATGCTTGAAGTGAAGGATTATTTAGCTGTGGCAGAATATGGTTGCCAAGGTGCTGTGGGAGTCTGTGTGCAGAATCTTTGCTCCCTATCGCAAGCCATGGAGTGAGCGCACAGTACAGCTGGCCTGTTCAGAGCCTCAAAACAGTCTGTGGGCTTGCACTAGTCCATATGGCTTTTTTTCCTCTTTGGGACCACTAGTCTTTTGTTCTCTTGTAGATGATTTATGTGCCAGGTGCCGTTCTTTCCAATTCTGTAATCCTTTAAAGGACTGAGATTTCTTTTTTGCTATTACTATTATTGAGATACTGAGAATATACATTTAATAAGCTTTCCTAAGATTGCTACAGTCCCATGTAATTATGAATGCTTCCTGCTTCCTCCTATTCCATTCCTTTCTCCCCATAACCTGATCATGCTTAAAAGAATAAAAAGCAGAAGGTGTATCTAAACTGATGTATCCCTCTGCTCACATGTTTATTTTCTCCTTTCCATGTAGTTTCTGTCATCTATTTATAGCATGACCTGTTTCTGTTGTTTTGTGTCAGGACCAAAGTGTCCCTCATGTTAGGTTTGTGCTGTGCCTGTATGCTGAGGCTCTGATCCCAGCTGCCACTATGCAATCCTACAGCAAATTGTGCCAGTGGAGGAATGGAGATCCTTTACCTCTCTCTTGAAGAGCTAATATCGGAATGTGGTTCACAAAGTTAAAATCTATTGGGAGCGGGACACACCGATGAAACTTTCATTTGAAATACACAAATACACAACTGCACCTCACATTCATGCTGGAAGAAGTTTATATTAGAAATGCTGGAGCTTTTTTCCTGAGCAAGAATAACTTCTCCAATATTGTGTAAAAATAGACTGTTATGAAGAACAAAAGATTTGTTCCCTTTCGGAAGGCAGTTATGCTTCTTAGCTTTGAAGATCAGGTCTCTGAAGGATTACACTTTTAAAAAATTCTGTTCACTTTTCAGAAATAATGTTCTAATAATAATCTAAAAAGTAAATTGATTAGATAGTCATTGAGTGTGATTTATCATTATAACAGTGAGGTATTGTCTTATGAAAAAAGTTTTAATGCTGCATTAATATATCCCAAGAATAATCTAGAAGAAAGGAAACATTTCAGAAAGGTTATTTTCATGTTAAATAAACTTTCCAAGACAAAAGAACTCTACTGCACTTTTATATAAATGTAATTCACAGTCCTGAAATTATAAGATATTATGTTGACTGCAGTGTGGCTTAGGGTGGATAAGGAGAGAATATAATTTACTGCCTTCTAGTCTCAGCAACTCAGGAAATTACACCACTTATCGAGAATTGTAAATGAAAAGCACTCTGGATACTTGTAAATTCTAGAATTTGGGAGTGTGCTGCAAACAAACAACTGATACTGTCATGAGATGAAAGTAATTAAATTTAAATTAATCAGGCAATACTTAGCTAGTCAGTGAAAGAAATGTCTAAGTTAACTTTTTAAAAAACAGAGCCAGAAATATAAAAGAAGATTCTGCTGTTGTTTATGTTACAGTATTTTATTCACAATTTTTTGCAAAGACACATGTAGCTGTTTCCCCTTGGCTTGAGGGGATTTTGCATCAAATTGTGTTTAGACAAATTGTAACTAACAATGGAAAATGATAGGCTCATCAGTAACATGGTATTCATCTGGAGGAGTGACTGCTAGCAAGAAGTACACAGTGGCCCAAAGTCCTAATGCTTTTCAGCACTTGCTAGGCACATGAAACTAAGTTTCTGCATGAAATGTGGAAAAATAAGTTTTTAAATGCTACATGTGTTGAGATGGTTTCTGCTTGATAAATTATTTGGTCATGTGAAGTATGGTGCTGCTCAGAGTGACTTACCTGGCCTCATTTTACTAGTGAGGCCTTATAAAATGAAATCTAAAATTCAAGGTAATGCCTATATGGTGGTAGTTTCAATGCCTGGTTGCTGAGCCTCTGCTCCCATCTACCATGTGTTCTTTCCTTCCTTGACACACAGCTGGAGAGAAAAAAGGAGCCTCTTGCAGAGGAAACTAGGGGACAGAGAAACTGAGGTTTCTCTCCATGTTCTGTGACACTTGGGAAGTTGGAACCCACCTTTTCCCCTTGCCCAGGAGGGACTGCGGTGTTTACCTGTCAAATCACACGCCTCGAGAAGGTCTTAGGCCTCACAAGACGCATAATACCAAGGCCTGATGGCCACATATACTAGTCTGCTATATCTGCTATTCCTTATGTTGTTGCCTTTAACTTTTCCCCTATTTCTTACCTTAATTTAGCATTCCTGCTTTTAAACTTATTTTTCTTCCATATTTTCTTCTTCCTTATCCACTTACCTACATATCTTTCCTTCATTTTCCCTCTCATTTTTGCTTCCTTTAATGTATGTCAGAGCCTATATCCCAATCACAGTCTCTTTCATTCCCAAGAGCATGTGGAGACTATGTGAGAACTGGAGGAAATCACTTATTTATATATTAACTGGTCATGATTGACAAACTTCTGCTGGGTGGTATGTAGCCATATTATTGTGGAGTCTTTTCTCATTAGAGGTTGGGGAAGATGGGCTTCTGTGCACAAGCCTTGCTCACGGCTGTAGCTGTGAGTAGCAAAGGGGCTGTCTCTGCAGGAAGCTTGTGGAGCAGAACAAAATACTGGACAGCATTTTGGTAAGAAAAGTATGTGGCAAGCATCAGGTAATATATAAGAAGTATGCCTTCTAATGATGAGTGAGCTTTGGTGGGATACAGATAGAAAAAATAAAAGAGCCCACAGACAGCAAACCGTCAGGCCTCCGAAGGCTACCATGGCAATTACAGATAATTGCTTTAATTCTGTAGAGTTTTGTTTTTATTTTCTGAGAAGTAGCCAAATTATGCACTGAGTGACTAACTGGAAGAATAGTATGTGATTACTTCAATATGATGTCATATAATTAGCACGGAGGAATAACTTGCTTGCTTAAAGAATAGTTTTTAAAACCAATTTAGATAAAATTGCTTTTTTACATTGAGTTTGTGACCTAGGCTCAAAGTTTAAAAGTATTTTCAGTGTGACAAAACAAATAAGGAAGAGATGGAGATACTGTCTTTCTGCTCCTTTACCTTGTCTGCCCTGGCAGACTTACATGATGTGGCTTTTTGTCAGAGCAGTCTCCCAGGACAATGGATTCTGAGTTTTTCTTCTCCCTGAAAAGTGCCCTAACCATTATGCTGTAGAGTATTTTGTACTTGATCTTTATTGTTGCAACTGCAACTCGACATGATATTAAGGAAAGCAAATTTTAAGTCAATTCTTACCAAAAAAATGCCTTCCTGTAAGTCTTGATAGTGATTTGTTTTCCTCTCATCCTTTAGCTCTGGATCTCTGAAAAGAGTCTGGCTCCATGTTCTCTGTAACGTCCCTCTTTGTAATGAAAGACTGTAAATAGGATCCCTCACTTTGTGCAACCTCCGCTTTTCAAGCATGAGTAAACCTGGTTCCTGCAGCCTCAGCACAGCTAACAGTCCAAGCTGCCTTCCACTGAAGTCTTGAAAACTTGACAAACCTGAAAGCTTTTAATTTATTTTTAAGGAAGCATAAAATATACCTGTCTTTCTAAAATTTTCTAAACAGAATCATGTCATAAGTTTTGGGTTTTGTACTTTACGATGATCAAGGGAAGCAGAGGAAGATTAATGTTATGTTTAACCTCTTCCATTTTCTTTCTTAAATAAAAGAATTTGGTTTTTTTCAAGATTTTTACCATGAGCGCTTGAAGTATTTACTGAAGATCGTATCATTTCTTTTACAATTTATAAGGTTCTGGGGTTTAACTAATACTAATGAGGTGTCTTTTGATTGAACAGGGGAAAGAGTGGCTTATTTCAAAACACTCAAGTCTGAGTAATGTAAATATTTCCCAACCAAGAAGGCTGTCCTAGACTCCCTAAATTGTTTGAGGTCCTTACAGTACTGTAGTTTCTAACTAGAAATGCTACTGATGAGGACGTTTTCTTTGACAGTGACCTTTCTTCAATGGAAAAACCTGATCTCATTATCATTTGTGCAAAACCGCTCGTCATAGAAATGAGTGTAGTTTATTAAGGCTTATTATGCTGAAGGTTGTTTTTTTTTTTAATAATAAGTTGCTCCAAAGAAAGAACTTGATACAGAGAATAACTGTACTTAAACAAAACCCTTGAACTCAAAAACTTCTCAAGCAGTTTAATTAGATGAATCTCTGGATGTTAAAATTCATCAGTGTTCTTCCATGTTGTTGATACTATCCTTATAAAAAAAAAAACAACCCACCACAACAGCAAACCAACAAACAAAAAGGAAAAACAAACCCAACTAATTCTATAGCCATTTACAGAAATGAGATAATTTATAGCCATTTACAGAAATTTTCCACTTTGAATGAAAAGATTGAATTAATAAGGAAAACTTTTGAATATAAGGACAGGTACTTATAGGTTTCTCTCTCTTAGATGAGTGAAAAAAATAGAGAAGTCCGCACATGAATGGGTGGGGGACAGCTGGCAAAACTGCTGTGTGAAGCTGGAAGTTTTTCACCATTTCCTCTCTTCTGGGGAAAGACCATTATGGGCTGTTTTAATCTGTACTGAGGTAGGATGGTGATAACAAAGTGAAGCAGATTGGTTTGTTTCTGCTGATGACTGTGATTTGTATCTTACTCTTATCGCTCTGGATTCGTATTTTATTCTTTAGAAGATATAGTGCAACTCTGTAACTAATATATTAAAGAACAATTTGGTGAATGTGAACATTTCAGTGTTTCACAGCATCTGTAGGGTCCTCATAAAATTTTTCCTAATGAACTTTAAACTGTGACTGCTTTCCACTGCTTTTTCGTGTATTAATGAGAAGTATATTTTGGATGTAGTTTTTACTGAACATGGCTGTCTTAGAGCACATGGCCTGTGTTGAACCCACTGAATCATAACAGCTAGTGCCATGTGAGATAATACTACAAAATGAAACAGCAAGCCTGTTTAAGTATTATGTGTCCGATACAGAGATGAAGCTGAATTCTGACAGTTCGAAGGGCTTTCATATGACTGAACTTCTGATAGAGCGTTCCGTTTAGAAAAATGGAAATTACGTATTGGAACTTTTCTGATTTTCTGCGTCAAAAATCTTAATGGAATGTCTTATTTCAGATCAACTTACCTCAGTTGGATTTTTTCATGGGACTTGAACACCTGATTTCTTATATATTTAGAGATCAAGAAAACTGCATTTACCAGCCTTATCACTATATAAGAAATGCACTGTAGGGTTAGTTGTCACTTGCTAGGAGACCAGGAACATGCTGTTGCAACTACAAAAGTTGGGTCATTTTGACTATAAAAGGTGGAAACTGATATATAAACTAAAATGGGGATTTAAACTACTGTTAACAGACAGTAGTTTATTAAGGTAATAGATGTACTAGGCAATGCAGTTCCATACTGATCTCATTCTTGAAGGAACTATTTGTAGTGCCTTCAACAAAGCAAAATCATTTTCATTCCATGGATTTTGAAATGAAGATGTTATTACAGAATGTTTTTTATAAATACGACTGTTAAAACATCTGTTGTCTGAAAAAAAAAAAAAAATCAGAAGTTTTTCTCATTTTCTGAATCAAACCAGGCTGATAAGTCATACTTCCTTGTTAGTACAAATTCAGATCTTGTTGATCCCTTAAAAATCCATTGCTTGGTGTTCACAAATAAGCAATCCTATGACTGTTGAATGGACATGACTTTGGGACCCAAAACTTTGGATTTCTTCCGTGAAATTCTGCAGGTTTTAGATTCTGGATATAGCATATACCATTTTTATAGCTACTGTGTTATACTACATAATTTTATAGTATATTGGGTCATACTCTTGGGCTGGTCACACTATGCTATGAAGGTGATGCAAAACTCTCTGAAGACAGAGGAGTGTGTGATATGGTGGCTGTCCATACTGTTGGTAAGGATGCATCTTGAGAAAAATCCAACCATTTAAACCTTTGCCCCTGAGATTTCCTTCTTGTGGATTTGTGTAGCATACATCTGTTGTTTGGTTATAAATAATTTGATCAGAGTACTATACTTTCCTGATTTTCTCAAAGCATATTCTATGTAAAACATAACATGCTAATCATTAGCTTTTTACACATTTCTTGCATTTATTTTATAAAACTCTTTTGATGTTTCTACTTTTTGAATTTCATTTAACGCTGCTAAGAATTAAATGGCATTCTCTGTTGAAGTACCATCAGGGAAGATGAATAAAAGTTCTAAATAGAACCTATGTATGGGTAATTTCTAATTTTTATAGGAATGTTAAAACGAAGAAATCAAGTTCTGTATTTGCAGCATTTTTTGACAGATACTGATGCTGTAAATTATACAGCTGTTCTTTCTCTGTATGGATTTTGTAGTACTCATAGCGATTTATAGGTCCAGAGTGCAGTTGCTGGAAGTCATTTATTCTCGGTTCTGTATTAAATCTATCATATACAAATGCATTAACATTCAGTACAGAGCTCAAGGGCTTGGGGCATTTTATTCCTTGCTCTGAGTTGCTGTCCTGTGTTTGCCAGGTATGTGGGAAAACAACATTAAAAAAACTTAAACTGATATACAAGAAAAAAAAAAAAGGAACAATATTGTCCATGATAAATACTTGAAACCAGCTCATTTTGCAATTTAAGTTGAGCAGCAAAACCAAAACCTACTGTTACCATTACTGAAATTGGTAATGCTAATAAGCTTGTTTTGATGGATTAGCACTTCAGTTCCATTTGCTTGAGTGCCACTCTTTACGCATGTCAATTGTACGTGTCTTCATGTTACAGAAACTTAATATTCCCTGCAGTGTTTGAATTGTGTGCATCTGTGTGAGGCTATGTCATTGATTTACTTGATTCAGCTTGTTTTGGTTTTGGATTTTTTTAATTAGGGAAAAAAGAAAACTAGCTTATTTAAAATATTGGGAAGTATTTATAATGAATGTTGAAAATATATAAATTGTAACTGGAGTTTGATAGAAGAATAGGGACATGGGTCATGAATATTTGTTGAGTATAGAATCTGTGAGAAAATAGCAGTTGGAACAGGCTGCCTGATATGAGTCACGTACCTGTTTATTGTTGATGACTTCACATCCTTCATGTTGAGATATTAAATCAAGGAAAATTGAACTGCGCTGTATTCAAGACCAGGAGGAACTTGTACCCAGGGGAACTTGAGCTGATTTGTTGGAGAAAGAGATCCTGAACTCTTCTGGCAGATGGGATGCATTTAGACAGGCTAAACCAGAACAGGCTAAATGTGAAAGATCTATTTGTTTGGTATCTGTTAAACTGTGTATCAGTGACAATGCTATTATAACATGCCATGTATAACATGATCTTCCACTACTAATAGTTTTACTTAAGTTGTTTCTAAGTAGCCTAATACCACTAAGGCAGAGAATGAAACAAGTTTTCAATCTAATAAATATCCTAAAATCCCTTGTAATTTTAAAATCTCAAAAAAGAAGCAAGTAAAAAATATTGCATGTGGTATTAAGAGAATTTCATAAAATTACAGAAATAAGTAATTGTGGATCCATGTCAAGTTGCCACATTACTCAACGAGTCATCTTCCATTGAAAAAATTTCAGGCCAAAATACTTCCTGAAAGCTTTAACTTGAAAGCTGTATTCTGTGCATTGCACTATATATGAATGTTGGTACTTTATATTTTCCATATCTTTGAAATAACTACAGCATGAAAGATGTTGTACTGAGCCTTGCTCAATGTGTTTTACTTTTGTGTGTGTGTGTGAATATTTACAGAATAGTTTGAACCTGTCATTTCTCACAGACGCCAGTTTTCAGGTGTCTTTACTCCTATGACAGAAGTTAGGTCCTGCTTTGGCACATCTTCTGAACTTCCTACTTCTGTAAGCTCCATGTTCTGCATTCTTTGCCTTGTATTACTCAGGGGTGTGTGCACACATTCCTTGTCTATTGAAAATTGGGATAGGTTCCTTAATTTTAAGCTTTACATTAAATGATAAATTATATTCACTGCCAGAAATGTGTGTCCTTCTCTCAAGGATGGACACTAACCAACAGATTATGTAGCTTAAAGTGTAAGATGGAATTTTAAACAACATAGGTCAAACTAACAAATGCAATGTGCTTCTGAAACAAACGGTTACACCTACCACTTCTTTAGCTGTCTGGAAAGAGATCTATCTCCAAGTCATGTTAAGAACTAAGCACTGGAAACAAAGCAAGTTTAAATAGGAAAAGAATATTATGTCATGAAAACACTGGACTTCTGAAAATTTTCAACTTTATTTGACAGCAGCGTAAAGAAAAGGTATTCCTTAGGTAGAAATGTTAACAAAGAAGAAAATTGCTGCTTTACTAATTTTTTTTCTTTATAAAGAAAAGATTGCTGCTTTACTCATCAAATTACGTAAAAGGATTGTAGGCTGCTGCTGCCCTACTTTTGGGTGCTTCTATGCTGGCTATCCTATTTTCAGGTGCTTGGAATCAAGTGAGGTTGGTATATCACTGACTCCTTCCCATCCATTATTTTTTTTGTCTTAAAAGAGTGAGAGTGAAAAAATGTAAGGAAGATTATCTCCCCTGTTTCCTGTTTTCCTCTCTTTAAATTAATCTATATTTCTGCTGTATTTCCTCCTCCTCTTTTTCTTCGGTTCTTCTCCTTCACATCTTCGTTATCCATCTCCTTCTCTTCAATATGGGAATAAGACCTTCTGGACGTTCCTAACTTCAGAGCCCTCTTCCTGATGAACGTTTCCTGTTCTACTTCCAGCCAAGGTCATTGATGGCAAATGTGACCATAATGGTATCAGAAGAAAACCTTTGTGAGCTAATATATTAAGTGGTATATGTTTGCAGAAAAGGTTTGCTGGACTTAAAGAAAAATTCTTACATTAATTCTTACAGGGAAAAATCACTTTGCTACCTTTCAAAATCAGTTACTACTTCTAGGAGACTGAAAGTTAATAGAACAGGGTATTAGAAGTGTGGGGACCAAATCGTGAAGTAAAGGATAGAGAAGTGACAGCAAGGTGTTGCTCTATCATCTGTAACTGGGCTAGAAATTGCTGAAGCATGAGATACACAGAATATTGTGCAGTGGTTGCAATCTGGTTCAACAAAGTCATCAAAAGAAAATGTGTCTTCCCTAGCTGAACAACAAATTCCTGAAAAAATTAGTAAATTAAAAAAGCTGGGATATTAACCAGTTATGGGCAGGTTTTGATACTTTGTATAAGATAGCTTTGTTTTTCTGTGGTATTATATATCAGTTTGAGGATGATTAATAGTAAGTAGCTATAGATACAGAGAGAAAGATGCAAGGCTTCCCTTCTACTGGGAATCTCAGTCCTGTAAATCTGTTTCCTGCTTGTTCCAAGTTGACTGAAAGTTCCAGTTTTATAAAGACAGTGCGGACTCATCTTAGAGTCAGAGAGTATTACTTAAGCCTTAGTCCTACAATAACATTGACATGGCTTTGTACTGTAACGCTTCGTTTTGTGTATTCATGCATAAGGCTGATGCAAACAAACTCTACCTACAGTTTACAGCCATACAGAGTATATATATTTTGTGTGGGTATATATATGTGCTATTTATGTACTCTGTATACATGCTGTAGTATAGTTTAGCACGAGACACTAAGAACTGCTGATGACTTCTAAAGTTAGGAAAAATAAATCTAGAGGCCAGTTAAGTTAGCTTGGAATGCCTGACAATCGAGCACATACTGTGTTGGTGCTTTGTAAAAATAGGTTCCTATTTTTGTCTCCAGACCTGGTCAAACTATAAGATACATCTTTTAAAATGGCTTACTTCTGCAAACACTCTTGTTTTGAGGATTGTCGGTGTGTCAGCACTGTCTGTCTATCAGAGAAGTAGGAAAGGAAAAATTTTTACCTTTCTTGAGTGCAACAGTGTTAATTTTTTTTCCATCTACCTGTTTGGACTGGAATAATCTCTGGAAACCTGTGTATTTAAAACAAAACAAAAGGTGAATGAACTGGCTTTGGGACTCCATGTTTTATCTGTGAGGGAGCCGATGAGCTATTTTTAAGAAGAGTTTCCAGTGAGTTTCTGTCTCTGTAACACTGGAAGATCTAATATTTCCTTTCTAGAGGTAATGGCAGGATTTTGATTCAGTCAATGAGAAATGCACAAAGGTGTGTTTAAACAAATTCCTTTGATTCAGTGCCGTTCTGAATTCACTGGCATACCTTCTCAGTGGTGTTTAACTTGCTGTACGTGTGTGTAAGGTGACCTTTAGTACAGCTCTATGATCTAGTGATGTGTTGTTTGTGCTGACAAAGCCGTTATCCTCAGTCAGGCATTTTTTCCCAATGTGTGTTTGTGTCTCTCTTGTGCTGTTACACTTGTGTAGGTTGTCAGCTCAGAGGTATGGTTAAAAGCCTGATGTGGAGGGAAGGGGCTGGTGTTCAATTTCTGTCAACTTAGCATTTCGTAGAGTAGGCAGGGTCCGCTTTTTATAACAGGTGATCCACGCTGATGGTAAAGGCTTATCTGTTCAGAAGAAGGTACTGTAGGGGTGCAGTGAGGGCTGGCTGCTCTCTGGGGCAGCAGCCTCACCAGCCAGGGCCCTGTCCCACTGCCCTGCGTCAAGATGAGCCGGGCATGCCTGGTGATGGTAACCGGGTTCAACTAAGAGTCCAGATCATCAGGAATGTTTGTGGTGATGTGGCAGGTCAGAGGACAAGCTGGGAAGCCAGTCCATGGATCGGATCAGGGTAACCAGGTGAGAGACAGCCCAACGATACCACAGAAGCACCATGGTGGCAGGGCAGGACTGAGCTCTGGAGGTCAGCCTGTGGGCTGAGGTTTGGATCGGGGGGCCTGTGGCCAGGCTAGGGGGCAGCTGTGGCTGAGTTGGAGACCGACACTCCTATGATCTAGCTCAGACAGGGACCGATAGTCCGATAGTGAGCTGAACTGGGGCCCCAAGGCGAGGGGACGATGGAGCCCACAGCTGAGGCCTTTGAGGCCTAGTAGTGCTCTCAGGGCCCTGACCGTTATAAACCTTCAAAACGTGTGTGAAAGTAGTGTTATCTGGGAAGAACTGACACGGCTGAAGAGCAATGTGGCAGTCCATATCAGCCCCAGATCTTTTTCACTTTCTTGTCGGTTAGGTATTTTCTTCCAGTAAAGAAGACTACACAGTACTTGTGAAATATGTAAACTGGAGCCTCACCCAGATAAACAGTGCACGAATGCGCTCGGAAGAGTTTGAGCTTTGTTGTTATCTTTGATTCTCCAAATACACGCAATTTGGCAGTCACTTTGGCTGAAAGCTGAATACTAAAGCCCAAGTTTAAGCTCTGGTAAAAGTTAATGCTTTTGTCTGCCAGCCCTATAAAAGTATGAAAAAGTGGGGGTTTGCATGTCTGTGTTTTTCCAGGATGTAGAACTCAGTTCAATGACAACTGTCTCTGCAAAGAGTGAGCTAGGGGACTGCAGCGCACTTTATTTGAAGCTGCCTTTGTGAACCTCTGATGACTGCAGCCGATGCAGAATATGGCAGAGTGATTTATAGCCACAGTGATGCCTGGATCCCAGGAGCTGTGCTGATATGAATACTCAGTGAACAAGAGCTGGCTTCCTGGGGTATTGTGCTGTCAAATATTACGTGTATTAAGTGTGATAAAGAGCAGATTTTTTTAATTCCCCCCCCCTGCAATACCCTTACAGCTTCTTTAGGGGCTTTCCAGGGCTTGCAACTGAACAACAAAGTAGTGATGAATTTCATCAGGCTAAGCATTTATTTATTTTTAAAAGTGTTATTGAACAAAAGTGAGGCTCTTCATAGATGAATTTACCAATAACAGGATTCTGAAACTCTACACAATATTGTGTGAAATAAAAGATTCTGTGTTTTTAAAACATTAACACATTGAATTTTTTGTACTGTTTCCAGACATGCTGCATTATTGACTTGCCATTACTGGCTTTGGACTGCTGGCTTGTCAGTTTTGAATTTCTTATGAACCCCTTGTTCCTGGTTAGGCAGTACTGTTTTAGAGGGAAAAAGTCATTTGGAAGGACTTTTGAGTTTGATTGTGTATGATGCAGCAAAGTAAGAAATTGTTAAGAATAGAAGGCGACTAGACTGAGGTGTTGTATTGACTTACCTCTACATCTGTGGCTTCCTTGCAGCACAGGAGAAAAGAGGGCATCTGGTTATCTTGTAAGTCAACTGTAGGAAAGGTAGATTCACTAATTAAAACAAGAATCTGTGTTTAAAAATAAATAACCCTCTTTTTGCTGAGAGTACACTGGATAAAATGCACATGCTTTACCAAGGTTGGAGGTGCACTGGTGTTTGGATTTGAGCACACTGGGCAATGAAGTCATTCCTGCACAGTGGTGATTCATTTATATATTGGTTTATTGAAAAAAGTAAAAGTATGTTAAATATTAATATACCCAAGAAAATAACTCAGTTTTGTAATTCGTTCCATTGTCTGCTTCTGTTTAAGGCTTTTCCTCTCTCTCTCATTTGTGGTGGGTTTTTTGGGGTTTTTTGTTTGGTTGGTTTTTACTTTATCCCTGAGATTTCCAAGTTAGCCCGAGGAAGTAAGATGTAATCCTGTGTCCAATGCATACCTTGCAGTAAATGAGATTTTAAAAATATAGGACTGATTCATTTAATATTGAATGCTCTTTTCTTCAGCCATGAACTTATAAACTTTATGCAGTGAGAAGTGGATATTGTGATGCTTTTTTAAATAATGCATATAGAGCCTGATGCAATGCAAAAGAAAATAATTAGAAAGACTTCAGCTTGCTCTAGAGCATGCTGTGAGCAGTTTTGTATGCATTTTGTCGTTCATTCTTCATTGTGCCTCTTCTCATCATTTGAAGCTGGTGCCACAGGCTTTTATTGTTCTGATGTGCTAGTTTTCCTTCCTCTTTTATTTTTCCCCTGAATTTAACTGTCTCCTCCATCCAAGCCATTTTGCAAATATCCACTAGGCTTTTTTTCAAAGGGACAAGATGTAGAAGGTGAGTGGGGAGAATGTCTACCGTAAAATGGGATGAGACAGGAGGCTCCTTACAATCCTGGTGTTGACTATATGATTGTCCCAAAGTCCGTAACTTTCAGGTGTCCAAATAACAGCTCCCAAGCGTGATTACTAGAAGCAGTTAAATCTGACTTGGCAGCTCTGTTGAGCCGTGTGTTCTTTGGGCTGGCAGGAGGCAGTAGGGTTTCTAGAAAATCTGGGTGGAGAAAGGAGAAACAAGGTGAGTGTGGTAAGGTCCCCGAATGCTTTAAATGTGTACATAACAGGGACGGAGGAGAAACAGGCAGTGGCACTTCAAAGAGATGGTTTCTCTTTTTCCTTTCCACACCTTCCACACTTCCTATTTTCCAGGAGTACAGAATTCTCATCACTGACCTGCTGTTCCTTTCTGCAGTGTGCTCGGGACATATGCTGGTGGGACAGGGAAGTAAACACAGGAAATTTTAGTTGCAACAATCACAGAATTCCTTGCTTAACCCTGTCTGCACCTCTGTCCTTCTCTGTTGCTTATGAAGGAAGATGTGTCTGGGAGGAAAGACATCTAATTTCCACGCCAGTTTTCTCAGGAAAATTGTGTTTAAAAATAAGCAAAATGTGGACAGTTCATGGTGCTCGTTATAAGACACAATAAAAATGGGGGTTGTTTTACACAGACATTGTTCATTTCTCATGAGATAAAGATGATTCAATTTTAAGTACTGCTGTAGTCCATTTTCACAATGTTTGATGAATTTAACTCGATGTTTCCTTAAACAGAGTAGAGATAGGAAAAAAAAATGTTTATACATTACTTGTCAGCTTTGAAGTGCTTTTGGAACTAAACAGCATGTTCTTTTGCTGACAGGATTTGAAATCTAGCAATCAGCGAGATGAAATTGCTGCAGCACGTGCATCCCTGAAGGAAAATTCCTCTCTCTTACATTCAATATGTTCAGCTTGTTTGGAACATTCAGATGTTGCATCCCTTACAGCCAGCAAAGATTCAATTTGCAATGAAATACAGAATGCTCTCAATGTAATTTCTAATGCTTCCCAAGGAGTTGGAAATAAAATGGGACAACCTACATCTCACACAGCTACTCTTGGAAGTGCACTTGATGAGCTTGAGGTATGTAAATGGGACACTGCAACATTTCTGGAAAATCCTTAGGTTTGGGTGTTTTGTTTTGTTTTGTTTGTTTTTTTACTTAACTATTGCTATCATAAGTGATGGACCTAAAGGCATTAGAAATTGATGTTCTGCTTAGTCCTAGTCTAAATAGTGTTACTCTAAATTATTTCATTGGGAGGGATCACTTCCTTCAGAAGAGTTTGGATTTAAGTCTTCATGTATGTTCCACATTTGGCTTCCTTCAAACAGCAGGGAAGAATTAGTTCAAGATGCGTCACTAATGATGAAGACAGACACATCCTGGAATAAGTGGGCAGAGCCCGTGAGTTTAGTTTACAAACAACAGTGGTTATGAGATGGTGGTGATCGCTGTTACCTTCATTGCATTTGAACTAGTACAACGCAAGTTATGTAATTTATATAACTGAAGGATTTAGAAACTTAGTTATGTTTTCTGATTATCGTTAAATAAAGTGACATAACCAATATGCTTTCACAAATTGCATTTCTATTTCGATTATTTAAGCAAACACTTGGAGAAAGTCAGTTCTTTCTCTACTCCTGACCTGATCCTAAGCTTTTGTATGGAGCTTTCCCTTTTTCTCATAGCTGCTCTGGCTCTTTCCAGTGTTATTTTCCATTGTCCTGCCAAAAATGGTAAAAGACCTCCTGCATATGAGGTTACAGACTGTGCTCCTCATCTAGTGTAACTGATGTAGGCCTGGATCAACAAAAGGAACAAAAGTTTCTAAACACATTTGCAAATATGGGTCTTTTGGGGGGTAAATGCTTGAACTTACTAGATCTCAGCCTCGAAACTCCAATATTGTTGATACGTTTTCAGAAGAATTGATGTTATGACTGATGGTAATAGATTTTGTCTAAAATTTTCAATGAAAGGCTAGAGAAATACATTGAAATATGACACAAATCTTGCAGTAGCAGTTGATTGATCAAAATAGACCTCTCAGTCATGCTCAAAGTTCAATCTAACAGTTTTTTCCCCAAAAAAGGAACAGGTTGCAATTGTATGTTACATGTCATCCTTCCTTGCTTCTCACACTTGGTTACAAAATTATAGTTTCTAATTTATTTTCTTAATGAATGGAAGAAAAAAAAGAAACATTTAAGAGTAATACATGATTTGTTACAATGAAACTCTGAATGACAAATTATATACTTCAAATGAGACCTATTATTTACCTGTTTTACTTACAAATTGTTTAAAGAAAGTTTGGCAAAAGGATTGCATCTTTTGACTGCAGATGAATTCATCTTGACTGTATGTGAGCAGTACCATTTTAATGATTTTCTTTTTTAAGTGTAATTAAATCTATTACTATTTTAAATTTTAAGGTTTGTGATAATCACAAAATGGAAAGAAATGTCTTTTGGATTTAATTTGTTTTTATTCACAAAGGTAAGAACATAGAAGTCTGACTGTTGTAAAAAGCCATTTGTTTATGGAGTTTTAATATATTTTTTCCTAGCTAACGTGAATGGGAATTGAAGCTGCGCGAGTTAGAGAAGGCACAATTAATAGAGCATTTAACTTCTTAAAATGATTTTGTGAATTAGAGGGTTGCACTTTTCTTTCCTTACAGAAAGTTCTATTGGCTGAGGACCTGAAATAACCTTTGCTCTATCTTCTTGTTGCAAATGCAGTGCCATGAAATAGATTGATGTAGTAAATAGTCTGTTGGGAACAAATCTCATTAAATGTTTATAGTGTGGAAATGTATCACAGAGCTTACCCAACAATCTAGTATCTAGGTGTTTTGCAATGTCATTCTTCCTTTGCCAGTGCTGGCAGTGTGAAAGTTATTACAGATTTATAGGTGGGGAAACCACCAGTAAAATTAGAGTCGCTAACTCTTAAATCAGTAGACTTTCAAGAATTCCTCTTAAAGACTCCATATAACTACCATAAACACAAAATTGTAATGTTACAAATGTAATTGCATATTAAGATCTGTGTTAAAGCAGCATGTAGGTGCAGGTTATCTAATACCTTTCACTGGTCTTGCATCTTCTGAATGAGAAGAGATTTCTCACAAAATGATACAGGTCTTGCATGCCTGACTCTGTCAGCGTATTCATCTGATATGTGCTCCTTTAATGACCATGGCTATCTAGCAGAGCAATTACATATGAGATGTCAAAACACTGTAAATCAGTCCAAAATGTCAGGAAACATAACCAGGTTTCTGTATACTCATGATCCCTCTTTTTCACAGATCAGAAGACCCATGAGAGAGAAAATAGGGACCTAATAACTCCTTTTAAATACTCACTCATGCTTGCTTGAGAACTCAGGCAGCTAACCACTGTTTAGCCCCGTTAAAGCAAAACCGCAGAATTGCTTGTTGCATATTTGGTGTCTTCTGATGGGTTGGAAGTTGGATCATCTTTTCTGCATAGATGTACTGATCATAAATATTTGGTGAAATTGCTTGAAGAATTAAATCTGCGGGCAGGATCTTAAGTCATATTTTCCTGGTTATTATTGCCTCGATTTTTTTTTTTTTAAATTTAGAGACGAACTGTGGTAGCTTTTTTTGCCAATGTTATTTCTCCATTTTGCATGAACTTTCTACAAACTGTTTCCTAAAGGGAGACATTTGTACTCCCATTTTGTCTGAGATTTGCAGGCAGTCATTTTGCGAACTGAATGGCTAATTGTCTGGAGCCTTCAGGTGTGTCTTCCACAATCAATGAAGCCATTTCTTTCTGTAGTAACATTTAAATATTCTACTTGGCAGGTGTGTTTTACATTATGATGGATGTTGTATCTACAGCCTAGTGTTGAGGGTGCTTACTTGAGATTTAGGAGCACAACAATGAAGTTGCTGCTCCAGTGGATAGTGATCAAGTGGCACAACTCCAGCAGAAGTGAGGTACCACAGAACACTTTGCTATTAAGGACTGTAATGTGAATGAGGGAGACAGACAAAATAAACACAATAAATAAAATAAACACAAATAACACAAACCTCTCTTCCACATCAGAAATGAATGTCCTGACCTCTGGAAATGGACTGTATCTTAGAATCTTATATATCTTGTCATTCTTAGAAGATCATCATGGACGAGTCTTTCATGTGTAAGATTAGTTTGAAATTGTCTATTGGGTGTAAGTTCATTATAATCTTTTTTTTTAAAAAGGTCAATTATTAAACATTAATGACTAGTTTTATGCAGTTTTCCAAATCTATATTAATATGCTAGCTATTAAACTTAATGCTTTTTCATTTTTAATTTTGCTGTGTCTTTGGATATAGCCAAAGTAACGAAGACCTAGATAATGCAGTCATTAGACACTTGTTATGCAGGAAAACACAATTACTACTGCTGAGAATTTTGATTCTGCTTTTAAAGTTATGCATTCTTACTTAGAGAGGTGACAGCTGAAAGGGGTTAATTTCCCCTGCATTTCAGAGTCCTTAATGGCACTTCTTACCACTTCTTTACAATTTCTTTTACTGCATTTCCCTAATTTCCTGCAATGCACATTGTGTTTGAGACATGTAGTAACTTAGTTTGCCTCCAGGTAAATCGGGTATGGTTTTCCTTTGCATTCAGCCATAATCTCCCTATTGTACGGAATCTTACTCTAACTTAATCTAAGGTTGCATCTGCTGGATGCACATAAACACCTGACATAGATAGACGCATAAACCATTTTAATGGTCTATCCTGTCACTTGTTGAAATAAGTCCTAAGTGAAACTTAGTTTTAGACTTTTTATAGTCTCTCAGAATAGACAACAGAAAATTGCAGTAGCAGTAGCACTGGCCTGATTTTTTGTGATACTCTACAGTGGTATGAAAATCCCCAAATTCAACACGGAACATATGAAGACAGACAGAAATTCACTAGTACCTTTTCTTTCTAGTAATTGTCTGTGAAAATTTGAGGGCTAGAATTCATGTAGTCCCGGCTTCTGGTACAAAGCATAACATAATCCTAGAACTTTAGGCCCCAGAAGGTCTTACAGAGGTTGTTTAAGAAGGTTCATTGTCCACTGATTTTATGTGTGTTAGTAGGTACTAAGTATGGGGCTGAAGTGCTGAGAGTACTTAAATAACTGGAATACTTTTAAATGAGATGGAATACTTTAGGGCAATGAAACAGTAGTGGAGGTGGAATGTTTAGAAACCTACACTGATCCTGCAAGTTGAGAAATACAAGCTTCTATTTGAACGACACCATAATGCAGGAAGAACCTGCACTGGTTTCCTTTGAAATATTCAGATTATGAGGTCTGATTTTTCTCTAGCTTTGCTGGAGAATCTCCCAGCTGTCTCAAAACAATTTTTGTGTATTTCAGAAAACATGGGAGGATTGAACATATAACAAAGTCTTCCTTTCCCTAAATCATACCTAATGTCTAAGAGAATGTTAAAAACAACCAACAAGAAAATGTCAAGGTGACTGAAGTCCCCTTTCCTAGCTGTTTAAGCTTTTATCTTATGATGTTCTAATAGAACGCTTTCACTGCTCCTAGAATTGCCAGAGCTAGACAGTGCCCAAAATTGTGATATTAAATAAAAATTGAAAAAATAATTAAAATTCTCCAGCTTAAAAGTAGTCCAGCACATACTGGATAAGCACAGATAAGTTCTGATTTACCTGACCTAAATTCCACTTAAGGGTATATGGCTTAGTTTTCTTGATTAATATTTCTTCTGAAAACTGGGAACCACATATGGATGTAACAGGTGAATGGATTTATGTGGACTGTAGGCTTGGCGATCTGGACCATAATGACACTGTTTCAGATGTTCAGATAGATTAAAAATTACTAGTTTGAATTTCTTTAAATGCTAAAGCTTGAATATACTTACTTTCACGTTTCATGAAAATATCACCTCTCCTTTTCTTTCTCTTTAGAATATTTGCTTGACACACAAATGTAATTAATTTTATCATGCCTAAACAGTTATCTACTTTTTTCACCCTAGCTAGTGAGAAGCAAGAGGACACTTATATCCATGTCCTTTGAAAAAACAATTGTTGAACGTAAGCTACTATTTGGATCTTTGCCCATATTCAGCCTGTGAAAGGTGGTCGCAGCAGTGACTTTCTGCCCCAGTGTGGGACTGCATTAGACTAAAAATCAGCAGAACTAGACTGCTCATGTAATCTGATGTAACATTCTGAGCTGTGAGCTAGCACTGCTGGTTTTGTGTTAAATCCTGAGGTCCTCTTGATCTCCAATAGTCTAAATTTTGGAGGTGTTGAACCCCTCTTCCAAACAAAACTGAGACTCTGGTGTAAGATACTTAGATAAAGCACGGAATATTGCTGAGTAGTAAACTCATACACCGTGCCATAATCATACATAGAAATTACAAGCTTAGTATAAGATACATATCTTCTTTTGAAGAATTTAGAAGGTGAATATACAAGACAGGGCCACTGTATGGGTGGATAAGGAAGACAGATGACCCTCAAGAAGTGTAGACAGACACAGGAAAGAGTTTGAAAGAAGAAATACTTTTTTTACAACCGCAGTGACAAAACTTAAAGAGGAAAAACAATGCTGGCTGAGAGCTTGGGAAGATGGCACACAGTTGCCTGTTTTAAGACATACTTTCTGTGTGGCTGTGAACCTGGCAGTCTGGGCCTTAGTTCTTTGCTTATAAAATGGGGTTGACAGCTTTCCGTTGCAGAGTGGGATAGATACTGCAGTGATAAGAATGCATGCATATTTACAAAGGTAGACAAATATCATTTCTGTTTCCGGAAGTGAAATGCCTTGTAGAAGAAAAAACGTCACATACAGGTGTAGGAGAGACTGAGGGTGAAAATCCTTAATCTCATGCAGCAAAAGTAGGAAACAGAGGAAAGACTCAGAGACAAGGCAGTTGGAGTCAGAAGATGTCAACATGGCTTGCAGGCAGATGTGATCTTGTTCTACTTGTTCTGTGAGCTCCTTAGGTGTGAACCAGCTCCAGCTGGAAAGCTCTGTTCTGTCTTAGCACTGTGTCCTGGCCAGTGGGATTTGACATCATCGATATTGGCTTAGAACTAGTGAGATCTGAATGGCAGAGATAACTTGGCTTTGTCTGCAAATGACCTGTATGCGTAGCCCCAGTAGGGAAAATGGGATCTGCTATGGTCAAAAGTATTTTGGATACTTCAAAGGGAAAAGACTAGTTGGAAGTCTAGGGAGCATAATGTCACTGTAGTTCATGCAAGTGAAAAATAAAGCAGCAAGTTAATTGGGCTGACTTTTCTTACCTGTACTCCTTATGTTTTCCAGAATTTAATTATCCTGGATCCTCTTGTAGTGAATGAAGAGAAAATAAGGCCATCACTAGAGAAACGTCTGGAAGCTATTATCAGTGGAGCTGCTTTGCTAGCTGATTCTTCCTGCACACGCGATGTTCATCGAGAACGCATCATTGCTGAATGCAATGCTATCCGCCAAGCTCTCCAAGACCTGCTGTCTGAATACATAAACAATGTAGGTAACCAGACCTTTTTCCATTTTTAATGTCTGCCTCAAAGCCCATTTTAGTGTACATCAGAATTTAACCTATAATTAGTGTAAATTAGAGTTTAACCTGTATTTCTCAACATGCTCTTTAAAAGGTTGAAAGGAGCATTTTTCTGCATAAATCTAAGCAAAAGCTAAATACAGATCTCCAGAATGAGTATGGATTGTATTATATCATACAGACCATGGAAAATGCTGCACTACAGATACAATGTACACACGTTTAGGTTATTTTATGCTTATTGTGAACTGTCACTAGTACAGAACAGACATAATCCTTTGTATGCTAGCAACAAGAGTTTCTTCATAATCTCACTTCCTAGACCAGAGTTTTAAAATGTAATCTCTGTTCCTGTAGAATGCAACAATTTAATAATTTGTTAAATTGTAAGTAATCTCATTAGTATTATTTTAAAGTAGAGTGTTCACACCACTACATTTGATGTGTGTAAGAGCACCATGTTGCAATTGTAAAAATTATTTAATTGCTAAATTAGAAAGCGAGGAGTGTTTGGTAAATCCAGAAATCTAGTTGTCTGGCATGCTTATAGGCCAATTCATCTGTGAATGTTTGAAAAGGATTATGGTTTGATTGTGTTGTAAAAATAACTACTAGATTTAAAGAATGGATTTGGCATGTCTTACGTCTGGCAGTTAAATGATAAAACAGTGGAGACTTGTATACTATTAATATGGGTGCATAGCGTTAATATCATGATTTTCCTCTGGAAACATTTTCTGTAGACATACTGTTCTTACCTAAAGATAATTCAAGATGATTCATCAAGCACATTGAGGGAATAATTGCATGACACAGCTATTTTTTTCTTTTTTTGGGAAGCTGAAATTTCTTTCTATTCTGTAAGTCATACTAGTTAACTTAGACTAAAACTGTTCTTTTGAGACTGTTTTCTTTGTCTTAGCCTATTGTCACGAGGATAATGAAGTGTAGGGACTAAGATTATGCATATCAGACTTTTTTTTCATTTCACAGATATTGTACTTTTGGATATTTTCTCTTTATTGGGGGCAGGGTGGAGGTGGAATTTACAGCTGACTTATTTAATTTTCTGTGAATTCAAGCTGCTCTTTCAGTCCCTATACCAGATAAAGATGCTTTCATATTTTTACTCAAAATTTAGCTGCAGTTTCTATTTGAATGCAACATAATTCTTGAACCTCTCTGGTGGTGGGTTGTGGTTTTGGGGTTTTTGCGTTTTGTTTGTTTGTTTTACACATGGGTTAGCTATGTGAGATTTCTGGTAGGTTAGCTTAGAATGTTAGTCTTTGGTACCTTCTTGTAGCAGATGTCTATTGCAATGTCTGTTTTAGGGTGCATCAGGTTTGCTGTTAAAGGGCTGGAAGATTAATAAGGGAAGGCATCAGCCTTTAGTGGTTGGACTCGATTATCTTAAAGGTCTATTCCACAGAATAAATGATTCTGTGATTCTAACCTGTCATAGCCGGAGCATGTGGGAAGATGCAACTCTGGTGTATCGCAACCCATAATAGTCCAAAAGATCACTGTGGGTTTGTCGCAAGAACACTTTACGGGAATTCTGTGTCTTGCAGGAGTAAAACTACATGAATGTAAGTCAAATGATCTTCTCGGACTCTTGAAACAAAATTGTGGTTATCTTTTCTATTTCAGAAATAATCATGGGTTTAGGGTTACCTAATGCAGACCAAGGGGAAAAGAAGAATATATAACCCACTCACTGACTTGAGAAAGTCAGGAAGCAGCTATTTTAATATGCCAAAATGGAAAGTGTCATATAATTTGCTGCAGAACACAGTGTCTGCACAAGGTGGTAAAGATGAGGAGGGAAGCAGAAAGGAAGAAATACAAAAGATTTAAAGGTATGAGGTGTTATACTAGGGTTAAATGACAGGAATGAAATTAAAGTTTTTAGTTTCTTTTAGTCCTCTTGATCTACTTAGACAATTAATATTGATCTCAATGGAAAAACTCTCACCAAGAACAGTTTATGGCTATTACTGAGACTGGATTAAGTAAGTTTTTCAGTGAGAAGATTATCAGGTGTCAGTCACTTTATTTCACAACTCTAACTCACTGAAGAACAGATGATAGATCCAGGAGACAGTGCAGATTTATCACTGTCTTCTGGGCTCTTCTATTAATAATTTCAATAAGCTTGGACTGTGAATTGAATGAGCTATGAAAATTATGCCAGCCACTTGTTAACATAGTACAATTTAAGGACTAGGTTGTGATTCCCTTCCTTTCCTTGGGAACACTGTTGTACTTCACAAGCAATTGCACTGTCTACATAATACTTCATGTGAGTTTATGTGTATTTGTGCCCTATGCCCGGAGTGAGACACAGAGGCTCTGTACAACAGTTTGTACATGAGGGTGAAAAGTTTTCCTTGTCCACTATCCACAAAGGGCATGCTTTTGCTCCTGTCTTCGTCCTGATGGTGTATGGTTCACAAAACATAGCCTACCCACTGTCATTTCAGTTCTTTTCAATCACTTTCATGAGTTGTAGTAGTCAGCTGCTTGGAAGATTTTTTTTTTTTTTTCTGGATACGTGTTTGTCCTTTCTTGCTGGTATATTGGTTTGATTACTTTTCTTAAGGCTTCTTGCTGTCTGAGTGCTGCTAGTGGGAGCTGCATTGCTTCAGAGACACCACATACCGTAGGTGCCACCTTTGCAAATCTTTTAACAGCCGGGAAGCTGTATGAGCTGCAGTAGCACTGGTAACCTCCAAAGTTATCTCTAAAGCCCCTGGGTCTGGTGCTGATGGTACATGTGGCCTGCCTGGTAAGTGTTTAGCTTTAATGAGATCATTGCCAAGGACCTGAGTGCCTAAATTCTGTGTAAGTTCTGCATCGTTTGATTTTTTTTTTTTTTTTTTTTTTTTTTTGGAAACTAGCCCTTAGTGCCTGAACAAATGTACAGGAACTTATGATTTAGCTCTATTTGAAACAGTATAAGGAATATATCTTTTGTGGTTCCTAATTTTTTTTTTTTAAATTATTCTAAGGCTCTAAAAAGCTTTGAGGACATCAAGTGAAAACAAGGGGCCTATTGGTGTCAGTAATAAAATTCAGAGTGTTTACTGCAAGCTGGGAGAAACATCTTTTCAGCAGATACTGCCTTTTCTGTAAGTGGCTGTTTTTCACAGAGGCTATATCACAGGTGATGCAATGGAAAGTTAAGCAAAATGTTCTCTACACTGATGAAGACCCAGTCTGTCTCCAAGAAGCTTTAAGTTTTTCTATTCACAAAGCAATTCAGACAATTGCAAATTGCAAATACATTTATAATTCTTCTGAAAGGCAGCAATTTTTCTTCTGGTATTTTGGAATTATTTGTGTACTATTGTTATTTGAATTTTATTCATAGACATATATTGTTAAGGGATATATTTGCGTTTCAGGACATCAAATAACAGGAATTACAACTGTGAGTTTGGATAGCTTATTAATGGCAGAATCATACTATGGTGTGTGGATAATAATGCATCTGTAGGAGCAATCATTTTGTTCTAGTAATAAGCACTTGCATTTTCCTAATGACAAGCTCTTGTCTTGTCTCTGCTCATCCTTTAAATGAAAAGTTATTGAATACATTGGAGTACAGCGATACTAACTCCACGTTTCTTGAGTTCTCTGTCTGCTTTTTAGTCCCAGTCACAATAGGGATATGCGCTTATCTGGGTGATCAGAAGGGATAATAGACTTGTGATTGAATGTGGGTTAAAGTGACTGTTGTGAGCAGCAGTTAGGATGATTGCAGGCACTGCTTTCTGTGCCTTCATTAAATAGGGTGGGTATGTCTCAATAATTATTCTGCACCCACCTGTGGGTTTGAATAAAGGTCACTGGCTAGATTGTTCAGACAAGGCTGAAAAAAGATTGATGAAGAAAGGTCAGATATGCTGATAGCTGCTTTCTTGAATTAGTTTCCTTACTTTTGGAATGATGTTTCATGATATTTGAGCTTTATTAGTTTTGCAGCTTATTCTGAATATTGGTTGTTGTATAACACACTGTTATGCGTGCTGGGCCAGTGTACTTTATTCCTTTTCTGATAGGGTGTGATTTCATTCTTTCTTTTTGTGTATTTCAAAGCCTTCTGTTTCCTTACTGGAGTTTTATGTTAAAATTACCTAAGTTTTTTGGGTCAAATAATGTCAGTAAAATAGTTTGCATTTCCATTGTCATTTTCAAAGGTTTTGCATGTTTTCAAGACTTCTATCTTTAAAAATAGTTTCAAAGGAAAATCTGAAACACTGAGATCTGAAAATACATTTATAAAACCAATATTATTTTGTTCTTTTTAAATACATTAGCCAACTTCATGCAGATTTGAAAAATGCATCAGTGCAGCAGAATAATTTCTCTTGTTAAAAATATTTCACAGAATATTTCACACACATACAGAAATGTGTGACTGTGCAAACTAGCAGCAACTTAATAATTTTGTCTGCAGTTCTGGACATCTCTGTGCTTCTTGTGCCGCAGGTGGTGGTGGCTGCTGCTTGCTGTACCATGTATGTGGCACTGCTATACCGTGTGTGGCACTGCTATACTGGGTAGCATGGAGTAGAGCCAAGCCAGCCCTTCTCACACCAGTGGTGGTTTCAGTTGCTTAATGAGATATTTAAGAAAATGGGAGCAGACTAATGATATGTTTTACCTTGAGGCCAGATCAGGAAGTGGGCTGAGGTTGACCACTTTGTGTATATTTATATTACCTATCTAGGGTACTGATAATCAAGCCCTGACCATCCCTGTAGCCTAAGGGTAGGCCAAGCTGAGACTTAACTATAAATCTCTTCTGCTTTGTGGCAGACAGCATCAGACCGTTCCAGGAATGATGCTGCAAGGGAGATGAAGTAGTTGATGGTAGACGGTGAAGCACCTGTATTGCGTGTAAGGCATACCTGAATCTCAGTGGGAATGCAGCTGCTGGAGCTTTATTTCCTTGGGTTCTCTGAAGCCTGTTGCTTCACCACAGGTTTGTGTTCACGACTTCTGGATGAGAGACACATTTGGATTTGAGGCATATTTGGATCTGAGCACATAAACTGAAACGCGGTGAGGATGAGAGCAGAGGAGCCAGGATCTCTGAAATTAGGGGGACACCTGAGACAGACAGTCCACCTGAGCTGGACTGTGCTGAGGCCTCTAAAGAAAAGGTTTGCAGTACAGAGCCCTCTATAGCCATGGTCAAGGCCCAACTGTGGGAAAGATGATACAGTGGATAGTTGGGACTTGTGCAGTTGTGTCTGTCTAGATTTCAAATTGCAATTGTTGTTCACTTACTGGAAGACGAGTATTGGAAATTCAAAACCAGAAAATGGATGGAAAACCAGAAGTCTCTGTTTATTGATGGCATGGTGCTGGGCCTTACCCTGTGTCTCTACTCATAAATTTGAGTGCTCTGGAGTGTTAATGCCTTGCTTTATCCCTTTATTGACTACTCTTCACCAGAGCTTAAGATCTGACCCACTGTCTCTAGGCAGAGACTGCCTGTGATTACTAACATTTTGTGTATTATTTTATTGCCATTCTTACTCTTTTAGAGTGGAAGGACATATAGATACCTCAAACATACAGCTACCTCAAACTTCATGTTACTTGTACCTTGTGGTTTCCTGATGAAGACTTTTAACACTTCCCTGGATAGAGGGAAGACCAGACACTTTGGTTTATCATCACAGTAGTGCAGTGTATCTTGCATTTAAACTACTTAATCTTGCTCTGAGCAGTGGATTTTTCATTTCAGTGCTTAGGGGGAACGTTTTTGGTAGTTCTGGAAATTGCAAGAACTCCTCCAAAAGAGTTATTTCAGATTGAAGAAAACATTTTGTTCAGCTTAAAAAGGGAATGTTTCATATTTTTAATTTAAAGTATTGCCTGGTTGTCTTTGTTAGATATTTGCATCTCTTGGGGCTATTTTCCCTTAATTATCCATGTGCTATAGCTGCAGAAAAGTGGATTATTGATGGTTAATAATATGTATATGAAAAGACTTCTAGTCCATCAATAAGAAATTAGGCCACAAAAATGGTATCTCTTACCAGAGAAAATACACATGACATGAATCAAATAATCAAACTTGTGAAAAAGCTCCAGACACTTTTCATATCTGTTACAGCTCTTTATGGTAAAGCTTATGTTCTCTGTTCACATAAAGGTTCATCTAACCTGTTCCTGTCAGACAGGCTTCAGGGAACACAGGCTATTTCAGGAAACACAGTGTTTGACACTTTTTAAGTTTCATTAATTTTGGGCTAATTTACATTTATGTTTTGGAGTGGGGGTATAGTGAGCAGTCTAATATGAGTATTTTTAATAGCATGCTGAAAATGTATTTGGAATGTATAATTTCCTTCATGAATACATTTTTCATGACTTAAAAACTTAAACCTTGTCATCTCCATACCTGCCAGCTACTGTTTGCTCTTCTATAGAAAACTATGGTGATGTGTATTAAAATTTTGTTGTAAGAGATCTTCTTGCCAGATGTCAAAAGTATTGCAACCAGTCCACAGATCATATATTGATACATGTCTAAATATGCGTATTTTACTGTTTTCACGTTGTTTGTCCTTTGTTGTTGTTGTTCATGGTGAAACTACTGGTAGGACATGTCCAGTTCTGCTAAGGCAGGTACATCTTTTTACAGAGCTCCAAAATGTGGTTTGATTGTAGTTTTCAGTGAAATTGTCTGTGTTTCTATATGATATTGTGAATCAGTAAAATTGATAATTCAGCTCATTAATTGAGGAATCTGAGCTATGACTGAAGAAATGCATTTTCACCTACAGCTTGGTACCTCTATCTATTTAGCTTGATGTGTCTCTCAACTTTCTCTATACAAAGAAAATGATTCCAAACAATCATGTATGATACAGCTGTATGATACCACTTTCTTTGACTAATAGGTATCTGGAAAAGTTCTGTGTAATTGTTCTCTGGTTGAAGAACTGAGCCTAAACTTGGCAGACTAGACTAACAGCAGAGTTTGAAGAAATTCCTTGTTAAAGTCTTCAAGAACAGAATAGCTGTTGGTTGGTTATTCATGCAAGTGGTTGAATGAACTGACTTCCTGAAATCCTTTTTTCTGTATTTCTATGTAGGAACGTGAACAAACAGAGCTTGTGTTTACGTCTTTTTTTAAAAAAAGAATGGATTCAAATGTTCTTACTTTACTGTCCTCTTAATATTCAAATATTTTAAAAAAACTGCTATTCCAGAGAAGTTTGGAAGTCAGATATAGCAAAATGTAAACTATAAAAATTTCAATGTGTGATGTGTGGGTGGAAAGTGTTGTTCAGATTTTTCTTATTCAGGGTTTTTTTTAAATGACTTTATTGAGTATTATGTTTTCAGAAAAAAAAGATTTATTCGAGTAGAATTGGTATGCCTATATGGCATATTATGCTGGCAATTATGCAGGAAAACATGTAGCTTTCATAATTCTGTTGTTGATGTTGGCCGAGTGCTTAATTCAGTTGACTTTGAAAACTTCTACAGTGGGTTTTCTTACTTTTTATATGCAGTATGTGTAATTGAAAATTATTTTTCTAAATGTTAACTTTTGTCAAACATTCAGTTTTGTAGGGAAATTAGATATGGACTGTTTAGGAAGAAGATTTTTAGTGTGCTTAAAAGACAAGAGTAGTCTAGTGAATGCCCCAAATAGATTTACAGTGGAAAAATAAGCTGCAGTTCAACTTACCTGATTATATATGGTCTTACAAAATTTGCAGTATACTGTGATCTATGCACGTGAGCTAGAGAAAGATAATGAAAGATTTTATATTCCTGAGCCCTGTTTTTCATTTAACAGGTCTGAGTCAAGCTATTTTAGGATTAATCAGATCTTAAGGCTTGCATTGAAGTAATGTAGCGTGATGAGCAACTCGTGGCTCTGTAGAGAATGATTCAGTACAATAGTTAGTAATTTGTATTTGGTATACCTGACAGGACTGGAAATATATGGGGTTGCTGAAGACTGAGGGGTTTTTTCAGGGAACCTTCAATAAAGTAGCATTTTCTCTCTCCGAAATGAAATAAATCTTTGATTATGGTAATAAACAAGCATTACAAATAAATATTAAAGTATTTGTTAACTCAACACCTACATAGCTGTTTAATTTACAAGGAGGGTTTTTTACAGTTTATGCAAAGTGATTGTCATTACATGAGGCTTTTCTTGACCAGTTTCCTATTTTCTGGAGGATGTTGAAGACCGATCATTTTTCTAAATGTTATGCATGCCATTTCTAGGAACATTACTTAAGTCTGGTGTATAAGAATGCATTTATCTTGGGTTTTTATCTCTGTATAGGACAGCTGATATTTTTTTGTCCAAATACATTTCTAAATCATATTCTGTTTCACATTAAAAGGTATTTACTTCTTGTTTATGTAACAATTCTTGTTAAAAAGACCAGTCATTGGTAGTTTAGGGAACTCTTAATAGAATATTGATATTGCAGACAAATGAAATCCAAATCTAACTTTTTAACGTAAGAATTATTTTTTCTAAATAAATCCAAAATTACTTAAATTCTTTTATTAAAACCCTCTTAATTGCTAAGTATATAACCTATACCACCCGAAATATCTCTGTGCAATCTTTAAACACATGTTCTATGTGATAGCATGCTGGATGTTGTTGAACTTGACTTTAGTCAGGCTTCTGACACTGTCACCTGTACACAAACTGATGAAGTATTGGCTAGATAAGTTGACAGTGACGTGGGCTGAAAGGACAAGGAGCAGGTGACAGGACAAGAGGATTAAGCACAAACTGAAATACAGGAAATTGCGTTTAAACAAGAAGAATTTTTTTTTTTTTCTGTGAGGGTGGTTGGATACTGGAACAGGTTACCCAGAGAGGTTGTAGAGTTCTCATGCAGAATCCAAATGGGCACGGCTGTAGTTGATCATGGTTTGAGCAGTGAGTTGGACTGGATGATCTCCAGATGTCCCTGCAGACTTCAATAACTGGAGTCTGTGATTCTAAACATTTGAATAAATTCCAAAGTCTGTGTAAACTCCTGGATGTCCATTCCAGCTTCTTTTAATATGAAGTTAATCACATTATTTACTAATGGAAGATAAAAAGATACTCTGATAATGAGGGTAGGACAAGAAGTTACATAAAGTACTATAAAGAAGGTTTCTTTAATTTGGATAACCTCTGGCAATCTTGAGGTGTTAAAAGGGAGAGCAGTTACTACGTTAAGTTCCATGCTAGTTAATCCTCTCTATGAAACAAAGGTTAGAATGACACCTTGAATTCCTTGTGGAAATCATTTGGGTAGTGGTTGATTAAAGGCTCTCCCTATGAATTTCATCAGCGAGAGTGCTGAGGTCTACTGTGTGGCTAAAAACAAATGCTTTTTCTTGTAGTTACACAATTTTAAGATATTTATAATCTAGCAACTTACAAAATGCTGCCGTTCTTAATTTATAGAACCAGAGATGACTTCTCTTTGATAGAAATGGAGATATCTGCATAATTCTCAACTGGCTTTTCAACTTAATTTCTTGCCTAACTTCTATTGATCTTTTTTTATGAGGAATGAACAGTGGAGTTTTATGTGAAATAGCTTATGATCACTTTTGATGCAATCAGTATTGTATCATAAAACTGTTGCATAAAAAATTCAAATGCTTTGTCTTTACTGTTCAGCTGGATCTTAAAACAGTGATTTAAAAGAGATTGGAGACCTGGGGATCTAAATTAAAATTCTGCAATTCCATTTTCTTTCTGAAAAGAAAATCAAAACATGGTTTAAATAACAAAACCAGATCTCTGACTGTGGCCATAAACAGTATTTATTGGCACTTCCTTTTTATTTTAACTTTCATTTCAGTGGATTCATTTCCAGTTGTTGTTTCTCTGTGTGAAGTGCTACTCTTCTTTTTCTTAATTAACTAAAAATGAAAAGGAAAAATAGTCTTTTGTATCATTACATTTGTGACCAATGTGTATGATCAGAAGGCTGGAAAAGTAAACAATCAAATCAACCCCCACCATCGTATTAATTGAAGAAAGAAAAAAAGTCCTTTCATGATCAGCTTTTCTCAAGAACTGCTTCTCGCGGTTGTTTTCCATGCCTCTGTTGCCAGTTGGCCCATTTTCTTTCTGTTTATGTGAAGAAAATAAATGTCTCAAATCAGACAGCTGCAATGCTTAGTAGAATACATTAAATAAAGTAAATTATTCTAATTACTCTATTTACTGGAAAATCCTTGCTATCTTAGGTTATTCTGATTATTTTTAATCATTGTTTCATTATCAGTAGCAAAAATTAAATAAAACTTATACAAAGAAGGAAAGAAAGCATAAGCCAGCTACTTAACTGGGGGCTGTACACAGGAATAATCTAGGATTATCTTTTTTATCAAGTAGCAATGTTTCTAATTTTTTCCAAACCCTAATATTGTATGGGAAGAATTATTAGTCTGTAAAAGGAGATAACTGGTAAAGGAATCCCTCCCTCTGTTCTCTTACTGAATATATTTAGCTTTTTCCAGGAGAAATGAAGGATAAGAATCAATTTGAATTCCACATAAATAGGAGAAAATAAGAAATACAAAAATTATATACACCCTGGAAGCAGTTAATGGAAAAATGAAGCTGGAGTCCGAGGTAAATGTTTTCTCTGGAAGCTTGATTGGTACTTTTTTTTCCTTAATACAGAAAAAAGGTGCTGTATAATTTATGTATCTTTGCTAACCGTACACATGCACAAATGGAAAGTGTATATGTGAGAGGGCATATGCGCACAAGCGGGAACCGTTTTGGTTTGGTAATGATGTTCCCAGACTACTGTTTGGAATAATAAGGAAGAGAAATACATTAAAACTTTACAAAGTTTGAGTAGAAAGTGTGAACTAATTGAAACCAAACAATAACTAGGTAAAGGAATCATGAAATGCAGTATGACAGTCTGTAGCCATTTTTTAAGGAAGCAAGTTCATAATGAGTTTTTTGGTCCTTGCCACAATTGGCTAGGAAACAGTTTTTGTTTCTTGGCTTTCAAGTTAGTGGAAACATTTTTGTTTCTAATTTGAAGAAAAGAGGCCTAATAAACTGGGTTCTACCAGCCACCTCCTGTGTCCAATTGTGCAAACCTTAAAGCAAGATTTCAAAATGAAATACACTGGGATGTCTTACATGATGCTGACTGACATTGCCAAGATTATTATCAGTTTTATACCTGTCCACTCCTGAACAGCTGCGGACCACTGTCCAGACTGTTGAGATGAAAGATGAAGTATTATTCTAGATACCAATGGGAAACCAGAGTTCCGTTGCATCTGAGTGAGCATTCAAAATCTGAATAAGCCCCAGGTAAGGCTGCCGGGTTCTTAGGCTGTTTGGCTCCTTAGTTATTGTGATCCTCAGAACACCTGCATCTCTGAGCTGCAAGAACAGAACTTTTGTAGAGGAAGACTACTCAGGGACTGGTGCCTCCAAGTTCTTCATTGCCAGAACAGATGGGGAGCAGCGGATCTGAAACTTTCAGATTTTGGTTCCAAGGCTATCTTGCAGAGCTGGCAGGGCATATGCCTGTGTGTTATCAGAAGATCTGCTGTACTTGCTCTATTTCCATGTAATATTCTGCTTTTGATAAACTGGCAAAATTCAATAGAATAAAGATTCCTCTGAAGAAATTCCAGTCACCCTTATTCCTGATTTCTGATCATGTGCTTTGATTCTTGCTGTTTCTTTTCCAGTTAGTCTGTAGCGTTGTCAATGCCACTTTAAATGTTTGATAGAATTGCAAGCAAGTAGTAAGCATTCTGACTACTCACTTTTGTCTCTGTATCTTTCATCAATATTAACTTAATTGTTGACACTATTAACCTAAAATACTACATGATTGTATTTTAACTATCAGGGACATCTGACATCTGGTGATAGTCCCTGCTCAAAGAAGGACCCGCTACAAAGTTAGATCAGGTTGCTCAGGCCTGTGTTCAGTCAGGTCAGGTTTCTAAGGATGCAGATTACACTGACTCTGGGTGCCTTTACCAGTGTTTTATCATCCTCATTGTGAAGAAGTTTTTTCCTTCTGTCTAATCGGAGTTTTTGCCTTTCCCCCTTGCTTTGATCTAAGTGCTCGATTCAGCCTGAATAGGTAGTCCCATTGTGTACCTTGCATGTTCATGCTGTCAGCCACTCAGGCGTGTTCCTTTCCTTGTGCTAGCTCTGATACTTAAGTTACCCTGCCTCTCAGACAGGCCAGCTTGCCAAACTGACTATGCACTTGTTCTTGTTGATTAATTTTCTTTCAGTGTTACTGAGCTGAGTCAAACTCTGAGAAGAGCACACAAGCTCTACATACACCCCCAGGGAAACAGGAATGAGTAACTTAGAGTGCAGAAGCAGGCTAGCTGGGCAGAACTGTCCCTTTTGTGGGCTGTGAGCTGTTAACTCAGTGCACCCTGGGAAATCAGAAGGACCCCTGCACTTTCTCCCTTACTCATCTGACTTGTCATCCTTTCCTGGCAAGGTGTATGTTACGGATTCTTTCTCAATGTGTGTCTCAAGTCTCAGGTTGCACCCATAGAGAGGTTCTCATTAGAGAACTTCCTTCCTAACACCTATTAGTTCTTGCAGCTAATGCCTCCTTAGGAAGCTTAGAGGAGTTGTTTCTCCCTGAATTTTTTCTGGTTTTCACTTTCATGGAAAAATAATTCTTAATTTAATGAAGAAATGCGAGCCTGTTTCACTTTCTTGGATTTACCAATACCTCTTTTTAGATTAACAGCTCACTCTCTCAGAAACAGCAGAGCCCTCTTATCTCCTTTAATCTGCTTTTGTGCCTCACTGATTTGTTTCAGTATGAAATGTGTTTTATGCTAGTCTATATATTCTGTGTGGATCTGCAAATTATAACTGACTCTTGGTTGAATTAAAAAAATAAAGATGTAATTAGACAAGTTGGAAACTGGGTTTTCCAGAAACACACTGTAACTGAATGGCATGACCTACGTGATGGCAGCTTCCAAAGGACGAGGTTAGAGGAGGCAGATGACATTCCCTTGAGCATTTAAAAGAAAAAAAAAAAAGGTGAATTTTATTATTAGTAGTATAATTTGCATCATAAGGAAGAGGTGATTCTACTCTTAATGCTGGTGAGGACAGAGGTGAACTGGGTGATGTAATTCAGGTGTCTGTGTATTCATAAACATTGCCAAAAAGTTTGGCTTTTCCATGTCTGGAGTAAAAGTGATGTTTGGCAAAGGTCAGATATTCAAATTATCTTCCTGTCATTTATTTAGATACAGCTCCAGTGGAATACTACTACAAACCCAAACAGTTACTACAACTTCATTAAAACAGGGAGGTTGAAGAAATAACCAGGAGGAGTGTTTTTAGATTTTTGTTTTGACCACTAATTCAGGGTGGAAGTTTTAATTTTTTTATTCTTTAGTTTATTATTGTAGTGGAGAGTCTGTGTCTCTATGCTGTAGATCCACAGGCCAGCCTGCAAATCTGGAATCATGCATTGCTTGCAAACAGCCAGAACATGATCCTCTCCTTGGAATTCCTTCTAGCTGGTGGTGGGAGTGAATCTTTAGTGACAGGAGGAAGTAAGTGAGGAGGAGTTTGAAAATAGCGTCATGGGATTGCTGTGAGATCTTGCTCCGTGCTTAGGACAATCTCACAACATAGCGGGCCTGTGGGAGTACTGAGAAACAATTGCTGCCATCTGTCTGTGAAAGTCATACCTTCTCCTCAGCTCCGTAAGTCCTGGCTGTTGTTGGCTGGATGAAGATGTTTTTCATATGTGGTTTCTAGGTCACAATGGCTGTTTGCTCCTTTGTCCAAATAACAAATGTTCAATTGCAAAAATAATACAGCAAGGCACCCTCCAACAAGTTTTTGTATAGCATCAGAGACTTTTTGGCTCTGTTAAAAGAAAGAACTAACTAGTGAATTTTAATAGTGAGGAAGAGGGTGGAAATCTGAGCATTGGAAGAAATTTAGTCAAAAATACTATAAGAAAACAAGAAACATTCTAAAGATTACAAATGAAACAGCAAAACCTTTCATTAAAAAAGTTTGCAGTAAAGACAAAGGTTCAAAAGAAAGTAGAGGGTAGAAGCTATTTAAACAAGAACAAACTTCTGGAAAAGTGGAAAGCAGAGAAAGAGACCAACTTGCCTGCATCAGGAGCTGAAAAATAAAATAGAAATGCAGTGTAAATAAAAAGACAAGAATTTATTGTGGACACAGCCAAAAAAGCTGAGGCATAGAGTGTGTGAAAACCGGTAGAGGTTGCATAAGGCAAGGAGAGAAGTTTGTATTAATCCATTATTAATAAGAGGAACTAAGAAGGGGAAAGTAAAGACCTTTCTAAATGGGCGAGAGTAACTATGATTTTTCTACCTGCCTCAGACTTTGTGTAAATAGTTAGTTGTGAATAAGTGCTTAATGCAGTTAATAGGAAAAGTGAAATACATGCCAGAAATAGGTTAAAGAATATTTAAGAAAGGAGTTTCTCAACCATTGGCCTTGATTGTGTTAAAAAAAAAAGAAAAAAGTGAGGAATGACTATTTGCAAGTAACAGAAAAGCAACACTTATCTTGAAACTAGGGAATTAATAGATCAGTCCCTGTAACTTGGATAACCAGGAAGAAGCTGGAGGAAATCCTTAAATGTTCATTGCCTAAAAATCTTCAGAATAAGAAGGTGATGATAAACACCAAATGTGAATTTTCAAAATATGTTTTTTCAAATACATCTGTTCTTTAACAGAATAGCTGGCTTGGGAGGCTGTAGAGATTTGTTTATTGACAGTTAAAGACTTGTTAGACAAACATCTGTTTGGGCAGCTCTAGGAACAGTTGGGCTGTTTCAGAGTGGTCAGGATGGAAAAAGGCACCCTGAGGTCCCTTCTAGCCCCACTGATTCTTGGCTTACATTTTTATTGAAGTAGTATTCCCAGTCTTCGTTGTGCATTTTTGTATTACAAATTGGTTTTTTCCCCAGGTTAGTGTAGAATCGTAATGTTGAATGCTTTTTGTATGCAGTGATCAAAACTGGATTGAAATTTGGTGGGGCTTTTAGACTTCCAGGTTATCTACAGATAATAATCTGTCCCTTCTATAATTTTGTCTTTACTGTTGGGGGAAGGCTGGATATACAAAAGAAGCTATTAATAGTCGTATGCATACTATGAGTCTGTTTCCTTACGAACTGTTTGCATGAAAGTAGTACAGTTAACAGTGATTCAGCTTATTGTATCAGCAGGATTTTTTTTACCCTGCCAAATTTATAACTACATTATAAAGATTTATCTAAATTTAGTATTTCACAATCCACCTAACAATTTTATATCTTATAAGCTGTTGATGAACTAGAACTCAAGTATCAGAAATAGAAGATTGGAATTTTGCTGTACAAATTTAAAACTTCAGCAACCAAATTGCATTTGTGTAATGTAATATGTGACCTGTTCTCTCATATTAACATTTTTCTCTGAAGAAAGTTGTAAAAAAAACAACCAACCAAAAAAACAAACCCTTCTAGAATTTGGTTGTATGGCATGACTGGAATATAAGAACAACCCAAAATATGTATTTATTTTTCATTGAGCAGAAGTCATGTAAACATAAGACACAAGAGATCTTTGCAATTCTCCCAGGATTTTTACTGGCACTTTAGGTACAAATTGATGGATTTATTCTGGAATAGATTGTAGTTTGTTCATCTGCTCTAGCTGAAGAAGCTTTTTTTTTTATCCCCTTCCCCTTTGGGTTTGGTGTTTACAAAGGAAGAATGACTTCATTATGTGTTGAACTGACTTTTTCACAATAAGTTTGAGAATCTAAAAACATACTATCAAATGTCACTATTTTATGTGATATATTTCACAGTTTAAAACAGAATTTTTTTCCAGAGTTGAAATTAGAATTGCTGACAGGAAGGAAATAAAAATGATTGATGAACTGTTTACACTTGACCAGCTGCTAATGAATTCTCACTCAATATCTTGTTAGCTTGTGCTGAAGTAATACATAAGGCAACCTAGAAAATAACCTGAAGTTCCTAAAACTACAAAGAAGAAAAATGTAAGTGATTCTGATGCTTTTGATCTGTGAACTGTGATATAAGCTGTGACTTTTGATGTTCTGGGATGATGTGATTGATAGTATAATTTTTGTTATTCAGTTGTTTACTGAACATTACTGTATGTTGTATTTTGGCTCAGAGGCAGGGCCTCTTGGGCCTTGTAGGCCTTGTTCAGGTGGAGCCTTCCGGAAGGAGGGTGGAAGGTGCTTCCTGTGAAACTGGCTGAGCGTGCCTAGCTGACAGAAATTTCTGGAGTTTCCTAACTTAGGGACTGGTATCTCTTGGAGGAGACTTCAGGGAAAGAAGGTATTATTTCTGTGGATCCTAAGGGAGTTTTATAAACTTATTGAATCTCAAAAATCCCTCCCTGAGAATTCTTAGCCTGAGAACAAGCTTCGTAGGAAAGGAAGGGTATGTGATGAGCAAGGGAGAGATTTGCTGACCGACACTTTGATTTTTAGGGATTTTTTTTATCCAGCAGGGCAGCTTTTTCACGCGCTCAGAATTGTGTTGCAGTAAAACATAGCTTTGATTCAGATTTTTTATTCTTTTAAGGAGAAGGTGGAGGAAATTCTAGTCAAGAGGGAGGCAGTCTCTGGGGAGCTCCTAATGGCTGCTTCTCAGTGACACATAAAATTTAATTTCTATATGGATGAGTTGGGTTTTTTTCTGTGTGAGAAGGAAGGAGTTACCTTCTCATCAAATATTCTTTCAAGTATAGGAATATCTCAGACGACTGCGGGTGAGTATTTAATTATGAGGTAAGCTAGTGTGTTGTGGCTATTGCCCATGTCAAACTGTGCTATGTAAAACACTCATTCTTATTTCTGTTGCTGACTCCTGACTGTCATCTGTACAAGTGCAAAAATCCCACTACGTTAAAAGGTCACATCTTCTAAAGCCAGTGGTGGAACTTCAGCTGACTTTAATGGAGCCAGAATATCATCTTGTTTCAAGGAGTTAAGCTCGGGTCTGTGACTATAACAGGACAACTGTGTAGCATCTAGTAAAAATAATGGGGGAGGGGGAAGGGGATGTTATTAATTTTTTTTTAAAGTGTGGTCTTTGGTGAATATTTCATGCTGTGCTTTTTGTTGTTGCCTGTATTGCTAGACACCCATGTTTATTGTAGTCTTATAAACATTCTTTGAAAAATATACTCAATATTTTTGTTAAAATGCAGTCCTGGTTATATCTCTTTTTTATTGGAATTGTGCTGTGGTTTTGATGTTTTTACATTCTCTCTATGGAGTTTGACTATTACTTTCTTTTTCTATTGACGTTCATGATGCAAGATGGAAGAATTTCTGCAATGCAGAAGGAAGAAACTGTAGTTTGACCTTCTGTTTAAGCCAAGTAAATCAGTAAAAGAAAAAATGTTGAAAAATAGTGTGAATTCATCCTGTTTTCTTCATGCATTTTTGTATCAGTATTTTGTGGCAGCCGAAATTTTTGTCCAGGATTAGAGTCTGTATGTCTCTCTTGGCCTCAAACTGCATGTAATTAGTCAGAGTGTGCTGTTTCTCCTTGTAGGAAGCCTTATTACCCACAGACAAATGTAATCTATCATCTTTTCCTTCAACAATTCCCCTTTTCCCTCTACCCCAAAAGAAATCAGAAAAGATTTATAAGGTTCTGCAGCCCACAAAACGTGCTTCATTATCCTTAAATCAAGTAAATCTGATTGCAAAGCTCTTATTTTTATAAGAATTTTGGGAGCAGATAATTATACGGGCTTTGGTGTTCATTTGCTAGGGATGAAAAATGCATTTTTTTAAACCTATTTATTTTGAGAGTTACGGCTGCAAAGTAAAAACCCTTTTTGTCAGAAGAAAATTAATGCATCTACTTTGAGGTGTCCAAACAGAACGAAGTATTCAAGCTGAAAAGATAACATAATTCAGTTAGTATTGTCTTCATATATATAGTATTACATCCTGTCCTTCTGACATAACATAATGTCTTATTCACCTATTTTTACTGCTGTGGCAGCTGAGGTAGACACCGTGTTGAATGTAGATGTCATCGTGTTCACACCCCTTCCCCAGAGGATGAAATCTGATTTGGGACCAGTCAGTATGAATGAGCAGCTTAATTTGTGCCTTCCCGTTTTCATTACTTCCTATTTACTTGCTTATCTTAATGTGTTAGCATAATGATCAGTTACACGCTTTTTTCAGGTCCTTCATAGTTGAAAAATTTCGGTCTTCCTTTTATGTCTGCTTCTCTTACTGTTTTTTCTCCTTTCTTTCTCCATTTTACACATCTACCCATCTCCTGTATAGCTAGAATTAATTTTTCCTAGTTGGTTGTATTTCCTAAAGTTTGTGGCATAGAAGAAGATGTTTTTTAGTGAAATGCTGATTCATTTTGGACAACTTTAATGGAGATACTGACTTTGTGTGAGAAATAACTGTAAGCATCTCAAGAGTTGTTATTGGTAGTTAGCACATTTCACCCTCATACTTAATTGCTGGTTTGCTCATTCATCTCTTCAGTCAGACAGTAAACTTGCAAACCAACTCATAGTACTTCAGCTTAGTTGACCTGTTGATGCTACAATGTATATGTTAGATTTTCATTTTATAAAGCTTGCTTAGTGTTTTAATTATCTTCCAAGGTTACCTTTATAACTGAGAGTCTTGAAAACTGTGGTGTTAATGGAAAAATATACCACTAAAGCATAGCAGACCTCTGCTTTTGATAGGCAACATTTTGATAGTCCTCATTGCCCCATGTAATTGAATTAATTTTCATATGAGCAATATTTGTGTGTCCTTACATATATTATTCTTTGATTATTTATTTATTAATAATTCTGTCTTTGATTTACTTTTCCACTTCCCTTGGTTTCCCTGAAGTCCTCTTAGGTGAAACAGGTCATTAGCAATAAGTTATTTTTAACATAAAAGCACTTGATCGAGTCTCCAATGTAGAGTTATTTATTTGCCTCCCAGAGCAATTAGAGAATTGAGATTTAAATGTTTGCATATGTGGGTCTTATCTGCTTTTTCGCTGTGGTCAGTTACTGCTTTTAGTTCATGTATATAAGGCCAGCTTTTTTTATCCCTCTTGATTTACATTTGGATACTGTCTTATTGATTACTCAGATATACAGAAGGTATTTAATACTGGAGAAAGTGGAAATAAAATGTTTTTCATTTGGGAGGAAGGCAGAAGCCTTTTTCATTATCAGGTGGTTTGCCTGCATGTATTCAGTCCAGACTTAAATTTAATCCTTCCTATTTCCTGTTTTATTTAGTGCCTTATTAGCCTGTACCTCCTTTTAAAAACCAGCCTTAAATACCTTCTATTCTAGCTCCATATAATTTTTGAGAATTTTTTTTTTATTCCTGCAGCATAACTTAGTTGCATCTGTGATGTTTATATCCTCTTTCTTTACATCGTCTCTCAGGAGTAACATTGAATTCTCTCTGCATTTAAATCACTTCAAGTTTTAACTAGCAATGTGAGTGTTTTAGTTCAGTAACTGTTGTGTTTTTGTAGTATTAGCAATGCCCCTGCATAAATTCCCCCCCTTCCTCCGAATTTTGTAAAAGAAAAACTTAAACAGAAAGTCTTAAGATAGGCCATTAATGCTTATTTCTGGAAGCACAAATTAATTTATTCTTTTTCTAAGAATAATTTTGTTTTTAGTAAGATACTTGCATATTACATGAAGGAATCTTAGAATATAATTTAGCAGTATAAATGATCTGAAATCAGTTCTTAATTTCAGTGGGTTTCTTAATTACTTTGATAAAGAAAGAGTGGAACTTCAAAAATCCTGAAGCAAAATGCATGCAGGTAGGGAAGAAAAGAATGAACAAGTGCCAAAACTTGTGAACATGGTAGAAGAGACTGTCAGCCATTTACATTTGAGATGTCATTTTAAATTTAAACCATGAAATTTATCCTGCAGTGCAGAACAGAGGCAGGTCTTTATGCCTCTTTGGGATCCAGGTATCTTCAGTGAGATCCTTTGTAGATTCAAGGAGTCATTCAAAGAAATAAAGAAATGGAAGAAAGCTTTGGGGGAAGAAGTACCATAGAAATGGCTATATTTAAGCCAGACACTAGACAGAATTATGAATCGTGTCTTACAAATCTTATGAATTATAACATCTTAAAAATGAAAATAGAAATGTAATCAATAATGCTTATTCCCAGTCAGGTTCACTAACTCGATTCCTATTTAAGCATATACTTTTAAAAAGAATTTTTTTTTCAAAAAGCACCGCTCATCTTCACAAGCAGTGCATCTGTCTTTCTGAAAGCTCAAATTTTGGAAAATATCTTACTTCTCTTAAAACATCATGAGACTTTCAGTCAGTAGTAACCTGTATGGCATTTTCCAGGTGGCCATGGCAGATGTGGGTGTAGACTTCCAACACCTGCAAGTAGCAATTAGGTTAGGCATAAGGAAAGTTAATCTAATAGCAAGGATAGTTAAGTGTGGTTGCAGATTGATGTAGATACTGTGTTCCGCAGAGACTGAAGGTTTTTGAAGAAGTTAAAGTTTTTAAAATTTTGCTTTGAGATGGGAAGGATATCATGTTCACCCCTTCCAGTTCCACTTTTAAAGTTTGTGTTGTAATCACTTGAAAGTGAATTAGGACAGTTTATACTGACATCTGTTAATCATATGTATTCAAGGCTTTAGGGTGCAAAGAGGTAAAAAACCAAACAAAAAAACCCAACCAACCAAAAAAAACCCCAGCCAACCCCACCATCACCTTCTGTAGTGGTAGAATGAAAAAAAGGTCGATTTTTATTAGCATGTTATAGCGTTAGCATATTTATGACTTTATAATTGCAAGATCTAGTGATGAAGTAAAAGACACTGGAGTCAGACAAGCTTTAGTGTGGGCTTGGTGTAAGCAGCAAATCTGTTCAGCATTTAACACTGAGGTTTTTCCCTCCAGTAACTCAACCTGAGTAGTGGTGTGTGGTTTTCTTTTTTATTTCTGCCATTCTCAATTGTGACAGTTAGAACTTGGAGAGAGAGGCAAGTTGCAGAAGGGTAAGAGGAAGAAATATGAACTGTCTAGATAATGCTAAAGCAGAAGACAAGAAAAAAAACATCCTCGTGAATCTTATTTGCAAATTCAGATACACCATTGGTCGCTGTATTTTTTCCTTTCCTGAAATTGAGAATAAGTCTTTTGGATTGTCAAGTCTAGACTAATTGTGTGAGTTTACCGGTTCTTTAAAGTTACCAACAGCAAGACATAAAAGGGAGGTGCATCATCGTTACTAGAAAAATGAATCAGTTTCATTATTTCTTTTGAAAGAAGAAATGACAACAAAATGTATTCAATATGAATAGTTCAGTTAATGGCTTTCCATGCCTCATTTATGACACACGCTCTTGTATAAAACTACTGAAATTATTGAAGTGTACAGTGCTGGAGGGACACATCGTTTTCTTTTAATGAGTATTCTCATCACTAGTTGATGAGTTTTTGTTCTCTAAGAAGCACAGAATTAGTATATAGAAAGTCTAAATTATTTGACTTTGAAATATGTTTCATTGGTGCAATCACTTTATGATTAGATTGTAGATAGAACTACTTGCTGAATTGCATCCACCTTAGAAGTCTATTTCTAACAGAATACAAAGTTGAAGGTACTCTCTGTGAAATCTGGAAAAAACATATTCTTATATAACTGAATGTTTTTAATTCTTTTAGTGTTTATTACAATAACATCCATCCTGTTTATGTCAGTTGACCTAAAGCAATTATTAAGGCAATCACCAAATACTAATGTTAATCCAAAGAAATTCCATACTAATGCAACATTAATTAATGCTCATTTGTATATTACTATCGTTACGTTTATGATGTCTATAGTGGTGACACTTTGAAGTGTCCACTATTACGAACATATTAGAGCTTTAATGTAACAGGAGTGGATGTAATGAATTCCATGTTGAAGGCTCATTTGCTCTTACACAGCAGGTGCTCCTTTGTAGTTAACCATCTAAAGAGACAGCTTTAAAAACAAGTTATTTACATGCAAAATTGATGTTGATAAAGTAGAATATAAGCTCTATACCATGTGGGATTTTCACAGTTGTACACACTGCACTTCAGCCTACATAAAAATTCTTGGCAAGGTTCTAGTGGCAAAATGTTAATTCCTTAGGTGTTCATTAAAATAACATTAATCATGAACTCTGATGTTCATGTTGATTTATTCTGAAACTTTATAATTAAAAATAATCAGATTCTATAATTAGAGCAGGAAAATGGAATTTGGCCTTGTTACTTCATAATAGAACTATTAATTCACTTAAATGTTAGACCTTTTTTGAGGAATTTAATGAGCATCTGCTTTTAAATATGGATCATACAGTCAAACTTGTATATAGTAAGAGGTTCCTGTGTGTCTTTCTGTGTTGAAAAGTGAGAAAAGTGAGTACTTTGTGAGAAACAGGTTTATTTTTTGTTTACCATTGTGATGGACTTGAGAAAGCTGAAAAAATATTCTGCTTTCTGGTGAGCTGAATCTTGATTTTAAGACACCCTCCACCCCCAAGGGAAATCTGATAATCGAATCTACAGGGTTTCAGATAATGTCTATACTTCAGATGACTGGATGGATGTTACTCAAGCTACCTGGATGTTGACAGTCTGTCATTATTAATTATGTGATAATCATATTTCTGGGTCAAAAATGGAAGTGAAAAGTGGTGGTGTTATTGCCCTACTCTATAAGAGTAGTAATAATGAGGCAGCTTTTCTTTGTCAATGTACATTTCCCTTCTGCAGGACTTGTGAATGTTACAAATTTATATGGCTTCAAAGAAGCCATGTATGTATTCAGAGAGGGGCTATTAAGACACTACATTTGGTTGAGGAGGTCCCCAACCTACAGACTGTTGGGGACTGTAGGAGCATTCTGGGGAAATACTGCTGTGTGCTTGCTCCATTCTTTAGTTCTTCTTTGGGTTTCATCTTTCAGCTGCTCTTCGAGACAGGTTATCAAGCCTAGATGTACCTTTGATCTGACCAAGTAAAACAATTATATTCATTTACAGATATTTGTGCCTTTACTGGTAAGATTTGCCTTCAGGAAGCCCAGGCCCCTGAGACCCATGCAGAAGTCTGGAGCAAAATGATCTTTCCCTCCAGAGAGGAGAAACAGGAGTTGAACTGTTCTTTCTCACCTGTTGGACAGACTATTTCTGCTAGACCAGTTGGGAGCTAAATACAGCTGCTTGTATGTGACACTATACATGGTTATGTGATTTGTTTACATTAAATATCATTGAGTACCTACATTGGTAATAAAGCAATTTCCAGAATTTATTACAGTTCTGTTGCTACTGGAATTCTGGCTTTATTTTTCTAGTCAGTGGTGTTTGTTTGGGGTTTGGGGTTTTTTCGGGGGTTTTATTTGTTTGGGTTTTTACCATTCATGTTATAGTTTTTGCACAATTGCTGTTCTCTTGTCCAATCCTCAGATTTGACGTAACAATAAGAGATTAAAAAGCCTTGAGAGAGAAGGGGAGAAATCAAGTGGCTTTTAGTAAAGAAGCAAGCTAGTACATAACTTCTGAGGCTGGTACGTTTTCTGTCTGTGCATCGCCAAAAGTAGTCTGATATTTCTGATGTATCTCTGTAAATTGTGTATATTTTTTTTTTTTGTTAGTGGTAGCTTTCAGACCCCTTGTGAATAGTTTTACAATGCCTTATACTGCAAATTTTGATCACTTTTTAATTGAAACAGTCATTTGCTTTCTTGTATAGATGTTATTTTGGTGTTTGTTATTTTTTATATACTGTCTTGAGACATATGCAGTAATTTGTCAGATTAATCATTAATCTTCCTATATACTTTCTTTTTTTTTAGATAGTATCTCCATTCAGATACTTGTGCTCAATTTCCTAGTGGGTGTCTCAGCCCTGTAAATTGCTGTAGAAGCATGATCCACTGATGGATGGTATGAACTGTTGCTTGTAGCTAGATTTATTTTTTAAATTGTCTGGGATTTTTTATTGATAGAGGTTGTATTCTATCAGCTTGTATTTTGCAAGCATAATGAATTTGCCCATTTTTTTCTTGATAAAATGCTCTACCAGCGTATGGTAGTGTCGCTTAACTGTGAGACTGAGATTGGTGCTGTTGGCTACCTCTATTTCTGGCTTAGGGATCTTATTGCAAAGGGAAATGATATATGAAAGTGATCCTCTATAAATAAATATTTGAACTCAGAGGCTCAGCCTACTTTCTTCATGCTAACTTGTAGCTTAGAAGACTGGGGCTTTATTAGCTGATACTTTTTTGTTTTGTCCACATAACTAGAGCATTTACTATTTCTCTGCACTCCGAGTCAGTATATGGCTGGCAATAATCTGTTGGAAAGCAGGCCTACACACACTAGCATAGGACCTTAGGAATGAGTCCTTGTTTGGGTTACCTTAACCTAGATTTTTTTCATGGTATGGATTTTTTATGGAAGGTACCTACCTGCCCTCTAGTTTTCTTGAAGACATCCATGTTGTTGAGAAAAGCAGATTTCATGTTGATGTAGTCCATTAAAAAAATGGCATCCAATTATATGTATGGAAACATATTTTTTAACACTCTGGATTTGGGGCGGGTATGTATTCCACTGCTGCTTTGGGCCCTGGGATGTTGTATCTGTCTTTCAGAGCACTGGAGTGGCCCAGTGGGGTTACAGCGAGCCTGGCACTAGTGCCCAGGAATCTGCTTGTGGTAGTGTACCTGGGAGGTGCAGGATCGCCGCTACTACTGTGAGCGTCCTGTTCTGCCATTTGTCTATTCATACGTTGGTCTGAAACTACCGGTCTTTCAAGAGAGGTTCAAGACAAAGCAGTCATTAATGTATGCTTCATTAATGAGAAGAAAGAAAAGGAGAAACGTTGTGTGTATGTGAATATATACCTAGTTGTGCTTGTTTAACCAGATAAGTCAAAAAGATTTTGTGTCACTTAGGATATGAAAATATTTTATCATGTTCCTTAGCCTAAGTTCATTAGAGTGTCTAGCATTGAAAATATTCATATCGTACAGTTCTCCATAAGTCAGAAGTACATGGAGTCTTTGAACATTTGTGTGTTTTGAGTAACTGTATCAGTGCCAGGACCACGTTCATGCACCATAAATATTTGAGGGCAGTGGGTCAAGGTAAAGAGTAGGAAGGACAGAGTAAGGATAACTGAAATAATCTTTTGGGAAGATGGTATCTGATCCTATAACAGCCCAGGCCTTCTGTTATAACCAGAATGCCTAAACGTTAAACCTTAAAAACAACTTTAAAATGAAGCAGTTAACTTCTTCCTGCAGTACAAAAGTCACTCGACTCCAGAATGACACCTGCATTTTTGATTTCATTTTATAATTACCAAATTGTATTTTCAAAGTGTGCATAGTAAAATTCCAGCACTGTAGAAGATGACCAGAAATTCAAGAACCCATGTAGTAAAGAAATAAGAAACTGAAGAGTGGAGGTTTAAGATGAGTCTTAAAAAGACAAGTGATGTTTTGAATAGCAAATAATTTATGCAAAACATGTTACAAAATCTAAGATGCTAAATAAATAACCAATACAATGTATTCTGTTTTGACACTTTGTTCCACTTAAAAGATAGTGAATGCAGATTCATTTGTTAACAATATTTTGAAGCTATTTTTCATTATATTTGCTTTATATTTTGTACAAACAGTTGAACTGTAATTTTAAACTTCAGTCTTCTGCTTTGAAGCTACACGAAAATATGGTGGGATAAACATTCAGAAAAATAGATTTGTGGTTATATAATTTCTCTTTATTATAAAAAGTTGCTTCAACATATGAAACTTTTTTTTTCTCCTATATTTTGGAAGGCTCGTGTTCCCTTTTATATTTCACCGAGTTGGCATGATATAATGTGTTTCTAATTTCTGTAATCTTTTATGATTACAACATGAGGGTAGTATCATAAAAGTTATTCTCATACAGTATTGAGAAGTCTTGAAGATTTAAAACCAAAGAATGGGATATAAGAATGCTTCAATCCAGATATTAAATGGTAGACAAATAAGCAATGTAGTAATTGTTAAAGACTTAACATTACTTTTTTTTATTTAAAGATTTTGGTGTTTTTTTTTCTTAGCTTGATGTATCATAATGTTAAAGGACTATTAACCTTTACCATTTGGTCCGAATGACTCTATTTTTCAGCAAAGTAGAGGTTTCTTACTTTTGAGTAATATTTTACATTCTAGGAGTAGTATAACTCTAAGGGCTTCTTTCTGTTGTCACTTCTGTCAGCAGCTGTCTTTGACAGAAGTAGGTTTTGGGCCCATTTGTCTTTATGTAGAAATACGAGTGCCTGATTTGGCAGACTGTACTTTCACAGCAGATTTTGTAAAGACAGCTGCCTATAGAAATCTCCTGTCCATATTGTCTTGCAGAACAGTGAAACTTTACAAAACATCATCAGCGCTGGCTAACAGTTGGTACATAAACTCTGTTGGTAAAATATGTCTGGTTATCATTACATTTTTCTGATTTAGAAATCAGTCTGTATTTCAAGGCAACAGGTAAGTTGGAAATTGTTAATTTTTTAAAATTTATTTTCATTTATAAGAAAACTTGGCTGGGTATTTCAAGAATTTTTTGGAAGTCTGAATAGTTAAACCCTCCTTTTGGTTAATGCCTTACTTCTGGAACCAGTAGATAAAATTCTACACGTTAAACACGGTAAAAACGGTGCATATTCTGCAAAGGACAGAATTTTAGATTAAAGTTTTCTGGGCACAAAAGCAGTAACAAAATGATCCCTACAAAACAGAGTAACTTAATAACACAAGAAATAACTTTTGTTAATTTGAAATTTTAGAAACTGAAACTTGTAAAGATGTAATTAAATTATGGTACTGTACATACCAGCTGTTCTTGGTAATTGAAACTTTACAATATGAAAAATACATTACATCTGTACAGTTTATACAGGTAGGTAGGATGAGTTTTGAAAAAGACTCACTTTAAGGGTCATACTCTGAAGTCAAAAAAATACTGCACAGCTTAACTAATTACAAATTGTAGACTTGAAACAATTAATCGTTGTGATTCTTTTTTAATTTGCACAGGGATCCTAGAATCCATAATACTATGTCTTCTCGCTTCTGTCCATAATGTTACATAGGATTTGGTTGCAGCCTCTGCTACAGGAAAAAAACAGACAACAAAAAACCCCCAAGAGTTAAGCCAGCTGCTGACTGTGTTCCTTGATGCGTGCTGTGGTTGTTATTGTGCTCAGATCCAGATCAGTTTCTAGGTGTGTTTCCACTGTTTCTTCCTGGTTGTTCGAGTCATAGGGCTTGTGAGCAAGCAGTTCATGATGTACTCCACAGTAACTTATTGTGGGCTGATCATAGGCAAGAAATGTTGACACATTCATAGACAATGGTATCTAGGAGAAAAACAAAGATGAAAACCAGCCAGTTACTAAAAGACATAATGACATTGTACTTGCCTGAATTTGGTGTTGAAGAAACAGACTAAGAACATTGGCTAAAGCCAAATATAATGCTGCATGTAAAATATCTCTTCCTTTTGTCTGTCCTCCTACTCCCTCCACCCCACCCAAACTCTGGTCTTTACTTGGGTGTTTTAAGCCTAACCAGTACCACTTTTTATCTTGTGGCCCAGGGCTAGGTATGTGCTTGAATGTGTTTGTGAGGATTAAGATGTGATTGAAGTAAAATTATCTTTAGAATGTAATTAGCCTCTGCTAAAATCAGTCAGGGCGGAGGAAGAGGAGTGACTTAGTTGGGGATATATGGAACATTTCAAATGAAATTTCACATTTAATAAGAGTGGTTAGTGGATCTCGCTTGAATACACCAGTGAGTGCAATACCTTTGGTCTGCTGGGAAATACTCACACCTTTCCTATTATTTATAGCATAAACATCGATTTGAATCTAGCAGCTTTCAGTAACTGTAGGACCATGGTGGGTGATGGCTTCATGCACTGTTATGCTATGGTAGCTGTGAAAGCTTCACTCTTGCAGGTTTAATTCAAATACTTTAGGCTGAAAAGTTATTAAAATTTTTTTGCTGTTTTCTTGGGGATTTTAAACACACTTCAGCATAGAATTATTTACAACACACTGTAGAATCAGAGAATTAATACATATTTTGAATTGTAGGTATATGTACTATTAGATTTATTTTTATATATATGAAGAGAATTGAGGGATGAAAAATGACTATATTATAATGGCTGTGTGAGTCATGCATTAAAGTATTTAAAAATCAGGTTTCCAGTCCATTGTAAAACTGAAGAGAACAACTTTTATTTGTGGCTTTTATTGTTCTCTTGCTGTTATTTTGAAGACTGATAGAAATGTAATAAAACTAAATATGAAGACAAGCAATACTTAAAAGCATTTTAATTTGAAATATGAAATAATACAAACCAAAGCTGTTTCTCATTACCACAACTGGTTGATGCATTTGGATGTCCCACCTGTACCTCTACATGCTCATGACAGCGTGTTGGAAGCTCCATTATAAACACTGCTCATATGCTATGCAAAACACGGTGATGGACTGAAAAATATAAGGAAATGGATGGCTTTTCCACTTATGTGTGAGAGATTGATAGCTCATGAAGAGCTAAATAACATTTGACTTAGAAGATGGACATATGTAGCATATTATGTGCTTGTACTGTCTCAGTCAGAAGAATATCAGTTAAACCGGTGACAAAACTGTATCTTCATAGGATAGAATTGGAAAACCAGTGGAATGTATCTTTTTCTGTCCTGACTCTTGTATTTGAAAGATTTAAGGATAAAGACAGCATAGTGTATCATAGGTGTCTGGTGATCTGTATCTTTTCACTCACAAAAATTCATGAGCTCTCTGCAATTCATGTAGCCACCTTGAGTGGTTTTTGTCCTTCCTACCCCCCCCCCCCCCCGCAATGATGAAACACTAGATGAACACCTCAAGCTTTCTTAAAATAATGAAAATACTTTACCTGAGGAAGAACTCTTGCGTTTTAAATAAATGCAATTAGAAGAAATACTCCACATTTTTCCCCCTTCATAAAAACTAACAGTATCTTTTCTTAAACTATTGAACATTTATTGAACAGCTCAAAATGCATTTCCTAGCCTAATTTCATGAATGTGGCACAATATGGGATGGTGTCACTGTGGGCGTGGATTACTTTTGGAGGCTACAATGCAATGAATGTGTACTGTCTCCTACAGCTTTGCTGTCGTGATAGAGGAAAGGCTACAGCGCTACGCTTTGTCCTCATCATTACTGTGATCACATCCAGAACCCTGGTCCCTAAGCGATCTTCTCAAGTAGCAATTTCAGTACAACCAACACAATTCTTATGCCCTACTGTTAACAGGACTGATCCTCTCTCTCCCAGGTTGATTGTGCCTTCAGTTCCTGTGGTACTGTAGGGTAAAAACAACTCTGGTCTTCCTTGTACCTAACTAATGACAGCTGTAAATTCTGGAGATGGGATGTAAGCAAAGCCACTTCCATCTCTGCTCATATTCTGTTAACCAGATGTATGTGCCTGAGAGATGTACCGAATTTTTTACTGAATTGACCACCTTAGTAAACAGTGAGGCTAGAGGGAGTGAGATATCCCAAAGAGTGTGCAAAAGTAAAAGTGACATAAAGGTTCTGGCTGTACAGGGAATCATGTAGATGTGCTGGTACTTATCTCTGCCCACACAGGTAATTTAGTCATATTTGCATTACTCTTTTTTTACAGGAGCAAAAGGTGGTGAATGGCCTTGCATCACTAATTCCTGTCCACACTTCCATGGAAACCAAACAAACTGTTATACAATCTGGCTTCAAATGTGCTGTTGCCTGCATTTTGGTTGGAATAGTCAATGAAGAGATGTTTAGTGCTGTGTCTATCGAAATAGAAGATATAGGTTGACACGCTTCATAAAAATTAAAATCTGTCTCTGTGTGTTTGCGATAAGAGCTGAGGCTTGCATACATTTTTGAAAATATTTTTTTTGTATGTATGTTGGATTGGAAAAAGTATGTGTGTTAAGATCTTAATGCCTGGTCATATTCTCAGTAGCCTTTTTTCATGTAATTTTTATGTCATGTATCTAAATTGTTGACATTTGATCATACTCTGTTTTCAGTAACATCAGAATAGAAAGAAAGCAGAAGAGAGGAAAGGAACACATTGGCTGGTACAGACCTGTAGTCAGAAACAAGCTGATTATGATTATGGGCTTGTTCTGATTTTCTGATGCTGACATGAGGCCTTACATAATTGGAAGTTGGTCAGCAGTATAAGGTGGGCTAAGCAAACTATATGTGCAATTGCCATGAAATGTAGGCAATTGCATACATGCATTCTTTCATGCATACACGTACAGGCCTGAGTTGGAAGCCACCCAGGAGGAGATCTAAGGCCTAGCTGAGATTAGAGAAACAGATCAACTTTTGGATTAATGACATTTTCCTTAGTCTGGTGAAGTTTCCATTCTGAACAAAATTAGCTTTTGTGGTTCTCCATTGCTGTTTTCTGAAGTGATGTATGAAATTGTGTTGGCAATTATACCTTTTTCTAGGCAAATACGAATCAGGGATGATGGCACTCTTCAGAAGAATCTGCACTGTTTCTCTTGTAACCAGGTCATTCCTGTGGAATGCAAAATCTGCACCTTTTAGAAAATTCAGGCCTGTTACAAAATCTCCCAGATAGTTCCTTCTGACCTACTCTTTTTCTCTTGCTGCATCTCTTTTTTTTGCCCTTCCTTAAGTGTGTCCCCTTCTGTCTCTATTTCCTAGAATGGTTAGGATCTGACCCCCTGCTGTGTTTCTTTTTAGTGTAAGTATTTGGGGAAGAAGAGTTCTTGGTCACTCTAGTCCCTACCACAGCTCATTTGTAACCATCAGGTGAAGCTGCTGCCAGCTGCTGCTTTATTTCTGTCTGGGTGTGCTGGATCACTTTGGGCTTCTCAGGCTAAAGTCCTGGAACAGAGATGTCAACCCTCATGGCATGGTAATTAAACAAGGAACATCCTGGTTTGTATTTCCTCCTTTGCATTTTTCCTTCCTGTTTTTCTTCTGATAGTGGTACGTGTCTCAGTAAAAGTTCTATCTCAATAAACCTCCTGTTCTTTGAACTTTATTTGATATTCAAATAAGTAATACCACAGCATTTGTAAGGATAGCTCTCATCTCTTGGACAGCAATTCTGGAGTAAAAAAAGCACTGCATTAATTACTAGTGATGTGTAAACTTCCTATTGTTTGGAGTTCAGGTTCAGATGAGCACCTAAAAAGCCTCAGTTTATCTCAGATTTACAGTTCAGAAGCCTTAAAATTGCAATTACTATTCAAGGAAGCATCTGTCCTGCAAGCTGAATTTCATTGCATACTATTAAATTTCTGTACGGTGTGCGTGGGGAGGAAAGTTCCAGCAACCCTATATCTTTTCAGTGAGGAAGTCTAAAACTCCAGACTTGTTTTACATAGAAAATGTAGCTGAAAGGTTGCATTTACAAAACTATATAGCAAACCAGAATTAAAAAAAAAAAAACAATTCTGTTCCGTCCTGACAAGAATTTAATGCAGTGTTTGGGATGTTTATGTTTTTGCATTTCTGTTTTGATCCTCACTGGCAGTTGAAAAGTTACCATAGATTAAAAAGAAAGTTGTTGGGGTTTTTTGGTTTTTTTTTTTGTTTGTTTGTTTGTTTGTTTGTTTTTTTTTAAAAAAAAGGAGACAGAGAATTTGGTTCTGGCTTCTCTCTAGCAATTACAGAGATCTGCAGGAAATAGGCTATTTTATCCAGACTGCAGAATATATTCACTACTAAACAGATGTGAACTGGTTGGGGAGGGGAATGCTTCTAGCTACAGATAAATATCTTGGCAGTCAGCAAAGCTGAGAAAGGTTCTAGCAAAGGCATACAGCATTTATTAAGCTTCTGGTGTTGTGGCTGTGTTCTTATCTGATTGCTTGACCTTGGCTTTGCTTTCATAAGAAACAGAATTGCATTTTTTTTCTGAATTTATTGTATTTAGAATTAGAACCAGTATTTTCAGCCTAAGGATTTTGGCATTTTGTTAAATTTAATGGACATGGGGTGTTCAGACTTCCTGGGGAGATTTCAAGACTCAGCCACAGAATCCTGGAAATGAAAGCTTGGAAACTAAAGGCATAAGGGCATAGTCACAGAGCTGAAGTGGCTTAAGAATGTAGGCATGGTAAAATATGATAGGGCAAAGGAATATTATCTATGGAGATAGTAGAGATAAGCAGCTGAAAAACAGAAGATCATGCACAGGAAGGATGAAAATAAGTAAACCAGGTTGTACCCTGAAATAGTAGAATGAAGTGAGCTGAAGGATGGAAGCAATAGAAGTGATGGAGTTGTAATATATCATTCTGAAAATGTACAGAATATAGGAATGTCATTACAACATAGGCATGGGAATACAATATATCAGCATATGGTCATCATATGAGAATTAAATCTATTTCAGTGGAATTTTGCGATTGGCTTGGTAAAAAAAGAGGAACAAGCCCTTGTAGTATATACCAGGAAACCATAAAGGTTTTATTGGCATTAATCAAAATTAAATGCTTTATTGAATTAAATGCTTTATTTGAATTACCAGTGAAGGCAGTTTCTGTCTTCATTTGGGAACCCCCTAAATTCCTGTTTTATCTCCTGTTTCCTATACCTGTGAACCTCACTATTGAATGGTATTCTCAGCAAAACATTACTGAACCCATTTTATTCATACTTATACAATATTTCTGGGATATCTTTGATTCTTTTTATAAATACCTCAGTTTCCCATAAGCTTTCTTATTCGCAAATTACTTGTGGAATAGTGCTTTGTTTTTGCCACCTCTGTTTTCTCAGCCCTCTCTCAACTTCCCAACTTGCCAACTCCAAACTTCATTGTGCCGTTCTCTTTAGTACAGACACATTTACCTGTTTTCCTCTGTCCCTCTCTGTCCTATTTTCCCGTCTTTCTCATCTGCATGTTTCTTATCTTGTTGTGTTGGGTTTGCACGGCAAGGTTTTGGTAGCGGGGGGGTGCTACAGGGGTGGCTTCTGTGAGAAGCTGCTAGAAGCTTCCCCTGTGTCTGATAGAGCCAATGCCAGCCGGCTCCAAGATGGACCCGCCGCTGGCCAAGGCCAAGCCAATCAGCGCCTCTGTCATAACATATTTAAGAAGGAAAAAAACACTTAGAGCTTTTGCAGCTGGAGAGAGGAGTGAGAAGATGTCAGAAACTCTGCAGACACCAAGGTCAGTGCAGAAGGAGGGGGAGGAGGTGCTCCAGGTCCCAGAGCAGAGATCCCCCTGCAGCCCGTGGTGAAGACCACGGTGAAGCAGGCTGTCCCCCTGCAGCCCATGGAGGAAGGATGAGGGGGTGTAGAGATTCCACCTGCAGCCCATGGAGGACCCCATGCCGGAGCAGGTGGAGGCACCTGAAGGAGGCTGTGGCCCTGTGGGAAGCCCATGCTGGAGCAAGCTCCTGGCAGGACCTGTGGCCCCGTGGAGAGAGGAGCCCACGCCAGAGCAGGTTTGCTGACAGGACTTGTGACCCCGTGGGGGACCCACGCTGGAGCAGTTTGCTCCTGAAGGTCTGCACCCCGTGGAGGAGACTCACGTTGGAGCAGTTTGTGAAGGACTGTCTCCCGTGAGAGGGACTCCATGCTGGAGCAGGGGAACGATGAGAGGAGTCCTCCCCATGAGGAGGAAGAAGCGGCAGAAACACTGCGTGATGAACTGACTGTAACCCCCATTCCCCGTCCCCCTGTGCTGCTGGAGGGGGGCGGAGGTTGAAGCTGGGAGTGAAGTTGAGGCCGGGAAGATGGGAGGGGTGGGGGGAGGTGTTTTAAGAGTTGATTTTATTTCTCATTCCTCTACTCTGTTTTGCCTAGTAATAAATTAGATGAATTCCCTCTCTAAGTTCAGTCTGTTTTGTTCGTGATGATAATTAGTGAGTGATCTCTCCCTGTCCTTATCTCGACCCATAAGCTTTCCGTTGTACTTTTTCTCCCCTGTTTAGTGAATGAGGGGAGTGATAGAGCGGCTCTGGTGGGCACCTGGCCCCCAGCCAGGGTCAACCCACCACACTTGTCCCCTGCTTTCCCCTTCCATTTCTCTAAGTCTTTGCTTCACCTAATGCCTGGTGATTTCTTCTACATCTGCCTTTTGCTCTCCAGTGACTCCATCCCTCTGTCAACCCACTTGTTCTGTCCTCTGGCCTACCCTAAGCTCATTCCACTGAAGTGCAGCTTATCCTGCCCTTTCTGAGAGCTGTCTGTTGTAGCCAGAACTACGTTGTGTAAATGGAGGCTATAGGCACAGTTTCTCAGTTTTTCCTGTCTGTCTCTTTTCCATGCAGTCCTCTGTAGGTGCCTGTTGTTTTCATATGTGACATTGCAGGATGTTGTAATGCCTATCCCAGATTGTACCACAGACCTTTCAGAACGTTTTACCCTCTTTTCTATCTCCTGTTTTTCTCTCAAGAGGAACTGAATTTCCCCAAATCCTTTTCCATTGCTCTCTAACACTGTTATTTCCCTAAGAGGACTAGATTAACTTGGTTAGTTCTTTTTCTTCTGTTGCTGTAAGATGCAGAGAACATGCTATGTAAGAGTGTAATCCAAAAAGTCTTGTTCCAGAGCTGCTGGATTATAGCAGTTCTGTGAAATTTTGGACTCATTTTTAGAAACTACTTCTTGTGCTGAATGGAGAAAACCAGTTGAATATACACCCCAGGCACAGTGTTGTAGCCTTACAGATAAATCTGCTCCTTCGTGGTTCCTCTTTTCTTCCAATAACCTAGGTAGGTCTTGGAATATTTGAAGTTCCAGGGTTCTGGTTTATTGATAAAGTTGCACAAGAATTACCTAAACACTCATTCAGACTTCCTAACTGGCTTCTCCTTGAAGCTAAGTCCCTGACCCTTATTTTGTCTCTCAAGTAGCATGTCCAATGGCTTTCTGTGAAAGCCCTAGAGCTGTCTGGGAGGTATGGTTATGAAAAGAAAGTACCTATCTGATTATGATCTCGTCCCGTTTCTTTCATTGTCTGCTTCTTCAAGCATGTGTTTACTTAAAAGTGCTGTGCCGTGAAACAAGGGAGATAATTAAACTCGAGTTTCTGTTAAAGGAAGAGATAAACCTGTTATAGTTAATTTATTGGGTAATCCATAGCCATGGATTTACAGTTCAGATCCTCCTAGCTCCTCTAGCAAAATGTAACTCAGCCATGGGGCTAAGGTTACTGGAAGTTACTTTTTGTTGGTGGTGGTATTTGCAATATGCTGTTAGGAGGCCTTACTGTAAGCCAATGAATATCTCGGAATAAATTGTGGTACCTTTAAAGTGCTGAAAATGGACGGCTGCAAAAATTGCTAGTGACTTTTAAAGTTCTTAGTTTTCCTTTAATCTTCTAAATTCTTAGGTGGTTGTTCTTTAAAACTTGTCTGCATATTTCAACCTTTCAAAATCTAAATTCTAAAGGCCTGGGAAAGGGCAATATGTTGTTAGATCAGCTGGTGGGAACTTTGGCATGAAATGTCACAAGGCATTGGTATTAACTCACCCAGCTTTACTGGTGAATGGCAGGGAGGAGTTGTGCAAGTGAAGGAATGCAAAGGGAAGGATGTTTTCAAGTTTTTTCTGCTTCTCTCAAAACTAATTTCTATTCAATTCAGGCTGTAATTAAAGACCTACCAAAAGTGTAACCAGTTTTGATTGAATAGCAAAATTTTTCTTCATGCAAATGTTAAGTTAATGCCCTCTTGGTGAGGGAGAATTGTGGTTTCTATGCAAAGGGCACATCTGTCCAGATGTTGTGTATAATTTCAACATGAAAATTGCTGTTGCTCAAAACCATTTGTTTTTCTTCTGCTGTGATTTTCCTACTCTGCAGTAAATCTGGGCAATAAAGTACATTAGTGATAGGTTTCATGTGCTCTGCTTGGGTTCGGTAATTTTTCTATTCCAAAATATTTGTCTCTGTTTACCTAAATTGGGGTCCAACGTTGTAAGGAATAATGCAACCGAAACTAAACATGTATTACTATGCATCTGTTTTGTACCCAGTCTTCGCTGTCATGTTAGACTAATGTGTGTCATAACTGTACATTCTTATCAGAGAAAGACAAGAGTGAGGAAGCAAAGGACAGATGAGAGGTCTGCATCACATCTGTATTTTAAGCTTTTTAAACCATCTGTTCAGTCACACTGAACGTGAGGACCAGTTGTCTCCATGGCAATATAAGAAACATATTATTTCAAAGCTCCTATTGAAGTTGCTGCTGCTTCTAGACTTCACTTGTTCTAGTAACTGAATGCCCCTGTGTTTATATTGATACCAAAAAAGAAAAAGCTTTAGTAAGTGCATGATTAGAATTACAGTCCATCGGTAATAGTATTCTTATCCATTCAATGTTTAACATGAATTTTAAGTAATTTATGATGCAGCATATTCACTGGGAGAAGAGGGTGGTGTTAGAAAGTAAAAATCACCTTTAAAAACAAACGTTGGTACTTTTGAGCCTTTATGTTGAATGTTGGACATGTAAACAGTAAGCTGTTTTTTTTCTGAGGGATGGAAGAGAGTACAGAGAGCAATCAGCCACTGTTGGGTTCCATGAGAAAACCATGCAATTTTTTTGTTTAGTTATGTCAATGTAGATTTGGTATCTTAATTTTAAAGTAGGAGGAATTGGCAAAATTTTTGCAGCAAGTTGAATATACTAGTTTTGACAATGGCCTTTACCAGTTTTTGAAATGCCAAAGTGAACGGCTGCTAACTGCTACAGAGTATGATCCTTTTTATTTTTAAGTAGTAGAAGATAAGGAAAAGGAGAGAGCAGGACTAAAAATGTTTTATTTTTCATTCTGGTTCAGTTAACTGGGGTTCAGACTAAGAAATAGTGAGCTGTGATTTCCTCGTTGGTGGGCATTTTGTCTTGCACGTTGTTCATTTTCTCAAAGTTTGAACAGGATGACATTTGCTTAACATCTTTTCTTACTGCAAAGAATGTGACATTTGTGGGATGAGAACAACTTGTGACTTGATTAGCTTTAATTGCTCGCTTGGATTTGAAAGCACTATGTATTACATTTTATTTTAGTTAGACATTCATATAAGCTATTGATGTTAAAAATGAACAAATTATAGATACTATTCCACCTGACAAGGTAAATATCTGCCCTGCCTTTTTGAGTTTTTTTATTTTCGAGTTTTATTTATTTGTGTGTGTGGGTTGTTCAGGTTTTCATCTTTTTTGGTTAGTTTTGTGGGAGTTTTTATGTGGGGTGTTTTTTGGTTTTGGAGTTGTTGGGGTTTTTTTTTATTTTAACAGCCTGCAGGTTTGGATTTTTTTTTTTTTTTTTAAAATAACAGTCCTTCAAGTTCTAATGTCATACATTGAATTAGGGAAGTAGGTATGAAAGTGTGTGATTGTGAATAGAAATTTATCCTTTTGGTTGATGCATTGTTTGAAATATGCTTCATAATATTTAATAATGAAGTAAATATTGCCCTAAAGTATTTCTAAAAATGTTATCACAATTAGATCGGTATCTCTTGAACACTAACCTTTTTAGGTTTCTCATTTGTTTTTCATTTGTGTACAAAACTTGGTGTTTATTGATAGGCTCTGAAGGCATAATTGCTGAAGTATCACTTAAAAAAGACAGCTCTGAACTTTTTGGGACTAAAAAGTAAATCAACACAGATAAAGCTTTTACTTTAGATGTTGGATAAATGATAGATTCAGTTCAAAGTATTAGATAGCAAGTATTTGTTACACATAGAAGAAGCTACCTGGTTTTGTCTTAGTAAAGTTTGTGGCAGTTTGCCATCATACTGTATCTTAGTTATAATTCATTATTTAGCAAGCAATAGATAATCTTAAAATATGAAGAATTTGTATGAATGGAAAGAACATGAAAAAAGACACCTTTGAAAAGTAAATAATGTATTTGTAGTGATGTCTCAAAGAGAATGTTTGTAAGCTACACATAAGTTGGTAGATGTGTATATATTATACGCATACACTTGTAAGTCTTGTGGACAAGCCCTAAAAGAGGTCAGTGCGGCTCCTTCCTTTCTCCCCTGAAGGTTGTAGAATACTAAAAAGGAAACTAGACTTTATTGGTATATGTAAGAGGAAAGGGAGCTGAATAAAAAGAACCAATGAGATTATTTTGATTTGTGTTATAGATTTGTTTCATATTTAGAGGACGTCTGTCTCCCTTAAAAAACAATGCCATTGTATCATAAAGTTGATGAAACAACGTATTAAAGTTTAGAAAAACTTGTCCAAGCCAGGCTTAGTTAGATTGCCTTGTTTAGTTAAATACCCTAGGGCCTGGTCATGCGGGATGTCTTGCAGAAAGTGAAGGGCGGACTTTCAGGTTAGGATTGCTCTGTGGAGAGTAAGGTCTGTGCGTCCTCTTAGAGACTAAGGTCCTCTTAATGAGCAAAAATCATTGAAGAGTGGCTATATCAAATATCTAATCAGTTACAGCACAGACTGCAGCTATTTTTACAGATTTTCATTAAGCGTGATTGTTTTGGTTGCTAGTTGAACTTTTTGGCCCATCATAGGGCTGTAAGTAGGTTTTTTTGAGGACTCTCTTCCTCAGAGGTTAGATTCTCATCTGTTGGATAGGCTTGTGTAGAATATGATTAATATGATCTTATTTTCTTTATGTTTCTCTAATTACTTTAATGTAACAAGCAATTTTAATATCCCCTAAGTGCTATAACAGGCAATCTCATTACTTTTTATCAGGCTTGTTTACAGAGAGATAAAACAGCAGCAAAATAATTAACACTGAATAAACCAGAAGTTGAAGTATTACCTATTCTGAGTATTCAGAACTGCAAGACACTCTGAAGAAGTCATGAGCCTACTTTAAGCTATTACAGCTCTCTCAGCTGACTTTGAGCAATACTGATGCATTCAATAGTCAGTGATATGGTATCAGGAATATTCCTGTGTAATGAAATTTCAAGTCCCGAGAGCCCTAGGAATTGTGTAAGAGAGGTTAAAAAACCCCCAATAACCTTTCCCCCCCAGCCTCACCTTACCCTTCTCTGATACCTCTTTGTACTGCTACATTATTTTGTGAGGCAATGCTGATGAGTACTTGAGGTTGGCCAAAGCATACCTAGATGGATATATTTGGCATGTGTAGATTCTTTTAAAAGAAGGCATATCATGAAAATGTCTCTTTGGATGTAGGAAGCTACTTATAAAGAATGAGAACATTAAGTATGTGGTTTTGATTTCATTCTCAAGTGTCTTGCAATATAAATTTCTCCTTTTAAAGAACCTGTTTCCATGGAGTAGTGTCTTATTGTTCACAGTGTTCTCAAACAAATTAATAAATAAAATTTAAAAAATCTAACTTACATTCATAGCTTTCATCAGCTTAGGATATGAGTAATATTATTTCAGTGACTAATCCAGACATACCTGTCAGAGATGGAAAACCTATATTGAGACTGATTTAATCCATTTGCTGATTTTTATGGTCCCAAAGTCCCTAGAAGTACCTGACTGAAATCCAAATGTGCTCCACATAGAATCATTTAAGTTGGAAAAGACCTTTAAGATCAAGTCCAACCATAAACCTAACACTGCCAAGTCCACCACTAAACCATGTCCCTAAGCGCCACTTCTACACATCTTTTAAATACCTCCAGGGATGGCAACTCCACCACTTCCCTGGGCAGCCTGTTCCAATGCTTGACAACCCTTTCACTGAAGAAATTTTTCCTAATATCTAATCTAAACCTCCCCTGGCACAACTTGAGGCCATTTCCTCTTGTCCTTTGTAAGTAATCGCTTGTTACTTGGGAGAAGAGACCAACACCCACCTGGCTACAACCTCCTTTCAGGTAGTTGTAGAGAGCGATCAAGTCTCCTTTCAGCCTTCTTTTCTTCAGACTAAACAACCCTAGGTCCCTCAGCTGCTCCTCATCAGACTTGTTCTCTAGACCCTTCACCACTTTGTTGTCCTTCTTTGGACACGCTCCAGCACCTCAGTATCCTTCTTGTAGCGAGGGGCCCAAAACTGAACCCGGCACTCAAGGTGTGGCCTCACCAGTGCCGAGTACAGGGGGATGATCACATCCCTAGTCGTGCTGACCACGCAAGCTGGGATGCTGTTGGCCTTCTTGGCCACCTGGGCATGCTGCCGGCTCATGCTGAGTTTTGCATGTAGATCTTTAAATTAGTGGGAAGACATAGATTCCCTTGGGATTCAAAAATTTGTTGAAACAAATGGTTTGTTTATTTTAGGAAATGCTTTATTTTTTAAATCTATTTTGCACTATATAATGCATATGTTCTCTGCGCAGAATTCCAGGTATTCTTCTCCCATCCTTCCTTTCTTGTTCCCTCACCCCAGAAATACATGTTTTCTTATATGCGTGATAAAAGGCTAATTTTTGTTGCTGTTGTTGCTCTGAAGTACACTTTGTTTTGCTGAAGCAGCAAGAGCTGGGAGCTCCTGCTTGGCTAGAGGCAGTTTATTGCTACCTGTGGTAATTTGCAGCTGCGTGGCACAGTGAATGTTATGCTGAATCTCAGGCAATGCCAGTTTTGGCACAGGCTCCCTCCGCAAATGAAGTTCTCTTTCTTTGTTAAGTGGTAGGAAAATTGACATGTTCACCCGGAGAGAAGGGACTTCATAAAGGGTATTGGGAGAAACAACCCAAAACACAGAAGAAATTAAACTAAAAGTCAAATTTCTAACTGGAAACTTATAAAATTAATAGATTAATACATATAAAAGAAAAAAAAAGGCAAATTTAAATTCAATGTTCAAATAAAATACTGCTTTAACAGGCTCAGTTCTTGGAATTTACCATGCAATGAGCACTTTTTGTTTATTTCTACAAAAAAGTGTAATTTCATAAAACTCGACTGAATGAAGTATTTCCGATTACATTAGTGAATAATCTCTGTGTAATTATTTAAGTAAATTAAAGAAAGATGTTTGTTAAAAATTGAATGATATTATAACAGAAGGCTAATACCAGATGCAGTTTGAAAAGTACAAGCAGAGGTTAATGTAATTTATATATCTCATGGATGGGGAGTATGGGATGTATGGTTCTTTCAGTTCACAGGGAAGGATCTTAGTAAGTTCACTGTGTTTACCTGACAGGTATAAAATTGTTATTTTCTGATGTGACAGTAGTAATGATATAGCATTTCTTTTCCTTAACCAAGACATGACCTTACATGTGTTGTTTAATATTTGTGCTAATTAAATAATTTTCTTTTTTTTAAACTCCTTTCTCTCTGTGTGTTTGTGGCCTTCATGTTATATTTTATCACTCTATAATTCTAGAGAGAAAAAGCTGTCTTACATTCCCAAGAAGTATATGCTAGATTATTTGTTTTGACAGGAAGTATTAATATTTGCACTTTTTAAAATATCTATGTCATGTGTATCAATGGCACTGCTCTTAAGATATTTGCGTGGCACTCAGGTATGCTGGATCTTGTATCTGTCCATAATTCTTCAATGTAGGACTATGAATTTTGCAAGGCAGGAAAGCATTATTTGGCCAATTTAATATTATTTTTTTAAAATCCAGGCCAAACAGTCAAAACATAAAGTGGCAGTTTATTGATAACCAGGCTGTTCATCATCCTTTTCACTCTTAAATGCTGCACTAGTTAGTTACTGTGTCAGATTTTCAGGAAAATTATAGTAAGCAAGGGAGCATAGACAACACACTGAGACAGAATTAGAGGTGTGCAGGCAAGGGACCAAAGCTGGATAGAGTAGTTTAAAAAAAAAAAAAAAAAAAAAGTCCTAAAAGTTGTTGTAGACCTTTTTGGTTCATTAGAGATGACCTTAATTGCTGGTTTGTGTGGCTCATAGAATTGGGACTGGAATTTGGAGTTTGAGATATCCAGGTGACTCATCTGCTTAGCCCAGTGCGGTAGTTACCAAAAGCCATTAGGAGGCTGCTCTGTTCTCTCTGTACTGCTGACTCCTTTATCGCCCTCATGGTACAGGAATTTGAATACGACTAATACAAAAAGAGCCTCTCTCAGTCTGTATGTGGGTTGTTATTCCCCTTCATGACTTTTTTTTTTGACAAGCAGACCTTAAAACCCCACCTCCTGTTGATAGCAGTGGTATCCCTTTCAGATTCGTAAGGTAAAGTACATTTCCCCTTTAAAGAAATCCTCACATAGTGAGGGAAATGAAAACTGTTTAGGATATTCATTTAGAGCCAGCCAGTTAAGCCCAGTCATTTGGATCTTTTCTAGTACCCACTCATGCAAATATATTTACTTTCTTATATTAACTGTGGAAAGAGACATCCACGTGTCATTTACTGCATAGCTATTTTGGTTAGCATGTTTCTTTAGGTCAAAATGGAGTCATGTTGGTGTGATAAAAGAAGCAGCTTGTACTATTTTTGTTATTGTGGGTAGGCAGAGGACGACTGTCTTCAGAACATGCGACCTGAGATGTTAAACAGTATTTTAAAAAGCCCACATATATAGCAGCAGCCCAGTAAGACTTTAAAGGAACGAACAAAATGGGTGATGAGCAGCACTGCCAGCACTTCTAACAGGTCTGGCCTGGAGAAAAAGAATGGCACCTGAATGTTTTTTGAAACAAGTGAAAATATTCTGGATAATGTACTAAATATATTGCATTAATGTAATTGTATGTAGAAAGTTTCACAGAATTTACAAGAGATGATGTGTTTCTGTTCAAATAGCTTATTTGCTGTTGGAACATGTGAGAAAACTGTGGAAAAGATACCAAACTTAGAGGGCTCAAGAGGCAGGCATAGTAAACCAGCCCAGCTGTGTGAAAGGAAAAATTAAATACAGAGATACTAGATGTTCATGAGTCTGCTTGGCCTAGTGTGAGTATTTACTGCCTACAGGAGGCAGTGATAGCAGGGGCAAGCGGGAAAAGACTGTGCTGGTAATAAAGGATATTACCCACTGTATTTAAGAAATACAAAGATGATGTGTGAGCCATCCATGTTATTGGGGGGTGTATGCATGTTGGAGATAATGAAATAGTGCTGGTTTTCAAAATGTTGAGAAAAGTACATTCTGAAGCCTGCTTACTCTACCTGCACTAGCTCTAGGCAGCTCCTGATGATAGAATATGAACTTCCACTTAGGTGGAAATTAAAAAAAAACTGAGATATTTTGGATACACAGTGAATTAGAGTGAAAAATAATTTAGGACTTTTGAAGTTTTTCACAACACTGAAGCATTTTCATTTTGAATTAGAATATTTTCCAACTATTTTTGTTGCACACTGTATTAATAATTAAAGTTGCAACAACACAAATTATCAAAATAGATTTTTGAAAAGTCAATTAGCATTTAAAAATGGCAACAGTGTATTAAAATCATAATGGGAACATTTTTGTCTAATCCAAATATCTGGAATTTCTAGTGAAATATTGTGGATAGATTTTCTTGTTTTGTTTTTTTAATGCATTTCATTAACTGGAATTTTCTGATGGAAAAATCCATCCACGTGTGTTTGACCGATTCTGAGTACCTTGAGAATAATTCCAAGAAGTGGTTCCTTTGCTGAGGCCAGATTGTGCCATTAGCATGATGGTGTTCGCAAAGGACTGTCACATCTCTTCTGAGACATCAGATTCAGACACAAAAGACAATCTAGCAACAATAGATTGAGTTACTAATAGTAGTAATGCAATGCTTAGTGGCTGTTACTAATTAAAGGACTTAATTAAGTTGTCATGAAAGAATACAGATAATCACTATGTCAGTTGTTCTTTATCGTCTGGCTGCTTGAGCAAATCATTGTCTGGTGTATGTTATGGACCAGTATGTGGCATGGATCCCCTTCTTCCTTTAAACTTCCTGTGGCATTTTTGGCTTCTCTCTTTTGGAGTACAGGGCTAAAAAACAGGTGTGGACTTTGACTTGTCTCTCATGAAGAGCTCTGATGCCACCTACTCTATATAGTATTGGCAGTTTTAAGGCAAAAGATGTTATGAATAATATGACTTTGTGTAATCATAAATTTCTGGTTTAATATTAATTAGCCCTAAAGAAACCAAAAGGTCAATTACTATGTGTCACTTCTTTGATGTGTTGTTCTCTTGCATGGGATTGCTGACTATAAAACGGTAACAGCTTACTTGGATCTGCTTGACTTCGATTCACAGCTTAAGTAGCGTTTTGTCAGGGAAGGAAGAATAGGGTTTTCCTCCATTTGGTTAGTCACTGTGGAGTGCCTTTGTGCTTCTACAATCCTAGGCAATACAAGATCAATTCCAAAAAACTGCTTTTGAATTAGAGAATGCTGGCATGCATTTGGAGCGTTCTCTGTGAAAGTACTACATATTCAAAGTAACCTTTACAGGTCTGATTTTAGAAGTCACACAGCAGATTCAAGGCCTCATTGACAAAAGGATGTATGAGCTTAAATGGCACTTCAGTGGATGCCAATGCACCTGCACCAGACATGGCAGCCCCACATCATCTTCCTTAGCTTTTTTGACCTGTAAGTTCCAGGAGTGCTGCAGTTCAGCATTATCTGTGGACTCAGAACCATCCTAATTTGATCACCAGGGAATCCATCAGCTGGGCTAAGCGGGATCTGGCTCTGGAAGCTGGATTGAGTGGTGCTGAGCTCTGCAGGAATGGAAGATAGATGTTTGCTTACTACACTGGTTACATGTGCTGACAGCACTACATTTCACCGAAAGAATCTGAATAGACCTGAAGAAGGGCCAGGATAGGTGCTTGGTGAGCCTATATCTTTTGGGAGATTCCACAGAGCATTGTCTTGGCTAACTTCACCTCTTATAAACCGCCCTCTAAATCCATCTTCTTTGAAGACCTTTGTGTAAACCTTCACTACAAGAAATTGCATGAGAATGACCAAAACATAATTAATTTCTAGTACAACTTTTTCAAAATCTAGATTTGCATGCTTTAATATGCACACCAGATGGGCTGAAAATCTGACCAAATCTAACAATCAGATATCACAGGTATCATCTAATTAAATGTACAAAACAAATTTTTAAATATTTGGATATAATTTCTTTTGGGTGATTTTAGAATAAAAGAGAAATATTTTATGTAACTTCATATAACAGAAATGTTTTCTGCCTTTTTAAAGAATATTTGCTATTTATTGTTTTGTTCCTTCTGTTAATGTGCTTCGCACATTAAAAATAGATGAACAGAGAACTATTCAGCTGGGCTAACCAAAGACGCAGATGGCTAGTGCGGAAATCTGCCAGTCTCTCAAATCTATATTGGAAAATTCCTTATGAAAGACTTTTTACCTTGAAGCTAGTGAAGTTAATTGGAATGGATCAACATGTTTGTTTTCTAACAATGGATTTCACATTTATACAGACAAATTTTCTCCAACCTCATGAATGTTAGCAACACTTTTTATAAATCACATAAGGATTTAAAAATAGTAGTATTGTTCAAGGAAAGGATTTGATTACAGGGAAGCTAACATAGATTTCAGTGCTGTTGAGACAGCTTATTCCTTTATGCACTGAGTCTGTGGCACCTGCTCCTAAATCAGGCAGCTGGCTTTTGTCACCTTGAAGTCCATTAGAAGACTTTGTGCCTCCCCAGCAGCTTTGTGTCCCAGCCACACAGGCAGGTCCTCACTTGTAATTTGCCTTCCACAGAGCTGTCTGGGCAGCCACAATCTTTGACTTGATCTGTGCTCTGGATCTGGCATTGAGAGGAAATAAATCTGGAGAAGGCAAAGTGCTGCCCAGAAAAGATTACTTTTTCCTAGGATTATTTCAGCACTTGGCAGAAACGCTTGATTTGGCATTTTGTTGGAAGAGAAAGGTGATAAAATAATTGAGTTGTCATGATTTTTGGAAGATACAGCCAAATTATTGATTATTGAAGGCAAATGCACTAATTTCACATCTATGAATTTCTGCAGTAAGTGAGGACTGGCTTGAGAAGGAAGTTACTTTAAAGCAAACTACTGTGTGGGTTGATTTATGCTGCAGTGGTTGCCCAAGAAAATGTTAACACAAGGTAATCCTCAGTAGTTTTCATGCCAATTAAAATAGTACTTTGCATTTTCTCTATCAATGTTTTCACCGTTCCCCAAGGTATCAAAGACATGTCGTATCTGAAGATGGTGTCCTTTGCAGTAGTGAAATGCACTGATTAGACTTCTAGATATCTGAAAATACTGAGCAAAGGTATTCTACTCAAGGAAGTAAATTTACAGTCCAATGAAAATGCTCTTAAGTGAGTTTCTACATTATACAGTGTGGTACAGAGCTGCTAATTCAAATCCCGGAAACAATATAATCACATTAGGTCTGTGTGTCTCTAACACTGCTAGCCCCATTGCATTTTGTTTATAAGGAAGCTCAGTCAAGGTTGGATTACTTCCTTTCTCCATTGCTCTGTGTTCTACAGCGCAGATTTACGTGCTGTCTTTTAAATCTTGTAACACTGATAACTTAAAATTGGCTGATACAGAAATAATTTTGTGGTTTGAAGGTAAGAAAGCAAAATGATGAAGAACACTGTATTGAGTGTCACTGTTGTTTGGATGTTACTGAGAGAAGACATGGAAAAATTCTGTTGCAACCTACTCCAGAGATAAGGCAGCAACTTGGAAAGAGTGCAACAAGGAAGGGAGGAACAATTAATTTGAAACTCAGGTTGTATCAGTAAGATACACCACTCAGCATCCTAGATATCCATTGTTTTTTTCAGGACATGCCATCATTCAGTTTATGGAGAAAATGTAAAAATCATAGTAGAGCTTTCAAAACACTCTTATGAATTCATTTTCTGAAAAGTAGTTATGCCCTTTGAATAAATTGCACACATTATCTTTTTTGTTTAGAAAGAAAAGCTTTAACAAGCAAAAAATGAGAAGGGTAAAAATTGTTATTTGCCATTCAGAGAAGTTGTTGTATTGCTGGGCTGATGATTTGCATTGAATTGTTATGTTCATTTGTTGTTCGTGAAATGGTCTGTTTTAATCCATAAGAACAACACCTACAGCCTAAAGGGATTTTCAGTTTCTGTGGTTCTTTAAGCTCTGTTTTTATTCAATTAGTATGTGATGCTTTCACACATGTTATTTGACTAAAAGAAAATGAGGAGATAAAAAACACCAACCTTTAAAGCATTCTAGTCTCCACCCCTAATCTACCTGTCCTTTCTATTCCCTTCTGCCCCGGAGATGTTTGGGCAACATGTGCTACTGCTTTCTATCACCTCTTTGCTCCCCTGCAGCAAACACACAGTCTCTAGACTATAGCATTTTTACTGCATGTGAGAAACCGGATTGTTATTCTTGCTGCATTTACTGTACTTCTTTCACTGATACTGCTCTGCTGCCCCCAAGGTCTGAATGACATTGATCTGATGCTCACAGCCGAGAAATAAAGCCAGTGTGAGCTGTACAGAAATCTTGTGGCTAGTGCAAGGAAATCATTAACTCTTGCAACTTGTTTGGATAAATAAAGGAAGGTAAGGAAATTGCAACTTAGCCAAAATATAAGAAGTATGATGATATTACTGGGACAGAATCTTCACTGAAAAGCAAATAAAATGTATATGTCACAAGAAGAAGGTTTTAAAAAGCTAACCTTGTCTAGCTGTCTGATTGGGAAAAACTAGTGCAGTGAGAGCAGTAGTGTTTGAGAGCCTTAATGGTAGGTTTGCAGAGTTATGGGACTCTTTGCCATTGTCAAGCTATGTATCTTTGTTAATTTCCTTGTTGAAAACACCCTTTTGGAGAAAAACTCTCCATCAATGAAACAGTTTTCCTGAGAAGTGCTGTGTTTTTATTTTTTTAAAGCATAGTATAATTTATTGATACATCTGTCCAGTGTTGTTCTCCTTGGTCAGGGGTCCTTTTTAAATCTCCCTGTTGTACTGTGATTGTAATATATTGAGTTCTGTGCAACATCATGGTAGCTATTCAGATAGATGCTTTTTTATTTCGTTTTCTCCTTTACCTGAGATAATATAGCATTACTTCCTATGTAGTTGTGCTTGTTAAGTGACTCTCTCACTGGGTGTCCCTTTGTACGTGTATGGCACAGCACCTCGCTTGTAAGAGCTCTGTTTTATGGACATGGTAACATGAGGATTGGCAGAGCTTTTTATCTATCTTCTTTTTATTTTATAATCAGGAATATGCCTGTTCAGTGGATTGTTCTAATATCTAAAATATATGCAAAATTCTGCTTTGATGGGTAGAACTGTGTGTCCCTTTTTAATATTTTTTTTCGGTGTTGGAGGATTATTAATACTTCTCAGCTGCCTCTCTAAATGTTTTTCTTCAATCAGGGCCAACTCTAACTTGAGGGAACAGGTGGTTGCTTAACCAGCAAATTGTTGAACATAAAGCCCCAGCCAGGATATCGCTTCTTATAATTAAAAGACTCATATTGCTCCTGCCAGCCATCTTTTCCCTTGCTCAGCATTGCACCACCATTTCAGACAAAATGTGCAACGATAAAATAAAGAACTTCTCCAATGTTAACCCTGTCTCATCCAAATTACCTAAACGTTTCTCGTATGTATTGTGATATTAAGGTGCCATAACACGGGATGGGGGACCTGCTTTCTGTGTCTCAGGAGAAAGTGTTTCTTTTTATTTCTACGTTTCTTTTGAAGATGGCAATCTCTTCTTGTTGTTTTAGGGGGGAAAAGCCCCAACCCAAACATATGGTTCCACCTTTACATTGCAAATGCTGTCACTGAGCGACTGCAAAGCCAGGGCATGAAGTGTATGTTTGGATTGTGTGTTACTGAAAGCCCAAGTGACTGGCCACTGAAAGTGGGGCAGAGAGAGACAGGCTCTTTATGTTCTCCTCCTTACCTAATGTCCTGACTGAGTCAAAGACTGGCCCTCCTTACTCTTATTCAGAGGCTGAGACTGGCAGGGAAGGGAAATGGTTATTCATGTGGGCAAGAGCTCAAGTGTGCAGATAATGTCTACTTTTTTCCTCTGTAATTTGAGGCCACATTCAAAACCTCGAGGATCCTTACTCTTGGCAAGTAAGAGTCAGCATTACTTTCCAGTCAAACAAATGGACTCCTCCATCACCTAAGCAGACAGGCTGCTATGTTGCCTGAATTATAATACTGTATACTAGCATGATTGGTAATCATATAAACATCATAACTGTAGGGCATTACAGGGTCTTTGAATCAACTGGTCTGTATTCTATGTTGAAATCTGTAGTTTTGGCTCGTTTGTAGAAGTATTTGCTATAAATGTAAGGTTGAAGGTTGTACCAAGATGCATAATTGGCAAAGTGAGATTGTTACCAGCTGCAATCCCAATTTTCAGGTTTGACAAATGTAATATAATTCCAGGTATTTATGGTGACCTACTTAGAAAAGATGCAGTACTATTATTACCATACTATTTATGTAGACATGTCAAATATAAAAGTCTGATGTTGTTACATTTTAAAATATTATCCTTCTGATTTCTTGGATAAAGTGCTTCTCTCATGTACCGGTTAATAGTGTATGCAAAGAGTTTTTTACCAGATGTCTGAAAAAGGATCCAAAAATGCTTTGTTCAGAACAAATCTAAAGTTGATTGCCACCAAAGGGGAAATTGGGGCCTCCAGTATAGTTCAGTCTTTGTAGTCTGAACTGTGGAACTGGCAGCTTGTTACACATAAATCTGCACTGAAATAACAGAAATTCCATTTAATTTACATCCTCTTTTTTTTTTTTTTTTTTGAGTGAAAGTCTGTGCAGAAAGATTTTAGCATAAAATTTTCCTACTCCATTTTTTACTTTTTTTTTGGCTGAAGTTTAAACAGTTGCTTGTGGTGTCTGTATAATATGCAAGAAGTTAAAGCTCTGTACTTCAGATTGAAAAAGCTGTTTAGACTAGTTTTGTTTAAGCAGCAAGAGGACTATATACATATTTATTCCTTATGTTATTGGGTGCCAATTGCCAGATTATCTTGCTTGAAGTATAGGATGGGGATCTTTAAACTAGACACCATTAAATATTCCTGTTCTCTTTTAATTGTCAATGTCTTACCAATTTCATAGATATTTCATGTTTTTGTTACATCTACTTATATCCGATATATATCTGTATATCTCTGTGTTCAAATAAATGATAAGAATTGAAGATTGATATATCATCTTGGTATTATATCTAATCTGTTACTATCCTTTAAAGCATTATGGATGCTTTAAATAAATGATATTTTCAACTGAGTACTGAATTAACAGTAACAGATATACTGACTCTCATTGAAAAAAATATTATTAGTCCTTGAATAATCCCTCAAATCTAGGCTTTGTATCATAGTCTGGCCTCTTGTGTATATATAGCAATTGAAATCAGTCAGTAGAAATCAGGATGAGAGTATTTACTAAATCAATATTTCAGAGTATTGAAAGAGTATTCAGTATCATTTGGTGTCCTTTCAGAAATCTCCTAGTTAATTGTAACATCAGGGCTTAATACATGATAATGGGTTATCACTTACAAAATCTCAATTTTATACATGCACTGAGCATCTGTTAATCGTAAGTGAATTTTTAGAAGCTGTAGTCAGATTGTAAACTGGCTTTATTTCTAACATCCCATGTTAAACTCTCCTATGTGTCCACCCTGCATAGTTGTGTTTGTCTACTAGTTGCAAGTTACACCTTTTCAAAATGAGTATGTTGAGTAACACTGTAGTTTGGTGTGTATAATAGCCTGGCTTTGAAGTGTTTGTTAATTGGTTGTGATAATGTCTGTTAGGTATGTAAAAGTGTTACAAAGAACATCTGCCTCTGTCATAATTGATGCCATTTTTCATCAAGATCAGCACTTTAAGCTGAATAGGGCATTAATTAATATCAGAACTGGTCCAATTGTGAAGAATTGTTCCTCTGTGTACAGCCATGGTCCATTTGGCTAGTGTAACAGTACTAATCTTGATTTCAAAACTGTCCAGATAGAAAGGTCCTTATACTTCAATTTTTCAAAGAAATCCTTTATGTTCCTGGATACAGCTCTCAGTTCTCTTGGGGTACACTGCATTTCCAGGAGTGAAGTGAAACAGAAATGTGCTGAATCCTGCCCTTGAAGAAATACGGTACTGTTTTACTATTTCATGGCAGTTCTTATCATTCTCTCCATTTGTGCATATGTATATTTTCATTTTTCATTTCAATACACACATAAAATATGACAGAGTTCCAGTTGCTTTGGGAACTTTAATTTCCAATTTTCTTATCTTTACTTTTAAATTCAAAGTGTTCATTAATGCCTACTTCTTCTGCTAAGCTTTAAAAAGAGTGTATTTCATTCTCAGCCTGCAGCTATGACTGGTTAAAGCAATTTTCACGGTAGCTATAGACAAATGCATGGTAAGTGAATTAGCTTTTATTATACTCAGTTGTTTCTCCTTTCTATTTGATTTCTGCATGTTCTTGCATGAATTCTCAAATTTATGTATATTAGAATTGGAGAGAGATTATTTCAAAGCTGTATGCGTAAATATTTCCTACGAGGTCACTCTGCTTCCAAGCAGCATGTGAACAGTAGAGCTGGCATACCTCCATTTATTGCATGCCTGCAACTGATCTGCATAGCATATCTGGCTCAGCAGGTCCATGTTAGGGCATGTGCCCTAACACCAAAATATCCTATATGTTTCAGGCTCTTCATGGCACTCGTATGCAGTGTCATCATCAGAGATTTCTACCTGGTAGCCGTATGAACTACAAACACTATAGAAGAAATCTGAATGTCTATTTTGCATATTATATATGGTTTAGTAGTGTGTTTAGAAAGTAGATTTCTGATGTATTTGCAGCATAGACTGTCTTTCTAGTTTACACATTGCATAAATGTTATTAAACATACATCTGTTAGTGTATGTTACTTTGACTATGATGCTGTAGGAAAAACCTGAAAGTGAAATATTAGGGAATGTGAACCGGAGGGTGAACTTACTCATTATGTGCTGAAATGCAGGTGAGGGAATAGGAGGAATATTCTAACAGATGAGCCGTACAGTTTCACTCTCAGGTTGGAAAAATGTAGCAAATGAAGTACTGCAGAATTCTCTCCTAGATGTGTGATCATAAGGCAGCTTCTTAATGGAGTTGAGTATTAAATTTGTCAGAGGAGACTATGGGTATGTTGGAGGACAGAACTAGAATTTAGATGCACTGGCAGATGGGAGAGGTGGTTTGAAAAGACTGGGATACCTGGTTCTGCCCTCATGTGGGACTAGTCAGCTATGTTCCCACAGGGTCAGAAACAACTGGGTAAGGGGCAATTCGGCAAGAAAGTGTCTGTGCGTGGCACAGGGCGCCTGAGTCAGCATTATCATGCTGTTACGAAAAAGGCACGGTATGTGAGGTAGTTGACCGCCAAGGCATGTGTAATAATGCTTTTATTCTGTCCAGCACTGATGAGGCATTGGCTGGAGAGGAATATTGTCCCGTATTGAGCAGCATGCTTAAAGAAAGATACTAAATAATCAGAGACAAAAAAAATCTGAAGGAAACAGCATCAGGAGAAATCACAATCTAGAAATGATGACTTAGGGGAATGATTTGGGGTCTTTAGTTAAGAGAAGATAAAAGAAGATGTGATAAAACCCTTCAGAAATATAAAATGTTACTGCAAAGAAAAGATCTGTTCTCCATCATAGTGGTGGGTAAAACAAGAAGCAGGTCTTAAATAGGATTAAATTGGATTAAACTTCTGATGTTAGGAATAATTAAGTACTGTAATAGGTTGCCGGAGGAAATAGTGAAGTGTACTTCACAGGAAGCAAGTTAGAAGTAGATTAGTCAGACTTCTCTCAAGGATGACAGTGTCATGGCCATTCCTGTCAGGGCAAGTGACAGACAAGATGATCTCCCCAAGTCCTTCCAGCCTTATTTGAAAATGTAGGTTTTCAAAGATGCATTGAATCTGAACAAAAAATTTCCCCTTATTGTGTTTCCAAAGGCTGGTTTGATGTAAACATTTTCTCAGTAAGTTTCTAGATAGAAGACTTTTTGTTGTAGTTGGAATTGGCATTCCACCATCACCACCACCCCCCCCCGCCCCAAAAAACCAAACAAAAAAACCCTAACCAAACAAAAAAGAAACCCAACCCTTTTTAGCTTTGAAAAGTTCCTAGATAAGTAAAAGCTGTTGATTGTTTCCAGAATTAGAAGGTATACATCAAAGAAATACACTTTTGAGTGAGGATAGGCCTTGTTAGGTAGAGAAATAGAGCCAACAAGTAGGCTAAAAGATAATTTGGAGAGATCTGTGTTTTGTGTGGGATCGAAGATGTCCTTGCCAAAGTTCCATCTGTTCAGCTTTTATTCAGCTCTGTTTTCTTTTCACCTCTCTGTTGTGCTAGCACTCCAAATGGAGACATAGCCAACTGACTGAAGTTAAGTCCTGAAGTCATGCTGGTTGTCTTTCAAATGCAGATGTCACAAATAGTGACTGAGTTTTCATGGAGTAAAGTCACCTGAGTAAGGAGCGCTCTGATCCAGGAAAGCTTCAGAAATTGTCTTTAACAAATGAAGGGCAAGTAAAGGAATGATTATGCTATTCCGGACACAGGTGACAACTCCACTCCCCAAAATTTCTGTGACTTACTGAGAAACCCTGCATTCAGGACTCTTTGCAAAGTCTGTGTGTCTTAGTGTATGTGTTAATCACACCTATGATGTTCCTCTTTAAAAGTTAAACTGTGAAAGAGGAAAAATCTCACCTTAATCGAAATTATGGGAAGAGATGTGCCTGAAAACTGAGGACTGAATTCTCTGTCATAAGTATGTAGCTGATAGCATATGGCATAGCTCTGTCATAAGGAAATCCTGGGTAGCCTGTAGCCTGGGAATGTGTTTAGAGGCCGAGTGATTGAAAGGTAGCACCTACAGCAGGCTTAAAACATTGAAAATTCTGCATTTGCATCTTAGCACAGCACCCTTGTGGGTGGCCTGTAGGTCTGAGGAATACTTCTTTGTGTTGATTGTTGGTGGCTCATTGGAGATATACGAGAATATTTCCTCTTGAGAGAGGCACTCCTAGGAGTAGAGATTATTTCTATTTTATCTTGAACTGGTTTTGCTGAGGTAATATTTTTCTCAAAATAGCTGTCTGCCACCTCTATGTGTTCTCTATAGTTCTAATGGGGCTTATCTCTTCTGAAGAAAGAGACCTTGGTGAAAGCGGTAGCAGTAGTTGGGGGAGACAGCCCTGTGGGATGGATAGCACATGGGCTTTCATGTTTGAATTACAAAAGATTTGGGCTAGATGGAATATTATTCCCCTCATCAAGCCACTTAGAATGGTATATATCATAGTTTATTTCTGGGCGAGTGGAATAATGCATTTAATTATTCTCTCACTTAAAGCATCATAGATCAGGACTGATTGGACTGGGTTTATGCTGTTGTGGTTTAGCCCCAGCCGGTAACTGAGCACCATGCAGCTGCTCACTCACTCCCTCTTCCCCCAAGCGGATGGGGAGGAGAATGGAAAAAAATCCTCTTGGGGTGAGATAAAGACAGTTTAATAGGATAACAAAGGGAGAGAATAATAATATTAATAAAAGTAATGATAACAACAGTGATGCATAAATGCAGTTGCTCACCATATGCAAAAGGAAAATAAAACAATCCGATATATGCTGATATATTTCACTGGGGCTTAATAGATCCACCGCACTTGTCAAAGTAACTCTTGGGTAACTTGCAAAATTAAATGTATATATTCTATGCTACTGAGTTTTTCTTTGGAAGCTAGGCATCTTTTTGCTAATGCTCCTTTCAGAAACCTTAACTCTGGCAATGTGTTCTTGGCCTGGCCCTGTTTCATACCACACATGGCAGTGAGCTGAATGTTCTGCAGTACTGTAGCAAAATGAGCGTCAAAGCAGTGTAGAGTTGGCATAGGCTACTTGCTTAAGGACAAATTCAAAAAGGATTAAAAAGTTCTCACTGACAGATCTATTTGTAAAGAAAATCATTCAGTTGCTAGGAGGGTATCTGTAATTGCTTCTAAAGCAGTGGGTGGTATCTGTAAGTGCTGTCTATTCCATATACTTTTTCCCGAGAGCACAGGTCCGTACAATTGCAAAAATTCAGCTTGAAGTTTGGGAGTTGTTAACTGGCCTCAAGATTTGCCTTCATCCTTCTACAACAGTTTTGCCCAGGCTTTTAGAGTGCTGAGTTATTGGCAAAGATAGTGAAGTTTTATTGCAAAAGATTAATTGGTATTTTGTAACTCAGATAATTAAATAAAGCAGATTCACAGTTTTGGCCTCATTGGTGTGGCTAAATAGCATAACATGGTGTGCAACAGAACCTATCTGTAGGTACAGCCTGCCTGCAGCACAGTTAGCTTGAGTTGCCTCTCCAAGCACAAAGATATGTGAAGTTTCCCTCTCTATTTCTGTATCAGCAACATTATTAACTGAACTGACAGTAATCTGGTAGCGATCCCGGTGTGTACCGCATAGGGGGCCTAAAAGCTGCTTTGCCCTCCTGGCCTGAGATTGATAGGACAAATAATTTGTTTTAATACTAAGTATAAAACATTGGAGCAGGTTGTGTAGGGAAGGTGTGGATTCTCTGTTATGGGCACATCTTCTAGATACCTGTCAGGGTGATCTAGGAAAAGCTGATTGTGTCCTGGGGCTGAGGGTGCACTTTGGTGACCTCTTGACAACAGAGCAATGTGCTACAGTAAAAGGAGATTTTTGCCATTTTGACCTACAGTAGAAACAATCTGGGGTTTGTATTCGAGTTACAAATATGGCAGAAGACAACTCAGTAAGTATTTTTTTGACGTTGTATCACATCGGAATAGCAGTTTCCCACTGTGCTCGAGTTCTGCGTGCTACAATATCTGTGCAGCATCGGTATTTTCAGAGTTTACTTTGCAGTTTTTTCCTGTGTTATACTCAGGTATTCACTGCAGGTACATCTGCTTTTAGACATAGCTAAATGATAGCGGTCTGGGTTGTGTTGTAAGTAGTTTCCTCACAAGATTGGCTGCCCACACATCTCTAGCATATAACAAGTTACAATAAGCTATTTTATTTCTAAAGCAGGTGATTTTCTTGCGAGATCTCAGTGACAACTAAACTGATTGTAGTACAAAACCCTATAGAGTACATTTCCAGTTTTTCATATATGACGATAAAGGAATTATTTTAAATGTTGAAATTATCTTTAGTGGGTCATAGACTAGAGAAAGCTTTGTGAATAAATACTTTGCTAACTCCAATGTATAACTTTCCTAGGGAAGCTGATCACATTTGACAAGGGAAATAGGATTCCACAGGAGGTTATATGAAATTATGAGATGCTGCAAATGGAAATATATTTTCTTGGAGGGAGGAGAGAGAACAACTTCTCCCTAATTGAGTTACAGATAAAATTGAATTTAAAGGGTCCAACAAGCTTGTTTGAAGTTCAAAGAAGCTTGTGCATAAATTTGGCCTGCCTGGAGTTACTGCATCTTAACACGTATAGCTTGATCAAAAGAAAAGTAGAAATGGAGTGGTTCCAGAAATCCAAACTGATTAAGTCAATCTTTCTTGCCCAGTGATGAAATTTAGGAAAATATCATTTGGTCTTCTCTAAAGTATTATCCTCCTGGATCAAATGATTTCTCTTCCACCTTTTCTATACTAATCATACAGTGAAAAAAAATTAAGTTCTGTTGCGAAAAGATGATGTTCTTTGTGATCTATTCAAGTTAGCAGTTCACGGGGGCTACTGTCCTGAAATATAAGCTACAGAAATGCTAAGTCAGTGAAAATATTACTTACCCCTTTAATAGCTTGTATTTACCTTTATTGCAAACTTGGAGAATGAAATAGTCCAATGCAGCGTGATCTCTAAAAGTGTGCTACTTTTGTGTTGGGATTTATTATTTTGTTTCTGTGAAATGGGGGTGGTATTACTTGAAGAACCTCCGGATGATCCTGCTCGCACTGCTCTACAGCAGGAAGAGGTCAGTAGCAATACAGAGTGTTTGTGGGTTAAGATCCAAGTATCCAAGAATATGCAGAATATGGGTTCTTTGGGAGGTATGTATTTCAAATGGCAGGAAAAGATAAAAGATGCTCTTTTATTAGCTAGACTGAAAAATCTGGGTAGAGACAAATGCCCCGGTACCATTCCTAGCATCTCTAGTTTCTGCAAGCCTTAATTCAAGAAGCAGGTCTTGGAAGTATAATTTAGGCCCCAAGGTAGGACAGGGTTGGACGAAGACTGATGAGGACAGAGAAAGTCTGAGGGACTGTGACCTTTCATGTAGCAAATACTGTTCTGTGATACTGATAATATTCAAGTCTTTTAAAGTCTAATAAAAGCCAATTTAGGGGAAATGACTGCAAAAGTTTTCCATGTTTATATCTCCATATATTCCATATATAGTGGAAATACAAAAATGGAAATTATAACATGTCCTATTTAATGAATTTTCATCTGGTAGACACGTGGCCATTTTGGAGCTCAGCTGACTGAAAGAGATCTCTTTGCAGCCCTGCTAATCTACCAGTGTGAAGCTAATTGCAGTATTAGAACCTGCCATGTTTTATACATATTGTAGCTTTACTTTCTGCTGTGAGGTATTCGTATGATTTCAGTGCCTTGTAAATACCCTTAGACAGTATTAAAAATAGGCCAAAGAATATATATTTCAGTGAGGTAGTTTTACTATAATGAGCAATTTCTCCTTTCTGAGCAAGTTTTTTGCAATTCTGAAGGCCTGTAAAAGCCATGGAGGAAGCTGACTTTTATGGAATGTGGGAAGCATCGTAGCTCATTTTAAGTGTATGTCTAATATTCCTACGTGCCTAGCAACTTAAAATCTAGCCTCTATTTGAGGTGGTACAACTCTTTAATTCTATTAGGCTGTTAAAAATAATATAAATCTGTTCAGTCACTGACAGCAGTTTTTTTTATTGTGTGGTGATTTGGGATTATGAGAGTTATAGGGGAAGGTCACCTTGATGCAGGTTTAAATGCAGGACTTCTTGACACAATGCGGTAGAGAACAGCACTAGAGTGAACTTAATTATGTTATTAAATGCACTAGGAGTGAATTACTTGAAACAAATTAAACAAGTGACGTTCTTATTTCATAAACTGCATTTAATCTCATGCATGGCTGTGTTTATGATAGAGTTACAGGAATACAATAAATTAAATGTGAATAGAAAGCTCACCGATATCTTCATAAGCAGATATTTCATATTTGAACTAAAATAGAAATAGGATATACCTGAAGTCATTCAGGAAAAGAAGGTTGAGGTCTCATGTATTTACTAAAAAGATAAATTTGCGATTTGGAATAGTTAATATTTGCTCTTATTTGGTGTGAAGCATCCAGAGATTAGGCTGGTCATTACATCGTGGAGTAAAACTACACTAACTAGAATTTTTCACTGGAATTTTGCAAAGAAATAAACACAAGCGACAGTATAATCAACTTCAAGGCTGCTGATACTTAATTTAGTGTGTCTTGACATTTTTTGACTGTTGTAGGAGTTCAGTTTTTCATTTATGTTAAATAGAAAACCTGTATGGCATATGGAAAAGTTGTAAATGTGTTTAAAAATTTTGCTACCTGTCAATATTGGTTTTTTACTGTATTTACTCGAAATTTCACCACAGCCTTTTCTCAACAATTATAGCTAGCTATGGGAAGACTTGAATAACCTAAATAAAAGAAAAAGGTTTTGAGTTACATTCATATCTTTGATATTCCCATTTTTTTTTATGTTTCGGCCAGTTTTAGGACATCATTGTTGCCTTTTGTGGTTAATAAACTATTTGGAAAGAAAAATCAGGCAGCTCTGCTCCTTAGTAATCCTGATGCAGAAATGTACTTTTATAATATTGGGAAAACCCTATGTACCCATTCATATGTGGGTAGAATTCATAATTCAATAGTGTGTCTAATGATTGCATTCCATTTTGCAGTGACAGTTTTCATTAAGACTACATTTATTCGGAGAAAAGCTAACCTACTAAGAGTAGCTTCAAGTTAAGGGATTTATTGTTGCCCTTTTTTTCATATTTTATTTATTCTGAAATTGGTATCATTTAGGCATAACAAAAAGGATGGTGTGGTTTTTTGTTTGTTTTTTAATTGTGCAACATTTTTTCCAGTTGTTTAATGTGTATTACTTGGAGAATGTGCAGTATGTATTTGAAAAATCACATTTTTTTTCAGATAATGAGGTAGGATTGGAAGGACTGTAAAGAAACCCGAAACAACCACCAACAAAAAGAAGAATTGGTCAAACCTATAGCCACAGATTTCATTTAAAAGTCATAGGGACCTCCATAATTTTACCTTCTACGTGGTTTTTTTTGCAATTTTATTTGCGTTTGTTTCAGTGTTAAAATGAAGGTTTACATGGGGTGGAGAGTGGGGCTTTTCAGGTCATTAGCTTAAGCACACTGTAAAAAATGTTTGCTTTTATTATAAAGGTTAATATTTAGCTTAACTTTTACATTGTATGTCATATCCAAGACGGTATATATTCAATAAACTTTTGACTACTTTTGATATCTGTAGATTTTGAGCTAATATCTGATCCCTGGACTAAAACCCATATAAAGGAAGTTGTGTTGTTTGGAGTTTGATGTTAAAAGTGGAGGCATCTGAATACAGGAGTGTCAGGCCTAGCAAATCTTAATTTTACTGCAATTTTTATTGCAGAAAAATTGAGATAATTGAATTCAGTCACATAGTTGGGAAATAGTTCAAGAGGCTTTGAATTCTGCAGGACGTCCATCCGTGTGGAGTCATTGCTGTAAATTGATGTTATGAGTATGTGCACATAGAAGCGCAGATTTAAGATCAGTAGAAATAGACTTGAATTGCAAGATTTGCATCCGGTTCTTAATATCTTTTGTCTCAGAGTTCTGGGAGGTGTTATTTGTATTGTAACGTTTTAGAAACAGTGCTTGGGATCAACAAATGAGCTCGGAATTCAAATGCCAGTAAAATAAACGCATTTTTGGGTTGCGCCTATTTGTAGTTATGATGGATGCAGAATTTGTTTGCTAGGGAGGTCTCTCACAGCAGTTGCATACAAAATAATTTGCTTGTTACCTTTCCCTTCTTCTCTTTGAAAGTCACTATTTATCATTTTATGGCACTGGTGAGTAAGTGCTGCTGAGTCAATGCTTGATTAGTTTCCAGCTGGTCCTGTGTGAGTAATTTATTTAGATGCCAAACAATCAAATTAAGTTTTCAGAGTATTATGACTTTACTAGAACCGTGATGTGGTCTTGTCATCCTGGTACCATCCCCAAAGACTCTCATGGCCTGTGACTATGAATTTTTTTAAAATACTAGTAGACTTTCTATGCATCTGTATTGTCTAACCATGGATATTGATGCACATTTGATTTTGTTATTAAAAAAGCCTGAAATTGATATGACATGAAACAGAAAGCATTTCTTAATTTATCAAATGAAAATGTTGGAAATTGTGATTAGGTGATATTAATGTACCTTCGCTGATGTTAAGATTCAATCATTTAATGTAGTTGATTCAAATGTCAAATTTTACTTGAAATATTAATGTGGCCTGATGTCATAGCTTCTTATACTTCATACTCATCCTGCTGTGGGACAGGGAAAAGAATTGAAAATATGCATGCTGCTTATATAAAACAGCCTAGCATGCACATAATAGTTCGAAAGGTTAGACCTGATTCATGGGGAGAGTGGCTTCTGTCAATCAGGATGGGTACCTCTGGGAGAAGGCAACCTCTTTTTTCTTTCTACTCTTTAATCTTGTCCTAGGGTCTCCTCTGCTTTACAGAAGCTTTGCGATATGGTACCAGATTAAATTATTACTACTTTTATCTGTCATTAGGCAGGGGGGAAAAAAAAAAGATATGGCTAATTATTGGCTTCACTCAGCTTCCACTGTTCCAAGAACTGTCAGGGCTAACGGGTAAAGTTTCAGGCCAGTATTGCTTTTGCTAGAGGAGCTTCTAGAGAAACCACTGGCTACATCTCGATTAGGGAGTGCAATAGAGGCAGATGCATAAGGTGAAACAGTTGGTGAGGAGGACCCAGAGTCTGCACTGTGTGTATTTTCTTTCAGATCATATATGATCTTGTGGAGGGAGCACTCACAAGGAGTTGAAACATTCCTGAAGGACATCCTCTGATTTAGTTTCATGCAAAAGAAGTGCAATTTGTTTGCTTTGAGACCACTATACAATACCAGCCAAGATGTGGTAAGCTCCTGAAATGCTTGTCTAAACGCACTGAGACACATGTGCATTCAAATGGGTACAGCAGAAATTCCCCACCATTTAAACTGTGGATTTTGTCAGAAGTACTAAAATTCTTTTTATTCAACCAATATAGCAGTCCACAGCTAGAGTTAAATGGAGGTAGGGATGGCAGCCTTTCAATGGGCATAGGGTCAGCACAGAGAAAAGGTGATAGGAACTACAACTAATACAAAATAGCTATATTGCTGGTAAATGGATAAGCTTTGTGATTCCCGTGCCTCCCAGATTGTCATTGTTCCTTTTCAAATAGGAGTACCTTAAGTGTCTTAAGTATTTACAATGACATGTCTGCAAGCGACACCACCTTCTGTAAACAAGAGTGTTTAAAACTCACTGAATTTGGAAAAGTCATCAGTTCCCCTTTTTTCAGGCTTCAATATGATCCTAAAGTTCTCCGGAGAAGTGTTACAGCATTACAGGGTGTGATATTTGGCATCTGCATTGCCTCAGGAATATTTTAATGATTAAGGCTTGTCATTCATCTCCTAAAATCCCCAAGAATAAAAATACATTTTATACTAACATAATTTCTGAAACAACACAGTCAAGAAAGCAGCTGGGGCACATTTCACATTTATTAAGGAGTCTGGTAGATGAATAGACTAGTGCCGTAAAAATCTATTCTGACTCCTCTCTCATAATCAAGGATTCACTGTAGAAACCATAACCATGACCTTAAGCATTCTGTGTCCAAAAGGGAATGTATAACAAGTGTGTGTCAAAAGGTAGTGTCTCACTGAGGGACTATAACAAGATTGCTAGGCTCTCTAGTTAACTCTGCTCCTTTTACTAGTAATCTTTTTTCATGTTAGAAGGGGATCTTTTAGGGGCAGGAGAGAGGTCTATGTATCTACCTCTTGGTAGTTGTTTGATTAAACCTTGTGATGGCTTCCAAAATCTGAGGACAGATGCCTTAAAAATAGCTCAGTAAGCATTTATTGTATTTATCGAAACTGAATTTGGTACAGCATCTGTCAGAGGTTTGAGGTTTCCCATAATTCAGACCATATAACCAGAAATGTTGTTTTGTATGAATATGAGTTAGTCAAGCAAACCTAGGGAAGCATGTTAGCCTACAATCCAATGTGATTAATCCAATTGCAAGGTACTATCAAACTTAACCTGGGGAAGAAGATACTTTATCTAAGGGCAAACACTTGTGGAATGTCACTTTGCTGAATCCAGCTTTTGATTCCCATGCAAAGGGCTCTAGAACTACTTCCAAGCAACTTGGGAACCTACACCGATAATTTTTAGAGAGGTGACTTCAAAATAGCACTGTGTTGGAGTGAATTAGGTATTTCTGTGATATCCTCCTCGTTCATTTCCTAATATTCCTTCATTCCTTGTACGTTCAAATGTGTAGAAGTTGCTAACAGAAGACAGTGTGCATTCTTGTCACAAATGCCCAGGTCTCTGTGCAATCCCATCAAGGCTGTGTTGATACAGAGCAACAAGATACAAGTCTCAGGAAGGGTTCCATACAACACGATGGTTTGGGATAAATAGAACATAAATCTGGAGGTTTCTTTTTGCTGCTTAAGTTCATCATTGAAACCCAGCTTTCTTCCCTTCTCTTTTCTTGTACTAATTTTGCTCTAGAACTTCATTTTCCTGATGTTAGAAATTCTTTAATTTCTGATTACAATGTTATATAGTTAATATAAACATGTTTCACTGCTTTTCAGTTTAAATTAATCATCTTTTTCTCTGGGGTTTATTTACTGATATGTACCTAATTTTCACCTTTGTCCTTAATTTTTGTATACTAAAAAATCTAAGCTGTTAATTTCCTTTCATCCATCCTAGTGATTGTCATACAGGTGGTTCTCTGCATCAGAGATTCACTTTGAATCTATTTCTCAAATACAGCCAAACAGAATTATGTGTTATCCAAGAGAAACTCTTACTTGTACCTTTTATAATAATGTTAACACCTAATGATTCAGTGACGTGTTTAGGATCAGCTTTACCTTTTCCACAGCCATATTGCATTACTCCTTCATAAGGTTGGAATTGATTAATACATTAAAATCTTTTTTCCTGCAGTTATTCCTGGTGGATAAGCCCATTGTTTACAGAAAAAAAGAATTCATTTCTTAATGCATGACTTTAAAATTGATGGGAAATAGCACAATCTTCCTACTACTGCAGTCTTCTCTGACATCTCTCTTTTTTCAATTAAAACTCCAATCCCCCTCTATTGATGATTCTTCATAAATTCGTGTACCAGCAAATTTTATTAGCATAATTTTAATTTTTTGTGCTAAGATCATTAATGACAATACCGAGATAACCTGCTTACAATCTCTCACCAGCCCTTTACTTTTTCTTCTAACACTGAATTTTTGCTTCTCTTTTAACTAGCTCCTTAACCATTGCAGAATTCTCATTGCTAGTCTTCATCTCATCATCAAAACTAATAGTTTTTCCAGGCAATATATCAGATGTTTTATCGAAGTCCAAATGGGACCTGTGGCACAGAGAAGTAGTAACTTTGACGGGAAGATGTTTCAGGCCCATAATGTGGAATTGGTGAGAAAAAGCCTTAGATAAGAATAAAAGATGTTAATTCTGGAACATGTCAAGGCAAAGGTGTCATTAGAGTCACTTGCTTGTTAGACTCAGGTAACGTTTTAGATGAAATCATAGATGCATATGTTATGTGTTTGGGGTGAGGGGAGTAATACAGTCCCTTGAGATGTTAATCAGCAAACTTCAGTGGCTTGATCAAGAGGCTGACACGCAGCGAAAGTACTTTTCGCACAAAATTGATTTCTGTTTTCTTTGATTCAGGAGCCAGCATTGCATCTTTAGACTAGCTGATACAGTTTGGTTATGACTACTCGTTTTGCAGTTGGTACTTGGTAAATACTTTAACTGATATCTCATGTTGTAGGAAATTGGACTGAAACTAAACTGTTTGTCCTGGAGTGACAGAATTTAGGAATCAGAATCTGCTTCCTTTCTTGAAAAATGCAACAAATTCATTGCTAATGACTGATTTACTTATTTCTCTTGGTTTTGATGTATTGTTTAAGCAGGTCTAAATGCTATAACCACAGTGTGAAAATGTTGAGTCTTATTCTCCACGTTTATAATCTATTTAAGTAATTAGAAGTAGGTGGATTATCAGTCAGTTAAGGGAAGCACAAGATCATGGTCACATCAAAATGTGTATATAGGCATCCTGACAAAGATAAATGTCAGGGGATAATCTGGGAGAAGCAAGCTGTCAGAAGGCTGTTTGAATTTATGAAACTGTGTCTCTTAGAAAGCTCATCAAATCCAACTGCATAAGAACCTGTTTTACATCCCAAGGGTGAGATTCTTATTGTTAGAGGCCATGTATAAGCAATCTAATGTCAGGGACCTGCTTTGAAAAAGTTTTGTGTCATTATTTTTTTGATTACTCTCCCCCCCACACCTTCCCCTAAGAAGTGTAACTGCATTAGTTCAAAAGGCTTCTCCACCCCAGCAAATGTCACAGCTGTCAGGGGCTCCCTTAGCTTCCAGAGCTCCTTTGCAGTTTTAAGAGCTACTCTTGCTTGCAGTGAATCATAAATAGCACCTAAAAATATACTTCCAGCTGGAAGCCTTCATGCAGTCCCCCTTCTCACTCTTTTAAAATCACCCCGGTGGGCCCCGTTGTGCCAGTTTCATCAGAGTCTAACAACTTAACGGGCATGAGTTTTGTTCACTAATCTGGAGGTGGTCTCTGCAGAGCAAGGGAGAGTAGCAGTAAGGAATCATTTTCAGCAGGCATCTCCTGAGACAACAAAACTAGTGGACATTTGCTAAACATGAATGCACAGAATCTTAACCAAAAGAATTAAGGTCAGTTTTGTTTGGAGTGCTGCTGTTAAGTCACCTTTTTGAGGAAGTAATCCTTTTTAAACACAGAAACCTTTTGAGAACTCTTACAAAGGAACTTTGTGTTTATATTTGTATGCATGTAGAATACAGGAGGCTGGATTTATTTGAGAGATATGACTAAAATATGGAATTAGCATGCTGTTTTGTGGCTTTTCCCATTTATTTTGGAAGTTGGTATTATAAACTAAAAATCAGATAGTAATTTTACAATGAGTCAGCATCCATAACTTTCAGATTTGGACTAGATGAGCATTTACATGTTTAGATGTTAATGTCTGAATTTGGGATACTCCCTTGCTTGTCCCACCTTCATGATCTATCTGATCTAACAGTCTAAACATCAGGCTACTGGGCTGTTTTTATCCAACTATTAACACAGCATCAAGAAATGATGCAACTTTTTATTCCTGAAGTTGGCTCAGTCTGGTAGCTCATTGCAGTCCTCACTCAGATTACACCAAGTCAGCATGAACTATACCTTCTTTTTGTCTTCTGCTCCTCCTGTTCCTTATAAACTTGGTAAGAAACTTCCATATTGGAAGTTTGAGCTTATTTTTTAATATTCATTATAAAAATGAGTGGAAGAAGCTGTAGATTTGATTACATTGATTAAATAGAGACAATGCACTTCAGTTGTGAATCGTATAGTAAGAATCTGAAAGAAAATTAGAAATATTGTAATTTATCCTATTAAGAAGTTCACACTTAGTGGGAACATGAGCAAGCTGTATAACATTTTGACATATCAAAACTATCCTTCCTGTATAAAATTCCTAACCATTGAAACATTAGAAAGAAATGTGACATAAAGCTGAGCTTTAACACATAGTCACGTCCTAAAGGCATCCTATTGTTGCTGGCTTTAGCCGTTCCCTTGTTCCTCTGGTTTAGCCATTCCCTTGTTCCTCTGGTTTCTCTGTCTCCTGCAAAAAGCATGACTTTAACAGTTGGAGGAGAAGGCAGCATACTAAGAGTGCATGGAGGGGATTAGTAAAGTTAATTTTCAAATACTCCAGATGAGTTTTTTGGCTGTCAGCTACTTCCATTAGGCAGAAATCTGATGAGTTCCAATTTATGCCTCCACAAAAGTGCTGAACTATGTCTACTGATACGTTATTGAATCTGTAGGGCCAAATTTTCTGCCAGTGTAAAAATTCCACTGATGATACTTACAGCATCCAAAGATTTGGCCTGTTATTGGTTAGTTCCTTAGGATTTAATTTCTTGTATTGGCACTATAAATTATTTGGGAGATTGAGACACCCAATTACAGCTTTTTATTGAAAGAAAATACTGTAAGATACCTACTTAATCTCAGAATTATCATAAACTAGTGATTTCTACTGACAGAGATGCCTGTATTGGGTAAGATGACAGAGAAGTAACTAGTCAAATCCAGTCAGTAATCTGAAATAGGTAGTACTCGCCAAGGCTTTCAATGTCTTTTAATGCTGTTATCAGACATGAAGAATAAAGACCAATGGTAGCATAAAGTACTAATGGACTGTTGCCCTAATTAAGACAGCTTCCTAAAGATCTGAAGTAGAGCAGTGTTAAAAATTGTGGCATGGTCGATAAAATTTATTACTTTGAAAATGTTACTGATTCTGCATACAGGCTTGAAAGTAATGCGTTTTACGCAGTATTTCCTTTAGGCAGCAAAGACTCTTGTCCTGAATTTCCAGCACTTGTGCCTCACATTTTCAGCTCGATTGCACTGGTGTTAGTCTTGAATACTTCTGTTGCATTCAGTGGAGAAACACTATGCTTGTTTTGCAGCAGTTGAGAAAAGAATAAGGCTAAATGCTGGTAACTGTTTTTGGAAGAAACAAAAGGCGTTATGGAACTTGTGTTTTATTTTATGATCACTGTTAATTTTAGAGTTTGCTGCAATGACTTGCTTGGCACTGGTCATAAATTGTTTACTATGGAGCTGGATTATAGAATTATCTGGTTGATATAGACAACGACACCTTTTCATCTGTCTCTTTTGCTAAATTCGTAAGTCTAACACCTTTTAAAACTGTCATGATCAGCAAGGCAGTGGTTGCTTTTACTGCAAACAAGGCACAGCTTGGGAGGTAAGACCAGTGGATTCCTCCCTTCAGTGAGTCTGCTAGTGTAAAGAAAGTTTCAGCTAATGAAAAATGCTCATGTTCAGGGGCTATTTGCAAGGGAGAAAAATCAGTATTGCCAGGTTGTACTTTCTTGCCTAAGTGGAAAGGGAGGATTTAATCAGAGTTAATGCTCCTGTATAGGGCACTTGTCCATCCTCCTGCTGGCCCTATTATTTAATGAACATAAAGGCAGCTAGCAAAAGTCTGGCAACAGTATAGGTTCTGAAATCATATTTCTGTAATTTTTTTTCCATCTTAGCTTTTCTTGATCAACAGCAGTCTTAAGAAACGTCATGAATAGTAATAACTTTCTTACTTTTTAATTCGTGAAGAGTGAAACACTTAATATCCACTGGAGGAGCAGTCTTGGAAAAGGCACACCACATCAGAGGTTAGGACTCACGAGTATTCACAGACCTCTACGGAAATGCATGAACAAGACCCTCCTGACCTTGTTCCTTAGTATCAATACTTCAGTCTCATAAAGACTGTGTTTTGTGTCCACATTTACTATGCACCAAAGCTGTGCTTCTATTAGCAATGTGCTTCTAGTACTGAGTATTTCAAACTCACACTTTAAAGGCGGAATTATTGCAAATCAGCTGGTTTTGCGTTTAATGGTTGTCCTGGTTTTGGCTGGGGTAGAGTTAATTTTTCTTTCTAGTAGCCAGTCTGGTGCTGTGTTTTGGATTTAGGATGAGAATAATGTTGGTAACACACTGATTTTTAGTTGTTGCTGGGTAGTTGTAATGCTTTGCATTAAGTCAAGGGCTTTTCAGCTTCTCACACCCTGCCAGGTGCACGAGAAGCTGGGAGAGCACCGCCGGGACAGCTGACCCAGGCTGGCCAAAGGGATGTTCCGTGCCATGGAACGTCATGCTTTGGATATAACTGAGGAAGTGAGCCAGGAGGCAGGATTGCTGCTCGGAACCAGACTGGGCATCAGGTTGTTTTATTTTCCTTTCACATGCGGTACCCAACTGCATTTGCGCATCACCTATATTATTGTTATTACAGTTATTATTGTTGTTATTATTCTCTCCCTTTGTTATCCTATTAAACTGTCTTTATCTTGGCCCACGATTTATTTTTTTTTTTCCATTTCTTCCCCATCCCCTTGGAGGGAGAGGGAGTGAGTGAGCAGCTGTGTGGTGCTCAGTTGCTGATTGGGATTAAACCACGACAGTAGTTGACAGGATATAGTATGCTATGCCCATATAATCCTGAAACTTTAGCTATAAGTCTTGGCTAATCAAAGAAAGAGGAAGTTCAGATGACTCTATATTAGTTACATTATCCTGAACAGTTAAACAACTTATTTACGTGAACTGACATGTTTCCTTAACACTATTGCCTGGGTTTACAAAGGATCAGTAAACTGTGGCGGGATTTCTGAGTTGTGTCAGTCCAGTGCAGAGGGTATGAGGTACAGGAAACACGGCTTCTGCCAATGGCCTGGTCACCTTTGGGACTTCCCTTTCTGAAACTCAGTTCCTTCATGTCTCAATTATAGATTTGAATGCTGACCTTTGGACAGTGCTTTTCAATTTACTGGTGAACTAGGTGTTGGTTTTCGTCATTACCTATTCATGCCTAACCACATCTTTATAAAACTGTTTTGGAGATAAGTAGTTACTGCAAATTTTGGGCTGACGTATGATGAAATGAGAAATCATGCGCTGAAGTATCGGATCCAAGAGTTGATGTGTACGGTGCAACAGGAAGGGCCGTGAACGAAATGGGAATGTTCTTGTGAAAGCAGCACTGCAGAAATGCAGGCCGTGCTGTGGTGGTTGTCCTGCTCCAATAGAGGAAAGAGGCAACTGGCACCAGAACACATGGAAGTTAGAAAAAAAAAATACTGCAAGTGGAAGTACAAGTATCTCTGATGTGGTGTAGAACAGTGATGCTTTGAATCGCACTATCAATGACCTAGGTTAATGCCTTGAGTGTCTGAGTATGCTGTTTATTTTGCAACACAGAGAACACACTGACATGTCAAGTTATTGAGAACTCCAGCATCAAAGTTATGTTATTTTTCGTATGAAAAATGGAAAAGTCTCTCTTATAGCAAAGCAAGCATTAGCTGCATGGGAAATGCCTGACAACTCAGCACTCCCTGTAAAGGGTTTTGAGGGCTTGCATTGGATACACTTGTGAAAATAAAAGGTGAATAGGTACTTTACAGTTCCTTCAACAATGTTTTGCCTTTTTCTTTCCTGATAGAAATTAAATTTATGCTCGTCTGTGATAGCTTGAGAATGAAGTGGTTCTTCACCTTCTTTGCAGTCTTTTTATGCTGAGTTGTCTATTCGCTTAAAATATATTTGGTTTTTATCACCCATGGAAACAAGCATAACTGAAGAAAAAAGCTTGCTAGGAATAGCTTGCACCTCTCTTTATACAGTGTTAAATAAGATGAATGGAAAGGTTTTCTTAACCTCATGCTCTTCAGAAGCATTTAGAGCCTTTAACTTCTACTGGCAGGATTCCACGTCTTCTACTTTCTTACATTACTTTTCTCATGTGACCCCTAAAATTATCAAGTCAAAATCAATGTTAAATTGAGGAATTGTATCTACTGAAGACAGAACTCCATATATCTTTTGTGCACAATGAAAATATGTGGAAATTGCTTTCTCTGACCTTAGGCCATTTTTCATTTTTAGAGATCATGTGAAAGAACTTAATCCAAATGAGATTTTCAGCTTCAGTTTTTCCAGAGTATTCTTCCCAACATCAATCATGATGTGTAAAGCAGAAAAACTGGTCTAGAACGCTTTTTAATGAGCTATGCATGGCAGTATTAATTTTCCTTTGGAAACAGGAAATGTGAAGTGATCTTAAGAACAAATTATAAAATTCATAGTATGAACTGCCTTACTTAGGATTTTCATTACGCTAGTGCTGAGAAAACACCAGTTCAGTACATGTCTTGTTATCCTAAATGTAGCAGAGAAAAGAATTTTCAGGGGTGCCTTTTGCTTTGTTTGTTACAGGAAGCACTGACAATTTTTCAAAAGTGGGAAATGTTCAAAAGTCATCAACTGGACTGTCCAAAATCACAATATGAGGTTTGGGAAAAGGAGATTAGGAATTAATGCATTTAAAAGTTATTGTTTTTATTTTTCACCTCCATTTTGGAATCCTTACTGTTGACTTATATTTTCAGTCTCTTTCTCACAGCCAAGACAGCAAGACTTGATAGATTTTTTTATTTAGTAACATATAATGCACTTTTCTCACTGTTGTGTGCTGGGAAAATACACACACAGCAAAATTTCAAGAGGTGGGAGACTCAGTTATATTTTTACAAAGATAACAGATACTGCTGGAACATTTACAGTACTCATGCTTAGGATGAGTGCAGTTTGGATACTACTTAGTTACGAAAACGAAGTATATTGTGTTGGGTTTGGGCGTCACTCCTAGGATGTAGACAAGCTGGAGAAATAGGAATAATAAGAGGCTTAGAAAATAATACCTATTGGGAAAGATTGAAAGCTGGGCTTGCTAAGTCTAGAAACTAGAAGATGACAAGTGATGAGCAGGTTGTCAATACATAAAATACCGTTGAACTTGCTGAAGTTCTTGCCTTCAGAAGAATATATGTTCTAGCACTTTAAATTTAACCCTTGAAGTCAAAGTGCCACACTTCAAGGCTAAAACTAAGATAGAGGCACTTTGCAGCCTTATGCAGGTGAGATGGGAAAAACTTACAGATTTGATTGTTTCCATTTTAGTACTCTGTTTCTGAGATACATGAGACCACATTTGAGGTTGTGAATGATAAATATTTTTCACTACAGCTGCTTGGTCTTTGGGTGAACCCTTAATTGCCTCACGTTGAATTCCAGAATATCGATTGAGAGTGACCGGATGGGTGTCTTAACTTTCTTCAGTGCTTATGCACATAAGAAATGTGTGAGTGACACATAGAATGTCACTCAATATTACTTGATTTACACAAGATCAAACCCAAACAGCTCATGTCCTTATACTATGGATGTCATAGAATTAACAGAGTGAAGTTGCTTCCTGCAAAGGCTAACCGATGCAGACCATCACAAGATGAAGCTATAAAGAAAGAAATTTCAATGGAGATTCATTTTCAAATACCTTATGTGGTGCTTTAGTTATTTCTTAGAATTTAAATAACCTACCTTCATCCTGTGTTAAGCAGCAGAGCTCCACTAATATCAAGAAAACTATCTTAATTTAAACTTGCTGAGGATATGGCTGTGAATGGTTTGAAAGAGCCAGAAATAGTTCTTATTCTAAATTTGCTTTTGATTAAAATCTCTTTTGTCAGTGCAGTTCCTTATCTGATGTGTCGGGGTACCTTGAACATAAGTTGAATTTCTTGGCCTTTTTTTTTTTTTTTTTTTTATTTTCACAAGGGCAGACACTGGTAATGATGTGTCTGTGTGTGAAGTAATGGGGAGATGTATGCAGCATAATGTAACAAGGCTGAATTTAGGTCTGGATCCAGCTTCACTGATGGTGGTATTATACATCAGCACAGCTACTCTCTGACATGACCTGAAATACATCTTTTGGGATGGGATTACTGAAATACAGCCAACGTCTCTTCCATCATTGGGAAGTTTGCCCTACCTGCTTTATGTACCAGTTACAGGTGGCCTTCAGTAACAATTCCCCTCTTACAAACAACTCCGTAATAAGTTTCTGACGATATATGCTAGACTCAGTACAGTCCCCCTGAGTAAAGAACTATAATACTTTGGAGTGACTCATGCACAGTAATTTAGAGGGTGGCTGCCTACAATTTCCAGGTGCCATCAATCTCCTTGGTAAGATAATTTCCTGTCTTCATATATATGAAGGAGGAAGGGGTACACAATGAATTTCTGATGATGGGGATGCTACTTAGCCTTCATATAGTGTTCTTTGCCTTCAAGCCAGTATACAAGCATGACTTAATGTTCATCATATCCTTCAAAGTTGTTAAGTATTAATATTCTCATTTTATAGAGAGGAAAATTGAAGGAAAGAAGTTAGATAACTTTCCCAAGACTTTGGAAGGAGTCACGGGAGTAATTTTCAGTCCTCTACCTAGACTGTGTATCCCTTCTTTTTCTCAGATGCTTCTGTATTTATCCCACTGTTCCTAGTGTAAAGGACTGTACCAGTATTGGACACTGTGCGGCGTCAGAGGGTATGCTGACAATTAGAATAAGTAAATAATTGCTCTTGGACATTTTTTTAGAAATTTGAAAACTTTGGAAAACTTTGGAAAAATTTTCCCAAATAGTATTTAACACAAGCACAGGAAACTTAAATTGGGTGGTTAGCTCACTGGGAGACATAAAAAGTCTTCCAAAACTCTTCAGCCACAAGAATGAAGCAATATAACTGCTTGGTTGAAATCCTACTCAATTCAATGTTGTTGGGGGTTTTTTTATCTTCAGTGAGCTTACATGGAAATCTTGGAGGTAGCACTTCGAGAATATATATATATTATTTTTGTCTGTGTCTGCCATTGCTTTTAACTTTTCTGTAGCCTGAAACCAAAACACAAGTGAATGCTGCAGATGCACAGGGTTTCTTTTGAAGCAATGGGAAGTCTGCCAGGGAGGCGAAAGTGGAAAATATTGATATTTGCTTACAAAACCCTGGTGTCTATCAGACACATGTTTTATTAATATAACTCAAAAAAGGTCAAAAAATAAGAGAAAACTTATTTACTCCATTCTCTTAAGCAGAATATTGGCACAGTTGAATAGAAGTGCCAGATCTAACCAAAGGATCCTGTTATTTAATATGTACAGATGTAAAAGCTGTATTTTATACTGTGTTCTATATGATGATCATTGTGGTACAGAAATGTATGTAGTATTGAAGGGACCATTCAGGAATGTACAAAAAGTAAAAGATTCTGTTTTCTGATGTGTAGATAACAGCAATTATATGTTCTTTGGCAAGACCTACGTTTTCCTACTTGATTTGACTCCTGTCTAGAACTTTTATACCTTTGAGTCCATTCACTTGCCAAGCCAAATGGACATACAGTTGAAGGGTTTGATTTCTTATACACCTGATGAAAAAATTACATGCTTTTAGTTTGCTAAATTTTGTATTTAATGTATTTTACTTGTATGAATTCAGTGGCTGTGAAAGACAGAATGGGTATCTAGTCAGCTATCAGCTCCTTTCCTAAGCTAGCCCTATTAATGGGTTTTGAGTCCCAAGTTTCAAACTTTATTTCACAAACCTGGATTCCTAAAATGAAGAGAGATTGATCTATGCTGAATTAATTAAACTAGCTTTGGTAAGGTGAATATTTATTTAAAATGTTTTGTACACTGACATTACTTTGTAATGCCCTCAGTATAGTGGCTGTTAATGCAAAAGTTCTGTGTGTGATTCATGAGATGATAGGAAGCCAAGGCATTTAGGTTGTGTGCAGTGTGCTAGCACAGACGGAGAGAAGGGCTGTAAAGCAAATATACAACCTTGACTGTCAACAACTGAGAGAAGAAGCAAAAAAACCCAAAACCGTAGGCAGGAAAGAGAATAGAAAACAAATAAAAAAAGACTTTTTGATTCAAACCTGAAAGGTTTATATATTTTTATATTTTATATGAAAAATTTATATAAAAAGTTTATATTATAATAAAATAATATAAACTTTTTTTATAAAAAGTTTATATTTTTAGAACTAAATTTGTGACTTCTGATGGAGGTTTCACGTTTAGAAAAATAAGCATTTAGCTAAACAAATGGTGTGCTTGTGGTGCTAGACATATTTGTGCATCCATTTCTAGAATTTAAAAGTAATAACCTTGCTTAACACTTTCTTCTCTCATGTTAATGCTAGTGTGGTGAGCATAGACTCCAAATCCCTGAATGTTTATTCTTTCCCTCTGTTCTTTTGGTGATTAGGAGTATTTGAGTCCTCCTGTCTTTGTGCAAGTTTTTTGTTGTTGTTTTGGAAGATTATTTGTTTTGTGCTTTAGGAATGGATCTAGTAACTTCTACGTCATTGTCACATCATGGTGGAAGGTTGGTCGTTTTGGAGTTCAGTGTCAATTTTTTTATTCTGATAAAACAAGATAATGATGATTTGGGTTTGAAAAGTAGCTTTTTGTACTAATGCAAAAGCTAATGTTAAATTTTTAGTCAGCATATTTTTAAAAAAGTTTTTCATTGATTAATACCTTTGATGCAAAAAGAAGTCCTTTGTAATGATAACATTTTTGTAAAATTTTAAAAGATTGAAAAATATTTTAAAATTTTTCAGTCTCTCAGCCAACTTTTATTCCATTTCTGAAATTTTCAGAGATTTAAAAATTAGTGAAAATATTTGCATAGCTCAATTTTTGTAGCAATTTATTTTCATTTAATTTCTAAGTGTTTTAGTGGCAAGCATTGTAAAAATTCAAACTTTTAAGCTTCATGTTTGTTTGACTCTCCTATAGAACTGACATTTCTAATGACACAAATTGTTGTGCTGTCTTCTATCTTTCCAAAATAAAAATCACCTGTGTCTTAAAAAATGACAGAGGCTCAACCGGACCAGAAGAGGCTAGCTGGTTAAAGCCTGTCAGGAAAGGAGACAGATGGACACACACCAATATGGAACCACATCTCCTCACCCTGACGTATCTAGAGCAAAATTTTCACTGGCTTAATTGTTTCTTCCTCCACTTTATGGAAAGACACTGTAGTTATTTTTGCTGGACTGTACTTTAGATGGACCATCCGTTCTCAGATCTGTATACACCAAAAAGTTTAAAACTCAAAACCGGGCACGATTTGTTTAGCTTGAGAAGTAAATGAGTGCACATTCACTTTTCATTTTACAGTCCCAAATCTGTGTGTGAGCTCTGTTGAATGAAAACAGTATGTAATTTTTTGCTTCAGAAAATGACTGTTTTTTATCATTACGAGTGCATTTCACCAACAAGTGATTTGCAAGGTGAATATATTTATTAACATTCTCTGTGCTTTTTAAATGCGATTGGTACAGTCCAGCAAACTGAAGCATAACATGCCAAAGTGAGGTCCAGAATGCTTCAACTCTTACCCATCTGAGTGCTCCTTTGTTCAGTACCAGTGAAAACACTTTCCTACCTTTCTTTAGAGTGATGGGCATCCTTTCAAGACAATAAACAGCCATTCTTTTTGCAAACTTAGCAACTACTACTGAAATATGTGTGTAAAACAGCATAGCCCAGATGTTCAGTGTTGATGGAAGCTTTTATTGCCTTGGAGGGAAAAGTTACATCTTTTCAATTCTGTTGCATCTAATGAGCTGCATAGTCCACTGCATCTTTCCTTCAATGGGAATATTAATATTATATTCTGCTCCAAATATTCACAGAATTTGTAAGAACTGTATATTTTTAAGGGCTCTGCTGTCTACTAAATTAGGCCAAAATAGGCTAGTTGGCTAAAAACTAACAAGAAAGGAGACAAATTGGCACTTACACACATATGAACATGGAAACCCATGATGATTTCCTAAAGAAATCAGGCTTAAGCGATAGGCTAAAAGTAGCAGAAACCTTCACACCCCAAACACAGCTCTGCCCCTCTAAGCATTCTCCCTTTCTCCCCTCCTTTTTGAGAGCATTACGGGAGATGTGATAAGTAAAGACAAGTTTCATATAGCTGTTTACTAAAGCTCTTGAGGAAAGTCTAGCAAAATATGCTTTCATAAATAAAACAGAGTTAATTAAGAACCACTTGAAAAGCTAGCACAGGGGAAAGTTGGCAGAAAATTACCATGTAATGTGTATGTGGTTAACAGAAGTATAATTCTAGCTGAAATGAGGGAGATACCTTACTGGTAGCTGGATTCATCCATTCTTTCTCATGTTGGGTAGTATCTTATTAAACAAATGATACCAATAAACTTGATTGAACTGCTTGGCCATAATAATGGCAGCAGAATAAGGCCTTCCCTAAGTAACTTGCAGCTAAAAATGTGATAAATGTCTGATAAAGTTACTGGGAAGGGTACTGTGTAATTTTAAGACAAGACAATTTTAATGCAAGTGTTTATTTTCAAGTCAAGCAATGAGTTATATAAGAAATACCAAGGCAATAGTGGTTACCTGTAATATAGTAGGGAAATTTAGTACATTTCCTAAATCAGGTTTTATGTGACATAGTTAGAAAAGGAAAGCAAACGTGGTCCTTGAGAACAGGTTGTCTTGAAAGAAAAAGATGCATAGTCTGTACCAATGGACATTTTTAGACAAAGGTGGCAACTATTAATGGTATTACCATCTGCTGTGTGATTGCCTCTGAGTAGGCACGTTGGTTTGAATCCATTTCCTGATGGTCACATGACAGAGCAGCATAACTCTTACGAAGTGTTTGAGAACTGGTCTCATTTGTCTGAATGTGGCACAGTGGAAAGTGATGCTATTCAGCGTCTGGACAAATATGCCAGTCACAAGAATGAGGTAGTTTTGATATATTTTAAAATTGTGTTAGGGGAAAAAAAAAGAACACCTTTGGGGCTTTAGAGAAGCTTTCTTTTGGGCTTTCAGTGGTTGAAGGTACTAGGACATGTCAAACCTAGAGGACAGGTTCTTGGGAGATTGTGCCTTTTAATATCTTCTGGCCTCGTGGTTGGTTTCTGCATACACTTCATGCGCATGGAACACAGCTGACTGATACTGCCTAGTTTTATTAGCACTAAATTGTGGCATGTAAAATCTGTACCATCATTTTTTAGTTCAGATCTGCTCACAAATTGGCTAATACTGAAAGCTGTAGAGGGACTGTTTACAAGGGCATGTAGTGATAGGATGAGGGGTAACGGCCTTAAGCTGAAGGAGGGTAGATTTAGATTAGATATTGGGAAGAAATTCTTCACTGTGAGAGTGGTGAGGCACTGGCACAGGTTGCCTGGAGAAGCTGTGGCTGCCCCATCCCTGGAAGTGCTCAAGGCCAGGTTGGATGGGGCTTTGGGCAACCTGGTCTAGTGGAGGGTGTCCCTGCCCATGGCAGGGGGGGTTGGTGCCTTCCAACGCAGGCCGTTCTGTGATTCTATAAATATTGTCTCATTGCTGCAAGACAGATTCTGTAATGACTCCTATCTATCTATCTCACCTGTTGTGAAAAGACCACAAGACCACACTTTTGGAAACAAAACTGCAGATTCTTTGTCTCTTGTAGAAAATCTTGGGCTTACTATGTTGTATTATCGCCTAATTTGTTAGTCCCCTTTGGCATACTGGCACATGCTTATTTCATCCAGTTGTGCTAACAAAAATCAGTTGTGATGAGGATGGCTTCACCTTCAAATGAGTAGAAGTTACTTTTTCTCACCTTACATCCTAGCAGGCTTAAAAGTAGAAGAGAGGGGTTAGAAAGTTTGTAGACATATTTCTTAGGAGAATTGCTTGCTGTCCAGTATTGGGACTTCCCAAAGTTTGGGATGTTGATCAAGTCCAGCATTTTGATTCAAGAGCATCTCTGACTTGTATTTAGCTTTGCTGCTGCTGTTGCTTTTTTCTGAAATGTTTTATTTAGGCATAGCATCAGACAAGCTTAGCTGCCTTACTGACTTTTGTTCTTGGTAGGTGGTGTACTGTCAAATGACAGCTTCTCCTGTAGCATTTGGCAGAGCCTCAGTAGCAGCTGAGCTGGGATTAGCCAAGCTAATTAGCTACCCTTTTCTTCTGGTTTAGGTACAGGAGAGAGACCTATAGGACGGATGCAAGCCAGTTTTCTACTGAAATGCGTTTTCTCCTGTATTACATAAAGCAGAGTTTGGTTATAGCAAGACCTGTGGCTGATGGCTTGTGAAGTGAGAATTTTAGGTAAGGATCAAAAAGAGGAACTATTCAAACATTGAAAAATAAGACAGTTGTAGCAGTTCTAGCTGCAGTATATGGAAGTGGAGAGCTGGAGTTTTCTCTTGATACAGGAAAAAAAATAACTAGCCCTATTTGCCTAATTGTCCAAGCAAAGGACAGCTATTAGGCGTTGCAGCATTTACATACATGCATGACAACAAAAACTATTCTTCTCAGAGGATTTCTAAGACTTCTGGGCTGTGGGAGAGTGGCATGGAACACTATGTAAGACCTAAGAACCATCATGCTCCTTTGTATGAGATGGGCTGTCCCGTCAGTGTGCTGCTGAGCCATCCATTTAATTCAGACAAATGCTGTCTATTCACATTTCATTTAATGAAGTATACTTGTTTTGAAAAAGCCATCTGTATTTTCTTTCACGGTTTTGGTATTTCTAATCATATTTTATATTCTGCATTTTTTTCAGCTCTGAAGTGTTGGCAAGTTTCATGATTTCACCAGGACCCCTAGGTGGCATTTCGAATCAGCTGTTAAGAGAGAAGTATACAGCACAAGTGAGGAAAACTAAACTGATATAATCTGCTGCCTTTACACAATCTGCTTACTGAATTAATTTCACTGACTGGCAGCAGGTGAAAGGAAGGTGTGAACATCAGAAAGATTTAGTCGTATGGCATGCCCTAACTTTATTTTTAAATATAATGGTCAGATTTAAAATCTGCTCATTACGTCTGGAGCCTGTGCTGTATACTGGGGAGATAGGAGATGAGTCTGATTCCATTTGCTATAGAGATTTGGGGGAGGACATGGAAAAAAGGTAGGATTATTATAAGTTTTAGTCCTTTCACGTAAAGTTTTAGTCACACCTCAGAACTCCCTGATGTGTTAACCAGTTTTTTATGTTTGGCTTCCCCCTGCCCTGCCCCGAACTGTTTTTAACATCTCAGCTATCAAACTGGACTCCACAACTAAGAGCCATACACACCACTTGTCCCAAATATTATCTTTTTGTATCTGCCAGAAGCTAAATACCTTCCAGCCATATGTATTTACACATGATAAAAGGTCATAGTAATCTCTGAACAACTTTGCGTGCTTAAAACACTTGCTACTGTGTTCACTTGTATTGCTGCCAAATTCCACGCCACATTAGCAGCCTCCTAACTGAGCTGCCTTGAAATATGCTACTGAATATTGCCATTTCTAGAGAGAAGGATGTGCCTTGAAAAATTAAGTTTATACCTAGTTTCAGGGAGATGCAAGGAAGTAACAATTTATGTTATGTTCTTCATCTTGCAGTTAGTGCTTAGACTTGATTTATCCTCAAAGGTGGAATGAGCTTGGCCTGTAATAATTAGCTTTAGGTACATTTAAAATGAGTTGATGACATCATATCTGGCTCCTTCTGCTTTTCCTATATTTCTCAGGCATCTTTATTAGTCATTGTGCTGAATATGTAATTTGTAGTTTATTGGTGCAGTTTTTATACTTAGCGGTTTAGAGTCTCTCTCTACTGGAATAGATGCTGATTTTACTCTTTGATCCAGGGGAGAGAAACTTGTATGACATCTTGTCATTATTTGGTCCTGGAACTTCATCATTCACCTCTTGCTAGCCTCTAGACAATTGCCCATCTTCCTTCGTATCATTTATACATCTAGCTGTTTGTCTTTTGTCATGTGCAAATCTGGTTTTTTTCAAAGCCTAGTTTTCTACTTCCACTGACAAATTTTTAATCCATTACATTGCTTTAACCTAAGACCACTTCATATTTTTGATAGCCTAATATAGGAAATATTAAAGTTGCATAGAATCTCCGATAAATTGTGGGGTTTATTTGTGGCTTGTAAGAAGCTTATGTATTCCTCGCCAACATCTGGCAACTCAGAAGCATGGATGAAACCAAATGAAAGTTGCTCTTAGCTATAAATTGTGTTTGCTTCAGTGCCCAAGTGCTTTTACACAGTGGTCTTTCTACAAATCAGGCTTTCTTCCCTAGGTGGGAGAGAGGCAGTATATACTATTGCTGTTCGAGAAGGATGAAGAAAAAAACTGCACATGGAGTTTGAAGAAGTGTTTTCTGTTACCCAGCCTAAATCTTTATTGCAAATGACTGGATTTTTTTTCTTGTTTTTTTTTTTTCTTTCCCCATTTGTTTTTGATAATGTTATTAGTCCTTTTGCTACAAATTTTTATCGAGTGGTGGATTGTTCTCTTGTTTCCCTCAATCTTTTCCAAATTGTACCAATTCAACACATAATGGGTAATTTTAACAATATTTCTTCGAATTTTCTCTCAGTTATTTTACCTTTTTCTTTGTGTTCCTTAAACTGCAGTATCTGCCACTGGATGCTGTGTATCAGCTCAGGTCACTTGGAGTGAAATAATTCTGCTAGACTTACTATGCTATAAAATATTCTGGGGCCAACATTAATTGCTTATCCTATTTGAAGGTACCTCTGGTATCCGTTCTTTCCTCCCTCCAATTCCATTTTTTATATAATCATTCTTCTTGAGTACTATCTCATCCAGATTTCCCATCAGTGCTATTTCCAGCTTTTCTTGAAAACCTTTTTTTCTCCTAAATTTAAGTGTGCTAGGCTAATTAGAACTGTGGGGCAGAATTTTAAAAAAGATGCTCCCATTCATTCACGGTTCTCCTGAAATGTAATTAAGTAAGAAATGTTACAGTGCCTTATGCATTAAAATGTTAGTGACCCATACCCACAGTACTTAAGCACCATAGATTAGGTAGCTTTGATATCACTAACCCTTATTCTGACCTGCATTTCAGATGTTTTAAAATTCTTCTGAATGAATTACTAGAGGGAATCATAAAATTTCCGAAATATTTGTTACAGGAATCAGCTTTTCAGGTAGTTATTTTCTTCGGTTTATCAGAATTGTATCTCTTCCTTTCCCCACAGCCCTTTCCTGGCCCATTAGAAATCATAAGGACTAATGATCTCTGACTCCGAAACAAAGCTAAGACACCATCCAATTCCCGTGATAAAACACTAGCAAGTCTTTCATTAACTTTCATGCAAGTTATTGCAGAGTGAGACCAAATTTTATCCGTTAAATAGCAGTAGGATTATTTCTCTAGCCTTGCAGTTTGAACTATATTTGGTCTGATCCTGTATTTGTTTTCATCCAAGATTCCCATGGAAGTCAGTTACCTTTATTGTTAATATATTAGGGGCTTGGGGATTTTTTCTGTTTGACAATTAATTGGTGTGTTATCAGTAAATACCTCTTAATGCTATGTGGTTTTGTACTACTTAAAATTAGTGATATTTTTAAATTAAACAGTCATACTTCTTTTTGTATGAACAAAAGGCTTGCTTGCATCATAAAACACTTTTCAAACATGTTTATGAGGTTGATTTTACTTGTCTTTCTCTTGTGGTGGTATAAGAATTATGTGTGTGTGAACTTTGGGCAGCAGAATGAGTGTGCCCTGACATCCAGTACAAGTAGATACCACTCCTTTTCTTTCATCTTTGAATGGGAAAGATGGCACTGTGAACTCATTTGCCTACTAATTGAGCAAATATGATAACATAGAGTTTTAAAGCATGATAAATGAAACTGTGACCATGCCTGCTCCTTTGTTTGTTTATTCAGCCCCTGGCAGCAGCACAACCAATTCCAGCCTCCCCGGGGTGCATTTAGTCTGCTAAGAGCTCCACAGGGGAATATATTGTTTCACAAGCAGGCTAGGGTTTCTCATCCAGCCTTATTAGAAGCTCTGGGTTTCTGTGAAGTTGAAGCTTTGTAAGGATCCTACCTAAGCTGCTTTTTGGCAGAGGTCAATGGCATTAACTGTTTTGCATTATTTTTGTAAATTAGATCTCTACACCTGTTTATGTGCAAAGCTGTTCATCAGAAAGCTATTTCCCCACTTTCCTCTTCATTTTCCATTGAAGAAAAAATGGCTTTGTCCTCAGGGAGAAGGAACAAATGAATTTGTCACTCATCCTATTTCAATTATCTCTTTCAACTCACTGACATTTAAAAAGTTGTATTTTCTATAAACATGCTACTAGGATATTCCACATTACCCATTAACCTGGGTAATGAAATGTTGCAGTAAATATCTGTTAACTATGGTTGCATTACATTAAAAAAACCCAGAAATGATCTTGTCATTTGTTGTCAAGCATGAAAGAGACACTCTATGACAAATTGAGTTTCACATTGAAAAGGCAGTTCTTATTTTAATTCATGGTTACATAATCATGTTAAATGAAGATCAGTCAGCTCTACAGTGCTAGCTAGTTTTGAATGGAACTTGTTTGTTGTAAATCACTTCTGTCTATACTGTCTGGCAGATATTTAAGACTTCACAAGGTGCACACAGCACTAGAAAATTCTACAGTAGTTTACAGAACTTTTCCACTTACTTCTTCCAACCATGTTTGAAGGGTTCAGTGGTACCAGCCATCATTTCAGACCTATGGAGGTCAATATTTACAGCATTAGTTTTCTTTGAGTTACTAACTTGACCTTTATTTTAATGTGAAACAAAAAGGGGAAGAATGATTCTTGGTGATTAAGAAATGTGGGAAAATATTACTTTCTCTTCTGTTCTTATAAGAGTAGTCTGATTGCCCTTTCCAGTAAAGCAACTATGTTGGTGACTGTAATTTGTCAACTCTCAAAAAACACTTCATTAAGTGATCTTTCATAACTTTCTCATTTGTTTTACATGAAGCCCAAGAAGCTGGTTTTGATGAGACATGTGCTTTAATTAGTTTTATTATTCACCGTGCTACACCAAATTCTACTGGAATTCATAAAGTGAAAAATCATCTTTCATAAAGATCTTGTTTAGAAGGTGTTCTGTCTACTGCATAAAGTACTTCCTCTTACTATGTCAAAGTACTGAGGAGCCTAAACTAGGTTTGAGTGAACCTGAATGGTAATGGCATATTCATGGCAACTGTGATCCAAGAAATTGCTGAAATATTCTGTTATTTCAGTGTTCTTGGGAAATACCAGGGAGATAAAATTTTTCATAGACTTATGGCTTAGGAAATGAATAGATAAGCTGTGCAAAATTGGTCTTAAGTGAGTTCCTAAACCCTTCTATGCAAGGATGAGCTCTCAGTATTCATCTGCACGACTATAGCACTTTTAGAGTATGTATGGATTGGCAGTGAACATACTAAATTTCATTATTAAGTTCAACCAAGAGTTTTTTTAAAAACTGCTAATGCAAAAGTAAGGGCAGATACAAGAGTTTTAAGGGTAGATCTATCAAAGACGGTATTTGTGAGTTGCTCTATGCTCACTCCAGACTTATATGGGTCTTGCTCTGTCTGTTTCTGTAGTCCTGTTCCTTTCAGATTTCATTAAGATTTCTGATGCGCAGCAGTGGAAGAATTTGACAGTTAGACCTATATGCTAAGTGGTAGCTTCCATGAAGAATGTTTTATGCTAGTTTTTGGCAGTAGTGACTTTGTTTCTGGATTTGTCTTGGACTTGTAATTATTTCTGCAGTCTCAGTTCTAAGAGCCCTTGTTTCCTTTTCACCCTACTCTTCTCTCCTTCTTCCAGATGAACTATGATGCGCTTCCTAAACGGTCCTACAGCTGAATTGCGTGCGTCTGAAGCCAGGTTGTTTCAGCGAGACCCCTAAATTATTATCTTGATACCTCTGTACATTTTCGGTTTAGAATGAGAGAGACTGGGGGGAAAAGGGAGGAATGAAACCTAAGGAAAAACCCTAAAAGAAAAGTTTGTCAGGTACGGAGCTACAGATGAGCCAGAAGGAGTAACTTGTAAGCAGCTAAACAAGGACAAGGGCCTAGAGAATTCCCAAAAGGCAGTTCTTGCATCTATGTAGTGTCATTGAGAAACATCAAAGGGGAGCTTCAAAGATGGTTTGCCTGAGCAGGCTCTGAAAAGAAAAAAAAATGCTTATTTACAGACAAATATAAATGGCAATTCTGCTTGTGAAGAAGTTCTTATTTCATTTTTGAATGATTACTGCTGTATTTGCAGAACTGGAGCTGCTGACATTTGATCCGTCTTTTAGTTTATGACATGAATTAATTTCTGTCCATTTGTATCTGTGAAGCATGTGGTCTTCTAGCAAAAAAGCACAAAGACATCAACTTTAAATCTCAGAAGTATGAAGTCTGTTCTGAACATTTATATAAAATAATGAGATAAAGAACTGAAAATAGAAAAGTGACAGATTTCTAGAACTTGAACAGCTTTTTTGCAAATTGGCTATTTATGGAAAACTCATAGCCAAATGTTCTTCCCTGACGCCTTGCTAAACTGTGTCATGTTACTGGAAGTCTGAAATCTGTCTCTGCTACACATTGCATACGTTGTAACTGCTTGTTTGCAGTCTGGTAGGCACACAGAGACTTTCTGTCTTGTAGCCTACTGCTGTGAATAAAAAAACCTCAGTGATTTGAGCAGGATGAAAATCTTTGTAAAGTAATGATGGATGGGACTCCTTGAGACCCGCAGGGAGATGCTATAAAGGCAGGAGAGTTGCCCAGGACCATGGGTATTCTCTGTCTTTCTAGGTGGAACCTTGAGGTGCTTGGGCTGAGCCAGAGGAGGGAACTAATCCAGCCTAGAAGTAACCTGATAATAATTTAAAAACAGCACAAAAATTAGTTTTCAGTTGAATTAGTGCCCTGTGTGAAACCCCAGATTCTGCTCAGTGTGCCCAGTACCAGATGTAGTGCCAGTGCAAGAGAGGGAGAGAAAATCCCAACTGCCTTTCCCATCTTCTTTCGCAAGCCTGTAATTAGGTCAGTTTAAAGTAACTGTGAAGCTGCAGCCTGGGGTGGAAAAGATGAGCAAATTCTCCTCCTTGATAAGAGTTTCTCTCTCGTTATCTAGTCTGCTAATTTTTCTGAAGGCCTTGCTAACAATACTTCTGATTGCCTTGTGTCGGCAGCAGAACCTAGCCTGTATGGTGAAAGCATGTTGAAGGCTCAGCCCTCTTTCCTCCATCCTTGCCTGCCTGCAGCACCCTGGAAGTTCCCCCTGATGCTCCAAGCCTCCTGGTACTGCTCATCAGCACCTTTCTCCTCACTTCTTGCCTCATGTCAGCTACCCTATTGGTCCTTAGGATTTAATCTTGCATCTGACTGCTACTATAGTTTGCAGCTACAAGTATTACTGTCGTCAGGGAGCTTGGAGAGTAGCTTTGCATCTGCAGTTGTGTTTGGAAGCTGAGGTAGTTAAGAACAAACAAGCAAACTAAACCAAAATCACAGAGAAATGTGTTTATTTTTTGTCATGCTGAAATTGAAACATTTCATCAGCTGGATGAATTGAATCAACCAAATCTTTTAAAAAAGAGAATGAGTAACTGAGTAATTCAGACATTGATTTGGGACAATGGTGATAAACTTTAAATCTCTGCCTAATTTGAAAATAACAGATTTATTAAAAAAACCAATAACCAAAGCCACCCAACAGTCTGTCTCTCTCTAGTTACCTAGGTAAAGCTCAGGACTTGAGTTGATTTTCTAAGAAATGTTTAAAACAGTGTCCCAGGCACAGGGAAAATACCTAAATGGTCTGTCTTCATCCTTCTCTAGAACAAAAATGCTGTCAAAACCTCCCCAGTGTTTTGTCGGATCTAAATACAAATTCCCTCAGGAGAAGGGAATCCTCAGCAGTACTCACTGGTAAGTGACAGACCTCACAGTAGTTACCTGAGAGATCCATTCTAAAGTGCTGGCAAGTCACCGTAAATCTTTTGGGGGCTTCTGTTGTTTCAGCCCAGTAGCCTGCTGCCTAATGAGTATTGGTTCTCTTGCATGAAATACTGTTTGTTATTCTGTGTTGTCCTAGCTAATTCTAGACCTGAGCGAATTTTTCACAGCAAATCATTTGCTCTAGACTTTATTTTTGCTCTTGGAATGTTGGGGTGTGGATCCTAATGCCAAATTCATAAAATTATATTCTTTTTTTTTCAGTATGCTGATCAGTAATACAATTTTTCTTTCTTGATGTTTGATTCTGAAAATAAAAAAAATGAGGGATGTTTTATTAGTATTAGATGGATGAGTCATGTAGGGGAACTTGAGTTTCCTGACTGCTCAAGGAGGTGGCCATTTTTCGCTTGCATACAGATATAAAACTTTCTTTTTCAAAGAATAAGTTTGTGACTCAGGCCAGGAAGGCAGAATCACTCATGAATGTATGGGAGGTAGACAGAAGAAGAGTTGTTAGATTGGTAGTAAGGAATCAATTTTAAAAGTCTGTTCTGGAAAATCTCCACAATTTGGCAGCCGTAGTTATTCCAATGAAATGCAGATTGCATCAATGTGCAGGTCTTCCATATAGCAGGTTTGCTCAAGGATCACTGTGAGCAGGATGAATTCCTGTTGCACCATGACAGGGCACACATACTTTGAGCTGATCTTTCAATTATTTTAGTATATTGATGCAGTAATAACCTCATGATAATACCTTTCTGAGCAAAATTCTCTCTCAGATATTTTTACTTAAATGTTTGGCTTGCTCAGAGACCCTAAACATGGGGCTCCTTTGTGTAGTTGGCTGATAGGAACTGTCATGCTGCCTTTTTGCTTTAAAGGGAACGCTGCATCATTACTTTTTGTATTTTTAAAGCATGAAAAATAGATAAATTAGAAAGTTATCCCTGTATTTTGAAAGACTCTTGTTTTGACATGAGAATTGCTTAATGTACTACCTTTGCTTCTCTGAACAGTAATGTTGAATCACTGAAGGCTGTATGTTATTTGAAGCACCATATGCTTCTGATTAACATGAAGTGTCAGGTATTAGAGCTTTTCGGAAGTTGAAGGTTTGAGCTATTTGTTTTTTATTTTATTGAAGCTGACTGAAGAATCCAGTCAAACTGAGGAAATTTTTTTCCCATGCACCAGCTGATCTGGCAACTATAGCTGCATTAGAGCGCTTACGAAATTAAATCACTGGTGGCTTATGGGCTATGCATTAATGCAGATGTATTAAAAGTCTTCTGAAGATGTTGGCAGAATTCTCATATTGCTAAATGAAATACAAATTAAGGTTTAATTGCTAAATCCAAATCTCTTCTGTATTATAAAGCTTTTCCTTTTCTCTTGCTGTTGTAAGAGAAGAAGCACTAGCGTAGCATATTAAATTAACTTTTCTTCTAGAAGTCACAATGGTACTATATAAGTAGAGCTGCTCAAAAAGTGTCTTGTAGAAGTTAATAGAAAAAAATTTAAAAGCTTTGCAGCAGAAGGTCTAATTATGAGCTGCCTAACATGCCTGGGCAGGAGATGAATGCCCTTCAGTTCCTCCAATGCTGAACAGCCCACAAAAGGGGGAGATTATTTCTCCCAGCACTTTGTTAAAGGCTGAAGAGTGGGCAGGCATGACTAGGAAGAGGGTTGAAGGTCTCCATCTCATCGACTCCTGAGACCGTGGGCAGCACAGTTAAGCTGGCTTGCCATGCAAAATGGTCTACACTAAATGCTAGCAGGAAGAGATGCAGACTGCTGCAGAAAGTGCACAGGCTGAGAGGGAGGACTTGAGTCGGTGGTACCCACGGACATGTAGAATTTCTCCAAATATAAGCATGCTGTATAACTTTAGATATTAAGGTTGTAGCTTTAAAACTAGCCTAAATCAGTTTATTTCATTCCCCCCTAAGGCTCTGTTCAAGGAAATAGTGATTAAAGTGAAGATGGTGGCTGTGAAGGGTTGGTTTTGGCAAGAATGAGTGTATCCCTTGTTTTCCTCACTCTTGTTTTTAGAACAGATTTAAAGATCCATTTGTGTTTTTTTTCCTTTGAAGTGTACGCGTGACACACTATGCACAACTTTTCTTTAGATTTATAAAACTGCAGTGCTTCAGTGAATCTCTAAGGCTTTTGTGCCCGATCTTGATTAATGCCGTGCCCTTCCAAAGAAGAAACTACTACAAGGTAGAAGCAGAAAACAGCCACCATACCTGCATTTCAGTGCAATATTTAACACCGCTATATTAAACTGTGGAGCTACAGTCATCTGGGTTTTTTTTCTTTTAATCTCTTTGTGTCTCTGAAAGTGCTTGGATTCTCCTCCACATTATCCTACTTTCTCTCTTACTCCCCACCTCTCCCCACTCTGTTGACTATACTCGTTCTTTCACTCCTAATTTAAAAGCTCATCAATAGGGATGTGCTGTACAAACCCAGAAGCTTGCTTTGAGGTCACAGACCTTGGGCCCCATGCAACAGGGAAGCTTGAAGGGGAAAAGAAAAAGAGCTGCCTACTGAACCAGGCACAGGCAGCTTTGCTTTTGGGAAACAAATTGAAGCAGAGCTTCCTGGGGGGACTTTTTAACAGGGTGTCCACCTGCCCGTCTCCTTCTTTTGGTGAGCTCTTCCTTCAGTCTTCCTTGGAGGCATCCGCTTACGTACAGCCTTCCCTTTGCTTAGGAAACGGATGAGATCATAGATCTTCACTGCCTGGAAACTCACTGTCTTTCTCATCATAGACTTTAAAAGTGTATTTGTGCTAGGTGTCTGCCATGTTGTCAGCTATCAAATACCTATTGGAGTGTGATGAATAATGGCTGAGAGAATTTTGAAGGTGGGGGAACAGTGACGGTGAAAGAAAAACAATATGTCTATTTTAAACTTGAATAGCAACTCGGGATTTGTATAATTATGGTGTTCAAGCAGTAAAATAACACCACTCCAGGAATTAATTTTACCTTGAAATAACAGAAGTGAGTTGGAGGAAGTTGTTAGTGGAATGGCTGGAGCTCACTTTGTTACAGAGCCACATCAAAAAATCTTAAATTCCAGTATTTAAAGAAGTACCTGTTGGTGCCCAATTCTGTTAACCTTTGAAAATCCTAGCTGAGAGATATGGGATTGAGAGTCTAGAAAGCTGCATTTTATTCTATGTGTGTGACAGTATTGATTTTACATTTTAAAGCCAATCTCTCCACAATGGATATAATTTTAAGAGGTTTCTAGGTTTTTAATTAAGAACTAGTTGTAAAGCTTTCCCAGCTGTTACTGGAGACCTACATAAAGTTTCAATAGCTTTGTGAGGTGTGACTCTACAAAAGTCTCCTTCACCCTTTGTCGGGATTCTGTAATTGTTCATTTGCCTATTACTTTGGTTCTTAACTATTGTTCCTACCATGTCACCTTAAATGGACATAGTGTGTGCTGGTCTCCAGTTCCTTGTGTTCAAGGCTCCTTAGTAAGAACCTGTCACACGTGCTGCCTTCTGATCTTCTGATCCAGGTGTGGTTTCAAAGCATTAAATGGCATGCCACAGTGATTAGTTACTTATTTTATCCTTGAATTTCTTTTGAATTTGAGGGTGAATTCTGGCTGGTGCTGAGGAGTTCTTACAGTTTACTTTTTCAATTTATTCTGCAACGAAATGTCACTTGTGTTTTGGTCAGATTTTCAGCTGCATCATTCTTTGGGAATGATTTTCATTTACGGAAACCTCACAGAGATGTTCTGCACTAAATGTGCAAAAAACATCATCTAGTTTTTCTGTAGTCACTATGTGTTCTGCAGATAGCCCACCTTGGTGATCCCACAGACTTTGACAGCCTTCCTGCTCTTGATGAAAGGATAACGAAGGTGTGCTATAGCTTGCCGTATGTTGCAGCTTGCTCCTTAAACTCTTTTATGGACTGTCATACCATGTTTTTTACACGTAACCTGCCATTATTTATATTCCTTTCTGTTATACTGATATGTGTATGCCACAATCTTTTCTGACACTGTTGTTTCTTACACCCCCCCTTAACCTGCCGTTTAAACACAATAGCTTTTTTGCTGTTAGTTTTCAGCATTTTTCTTGAGGTGGGTGGTATATCCTTGCTCTCACCCTCTATTATGCTAGACTTACATAACCTTCATGCTACTGGATAATACTTGGCTTCTGATATTTTGTTTTCTTTTAAGAAGCTTACATTTTTATTTAGCTGACCTTTTTAAAATCAAGTGCTAATACAGTGGATTTTTTATTTTTGCTTTTGTCTACTGTAGAGATGTTGGTACTAATATTCTCATGAGGTCCTTGACATCGCTGATGACTGTGTCACAAGTTGGTTTTCTTTCAGTGGGTTCCCTGTCCAGCTGCTCCATGAAGTACAATCTACAGATTAGGTTTGGCACCACAGCATGTCTGAAGTAACTAAACCCTACCGTTATTGCTGGTTTTCCTGTGCTAGCAATTATTCTAATTTCTCTGGGCATGACACGGTCACTGTTGCCAAATGACAGAGATAAGATTGTCCTTAATAATATGTTTTTCCTGTATTTGGACACGGACTTTCAATGTTGTAGAGGTTCTATGGTATTTTTTGCTACATTTCACCAAATCTCTGATTTGATTCTAAGCTGTTTGTAATATGATTTCTTAACATGATTGATGCATCTTTTCTTTATCCTTTATGCCCAGGTACTAATGTACCAATAATTGATCTCTTTCCTCCAAGTGTTTGACATGCTTCAAAACATACTCACTTACGAATAGGTGTTCTAATTTACCCATCTTTTTTTTAACCTTCTCAGCATTTGTACAGAAACATATGTACGTTTCATTTGGTTTTCTTATACCTTTTTTAGGAAATGCTCTCACTGTTTCACGTTTGACTTTGGCTGATGTCTTTTCTCTCCTTCTGCCTCTGGACAGACTGGGAGCATGAGGTCTCACCATGCATGTATCTTTATTGGGAGATCCTCTGCTTCTTTTACAATACTAAGATGAATTTTGCAGGTAGACTTATGAGTGTCTGTGCTTTATTATGGATTTATGTTTATGGGGGCAGGTGATTCAAATTAATGAAATTTCAGTTAGCTGCTTAAATCCATTCCTGAGTCAGCCTTAGTTAAAATGTTTGCTGGGATTAATTTTGAACCATAGTTGCAGATGCTGAGGCTGAAGACTTGCCCTGAAATCCGCAGGCGGCCATGGGACTTTGTGAAGCATGCTGCTTGTTCATAGCATTAGATAAATTTTTGTATACTATTCCAGTTTCACTTTAGAAGTACAAGGCAAGTGATACAAGGACAAGTGAGAGCTGCAGTATTTTTAGTGAGAAAAGAGAATGTTTGTGTCATTATGCACACTGGCTAGTGAAGAGTAAGATCCCAAACAATTGGGGTTAAATGTTTTTCCGTACTGTTTTGCTCTAGAAATTTGACTGAGTGGTTTCCTAAAATAATCTTAAAATTATTGGCAATAATGTATCCCCGAGGGAATAATACGAGACAATCTTTAGTCTTATTTTTGCAGTGAGATACATAAAGCTATATAATGAAATAGGATTTTGAACCACAGCAAAATTTGGACTTGTATGGCAATCACTTTCCCTCCTTTATCTTACCACCAGATGCTGTTTTACAAATATGTAACATTTTACATGCAAGCGGAGAACAACTGATTATTACAGAAGTGAGAGAATATTTAACCTTCTACGGCGGCTGTAAGGACAGCATTAGCACAAATACATCTCAGCTTGATCTGATAATAGTAGGCAGATGAACTAACAATATTCTGTATTACATGGAAATGTCTGTAACCTAGTTGTACATGGTTTTTCATTTAACTTTTGTTTGCTTAAATTGATTACAAAAAGAAAAAATATACTCCACTCTGTTGGCACCTACAAGATAGAGATATCTGGTTTTTCGTAAATAAAGGTCTGCATTTTATTGACTATGAAAATTGCAGTATTTCTACTTTTGCACAAGACAGCTAGTTTTCTGAAGCTTCTCTCTCAACAGGTGTGTTATAATGGTTTTGTATCTTGAAAAGATATGTTTAAATATGTATCTACAAATACTTGAATTACATTAAGAATGAGCACTATACAGAACTGTAAAGGGAAAATGTATATGAATGATGTTCAAACCAGAGCTAAACTTTTAAACCCCTGTTTTAGCCACCTGAAGAGAAATTGCCTATGGAGACCTGAATCTTAAAAAAAACTCTATTAAAGTAGTTGTCCAAATATTACTTTATGGCCATCCATCACCTCACTCAATGGAATTAAGCAGGACTATTCATACCACTAAGATTTTACTGTGTCTCATTTAGATGCATGGATGGATGGATAAGAGACTTTATTCATAATTTAGGGATAGAGTTTGCTCCTGTAGAGTTAGATAATGGTTGCCTGTCCTTTCCTCGCCTACATACCTCACCCCAGTAATACACCTCTGGAACAGAAGTTAAGGTGCTCACATTTGTATTTGGTAACCTAGCTATAAGCACACAGGCTTGTATGTTTTTATATGGATTAGCATTCAAAAGTTCTCTTTGGATTATAGTGCTATGAAGATACCTGGAGATATCATTTAATGGTATTTAATTATTGTTGTTACTAAGCAGTGGCTCCTGGTTTTATATATGTAAGATGTATACAAATATGTTTACTTAGAATGTATTAATCTATAGGGTATCTATTTGTGTCATAAAGAGCGCAAATAGCTCAGATGAGACAGTATTAGTTTTTGTAAGATGGTATTTTAATGGGATAGCCAAAAATGTGACTGATCTTGTATGTGTGTTTTATAAACAAATGATTTATATAATGTTATTTTTCTTCTCTTTTTACTGCAGTATGGAGGCATTCATGCAAGGATTGTTAGAATAACAGACATTACTTGAAGTAAATATGCCTTTATCTGAACACTGGCTATGCTTGTAAACTTGCATGCTGTTTGTGTCTAGTATTACATACACTTCTATTTTACAACCATAAAATAAATAGATTTTAATTTTTGTCATTTACATACTTTTGCGTTGTACATCAATAAGACTCTAATTGAATTTAATTCTATACCTGTTACTGAATGGTAGTTTTTAACATAGTAAGTCTTGATTTTCATATTCATCTCACTGATTTCCAAAGGGAAAGTGAAAGAACTGTTGACTGAACTCTCCCTACAGAATGACAGCTTTCTAATAAACTTTTCTAGATTTGATCCAGTGCATATGAATGAAGATAATAGCTGTATCTTTACACTGTCTTAAGCTTTGCAGTATATCTAGTCTAATATAAGCAAATCATGTTGGAAACTAGCACTAAACATAATTAAATCAGAAAGCAAATGAATTAGGGATAACATTGTGGGGTTCACCTGAACTCACCAAAGAGAAAAATTTGGAAGCGCTGCTGGAAAGTCCTCCTTATGTGTTTCCTGGGAGATGGTACTTGATATATTGCACATAGTTGCTTTTTATCAGTCTCCTAAATGTCATGTCAAGTAGATGTGGTAAATGGGGGTAACTACTGCTGTCTCAGGTGCTTAAAAGTAGCATGAACCCAGAAAATAATTTATTTTCTAGAACAGCTTTACCGCAGTATATAATCAGTACTATCTGACAGTGTACAGAAGAGCACATTGACAGAATTCATGTGGACTCTCAGAAAGCCTATGCTAGGGTTTCTCATAAGATGCTATTCAGGAAACTAAGTAGTACCGAGGTGAAAAGGGAACTACTCTAGTAGGAACTGGCTGGAGACAGAAAACAAAGAGAAGGAATGAAGAGTCGGTTCTCCACATGGCAATAGGTTAACAGCAGGGAGCCCTCGGGTATTCAGGCTGCGTTCATGCGGTACAATTTGAAGTCTCTGCGAAGGGGAAAATGGCAACGTGTGCAGATAATGTAAGTTTGTTTAGGTCTGTCAAACCAAGGAAATGCAACAGAACCTTCCAGAACTAAGCAAAACTAGATGAATGGGCATGACTGTAACAAGCAAAATTAATTGACAAATGTAAAGTAATGCTTGTTGGCAATGGTAGGAATAATTTGAACTATAACATCTGCTCTTAGTATTTAAGTGAAGTGTTAGCAGTGAAAAAAAGAGTGTGTTGTGTCCCTCTAGACACTGTTCAAAAGGCTTGTTCAGCATACCGTGATGGCATAAACGGGCTTATATGTGATAGGCTAGAAAATACACCGAAACTTAATAAATGCCTCTGTGTAAATATTTCACCTTTTCTCTTGAGTCTGTGTTCAATTCTAATTATGTAATATCAGGGAAGATTAGTTGAAACAGAAATGGTTTGGAGCTTGCTGAGCAAAATGTTTAGAAGCATTTGATTCAAGGGATAGGGAATTGATTTTAAAATGGGCTATTAAAATCTTTTTTATTCACAGTCCATAATTCATCTGTAGAACTGCCTGCCAGAACTCAGTGATGTTAAGGTTTCAGTAGAATTTCTGTATAAAAAGATTTCATTTCTAAATGTATAATGAGAACACTTACAAGTGTGTTATTTAAAATTAAAAGTATGATACGTGATCCACATGCCTGAAGGAATAATATGTTAAGGACTAAGACACTAACATCTTTTTCTCTGTTGTAGCTTTTTTTTATTTTTCTATTTTGTTTTTTGTAAATATGTACTTCTACCTGTTGTTAGACATGGGTTACTCACAGTCAGAAGCCTGCTAGGCATGTCTAGTATGACATTTCCTAGTGTGAGTGTGATATCCTTAGCTCAGGAAAAAGCACAAATAGGTAAATGCCCTGTATATAAATGCCTTAAATTTTATGAGGTATTGCAATTGTCAGTGCTTCTGCAGATGTGATCTGTGCTTTTTAAACAGAGCCACAATGGGATTAAAGAAAACAATTTTCATGTTGATATTTGCTTCAGTTTTATTCTGAGTTTCTCTAGAGCCATAATCTCATTAGTATTCCAATTCCTTTGTAATGCTAATGTGGTCAACGGAAGTTGGAACAGAATTTTTGACTTGTGAAACACCACTTATACCCCCCTCCTCACCTGCTATCATGTTTTGCAGGGAGAGATGGAGAAAAGCAGCATTTGGCAGTGTGTAGCTGGACCCCGTTTAGGAATGCAGAACTCTCCTGAGCTAGCTCTGCTGTAGAGGATGTGATTTCTTCATGCAGAGGGTGGAGTAGCATGTTCCCTGGTGTTATCTGGTTCCTTCTGGATAATCACCTGTTTTTTTCTGCATGGGCAAGACAGGCTCTGTGTTCTCAGCATATGTCACTCTATTATACTATGTCTTACATCAAAAAAAATTGGACTATTTCTTTCAAGATGTCAGGTTTTTGGATGACACCTCTTTGATTTCTGTATGTAGTATTAGTGGTGAAGCATAATACTGACGTGTGGTTGTTGCCAGGATTAGATCATTTCTTGTCTTTATTTAAGCTGGATTTCTTTAATTTATCATAGACAGGTGCATTTCAGTGCTACTTGTTCGTACTAATATAAATACTAGGATCAAAATGGGTTGCTTTTAAACAGTAAACTTGGGTATTTTGGAAATGATAACCACATCAGCATGTTCTTGCAAAGTCATGTTGAGTAGGACAAATAGTAGAAATCAATATATAGGGATTAGCAATGAGACTGAATTTTGTCTGGCACTGTAAGTACAAAGTTATTATTTCAGCTGTTGTTAATAAAAAAAGGTTTATTATTACTAGATTGTTAGATGCTAAATACAAAATCTGATTTTGCTAATTTTCTCAATTTCTAGAAAGTATTCATCTGAATAGACAGTCACAGTAATAATTTTACAATAATCTGACTGAACATGAATCTCTAAGCAATCACATATTCACATCAGATCATCAGTCACTTTAGAAAGGAGAGCCATAATTCACAAAATGGAGTGAGTCTTTTAAAACTAAAAACCTCGAAGTCTGGATTTATTATGGTGGTCATAATTGCTGGAATGAAGATTGTGAGAGGTTTAGTTTGTTTATTTTATTGGAAGATACACAATCCTTTTCAATGCAGTGGTGTTTTGCTGTCAAGCATTATGTTTCCCTAAAATTCTGTGGGCCACCATCATCTGTTTTATATTTGTCAATGTAGGAGGAAAGCTTGCCAAACCACAACAGGCCTACAGGATTTCTATGGTGATTATAAGCTCTGAGTAATTGTATTTTATGGTTTGACAGGCTATAGATCTTCAAGCAACACTTCTGAAAGTGCGCTATTATGGGATTAAGGTTATATCTTAATTTAAAAAATTCTGTGCTTTTCAAAATTCAGATGGTAGTGTCTGTCTGGGCTTGCTCCCTCCTGCTGCCTAATCCTTTGCTCTGAATTCATCTGACTCATCTCTCCTACCCAATTTCCACTTTCTTTGTAAGAAAAATTAATAACATTAATGAATAAACTTTAAGAAATGGAGTAAGGATATAGAAGGAATAGTATATAATTTTCACTGTATAAAATGAGGTTATGTTAATCTGACAAGCAAAAATGTGATCAGCACTGCTGCTGAAGTAGGGGCTAGGCAGGAGCTAAGATGAAGACGTAATTTCTACCCTGTATGTTGGGGTGAAGGCAACTCCCATTAGGGTTTCTTGTTTAGGAGAGCCAGACTCCCTTGGACATTTAAAGCTGTTTGACAAATCTGGAGTTACAGCATACCTGCCTTTGGGAAAAACCTATAAAGTTGCTGTGATGGTTGTGAGGCCCCATCCCTGTGTGTGATGGGTGTTCTTCCCACCCATTTTGCAAAGACATCATTGTTTGAAAAAGTTCTTAAAATGCAATGAAGAGTAGCCCTTTTCCCAAATACTGATAATGTACATTTATTTGAATACCAATTTTAAGGCATAAACAGAAATGGAAATCCACTCTGGCTCTATTAAACAAAGTTGCCTGGAGTTGCGTGGAATTGGCAGTCACCAGATGTAATGGTCAGAGCTGGGGACAGGTGGTGGGAGGCTGAGCATCGGCTCCCAGTGCTGCCATAGTCTGAAAGGAAACCAGATCAGGTGTCTCTTCTGTGTAAATGGCATTAATAATGTCTTGTAAAGTGTTTCAAGACTCTTTAATGAAAGGTGCTTCAATATTTTTGTTGTTAAGATTACTTTAAGGAGTGACATTTATTTCTAATTACAACTAATTAATTCTATTATGAAACAGTTGGGGAGGAATGTTATAGTCTTTAATTTATTAAATTAATAGATACCTGACTTGATGAGCTGTTTATTTTCAGTTAGAAATTCCTGGAAAATTAAGTGGGTTTTTTTTTATATTTGATACTAAAACTCTGAGGAAGAAGAATAATTACTTGCCAGATTGATGAGTTTTATTTCTGCGTACACTAAGCAAAGAAACAAAATGAAAGAGATGTAGTCCTGTTTTAATTTGTTCTTGTTGAGGGTATAATTTGGAGGAAATCTTTGTCTTTATGACCTTATCTACTGCCTTCCTAAAACATAAACAAATGTGAAGGTGTGCAGACGAATGTCACTACAGATATTTGGCTCACTGGGGGACTGACTTGACTTGGATAAGTGAAAATAACTTGGGGTTTTGTGGCCTCTGTTGGTTTGGGAGGAATTGGGGGCTGGTGGGCAGTAGCCTGACTCCTCTGCAGTGCCATAGTGCAGCGTGGCAGAACGTTGCCTGCGTCTGTTGCCAGACCTTCCCACCTGGAGTACTGAACACTGGAAAGAGTGATATAAAAGATTTACAGAATCCATTACTGAAAGCCATCAGCCTGTAAAACTCAGGAACAAAAAAACCCCCCTTTTTACAGTGTGCAGTGGCTCAAGATTCTCCTCTCTGAGGAGGATTTGGGACATGACATAAAGGGTGTTATCAGCTGGTTTTCACCTACAGGTCAAGATGACCTGAATCCCCTGAACTTGATTTCTAGGAGACACAAAGAATCAATGGTGCCATCTTCCTTTCCACTGAATAGATTGGCCCGCTTACCCTCTTCTACAGCTTTTGTAATGGGAGCTAATCAATATTATTTAATCAATCAAGCCTTTGAAAAACAGAATGCAAAAAAGGCTGTTTATGATGAAATCATCCTTTCTCTGTAGTGCTGGCTTCCCTCACACCTTGTACAGGCATTGTGAATTTTCTAAATCTTAGACCCAAATGATTCTGTATGTCTAATAAGGGACTGTAATTTCATCAGGAGTAACATTGCACATCTCACAGCATAATGTCTGTGAAGACCTGAGTGAAGTGCAGGCCACTCATGGTTTCCAAGTCTGTCCCTCAACAACAGTAGCATAATGTTTCAGCTTCTCCAGCCCAGTCCTCATGCCGTACAGAAGTGTGTGGATGCTACGGAAAGGGCACACCTCAACTGCTATACATTGAAAGGAAGGTGGCAGGTTAGACTGCTTTTCCCTGTCTCCTTCTCCCTCTCAATGGCTGTGCTGAAAAGCTGATACTGAGGAGAGTGGATTTGTTGCAGCCATCACAAGCCATGCTTATTTAGCGAGGAACTTGTTAAATGCTAAGGCCTCTTGTCAGCATGATACCGTTGTCCTACTTTCATACTGCAGCATACGACAGTCTTCTGTAAAATTCAGCTAACCTTTTGGAATGCTTTGATGTATGAATTAGTTACGAAGGTTAAACTTTCTGAAACATCCTTGTGGCTTTATGGTAACCATACCCATAAAGTCCTCTTGCCAGTGCAGTCTTAATAAGCTCTGTCTTCCTTTGAGTTTTGTGGGACACTTATTCTTTGGAAAACTCTTTAATTTGTCTTGTGTTCCAGTGGACCAATCTGAGCTGAACAAAAGGAGAGAACGAGGGTACAAGAGTAATTTCCTGCTTTTTAACAGCAGTATAGTTTTCTGCTGGATTCATAGGAGTGGCAAAAATAGACATGAGTATGCAAGCCTTGAAATTAAACTCCTAAAATTAGAAAAGTTTAAAATAAAGTGAAGGTTAATGGCCACTGGCTTCTTTCCCACAGGTTCTGCAAGATTTGATTTCTGGAATGTTAATAGAATAGGGAAGCATAAGGCTGTTGGTGTTAAATATTGTTGTTCTGATAGTCGGTGTTACTACTGTCAAGCAAAACAGCACTTCCTAAAAAATAACACACCTGAGCTGACAGTTAACCTGCGAAAGCTAATGCTACTGTTGAAGACCCTAGAAAGTGCGCTGTTTTGTTCGTTAAACAAACTCCTACATAGAATGAAAGCAGCAGAAGAGGGATGTGCAGTGGTTCTTTACTGATCTATGTTGCTTCAGTGGCATAAAAAGAATGTAAAGGTATTTGCAAAGGTGATCGGACTGCCCTGAACATCCACTGCGTGTGGCTTTGCCGGCAAGGGGCCCTTTTGCAGGCTGCACCATGGAGGTCTACTTGAATTCTATTAGAAAGGAAAACATGGCTTTAGAGAACAGCTTCTTTTTAGTCATTTTGGTAGGCTCATTGGACAGCTGAATGTAAAGCAGATGAGACCTAATATATAATCTCTATCTGAAAGATGCAGAAGTCCATCAACTTACTAGAGACTTCCAGTACTCCTTGGAAAAGATACATAGGCCAACCCAGTCAAGGTATTTCACTAGAGATCCTGAGTTAGAGCTTTAAATTAGAGGATCATTTTGAGTACTGTCACAAATGATCCACGTTAGCCCTGGGTGAATGACCAACTAGTCCAACACATGTGAGTCAGATAGAGTCAGAACCGAAGATGTTTCATTTTCAGGTATCGACATGTTTTACCACTATTGACTGAATGAGCCTTCTAATTATCACAGTGATTTTACAATGTATAAAACAGAAATAGGGAGGGGCTGTGTTTTCAAGGGTCCGCCAGTTTTGAGTGGTTGATTTGAAGGCATTCCTTTATTTGAGGCTGTTTTCCAAACAGTCTAATGCCTATGCATCTTCAAAGTTAACATTCCTTTGCAAATCCCTTTCTTCTTTCTCTTCCTTACATTAGCATGCAGCACCACTGCAGTGTGTTAGCTACATAGCAGGTGGATTTCCACTTTCAATCCTGCTCCATCCTCTGCCTGGCACAGGTTTTCTATCAGCTTTTGCAGTTCTCCCAGTTACCCTCCCCCTTCAAAGCTGTTAACATGTTCTCCTGGATTCATTCACCAAAAGTGGGTTACAGATTGATGCTGGAAAGAAGATGTGATACTCTTGTTTGTTTTTCCTTTGTGTTGGGGATGCAGAGAAGTGGAAGAGGAGGTGTTAAATTGTATAAAACAAGCATTAAATTGAGTGAAGGTGCAGGTAAGGGGCACAGGCTACAGATATTCAGAAAATGACTGTTTTATTTGAAACCTTTTAAAAAGGGAAAGACTCTTTGTTCCAGAGTGTAGATTGGAAATCTTTGATTAAATCCTGAAACAGCCCTATTAAATAGATGCAAAGTGTTCTGTGGTACTGAGAAAAAAGGGATCCTGGGTTATTCAGCTGCAGTTCTAAGAGAGCCTGTTATAACCATGCATTTTAATTAACCAGATCAGCTGAAGAAATGTTGTCTATATACTGCAGCATAGCTGTCAGCCTTGAAAACTATCCTATCGATAAACAGAGGACTTCTATTTACAAAGGCCATTTTAAGTACATTTTAAAAATGCATTTGGGAGAGATTAATTAATAATTAAGCTAGTGTGGAATTAACCTTAGGCAAATCTGCTTCCTTTTTGCGGTGTAGGGACATGTCCTGTCTGTCTTATCCATATAGTGTCCAAATAAAGCATTGATACAAAAAATTCAGTTCTTTGTGACTAATCAGCATGCTGTTATGGCAAGGCCTGTAATTTGAGGTAACTTTTATTTTCTCATGCATAACAATTTTTGAACATTATGTTAATTTTCACTTAAGATTTATAGGATAGGGTTCCTGTAGAAGGTACAAATATTCAACACTGCTTTATTTTATTTTTTTCTTAGTATTTGAGCATGAATCACTTCACTGTATCTCATTTTACTTGTCATTTGATCAATGAGTCTTCTCTAGTGGGGGAGGTAATTTAAAACTATTGTGAAAATGTCTCTAATGTTTCTTTGTTGCTGAAAACTTGCTTGCTGTTGGAGCTGAGGTTGTTTGTATACAAGGCTTTGCAGGGGCAGGGCTTTGGTAGAAATTCAAAGGCATCTGGTATGCTTATTTTAGCCCTTGGATTCTCTTTTTATTTCTGGCAAATAGTTAATCAAAAGAGGAGCCCAGACTGGAGGAAAGAAAGGGAGTGCAGTGGGAGAGAGAAATCTGGAAAAGAAATCAAAATAACAATACTCTCCTTTTCTATGAGAAGTAAGTCTGAGCTAGGGGAGTCCTGCAATTGGGAAATCCCTGTAATAACCTTACTAAAGGATATAAGCACATACAGAAAACCCTGCAATCTACAACAAGGATGAAAATTTATGAATCCTGATCTTGCTAAATCGAAATGAAATTTGCAATTTTTGGAGAACAGGGGTATGTTCTTCTGATTCTCCTGTCTCTCCCTGTCCCACTGTAGTACTTCACGTGTAGTTCTGTAAACCTCTTTCCACTGCTCTTCTGAACTAATTCAAACAGAGGATCTGTCCAAAATCATTATAAACATTTATAAGCCCAGGCATGCTTTGTAGTCTGTCATTAGTGTTCATATTACTTATTTGAAAAATTAAAATGCTGGACAGTTAGCCTAAAATAGCCTTTTGACAGTTTTCTCTCCCCTACTTAAGGCCTTATCACCCATAGAGTTGAAAAGATGGACTCTCTTATTTTGATTTTGAGGCAGAATTTTGGTACCTGCCAGGTGAATTTTTTAATGAGTTTTGGATAGCCATGCTACTGGATGGCTGAGGAAAGGTTTGGGAATATGGAACACTTTTTCAAATGACCTGCTGGGACTGCACAAAAAAGTTAACAAACAGCTATAGCAAGCTCTGTGCAGAGGGTGTCTTGAATTTTGAATCAACAGCAGATCACAGCTGGTTAGTGTGTCACACTGGGTGTTCTGGGAGCCCTCTAGGTTAGGGAAGAAGGTCATCTCTCTTGGAAATGACTGACAAGTCCCAAATACGTTTACACACACGTTTACAAACAAACAAGATTATTTTGGTGTCTTTTTCTGTTGATATTGGAGTGTTGACATACATATGGGACACTTTCTTAAGTGTATGAACTAGGTGGAAATAATGAGTACTTGTAATAAATTCTCATTACAGTCTGTATGTAGGAGCATTTTCTTTTCATCATCTCATTAATGAGTTTGAGCCATTAACAGCTTAGAGTGCTGAATAAGGATTTACATTTAATTGAAGTCCTCTGTTCTTAGCTGACAAAATGTATTTTACACACTTGATGGATGTAATTAGTGTGATGAGGCTTTAAAAGAAATTGGCTTTGTTAAATTTAGAATTTGCCATGTCAGTTTATACATGAAGCCAAAGCATATGTATCAGTAATTCTGCGGGTTTGGAAAAATGCATTTTATTATTATTACTGATACATAGGTGTTTTTAATTTAGGATACTGTTACAGTCCATATACAGCATGCTTTCAGATTTGAGAATGCAATTTATTATGTTATGATTTCACATTATTTTGTACTGTGACAAGATATTTCTTACACTTCAGAGCTTACTATTATATGCTATCGCTACAGACAAACCTGTATCCTTTGGATAGCAAGGAATTGTACATAATTGTTTAAGTTACTGTACTTTATTAAGCTTTCATAAAACCAAACCCCCATGAATACTGCTGGATTTTAGTACCTGCAAACTAAGGGCAACTCAGTCACTTTTTCCCCTACAATGTTATTGTCTTCTGCTCAGCCTGATAGGCAATAACTTCTCACTTTAAAATATTTCAATGTTTGTCCTAAGAAAGGTCATATGCAAAAATTAATAAAAAAGAGAATGTTGAGATGCCATAGCTCTGTACTGTAGGCTTCCTTAAGCTGTAAAATAAACACTGGGTATAAGTTCAAACTCTCAGTGAAAAGAACTTGGTTACTGGCAATTACATGCAGACTGCCTCACAGAGTTTATTGCTTCCCTTGTGGCAAACAGTTTATTTTTGACATACATATTTTAAAAATAGGAAGCCACTTATGCAAAATACTGAAGTTATAAAGATTCAATATACCGGATTCTGATTTAGAATGTTAGAAATTTTCCTCCCATATTCTCTGTGATTGTGACTAATTCACTAAGAAAATGAAAAACTATTTTTGTGTTGTCAACATCACTAGAGATGAATAGAAATATGCTGTCCAGCATTGCGTGTGTTTGAAATGAATCTGTTCTTTAATGAAGGACAAGTTATTGGCTAATAATTGGAGCTTCCGAGCTCGTATAATAATACTGCTAGTTTTTGCTGCAGGCCCACATTTTGTATCAGTAGTGTAGCCTGGAAGCTATTGTTAAGGATAAATGAAGGTAGGGAAAACTAAAAATTTAGTCCCGAAAGTACAGAGACTATGATAAGTACAGTTAGCCTTAGGAAAAGTTCCAGCTGAAGGGTTTCTATCCCTGTCTATTCCGATCCTTTGTTGTAAGGTGGATAGTAAGAATATTACACTGTGAGTCATGGGTGTAACATCACATGAAATTAATTTTTGAATTGGAAATTGCTATTATATGGAATGCGTATGTATTCTGGATAGTACAGTGTGACTCAGGAGAAGCTGGCTGGTATGAAGCAATGTAGAACGGAGCCTGGGCTGTTCTGAGGATATGACTCATATTACAGATGGCTGGAAGGCCAATGCTGTGATATGAAAGTGTTATATTGTAAGTAATAGTGCACTGCTAACAAAACTCTGATGTGCTCGAATGATTATTTGATGTTATTCATTTTGAAGAGGAAAAGATGATCTTTTTCTCAAACTTTGGCTAGATATTTTTATATAAGATTACTGTGATTGTTATTAGTGAGGAATGTGGGGAATAAACTCATCTGGTTAAAGAACAGACCTCAGAATGTGTAGCTGTTTTTTAAACTGAACCATAGGTAATTATTTTTCTGAGGTCAGTTAATTTTAACTGTGTGCCAGGAATTAGTGGCAGTCCCTTTTGTAGTAGGTCAGAAGGCAATTTCCCAGTATATACCCTTTTTCAATATGCATCCCACCCAATGTTAATAAGATACATCTGCCACCATCTGCACATCATTGCGATACAGCTGCTTCCTTTCACTTGCAAGAAAACTTGCCAAAGTCTCCAGGAAGGCAATTTTTTAGACTAGCTTCATGAAGCTGGTCAGAGCCCTTTGTAGACCTTACAAACGGTCTTGTTCAAATTTCAAATTCTGGGGAGAAGGGGAGAGGAGATAATGTTCTGTCACAAAGATTAAGTGCTCAACTATTGCAAGAAGTGGCTAGGATCTGGTTGTTTAAATTCCCGTTTGCAGCTTTGAAAGTCTTTCCTATAGTCTGTTTTAAAATAAACAGGATAACCTATAGGAAACTGAAAAATTAGTAACAAAACACTAATTAAGATGAAGTCTAAAGTATTTTTCTGTTTGACTCCAGTCTGCATTTTGTAAACTGTATTCCCTTTTTTACACTTTTATCATCTGAGGCTTTTACACAACTTACCACAAGCCAAAAAGATGCTTCTGCATAATGTGTTTAAAAAAAAAATCACAAAACCCAAACCAAACCAAAGACAAACAAACAAAAATCCTCCAAACCCCCCCAAGAAACAATGTGTATGCTAGAATATACATTATAAAGTCTGTATTTTGGAATAATGAATCTGTTTATGATTGTTGTATTTTCAGTGGCTCAGAGATTGTATGACTAATGTATTATTATTGCTTATTATCTACGCTCTAGCAAAACACATGTTCAGTCTTCATGTTTCCTTCATCTACAGCTACTTTTAATCTTGAGGGCAACGGAGAGAAGAATTATAAAGGCAATTAGGATGCCCAGCTTCCATTTTGTACCTTTGAACATTTTGTGCACTTTCTCCCCTGAGTTACCGCTGAACCAGGAAGGGGATGCTAATCTCATTACGTTATCCTGAAGCTGATTTGTGAGTTTTGTAGCCTTTAAGAAAGCGGAAGATGTAAGTGCCTGATTTAAAATCAGAACCATGAGTTCTACAGCACCAACTATTATAGACACTATCAAACATTCAGTAAGTTGTTCCTGACCATAAAGGGCACATGTGAGACCCAACGATACAACTCATGATTTGTCATGAAGCACAAAATAAATGCCAGGAGAATGTACATCTTACCAGTTAGGATTATCGTATCATTTTTACAGATGTTGAGAATAATCATATAAGAAACAACAAAATAGTAAGTTGAAACGTATTTTGATTATTCCCGTATTAGCTCAGTCCCACAGCTTCATATAGGTGTCTTACATTATAAGTGGGTATTTTCTCCCTCTCCTTAAGCTAGGTGTGAAATAAAAGTTAGAGAAGTTTTTTGTTTGATGTTTAAACATACCTAGAACTAGACAGTAGCAATTTTTAAAAAATAGATGCTTAAGATACTGTTAAAAAATGCACAAAAATTTATTTAACTTTCCTGGTTAGCTTTAGAATGTGATTTTATCTCTTTTAAAACCAGTTGTTTAACTTCTGGAAAAGCTGAGTGACCTTCCCTGACTTTTTACTGGCACTGTAAGCCATATCCAGTCCTTTTCCTGAGTCTCTTCTGTTTTCCATCTCTCAATATAATTATGTACATGAGCAGAAGTGCCCATAGAAATGCAAAGTTTTCATATAGTTAGTACTTCACACTATGGAATATAGTGCAGGTATAATACATGACAAGTATAGGAAGTACTGCTGGATTGCAAGGGGGAACAACTAATAAAGGCCAACTTGATGATGACAACTTCTGCAGGCTGCTGCCAGTATGAAGGTGCTTAGTTGTTGAGTTTTTTTCTTTCAGCATTAAGCAATTAGGTTCCTGAGAGACCTGGCTAGTTAAATGTTTTGTTAGTTTGAAGAAGAAAAGGACCTGCACACAGAACTGGGCAGATGATTTTCTCAATGGTGTAGTGAAGCAATAAACCTTGTAATGCATTTACGCATTTTACATCTCGTTTGGAGTGTAAGTAGATGAGTAATTAGTATGTTTTATTTTCATATGGCCTTACGATGTATTAATAGAGTCTGGCTGCCACAAAACACTTCGAGAATTTGCAAGGTTGAACTGTAATTATGAAGTCCTACATGATCTCAATGCTACTGCTAATGTTGAAGTAATAGAAATGTAACGTTCAGTCAAGAGCTTAAGCCCTGACACATGGTCACAGTGTGTTAGTCACACAGGAACACAGGAAGTGATTGGGTTTAGTGGTTAAGACGACACATGTGAGGGCTTTTTGGAGAACTCTGTTTCAAGATTGTCTCCAGTCATTCAGTTTCTTCCTCACAAGTGAAAGAGTTTGTGAGAAACAGTTAGAAACTGTAAGTAAAGAATGAAATCTTTTGTTTTGTTAAAGAGTTTGGTTGATTTCAGTAATGAAGAATCCTAATCTTGTGATTTTTCACATGAATATAAAATATTTCCTGTAATAACATCAGTAATTTTCATTAAGGTGTTTAGAAAGAAAAAGTTAATTAATAGGGATGAACTGCCCTTTTGTCCCTTCTCAGTAAACAGTGCTTGTTCTTACATTAGAATGCTAATGCTATGGTCATGATAGTCGAACAATATGAGCAAGACAAGAGTTGTAGGGAGATGTGATTTCTATGATGGGTTGGTCAAATAAAATTTACTACCTACTACTTGCAAATCTTTTTTCATTATTGCTTTTACGATGTTTGTGCTCATTCTAAATGGAATTTGCAATTTCTCTGGTAGGTAAAATGTTGACCATCAACTCACAGCTAGCCATCCCAGAGTGTCTTGAATAAACTCCTTTTTATGACTTTACGACCTCCTCGGCGATCTGTTCATAGCTGTTGAACTCAATCACTTTTTACTTCTTTTGTGCCCTACTGTGTTCCATTCACCATTACACCAAGAAATAGTTTGGCTATAACCCTGAGAATCACATCAAAATCCTATACTGTACCATTGTGATAACACCTATTCTAGAAAGACTAGCTAGGAATAAAAATAGAGGCTACATATCATGGACTGAAAGGTGACCTCCAAAGACACTTAAGTACATAAAAAGTTAGAAATATGACTGTATTTCGTTCAATGTGGAGTGAAATGAGGGTTTGTGCATTTTCTTAAGGGAAGTGAAATCTGTCCGTTGTCAACAGAGCTATAACCCTGATTTCGGTGGCTTATGTCATTCACTGTGGTTTAAAATTACTGCCAGTAACATTGGCATAGAGTTACTCTGAGGCCTAAAGTAGTTGCTGCAAAGATACCAGAGGTTGTTGCAGATTCATGTCACTGGGGAGTTTCCCATTTTTGGCTTTATTATTGCTTGTGAATTTGATCTTTCATCATTTGCTTCTTGTCTCTTTTGCACCTTGTGTCTTTTCGAGATGAAGCTATTATTTTAACTTGTTCCCCGGTGGTGCATGCCCTTCCTATTGATGTCTAGTAACACCTTTCATTATCATAAAAATAAACTGAAAAAATATAATTTTTTTACGTCTTCTGCTGTTAGGAACTTGAATGAGTTGTTTGCAGTCTGAGTTTATTTTATAGAATCTTAAAGTCACTTAGTGGTGGTTTATAAGTAATAAGTTCTAAATCAGTGGCCACAAATTTGTTACAGCTCCTGTCCTTGCTTACTTATTATATGCTTCTTGCCTTTTACTGACAGTAGTGACTTAACACAGTGGGTAGACCTTTTCTTGCTAGCATTCATCTACTCTTATTTTCTCCGCTTATTCATTACATTCAGGTTATGACTCCTATACACAGAAATGAAGTTAAAATACAGTTGAATACTTAGTTTGCTGAAAGGATTTGATACTACTACCATGTGATACAGCAGAATGCAAAGTAAAAAGGCAAACACATCTGTATGTGAATTAATATAGATACCTGTGATTAAGCTAACTACCCACTGGATGTCACTATTGTTCCACAGAAATTCATCTAAGAGAATATTTATCTAGAGTTGAGTGGCTGACTGCAAAGACCATTAGCTTGCAGCAAACTGAAAATTTCTACTTGTGTTTGCAGGAATATTGTACATTTATGTTAATTTTGCAATTGAATTTTATATCAAGGTTCACTATTTCATAACAATAAAAAAAGAGCATTGCCAAACCTTAAGCTGTGATGACTGTGTGAGTGCAGATAGTAATGAAAACCTACCAGCCAGTAGAGAAGCTTGCATTCATTATACTCAAGCCACTTGTTCTCATTATTATTCTCTTACTCTGCAATTGCTGGAGGTAATCTCAACACAGTGAATGAACATTACCAGTCTCCTTGAATTTGCTTAGTACATTAGTTATTTCCTTTTTCTAAAGATGTGCATTCTGTGTGGTTTATTATTCTGAAATACCACTTGAATATTCCAGGAGCTAGGTCATTTAGTTGAGAGGCCAAGTAGTCCACTGGCTAGGAGGATGTCTTGGTATGAGGAGACTGGATTATGTTCCCAGTACTCAGCTGGTGTGTGATCTCAAGCAAATTACCTCAAATCTGTCATGTTTATTTGCCATCTTCTGTCAGTCTTCTCAACATCCCTTGTAAATATTTAATGTAAGAGATTGTTGGACGGTGTTTGTACAGTTGCTAGCAGAGGAAGTCTTGACTACTTTTAAGATTTTTGGGGTGCTACAATAAACTGAAAAAACCTTGTTTGGTGATTCCAGCTAACATATGTCTCAACATTGTTTAAATAAATATTAATATTGCAAAAAAGACTGCAAAACCAATGAAAATGGGCGTGGAAGAGTACTGCGTTCTGTCTGTGTCTGGAAAAGCCCTGGTCTTCAAGTGGTAGCCCCAAAACACTATGTGCGACTCAGGCAAAGGAATAGAAGTTAATTTTAAACAAACAAACAAAACCCCCAAACACACAACAAACCAAACCCCAGACACCTTCAAAAATACATTGTTGCTCTCCTAAACTTGGAACATGTAGGCAGTATCAGATCCATTAAGGGATAGCCAGTACATGAGAGGCACGTCTTCTCCTCAAGTTTGTGCCTAAAATACTTGTATGAAGGCTTAGGGTTTTGTAAGAGCCATTGTAGCTGTTGCGCATCCTCTGAGGATTTCTCGGCATCACCCCAGCAAAGTTTTAACAGTTTTGTGAGAGACTAGCGCTAAAATATCTAAAACCCAAGACCAAGTGGGATCAGAATTTTGGATACCTGCTGCCTGTACTGGAGAGAATCAAAGGAGAAATTTCTGCTCTGGAATCTTTGAGGCTTTAACACTTCACTTGTATTTGGGAAAGGGGCAGCCTTTCACAGGGACAGAAAGCTGCTCAGCTAAGACCAGGTTGTGTCTTACGAGATTATTAGAATTTGTGACTCTGGTGGCCTAGCTGCCCAAAACAAGTCACTTTTATAGTGTTTAATATGACAATGGTGACGCTAAGTTTAGCATAGTTCATATAGTCTTTGCACAGATGAAGGCATGGGTTTTGTCATGTGTTTTAACATGCCGTGAAGCTGGTTTAAAATCTTTTCTAAGCCATAGCTACCAGAGTGGGATTTAACAACTCTGCTCAGGCTGTGCAAGAAGAGTTAGACCGAGCATCTTGTTTTGTGTGATCAGACAATGGTTTCATTATCAATGACTGTAGCAGCAATTACACATTCACCTGTTTGGTATGTGTTTGGAAATTCATGGAAAGTGAATCTGTAGTTTTTCAGGCAATCAATGAATTAGTTGATCTGAGTGTGTCTGTGCTTGATTATAGACATGCTGGATTTTCATTATTATTTTTGTTTTCCATCTATGATTAATGACATACTGGTCTTATTTTCTTTTTCATGTCTGTAATTAAATATTTTTCAAAGGGAGCTAGTAATAATTTTACAGGTATCGCTTTCTGAAGGAGGTTATGGATTGGTTCTTTCTGACTATTGTTATGGCTAGAACAAGACATTAAAGAAACATAAAAGGAGGCGTATAAAGTCAAACTCAGTTATATACAACTCATTCACAATCCCAGTCCATTAAGAAGTTTTAGAAGATGTATTGAACATTTTCAAATAGCAAAAATTCTAAATTAATAGTATGAAAATATATTCTGATTGTAGTTAGGACTCCCAAAAATAAATAGCAATTTTTTTCTTTTAAATATATATATGCACATACACATACTCATATGTGTATATGTATATATGAACATACATATGTTTGGGGCCAAATCTTTCTTGTTTTGGCTGTGCCTACTGTTAGTCACCACTGCAGACATTAAAGCCTGTAGAAGTACAGAGATGGTTCTTAACAAGAAGTTCACAGCTAACTGTAATCCTTCAGTACAGAGCTAGCTGAGACCTACTGGTAGAAAGCTGAATCCTGTACTAGCTAAGATAATTCAATGTTTATTAACTTTTTAGTAACAATTTTCAAGGTACAACTCGGGTTAAAAATCAGAGTCAGCTCAGTGCTAAAGCATCTCAAGTACGTGCATTATTAATTGTGTGGGATGCTCTTTGTACTCAGTAAAATGGGGTCTCAGTGTTGTGGGGTCTCAGTGTTGTAGGGTCCAGTATAATCTCACATTTCTACTCTCGGATGTTTTCTCACTACAGTCCTTGAAAATGAGAATGGTTTCGTTCTATGAAAAAAACCCAACAAAACGTAAACCCTTCAAGTGTATTAGTTTTTTTTAAGAGATGCTTTCTAGCTTTGTTTTCATTGTATCTAGCATATTTCAAGGTGATTGGCTGTGATTAGGTTTTTTCCAGTAAAAATTCAGAACATTCTAAGGTTTTGCTTTTTTTAATCTGCTGCAGTGAAACTGCTTGTAGAAACATTCCCTCCCAAGTGATTGAAGACGTGCAGTTTACTAAGCCAAATCAAGTTACAAAATTGAGATAATTAAATTACTGACTTGCTTCTCTATAGGTGCTGCTGCATTATTTCAAGAATGAACACACACATCCCCCCCTTTCCCCTTCCTGATAATCAAAATAGAAGGTATGATTTATTTGGAAATATGGGGGATGTTGTATTCTTCTGCAACCAACAAAAATACATGACTTTGGGAGAGGGAGGGCAGGGAGTAGCTGGGTTTCATATTTGTATTTTGTCCAGAACCACTGATGAATGACTACATATTAAAAATGAGTATCTGTGAATTCTTGTAATGTCATTAGGGTTTTGCTAAGAGAGAAAAATAATTTGTCAGTGATTTCTTTAAGGATTTTTTGGATGCAGTCTTCTCAGATCAGTGAGTAACCAATTTTCTCTGAAAGCTCTTTGCAGTTGTAGTATTTCTAAAATGTACACTGTTTGGCTTTGTAAGTAATGAAGCTTTATTTAGTTATTAGAGGGACAGTGTGCAAAACACATCACAAAACCCTAACAAGCTCAGCCCAGCAAATAAAAAGAAATAGAAGAAAATGACAGATTTAATGGTTTCCTCGGCTACATTAATGTCTTTGACAGTCTTGAAGAGAGAATTTCTAATGAGCACTGAAACAAATGTGTGCAGGAAGTGGTCTTGCTTTTGCTGCTGCACATTTGAGTTGCTCTAATTGCATCAATAAGGAATTTCTGCTCCTCATTTAATGAATGCCTTTTGACTACTTTCTGAAAGGCAACTGGATGTAAGGGATAAACACTGGCACCTTTTGTATGAAGTCACATAAACAGGTTTGAATTAATAGTTAGCAGCCCTAGAAACACTGTATTATAATGCAGTACAGTGAATCCCATTGTATATTTTTATTCTTACATTTTTATTAAGCCTAGGTTTCCCTCTGCTCTGCTTTTTTGGTCTGATGCCTCCTGTCCTAAGACAGCACTTTAACTCCCCACTGGTTTTTTATTATATCTTGTGTTGGGCAGAAAGCAGGCATTCTTTCAGAGCTGTTCCTGCACCATCTCTCTCCTCAGACAACTCGGAATTCATACGACACTACAGTACCTGGGTCTTTAGTTTGTTCGTGGTTCAAAAAGTGAGTTTCAGAGCAAGGGCTGGGGTTATGTTGGGGGGGCAAGGGGGGAGGGAAGCTGTTGGATTTTTTTTTTTCTCATTGTTGTAATTTTTCTCCCTGAACAGAGGCACAGTCGCTGCAGGTGCAGTGGATTACTTATGAAAGAAGTTTTCTATTTAAAAACAAGAGAGACTTTAATGAAATCAGTAGAGGGTTTGTACAATAGGTATTGTATTAAACCAGAGCTCAGGCTTCACATTGATTGCGGTATTTAAATTTCAATGAGTTGATTATGTATGAGAGTAAAATGACCAGTATTATGAATGTACAAAAAAGTGACATGGAAGAGCTGTGCCAGAAAAGTGAGAAAAACGTTCCCTTTATAGTCCCTAGAGTTCAATAAAGCACCACTATTTCCCAGCTTTTAAAAGCTCTTTTATCACAATGGTTCATACCTCACATTCCCTGGAGCCTGATTTGTTATACGTGCAGGGTCCTGTTCCATTCAGCAGCATCTCACTGGTTTCAGTGTTGGTAGGTTTGTAATCTACATAAAATTCCTGTGTGCTTGGAGTCATTTGCTTCAGTGACTGTCTCTTCTTTTTCCTGTGCCTTCGCATGAGAGAGCGCTGCTGCAGCTGCTTCATACTGGCTGGGTAACGCTTCCATGACACATAGATTACCAGCAGGATCACAAGCACAGACAAGAAAAGGGCCACGCTGCCTGCTATGATTTTATGGAAGGAGATGTGTTCTGTGTCGTGCTCAGGCTCGGAGCTCGATTCAGTGGCTCCAATAGTTGGGGGCAGAGGGGGCTTGCTGTCATGTTTAGGCCTGGTGAGTTTTGGTTTAAACGTTGGCTTTGGGAGAGCTCGTGCTAATTCAAACCTTTCCGTGGTACTTTTGCCACAGATGCTGTAGTTTTTCACTGCATCAATAACATTCACCCCTTGCAGTTCTTTGGGGCTGGCACAAATAATTGTATTTTCCCTCAGCCCTTTAAAACTTTTAAGCCAGTTTACCAGAGAGCAAATGTTTCTGCTGCATTCCCATATATTCCCAGCAAGGCTGATGTCATTGAGGGATATCCAAGAATCCAAAATTTCTTGACCAATAAATGTGAGCTTGTTTGAATCCAGGTTGAGGCGCTGTAAATTGGGCACACACTGAAAAACACTAGGTCCACTGAAAGCTTCTATTTCATTGCCAGATAAATCAAGTCTTTGTAATGAGCTCCAGGTCCAGGACATAGTTTGTCCTATCACACTGATTTTATTCCACTGTAAATAAAGGTTTTGAAGGCTGACTAGCCTTGGAAAAAGTGCCAGGTTGAGCTTAGAAAATTGATTGTGCTCCAGATGAAGCTCTTTCAGTCTGATCATGCCTGCAAAGACATTCCTTGCTAAACTTCGGATGCGATTATAACCCAGGTCCAACAGTTCAAGGTTCCTACAATCTTGAAATATTCGAACAGGGATGGTTCTTAGGGAATTGGACCGCAAATGTAAACTCAGCAGCTTCCTTAAGCCCCTGAACTGTTCAGATCCCAGAGACTGCAGCTGATTGTATGACAGATCCAAATTCCGGAGATTTGTCACAGGTCTGAAGGTATTATTAAGAAAATAGGAGATTCTGTTGGAACTCAAGATCAACTCTTTTAGTCTGCGTATTCCATTGAAAGCATTTTCGTCAATATTGCTGATGTGGTTATGGTCTAAATAGAGCCAGGTGAGTTGATTAAGACCTTTAAATTGATTGTATTTTAGTTTTTGGAGGCTGTTATATCGAAGGGACAAACCTAAACAACCAGCAGATATACTTGAGGGAATCTCCTGCAATTTCTGAGATTCACAATATACCATTTTGCCTTCACACCTACAGCCCTTAGGGCATCCTCGTTCAGCAGAAGAAAGCATTGTCAGTAATACAGTAGGGGCTATTACCAGAGCTACAGCTGATCCGCTCAGTAGCCTAATTACATTGAAACCTGGAAATAAAAACAACTTAGAAAAGTTATCCCCCCACACATCAGTCATTTCTTTCAATCATGTTAAAATCTTTTATTTCAACAATCATTTAAAAATCCCTAGCTCGACTCAACTACTTTCACATTGTTTTCTTTACTCAGATTTTTTTTAAAATAATGCCTTTATATAAATACTGAAAAACAGTTGGGTAAAAGGTGTAATCCCTAAGCAATTTAACTGTAAGAACAAATCACATCAAGGTAAGTCTATGGAGTAATTAAAGCACAGGCTATGCAGTGGCTATGAACTATACGTTAAAAAAATAACATGAAAAACATACCCATCCTTTGTGTCGTTCAAAGGTCGTCCTTAGGTCTTTTGTTTTTTGCTTAGTGTGCCACAAGCATGGCAGCCCCTGTCAGCTGCACTGTAGTGAGTCAGGGCTCGCTGACACCCAGGAAGAAAAATTGGACCCCTTGGGAGATGGACCGATTTTGGAACATTATTCTTTGCCAGCCATGCAGAACACTCCAAGAATAAATCAATCCCAACACAGCATACGCAGCAAAATGTCAAATTCTTCCTAGGTAATAGGATCTTCATGGATATTACGTTTTTGCATCTTTATAGTTAGGAACCTGGCTTTTAAAATTTCTCTGTATAGGAAAGCATGTTAGATTCCTCCAAGCACCATTTAGCTATCTGAATTCACACATCTGTATTCCATAGCACAGCAGTTCCCTCACTTAGTACCCGATCCGGCTAGGAAGCTGCTTTGTAGCATAGAAGGCGGAATAAGCCCGTACAATGAACAAGCTCTGCTCACTTCTGCATACTGTCATTCTGAAAGCTCCGTCCGACTGTTGCTTTGGTTTCGGCGAATGCAGTCTTATGTAAAGCTGCCCCCAGCGGTGAAGAATATTATGGGCATGTGCAGAAATGTCTTCCTTTTATCTTGCAAATGAGTAAGCTCTGCTGGGAAAAGAGTGATTGTTCTGAGTGACTGATAGAAGCCGAATGGTCAGCTTCAGTGTAAACTAGTGAGGTGTGCTGAAATACCCAAATCCTCTTAGCCTCTTTTGCTGTTTGTGAAAGCTGTTTTGCATCCTGGAACTTAATAGCTCAGCATGCACTGCTGAGACTTTTGTCTGACGGGCTAACGTGACATTTGTAGGACATAGATACAAATTTTCAGTCTTTGGGGGTTTTTTTCTTACTGCATTAGCCATGTGTTCACATGACCTTTGTGCAATAACTCACTGGTTTTCAGTGGAGTATCAGCCCCCTCAGCGTGTCTCTTATCAAGTGTTTCAGTGGGGACACTATATTTTACAGCATGAAAAATGTTTTGGAGCTGACATTTTGCCTTTTTGCTTTTTTCTTCTCTGTTAAAAGGCACAGTGCCAGGAGGTTAGAAGAGAGTATTGTGCTCATTTATTTCCCAACTTGCTGTCACTTCGTTCCACAACACTAACACTTCAAACACAGGCTTCTGTAACCCGTACCATATAGGGACTAAGCGGCTTGGTGTAGTACCTTAATCAGGTGAATTGTTTTTACTGTAACTTACGACATGGGCAGGATTTTATGTGAAGGTACCATATGCAGAGTTTTTTAGATGTGTGACTCTGGGCAGTCATTATATACATATCTTGCATAAAGAGCCTTTTTCTCTTTCCTTACTCTTCCCTTCTTTCCTGCGTGCTGTAGAGAAAGGACACATCCTCTTATCTGGGCAGAGCAAAGGTAAGATGGCATTACAGCAAATGCAGCACCTGACAGTCTTCCGTCACCAAGAAATACGCGATCAGAGATGATGGTGGGGAAGCATAAAATCATGGCTCTTTGTCGTGCAAGAATAGGCTAGAGCCCGAAGAGAAGGGTGCTGCTCGTTAAAAGAGGAGTACAGATTACAGTCCCTCAAATGCAACCAGACAGCTCTGAGAACTGCTTTTCCTTTCTGAGGCAGATTTCCTTACCCCTTGGAATAACGTGCTTTGGCTTTTCCCTTATTATTCACTGCTGTGAGCATCGAAGAACTTAAAATGAGGTGAAACCTGAAATTTTCCACACATTAAAATGCCAACATTGTGTAGTGCTTAGTCTGTGAATGACTTCAGTAATCCCGCTAGTATTAATGCACCTATCAATAGTGCCTAAATTAGGAGCACCGTTGCCCCTGGCTAACAACTATGAACCTCTTTCACATCAGGAGTCAGAAATACATACCTGCATCAAGGCACATCCTGTGAAAATTCTCCCCTTTGGGTCAGATTTGGGGAGAGGGAAAGGGTTAATTCCTCCATTAATCTCTGCCACCGTCACCATCTGCCATTGTCTACTAGAGCTTGTTTCCAGCTCTTAGATCTGATCTGTAGGGTTGAGCAGCCAGCGACAAACTACAGACTGCTCTGGGAACTGTGATAGTCTGAGGAGCTGTTCTGCTGACAGGAGTGTCATGTGCCAGTCCTGACGTGCCCGTTATAGGTTCTCCATCACTGCCTTGGGGGCTCTCTGTACTTGACGGAGCAGGATTGGCAGTGTCAGAAGACAATTCAGACCTTCAGTAAGCCAATTTGCCTCTTGGAACTGCTGCTCTTCCTCTGTTGACAGTAGAGGATGTCTGTGACAGGTAAAGTCTTTACTGAAATGGCTCAGTTAGGTTCCTAAACTTAGATGGCATGAAATTAGGTGTAAATCTTCACCTGATTCAAACACAGCATGTAAAGCTTCAGATAACATACAAATTGTTTCTCCTGAAAAGCTGGTGCTACTTAGTACACCAGCTCAGTCTCAGCCTTCTCCCCGAACTTTGCCTGTTCTCTGGCTTTTCATCTTTTCCCTTCTTTCCCTGCACCATCTTCATTGTGGAGTTAACAAGTAACTTCTCTGCCACCATGAGTCAGCAGAGCTTCAGTAGCTTTTCCAAGGTTTTAATAATTGCCAATATACTGGACAAATAAGAAGGAACAGCCACTCTTTTACCGTGAGTTATTTTCATTTTTCTGAAAGGGGTGAGACATCAAGAGATGAACAGAGAGACCATCAAATCTATGTTAATGGATTGCCAAATTCAATTTTCTTTACTGAGATCCTTTTTGAATTACACAAGCAGGAAAAGTGCCAGTGTCTGATAAACAGGTTTTTTTAAATTACATTTCTGTATCTTCATACAGCTGAATGGGTTCTTTTCAAATTGTGGAAATAAAGCTGCTCCCAGTATGAAACATTTCATACAAAATTTCAGACCAGTCTGGCTGCATTATAAACTATGAAAATAGAGAATTAGGTTAAAGTTGCATTTTAGGTAAGTAGACATCTTTTGTAGGTGGTTTAACCTCCGTCTTATATCTATGGTATATACGACACCATATGTATCTATGCAACCGTGTTGCATTACCATTTAACTCACGTAATCAGTAAAAAAGAACTCAAGGCCAAACTGGTTAACTTATGGATAAGCTAGTTTTCATTAGAACTAATACCGCAACTCCTGCGTGCCTAAAATCCAGGAGTTTGTTGAAGGCTTGGTGTGAATTTAACTTGTACTCCATGTGAGTTCATGGGTATTCATTCTGCAGGAAGTCGAAGTTCACACTGAGTGAGTATCAGCGCTCAGGAACAATGTTATTCCTTCTCTTCTGCCTGTGAAGACAGCATTTTTGCAATTCTGCAAAGACGGGTACTCTTAAGAGAAATATTTCATTTATTTATGTACTCTCACACACAGTCTGTGTTTTGGGATTTCAGCCTTAGACATAAATTGAGATGCCACAGAACCTGGGAAGCTTATTAGTTTTCAATTGTATGCCTCCATGATAACTTCAATTTGTTTTTTCAGGCTTTTTCTGAGGGGAAAAATGGCATATGTCAGAAAATACATTGACAAATGTGGTGCTAAATATGTCTTAACATTCATACAGATGAAAAGCGGTGTGCTGGGCAGAACCTGTGATGAACACATTGTTTTCTTCATCAGCATGACAGATAAATGAAATTCAAAGTTGTTTGGAAATGATGCACTATCCCAAGGTAGTGATGGCCACGTTTTTCTCTTGGTACTAAATTTTCAGTAGGTTTTCTGCCTGGAAATTGTTCTAGATAAATTTTTATTACTATCTGATTTTGCAGTAATTTGCTTTAATTTAATTTCATGTTTGATTTTGTTTTTGCTTATGTAGTTAAAATCTAGTGTATTTTCTTTTTCCATTCATTCCAGCTGTGGTCTCTGTACCTAGCTGCAACTTCTCTATGGAAAGCTTAACATGAACTGCAGCACTATACCAGCTACTAGAAAGAAAACCGGCCGAAACCAGGATATGCACAAACTTCAGAATTCAGACCTCTGGATACAGCATTTTTCTGTTCACACATAGAGCTCCTGGGTCTAGGAGTGCCTTTATGTGTGTAATCGTATGTCCCTTTGGGGAACCGTAGTTAACAAGTGCTGCACTGTGTTCTTTTTGGGTTTATGAAGTGACAATGTATATCTTTCCCTTGACTTTATTTCACTATAAAAAAACTAGGAGTCAGCTGGGTTAGCAATAGTAGCTTGTTCTAAATGGTACTGTAGTGTGCTATCACTGTATCATTAAAAGTAGATAAGTCTAATAAAATGTGTTAGCAATTTTTGAGCCAGTGATTAAATGAACCTGCTGTTCCATGAGGATCAGATTAGAGCTGGGGGAGTATAACTCCCAGTGTAAATATCAGAGCGTGGGAAGACAGAGGGAAACTCAGGATGCAGGATTTGCCAAAGGCAGACATAATGCAAGGGAAGTGTGGGAAAGCCATGTTCAAGGAACATGCATGCAAGGGAAATTGAGGCAACAGAAAATGCTCTGAAGAAACAGGGAAAGAGGACTGAGAGTAGGGAGGGTCTTATCCCAGCCGTTTGTCAGTACTGACCTTAAGGACCGTGGCGGTAAGTGGTAGATGGGGGCGGTGGATAAATGCAAATATCCCATTGCTCTCCTGCTAGGAACAGTTAGCTTTGCAAGGCCTCCGCGGTCTCTGTGAGGGTGAAAGGATCCTGTGTTACAAATTCTGTGATAAAGCTGAAGGAACATCTGAAGCTGAATAGGAGTCATGCCCCCTTTCTAGGAGTCAGTAACCTCCGTAACATCCGATTGCTTGTAGAGGACATCAGGGACACATCTGTCAGTTTGTGTATACCCGGAGGATCTCCTCATTGCCATGGTTCACAGGGCAACACAGGCTATCGCTTTCCTTGTGCACAGTTACACACTGTTGAATAATGAAGCTTTTCCAGCTGTACAGTTCTGTTTAAATCTCTGCATTGTGGATAGGTCACAGGGGCCTCTAAGCTGTCCCAGGGTAGATAATGCTGCATACAAGCTTACAACCTTTGTTCATGGCATCCAGTGGCTAGATACTCTGGATCCTTCGTAACTCCTGTATCCTTAATGAGGCATTGGACCCTCAACTGTTCCCCGATTGACTTTTTGTCCTTTGATTTTGAAGCTGTTTGAAGGCAAGCAGCCTGTGCTTCAGTCTCCTCCTCTGGAGACACGACTACATTAGGTGCAAAATCTTATTAAAAAAAAAAATAAAATCTTCTAACTTGCTTTCCAAACTTCAGCTTTTACCCTAATTTTCTTTGGGTCTCAGTGTCTCCACTTATAAGAGATGGATAGTTCATTTAATTATCCTATAATCTGATGACTTGCTTCACTTCTTGTCTGATGCTAGTTATTTTCAAACTTATGTCTTTTCTGTCAGTTAAGCCATCTTTTTGGACTTCCAACACAAGTTATTCCATATCTCGTGTCATTTTTATTACTTGCTATGGGTATCACTTATTTTGATGCATTTTTTTGAGCAAGAATGACCAAACAGCAAAATTCCATGTGAGGACAACATAAAAATATAGGAAAACAGGTATCTTTTTAAAATGCAAAATTATCTCAAATCTTTGGTTAATAAGCTTGTCAAATTGTGTTCACTGTAGGACCTTTTTGATGTTACAAGAGTACCATTTTGAAAACTATTTAAAAAAATCTGCTGAATATTACCTTTAATCTTCCATATAAAAATTGTCATGGGTGGCTAACATTTTTCAGCTAGTTGAAATGAAAGATAGGTATACGTAGCATTTCTTAGGATCAGACCCAGATTAGTAGATAAGACAATTATTCTTGTGCTTCCTAGTCTTACTGCTCTTCAATGTAAAGAAGCATACAGGTGTAAGCAATTAAAGAGTGTAGAATAGCTTGATTTCATTTGACCTGTTGAAATATTCTAAAATAATTTCCAATTTTGCCTTTCACTTGCTTATGCATGAAAAACTCTACAGAGAAAAAAGCATTCTAGTTTACCTCTGTTAGGACTTATGCTTGGACACAGGTGTGGTATTCTGAGATTGTGATCCAGAGTGATGTGTTACTGTACAGTGTTAGTAACATTTTGAAGAGAAAACTAAACATGACAGTTGAGCAGATTTGCAACTGAACGAGAAAAACATGAACAAAGTTAAGAAGCATATAATTATGTTCGTTCACACTGTGACTAGCATAAAAATTATTTATTCCAAATGGTTACAGTTGCATGCTTAGTCACTTCCTTCCCTGGCTTCAGCCTAATTCTGTTTTCTGGCGTTTTCCTGCAAAAAATGTTTGTTCTCTTTTTCATCAAAAGTTTCAGATTTTTGTTGCTTTTAATAATTCAATCAAGTCTTTTTCAATTAAGCAAGCTACAGCAGTTTTTTCAGATTTCAGCTTTGGTAGCTGGTGTTCCTGAGAAAGCTCAGAATCTTAATTATGTTGGCAGTCTTGGTTAGTTAACCAGCCTGTAACCTGCTTCTACTTAGTCACAGAGGTCACTTGGCTGTGCCCAGTAATGATGGACCAGAACTTTCTGGTTTAAAAAAATAAAATACAGACGGTGAATTGTTGCAGGTATGTTTTGACCGTTCCATTCTGTATTTGCCATCCTCCTTATTCTTTTCCCATTGGTGTGTCTGGCAAACAGAGCTCTGAAGAAACCATATGTGATTTAAATGACTTATTAGCTCATCCTTTCAGGCCATGCCTACCCAAGAAAATTGTTTTAAATTAAATGTGATTAAATAAAAAAATAAGCATACAACCAAACCCCAGCATATTTAAGTGATTTACAAAAGTGCAACAGACTCCCATATAATTAATTTCAAAACAAAAGTCTTGGTTACTGCTGACCTATTTTGGTTTCTGTGACAGTATACACTACTGTTTATTAAAACTAAATGTCTTTTACCCAGTGGACAGGACAGCAAACAAATGACAAAACCAACTCAAAGGGACTCGGATATTATACATAGTGTTTGCCTGCTGTGTCACAGTGTAAAGCAATAAATATCTGCAAAATGTTAGCTTCTGATTGACCAAAATGTTGAAGAGTGCTGCAGGCACAAGGAGGAAGAGAGGAAGCTGACATGAAGAGGAGAATTGGAGTTTTCACCCTTTCTTCTCTTTTGTGCAACAATAGTGGGAAAGGCATGTTGTGGTTTGTGCATTCTGTAAATCCTCCTATCCAGTATTCTGTATCTTCTAAGTAGGTAAGAGGCTTAGAAACACCTTTCTGTCTTACAGCTTAGTTGCATACAGAAAATGTTAGAAAGCAAGAAATGCTGCCAATTGAAAACCAAATAGAGACTCTGGTCAGCCCACGTAGTGGAGACATAGGAGAGCTGAACCTGAGTCAGTCAGCAGCTTCATTTCTGTGTCCCGAAATGGTAACAGGAATTGGGAGGAAATATTGAGGACTTATAAACTCAGTTTCAAACCCAAACATTTTGCTTCCAGACACACAGGAAGCAGGCACATCTCCGTCCACTTGTTCTGACAAGGTACCTCTTTTGTCATAGATACATGACAGAAAAGTCTTCTGTCTGTGTAATAGGGAAATCACATGGCTTGCTGATTTGATCTTACAGCATATGTTTGTGTCATCATTTATTTGTCATTTGGACAAATTGACCAGATTGAAATCCAGAGCATGAATAGAAACGTAGCAATATAATTAACACAACAAAAATACTTCCTGTGGGGATTTCTACTGCTGTGTGTTGAGCAGTTTCCTGTGTTCCTTTGTAAGACTGTAAGCTCCTAGGAAAGGAATGTACTTTTATTCCATCAATGTAAAACTAAAAAGGACCCTAAACTTAAGATAACTGTGTACAAATCTAAACCACAGAACAATCATAGAGTGATGTCAAAATGTTGTTTAGTTTGAAATTCATAGGAAAAGTAGAAAAGGAGGACTTTTCAGGGGAAGCTAGATATAGAATCATAGAATATACCTTTTTTTTTTTTTTACTTCATCAATATGCATCATTTCAGCTATATAGTTTAGTTTATACTATGATAATTGAACCCCACAATACAATTTCTGTAGGATTCCTTCTCAGATGGTACACCTTGGTGCTGTTTGCACGCATAAAAAAAATCTCGTAGGGTAGTAAAAGCTAAAAGACAAAACGTCTTATGTTTTAAGTAACTAATGGATGTTAGGAAAAGAAAAAAAAAAAAGGTACTGTATGGTCATGTTACTGAATAAGAGCTGTCTCCTATGAAGATCTTTGCATTTTCCTTCAAAATGCCCAGTACTTGCCACTCTGAGACAGAAAGCTGGAAGAGATCCAGTGCTCTTATCTGACATAGCAATTTCAATGTTCTTCTCTGTGTGATTTAAAGTCAAGTAGAAATATGCTGTTAGAATAGCGATATCTGTAGATGGATAAAAGTCTTGGAGTTGTATCAGAACTAGAAATGTCCTTGAGTATATTTGCTCCTTGTATAAATACCATGATATTTAGAATTCTGTATCAGATACTTGCTGATCAAAAGATTAACATTTTAAAGAAATTGATCATTCATATGTTCACGTAAAGCCCAGGGTTTAACATTCCACTCTTTCATAGACACAGAAACATGAAAGAAACAGAGGAGTGAATATGCCAGGCTCTGTAACAGTTGAACAGCAAGACTTGATTTTGTAAAGCTCCTTAATTTTGATAAAACCAAGTTTTATCCAAAGTCAGATTTAGAGAAGGTTTCCAGTAAGAGTTATTACTCTGGTTATTTGTGTCTGTGCACAAAGTCCAAATCCACTTGTGACGGTTATTGTACCTTTAGTGAGAACTGTGGAAGCCTACTTCTGCTATTACCCATTACCGACATGGTGGGAATTAGCATAGTACTGATAAACTTCTAACTTGGATCTTCTGTTTAAAAAAGGTTGTTGTAAATTAGATCAGGTGACACTGAGAAGGAAAGAATTCCTACTCTTTGTAGCACAGTTTTTTACAGTCAAATGTCTTAACTGATGGCAGTATTAATTATCACATAATGGATGTGGTTCATCTGCAGAATTTCACAGTGGGGGAAGATTGTCCGTTGGTATATTTCTCTCTTTTTTTTTTTTTTTAATATTTAATCCCATATCATATCATGAACTAATACAGTAAGTTGCATCCTAAAGATTAAGGGATGGAGGTGCTGATCCTTTTAAGTCTGGTAAAATTAGCCTCTTAAATGTTCAGCATATAATTTAATAGATATGCCAGTGACCTTTCTTCTGTTGCCTTTCATTTTCACAGCTACTAGAGGAAGTACTTGATGGCTATTTTATGTGCTTTTATTTTAAAGTGTTTGTCTAGTATATTTGTATTCTTTGCTTACATTGACACTTACCTGGTATTTTTTACTTTAGGCCACTTGCAGCAAAAATGTATGAAATCCTGAATGTCCCACTGTGCCTGGAATATATTTCAAAAAGAGTAAATGCTTTCAGTGCCTTACAAGTTTTCAGCCCCTGCCACCCTCTGCTAGTATTTATCTTTTGCTTTCTGCACAATTTGCTTGGTACCGTATGCTGCTCCCTTGTCAGAGGCTGGCTGGAAGTGTCGTGTGTGTCAGTAGTGGCTTATTTTACTTGCCACAGTTTAATGCAAAAGCAGTCAGCAGCAGCAAAGGAATCTGCTTTGTTTCAGTTCCCATTGTTTCCATCGTTGCCATTCACGAAAGGTAGAAACCACATATGAAATCATTAGAGAGTTTCTCTTGTTCTCAAACTTCAAAAGAATTTTAAAATTATGGAGAGTTTTACTCCTTGTTAGATGGAGCGATATACTATTTAAACACTTTGCAGGAGTGCTAGTGAATAGGCATATCGGTGTATCAGTCAGATATGAATGTGTAGGTCAGAACAACAGTGTCCTTCATGTTTTATATGTCTGTCAGAGGTCATTATTAGGAACTTAGTGATGAGATTCATGATTTTATCAAAAGAGTTACTAGGAGTATGTTTGGCTGATTTCTGTTCCCTATGGAATTAATGACTATTTGTCTCTAATTTGTACTCTACATGATTAGAACAAGGGTCAGAGGTAAATATTTTATGTAGAGTCACTGTTTGGATGGTTTTACTCCTGATATTCAAGGTGATTCATCTATCGTATTTGATGCTAAGATTCTGTTTAATGCATTTTTGATTTAAGCATTAATAACTCTTACAGAATTTGTGAGTATGTGTTAGACATGCTTGTGTATGCTGTACGTGATGTTTTTAGAAGATTGATAAAATCCAAAATGGAAATACTCTGTGGTCTTGGAGTCTAAGACAATCTATAGGAATTGTTGCTGGGTTTGAAACAAAAGGAATAAATGAGAACTCACTATAAAGTGCTGCTGCCTCTCCTGAGTTTTGTCATTACCTTTATTTAATGGAACGGGTTTTGACATTCATCAGTCAGCTGTACAGGCCTCCCATTGTCTTTGCTTCCCCAAGAAAGGGAATTATTTCATATGAAGAAAGCACAGTATGACTTTGTCTGTTAAATGGAGACTGCCTTCATAAGTCAAGAGCCGTGTAGACACCATACAGTTAAGCTTTGCTTGGCTCTGGTTGCCACGAGACTTATATACCATTTAGTCAAAATATACTGTCATGAAAAATGTTCTTCTGCTGTAAGTAGCTGTCCCTCATGCTGTTAAATGTCTTCATTTAGGGTTAGGGAGCTATGCTGTAACATTGTGTGTTCAATTTGCATCTTAATTAACTTTGAACTGAAGCAGATAACTTATTTGACATTCTAAAGGGGAGCTTTTGTGTCCAGTTATTCAGGATTAGTATTCCACGGGGAAAGAGGCTGAGATAATCAGATTCTCACCACCTTGCGAAAAGTCCCTCAGGTACTGCTTAAAAGTTGTGTTTGCAAGGTTCATTTCTGCGAAGTAGTATGAGAATATAGGATGTCATGTTCCACTGGTCTCAGCTCCTTCTTAGATCTACTATTAAAGGTCAGTTTAAGTCATGCATATTCATCCACGTTATACTGAAGTGAGTAGTTTCTGTGAGTCTGTGTGTGTATCCAAGTGTACTGGTACCAGCTGGTAAGGTATCAGCCTTTCAGGTTCATCACAGTGTGGCGACAGTGGTGGTGTTCTGTGATTTGAGATGTTTTCTTTCTCCCTGCTACTCCCTTTAATCAATATATAAATCTAAGCTGAATCACTTTCTAATGCACATAGTAGTAAATAATCATCCATTTGATATTTATATATAGGAATTTTGCTATAACAGACAAGGGATGTGTTTTGATTTTTCTGAAGACTGTTGCAAAATGTTATTGCTCTGGAAAAAGATTACAAGGGAAATGCGATAATCCTTTTATCAAGATACTTGTCATTCCCATTTAATCATAGCTGAAACAATAATGAATGCTTCTGAAGACAGTTGGTCTATCTGTGCTCACAGCATTTCTTCAGGTGGTTCAAACACTGTATAGATAAACAGTTTTGTGCCACTTTCAAGTAAATTTCACTGCTGTTCCTGAGCTGTTCAAAAGTGCAAAGCTCCTCTGCACACAGCTGGAAAGGAACTGAAGTTATTGTAGAAACATGCATCATGGTTCAAAAAATTAACATAAAAAGGTTTTCAAGATAATGTAACATTCATGAAAATTCAGTGCACTTTTCCCTGTAATGCATTTCCTGTGACTCAGACCTCTTGTTTCAGTTGAGCCAAATAGGGATTATTACATAAAGCAAAGCATAGCATTATATTTACTGCCATATTTAATGGCTTTATCTCAGCCTATGGTATATAATTATTTTTACCAGTTCAATGGGATACTTAATAAGAAATTCAGAAGAAGTTGTTAAGGAAATTTCTATTTTTAATGTCTAATTTTTAACCTGTTGAGTTTAACAGGTTAGATTTTTTTTTTAAAAAAAGTAGTATCGTGAATTTCAGATTGCTAAAAAGGTTGTTCTTAGGTATTCTTGCGGTCTCTTCAGGATCCGTTTCTTGTTCAGGAAATGCAAATGAAAATAAAAATATGCTTGAAGCTCAGCAAGAAAATAGAGCAGCTAGATAAAAAGGTATCAGTTTTATTAATTGATTCAAACCTTTTCTAACCTTGAGGAACTTTACTATTCTCATTTCATCCATTAAAAACAAACAAACAAACCCACCTGATTTTCTAGCTGGCTGCTGACCATGCAGGTTTCCATCTCATGAGGTGAAGGTATGTTTTCAACTTTCTTTCCATAAGACAGTATCTTATTTCCTGTCCAGATGGTCACCGTTGTATGTCAGCCTACCTTAGTGTTACCAGCTTTAAACTGGGAACAGATTCTTTAGACCTATAATATAGCTGCTTCCCCCCCACCCCCTTGTCTGGACAGGCAATACATTTTACTAATTTAAAATTATTAAATTTCTCTGCATATGTAATTAACTCAAAATCCTGAAATCTGTCCTCTCTAAAGTCTTGAAAATCCTTATTACAAATAAGGACAACATACTTAAGAAGTAACTATAACCCTATGTTTCCAGTCCTTACATTTTTAACCTTGTAAAGATTTGGGTTTTTTCCTCCTACTTCTGACGTTCCATGTTTGAAGACAATAGTCAGTCATGTAGCAATTCCTCAGTGCTTTCTTTAGTTGGTGAAGAAAAGAGGGAGTCACTGAATTTTGAAACTGAGATTTACTTATTTTTTCAACTGATATCAGGTCATCTTGCTGTCCCAGAGGTCTGTTACAGTGTCTCTGCATTGTCTCCTCTCTCTGAGGCTGAGGTTCTATCTTACCCATCATCATGGACTTGTGCAAATAAGCCAGAGAGTCTAAACACTAACGTTTGTTACTGTCAAAGAAGTAAATCAACAAGAATACAGGTGAAATGAGTGCGTTATCACCGATAAACACTTCTCTCTGAAGAAGAATTCCATTCCTTACATTTATTTATTCTCCCCTATCTGGCTTTTTTATTTTGATTTTTTTCACCCAGAGGAGCACCAGCCGTGACCCTCTTTACATGCTTTTGGACTGCTTAGACAGTATGGTGCATTCATATAGAAATTAAATACTGTTTTTTCTAGGAGCTGCTGTTTTAGTGAATTGACATCAGATTTTGTGTTGTATATATTAGAAATTGGCAGAGAAAGTTTACCCGTTTTCAAGGTTGCTTTTTTAAAAAAGTTACAAGATGGGTTGAAAATCAAGGTTTCAGGGTTTATTTAATGAGGTGATGATTTTCAAAATCAGTACAAATTTGGTTTAGTTTATTTGAAGTACTTTATGCTGATGATTTAAAAAATGTATCATTTAAATATACATGAATGTAGAGAAATAGGAATTCTATTAAAGATGTGCTTAAAATATTAGTTAGTTGTTGAATTTCTTTGAATTTGGGATGGTTTTCATTTTCACCCACTGGCCTGATTTGGTTTTGGATTCTTGTAAAAAGAGTCAAAACTTCCAACACATGAAAAATACAGACTGATGTTTTCCCACAAGTCATTTCAGATTATATAAATGAGAATTTTAATACAAGTATGATAAAAAGTTAATCTGCTAATTTATTGATATTGTGCATATACACGTAGAATTATGAGTTTTTAGATACATAAAACTGATCTAAAAAAGGTTGGTAAAGAGAGGCCAACATGAAAACTAGTTTTCGTAGATAACATTGCAGTCTGTGCAAATTTTGTAGGTGGGCTTTATGCTTTGGCAATTTAAAAAGATTAATGTCTTTAGAGATTGACCTCTAGAAATTGTTTAGGTGTGTCTATAATTTCTTGTAATTATTGTAATTTATTGTTTATCTTGGGACAGAAAGTTGAATTATTTAGTTCGATTTTTTTGGGGGGTGTTTTAGCTCTCTTTTTTAGTCATTTTTCAAATTAGCTGTTCTCTTTATATATAATAAAAATTTACAAGACGTATTCTTGAAACTATAGGGACTAGGAAGTAAAGGTAAGAGTGTGTTTCCTCAGAGTAGTCACAGCTCTAGGTATGTTTGGGCTTATGTCTCTATTGGTATCCCTTTTGATGTGGGAGGTAGACAAATGCTACAGCTCTGCCAATAGCTTTGCTTAGGAGGAAGGGTAAATGTTGAGGCAAAGATTATCTTCTTTGTTAACTCCAGTGTCCCTGTACGCAGCAAGAATCAAACAGCAGTTGAGTTAAGCCTTCTCGGTATTGTTTCAAGTGCCTTTCAGCTGGGCTGCAGCCTGAAAAACATACTCTGTTAGTTTTTTCTGGGTACTGCAGTCCCAGGACCTGATGAGATTAGATAGTTTAAATTATTTTGTGGCTCAGTTTCGTGATGTTTCTCCCTGCTTTTCCCTACGGTAAATATACAAGCCTCCACAAAGCAACAGCCATTACCACTTTAAAAATAAGGTCTAATTTCTGACCAGTTTGGCATGTCTTACTTTTTTTGTGTGACACTGGCATATGCTTGTCTTTTATCCAGCTAAAGGCTTCTGTGGCTATTATGGAAGCATAAAGACTCCTTGCAGTTATTTTTAATAAAATATTTTTTAGAGTTATAGTTGAGGTTGGGATTTTCACAGCCTGTCACATCTGGGCCCAGACAAGATGTGCCAAATGTAGGGTTGTGCTGAGGATTAAAGTTACAGATTCTTGTGTTAAGAATAGTGTTCAGAAGCAGAGTTGTAGTAGAGTTGGGGCAAGGCAGATCAATGCTCTTACTGAGGAGGCATTTCATCATTTATGGACTTTTCATTATTTACTGAAGCTATATGGAAGTAGACAGGGTTAGGGAGAGATTGGAGCTTTCCATTTTGGGGTTGATCTAAACAGTACTGCCAGAGTGAGGATAGGGCAAGTGGTATTCATTGTTTGGGAAAAACTTTGAGTATTTCCCTTAGTCCAACCCAAAGAAGAGTTTGTCTTATCTATGCTAATATTATGCCCTCTTCAGATTAAATCTGAGCATCTATGGCCAAAGAATTTTTGTGTAATTGCCATAACTTTATTAAAAAAGGCAATAGCAGGTTAAACTGAGAAATAGTATATGCTATTATATGCCTGTTTTCATATCTAGGATCTTCCAGAGCTTTGTAATCAGACAAATGTGTTTTGAATGAAAAAAAGAAAAAAAAAAGGGGGAGGGAAAAAAAAAAAGAACAGCTTTGATTTAAGGTACAGAATTGTTAATATTCCTTCCCTTCTTTCTTCTCTGCCAGATAAAACTCCCACCACTTCGGTGTTGCCATGCAATAAATTTTGTTTTGTTGGGGTTTTTTTCTCCTTTTACTGGTGATTCATTGAGATTAAGCATTTGTTAAATTGCATTTTTTTAAATTTCTGTTTATTATTTTTCTATGGTTGGTATTCTGAGAGCTGCTTGAAAAAGTCCACACACTTTTCCACCAGGCTAACCCTAACTCAGATTTTCAAGGATTAATTTTATTTAAAGAAATACAAGTTTAAAAAATCTTGCAAAGTGACTTTTTTTTTTTTTCTGTAGAAAACAGACAAATGGAGGTATTTGCTATTGAGCTTGGATGAATACTGGGGAAAATTACCATGCAATGTTCCTCTCCTCCACTCAATTCCAAAGCATTTTCTTGTTCCTGTGCTCTCATCAGGAAAGACTTTTTTTTTTATAATTGCTGTCTTGGATAGAGTTTTTTAAATTTGTTCTTTCATTCCCCTTCTTCCGCATGCCTGCACCCGAACAACCCCACCCTACAAAACTTAATTTGCTTAATTGAGGTAAGGAGTAGGCGTATGGTGGACTCAAACAGCTGTACTGAAAGAGGGATCAAAGGAGGATGGCTAGCGTAAATGGAGTGCTGGATTATAGTCATTGTGGGTTAGGGTAGAAGAACATAAATCCAGATATTATGAGGGCAGGAAGGTTTGAGATGAGGAGGACTTTCCATTTGTTAGACCATTGCCAGGGTCCAGGTAGTACGAAAGTATTACTGCCGGGTCCTGCACTTAAGTCACAACAACCCCATGCAATGCTACAGGCTTGGGGAAGAGTGGCTGGAAAGCTGCCCGGCGGAAAAGGACCTGGGGGTGTTGGTCAACAGCCAGCTGAATACGAGCCAGTAGTGTGCCCAAGTGGCCAAGAAGGCCAACAGCATCCTGGCTTGTATCAGAAATAATGTGGCCAGCAAGACTAGGAATGTGATCGTCTCCCTGTACTTGGCACTGGTGAGGCTGCACCTCAAGTACTGTGTTCAATTTTGGGCCTCTAGTACAAGAAGGACATTGAGGTGCTGGAGCACGTCCAGAGAAGGGCAACGAAGCTGGTGAAAGGTCTGGAGAACAGGTCCTGTGAGGAGTGGCTGAGGGAACTGGGGTTGTTTAGCCTGGAGAAAAGGAGGCTGAGGGGAGACCTTATTGCTCTCTAAAACTACCTGAAAGGAGGTTGTAGCGAGGTGGGTGTTGGTCTCTTCTCCCAAGTAATGGACTTAATGATTTTAAAGGCCCTTTCCAACATAAATGATTCTATTATTCTATGATAAAGCTTATTCTCCCTGTTGGCTATTCTTGACATCACCTTTATCCTTTGGACCTCACTGACTCTACAGGAGTAAAGCATTTACAAGCTGATTGGGCCTAACAGTCACAGTAATGTGGTTACCTCATTTATTCTAGGTTAAAAGTGCAATTGGGGGAAGTCGTCACCTGATATTGGATATACTTGTTGGTGTATCAATGTCCTTGAATGCATTTGGATATAGAAAACTTTCTGACATCCTTGCTGCAATGAATTGGTAATAGCTGAAGTTGTACTTTCTTGCAGTCTAAATCCAGCTGTGTGTTCTGCTCTCAGACATTTAACCGAGTCTAAAAATTTGATAATTTAATATTCTGTACATAATTTCTTCTGAACACCACTGCTAGTATGATTGTCATATCATAACTGAGGTGGATGTATTTGATATTCTCAGATACTCACTGGTTGTTGATTAGGGCTTTTATATCACACAGACTACAGAATAGGTTCTGATGGCCTTTCCTTGTTGGGAGGTCACGTAACCTTTCAGTTTAATAACACCATTTGGGTATACGGAATAAGAGAAAAATCAATTTCTGAGGTATTGATTGGAACAAAATTCAAAAGGTCAAGTATAATGCTTGATCTTGAAGTCTCTGGCTTAATACTCTATTCTGCTAGGTATTAAGTATTAGGCTTGGCTGCCCATTGTGGATCAGGATCACAAAATAGAAAATGAGATGCTGTTATAGGCAAGAGTAGCTGGCGCTCTGCATTTAGGACCGCTGAACGGAGAGTGTTCAGGGATGAAAGGGTTCTAGATGTATCACTTAATTTTAAATTAAAATACAAATTCTGTGTAGGTCTTTAATGCCTAAATTATTGGCTGGAGCAGCCACAGTGGACAGTATACAGAAAGGGTTAATCCAGCCCTAGGAGTTTATTATCTCACTGAGAAAAGACATGACAAGTGTTACCAAAGACCGGAAGAGTGGAAGATGGGTAGTTCTTTTCAGATCTGTGCATAGGCTTTCTGTATAGCTTGATGGTTTGACATCATTGACCTATATTGAATTCATTGGAAAGCTGAGATTAATTGGGTCATTATTTAACTAATGCTATGAAGCTATCACAACAGACAGAAAGTACATACAGTAGCTTCACTGCTGTTAGAATTGTAATGCTTCAGTTTCATAGTGTTTTATACACTGATAAATCAGGGTAATCTACCAGCTTTACCTGAAGGGTGGACCTTAGCACAGATAGGAAACACATGTTAGACAACAGACAGATAGAGAATCACAGAGAAAGAGGAAAATCTGACTGTACTTTGGTTTTCAGTCTTAGTACATTTACATCTTTAACACAAACTATTGTTGTCCACATACAGTGATGAAAGATTCGTGAGAGATTTCTTTGAATTTGCTAAATACTTAGTAGTGTTGTTATTACTGCTTCTCTTTTCAGAGTTATAACTGTGTTTATGGAATGAAAATGCACATTTCTTTCTCCATCCTCACTGTTTCACTTAATGATAGTATGTAAGAGTGTTAACCTATTTCCTTTATTGGGTATAGACTGCACACCTTTAGAAGGTCTCTCATAGTTGTCCTACCCAACATCACATTTGTTTTCTTCCCCAGTAGTTAGGCTTATGTGAAAAGACAACTTGGGAGACGGAAAGGCACGGTGAGTCTTTCTGCATAAAACAATTAAACATAACAAAAAGAGAGGAGGAAGAGAGTAAACAGGCTCCAGCAAGATACATTGTGTGGATGGAGTGTAACATAGGCTGACGGTATTTGGCATTGCATGGAGTGAGTTAAGCTTCAGTCCTGAATCTTTAAAATTGTGTTTATCTTGCAGCAAGAAAAGGTCTCTTTTTAAGTGAAGTTAAAATTATTCAATGGGAATGAAACTTTTATGGCAAAAATTGTTCCCTGAGGAAGAATGGAGTTATAGGAACATAGAGACTTGCCTGCCAGTCTGGTCTCAGTGGGAATGACACCTTGTAGAAACAGCATTTGTTCATTCCTGAGTGTGTATTAAAGTGATTTCTGTGGACGCTTGTGGTGATGCAACTCTCAGACGGCAGCCAAATTCTCTCCCACAGTGGAAGGTATTTGAATTGAAATAATTAGAAAAGTTCTGTTAGGAAGATGTTACTTGCAGAGTTTTGCTATTCCAGCAAAAGGTAATTCATTCCTCAGGACTATAGGAAGGTATTTACCTTAAAATCAATTGGCAAACTGGATTTAACTAACTCCTAATAAATGTGGAATTAATAAAAACTAATGCATATAAAGAATAGTCTTTTTTATACTCATTGCATTAGCACTGTTAAATGACATTGACTTTTAAAATGTATAATGTTGGAAAATGCATACATTCCCTGAGGTTGCAAGCAGCTTAACATTATTGCAAAATTTGATAGTCTGATAACAATACAAGAAATCAGAAGTTTTATTGTTTTGTTTAGATTCTGAAAATCAGAGACAAAGAGCAAGATAACCGTGTTCATAGATTTTATTGGTAAATTTTTCATCTGCATAAATGTGACTCAGTTAATGACAGCCAAATGGTTTGATGCTGAAGTGAGGGATGCTTTAGAAAAGTCTCTTTACTGAGAGGTTTATTTTTCTTTCAAGGAAGATGGTATAAATATAAATCATATTAACCTACAGATGGTAAAAAATTACAGCTTTAAATGCCACTAGTGCTAGCAAAATTCTTAAGGTTGGTTGACCTGAATATAAGCAGCAGCCATCACCTCTGGCATGCTTGTGGCTGCTGCTGAGGTGACATACTGAAATCAGTGATGAGGTACAATTTTTAATCCACAGTGTGCTTATGGGGCTGGACAAATACTCTTTCCCTGAAGGTATACTGCATTTGCAGTATTTAAGGAGCTAATTAGGGGAAGGAGGTATGCCGAGCTTCATGCTTCCACTGTTTTAAAATCCCAACTCCTTCTACAACTGGTAAATACCAGAGTAGGCAGAACTATATGGTTTGTGTTGAGCAGACTTCTCTGTTAAATTAATACTGGGTTAATGCCTTTGCCTTTAGATAGGCTGTAAATGAAATTAAAATAATTATGTTTCTTCTGCTTTGGTAGAAATGCATTTTGGTTTACTGGTTTGTCAAATTACCATTGATTAAATAACTGAGCCATATGATTTCCACTGAAAGCCAGAGAAATAGAACTTTGTATTTTATATCTTCCATATAAGCTCAGATGATCGGAGAAATTTATGTCACTTCAGTGAACTGCTTTCCTTAAATCCTCTGTGGGCCAGAGGGCATTAATTGTGATCCTTCAGTTAGCCATCCCACAGCAGCTCTCAAATGCTTATTCCACACTCAGGGCCAAATTCAGTTTTTAGTAGAAATAGTTGCAGTTCTGTGCACTGTAGAAGAGTTTAATCAGGTTTAGGATGCCAGATTTAAAGTCTCTATTCCTCAGTCATTTTCCTAGATGTTTTAACTGTATCCAAGTCTATCATTGTGTTGTCTGGAAACTTTGTTTTAAAGTAGCAATAATTTTTTTGAATGCCTGATTCTCACCATAGGGGCTGGAAATGAAATTATAGGAAAAAAACGAGAGTTTATGAGACATTTCTAACAACCGAACTATATTTCATAGGAATAAACTTGTAATTGCAGTCTGTAAAGTATGAAAATATTAGCTTCAGTGTTTAGCATTAGGTTTGATGAGCAAATAAACATACAAATGTTGCAACTCTGCAGAATTGTCATCCCAGAGTCAAAACTTGAAATGTAAGTTGTGGGAATGTTACTAGTAGTTTGAGCTGAGATGCTGAACTTCAGAAACAGGCTGTAAAAATATAAGATGTTCTTCGTAAGGAGGCTTAGGTTTCTGCATTTCAAAAGTAATTATACTTCACAATTACTTGATTTTAATTTTTTGCACAATCAGACATAAGTGTGAGACAACATATACACGTGATGACTAAAATTAATTTTATAGAAATGAACACATTCTCAAGTGAAGTCAGATCCTTGGAATATCGGTTACGAGAGGCAGCAACAAAAGCAAAAGCATTTGTACCTCTAGATGCCCCTAGTAGGCATGTGACACTGTCTCAAAATTGAGAGTGAAGTGTTTTGGAGTGAAAAGACAGCATCTGGGCTTGTGGATTTGTGAGCTGAGAACCACAGAGGACTGAAAACACCAACATGAGGGATCCAAACTCTGAGGGAAGAGAACTGAGAAGTGAAGGCTGTAGGTCAGGATGGATTGGGAGACAGGGTGGGAAATGAAGGGATTATTTGTGGGCAACGTTTACTTGGCATTTGGAAAGGCGGACGTGTAAAGATGACTGCCCCATAGGACAGCTGGGTGTCTATCCTTCCTCCTCTATTCCCTATAGCACAGGACTGCTGAATATGTCCTTCCTTTTCTGTTCATAGCCCTCCCAGGGCTGTTTTCTACCCTCTCACAATTCCCAGATCTCAGTTTTGATTATAGTGTAAATATCTGTTAAGGCAAATATTAGCTATGTTAAGAACTTTGCTTTATCAGGAAATGCATTAAGCAGGCATATAAAACGACATGTGTATCTGCTGATATGCAGGTGATATGCATTTGTGTTTTCAAAAACATTTAGATTCATAGTTAAGTATTTGGGCTATTTACTCATGAAAAAAAAAAAAAAATCACATTTTTGAGGTGTGTGTTTCACACACATTTTGTATTTGCCCTGACCAGGCGGCCAAGGAAAATGTCATTTTCAGAGTGTTTGGCATAATATGGTTGGTCTGATGACAAAATCATTAGCACTGATATATTTTTGTCTTCATTGCCATTCAAAACACTGAGGAATTCTGATGTGTAAGACAGTATATTTGTTACTGGACTAAGACATACTTCATTCTAAGTGGTGTTTAGAAACACATGTGCTTTCTGCTGATACTCATATTTTGTATTAAGTCATGTGGCAAAGATTGAAGATGGTAGTGGTATGTACAGTGAATACTCTTACAATGGCATACGCATTTCATGATCTGTGAAACAAAGAGGATAACCTCTACAAAGTTTATTTTGGTGAACAAGAGTTGGAAGAATAAGAATAAATGTGTAATTTCTTTAGTAACTGGCAGACCTGTTGGAAATACTCTATTTCTCTGGCTTCATTTACTGTGGGCTATTTCTTTTAATGTATATTTTAGTTAGTATACTATGTTATTGTTTAGTCCTTCATAATAGAGGAGGAGACTTTTGTAGGAATCTTTAGTATTTCAATATGAAATTTTCAAAGCAGTGCAGGTGATTTAGAAACACAACTTATGGAATGTGATGACATATCTAGTAGCTAAGGCTCATCATGGAGTTTATTTGGTTAACTCAAATAGTATGGGATCAGTCCCCCCTTCTCTTGTATTTTAATCATCTGACAATGTATGTGATATCTCAAACAAACAAAACCAACAAAAAGGAATTTTTAGCTTGTACAGCTGTACACTGCATTTAAATGAGGGATGACTCTTGACTTTACTGAAGCAAGTAGTTAAATCAGAGACCTAGATAAATGTTGGAAGTACAAAGCCATTGTGAATCCAGTCTCCAAAGCACAGAGTTTCCGTATGCATAGACAATGAATCTGTAAGTGTGGGGTGAGTGAGGTAGGTGCAACACACAGAGGAGTGACTGCAGGAGTGGAGTCTGTGGGCGCACGCTTAAGAAGGAGACATCTGAGTTCTGGTTCCATCTTAATGAATTTTTTGGCTTTTCACCTCAAGACTGATGAGAGTCCTGTGAACAGGGACCAGGTGGTCTACTGAAGTCTGTCGATAGTGTGCTCTGGCCCCATGGCACCTGCATTGTCACCCTCCTTCAGTGTGAGGGACAAAACACCTCCCTACCTAACCTATTCTGTAGTTTGGTAGTCAGGCCTGGAAGCGAGAGTTATGAGCTGAAACTATGTCAGGCTAGGTTGTGTGATATCCTGAGACAGGTAGCAATCTCTGGAGTGAGGAGGGAAATGAGATACACTCTGTTACTTTCTGCTAGCTACCTCCTGGTAGCTGTTCTTTTTGTGTATCATGTTTGTGAATTGCCCTCTGGGAACTAGCTGTCTCTCCCTACTGATTATATAGGGAATGTAGAGTGCTGTCACTGGATGGCATCTAATTTTGTGCATTGAAGTTACCTGGAGAAATTCATGTGGGTGTCTGGATCCAGTCTGAAATTTCCCATCTGCAGTCCAGAATGGAATACTGTATTTAGGGATGAATTTGGTTATCCCTCCACTCAGTAGAAATTATTTGGTTAAACCCTCTAGCTGTTTTAAAAACTAGTTTGAAAATGCTGAAAATTTAAGGGGATTAACAAGATATACATGGAATTTGGGACAACCATTTAGAAGCAGCTTCTGCTGTTTGGTGTATCAGTGAAACATCAGTGTCAGCAGTAGGTAGCATGTTTTTCAGCAGATAGTTTCTAGTAGTCCACTTTTCTCTCAGATATTAGTATTGAGACGTGGTTAGAAATTGCAGGAGATATATATGCCATTGTCTTTTTGCTTCTCATGGTAGGTGGCATCTTGAAGGGAAAGAGGAGAAGAGAAGCTTCTTTGAAATAGCTACAGTAGGTAGAAAACATTAGCTGTGGAGCTGGTTCTGGCTGATTTCTGTTTGCCTCATGTTGGGGGGGAGTAAAGGAGTCAGAATGATGAGACAGACTTCAAGCAATTTAGTAGTCACCATCCCTCAATCATTGGCATTCCCCCAATTGGACCTGGAGGGGTGAAGAGAAGGGGAGACCACCAAAGATGGGCAGTTTTCTGAGCATGGGAGTTGGCCAAACTCTTTGTCACAAAAGAATTATCTAGCTAAAGTAGCATTTACTTTGTGAATTGTTCATGAACAGGCATTCCTCTTCACTTATATATTATTCACAAATGTTGAAATATTTTGTGAACAAATATTAGCCCATGGGCATAAACTGTTTGCTTGAATTATTTTCAATTTATTGTTCATGGTGTGCAGTTGGTCACCTAGGTCACAGAGTATGGTTTCTGCTTTCAGATTCAATGACTAAAGAGTAATGAATTGTGCGTAGCTTGCAGATAGACACATTTTTATTCACTGCAGCTGTGGATTTGTAGTAAGAGGTGGATACCACCTCTGGCTTAAAAAGTCCCTTATGCTGTGGAGTGCAAATAGGTAGGAGCACATAATTTATAAAGTATTGGTGTGTATTTTTGTGTGTGTCCTACATACTTTCCCTAACCGTTCCTGGTTGATCGCTGTCAGAGATAGGATACTGAGCAGTGGGGACCTGTGGTCTGATATCTTAGACATGTTCTTGTATTTATATCAAATCCCAAACGCTTGTGTATATACCTTTTTTGATGTGGTTGGGTTTAATGTAACACTAAATTAACTGGGACTGATCTTTTGGGGACCATCTGAAAAAGCTTTGCACATGAGCACAAACATCATACATGAGGTCATTTTTACAGAGTTGCTTTTGTATTAAGTAGATCTTTCTGCTGAACTACGGCAAAGATTATTTTTGCCTACTTTACCATAATAAACTAAGTGAATGGTTCTTATTGGACATGTACCGTACTCTTAAAAGAGAGAAAGTCATATGAAAATTCAGTGAATTGGAAGTCTGGGAAACAGGAAGTAATAAAAATATTTTGTATTTTTAAATGATTTTTCAGTATAGTTTGGAGTAGCTGAACAGGATGAATGAAACTTAGTAACAACAACATACTAAAGGTTTGATATCTGTTCATTTGAATCTTTCCTTTCATATTTGTTGTTTAAGACCATTCTTTCCTCGTCAAAGGCTTCTGCACACCAGTCTATTCCCACACTTCATCATAAATGCAGTATATGTCCTATACAGAAATGGTAAACTTCTTTGCATGGCATTACATTTTCTTGTGTTGTTGAAAATTGAGAGGAAAAAGGGGGCAAAAGGTAGTAAAAATACAATGTCATTTTAATGGTACATTAACATTGTTTATTCATATGTATTATAAATAATTGGTTACTGTATAAAGTAATTTAAGTAATTTTTATATGCTACTATTTACATTTTATGGTATACTCCTGCAGGCAGTGTCATTAACACAACTCTAGCTACATTACTGAGCAATGTGAAGCCCTATTTTACTGGTTATGTCATCCGTAAGAAGTCTCTCTCAAAAACAATTTTTCCCCATCTTGAAATTTTGTTTGAGCTTGAGATTAAAAATATACGTATATAGATTAGTGTGAGTGCTAAAACAATCCTGCATGCATTGTTTCAGTTAAAAAGAATCTATATTCCAAAATAAAACCAAGGAAAACCTAAAAACAAGGAGAAAAGTCTTATTTACATCGTCAGAGCAGGAAATGACACGAGCTCATTAGTCTCTGCTTAAATTAAGTCTGTCCTATTGGCTTCCAGTGCTGGTTTCACTTGGTAGTGGGAGAAAGTGAGACCAGTAGGAGAGCTCTCTTACTTGTTGCTGTGCAAAGATTTACTGCACTCAAAAGCCCTCTGCTATGCTACTGCTTATTTGATTGGACTTCTTCATACTTAAAATTGGAAACTTATTTAATGTGTTTTCCTGGCTCAGGGCTTTTATAAAATACAGCAGGGTGGGGGAGGGAGAGAGGGAGAGGGGAAGAGAGGGTGCTCAGGATACTCTTTGCAGTGTCACCTAACTTTAGTGGCTTTCGCAGATACAGGACTTCTATAACCTGATATCCTACTTAATTCTCACCTCTAATTGCACTGCGAAGGTGTTTCTGAAACCCTTTGCAGCATGCAAAAATGACAGCGGTGCATCTAGAATGACTTCAAAGGGGAAGTTCATCAGATGCCTTCAAGAAGCTTTTTGGGTGACAAGAAACTTCTGCTGCGTTCTCTTTGAAGTCATCAACGGGATCAGACTCACCAAATTTGGAGGGCTCAGTCTGCTTCCTCACAGGGGGTATGCAGGGGCTGGGGCTACTCTTGTGGTCACTGCATATCTCCCAGATGAGGGGTGAAGGCGGAACAATAAACTTTGATTGTGTTTATTGACATGTGACTATCTTAAGGCAGTGGAATGGCCCCAAACTAGGTGCAATGAGATTTTTTGCAGTCATTGTGATGAAAGGATGCAGGTTCTGCATCCTCCCCTTCCCCTTCTGGAGGGGAAAACCCTACATAAAAGACCTTCAGTGTGGGCTCTGGCTCTTAAAAGATATACAAAGATTGTGAACAGGGAATTAGTAATCCAAGGAATTCAGGGACAAAGAAGGCTTGGGGAGGAAATGAAAACAGAGAATCGTGATTTCATAGCAGATGAAATGAAGGTAGCAAAAGAGAGGCCATGCTAAATGTAATCAGGCCTTGATTCCCTGTGGGGGATGACAGAATAGGCAACGCTACGGGACTGTGCGCCAGTTACATTCATAGCCAAAGTATGCATACAGCTGTTGTTTTGAGATAGCATTTCTCTGTAATGTGCCATTTTGTTTTATTCCTGTGAGTGGTGAAGCGATAGCTAGTTTATTTGAAATCCATCAATGTAAAATGTATTGTAAACAAAAGCTGCACATGCTATCATGTTATACTTCTCCCCATTTTTATAGTCTCTCTGCATAAATATATAGCCCCTCCTTCAGATTGTTCAGTTGAGGGGCTGTACATGAGTGACTTGTGGAGTACACGGGGCTCTTGCTCTGAATAATAAGCAAAATTAACTTAATTGTGTAGAAAAAACATGTTATTTATGCTGGTTTAGAATGAAGCAGCTCAGGTCTTAAGGGAAATGTACTGTTGTATCTTGTTGGATACAAACAGAAATGTATGTGCTGCTAGTGCAGTTTTCGGCTGCTCCCTGAGCACTGAGCTGTCTGTCTTCAAGCATCCTCAGTTGAGGAAATGACTTTTGCTCACCTGTATTCTTGCAGCTATTGTTGGGGACGCAATTGGAGATGTTCTCTCTAAGAAGATTAGTCCATCACTAGGGCAGTCAGGTCCTTGTTCTCTTTCAAAGACTTCATATTTGAAACAGCCAAAAAGCCAAACTTAGGATAGGCAAAGAACACTTTTAAACCAGGAATTTAATCTTTAAAAATCAGAATATAAGCATTAGGCTGATTCTGAGGAGTAGGGTAAATAACTTGCCATAATTTTATCATATATTTTCACTCCATGTTTTTAATTGTAATTAAAGTCCAAGCTCTTGAGCTTATTCTGCTGGAAAAAAATAACAAAAGGAGCAGTGAAAACCAAGGAGATTAGAATATCAGTGTATTTGCATACACAGTGGCACAGTTTCTCTCTTTCATACCTTGGATTGGTTAAATCTAACCATCTAGGCCAGCTGCTCTACGTTAAGCTACACCAATCAGGGTAATATCTATAGGAAATACTATAAGATATATTGTGGAGAATTTAGCTATAACCACAAAAAAGAGAATGAGTGTTAAATTAGTTCTTTGAATTAAATTATACCAAACCTCCCCCAGTTTTTTGCAAGTATAACAGTGAAATGTTATTAAGATTCACACATCTAATTGATATCTGTATATTGCTAGCATTTCTTGTTTAGACTTGGTCTAGTGCATAATACAGGCTTTTATTTGGCTACAAAAAAAATGCTCGTTTCTCTAAACTAATGACAGGCAGTAAGGGAGATTTAAAGCAAATGGATTTATGATAGGAAATAAAATTAGAATTAGCTTTGTGAGCAGAATTTAAGGGCTGTACAAAGCATCAACCTCTGTCCTGTTTACTCATCTTTGGCTTTTTATCAGGTAAGCATTATTTGCTGCTTTCACTGAATTAATATTTGCTTTCAGTTGCCATATTCTTTCTTGGCTAGTGTTACAGATTGTACCTGTAGTTTAATTATTATGAAACTTAGAGATAATTTAATATATTTGTCTCTGTCAACGAATATACAGCCACAAGGGAAGGTTTTATCTGTAAATGTGCTGGATTTGGCTGGGATACATAGCCTCAAACTAAATACTGTGAAGAAAATTAACTCTATCCCAGCCAAAACCAGCACAGTAGATCTGAGAGAGGGGGGTTTTTGTACAGAAATCTGTCTTGGAAACCAGTGTTAAAAAACCCCAAAGTACAGTACCTGCCCTGGTTCCTGGAGCAGCACCGCCCCCTCCTCCCCCTGCCCCCATGCTCACCAGGCTGTTCCTCACATTTTTTCCTTAGTCCTCTCGTTCTGGTGGTTTTTCCCTTTATGAAGTCTCTTTCCCCAGGGCAGCACCAGTGTGGCTGAGGGCCTCAGCTATGTCTGGCTGCAGTGCTCCAGAACCTTCTGGAACCTTCCGGAACTGGCCGGAACCGGCTGTGCCCAGCACAAGGCAGCCCCAGCCTCCTCTCTCAGAGACCTCTCAGCCCTGCTGCCAGCACCAGCACATGGGAAAGCTTTTCATCTTTTGAAATTAAAAGAGCATATTTTACTTTGCATAACTGACCAGATGGAGAGCTAGGCTGAGGTAAGCAGTGTGGAAGGAGGGAGGCATCAGCTTGTTCGGCTCAACAGTCACCTCCTGTTACGTATCTGTAGATATCCAGCTCCCTCTTGTGCAGCGCACGGGTTTTCTCTTCTCTTATTATTGTGAGGGAGATGCATAGGTCTTCTATGGAATCCCAGCTATAGTTCCAGTTATTAAGTGCACTGGAAGGAAAATAAAATGTTAGGCTTTTTTTGTGTTCTAACTTCAAACCTCTCCATGTCGTTGTAGTGCAATGACCTCTTCCCATTTGGCTTGAACTGTTGAAAAAGAATATGTTGGTATAATTTTTACAAAGGAAAAATATGGATTTTTCAGTAACATTTCTCTAAGAAAGCCCTTTTCATTTGAAAATCATTTAAGCAGGAAATTGCAGTTTTCATTTTGTTTTCATTTTAGAAGTACTTTTGAATTGGAAAAAAAAAAAACCTCCAAAAAAAATTGTAATCTAAATTGAATGTATATTTCTGAAAAGTATATATTTTTTTGAAAATAGGTGTTTTAGTTTAAAAATAGTTCAAACTTTCCTGTGAAAAAATGTTCATATTCAGTTCTGCTTCCATTTAAACAAGTGATACTGTTCCTGCTGTCTTCAGTGGATGCAGCATTGTTTTCTACTATTTTCTATCAAATTTTTGAAATATTTTTTGTATGTTTTGTACATTTTTATCCAGATTTGCTGATAGCTAAACAATTTCAGGTGTTTTAATTTAGTGCCTAGGGAAGCTATAAAAAGTTTGCTTGACTCAGAGGACACGCTTTTTATGTTTCTTTGCAAAAAGGAAATACAGAAAATATTGAAGCCTTTAATTTAAAATTATTCAGTGAAAGTAATTTTTATAATGACATCATCAAATCCATCTAAAACTAAATGGACCTCTGCTTTTTTGGACACAGAGTGGAACTCATGTTGCTTAATTTTCACTATCTCCAGTGTAGTGATCTACATCTAACCTTCCCATCGTAGTGCTAGGAGGCTGAGTCAGTATAGTCAATGGACTCTACAGTCTGATCAAATATAAATGACAAATTTAGGTTGAGTTTAATTCCATTGTCTGTGTTGATTCTGTCTCCACTGGCACAGTGAGAGTTTAAAGCAACTCATTCAGGTGTAGATATCAATACTGTAGATACCAAAAGTGAGATGATTTAAACTGAGCAAGAAAGGTGATTTTTCTGTGTTGTCATGTGTGACTTTTCTCGTTGTTGCATTGCCAGGTGTTGATGATTCAATAGACCCAGATATTAAAACGAGATGACTTGAAATTTAAAGTAGCAAACATTTGATACACTAGTGTCTTTCAGATATTGACCAACAATAACTAGAAAATAGATCAGTACTTTTAATTTAATTTATTAATTTATATTGTTAAAGATCAATGAGCTTCATCAAAATACAAGAGGTTGGAATAGAATTTGGAAGATAACTAACTTTTAAGATCAGAAGCATAAATTCCTATACATATACTTCATCCCTTCAGCCCACCAGCTGTTAAATGCTATATTGTCAACATAATGCAAACAGTAAATTCTGAGGTCTCATAAACTAGCTGGAAAGTAGATGTGAGTTGTTGAGCCTATCCTAAACAAGATAATTTGTTTTAGAAAGATGAATTTGCAGTTCTGAATGTGATGTTAGATGTCCAGCAACATTTATTCCCCTTCTATTTTACATTCTGTGCAGCTTTTAAGCCATTCAAAGGGAATTGATATTTCTAAGATCTATGACCGTACCAGTCAGCTAGGCCCATTTGGGCGTAAATTGCGAACTCTACACAAATCATTTTAAAATAAAAAGAAAGCAGATAAATTTAAGTTTTGTGGTGGTCAAGTGCAAAATTGTGAAAGCTTGGGGTTTTTCATTTCATCCAAATTGGAATGACTATGAACCTAATCAAAATACTCTGTGGAGGAAAATGAATACCAAGTTAGAAACAGAACAAATAAAAGAAATAAATAACCACTGTGTAGCACTATAAGATTTGTGGCCTAAAGGCTGAGAAAATTAAAGGGAATTTGGCTGTAATAAAGGTACTGTATCATGGTGAAGTGTAATGCAATTGTAATGTTAAGTCCATTTTGTAGGAACAATAAAAAAAGACCTTAAAAAGGATTTTTTTAAAAAAACCTTATCCCATGTGACATTGCAAGTAAACCGTACAAATATGTTCATTCTTAATAATTACTTACTTTAAGCAAATCTACTTGACACACACACCAGTAAATTCCCATTAGGCATATATCAATACTAAATTAGGCCTTGTATTTCCTGGCAATCTGAACAGCTTGAAGGTGCTTGTTTTTATATTTTATTTGTATAGCTATTGCTTCTAAAGTAATTGATTCCTGGTTTCCGAGAATTTTTATTATGTTTTTTTCATGCTGAAGCCAGTCAAAATCTTGTCCAGAGATATTTCTCTGTACTTAGCAAATAATTGTGTTCCTGTAATGGTGATAAACAGTATTTCATGTGCATGTCTCATAAATAGAATACAGAAGCAAAGTATGAATAGTATCAAGACTCTGCCTTTCACATTATATGATACTCTACATTATAGGATTGTCCTGCTGAGTTATTAAGAAAGGCTTGGCTGGTCATAAAGATTTCACAACTGCAAAGTACACTTTGTAAACTGGATAATACTAACAGCCTTTTAGTCCAGAGTATTTATCATGACTAAATGCGTTAAAAGTTGGCCTATTACCTCCATGATTGTAGTCTTCTGTGGCAAAGCTACTCCGTGGAATAGCAAAGCCAGAGAGGCATGTGGGATGAAAGGCAATCCCAGTTGTCAGGCCTGTAAAGCAGCTGCAGATGCTTCTTCTACAGTCTTGATATGACAGCAGGTTATACAGCCTCAATATTCAGCTTCTTCACTGGAAAATGAAGACACAACAGTCCTTTGGCTCCATTTCTGGATCCATGTGGCCCCTCCTGACTTCTGACATGTAGTAAGCCACGACATTCTGGAGTTGCAAACCCCAGTTTTGGTCTCAGCATAATGGAATTACACTTTTTTTCCTGCCAGGTGATCTGTAGTGGGAGAGGAGATGTCATTGTACTGAATGTCCCACCTGATGAAATGTTTTCAATTAGAGGAGGCATTGACTTGACAATACAGTTAATAAACTTTTTACTGCCCAGCTTTTTTGTAGATGTAGCTTGAATCCTCAAATTATTAGTGACCAAAAAGTGCCTACTCTCTGAAGGCTCAACATTGGTGCACGTACAGCAATGATCATAGTTTGGACTATTCAAAAGATTGATTCATAAATCTATCAAAATCTGGATGGATTAGCTGTTGTGGTAGCTAGTGGATATGTACAAGTGGCTGCCTCCTCAGTCCTGGGTTGGATGTTTCTGTCACCTTTTAGACTTCGTATGATTCTATACTTAACGCATCCTGCGTTAACACTTCTTACCAGTCTCTCTAAGCCACAAAGTACTTCTCTGTTCTCTTTCTGTCCTCAGACAGCTTTTGTATTGATGGTATATTTCAGGGGTACCATTGACTTCTAAACCCTGTAAGAGCTGAAGAGCTTTAAATCTTCATGACATTGTTCTCTTTTTCCTAACAGACTCCCCTCCAACGATGCATTTGTTATCTGTGAGTGCTATGTGCGGTGGTTCTGCAGGGTGGTGCTAGGGCAGCCTTCTGGGTACAGATCCAGAGCCTGGGAGGCTAATACACCTCCCCTGTGCCATTGCTACTGTGTAGGGAGAGGTTGCAGGGACAGCGAGACAGTTTGTCCTTTGTTGTGCATCCTTCCTCTTTTTGGAGAGACAGATCTCAGCATACACACATTTTCACAATGGAGATTCACCACTGCTCTGTAGAAGCACCTGAGGATATAAGTGGTAAGGAAAAGAGTTTCTGAGGTTAAGTTGTATGTCCCTGGAAAATAGGAGGAAAACTTAAACTTAAAAACATACAGCAGTGTTTGGTCTGCTGAAAAAAGGCTATATCAACTGCAGTCAGAAGGGTAGTGCTTGCTTTTATTTACTGGCATCCTTGTTTATTATCTTAACCCCTAATGTGAGAGAAGAAGAAATCATGAATGATAGCTGGCTGTGCTTTGACCTGCCTTTTGACTGTTTCATAGCTAAACGAAGAGCTATTCATCCAAAACACTCTGAGCTGTCACTTTAGAGATCTTAAATAAGATTTATCCATCCCCAAATCCATGGAACAAAACAATAACAGAAAGTGATTTTCACTACTGCTTGTTTAATGATGACCAAGACAGACAAGGATGGCACTGCTCATACAGTTATGTGATGTACACTATTCTGAAGACATTGAAACAACTTGCAGGGACTCATTCATCTTGGAAGTGATAAATTTAAGCTTTTGCTGTAATATTTGTGTCTTAGTTTGTAATGTGCAGCAGTACTCCAGCCAACTCAGATTCTTTCTATAGCCCCAACTCCATAACATTTGCAGATTATGCTTCTGGAATTTATAGGGGTTAGTTCAGGAAAATATATCTGATTTGTGGGTCCTTGTTCGGATGAGTAATTAAAAATTAATTCATTTTTATAATACCACACAGAGCAAGATCCAGGTTAAACTATTCCATTAATTTCTAGTTTGCATGACTGTTCTCCAACAGAGAGTGAATTCTTACCGTAGTTATCCTGCTCTTACTTTCCAGTTGCCTGATAACCATAAGCTGTAAAAAGACATCTCTACAGCTCTGTTTTTGGTTTGGTTTTTTTTTTTTCCCTTTGAAACTTTTTATTACTCCCTGGAAATATGAAAAGTTTGTACTGATTATTGCCCTAGATAGATTTTTGACTGAAAAAACCCAAGGTTGGGATTCCCTTCTTGTTAACCTTGTTTTGAACTCATGGAAGGTACTTCTCCATTACTTATCAAGTCAGACTGGCAAAAGTAGAAGACACTTTTGCTTTTATGAAGGGGGAAACATTATAAGATTAAGACATAACTTTGTAAGCACAAAACCAGGGACATGCACAGGCGAAGTGATCCAGCTTTTGGTAAATTGAGGCTGCCTATTTAGTTTCCCATTTATGCCTCTTCAGTTTAAGATTGTTAGCTGGATAACGGCAGACTTTTATTTGATACTGTATTTCATTTCTTCACAGTAATAAGTTACAGTACCAACTGGTGTCAGTGAATACTGAGTTTGTATGGTGATATCCAGACCTGCACTGGGAGTCTTGTGACAGGAAACAAAGACTGTCGCATTGTCTGCACTGTTGGTTACCCCATATACGCATTCAGTTGTGCTTTCAAGTGTGAGCCCTTGAGTTAAAGGTTGCTTTTTTTTTTTTATTTTCTACCTATGGCTTTGCAATGGCAAAGTAACTTTGCCATTCTATGCCTCAATTGTCACATGGGACAATAAGGGAGGAGTACTTGTTTTCTGTACAAAACATTTTGAGAAAAGCTCAGTGTAAGAGTTAATTATTGCTATTATATTTTACAGTTCTGCAGTGGTACTCATTACAATATCGATATATTACATTAGACTATATTGACATAATAATGAAGTATAAATAGTGATGAGTCAATGTGTGACCCCCAAGTCACAGAAGACCTTTTAGCTATAGATCTGATTCTTTTGCAGGAAGAGTAAAATAAAGCAACAAAGTAGTATATCAGTGGCTGAGCTCACAGTCTCTCTCAGGAGTGTCTCTGTATGCATTTTGTAAGCTGTGGCTTGGTAGTTTTCTATCCTGTGTTCAATGAGAAGTCCAGGGCACTGCTTATTGGGTCTGTCAGATGGTGAGTGTTTAAAATTGTCTCATTTCTGTGTTTAAAAGCATCAGAAGATACAGTTTGAGAAAAGCTACCGTTGATCTCATGTTGCTGAGCATCTAGTTACTATGATTATGCTCATGTTGATTATTTGCTTTGGAGGTTATGAGAGAAGTAGGAGCAAAGTGGATACACTGTGTTTACATAGCCTTTAACTAGAGTGGGTTTTAACAGCAATGTTAAAATTGTATGTGCATCTCCCTCCTTTATTACTGAGATGGCTTTCTGTACAACTGAGCTTACTCTTTTGATTGTAAACATAGCTAAAGTGATCTGCCTTTGTATTAGACTAAGCTGCCTTACATTTTCAGTTGTCATGCCTAGTAAAGCTAGGGCAGTTATGTAGCAGGTGGTATCTGTATTTTTTGTTATCTCTGAACAAGCTTGTGTTGTGTGGATTTGTATCTCAAAGAGGGGTTTCTCTTTGAGTAATAACATGCCACTTACATCCTTAAATTGTTTTCTTATTGTAAAGAATGGCCTAGTCAAAATCAGGCAGTTCATAGAATTGCCTCTGAATATCAAAAGTATCCACATTTTTGGCTTTTTGCCTTTAAAAATACCTTTCTTTTAAACTAATGATACAAAATTGTCTGTAACAGAAATACTCTTGAAAAAGCATTGACATCTTTAAAATGGGATTAGCAATTGTTTTAGAAAATGCAAGGAATTCACGGAGAAATTCAGTTATGAATTCACTTCCTGTGGATTTTAGGTGATTTGGGGCGTTTTTTCCAGCAAACTAATGATTTTTTTTTAAACATTAAATACATATTAAGGAAAGCATTTTACAGGGGAGAGACCATTATATGTACACACATGCTCACCTACATGGATGTATAAAGAGGTAAACTTTACTGAAAGTAAAAAGCATCTGAGTAAAGAATTATAATGGCAATTGTTCTGATTCGGAAGTGCCTTATACATATGTGTTTAACATGGGCAATCTTGCCTCTTTTCATTGGGCTTTTTTAGTTCTTTTCTACTGTCTGTCCATTGAAGTCCATGGAAATGGATCCTGTTGACTTTCTTTCAGACTCTTAAAGCATATGCTCATTTTAAAGGCCCATTTTTATCATGCTTCAGTGAAAAAGATGGAATTATTCATATGATAAAACCTCTCTACTGAATAAAGTTCATAATTAGAGCTATAGTGAAAAATAGTTCTAATCTGGCCAAGTTCTTGTTTCATATTGTCTGGGTAGATTTATGGTTTAGTTAGATACCCAGAAGACTGTTTTTTAAAAAAAATCTTAAGTCCTTCTAGGTTAGATATCATTGTATTCTGAAGTTTTAGCTAGGATAAAAAGCACTATGATATAGCATCATTCTTTTGACATAATTATCTACCTGTTTTAATTCTCATTAAAAAATTACAGTTAAATAACGATTTATAAACTAATGAAGCAAAGGCAGAAGTGGTAGTAGTACCTCTTAAATGAATTCATAGCAGATGAGAATACACTACGCAGGAACAGCAAGAACCACAGTTAGATTTTGTGGATGAAATGTAGCTATTGTAACAAACGCAGTTTTTGCTCTTATATGATCGTGCTGCCCATGTTAAACTTGGATTCCTCTTTGTGTGTGTATGTAGGGATTTTTTTGTTGATCAAATGTTTAATGATCAGAAAACAGCAACGGTGCCCATGTTCGAAAACTTCTAAGTCACACACTGATTGACAGTTTTGTCAAACAAGCCAAATGATAAATGAGAATGAGCAGAAATTGAGTTACTCCTTCACCAGCAACTCTCATTGGCTTCCTCATCGGCAGGTTTCTGTGCTATTGCACCTCCTCTTGAGAAGCCATAAATGAACCCATGTTCACTTCTAAAGAGGTTTCTTATGGGAATAGTCTCCCATTTACATACGGCTGACGCTGTTGAAGACTGCAGCATAACACTCCTGAGGATATATCACAAATTCCTCCCTCCCTTGTTTTTCCTGTATGGAGTTCATGAACAGGCTGGTGTATTTCCTGAATTGCAGTCTGCATCTCTTTGACTCTTCAGCGACTTTGTTGTGTGCCCTTCTCCCAGTAATTTTTTAGGTGTAAAATAAGAAGAAATGCCTCAGATCTTCCTGAATGGCACACTTAACTTAGATCAAAATGTTCCTTTTGGAGAGCTGCTTTATTTAACGTCTTTGTAGAAGCAGCAGAAGTAAAAACATCTGATATGTTAGTGCTCGATTTGGAACAGAGGAATTAAAATAAACAAGAGAAAGAAACTAAAAAGATCAGTTATGAATGAAATCTTTCAAAATTATGTGGAGACTGTGTAAATATACCGTATTAGAGGCCCAGAGCCAATACGTAGTACTTATCAGAGAAGACTTTGAAACAACCGCAGAATGCTAAAGTGGCTGAACAATAATGTGAATGTAAATACAAACAAAATAAAATCCCCGTGACTTTAAACTAAGATCATGCAGCAAAACTTGCAAAAATTGCATGAAAAGAACTCCCTTTCAAGTAGATCAGGTCCAGCAAGTCTTAAGAGAGTCTGTAAGATGAGCCAGAAATGACTGAAATGTTTTCAAGAGTGCTCAGTGAGTTCAAATTCATTCATGTTCATTATGAGAATGATTGGTAGGATTCTTACTCCTACCTTTACAGTGGATATCAGAGATCTTCCTCACAAAGCACTGGTAAAAGAAATCACTGAAAAACTGGCAGAATGAATAGCAATAAATCTTCAAAACCCTGTATTCTTCCTTCTACTAAAGGTGATTGCCAAACTACTGGCTATGGTGTGTAACCATGCTAAAAAGTGCCTCTGTACTAGAGTACTGCTACTGCACTTGCTGTTTCTGCAGTATTTTCCATGTAAACTTCTAGTGCCATATGATAAACAGCATCAAGACAGTAGAGATGTTTATCTGAAGAGTCTTCATGTGAATCTTGTTTGCTGATAAACACAGATATAAAACACTAAACAGGTAAGCTAAATCTACTGCATGATGTTTTATATGACTAGGCACTTTGTCTTTTTTCATGTGGTGTGGTTTCATGTCAAATCCTTATTTACTCTTGCCCTCGTAGACTCCTGTATTACCAAATTGTTGAGACCAAATCTATTAATGCATTTATTGTTGTATCACCATCTCATCTGCTTTCATAGGAAGCTGCTATTATTATTATTATTGTATAGGCTATTGTTATGGTTGTCACATTTTCTTCCTGAGTTCAACAGTCTGGCCCACTGGATTTTGGCATCCTGTCTGCTAAAGCCCAATATTACCCAGTCAAGTTTTCAAGGATCTCAAAGAACCTGCTACATACAGCTTGAATATATAAATGTTCTTTGCTACCAGTTAACATAAAAACACTTGCAGTGTAGCCTGTGAAACCATTTTGATGTATAGTTACAAAGAAATACCTAACTGTGATGTTGAAGCATAAATATTTCAAAGTAAACCTAGTACTTAGGGTACAGTCTTATTCCTACTATTATTATAACATATTTGGTATATCAGTTAAGAAATGCTTTTCAAAGATGTTGCAAGTTGTAGATGTACTGTTTTCTTGCCTAGTCTTCTTTGTTTCCACATCAGTATTATAACCCGTATTTTACAATAGACTAAAGATGAACATTTCATGAAAATCTCACAGCATTAACTACTGTGCAATAAAAGTTGATGAGAACGTTTTTATACCAGTACTCCATTACTGTTAATTATTATTACCTTCATAGCACTTACTTGTTTCCATCAGGGGCCTCATTGTATTTGATTGTGTCTAAACAAATGAGAAGGATTTTCAGAGTTCATAATATATACAGATGAATGTTAGAAAACCAGGATAATAACATAATTAATATGACAGCTGATCCTGTCTTAATAATACAGTATTGGCTCTTTGTTACATAAACTGCAACTACACTTTGTCCATCAGGCTTGATAATACTCATCAGTCAAATTTGCTTGCCATGGTACCATTGAATCTTCAGAAAGGACGGACTGTGGTCCTGCAGACCGAAGCAGGATGGTAATTCCACTTGTATATAAGGTGGCCCTTTCAGAGGTCAGATGTATGTGCATCTCAGTGATGTGTCCTATAATAACACATTCATTAGGATAGCTAATACAGTCCACTCTTTGGCAGTTTGCTGTTGTCTTCCAGCTTGTTTGTTCTGGGTTTACCTGTGCCAGCTTCCAAATTACCTACAGTGTTACATTTGAATTGGGTTTTTTTTTGAGATTGTATCTGTGGCTTGACCCTGCTTTTATTTCCTAGAAGATGCATTTCCTTGGCACTAGAAGTAATATTCCCTGATTTCAGCTGTTTCCCACTCAGAGTGAGTTTCTGAGAGTCTGGCTCCATCCGTATATTGCCTTTTTCATGTTAAGATATGCCCAGTTAATACTTGCTGATGAGCAGGTATCACAGACCATGCTTGAAATTTATTTCTTATTTTCTGTTGAGTGATAAAGATGAAAATATGCTTCCCTGTTTTGTAGCAGGCCAACACACTTTACTTATCTCTTTTCCCTTTCGGAATGGAAATAGGGTTTTAATCTGGTAGAAAATAATTTGCAAAAATAGTTATTTTAAAATGAACAGGCATTTTATACATTTTTTTGGTGATTTCTCAGTTTAGTCATAGAATCACAGAATCATAGTCCATACTTAATACCATAAGATAACTCCCTGTCACTCCCAGGAGAGTTGTCCAGGCTGCAGAGTTACTGTGTGTCAGGTGTGGAGGCCTCTGACTGGTTCCATGCACCAAGCTTTGTGCTGTCAAAAATACCACGACCTCACTGGCGCTGGCTGCATGCTGCTTCTGGCACTTTGGGAGCACTTACCTGCCTTCTGGCTTTCCTTTGAGGAGATATAAATGGAGAATTGTTGTGATCATTGGGATGTGACACTCAGGTCAGTGGCAGACACACTCTAAAGTTACATAATGACCTTCTCTGTCGTCCCCGCCCTCCCCCCCCCCCCATTATCTTTTACTTCTCTTATAATTTAAATATATTTTGTATAATTAACTTTTTTCTCCTCTGCTTGAGCTCTCAAACATCTCTCTCCCTTATTTCAGATAAACTGAGAGTTGATGGTATCATATAACAGAAATGTTAATGAGAGGAGTATTTTTTGCTAATTCTGGATTAGACTGTTTATTTGAAAGCCATTATGCTATGTTATTAACTTCTGCTATTTTCAGAGGAGTGTTTTCATTCTGAGATGAGCACCTGTGGAAAATCATGCATCTGTAGTGTACCTGCTCTTTTTGTCTTGACTTATTTCACTGTGGGGCATAGAGAAGGTGTATGAAGTGAAAACATTTTTTTTTTTTTTTTTTTTTTTTAAAAGATGAGAGTTGTATAGAACAAAATGCTTGCACACATACATGTTCAATTTCTCCTTTCACGCAGTTCTTTCTTCGTTACATAGAAAGCTAATGCTACATGTTATGTTAAGATAAATAATCTCATCAAAGATCCTACACAGAGTCTACCACATGAAAGTTCTGTAAAGCCATGATTAATGAATGCAAAGGTAGACAAGTACTAATAACTAGACTATCAGTCTGAAAAAAGCCAGATATTCAGGAGGCTGGTATAGCATCTTTGGTTATTATGAGAATAAAAGAGGACTGAAGTCAGTGTGTGTATAGAGAGAAGCTGTGAGGAAGATGCCCAAGCAGGACTGTCCTGAAGCAAATACAATTCAGAAAAGGATTTGATATGTGTATAGAAGATGAGTGAAGCTTATAGCAAATTGCACTGTTCCAAGCAAGACCTGTAGTGATTTTGCCTTCTGCTTTATGGAAAATAATGGTGTTTGTAATTTGTCTCTGTTTTGTTTCCCTTCACTGAAGTTTTGATTTCTTCCTCACTCTTATCTCTTCCTGTGGTTGCAGCTTGTGTGCTTTAAATTTCCTGCCACATGAATATTCTTTATGCTAATTTTTTTCTTTGCTTCCTTGTAAAAATTGTTTTCCTAGTCCTATATCCATCTATTGAGTCTATAAAGAGTGTATTATGCATATTTTAAAGTAACTGTATAATATTTATGAACACAGACAAACTCCCACTTGTGTAATACAATTGTGTAACTTAAGAACCCATACAGTGCTCAGAAAGCTCCAGGAAGTAACATCTCCAAACAGTCTGTGTTGCCTGTACTAAATTATCCATCAGGAGTGCGTTCTCATGGACAATGTTTAGCCAGTTTGATTACACACTGTGTATTCACTCACAGAAGAAAAATTCAGGAAGATTGCTATGTGCTGTAGTCTCTCCAAATTTTCTGATGAATAACGTTCTTGCACTAAAAAACATTCATGTTAAGTTTTTTCTGTTTACATTTCTCCTGTGGTAGCATCTAGATTTTCTTGTTGTGAATTGGGACTCTGCTAGGTACAGTATAAACACATTGATGTCCTCTCCCTTACACCATTTGGTTTGGAGTGTTCCTGTTACCAGACTGAGGACTTCTGCCCCAGGTGCCCAGTCTGCATTCTCACCTTTTTCTCTCCTTCTGCCATCAGTACCACTGCCATGTGTGACTCTCCACATAAGGTATTTTTGCTTAGTGATCAAGGCACTTAAAAAAGACTGATCTTAAGTTAGTGCATTCAAGTGCATTCATATTGCATAGTGACCCAGAGAAGGATCTGTTTGCTATTCTGTGTTTCAGGGGATCAGACCAGAGAAATTTAAATTGAGCTTTAACTCCTCAGATGGAGGTACATTAGCATTTGAAGCTGGAGTTCTGACCTGGGTGTAATAATGTGACACAAACCTATTCAGAAAGCTGTTTCTCGTCAAATTATTTCAGTGATTTTGCCAAATATGTGTATACGCATTGAGGTATTGTCTTTGTGCAGTGTTTGTTCTGTGTCTGGCTACAAGCTTGTTGAGAAAAATGAGAAATGACTGTAAACAAAGATAGACTTTCAACTTCATCTCCCATTTCTCTGATCACTAGGGGTAGCTGTTCTTCGGCATTCTCTTTATTATTACCTTAATCTCTATGTGGATCTGGCAAGAAATTATTAGTTAACATGACACAGATAACAAGCATCACTATATTTCTAGGGCCATGTCATATGAGATATGTATTAAAGAGTCTGATTAATCACTTAATGACAAGGTGTGGTTTTCAAAAGCTTTTGACCTACCCAAGTTTTATTTAAGTTATAAAGAATGACAGAATCTAAACAGACTCTTGTAGCAGAGTCTGGAAATGTTTACAGCTTTTATATTGTTAAACTACAAGAGGGGCTTAGATATTTCAAAAGTTTAAAAAAGAGAACTTTATTTTTTTTAGCATAGTGCTTTGCAGTCTGCAGATAGAAAATGTACTTTACAAAACTTATTAATTGTGATTTGCAATTGAATCAAGTTGTCATCATCGAGCCTAATGTGAATGAGTTTCTGCAGTTAGCAAAATTGAGTAAGAAAGGTTTTAGTTTTGTTCTGGCACATGTCCAAAAACTGAAGAGATTTTTGGAGCGTGGTGTTAGAACTGTGGTGAATGGTGCAAAAACTTGTGGAAGTTAAATTCTTCCTGAGGTCACAGATGGTACCTAGCATCCTCTGTATCAATCACCAGCTTTTAGAGTTTCAGCCTGAGTCTTCTGTGATGACTTCAATCACTTTGCTAAATTTGTACATGTGCTAATAAAGGGAAGTAATTTGATAGCATTTTTCAGTGTAGCAACCTTTTATATTCATTTAAATATGTAAATTCCAAGAGTGGTACCAATGTTGTTTGTGCTCTAAGTAAGTGCATGTTGTGGACACATAAAATTTATGATATTTGCTGGCTTATTAATCAGTGCGTTGAATCAGACTTTTGTCTCATTTAAATATGGATTAAAAAGTGGATCAGTCTTTTCTTACAACAATTTAACTTTTATAGCAGTGCATATCATTAAGTAGCAAGGAGTATGACCTATATTTTTTGAAAGGTTTGTTGTAGTGAAACTCAGAGGACGCTAATTGAACTGCTTCTGTAACAACAGAGACATATTTGGACCAAAGAGTTTGTTTCTTGACCTTCAGTTTCTCTTTCAAAAGTTTGCAAGAAACTGCTTGATAAAGCCCTGCTTTGCAATTCCACATTGCTGCCTAATAAGTCAACGGTAAACCTGTTGAAAAGTGCAGATACAGTTTTCAGAGCTCCTTGTGTTAGCCTTCCCAATGCCATTCTGTCATCTGGCTTGTTCATGCTCAGCTTTCCATTTTCCATTACTAAACTTACTCCCTAAGTGGGAAGCTGTTCATTTTCTGCCTCTGTCTCCAGAGTTGGTGGATGGCTTCATTTTATGGCAATGTCTCTTCATATTGTACTTGAAGTGGATGAGGAAATGGCTTCGAAGTGATGATGTGTTTTTTAATTCTGATTAGGACTTTATAAATTCAGAGATGACATGGAACAACCTCAGAAGTTTACAGTTAGCAAGAACTGGCAATTCCTGTCATTCTCTGCCCTATGTTGAATGTTCTGTAGGATTGATGCTGGGTGCCAGTTGCATGATTTTTGTTTCTTCGCTGATTTTCATCATATATCATTTATAGCCTCTGAGTATACTACTCTTTGGTATTTCAATTATGTATGAAAATGAAAGCAAAGTGTTGTTTGTGCTTCTTAGCAACTTGTTCTTATTTTCTTTTTTAGCTTTATCAACAAAGTCGCCTACAGTTTATTTAGGTTTACCAGCTCTTTCAACTAATGCATTGAATCTCTCAGCTTTGCTGTCTTGTTTTTATTTAGGCTCAGGTTACAGGTAAAATTTAAGTGTATTTATCTTTCAAAATGATATTGAATGCCATTATGTAGGATAATTTTTTAGTGGATGAAATTTGTTAAAAGCATAGCAATTATTTGTATGTTGCACATTTCACAACTGTGTAATTGCTAACAAACTGTAATGTTAAAACAGTTAATAATGTTAAAATAATGTTAAATTTAAAGTGCAACATTTTCAGTAAGTGCCATAACTAATAAATAGAGTGATAAATGGTTAAAAATATTTTGCATATCATGGGATCTTTATCTCTTTATTGTATGAGAAAGAAGTGGATACTATTCAGGGTATTTCATTAAGCCAGTTGAATCTACCCTGGGCACTTAATTTCTATCACTTGAGTAGTGATGGCTGCTAACTGCAAAAACAGTAACAAAGCTAACATGGCTATAAGCATCATTGGTTGAACTTTTGTAGAGTATGTATGTACTTGTGTATTCTCAACAAAACCTGCACTTTACAATGTTTTTGCAAATACTACAACCTCCTTCTCTCTCCAAACTTTTTGAAACGTGGGTAAAAATATCCAGAAGCTCCACGTACACATTGTCCATATATTGTTAGGGACTTTTCAGAGCACATTGCTGTTGTGCTGCTTATGGTGGATTTAACTGACACGTTTTAAAAGCTCTCTTTTGTCCAAGTCTCTATAGCCTCTACCTGTTTTTCTTCAAATGTGACTAATTTAAGGAAGAGAATGCTGGTTTTTAGATTGTTGTGATTTAATCCGGCAGGCAGCTAAAATGACAACGCAGCCGTTTGCTCACTCCCCCCACCACTGGGATGGGGGAGTGAATTGGGGGGAAAAAAAAAAAGATAAAACTTGTGAGTTGAGTTAAAGACAGTTTAATAGGACAGAAAAGGAAGATAATAATAATGAATATACAAAAGAAGTGATGCACAGCACAGCTGCTCACCACCCACAGGCCACCAATGCCCGCTAGTTCCTGAGCTGCAGTCCAGCCACTGGGCCAGCTTTCCCCAAGTTATATACTGAGCATGATATCATATGGTATGGAATATCCCTTTGGCCAGTTTGGATTGGCTGTCCTGGCCATGTCCCCTTCCAGCTTCTTATGCACCCCCAGTCTCCTTCCTGGCAGGGCAGTGTGAGATGCTGAAATGTCCTTGATGTGATATAAACATTGCCCAGCAACATCCAAAATATCAGTGTGTTAGCAGCAGTATTCTGATCCTAAATCCAAAACACAGCACTATACCCGCTACTAGGAATAAAATTCATTCTATCCCAGCTGAAACCAGGACATAGATGCTAGAAAGTGCCATGGGATTGCCACTGATAAATAATGATGATTTAATGATATCACTGTTACGTTGGACATCTTTCAGCTTTTGGGTTTGGACTTGGTGAGTATGGAATATGTGAAGCGATCGTGTTTGTGTAATTTAAAACACAAAGTTACTTTTTCCTTTTTCTTAGAACAGGTTTGGATTGTCTCCTCAGAGCAGCGTAAATCAGACATAGCTTCTGTGCTCTGTAGCTCTATCTTCTGTTCTCTCTTGATCCCTCCACAAGCAGTTGCCCTGAGAAGGTTAATGGGATTCCCCCAAAGCAGGAGAATCTTTTAGTCAGCACCTGCTCTGCTACCATAGCCTTAATGTTGTTAGGCAAGGAGAAGTAGTGCACAAGGATCACGGCATGTCATATATTGCCATCTTCTGACTTCAGACAGTGGCATGGTTCTTTATGGCTTTCTTTAACTACCATAGTTTCATTAGATGTTGTGTGAGGATCCAGGTCTTTCTGAACCTGGATTAGCAGAAACGTAATCTGGAAGCATTTTGGCTTTTCTCACCCAAGTTCCTGCACTCAGCATAGCTTAGCAAAGCACCAAGATCGAAGTCTTTCATAAGAAAAGCCTTCAACTTTGTAACTTTCATGTTTGAGTGTTTTGTTTGTTTTTCTCATCTCAGTACCCTTGAGTTTAAGATACATCAGTGTATATCTGTAGTAGCAGTTCTGTGTTAGTTCCCATTTGAGGTTTCCTGAGCGTAGCAAAAATGTGCTGTATATTTAATTTGCTGCAGTTGTGGATGAAGATAAAAGAAATGTATCAGTAATCTTAAAAAAAAAATCAAAAAAAAAATCACGAGCATGAGTTTGACAAGAAACAAGCCCCAGGTCTGCAATCTCATTTCAGTTCCAGGTACCCTTCTCACTCATGCCTTGTGAGTAGAAAACAATAACTCTTCCATAATTTATCATTTAATTTCTCTTTCATAATTACAGAACAAACCTTGCCTGGAATATTTACTCTGTGTTTTCTGTTTAGCTGTCCCATTCACTCTCTTTATTTTGATTTTGTTCTTATTAACATTCTTGGCAGACACACTGTCACATCAGATTTGCTCCTTAGGTAATAGGGTTTACTACAGCATCCATTTTCTCTTATGCTATCAGCACAATCTGACATAAAGCCCTTTCATGTACAATTGCTCTTATATTTTCTTGGATCCCATTAATGTGTTTTTATTCACTTATTATTTTAGTTGTTTTTAATATATAATACTGTCATGTGATTGTAGAGGTATTTTGCCTACATTGGAACACACTAGTTAAAAATTAACATATGCACCCTTTAATATCCCTGAAAGACGTTTAAATGTGTACCTTCAGTGTGATAAATTTAAGTAGTTTGATAAAGGAGATATCTACAAATGTTTGTTTTTTAGGCAGTGCTTGTTGTGTGCTTCATAGAACACTGAAGTGTAGTTGATGTAACAAATGTATTTTAAAATATATTTATTTACATACAAAAGATGATGCCAAACTGAAGTTAAACTTTCAGCACTGAGTTTTTAAATATGTTTTATACTTTCATAATCAGTTGATATTTGAACTAATTCAACTTTCCACACACACACACATAGGCATATCATTTTCCTTGTGGTTTTGGAATAGGGATGTAGGGATATCTTTTGGTGCAACAAGAGTGGAGTGGGAGGGACTACAGAAGAAAGCTTGCTTGCTGTCATACTACGAACAATATGGCAAAAAGTATTTGATTCATGAAAACCTGAAGTAAGATAAATATATCTAATAAGTGTCAACATTATCTTCATTCTCAGAATCTCATTCACAACTTTACTATATACTAAACTCTCTTTCCATGGCATTTATTAACAGATTTTGAAGAACTTATACTGTATTTATATTTCAAATTAATAGAAAATTTGGTTGTCTTTGATTTGCAGTGCTTGAACAGGTGGTTCTCAAATATGGTAAGCTGTCAGGTTAGTCAGTTTTGTGCACTTGGTGTTTTCAGATTTCTATCGTATCAGCATGCAGTATTGGCAGTTCTTTCAATCCAAAGAGTGTTAATAAAGTAAACCAGATACAGTCTGACATATTGTTATCTGTATTTATATTTGCATATGTATGTGTGTCTATTGTGGTGTGTTTGAGTAATGTCTATGTGTATCATCAAATGCATAGCTATATTGTTAATAGCAACAAAACTTGAAGCACCAGGGAGATGGTAGAATTAAGATTCTCCTTCACACCTATCATGTCCTATCAGCAGGATGCATACTAGCACAATCTTTAAATGTGTGCTTGAATACTATGTTTTCTTCACATGAATGATGTTTCATACACCACAGCGAGTCATAAACGTTCCCTTTCCGAAGTTTTTGAATTTACCAATGCTTACTATTGGGAGATATTTATGTCCAACTACTTCCAAGAAGACTTAAGTGAGTAGCAAGCTGTATCTGGGCCTGCTAATGAACTGCTCAAAGGAGCCATCCTGCAATAGTCAAAGCATGTTGTAAGAGTCCTCAAAAACTTCTGTGGCTGGACTGAGGTTGTAACTTTAGGTGGCTGTTGTGTGGTAGAGTATATATAAGGACTTGCAAAGAATAGAGAAGTCTTTCTTACCAATAAACTGTTTGAAGTTTACAGTCTGTGGAGATATTTGACTTCCACCTGTCTTATTCTTCATTATGAGCCAGTCATGTGGTTGAGAGCTAGCTGAACTAGTGGCAGTTACTCTCACCTACATATACTATCTTAGAGAACAATAAGGGAGGTCCAAGAGCAAACACTCTGTAGATATAAGGAAAGATTTCAGGTCTTACATAGTGGTGCATGAATGTGCCCATTTTTAGAGTAGGCAAACAGAGAGCATATCTTTTAGGACCCTGTTACAGGTGATTATAACAAAACCTGAATGTTTCCTTAATATAACCGCATCTGTCTGAATTTACATGTACATTACAACTAATGAATATTATTTACAATGATCCTACTTAACTTTTTTCTATTAATCTTCTGACTTTGTGCATTTTTAACATTGATTAAAATTCACATATAAATCAGTAACACACATTCATAGAAAGAAGAGGTTACTCATTAGATTTCAGCCATGTATTTAATTTATTTCATTGAAAGTGAAGGTATCAGTATATATCTGAATGGAAAAAATGTTCTTTGAGCTCTGTGATATTACTGCATTGGTGAAATAACTTTATTATATTTGTCTGATTTTTTTAAAGCTCCTTTTTCTCACCTTTTTTCCTACTGTTTAGTCACAGTGTACCATGCTATCTCTGGTATTATACAAATAAAGATATACCAAGTGGGTACAGTGTTTTAAAGATGCAGAATGCTTGCCTACTTTCAACACAGCCTTTGCTAGACCCTGGGTTTGTAATTTTTATTGATCTCTTGAAAAGACATGAGTAACTTACTTTTAAAATATGTTATCCTCCACTAAAAACCAAATCTGAATCTGTTTTCATTACCTTTTACTTCATTTTCACTGCTGCCTGTCAGTTAAAAGCTTACTCTGTACATTTAATAATGCATCAGCACGGGATTCTAACTTACATCTCTCTTAAACCTTTAATGAATCTTTTTTCTGTTCCTAGCTTTACCCAACATAATTCTTAGTTACTTTTCTATTGACTCTCTTCTAGTTTGATACTTCTGTTTCCTTTTCTTTTTTGCTATACTCTTTCATGGTGCTGATGACAGTTGTATGCAAATTTAGGTTAATTTATAGTACATTCATTCTTTGGCTAATTAGGGATGTACATGGTTAAAAAAAAAGAAACATAAAACTTGGAAATCTATTTTAGAAAAAAATTCTCTACAATATTTAAATTAAAAGTCCTGCAGAAAAAGAACTTCCAACATAATGTATGATCACTTCATTAGAATGTCAAGAATGTTGCATGCTGAGTTTGAATTTTTCCACAGTTTTTCTGTGTAAAAATAAATAGGGGAAAAAGCATAGAGAATTTCTGCATAGAACTGCACCAGAATATGCCTTGAATAGCAGAATTTCTTGATCTCATGCAGTATTCTGCAAATCCCTGCCCTGTAGGAGACTCTAATTTTCAGTTGTCTTCCCTGCATGCCATCACATACAGTCTCCTTTGCTCCTTTTGTTAGCTGCTACATGTTACAAATTGCTTTTTTTTCTCTCTTGTAGCACAGAAACCCAGGACCTTCAAACTTGTACTGAGAGTGTAATCCAACAGCCCCAGTAATGCTCCAGTTTTTCACTGTCCAAATCAATCTGCTAAATAAATGGCTATGCAATGGCCTCTTTCCTGGCAGTCGTCAGTGTAAAAGGATCATTCAAGTGCTCTTTTATCAATCTTTTTCATGTTCTTTCCCCTGTACGTGCTAACAGCAGAAACTATTTGAAGTAGAATAGATTTTCTCTAGTTAACAATAGTGATTTTTTTAAAATAACATTTAAGTTTTGAAAACATTTAGTCACGAGCTTCTGGGAATAACACCTTGGAGTCATTTCATTGTGTTGCTATAAATAATGGTACGTTTTATTCAGGAGTGACTGATAGTACTGAATTCACCTGGTGAAGTGATTGCATCAACTATTATTTGCTCTGACAATCCCCAAAACATCCTATGTTGCGAGCTCTTACTTTGTAGTCTTCTGTATAGACAAGACACGTATAAAGGAGTTTATACAATCTGGATTCATTATATGTACAGGAAGCTAATGAGTGTTTAATTGAAGTATTTATAAATTTGAGAGCTAAATGTTTAACTCACTTGCCTTAGTCGTCTCCCTAAAAGCGGGATTTTCATTCTCTGCACGTTCTTAAGTGACTCTCAGCCTCCTAGATTCACATATAACATCACAGTATGGTGTTAAATTAATTGCTCTGGATTAGAAAGGGATCAACTAACACATTTAATACATAATTACATGGAATTACAGTTTTTGTCTGTTTGGGGTTTCAGCCTTTAACTTCTATTTAAAAGTATGGTTATAAACAAAACCAAATCCATAACGTGCATGTTAGCTGAAATGACCAAACTTTGTCTACTTTAGAGCTGAAGTCTTTGACAAGTAGCTATTTTTGTAAGATACCTGTCTGTAGACCAAGTTCTATCATGGTTCCACCCATGTTTGTCTCAAACAGCTTCCTTCAACTCATTCCACAGAAATGTTACAGAGTATGAGTTATGTGTGAGTGAAGCTAAATGTTTTTTTAGAATAATGACAAGTGGAATTTTCTGTGTTTATGGACATGTGCATAGCTGAAATCTCACATCAAGGGAATCAGGGAAGTCATTCTTCATTACCTGTCCATGGTGATAAAAGAGTATGCTGGTTTTCTGTTAAAAGAAATATCATGGCATGTCTGTTCTATACGTGATCATGAATAGTATCATAGAGATTATCTCTGAATAATAAATATGTCAATATAGCAAACTTCGTAAAGGAAAAAAAAAGGAATTGCCTTCTTAGTTTTGCTGTTCTGCCTTCTTTATCTCTTCATGTTACTCTTTGATATAGTGGGAATGTGAGGAGGGAAAGTGTGATGATATTGGATGGTATGGAGTGGATATGAGGACTTGAAAGAGATCTTTTTTTCAGAAATATATTTGTAAACATTATATGTGTGGTTTTTTAAAAAATATGTGTGTGCATGTGTGTGTACGTGTGTGTGTGTGTATATATATATTATGCTGATTGATTTGAATGCTGTTACGCTCCTCTTAAGTCTATTGGAATCTGTTTATGTAGTACATGGTACATTAAACTACCACATCTAAAACCACAGTAAGATTGTTTTTGTTGTCTTGAGAAACGCAGGGTGTGCCTTTGCTTTGCTGCAGAAATACCACTTTGGAACTTGTGCCAACTCAGTCTGTCCATAGGTGTGGAAGAATTCGAGTGGCTTAGCACTGGACATTTTTACCTGTTTATGATTCCTGTTTAAGACTATAACTTTTTGATTTAGAGTACAGCTAAGACCTTTAAACAATCTGGATGAGAAGGACTGTCTCAGCAATGCTACTATATTTTATTCTGAATTTTCTTTCCCTTCCATCCCCTTCTTCCCTCTCATAACAGCATATAATCTCCAAGCAATTTATATGATAGTTCATCGTAGGGAAGTCTTATGCTGCTGCTGCTGTAGGATGAGCTTTTCTCCAACTAATTTCCTATTTTCCTGCTGTAAAACTGCCAGAACACTTTGGTGAATGGTAGATGGATATTCAATTAAAAACTTCTGTACTAGGAACTTAGAAAATTGCTTCTTAGTAAAAAAAAAGCAGATTAACCTTAAGTATGCGTCTTGTTGTCAGTTCAATAGTATGGATATTGCTCTGTTTCTAGTTATGTTTGCCTTTCCTTCTTACATCCGCAGTGAATGACAGTAACATCTGATTAAAAGAAATGTAATTTCTTTTTTACTCCCTGCAGACTCCTTCAGTAGTTTTCAAGTTGAAATACAAACCAAAATAAAGTACCATTGGCCTTTATGATTTCTCTGTCAAGTATAAAGACTGACATATTTTAAATAAGAAGTACCCGTGGCTTTTGATTTTGCATTAGAAGTAGTCAGTCATCATTATATTTGCTTTGCAACAGACCAATTATGATGCATTCAGTTCCAGTGACTCTTTTCTGCAAGTAAGTAGTAGAAAACCATGGGATTTTTTAGGATTACCTTGGAATCATACTGAAATTTGCTAATATTGTCAATGTGAAAAGTAAGAGAAAAAGTGATATAATGAAATATTTGCCTTATATATCAGAAAGAAACCATAAAAGTTGAAAACAGCATAGGTTCCTCCTTCCTTCCCTTGGATTGCTCACAGTCACTTTCAAGAGAATTTAAAATCCGTATTCTCTTACCAGAAACCAGGGATCCAGCTCTGTCCTTCGAGACACCCTGGCTACCGTCCCCAACAACACCGATGTTTCAGAGAGTGGATTAGAATGTGCAATATTATGCATATTCCACCAACATAATTCTTTCTGAGAAATTATTATTAATTAAGATCTGAAAATTTCTGGTGTTTTGGGTTTTTTGGGTTGTTGGGGGTTTTTTAAGGGGTTATAGATTCTAAATATTTTTCCTGTTGCTTTTTTAGGCTGTCTTATGCATGCTCATTTAGAATTAAGTTTGTTTTGCAGTATTAGGAACTAGATATAACTGAATGCTAAAAGAGAGTTATACTGAGAGGCTTTAAATTCAAGACTTTTCCTGCATATTGATTGAAAAAGGGTAATTCACACAGTGAGGAGAGCCCTCGGTACTCCAATTGATATCGATACAGGTTGAGGTAATTCATTTCTTATGAGGTACTGCACATCTCACGGCATTAGATCCATAGGGAGCTGTCCATGATGGCTTGAAGAGGAAAAAAAATTACAATCTCATATTGAAGTGGTTGAGGAGAAAAAAATATCTGTAATGAGAAACTGTTCCACATGAAATATTCCTCATTTGCTCAGTTGCATATGATTTTCTATGCCCTTGTTGTTTGGGTTTGGGTTTTTTTCTTGGCTTCTTCCCCCTCCCCCCCTTTTTTTTTTAATATACCGACTTGTTTTTTACAGAAATAAGTTTTCTTGAGTCAGATGTCATTAAAAAAAAGTGCACTACACTTGTTTTATTAGAGTAGGGAATTTGTGTTACCGAGTAAATGTAGTGATCTTCAACTTAAAATACTTGTGGGTTATTCATTCTTTGTGTTTCCTATATTAACAAAGAAAGGTAATAAATATAGTTGTAAATTAATTTCCTTTTGCAGGCTTTTGATGTACAGTAAAAATATGCTTTGAAATGCTGTATGAAAAGGCCTGGGAGCTTTTGGCTTTTCAAAAGAATTTTTGTTCTTTAAAATGTCAGAAATGTCAAGTTCTGCCTTTACTGTCTTGTCAGAGGATTCCTTGAATAACTTCTAAAATGTTCATTTAAGAGATTTCTCATGCAGCAGTTAATAAGATGGCACTGCTGAATCCTTAAAGATTTTGTAAAAAACCCCCCAACCATAGAAAAACATGCATGTAATTGTTCATGCATCTAAATAGTCCTATTGTATCCATGAGGTTATTTGCACTCAAAAAGTTATTCCTATCCACTTCCAGGATGGGGAACAAAGAAATCTTTTTAAAAGTTTGTTTAAAAGCATGAGACATACTTGAAAACTAGAACTGTAAACAACTGGCTTCCTTTTGTGTTTGAATCTGACACAAACTTGTCCATTGAGATCTATAGCTTTGGAGAAGATCATAGCTTTGGTTTATTTAACGAGAGATATACTTGGAAGTTGTACTTTGAGGAGCAAGTTGAAAATTTGAAGGGTGAAATGTTGTTTCTATTAATTCTGCATGTAAGGGGTGAATATTCGTAGGGCCTAATGATAAACAAATTGGTACAAGGAAGGTTCTTAACAGCATTTAAATTCCTTTGATTTGCCTATTCATCACAAGAGGTTTTGTCCCTACTGTGCTGACAACGGTAGGACAGGGACTGAACAATAATGGGGCTGAAGGATTTATCAGTCTCAAATGAGACAAGAAGGTAGTAAGAAAGAAAACTTGCTTGAGCGGTCTCTTCTTTATATTGGAATGAACTAGGAAGCCAGATGCATTTGGGTACAAAGAGGTGTTTGATGAGAAGACAGCTGAGGCTTGATTTTCATGATCTGGTTATGGTATACTTAGAGTGCCCCAAGAAAAACAGGGACTGCAGGGGGGCTAATGCCAGAGACGTTTCTGTCGCTGGGCAGTGCACGTTCTGCAGCTAGCACGGGCAGCGCAGGGAGCAAGGGGCAGGGAGGAGGCTCACTCATGCAGCAGCCTGGTGGCAACCTGGTGGCAAGCAGATTGACTAGAGTAAGGCCCACTGGTGGGAGAATGGTTTAGATTATATGGTTCTGGTTGCTTGTTCCTCAAGAGGAGGTGTCAGAAGGAGGGAGGCTATCCATATGGAAATAGCTGCCCCGAGGCCTCACTTTGACAAGAACTGTGAAAAAGACAGGTTATTCAAACACTGCTGCTTTGGGCCTTCCATGCTGTATTATGTTGTTCCCATCATCAGGATGTTTCTGGGGCCCTGTTATCATTCTTGTGGTGTGGCTGCCCAGACTTGGCACTTCTCACAGGTGTTTCATACCAAGCACTCGTCTCAGATTTCTTCACTCTTCACACGACCTTTCAAGGCGACAAGTCCTTTGCCTTCTCCCAGCAAAGAATGTAAGCAGTGAAATTAGTTTTATTTACTTATTGATGGCTGAAGCACGGTGTTAACTAATTTTGGCAGAAGTAAATGCACTGTAATCAAGTTGACAAACCTCTTGGCCCTTCTCTATTAGATCATCTGTTTTAATATAAATGAAGACTGCAACGGGATTGAATTGGATCTTCCCTTATAAAGGCTTATGGTTTTGGGGGTTTTTTTTTGAGACAGATGCTTGCAGTTGTCTTTACTTTGTTGAATTGTGCATCAAGATTTGAAAGATCAGGGTTTCTATAAGCCGAATGTGAAAGAAAATCTTATTTTTGTCTTTGCACAATAAATCCATGTGTGGGATTTTCCCAAGTAATGGCAACATTGTTTCAACACACACACACAATTGTGAAACTGCTTTTATACTAAATACAACTTTTTTCATTACTGTTATGGTTTTGTCTGTAATTCAAAATGACTTTCTAATTCAAAAGAGGGAACATTTATAAGCACTGTATACCAAAAAAATGCTAAATGGTAAATGTTAAATGCTGAATTGTAACAACAGACATAAAATGCCTGATATCTCTATAGGGATTGTGACTTTGATTTAATATCTTATTTAGGTTGGGTGAGGGTTTGGGGTTTTTATTAATGTACAATGTACAGGACCCTATAATTATTGAGTATAGGATTATTGTCAGTCAACACATAGCCTGAAATGATCAATCATTTAATTAGAGCTCTGACATTTATTAACTTACCATCATATTGATTGGTGTTTACCTTTTAGGTTGACTTTTTTTAATATTTCCATAGAGAACTGAATTCAGTAAATGTTCTTGTCTTTTTAAAAAGAAAATTGTCCTTGTATACCTTGAACTAAATCAAAAGATGTTTATCACAGAGTCAGGGTACAGCTGCTGGAGATAAGCAATGAAAATCATGCTAGTGGGTTGGATTTTGTTGTTGTTGTTGTTGTTTTCTCTATTCAGTCCTCCCAAGATTGTACAGTGAGTGTTTGGGAACAGTCACATCCCAGGAAACAAAACACGTGCTCAGTTTCTGGCCATAGGCCTTTAAGTATGGAAATCCATTTTCAGGACAGCCTTTGAGTACCATATGGATTAAAGTTATAAAGTTGTTTTTAATCATGTATGTAATTTTAAACATTCCAGTGAAGTATCATTGCTTTCTTTTAACTTCTGTTATTTTAAACCAATATGTAAGCCCAGCAATACAAGATGAACTTGCATCTGAATGTCTTCTAACATCAGGAATGCTCTGAATCTCAACCCTGTTTTGTTTGTTTGCAAATAACTCTTTTTAGTGGTGCTTAAGAAAGGAAAGTCAGGATACCTCTCAAAATAAATTACTTACTGCTTTGTAGTTTCTGTAGTCAATGGCACACACAGATGTGTAGGATCTAACTAGGCTTATATTGATGTAGTCTATTTATATACCTTATACTGCCCAGTACCTGCATATATTTATTCCTTTAGAGACAACTTGGTTGAGGAGGACAGCTCTTAAAAATTCAGTGGGGCTCAAGCTCCAGGTTTTGCATTCACTACTCCAACATCGCTTTTCCTGTATGGGGGACTCCTGACCACTTCTGCTGTTTGCAGTCTAGATCCTACTTCAGCTGTTGTATCTTGAAGTGTGGCATAATGGTATGGATAGTATCTCCTGACTGTGTTGTTGCCATACAAATACTTGAAGAAATCCTTTAGGACTAAAGTAAAATAGTTTTAAAGTTTTATAGCTAAGACTCCAGGTGTTGTGAAATACAGAATTCAGAAGACAGCTGATCTCACCATGGATGCGATAAACGAAATTCATATTGCTCCCTTTTACTCCACAACCTTGAAAAGCTAGAGTCTACAGATGTGTTTTAGAACATGTATGGCTACTTTGGAAAAATGATGATTTTATATTTGAAATCCTGATACCTATTTCAGGTGGATATTTCCAAAATATCCAAGGTGCTTCATGTAGGCCTATTACAATTTACTTTTAAAAGTTTGTGGGATTTTTAATATAAAATGAATATTTTTGGGGACTATTCACAAGACAAAACTTCAACCTACCAAACTAGGTCTCTCTCAGCACCCTCTACAGTGAGTAGAGGCTCAGGACATTCACAGGTGACGCGAAGTGATTCCTTTCTCTGGTGGTTATAAGGGAGCCTTGCAAGATTTAAGTCAATCCTTGTGAATACTTTATCACCAGTACATACCCAAATAAACTGGCTCACTCATGTAATAAATACTAATAGCATTTACTGTTTTAATACCTCTGGCTGTTGTATCCTTTTACGTATCCTTTTTCGTATATTTTTTTATAAATGTATCCCATATCTATTAGCCTCAGTAGTTGAAGAGCTTACATGATCATTTAAGTAGTTATGCCTAAATCTCCTTTATGAACTACTGAACAGTGTTCAGATGGGAGACACACTGCAACTATTACGTAAACATTTGTAGCACTTCAGAAGTATAAACAAAGCAAAATTAGAAACCTTATCAGAATAACTGTATTCCTTTGTGTAAGCTATCTCTTCAACTCAATGAAGTATGAAGGTTGTAGAATTACTGCTGTCTTTGTTAATACTGTTAACTGTTGGCACATACCCACCAAAGACTCCACTGGAGACATGTTCTTGAGTCCTTCAAGGTTGTGTAGCTAATGCAAACATATTAGTCTGCATCCGCATACCTTGGAGTGCAGAAGGATCTGTAATGCTCGTGAAGGTCATGATCCCCTGCTGATATAAATTAACTCCATTAAAAACAGTGGAAATATGGTGATTTGTTTCAACTGAGAATCTGCCCTTAGATATGTGCTGTTTTAAATGAAAATTCGACAGTAAAGATTTTCTGCACATGTGGCTTTTGAGTCATTCAACTAATGTTGTTTGCCAGTGTGTGAAATAGATAGGCCTGTATTATTGACAATACTCAGCATTTATCTTTAGGCTATACGGTGTTAACTAAAAATACTTGTTTTCACTTAGTGGAGTATTAATAACAATATGACTTAGTTCTTGTAAAATATTTCATATGCTAAAAATGCATTGAAATAGGAGCTGGGTATTGCTTGTAATATCTTCACAAGGGAGCCATATAGCCATTGTTAAATATATTTTACAGAATAAAACGGTACCTGAGTGCAGGAAGACTGAAAGAGGTGAGCTCAAATGCATAATTTTTGAAATCCAGCGCCTAGAATAATGTGCATAATTTTCCTAGCCCTTTTCTTAATTCAGTCGCGTTGTACAAGAATAAACTATTTCAGGATAGACTTGCTTGTTTTTAAGTACAGCAGTCACGAGAAGAATGTTAATTAAAAAGCAGATGCAGAATATTGCAAATACAGATGTGTTAGCTATATTACTGGAGAGTGGAACATAGCACAGAGATGTTCAGATCACGTTTAGTTTCACTATACCATTGTTTTAATATACACTTTTAAAATACTAAATCTGGTGTTTTTCAGCTATTAAAAAGTGTAATCATCTAGCATAGGTCTTGAACTGTTACTGTCCCATAGATATTTGAGATGGAATTCTGCAGAGGAATATAAACTTAACTTAAAGGAGTAATTCAGCATTCATGGGTATTTGGGACTAATGGACAATACCTTACAGACTCTGGACAACACGACGCAAGACTGTTGATGTTTAAGACTGCTCCCACAGTAGACTTTGTAGTGAGGTGTTCCTCTGACTTTAACAGACTGTACACAATTTTAAAAATATTATTTAGTTTATCCAAACAGTAATGTGTTTTTTGAGTTTTATATTTCTTTAAGGAAGAATGAGAGTCTGCAATTATGACATTACCCACATTCTGGACCTGTCCACATTCTACAGTCTGAAGCTACGTTTTACAGTGTATTTAGTTCTTGGGAAAAACACAAGGTGAAGAGTAACCTCAATATAGTTAGGTTTGCTTTCTAGACATTGACTATTGACAATTATGTTAAGAATTTGCAAATAAAGTATTTTTTTCCTTCTTCACTGTTCAATATGTTTATGCCGCTTGCTGAGTGAGGTTATTTCATATTAGCTGCCTCAAAGATTTAGGTCTGCTTAGCACCAGTTGTATCATTAGTTGCCACCTTCGAAGTTACAGCTTACTAGAGAACTTTAAAAAAATCCCAATATTTTACATTGATTCTGTCATCTTAGAAAAATAGTCTCTAAATGTAAAGCTTTTAAGGGACGTGCCAATGTGAAGCTGCATCGTTGTCATCTGAAAATGCATAGCCACAAGCTGAGTTGTATCCACAATGTTTTTACTGGTCCTGTTTACCTAACAATTTTTGTTTTATTGTCAAGGCTGACAACAGCTTGCAAAACACAGTAAGAGTCGTTATTTACTTCAGTTCCTATGCAAGTATTGGTATGAGAAATGATCACATTACTGTGAAATAGAAAGTTAGTATCTACCTTTAGGGATTCCTTGAGGGTTGCAAGGTAAAGTACAGACCTCTCTCAGAGACCTGTGTTTGATCATCTATTCCTTGTGAAGACAGTAAGCAATTTTGGAAACTGAAAGTATTAGGGAAATTTCTAAGTCAGTCTGAATATATAAGCTCAAATTTTTAAAGTAATTGTTTCTTTCAGTTGTTAGAGAATGTACTAATCACTTAAAGACATTTATTACATTACCTATTCACTTTTAATGTACAAGCTCTTTCTTGATCATCTCTAAATCTTTGCTTTAATATTAAGCATATTACTCTGTTCACAGATTATTATTTTTGTTTAGCAAGGAAATAATTCTGAAGTATGATATATTGTATATAACACGATTATACTCCTAGATGCCTAGCAAGATATTACTACTTTTGTTTTCACTAATATTTGTTTTAGTACAATTTACAAAGCGAGACAGTCATATTTGTAATATAGACTTCCCAGTGTACTATAACTGAAGGCCAAATGTTATGATAAGTATACATAGCTATTTCTTTAACATCTGTGAGAATCTGGTCCTTTCCCTGGACATGTTATGTGTACTAACTTACGACTTTGTGTAAAGACACTTTCACTGTTTGTGGTTTCTTTCCTTTGGACCAGGGCAGTCCAAGGTAGTGAGTAATGAATGATTGCTTTAGAGAAACAAGGTCAATTAGACATTTTGGATTTTCATACAGTTTCTGTACTAACATGAAAAAAAGGTTATTCAAAACAACTAGTAGACACAGAACTACTATGATAATACTGTATAGAAGAAATGCTGGGCAGTACAATAAAAATGTAAACTACACTTTTCAAATAGCTAATAATGGTAGAAGCACTTTGCTTACAGATAGAAATAAAAAGATTGTTTGACAAATATACAACTGATTCTTTTAAGATGTCTCAAATATCTCAAGAGCTCAATCTTCTATTGATGCTGAGAGTGAAGGTGCTGTTAAATGAAAAGATTGTCCATTTTCATTGACAATGTTTATCAACTTTGCATTGCAACATCTTGGACATTTTGAAATTCACCCATTCTGTTTTACAGGAGTAAAATAATGAATGCTGCAGACTAAAGCACTACCAAACTGCGTTGTGGACATCTGAATTTATAAATTGCTTGTAGAGGGAAAACATGATTTTTTTACAGGAATGTGGTGATAATAGATTGGCAATAATAATAAGTAACTCTGGACTATAAAAAGAGTATTACAGCAATTCAGAAGATAACAAGTGTTTAATTTCAATATGCTGCTAGTAAAGCGTATGTTTTGATTCAGTGGATTATGCTTAACCTGACAAATTGGCATTTTATGAATATTGCTGTACTGGCCCCTGAAATGCATTAAAATTCAAAAAAAATGCTTAAGCATGTGTGATTTACCAAATGCTCTCAAGAACTGAGGACACAAAGAACATGCTTGCTAAGAGATCACAAATAACCCTTTTTGTGTTTTCTGTCATATTTGTTGCAGACTGACAAGAAAGAGAGAAGTAATGCCTTGAATGTTGCAATAGATAGTATGTGCAAGAAGACAAGAGACCTCCGCAGACAGGTAAACAAAGGACGCTTACCGAGTTTGCTATTTTCAGGGGTTTTAGGACGGTGTTTTGAGAATAAATATTTCTTCGATATTAAAAAAATACTGCAGATAGTTACACTGTTCCACAGCATATATACATACATATTTTGAAAACTCTGGGAAAAATCCCTACCAAATTATCTTGGCTGAATATATATATGTACATAGGCAAAACTCTGCATGTGTACATACCTAAATACATATTCGCTATAGAAATAGATCAGTAATATACTTTGGACATCAAGATTAATTTTATTTTAAATAAGCTTGAATTATTATTGGTTGTTGGAACAGATACCTTGAAGGGACCACTGGGCCACTCTGTCTAGTTCTGTACAGTTGTGAGAACTCATACAACAGAAAAAGGTCCTTGGAATACCTGGTCCACAGTCTGCCCACCCAATTTACATCCCAGTATCCTAAAACTGACTAAGACATGGACCAAAACCCACAACTTCAGTGTGCTGCAGGTGAGCAGTAGACATCAGCTGTGTTTACATCCTTTCTCTGCAAGGAATAGCTTTGAGAAAAATTGCAAATTATGTTGAAAATATATAACTTGCCAGTTTAGAAAGGAGAGCTAAAAAGCCAGTAGTTTATTCAGCCAGGTATATGAACTAACTATATGAAAATTTATGGCTACACAGAACATGAGTACATGCTGCTTTCATCCTGTCTCTAGCTGTGGCTATTTATCAACTGTCTGGTGGAAGAATATCCCTCCCAATTTTGTGTACAGTCTTACAAGCCAGCCTGTGCTTCAAGATGATGAATAAATTCCTTCCTGTCTCCCATTATCAACCAAGGGAAGCCCTGAAAGATGAATATAATATGAATATAGTATTTACAACTAACTAGCTATCCAATTTCTGCTCACATTCTATCAAAAATGTGTTCAGCTTGGACTTGTTCAACCTGGCGACTTGTATCACAAGCTCAGTGTGTCTAGGAACTCTCCCATTCTGTCCTACAGACTCTTCCATGACTTAATTAAACTCTAGCTTATAACAGCTTACTGACTCTGTAACAGTGTTTAAAATCTGTTGCCTAACTCAATTTGTGTGGTTCTATAAACCTTTTTAAAATGTTCAGGCTGATTGTAATTATGCCTAATTTATAGTCAATCTAGAACCAGTAGTTTTTGCTAGTAGCTCTATGGTTTCTTGGCATTTTCCACTGGAAGGTATTTATGAGAAATATTTCATCTACTTCCTCCAGTTCTGTCTTCATACATGTGAATTGCGTAAGAATTGTTTTAGGAAGAGTGCTTACTGCATGTCTAACTCCTTATCTGGGAAACATGAAATTGTGAGTGCGGTGCCTGCAGGTGTTGCAGTAGAGTCTTATTTGCTTTCACTAATGAACATTCATTATTCTGTCTCCCAGCACTTTTATGAGAAACATGAAAATTGTTATTTGTTCCACTCATACAGCTTTTATAATAACATTTTTTGAATGGTACTGTGTAGCATAACTGGCATTACAGTAGACTGTCATAGCAGATTTGGGACTATGGTGTGTACAATATACTCTACTTTCAGTCAGTTACTGGGATTGCCTCTGCAAAACTGGGTTTGGAGATGAAACCTTATGAAGTTGTATTTTTGAAATCTCTTCAGCATAGTGCGTAATGAACAAAACCATCATATAAGTGCTGGCCCAGTCACCACCTGATTATGGCCTATGCCATGGGCCCCTATGGAACATCTTTGTAGATCACAGTAAGAAAACTGAAGAAAGGCTTGTATCTGGCAAGACATGAAGGCAAAAGTAGCTATCTATCTCAAGAATGGTGTATTGTGGAAGTTGTAAAATTTTCTGGCTTTTCAAATGAAATTATGTGTATTCACTTCAAGAACTTGGCCAGTACTTATGGGGATTTTAACATATTTTATTTTGTTTTGATTTTACTTGTATTGTGCCAGAGATGTGCATGTCATTTCTGTGTGTGCGGTTTTACCTAGATCACTGCTTTGTTGCCTACTAGAGCTGTATGAATATTTAGGAAGGAATTGCCTAGTCTTTCCAATTTCTAATTCTGAGAACTTACCATACTCAGTTTGTACCTCCCAGTTGTTTCCCAGTGTACTGTGAATAGACTGCACAGATGTTTCTCCTATGGTTGTTCCATAGTTTTGGTTAGTATTTATTTTATAAATGTTATTCCTGATGATATTGTTAGATTTCCATGTTGCTTTTTCATCATGGATAGCTTTTTCTGAACACAAAGGAGATTGCCTTCCTGACATACCTTTGAAATAGGAAAGAGGGATCCTTCAATAGTAATGAATCTTTAGTTTTTCCAGGACTTTTGCCAGTGTAGTCTTGTGAGGCAATAGGCAAATACAGGCAAACACAGGTTTCTGTACTCATCAGGGTAATGATGTTAATAGTGTTGCAAACTGCTGCTGGGATTTTCTTCTCTACCCTCCACTGTTTGTTTTTCACAACCTTATGCCCCATGTTTTATAAACAACATGTTTCTATGTTATTTCTAAATGCACTTCAATAAAACAAAACCTGCCTATGCTTCTGTAACAGTCTATTCAAAAGTTAAGGATAAGACCTTGCACCTTAAAAATAAAACAATTTGTCAGACATCATCCTTCCTCTGCTTTCCCTCTTCTGATGGTGTCTCTTTCACTTAGAAATATGAGATAAATTTTAATTAGAGCACAACAACTTCCCTAGTATTGCCTGCTAGCACTACCGGTGCTGTTCTTTGTTTATACATCTCCCTATATGGCTACTTAGCTTTTAGCATTTCGCTTTAGAGATGGCCAAAGTCAGAAACAGACTTACTGAGTCATGGAAAAAAAATATTGTTATAATTAGGCTGAAGACAAATAGATATTGCTTTGGATATTTCTTTTTTCTTTTGTCTTTTTCCTTTCCTTGTTCTAGATTGTATTTATTTGTTCTTGGCTACACAAGCCATCTTTTGAAAATCTCAGCTTCATGTACTCCTTCACATAGCTGAAACAGAAACACAATTTCAAACTTGTTTGTATTCAGCAAAGACATAGTGTTGTCTTTTTTGAAGATGTGTTTCTCTTTGTTTAATTGCAGGATAGAGGATTTCTTAGAACAAAATAATAATGATAATTTGTATGTGAAAGGTTAATTAAACCAAGCAAACCAGTAAAAAGCAACAGCAAAGAATTATATGATGAGAGATAAAATTAAGCTGCTGGCTTGAAAATTGGATGCCTCAAGCTCACCACAAATGTGACTAAGGTCATTGCAGTCACTGGTCCTCAAATAATACATTAAGGCTGCAAAAGTCCTACAATCTGGGCTATGCAGAACCCAGAAATATTTGTCTTGGAGATAACGAATAATCGCCATGGATATGGCTCCACAGCTTTTTGTTGCTGATTATTGTATACTGAAATCTTAATGTTTAAACTGTGATTCATCAAGGTCACATTCATGTACTTAATTTTAAGCAGATGAGTATGTCTGTTTTCTTCAGTCAGACTTTTCCATCACAGAAATTTTAACAGATAACTTAGCAGGACTGGAGGTTTGATGTATTTTGTCCCTGGTAGTTCAACTTTTTTTTATCTGTCTCTTTTTAATTTTTAAAATTCTGGCCTGAGTAAAGCTGGGAATGTGAACATGACAGTAAAAATGCAATTTTGTATTGGAATCCCATAGTCTTTGTCTTTGTAAATTAATTTTGAGAACATAGAATGTATCCAGATAGTATATCCTACTGTGATAAGCTACACTAAGTTACAAGACAAAAAAAACATTCTAAACGTAAACTTATCTATATTTTTTTGGAAGATTTGTCTTGTCCCATGTGCCTGGTGAGTCACTGAGAGCTGGCTTTAGATGGTGAGGCCATCCAAAAGCTTGTGGTGGAATTCACGTCCAAATCTTGTCTTGATAATCAACAGATTTCTCTACTGTTATTTCTGCTATGCATGTTCACTGCCCTACCTAGAAGGACAGCAGCATCAAAAAGATTGTGTCGTTTTGCATTTTTCTAGCTGTAGGAGTCTTTACTTCTGGTGAGTTTTCACATAGATATATTGGAGCAAAATGCCGAGTGAAAAAATGTCCTTTGGGTACAAACCCGTCAGCATGTAAGAGCTTAAAAGCCTTTTGTGTTCTTTTCTGTTCCAATCAATATCTTTTTTATATATTGTAAAAATAATTTTTTGCAGTAGGAAATTCAGTGAACTTGATAGTTCAGTTGCATTGCATGTATTTTTACAATTGGTATATTTCTCATAGTGTTCTATGATTAAAATGAAGAATTGCCATGTGTAGGTTTATAACATGGAAAATAACCTATGAGGTGAAGTAATGTCCCAATGATCAGTTATAAGCTTACATGAAACCCAATTTAAGAGAGCTAATTTGTGGCAGACTGTTACATTTCTTTAACAATTTAAGAAGTTCAAGAACAATTAATTTAAATAGAGAAAATTGAACTTCACACTCGTTTCTAGTTCTTGCTCTATTAAACTATTATCAGGTGGCATAATCAGTAATCTCATTGATAAAATTACCATGAAGGCTACCATTTTGCTAATCAAACTGTATTGTTGGGTTTTCCAACAAGGTAGAAAATATTTGGGCAATTTTGCAATTATGAAAACTTGTGATATAGAGTATTTTGTGAGTGCAAACATTATTAAATGAATATTTTCTTTGTAAGTGAAATAGCATCTTGGCATCCAAACTTCAAGAGAGAATACCCAGGAGACATTAACAGTAATTTTTCATGCGTGGAATTGTTTACGGAGCCTGTTCATCAAAGAACATGAATATTTTTTTGAGTCTCTTGATTTCAACAGAACTAGTACATGTTTTAAATGTTTTATGTATTTGTACTCACACACACATACATATTTAGGTAGTGGTATATTAAAATTGTCTCTAAAATTAGAGTTGTCTGTGTAATACATAAATTGTAGCTGCAGTAGGTTTCAGACACGTAGTCCTGCAAATAATGCAGGAATACAGTGTGTACATGTTTATGTTATAAAATACTAATGGACAAGAATTACAGTAGACTTTAATAAATAGACCACTTAGCAGATACTAATGTAATGCTTTCTTTTGCAGCTCCGTAAAGCCATTATAGATCACATCTCAGACTCCTTCTTAGATACCACTGTTCCACTTTTAGTTCTCATTGAAGCTGCTAAAAATGGAAGAGAAAAAGAAATAAAGGAATATGCTGCTATTTTTCGAGAACACACCAGCAGGCTTGTGGAGGTATGTTTGATGGAGTTGCACTTTTTTTCAATTTATGGAATAAGTGACTTGCCACTGCACATTTCCTTTGCTGCCAGACATCATAAAACAATTAAGCCTGGCATTTCAGGAAAGAATACATAAATGGCCTAGGGTAAGAGTAAGCATACTGCATTTTTTATGTAATGGTATGCAGTGAGATAGTTGGTTTTCATTAAGTTCAACAAGGCCAAGTGTAAGGTCCTGTACCTGGTTGGGGCAATCCTGAACATGAATATAGGCTGGGGGATGAAGGGATTGAAGCAGCCCTGCAGAGAAGGACTTGGGGCTACTAGTGGATGGAAAGCTGAATATGAGCTATCAATGTGAGTTAGCATCCCAGAACGCAAATCGCATCCTGGGCTGCATCAAAAGCAGCATGACCAGCAGGTGATTCTCCCCCCTCTACTTTGCTCTGGTGAGACTCCACCTGGAGTATGGCATCCAGCTCTGGGGCCCCCAGTATAAGAAAGACATGGACCTGTTGGAGCGAGTCCAGAGGAGGCCATGAAGATGATCAGGGAGCTGGACCACCTCTCCTATGAGGATGAGCTGAGAGAGTTGGGATTGTTCAGCCTGGAGAAGAGAAGGCTCTAAGGAGAGCTTGTAGCAGCCTTTCGGTACCTAAAGGGGGGGCCTATAGGAGAGATGAGGATGGACTGTTTACAAGGGCATGGAGTGATAGGACAAGGGGTAATGCCCTTAAGCTAAAATAGGGTAGATTTATATTAGATATAAGGAAGAAAATTTTTTACAGTGAGGGTGGTGAGACACTGGAACAGGTTGCCCAGAGGAGCTGTGGATGCCCCCTCCCTGGAAGTGTTCAAGGCCAGGTTGGATGGGGCTTTGGGCAACCTGGTCTAGTGGAGGGTGTCCCTGGCCATGGTAGGGGGGTTGGAGCTAGATGATCTTTAAGGTTCCTTCCAACCCAAACCAGTCTATGATTCTGTGATTCACTGCATAGAAATTAGGTGGTGGGGAATTCTGATTTGAGAAATTAGTGTAAGCCTTTCCACAAAGATATTTAGTGGGAATTTGATCAAATGTGTGATTCTAGGGAGTATTAGCTCATAGTGTTCAGAATCCTACCACTACTACATGAGACACCATATTAACATTAGTTGTTTGCCAGCTTTCTCAATTTGAAAGTTTATAGCCTGTGCAAAAGTATGCTGAATAGGAATGGTGCTCTGACACACAGTTTAGAGCCATGAACCCTCTAGCAGACTTCTGAATCTCAAAGATCCAGAAATAAAGGTCCTCTGCAGACTGAAAGCATGTTGGTGTATATGCTGAATAAATTAACTTGCATGCATTGTATACTCAGTATTAATTTCTAAAGGATATACTTCTTTATTACTTATAAATGATACTTCTTTGTTACTTAGAAATTTGCAAATAGAATTGGGGAGGGAGGATTTTTAGTTTGTTGGACAATCAGTTCTGTAATTGTGACTAAATATTCACTGACTTAAACTCATTCAAACTGGAGCTTGAAACACTGCAGGAATACTAAAGTTGTAGATTTTGCAGGAATATTATCTCAAGTGCCTGTAAGGAATGCGTTGCTAATTTTTTGTGGATTTTTTTAAGCTTTTAGTGCTTTTGTCTGCAGTAATGCAAAAATGGGAAAAATCAATGAATTCACTTTGTGGCTGAAAATTTACTTAGGAAAACTATTTGGGTCAGAATGAATTCATTAGTCTGGAGTGATCTACAGATAATGAAAGACAAATAGATAAACAGCTGAAGTAAAAGCATTTATGTTTTTCTTCATAGTCATCTAGTTACAGAATAAGACTAGTTATTATTCTCCGATACACAGCAGTGTCTCATTTTGACCATGCTGCAAAATCAAATGAAAGCTAAAACACAAACCCAAAGTTTTAAAAGTTTTTCAGACTTTTAATACTGAGGCTAAACCAGCCTGAAGTGTATTGATTTTTAGAAAGGACAGGTGATCTCTGAAGATCTGATAACTTTACTGAATTTGGAATGGAGTCCAGGTCAGCTGAAATACCGAAATCATTATTCAGTTTAGAAGATGTGGACCTAAAAATCCAATATTCATTTCCCTTTGTGAGTTTGAATTCGTTTCCCCAATGTAAGGAATAGCTGGCCATCAGGGTAGGTTTGTGATTAAAGAGGCTGATGGCTGCACAGCCTAAATACACTGCCTAAAAAATCTACAAGGACATGTAGCAGCTGCCTGTGGACATAAGTGCCTAGAAGATAGCTATCTTTAGTGGTGTAGGAAAAACTATAGCAAAGTTTCGCGATTCTGGCATAGTTACTACTTAGAAAGGGTGGGGGAAAAAAGGCATTACTAGTTCATTTTGCAGTGTCCTTTTTGCAAAGTGATAACCAGAGTAGACAGTGATGCCTCAAAAACTTACAGAGATTGTCTTCATTCACCTCACTGAATGATTAACTTCAGAACCCTGTGGTTTTATGTAAACTTACTTCTTAAATGCTATTAAACAGAGCAGTGTAAGAGGGAAAGTATGATTATAGTTCATGAATGTAAATACTAGTGGAGATTCATTTATCCAGATTATTTTCAGAACATCAGACATATTTATTTTGCAAGAAAATTAGTAAATCATAAACAAGTCATGTGAGGGGATAAAAGCAAGTCTCATGACTGTTGTGTAAAAGGTGTTCTATTACATGGTAGAGTGATCTTACTGTATGTGTAAATATATAGTGTGTGTACGTATTTATATTTATGCTGTGACTTAATATGCTGGCTACATATGTGAAGAAAATGTACTTTTAAAAGTGTTTTAAGTAACTGGCTTTCAGAGACTGTACACAGTGCCACCCCCTATAGTTGAATTAGTTGTTCCAAATTGTTGCTTACATGCTGCTGTTGAAAATTAACATAAAATAAAATTGAAGTTATCTTCTAGATATATACTAGAACTGAAGTATCGTATTTAAAAGTTGCTTATATTGGTTTAATGCACTTACCAATATCTCTAAGTGAGAGCTTGACTGGTGTTTTTTTGATAAACTGTACTCCTAAACTCTCCAGCAAATTAATTAGATAGTCATTTCATTGTATCCATCAACTGCTAGCCTATCAGATGTAAAACAAAATAAGCAAGTGGTGACAGACGGGCTTTGTACATATAAACAGATTTATCTGATTTTTAAGAAAAATTCAGTCATTTCCAACAGCATCATCAAAGAAGAAGAATTATGGCAGCTATTTTGTGGAAAGTGTAATATCAATTCCATTGATATAAATGGAATAGCATTTAAATACATTAGAGCTGTAAATTGGAAGCATATATTGTTTTTGTGGCCTAAAATCTGTTGAGCTGTAAATATTTAATTTTTTTTTAAATTGACAGTAGTAGAGCACTGCACTGTTGCTTTAATTTGTCCAGGAATATAACAGATAGATAGATTTAGATCTTACTAATCTTAGTTTTCACAGGTGTACATGCTTCAGAAATACACATATACTGGAGAAACTCAGAAGTGGCAAATATGTATGGAGCTTGGTTTCCAGTTGAACATGGTGCCATGGGTAATGGGTATTCCATAGAAATAAGGTACCGCTAAAAGTGCTACCAAAATCGGGGAGCATAATCCTGCAAGAAGCACAGGACAGATGGAAAGGAGATGAGTTAGCTTTGAATCCTTGCTACTTCTATTATCCATTTATTTATACAAGAATTTACTTTTTCTTGGTTAAGCTTCTGATGTGTAAACATCACTTGTGCCGTTTGGGACAGCTGCCCAGCCTTTTGCCAGGTATATGTTTCATAAAATGATGTTGTCTGCATCTGTAATGTCTTGAGTTGGATGATGGGTTAATTCAAGATCTAACCTTGTGCAACATTTCCAGTTTATGAGAAAGCTGTCAAGCATTTTTGTATTTTATTAGAAGGTTCTTAAATGACAGTTATGATTTGCATGTTTGCAGGTGAGTCCTCGCATTCATTCCTTTGTTATTTATTTCCTTCATTGTTATAAAAGCAAGCAAACAAAATCCCCTTACAACTTTCAGGTTATGAAACAGAAGTCTGGAAAGCTAGTCATATACGCTAGTGCAGAAGTGGGCAACTGAGAATAACTTAAGTCAGGTATTGAAGTGCAAGATCATGGGTGGCATATACCTGGATATGGAATACTAACAGAGACAATAGCTCAAGGTAAAATATTTTAAAAGCTAAACAACTAAGAAAAAATTGTTCCAAAAATTGGCATATGACAGTAACTGTACTAGAGAAGGCTCATAGGTGAGGTAGATGAGGCATCAGACAATTGTAATGTAACTAGGAATGCAGTTTTACCATCTATATGTAGTTGTGACGTCCAAGGAGTTGGATGGATTGTGGGCACCAAAAGATACAGCAAAGGCCAGTGATGCAAGCAAGATCACCCATATTTGTAAATACAAAATGCTTTATTTATCAGAAGAAAAAAGTTTGGGTTTTTTTTGTCAGTTGCAAATAACCTTTATGGAACGTAGGACATAGTAAAGCTGCTTGCAAGCATTGAGATGGGAAAACCAGCTCAGATATTGGCAATCCCTAATTTTTGTCTTGGAGAACAAAAGCTAAGAAAAAAAATATTTACTTTCTCATTACCCTTTTCCTCTGAATGTAAAACACTCTAAGTGTGGATCTGAGTCCATTGTAAACCTTTGAGATCCATAACATCCAGTGGTAAAGAATTTCACAGCTTGACTATGTGGTATGTTGTGTTGGTTTTGCGTGGCAAGGTTTTGGTAGCGGGGGGGGCTACAGGGGTGGCTTCTGTGAGAAGCTGCTAGAAGCTTCCCCTGTGTCTGATAGAGCCAATGCCAGCCGGCTCCAAGACGGACCCGCCGCTGGCCAAGGCCAAGCCAATCAGCGCCTCTGTGATAACATATTTAAGAAAGACAAAAACAGTTAGAGAGCGCTTTTGCAGCCAGAGAGAGGAGTGAGAAGATGTAAGAACATCTGCAGACACCAAGGTCAGTGAAGAAGGAGGGGGAGGAGGTGCTCCAGGCGCCTGAGCAGAGATCCCCCTGCAGCCCGTGGTGAAGACCACGGTGAGGCAGGCTGTCCCCCTGCAGCCCATGGAGGAAGGATGAGGGGGTGTAGCGATTCCACCTGCAGCCCATGGAGGGAGGATGAGGGGGTGTAGAGATTCCACCTGCAGCCCGTGGAGGACCCCACGCCGGAGCAGGTGGAGACACCTGAAGGAGGCTGTGACCCCATGGGAAGCCCGCGCTGGAGCAAGCTCCTGGCAGGACCTGTGGATCCGTGGAGAGAGGAGCCCACGCCAGAGCAGGTTTGCTGACAGGACTTGTGACCCCGTGGGGGACCCACGCTGGAGCAGTTTGCTCCTGAAGGTCTGCACTCCGTGGAGGAGACTCATGTTGGAGAAGGCCGTGAAGGACTGTCTCCCGTGAGAGGGACCCCACGCTGGAGCGGGGGAACAATGAGTCCTCCCCCCGAGGAGGAAGAAGCGGCAGAAACACCGCGTGAGGAACTGACCGTAACCCCCACTCCCCGTCCCCCTGTGCTGCTGGAGGGGGGCGGAGGTTGAAGCCGGGAGTGAAGTTGAGCCCGGGAAGATGGGAGGGGTGGGGGGAGGTGTTTTTAAGATTTGGTTTTATTTCTCATTCCTCTACTCTGTTTTGCTTAGTAATAAATAAGATGAATTCCCTCTCTAAGTTCGGTCTGTTTTGCTCGTGATGATAATTAGAGAATGATCTCTCCCTGTCCTTATCTCGACCCGTAAGTTCTTTTTTCCATTGTACCTTTTCTCCCCTGTCTAATGAAAGAGGGGAGTGATAGAGCGGCTCTGGTGGGCACCTGGCCCTCAGCCAGGGTCAACCCACCACATATGTAGAGAAATATCTGTGAAACCCCCACATGAACATTTGATTTGCTGTCCCTGAATTCTTGTATCAGAAGGGAAAATGAGCACCAGTCCCTATTTTCCTTCTCCATGCCACTTACGCACCCCTGACATATTCTCCTTCAATTGTCTGTTTTCCAAGTTGAGTATTTCTGGCCTCTTTAAATTTTCCTTGTTTGGAACCCATAAAACGATCACCTTGATACCTTCCCTGTTCCTTTTCCAGCACCTCCAGCTCATGAGGTGGTAGGTCAGAACTGTGCATTGTATTTGAGATACTCAGGTGCTTTCATGATGTTCTCTGTTTCCACTTCTATTTAATTCCTAGCAGTGTTTCTTCTCAGATGACTGCTGAACCCTAAACTGCAACTTTCACAGAAAGTTTATACGATAATCCCAAAATCTTGTTCCTGATTAGTACTAGTCTACTGAGGTCCATCATATATATGTAATACTGGATTTTTTTTTCCCAAATAATTACTCACTTTGCATCTCTCTAGATTGAATTTCATCATCTGTGTTGTCATCTAGTCATCTAGTACCGTGAAGTCCTTTTGCAAATCTTCATTAGCTCTTTTGTTTACTACTCTGAATAACTGTGTAAAAGCTGTCTTAAAAAAAATTAATAAAATTTAATGCAGACACTGTGACCACAAGGAAATCTCTGGCTCATGGATTTCTCCCACTTTCCTGCTGATTTGTTCCTGAGGTAGAAAAAAATGATGCTGATCTATCTGTATCAGCTGAGAATTACCATTTACTCAGCCACCCCAATTGTTAGCAAAGCCCTAAATTTCCTCCTCATTCTGTTCTTGGAGGAGGAGTAGGATCTACGTGCCTGGATCTCAGTACTGCATACACAGTACAATTAATAGTCTAGCTCTTTCTTGGCATCCTTAGGGAGGACGTTATTCCACTGCCTCCATGTGTGGAAATAGAACTGGTCATTTCTGCTTGATTTTAACATTGCTCTTCTAAAAGATATTTATGGCATAAGAAAGCTTTATGACTATTTCCTTTTCATCATATAAAGGTAACTTTTTGCACTTGGAGATATGTGCTGTGAAATCAGCTATATGTACTGACTGGGGAAGTTTAATTCTCTCCAAACTAAGGAAACAGTGTTTTTAAAAAATGTAGCTTTTCCTTAATCCAGTCATGAGTTCAACTTCACTAAGTCTCCTTTTTAAAAAATAGTGTCTGAGCTCTATGCTGTTAAATGCGCTGTTCCAGCTGAATGTGTCCCATGCACCTACCAGGCTTCAGAACAACATTGTTGCGCTGGAGTGATGATGTTAGTGTTGCAGGAATGATGAATTTGATAATGTCGGTTAAAAAATGGAGACAGGACAAGAAACTGTAATAAAGAAAGGATATTGCATTCTTAAAATCATCGGTGAGCCATAATTTGAATCAGCATAGTTTTATTACCTACTCTAATATATCATTTGTAAATGTTAATATACACTTTGTTATCCTATGACTCCATCAGTTTTAAATGATGCTGTTGTTGCCATATTGATAAAATCAGTGTTTAATTTTCCTTCCAAGATATTTCATTTGATTGCAGAAATGTACAAAATAAATTTCAGAATCTGGTCCACAAAGACCTGTGTATTTGTGTAGTCAGATCTCCAGTCACGTAAAAATTGATTTTAGTATTGCAGCCAGCAAGTCCAACAGTGATAGATAATGTAATGATTTTGATGTTACAGGATTAGAATGTGAATCCATTTTTAAATAAAACAAATGATTGATATTTATGTTATTTCCAGTTTAAGCATTTATTTGTCTGCTCTTACGAAAATATGCATGAACAATACTGCCTCCCCTTCCCCCAATATCCCTTCACTTGTCATTTTGCTTGTTTTGTTGTTTTCCAAAGTTGAAAAAGTCAGGTAGGTATTCTGAGATTTGATTGTTTTGGTCTTTTTTTTCAATTTAAAACCTTATTTACCCTGTTTACTCTTAACCCAAGATAAAGTTGTCCCAAAGAAGATTAATCTTGTTTACATTAAGTGCCTGTCTCTCCCTGGACTAAATAACTAGTTTAGTCTGGATGTCTAATTTCTAGAAAAGTGAGGTGAGATGAATTGTACATTGAGAGATGAGTGTTGGTCTGTTTTGAGATATATGTTATGTTGCGTTTTCTTATGCTCCGTATAGCAGTTTTTAATCAGGTGTATCCTATTTTTCGGTGCATTTTTTGCATCTGTTTTTGAAAGATCAAGGATGTTTGAATAGTAGGTTCTGATACTGCTTTGTATGTAAATACAGTAGACTGAGTTGAACATTATAAAAACAAACATTCATCATCTCACAAAGGTTTCTTCAACAATGAATTTGATGTGAAAATTAGAAGTACTACTTGAAATATCAAGAGAGATTTTCTGTGGTTTCTATTTTAATCTGAAAATGAAAACTTCTCAAATAGAAATAATAGGTCTTGAGAAAGAACATACTTTTTTTTCCCCTCTTTGAATATGAAATGTTAATTGAGCTAAGCTAAATTGCCCACTACACTGTCTCAGTGCTCATATGGTAATTTAAGAAACAAACAATATCCTCATAGACCACTGACCTTTGTAAATCAGCTTGAGGATTAATATGTCTTACAAATATCTCTCTTCTGAATTAGCATTTGGAAGTTACAGTCTTTCCTTTAAAAACTGATTTAAGATATAACAATATAACACAGTTCAGAAGTATGTACATAAATTTAGCAAAGTACAAAACATCAGTGAAATGGAAAGACTGAACATCCTACCAGATCTGGGGCGATGATGATTCCACAAGTAGTAGCAACTACAGGTAATATATTCTTCCTTGTTGTCTTATGTTTTCTGTCTCCTGAGTTTACTCTCTGCTTTTCCCCTAGAGGTTCTAGCTTCTGTTAAAAATGCATACACTTGGGATGTTAGCCACACTTACCAGGAATATTAGCTGGTGCTTTATGGATAGTGCTAGTATTTGAAAAGCTTAAAGAGTGGCAAAGTATTTGAGATACCTTGGTTAACACCTTTGCACTAGCTGCACAATAATTGCACAAAACAGAATCTCTTAGTTGTAGATGTGAATAGTATATTCAGATATATGGAGGAAGTGAAACAGTCCTAGTTACACAGTAAAAAGAAAAAAAAACAACATCGAATTGCCCATTTTGGCAACTATACTGAACACTTCCCACATATGAAATGGAGACTCAGCAGCTGAAGTATTTTCATGAGTACCATAAAGGTCACATTAAACATTCTTCAGATGGAGGTTATTCTAGGCTACTGTGCCTTATATTGCTCATATACTGCATCAAATATGTGTAAGTCTGAATATTGGTTTTGTGACATTGAAAAACCAGGATATGTTGTATAATGAAAAAAGCCACCAGATTTGAGTTAAGATTCTCTCTGTACTCTATGTCGTCGTCTGTGAGCCTTGGCTAAAATAAATTCCTGAAAGATAATTTTCTGTTAGAAAATACTTGTTATTAATTGGAATTCATTATTATAATGCAGAAATTTTGATTGAAATATTTTAAAAAATGAAGATTACCTGCTTTGAGATTTCACACATTTAGTTTTTGCTTTGAAATGCCTTTTCATTTAAACTGTTACAATTAAATTGCCAATCTAATTGAAATATTTGATTATATAGAAACATTTTTGAACAGTCTTGTCTTCTAGGAAATTTCAAAATTAGCTCTTATCTGATTATAAGCACTATTTAAAATTCTGAAAATTGTGACAAAATAATAATGAAAAGCCTTAGGGGACTTGGTCGTACTTTATAGTCCCTTATAAGACATCTGTTTTTAGCGAATATAGTGTTCTCACCTGTGGTTCACTTCTACCAAAGACCAAAACAAATTCTGATACTGAGAGAACAAGTATGAAAGAGTGAACAAAAGATAGGCAAAAAGGAAGACTGAAATGTCACATCTACAGAAAGGAAAAAGCAGGTCCTCTGTAACTAGAAATTTCTTGTTTGGGAAAGCTGACAGGCTGTTCTCCTGAGCTGATCTATCAAAGAGATGTAATGCTTTCTGAGAGGAGGAGTGATAGGCTGGGTGAACTTGAGATTAAAAAAGGAATTTGATGGGAGCAGGGAAGAATCCTCTGATTATCTTTTCTTTTGGCACAGATGCAAATCTCCAACTGCACTGTTTAAAGGTCAGCTGTACCAAGCAGAGGCTGAGAGATTTAATAGGAGAAGTGGAGGCAATGATGAAGTGAACTTTGTGTTCTTCATCTCTTCTCTCAGTACACGAATATATAATATTCTCTGTAGTTCGATCTAATAACACTAATTTCAGATCTACTAATCTGATACATAAACTTGAGGGTTTAGCCTATTGCCTTATTCTTGTTCTTGTTTTTTTCAGTTTTGACTGTGTTGCAGTATGACAGTGCTGGCTTCTAGCAATTCGGATTTCTAAGGTTGAATCTTACAAACAATGGACATTAACAGACAGCACATATATTTAAGTGCATCAGTGTTCTAATATGTTGATATAGAACAGCAAAGGCATGCAGGACATACGGGGTGTTGTTAAAAACCAAGTTTGCCAGTTAAAGATTTCCACTGCTGGAAATGCAGCATATCTATTGAAGGTGACTTCTCCTTAAGAAATCATTCTTTTTAAATGAAGTTAAAAGATGTAAAGGAGAAAAAATCTTGAGTTATAAAAATATCTAAAGAGAAATAAATTCTTTTGTCACTTGAACAAGTTGAACAAGATACAAGATGCATAGGAACAAACTATACAAATACTGACAGAATCTTAATGTTAATTTACTTAATGAAAAACATTATTCAGATCTTGAATAAAATAGCTTACTTGTTCTTGTTACTTCAGCCACTTCTAAAACTAGTTCTTCAAAGGTAGCATTTATTTCATTTGTGTTTCAGTAGCACTCTGGAGACTCCAAGAAATATCTGGGTCCCTAGATTTGGGAAAACAGATGAGACAGATAAACTGCAGAAGGAGACAGAAAGGGAGAATGAATCTGTCAAGTGGATCAGTGATGGAGCCTGGAATAAAACAGAGATAAGTGAATTTAGCTAACTCAAAATCAGTCACCATTAAACTCAGTTAAGAATGTCTATGTAAAGGTGTATCTGAGTTAACTCCTTCTATTTAGAAAGCCATTAATAGATGCAAATTCTAGAAAGAAATTGAGGTTTTATATGTATAAAAATTATTTTTCATTCAGTGCTATTACAATGTCATTTCTACCACTTCAAGGACAATGGAGAATTGACTCTTCTCAGCGCTGCACCCATTTCTATGGGTTTTCATCCCAGAATGGTAAACACTAAATAAAAATACCATTTTAATGCTTCATTACTAGTTCTTTAGTATTGATTTTACTGAGCTATTGAAAACCATTTCAAAATGGCAAAATGTCATTTCGGCAAACAGTATGGAAGGACTTACGTATGGTAAACATGTTAATCAAAATGTTTGCAAAACCCAGCACAGTGGAAATAATAGTAAGTATTTGATAGTCAAAAAACTTAATAAGCACACTACAAGAAAACACTTTTCTCACAAGCAAAACACAGGGCCACTGGCTCTTAAAATAAAGCTTTCTATGTCTGCCTCTTGTGGAAAACAGCTCTGCCAAAATTCAGTTTCAACATGAAATCTGCAACTTCATGGTGAAAAGCTGCTTTTCATTTTCTATACAAACAGTAAATATTTCTCTTCAAGTACAATGGAAAAATTCTCACTACTTCAATCTGTTTTATTGACATATATATAAAAGATGATAGCTCTTATTTGCCACTTTGTAATTTGCTACATCTTTCTATGTCAACTTTTAAATATACTGACACAGAAAATTGGGTTCTGAGAGCAAGTCACCATAGCTCTGAAAGATGCAGGCAAAAAACCCCTAAAAATAATCATCTTACTCTTGTGCTTTCCTGAGTCTAGTCTACAACAACCAACCTTCAAGCAGCCTGTGATGGCTATTAGTTTAACCTCTGAACATCCAGTACATAAGGGCTACATGCCTTCACATTACTTTTCTTTTACTTGGAGCTAAGGATCATGGGAAGAAAACTACTTGAATTCTGAAAACCAACAAAACCTTCCAATTTACCATCTCAAGTAACACTTACATAGTTTCCTGGCAGGTACCTACTTAATCTAAAATGGAATTTAATAATCCATTAATGAATTTTGCTTTACATATTAAAGTACTATAAATACAAAGTACTGTCAACTGGAAGATTTTAATTTCTTTCTACCACTTCAAGGACAGTGGAGAATTGACTCTTCTCAGCACTGCACCCATTTCTATGGGTTTTCATCCCAGAGTGGTAAACACTAAATAAAAATAACATTTTAATGCTTCATTACTAGTTCTTTAGTATTGATTTTACTGAGCTATTGAAAACCAAAACTACTTCCGACAGTGGCAAAACTCCACAAGAACTGCATGTGTAGAGGTCAAACTGACAGATTAATGGAACATCTTTATTAACTTTCAGGATATCAGAAGAGAGCAGAATCTTTTATCATTCTTCTTAACAGCATAATCAGAAAACAAAAAGCATGAATCCTATTATGTAGCACTTTTTAGTTTCAGACAGTTCAATGCTAAGGAATTCTATCCCCAGACATAAGATACAAGTCTAGCGCTTGTGATTTTTTTGCTGGCACATTTGTTGTTACTATTCTTCTTTAACCCATAGTACACTTTCAGTGATATCATCATATAATTACACCTGTATCAAAATAGCCATTAAAGACCTGAAGTTGACGAGTATGTCATCATCCCTATTTTTGCATTGCAGTTTAACTTCTATTAGTCATGCACATAACCATACATAGCAGCTGTCACTAGGATGCAGGATCCCATTGTACAATGTGATCTGCAGGCACAGAACTTAAGTGTGGTTTTCTGCTTGAAAAAGCATATATCTAAGTATGAAACATGAAGCAGTTAGCGTATAGAGATATGCATGCAGAATATTGGTCAGCATTTTGGGAATAAAATGTAACTGTCAGCAGACTAGGAGGACATTTTTTGTAAATAAGATGAGCACTTTTAAGCACAATCAATATTTATGAATGGGAAGTGGATTTTCATTACATTGCTATACTAATTGCTAGAATCAGTCTATGCTTGACAAATTAACTCTCTTATCACATGCATTTTTATTTTTTTTTACTCTTATTTAGCTAGTTTACACAATGCTTTGTTTTTGAGAGGAAAACTATCTTCAGTTTGCTAATTTCTATGCATCCTCAGTTTATGTGATTCAGAATTCCTATTCAGCACTCCCTTGTTTTTGTCTGACTTCTTCACTTTCAAGACAGACCAGTGTGCAGCCTGCCTGTTCAGGCAGGGTTTAGTTAACGGCACATCCATGAGATATGGGCAGTGAAGGTTCCTTTCTCGTAAGTTCTTCATTACTGCAGTTCAGCTAAATCCAAAGATCTTAGTGGATCCATTTTAGCAATCTGACTGCTGACTTTGCTAATTTTAGCAGATCTGTGATTAGACAGACCTGTAACAAGCAATACCAATTTAACTACAAAACCAAAAAATACCCTTGCTCATTTTATTTACAGATACCTTTTTTCTGCAACTTTTTTAAAAATCAAACTTTTAATGTCTGAAACAAATTTAATGCCATTAAGCCCAAGATTTAGGTCTAAACCCTTGCTTTCCTATTTCAGCCAGAATTCATTTCTGTGCTGAAGGTTCTGAAAGTCCTTCAGAAAACTGACCTGCTTGTCAAGATTATGTGACAGCTGTCAATAAACAGCATAGACAGCCTTACTGGTTACAGTCTACAAACCCTCTGTTATCAGGTGTTGCTCTATTTGGTTGTTTGCAGATAGCATGCAAAAAGGAAGCCTAAAGATGGCAATGGCACTTGTGAGGGGTGTGTGAAATTATTTCTAAAATGAAAGGCAGCACAGAAAAAATGTACAAATGCTTTAAATGCAAAAATGCTTTAAATTCTAACAGAAGCAGCCTGGCAACAGTCATTGTGAGGTGGCAGGCAGCTGGAAGGAGGCCTTTAAACACAGGTAACTTGTTCTCGATGTATTGGGGCTGGTAGATGGATGCTTAATGGAGAACTAATGTGGTCAAAATAGTGAATTAAGAGAATTAATTCAATAAAATTAGCTTAAAGTCAAGCATGTATCTCTAAGTGTATGTAAACTTTAAGACTTTGAACCTTGCTATTTTGAGCCTCACAGAGTTCCAGCACCTTGCAGCAAGTCCTGAATTCATAATATGAGAATTTTTGCACCTTTATGTAATTAATCAAATAAGGCCCAACTTTGCTAGTACTGATTGAGCTTCAGGTGACATTTTCATTAATCCTCTTAATCATAGCCTTTATTGCATAAGTGTGAAGCAAGGGGACAAAAGATAAACAACCCAAAGATTTACCAGACTTTATACGTCTGAGGGGCATATTTTAACAGCTAGAAATGTCAGCCACCTAGTACGATGAGGCAGGGAGTACTGTAAGTTATGTGAGCTCCAAAAGGGAAATTGTCTTGGTTCAACATGGACTCCTCATCATGATACACCCAGTTAACATTTTTGCTGACAGTGTCAAGACAGCCGACACAAGTGCAGTGGCAGTGACTTTTTTTCTTGTATGAAACCAGATTTAGAAGTTCCTCAGAATATTAGAAGTTATGATAATTGTGATTCTATCTTACGTCCCCAGAAGTCTTGTAGTTTTGACAGGACTGATAAGTAATGAGCCAGTCACCTATAAAAGAATAATTCTGAAGCTGCTAAAAAAAAGCACACATCATCAAAATGTTAACATCAGTTTACTAAAGCTTGTGCTTCTTAAATATCAAATATCTCTCTGAGTGTGTGTACTTGTTAGGGTTTGTTGGTTTTTCAGGTTTTTTTGTTTGTTTTTTTTTTTTTTTGTTTGTTTGTTTGGTTTCTTTTTTTTTACCCCTTTGCATATTGATGCTGTGATATCTGGTGAAGGAGGAGGTTTATTTTTGTCTGTGGAGGTGCGGAATATTCTTTGTTCTACACGACCCCCTATGCAAATTGTCAGGAGTCAATCTATTAGAGGCTGTTATCCTTCTGTCAAATTATCTGGCCCGTATTGGGTCAAGTTGGCCAATGGGATCTCAAGTTCTTGAGGACAGAGAAACATACCTGTATGTATAACATATATATGTGTGTGTATGTATATATGCAGGTATGCATAGAGAATAGGTTTGCATTAATTTATCCTTTGGAAACCAGATTTCTAGCCTAAAACATGAGGTTCTGTTCTAAGTTATTCCGCAGGCTAAGAGAAGTCAAGAAGCATATGGATGACAGGGAGGTGATTACAGAGAGCCAACATGGCTTCACAAAGAGCAAATTGTGCCTGCGTGATCTGGTGGCCTTCTGTGATGGAGTGACTGTGTTGGTGAATAAGGGAAGAGCGGCAGATGTCCATCTGTCTTGACTTCTGTAAGGCCTTTGGCATGGTCCCATACAAAATCCTTGTTGCTAAATTGGAGAGATAAGTTTGATGGATGGACTATTTGATGGATAATGAATTGGCTGGATAGCTGCATCCAAGGGTTTAGAGTTGGATTCAATGGCTTAGTGTCCAAATGGAGATCAGTAACAAGTGGTGTCCCTCAGAGGTCTGTATTGGGACCGGTACTGTTTAATATCTTTATTAATAAATTGACAGTGGGATTGAGTGTACCCTCAGCAAGTCTGTGGATGACACCAAGCTGGTGCAGTTGATATGCTTGAGGGAGGGGATGCCAAGCAGAAGGACCTTGACAGGTTTGAGGAGTAGAACCATGTGAACCTCATGAAGTTCAACAATGCCAAGGGCAAGGTCCTGTACCTGGCTTGGGGCAATCACCAGCATCAGTACAGACAGACTGGAGGATTGAAAGCAGCCCTATGGGAAAGGCCTTGGGGATGTTGGTATATGAAAAATTAGATACGGCCCAGCAGTGTGTGCTCACAGCCCAGAAAGCCAACCATGTCCTGGGCTGCATCAAAAGAAGCGTGACCAGCAGGTCAAGGGAGGTGTTTCTGTGCCTCTGCTCTGATGAGACCCCACCTGGAGTGCTGTGTCCAGCTCTGAGGCCCTCAGCATGAGAAAGACTTGAGGCCCATGAAGATGATCAGAGGGGTGGAGCACCTCTCCTGTGAGGATGGGCTGAGTTGTTCAGCTTGGAGAAGAGAATGCTCTGGGGAGACCTTATAGCAGACTTTTGGTACTTGAAGGGGGCTTGTAAAAAAAGGTGGAGAGTGATTTTTTTTTTTTTTTTTTTTTTTTTTTTTTTTTTACTGGGGCCTGTAGTGACAGGACAAGGGGTAATGGTTTTAAGCTGAAGGAGGATAGATTTATATTAGCTGTAAGGAAGACATTTTTTATGATGAGCGTGGTGAGGCACTGGCACAGATTGCCCAGAGAAGCTGTGGATGGCCCTTCCCTGAAAATATTCAAGGCCAGGTTGGATGGGGCTTTGGGCAACCTGGTCTAATGGAGGGTATCCCTGCTCATGGCAGGGGGGTTGGAACTAGATGATCCCTTCTAACCCAAAGCATTCTACGATTTTTAAGAGTATTTTCCAGAGGATCAGGCAACATGATTGTTTGCCCAGTTTAATCACTTCTTTAGAAATCTTTCTGGGTATTTTACCACTGTCAAATGGCTTTTGAACTAATATTTTTTCCCCCACTGCCAGCGTGGTGCTTTTTACAAGACTGTACTTAACATGAATTCTTGAATATATTGAAATAACTGAGAAATGTTATTGTTCTGAAATGCAGTTTGTGCGCAATATTAGGCTATCTAGTATCTCGTATTTGAGGCAAGAAAACAAAAAGTAGGACAAATCCTTTTGTAATACAGACTTACCGCATAAATAAAATAGTGGCTGAACTCTCCTTAAAAAAAAGAAAAAGGAAATTATCAAGAAAACTTACTATGGGAAGTCATAGACTAGAATTTCTGATCATAAAGAAGGCAAGTGATCTTTGTTTAACAGGGAAGTTGGGTGGTTTTGTTTTTGACTACTTGGCTGAGTCAAAAGGCACATACTGTTAGGTATTTCCCTTTGCTGTGATTCATCCTCTGCAGAAGCTCTTTAAAGGAAACTGAACAACAAACTCAAGCCATGTGCAATAATGTAACATAGTTACTGCCAAGGAGATCACGTTGCTTACATCTTAACATCATTAAACTGCTTTTTAATAACTGGTAGCCTAGGATTCAAAATATTGAGTTCATGACAAATTTCTAAAACTTTCTTCTTCTGAAAAACAGAGGCTGGTCTTGCTAGACACCAGGAGCCTCCTTACTAGACTCAGTAGAACAGAAGGCATGTTTTCTCATAATGAACTGTCCTCAGTCACGACACTGTGAACTCTCTTTTACCCAACTGGTCCAGTAAAGGGACAGACAAACAGAAGTAGCCATATCCCATGTACTTTTGTGATGGGAAGTTCAGGTCACCGTTCTGAGTTTTAGCTTAATTAATGTGTACCCTGTCAACCCTTTATTAGAAATAATTTATAGGTTATAATTCTAGACTTCCTTACACTTCCTTTCCTTTGAAACGTATTAGTAACCTCGCATCTCTGCTGTTGTTGGACAGATGTCTACTGTGCATTAGGATTGTTTCTCATCTGTGCATTGCTTTACAGTGGTTAACAGTGAATTCATTTGCCCTCTTTCAAGGCCAGTGTACTGTAAATGAGATAGTCTCTATAGGCGTTTTGTCAGTGCATTTAGTAGGCTCACAATCCTACACTTTGAATTCTATCCACACGCTTAAGAGCGAGCCCACACGATGCTTCAGACTGCGTTGCAATCTGCAGTTTGGAAATCTGGATGATTTTGTATGTAAGTTTTGGTTGCAAGGCTTATAAACAGTTTTAGTGTTTTCCTTAGTGATCAATTTTACCTTTCCTAGACCAGAGATCACATTGCAAAAATGACTCAAGTATTTCTTATAAAATGTTTTATGAACCTTTAAACTCAATTAACGTGAAATAAAGACTTCCACTGCTGCAGACACATTTTATGTTAGTACATTTATTCCATATAAACTACATGTATTCCATATAAACTACAGTAGCTAGGAGACTACCTCCAGCTCCACTGCAATTGGAATTCGCTGTCTATAGATGGCTTTCACAGGAGCTGCAGGAATGCAGCTCACAATGCCATTCACAAAGAGAAGGAAAACTAATAAACCTGAGAAAAATTACTTAGATATTCATTTAAGGGATAAAGGAATGGTAAAAATGAATGAGGTTTAATTATATTTTCACAAGATATTTGAAAGGTAGCCTATAGTGAATGCTTAAAGAATATACTGTAATGCAGTAATGGCATAATGTAATGCATAAGAATATACTATGTGCCTGTGGCACAGATTAGATTTTTACCACTGGAGCAGTGTAACATTTATTTTGCTTTACAGACAACTTAGTTATCTACTATACATACATGCATGTACTTCATTGAGTGCATTATGGATTGCTTTATAGCCACTACAAATACAGTTGGCTTGAGTATTTCATAAAAAGCTTCCTCAGCATGTTTACAGCTTTAAATTTAAAATTTCGATTCATTTTGGTAGGGGAAGTTTTTTGAATACAGTGAGCACACCCCCAGACCTCATGCCTGTCCTGTATGGGTAGTCGGTATTCAGTGAGAAGCAGCCAAAACCATCGGCAGTAGGAAATCAGAGCATTAAAGTGCCTTTTCACGAAGCTACTCTTTCAATGAAAAGGCTGTCCCAAGTTTTCCAGGTACGGGCCCTTCTGCCCCGGCCCTCGGTGGCACGGGGGCCGCGCCGGGCGCTGCCGTGCTCCCCACTGCGACCTCCCGCACCCCTGCGGGGGAGCGCCGCCTCCGGGGAGGTGGCCGGGCCACCCGGCCGGCTCCTCCGCCGTCCCATTCAGCGCTGCTGGGCGACGGGACGCTGGGGCCGTACTGCAGCAGCCGGGGAATGGCGGTGTGTGATAGGGCGGAGCGTGCGCCCCTCCCGCCAGGCCGGCCGGGGCCTTCGCAGCTGTCGTCTCGTGCCTCTGTCTCGCGACAGCGCCCTGCCCCCGGCGGCGCCCCGCCCCGATCCTTCTGGAAAGTTCCACGGTCGTCCGGCCATTGTGGCGCGGCGGAACGCTCGGCGGTGATGGGGTGTGTGGCGGCGGGTCCTGCTCAGCGGAGAAGGGTTTAGTAGCACATTTCTCTATCAAGCTTTTAACGTAGATTGCCAAACGTGCGTTTTCGACTTCTGGAAAGACAATTCTGCCGTTCCTGGCTGAGGTATTTCGGAGTGTTGAGCTGTGGAGTGCTGAGGAGAAAACTGCGCGGGTGGGCAGTGTGCGGCCCAGAGCATGCAGGCTGCGAAAAAATAGTAATGTCTGTGGTTTTTCTCTTTATCAAATTGTCAATGTTAAGAGGTGGTGGTCTGCTTTTGCAAGCAGTAAGCTCAATGGTTGTTGTTTTAAGACCTAATTTTCTGCAGCATAAAATCTAAAATACCAATCTGTGAGGCAAAGCTAGAAGACAATATATTAAGAAGTACTGTTTTTCCTAGGTTGCTGGATTTTCAGTTTCAGTTCTTGGAGTCAGAGTGTTAGGATTTTTTTTTCAGTGAAGGATGCATTTAAGCAATAATGAGCTTTTGGGAGCGCTTTTGTGAGAAGCTGCTTGCCCGTGGAAATGAGGGATAAACAGTCCAGTTTAGTAGTTTGGTCAGTATTTTTACTTAATTATTATGCATTATCTTTATCCTTAAAGCTGTTTGGTGATGGACTAGTAAAGTTGCCCTTCTCTGGATGTCATTTTTTCAAGGCCTGTTCAGTGGAAGCAGGACATGAATAGACTAAAGGTCTTTCTAATAACACTGGAAGCATTAAGGTTATTGTATTCTGTGTAACTCAGTGAAATGAATGCATTTTTTGTTTGTGGCAGATATAAATTTATGCATCTGTGTTCTGTGATTGTTTCCTGTCTTGAATGAGGCCATATGAAAGGCTGTACCTTGCTTTCTGGTAATCATTGAAGTAGCCTTTGCTGTAAGGGTTCCTCTGAGTTATGCACCTTTATTTTAATTCCAGGAAACAGCAGTTGTGAGCATTTCAACTGTTGGAAAGCCTGGTGGAAAAAAATGAGTCACCCATTTAATTGTAAAATGTAAACCAAAAAGTTTTTCTGAAAATAAGTTTAATAATTTTTTGTATGTGCAAACATGCTGTGATGGTTGCACACCATTTAGCGCTGAATTGGTGCTGTCCTGTCCCAGAGGTTGGAGGGAGACAGTTGGGTTGGAGGAAGATTCCAGAAATACTCAAAGAGAGACTTAACTGATGACAAGTTCTGAAATGGGAATTTTTCTGAAAAACCAGTATTTGAAAATAATTCTTTAAGCTCATCTAATGTGTTTGTGTGAGGTGGTTCTGCATCATGTACAGTGCCTTAGGCTCTGATCTGCTTTCTTCAGTAAATTTCACCCTCTTTTAAAGTCAGAGATGGACCTTGTACTTGCTCTGGGAAGGCTTTCAAAGTGTTAGGATTCAGATAGTGCCACAAGCTCAAGCTTGAAAAAGTTTGGATGATAATTTTTTTCTTTTTTTTTCTTCCCCCGCCCCCATTTTCTGGAGGGCAGTAGGACCTCCGGCTACACACTTCTGCATGGATGTCAGGAAAATTACTTCTATGATAAAGCATTTTTTTTCCCTTTTCAGGAGGAGTCTTCTCAGGATTGACAGTAAGAATGCCTAAAACTTAATATCTAATCCTTCCTGTCATGCAGTATGAAAAGATACACAGCTTTATACTATTTCCTATTTTTGTTCTGTATTCATTCTGTCTGTGTTTTAATTTGGATTTTCTATATGGATTTTTTTATAATTAGCATTATAGTGCTAACCAATTTGTACCATTAAAAAGTTAGCAAATACTGCGTCCATTGATAACTGTATTGTCCCAGTTTAGTAACCATATATGCTGGTATACATGGTTGAATGGGTTTTTGTGTTTATTTTGCAGTACTGAAATATGTAGGGAGGAAAGCATGTTACTGGAAAGTCAGTGGCACCTTTTGGTGCAAATCTTAACCAAATTCAGTGATAGTATTTGGGATTTGTACAAGGGAAGTGAAAGTAGCATCTTGTCCTAAGCATTGATATATTTCAGTATTCCTTTCATTGTTGCTAATATCATTAAACTTCTCTTTAGTAGTTTGCAGAGAAATACAAAGTTGCTGCACTGATTTCAGGGTTAAGGATCTAAGGTAGTCTTTTTACTCTTAGCCCTGTGAACAAAAGCTCAGTGCTTCATCATGAAATTTTGTTTGTTGTCTCGAGAAGAGATTACTTTTTCAAGAGAAATCGGACATGCTGAATTTTGTAGTAAGTTTTAGAGAATAAACAGTTTTACTTTTTTTGAATTTGTCGCGCTCAATTTGCGAGACAGTGCTGCGTCCTGCAGAAAATGCAGTAGGTGCTGTTAGTGGTAGATGTGTGACAATTAATATCAAAGTTTGAATGGCTGATGTGAGCTGCTTTATTTCTGGTAAACTGGTGAATTGAATTTGTGTTCTTGAGTAAGGGTATGGTTGTATCGCTTTGTCTTGTTTCTTTTCAACCATGGAAGACAGTATTCATCTGTGCTTCTAGGTAGTGTGCGTTAACGTTCTGCGCATCAAACTTTATTCAGCTGTAGCTAACCCTCAATGTGTTATTGTTTACTCGTAGTATTCTCATCCTAGATTTGACTCTTAAGTGCTCAAGCACAACACACACCTATAATTCTGTACCAGCAGTTAATGATAGTTGGGAATGAATTAGAATATAGTTTTAAGTGCTTTTTAGTGCAAAAATAATCCTATTCCAGAAACTTGTACTGTTGTATGTGTTCTATATTGCTGAAGCAGGTGGTTGGTATTAATGTTAGGTGTAAAATGAATTGCCATACTTTCTGTGGAGGCAAAAGTTCTTGAAGGGCTGATCCTGAGATAAATTAAAGATATCTTTTGTAGCACTGATCTTTCATTTTCTTTGATTATCTGTGGATTGGTTGGTGGGTGTCCTGGATGTTGACAATGTAACGATTTTTTGGTAAGTATTTGTGATACAGTATTTATTACATTTCTGAGTGGTTGTTCTCTAACTTTCCAGAGGTAAATTCTGTTTTTCATGTATTGTCAATTTAATTAATTTATGCTGAGTATGACTGACCTTTTATTTATAAAATTATAAGTCTGTAGCCTGTTAAACCAGTCCAGGTGTTACATCAGAACAGTGTGCTTAAATCATAGCTGTTTTTGTAAAAGGTAACTAATTTTTGTGGCTTTGTAGAGACTGCTTCTATTTTGAACTCTTTTTAAGAACTGGTACATGAACTGTGTTTTTGTTTCTCATTCAAAAAAAAAAAATTCTCAGGTGTCCTACTTAAAGAAATTGAAGACATTTCCATTGAAATGAAAGATAAATACTTTCTGGCATTGTAACTAAGGGATTACACTGCTGGAAAAAAGTCCATTCCTCTCCTGCTCCACTAAGATTTATGAAGTGCTAAGTGAGAGCTGTGATCTTTCATTTTGTTATCATACTGAGTCTTCGTAGCTCAAACTCATTTAAGTAATAGAGGGCATATGCATCTTGGAGGAAATAAGTTGTATCTCCTGGGATTGATTTCCATCTTGGTTAACCAGTCAGGCAAAGTAAAGGTTTTTATTCTGACAACAGGAAGAGTCTAAGATTTTGTGGCTCGGGGAAACAAAGGTCACCCGAGTACACTTGGGTATTTGTATGACAAAACCATACGTTATTTAGTCTAACAGAAAAATCTTTAAAACAAGGGTAATGGATATTGTTTTGTAGAACACTTGAATAATGAGTAATAAGAAAATAAATGAGAATATATTCATGCATATGTTTGGATCTTACCTTTGTTTTATAGAGGAAAAGGCCCTGAAACCATGAGTATTCTAACAACAGTTTATTATATATGTTGTATATTACTCTATTATTTAGGTGCAGGGATAGTTTCATGCAGGGAGGAAAGGAAAAAAGAAATGTTCATGCAGAAGGGAAAAGATATTTGGAAGTTTTACACTAAACCACCTAGGAAGATACAAAAAAATTAGTTGATGGAGGGGGGAAACAGGCAAAATATTGCCTCTCATAAGATGGTATTTTATTTAAAAACTGGAGAATGTGTGGGATATTTGGCATTTGAGATGATGTATTTGTTTTGAGAACTGATCCTTACTGGCTTTCACTGGTGATAGATGTTTATCAGATCCTGCTAGTGTCAGATAGGTCAACATCAGACAGGCTAGTTAAGCTCTCATATCTGTTCAGAAGCACTTCTGCGTGTATGGTGCCCAGTTCCCTTAAAGACTGTGCATTGAGTTTTGATCACTCCTCTTAGATATTTTATGGAATTGGCTAATTCTGTCCATGACTGATGGCCTCTTGCTCCATGGTTAACTGCCATCTTATTTGCCATGTTTATTACCAGGCTGAGATAAGGAAAATCAAACAGGTGGTTATTGGTTACATGATTATAGAATTGGATAGTCACTTTCTCCTTTTGAAAACCGTGCTTTTTTCTGATTTAATATAACATACAACATCTTTGTCTACTGCTAAAATAAATTTTTGTCTTTATACTGGCGTTTTTTTTCTCTCTGCGTGAAGGAAGAAGTAGGGACAAGGTGGTAAACCAGTTGGATTTTAGTCAGTTTTTTGCTTGTCCTATTCTTCTTTTTGGGTAATTGTCTTTATACTTCTGTGCTCATGTAGTACTGCTGGAAAGCCCTGTTGCTAACATTTCAGCAAACGGTGCTAAGGCAGAAGTTTCATAAAGTAGTTTACATTTAGATCTTTCACCTGCTGTTGTGTTTGGGCCCATGGAAGGACCTTTCTTCAGATATCAAAGGCCACTTTGTAGTTATTCCAGTAGATTTAAGTCTGGTGCTGGTGTGGATGGTAAATTTTTTGGGAAACTGTTAGACACAGGTCATGCCTACAGACAGTTTCTATTTAGCGGACTCTTCAGCTAACTTGGGTTGCCAGAGCACAAATGTAATCCAAATCTTTTCTTTGGTTGTAACCAGAGCTCGGCACACTGAGGTCTAGAGAGGGAATCCTTAACTTAGTTCTTCAGCTGTCTTTACTGTGACCCAAAGCAGTGAGAGAAAACTTAATGGGGCTCTGCCTCAAGCCTGACACCTTTATTGAAAAGGAAATTATTTCTGAAATGTTACTGTGCAGAATTCTCCCTCACAGGTGTGGTCTTTGCATCAGAGTATTGTGTTTGTTTAGTTTATTTTCCATTTTTATTTTGGTTGAGGCCCAGTTTATCAAAACAGTCTCCTAAATGAACTTGTGTGAGATAAGACTTGTTTGAGCATGTGGAACTTGAAATAAACCAGTTGCAGTGGGTTGTTCTACATTTATGTTGGTTAAAAAAAAAAAAAAGAACAATCTTGTCCATTGGTATTCAAATACCCTTTATTAATTAATACACAAATAGAACCTTTAGCATGCTTGACAAATAACATTACAGGAAACATTTAAAGTTACATAATACTGCAAGGAGTTTCTTCATGTTAACAATGTAGTTAGTTACAGTTGAACAGGGGCAGTGATAAGCCTCCAGTGTACAAGGTAGAGCTAATTTTGTTGAATCAGTAGTGATTATGGCATTAATGCAGTACTATGTAATTCATTTCTGCAGCAAATGGGAGAGATAGAGACATGCAAAATTAGGAGAAGTGCAAAAGGAACCAAAAAATGAGTGAAGAGGCTTGCAGATATGTAGTGCCCCACAGTAGTTAAATTCGCAGATTCAAGAATCTTTCTGGAAGAGTGAAAAGTGAAAAGCTAAAAGAGACAGGGAAAGCAACATAATATTTCGTAAATGTATTTTTGAGTATAGTTTCTAACTTTATTCCCACAAAAGTAAAAACTAAAAAAAAAATAAATTAAAGGAATAGTGTAACTTTTGACCTGAAGTATCCTAAAGCATTTTTATAAACAATGTAAAAATAACATACAAACTTTGGCAGCAGCTTATGTATTACTGACTGAGTCAGCTCAGTATTACTGTTTGACTTATCTGGAAAGAAATTAAGTTTTATGGTAGAAATGGGTTGGAAACCAAGCAACATTGTGATATTACTGTATTGCCCACTGGAGGTAAGTTTTTCAGTCCACAGGAATATGTTTTTTCACTCTAAACAAATATTCTAGTCTATGTAAGTTTTATTAAGCTCATAAAAATGCACATAGTAATCATAAATGCATATAAAAATGCAGCAATGGCTGTGAGACATACATACATCAATGTAGCCTTTTCCGTAAAAAATATAGAGTTGTCACTTATTGTTGACCTTTCTAGTTTTTCCATGGCTTTTTTTGTATGAACAGTCATTTTTCTCAAGGCTTCATGAATAAAGCTAGTGGGAGAAGCTAAGAATATGTAATAAACTTGTAGAAGATAGTTCTGTATATGGCAAAATTAGAAGCAAAGAATATGTAAGTACCTTTTTTCATTTATAGTTGGAGGAGAGCAGACTAGCAGTTAAAATCAGTATTTTCTGACTGAGAGGAATTGCTGTCTCTTCATTTTGCAATTTTATTTATTTCTGAAGTTGCAGTGTACTTGGGCTTGAAGTCCCTTTAAGGGAAGCTAGTATCTCTCTTTGAGAACACAAAAGAAGTATGATGTATCTGTGTAGCTTATATTGCTTAGGGGAGAGATTATAGCATAATAAAGGATTCTTGCTATTTGATAAACCTTCCAAGATGTGCATGATACTTTCAGGAAAGTAAGGTTATAGGTCTTCTGTGAGCTAGGGCTTGATTTTTCTTGATGAAAGAGCTTGTCATCTTTATTGGTGACATTACGGCTTCCAGAGAGACTTCAGTTTCTCATGTCCTGCCCTATGCTTGCAAGAATTACACACCACACCCCCCCCCATTTGACTCTTTCCACTTGATTTATTTGGATTATTGTGTTTTGGATTTGTGTTAAGGAGATCTCTTCAGGAGTTGGTGAGAAAAATACTAACAGCTAGTGTAATGATGGTTGAGACCATGCTAATGACTTACTGGAATCTGGATTGTCTTTTGGGTGGACCAGCTATTAGTCTAATCACCTACTGAGACTGGCAGAGAACCCTTAGGCGAAAACTGGTGCTACTTAAATGCCAGGGGAAGAAAATTCTATCCATTTTCTGATGGAAACAAAAGATTTGCTAATGTTGATCAAAATGAAAGGCAAAGGACTAAATTCAGTGTTGGTATAGCACTGTAGTATGAATTCTAAATACCCAATGGAAATGTAACACAATAAATGTATTTATACTAAAGTAGCCAAATATTACTTACTTTATTGATTTTTAAAAGACATCTAATTTAAATAAGACACATCTCTGGTTGTGCTTGTAAAGTGGCTTAACATAAATTCCTAATGCTTATATCCTTAGTTTGCTGCTTGGGCTTTGAGAATACTGTTATGAATTTGGCCATCACCAGGGAATACTTTGAGCTGAAGAATCAGGAGGAAAAGTATAAGATCAGAAGCAGTTTTTCCTCTCTCTATATAAAAAAATCCCCCGATGGCTATTGACTTCAAATAAAAAAGACTACTTGTGGATTGAGAGATCTTTCCCAACCTGAGCATGCTTTATCAGAGAAGAGTCACGCTTTTTTACTCTTCTAATCTTTGACGTGATCTGGTAACATATACATAATTTGTCCCCTGGTGCAGATCTGCTCCATAGAGCCATTGGCACAGATTGGTTTAGAGTTCATTCTCATAATTTGAGCAGAGGGTTGGACTACATGACCTCTGGAAATGTCTTCCAACCTAAATTATTATACTGTGATGACTGGATTTGTACCGAGATGTTTCAGCCAGTGCAACTGGGAAACAGGATAAAAAATTGTTGTAAGCTGTCTTTGTATCTGCCTTGCACACCAAGAGAAGGACAAAACATTGCTTACAGCAGAGAACTCAATCTTAAAACTGTTCTTACTGATAAACAGGAGCTACCTATCGCACATGTTTGCAGTAGATCCCAATAAATTGAAAGTAAAATTTTTCCGAGAACTGTGAAATGAAATTGGAAAACCTGAGGAACATTTTGGCAAAGAGAAAAAAACTTCTGAGAGAGTTTGTTTTGTCCTGGCGGAATGGCTTGTATTGCTTTTTTTTTTTTTTTTTTTTTTTTAACCTTTGAAATGTTATTGCTTTAGGTGTTGAGGAGCTGTTTAAGAAACAGATCAATAATACTTGCACTGAGCTTTGTAGAGTGCTTCTTTTTACATATGATGATATATTAATGCAGTGTGAATGAATGCAGTGTTACATTTGGGATACACAAGCAGCTCAGTGACTGGGGCAAAGAAATTAAAATATGCAAACCAATGTGAATTAGTTTTTGTAACCAATATTGAAAAAACCCTGACCTTTGATCCAAAGAAAAATAACGGGGGGTTTTTTGAGAGGAGAAAATAATGTCTTTGAGTTGTATTATGATGATACCAAAACATCGGTAGGTAACTTAGAATTGAAGAGTCAGGAGGGGAAGTGTAGGATCAAAACCATTTTTTTCTCAACTGTCATGTTAAAAAAACCATGGCAGTTGACTTCAAATAAAAGAGAATACAACTTGAGTGCATCTATGAAATTTGGATTTTCTTTAGTCTTAACCCTTATTTTTATGCAGACAAGATAACACATCACACAGGTGGGGAACCAGTGAGTTGTACTGGAATACCAGGGATAGGTTCATTAAGTGTTTGTAGGCATAGGTATACATGGAAGGCCATGCATTCTGTCCCTTACATTCTTCAGAAAGTGTCAGTCTCTTCTGAAGTTTGGATTGGAAAAGTAATTAATTTGGCTGTGCACTGACTAATTCCTTGTAATTATTTATATTAATTAAGAATAATAAAAGCCGTTGGTAATAAATCATCATTGAACTATTGTTCTTTGTTAGAAATAGTGTCCTAAAATGTTGATAAATGAAGATTTGCTTTTATCTTGCAACAGCTGGACTGGTAGAACTCAGTGCATGAGTTTTGAATAATTACAGATTAACTATGCGTATCTATGTTGATATCTGTTGGTATTTGCAGTGCTACAGAGGTCTATTTCTCAGGCAGTTTTTGATCTACATTAACGTTGGGGTGATATATATCTAATACAGCTATTTCAGTGAAGGCTATGAAGACTAACAAGTGTGTAGTAGTTTAGGTAAGGACCTTATGTGACTTCAGTAGGATGAAAAGATCTATTGGATCCCAGTATCCCAACCTCTCTTGTGCCTTTGTCAAGCATGTCTGTTGATGTTGAGTTGTAGTGAGTGCTCTTTTTCCTTCATCTCTGCAAACTTGTTGAACTGTGGAGTGTCATGGAGGAGCTTTTTTCCTATAAAGGAAGCTGTATCTCCATGGTGTATAGTGAAATAAAAGAGAAGATTGACTTGTTCTTTCCCAGATTTCAAGTTTCCTTATACATTTTCAGTGTAAGTTGCACTGATATGACTATTTCAGTAGAAAATAAATTAAAATAATCATCCTTGGATAGCTCAGGGCATGAATCATTCTGTATATCATTACAACAAATCAAGACAAATGCTATTTGATCTTCCAGGTTTTAAAAGTAAGTTAAGACAATAATTTAAAAAGCTGGACATGATTTGAAGGGCTCTGAAAAATTAACAGACGTGATCACAAGCAATCTAGCTGAAGCCTTAGGATCTTTGAAATTTCCTGATGTTATCTAAACACCGCTCTGCAGCTATTACGTGCTAAACCTAAACTGGGGAGAGGTCACGAGATTTCCTGTTACTGACCCCTTTCCACAGCTCCTTTTTCGCCCCGTGTTTCCTTGTTCAGGTATGTTCTTTGACAAATGAGTTTCCCCAAATAACGAAGGGTTTCTAGCAGCGATGTTTTTGGCAAGTTTGAGAGTCTGGGGATGAATATTTGCTTACAAAACTGTTTGTTTGTTTGTTTAAGGTTGCTCATCTTGCTTGCTCATTGTCAACAAATGAAGATGGAATGAAAATTGTCCAAATGGCAGCTAATCACATCGAGACTTTGTGCCCACAGGTATGACTTTTTCAATTAATTCCCATTACAGCACACTAAACACACACTGTATTTTTGTCACACAGCATAGATGTTTAGTCATGCTCCTTAAGTCTACATTCACATCCCATTCACACAGCTTAGTCTAGTAAATGGAGACCAAATGATAAATCAAGGGCAAATACTCAGTTTATTTTTTTTCTTAATGGTTAGCATAGGGATTGTTAATAGTCTGTATTGATTGGGAGTTTTAAAAAGCTGTAAAAATTGCAATTGAAGAAACAATTACTGCTCTGTTTCTGAAATTAAAACCTGATTGAATGAACAGTGTAACATGACAGGCAAATCGGGAGTGTTTTTACTCTTAGAAAACAATATATATTTTGACCTTTAACTTGAAGTATTATTACCACTTGATTTGTTCTTTGTGTGTGTGAATGTTAAAGTATGAGTTCTTCTGATTATCACTAATTCAAAAGCTGTTGCTTCTGTCCTAAGCTACAGATAAATTTTTAGTACCTAATATCTTAAAAAAAATGTATTCACTCTGTATTTGTCACGTTCAGAATTAGCCATACAAAAACTTCCACAGTTACATCTGTTTAGAGCAAAGATTTTACTGATTGGTGTGAATCTGATCTGAGTGTTTTAGCCTTGAGGCTGCATAATTTCAAGATCGTTTATTCTTTGAAGAACACTGTAGTTTGCACAGTGGCCTAAATATTTGGCGCTTTTGTGTGTTTGAATGCTAAATGTAGTTGAAATAGAAGTTGAAGAGCAAATATTAATAATATCTTCAATTACAAGCTTGAGAAGTCCATTTTATGCCTGTTGAATAAATGCAAGACTTGGGGAAAAAGAAACTTCTGTCAAGGAAATGTGATGTTCTGAAAATATGACAAATCAGTGTTTTCTCTTGAATCATTCAGTTTCGATGTCTATTTTTATAACTTTTAGTGTTCTCTGTTTCACCTCCCACTCTACTTGATTTAATGTGTTACGGGTTTTGTAAGAAGATTGCTGGGTTGTAAGAATTCATGAATATCTTCTTCCAGCTTCTTTGTTCCTCCAGGGGTACAAGTGTACCTTTATAATACATTATTATGCATCCAGATGTAGCTTTTTAATTGAAAACCTACACTATCAGTGTTGCATCTGATACCAGAAACTCCTAAAATCTAATTTTGACTAAAATATTGATTTTTCTCCACAGCCATTTAAGTTGCTAGGGTTTTAATTTCTTATAATAAAATGGAAGTTTCTTGTTTGTTGGTTTTTTTTTTTCCTTTTTTTAACCTCAAGGTAAAACAGCAGTGAATTAGTTGATGATCATAGATCTGTCTAAACAGATAATGGGGTATGCACATGATAAGATTATAGTACTATAAACGATGTGTTCATTGTGCAGGATTTGCCACTTTCTTAGATAATGGCCATTCCCAGCGACAGTAACTGGCATTTTAGCTAAGTAGGAAATAGCAGAATAAAGCTCCTGCATTTTTCAGTAAATCAGGTTATGCCATATAATTTTAAAATTCTTCACAGGGAAAATAATTATCTCTTAAGATCCCTGCAGTATGTATCAATTAGAGTTTGGGATGGAGAAATTTGCATTTAGAACTGTCCAATGTTCTTAAATATTTAGAGCAAAAAATGGGATTTTACGTGCTTTGAAAAATACATTTCTTGAAGGGAACCATGTGGTTTTGATCGAAATCTGAAGTGGATGAATTAGGAAAAAAACCCCAACAATCCCACCCCCCAAACCTCCCAAACACACCCACCAAAAAAGCAGCAAGGAGAACAACAGCTACAGAAAACACCTTGGAGTTCTGCAGATTTGACCAGCAAAGCTTTGCATGTAGTGCTCGGGTAAAGGCAGATACAGAATTGGCAAATCCTGGAGGAAAGCCTTTTAATAGTTAGAATTCATGGACATGCTTATGTTACCTTATTTATACTGTACTACAGTTGAAATGTAGAGAGCTGATTCTGAACTCTGACCATGTTTTTTTTTCTCAAGTGAGATTATTAGCAAATATTTTGACTGTTCAATAAATGAAATAAGCTGGGCATGTATGTTACAGCTGATATGAAACACATAATGCCTATTCCTGAAATTGCATCAATACTTCATGAGAAATGAATTTTAGGAATATTTAATGTTAAATCAATAATAATAGAATAAAGACTAAAAAGCTGCTAGTGTATGTTTTGATGAAGGAAGAATTATTTCTATTCATGGTACTAGCTTTTGATTGGGAGAATTTTCTTGAGTGTTGTCAGGTAGGTAAAATCTATAATGTCACTTGTTCTGTGTGGGAGTCCATGTTACATTCCTGATGTGCAGACAAAATCATGACCTCATCAAATGCATGAGAAAGAAAAGAACCCACAAAAGCAAACTTAATTCTGTTTTTTGAACAGCAAGGATATAAATCCGTAGATCTGTTTTACTAATACAGATCTTGGGTTTGTTCCCCTTATGCTTCAAATGGCACATTTGAAGAAGTCTCTGGTTCCTCGAATAGTTAATCCTTGGAATAGGCAAAGATACCTCATAGAGGGTAAATCTGTCAATGCAGAGATGGAAAAATACCCTCAATGTAGGAAACCAGAGATTAGCAGACAGGGATCTGACTTCTCTGTCTAAATTCCTGATAGGTTTTTATATTTGGATAATCAGCTTTCCAGTGGTTCAACAAGTATGCCCAGCACAACAGGCCAACAAGAGGAACAATGGACAAAAGACCCAGAAAAACTTGTGTGTATATAAGGAGGATCTAGCCTGTGATTTGGCCTGGCTTCTGTGTTAGTACTGAGTCCTCTGTCCTTACTTCTCTTAAGGTAGGCCTCTGGTTTTGCTGGGTTGGGGAACTCTGCTGAGGGATAAGCCTGAGGAATAAGGATGCCTTCTGCAACAGGCTTTGAAGGAGAGAGGAGGCTTCATCTGATCAATGAAGCCATTGATGAGATCTTGGATGGAATTGAAGGCCTTAGATAATGTGACTTAACCTGGGATAAGGATACGGTGTTGGGGGAGAGCAGAGAAGCAAGATTGAACAGTAGCCAAGGTAGGTGAAGGTGTGCTTGTTCTCTTTGAAACTCGTGTTTGTCAGAAACACACATAGTGGAGGTACTGTGATGCACATAATGAGAGATAATGATATTTTTCTCCCTGAGGGAATGGAAGCCAGGGAGTGCCAAGAGCATTAATGCAAACAGACCCTGAGCTGCTATTTTTGAGGGGAAGAATGATCTTGAGCCGAAAGCTGAAACATATGTTTCAAAGTGGAGATTAGAAGTGGCTAGTCTCAAGCAGTAGCTGGGAAGAGCTTCAGCATGTCAAAGGGTTCTGTCTAGAGACTTTTTAGTAGAGATCATAGAGATCTCTGGAGAGTTTTAAGGAGCAGAAGGTTTGGGCTTATTTTGGCAGAACCATACCCAAAAAAGTGAGTTTTAGGCTCACTTCCTTTGAAGATGAGATCATGCTGACTCAGATCTTGGTAGAGCTTACTGCTAGTTACTGAAATGGTGCAGGGTCATTAGTTCTGCAGTGAGCCATGTCCGTTCTGGTACATCATGCAGGGAAGCAAAATGCAGGAAAAATACATGCATGTTCATGGTTTAGCTTAATCTTTATTTGGTGATAAATAAACCTTGAAAAATCATATTTTTATCAGATCTTTTAAAAAAGACAAGGTATATGCTGGTATAACCAGAACCTCAGATCTTAGTATTTTTAGTGAGTTCTGTTTTTTTCTCTAAATATTGAGAGGTAGATAGACATCATCTAGTTATAAAGCTATTAGATGAGAAGGAAATCTATGTAACAGGAAATCCATTAGAGTTTGAGTTGCTCTTTATGCTTAAAAAATGAAAATAAAAATGGAGATGAGGGAAAATATCCTTAAAAATCCCCACCTGTCTGCATCTTGAGTTATTTTAAATGTATGTGAAGCTGTCACCTCATTTCTCTTCTTAACTTGCACCTAACCAGGAATATATCAGAACCTAAACCAGATACTACAGTGTATTTCAGAACTACTTCCTAAGCCGCTGGAGGAAGTTTGCAAAGACATACATGTTCTTCTTTATAGCTAGCTATTGTCAATGCAAAATGTATTATATGGAAGACATTGATTCAATGGATATGAAATGCATGCTGAGCCATTTAAATTTGCAGTCACTTCTGATGTGAAGTGTACATGCTCAGATAGTGATACTGGCTCTGTGAATGCTGTCTGCCTGAGTCTTATCTTTGTATTCAAACTATTGGCTGAAAAGTAGTGCCATATGTTGAAGAGTGGATGCCTTGCGGTAGGCCAGAAATGTTGTCACAAGTGAGACAGAGTTGCAAGCTCTAGTAGGTCTGGATACTAGGATTTATTTAAGAACCAGGGACATGAGTTTTTATGATGCTTCATGATACCACATGCTCATTTGTTTTCCCCACAGTGTTACGTTCACTAGGTGGTGGTACGTTCACTAGGTTTTGACTGTCTTTCCCAGTGGGGAGACTGTTGCTAGTCCAGGAAGGTTGGGATGAAAGTTACGATGGTTTTGTCCTGTACATCTGCTTGTGGTCACTTGTCTTGGGCCTTACTGTCCAAGGTCCCTGGGTGTCTCCCAGTATTTGTTTCCACATATTTTCCTGAACTCCAGGATGTCTCCTTCCTTCTAGGACTGTTTCTCCAGCCAGATTTTTCATCAGCCTCTTTTTGGGCCCCTAGACCCTTGATTTTTTCCAATGTAAGTGTGTGTGCAGAAGCATGAAGTTTCATCCACCTCCTAATTGGTGGCTCAGGTTTGTGTCTCTTTATTAATTGTATGGCAGTCTTGTATAGTTGAGATGTTAACAGAATTTAAAACCAGCACATAGCAGTTGCAGCTAGCTAGTAGCAGGCTTGAGCTCAAGAGTTCAGATGTTCCTCTTCCCCTGACCCGGTTATTTGCTGCCTCTAAGTGTTCACAGTGTAAGCTACATTTTGCCTACCACAGCCCTACACCATTCTGAAGAAACTATTTAGAAGTAGGGGAGGTGATTGAGTGGACCTTTAATGACAGAGCATCAGCTACACAGGCACTATAAGACCTCATGGCTCTCGGGCATGCAGGTGGATTGGTGTGGTTGACTCCTGTGATAGGATGCTAAGAGCACCTTCCATCTCGCTTTGAAAAAGGACAACTTCCAGTACGGACTAGGCTGTCCACTAGAACTACACGTCATGCTGTGTGTGTTACATGAGGAGGCTGAGGACCAAGACTTGTATCCTAATACGGTAGAATTTGTCTAGTGTAATATTTATTGTTGCTTAGATAGATAGAGTGCCCAGGACTAAGAGGAAGCTTCTAAGGGCCTGTTTCTTCTGAGAAGCATGCAACATTTGGTTCTGTATTCTCTCACATGCTGGTGTAACAGCAGTAGAGGCTAGTGTTTTGCCTGGATGACTAATTACTGAGGAAAAGTGTGAATGGGAAGATGTTATTTTTAAAACAAATTGCATGCTTCTAACATGTCTTGACTATCAGCTTCACTGCTAGTGTATGAAGAGCGTCTCAGTTTGGAAACAAATACTTGAGATTTGATATGATATTTCTTTTGTAGTTCTCTTGATGTGTATAATCCCTTGATGCTTCTAATCTTAAAATTGTTCTACAGTGGAATGCCCAATTGTAGGTGGGGTTTGATACCTGTGATAGCATTTCTGCCCCACACTGCTCGTTCAGAACTTTTTACTGAAATAAAACGTTTAGTGTCAGTAAGCTTCATGTCACAGGCTTTGCTCTTACCTGTTCATACTGCTTTATTGAGTTCGTAATATTCAGGAAATGGATATGTGTGTTTGGTTTCTCCCTTATCCTATTTCTCATTCAGTAGAAATGTCTTCTGTAGTTCATTTAGTGCCCAGACTTCCCTTCCCCTCCAACTCTTGTCTGTTTCGTATATCTGCACTTAGAGTTCTTATGCCTTAGCAAAATACTATGCAAGAGGTTAAGTTGGCATACTTGGAAAAAGAGGCCTAAGTTTGTTGGTCCTGTTCCTACAATACTTCTGTTTCAGCTGTGAGGAAAAAGCTGTAACAAACACCAAAAAGCTAATTAGTATCTAACTAAATTTGTAATTCTGTAGGTATATGAAAAGGAGTGAGAAATGCAGAATAGTTGAGGTTAAACTCTAGCGACTTGAAGTGATGACTCATGACAGCAGACTTAGTTTTGAGATCTTGCAAAAACCTGAGAATACCTCACACCGGATTTCTGACAGCTTTTAGAATGGGAGAATTGTATTATTATGACATATCCATATTGGAAGATCTAATTCGAAAAAAGAGTGTTTCTCTGTTAGATTCCATGCTTCTGAAACTAAAATGCCTCTTAAAGAAACACTTTACTGTTTCACTCCAACTTCAGTTTTCAAGGATGAATGAACTGACTTTATTGGGCCCCATAAATTCCATTAGAAGAGTCCAGTTTATATTCAGCCTCCTAAATTCACTGATCAAAATGTAAGAAACTGCTTAATACTTCTGTAGTTCTCAGTGCTATTTACAGGGGAGTTCAAATCATGTGATTTCACTCATGAACTCCTGCACAACGTCATGTGGGGTTTGGGGGAGAGACTTCTGTCTTTGTGATAGATTAGAAAGGACACAAAGTGTTCTTCAAGTGTGTTCCCACTCTTGAAGGATATCTCAGAAATTTCCAGCACTTTTGTTTACATTTCACAGCATAAAAATACATGTATAGACTCATCTTCCTTCAGTCTAAAAACTGTCAGGGACAAAAGATAAATGTTTGGTCATATTTATTTTTGTTTCTTTCCTGAAAACAGCCTAGTTGGTATTCAGGTCTAAATACAATTTTAAAGTTTGCAGTGTGTTAGGACCCGTTTTGGGTGTCTGGCTTTGCTGGGTTCATTTTGCTAAGATGTAATTTTTCTTTCAATATAGAATTCAATGCAGAAATTAGATAAAACACAGAATTACTACTTTTAAAATGGGGGCTCTCCCCTTTGCCACAGAGAGAACTCTTTGACTAAGAGTGTTTAAGGTATGCAAAAGTTTCTGGTAAGCGTCCTATCTCTGCAGAGTTTTCCATGTGAAATTTTAGTACTTTCACAATCCAAATCAAAATGTTTATTTCTAAGCAGGTTTATCTTTCATCTTTTAAGTAATTGTTTGAATTATGTTATTTAACGCCATTCAGTAAAATCATAATCTAGTTAGTAAATTCTTAATAAAATGGCTGACTCCCAAAATGGAGTTTAGACACGGCCAGCAGTCAAAAGTCCTGCTGATAACTGTCTCTGAAAACAGTGACTGCTGTTCTACAACCCTGCTAGTCATAGACTGGAACAGACATCGTGGGGTATGTATTGACCTGTGTTACCTGAGCACTGATCTCTAATATACTTAGTGTATGGTATCTTGGGTTCATTGTTGCAGTTGGTTTTTATTTTTATATTTGCTGTTCTTTTCCCTGCTACGGTACTTAAAAACCAAACCAATACAAAAAAACCCAAACCCACTAATGAAAAGAGCATAATACTTGGCACATTTGTTGAAGATACAGCTCTAATTCTCAGTGCCATCTTTTCTTGCTGCTTGGAACTTAGTATACTGTTAGTTATTTTTAATATTGCTTGGTATGTGGCTATTAAAATACCACTAAATATAGAAACTGAATTTTTGGCTGTGCGAGTTTGTAAATATATCAGTGTGGTAGTTCAAGTAACATGGAGAGGTATTGGGGTAAGCAAGATGCTGAGCTGATCAGTGGGAATATATTTATACATGTCATATTTCCAGGTCATTCAAATACTGATCTGACAGCTGTCTTTAACATTTTGTATTTGGCTTGTTCGACATAATTCATTTTTCAATGCCAACATGACTGCCTGGAACTGACTGCTGTACTTTGATGTTATGGATCTGCTTGTCTATTGACACATGTACCTGCAGTGAGGAGAATGGCAAAAAATGCCAAGACTCCTTGCAAGAAAACAGCCTGTGAGGCTTCCTTTCTTTGAATTTTAGTAATTTCAGTGCTGTTGCAGTGATGGTTTCTTTCTTATCTCTCTAGTAGGCAGTATTAAGCCTGTTGCATGTTTTTTTGGAGTGTGTGAAGTAGTCTGGTTTTATCAGTAAATTCAGAAATACTGTGGAACCAAGAGTTGAGGAACAAGTGTTTTCTGGAGACTGTGTGTGTATGTCTGTAGAAGAGATCCAGACAAAGCATCTCCAATCCAGTCCACAAGCCAATTGTATTCTGTCCTCTTCCACAGTATATTGATTACACCTACAGTTTGGTGCACAGTATCATGGAAGCCTTCAGCAGCCTAACAGTTACAACCTTGTGCCCCAGGTGTACAAATAGTTGACTGAGAAGCTCTAATTTCCAAGCAAGGCTTGCATGTTCTCTGCATTCTTTCTTAAAACTACCATCATAACTTTGTTATACTTCCTGTAAGTTATGCTCAAGCTTTAAATGTGAATATCCTATAAAATTTTTTTCTCAAAATTAAACATTTTATCAGTGTGTTTTTTCCTTTATAAAAATGAACAGGGGAATTTAGTCTTTCCTTTGAGCTATGTTTTGATTTACACTTAAATTGTTTAGCCCTTTCAGATTGATACAGATAGATGGATATTATTTGCTTCTGTGTTATTTTCTAGAAAGGTAGGTACTGTATTGAACAAAACTGAAAATTCTCTTTCACAGAAGTGCGACTTGATAGCTAATAAGTGGGCAGCATCTTTTGATGTGTTAGATTTTTCAGGTATTGGAGTTTAATTATATCCTTTATGATGCTGTGAATTTTTGAAGCTAGCGATTTACATTTCCTATATATTTACATTTTCATGAGAGAAAACCAATCATCCATTTTGTTATTTGCTCTGGTACATTAAATGGTGGGATACACCGAGGAAGTTTTTTATTAGCCTCATAAAAACTCTTCACCAATATCACTTTAATAACCACAATTGTTTTGTCATCTTGGTTGAACCATCTGTGTGGCATCATCTCCTTTTATCTGTCTTAATGCCATTTTCTTCACATACTGCAGTCTTGTGCAAGGGCAGAAGTAATGGGGGAGAACATGGTAAATCAGTGAGTTCTTTACCATCTGCTTTAAAAGAAATAAAACAGATGTTAGTTTCTCTAACATCTTCTTAAGTACTGTCTCCAGCCTTTCAATTGAGAGATTAATTAAAAGTACATATCATGCCTTAATAATAATATTTCTGAAACTAAAGGAAGGGTATTTTGAGGAAGTGATACATTTTTCATGTAGATTTTCACCATGTTAGCAAGGTCCATGCACAATGCTGCTGAAGTTAATGAAGAAATTGTCATCAACCTTGATAGCTGTGGTAGTCTGCTTGAACATTCCTACATTTAATTCCTTTCTTACACCTTTGTTCCACAACCAGTTTAATCTGGCATACATCATCAGTGCTGCTCGAGACTTGACTTCCCTCCCTACTCTCAAGCTGTTATTTCTGCCTCCTTCCCTTGTGACTAACAATAGCAATCATACAGGTATACAGCAAGGAAACTGGTGCAGTTGAGAATTAACCTGGGTGGACTTGGCAGTGCTAGAGTGATGGTTAGACTCGATGATCTTAAAGGTCTTTTCCAACCTGAACAATTCTGTGATTTTAAGAAAGAAGGTTAATGTTCATTCAAGTCAGTTGCTTGATGAAGTTTGCTGTATGGCTATGTGAACACTCTTTGCTGTCTCAAGGGAAGGAATGAGGAAAAAGAAGTCTGAAGGAGGAGCAGGCCACTGCTTTTGGTGGCAATGCAGACTAATGCCAGATTGAGCTGACAGTGGCGCAGCTTTGGTGTTAGAAGTTAGTGTTTGTTTTCAGCATTAGTAGGTAGCTGTTGTTAACAGCTACCAGGAGACATTGCATGGAAAAAGTTGTTAGTCTAGTCCTCAAGTATAATATATGATCCTGTTTGGATGGATGATCCTTCATACCATCAGGACGGCAGTCTTAATGTGACCGGCAATCTGCAGAAAAGGAGCACATACAAAACCAGCCATGTTCCAGTTTCCAGTCTGGGTATCTGACAAGGACTGAAAATGATACAAAGAAGAAAACCTTTTTCATATCCTCTAGCATCATTCACTGACATTACTAGTTGTAGGATGTTAGCTTTTTCTGTTTGTGGAAACTGAGGTTTGTTGTTTTAAAAAGATTATACAGCATGTGGTATTTTTAGATGGCTGGAGTACTATGGAATCCTAAAGCTGTGGGTTACCAAAATGTATTGGAAGGCCTCATGCTTTGTGTTCTTAGACAAATACACTTAGCTGAATATTTGCTTTGGCTTGAACTTTTCCAATAAAAAGAATTTGAAGGGGAAAGGAGGATTTCCCTGAAAGTCTCATGTTGGCTGCGACCACTTGGCTGTTTTATGATAGTACTTCAAGAGAGAATAATTAACTACAAAATGCCTTGAGTTTTTCAGTCTTAACTCTCATCTTCCAGCACCTGTTGTGTTAGAATAGAATCCTCAACAAATTCTCAGTTTGTGCTATTAAAAATACCAGCCCTGGGTGGCCTCAACTTCTGTAGCAACACACAAGCTCTTCTGTTTTATCTTCTGCTTTCCCCACCTGCAGTTAGTGGACATAAGACATGAGAATGATCAAGTTTCTTAAAGTTGCTGGAGGGCATTTGCTGTAGATTCATACTGCACAAAAGTGTTATGAATGTTTTATAAACAATTTATTTTCCCCTATGCCTTTAAAACTTGAAAGTATTCTTCCTGGAGAGGTATTTCTTTTTTATCTCTTCAACTTCATCCTTTTTTCTGAATTTAGAAGTTTTCCTGAGATGCCACATTTTGTTGGTGACAGTCCTGGAGCAGAATGCCAGAGAAGGAAAGAAAGGCAATAAAACATCATTATTAGATGATGTGATAAAAAACTACTGAGTCCAGGGAGGAGGGTGGTCATACAGTAGGAAAGCTTAGAGTAGTACAAGACAGCAAAATAATACCACTGTTAAGAGATGTAGTTTTGCATGTTTTTTTGGAGAGAGAGGAGGACAGCAATAAAGAACAAACAATATAAATACTTACAGCGTGCAGTAATAGGTGTAAATAGCATAGGTTGACAAGGAAACATGTTCCTCTTCTTGAAGCAGGAAGCTAAAATAACACTATTGATAGTTGGTTCACATTTATTCATAAAATTAGGGGTAAGGTTTCTCATTATACCACTTCTGTCGCCTTTCCGCTTTTTCTGGGAAAATGCAAAATGAATTTTAAATTAATAACTGCAGTCACACTAACTTTGTGTGCCACTCTAGCATTACCGAAATTCTTGAAGAACATAGATTCTGTTGATGCTTTATCTGTATCTCCAAGGCAGAATTATTACCTGTACATGCATAGTTTTCTGGGAAAGATGTTCTCATAAAGAATTTTTTTTCTGGACAGTGCACTGCATCCTTCTGACATTTGTTTTATTCATTCCTAAATCATGGAGTTATATAAATAATTAGTGACACTTCAAAAATCACCCCATTTCTCATTTCCTTAATTGTACATGTTTCTATTGGAGGCAATTTCTTTCTTGATCCTATTTTAAGTCAATATTCTGCTGGGGTTTTTGCACGTGGAAAATAAAGGATTAAAGACGCTAGAAAAATATCAACAACAGGGCAAAAAAAAAAATAGTCATTTGATGGTGGGTGATATATAATTTAGGTAGTGTTGGGTTCTTCTTTTACAGGATGATAATGTGAATGGACCTAATTTCATGATTATGAGTCTCTGCACTTGGGCTTCAGGAATGATTCTTAATAATGGAGGAATAAAGATTCTTTCCTAAGGGGAGGAAAGATTTTCTTTATTTGAATTTCTCATTACCTGCCCTGAACTATCCTCACTTCTGGAAGGTAACAAGGGTCTTCTGTTGTTTTTTGCACTTCTCTCAGCTCATGAGGTATACAGACTGTGCATGTGAAATACAGGACAGAAAATGAAAACTCAGAGGAAATGTGGAAACGCTTAGCTTACCTTAATGTTGTTCATACCTGCTAAGATACTGACAATATATTGTTTTCACTTTGCACAATTTTCTTAACTTTTTGGTTTAGGGTGGGGTTTTTGTTTGTTTGGCTGCAGAGGATTTTGCTCGACAGAATTCTAGAAAAAAGTTGAAACTCTCTTTGTGGGAGATATTTCACTGGGGATGAAAAAACAACTCCCCACACAGAAAGCCCTCAATGAAGCAGTGAGGATCTTTGGGACTACAGTTGTTTACAAATGGGACAAAGAAGCTGTTTTGTTTTATCAGCTTCACTTCGCAGCTACTTCAGTGTAACGCATCTGGTGGTGTGATGTAACATTTGTTTTGAGGGAAATTGTAAAATCTTCAAGGTGTTAGTGGTAGTTTTATGCTCTTACATATGGAAGTGTATGCTGTATGCTCCTGGGCAAACGGTTATTCTCTTTAAGGTATGGTATTCCACTTTATGTATAGGAATGTAACTGAAATCTTCGCTTCTCTGACAAAATCATGTGATGCTGATTCTTACAGGGTAATTTCATTCATATAAAATATATTACTGGAAAAAATTATCTTATTTTAGAGTCCTCCCTTGTTCCTGAATATATAGAACGTATCTGATTTGTCGTGATGTATTTGCATAGTGCTCACGATGCTGTCTTAATCTGTTAGCTCCCAGATATTACTGTGTCTTTCAACTGTTCTCAGTGTTTACTTTGTTGTTTTTCAAACCTCTTTTTTTTCCCCTCTTTACAGGATGAATTGATGAGAATTAAATTTCAGTTTTTCAAATGAGGCGATGCCATTATGTACATTGTGCAATTGAAGTACTTTCAAGACTATTCTTAGGGTTTGCTAGTCTACACAGACAACTTGATGTTAACTTGATGTGTACTTATAGAATGTTTTGGATTTGGTAAGACCTGTAGGAAAACCTTACTGTTGCTGGCTTTCACTTTTTTTTTCCATATATATTGTCCACCTCTCTTCCTGCGAGGGTATTAAATAGACATCAAATTACCTCTCTGAATTTTAACTGTCCCTTTCAGGCAACTTCCTCAAATATTGAACCGTTAATGCACATAACTTCTGATAACCAGTAATTCAAATTAGGTAGTATTTATCCTGGTCAAGGATTTTTACCCGTATTAACCTCTAACAGTAAAAGGATGTACTATAGAAAATGTTCTAACCACATGACTAAAGAAAGAACAACAGTACAAAACCATGTGACTTCATGTGTAAAACCAGTGGTAGCTGAAGCTTTAGTGACACCATTTCAATGAATTAATAGGCTATCAGAATTTAAGTATTTCTTACAAGTCTTGACTCTTCTTACTTAACTGCAAGCAGCCTCCCTCCATTGCCAGTCCTGCTATTGTTGAAGATAAGTGTCTCACCTGAAATGTTCTGGAAGCAATCCTACTAGAGAGAGAAAGAAAATAGTAGGTCTGGGCTTTTTTGCTTTTTCTTCTGTTCACAGTTGTGTTGTTTTAGGTCCCTTAAAAAATTAACTGGGTAAGAGGATCAGGAAAAGAAGGTTTGAGTGTTTGTAGGTTGCAGCAGAGAGAGAAAGCCTAGCCATGTCCTTGAAGCCTGCAGTGAGGGGCAAGTAGCATGCAGTGAGGCCTCAGGAGGACAGAAAAAACTTCCGGGGACCAGAAGGGGCAGGGTAGGGCTTGCTGCAGCTTAGATCTTTGACTGTGACAGCAACAGGTGAAAAGTTGAAGCTGTTGAGGCTCTTCTGTCTGCGTGAGTGACATGGAATATATTTGAGGATGTCTATCAGTCACACTTGTTCACCAGACTCTTTTCTACGTATTCCTTCCAGGGGCATTTTAGGGATTTTTGACCTCCATGTCCCCATCTCTGTGTAACTCTTCTAAAGCTTTCTGCTTGCCTGTCTATTCAGTAACTCATTTTTGTGTCAAGTTGAAAGCTCGCTGTTGTATTCAGCTCTTGATTTCTTTTGCTGAGGCCATACCATAGCTCATAGGTATTACAGGAGGTGTAGGGTAATGGCATTTAAACAAATGAGTATTGAAGACGGTTGTCTGTAATGGTGACAGTTTTGTTAGAAATCCCAAGAGGGAATGAGGAACTAATCGGGTGGATTTAATACATTTTTCGTAAGTTTGTTTTTTTTCTTGTTGCTGTTTTGATTGGGTTTTTTGCATAATATACTTCAAAATGTACATGAAGCAACAGTTGTGGCATACGTGTTGAGCTTTACTGATGTCTTTTTTTTTTTTTAAATCTTAGTATATAAACGTATTCCACATGTGTGTTCATTTTACCAAATATTCAAAGACTGTAATTGTGGTGTAGTTGTACTGCAGTTACGTTTTACATGTATATATGAAATCCAGTAAACTGAAAGTTAATAACATAAGCTTCATTTTTATATTGTCATTTTGGTGTGTAACTAACTTCACTGATAATTATGGGTGTTGTATTCAGACAGAGGGGATTTTAATGCTGAATGCCTTTCAAGATCAAGTCCCAATACTGTAAGCTTACATCTCTAAGAAGCGTTGCTATACGAAGAGGCTTTGCTCTCAACTGAATATATTTATACTGAACTGCAGGTAGTGGAGCTCTAGTTCTGGATGGAGCTCTGTTGAAAACAGGATTTCCACTGTGGTTTTGAGTGTACAATAACAAATGAAACAGTATAAACAGAATTATGGTTTGATTATTGTCACATATCAGTAAGTCTTCAGGATTATTTTAGCCTTCCATTTCAATAATTTGCTTTTCTTGAAATTAAAATTTGCATTTGAGAATGCATTGCTCAAGGCTTGATAAAATTTTGTTAAGTGTTCTGTGCTTTCTGAGCAGAATCTAGTTGTCCCCCACATGCACAGACCAGGGACACAAGAAAGTAATTTTAGTTAGAAAATTGAAACTGTAGCTAAAATTGTTTAAAGTAATTGACCATGCTACAATTTGCTTGATCCTAAGTGAGATACTGGATACTGTGTGTATGTCTAGTACAAAAAGTACAGCTTGAGGAACAGTGTTTTTTGGCTGAGTGGAAAAAATACACCTTTGATTCTTGAAATAAACTAGGGGATTTGTGCAATCCACCTCACCAAACCTTTGAATATCATATCCAAAACATTCCCTGGGTCATTTACAGACATTGTATTCAATAAGATAGAAACAGAAATGTGTGTTTACTCTGGTTAGTTCAGTTTCAGTATTACAAAATAGAGAAAGTTAAAGTACTTAACAACTGAAATTACTGATTTCATGCAAATCAGGCACCTATAATCTGACCGGCAAAAAAAACCCAACCCATTTTCTGATCTGCTGTCTGCTTCACTTGTCAGGTCAAGTGAATTAGTTCTGGAATGGAGATACTGTCAGATCAATTTAAAAATCAGTCTCTAAGCATTAGGTCTGTTTTGTCCTCTGTCTCCAAAAAAAGCAAAGAAACTATCCACTCAAATGTGACTGCTGAATGCTTTACTGCATTTTCTGTTCTTTCGCACTTTCATAACATTTTAAACTAAAATAATGAGAATGTCTCTTTGTTAATATTTACTTTTTATTTTCTTGTCTCAGAATATTTTATTAGGATCTCTGCTCAGTCCCTAAAGTGTTAAAGATAACTTTGTGTGCCTTTCCTGTAGAAGGCTTCCAAATGCATTTTAAAAAGTGCATGTAGTCCCCATATAAAACCAAGACATAGTTGTGTACAAGGGTAGGGGAGCTTTAGAGGACTATATTTGGTAGGGTCTTCCCCAAGTGTGCACAATGCCTCTCAGCAGTGCTCAGCTGTGTTGGGGGGTATGCTTTAGAGTGAACTTGACAAATTGTTTTAATAAAGTACAAAAACTTTATCCCAATGTAATATAAACATATTTGTGTGTATCACTAGCAACCACTGCCCAGACATCAGGGGATAAAGCTATGCAGGATTGTATTTAATTTCAAGCTTGGAGTATCAGAACAATAAGGGTCATAATACTGTTGGCTTACCCCCTACCCTACAATTCTGTTTATTCTTGAGGGATTGCTTTAGCTGTGCAGTTGTAATTTATTTGCAAGACTCTTGGCCAGTAGCTTGCAATAACAGAAAATTATAGAAATAACAGAAAATTGTAGAAATAATAGAAAATAGAAATAATTGTAGAAATAACAGAAAATTGTAGAAATAACAGTGTAGAAATCTGTCGGTTGGTTGGTATCAAGTTGGTATCAAGAAGGCCTTTGCTAGATTTGAACAGTGGGTTAATATATACTGACTTTTTTTCAATGACTTTTTCTCAAAACTTCATTAAAGTTACGTAATAATCTCCAAAGAAGTAAATCCATATTTAACTTCTAAAATTTACTACCAAACCTAATCTGTGTCACTGTCAAACCAAGTGATTCCAATGCGACTCTTCTTCCTGCTTTAAATTATTGGAAAGGAGGAAAAAACAAAATCATTCAGTTATTTAAATGCTAGTTCTGCCAAAATAGAGATGGCAAATAGGGCTTTGAATAATGTTGGATAATAATTAGTCCTAAGTATTTTAACCATTTAGTATTTTAGGGATTGCTGTGTTCTTCTTATTGCATCATTATTTCTTGCTGGAATTTTTGAGTCTCTGTCTGAAGCATTAGGTGTCTTAATCTTTTCTGAATGCAATGTAAAAACTTACGGTCATGTGTTTATCCTATCATACCACCTGTACACCTAACTCCTTATAACTTCCAGTACTTGATAATGCTTCTGAGAGAAGTTTTTCAGGACGTTGTAAGAGAGAGCAGCGTGCTATGGATGGAACTCTTCCTGTTTTCAGAAGAGGGAGGTTTTCTTGTGGAAGTACAATCTTGCTTTGACACTGATGTGTCATTTTTGATATAATGATTAAAAGATCTTCCCTAATTTTGCATCTCCTCTTAGCTATTTTCAATGCAGGTAGATTACACCTTTTAAGTTCAGTGAACAATTAAAGTTGATTTTATTAATGAACATAGCAAGTAATTAATTTACTTTTGGAAGGCACTTATCTCTTGGGTAGAATTTGTCTGTTGTCTAGAGCTGTATTATCAAAATCTCAATTTTACTTAATTGTATTGACTGAAATACATTTTACGATTAAATATTTTATATACAATATACTCAGCTTTCAAAGCTTTTAAATTGTTAGTGGTTTTTCATATGTGTGTTATTTTTATGGCAGATGCCAAAGCAATGGTGGTATATCCCTGAGCATTTTTATCATAATAATGGGGTTTTTTTGCGTGCAATTTTGGCTTTTGTTTTAGTAGTAAAAATAGATGCCTTTTTACAGAGCTTGGGGATGTCCGGATATTTAAGCTCCCCCACTGAATTGTTTGAGAGAAATACAAGGCACGGCTTGACAGAAATAAAGTTCTGCACAATTTTCTGTTAAAAGAACAAAATTAGACTGCCAGCTTATTCCTGTGGTTTCTTTAGTAGTAATTCTTGTGTCAGGAAATACTATCTCATGATGTTGCTGCATTATCTATTGATAATTATCTGTTTAAATTTCTATTACCTTAGAGTATCCCTGCAAAGTCAGTCGTTCTTGTTGCAAAAGGAGTCAGTCATTAAGTACGTACTGTATAATTATTCTGTAACTGTGCATTACAGAACAGAATAGAATAATTCAGATTGAAAGGGACTTCAGGATGTCCATACCACAGCCTACTGCTCAAAGCAAGTTCAATGCTGAATTTCAAACTGGCTTTCTCTAAACTTTGACTGATCAGATCTTGAAAAAATCTCCAAGGACAGAGACTGCACAAACTCTTTGAGCAACCTCTTCATTGCTTGACTGACCTTGGTGTGGAAAGTGCTCTTGTGCATGTCCACACTCTTTCTCATCAGAGCCTTCCTCAATTTCTGACCACTGTCAGAATGTCCTTGCACCATGCATGGCTGCTGCCTATTTCTGTAATCTTTGTGATCTTCTCCTTTGTGCTGAGGGACTGCTCTTAGGTCCCTCTGCAGGCACCTTTTTCCCAGGCTGAACAAGCTCAGTTCTCTCTCCCTCCTTTCAGGGTAAGAGCACCAGCCCCTAAGCATCTTGATGGCTTTCTGCTGAACTTGCTCTACTTTATTGATGATTGTCCTGTATCAGAGGGCCCAAAACTGGACACCCAGACACAGTTTTCTAGATGTGATCTAGTAAGTGTCACCTTTCTCATTCTGTTAGCTATGCTCCTGTCCTTTCGGCTCACTATGCTGTTAGCTTTCATTGTTGTTGGGGCATGCTGCCGACATGCATTCTAAAGTGTTGTCCAGCAAGATAGCAGGTCCTTTACCAGTGTAGCTGCTCCTCAGCCAGTCAGTTCCCAGACTGTATAATGACAAGTAGTTATTCCATCCCAGCTGCAAGACTGTTTTTTAGACATTCAGTTGATCATTTTTGAAAGGAGGAAGAGAAACCTTAGGTTCTCTTAGATCAAACATAGTTGGACATGAGTTTTATTCTCTACTGATACTGTCCCAAGCAGTACAATTCCTTTTGTGAAGTAGAATGAGATGATTAGTTCAGTAATAGCTTGGAAAAAATCCACCTTCTGAAAGCTCAAAAAATTGTTTTCTGTGTTACTTTGGTGTGTTATTAATGCACATACCTCAATGAATCCTGTCAAGTATGCTTACAAATTGTTCGCGTTACATAAATGAATTGGGACTAATATAAGATGTACAAAATAATTTCGATTTTAAACAAAGACATGCATTCTGATCTCTAGAAGTGACAGAATCAAATGACACATCTGACGTACTGTTCACCTTGAATATGACCATCCCATTATACTTTAGCTATAAAAATATGGAACTACAAAGTTCCATTTTCTAGTAACAAAGCTGTGGTCAAATTCAGATGCTTTGAGTTCTGTTTATGTTTATTTACATGAATAAGTGCTATTCTATACATAGCAGAACTGATTGGAGACTATTTCCTTACTTTTTGCTCCAGAGGAATTCCAGCCCACATTCAGCTCAAAACCTTTTAGCCCAGCCAGAACATGAAATTTTTGGGAGCTTTTGCTTTGGAGCAGGTATGGACCTATTACTGTATTTCAGGGAGCAGGATGCTAGTTAAACCTACCAGTTTTCAACTACGTTTAATTATCCTGTAATATTAAGACACAAAATAATTCTTTCTCCTAAAAGATTATATTAACATATATTTGATAGATGCACAGTTTTAATACTTAAAAACATGAGTTTGATGTTTGGGGTCAGGGTTCTCAATTATGTATTGGATTTTTGGAGACATCAGCTCTGCATGCAAATTGGGAGAACTTTGTGAGCTTTTACATCTTCCGTGAACGGTAGCAGTTCTTCAGAAATGCCAGCTTTACAGGCTGTTGCACTTGACAGTTTGGTGAGACTACAGAAGGTAACAAATTGGCAGCGTACCCATCTGGACTTTGCCTTGTGAGCATGTTTTATTACAATTCTGCAGTAGAGATTGGTACTAAATCTTAGTAATCTATGCACAAGTACTACACTTCTGAGGTGTGTGTGGGGTGTGTGTGCTTAAAAGTCCCTTTTGGCTGAGTCCATGAGACCTGTGCTGAACTAGGTTTGAGTGCAGTCCATTTTCCATATACATACAATTGTATAGAGAGATCTTATTTTTCTGTGTAGTTATCCATGCCTTTCCCTTAGAGATGAACACCCCAACCATGCACAGCAAATGAAACATGTCATCATTCTAAAGGCTAGAATGAAGTAGTTGCTCACTCGACAGTAAAGTCTGAAGAGCAAAGTTGCCCATGCTTTGGTTAGAGTTTGTGCTTTTCACGCTAATCTGTTTTAAATATTAGTCACTGTAAACACTGTAGCTTTGTTTACTGCTAAGTGTGAGTAAAGGAGGCATAGCGTGGCCAGTGGAGAAAACAAAATGAGGACCACAGTGTGAAACAATCAGAAATGTAAGTTCAGTGTCAGAAGGCTCTTTTTATGGGGGCTCCAGTCTTTAGATCTTACTATGAAAAGTGTGACTTGAGTTCTGAATAGAAAAGACTGCCATTTCAGAAACACATTTCTGCAGTTTTTGTTTTTAATGTGGTAGCTGCTTTTGAGATGTTGTTGCATGTAACTGGAGAAGATACTGCGTACAGAAAACAGTGAATTAATTCTGGTAGGGTAATTCTTAAGGGCAGCATGCTAATGACTAACAACTTTTGTTTGTTAGTACATCAGATGAACTGTGACACATTCACCTTTGTAGCAATCTTCTATAGAGGCAGGATTATAAGAGTAACAATGGCCTACAAATCTGTAGGTGATCAAAAGGCTGGTTACAGATGTTGACAAATTGAGATAAATGAAATGGATGCCTGAGAATTCAGTTATAAATGAGAGGAGGCTTAAATACACTCTCTCCCCCATCGCCTGAAATCATACACAGTTACAATTAGACTGTAATTACATGTAGATTTATAAAGGTATTACTAATCTCCCAGATGAATAAAATGATTTGAGAATATTTATTCCCAAAGCTATACGTGTTCCTGTTTTGATTTGATTGCTAAACCATGTTATCCTGGGGTGAGCTCTTTCAACTTCAGCTCCTTCAACTACACTGTACCAGCTTACATTAGGGCAGAACTGACCCTTCTTTTCTTGGAGGTAAATTTCTGTAGCATCTTTGAAACATATTTGACTGAATTTGGCTCTGCTGTTACTGTGTCAAGTTGATGGATCTGGCCACTTAATTTTGATGGAAATTCATCTGATGAAGGTGCAGATGAATCTAAAGCTGGGCGGCTAGCTCCTATTCAACTGCAAAAATAGATAATCACCAAATAAAACCCAAGCAATTAATCAAGACTTTTTCTTGATTTGGGTAGAGAGACTTAACAGTTTTCAGTATTCTCAATATCCTTATATTTTATTCCTAATAAGTTTCTAGTTTGCTTCTGTAGTCACTACCATATCAGACATTTGTCCCTGCTTTTTTCCTTGTTTTATTTAATTAAAACACGGAATCAAAGTATCTTCTTGTAATGTTACTCCAGCCCTACTGTGTGCTTCTGATTCTTCTGTTGTCTCCTTTTGCCTGACCTTAAGCTGGATGACTCGTCGTTACCGTAAGGAACCATCTCATTGAACATTGCTTCCCTCCCTTGTGTGACAGGATTGATGTCTGTTGGGCTCCAAGCTGTTATTTCTGAAAGAAATGAGTAACTGTCCCATAGTCTAAGGCTACTCCATGAATGCTGTCCAGGTTGGTTTTAGGGTTTTTTGGGGTTTGTTTTGTTTTTTTTTCATGTTTGTTTGGTGAGTTTTTTTGGTGTGTGGGTTTTTTGGGTTTTTTTGGCGGGGGGGGGGGGGGAGGGTGGTTTGGTTTTTTTATTTAGGTTTTTGTTTGTTATGTTTTTTCCTTTTTAAATTTAACCCATTATGCACAGGAGTAGCTCCCTGAGAGCTACATCTGCTGTGTATGCCTGAAGTCTTATTTCAGCTTATCTGTATTTTTATGTAGTCATCAGCTGTTCAGAAGCTAGTTAGTAGAAGGTATGTAGGATTATCTCATTGTAGTCATAATTTTGCTCTATCCTCAAGCTTCCCTCAAATTGTATAATCTTCTGTTACTATTCTGTTAACTTTTTGAGACTGGCTTTCATTTAATGGAGTCTGTAGGGTATGGTTTATCCTATATTTGATGAGGACATATGTATGTTACTGCAGTAATAATAATAATAATAATAATAAATGCTATCCTCAGCTAACTTCTGCTCAGAAATGCAAGGAGATATTTGAAAACTATGAATTTAGCTCCTGGCAATACGCCCAAGCACTAAAGCAGGAGAAATAACTTTCTGGTAATATTTACCTGATCGGAGAGATTTGTAGTGCAGAAATACAATGCAGTATAATAATTGGATAATATGATTCAAAAAAAGAACATGAGACTGATCTTACTGAACAGCATTGTATTGCACTGTTTGGATAAGCAAAAGTGGCAGTTGCCTCTTGCTTGCTGTTTTTGTTCCCATTGGATCTGAGGTGGATAGGCTTCCACACCATGAGCACCAGAATGGTGAATGGCCCCTTTTTCAGTCGTACTGGAAATGTTCAGCAAAGACTCTAATAACTACAGATTTGGAACTACTTACAAGTCTGTACAAAGGAGCCTTTCATGATTGCTGCTCCCAATTATCAGGGCAGTTCCAGATAGAATAAAACTAGTAGTATACGTAGACTTAGGTCTCTCACCTTGACATGGTTCCCAGGCAAAACAAAGGCAGATGGTCTATACCCTGCTCTGCAACTTATTTATGTCAGGATTTTTATTTCATTAATATCAATCTGAATTGTTTTATGGAATGTAGGTATCATCACACTTGTGGAAGCCAGGTCTATTCAAAGTGGAATTAAGTCTTTTCTTAATAGGATGTTGAGCATTAGAACAGTTTACCTTGGGGAACCATAAGGAGTATTGTCACCTGAAATATTTAATTCAGGATTAACTGCCTTTATGTAGAACGTAACTGATTTAAGCTCTAGCTGTAAACTTCCTGAGGGAAGCCTTAGGTAAATGCTGTGGTTTGTGGTATTTAGGTGGCCAGACTAGATGATTTGTGTAGCCTTAGAGTCCATCAGTCTGTGTGTCAGTGCAATCTCTGTACTGTTAGATGAGGATGTCTGCCTCTGCAGTATTTGTATGTAGTCATGGTTTCAGGACTTTATTTCTGGAGATACCTGGAGTTATCTGAATTTCTAAATTCCCCTATTTAATAAAGACTACATTCTGTAACAGTTTTGATAATCTTCCCAAGCAGTTTATCTCCTCACTACATTTGCTAAGATAAAAATTTTATGGTTCTTCTGTTACTGAAATAGCTTTTTACATAGTCTCGTTATTTTTTGCAAAGCCAGCCGCCTGGTAAATACGCCAAAACAAAGAAGAAAATACAGGAAGAAAAAGACTTTATTGTATTCAATCAGAAGCAAGCTTTGACTTTCAGATAATATCTTCTTGGAGGCTTGAACAGAGAAGTTAGAAATTACATGTGTAGTATTTCAGTTGTGATGAACACATTTTAAAACCTGAACTGTTTAGTTGGTGAATGGAAACAGGACCAATGTGATGTAAGAAGTATTGAGGTGAAATTTTGAGCCCCTAGTTCAGAAAACTGATCCTGTGAAATTGGGTCAAGCATAATAGGAATGAAAACAGTGCAGTCTCAAATCCTGCAAACTTCTTACCTTTAGGAGTGTTGGGGGAGCTGCTGTAGACCCAAACAGAAATGGACTTTCATGTATTACACCGAATGTGGAAAGCTCTTGTATCTTTGATATTGATGTTGAAATAAAGAAACTAGAGATTATTTCTCATAGGCAATTGTGGAATATCCAAATGTGATCAGATGTGCAGGTCCTGGTTTGCTTTAACAAGCTCAGAGGGTGTTTAACTGGGTGCTAGTATTCCTTGAGCTTTGTAGCCCATGTCCTGGACCCTTTGGGCAGTGGACACTGGAATAATTGTATAGCCAGTGCTCTCAATGCTTTATTACTAGCTCATGTAGGTGGATGGAGGAGGGGACCTAATAATTGCAAATTGTTCAGAAGTCTGTGTCTGTGTGCTGCAAAGCCTAGTTTTGTGAGGACTCCAGTGCATGTTTCTCATCAGCAGTGTGAGAGAAAGCAGTTACACTCTTTCTGAAAGCTGTCTCAAGTTTGCCCATCTCTCAGTATGGTTTAGGAAGCAGTTCTAACATCAGAGCGACAAAGGGAGAACAGATCTGCTCCTTCCGTGTTAGCTGAGTAGTATTTCTTCCTGCTTGCTGCAGATCTATGCAGTCCATATCCTAGAATCAAAATTTAGGCTGGATATCCACCTGACAGAAGCTCAAAATCTTTATTGTAAAATCCCTGGCATGTACAGGGATTGGCAGTGAATTGTTTTTTGGGTGTATTTTGCATATTAAAAAAAATATGTATGAATTGTGGAGAATTATGTGCTCATTGCTTGAAACATACTTTACAAAAAATACTCAATTTTGAGGCTTAACTAGTAATGGCAAGTATTATTTACTTCATAACATTTTCAAATGTTTATAGTTAGTGTTGAAAAAATATTAATTACAAATTAATCATCCCAACCCTTTTAAAAATCTCCCACAATATGTAGGTGATGCCTGTTTGATGCCAGCCTTGATGACTTCTCTTACTGGCAGTATTAGAACTTCCACTCTTCTCCTGTACTATATAGCAAATGTTTGTTATCAAGTCAGGAAACCATTTCATTTTAGATCTATTTTGAGACATCATATTGATGTCATATGTAGTTCACTTTCCCCTCTATTCTTTCTTCCACTAATATAGGATCAGCTCTTCCATGGTTTAGATCTTTAAAACATTCCTGGCAGATATTTTAACTACCCTACTCTTAAAACATCTCCAGTGATGGAGAGTTTAGCGTCTATCTGGACAGTCTGCTTTTGTGCGTATTAACTCTCCTTTCAGTTAGGCATTATATTATATTCTGGAATAGTTACAAGCATCCAACGTTAAGAATGTCCCTTGCTTGATAAGTTCTTGTTCTGCGTTTTTACTGAAATTATTCTTTTTTTTCTCATGACTTACTGTGTACTGGTTGATGAAGGTAAAGCTTAAGGTAGAGTAGGACAAATTATGTAAGTGTAAGTGGTTATCAGTGTGGCTTGTACCTTTGAAAAACCAACACTGACTCTTGTCTCAAGGACAAGGGAAACAGACTTTTCTACTAATTCCTAAAATTACTAGCTCCTAAAATGGTTAAACTGCTAATATTTTTTTTTTTAAAACATACATGGATGTATACTGTTACTACACTGAATTTCCTGTTTGCGTATTCTAAACTTCATCTAGAAAGAGCCTCCCAGGCAGCATTGCCTCTTAAGCAAAGGGGTTTGGGCACTGAGCTGAAGCTTGATAGGGTTTCTTGTGTTCCACAGAAGTTTCTGTGAGGAGCTGAAGGATGTGATACGTACTGTCACCAGAAGTGATACTCCTGAAGTACCAAATGCAGAATTATTTTAAAAACATGATCTATGTGCAAGGCTTGAGTCACCATGTTTTCTTTCTCATTTTCGATGTCTGGGGGTTAAAATTAGCCATTAACAAGATGGACTTGTGCCTCTGGTCTACACTTAGGAGAACAGTATTTAGGAACTGAAAGCTCAGTGTATTTTAAAGGGGATAAAGGAAAGGGAAAGGATATTAGGGCTGGCCCTGTCCTCATTTAGTTTGTTCATTTGTGCATGTTGGTATTTTTTATTACAGTTTTACAAAGTCACTTGGAATAGCCACAGTCTGCAGTTGCTTACAGATGTGTTGGGTTTGCATGGCAAGGTTTTGGTAGTGGGGGGGCTACAGGGGTGTCTTCTGTGAGAAGCTGCTAGAAGCTTCCCCTGTGTCTGACAGAGCCAATGCCAGCCGGCTCCAAGATGGACCCGCCGCTGGCCGAGGCCAAGCCAATCAGCGCCTCTGTCATAACATATTTAAGAAGGAAAAAAACACTTAGAGCTTTTGCAGCTGGAGAGAGGAGTGAGAAGAAACTCTCCAGGCACCAAGGTGAGTGCAGGAGGAGGGGGAGGAGGTGCTCCAGGCGCCCGAGCAGAGATTCCCCTGCAGCCCGTGGTGAAGACCACGGTGAAGCAGGCTGTCCCCCTGCAGCCCATGGAGGAAGGATGAGGGGGTGTAGAGATTCCACCTGCAGCCTGTGGAGGACCCCATGCCGGAGCAGGTGGAGGCACCTGAAGGAGGCTGTGGCCCATGGGAAGCCCACGCTGGAGCAAGCTCCTGGCAGGACCTGTGGCCCCGTGGAGAGAGGAGCCCACGCCAGAGCAGGTTTGCTGACAGGACTTGTGACCCCGTGGGGGACCCCACGCTGGAGCAGTCTGCTCCTGAAGGTCTGCACCCTGTGGAAGAGACCCACGCAGGAGCAGTTTGTGAAGGAGTGTCTCCTGTGAGAGGGACTCCATGCTGGAGCAGGGCAACGATGAGAGGAGTCCTCCCCATGAGGAGGAAGAAGCGGCAGAAACAACGTGCGATCAACTGACCGTAACCTCCATTCCCCGTCCCCCTGTGCCGCTGGAGGGGGGCGGAGGTTGAAGCCGGGAGTGAAGTTGAGCCCCGGAAGATGGGAGGGGTGGGGGGAGGTGTTTTAAGAGTTGATTTTATTTCTCATTCCTCTACTCTGTTTTGCCTAGTAACAAATTAGATGAATTTCCTCTCTCAGTTCAGTCTGTTTTGCTCGTGATGATAGTTAGTGAGTGATCTCTCCCTGTCCTTATCTCGACCCGTACGCTTTTCATTGTACTTTTTCTCCCCTGTTTAGTGAATGAGGGGAGTGATAGAGCGGCTCTGGTGGGCACCTGGCCCCAGCCAGGGTCAACTCCCACACTTGATTACAGTGGCATGATATTAAGAATGTTTTATGCATGTATACTGTCAGCACTGGGGATTAGTGTGGGGGTACTGTTTTTATTCTTCCCATTTTTTGATTTAGATGGTGTTTTGTCTTTTTGAAACCATTCTCCCCTTGATAAATAAACAATATTGGGAGGGGAAAAAAGGTTAGTGTAAGGTTCAGCTTCTACCTGGTACATGTATTAGTTTATATAATGTTTATAGATAGATATAGCATCAACAAAAAGCTGTATTAGGAAAAAAACATCTCTAGTTAAGTAAGTGATTGAAGAGGTATCTATAGAAGTAATGACTTCAGGATTTAGTGTTTCCATTTTCACTTAGTCTTTCCTGGGAGTGGTGGAATCCACACTCTTCATGTGAACATAGTTACTATCTTTAGGCCTAGCTGATTTAGAAATATCAGTCTTGTGCTTTTATATAGATGTAGCATGTGTTGTGTCCCATACCACTGATCCTGAGAGAGATAACTGTTGTCCTGGCAAAACCTTCCACTTTCACATGACAGAGGCTGATAATATCTCTTATAGTGAAGATACTCCATAATAAGCTCTGTGATAACAGTTGTTAAAGAGTTTAAACTCGTAACTGAAGTGCTGCGTGCTGTACTGATAAGTGTGTGCCTTATGTAAGTAAAAAATTCCTGATGTCTTGCAAACTGGAATAGCATGAATTCTCCAACTAAAAATAAAATGTTGGGATTTTTGCTGTCCTATTCCATTAGTGTCTTAATTTATGAAGCTAAAATGGAAGTTAGCCCACATAACATCTGACTCGTATTCATGCTGGGAACAGAAACAAAAGCTGAGCAATGTTTTTGTTTAGAGAACAGAAATGCTGCTCTGCAATTTTAAGTAAAATGTAACATTTTATTTCTGAAGACATTATTTAGATGATGGGTTTTGTGTCTTTTTTTTTTTTTTTTTGGTACAGGTTATTAATGCTGCTTTAGCTCTTGCTGCCAGACCAAAAAGTCAAGTTGTGAAAAACAACATGGAGATGTATAGGAGTACATGGGAGAATCACGTCCATGTTCTTACTGAAGCTGTGGATGATATAACAAGTATTGATGATTTTCTTGCAGTATCAGGTATGATAATTTTCAGAATCTCATTATTCTTTTATATGCTTTGAAAACTTTTTATAACATTTCAAAAGGAAACCAACAAAGATTAGTTTGTGTGAGGTTTTGTGAAGCTGTTGCAGCTATTTAAAACATCCCCACACAGTAGGTGTTTATACTCTGCACAACATACAGTTGAGTAGAAGTTACTTGACCAAGCTGTAGGTGCATGAAGCAGAATGGCTACTTTAGCTCGTAAGTTTCAAAATCCTCTCTGCAGCTGTGAGAAGTCTCCTTCTAGAAAAGGAAGTGCCTATCAGTGTGCATTCACATGACTGGAAATTCTCACAATGTCCTGTGTTCCAGTTACTGTGTAACTTGGTTCCACAGTAATTCCTGTGATAGACACAGAAATGGGAAATCACGTGGGCTACTTTTTCAAGTTGATGTGTTTAAAAACACCTCATAAAAAAAAAAAAAGATGCAATGTAGCATTTCCAGAATTTTAAGTTAAAAAATATTTTTCAAGCAAATTGTATGTATAAAACACTTCACTGAAGTGGCCTTTGGTAGCAGTAAATGCTATTTAGTGAAGCAGTGAGTGTCTTCAACATTTGACCAGAAGATAGAAAACAGTTGTTTTAGTTCTTGCTGGTTAAAGATCCCAGTTGTACATTTTTGACTTACGTTAGTGTAACATGGACAGGAAGGACTAAATTGTCTCATCTTCATTAAATGTGTTTTACCTTTCGTATTTCCTTATGGCCAGTGGGCCCTGAGCTTGCCCATTCTTCTCTGGGTATTTCCATTGGGCTTAATTCCTTTTGTTAGGATTATTTGGTTTATGCAGCAATATAGAACATGAATAGTTTTGTAGATGTTGGTAGTTTGAAACCATTGTAAATGAAGTCAGATCTAAGTTCATTTTCCCTAATTATTCTTTGCTCATTAAACATGAGGGTAGGCTCTTGTCTAAAAGGGACCTTAGCTTGGGTATTCATTGCTCTAAAGCTTACTTGTATATCTTCAAAAATACTTCCTTTACTGTGATAACTGGGAGCTGCTGGACTGGAGTTCCCATACCTGAGTGATGTTTTTTCTTGTGATCAGGACATGGATATTACAGTGCAAAAACTGTAAGCGGAGATGGCCGTTCAGAGGCCCTTTCTGGGTCTGCCAGGTGCTTGGATACAGACTTTTCCTCAGAGCATGGATGTTTTCCTTGCTTTACAGTGCTCAGTTGTTACACCTAGCAAGTGATTTAGGTCTGAATGTAGAAGAATTTAGTGCAAATAGTACAAGATGGTTATTCATTGAGCTACTCTCCTATGCGTATCTCAGCATCTTAATACAGAAAAACATAACCAGAGGATTTTTTTTTTTCTCCCATGTGTGTTAGTCTTTAATGGAAGGTGATTATGAACCTTCCTATTGCTTATAGGGTCTGGGAAAAGAAAAGATCTATAATGGATCTGTTTTTTTCTACAGAAAATAGTATTCCACAGCACATGCCATCATGGTCATGGGCGGGGGGGGGAATGTTTTTTAAATAAAATACTTCATTCAAAATTGATGCTGTGCTGAGAGTGTCACATACTCACATTTGAGTTGAATGGCTGAGTTTGCGGCCCTGACTGCATCTTCCAGGTTGACAAGGGAAGTGATTAGTTCCTGTAGTGTTAAAATCATATTCAAAAATACAGTATACTTTTTTGTAAATACAGTAAACACATCTTCCCTGGTAGTTCTGCTGATTCAGAATTGTAAATCATACAACAGAATTGCCTACTTAAAAATTTATTTTAAGTTGCATCTCCAGTTGCTTGATACATTTTTCTACCAGCTACAAAATCTGCTTTCCAAACATGGTAAGAGTTTGGAATGCCTATTTTGTGGTTTACATTGTGTATTTGCTTTTCACACAGTGTCACCTGAGCCTTGGATGGCAAGTTATTCTATAAAATAATGTTAGTAATGTGAGTTATTGTGGGTCACTGATGATTTGGAGGGTAAATTCAGCACTTTTAGCTGTGTTACTCCTGTGGACATTTTAAAGATACGATGTAACTCCCAATAAAGTCAATGCAAAAATTTTGTGCAGAGCTCAGTAGCAAGTGGGTTAGTCCCTATTTTCTGTTGAATCCTGGATGTTATGTTTCTGTCCTTGAAATGTGCTGAATAAGGGAGGTATAGCTGAGAGGATGGGAAGGAACAGAGCTCCCAGTGAAAAGATCTCCTTGTGACTCTGTGCAAGCCACTTGTGGGGTTGCTGAAACTAAAACATATGCATACAGGAAAATTGTCTGTCTCCCATTGTGATATGTATAATTCTCTGATTTAGCACTGGGGGAAGGAGAACTGTGTGGCAGATCAAAAAGTGTGAATTGTGAGCTTTTGAAAGTTTGGGGGGTTTTGTTTGGGTTTTTTGTTTCTTTTTTTAAGTGTTAATTAAGTGCTTTTATTGTATGTGCTAATAATGCTATTATTTTTCTAAGTGTATTGGTCTCTTCAGATTCACCTGTCATGAAATTGGATTTTTTTTTTCTTTTTTTGCTTCGGTTGTGCTTTATTTTTTATATTTATTTGTATGTGATACTGTGTTCAAAGGAAAACTAGCACTACAGAAGACAAGAAAAAGATGGAATCAGGTCTTCACAAATTAAAAAAAAGGTCTGATTGCAAATAGCCAGTTCAAATGATGGTCTGTTCCTTATAAAAGAAAGCAAGAGCTAATGAAATGTATGGAAAATGTCGTTACAGTTATGAAACATTATAAACGATGATACCATTGTTCATAGATCTGTTGTACCTCCTATGAACAGAGAATCAGTCTCAGCTTACCAGTTTCGGATAGGTAATTTATGTAAAGAAAATGTGGGTATTAATCTTTATAACCCAGTGACATTCAGTTTAACAAATACTGTCATCCATTTATCATCATGACGTGAAGTTTTTGGATTCATGGAAGTAAAATGAAATGTGCTGTTGCATTTGATGCATGAATTTCCAGGAAACTAGTTTTGATTTGCTTGTAATTTTGTTTATGTTAGTAAATCTTAAGTTTTATCCTCAACTCTGCTCTTGTAAACTGACTCTTCAGTGTCTCTTTCCTGATACAATTAGGCTGAAAACATAGTTTGTGACGTTCATTTTCTAATGTTGATTCTTCTGTGTTATTTTAATACCCTTTATTCAAAATCACATGAATTAAACCTTTTGGATATAGGTGGAAATACTGAAATACCAGTATTTCCTTCCATTGTATAGTTTTCCTCTCCTGATGATGGTGTGTAATTGCAATCACTTCTTAATTACAATTTTTAAGTATTTTAACATTCTTATGTGTTAGAAAACCAGTAGAGAAGAGTTAACTTCTACCAGGATTATAGTAAGAGCATCAGAAGTGTGTTTATATATACAAAATTTTCTGGAGCTGTGATTTTGCTTTCTATTGTCTCCTTGAAGAGCGTGATTGCCAGACCCCAATGCTGCTATCCTTTTCTCAATGTCCTTGCCCAAACTATCATAGAATCATAGAATGGTGTGGTGGGTTGACCCTGGCTTGAGGCCCAGGTGCCCACCAGAGCCGCTCTATCACTCCCCTCATTCACTAGACAGGGGAGAAAAAGTGCAATGAAAAGCTTATGGGTCGAGATAAGGACAGAGAGAGATCATTCACTAATTATCATCACGAACAAAACAGACTGAACTTAGAGAGGGAATTCATCTAATTTATTACTGAGCAAAACAGAGTAGAGGAATGAGAAATAAAATCAACTCTTAAAACACCTCCCCCCACCCCTCCCATCTTCCCGGGCCCAACTTCACTCCCGGCTTCAACCTCCACCCCCCCTCCAGCAGCACAGGGGGACGGGGAGTGGGGGTTACGGTCAGTTGATCGCACGTTGTTTCTGCCGCTTCTTCCTCCTCATGGGGAGGACTCCTCTCATCGTTGCCCTGCTCCAGCATGGAGTCCCTCTCACAGGAGACAGTCCTTCACGAAGTGCTCCAACGTGAGTCTCTCCCACAGCCTACAGTCCTTCACGAATTGCTCCAGCGTGGGGTGCAGACCTTCAGGAGCAGACTGCTGCAGTGTGGGTCCCCCACGGGGTCACAAGTCCTGCCAGCAAACCTGCTCTGGCGTGGGCTCCTCTCTCCACGGGGCCACAGGTCCTGCCAGGAGCTTGCTCCAGCGTGGGCTTCCCACAGGGCCACAGCCTCCTTCAGGTGCCTCCACCTGCGCTGGCGTGGGGTCCTCCACAGGCTGCAGGTGGAATCTCTACACCCCCTCATCCTTCCTCCATGGGCTGCAGGGGGACAGCCTGCTTCACCATGGTCTTCACCATGGGCTGCAGGGGAATCTCTGCTCGGGCGCCTGGAGCACCTCCTTCCCCCTCCTTCTGCACTCACCTTGGTGTCTGCAGATGTTCTTACATCTTCTCACTCCTCTCTCTGGCTGCAAAAGCGCTCTCTAACTTTTTCTCCTTCTTAAATATGTTATGACAGAGGCGCCGATTGGCTTGGCCTTGGCCAGCGGTGGGTCCGTCTTGGAGCCGGCTGGCATTGGCTCTATCAGACACAGGGGAAGCTTCTAGCAGCTTCTCACAGAAACCACCCCTGTAGCCCCCCCCCCAACCTTGCCATGCAAACCCAACACAAATGGTTTGGGTTTGAAGGGACCTCTAAAGATCATCTAGTTCCAACCCCCCTGCCATGGGCAAGGTCACCCTCCACTAGACCACGTTGCCCAAAGCCTCATCCAACCTGGCCTTGAACACTTCCAGGGATGGGGCCTCCACAACCTCTCTGGGCAACCTGTTCCAGTACCTCACCACTCTAACAGTAAAGAATTTCTTTCTAACATCTAATCTAAATCGACCCTCCTTCAGCTTGAACCCATTACCCCTTGTCCTGTCACTACACTCCCTGATAAGCAGTCCCTCCCCATCTTTCCTGTAGGCCCCCTTCAGGTACTGGTAAGCTGCAATTAGGTCTCCCCGGAGCCGCCTTTTCTCCAGGTTGAACAATCCCAACTCTCTCAGCCTGTCCTCATAGGAGAGGTGCTCCAGCCCTCTGTTCAGCTTCGTGGCCCTCCTCTGGACTCTCTCCAACTCCCTCCATGTCTCTCCTGTACTGGGGCCCCCAGAGCCGGACGCAGTACTACAGGTGGGGTCTCACAAGAGCAGAGTAGAGGGGCAGGATCACCTCCCTCGACCTGCTGGTCACACCTCTTTTGGTGCAGCCCAGGACACGGTTGGCATTCTGGGCTTCAAGTGCACGCTGGTGGCTCATGTTGAGGTTCTCATCAATCAAAACCCCCAAGTCCTTCTCCTCGGGGCTGCTTTGAATCCATTCCTTGCCCAGCCTATAGTTGTTCTTGGGATTGCGCTGCCCCACGTGCAGGACCTCGCACTTGGCCTTTTTGAACTTCATGCGGTTCGCACGGACCCACCTCTCCAGCCTGTCAAGGTCCCTCTGGATGGCATCCCTTCTGTCCAGCGTGTTGACCACACCACACAGCTTGGTGTCATCAGCAAACTGGCTGAGGGTGCACTCGATCCCACTGTCCATGTCGCTGACAAAGATGTTGAACGGTGCCGGTCCCAGTACTGACCCCTGAGGGACGCCACTCGTCACTGTTCTCCACTTGGACATTGAGCCGTTGATCACAACTCTTGGAGTGCAACCATCCAGCCAATTCCTTATCCACCAAGTGGTCCATCCATCGAATCCATGTCTCTCCAATTTAGAGACAAGGATGTCGTGTGGGACAGTGATTATTTCACCTACTGAACCTTCTCTCCAGCCTTCCGTACTTTCTCAGTTTTGGTCTGTGCTACTTATAATACCACTGTGCTTAAGTCTTTATTATATTAGCTCTTGCCAAATTTTTAAGTTTTGTGTTTTCATAAAAACATTTCCTTCATGTCTTTTCTCATCCCTCCTCATGTATGAATAAATCCTCCTTTTCTTCACATACTCTATGCAAATAACGTACACCCTTTCCTGTTTTGTTCTTGGTGTAATGATGTCTCTGCTGTCTGCCCTTTAAGATACGTCCTTAAAATACAATTTGTCCAAAGTGCATTTTGGCTCTTGTAATCTCATCAACACTTTAAATTGAACAATTTTTTTTTAAAGGTAAATGAATTCAAAATAATGGGTAATAGATCATTAGACTTTGAGATGGTTTTGTCTGATGTCTAGTTTGTTGCTTATCCACCAGAAATTGTGTTACTTGCCATTTTACCTAATGGAGTGATACTGAGTAGAATGACTTGAATGTTTGCTTCAGGTAAGAGTTTGTGTAACTCCCCTGTGCAGTTTCCACTGCTAAACTGATAGTGATAAATGTGGACAGCTGCAGATCCATCTTCAGTAGAATCCAGAGAAGATTTAGTATTATTCACACTTTTACTATTGTAAACAGAAGGATATTCTACAGTGTGTACAGAGGTGCTCCCCAGTTCAGCTCCTTACAGAAATTGAACTGAACTGTCTTGAATAGATAAAGACTTCTGAGAATGCTAAGGAAGGTCTGTAATAAGGAAGGAAGATCATTCAAGCTTACTTGAGAAGGCAAAAGGAAATAATTTTTTGACTGGAGAATTGGCACAAATCAGTTACTGCTGGCAAGAGGGAGGAGAGTCATAGTTCACCTTCCTATTATACTCTTGTGCCAGTGTGGTGTACAGACTTTCAGAGATCTAGGGACACGGCTGTCCCTCTGAATGGAATTGAGAAGACACCATCCAAATGTGGAGTGTGCAAGGAATTCTTTAAAAAAATCTGAAACTGTGCAGGCTAAAATGTGTTTTCAGCCTCTTAATCCTTCCCTTGGAACCTAAGACTATGTTAAGTCTTTCCAAGCAAGATGGGATACAGTGAGATACCACAGTGTCAGAACAGAAGTTGCCTTTTAATGTAAACCTGTACCATCAGAAACTACTTTTAATTCATGGAAAGCAGCAGAAGATAGGAAATTATCATAAAACTGCTGGAGAAGGCAATTTTCATGGGTCCAAATGGTCTTATGGCCCCATCACAAGATGCTAAGGGGCCACATGTTTTGCTGCCATAATCTTAGAGCTTTTACTTTATTTCAGTGAAGCTTGCTCAGTTTAACACTAGCAAAAAAATAAACAGTGAAAAAGAAACTTACTTTATGTCGTTTTTCCAAGGGCCCAGTTTTAAGGAAGTAATTTACTGATAGCACAAATATGCAGCTTCACTTCTTTCCTAACATTATAGCTTCAGATCTGAAGCCCCTGCTGCTACTGCAGTTTCTACACTTGGAAGAGATTTTTAATAGTTGATTAGGAAGCAGGATGTCAGGTGAACTTTATTAACACAGTGTAGCATGTACAAAATGGCAAAATAGGAGAATAGAATCAAAGAGTAAAAGACATTAGAAGAGAACTCTGGGGATTATCTACTAAAGCATCTTGTGCAGAGCAGGACAAACTTCAAATTCCCTACAGAAATGTCATTTGAAATGTCTTGTTGCATGTAATCCAAGTTTGTTTTTTCTTTGGTCTTAATTATTAATGTACAGCAAAACTTAAGCAATGCAACATTTAAGCAGTTATTCATCTACTGCAATAACATTTAAAAAAAGTTACTTGAATCACTGAAAGAAGAATGCAATTCATCTGAGTCAGAGCAACTAAAGTAGATTGATGTAAATGTATTTTCATCAAAGTTTTTAGGATTATATAAAGCATGGCAAAGTTCAAAATACTACTAAGGGTATAGTGTCTACTTTTTTTATTTCATTTACATGCAATTTCATACATATGAGAAAACAGCAATAATACACTGCTTATAAAAACTGAAAGCAATTATTAAATTGCATAGGTCTTTAAAAAAGATTTTTCATGTTTAATTTTTCAGTTGGGAAAAACCTCTCATTCTTTGAGAAGTAGAAAGGGGAGCTCTGTGCCTTTTTAAAATCGAAACCACCACACTACTAAAATGAATCAGAAAAAGTGTATGTATGTGTATGTATGTGTACATCCATGTCTATGGCCGTGTATGTATACACACACGTGCACACTTAAACATAACTATATGTATTTGAACTCTGTGAATTACTGCATGGCTTTTCTAAGCCGATGATGCTGACTGGAGCTAAGACTTCCTGGGTGGATGCCCTGTGGTAATGCAGTAGTTGTGTTGTGGTGAAAATTACCATGTATCTATGTCAGAAAGCACACCCTTTTTTATACTAGAAAAGATTTTACCTAAGCATTTAATTTGTAATTTTTTTACTTAAAAATATTTACTAAACCGAGCAACTGAAAGTTACAGGAGCACACTATTCTTTGATAGAAAAATAATTACAATTAGCATTATTGTAAAGCTCTTCTGTTTTCAAATATTACAGTACATTAAATAAACATTTAAGCAGATGGAAAGAAAAAACTTTGTTGTTATGTAAATAACAACATATTTCAAAATATTTTGACCGTATATAGGTGTTTCAGAATTTGCTTCAGAAAAAAAGTAGGCTGCCTTCTTTCTTAAGAGTGTAGTTACCTGTTTTTACCGAAATGCATGTAATTTTGGAAGCTCTGAAATGCCCATGTGATTATCCTTCACCTTCTTGGGTTCCAGTCTGGTATCGCTGAAGTACTGCGGGGGAAACGGTAGTACTAAAACAGAGTTGTTGAAAACTTCTGTAAGAGGTCCCTGGCAGAAACCTCCTGGATTGTTAGGCTCATTGCTGACTGAATTTCATAGCAGCTCAGTTTCTGTTTGGTAATTTTCTTCTCTAAGCTCTTTTGGTTTTTAAGTGCTATTTTGGAAGGTTTTTTTATGTCCTTTGGAAGAGCTGTGTGAGATGGACTGCTGTGTCCCAACTCTATCTGCCTGCATTGTGTTCCTTGTAGGCTATTTATTTCTGTTGTATGATTGGTTGCAGAAGATTGTTGGTTTAAGTTTGGTACTATTCTTTCCTGTCTCATTCCCCTAGACTAATGAGTGCAATTTATTTCACTAAGCAGTTCTGTTAATCTTACCAAAGTTTACCCATAAGAGGACTTAAGTTGTGGAGTCGTAGTCATTCCATATAGTTCCCTCTGGATTAAATCAAGCCCCTCTTTGTAAAGAACCTCTGTTTGTAACAAAAGCAATTCTTAAATAAGTGATTTTTTAATTAATTCTTTATTTACAAAAATCTGATGAGCATTTATTTTTGAATCTACAGCTGAATGCATTTCCTAAGCTTAATTTAATCTCTCTTTTTTTTTCCTTACGTACTCAGTGGGCAGAGATATACTCATTTATAGATATTTGGGAGAGCATCAGTTGTTCTTCTGTATCATTCAGTCTTTTTATCCTGAATACAGGAAAAGTTTGTAGAGGTGAGACTAAACCAGAAATTTTTGTGAATTCTCCCCTTGATTTTCTAGTCTGATGTATTTCCTGTTGGTAGATAGGTTTCTAATAACTTTAGAAGTTTGTTTTTTCAAATCTGTAGCACATTCCTAGCGTTATCCAATGTCACACAATAAAAGCACATCTTTCCTATACTTCTCCAAAATGATTTTGACTCAGCTGTATTTTTAAAGAAGTCATGCTATCCTTTTACTTCCTCTGACTTCTGACATCCCTAACATACAATTATGTGTAACTACATTTCCACTTTTTCTAATATTCTCCGAATGTCACATATTCTTCCTTATCTCTGCCCTATAGTAGTTACTCTGCTGTTGAACCAGTGTTGTTCATTATCCAGTGTGACATTCTGTATAAAGGGATTCTTAAGAAATAACTTTATGCTGCCTGTCCTTTTAATCTCATCATATTCATTTATCCGGGATTGTGTCATAGTCTACCCAGTGCTGCTTTTTTTCTTTTTTTCCTGGGACCTCAAATCATCTGAAACAATAATTTATACTAGCCATTACAGTCTGAGGATGGAAACAAGTGGAGATGTGAAGGCGATGGTAAAATTTTTTTGTTACATTTGAAGGGCTTTGTTTTTTTAGTATAAACCCCCCTTTTTCTTGTTTGAAAGAAAAGCAGCAAACTTGAAGGTGAAAATAGCTTAGGATTTAACTTGGGTTAATTGATGACATGTTGAGAGAGAAGGATGCTGAGCACCAGAGGTAATTAACGTAATTCACCCTGTCCTGCTCTGTGCATTCTGTCTGCTAACCAGAGGTCGTGGTTCTTTTAGGATCTATGTGGTGACTGACACTGATCGTCACAGATCAGCAATGAAATTGGCATCCAAACTAAAATTGCAGTCATTGTTCCAGCTTCAGGCACTCTTCTGCTGATGGATTGAGGGGTGACAGGGAAGGAGGTGATAAAACATGGGTTATTCTTTGTGTTGGGGTCATGTTATGCTGGAATCACACTGAATGATTTCTTCACTTCTAAATATATATCAGTCATTTCATAATTGCAGGAATTGTTAAAAAAAATGGAGTTCGATAAATAAGTTGGTCATGCAGTAGAGAAAAATTGTACCATAAACAAGTTAATATAAGGGAAAACAACTTATCTGTTCACACTGTTAATTTCTGAATAGTATTCATTAGTAAGTTTTTAAATTGTTTTGTGCTTACTTTTTTTTTGTTTGGAGTGACTGAGGCATGTTGATTTATGTAGTAACTGGTGTTATTTTCCCCAGGTTAATTGCCAGGTTTGGCCGGTAAAAAGAACTGCTTGCCACCCCATTGGTTTGAATTGGGTAGCAAATTCTGGATAGGAGACAACTGGAAGGAGAATGGAGATTAGATATGAAAGTTTTTTCAGCTCTTTGTATATCATGCCTTCCTGCCAAAATGCAGGTTTTAATTCTCATGGCATCATCTGTCCTTCACTTCACTAAATCAGTGTCTGGAAATAGACTGTATTTTTGTGGTCTTTGTGCCATTACTAGAGAATGCATCCTATGTGTTAGACCTAGTACTTTTATCCTTTGCACACTCTTAACTTGTACAACTAGTTGCTGCAATATACTGATGACATCAGTGTTGTTGAATTGTGATACTAATGTTGCCAAAAAGTTTTGGAAATCGGTCTTCTCTCTGATCTCTGCTTTGATCATCTGGGATTTTTGCCTGTAAAAAATTGCTACAGATAGGAGCTTAGATGTGGCAAGAGCTCTTTGTAGAGGTGCTATAATTAAGGTCATTGTAAATACGTAGATAGAGGCAAATGGTAAAACATTCAGAAGTGCTGAAACTGTCTTGAAAGTTTAGTGGAAGAGAATCCCTACATTGTCCAGATGCCTTTTGAAAAATAGTACTCTAACTCTGTAAAAACCTGTTCACCTTTACTTCTTTTTTTCTCTTGTATGCCACTGGAAGTTTTAGATGCACTGGAAAATTTATTTAATGCCAACTACTGAAATTCAATTAAAAATTTTGAAACATATTCAATGTTGTTCAACATTTAGAAACAATTTTATATGTGATTTCTTCTCATTTCATTTCTAAATCTCTTCAGTTCTATAGTATTGTGCATTTCCACTGAAAACTTCCCATTTCCTTCCCCTCCCACTCAAAAATCTTCTAACTTCGTCCCTTTGAAGTTTATCTTCTAAAACCTCTAGAATCATCTTCTTCCACACTCAATTCTCATGTTCAAAAAAAAAACCAACCCAAAACTTCTGCAACATTTTAGTGCATTGTAGGTAAGGCTGTAAAACTTTAATGTTTTGTCTGCTAATTTAGTGGAACCACTTGCAAACAGCAATAGTGCATGACATCTGCTTTGCTTTCAGATGCACTCTATTCTGTTGTGTTTTTATTCAGTGATTTAGGAATGTATGTTAGCTTTCATCTTTCTGAACACCTACACTAAGCCTGCATTAAGGAATGTGCTAATCTGAGGTTATTGCAGTTCAGGTACTTCTCCAGGCAGAAAGAACTTTTTATGCTTTACTAGTTAATCGGTCTTTGCCAAGATACACGCATTTGTGCTTAAGCCACATACAAAGTGTTGGGTGTAATCTAGTATAATCAGATTGGCACATTATTTCGTTGTCTTGGGGGTTTTGCCTTTTTCCTCTAGGTTATGGCTTTCTCTTGGGCTTTTTTTTCAATTTAAAAACTTGTGTGTGAGCAACAACTGTTGACTTAGAGGAGCAAGTCTAATGAGTGAAATCTTCCTTCCGTTGAAGAACAGCTTGCATAGAGACCACCCAGTAGATTTGGGAGGAGCATCACTGAAGAAGTTACTTATTTCCTACCTGTATCTGCCAGCAAATAGTTAGGTATATTGTAGGGAGAGTGAGGACTGTTGAAACATGTCAAACTTTGCTGCTTCAGATATTTGCAGTAACTTTGCTGTTGTAGTACTATAACAAAGTACTATGAACTCATCAAAGCCATGAATAATACTGTTAAGGTTGTTGACTTCAAGTCATGCATCACTGCAATTATAGGAGTGATTGCATGTTTGTGCATTTCTGTGTGATTGAATTACTGTGGCTAAAGTGTTCTCGTATCTAATTTTAATTGCTCTCAATTTGTAGTAGTTTGACTTCACCTATGACTGTTGTAATTGAGCAGATGGGTATTACATGAACCCAGAACCCTGCTTTGGTGAAATTATTAACTACGGTTGCTTTTTTATTAAGCCCTGAAGGAAAACAAAACAAGGTGATTTGCCTTTTTTTTTTTTTTTAAATCAAATCATAAAAAGCATAAAATTAGTTCATGCCGTATCAAATGTAATAGGTGAGTATGTTTATCTTTGGCTTAAAAATACTCTGCTGTGGGCTGTAGTAGAATGAAGTCCATCTGTGGAGGTGGCCTGTGACCATCAGAGGTCTCTGTCATTATAGCTAGTTGTAGGGGTGTACTAAAATTTCTTTCCTTTGCTGAAGCCTGCAGAGGCCAATGCACTGTTGGATCATGTGCGTACTTCCCTTAAATTCCACACGCAGGTTTTATTTAAAAATCTTGGGCAACTTGTAGCTGTATTTGTATGCCACTTCCCTGCGTGAGGACATTCTGCTTCATTTTCATAAGTGCACACATAAGCACAAGTCACAGAATCTTGGGCCTGTTGATTCTGTTGCTGTGGAAAATCCACCTTGTTCCTTGTCCCTGATGGTTTCTGCTGCTGGGCAATGTGGCAGGCCTTTAAGCCTCTGTTAGAAGGACCTCTTCCTGAGTGAGTTTTGAGTGTCAGTGGGGCCTCATAGCTCCTGGGTTTATTGCCCATGTCATGGGTAAACAGTTGAATTTGTTGTCCAGTGCGTCCTGTGTAGGTGATTTGGATCATAGTGAATACATTTGGGTTTTTTTCTGGAGGAAGGGGAAGCCCTTGTTCTGGTTCTTGTTGAACTGCAATGTGAACTGCAATCACACTAGAACATTTTTCATGTTCTAGAATGCAGTGCTTTTAGTTAAAAACAAACCCCCAAACCTTAACAACCAAACATGTTAGTTATGGCTGGGAGAATGTTCTTTTTACTCTTTACAAAGAAAAACTTTGTAATGCCCATTGACTAATACCATCCATTTCTTCTTTATGGATACTGGAAAGCTCTCATCCAATAGTGACTCTGGGATTAAGAGTTTTAGGGTGCTCTGTGGTGCTTGTTTGGAAAGCTGAGATCGCCCTTCTTTTAACCTTGTAATGTTGCTACATCTTCTATTATTCTAAAGCAATTGATGAATAGCACTCAAACACAATGAATCATAAGGCCAGGCCTCAGTCTGTAAGTATTTATAGCAGTAAATTTTGATCAGACTCTTGTTTCAGATTACTTTGGACAGTTGCAATCATTAAGATGGCAGTTTGAACAATTGAAGTCACTCAAAGTAAACTGCAAAATATACTGTAAATACTTGGGCAAGGAGTATGGGAATGATTCAGATTTCTGGCTTGCTTATCTCTCGATATAATTAGTTTTCCATCAGTGGTTCAAAGTTCTATTTCAGTGTATAACTATTTTTCCAGTCTATGTAGCATGTTTACAGATGAATGCATCACAAAAATTGCCAATTATAGATTCACTCTTAGCATAGCTATGGAGATAGGGGAAAAAACCAATATGCTATCCAGAGACTTAAGATTAAATTTAGTGTTTTCATGCTGGTTTTTTGGCATGTGCAATAGCAAAATACCGTGCCATGCTTTTGAAAGAGAATAAACATAAGAATCTAAGTATGTGCTTATTTATGGTGAAACAGTATTCAAACAAGAAGGTAAGTTACATAGTGGGTTTTTCAGTAGGGCTTATCTCATGTTTGTTTGCCTTGACTGTAATATGCTTCAGGATAAATATGAATTCACTAAGCTAAAAACAGTCAAGCTTCATGACTCTCACCTGGAGTATAAGAAGATGGCTTTGAATATTTCACTTTGTTCAAGACTAAAGGCTTTCTGTGTGTGTCACTGAGCATGCAAAGTTTACTTTGGATGGTGTAGCTTTCATCAGTTTGATGACCCAAGTTCTGGGGTCTGAACTTCTGAAAGTTCTGTCAAAGTCATAAGACATTGCCCTTGCTGGGCATATCCTCTGCTGTCCCCTATGCTTTCTTTTAACCTGTTTGTCTTCCATAACATTATGTAACTGTTGTTGCAACAACTTAGAGATTTATTTTATGAAGAAGTAGGGGTTTTTTTTAATTTAGTCCTGCTCCTTACTGAAATAGATGTTTTTAGATGGAAGTAAGGACAAGAACTGTTTGCAGCATGTAAGATGTTGGCATATGGATTATGCTGGCATAGTAAACCCCTTTTTTCTTTACTGCCAGGTCTTCCTTGGGAAATCCTAACATTGTTTATCTTTTAATCATCATTGAGCTAGTGTGATTCTAGAATTTTCTTAATTTGCTTCAGAAATTTCTATGCTTAATAGTAGTAACTAATTTACAGCTCAGTATTTTGTATTTTATTAGGACTGTTTTTTCACTATACACATTAATTTGAGTTTATTGACATTGCATGTGGTCTGTTTTATTGACTGATTGTTTGGTATTGTGATAGCCATCTTTAGTTCTTTGTTGTCAGCTTTGACTATCCTGAATGAGAACAGACAAAACCCTCCTTTGGTACTTCAGTACTCTCTTTTTATGTTATTCCTGAGAGTATTGAATCACAATTTCAGCGCGTATCCCTGTGGAACCACTGGCTTAAGTAATTGTGCAAACTCTCTGCTTATTTCTATCCCTTGTTTTCTGTTTGTAAGAAGTAACACCAAGAAAAATCTGTCATCCCATGGCTTCTCAGAGCTGTCCAGGAATAATATTTGCAAGACCATTTTGGAAGCATTTTGGAAATCCAGTCTATTGATACCAAATGAGTCACCCCACTGTTTGCTGGTGCCTTTAAAAATCTCCAGTTTGTGATACACAGCCACTGAATTGGACCACGTATCACACGCTGATTTTGGGAAACCATTTTGGCAAGCATTGTCCCATGAAAACCTGTTAGTTCAAATTAACATGGTCTAATTAAAGATTTTCTGTACCTATTACTAAGGTTATGGGAACGTTGTAGTGGTGAACTTCTTGTGTAGCTGTAGAGGATAAAAGCAAATCAGATGATGTGTGAAGTCGTTCATTAAATAGGCAGGATTAAGGAGCTAGGTAGTGCAGTACAGCAGTGGATTTAATGATTTGGATTATTTAAAGTTTCCATCCCCAAACTAAAATTTCATACTGAATTCCTGCTCACTTTTTTACTGAATTTCAGTAAGTTGGTGTTGAGACCAGGTTATCCACAATATTTGTGTCTCATCACAAGCTTTTGCAAACTACTAGCGTCTTCCAAAGTTTTGAAGGCCAGTGCATTTGGAATTCACTTTGTATTTGATCTGGTCAAGTTCGGATTTGCCAGCCTTTGGAGCATGGTCTAAGATGCATGAGTTTGATGCAGATTGGGATTAACTTTTTGTGTGTTTATTTCTTAACAGCTTGGTTGCTAATAGCTTTCCAGCTGCAGCTGTGGCAGTAGCTTCTAATGTCTTTGTGCAGCTTTACAAGAATTGATTTGCTTGCTTTTTGTAATGAGGCCTACTGGAAACATACACAAATGTTCTAACAAGTGATACCTAAATAAGCACAATAAGGAAGATTTTTGATCAGTGGCACTAGGAGTGTAAAGTGATGATGCTACTATGGTGCAGAATGTTAGACTTTCTAGGATATAACACAAAATCTTTATCTGTGAGAGCAAGTTTTACTGCACAGTTGTGTTGTAGTGCTGAAACTTCTGGTGTATGTATGCTTTTACTGCTGAAGGTTAGCCAGCCAGGCTAGTGTGCAGCATGCCAAATCCATGTTTTCTTTAAAAATGAAACTTAAGAAAACAGACGTACGTACATGCACAAGATGGCAAAAGTTGATTGTTAAATGTGATATGTTCCCTTAAGATCCCCTTTTGTGAACTTGATAGCCTCATTAGTGTCCTACTGCTTGTTTTCTTGATGATTAGAAGGCAGTGTGCCCTTTGGAAGCTCCAGCAGCTGGGCGGGACATGTATCTCTTTCCCACAAAGCTGGGAGTCCTTAGCACGTGGGGAGGGGGAACAGCAAAATCAAGGAAAGTGCCTAGCTGAGTTTGTGGGTCGCACAGAGTTCTGACTTATGTGTCTGAAGTTCTCTTGGCATTAAGTTTAGCAGATAACTTTAAAATTTGTTACTAGAAAAGTGGTGTGTGGTAGTGTAAAAAACCTTAAGAACAAACAAAACCCCAAACCTTACCCCCTCCAAACTCCCCAAAAAGGTGAAAACAAAACAACCTCTCCCTGCTAAAAAGCAACAGCATAAGTTGTCCATCATTTGTATGTAAATTATAAAACCAATAATTGAGTTATTTTGGATCCTGATTGTAATAAGGCAAATATAAAGAGATGTTCCCCCACAGTTGGCTGAAAATACTACATTTTCTAAGGAATCCAAATCAAATCAAAATCAAATCAACGACACAGAAAGTTGGTTTACTATTTTCTTGGCATTGTTTCTGACAGTAATTATACTGTGAGTGCAGAAGGTGTACTCTGGAGTAGTCTTACTTCCAGTATAAAACTTCTGTATACATATGTATATAGATGTGTGCATACACATGTATACTTCATTTTCTTTGTTCGATGGTATGTTTTACATACGTTACATGTGTGGCATTATGTATCTTTGAGCAAGTACCTTCAATTTCCTTATATATGTACTTAGAGAATTGCAGCTATAATATCATGGCCTTTTCCAAATGTATTAGTTTTTTGTACAAGTGTGTTTAATACCTTGTCATGAACATCACCACCTCCACCCCTGGAAAAAAATGAAGCAACCCCACACCCCAAAACCACCAAAACTAGTGTGTGGTTATATAGTGGATGAAGTGGTAAGTCAGTGTCCCTAAGAAGTATTTGTAAAGTAATTAAGAAGAGAGATGGCCAAGTCAGGATACCTATGAGGTGTGCCGTAAAACGTAAACATTCAATACTGCATAGTATAAATACCTCACTGGGATAAAAGCCTCATGTATGGAAGGTGGTGTATTAAACTTGGTTTTGCAATTCTGCTTTTTTTTTAGCTAGAGAAGAATTAATAAAACAAAAAATGAGGAGAAACAGAAGTGGGTCTCTGTGTTGCAGATTTTGTTTGGTCAGTGTAATTCATGTGGTTACCATTAGTAAACACACACCGTAGATTATTTTTTTTTAAGTTATATACTGTGCAACCAGTTCTGTTAGTCATCTTCAGTGACATGCTGATAAAAGTAGGGATGAGGAGGGCAGAATTGATAAGATAGATGAAATGTTACTGATGAAGTGACTCTCATTTAATACAGTTATCTGAAATATCAAAATCCTCTTAATTTTTTGTTTTTGCCAACTAATTGGAGAGGGTTATTATGGCTTTCACCGTGAGCTAAATTGATTTCTGTTCTACGAAGTAGACTTTGAAGTAAGCATAGTAATGGAAAGTGAATTTAATGTTTTGCCTAATGAAAACAATGGGAAAAAAACTGCAACCAATAAAGGAAAGCAAAACCAGAGCAAATGCTGCAACTCTGTTTTTCACACAGGCATGCTTAAATATGCAGCGATGGCCTTCCAGGCATGGTTGGTAAGGTAATATTGCTGAATCTGTTTGAAATTGTATGCTTAGACAGTATGACCAGGGAGGTTTAATATTAAAAGGATAATAAGCTGATGGGCCAGGAGGCCTTTTCTTGTTCCTTTAAAATTGCATTGATTTTGTTTGGAATGTCAAATCAAGTATTAAATGCTTACAACTTGGGTACTTGTTTGAATTTTCTCTCTTTTAGCAGTGGGAGACTGTTGATTACTAAAACCTTCTCTGTTTCAGTTTTTAAAATCGTAAATATTAGCCTTTTACCTCATTATCTCATTCTTCTTTATCAGTTAACTTTTGTTTCACAATTTCAAACTACATTTCCTGGTATCGTACTGTTCCAATTATTTTGTGCACTTCTATTATACTAGGTAGCCTTATGCAAATAGCCTGTACAGCTGTGTGAGCTTATAGGGCTTCCTGCATAATAAACAGAGGAAAGGTGTGCTACATTAGCTACATTGCTGTGGTGTTGACCCTTAAAATGATACTAGCTTACACTTCAGTGGAAGAACTGATGTAATGAAAAGGCAGCTTTTCTTTCTGCAAGTTTGATACTTTGAGAGGTAATTAGTTTCAACACTAAACAATGCAATTTGGAGGTGGATATAGTGCTTCCACCAGGAAAATTGACAAGTTTATCATAGTTTAGAATTTATCATTTTTGTAAGGAGGCTTTGGCGTTTCCTACCCCAAATTATCTCTTGTCAGTTGAATGTTTTTGATCTGTTAACGTTTGCCCTATCTGTGGGTTGGCTATTATGTCAAACAGAATTATTAGGTGTTCATCAGATGTTCAGTATAGTAAATATAAAGGTGTTACAAGAGAGTATTATCATAAAGTCAGTGTTTTCACCTGAACAATTATCTAAGAATGGCAGATGGCTATTATCTTTTCACAATATTTTATAGACATAAATGAAACAGCTACCATTTAACATAATATGGTCTGCTTTGTTGCACACATTGTAAAACAGGTAATGCAAAAGGCCTCCAATTATACACTACTAATCTAGCAGAAGGAAATAGATGATACATTTTCATATTTGTTAATTCCACCGTACACCCCCTTCACCCCCCACCCCACCCCCCCCCCACCTCCCAGAGGAAATTAAATCTTTCTGAAGGTGATAAATTGACCAAATCCTCCAGCTGATCCGAAGACAGACTTTGAGTATTCCCTGGTAATTGCAAATTTCTTTTGTGCTGTTTGGTCCAAACTAGGAAGATTGCCAGCTCTTCATTCTATAGCATCTGCCCTGAAATTAACTAGGATATCAGCTATGCATTGATTTTTAAGATGGATGCTCTGAACTATTTCCCTGTAATCTGGCTAGTTATTTCGCTGTTCAAAAGATAATAATTTGCAATGAGATAAGACTGGAGCTCAGTGAAAAACTGTGTGTAACTCCTGGCATAAACTAATTCCTTTAGATAATCCGTTATTCAGAAAACATTGCTTTTGCCATTTTAGACTTAAGGATTTATGATTTATCAAGGCCTTTCTGAGTTTTTTAAGAGATATTTTCATGAAGTTAGATAATATTTTAGCTAGATTTGGATTTTGAATGCAGAATTTAGAAAGCAACAATAAATTTTCCATTTCCCAGCCACAGAAGGGCAGCAAACAGATTTATTTATTCCCTGTTTAGGGCCAAATCATATTTCACCTAAGGCCATAAAACTGCAGACTTCAGTTCTTCTCTTTTGGCAGAGCAAATGGCATGGAAAATTGAATCTCTACTTCCATATCACTGAGAACACAATCCTTCCTTCCTTCCTTCCTTCCTTCCTTCCTTCCTTCCTTCCTTCCTTCCTTCCTTCCTTCCTTCCTTCCTATCTGCTTTAATTCATCTGCTGTGTAAGCAACTCTGCCTTCAGAAGGGGCAGCTGGGGTACAGAAGACCAAAGGCTCATGGAGTATTTTGTGTATGAGACAATCCTCTGCTCATATGCTGAAGGAGAATCCTCTCTTGTAGTTAAGAACTCTCCCCGAGACAGTTCTAGTAGACTGCTGATAAGCTGATGGGAATGAAGTAAATTGGACAGTGGGGTGGTAATCCCAAAGAACACAACTCTCCCCTTTTGTAGTTCATCTACTGGAAAAAAGAAGCCTCCCAGAATTTCTACCTGAGGTCTGTAAAGGTGGAAGAAAAACAAACAGAGTCCTGTATTTTTTGAGAAGAATAAATGTTTTGGTTATGCATTGCTGTGTAAATGTGAAGGGAAGTGGTTTTCCTATGTATTTTATGAACCGGATGCCACATACTAAGGAAAATTTGACATGATTTTGTAAGGCAAGTAATTCTCCATTATCCAGTAGCTAAAGGGAAGTGTGAAAACTAGTTATTACATCTAAGATAACAAACTGAGAAGAAAAATCTTAGGCTGACAGTTGGTGGCAACTGTTCTGAAGAATTTTATGACCAAATCTGTAAAAGGACTTGCTGATGTAGAGAAGGCATGTTTCAGTAATTTGTGAAGCCTGGATATGTCAGCCTTTGCTCATGTTCTTTTTGCCTGGCAGTTCTTACTGTTTCTTCCCCTCTATCACAGAATCATAAAATCATTCTGATTGGAAGGGTCCTCAAGATCTAGTTCATCCTACTGCTCGCAGCTGGACCAACACTGAATTCAGGCTAAGAACAGAGATTTCATGTCTCTGAGCAACTGTTCATTAGTCTGGTGACCCTCGTTATCCTTGCTGTGATTTCTAGACGCACCCCACACCACCACCCTCCCCTTCAGATCCTGATCTTTTTATTTTGACTGTTAGCTTTCATTCTCCAACCAGTCAATGAATCTATTAATGCAGAGTTAAGATTACCTGGCAATGTTCTTCCAGCACGCCGTGTTCACTAAAATGTCTAAAAAGTGATACAGGAGATGAGGGATGTATGCTGATTAACTCATGTCTTTTTGGATCTGTCTGGAAGCACTGATGGTGGAGGCGCTTTTTTGGAGCAGTTTAGCCAACCTAGGTGTATAATACAGGTCCACCAATGTACTACTTGCTGGGGGAGGGAAGTGGGGGGATCATTTGCCAGTCCCCACATTTGTGATCAGATGTAAGAGATGTACATGTACCATGAGAATTCTAATACAAATAACATCACATTGAACTATCAGTCAGTCTGAAGTAGTTGAGGCAAAAAAAGGTCCAGGTCTACCTAGTCTCATAGTCTAGGCTAGATGGCCTTCTAGTCTGTGTTACCAGGACTTGCCATGATCATATTAAAGTTGAAGGGGTTTATTCCATTGTACTTCGTGAAGCTGAAGTTGTTGAATTTGTTTTTTAGGAAGGTAAATTACACTCTTTGAAAAACTCTGTCAGTTATAGTTACTTTGGTGAAGAGAATGCTTTTAGGAGAGAATGGTTATTAACATAGTTACCTAGGTTCATAGAGACATGGGTAGTCTGAGTAAAATTTGCTGTGTACGTTCTGGAAGTTAGTAGCATTTGGCGAGGGGGTATACTGCAAACATGATTTGTGGTTATGGTGATTTTCAGGGATTAAACAAGAACACACTATTTCTTTTCCCTCCTCGTTATTTATTCTTTTATGTCTTCCTACCGTTTCCAATTCATTATTTTTCCTTTCTTGTCCTACAAAGTCAGCATCATGTTACAGAGTATTAATACATAAAAAATTCTTTGTTGTTCTCTACATTATCATGGATAAAGCGAGTATGAGCCATCTCCTGTAAGTTTAAGAATCAAAACTGAGCTAAGCATTCTCTGCTTTTTATAGCCAGAGGAGAGAAATGGGCACCTCTAAGGCCCAAGTCAGTTGAAGACATTTCCATTTTGTCCCTAAAACGTGTAATTTCTCTCAGTTTATGTAAGAATGGTGTGTTTAAGATGACTAGGCCCAATGAAGATGCTAGGGGCAAGTTGTATGAGCACATGTCACCCCTGCATGTTTCTGGAAGAAAGTGTTTCCTTGGTAGTGGTTGGTTTTGTAGGCCAGGAGAGAATTGGAGCATGTGCATAGAGAAGTGACCCCTAGCCAGCTGGGTTTGTGTACATTTCTGCTTTTTTTGGCTTCTCTATCTCTTGCCCATCTTGGTGTTCATGCTTCTGGTCTGCTTTTTGTCTGCCTTTCCTCTCTCCATGTCCTTATCTAGACATCAAGATGGCCTGTATACTTTTACAGTTTTCAGAGATCTCAGAGCCTGGCTCATGTAAAGCTCTAAGAAAGCAGCTCTAAACATGCTGAGAGTTAAGACTCTGCTTCCTTCATTTCTCCAGGATCTTGGAATACATTTGGATGCTGAATGGGGAAGCTGACAATCCAGGAACCTCTCTGTAGGCTGAATTTTGTGCCCAAGGAATTGAGGACAAGGCTTGAAGCACAAGCAGTTAGCATCTCAAACCAACCAAGTCTTATTGTAATCATGTTAAAATGATAGAGGGAAAGAAATAAAACTCAGGAAAGGATTAATATTGCTATAACGTTTTCACTCAAGCAGGTAGAGAAATTTTCGGTAATCTGAAACTTCATTAGCCAATTAAACTGATTGTTTCAGGCTGCCAACTCTGTAATCAATAGACACTCACTTTAAGAAGCATTCTTACTTTCAGAGATTCTTTTTTGGTGGTGATGTGGTGGGGGATTTTGGGGGGAGGTTGGTTGATTTGTTTTCTTCTTAGCGTTTTTGAGTTTAAATGCTAACGTCTTGGAATCATTTGTGCATATGTGAATTAAAATGAACCTTAAGGAGAGGCTGCCAGCTCAATCAATACTTTGTTCACCCAAAGGTAAAATCTGAAAGAAGTACACACTTCAGTTAGTATTTTCTGTGAACAAAACTGCAGTTAATGTTTCAGACTACTTCAGGTTGAAGTTTCTGAAAACATACACAAGAAATTTATTACACAATTTAAAGTGTTGCTTCTTTTTTCCTTCAAAAGTCATCTATAGTGACTTGCACAGATTGCAATAAATCTTGAAGGACTTTCAGTACCTTGCCTAGGAGGGTGCTTTTATGCCATCCCCTCTTTTCTCTGCCCAGAGTTATCATCATTTTCCATCCCTATTGATCTGTTGTCTTGTAGCTTTTGTCATGCAGCCTCCAGCTCACAGTTTGAGATAGTCACCATATTTTTGTCCTTATGTCCCATGATACCGGACACTTTTTTTACCTTTCTCCAAGTTAGCTCACTCTTTCCTGGAACTCTGGCACACTTTCTAGGCATGTCGTTCTTTCGGGAAAATTTGTCCTTGCAGCCTAATACCCATTAACATGAGGCATACCTGTTAACTCAGGAGACTTACCACGTATGAACTTTTTCAAATTTGATCTCTCTTGGCATCATAATTCCCCTTTCATGAAGAGATTGTAGTTGTGGCAGCCTTTCTCAGTGTTGTTTAAAAGTAATAATAATTTATTTTATCTAGCGCCTGAAAACAGAAGTGTTTCTCTGCATCAGTTCATTTCTGATCTCTACAGGCAATTTGTTCAAGTGTTTCACCATGCTCATAATGAAGATTTTTTGGTTTTGTTTTTCCCTGCCTTACATCAAGTCCTAAGTTTCCTGTACTTCTGTCAGCGCATTTGTCCAGCTTGTCAGGGTTGCTCTGAACAGCAGCCGTATCCTCTGGAGTACCAGCCAGCTGGTCTACCAAGTTGATGTCACCTCCAGACTTGCTGAGGGTCTGTTCTGTGTTGTTGCCCAAGGTGTTAATGAAGAAGTTAAACGGTATCAGCCTCAGCATTAGCCCTTCCTGAAGAGCATCTGTCTAACTGGTCTCCAGTTTCACTTTGAGCTGCTGACCACTCCTCTCTGAGCCTGATGGTCTGACCACTGCTTCACCCATCTTGTTGTTCACCCACCCAGATACTATCGCTCTAGTTTTTCTGTAAGGAAGCTGTGGGAGACTGTGTCTTGAAGTAAGCAATAAGCAATGCACTCCTCTCATCTGCAGAGCCAGTCCTTCATCACAGAATGCTGTCAGTTTGGCCATGCTTGATTTGCCTTTGGTAAATCAATGCTGGTTTGTTCCTAATCATCTTCCTGTCCTTCATGTGCCTGAAGTGCCTTCTGTCAGGTCTTGTTCCATAACTTTTCTGGGAACTGAGGTGAAGCCTTAGCCCATAGCTTTCTGGATCCTCCTCCTTGCCTTTTTTAAGATGGACATAATAATAGACATTTATGTGCATTTTATATTATAGCTCTGTGTGCCTAAAACTGAGTGTTTTGGAAGCACCATGCGTGCATTTGAGTAAGTATTAGACCATTGTGAACCCCGCCTCTCCATACCGCTCTTAGTGTGAGACAGAATGACAGTGTTGTCAGCTAGATTAGCAAGAAATAATAGAAATTATCATCTAGTTTCTTAGCTTTGGCAGATAAAATATATTTAGTTAATAAAATCAGAGAAGAAAGGATATTTATTTTCCTTGTTCTGAGTAATTCTTTTTCTCTGCTTCCTTATTAATTTAAAAATTCTTCTGTTGAAGTTGCCAGGGGCTTTGAGCATTAAGTGATTACCAGTGGTTTCTTTTTTGAATAGTGACTAACACTGTCTTGCTTGTAGAATGTAGATACTATTTTAAGAGCCCCAAGTTCCAAGAAAATCTATTTGATAAAATTGCTCATGGAGATTTAGCCTTGAGTATTCTCTGAACTTTGGCATGTAGGAAAAAGACGGGAATTAAACAACAACTTTTTTGTCTGAATACAGGAGGAGTGATAACAGGGAATTGTATACTGGGACTTGCATCTTCCACTTAGCACTCTTGTTTGTTTGGCGCCAGAAATTGCTAAATCCTAAGTATGGATATTACTAATACTTAGTTTGCTTTCAGATATATTTTTGAGGTTCACCAAAGTATTATGAGTCTATGGGAGCATAGTCTTTTGCCATAGAAAGTAGTGCCATTATGGGAAAACTTGGGAATCCTTTTCTGAATAGCACTAAAAGGTACCCTGTTCAGGGAGTGGGAGTGGTCTAAAAGGAAGATTTCTTTTTATACAAAGGTTTTTGCTTCCCATTTCAACATGCCAACAGGTGGTAAAAGAAGTCATTTTAGTCAGGCTAAACTGTCACTGCATACATTTCTACATCTAATTTTATGGTTTAGGGCTTGCAGGAAAGTATGTTTTATTTTCCACCTTGTCTTCAGGAGACCAAACCGAGTTTTCTAATGCTTCTTCATAATACTGTGTTTCTTAAGTTTCTAATAATTTTCTTTTTTCTGTAATGTCTCTATTTGGTCCACAATTTTCTTGAGCTGAGTGGAGAAACGTTAATAAAAAGTGCTTCAACTGAGGCCTTATCAGTGCCAAGTGGAGTGGAAGGGCATCACCTGTCTTTTTCTTCAGATGACATGCAATGGGAGAGCTATTGATTTTGTCCCAGAAACAGTCTGAGTCATGGCTTTGTCAAAGACAGCTTTATTATCCAGTAGTTAGCTCAGCTGAGATATGATTTTTGGCCAGTACAACTAACACCAGGATCCCAAAGGAAAATCAAAAGGTACAGTGCTCTACTCATGATAATTGCTGTGGTGACTGTGGCAATCTGACAATTTCTTTAAACATCTATCAATCTGCTGTTACAATTAACTCCTATACTAGACACTCTGACTCATGACAAAGAGATGGTACATCATTCTAATCTTCCTTTTCTCCTTTAGGAAGTAGAAATACTTGGATGAAAATCAAAATGCATTTTGAATAAGAGGAGGAAGCATCTGTGAGAAAGATGCAGGTTAAAACAATCTCAGCTGGACTGTGATCAGTGCTGGTTTCTTTCCTTTATCCATTAGATGTGCTAAGGCAAATGTAAAACCTTGTTTGTGCCTTGGGAAAATTAAGCAATGTTTTATTGATTGTGAAGTACCTCATCTGGGATGAGCTTTAGAATGTTGTGACTGACTGTGTGTTGTCTATGGATATTCAGAAAGGCTATCGCTGTATAGTACCATTGTGTGGGGACAAGGTCGTTTATGCTCATTGAGTGCACCTATTGTCTGTGCATTCTGTCATGCTGACAAGAGCTTGTGAGTTTTTGATGTAAGTATGGCATTTGTCAAGTTCTCAAGTGACCCCTTACATGTGACAGTGTATGAATGTAGCAAGAAAAAGATGATGTAGATCTTTTCTAGTACAAGGTGGATGGACAATATCCAGTTAATAAAATCTGTGTCCATCTTTGTCTTCTTTGAAAAACATTATCTGGAAGGACATGTCACATTCTAATTTATATTCCCTGATATTATTACAGGCTTTGATAGTTACATTCTAAAATGACTTAAAAGTAGTCTTACCAATTTGGGAAGAAGCAGTTAATTGGGATCTCTGGCAACAACATACAGGTCTGATTGCATTTCCATTGAGTGTCTAGCCTCAAGTTTGCTTTTTTTTTCTCCATGAAAGTGTTGTTTTTAACATCTCTTAGAAGGGTTTGGAAACTGAATGCTTTCCCTGATGAGTTCAATTCATACAGTATTTCCATTAGGCCACATGCACATTTTTTTTTTTTTTTAAATTTACTTGAGATTCACATCATCCAAGATAACCGGTTAACTATGTTTTTCCATTATAGAGATTTCACTTGGTAGAGATGAGACGAGCCTTATCTTTCTATTTACATAGGACTAAGCTCTTTAGTTGTTTGTTGACAAGAGATTCGTCTCATGGAACCTTTTGTTAGTGGCTTAAGAAGGTTTCAACAGTAAGTAACAGGTTTAATCCTTTTAAATTTTTCTTCATTCTGGAAATATTCACCGAATATGTAAGATTTTGTGGCTTTCATATTTTTCTAGCACTTTCTAACTCAATATTTTATTATTACTGTTCGTTATAGGAGAGTATTATTGTCCTTTTCAATTCAAGGAATCATTAAATTGTTTTAAGGATTTCAAGGACCGTTCAGTTTAGATTTCATATTGTAGGTTTTTTATCCAAGCCTGTGTTGGCCAATGCATTTCAACAGGGTAGAAAAAAATGCAATCAGCTCTGTGTGTAAAATGGGTCTGATTGTGTAAGAGGTACCATCTTAAAAGAAATGTTGTTTTATTTGCAGAAAGCCATATTCTTGAGGATGTAAACAAGTGTATCATTGCACTGAGAGAGCAAAATGTGGACAACTTAGATCGTGCAGCAGGTGCAATCCGAGGGCGTGCGTCAAGAGTAGCTCATATTGTTTCGGGTGAGATGGACAATTATGAACCAGGGGCTTACACTGAAGGAGTGATGACAAATGTTCAGTATTTGACCAAGAACGGTAAGTCTGATTGCTAAGCTAAGTTTTCAGTTTCTTTAGTGGTATAAACTTTCCTTTATGTCCCACATTTAAAGTGAATCCTGTGATTCTCTGATCTAATACACTAAGCACTAATGATTCACTATAATCTCCTTTCAGCATGCTATTCAATTATGATGATAGCATACAGTAATTTTCAAAATTGTATTTGAATTACATCATTTATGTAAGGTTTCTTAAGTTATGGAAGACTTTTATTGGAATTCTTAAATAAATGCAAGTAACAACGTTTGGAGACTTGTAACTGATGAGGCAGCAGGTTTGCACTTTGTTTTACTGGCTTCATCACATCTGTTCTAAGCATATGAAAGGCAAACTTGGAGAAGGAGAAGCAGGTTCATGATTTGTTTGTACTTACCACTTAAAGATCTTTTAAGCAGTGGTTAAATATCCCCAATTATCTTCAATTTTGCTAAGCAAATTTGGAACTTCCTAAAATGGTTAGTAGTGTTCATTTCCTTTTTCATTATATTCAAAAAGAAGGTATCCTGTATTGCAATATCCCTGCAGTGGCAGCAGGGGTGTAACTGCACTATTCTATAAATGGTTTCTGATGTTTACAACAGTTGTTCATATAAATGAATCTCTCACCTTTCATATTTTATACTTGAAAAAGAAAATTATCTGTGGAGCTTCCAGGACTTCCATGTTTTCAGTGGTTGCAAGTCTAGTAGTTGAGCAGTTAAAAAATTGCCATTAAGAAGTCTTAGGACAAGTCTGTACATCTCTGGAATATAGGATTTAGCTTCATGAACTCAGAAGCCTAAATCCTAGCTCTGAGAGTATACACTTTTCTAGAATCTTACATTTGACTGACATTTACTTTATTTACTGCAAGAAAAGACAGGAATTTGATTTGAGCTCTTTCTTAATCAGTTCAAATACATCTAGGACAGAACTGTCTTCATGTGAAACAAGAGTGAACTGACATCGCAATGAAGTGGCAAAAGGGACAGAATAGTGAGAAGAGTTTGAAATAGACTTGCTGGTTTTTATCATCTTTTCTGACACTTTGATGAGAAAATCTGAGAACTTGGAATATGACATTCTTTTTTTCATAACTTCTGAAAGTACTATGACAAATACCAGGGGAAGCAGCAATTATAGGAAAGCATAGTTTTGATTCCCATGTAAAAGCTGAGCCCTTCTTTCTTGAAACTGGTAGTGTTTAAACACATTATGAGTTGACACTGATTTCTGTTCTGTTGCCTTGCTTTGACAGTAATATATAATGTACGTAAATCCTTCCATCTACAAAAGACAGGAAGACATAAAACTGGTTTTGGTTGGAATGTTTGCCTGTCCAAAGGGACATCAAGATGGTGTCATCTTAAATGTCTGTGCAGTACTTCAAACCTAGGAATCCACTGTCTTTACATTATTCAATAGGAGTGGAAAACAGAAACATGTACTTTTCATTCTTACCTGTATTTATATGATCTGCAATGAAAAAAACATCAAATCATGCAAGGTTTTTTGATTGCTTGGTGATTTTCTTTTGTTTTGTTTAACTGTTTCAGCTTTCAGGGAAAATGTAGGTAGACTGCACTCTCAGAGGTAACCCAAAACATTCTATCACTGCTGGGTCTTTCAGGAGCCAGCTGATTGCAAGGTGCACCTCAGTAGGAGAGAACTGTGTATTTATTCTGCCATTAGCTCTTAAGTTAGCTTTCATGAGTAACCTAGGGCAGTGAAGTGCATCCTTTATGCCCAGTGAAAAGGTAATGTGTTACTGAAGAGAAGTTATTGCAGGCACAGTATAGAGTTAGTGAAAATAGAGTTATAGAATAATAGTGTACACAGAAATTGCAGAGAAATGAAAATGAAAGAGAGAATGGGAGCCAGAAATGGGAACAATGCACATTGGAGATAACAGGACAGAGAAATTGTGCGTTAAATGGAACAGATCCGTTTACTGTTTGTTAAAACAAAGACTGAGGTTAAATTGCGACATGTACCTTGAGGTAATTTACAAGGAAAAAAAAAAGGTTAAATTTTCTACATTACTGTATATTTAAGGAAAGAGCATAAGATCGTTGAATCTGTCTTTTCAGCTGGAAGACATCAGACATATTTGAGATGGTAAAGTGAGCTATTCAATAACATCATAATACTGTCATACAATGAGTGTTAAAAACTGGTACTTAGTTTCTTAGCACAAGTTGTTGACAGCCAAATGGATCTCTACAGCACCATACAATGGAGTATCTGCTTTCTCAGGCTTATGTTATGATCCTCCTCCATTTTGCCCCTTCCCCAACAAGAAGAGAAAAACCCAAGCAAACTAACACCAAGGCCATGTAAGAGCACCACTTATTTTGTGGAGTCAAGCTCTTAGAAGTTAGGTAATACCAGAACTCAAGTTGTGTGTAGCCTTGGTTTGCACTCTCTGTGGGCATGCATTATGATTTATGTCATCATACGCAGTTATGTTACAAAACAGCTGCTTAATTCAGGTCACTGGATGGACCTGCTCTAGACATATGCCATGGTCACATATTGAAGGAAGCCAATGTCCATAGGGTTGATTTGGAAAGTAATGAAGCAGAAGACTGCAGGAAGAGAATGTATGATCTGATAGTGAGGATAGTTATGGTTGGACTGAATGATCTTAATAATCTTTTCCAACCTAAATGATTCTATGATTTTATAGTTCATTTGGACTGCCACTGTCTGTACAGAGTTCCTGTGTGGTACAATATAAGTTCATGAGGCTACAGCTAATTGTGGGGTGCAGGAATGCTTCCCAGCTCTGGATCTGAGTGAGCACCACACTGACATGATTGGAAGTCAGCATTGAGAATCGTGTCCTGGATATGAGTGCTTCAGGGTCTATATGAAATCTTTATAGACCACTGGAGAAAAGAGTGTTCAATCATGTGGTCTGTATGCTCTGTGCAGGCAATTGTGTAAACCAACATTTCCTACCTTGATTTTACAAGTTCAAAAGTGGTTGAGCTTCAGACTGTATTTTGGTATGGATAAGACTGTGAAAATGTTAGTACTTGTGGTGGGTTGACCCTGGCTGGGGGCCAAGTGCCCACCAGAGCTGCTCCATCACTCCGCTCATTCACCAGACAGGGGAGAAGAAATATAACAAAAAGCGTACGGGTCGAGATAAGGACAGGGAGAGATCACTCACTAACTATCATCACGAGCAAAACAGACTGAACTGAGAGAGGAAATTCATCTAATTTGTTACTAGGCAAAACAGAGTAGAGGAATGAGAAATAAAATCAACTCTTAAAACACCTCCCCCCACCCCTCCCATCTTCCCGGGCTCAACTTCACTCCCGGCTTCAACCTCCGCCCCCCTCCAGCGGCACAGGGGGACGGGGAATGGGGGTTACGGTCAGTTGATCACACGTTGTTTCTGCCGCTTCTTCCTCCTCATGGGGAGGACTCCTCTCATCGTTCCCCTGCTCCAGCATGGAGTCCCTCTCACAGGAGACACTCCTTCACAAACTTCTCCAACATGAGTCTCTCCCATGGGTTCGTCCTTCACAAACTGCTCCAGCATGGTCTCTTCCATGGGGTGCAGACTGCTGCAGCGTGGGGTCCCCCACGGGGTCACAAGTCCTGCCAGCAAACCTGCTCTGGCGTGGGCTCCTCTCTCCACGGGGCCACAGGTCCTGCCAGGAGCTTGCTCCAGCATGGGCTTCCCATGGGCCACAGCCTCCTTCAGGTGCCTCCACCTGCGCTGGCGTGGGGTCCTCCACAGGCTGCAGGTGGAATCTCTACACCCCCTCATCCTTCCTCCATGGGCTGCAGGGGGACAGCCTGCTTCACCATGGTCTTCACCACGGGCTGCAGGGGGATCCCTGCTCCGGAGCCTGGAGCACCTCCTCCCCCTCCTTCTGCACTGACCTTGGTGCCTGCAGAGTTTCTGACATCTTCTCACTCCTCTCTCTGGCTGCAAAAGCTCTAAGTGTTTTTTTCCTTCTTAAATATGTTATGACAGAGGCGCTGATTGGCTTGGCCTTGGCCAGCGGCGTGTCCGTCTTGGAGCTGGTTGGCATTGGCTCTATCAGACACAGGGGAAGCTTCTAGCAGCTTCTCACAGAAGCCACCTCTGTAGACACACACCCCCTCCCCCTCCCCCCCCCCGCTACCAAAACCTTGCCATGCAAACCCAACACAGTACTGGTGCCTCTCTGTCATTCCTAATGTCTGGCACTGTTGATTAGACATTCCTGATGTGTGGTACTGTTGATTAGATTGAAAAATGCAGATTCTTACAGTTTGATAGGGTTTGTGAACTGTTGCATGAAAGCAAAATAAAATCTTCAGAGACGTTGTTTATAAAAACCTAAGGTATTTCCACTTCAGAACTGTAAGAGTAACCTTGTACTATGTTTTCAAATATCAGTCTACTCTGTTATTTTAGGGCCTGCCAGAATCTGCAGCAGCTGAATTTAAGTAAACAATTTATATTATGGCATATACCTGTTGATGTAGTAAAAAGCCTGTATTTATTGTAAATTTTGTCTGCAATTTTGCTTTCATGTCAAAGTATAATGATATACTATATACATATATATGTATATGTATACACATATATAAATCCTCTAGTTATTTAGATCTAAGGATCTTGTGTAAAAAAAAAAATATAGAAAAGGCTGGAGACCAAGTATTTTAACTGTCTTAAGGAACTAGCGGAGGCATCTTTCTCTGAATCACTGGAGTTTTCAGTCCATGTTTTTTTTTATTCCAATAGTGCTGATGGAATTAGAGCAAACCATTGTCCACAGTTTCTTACAACCAGAATTATGAAATACCTTGTAATTCACATGGGGACAGGGATTAACTTTAGGAATAGTAATGAAGTTGTATTTGGAAGGAAAACCAAATTTAACTGTACTCAAAATAAAGGTCAGCTGTAGGCATTGTTCTGAGACAGATACTGGTATGACACACAATACTGTTTTCATTGCCCTTGAAGTATGGGTTAAGACAGAATTTAATCTTGGAGACAGAATGGCGATATCAAATATAAAGTTGAACGTGGGTTTGAAAATTTCTTCCTGCATCAGAAAAAGTTTATAAACCTGTGTCTGTAACTGTGAATTCCAAATACTTTCTCAATATGAGGGACGTAAGTCAGATTTTTTACAAATACCCATATGCCTAAATTGTGTAAGTCTCGTTGAAAGTCATTAAAACTGTTATTGATGTGGTATTTGTACTCATAGACTATGAAGTGTAGTAATTGAATTGACTGAAATCTAAGAGTTTAAGAGATTACCACTCTTCTGGTGTGATACCAGCAATGTTACTTGTAATTGGGGATTGAAGGACAAAATACGTAAGAGTTGTTTTTTATTAAGTGAGTAATCATCTGGGTGAGTACATGTTTTTAGACATTTCAGTGAGGGAAAAACCTCATATCCAAACAGTCCCCGTGACTTAAGAGGCTCAGGGAGCTTCATTTTGGGCATTACATAATCATAATTCTTTGATATAGTAAGGAGATACCAAGGACAATTTGTGGCCCTGTTATCTCCTTGATTGCTTTGTAGGCCTATTGCTTCTAGTTAAAGATTTTCCTCACATTTCTAGCATTTATGCACAGCCACTTTTGTACATTTTGTTCTTGTGTCAATGTGCACAACTCTTTTTGCCTCCACCTGGATTAAAACCACTTGGCCCCAGTCAGCCAAACACATTAAACTTTTAGACCTGTTCTAGAGAGGTTGGATTTGTAAGTCGTTCTGTTCTATACTGGCAGCATGTTTTAACATCATACTGTTTGCCAGTGTCACTGATGAGTTTGTTTATTTCTTGGTCTCAGGAGTGTTACTTTGGCCACCTTCCAGAGTCTCCTCTCACTTTATAGCTTTTTTCAGTGTGATCAGTTGTATAGCCTCCATACTAATAGTGATCTACTCCACCTGAAACAGAGCTTTCCTGTACTGTACTTTATTAAATGATTCTGCAGGGTGGATTAAATCTACTGCATTGCTTTTCTCTGGGAAAAAAGTAATTTATCTTAACAATAAAAGATAGTAGTGTTATCTGCTCTGAGCTTCCTTCCATCTTCTGCTTTTTATTTAGCTTTTCCATTTCTTGCATGCTTATGCGCACAAGCTAATGACTTTGTATTTTCCTAGCTGCTTCACTTGCCTTTTTCAAATACAGTGTGCAGGTTTTTTGCAACAGCTTATGCGAGATGACTGACAGTTTCCTTTGTCCATTGTCTGAGTCTTTACCAGTAAGGCTTGTCTGTTTTATCCAGTTCAAGAATGTTACGCTCTCTGTCACCCAAAGACACCTGCCAGGGAGGAAACATAAGAAGGCTTTGTGGTCTGTCTTCTCCTGCCCACTCTGACATTTGGTACTTATTTTATCCTCTTTTGGTATGCCATCTAAGCCAAAATGGGGTGAGAGAAACACCTCCAGAGACTTCATTGGCTTTTCCTAAGAGCATCTTCAGATTAGATAGGATGAATCAGCTGTTCAAGCTCCCTACCTCTTCTTGTAGTATAAAAGATACCAGTATGACCAACTTTATTCTAAATGTTTTATTTGGGTTTAGCTAAAATGAGGCAGATGATTCTCACTCATTCTGTGCTGCATGCAAAATCAAAAGTTTTCATTAATTTAAAAGACAAGTATTTTTAATAACTATTTTCCACTGCTCATTCATCACCCTCAGAATGAGGTTTAAAGATAATATTTGCGATTTGAGTCTTCTTAGTGTCGGGAGATTTTTACCTTTGCTTGTGAAGCCCAAAGACTGCTAAAGAAGTCTGAGTCTTTTCACTGCAAAATATTTTAAAAAAATTCCCAAAACATTTGATAGAAAAACTGGAGTGAGGTTTGAGTGTGCAAGCTTATGGAATTGGTGAACTTGTGAAATTGGTGTACAACTCAGACAAGGAACAGCTTGTAAGAAACTATTCAACAGAGAATTATTTTAAGAGCTGTGAGGGGAAGAAGCATTAACTAAGAAAAATGGTGAGGATGTTTGCATGACTTAGCCTAAAATATTTTTGTTTATAAATAGGTGATGATCGTAAGACTTAAGCAATAACCCTTCATTCTTGTGACTTGCTCTATTACAGCATCAATAACCTCCATTTGCTTAAGTCTGCAGTTAGCTTTTTTTTCTGTGAGGCTCTGTTCTAATCCTTCTGTGAAACTATGTTAAAAATGTTGGCTTTAAAAACTGAGATGTGCTTCAAATGTAAAGAGTGTTGCTGAAAAATAGGAGGAAATGTCGTTAAATTTTTTTATGTTCCAGATAAACGAAAAAATGACCCTGAGCATGCTGTTTGTTTTACCAATCTTTTTTTTCATGTCCTGTAGCTCAAAAAAATAGCTTTTCTTCACTGTTAGTAATGTCCATGTTGATTATAAACACTGTGCGGGAGTTAAGATGTCTTTAACTTCACATTTGCTTGCTTTAAAATGCTGTTGCTTTTAATGATCATCTGAGGTACTGAGAAGAAATTCAGTGCACTGTTCCAACAGGCTTTGTTCAGTAGGAGCTTCAGAGTGCCCAGTGCAGACTCACTGTCTAGGGTACTAGTCCTTAAACCCAGAGTCTCCAAAAACTTTCCTCCTTCTCAAGGTAAAAGTTAGTAAGAGTAGCATTTAAAACACAGCATTAATGTAAAATAAATTTATGTTTATGAATAAGCTAATTATTTTTACAATTTCCAATTTACTTTTGATTTATTTTGGTTTTGGTTGTTAGATCATTTTCCTGAATTAGGATAGTAAATACATTCCTGTTACCAGCACGGATTTGACATACGTGGTCTTGCTCCAGCTAGTTATATAGGGAGAGGGAAGGGAGTCAACGGAAAAGTCTCAGTTTAAGTGTCGTTTGTGGAATAAATTGGAAAAGGGAGGATTTCTTGTGAATTCTGAGTCTTGCACCCATGATAATGAATTTGTCATGTACCCTGGTGAAGCCAGGTTTACTTGCAGTCTGATTCTGGAGCAGAGGACACTTGTGTAAGCCGTCCTTAAAGTAGGAACACCACTGTTGTCTTTGTTTCTTTAATTTCCACAAGCCCTTAGTAAAATTAGTTTTTTATTCCTGTAGGTGAAGTGAGGATGATAGTATTCTAATGTGCAGTAAGTGTTGGGTTTTGGTGGTTTTTTTTTTTCTCCAGTCAGTATAATAAATCTGTATCTATGTGTGTTCCAGGAGACAATTTTTGTTGGGTGGATTTGTTTTGTTCTTTCCTTGGTGTTTTGGGGTTTTTTTTTCCCCCTCAGTAGAATTGCCATTCTGTGTTCATCATATGTGACACTTTGTGATAAATCTTCACTGCTTCTCCTCACTTGAGGCTACTTTAAGAAATGACTCATGACTTTCCAATGTGTATATAACCTTTATCTATCCCTTTTAATATATTTTTCTCTTCTAGATCTTAAGAATCACTGTCCTGGTTTTGTTCAGTAGAGCCGATTCATAATGACAGCCCTTCCTTAAGCTGATAACAAGATCAGGGAACTACTACTGCTCTTTGTACTAGGTATTTTTAACTGGAGCAGACTCTCTAGCTTGGACAGTTTTTATCTGTGTGCCCACATCAAAACCATTACTTTTGTTTCAGCTGTGACTTTCTTGCACAGGATCATAAGTGCCTTAACCTCTGTAATGTTAAGGACCTTTCATTTGTAATTCTGTAGTCTGTCTTTTGCTTCCAGCTCTGTAACCTTTTGGGTTATTTTGAATGTATTTTCCAGAGCCTCTGTGGCAGTCTTTTTTCCATTACTGTTGTCATAATAGTTTTCTCATGGTCTTGCACCTTGTCGTGGGTTTGCCCAGCTGGCAGCTCAGCACCACGCAGCCACTTGCTTGCTTTGTACCCAACCACTCCGTATGTAAGAACACCTTCAGAGATTCTATCTTAATAGTGTTAAAGCAATGTTAGTTTTATTCGGTTTCTAACCATTGTTCATGAGTTGATAACTGACGTTCTTGAATATTAAAGTCTGCTATTCTGAGTCTCAGAGAAAAGTTAATTAGTTTTGCATTGCAGGTTAGGAGGACGTATTCTTGTAGTCAGCCTTTGTAAACTCTAAGCCACAAGTAAAGAACAAAAAGATCTGGAACTTTTTCAGCCTTTCCATACTCTCTACATAGAATTGAAAGTAGCAGGAAATCTAATTGACAATCACTTTCTTGTCTGTCAGCAGTCTTTTGCAGTTGGAGTTCACCCTGACTGTATGTGCAGAACTATAATTAATTATTCTTTCTGTTTCTCTGAGTTCTTGTACGGAACTTACCTGAAGAACTTCTTTCTGCTGCTAATACTAGAATCAGCACTAATATCTGTAAATGTTGCTAATGTAATTAGTCACTAGTTGATATAGAGGTTTCAGGTAAATACTGAAGAATGTTCTTCTTAATGTTATTGGTAGCTGATTGGTTAAGGCAAGGTTTCTGTTATGGGGCAAAATACGTAATGCAAGATGCAATCATTGTCAGTAGTGCAAACAGCCCATTCAGATCCTTGCTTTGAATGTTTTTTTACCTCTGGGATAAGAATCAAGGGAAGGACCAAGTTGAATAGTACAACGGGAATTAGTTCAATATTCTACCCTTTTTTTCTCTCCCCCCCCCCCCCCCCCTTTATTTTGTGTGGTATCTCATCCTGCTGTGTTTGAAAGAGAACTGGTACATGAGAGCATCATATTCTCTGTCGCTTTTTCATTTAGTATAAAAATAAGAAAGATACAAGCAGTTTTGTTAGGTTGTGTGAATAGTTTCATTCTTCATATCAATACTGTTTGATTTGGGGGCCGTTGTGTATCTGATCATGTGCTCACTCTGTTGTGTCTATGCTTGATCTTTTGGGCTTTCGGTTATCTTCAATTTCCACTTGAAATAAATTTCAGAATGACTTTCCCATTTGGTTTTAGGTTTTAGATATATTAAAAATGTTCTAAAATACCTGTACTCCTTGTGGTAGATACAGTTAAATTAGTATTGATAACTTAAAAAGATATACAGGTTCTATCCAAATGTATGTGACAGCTTTTGAAATGTTGCCCAGAGAGATTTTGGTTAAAGCCCAATTAGACAAAGTCTGGCCCAACTTGTACCTCTTTGAGCAGGAGGTGAACTAGATGACTTCTCAAGTTCTTGGGTTGGTTTATTTTTCCCTGGAGCACTGTCTAGGTAAGAATTTTTGCAGAGCACCTGGAGATGCCCCTCCTTTGATGCATACTTTGATGCTTATTATGCTTTTGCAGTCATCTACTTAGAGGAAATTAACTTTTTGCCTCCTGATGCTTGTTTCAGTGGCCTGAAACTGCTGCCTCTTTGACTGGTTTTATTCATTTCATGTTGCTGAGTGGTTTAAGACAGATTTAGGGAACCTGATCCTTCTCAAACCCATAGCAAGCAGGAGTCAGAAGTAGTGGGTTTCTTAATTTCCTCATCTAGACCTAAGGTTTGTTTGTGAAAGAAGATGCTCAAGCACAGCAGCATTGTTTTCTACAAGAGAAGGGTGTTCTGTGTTTTCTTCTAACTCTCTAATTGTCATTATTTTCTTTAGAGGAGTGTGGGCAAGATGGTTGAGTGTCCCAAGACTGAAAACTTCAGTCTTCATGGAAGCCGTGTGTCTAGAGGGCTACTCTGCTGCTTGCAGCAAGAGAAGGATAGGATAATTTCTGTTTTAGATTATACCCAGAATTCTAGCAATTTCCATCCTGCATTCCTTTGTTATAAAGTCTTCTTCCTCAGCCTTCCTTTTTTAGCTCAGTCAGTTGGTGAGCTCAGGCTTCAACACTTCTGGCAGGAAGTCTTTAAAGGCTGTAATATAAACACAGAGATCTATGAGTCTGGAGACTGGATTGCTAATTTGGTTTTACAGTTGTATTTACGACATAGCTGGATGCTTGATTGTGATAAATGTGCTTAGTGTGTTTGTATGTGCAAACAATTTGATTTGCTTATAGATCTAATTGCAGGTCCCTGATCTGAAAATTACTCTCTACTACAAATAGGACCACCCAGATAAAACATTTTGGGTAAGGCTTACTCATGTTCTTATAGTTGATCTTAACAGGTAGCACCCTTACTTATTAAAATGCAATGTTCAAAGTAAGTTTGGGAATGATGTATACTTTCAGAGTATTTAGGAATGTAATAGGAGAAGCCCAAAGCTGTTCAAATTGAGGACCCTCCTATAGATTGTGTCAATATGGTAGCAGCTACTCCAGGCTCTGTCTCAAGCTGGCAACTATATTTCCAGCGCATCTTTGTCTTCCCGCATGGCCATGAATGTGGTTTGGCCTCAAAGCTCTGTAGTAAGCACGGCTACTGGAAGAATGTTGCTAGGACAGTATTTGCCGCTTGAACAGTCATGTCTTACCTTGCTGGAGTAGAAATGGTTGTCCAGAAGGCAGTATTGTGAAGGCTGACTGTGAGTCATAGTTGCAATATGGTGATATAAGGTATTCTAGAAGAAATTTCCATTTTTTAAAGGAAAAGGCAATTACAAAATAATTCAGAAAGGCAGAAAGCCTATGAATAACACAACAAAAGGGCCACACATGGTAATAAAATTTAGTTTTAAGTCTAGAGAGAACCACTTAAGTTTTTATTACCTTTGCCACAAACAAGCTAGCCAGTAGTATTTCACTTTGTGCAACTAGCAGGCTTCACATGTTTACATACTATAATTGAACATACTTAAATATACCAACATTCCTTTTTCACTTTTCATTGAAAACAATTTCAGTAATACCATGTTCTAGTAATGAAAGTTTCTGTGTGGTCACTTATAGCATGGGCTTTAGCATTTAGGACTTAATTTCAGATCCACTGAAACCACTGGATTGATTGCCATTACCTCCACTGATTATGTCTCAAAACCCATATGTCCCAGTTCTTACCTGCTGAGTTTTACCATAGTTCACTATTGTGTTGAACAATAAAGAAGAGGTAGGGTACCAGTGCACAGTACACTAAGGTGTTACAGCAAAGACAAGAAGTAGATGCACTAAGTTTATCTTTGCAACTAAGTGTATTTTATGAATCAACTTGAGGCTAGCTATTAATATTAAATTTAGAGTCAGTATTTTTCTGACACCCTTCAGAAAAATATCTTTTCTGCAGAAAACATATTTATTGGTATTTCACTGTAATTAAGAACCTGAGGATTTTGGCTACCAAGCTGTATCTTTCTTGTACTTGCTTTTTCAATGTCAGCAATCTTCCATGAGATACCATTCTTCTTGATTATTTTAGTTATTCCAAGTTACTATTGTAGTAGACATAGTGCTAGAAAGTAGTGTGACCCTTTTAAGAAACACGTTTTGCCAAAGGGAGTTTTGCCTTTTTGTTTTTGTCATTTGCTAACATATATGTCAAAAACAAACTATCTGATTCTGCCTAAAAAAAGTGTTCATTTCTGATGCCCATGTGCCTTTCTAAATTTAATCTTCTGGCAAGAGATAGATAGAAAGACTGTAGTTACTGCTCACGTTCTGCGTGGTCTGGCCCTTTTTTCAGTAACTGAGAGTGCTGGATGTAGTCTGATCCTCTGTTAGAGGTGTATATTTGGCTCAAGAGCCTATTATGTTTGGTACTCAAGACAGTACACACCCACTGCTTAATGCTTCTGTATAGACAAATTAATTCTTGCCATTTTTCATAAAACACAGTCTCTACTTGAAACATTGTTTATGAAACACTGGTATTTTACTATTTTTTCTATTGCAAAAGAGGCATTCTGTGCAGTGTCTCAAAATGAGTCGTCAAATATAGAAATAAAAATAGCTTTTTTGGTACAGGGTCTTGCTTTTACATTCCTGTATTTCATATTTTATGAATTGCATGAAGCGTAGTGTGGCATGCAAAGGAAAAACAAAAACATGTTTAACTTTTGTCCTTTAGATGTAAAATAAGAACAAAAAAAAAAATAATCCCAAACTGTTGTAAAAACTACAAAGAAAAGTGGCTAGATAATGAGAAATGTTAAGGATCATACAAACTGAGCATATGTTATGGTACAAAGGGTTCTTTTGCACATTTGTGACCTAGACTTGTTCTCCTTGAAATAAATGGATTTTCTGCCTTTTTCGCTGTAGTAAACATATAGTAGTGCAGGATTGCATTGGCAGTTTGACATTGCAAGTCAAACTGAAATAAGATGTGACAGGTAATGGCATGAACCACTAGTCAAAGTACTGTATATTTAGTTCCAGTGTTTTACTGAAAACATGTATGCCTGTCTGTGTGTATTACAAACTTAAGTAACATCTTACTCATTTTAGACAGAGGGTCCCTCTTGGAGTAGTGAGGCAGGATCAGATAGTTTCTTCCTAATTTTTTTGTTATTTCTGTATTTGGTGACTTTTGTCTAAATTGAGGTGTCCCTTGCCCTGCTATAAAAGTAGGGCCTGAAAAGCGTCTATATAGTTATACCCCAAAGGGAGTACAATAGGATGGAGAAATGAGATAACATTGTATCAGTCAGTATTGCTTCTTTAGAATACAATTTAAACATTTTTCAGTTAAAACATTATTTGGAGAAATTCGATTTCTCGGTTTGTCATTGAATTGCATCAATAGTTGTCCCTCAGAAAGTCTGTTCAGTGGAAACATTACTTTTGTAAAGGGGATGAAATGTCTCAGAGTTTCTGACCTTGTTTAGTTGAATGATCTTCAAATTTTTTAGATCACTTTATAAATGAAACTCTGATTCAAGAAATCCTTAAAAATAGAATTTTAAACCCACTCTCATACAGCAAACCAAATATGCTTAGATTCAAGCATTCACTTGTTGTTCCTTCAGGTGGGTAGGGTGTTGTGCAGTAATTGGGACCAGAATGTAGAAGTAATCAACTTTGCAGCTTACGAAAGTAGCGTGCTCCTTCAGTGCAGCAACTGACATGTGCCAGGCTGAGATAGAGAAGTCGAGAACAAAATCCTTGCACTATTGACTTCATTAGAAGTTATATGGTGATCAGTAAGCAAAGCCTAGAGAAGGCTGATGCTAGACTTGTTTCTTTCCAAAATGATGCAATGTGTTCTTATGCTCTGTCTACAGATTTATGGCAAAATGTAGAAACGAGCATTCTGTGGCACTGTGTAAGTGACAAAAGCTTCCCAGCTGTGAAGATGGTGACTCATTTTTGTTATTAGGACTCCCATGCAATAAGCACTGCTCAATACAAAAGACAAGTCCCACACCAGGTGCCTTAAAGTAGATGCTCCTCTGCTTTGCAAATGCTAGGTCCTGTTCACATCATTGTGTTTCTTACAGTCATGAAGAGCCTTTTCTGGACGGTTTGCAAGCTATGCCCTATTACCTATTTTCGATAAAAGGTAGAACTAAAGGTGACTATTTCAGAAGATATACTATCAGTGATTATTACATTTATGTAACGTAACAAATGGCTAAATCCCATTCTGGTTTCTGCTCTGTCTTTATGCAGCTATAGCAATTTAGAGTGTTTCTGGAGACCTTGGCAGAGTGTCAAGAGCAAGGGCAACACAGAGAAAGTAGCTAGCCCTGTGCCATTCTTGTTGTTGAGCTTAATGTGAGTCTCTGTTCCCTTTCCCATTTTCCCATTTGAGAGGCAGCCATGTTTGTTACTATGTGTTACCTAAACTTAATTAAACTTAACTGGAGTAAAACTTGTCCTGAATTGTGCTGCCTGGTTTCCCCCAAGTGTCTAAGTATGTCTGGAGACTATTGCAGTCTTGAAGACATTTAATTACTTGTTATGACAGGAAGGAGTCTAGCTTTGTCCTGTACAAATGTCCACGTTAGCTACAGTATGAATTTTAAACTCCATGAGTCTTACTGTATCTGTTAGCAGATGGAGGTATTTTTGTCCATTGATCTGTGCTGAAGGCATTAAGAGAATGAAGGATACCAACTCCTTGTCATGCCTCAATAACTGTTAAAGCTATGAATGTGAAAGTGTCTACGAATAATAGTTTTCACCCCTGCTGATCTGTTGAAGCACCGTATGCTTAACTCCTTGCTGCTCAGGGGAGATGCCTTTCATTTTAAATTTCTTTCCTATCACTTTCAGCTTTTAATCCATGGCAAGCCTTTGCCCCTTGCCCTGTGGCTTTTTTTCCCCCTCTCTTCTTTCATGTATCAGCTATTCCCCTTATATTAGTATTTTCAGGGCACTGCGGCATTTATGCAGCATAAGCTGTGGTTTGGGGAAGTTTATAGGATGAGAATATAAATTTAGCCTTAAAAATACAGTTGATTTTCTGTGACTTTTCACTAAGCAGAGCTTAGATATGCTTACATATATTTAGTGACAGATAGTTAATGTTTCTCCATTGATTTTACTGTTCTAGCTAGCTTTCTCCAGTACATGCTTAAATTAACCATCTTCTTTATCCTCCAAGTGAAAACAGTAACTTGTTACATCCCACTGACTGTAACAGTTTTTAATTGGAAATGAAATCAGATACTAGTATTAAAAATCAGAGTGTGCTTTGTCTATCCTAACATAAAAGCAGCGAAAAATCAGTGAGAGTAGCCTGCTGTCACACTGATAATGTTTGGTAACAGGATGTGGTCCTAGAAACGGTTTAGTTAAAGAGTTCTTAACATCCCTCCAGATCATCCTCCATGCTTGTAGACTGCTAATTCTCTTCTGACTGATTTAGAACAGTTTTCATTTTTCTTTTTTCCAGTTGCAAGCAATAAGACAAAGAGATTGTAATAGCTCTCAAATCTTTTGGTTTTGTGTGTCTTGTCTTTAATAGATAGGACAGTGTGTATGTGCATAGAGCGTTCATGCACTCGAATAGGAAGTTACAGAGATGGAGAGCAAAATGGTAGAGAAAATGATACGGTTGTACTCAAGAAAATAAATGAAGTTAGTCTTCTAAGACTCAAAACTTGAAATCTATCAGACAAAAGGTGAAAAAATAATTTTGCAATATTTTTTTCTTTTTTAAAAAAACATGGTATTTATGGACACAATGCTTATATGGAATGTGGTTGGTATGCTACAGTTGGTATGTTTACAAACAGATCTACCTTATCCAGCAACAGAGTTTTGTGGAATTCCCTTTTTATTGGATGAAGCCTGATTGCTTTGGAGATCTTCTGAAGATGCTTGGTTTGCCTTCAAGAAAAGGAGAAGATGCACTAAGAGTTACAAGCTCAGGGTATAGGCCTGGGTAATGCTAACCAGTAATTTCTGGGATGTAACAGCAAATGTGGAATAAGCAGACTGTCAGTCTACAGGTAGTCTTAGCACTTATAAGTGAGTATGTGAGGAAATCCACACTTTAGTCATGGCAATGTTAATGTATAAAACCTTAGCCCAAACTGGCAAAGTATGAATATATTCTGTGTTCCAGGGTGTCTGTTTCCCAAATACGTAATCTGTAGTACAATGGTGAATTTATTGCATGAAGTGAATTCTGTCATCTTTTCAGTACTTCTCTCCAGATCAACTTTAATAAGATTTCTATTATAGTTCGAAAGAGGTAATTCTTCTTGAACGCCTTTAAATTATTTTAAATATCTTCTAAATGACATTTTCAAAGGTCAGTCTTTTTAAAGACTAGAATAGTCTTACTTACCCAAAATATCCCTTTATATACTTTAAGCATATTCTTATCACTTCAAATTTTCATAAGAATTATCATACATAAAATTAACAAAAACCAGCATGTAATAGTACTCATGAAGTCTGAGTGGTTTAGGTTTTTTGCTAATTAACACCATTCTCTAACTTAAGCAGTATATAGCATAATGCTTATTCACTAGAAACAACTGGGTTTCACAGAGTTTTTTGTTTGTTTTTTTTTTTTAGATTAAACTCTTAGGATTTCTCTTCCCCACCTAAGTTAATGAACAGCTGTTCTCTGTTCAGATAGACTCCCTTATGTATAATGAAGGGACTCCCCTGCAGGAAAGACCTCCATTTCCTCTTAATGGTTTGCACTGCATTTCCTGTGTCCATTTTGGTACAATTCCAATTCAGGAGTGTTAGTTCAGCAGCCTTTAGAAATTGCCTCATGTTAGTCAGCTCCCTGCTCTTGCTGGCAGAGATTTCACCTTGGATATAAAAAGCCAGTGATGAAAAACTTCATTAGAAATCTGCGATAACAAATTCTAGTCATAGAAATGGGGCTGCAATTGACAGACATTTTAAACAGCTCTAAATGCAGCTTCTATTGAGAGTGGTGGTGCCTGCCTGCCCCATCTGCCTTTTCCTACCACCCTCCTTGTATCAGTACTAGCATGTCAACTATCTGGCCTGGTAGCCAGTCGGACTAGAATACTGAATCACCTCAAAACTAGCTTGGCAACCAAAAACCCAAATCTTCAACTGCTTCTCTTCTTTGAACTTTGTCATCATGCTGCTGTATGATCACTGCTTTTGAAGTGAGGACACGCATGCGGAGGTTTGATGGGAGTCTGCAGTTGGACTGAAGGTAAACTGAAGCCTCTGTGTGCCCCATGAAATCCACTTCTGAAAAGTAATTGTGCTTGTGGGCTCTTGTTGGTTTTTGGGGGTTTTTTTTAGATGCAGACTTAGGGTAGTTACTAGTCTTAGCTATGTGTATCACAAGACATATTTAGTGTAGATGCCTTTAAAGTATGCACAGTGACTTTGTTTAGACAAAAGAAAGTCATGCTGTTCTGTACTGTGAACTTGGTTCAGGAGGAGTTGAATGTTTCCACAGCACATAAAGGCCCTGCAATAGCAGGGAACTGATGAGGTAAGACAGGCCCACATGGTCCACACTGTCCACTAAGAAATGCAAAAAAAAAAAAAAAGTTTTCTGAAACTCTTTGCCAGTATGACCTAGGGTGAAATGTCTTTCTCATCTGAGATCTCATGGTGAGTCTGTCCTTGAGCATGGCAGCAAAAAAAGGTAGTTTATTGATATGATCTCAGAGTATCTTTTTGCTCTTATGGTTGCTGTGACCTGTCTCTAATACCTCATACAGGGAAATCTGTCTACCACCTCAAAACCAAAACCACCTCTCTCTGTGGTTTTTCTGGATATTTGTACAGTGGGGAGGAAAAGATCCCTTTAAGTCACCACTGAAGTCTTGAACTGTGATACTTAATTGTAGGCAGGCCCTGCCTTAATTCCCAGCTGCAGTGTTAGTGCATTGGCCAGGCTGTGCAAGGACTGTGGAGAGAGAGCTTGAGATGGGGAAAGTCCAGAGGCTCACAGGTTCCAAAGTCGTAAGCAATTACCCATACCCGACCCCATCCAGTCTGCTGTCTTACAGAGTCACAGTGACTTTGTGTATGTCTAAGTTGTCTTGGTGCAAATGAAAATAACTCTGTGTTTTCCAGGTAGGAAGTTGTATTGCCATCATAGGTGTGTTTAAAAGAGGGATAGATTAGGGCCTTTTCAAACTTAAAAGCAGCAATTCACTAGGTTGCCATTCATTTGTAATACACATTGCCAATAATTAGGTCTCACTAATATACATATTATATATGTATGTATAGGCATGTCTTGGCAAGTCATCTGATACAATGTTATAATTAAATATCACCAACTTAACATTGTATCACAAAAATACCAGCTTGAAGTTAGTGTCTGTACCATAGTGAAATCAAATTTGGAAACAACTTGATCTTCATGTTAGCATTGTATTATGTGGATTTTGTAACAGTCATGAATGATTGGAGTTTCAAACAACTTTATGTTACTCAGCTCAACCTTTTGCAGTGAGTGCAGAATCATCTTTCTTTGCAGTAATTCCATTATTATTTAAATGAGGTTTTGAACACATATAATGAAGATGTCTCCATCAGTCATTAAACAGTTTATTCTAAGTAGCATGCCTTGGGTGGTGTAACTCAAGCTTCTGCCAGAAGCCCTTGTATTTCAGATGATACGCCTTTGGCCAGCACAGTTGCCTTAGCTTAGGTGGTTTTTGTTTGATTTATTTACTAGTTCTTTGTGTACCACTTTAGATTGAAATGACATTAAGAATAGACATAATACTTAGCAGTAAAATTGGGTTACTGGAATATAGTGTTCTTACTACCTGAAATTCTTAGATACCACTCCAGAAGAAATTTGGAAATGCATATTTTTAAATCACAAGAGGTGCAAACTATACTTTGATGTCAAGAGAGTGAAATGAAATAAAAAAGTATTGAGTAAAGACTGTGCAGTTATTAACTAGATTTCTTCCTTACTCTAGTAACCCTGCATTTAAGTGGTAGCTGGTTTTTTTAATCTTTTCAACCATAGTTTGCTTATGCTTTACGTTAGCAGAATTCCTGCAACTGGAAAGCTGTTTAAATCCTCAGAAAGCAAACTATCTATACGCATCACACTGACTTTCATGCTAGGTGATCAGATTATGGGTGATAATAAAATACTTGAGATACACACCGCTTGCCACAACTCTCTGCTTATGCTGCCGTAGGAGGAGTCATCTGAACTTCTTAGTGAAAGATGAAGGATGTCCGTAAAGCAAATCTTTCATTCCTGTGATTAAATTCTAGATTAATTCAGTCTAACATAGTGTACAATTCTAGGATATGATGTCGAAAAGCATCCTCAGGAGGGTAGAGTTCAAGCATTTATTCCTTTTACTATGTGGCTTTCTCAGTGCTAAATAAAATTAGACAAACACAGTAAAAATTAAACTCCAGCTATGCTGATGAGCAGAGAGGAAAATGAAAAGGCATACAGAGAAGAAATAGTGAATTACCTCACATGAGAAGAAAAAAAGATTTATTTTTTCCTGATGGAAAAGTAACTGTTGCTTTGCTGCTTTACTACTTTTTTTTTCTTCTTCATCATTTTTATTTTACTTTTGTTTCTACTTTTCTTTCTACAAACCAATTTGTCTTGGTTTTTTTGCATTACCATTGTTGCTTTCTTTGAATGTTAACCTCAGAGATGGAAGGTATGCCTATACGCTTGCTTCTTGCATGTAGCATTTACCTGGTGTCAGGATAAGTATACATGGCAACTCTTTCTTTATTGGGATTGTATAAGCTTCTTCCTTTAAATAGGGAGTCAGGAGACTGTTAAAAAATTACCATCTATTAGCTGTCTGTTACAAGGATAATCCTAATCAACAGCTCCTGATAATTTTTATCTACAGAACTTAAAAGCATCAATGGTGTATTTCTCTGAAATGGAAATGTTAAATTTTTACTCTTAGAAAAGGTGTGGAATTTCAGATTTGAATCACAATATAGTTCTTCTATTTAGGAAAGAATATGAGTTAGCTTATTGCAACCTATGGTGTCTATCCCAGTGTGATCCCAGACCTAGTGAGGTCAAAGCAAGAGCCCCCTGTGGTATGGGCAGATTTTAGAACAGCTACTCAATGTTCAGTAGGTGCTTTGTAAGATAGAGTAGTGCAAAACTGAGTGCAGATTTTCAGGGTGTTTCATAGAGATACAACAATTCTTTTGAAGTTCTGTCTTCTATTGTTCAAAATGCCTTGAGTTTTCCTCATGGTGATAAAAATATATATGCTGTGAAAGGAGTTGGTGAGCCAAGGACATGGTTAAATCTTAGGAGGATACTAGGTAATTAGCTGTGGTGGGTTGACCCTGCCTAGGGGCCAGGTGCCCACCAGAGCTGCTCTATCACTCCCCTCATTCACTAAACAGGGGAGAAAAAGTACAATGAAAAGCTTGTGGGTCGAGATAAGGACAGAGAGAGATCATTCACTAATTATCGTCACGAACAAAACAGACTGAACTGAGAGAGGAAATTCATCTAATTTATTACTAGGCAAAACAGAGTAGAGGAATGAGAAATCAACTCTTAAAACACCTCCCCCCACCCCTCCCATCTTCCCGGGCCCAACTTCACTCCCGGCTTCAACCTCCGCCCCCCTCCAGCGGCACAGGGGGACGGGGAATGGGGGCTACGGTCAGTTGATCACATGTTGTTTCTGCCGCTTCTTCCTCCTCATGGGGAGGACTCCTCTCATCGTTGCCCTGCTCCAGCATGGAGTCCCTCTCACAGGAGACATCCTTCACAAACTGCTCCAGCGTGGGTCTCTCCCACAGGGTGCAGACCTTCAGGAGCAAACTGCTCCAGCGTGGGGTCCCCCACGGGGTCACAAGTCCTGTCAGCAAACCTGCTCTGGCGTGGGCTCCTCTCTCCACGGGTCCACAGGTCTTGCCAGGAGCTTGCTCCAGCGTGGGCTTCCCACGGGGCCACAGCCTCCTTCAGGTGTCTCCATCTGCGCTGGCATGGGGTCCTCCACAGGCTGCAGGTGGAATCTCTACACCCCCTCATCCTTCCTCCATGGGCTGCAGGGGGACAGCCTGCTTCACCATGGTCTTCACCACAGGCCGCAGGGGGATCTCTGCTCAGGCGCCTGGAGCACCTCCTGCCCCTCCTTCTGCACTGACCTTGGTGTCTGCAGAGTTTCTGACATCTTCTCACTCCTCTCTCTGGCTGCAAAAGCTCTCTCTAACTGTTTTTTTTCCTTCTTAAATATGTTATGACAGAGGCGCTGATTGGCTTGGCCTTGGCCAGCAGCGGGTCCGTCTTGGAGCCGGCTGGCATTGGCTCTATCAGACACAGGGGAAGCTTCTAGCAGCTTCTCACAGAAGCCACCCCTGTAGCCCCCCTCTACCAAAACCTTGCCATGCAAACCCAACTCATTGGCTCTGTGATAACTGATTTAATATAAATCCAGTGTATTTCATATCATTGGGTGTGGTGTTTAGAAACTATAAGAGAAGGTATATTTTAAAAACAGGGTCAATGCTCAATGGATTTATTGAAATGGCTATGAAAAAATGCTCTTAATGGTGTCCAGCAATTGAGTAAAATTCAATGCTTTTGGGAAAAACATGTTTTAGTTTAGAGAGTATTTTGGATAGAAATACATATTGTTCAATTGAAGAGTATTTAAACAGTAAATAAAATAAAGAACATGGTTACAACAGTTTTAAATAGAAACGTGGGGTTGTGTTTTTGAACAGTTTTTAATATTAGTGATTATTTTTATTGGGGTTTTTTGTCAACACCCTTTGTTTTCCCGAAAGCTTTTTCGTATTTTTGCGGTTTTATTTTTATTTCATAACTGTTCTTTGACTTAGACACACTGTGCTTTCATACTGTTTCACTGTGGTACCTTGATGTGTGAATAATGGCCTCCACTCTAAAGGGGTGTTTTTATATGTACAATTAAGCACAATGCATAAGGTGTACATTTAAATATACTTTATATTTAAACAGTGGTGAACAGTACATAAACGCTCTATTTTTGGAGGTGAATGTGGCAGAGACATTTAAAAAATAATTTCCATGCATGATTATTGAAAGGAAATGGCACTAATTCCTATGATTCTTTGAGTTGTGATTCATTTTGTACGTATGCAGTGTGTGAGAGCAGTGTTCTGAATGTCATCTCTTATTTGTATGGGTCATGTCCTTTTTGTGTTACCTGCGTTACACTGAAATATGTATGTGTTACACAGCAATGCAAATTGAGTTGTGCATTGGCACAGAAAGTACTACTCGTCAGGAGATTTAAAGCCCACCAAAAGTGTCACCAGAATTTTTTTTTCTCCTTTAAATGTCAGTCAGTTTTAATAGACATAATGTGAATACTTAATGAAAATGAGATAATCTTTTACCTTGCAACTTGAAAGGGCTTTCCAGAGTTGGTCGGACCTTCTAGGTCCTTGACACTCAGAAGAGAAGAGAAAATCACTTCAAGCAGCGTTCTTCATATTCATATCTTGAGATTAACTATATCTTCAAGGGATAATTTCCTTGGTAACATAAGAAACAAGATCACTGGTTCTGACTTTTATGACTTCTAATGAGCTCTTGGTGCCTAGAATAATTTCAAATTCATTTTTGAAGTAGGAGACTTGGGAGATTTCTGTGGACCACTTCCACTGTTATCTCTGTGGGGAGATACACAGTGATGATCTGAAGACTGTTGTGCAGGTTTTATGGGTGCCCTGAGATCAGTTTCCTAACTTTGAGTCAACAAATGACAGCTTTTTTTTTCTCTGTAAGAAGACTCTTCGGAGGATTGTTGGCAAGTGCACTCTTAGCCCTGTAGTTAGGAATGGTTTTCCGTTGTCAGGAGTTATCTTCTGGATGGCAGAAGACAGTGCATTTTTGGTATGAGCTACAGCATTACCCAGACATTTTTGGTCTCAGGACTTGGTATGTCTCTTGGCTTGGAGACCTGTGATTTCAGATCTTCTTGCAACAAACTGAGGTCGTTATCAAGACCTGAGCCTCTGTTTTTTGCCATCTAACTGCCTAAATGGTGGGTAGTTTTCAATATTTTAGTGGAGCTGTTCTTTCCTACTTGGAGGCTAATACAACGATGGTATTAGGCTTAGTGGTTGAAATGTGTGGCTTAACATAGGTCTAGGTTGCACTCATCTCTTTTAACTTGCCTTCCTGCAAATCTGGTTTATTTCTGTGATCTGAAAAAACTCCAGACTTACTAGTTTCATCTTAGGTTCATTCAGCATCTTTATAGGCCTTACAGGACCATGCTTTTCCTTACTTTTTAAGAATCTGTCTTACTATGGGCTTTTGGAAGTTCTCATGGGGCTTTTCCCTCCTGTTGTAATCCTAATTCATCAATAGTAACTGACCCTGATTTTACTATCTTCAGGAGGAAAACTTTTTTTTCACTCAGTATTGCCTACATTTTTTGTTCAAAAAAAAAGATCTTTTTTGTAGCAATTACTTCAGCTACCTGTGGAAGATGGAGTTTCCTATTCTTATCACAAATCCTCCTTACGCCATTCGTAAGTTCTCCTGCAGTCTTTACTCACTTTGATATTAGAGGTTCAGTTTAGGTACTAAACTTCATGTGATCTTTGTTCTGAGTGCTTCATTAGTTGAAACTTCTTATTCACGCTGGGTATTCTGTATTTTTGTATGCTGACTAGACTTTTTAGGAAGGCTGCTCATGTTTTTATATCTCCTACCACAGAATCCTGTGACTGTTTTATTTGAGCAGAGATGATGTCACTGGATGGCCAGCTGCCCAACAAAGAGTCTTCTCCTTTGTTGAAAGGTCATTGACCTTAAGTTCAAGCAACAGTTGTGGCAGTCTTGCAGAGTCTACCTATAGCTGGGATCTGTAGGTCTGCCTCACAGAGCTTCATTCATTCATCTGGGCACTGTGTTTTCTTTTCCATTTCAAAGCTACCTTTGAAAGAGTTGTTTTTCAGTCTTCATTCTAGTGGCAGGTCTTGAACCTTTTTCCAGTCTATTTACACAATACAGTAAGTTGCTCACAGTGTTTATACGTACGGATAAACCTTAAAGGTCAAAGTTTGGTTATTTACCACAAATTCTTTTTTCTTGAGATAGACTGTGCATATACGCATTCAGTAATCCACTACATCTGCTCTGCCTTGACATCCTTGAGAAAGCCTTGTGGCGTTTTGAGAGGAACTGAGAGGGAGGACCACACCCTGCCTGTATCATTCCAACATAAGCACAAGGAATGGGACCTGGGGATTGTCCTGCAGAGATGGCAGAGTATCACAGTCTTATTTTCAGAATGGTGAAAAATAAGTAGGCTGTGTTTTCATTTTTTATGATGATACTTCTTGGGTTTTTTCCCCCTCTTTTCTCAAATAAATAGGGTTTTTGTTGGGTTTTTCCTTTCTCCCTCCCCCACCCCCCAATTAAAAACCATAAATATTTTGAAGATAAGTCACTATTTTTTGATCAGTTCTAGGAGATCATATCTGTTATATTCATTTTGTTAAGGCATTCTTTACATGAGTGCTGCATACGTGTGAATGTTTTAGCTGTGGAGACTGTTGCTTTTTCAATATCAAACTGTCTTGATTGCTGATGAAGTGATGTTAATCACTTAACACAACTTCATTAAACGATGCCAGTAGAATGGCCGACATTTTCACCTGTTGTTACTGGCCACCTGCAAAGTTGAAAACCTGTTGTCCTGATGATTCTGTTATTAAAAATAACAGGCATAGAGTTGCTAATTGGAGTAAAGTGATTAGTGAAGTTTACTTTTCTATATTACTTAGTATGAATGTGGCATATAGGTGTGGTAGCTTCTGAGTTGAGCAAGGCTTTGACAGCTATTAAACTACAAAGAGGATTCATTAGTTTGTTTTGGTTGAAGATGACAAAATCAAGCAAAAATTATTAGAGTTCTGAGAAGACATGGCCTACAAGGAAAGACAAATAATATTGTTTATTTAAAGCAGGAGAGGAAGTGAGGAAGACATGATGAATTTTAAAATAAGTAAGCTTAATTTCAAGAAGAGTGCAGAATGTGTTTTTGGTGGCATGAATCCTGTAAATTAGTTTGGGGACTTTCAGCATTACAATTATGAGCAGTATTGGTATTTTCCAAACATCTTCCTCCTTTCCATGCCTTCCCCCTTAGGAAAGGCAGGATTACAGATGTTCATGTTGAAATTTGCTCATAATTTGCATTGAGGGGGGAAAAAAAGGCAAAAATTAAAATAAAAATTGTCATGTTTTCTTCAAAAATGTTTTAATATTAAAATCACAAAAATTTAATAACACTTCTCAGTTTATAACACTTGAAATTTTTCATTTTACTTACAACTTGTTTAACTTTTCTTCACTTTTGAAAGATTGAAAAAAATCAATCTCACCCAACCTATTTTTACCTGCATCCACTTCTCTCTATTTAGGCTGCCTAGAAAACTAAAGCAGAATACAACAAAGATGCATGTTGTTGATGTAATTCTAGTCTGCTTAATGCAGTGTTTCAGAGCGATGCCGGAACCATTTGAGGGTGTATGAATTTAAGTATTTTTGATGCCAGTGATCCATGGATAAGAACTCATATATTCACCAAAACCTCTTTGTAAGTAGTAATTTGGCTGGAAACTCAAAAATTAAATCACATGCAGTCAAGAAAGGAGGCTTGGATTTGAAGGAATTATCCAATCAGATACAGGGTAAATGACCAAATAATAATAACTATTTGATAACCTTATAATAGCCCGAGTGTATTTTTATACTTTTTTTAGCAGATTATGTCCATGTTTTAGAATTACAGTTTAGTTTTGTGTTTTAATTGTCTGTGTAAAAATGATATTGATGAAAAGCAACCATCTTAAAAATATTATCAAAGGGAAACCACTGAGATCATATTTCTATAATCAAGTGCAGCCTGTGGTTTAGCACTGACTCCATCAGTAGCATAAGAGCTGTAGAATATGTATTTGTGTAAAATCCTTTTTCATAAGTGATGTATTTGTTCAGACAAACAAAACACTGTGATAATGAGTTTGGCCTTGGAAGGAGCTGTAAAAAGGCCATTAATAAGCATATGGAATAAGGATGGAGCCTGAATAGATAACTGAGAAGAAATAGGCTGTCCTGTAGAAGAGGCCTGCAGGCAGTTTGCAGCCACTGAAAATGCTGCTGGTAAGTAGAGAGTCTGTGCTTTACAGTACTGCCAGTGAAAATACATGAAGTACAATGAACTCAGAAGTAAGGACGTAGGAGGATCTGGAAAACACCTGATGGTTTTGGCTATACCAATGGAACCTTGAATTCCTGGAAACTTCTTATATTCTCCTTTGCAGCATTTTTGCCACGGATGTGAAGTGCTGAATGTTTAATTTTATGTAAACATATGAAGTGAATGTTTAGTTCAAAATTGTCACGCTTGCAGTCATTTTGATAGTCTAAGGGCCAAGATCTTTCTTTAACAGAAAAAAAAGATTACATGTTCTGCAATTTTATATTTGTATTTCTTTAAATAAAAATTTCGAAAAGTACTAAGTAATTAGGCACTTGCTTTCCCTAATTACTCTATTTGGTTGCTAATGAAAAATGTACCTTGTGTTTTTTCTACACCATTTAAGAAATCTGTTCTTTCCACCGACCTTTTCAGAAGGCAAGATAATTCAAGTGATAATCTGAAGAGGGAAGAAAGGATTTTAAACATCCTGTTTTTCAAATTAAATGGCATCTGCTTGTCTCACACTTGTGAAGACCTGTTTTACAGAAGAAAATGGACCTTTCCTGTACCACTGAATTAACTGAAGTTTGTTTATTCTGAGAACTGACACATGAAGTAACTGTTCTGCACTCTAGAGAGAAACAGCTGAGCTTGAAGACAGTGAAGTTACTGTAATTTAAGAGTGAATTTAAATGTCTCCAAGAATTATGTGGGTAAAGCTAGGGTCTGAAGCATTATTGTGGCGTCTTTCCTAATATTAAAGTATATGTTGCCAGGTTTCTAATTCAGAAGTCCTTTTGACTTTAGGTAAAGCTTTGTCTGCATAAGAACGTATTATATATTTCAAAATTTTCCTGAAATGATTCATACTTAAGGTATTGGTAATGTTGCTTTCATGTATGAATTTATGAATTACACAGCATGTAATTTTGGGGGAAGGGATGGAGAGCATATTATATTTGTATTTGAAGCCAGCACGTTGCCTGAAAAAAGCTTCTGTTCCACAACGTATATGTTATTGATATTGAATATTACAGAAGTTGAGTTCTGTCCCTTTACTTTACATGTCTTCTGCGTCTTCAGTCTCCAAGTGATAGGAAGTGAGTTGTTGCAAATAGGTTTGATCTGTACTTGTTTGAAGTTCTTGTGTGTGTGATGGATTTTTTGGCTGCATTCTCTCTTCGCTGTAATTCTGTGTGTTGGGATTCTTTTGCTTTGAATTGATGTGAAGAATAGAGTAGTACCAGGTCGCCGTGCAAAATAAAGCCATGGAGCACCAGAAGAAAATTCCCAGGGCATTCTGGGTACAGCACAGGTTAATATCAAACTGACTCAAAATTTACAATTTGTTTGATTCAATCAAACAAGGTAAACTGCCTCGGTAAGTCCAGGTTAAAATTGTGGGGCTTTTCAGTTTGGAGAATAAGCATCAATCTTTTGGTAGTTTTCAGAATCTGCTTTCAATCTGAATGGAGACAAATAGTGGTCTGTTGAATATTAGTTCCAACTTTGAGCCAGGTTATTCATCCTGATTCTTTGGGTAAAATTGCTATTGAAATCACTGGCAAGTTTTCACAACTGCTTCCCGGCCCCCCTTTTAAAGCTTTCTTCTTCGTTATACTGTATAACCACCCACAGCTTACGTGAACACCAAGTGCGTTTTTATCAGTGATCAAATTACAAATGTGTTCCCACTTAAAACTAATCATTACTATAATGTGGTTTTTTTAAATAAAGTTTTAATCAATGTGAGGCAATTTGCCAGAAAGAAAAATCACGTTTTATCCTTTTTATGATGACTGAATTTTGTTTGTGTTTTCTTTTTAAAATAGTGATTCCAGAGTTTATTAGTCAAGTAAATATTGCATTGGAGAGCTTAAGCAAGAACACAGTGCATCTGTTTGATGATAACCAGTTTGTGGACATTTCTAAGAAGGTGTATGATACAATTCATAACATCAGATGCTCAGTCATGATGATTCGGGTAAGTTTTTTGTTTATTTAATACTAATTTCTAAGGTAGTTCAGGAGATCAGTGCGTTTTCAGGAGAATTTAGAATTGTGTATGTGAACAGTGCCCCTAAGCTTATGTCCAGATTGGACTGATCTGGGAAATTTGGATTACAATGAAACAAACATAATTATAACTCAAGAAGTCTAGAATTGTGTTGACTGCCGGATCAGAGTGTTGCATAAAAATGTGTTTCATTTATTAAAAATACTTATTTATGTGTGGTTGATAAAGATCTTCATTCACTTCAGTAATGGTCATTTTGTGGCTACAAACCCAAATCTGCTTGTAGCTCTTTAACCTTATTTAGTGGAATGCAGGAATGGAGAGTATATTCAGGTGATCCTAATAATATCTTGTTGAAGTTTTGTCAGCTTTACACCAGAAGACTTAACAGCCTGATTTCTGTCAATCTTACACAATCACAATCAATGTACTTATCCTATTGTTTTTCTTGAAGTTCAAAAAAATACTTCAGCTTTTTTTTTTTAAATTTGAAAGATAATTTTGTCAGATGCAGAATTTCCCCAAAATATCTTCACTCCACAAATCCCATTTCAAATGATATAACATCAGAGCTGCAATACTTGTATGTTCAGTAGTTTTGTCTTAAAATAAAATTAAACATTTATAAAAATATAGATATATTTTTCAAAGGAAGGTTATCTTCTGCATTGTTTTTTCAGTTGAGAAGAAATTAAGAAACAGAGTCTTCTTTTCTTTAAAATACAAAAACATATTATAGACTAGTGAGGCCAGCAGGTTGAGGGAGGTGATCCTCACCCTCTGCTCTCCTCTCCTGAGACCCCACCTGGAGTACTGCATCCAGCTCTGGGGCCCCCAACATAAGAAGGACATGGAGCTGTTGGAGTGAGTCCGGAGGAGGGCCACAAAGATGATCAGAGGGCTGGAGCACCTCTCCTATGAGGACAGGCTGAAAGAGTTGGGATTGTTCAGCCTGGAGAAGAGAAGGCTCCAGGAAGACCTTGTAGCAGCCTTCCAGTACATAAAAGGGGCCTACAAGAAAGCTGGGGACAGACTTTAGTAGTGATAGGATAAGGGGTAATGGTCTTAAACTAAAAGAGAGTAGATTTAGATTAGATAGAAGGAAGAATCTCTTTACTGTGAAAGGTGGTGAGGCACTGCAACGGTTGCCCATAGAGGTGGTAGATGCCCCATCCCTGGAAGCAGCCAAGGTCAGGTAGGACAGGGCTTTGACTATCCTCATCTAATTTAAGATGTCCTGGCCCATGTCAGGGGGGTTGGACTTAGATGACCTTTAAGGTCCTTTCAACCCAAACCATTCTATGATTCTAATAAGGAAAGTATTAGTCTTAACATAATTGCAGTGTGTAAGTTAAACAGTTTCAATAGGAATTCAGATGTGCAAAATCTTTAAAATGTGTCATCCTTATTGCAGTTGTCAATTACGAAATTGTTTATATAGTGAAGAGAGATCCTGAAACACTGTTGTACAGTTTACTTTTCTTTCACTTCACCTACAGTGATTTTTGATTAGTTGCCAACAAGTTAGTCTTAAATGATTCTGTCTTGAAGTGATTGTTTGGAAGGTTTTTTTAATCTGGTTGTGCATGTAGCCAGGCATAAAAAATTAGATAATGATATACTTTATCTGGAAGGCTCACTAAAGTCTGGCCTGCTTGTCTTGTTCAGCACCTAACTACATGATGCAGGATGCAGCTAGTACCATCTAATTTCATTGCAACTACCTGAAATAGTTTTATTACAGTTTTGCTGATTTTCAATCCTGCAGCATTTTAAATCTGATAAGAAATAAAAATATATTTAGAATTTTCCTAATCCTATTTGAATTTTATTTGGCTTCTACCACATATATTCAAGGAATCATCATGTATCTGCTTGCTTTCTGTTTGTGCATGTCCCTGTTACCTTGACTAGGCTTCTGCTCTCACAGCATCTTCCGGGTGATTACTTTTCATGCTGTCCTGCCTTGGTCAGACACTATTTACAGATCCCACAGCAGTGGACATGTCTACAACAAAGATGAAACAACATCTCAATTTGCTGCTCCTTCAAACTCTGTACCTTTTGAGAGGAGTCCAAGCTGGAACCATTTCTGCTCAAAGGCCTTTTTGGTGATGTGTTTGCACAGCCATATATTTTAAAGGATGTAATTTCTCTGCTAATCAGGGAATTATAAAATGTTTTTTCTGTACACCTCTGGAAAAAAGCTTTACAACAGATACTTTCAGGATCAAACAGGAAAGGCAAGTATCTACCAGGAGAATCACATTGATGTGATGAGTGGCACTGCTGTTCCAATTTGTGCCATTAGTGGAGTTTTGAATGCTGTCCTCTTCTCTGTAAGGGAGCAGGCAGGTTTTGGAAGTGGATCAAGAGCAAATTCAAAGTCTGCCTCCTTCAAACTTCAATATCCTTGCAGGTGACCTCAGCTACTTCATGCGCTTAGGCTGTGAATGATGTTATCAGTATGCAGATACTACTTGATGGGTTCAATTCCAGTCCTGCTAGGCCTGGAAGTACTTCTAGGGTGAAGCTCTGTGCCTCAAGCGCAAGGAAGAAACCATCAGACCTTTCACCTGCAAGCTAGACAGCATCCCAAATGACTGGGACACTAGGAGGGTCGTTGTATTCTTTTCCTCTGTCCCAATTAATTCTGTGCGACCTACTCAGGGAGAGCCAAATGCCAGGATAGATAATCAGTTTTGATATGACAGTCTTTGTCAGTTGTGGTGGGTTGACCCTGGCTGGGGGCCAGGTGCCCACCAGAGCCGCTCTATCACTCCCCTCATTCACCAGACGGGAGAAAAAGTACAACGAAAAGCTTATGGGTCTAGATAAGGACAGGGAGAGATCACTCACTAATTATCATCACGAGAAAAACAGACTGAACTTAGAGAGGGAATTCATCTAATTTATTACTAGGCAAAACAGAGTAGAGGAATGAGAAATAAAATCAACTCTTAAAACACCTCCCCCCACCCCTCCCATCTTCCCGGGCTCAACTTCACTCCCGGCTTCAACCTCCGCCCCCCTCCAGCGGCACAGGGGGATGGGGAATGGGGGTTACGGTCAGTTGATCGCACGTTGTTTCTGCCGCTTCTTCCTCCTCATGGGGAGGACTCCTCTCATCGTTGCCCTGCTCCAGCATGGAGTCCCTCTCACGGGAGACAGTCCTTCACTACCTTCTCCAGCGTGAGTCTCTCCCATGGGCTACAGTCCTTCACGAACTGCTCCAGCATGGGTCTCTCCCACGGGGTGCAGACCTTCAGGAGCAGACTGCTCCAGCGTGGGTCCCCCACGGGGTCACAAGTCCTGCCAGCAAACCTGCTCTGGCGTGGGCTCCTCTCTCCATGGGTCCACAGGTCCTGCCAGGAGCTTGCTCCAGCGTGGGCTTCCCATGGGCCACAGCCTCCTTCAGGTGCCTCCACCTGCTCCGGCATGGGGTCCTCCACAGGCTGCAGGTGGAATCTCTACACCCCCTCATCCTCCCTCCATGGGCTGCAGGGGGACAGCCTGCTTCACCATGGTCTTCACCACGGGCTGCAGGGGGATCTCTGCTCGGGCGCCTGGAGCACCTCCTCCCCCTCCTTCTGCACTGACCTTGGTGCCTGGAGAGTTTCTAACATCTTCTCACTCCTCTCTCTGGCTGCAAAAGCTCTCTCTAACTGTTTTTCTCCTTCTTAAATATGTTATCCCAGAGGTGCTGTTTGGCTTGGCCAATGTCTGTCTTGGAGCCGGCTGGCATTGGCTCTGTCAGACACAGGGGAAGCTTCTAGCAGCTTCTCACAGAAGCCACCCCTGTAGCCCCCCCGCTACCAAAACCTTGCCACACAAACCCAACACATCAGTGCAAATTTTCTGGACTCTACCCCTCCTTATTTGCTAATGCAGAACTCCGTGCTTGTCCCAGGCCCAAGATGCCTCACTTTACAGGGTTGTACTCCCTGGTTCCATTCCTTTACTTTATAGAAGATTCTTGCCCATAGCAGGAGGAGTTTACATGAGTTGGATTTATCTGGCAAAACAAAACAGATTGAGGGCAATCCTCTGTTAGGCCTTCTGATCAGTTCCTGATTCAGTGAACATAAGCTAAGAGTTTTGATTAGGACATCTGCTTTTTTCCCTAGGTCAGTTGAATTTTATTTAATGTCTGCATTGCTCATCTTGCCTTCCCTTAGTGACTTGGGGACTTTTGTTTTTTTAAGATTACAAAGTTGTTTCTATTTGTTCCTCAGTGAGATCTGAGTCTTCTATATGTCCAGTCTTCTTGGGCTTGAACTCCAGATGATCATGACTGAATATTCCTTTATGGAGTTTTTAATTTTTGGGAAATGCACTGAGGAGTGTAACAAAGCTTCAGTCAGTCTCTATGAAGATAGAGACACTGCTCTGCAGGAAATTCTTGAGTGTACATTCTTACAGTCCTCTGTGATGTGTGTGTGTATGTGGACAGTCACTCACAAAAGGATATTATATCCCCTGTACATCTTTCTGAAGTATGAGGGGAAAGTACTTTCATCTGAAGAGACTGTACATATGCATAATGCATAGTAAGTGCAGTGTGTACTAGTGATATGTAAATACGTAGTACCTCTGTAAAATTGCAAGTCATAGCACAACACCTAAATGGAGAGCATTAATAGGAAGATTTCTATCAGTGCCATCTTCCACTTCTGCTTTGCAAGTTGAATTTCACAAAGCAAAAACCCCAAAGTATCAGAAATTACCTTGTTGGCAGTACCTGAAGCTGTGGGTAGCAAAGAGAAGGTACTCCTCCTTTGAATTAATTGGAGGAGTTATGAGCAATGGGATAAGAGCCTGCCTCCACCTATACTGAACCTGCCATTATCCTAGACAGTGTGTGTGTTTGCCTTAGAAGTCAGTGTGGCTTGAAGTGTATTCAGCAGCCCAGCAATTGCAGAGTCCTGACAAAAGCACAGGAGATTTAAAAAAAAAATAGTTTTAATTCATTAAATAGGACCTGTGTAGCTTTCTACTTAATGAATACCATTATTCAGACACTGTCATAAGAGGTGTTTTTTTGAAGTTTGGTGAAATGATAGTCAGCTACTCCACCATGCCTTATAGGTACTGACTTGCCAGCACAGAGAGAGTGCTGAGGAAACCCTGGCATTTGTTTTTTGAGTAAGGATGTATTTGCATTCCTAATAAGATACGTTCCAGACAATGCCAGTTTCATTTCACTCTGCCTGTAAGAAGCTTTAGTACATCTGATGGTTATTCAGACATATGCTGTTACAACAGCAGCCAGGGTGCGGAAAGAAGTGTTCTGTGGCCAACTTACAGGAGCTTACTGATACAGTGCCAAAGAACAATGCGTTGCTGATTACAGGGGATTGCAAGGCTGAATCAGGCAAAGAAATTGTTGATCAAAATATAATTGAGAAGTGTAAGTGAACAAGGACACTGATTCACAGGGGGCAATTTTTCAACATCAAAGTAGAAGTAGAAACTCTCCAGATCGGTTCCTCAGGAAGCATTTCAAGCATGTAATTACACAGAAAGAATTTTTGTAAAAATAGAGCTCCTAACTGTAAAATGCTGCCAAATACTGTTGTTAATGCAAATTATCAGATATGCTTTTCAACGTCGAAGTTTAACCATAGATACATAAAACATTCATTCCGGTCCTGCAGGTATAATGTGAATAACACTTCAGAGCAACTAAATAGTGGAAGGTGTGCTGCACTGATGAGCTGAAATAGAAATGTCTCTGGAACTGAAGGACACTTCCTTAAGACGTTTCTCATTGTTTCACTCACAAGGATTAATTCATCCAGTGGAGGCTGTTGATGTGAAATCATCAGATATTTGATCTGGGGTGTATAGCTGCACGTGTCCACGTTCCTCAGTCTTTTTTTGACTCTTGAAGCCTCTTCTAGAGGCTTTGGGAGCTTGATTTTGCACAGGAACAGTTGGGCATTATCAGGATAGTGTTTTAATCAGAATATTGCTGTTATGGAAGTAGATTAGGGTAGATAGAATTAAAGACAAGAATTCTGCCATGTGAAATACATGTAAAAGTCAAAGGAAACAGATTGACAGTTTTTGCGACCGTATGTTTTAAATGTTGCATAATGTTAAGACTGATGCTAGAACTTCTTTTTTTTAAAAAAAATGGAGCTTCTATATGAAGGTGTAGTTTGTTGAAGAATATGGGACAGCTGGATTGAAGTAACAGCTAATAATATCCCATTAGGCAATAAACACAGTGGAAAAGGTGGTAATGACTTCAAATGAATAATAACTACTGATAGCAGTAAAAAAGGAGAAAGCGGATGCTTACCCTTTCAATCTCATCTTAAAAAAACACACGAAGAATAGTGGAAAAGAATTCACCGAGTCAAAATTTCATGGAAGTCTTTGTTCTTAGTGGAGGATAAACAAGTGAACTGCTGTGTGTTTTCCAGAGAGGAAGAAGAGGGCAAAATGTTCGTATACTCTCTTCAAAACGCTTTTAGTACTCTGTGTTCCTGGAAGCAGCAAATGAGGAACCTGTGTTCCCTAATTGTATGAGAGGTGGAAAATGTATGTTAAGATTCTAGTTCTTATCTGATACGTGCATCATTTTGATGCATTTCTTAAAAATCCTTTCTGCTCATTTTATATTCCATGTGCTGTTTCTTTCAGAACTCTGGCATGGAGACTGCAGGTTCTCTCGAAGCTTATGATGTTAAGCTTTCTGAGTGTTTCTTTTACAGATTGTGACTTTATTACCGTGGGGCATCCATCCTCTGCACCATGTTGTACATGATCTCCACCCACGCCCCCCCCCAAAAAAACTGAGGCAAAGCATTCATTTTAGTTTTCTATCATACCTAGATACTTTTATTTCAGCTAGATCCTCACTACACCCCCATTCCATTCCTTATCTTCCTGTTTCTTTATCTAATAGTCTTTTACTGTGGGTTTTAATTTCCTTTGCAAAATCAAACTCAGCTTAGCTACACATTCAAATGTCTACAGCATGACCCTTTTTAAAATGTTTTGGCTACCTCAGAATACCCTTGGGATGGGTTCCCTTTTTCTTCTTTTGTTGGTTGCAAATTCTGGGTAGTTTTTCATTCTGTTTTAAAGAAATATAAGAGGTCATGCATGATGGAGCTTGTGAGCTTTTCAATACCCTTAATTTCTCTCAATAAGAGACATCACAGCAGACTTGTATCTCTTGCATCCAGCAGAGTTACAGGAATTTTCAGAACATGGACTTCTCAGAAAGGAAGATAGCAAGTGCTGAAAACCTCCCTATCACTCTGTTTCTCTTTCAGCCAGTTAATAAGCGTCTAGTTTAAATTCTACCTTTGCTTTTATTAATGACAGAATTATCCTACACATGCAGGGTTTTCTACCTGTTTTTACTTCTGCAGTAGAAATGAGTTAGATCATGTCAGATGCAGGCAATAGCACACATGAATTGAACCTCTATTTAAAAGCTAGAGAAAACAAAGCAAAGCTGGGAAGCATTTGAGAAAAAAGACATTTACTGCAGTCTTATAATTGTTTTTCCAAGAGAGCCCTGAGACCTCACAGGGAGGAAAGACAACAAATCATATGGTCTTGGTAAACTTTATTGTTGTTAGTTTGAAATTTATGAGTGATGCTAACTCATTACAAGTACATATTGGAAAGCTTGTTAAGTACGTTTTTCTTCATTTTTCTGTCCTACACCAATTGCACAAGAGGAAGAACTTCTGCAATGGTAGTTAGCAAGCCAGTTGGACCTGCACCTCTGATCACTTTCTTCCCATTTCTTTACCTAAGTAGGTCAGAGCTGACCTTTCCTTCCCTCAGCTCCTTGTCAGCTTGCACACAGCAGGAGCTTTCTTGGGTATTTTTGCTTGTGCTCCCTTACACACTAGGCTTCCAGTATAAACATAGTTAATCATTGTTACATTGTCATCTTTTTTTAACCAGGAGAGGATTTTCTTTCCTTGTTATTCAGGAAGAAATGTGCTCTGTACTGATTGTTACCAAGCAGATGTTTCTATGCCCTACCTTCTTCAAATGGTGCTTTCCTTGCTTATTCTATCAGTCCTCTCATCCAAAGATTGATATATCTAGATGCAATGTGACTGGAAAAGGATGTAATATCTGATTTCCTTTAAAAAAGAGCCTAGAAGAAGTGCCTGTCATCTGTTAAGGACAGTTGGATACCTGTTCCTTTTCAGGTTTTTATCCCAAGTCACTTAAAAGGTATTACTGGGGAATGTTATGTTTGGGCTGCAGAAACCAGGTAAGAGGTGGGTTAAAACTGTTTAGTGCCATGATTGCAAGTAAAAGCTTCTGGCAGGTATTTGTCCCTGCCATGTTACTTGGCTTTTTAACATCTCAAGTCACGTTCACCAACCTTGAAGGTAGCGTTATGGGGAAAACTTAACTCAAAGCACCATTCCACATAGGTTACATTTCATATTTTAATTCATCTACATAGATGTTTTCCAAAAATGTCTACATTCTTTACCCCACAGTATACCTAGGAAGTAATCTCATAGCGTAGAAATTGCTTGTTTGTATTTACAGCTGTATTAGCATTATAAACTCAGTCATTATTATTATGACTTTACCTTGCAGATGTCTTATAAAAATGCTCTGTACTGTAACAGTTTTGGGACACAGTCTGCATACATTTCCATTTAACACACGTTTTTTAAAATGCTAATCTCTATTTAGTAACAGGGCAGTTTGTATTCCCAAATAAAGCAAGCCGATTTCTGTTTTCTGGCAAACAACTACACATGTCATTTTGCTTGTATTTCATGTTTATGTACCATATAACAAACTCTCAAGGGTCTGATTTTCTGCCAATTTCATTCGTTTATGGCCTTTAATATCTTCCACAAATCAGATGACCATTGTAGTTCTCTGTGTAATAATGTTGCTGGTTTTGCCGCTTTATAGAGCAAAAAAACTGCTCAGGAGTGTATCTGTAAATAAAACTCACCCTCTCATTTTCCCCTGAAAATTGCATTCTTCTTTCTTGAACATGTGGGCAGGTTGTTATCTAAGAAATATCTTTAGAGTTTGGAGTTGCCACAACTGCCATAACAAGTATCTGTTCTTAAGAGTTCAGGTGTTTCCACAAAAAAATTTAAACTTTGTTAGTAGAAAAACAGATTATTGATTTTTAAAAACAGATGGTGTGTTTGTACCTCAGGTGGAGGGAGGGAGACAGAAGAGGAAAAAGCGGATGCTTACCCTTTCAATCATCTCAGACATGGGAGTGGAAGCCAAAGCACAGGTGCATTATTATTTCACCCAAGGAGGGATTGCCCTTCTCCTCCCACATCTTCAGGTCCCCTTTACTTAAACCACTGAATTAGAGTCAGCAGGGTAGTTGGGGAATGATAGATTTTTTTTTTTTCCAATTTTTTTTTTTTTTTTTTTTAACAAAAGATAAGAGAAACTACCTGACTTTTGTGCTTTTATATTCCTACCCTTTCATACTAACAATTTTTAACCTTTTGGTTCATTGTACATCCTTCTGACTGCTGCCCCTGTTCCCATGCTCCAGCCATTTGCTCAGTTTTTACAGGGACATTTCTGATTTTAGATTCTAGGTTCTTTTTACATTATAAAATGAATAGTGAGTAGGAAAATAAGTGCCCCCTGTATCCCCATATGTGCAATTCCAAAATTTTCTTTTTACATCTGTGTATGTATTTATACAGAGAAGTCATCCTGTAGTATAGGAGTGTCAAAAGCAGATGCCCCCTTCTGAGCAAGAATATGTAGAATTTTCATAGTGCTTTATGTATATATGTTGGAGGAGTAGACTCTTTTTCCAATTGCATATATAAGCATATGAGAAAGCACTTGATGTTGTTGGGCTACATCTTGTGTACAGGTCTGATGGTGAAGATTTTCTTTCCCCTCCAAAGCAGCAGCTTACATGTGCCGTCCAGGTGACTTGATAGGGCTAAATGGAAGTACATATTTGAAAGGAGTGTCAGGAGCTCACCACTGAGATAGTACCACTTTTCAAGCCTGTCTGTACCACTTTTCAGTTACTGTCTGGTAACATTTATTACTATTTTCATTATTCAGAATTCTTTTAGTGCTATTGGGTATTACTCTTTTTGTCCAAAACATTATGGTTAGCTGAGCCTTCTTTCTAAACCAAAACTACTGCAGTATCTTTTGAACCAGACCTTACTTTTCACTGTCACACATTTTACTTGTCTCACACTCTTGTCAGTGAGGGGAAAGAGAGAAGAGAAGAGTGTGTAGAGGATCAGAGAAGGAAGGGACCTCAGGAGATCATCTGGTCCAACCTCCTGTTGACAGCAGTGTTATGCAGTGCCCTGTCAAGCAAAGTCTGACTTTACTATCTGTTTTTTCTTTCATGTATTAATGTTAAGACAGTAATGGAGAACTGATGCAGCAAACAAAGCAATGATGTGTGCTAAATCTTGTTTATAAAAGCATGCTGCTTGCTACATTGCATGCAACTACTAGATGGTAATACTTTTACCATTGTTTACTGTGTTTATGCCTGCTTGTTTACGTTCAGCACATGACCGTATGACCCACTTCTCTTTTTTATTCTTTTTCCACTTAAAAATGTAATTTTCTTAAATCTGCCTTAGGTTACCAGTTTGTAAAGTGTCAGGTAATGGGAAAGATGTGTTGGTTTGTAAAAAAGAAAGGGGGAAGAAGAAAAAAAGGCCTTATGGGTGTATATATAGACAAAAATAATGAATGATTTCAGAAACACTGTTACAGGGACCAGTAATGAAAGTGTCAGCTGCATACTGTACCATTATAATACAAATTTGCAATTACCCATTCTGGCAAATCTGCATTGTCTTCTGCCCAAGCTATACAGCCTTAGGCATGATGCAAGGCTGTGAATTAAGAAGTTTTCAGCAGCAAATTGCTACATGGCTTACCATCAGAGTCTCTTAGGTTACCGTTTCAGACAGAGAAGCCAGTATGCTTTGTACAGAAATGGATGGCATGAACTTTTGACTTACATACTGCTTTGAATTTCAAGTCTTCCAGGTTTAAAGATTAAATTATATTGCATCTATGCCACATACTTTTATGTTTTTAATTGTTCACAAAATTACCCCTCTCTTTCAGGAAAACAGAACTTTCCAGAATGATTTGGTAGCTCTAGTTTAGTGGCTCATTGGAAACTTAAGCACAAGGCAGTATTTTTTTCTGGAACATTAAAATCTTTGCTGAGGGTTTTTTTCTTATAGCAAGGAAAAGTGATGTGTATTCCTTCCTTGCTATTTGGTGCTTGCTGTCTAATATAAACTACATTCCCAGAGAAATGGAATACATATTATTCTGTTAAAAGGGAAGGACTCAATTTCTGGAATTAAAACTGGGAGGCACAGCAAAATGTTACAAATCGCATATATTCTGTGAAAGTGTGCATCCTGCCACATGGTTCACTGGAGTATGAGAAATGCAAGCCTGGAAATGGAGACTGCAGTCTCCTAATAGTGTTAATAGCTCAGGGTATGGTTCCTATTCTGAAATCAACCCTGTTAATGCTAGTGCCAGTTCTGGCTCAGAGATCTTCATTGCTCAATGTAAATCTGGCCATAGATCGCTTTTACTGATCATAATCATCTGTACAATGATCATATGTGCTAATCCAAATTAGCCTTTGAATTATCCTGAAATTTGTTAGTGTTAAATTCACCTACAAAAATAGTAACAACTTTCATGTTATGGTGCAACAAATCATATCCATGTGAAGTACTCAGAATAAAGAGCTGATGGTAACTATCTAGAGTGAGGCAGTGACAGCTTGGGGGTGCACACAGGTACAGTTACGTATCCCTGAGAATTGCTTTGTCAACAGATGACTGCTTAGTTAGCCCCCTTGCACCCAGAGCAGCTGCATGGCCCCCATTCCAGCAGCAGCTCATCCCCTTACTACAGTGTAATCAGATTTTCTTCACTGGGATCATGGCCAGAACGGATAGGGGAATATCACTCTTCTTTCAGGGACACTGAAATTCACTGGCTGATTGTGTGTAGTCTTGCAGTGAGGGCCACATGCTTGACTGCAGTAATGGGTGTCAGAGCCAGATGGATAACTGACATCTGTTGTTCTTCCACCTATATTTGTTGTATCAGTCATACAGCTGCGTGCCTTTTACCTTCTTCCTAATCAGCATGTAATTTGCTCACTGAGGAGATCAGATAAGCAGATGTCAGACAACTCTACATTCTTCGTATTTGTGGCTGATGTGCTATACAAATGGGAATCAGTCCCTTTTGCTTTCATGAGAAACCAGTCTGGCATCCCACCTGAACATGGCATGCCATGCTATGTCTGTGAGTTTGGCTGACACCACAGGCTTGTTCTGTTCTACCAAATACGCTCTGAAAATGTTTGTGGGTTTGTGAAAGCTTGACTCCAGATGTGTAAAAAAACCAAACCCCAAAAACAAAACAAAAACAAACACGTATGAGGCTTAATTAATATTCAGCAAATAAAGAACAGACCTGAAAAAATGTTTGCTCTTTCAATGAGGAAGACGTAACCACCACAAGCAAAGGTAAATGCCTTTTAGCATAGTTACATGCTTGAAGTGATGTGAGATCTCGCCAGTGCCCTGGGCCTGTATATGTACTCGGTGTGACTGGTCAGTGGCCAACAAATAAAACAAGCTTGTCACCTTGGTAAGCAAAGCCAGAAGTAGAACTTACCCCGATTTTAAACAGAGCAGCACCAGTGCAAACTGTGCCTTCATTTGCATATGTTGGAGTTTGCAGAGTAATCACTTATTTCTGAAATGCAGCCAGTCCTCAGCAGAGGTGAAACCTAAAATTGTGTCTGCCTAAACTTAGGCTTCCCTTTCTTTCCCCTTTGCTGTTCCATTCCATTAATATAGCCTTAAGCCTTGCATCTTACAGCTTCCACCATCTCAGGCTTGACTGCTTGATTTGCTCTTGCCATTTATAAGAAACTCACAAATCACAAAGTAGATGACTCATTCTAGTTGTCTTTTAACTGCAGAAAGGATCTGCATGAAGGAAGTTATTTTTTCCTGAATGAAAAGATTATCCTATCTGATAGTGTTGCTGCTGTATTGTTGGTTTTGTTTGTGTGTTGGTGGTTTTTTAAAATATGAAATTGCATCACACATTTTTAGAACATACTAGCTTTATAACTCATAGGGCTGTTTTCTCCCTGTGAAATTATCACATTTCTTGGCTGGTAGAGTTAAATCCAGATGAAATTTTAGGCTGTGTTTAGTTCATCAATAAAAAACTTCATTTTCTCCTGATATTTTCCATTCCAGAAAACTCAATAGCAAGTATTACCTGCAGTGTGGATATTTAGAGATAGAATGATTCACTCTTACGCAGTCTGTAGGATTGCCAGATAGCTCAGAGGTTTGGCAGGCAGCTTTTACCTGGCATAATTGGGTTTTAAGCTGTGATACGTCTCTGCTCTTTTTTTGTTTATTCTTGGGTACGTTGGTGAGCTCAGAGATTTGTCTACTGCCTAGGCAAAAAAAAAGTTGAGAGCATTATTAATTGCTAAAAAATACCATCCTCTGCGAAGAGAAAGTAAAAGAATTTAAATTCATGTCAGAGACTGTTCAACAACTGGCATGAGTAGCTTACCGTGAAGACATAGGATAGTGTTCTTTGAAGAATCTCATGCCTGGTACTAAGGTAGTGTAAGAATTGTCTTTTGTAAAGCATGAAAACTGGAATTCCCACGGGGTGCTAGTCTGTTTAGAAAAGAGTAACTTCTGCATGAACTCTGATTCTTATCTTGGGTAAAATAAATACTGTAATCAAGTACAAAATTTAAAGATACCAAACTATTTATAGAAATTGTATAATACAGTAATCTGATTCAAAAAGCATTTCTTGGCCAGGAAGGGTGGTCAAACATTGGAGCAGGCATCCTAGAGAGGTGGTTGATGCCCCAAGCCTTTCAGTGTTTAAGAGGCATTTGGACAATGCCCTTAACATATTTGAACTTTTGGTCAAGCAGTTGGACTACATGATTGTTGTAGGTCCCTTCCAACTGAAAACACTATTCTATTCTGTTCTGTTATATATACTCCAGAAAATCTGAGCAAAATACGTGCTTTTCCAAGGAAGCCATTAGGTGGTATTTTTTTACTGTACTATTACCTAGAATAATTACCAACTAACTAGTTGGTAAAAAATGTATTTTATCAAAAATATCATGAAAGCAAATTGAAATCTCAAGGGAATTTAATGTATTTTTCACATCTGGTGGAGCACACCACTGAAGAGTGGGCCACTGTGAACTGATAGATGTAGATGTTATGGACCACATCTTCTGCTTACAGAAATTGAGCAGCTATGTTAAAATTGGTAAAATGTGGCAATTACTCTGCTTGAAGGTCTGACATTACTTTGTATGACAGAGAAATAAGAGTTTGTCGATAACATATTAAGAACAGGAAATAGATGAAGGCCATTCCAGCACTGTGAGCTGCAGACCTCTTTTACCCATCTCAGCCTGTATCTGAGTCTTCACATGGTCCTGTGGTATGGCATGGTTCTTTGAGCATTCATGACTAGTTATTTCCTATCTTTTAACTTTCTGAAGTCATCTTTTATTCTGTTCTCCCTGATGTGGAATTGGATTTCTTATTTGCAAAAGTAAGCTTTCTCCCTCTTCTCTTTTAAATCTTAATCTCTCAGACTCATCTGGATGTTTGCACCTGATTTCATTCCCTTCTCTGTTTCTTATGTTGCCTCTATCTATATTAAAATATGATAGTAAAAACCTGTGAATGTTTTAGAAACAAGCACTTAAAAGTTAGTAAATAGCACTGTTGAGGCCCTCTGCAAAATTAATGCACTGTATCTGAATAATATGTCATTATATGATCCTACCGTATATTTATTGAGCAGAGGTGTTTTTTCATGGTATCTCAGTAATTAACAATAGTAAATCTTCTCGCACTGCATTAAATAAGTACACAGTATCCATACTGCCTGCATATATGTGCATACTAATATGCTAGTATTTCGATAAAAGATAACAAAACTTTAAAAACAAATCAATGAGTACATTATGGTTTTTATTCATGATAAGAGAAAGTTTTAGAATTTGGATGATTGAAATGTTTCTGAATAGTTTACTGGGTTTCTGATCAACATATAAATTAAGGCAAATTTATATAAATGAATTAGTGTATCATTTATGTGATCACTGTTTTCAAAAGTGATCTTCCTCTGAATCAAGGATCTGTGACCCATTATGTGCAAAATCTATTGAATTGGCTAAGTCTGTTTATTACATTACATGAAGGATTGCAAGTCCTATTCTAAATTTTCAAGTGGTAGCAACTCCTACAAAAAATTAACAGCAGTGTGCTGCATTAATGAAGAGATATGCACAGTGACTGTTGGGTGTTTTTTCGTTTATTTCTCAAGATTTACACTAATTAGAATCGAAGTGTCATTGTTGAATATATAAATTTGTATTTAAATTTATCATTCTTGTAAAGACCTTACTTGTACTTTAACGGCAGGGATTCTATAGTGTAATCTGTGCATAACAATGTATTTTTGCTTTTAAAACTATGTTTGGTAGCAGTGTTCATAAACTTGAATCTTGTATAATATTTGCTTCCTCTCCAGTTACAATTCAGCAGTTCAAGCACAGTGGTACTCCATCAGTACTGTTGCCTGTGCAGACCAGGGTTAGCTTCAAATAATTTCCAGTGTTCATTTGTCTGACCTGTTCTTAGAAAAAATCCACAGCTGGAAAGTCCTTGATGTCTTCAAGCAATCTATTCAACTCCTTCATTACCTTTCAGAAAGTTCTTCCTAAAATCCACCCCATGTCTCCTTATGGCAGTTTAAAGCGCTTCTTGTCTCATCCGTCGATGATGTGGAGAACAGGCTGTCTCCTCCTCCTTCTTGTATACTTCAGGAGTGTTTCTTTTCTTAAAACGCTCATGCTTGTGGCAGTCTTTTCCTTCAGCCGCTGTACCTCCTGGTGCCCAACACTAGATACAGTACTTGCAGTGGAGGCCTCAACTCCGAGTTGAGTAGAAGGCTTATTTCGTATGGCTTGCTGACTGTGCTCCTCCTGATACTTACAATCTGGTTGCCTTTATTTTCAAGAATGTGACCTAGCTGCTTCCTGTTTAGCCTGTGATACATTGTAATTCTTAATGCTTTTCTGTAAGACTCCTGCTTGGCCACTTAGTTCCCATCTTGTTATTTGTACAGTTGATTTTTTCCTGCCTAAATTCAGTACTTTGCATTTGTTCCTACTGTGCTATCTTCCTTTATCTCTCAATCTGTTTGTCAAGATTATTTTACATTTTAACACTGGCTGTATAATAACAGTCTCAGGAATTCGCTATCACCTACAGATCTGTTCCATTGTACAAAGTTTTTTATGAAAACATTGGGCTTAATACAGATGCCTGTTGAATTCTACTTGATAAATGCTGTTATTTTGACAGACAAATTCTGGTAACTTTTGGAGTATTTTTTTTTAGCCGGTTATGTACAAACACTGTCATAAGTTCATCTAGAACCTATTTTTCTCGCTTACTTAAAAGGAGGTCATGTGAAAGTGTATAAAAACTTCTGCTCCTCTATACACAAAGGGGCATTATCCCATCAATGTAGTAGTAAGTTTGACTGTTTTGCCATGATTTATTCTTGATAAATCCATGTTTGCTGTTACTCAGCTTGTTTCTTTTCAAGTTTTCCTTTCTTTTAGCAGCAAGTGCCATTAAAGCACATTGCGTATTCTCTCTGTATAAAGATGAGCACTGATGAAGAGACTGCTCTGTATGACTTTTGCCATTTCATAGAAGCATAGTCTCTGCTTCATATTGTATACTGTTTAATTTAAAATACAGGTTCACCCAGTTCACAGGACAGACCTCTGTTCTGCTGCCTTACCTTTTGTGAGTTGCAGATTAATATAAATGAACAAACTACAATTCATGGATACAATAGCTATTTTCAATTATATAAAATATTGCACAAGAAAGAAAATCTGTGTTACATGTCCATAATGGATACAAAGAGAATAAGCTCTGACTATATGGGGGGGAATTCAGCTAAACATTAGGAAAACCAAATTTCATAAGTAAGATTTTGTTAAATTTTCAGAGATATTAAGGAACTTGTGTCTGTGTCGTTTTTATGTGTGGCAGTCTGTGACAGAGTTATGTTGATTATCTCCCCTTCCATTTCACTGGCCAGCAGAGGCTGTCAAAGATGCACATTGTGAAAAAGTATGCAAAGGGAAATATAAATCTGAATAAATTTCTTATTTGATGTGTTAGAGGGGGATATTCCTTGCTGCCTTATTTCACATAACTTTGTCATGAAACCTTCCCAAATTAAAGAAATCATTTCACATACAAACCCAAGAATTTTCCATGGACTGTTAAATGTGTTAGTCGTAACAGACAGTGTACATATAACTAAAAAGCTGCTGTTGTATGATTCTCTTTAGCTGCTCTAGAAATTACAACTGAATCATGTAGAAATCATTTGTTAAGAAACAAGACCTGAAATAGTGTTCTTTGAGGGATGGTTGGGAGGAGTGTGTGTGTGTGTGTTTAATTCCATTTCACTTGGGGAGCCTACTTAGTAATAAAGGCCTCTTAAAGCAGAATCAAATTACTGATTTGTGACATGAAGGCTGGTTTGCACAATGATGTGCTTAATGGGTTATTTAGTTCCATGTCAACTGGCACTGATCACTCAGTTGAACACTTACTGGTTACTGAATGACTAAATGTGGGTGGATGCATGTTCGGGGCATCAGAAGCCTCTTGATAATTAAAAGCAGGAATGAAAGTAATGGATATGGGATTCACAGGGTGATTTTATTTTCGCTGTCTTAGTGTCTGGGAGGAACATCTGCTAAAACTGAGTTTACATTTCAAAAAATAAATCATAGGTGGGTATATGTGGGCAGGATGACGGTAGTGGTACCTTTGCATTCAGGAGTGGGCTATGCATTAGATTCTATATTTTTACAATTATGCGCAAGTTTTTGATTGACAGGCTTATTCTGTGTACCTCTGTTGAAGATTATATATTTTACTTGCAGGTCAGATAGCAGAGAGGGTTGGTTGAGACTCAAGAGACTTGAGCAGATCTTCAGGTTGTAGATAATAATTTCATCTCCTCCAGTCTGAGAAATGTACTTATTAGAAATCTTCTGCTAAGGGATATATTCATCTATCAAAGAGAATTTTTTTTTTATTTTTTTTTTTTAGTATGATCATTTAGTATAATTCATTTAACAGAAACAGATGGATTTGGCATGTTAGAGAAGAATCTTTGATGCAGGGGCTGCCATTGCTCAGACTTTATTAATCTGATAAACCTAGATTTCTTATGGAATTCTGAATTGTCTGTTTTGTCTCTTGTGACTTGTCCTGTCTGAGCACTGAAATGTTTTTTTAAGACAGTCAAACTTTGAGGTATTCACTGCACCTTTTTTACCTTTAACATATTGATGTTTTCCAAAAGCAGTTTCAGTTTTCTTATCTGCATTTCATAGGACAGTCTGCCTTGAAACAGTTGTTTTGTTTTGGCTTTGGGAGTGAGACTTTGGGATATACTCTCCTTCTCCACAAGAAATGGAGTCTTCCAGGGAGGAAGGGGACTTTCTGCAGGAGGGCAGGCTGTATCGCATGTTTTCAAAGCATAATTTCAAATCTCTTGTTCACCGCACCTCACTACTCCCTATCACAAGGAAGAAGCATTGTGGAAAGTTATCCATTAGGTGAGATTAAAATACAAACTAAACATAAAAGCAAACAAACGCCTACAAACAAACAAACAAAAAACCCCAACAAAAGCAAGCAAGCATGAAAGATGAGGAAGGAAGCAAAGGCTTTTGTTGAAAGTACCTGGAACCTGTGACTGGATCTAGCTACATGGATCTTCACTGTAATGATGCCCTCTGCTTTGGGGGTTTTCCTGCCTTCCATGGGACTCCTCAGTCCCATCCACGGGGTGATAACTAGCTCTGTCTTTGAAACCTCCAATGGATGGAGACTGCACAACCTCTCTGGACAGCCTGCTTCACTGCTGGGCTGTCCACATGGGGAAGAAGATTTTCCTTATGACAAGGGTGAACCTCTCTTGTTCCAACTTACCTTCTCTTGTTCCTATTACCTTTCATCCTCCCACCATGCACTGCTGTGTGGAGTCTAGCTCCATCTTCTTGATGATCTCCTCATAGGTTTTGGTGGGCTGCTGTTAGATGCCCCGAAGCCACCTCCTCTGTAGGCAGAACAAGCTCAGTCCCCTCAGCCTCTCCTTGTAGGACAAGTGTTCCAGCCACCGTCTTGGTGGTCCTCTGCTGACCTCGCTACAGTTAATCAAGTGTCTTATATGTATTGAGTGGGGGCCAAAACTGGATGCAGCATTCTAGATGCTGTCTAACAAGTGTTAAGTAAAGGCAGATAGTCACTTCCCTCAATTTGCCCTCTGTGCTATGGTTCATAGAGTCCAGATGCTGTTGGTGTTCCCATGCTGCCAGGGCACACTGCTGGCTTGTGCCCAGCTTGCTGGGTGCTAAGATCCCCAGGTCCTTTTCAGCTGATCTGTTCCCCAGCCCCAGCTTGTTGTTTGTAGCAAGGGGTTCTCCCTTCCCAGCTGCCAGACGTTGCATTTATCCTTGGTGAATTTTGTAAGATTGCTGTCAGCTCATTCCTACAACATATATATCCTTCTGGATGGCAGCCCTCCCCTTAAGCATATCGACTGGTCCTTCCTTCTGGTGTCATCTGTAAGCTTGCTGAGTGTGCACTCCATCACCTCCTCCAGACCCTTGGTAAAGATACCGTACAGAGCTGGTCTTAGTATAGATAAGTCTTCTGTGGTACTCTTCTTGTTCCCAGCCACCAGGTGGGCCACAACCCATGAACCATGGCCCTCTGAGCCTGATCATCTGACCTGTTTTTATCCATCTAATTCTTCAGCCATCCAAAATCTAATGTCCAAACTTGGTTACAGAAACTGGGAGATGGTATGAAGAGCCTTTCTAAATGATAGCTACTGTTCTTCCCTTACCCAGAAATGTGGGAGAAGGTAGTCAGGTTGATGAGGCATGATTTACCCTTGGGAAATCCATGATGACTGTTGATACTCTCCACTGTGCCCAGAAGTGTGTTCCAGGAGGAGGCAGTTCATTATTTTCCCAGGGACTGGAGAGGCTGGGCAACCTGTACTTTCCCAGTTTGTTCTTCTGACCTTTTTTGAAAATGGGAGCCATTATGAATTTTTGAAGAGTCAAAATGCGAAGCATCTGTTTGGTTGCCTTTGGAGGTAGCCAGTCCCCCAGTAATGATGTTTTAGACCACTTTTAATAAATACAGATGTGGTAGAGAGAACAAGTTCTATTTTTATTTTCAAATACTCAAAAAATGTTTAGAAGTAAAGTCTTCTGTGTAAATCACAACTATAAAATAGGTAGGCCATATACAATTTACCTTATAAAGATTACTGGCAAAAGTGAAAACAACAGCTTAATTGGCTTTTCACTATCTGTCTTCAAACAACTTCAGAAGTATTGCCATTATAAACGAAATGTTTAGTTAGCTTCCCACTAGGTGGAGCAAATGTATGTCAACCCAGCAGAGGAAACAGGCGATATATTTTAGACAAGCAAAACAACAAATCACTTGTATTAAAACCTACTATTCTATTCTTGTTAATTACTAATTTTCTGAGTTTCAAATGGAAGTTTCTAATCCATGTGATGAAGTTTCCAACTTAATAAGCAGAAGCAAAGGATACACTTTTGCATGGAGCTGTGTATCCATTGTCATGGTTTTCATGGAGTGAAGACAGGGACTTTGGTTACAAATAAAGGTGTGTAATTGATCTTATTTTCTGTTGTTGCTATTTGGGATTTAAAATTATTTTTTAAAATGTCATACCTAAAAAGTGCTTCCTTGAAATGAATTATCTGGAAAAAAGTAAACAAGCTTTCAGTTTACCAAGTGAGTCCTTGGGTACCCAATAAAGAACTTGTACTCCTGAAATCTTAGCTTCTTTTCTGATCATGCTCTTTCATTTTATAAAAACTGCTACCTATTCTGTAAACCTGACTTCCTTGTATCTTTTGACCCTTATGGTTACAATACCATTACTGGTTGTGATGTTCATGCAACTTTCAAATTTCCCCCAGCTTTTTAGATTTAAATATGTGTTCAGTGCTTTTACAACAGCATAACTAGGTCAGTATTTTCAGGAGTAAAACTCTTTTCGAATTGTTCTGGGCATTATGCAAGAGTGGCGTACCTACAAAGTACCATCAGTGCTTCAGGAGGTACAACCAAACTTCAAGAAAAAATGAAAACAGGGCTGAAATACATGTTTCCAGCAAAAAAGGTGTAACTTTGGATAGAAAATAGGTGCTAAAACTTTCTGTGCCAACTTACTCAACTGTGAGAACCTCACAGTTTTTACTTTAGAAGGATTTTCAGAAGGCAGTTCTCAAAAATTTCACTTTAAACTTTTCAATTACACCCCTCTGCTCACATCCTATCTCCTGGGGCCATTTTTTGAGAAGACTGTTATCCTAATGTATTCTCAGTGAGAACTGAAAAAACAGGAATTGCCACATGGAGTCAGGCTATTGATCTGTCTAAGCTGTTTCTAATAGTGATTAATCTTATCCTCTTTGTCTTAATCTCCTGGAGTGGAATGTTATAAATTGACTTATTGTTACATGAGCAAACAAAAACTCCTAGCATCCAGAAGTAATAAGGTAACTTTTACCCCATACTATGAGTTTACAGCATTTATTATTTTTAAAACCTCAACTCTTTACCATATAACATAATCTTTTTTTTTTTATTTAATTGAAAATACTTTCAGTGTTGAAGGTTATAATTTATTCTCATCATTGACTAAACTGTTTGATCTTCACCAAAGTTTATGTTCTTGCCACCAATCTGGTTTGAAATTACAGCTTGAACATAAAAAATGTTTTGCACAATTTTCTCTGTTAGTAACAAGAACTGTTTATCACCTGCATTTAAAAATTAACTATCTGTAATGTGTACAGGCTATGGCAGGATAACGATTTTACTGTTACTTGAAGATAAATTCCTTGCCAGCAGTTGGTGACAATACTTCTATCAAAGGCAAGAGTTCTGATTTCTGGCTTAATTAATCAGTTGTTAGCTTTATATTCGTAATAGCCCAAATAAAGTAGTATGCAAAAGATGTCATTTTAAGAGAAGTGCCAAGTATAGATTGAAGAATAGACCTATGATCATTTTTAATGATAAATAAGGGGGATGGTATTTGCTATAGCACTAAGGTGTCAGAATGTTGACAGATTAAGAACATAAGATTTTAATTTGCCCTTTATAATGTGGGGTTTTATTGTTTTCAAAATAACACTCAATATAACTGCTTTTAGCAAAAAACTGAAAAGTGCTTTTACAGAATAGATAGCAGCAATTATGAGATTCTTACTAAATTAGTCAGGAAAAACAAATAATGCTTGCAATTTCTTGTTCTCCCTCTAGCACATCAAAATTCTTTCTCCGGCAGCCTGTCATCTGGCAGAATTAACTATGGGATAACGGTGATATTGTGACTAATACACAAAAATACTGGACACTAGCTAAATATTTGCAGAAGGCCCATTTGTGACATGTTTACCATAGTTCATTACACTGAATGACACGATGCTTGATGTGATGCAATTTCTGAAATACAGGCATTAGTCAAATGTCCAGAGTAGAGTAGATAATCTCTTTAAACCATTCTGTATTCAGTGAAGAATATAATAGACAAATTCAGATCCTCCTAGAGTGCATACAAGCATTTCTGTTGCTGCTGTGGTATTTACATACCACAAATAACTCTGTATTTGAAGTAGTATAATGAAGAGATCACTCATCAATTTAGCTCCTGTTACGGTGCTAGTCTGCACTGCATTTTAGTATTCATTTGGGAAAAAGAATGACTGATTGGGGGTGTTGAAACGAAGATAAGATAAAGCCTAAGAGCATATAAGGACAATTTAAAGGCCAGCATTTAATTGAATGTTAGATAAGTGAAGATAGCTTCCTTCTTTCACATCACAATGCCTCTTTGTCCATTTACATTGTATATCTTAAGATTTTAGACTTCACTCTGCATTCTGTTTTAACAGCTGAGACCCTTTGTTTGCAGGATTGATGGTTTCACGGGTGTATGTGACCTTTAAAAATGAATGATCTAGATAAAGTTGTTTGGATATCACTTTTGAGGAAGGTTTGCATATAAAACTTTGTGTTGGAGAAAATGCTTTAAAACTTAGTCAAACACATTGCTCTACAAAGCTTGGATTAGAAAGCAAATAAGCCAAAGAACATACTTGCATCTAGTTTGGAAAAGCTGGCAGAGATCTAAAGATGGAGGCCAGGCCTTGTTTTTATTAATTATTCTCTTTAAAAGCCTAGTAGAAGAGCAAATGAAAAGGTTTGTGATCAGAGAGTGGTTTTCATTTCATAAATGAAAATGTGAAAGTAATTCATAGCTGGAAATGAACCATGTGCAAAGTAATGACTTGGTATTGTGGCTTGAAGTTGAATACCAGGAAGGCGTAAAATTCATGAATACTAGACTTGGCTATAGTCAGAGACTTCAGCAGCAAAACCAATGAGAATGCAGATTTATTACAAGCATTTAAATGTGGGAAGAAATACATGCTCGCTTGTGAAACATGTCAGGAGTAGTAATGTAATTATAATCTTAAATGTGTAGGGACATATTTGAATGAATTTTCATTGGGGTAAGCAAAGACTTTTCCCAAATGACTGAGATCTCTCTTAGAATCATGACCCAGGAGGCTGGGGCAGACATCCCATCTCATCCTGTCCCATCCCACACCTCCGCTCTTCCAGCCAGCTGTTGCATAACCTTGTTTGTAGGCCGCTCAGCCTTTATCTAATAATTGATTTATAATTGGTCTTCCCACCTTTAGCACCCCTAGGGGAGACTATTCAAGAGTTCTGCTCCTTTGGCTGCTGGAAACCTTTTTCTAATTCTTCCTCTTTAAATTTATTTCCAAACTCTTTTTACCACTGTGACATCCTGTCACTTCCTCTTCAGTCACTTGCAGTTGCTGGGACTCCAGTTTATGTCAGAGGTTGATTATATAGCCCCAAATACTCAACCTTAAACAGTACTTTGAAATTCCTTCCGTTCTTCTTATTCCAGTCCTCAAACTCCTCTGTGCAAAATTTCTATTTATGGATATCACCCTATTTTGTGTTACAAGTCCTGGTAGTCCATACTCTTAATAAAGACCAGTTCAAACATGCAATAACATTTTCTTACTGTAGAACTCCAACTGAGTGTGGAATTCAAACCCAGCAGAGAGTTGCATTATGTTCAGTTTCCCAATATGGAATATCCATGTGTTCACACATGAAATATTCATGTAAGTAGATATGTATGTCTGTTAGGTATTTAATAAATAGTGGATCATGAAAGCAATATGAAAAATCACAAATCTTGCACTGAATTACATGTAGCAGCTACCAAGGAGAGAAAACAATTGAGTGATTATTTCCATTTTCTGTGAGAAGCTGCTAGAAGCTTCCCCCGTGTCCAACAGAGCCAATGCCAGCCAGCTGCAAGACAGACCCGCTGCTGGCCAAGGCCGAGTGCATCAGCAATGGTAGTAGTGCCTCTGGGACAATATATTTAAGAGGGGGAAAAAACTGCTGTGCAACTGCAGCGGGGAGAGAGGAGTGAGAATATGTGAGAGAAACAGGCTTGCATCCGTGGAAGGGACCCAAGTCAAGTCTGTTTTGCCCATGCCAGTAATTGCTGAGCGATCTCCCTGTCCCTATCTTGACCCATGGAGCCTTTCATTAATTTTCTCTCCCATCCCACTGAGGAGGGTAGTGATAGAGTGGCTTTGGTGGTCACCTGGTGTCCGACCAGTGTCAACCCACTGCAATTATGGTGGGTTATTTTTTTCCCCAATTTTGGATGTTTGGTGTCTGAAAATGACTGTAGTTTACGGCTTTGTGATGTAAGGTTTGATAAATCTGCTTGAAACTTTGTCCTTAGTCTTTAATAACTGGATAGGTTTTTTCCTGAATTCTGTAGTTCAAAACCTCGCAGATCTAGACTTTGGAGAAAATGACTTTGGAAGAACCCGAGAGTATACTACTCTGGCTAGGAAAATTGGGCTTGTAGAAGAAACTTACCATCTCAGCCACAAATAAATCTTACTGAACTGAAAAGGGCACATGCATTATTAAAAGAAAAAAAAGATAGTTTTCTGACAAAATTTGGGCCAAGAGGGACTCAAAGATGAGCCCACTTGCACTTAGACTTTGATCCAGTGTTTTGCCTATGACTGGTGAATTGGAGAGTGAATCCCTATGTCAGTGCAGCTGGAAAGAGATCTTTGTTTTACAACTTGTGGTTTTGAAAGTGTCTTACCAGATTAATAGATTGACATTGTCGTCTATGGAAAGCTTGTCTGAGACTGTCATTTAGAGATATCTTACACTAGTGTCGTTTTTATGTCCTCTTTGCTCTCTAAGGTGTCTACAGTCAGGCTGGTAATACTCATGCAGTTTGACTTTACAGAAAAATAGTATCAGTACAATTGTACAAAATTTACTCAATGTCTTCTAAAATAAACTTTTTTGCAAATACGTGTAATTTGTTGTGGGGTGGTGATGGTGTAAAGCTCTTGCTGACATGACCTAAAATTCACTTACAAATAATGTCACTGTCTCAAAATTATTAACCATTCTGCCCTGTCACAGCATCTTATATTCCATGTTTTATAGAAAAAAACCCCAAACTATATTTGAAATGTGTGGTTGTCAGACATTCACAAGTATAAGTTCACCAAGAAAGGAATGATGCCCTGCTACTGTGAATCCAACTTTATGATCATTGGGGGAAAAATTTGTAGGTTAATGTGTAAAAAAAAAAAAAAAAACCAACCCCGAAGAATCACAGTGCATTTCTATAGTAACCAAGTATCGTATAGCTTTAAAAAGAGTGTGATTTCTTTTTTTGGTAAGCCTCTCACTGAATCAAGGTTATTACCTGCCTTAGGGCCCTGGTCAGTGAATCCTGAGAAGCTAAAGTTACTCCGGTTTAATACCTTTTCTGTTATCGGTCCTCTAATAGGACTGTTTGTAAGTGTTTCAATTAAAGTGAGCTTGTGAAAGTTGTTTGGTTTTTTTTATTTCATGGATATCCACGCACAACAAAATCTGATTTTCCTTCCACAATGCTGGTTTTCAAACAACTTTCGCATGGTAACAGCTTTTGGCAACTGTGGAATTCTTATTACCTATAATTCTAGGACTAAAACTGAAAGACTTCATCACACTGTTAGTCTTTGCCTGAAAAGAAAATGTTCCTTTTCTCTGCTTTACCAGTGTAGCGTTATGTTCATCTTTGCCCTCAAAATTGATTGCCTGTCTGTTTTCTTGAGGTCATTTATGTAGCCATGTTCATTATGCTTTTTTTACTAAGTTATTTATGATGAAATTCAGACTTCATGAAGACTTCTTTTTTTTAATAATGTGTTGGTAAGTGGGAAGGAAGAAATAAACGTGAAGACCTGGAGACATGGATCGTATAGAAAATTGCTCTTGTCATAAGTTAAACAGTGTTTTTTGATAGAGTTGTTGTGTATGGTTGAAAAACTTAGTACCCAAAACCTACATTACCAAAACAGATTCTTTAGCTGTGGGTACATTAATGTATGCGGGTGCATTACTGTACATACAATATACACAGTAAAAGTCATAGACTGGCCCAAATCACTCATGTTTTTGAGTGGGGGGAGGGAGAGGGAAGTTTAAAAAAAAAAAAAAAAAAAAGGAGAGGAACAGAGAAGAGGAGAATTCGGAGAGCATGTTAAGAGAGGAGGCTAAAAACAGAATTTACATTTTTACCAAACATACATAACTCTTTGAAGGATAATAGCTTAAGGTTTTTGAAAGGCTTATATGCGGAATAAAGTGTAAATGTATTTACCTAATGCTGTTGGGATTAACTTTCCTTTGTTGAGAAGATGGCTGGATATCAGTAGTTGATATCTAGAAGAACTACTTCCTATCCACCTAAAGGCAAAAACCAGACAGCCCTAAGAAAACATCACATCAGTAGAAAAGGATGGCAAGTTGTCCTAATGCAAGTGTGTATATTCTTGTAATAAACTGGTGTTGCTTGAACAGCAGTTAGGGTGACCAGAAAGAACAGACAGTGGCATATGAAATACCATGTATACAAATAGCAAATTAGGGCCACTTAATTTTTTCCTGTAGTGCAGGAACTTCTGCTGCCTGATAGAATTGGGAAGTGATGTATTCAAAACTGGGGAAGATGTGTTCTTTCCCTTCCAGAGCGCATAGCTGACTTGGAGCATTCTTAGATGTCAGCGTAGCAATAAAAAATAAGCAGGATTCTGAAGCCTCTTACACCCACTGACAAAGTATTAGACCCTTTCGAAGGCCTACTAGATCTGCTGTGTCTAATGTGGAGATGGGAGAGTGGGCATATGAGTATTTTTGGATAGTGAAGTAGTAGAAAGACTTGTAAAAGAAGTAGAAAAATCTTTTGGTTCTAAAAATGTGACATCCATTCTGGTTGTGTAAAGGTTTCTTGCAAGACACCTTTGCTAGCAGCAATAACACAATATTTAAATACAAAATAACTTCCCTAAGTACCAACTTTAATAGTCAGTGCTTTAATTAAAGCATGGCTATTCTGAACTAGGTCAAAGCTCTCTGACACAATTTGGTTTTATTTGGCAATTAGTAACCAGTGCAATGCTAGAACAGGACTGAGTTTCGTTTGTCAGACATTACCTTAGACCAAATTATAGTATATTATATATAGTATAATATAATATACCATATTATATGGTATAAATTGACATTTATACCAAAGTTACTAACCATAAAAGAGAATAACCCATTTCCACATTTTTTTTCTCCAGACTCCTGAGGAGTTAGAAGATGTATCTGACCTTGAAGAAGACCATGATGCACGTAGTCGTACAAGTATTCAAACTGAAGGGAAAACTGACAGGGTATGTATTACACTAGTTTATTTAAAAAGCAGTTTGATGAGGGAAAAAATGCTGTTGTGTTAACTGTTACTGTGAAGCCACTTAAAGTCACGTGGTGAATCATGAAAATCTTGTTCAACTCTAAATAGATTTCTGAAAAGGTATAGAGGGCATAAAACTGATGTGTATGACCTGAAAGAGAAAAAAGACAATGTAATTAAGTTGTAAATACTTGGTGAACATGTAAATTAGAAAAATTCTTACTGAATGAAATTCTAACAGGCTACAGGTGCATAAATGTGGCTTGGTCTAATAGAAGCTAGGTTAATAAGGAATTTTTTATATCTGGGTCTTACTGAAGCCTGCAATGCATATTAAACAAAAATAACCTCTACATAATAGAAAGTTCCCTTGCACGGAAGAGAAAGGGCTATATCTGGAATCTTTGCCACTGCAGTGTGTGATTTACAGACTTTTCCTGCTGTGTTCATGTGTGAACCTATTCTATAGTTTATCGTTTAACTAGTGAATTCATGAGGAAGTATGAAAAACAATACAATATTTGACAATTTCTGTATTTCTGGATGTTGCGAATCAGATTTTCCTGTTGTATCATCATTTAACCTGAGGACTTCACTGCATTACTGGTTTTTTGTTTATTGTTGACATTCAAACATTTTTAAGAGCCTGAAAACATTTTTGAGATAGCAAAAGGTTTCTTAGTACAAAGTTGATGTATTTAGCAAGCTAACATTAATCTTCTTTTTGTTTCCATTTTAAATAATGATTCAGCAAAACTGTACTCCCGTTCACAACTTTCTGAAGTGGAAAGATGCATGGGGTCAGAAATGTCTACTTCATTACTTGTTTGCTCAATACCTAGAGCAATAACTTCTCTCACACTTGATTCTAGTATTATTCCCATAATGGAAATTACAAATGATAGAACTAGCTGGGAAACAGCAAAACTTTTCAATATAAAAAGAATTACGTCAAGAAAACGGCATTTTAATTCACATCTGTTTTTCAGGAAACACTTTTTTTTATTCAACACAAATACTTTCTTTATTAAGACTCTAAACGCTAACGAAAAACACCAGCCAAAATGAGTGCTATTCACTTGTGTTGCATATGTGCATATTAGTTATACATTAATTAACTGTGAGTTGATTCTTAAAACACTGTGACAAATGTGACAACTGTGTGAAAGATCACTTCATACAATCTTGTTACTCAGTAAACATAACTGGCAATTAAAATATACTAGCTGCCCTTTTCAGTTTAAATTACTCTTTGCAACTTCAGCACATTTCCCTACATTACCGGCTAAAATTTCTATTGTAGTTTAAAAGGCAAGGTTTTCCTTCAAAACGTTATGCATGTAAGATGCTATGAATTTGTTTGGAAGAGATACAGATGGTATGCTTGCATATTTTCATACATATCCTGTAATGAATGCATTTGAAGTTTTTCTCTTGCTGGGAAAACGGTAGTAGTAGTTTGTGCTTGTTTACTATCACAATGTAGTAACAAAAGATCCACTAAAGCTTTAAAAGATCACATTTTCACACATGGTCTTCCACTTCTCAGATAAACCAGAGTACTTCATTAAAGGGAATGTTTTTTGGAAAGAAAACCATGAATAACACATACTTCCGGATGACTACGCAAAGCAAGAAGTGCGTGCTGAGAGACTGTTGTTGGTAGGGAGCTGGCCGTCAAGAACCAGACGCATAGGTTGTTACTGTGGAGAGGTGTCTCTGGGATGTGCTTTTCCTTGTGTTACACAATGTGTCATCTGCACTGTCAGTGAATTGGTGGAGAGGTGGAAAGGACCCTTATTTATAGATAAACTATGGTTACTACATCTGAAAAAACAGTATTTTAACAGTATAGGATGTACATTTCTATTTTTTCTTCCATTTCTCCCCAAAATAATACAATTATTGTAAATGTTCCTTTTGGGGGGATCTAGATAGCAGTGATATTGATACTTGAAGATTTATATCTAGAACCTATTCAGCAATTGAAGACTCTGTATAGGGAAGGTAGATTTTAAGGTTTAGACAGGGAGTGTCTTGTTTTGTGTTCTACAGTGAATTTCTGTGCTGTTGTGGAGGCTTTTACATGCAGTGGTAACACCAAGAAGGACTGTGTTCCAGAAGTGGTGTGGCAAGATTGCAGAGTAACCTTTTTTTTTTTCTTTCCCTTCCTTGAGTTCTTTCTCTTGGGCATTTCCACTATAGTAATTCAATTTTATTTATACATATCTGTCTTGATACTAGTTCTGCATAACAGCACTTTTGATTCCTCTTGCTTTGTCAAGAGTGTTGTATTTTCACATCTCTTACTGCTCCAACAGGGAACTAGTGCCTATGAAAGTGCCTTTTTTTCTTTCCCTTTTTATCACAGCATATAAAGCATGTAAAACCAGATGTGATATGCGTGTGCCACTTGTAACAAAGGCTACACCTAACTAGCAAATCTCATTTTCCTTATGTGGGAAAAATTCATATATTATTAATTATAACTTCTTCAGAATCTGTCTCTATATTTAGAGAGTATAGATTAGCAGGACTGAGATTTGACCTCATATTTATGTTCCTGACTCTGCAAGTATATAGGTAAGTTTGGAAAGGTTACTTCTTTGATCTTTCCTTCAGATAATTCCCTGTCTCTGAGTTGAATATGATAGTGCTTATGGCATCGTCCCACACTGCTGGATGCAGGTTACCTTGGGCAATGTGCTGTGAGATCTCTCAGTAATTAAACTGGATAGCAATAATGGTTATTATTTGTAGGGTGTTTTTATATCCCTGAAGATGATCCTTAGGACCAAATCCTTAACTACTATAAAAACAGGTAATGCTTGTGGATCCAAGGAGTAAAGCAATTTTTCTGAGCTGAAAATTAGATCTTCCTCTGGGTTTTGTGTCTCATTTGTGTAGTTACTCTGCAAGTTTATCACACGGTAATTTTGCTTGAGGAAATTTATGCCATCATGATCTGTGTAATTTCACTGAGATAGTTAGTGGCTTTTTATCGTATGATTTTGCGTTGAAGAAAAGGTCAAGTAAAAATTTGCCCAGTTAATTCTCAGACTTAGAAGACAATGTACATTCTGATGATAGGAGAAAATTTATTTCAAGTGTTTGGAGTTATTGAATCAGTGAAGAGAACAGCTTAGCTTAATTTCAAAGTTATTGCTACAGGTTAGGTGTTCATATTGAAGAAGAGGCAAAATGTTGTAGCTCATATATAATCCATTTACAGATGACAAGAGCAGAAATGCTTTCAGGCAGCTGCCCGCCCACATTTTTTTCCTCAGAGTTCTGCAGACTGTTTTGTGAATACATAGACAAGAACGTCTAAGATCTTCTTTTATACAGATTTGTTGTATACTATGTTTGTGCAACAATTCAGGGCTGGCGAAGAGTTGACTCTGTGCGTTATTGTGAATGAGAAGATCCAGGCTGAATTATTTTACTTTTGTATTTGTATTGCATCTTAAATACAGCAATCGTTAATACAGGTCTAAAAATATATTTAGCCTTGTGTGGTGGGTTGACCCTGGCTGGGGGCCAGGTGCCCACCAGAGCCGCTCTATGACTCCCCTCATTCACTAAACAGGGGAGAAAAAGTACAATGAAAAGCTTATGGGTCGAGATAAGGACAGGGAGAGACCACTCACTAATTATCATCACGAGCAAAACAGACTGAACTGAGAGAGGGAATTCATCTAATTTATTACTAGGCAAAACAGAGTAGAGGAATGAGAAATAAAATCAACTCTTAAAACACCTCCCCCCACCCCTCCCATCTTCCCGGGCTCAACTTCACTCCCGGCTTCAACCTCCGCCCCCCTCAGCAGCACAGGGGGACGGGGAATGGGGGTTACGGTCAGTTGATCGCACGTTGTTTCTGCCGCTTCTTCCTCCTCATGGGGAGGACTCCTCTCATCGTTCCCCTGCTCCAGCATGGAGTCCCTCTCATGGGAGACAGTCCTTCACGAACTGCTCCAACGTGAGTCTCCTCCACAGGGTGCAGACCTTCAGGAGCAAACTGCTCCAGCATGGGGTCCCCCACGGGGTCACAAGTCCTGCTAGCAAACCTGCTCTGGCGTGGGCTCCTCTCTCCACGGGGCCACAGGTCCTGCCAGGAGCCTGCTCCAGCATGGGCTTCCCATGGGCCACAGCCTCCTTCAGGTGCCTCCACCTGCTCCGGCGTGGGGTCCTCCACAGGCTGCAGGTGGAATCTCTACACCCCCTCATCCTTCCTCCATGGGCTGCAGGGGGACAGCCTGCTTCACCATGGTCTTCACCACGGGCTGCAGGGGAATCTCTGCTCGGGCGCCTGGAGCACCTCCTCCCCCTCCTTCTGCACTGACCTTGGTGCCTGCAGAGTTTCTAACATCTTTTTACTCTTCTCTCTGGCTGCAAAAGCGCTCTCTAACTGTTTTTCTCTTTCTTAAATATGTTATCACAGAGGCGCTGATTGGCTTGGCCAATGTCTGTCTTGGAGCCGGCTGGCATTGGCTCTGTCAGACACAGGGGAAGCTTCTAGCAGCTTCTCACAGAAGCCACCCCTGTAGCCCACCCCCCCCGCTACCAAAACCTTGCCACGCAAACCCAACACACCTTGAAAAGAGGCCCATATAAATGTGTTACCAAACTCTCTAAGAAGAGAGAATAAATATAAGAGCAAACACCAAGAACACCTATTGATACTTGCATAAAAAAATACTTAGAAGGGAAGTTAATTTGCCAGCAAATGAATCAGCTATTCTTATTCAAGTAACAGATATTTTACATCTAAGTTCCTACATTAATGTAAATGCTGGCATACATTAACAGGAAGCATATGCTATTTTGTTAATAAAAAAGCCAAGTTTAAAATATTTTGTAAGTTTAATTTTTATCAAAGCCACACACAGGCATGAAATCCTGATGATAAAAATTCAAGCATAATGCAAATAACTACTATAATTTTGAGCAGGTTCTATTAATAGTGTTTTTGACACTTAATACATGATAAAAGAGTCCCTGTCAGGATTCATGATCTATCAAAAGCATTTAATATCCATGCTAATTCTTAAGTTACCCCAATTTCAGTAAAGGGAAGAGATGAAGTTAGTGGAGGACTCAAGGTTGTAGCTGTATAATACTATATACTGTTACAAAGTAGGACTGGAAAGAACCCCATGAAGTAGGCCAAGCTAGCCATTTGGCCCAAGGTAGAATAAATAAATTTCTTCCTGACACGTATATGTATAAGAGCAACTGCTGTCTCTATTTAGGCCGTTACTAGAATTGATTGTTTATTGGAAAGTTTTTTCTTTATACCCCATATGTTGCAGTTAAGCATGTTAGTACTAGTCTTATTCGCAATGGACACAGAGGATGTGAGTTTTCCTTTGTGTGTGTATAATTTTTTTTGTACTTGTAGATCCTTGTTCTGTGTCCTGTCTGTTTTCTAAACTCCAGATTAAATAACGCCAATACCCTTCATTTATTCTTTAAGATCATGGTTTCTGTATATCTTTTTGCTCTCTTCTTCTCCTCTGGATGCTCTTCAGCTGGTTAATGGCTTCTTGAATTTTGTGTCCAGAATATTTATATTGCTAAATGCTTTATGCCAGCTGTGGTCTAAACAACAAGCACAATAGTGTAAGGTTTACGCTATTTTCATCTATATGCATACTTTAGAATGAGTTTTGTATGAGGTTTGCTTTTTTGCCAAGAGTACATAATTTTGATGAGCTACTAATCCCCAGCCACAGAACTGCTGATAACCGGTTTTGTCTCAGTTCCATGTGCGTATTGGTGATTTTTCTTAGATGTAAAACCTTGCACTTGTCTCAGCTGAAATACATCCTATTATTTTTTCAGCTCAGTTCTCAAGTTTCTCAACATCGCTTTGAATTGTAAAGCAGGACTCTGACATGTCAAACCAGGCCTCTTATATTGCAAATCTGTGATGTGTACTTTTGGTTCTATCATCTATGCCGTTAGTGAAAATCCTGAGTGATGTCAGAGTCAGGGCAGGTCCCTTCAATATTTCGCCTGATAGATCCCTCCGGTTTGACATAAGTTCTTAATAAGTATTCTGTGAGCAGTTTTCTAACCAGTATCACATCCAGCCAATGGCAATTACATCTAAATCATATTTCCCTAGATTATTTATGAGGATGACATGAGAATCGGCGACAAAACCCTAGTGAAGCCCAGATTTATGACATATTGCTGCTTCATCTGTAGGCCTATTAGCCTGGGAAAAAGAGAAATTACATTAATATGACACAATTGCCTCATCTAAGTCAACCTTTTTAGTGAAGGCTGATGCAAAAATGGCATTAAACAGTTTGTTCTGTTATCTCCTGATGGCTTTACCTCTTTATCCATTTATATCGTAACTAAAAATATACAGGAATTGACATGGCAGCACAAATGAGACACTCTCTGAACTGGTTCAAAGAATGGTGGACTTCAGCTGGCATGCTACAATTCTTAAAATTGGGAGAAGTCAACTGATGATAGCAGGTAGTAAACTTAACAAAAGAAATTCAGCTTCTGCCAAATCTCAGTATCGCACACCTGCACAGTTCATCTCTGGGGAACATGTGTATTCACTTTGCCGTGAATTGCTGAATATCTACCATCCTCTCTTTCACCTCTTTATCCAAACTTGAGCAATAATTCACTCAGCAGAAAAAGCAGGACGTTTTGTAAAAGCTAATGAACACATTTTACTCATTTTTAGAGAATCACTTTTGACTCTGTGCTGTATTCAAGAAATGTACTTCCATAGTGACGTTCAAAACACATCTGTGTAATAGTCTTTACAAGCGCCTATCTTACGCTCCCCTTCCTGATGAAATGGACTCAGCTGATGCAGATGTATTTTATGACAGTGATCTACAAAGTTCGTCCAAGAAAAAAAAATTAAAGGTCGCAATTGGAACTTTTTAAAAAAGTTTGACTGAAATATATTACTGTCCTTTGAGTAATTTGAAGGGATCTTGTTCACTTCCACCAAATGTTCAGCTGATTCTGCAGCCAGGGAGGAAGAACATAAATGAGATGGCTTCTTGTGGCTAAGTCTGTGGTGGGATGAAAAACTTAGCTCTCAACTAATGGGGTGTTTTTGGATCTATGCCATTATCTTATAACTACAGAATGTGAAGAGCATGTTATTTTGTATTCTTGCTTGTAAAAGCTCTGAGAAGTTTTTCATATGCTCCATCCAGAGAGTGGGGTTTGTTTTCTTTGTAACCTACAAAATTGTAGAAAAACAGTTTTCCTCTTTCCTTCTCTATAGCTACATGACACACTGCAACCTACAAAGCAGGAAGTGTTACATCCTTTTCAAAGGGAGGTTCTTCCTGGCTCACCTCTGTCTCACACAAACAATTGCTTGAATGTATTGTGCTTCTTTCTGTTGCTTTTCTTTCCTTCCTTCCTCCCTGTAAGCGGTAAGAATTTTGGTAGTGTGGATCTGGCCAGTCATTCGTTTTAGGGGATCAGGAAAATAAAAAAGCATGTCAGTCTAAGACTTGGAGAGAATAATCATAAGTTTGTATGAAAGTCAATTCCATAGAGTAGCCAGGAACAAAAGCAGGCAAAAGACCAGTTCTTTGGGTTGAGATCTCATTGGCAAATAATACACCAGTGATAGAAGAGTCAATCTTCACCACGAAGTTACTCCCTATGTGTCCTCTACTTTTATCATTATGTGGACAATTTGTTCTTACCTTAAAGTATCAGTATCTGTCATAGCGAATTGACTGAAACTTGGAAGGGGCTGAAATGAAAAGAAATGCCAATCTCACGTGGTAAGTCAAGTTGCAAATGGGACGATGTAAACAACCCCAGTGCTGGACACCCCCAGCTACCAGCGATAAATAGCCTTCTGAAGAGTTAATTCAAAGAAATTAAAGAAAAAAATATATACTGGGTTTTTTTGTAATAGAAGAAAGAAAAATATAAAAAACATAACGTTTCCTCTCACCAAGTTTTAACTCCATTATCTGCTACTGCAATAAAAAACATTTTCTCTTAGAAGTAATGAAAAAATCATTCTCTCCTAGTGGACAATATAAACCTGCACTTATGTAATAACAGTTTAGATCTTCATTTCTCATTTACCATTACGTTGTCTATTTTGATACAAAATCATACCTGCGCTTTAAAGGCTGTGTATACAATTGTTTTATTTTGTTGCTGTACATGCTTTTAAAGCAGTATAAGAGAAATGAAAGAAAAATCAAGGTCAGAATTCTAGTTTCCTTTGCCCCTTTGTTCCAGTGGATAATGTGTCTCATTCCACCTGAAACTCATTATTGGCACGTAGCAGGATATAGTATGTCACAACTCCCTCATTAAAATGTCATCTTTCTTGTGGTTTCCAGATCTAGGCCTGTGTTCTTGAACTCAAAAACAGTATTGAAGCTGGGCGCTAGGAAATACCGTAAAACGACCACCAACCAGCAAATATGTATTAGATTATAAAAAGGGGTATAAAAAGTTCTTTTGACTTTGTAGCCCAGCTCTTATTTTTGTCTGCTTCCTACCTTTCCCAGCAACCTTATCCTACAGCCGTGAGGAAAATGTGTTTTGGTGTTCTTTAGTTGGGTGGGTTTTTTTAACAAAACAGGAAAAGTATTCCTTAAAGTAGTTACACTTTCTAATTTTGTGACTGCAATTATAACTTAGTTATACTTTGGAAGACCTGTCATTTCCAGTAATTCATATAAAAGGGAAAATTAACCTTGCGATGGAGTGATTCGAGCATAAAATCTCTGAAATGGCATAGCTTGAAAAACATACACATTACATATTAAACTGCTTACCTGTTACACTAATTATAAGTAATACAGCCACTGCCTTAACTTTCCATTTTATGGATGGTAGATTATGTTTTATAAACAAGAGTAAGTCACAAAATATTTATTGTTTAATTGCAGCATAATTACAGTGTGTTAATAGTTGCTGTATGTATCTGTGAGTTCCTGGTGGCCTGCAGTGCAAGAGTTGGACCACTTCATAGTTCTTAAATTTATGTTGGTAGAACCTTCTCAGAAGAGAGGGTAAGCATACCTGAAAGTTTTAGGACAATTAAACCTTTTCATTTGTTTCCTACTTGAAAGAATATTGCATTTTGTAACTTGCATATATATCATACTTAAAAACAGTTTGGCTCCTTTATCCCTAAGAAAAAGGAAAATCTATCAGTCATATTTCATAAAGGCTCTTTGGAAGAATTTATTACTCCTTCTCTCACTACGTTAATATTAATGGTTTCATGGACACCACTGTCCCCATTACACTGAGGTAATTTATTTGGCCCAACCCAATGATAGCATACAGATTTTGAAATTCAGAAGTGCTCGGGCTGGAACAGTTGGCTCAGGACACAATGTGTTTAAGCTATATATAATATCCAGTGACCTTTTTTTTTAAAAAAAACAACAACACTGTGACATAGATGTTGTGGATGCGTTTCAGGCCAAGATGACTCAACTGCCAGAGGCTGAAAAGGAGAAGATAGCTGAGCAAGTGGCTGACTTTAAAAAAGTCAAGAGTAAGCTTGATGCAGAGATTGAAATATGGGATGATACCAGCAATGACATCATTGTTTTGGCCAAGAGGATGTGTGTGATTATGATGGAGATGACTGACTTCACAAGGTAATTATGCAAAAAAAGCGGTCTTCAATATTTATAAATGTTGGAAGTCATTGTCATATTGTTACGGCAGGAAATGCTGAGGTTTTAATGTCAGGTGACAGCATCTTCATAAAATTGAGTGGCTAAGCTAATGTAGTTAGATTTACCACACTAGCTAGTAGTACTGAAATGTTTGAAGGGAGGTTTGAAGTTTTGAACTATGCTTGTCCGTAATTTTTCTTTGTCCTCTTTCATTCATTTGGTTGGTTGGGGTTTTTGCACATTTTTTAGCGCTTTATTTCTGTTTTCAATGAAAGGAAAAAAGTAACAAAATAATCCTGATTTTAAGCTGTAGTTCTGTCTGATCTGTTGTTCTTTCTACTTGTACCATACCATGCTGTCAAGCATAAAACATACTGTGCAGAGCATGTCTGGACGTACACATTCAGATGCATGCATATTTTACATCCCATTACTTACTGTAGCTTTCATCAGAACTGTATCATGCTGCTATATGTAGTTTTAAAAAATGAAGTGTCCTATAGCAGATAGTTTTCAAAGCTGGTATTTCTCTCTGATGCCAGTATATGTTCTATGACACCTGTATATGGGAAACAAATCTTCAGTTCAGGAGCTTTTTCTGCCATGCACTGAATAAGCGTTCAGTAAATTTCATCAAATTAATTATACCAAAGAGAGATACTAGTGGGGTTTTTTTCCCCACCTGGTTACTAATAAAATAGCTGCTGATAGGTGAAGCCTTAAAATACAACCAGTCTTGCAAGACACTTCATGTCTCATAAAGTAAGTCCTTTCATTGCAAGGTATGAAGAAAAATCCAAGCCTCTTGGACAAATTCTTCAGATGTGTAAATTATCAGAGGTGCATAGAGCTGAACCAGCTAACAAAGCTGAGGTCTGCTTAGGCCTGTTCTGGGGAAGGCATTTGTTGCATTTTTTCATGCTAGCACTTTCCAAATTCACCTTCATGTGAGAGAGATTTAAAGATCTGTATGTTGAACTCTGCAATCCTTATATTCTTTTGAAGAGTATATGATATGTATTGAGACCTTCGAAAAAGAACATATTGTGCCATAAAGTCAGTATTTACAATTAAAAGTCACCTCCCTCACCAAAACTCTTTAAATCATTAGTTTAGATTAATCAAGATTAACAAGGCTGGTTCATAGTTTTGTGTCTGTGGCTCTCTGTAGAACACAGCATAATCTGCAGTTTTGAGTCGAAGAGCAGCTCTTGTCCAGTGTTGCTGATACCTGAAGAGTCCACAGAGAACTCTGAAGTGACTCTGATAAAAGAACTTACTTGAAGGTAAAATTAAAATCTATTGGGAAGAGAGTGCGGAAGCGTTAATCTTTACGTCAGAATATGGTAGGGAACTACATTGTTGGAAGATGGATTTTTGATTATTCTCTTCCAAATTTTAGGAAATGTATTCATCTTCTTACTTCATAGATGTTTAGACTATAATTAGAGATATGCAAGTATATATATAAACTTTGTATACTTATATATATACTGTATTAGGTGTTTGATGCTTAAGTTGTCGTTTCTTGAGGGTAAGGCTCTCCTACCAAGCTAAAAAAGTCTTTTGTTCAGTTTCTAGGACTGTTAGTAACAGAAACCAGGGTCACCCCATAACACTGTATGTACAATGATGGTCTTGCAAGATACTTGTGTATCTTACATAACTTTACCTCACATCTTTAGAAAGCTGGTTTTGAATATGTCCTTCAGCAATATGTTTTCAAGTTTTGTTTCTTCTTTAATGATGCCATACAAAGTCTTGTATAGTGTAGGTTTGTATCTATCTAAATAATAGGTGAACTCTTGTGTATCTTCTTCTTCTGATTGTTGCTGTATCAAAGGTGTCAGTTAAGTGGTGAGGAACACAGCTGGCTTTCTTGCTTCCTTCTCTCTGAAAATGTGAGGATGGATAGTGCAGAGGCCACAGCAAGTACCAGCTCATGTTAAGGTTTTATCTCTCCAGTCAATTCCAAGTTCTTGGACATGGAAGGAAAAAAAAAAAAGATTCTGACATTTTGTATTTGTTAGATCAGAGGCTACTCAGCAAATAGTAGATTTCCATATTTGAATCACTTGGTACCCAAGCTGATTTCTGTTTTTCTTCAAAGGTAGTACCTTGCATCCATTTTTATTTCATCTCAATGAGTGCTTTCCAAAGCTTTTCAAGGTGATCTTGGTGTCTTAGTGTGTTTGTGATATCCTGAACATTTATACAACAGTAATATATTCAACTAAAAAAGTTAACTTTGGTATCAAAATAACTCATTATTCAAACAGAAGGGAATGACGATGGCATAAAGTATCAATGTGTATGCCTCTGATCATTAACAAAAATACTTTATGACTTCATTGAAGGCCAGTGATAGTCAGTGCTCAGCAGAAGTTAGGACTGGTGTAAAGAGTAACTCTCTGAAGTAGCTTATTGTGGGTTAGCTTCCTTATTTGTTTATAGAGGCAGATGCCTCTGCTTTTTTTTGAGTCTTGGCAGAAGGGACCTGCAGAACCTCGTTTGAAACAATTCTTATCCTACCGAACATTCATGAGCATGTCCTCTGCAGATAGACGCTAGGCCAGGCTACTGTAATTTTATGTAACACATATTTTTCCAGCTTTCTTTAAACTTTGTATGTGCTACATGGCATAAGCTTACTGAAACTTAGATGAAGAACCTTGTTGCAGTGAACCATCCTATAAATCGTTGTCATAGAAAACTTATACTTGACAGATGGAAAAGTAATTGAGCAAGAGCAGAAATCTATTGTTGAAAGTTTGTAGCAGCTAGCAGCAGCTGCTAATCGGCAGCACGAACATAAAAATCAGGCCTGATTATGCAAAACTGGTTATATTGATTGCTGGAATCTGTTAAAAATTCTGTAAAAATACCATCATACTGGCAGTAGTAAGCTTTGGCCATGACAGGCAGAGGTGGAGGCAGTGGATAACAGGCATTTGCTCTGCTGAAAGTGTGGCACCCTGTTCCTGTTTGGACTCCACCAGACTTGTTGCTTGTTGAGGGATAACATATGAAGTTCCTGCCAATTTTATTCTATCTGTTTGCTAAAAGTTCTTGCTGCTAGAAATGAGAGAGTTTGGTAGAGGTTTCTTTACTGAATTTTACTTTGCTGACAATGAAGTGGATTGTAGTTTTAGTTTCTTTGGGGGGGGGGGGGGAGCTACAGTGAATAAGGCAAAAAGAATGACATTGCCATGGCTTCAACAGCATTCAGCGAAGCTGAGAAACAAATGAGGTATCAGTGGGTCTGCTGATGTTTTCTGTCTTCAGCGTGTAGCTGCAGCCCCATTCCTGCCTTTCTCATGAAATACCATGTTGGCTTGGCTCTGCTAGCTTCTCCAGTGGTTGACCAGAAACCTGTACTTCTCTCTCTGGCCTTATGCAGAAATGAGCAATGCCTGGGAGACAGTTCCCTTGTGCCTGTCACTTGGCATCCTCTGAATATGCAGGAGAGGTGCTTTGTCAGTTCTCTGTTCAAAGGGGCTAGGCATTCTCAGAGCACCTGAGTGGGTCAGGATCTATGCAAAGTGCCTATCTGCATCTCCTTTGAACGCCTGCTGTGCAGAGCTGTACAGAATAGGGTTTGCTGGGTTTTCTGATACCTTAGGGATTCACTTAAGATAGCAGGACACCTTTCGCTACAGGGAGTTTAAACTTTTCTTTTCACCTTCCAGGGTATCAGGCTATAAATTAACGGGAATTGTGGGAGATACTTTAACACCATTCCATGTATATTTCCCTATATAGAAGAGGAGTTTGCTTGGCTAGTGTTTAGGGATTCCAGTTCCTGTTCCAAAAGCTGCATATATATTTGTCTATTAAATATTAAATCCTCATTGGATAGTTTGGGGGCAGGAAGATGAATGTTAAGTTCCTCCTTTCCACCAAGCCATAATTTCTATAGTCCTCACACACAGTGTACCCTGTAGCCTAGCAATTATGACATTTCATAGTGGCAGGTGGCAATAGACATGGATTTATATTCCTATGCACTGTAGTCAGGCGTGGCCCAAACTCTACTACCGTGGTGAGTGTTGATTGGTTATGATACGGAGAAGGGAAAGCACGATTTCAGTTCTGGGTTCAGCTTTTGAAATGCTTCTGTTTCCCGAGTGAGGATGAGATATAAGGATTCCTCTGTCCATAGTTTTTCCTAATAGCCATCTTAGATGACTTCATGATGAGCATTTTGTTTCGTGTAGATCCCATTTTGAATTACTTAACTCTCATTTACAGGGTGTCCCACTGTGTAACAGTGCAGTGTGTGTTATGTGATGATTGCTGAAGATGTGTTTAAGTAACTGCTGTGATGTTCACTTAGTTGCACCTAAGTTCCTTTGTAGTCTTAGGTATCTGATCTATGAAATGCCATAGCTGTACAAAGACCATTACTGACTTGAAAACTCAGTCCAAAACTTAAGCCTACTGGTTTCAAAAATAGTAGTTTGTTCTGGTTTTGAGTTTCCACTTTTCCAGCAGTGACAAATCTGTCCTGCTGTGTGGGAATATACTATTTTAAAGGAATAGCTTTGCATCTTGGCAATGAATGAGTTTTCTTCCTTTAAATTGAGCTTTTAAGTGAACATTAATTCCTGGAAAGAATCTATGTAAACATAGAACAGTGCATTTATTTAACTTGCTACTTAGACTTCAGTATATGTGACATTGTTTCATTGTATTGATGAGTGGTATCTAAATGAAAGATTAGAACAGAACTGGCATTTGAACAGGCAGACTTTTAGGGGAGTAGGAGGAGGCTGGTTTGGATTCAGGACATAGGATCTATCTGGGAAGCAGATACTGTACACTGTATTTTAGTTTTAAATCTTAGCCTGTGAACCAGTCGGTTCACCCCAAACAAAAGAGAACTTAGAAAGATTTGACATTAAACAGAGTTTCATGGAACAAGGAACTCTGAAGCACTTACAAACAACTGCATTAGCGTATTACCAGCATATGACTCAAAGTTGTCTTAAGAAAGGGTGGTTACATTTTTTAAGCAATTAATTCAGAGCTCTCCTCTGACTTTTAGAGTTAGCATTTTTCAAAGCTGTATTTTACAGAAACTGAACAAGTAGCTAATGAACAGACTTGGATACATTACTGATTCAGTGTCCCAAATGTACTCATTTTTATTCTCAAGAAGAAAATACTTTTTTTTTTTTTTTCCTTTCCCTCTAAGCTTGCTAGCCATTGTCAAATTATATTATTGGTAAGAAACCTTCCAGGGCTTTTGAAGTAACTGCTTATTTATATGTTTATCTGAAATAAATATAGGCATGAATTGTGTTTTTAAACACATGAAAAAGTGTGGACAAAATACCCCAAAGACAGCATTGGGTGAGGGAGTTACATGTGTGTATATATGTATTATTCTTACGGAGCAATGCTGCTATGCAATAATCTGTATTCTCTGCCACTGTTTTGGAATGTACAACAGGCAGAATCACCTGTAAAAGGAATGGAAGGGTGAAAGAACAGGGATTTTGGTATGTATAAACATATATGTGTGCTTGTATAATTTCAATTTTTTCCTTGTGTCCTGTCACTTTTTCCCACGATTCCTGGTACAAAAGCATGAATATTCATTGATTTAAAATGTCTCAGTTTAAAAAGAAGTTAGAGCTTTTAATTTTTTGCGAAAAATGTGGTTAATCACATGGGACAATCACATGTCAATCTTCTGTCCTTTTGCTGTGTCTTCTGTAGAGTTAAATAGCAAGAAATTGCCTCATCTGCTATTATAGTCTAAATAATATTTTGGTGAAGATAGTCTTAATTTCTCTGCTGATTGACTAAGAATGTACAAGAAAAATCCTGGGATTGTACTTTTTCCTAAGCTGTATGTGTAAATGGAACAGGGTATTTTATTTTTTTCTGTTGCCACAGAAGATTTATAACTGAGCATATTTACCAGTGAACAGACACAAATTGCCTTTTGCTCATATAAAGGAACGTCTGTCTATTTCAAGCTATGCTTAGGGTCAGAACATTGCAATTGTTAATTCATATTGAGAAAGTAGCAAGAAAGTCAGTAGTTTAAGCAGGAAGGAAGGTCTGTCAAGAAGTTGTTGAGAATAGGCTTAGCAGTCAGCATTACTGTTGGAGTCTTGCCAAGGAAATTTCCTTCATAGTAACAGAGAACTGCAGGATATCTTTACTGCAAGTTTTTCACAGCACTTTGCTTATAGGAAAGATACTACGAGGTCCTCAGATGAGATTCGGACATACATGGGAGAGTTTGCTGCCCTGAGGTGATTTTAAAGATATGCTAAGGAGAGACCAGCTCCGGTAATTGACTTCTGCTAGACTCTTTCACAGCAGGTCTCAATGGCATGCAGTCTGTGGATTCAGAATTCATAGGGCCTGGCTGAAGTGTCTATGACAATTCCTTTCAGTTTTCTGTGGTATAAACAGTAAATCATAATCACTGGGCTTTTACCCCTACCCATTTTGTAGGTTTGTTAGGATTCCAAGTGGGGCCATACAAACACTTTATTGTAAAAAAAAAAAAAAAACAAACAAAAACTACGTGCAGCTCTTAGCAAACTGTTCAGAAAGTGTCTCATATTTGCTCTTGATACTTGACATTTGTTTCTTAAATGGCATAAATATCAGAGTTAATATTAGAAAAATAGCAAAACAAATTAATAAGACTTGGAAAAAGAAATGTGGCAAAGTCATCCCTCAAAAGTTGTCCCCCTTAGTCTTACAGTAAGCCTAAATATAAGTCTGCTTATACCTCTAGTACTTCCAAGGACTGCAGCTTAGCCTAAAATTTTCTCTCTAGTACTCTTGGTTAAGACCAAGTGCAGCTGCCCCATCTAGCAGGTCTCCTCACCTGATAACAGCCACAGTCTTCAGCCTTAATTCATCTGCTCTCCCTGGTCTTCTAATCTTTGCTTGGGAAAGCAAGAGGGGGGAGATCTAAAAAGATGGGAAGTCAAGATGTCAGTTCTGTAGTTAAAGGGATTTGAAGAGACCATGAGGCAAAAAGATGATAATGGAAGAGGAAAAGAGAGGGATTCTATTCCTATTCACATTTATTCATGAAGCTCCTTATTATAACTCACTATTTACCTTTCTTGGTGTCCCTTTCCACTGCAGAGTTATCCATGATCCTGCTAATTTCCCTTCAGCAGCCAGATGCTTCTGAAATACTGTGGAGCGTTTCCCCAGCACCCTACAATCCACAGACTTCCTTGTCTTTTTTCTGCTGCCCCCGCCCCCCTTTTCTATCTGTTCCATCCAGCTCCTCTCACACATCTGTAAATCACTTGCATGTCCCAGCTCTCCTACTTAGTCTTCTCCCTGGTCACCAACCCAGTCTGTCACTGCCACAAAAAATAATGGTACCTTTATTACTAAAAACCCTGAACTGACTACGTACTATTACATCTACAGTTCAACTTCAGATACATATAAAAATTTCCCATTTCCCTCCCCTCATTGCTCATATCAGAGAATTCATAGGTCAGCATTATTTCATTAAGCAGTCAGAGTCCATAGCTACTTAATGTTTGCATCATAAGATCCCAGAAGAACATGCATCATAAGATGCGTATGAGAGCAAATAACTTTAAAATTATGTATTCCATCAAAAAATCACCCAAAAATTGAAGTTTATAAAAGTTTTGTCAACAGTGATGTTGTCCAGCCTAGTCATCAGAAAGGGCAGAGTTATTTTGGACAAAATCACTTTGGGCAAAGTATGTTAGGGTTTTGTCTTAAGAGCAACATTTACTAGAGTTGATGATATAAAGATGTTCTTTAAGATAAAGTTTATTTCTAAAGCAAGTACAATTTAGTTGTGTGTGCATATTTGCATGTGTTTTATCATGCATGCTTTTATGAGCAGAACCACCAGGATTTGCTTGCTACAACGTAGTAGATGACGCAGATAAATGTTAGTGTTAAAATGAGCAGCGGAATTGCATTAGAGTAGTGTAAATGTTATTTTAAGATTTTGTAGTACTTGCAGGATACTGACTGTCCTGCCAGAACTACATGTAGTAGCCTCAGGCAGTTGTTACCCTCAAGTAGAAACATGGTCTCTCAAATTTGTGATGACTTGTTGAGATGTGTCAAGTTAAATTGTATCGTGTAACAAAATCAGCTGATATTGCTTACTCTTCCCGAATGTCACAGAGCTTCTAAAATGTATAGAGATTCAACTTTCACAAATAAGTGAGAATTTAAGGCAAAATCCAGTATCTGTTGTTCTGTCCATCTCAGGAGATAGTGACATCTGAATTGCATGCATGGTACTACTATATCTTTATTAATGATATTTACATAAAATGTGATTGTTCCTATGATACTCATGTGCATGCTCTTTTTCCACTTTTATAGTAAAAAGAGTTTCAGGTGATTCCTAAAGACATACATCAGCAAATATTTCATCAGAAATGGCAATCACTCAATATAATGGTGGCCTCAATATAATTCTAAAAGGCAAGTGCAAAATAGTCATCCTCTGATGGTAAAATTTCTAAAAAATATTTACAAAAAGACATCCAAACATACTAGTTATATATGGTTGTATAAAATAATCACCTTGTGGAATGAAGTCTTAAAACCAAAAGAGAAATGTTTCAAGCAAAAAAAAAAAATTAAAAATTAAACAGTTTCTTTATTAGAGTATTAAAGTATTTAGATATCCAATTTGCCAAGTTGAGTGGATTTTTTCCTGTATTATGCATAATTAATGTCAGTAGTATTATTAAACAAACATGGTAAACCATGAATGTATGGTCTGTTTTAGATACTTTTGTTAGGAATTACAGTCAGAATTTACTTTTAGACCGTGACAGAAACAGGTTCTAAAGGGATAAACAGTATGCAGCTAAAGAGGGGGTTAGGTGAGAAGAGTAACAAATACAATGTTAAGGTGCTTGCTGTTTTGCAGGTTAACAAAGCATGTTAAATACTTTAAGCCAACACAGTGAATAGCTAATGACCAAAATAATGAGCATAACAATGCTTTCTTTCCTATGCAACATTACTGAGATAAAAAATACAGCTAAACCATGTGTAACTACCTTCAGTAAACAATTTCTTGCTATTGCTCACAACTGAACTAGAGGTACTAAAGGGAATGGATAACTTAAAGCTCCATGTCAGCAAAGTAGGAAGAGAGTAGGTACACATGCATGTCTATATGCATTGGCTTTGTTTTGAATCTGCATTTTTGCAGCTACATGTTTCTTTTACATCATCTCTGTTGTTCCTTTAATGACACCCTTTTTACACACTTCTATTCTCACCTCTGCTGCATCAAATGAAGCACCTGCCTTCACTGTCAAAACCCTTAAGCACACCTCTCTCACTCAGTACTGCTGCTGCCTCCAGTTGCTCATAACATTCATAATACCACCCTATTCCTTTAACACCTATGAGGTTTCTCTTTTAAACAGCTCCTTTCAGTGCTGTACTGTGGAAACTCATTCACCTTTACATCACAGAAACACTCCAGGTTGAGAAATGGACACTGGCAGGCATGTTTGTTTGCTGGGGTGAGTTGCTATCCAGCAGTCCTGTCTCATCTCGTTGCTTATCAGTTTGTTCCTACCAACTCATAGAAGAAATGAGGTTAGAGGGGACCTTTGGAGGTCATCTAGTCCAGCCTCTTCAAAGCAGACTAATTTCTACTATACATTGACTTGCTCAGGGGCTTATCCAGTAAAGCTCTGAAAATTCTTAAGATTGGAGATTCCAGCATGTCCAGCCTCTCTGGGTGTCCTGTGAGTGTTTCACCACCCACAGTAAAGAACTTTTCCATCTTCAGCTAAAAGGAACTTTTTAGCTGCAGCTTGTGTCCCGTGCACCTTTTTTTTTTTTTTTCCCACTGTGCATCTGAGGAGAAAGTCAGTGTCCTCTGTATTCTCCCCTTCAGGTAGTAGAAGAATGCAGATTAGACCCTTCCTTTATCTTCTTTTCTTGATGCTGAAGCTTTGTTCTGTCAGCCTCCACTCCATACATCATATGCTCCAGCCCCAAATCTCTGGACTCTCTTCAGTTTGTCAGTGTCTCCGTAGCACTGAGCGCCCAGTAATAGACAGAACAGTGAAGATGCAGCCTTGCAAGGGCCAAGTACAGGGCCATCGCTTCTCTCATCCTCTTGGCTACGCTTTTAGTAATGCAGCCCATGATGTGGTTTGCCTTCACTATGCAGGGGCACACTGCTAACTCATGTTAGGTCATTTTATGCAAAGTTATTACCTAACCAGTTAGTTCTGCCTCTGCACGGATACGTGAAGTTGTTCCATTCCAGGTACAGGACCATGTGTTTTATTTTGTTGAACTTCACAAGGTTTGTCAGCTCATACTTTCAGCTTGCTGAGGTCCTTCTGAACGGCAGCCCAACCACCACTGGTTGTATCATCTGCAGACTTCTGGGGGTATATTCTGTCCTATCATGCAACTCATTGATGAACGCATTAAACAGCATTGGCCCCACTATCAACCACTGAGGAACACTGCTTATAACTACTCATCAGTTAAACTTTGAGCCACTGACCATTACACTGTGAGACCAACAATCCAGCCAGCTTTTCACCTACTTTGTAGTCCACCTCTCTAACCACATCTTTTCAGTTTATCTGCGAGGATACTGTAGGAGACTCAAAAGCTTTGTTACGGTGATCAACATCCATTGCTGTCCCCACATCCATAGAACTAGCCATTTCATCACAAAAGGCAGTTGGTTTGGCAGACCCACAGTTAGCGCTTTCTAACCATATTCCTGTCCTCAAAGAGCCTTCCATGAGGACTTGCTCCATAATTTTCCCAAGGCCTTAGCCTGTAGGTCTGCAGATCCTCCTTAACTTTTTGAAGGTGAACTTGAAGACTAGCTTGGAGCTGTCTGTTGTTTCTTCTTTTATGTTAGCTTGCAAGTTCTTTGGCAACAGGTGCCTAGCATGTACTCCAGTGGGTCCAGGACAGTGTCAGGATCATGGTAGATACTACAGTGATATCTGATGAGTAGCTTCTGCTTTTTTTGAAAACTTAATCATACATTGTCACTGTTCCTTCCCAGACTCTTAAGTTCATTGTAAAGTTTTAAGTTACAAATGTTACTCAAAACTAAAAGCTTCTAGAATACATCCAGTACTTAAGTTCCCCCCATGAACACTATTAAACTTTCAAATAATTCAGTTAACATAATTTACCTAGTAACTCTTGGCTATTAAACTGCTGCATAGGCAGTTGCTTATATCTTCTCTGAATCCTGATTTTCACTTCAAGCTATTATGCTTCCAGTTCTGGAAAGAAAGAAAAAATGCTGATATGTGAGTTAAGTTATGATTCCAGAGTATACCTTTAATGGAAAGGATTGGTTAGGGGTAAGCTAATTTAACAAAATTTGTGGGAACTGCTCTACTATTGAATCACTATTAGATCTGTGTGAGCTGATGTTTTCTCCCCCGTATGGGGAAAAAGGGAGAGTTCTAAGTCCCTCATGTTGTTCACTGAGAGAGCAGTTATACTGGGAAAACACAAGCTCTTCAGCAGAAGATTAGGACAGAAGGATGTCCTGTTACTATTTTTTCCTTCTCTCGGTGAACTACCTACCTTGTTGATATCTTTGTACACTATAAGTATGTGTAATTATTCCACTGTTTTTCTAATTGCCTCTTTCCTTGGAAAGGTGACCCATTCATAGTTTGGTCTTTTATTTAACAATTGTTTTGTTGTTTGTTTTTTTTTTTAAAAAGACACTTTGTGCAACTTTGATTTCTTTCAATCAAAACAATGGTTTTTTATTATCGAGCTTAACACAGAGTTTTGGTGGAAAAGTGGCAAAAGAGTATTTTAGCTTGACATTTGACCTTCCTAATTTTAATTTTTATATTGCCAGTGCTTGCAAACCATTCCTTCAATTCTTATTTTTCCTGCAAGAAAACCAGGTATTGATACAAGTAGCAGGGCTCAGATATGGAGCCTTTTTCATTTAGACATTGAGTTCTTTTAAAAGAATGTTTTAATTGATTGGAAACAAAGAATGACTTGCCAGCTGGAATAGAAAATAATTCTTAAATTTCATATATAAAGGCAGAAATTCAGACATAGTCTCTCAAAGACAATTCTACTAGTCATCAGGTTAAAATTCTATGTAAAACTCCTTAACTTAAAAATTCTAGTGATGGTTTGCTTTTGTGATATTTTTAGTTGACTTATTGCTGGATGGTACAAAGCCATTTCTGAATTGTTTCTTTCATGCAGTAGAATGCCTTGTAGTCATGGAAGCTGTGAAGATTAATTCTTCTGATTAGAGCAATTAAATGCTTCACATCCTAAAAAAATTTTATAAATTTAACACCAAGAAAATGTGTTCCATTTTAAACAATGGGCCTCTTAATTCTACTGTTTCTGTATAAATCCTTTGTTTGTGCTGACATGTTAGTTATACCTCATGTATAGGTAAACAAATTGTATACATAGGACAAAACAATATACTGATAGGAACACTAAAATATTTTAGACCTCCCTGTCTCAAAATGCATGTAACTAGTATTTCCTTGAAAACAATGGGTCCTCAAGAAACCAGTTAAGTAACTTTTTTTTGCAATTTTGCTATTTACCCTCTACTCATCTGCAATATTTCAAGGAATTCCTTGCATTTTTAGCAATCTTGGAAGTAGTCTAACAGTTATTTCCAGGTACCTAGCACTTTTTGATACCAGTCCTGCAATTCTTACCATAAAAGTTGAGGCAAAAAAATGAAGGGATAGAGATGATTGTTCATTGGGCAAGGAGGTTAACAAGGAACTAGTGTTCATGCCTCATGTACATAGCCAAAGACAACTTAATAACACAGGGATATACTCAAATACAGCAAAATCACAAATAAGGCAGATAAACTGATCTATCTGCCCATCAGTATAAAACCATCCAGGACTAGAAGCAAGTCAACTACAGTCTTGTGCCAGAGAGCACCATCTCTTGCATTTTATCTTTAGGGATTACTATACTCAGAGGACAAAATGAGTTCAGGACTCTGAAGCATTAGCTCCTGCCAGCAGAGACATGAGGAGCATAAGAGGGCTTCAGGCAGTAATTTAACAGCTTCCAGGCCAGTTTTCAGGGTTTTTTTAGGCCCAGCATAAAGCCAGATGCAGTGCCACCTCACAGCAGCTTAGCTTGTGCTCCATAGACATTCATTTAGCAGGGATGGACAGAGGTGATGTCAGCTCCCTAGCAAGGGGAGGCAGAGTACCCCAGAGGTGATAGCTACCTGCTCAGTTGTAGGCTTCTACAGGATCAACCAGCACCACCACTCTGTCTGGGGCTGCTTATTTTCCATCCATGGTCATCTTCCTCCTGGTCCTCGCAGCAGCAGGAGTGAGATCCTGGTTGTGAGGATATAGGCCAGTGTCAGGGAACAGCAAGGGCCAGCTGCTCCCTAAGGGTAATCTCAGTGCAGACACAGCTTGCACTGAGCCCAGCTCCATCCAACAGCATCCAAGTGTAGCAAGGAGCTCTGGGTGCTGGCAACAAGATCCATCAGCTGTCTCAGACAGGGTGAGCAGTGGAGCAGCTGTATGGTCAATCCAGGAGCAAAAGGACAGCAGGCCAAAGCCGAACTCCAGCATCTGCATACAGGAGTCCATCCAGGAGATAAGCTACTGGCAAGGTAGGTGCAAAGTCCATCCAGAGGGTATGGCTAGAAACAGGACTGGCCACAGGTATACCTGTGACTCAGGTCAGGGCTGGGGGTGCAGGCCAGAGCTTAAATGGTGCTCTGGGGCCAGTGGGCAGAGGCTGTGGGAGGAGGCCTCAGGTGAGACTGCTCAGGGCCGTTAAGGCCTGTTGGTGCACTTGGGGCCATGGCAGCTGGAGCAGAGGAGAGCTGTTTCTTCTCTGTCCCTTTTCTTGGTCCATGCTGATGGCTCAGGGCGACCCAGAAGGGGAAGCCAAGAAGACAATGTCCAAAATGGATATGAGATCATGATCAGTGACATACTAGAATTTGCTGTTCTTATGATAATGTTCCGGGAAGGGATAGTTTTTGTAGCATTCCAACTGCACATCATTGAGCCTGCCTTTTGAACTTTAATGGCTTGATGCGAGACTTGTTTTTCTGTTTATTTTGCTCAAGCTGTTGTTGGGTAAGAACGCCCAGCAATGTGTCCTAGAGAAATAAAGAATCATTAAAAAGGCAAAGCACCTCTCCCAGCTTTTTTCCTCTTGAAAATGTAGGCCTATTTTTATGGAATTTATTTGCTTTATTTTGTACGTGCTATATATTTTTTGTTATAACACCATATGTTCAGGTTCCTGCTGAATTAATTAGCAGAAATTAGAAGCTTAAACGTTTGGAGGGTTTCCAAGAAATAAAGACTGGAAACTTTTGCAGTTATCAGCCCCTTCATTGGAAGTGTAGGCACATCAGTGAATTAATTATGACCAGAGATTTGACATAAAATATTAGTTACTTTTTTTCCTGTGAATTTAATGCTGATTGAACTGAAAGTTTTGCTTACTTGGACAAGACATCAGTCACATTCGGAGTGTGATGTACACCTACACTTCTCTTCACTATTTTTTGTCCAAGGGTGAAAAAAAGGGATTTATGGCAGTTACTGCCCTGTTGACTGGGCTGGTGTTTGTGAAATGGAAGACTGGAGTTTAATTGTCAAGGCAGAGTTTGTGAACTTGATAATACAGCTAGTACCCAATATGGGTACATAAAACGAGTAGTCACTGTTAAAAGAGAAGGGAAATAGAAATTGCAGATAGTGAAATAGAAAGGAAACAGATCAGTGGGATGTTATTTCATAAAGCGAAAGGGAGTGCTTTTGATGCTGCATAGGCTTTGCAGTGCTGGTCACTACAATTTGCAGATACTCTTCAGAGGTTTGATCATGATTACCAGGATCAGATGAATTTAGTAAAGGGGTATTGTTTTCTGGGCAGCTGCTGTTATCTTAGTGAGGAGGCAAGTGGGCAGTCTGGAGAAAGGGGAACATGGAAGGCTTGTAGTCAGGGACTTCTCTGCCATCTTCTTCCCTCTTCCTTACCCATAGAAGCAATGCTATCAACTTTGTATTTCAAGGCTTCTCTATCAGAATGTAAAACATGACAAAAATTTGAGAGCATAAGTCACATTTTCCGAAGCAAAGAGATTTTCTAATATTTTTATAAGAATCAATTACTTTAAGCGAATTATATTCTTTTACATTCACATGTACAGTAAGTCATAAGCATTGGAGAAAAATTAGGCTTTGGCCATTTGTGTTCTGGTCGTATCCCATATCGTTTAACACGTAAATGAGGTGAAGGCACAGCACACTCTAAAAATCAGGTTTTATGGGGGTACCCAGCCATTTCCAAATCAGCTAGAGGCTCTCCAAATTGTGTGACTGGCTTTGGTTGTTTGATATATCAGAAGTACATTATAGGGTGGGAAGAGGAAGTATGGTTAGGATTTTCAGTATATGACTTCAGTCTTTCCTAAAGGATTATTTTACTATGATTTTCCCCTCTTCCCTAAACTGGGTTATAGACCAGTTGTTTGACAATACTGTAGCACTCTCTGTAGTCACCTTCCTCTGTGCAGATGAAGCCATGGTTATTTCAGAGCAATAAGGCCTTTATCTTCATAAAATCAAATCACCTGTATTCTTCCCATCCCCCTGTTCACCCTACCATATGTCTGACTCTCTTGTGTCCGAGCAATCAATCCACAGGAAATAATTGCAGTTGAACCTTTGGTTTTTTTATAGCCAAGAGTCAAGCTGGGATGGAGTTGCCATCTAATAAAATGTAATCGTTCCCAGAAGCTGCAGGGCTACAAACAGCCTTACTGTATCTTCTATATGATTAATTTTATTTAGTATCCTTTTAGTTTAGTTTTCTTTTTTGAATATGCATATTTCTGAGAAAAACTATTCACAAATGCTCACCTTGGGAGCATGGTGAACAACAGAACCAGTGCTGAACTGCTGTGTTTTCTGCTAAAAATATGACTGGAGTCTGTTCCAACCTTTTTAATTAAACCAGGACCTTTCAGGGTTCACACAGCCTGCCAATGGTTTTCACGCTTTTATTTCTTCAACACTGTACAGCATTTTTTAACACGTTTTTTATTCAGTACCTTTGGTGGCTGCTGGTTTGGTACCCTTGGGGATTAAAACTGTCTTTCTTCTTAAAATGGCACTAGTAGTGGCATTCAGCTTCTCATAGTATGCGTCAGAGCTGATGTAGTACTACTGTCCATAAAGGTTAGCGAATAGTTTTGCCTCTCCATCTTACTATATTCTTGACACATTTGAGGCATAATACTGTAGGGCAGAAAGAGTTATGCCCATACCAAGCCTCTGGCCCGGATTTCCTGACTGCCCTGACACCAGCTGAGAGCAGATTTCAGTTTTCTTAGTATAGAGGTGGCATTTCCCTTGTCATGGCCTGTGTTCTGGTTTGCTGGAAGGAAGGTCAAACGAGAAATGATGGACAAAGCTTGTGTTTGGATGGACTGGCTTGTAGCACTAGATCTTCTGCAAGCCAGATGGCCACCAGTCACCATTATTGCAGTGAGGCATGTTCACACAAATATGGTAAGACCTGCTCAGAGCACGATGCTGCCTCCCTGCACCAGATCTTGTTTTCATCAGCCAAGTTGAAGTACAAGCAGAGCAGGTGCCCTTCTGTCTGCCACAGACAATGTGGCCAGGGGAATTACTGCTGCCTTGAGGCTGATTTACCTTGGATGATCACAGCCGGTTGACCACTTGGAGGTCAGCATCTGGGGGTACAGACAGTGCGTGACCTTAATGTGAGTAAACATGATAGGGGTATTTGGGAATATCCAGGTCACACAAATGCAGTCTTCACGCAGCATACACCCACCAGCAGTAATACCATGATTTCTTTATTGAAAGATTACATCACAGCTGTTACCTGGCCTGGTAGAAGATGGCACAAGGTAGAAATGTGGAGGGATCTGTATGACAGATTGCAAAAATAAAATTTTCTTTCACAATATTTTCCCATACCTGTCTCAATCCTGAACTGTTAAGGTCATCTGAGAGCTATCCTTTTTGTCAGCAAGTAGTAGATCAAACAATTCCACTAGTTGTGGGTGTTCTGGGATGGCAGAGGGAAAGGGTGACACTGTTCAGTATACCCTGGGTGGGTGAGAATTAATGGAAAGAGTCTCAGAGGTCAGCATGGTATCTTCATTTCAAGGTAAACTTATTGAAAAGCTGGTAAACTTACTGATAAAGATATCTACTGTAGTCATACTTGTTTCACAGACCATTGAGATCATCCCTACAGATGCACCTCTGTTATTCCCCTGAAAGAAGTAGCTGACATTGTTACTGAGGTTGTCTTTAGATTTATGGAAAGGCACGTGCCATCTACATACTGATAAGCAAAATAAATACAACGAAAGCTGTAAAGTAGGAGGGGAGGGGGGTTATAAGCACACTTTGTCCCACATGCCTACCCCCAGGAATGCATGGTATTCTGGAGATAGTGTGCTTCTGATTAGTGGTGTGTCAGAGAAAAAGGAGGTATAGGAATGTAGTTTCTGCTTTTCACCATTCAGGTCAGCTTCCCACTTCCACCTGGATGACTTGATCACTAGTTCTCTTGCTACCCTGAGGTGGGTCTGTCTGTCTTTCCCTTAGGGAAAGAAGGTACACTGTATAAGCTGGGAGTAAAATTAAGAAAATACTTTGGATGTTTACACTAACACCTTTGATTTATATTTAGCCTTAGGCAGCGGTTTACTTTCCCAGTTTTGTTCATTGGTTTAAACATCCTCTTTTTCTTGTTGGCTGAATCATCTATGCAGAGCAGCATATTCTTCAGTGAATAATGGCTGAGTAGCCTCTTCTGTATGTATGGGCCTGTGGTAATTGCTAGATATATTGTAATGCTTTGCTTTTAAATAACTTTTTTTTTTTTTTTTTTTTTTTTGCTAAATAGTTATAAACAGATCATAGTTCCCAGTTAATTTAGCACTTCAGGGTTTTTGTACTGGAATATACATGATTCCATTTCTCTCTCTTGCGTGCATTCATTAATGCTGTCTGCTCTCTGTCTATATTGCTTTTCAAGTGGGCCAGTCACAGGTAGCAGATGAGGATAACATGAATATTCTAAAGTGATTTCCTTAAAGAGTTCTCATTTCTTACATGGGAAGGCATGAGCTGCAGGCACCAGATGCTGGACGTTTGTTACTAGCAGCTGTGAGAGTTTGGTGCTATATTGCACCAAGGGCTTTTGCTGTCATGGTGTGGGTAACACAGGATATGGCAACAAAAAGTTGCTGCCAAAGAAGTTACTGCTGTTGGAAGGGGTATTGCAAGTGTTAATTGAGTATTTCCTCTAATTTTCCTTTTATGCCTAAAATGTGTTGTTTGCATTTCTAAATATTCAGCAGCTTTAAATGTGTAGGCCATATCCAGATTAATCATTGCAGCTTATCTGTGTCAAGAGTGTTCTGTTTCTCACGTGGGGTTTTTGCAGCTTTTCTTTACAGAAGCCATAATTTTGCTTTTGGGACTTGCAGTTCAGTCTAGATTAATAAGAGAGTCAATGAGTTACTTAGAGAATCTTATCTTTCTTTTCTTACACCTTTTTTAACTCACTGTGGGATTTGTTTGGGTTTTTTCCTCAAAGGATACTTTCAGAGTAGTCCACCAAATTCTTTTCCAAGAGCAGTTCTTGTCTGCAATATGGCAGGCTCTGAGGCCCCACCATAATCATAAAGCTCTCTCAGTGGACCTCATGTGATGTCTGGCTGATGTTTAAAGTAAAAAGAGCTAGTTGTTGAGATTGGGAACGCACATCACCTCCTTGCTCTCCTACGTTCCCAAGTGAGAACCACACAGGTAAGGTCTTACCTTGGCTGCTGACAGTAGGCAAGGCAAACAGAACGTGGGTGGATGGAAGAATTAGGAAAAACTGTAGAGGAAAGTCCCCACAAAGATTCTCAATTACAGTGCCATTCTTCTCCTTTATGTCTTTGCTGCAGTGTGGAGCCTATATCTTGTGTTTCCTTTTTAAAGTCAGGCTGTGCAGTGTTTGAGTGAGTGAATATTACTAGTACTTTAACAAAATTTGAATGTGTTGTCTTTCCAACCAAGACAAGCCATGCGAAAAAGCTATACAGCCCCATAATTCTGTTCATGCAGTGAGAGGACTATTATAAATAAATATAAGATAAATGTATAAGTAAGCATGGCTGGTCAATGGGTTGCTTAACTGTGATAAAAGCCGCTTTTCTCAGCGGGGTTATTAATATAGAAAGAGAACTTCTCATCATCTGGGACAGAGCACAAGCCTCAGAATTTTGTCAGGATTTCAGAGAACAAGCAGGTGTCTGTATTGCATTGCCTGCCAAGGCAGTAACTTACTCCAGAAGTTCTCTTTAATTTTAAGTCCTGTAGGCTGAGGAAGCAAGCTGCAGCTATAGTTTTAGGCCTTAGAATAAAGTATGGTTTAACTCTGATGAAAAAAACAAAGTGGCGTTTTTATTCAGGCCTATCATGTTAGGTTTTGGGCATGTTGTATTCAACTGAAATACTCTCAGAGGATAACTTCCCCTTTCAGTTCTAGGAAATTTCAACTACTGTGTTAAGTCTCCTTTACCAGAGAGCCTGGTGCCAAACATCTTTTCCAATGCTTTCTTCTTGACCTAGCAAAGTGACAATGACACTTGCCGATGGCCAGTAACTTGCTCTAGTGAATTGTGTTAATTGTGTTGAGTATCATTTTCTGCAGACACTCTGTGTCCATTAAGAAAAGTTTCTAGCCTTCTTCATTGGTAAGAAAACCTTTGAAGTACATAATTAATACAACTAGGAGTGGCCTGTCTTGCTGAGGTAGTACCAGGCAGTTCAAAACAGTAAGGAATGACTTAGGTAAAACGCAAATTATGCCTCTAGTTTGCAGTCTCTGCAGCCAAGGATTTCAGCAGGTGAGTTCTTGCATCACTGCAGGGAAGGAAGTCCCTTGCTCACCTCCAGCATTCTACAGCAGGAATGATGAATGCTCTCTATTGCCAATCAGTAGCAAATTCCTTACTCTTAACATAGGGGGAAAAAAAGTAACGTGAGCTAAGCAGCTTTGTACAACACTATAAGCAAATATAACTGTTTGCCAGACGGTATACATTCTAGCAAACAGCACCCATGTTAATATTTTTTTCCCAAATCTTTGCTCTTTTGTGGGGGGTGGGGGGGATGGCATCTGTGATGGATTCTAGCCAGTGACCATGTCCTGCTCTCCTCCTACCACTTCTCTCAGACCATGTGGCTGCAAGAGAGCTTTCTTACTGATGTTTGATGAGCAGAACAGAAATTAAGACCTTCCATGTTTTAATTGCTCTTTTCTTAGACTCATATAGTCCGTTTTGATGACTCACAATGTTATTAGAAATCTGTCTATGCATATTACTTCATGTCTGGGCACTTCAGATACGTTATTGTAGGTGAAACTTACCTCCAGCACTTTTTAAATAAGTTTCCTGGCTGTTGAGCAAATCCTGAAAATGTGACCCCTGAAGGCTTGGAAAACACAAAGTAAATACAAAGAACCTTAGATTTATTATTTCAGATCTCATGGTATTTATTCCAGTTCTGTGATATTTTGGAGCCTGACTCATGATATTTGAATGCTTGAGGCTGGCACTACAAAGATTTCATTCACACACACTCTATGTTACACTGCATTTACATTAGTCAAGAGCGATGAGGAGAGCCCACCCCACAGTGAAAAACGTGGGAGATTTGAGAGGATAGGAACATCATGACCCTTTGGTGAGTTGTGAACAGTATAAATGAGAATTTGTTTACTTTTTTCAAAACATGAACAAGGAAATTATTAAATTGATAAAGTACAAAGAAAATACAACACTGTCTTATATAAAACTGTTCTTTTTCATTACACAAAGTGTTTATTCTAAAAATCTGAAATTAGTTTCTTCTTTGCATAGCATTTTAAAGTCCGGTACTTTTTCAGTTAGAGTCAAGTTGTGCAGGCACGAAGAATACATGGGACTGAAATTGCTTCTGCTGGTCATGCCCATTAGGCAATTGTAATATGGAGGAAGTAAAACTAAAAAACCATATTTACTGTTTTTACTCCAAAAACCAAAACACAAACAAACCCAAAACCCCCAACCCTTGAAATGCAACAGGTGGGATGACGCTAGGTGGTGTTTCAGCTCTGAAGAGTTCTATCTGAAGGATTCTCATCATGCCTGGTGTCCAAGGCAAGACTTTCAAGAGCTTCTGTTGCCTTTTAGTCTGATTCTGTGGCAGTGCCACATGAAACAGCAACTTGTCAGTGGGCCAGACAATATCTAGTAGAAAATAAATGGGGCTAAAGTAGTATCAGAAAAATCAAGGGAATTCAAAAATTAAGGCCCAACAAGTCCAGCTTGTTTATCGCTGTGAACTTACTTGTAATAAAGTAAGCTCTATCTGTACACTCATAAGGACTTCAAAATTAAGAGTTGGTATTTAATGACTGGGATATTAGAAAAGAATACTATGATCTTTAATTTAATAAATGATTATTATTTCCACAGTTTGAGGAATCTTAAAACACTCATGTTCAGCTGTAACCAAGTATTTCAATAATTAACTGAATTGTCTAATTGTCTAACTAATTAAATCTCTAACTAAATGCCAGCATTTCAGATAAGTGCATGATCTGTAGTACTCTGGTGGGAAGACGTGAGATTTTCTACTCAGAGATGGTGAAGTTGAACAAGAGAAAAATATTTGAAAATCACTATCCTATTTTGATGTGGGGAAGTGTACTCCTTTCCTGTGGACATAAGAACCAAACTGAGAGGAAAAAACGGGTTGCAGGTGCAAGGCATAAAAGTTTTAGGGTGAGCTAATGCATGAGGAAGTAGTATTTAGGGTCTATGCCTTCCTGAAGATAGCTCACAGGAATACTGTCCAATGGAGTCACCTGTTTCATGGTCACCAGCCTTACCATAGAACATAATCTTCCAAGAGATCTCTCATATCAAAACACATTTCTATTAATTTTAGCTGATTTTCGTACTAGTTATCATGTTAAAGGAAGTGTCTTTAAAGTAAGTCTTTCCTACCACATACATATTATAAACACAACATGTCATAAATACTGCTATGATAGAATTGTATATTGTTGAAACAAAACTGCAAGTTAGTGGTGCTTTTCAGAGGTCATAGAGGTAAAGAAGTAATTCTTTGGAAATATTTTGATAATTGGTTCAACATATAATCAGAAACTTGTGCAGTATATAGAAGACGGATTACTGAGCCATTAGCAATCTAGCAATATGATTAGATATCCATATTAATAAACATCTGTCAAAATGGCATAGCAGATGTGCTAGGTGTATATATAGCATAAAATGTAAATTTTTGATGAGTACTTTCTTATTTTTTACTACAAAATGTTTTAATTACATTATCTATCATGCCATTTGTTTCATTTTGCAACTCTGAAAGTGCTTTTTATTTAAAACTGAGGAGAATTTTCTAATACATTCTAAAATGTGACTCTGCTAATTGAATGAACTAATTTTGAAAGGTGAATTTTATTGTCTTCCATTACTGACCTATAGCTTATCATTACAGGTTTGAGCAGCATTTTGGTTCTGATAATCCTGATTTTGGTACCTCTCTAGGCTCAGTAGTATCTTTAATTCCAATTGCTTTTGAATTTATAATGCATGGCATGCAGAGTGTACGACTTCATGACTGCCTTTTCTAAATGTTAGATGTCACAATCAGGCAAAAATTGCCATTGTTTTCTGAAGATAAAACTTGATAAATACAGTTATAAGATACAGTAGTTTGACTACCAGAAAACTGACTCCCTAACTCCAAAAATTTCTTTCATTCCCATGTTCTGTGTTCTAAACTTCATTCAACTTAAAATCCATTTATCATAATTGAAAAATCTTTGGTCATTGTGAATTTTTTTCTTTGCAAAACACCAGATGAGCACTCTGAAAAACAATTTTGCAGTATTTTTATATACCATTAGTCAAATACATCTTTTTTGAGCACCTATGTTAGCAGGTTACTGATAGTCCAGGTGAGTTTTTGAATCAAACTTTGGTATTAATTTGTATTTTTCTGGGGATTTTTCAGAAGACTGATTCGTTTGTCGTGACATACTGGTGGTTAAAATTATAGTTGTACCACTGAGAGGTCTTGTTCTTTGAAGTAGCTTTAAAAAGTATTAATGATAGCTTGTGGGCAGAAGTGTTGAAAAATATTATTAATAGCACATGTTAACACCAGAAGTAGGATAGCACATGTAAACTCTGCAAATGGCATGGCTGGTGATTAGAAAGATGCTGTTACATGTAGTAAAGGCATTCTGAAAGATTTGTTTTGGAATCAACATTTCAGTGGAATGAGAAACCCTTCATTAAAGAATATTACAGTAGGAAGTGTTGGCAAGAAAGAGGTGAAATGATTGTGCTGTGAATCAGCTTAAAGTATACAAAGAAAGAGGGAAGGTGAAAAAGAGATTTACAGAGGCCAACTGCATAGAATAAAATAATGCTATAAGACAGACCTGATTGTAGCATGAACTCCTTTCTAGCCCTACTGTTAATCAGTTTTGCCAGTTCTTCCAATTTTCTTCTGCATCTAGCAATACGAGTTTCTTTCTCCCTAAAGTATCTGCTTCTGAAGACCTGTGGGTAAATGAACTTCTCAGGGCTCTGCTTCACATGTGAATATATTTTTTGTTCTTCCAGCCATCATCTCTCCTCTCTGTTCTTGCAGAGGTGTCCACAGTGAGTACAGGGTCTCCGGTTGCTACTGCCCAGCAGAGTAGGGATGCTGCAGAGGATGGCCTGGTAAAGAGCAACCACTCATCATAGCTGTCCATGCTAAGGAAGGCCTTGTTTTGAGTTGGACAGAGCCTTAACCTTTATTTAAAGGTAAAATGGTTTGGGCTTTAAAAGATTAAAAGCTTGAAGACTGACCAGTGTGCAACCTTAAGCTTTAGAAATAAAAGAAGCTGAAAATAATCTGAGTGGCATACTTTTTGGCCAGTCTTGTGATTTTTGAAATCTGGGTGAGGTTTTTAATTACTATGATTGAAGATATAGTCAAGGGGAATGAGAACATTTGAGATAAGAAGGGTTCAGAACTAAAACTATATGTCATTGATACATCTTAGCTTAATTGTGTTAAAAGACCTCTCAGCAGCTGTGTTCACACCTGGATGGATTGCACATGTAGGTTCTGGCTTTCTTTTCTATCTTTAGGCAGTCTCTGACATACCCTCAGCAGGAAACATGTATCTTACGGGTCTCATGACCTTCTAAATACAGAAACAACCTAAATTTGTAAAAGTGCTTTGTTATCTCCAGCATCCATTGAGGAGTCATGTTTTCTAAATACCTGAAAGCCCCAAATTGGAATTCTTCGTGAAAATGGCAGTAGACCATAAATGGCAGTGGACCATAATGCCTGTGGTGTATTCAAGGCGTATCTGTTGTGCACCCAGCAATAGATGCAGAGTCAATAAAACACCCAGACAATGAGCAGGTCTAGGGAAGCACTGAAGGTAGTTGACAGGTGAGCTGGTGGCACGTTAATAGTGCCTTGCCTGCTAGAATACAGAGAATTGCATGGAGAACATTCTCCAGCTCTCATTGCTTATCCTCACCCTTGTTTCATAGCTGGAGTTTGTGGCAGAGCGGGACTACCGTGATTTGTCTTCACCAGCTGCATAAAATACCTGTGTTTGATCCATTGGCCATAGATATTTCCAAGGAAGTCAGGTGGTGGATAGTGGAGAAGGATCCTGCATTTCATATATTTATGTACTGTGTGCTGTGTTATTCTGGGAGGTGTAATGAAAGCTAGAAACTTCTTAAGAAAGCAGGTCAGTTTTGTGTGTGTGTGCGAGACAGGTTTCCCAGACTTTCCAGTTTGTTTGGCTGGTATTGAAATCTAGATAGACTACTTATACTTGCAAGGTAGCTCCATGTACAGGCAGTTACTCCAAAAGGTATCCAGTTGTCTTGCCACAAAATATATGTGGTGTTCAGTGATGTGAACTGTGACATATGTGAGAGCAAACTGCAATCATTAATCTACCTTCCTTTCAAATTTCTGCTGTCATCTGATTAGTGGGATTGCGGTCAATTCGATTAGGGAAAGACACAGATCAAAAGTGTAAGCTCAAGAATGACAGATTGGTCATATAGTATATATAAATGCATAATTACAGCTATTTGGGTATATAATACAGCTGGCACTATTACCCCGTATTACCGAATCAGAGGTCTCATTCTGTGACTCTAGTTCATGACAGTCTTTTTGTCTTATATTCATAAAAAAGCTCTTTGAACTCCCAAGTTTGAGGTTTTTAATGTTTATTTTGGGATAATGAATTTACTATCTCCTTTGTTTGCTTTCATGTTTGAAAATCTAAAAATCCATTAGAAGACAGTTCTTTACAGTGTCTACATCTTCTTTTGCTACCATCCCATCTTTTCCCCAGGAGTAAGTAAAGTGTACCATATATTTTACTGTGGGTTTGTGATGATGTAATTAAATGTTTCTCTGTAACTCCACGTCCAGAGGCTAGTTGGCACCTTCAACCTTTAGCTCAGCCCTTCTGAAGTTAAGTGTTTAGTTATGCATCTGTCAGAGTTCCTAATGAGTTTCTTCAAGTAGTTTGTGGTTTTAAATTGCATCGATTTATTCTGTTTTAGCTTATTTTCTCCATCCAGAAATGGTTGAGTTTTAACCTCTACCTTTTGGAATTCACTGAGTTTTACTTGCTGTAACAGGCCTTGCTATACGGCATGTTCCAAAACAGTAAGGAGACAGTCCAGATATATATGTGGCTGGATTCTTTTAAAGAAAAATGTTAATAGAAAACAGATGCAAAAAATGATTTTCAGAACAATTCATTTGCTTTCTCTCATTGCAGAACTGAAAAGATACACTTTGAAGAACAACAGGAATGTTTCGGTTTTTTAAAGATTACAGCATAGCAAGAGGATTTTGTAAGATAGTATTGACTTAGTTAAGTGGCATTGCTATGTTTGCACTGTACTGCTTACATTCATATTTTGTTTCATTAGTAACCCTCTGATGGCTTTTTTCCTGCTTCCAGGCTGTTAAGACTTGCTTTTTCTAGATCATGTTATAACTCCTGTTGAAAATTCAACACATGGTCCACAAGAGTGGGAAGCAGATGGGCCAGTCTGCAGTGGGAGGCCTTAGAGATAATGCTGACTTTCTGACTCGGCCGTAATTCACCTCTATGCTTTGAGAAGGTGCAGATATGGAGCTGCAGTGCTGTTACGTTTGAAACATATTCCACATAGCCAGACACCTCCATGTTTGCTCTTTCAGCTCTCACAGGAGACAACCCTACGTGCCTCTGCAGACAGGCTGTCAGTGCCTACAGAATATCATAGTGTGTCTGGCCTGTTTGTAAAGGACAAGGTTTGACATCTTCTTTTGCATTGTCTACTTCATTGCACAATCCAGGTCAGACTGCAAGGCAGCTGTGCTTTATTAACATGTACGTGTACAATTTTAATGTTATTTGTTCATAACCAAACGGATTCTACTTATGGAAAGGCTTGGATTTTAAAAATTACTGAAACATACGGTCTGTGAGGCTGTTGGATGGTTTCTTATTTTAGAGATGTTAAAGTCTCTGGATAATTTCTGTTCATGACAGGGAAAATAGGAGAAAGGAGATTGATGAGGCAAGTAGCAGAGACTTTTCCTGTAATCAACAAAACAGTAACTGTAGATATGTAACATAGCGATTAAAAATGATAGGCGTCCAAATTAAAGGCCATGACTGGTAAGATCTGCTGCCCTTCTTAGCAACTAAAAAAGTGTCCTTTGAAAAGCTGGATTTGGAAGCAGAAAGAGACAAACATCCGAGAGATAATGAGAGGAAAAAGAGGTGAGAAATAATTGCAGCCTGGTTTAGATCCAGAACTTACTTGCTTGTGATGTTGTGATACTCTCTTACATTGTACCAGCAGTGCTTGTGTATGGGTGTGATAAGCAGATCGGAGGGAGATTTGGGGAGAGATTTCTGGTGGCGCAGGAAGAAGTGGCTATGAAATAGCTAATGGGGAACCAGTTTCTACATCTGTAAATTGTTTCCTCCGTAATTAAACAAAACACAAATCATTGTGTTTCATGGATGGCATCTGCTCAGTAATGACACCATCAAATTTATGCAGGTGTGCTATATTGTACAAACCACTGCTTTTCTTACAATTTGATGTCTATTTTTAATAAACTGCTACCAAACACAGAAGTGTTTCTATGTTTACGTGCACTTAGGGAGCTGAAAATCTAAGAATTGCAAGCTTTTTCCATAATTACATATATGCACACAGATGGACGCCTTTGGATGTTTGGACTTCTCTTGCAGTTATTGTTGAATTGCATCATCAAAGTGTCCAGTTTATACCCAGTTGAGATCTGATTTTTTTTTTTGAGTCCAGTGTAAAATCCACTGATAAAATAATTTAGTAACAGCAGCTAGCTTTGTGAAGCACTAAGTACTTTTCATCTTCAGATTACAATGACAATTTTATATTGTTACTGTTTTACATATATAAAAATATGTATTTATCTAATTATATGGTGTTTTGTTTGGGTTTTTTTTAATATATACGCCTCCTGCAGCTGGTCTCAACCAGCTGAAATTGGACAGAAATTGTACATTTTCATTAATGCATTTCATCAGGGTTACCAAGAGAAGTCCAAACTTTCGGTTGGTGGGTAAAGGGAAGGGGTGTCTGCATGTGTGCAGATGTGTAAATATGGGAAGATCTCAGTTCTTAGATTTTCATCTCTATAAGTGTATGTAGACGTACAGACACTTCTGTGTTTTGTTGTTGCACATGTAAATATTTAATGCATATACATACACGTCAGTGTCAGACATGTACCACTATGTCGCTTTGATGCTTTGCTTCCCACATTCTGTTGTTGTTATGATTAGTTTTGTCAGACTTCTGATCTAAGAACTTGTAGTCAGGGTTTCAGCTACTCGTCCACCTCCCAGGCTACACATACAGCTCCTCTCCTGACATACCTTCTCTTCTGTTCCCGCTTGACTTCTGCCTCATGTTCTCTTCCATACTGTTTTAAGGTGTAGGTCCAAATTTGAAGAATCTTTGACAGGTAATGTAATGTTCAGTAACTATGCAAGTAGTATCAGAATTTTTTCCCTACTAACTATTTCAGGATTTCTCAGTTTCAGAAGTGTCATGACTGGGATGATGGAGCAACACTCTGCTATATAGATCTACATTAGGAAGCAAGAATTCCTCAGTGTTAAGCCATATGCTTTTTAAAATTGGAGACCAGAAATAGCACTTCTAGTGACAGTTATTTTGCAATGCTGTCGTGTTCACCTTTGACCCTACAGCCAAGTTTTCAGTGCCTGGATTTTTCTAACAAAGCTTATGTATCTGGCAAAATAGGATATGTGAGCGTAGAAACAAGAGCGTTTTGCCCTTCTCATGTTTAAGTAGCTGTATTCCTACTTCATTAATCAAAGCAGAGAGAGGAAGAAAACACAGTGGATCATTAAGAACATAATAATAATTTAATAGTATCAAATATTAACACAAATGAAGGGCATTTTGTTTGTTGTTAGACAGTCACATTGTATTTTACAGGGTCAGAAATGGCCTGCTTTGGGAAAAATGTGAAGAGGTCAGGAAGAGGCGCCATCAGGGAAGGCTTTTGCAGACTGGTAGCCAGGGCCCATGCCACTTGAAAGCTGCTAGGGGCGATGGGGGAGGCGGGGCCATGCTGCTCTGCGTTGCAGTGCCTGAGGGGCAGTGGTGACCCGCGAATGATAATCACCGTTACACAGGCACAGCACCGAAGGTGAACTGCGGGAATCTTCATGATGTTACGTGAAATTACCAGAAGACTCAGATTTTCTTCAGAGACCACAAGACATGATCATGGTTTTAGTGAAATTCAGAGAATTTTGGATATTGCTATCAGAATTGAAATTGGTAGACACTAAAGGCCTTTGAAAAAATCTACTTCTGTATTGTCTACAGTGCTGAGAAAAATTTTGATTGCTCTATTTTAGTATTGAGTGGCAAAATACAGGAAGTAAAAGCAACAAAACAAAAAAAAAGACTAGGTTCCTCTTAGAGCAAAGCCTTCTAAATAATAGCTTTATTTATTCTGTAAACCTGGGGAAAGCACAAGGGATTTGGGGGGAAAAGGATGACCTAGACAAGAAAATTACCAACATGAGATCAACAATGAAGTATCTAGATAGTAGAACCTGTCCCAGAACAGAAAATGAAAGAAATCATAGTACTGATATAAACTTGTATTGATGTAAAAAAAAATTGCAGTAAATAGCATTTCTTTCAATTCCCATTTAACTACCACACTCATGTAAAGGATTTAACTACTCCTGTGGATTATTACACTGTCCTTCATGTTCAATATTGGTTTGGCCACAGCTCCATTATCATTTTGTAAAGGTCTGGGAGAAGAGGGAACTAGAGTTGGCCTCCTGCCAGTTTAACTCAAAGGGAAGGTCTGGACTTTTGAACTCTTTATATGTTTAGTATTTTTCCCCACTTCTTTGGTTTCTTCAAAGCTAGCACTGTAGAATTCATTGGGCTAATTATTACAGGTTCATCCAGAAATTCTGCATCACTTCCTACTGTTCCCTGGAACAGGTGGTGGCTGCTGTGACAGAATAGAAGCCTTCAGGATAAGACTTGCATGAAGCAAGATAAGATGTCATTGTTGATAGACCAAGTAACCATATGGGTGTGTAAGTGCCATATAATCCTCTTGTGCCACATAATCCAGTGACTGCAGTTGAAGAGGAATTCCCATGTCGAGATTTTTCACAGAGCCTTACTGCTTATTCCACCATAATAAGTTGAAGCTTTAAGAAGCAAACCCAAACTTAATCCATCCTGTTGGCACTTGGTCTTCTCTTTTCTAAATTAAATCTTATGTCTTCCCAGGAATTCTCCTACAGAGACCTTGTTTCTGTAAAAAAGAGCAGAAGTGTTACTTCTCTGTGTTTACCATTTTCCCATTGCCTTTTCTTTTACAGCATTCCTGATGGATTTGTGATCCACTGAAACTCCAAATTGCTTCTTACTCTCCTGTTGTGTAGGGACTTACTCTTCACTTGTATCTGTGCATTTGATTTTCCTACTTGAGTGCACATACCCTTTCTCAATTGCATCTACTTTTTATTCCATGCTTTTCTCAATTCTTAATTCCAAGTCTGGCCTCCCAGCCTATTTCCTTCCCCTTCTACATCAGTATCAAGTTTAAGTTCGTTAAACATTCTCTCTTTTCCTTCATTGAAGTCATAAATAAAGAACTGAGCAGTGCAAAACCCAAGGCAGATCCCAGCAAAACCAGGTTTCTTCTTCTCATTTTGCATCTTCTTTGCAATTACTTTGTCTAGACCACATATTTTTTTTAGGTAATTTATGAAAATACAACAGGAGACAGTTTCAGAAGTCTGTCTGAAGATGCATGGTATTTACAGCTTCTAATCTTTCCAGTAGCCATAAAAGCTTATTTTACACTGGTCTGACAATATTTATCCTTGAAAAAATGTTGACTATTACTCATCTCTTTGTTACATTCTGCATGCTTCCAGCTTGTTTGTTTGATTATGAATTGATAGGATTTATTGGTTCCCAGCAGACACCGTTTGGAACCAACAGACAAAAATGAGGTTGATTGCTCTGCCAACATTTCTACCAAGAGATTTTGAAGGGCAGCACTCAGAACTCCAACAGGGTCTGTGGCTGACTTCCACACACTCAAAGGTACCAATCCAATAAAACCAGTCTTGGCCAGATCAGCCCATTTAATACTCATTTACACAGTATATTTGTTTCATATATGTCACTCTACTCTTGCTGTAAAAAAACCTCTCCTTTTGGACCGCCTCTCCCTTATTCCTCTTTGAGGGAGATGCAGACCTGATACATTGCCAGGGCAGGAAGGCAAAAAAGAAGAGGGAAGAGAATCTTCTGTTTTAAACTCAATTTCCAGAATTATAGAACAGTTAGTAACATATGTGCTGTGTTCACATTGCCTGCAACTGCACTGACCCATTGTTGGGTCCATACAATCCAGATATTTTTGTAAGTTGTAAATTCCTTTACTCACAAATGGTATTTATAGATAGATAGAAAATAGTATTTAATACAGAGAGTTTACAGTCATTTACCTCATACCTTTTAGTGTTTCTTCACACTGTCTTTTTCTTACCTGGCTACACTTTTATTTATATTACATTTATTTCGTTAATGGAACTGCTTCAGCCATTGCATCTGTAAATGTTGAGTGTGGGTTTGGCCTTTAATCAGTTACACTAGCAGTTTTGCTAGCATTAAGAGTTTTTTTTCTCTCCTCCAAACCTGTAAACTCAGACTTGGATAGAAATTGAGTTGAAACTAGTATCTTTCTTGCTCCTGCATGCACAGCTGTAATAAAATGGTAATGGTCAGCTCCAGGATCCACCCGTACAATCAATAATTCTGTTCTCCCTGACTGACTTTCTTGAGGAACTCTGCTGCTTGTCTAAGTATAACTGATAGAGACATGCAGCCAGGTGTAATAAAAGGGGTTTTTGTTTACAGCCTTGATTCCAAAGAGGCATCATTTTCCACCCTTGAACACCAAGCACTTCACGAATTTCATCTAAAACCGTGCACATTGAGCAGGGAGCAGGAGACAAAACGATCTACAGAAATGTTAAACATGAGGTTACATCCCTCCTTCTGTGCGGTTTAGGCTCCTCTTTTCAGTTGAGATCTGTAAGTAGGTATCATTCCAGTCATCCCTTACAATAAAAAAAAAAAAAAAGGCAAAATGTTGAAAAAAGATTTGTTTAAAAATACTGCTAGGAGAGTAGTGTATTCTAGAGATGGATTGATGAGGTGTTTGCCCAGGAACTGGGAGTTTCTCTTCCTTTCAGCCTGGAGGGTTAAATCCACATTAGCCATGAGCCTTATACCTGTAAATTCTGATTGCGTGCCTGCTTTGTGTTTCTGAAGCAAAGCTACTCCAGGAATTGATTGCAAAACTGCAAAATTAATTCTCCTAGAAAAAAAATGATTCACTCAGTAAGGTAATAGAGCATTTCTAATGAGTGAGGTGTGAATTCTGCTTCCTTATCCCTGCTCCCAGGACTTCACACAATTGCTAGGTTAAACAAAGAAAAAGAAAAACTTAAGAAACAGCTAATGGAGTAGAGACCAGAATGTCTGATGGGAATCCAGATTTCTTATCTATGCCAGTATTAGAAGCATTTTCCAGAGCAGCAGTCAGAAGGTAGAAGAAATTAGAAATGTACTGTGTATTTCGTTGGGGAGGAACTACAGAAGGCACAAGTGGAACCACAGAATGTAGTGACAGCTGAATTAACTAAATCCTGCAGTGTATATAAAATGTAATTAATTTGTTGAGGAATATCTTTCTATCTCTGTGGATAAGATAATAGATGTACCTTATAAAACTAAACAAACTGATAGCAATATAGTTAATGCACTTTCCCCAAGAGTAGACACATACCTTAAGTAACATCGTATCACCTGGATGAGTGCTCTGACCTTCTTCACAAAGTCAAGAGCTGTTCCAGTTCATTCCCATCAGAGAGGAGCCCTTGCCAACAGTCAGCCTCATCCAGGCCAAGCCTGAACCCTAACTGATGATGCAGGCTGGGGCTGCTCAGATGGACATTGGTCTGGGGTCGGCCGGGGTTGCCAGGCTGGATCCATTGCTGAGCTTTGGTTGGAACAGCAAGGACCAAATAGATAGATGTACTGCTGGTCTGTACTGGCTTGGAGTCAGTGCTGCGTTCCGCAGTGTCTCCACAAAAGCAGAATTACATTGGGAGCTGTTGGGATTTGCTGAGCTAGTAATTAGGACTGATAATGCAGTGGTCAGTGGCTGAAGCTCAAGAATTTCAGGTGACAAAGACCACTCAGGTTGTGCTTTGGGGATGGCAGTAGTTGTAAAGCTTAAGTTCACGCCTTGAAATGCTTGCAGTGCTATGAAATGCTTATGTTTGATGGTAGTTCATGGTGTTAGTTAGACGTATGTTAGGTAGGAATTTATTTTTTGAGACTGACCAGTTGGTAGAGCTCCCTATTGTTGTTTCTGATGCAGGGGAAGTACAAAACATTTGCCGAGGTGAGTATAGTGAGTAGGGGTAAGCCACTCAGTTTTGCTCAGAGACAAAAGACACTCTATTCCTGGAAAATGCGCTGGCAAAGGATTTGACATAAGACTACAAGTTTCTGTTAATCTAAGAATGAAGAGAATGTTTTCGGTTGTTACTTTTCAGAGTGAAATTCTAGTGTGAAGGACAAAAGAAGATAATACTGGATACTGATGCCTGCTGATCGTTGTTAGATCTGCACAGATGGGGATGGAGTTACTCTGCAGATACACTGTTTATTGTGGCTTGGAGCAAGAATGATTAGATTGAAAGGCTTAGATCGCTCTTTCACAGTTTTGCAAAACTCTTAGTCATACCAGTTAACATGGTCCAGCTATTTTCTTCTTCTGATTGTACCTTCCAAGAAACATTTCTGTGAAACTTTTTTTCCTCCTACAACTTTGTTGAGATACTCTAAACTGAACTTAGTTGGACATCTCAAATTGTTTATGATCTATTCCTAGTTTCCTCATTGGATAGAGCAGGTGATTAAAGAGATGTAGTAACAATCCATCACTACCTTGGGGGCATATAATTGCTCGTAAATACAGTACTTTCTGTCTCATCTTTGTTTTCACAGCCTTGAATGTTTTTGTGACATACTTAGCTAGTAAGGTTTTATGCTTGGAAATATTGCAGTGTGAGGAAAACGGATGTAGTAGATCTTCATGCAATGAATCAAAATCAGGCACTGAGAGCCAACTATAGACTGTGAACCCAATGAAATCATTGGGAAAAAATTTCAGTAAATGCATAGCCGAGTGTGTGTTGGCTTTGAAAACTACAGGAACTGGAAGCAGGGGAAAAAAGATAAGGCTGACTTAAAAAGTACATGGACACCATAACAAAGAAATCAGTATTTCTCTTATAAAAAGGGAAAAAGGTGGAAAACTCCGTGAAGGAGAAATTTTGTGATGCTGTTGACCAGCAGATGGTACATGGTGGGCAGGTATTTTTTTACCTGTTTTTAAGCATCTGCTATAGGTGCAGAGCTACACATCCTAAGGTTCTGCATGCAGGTCTGTATTATCTAAAGTAATTGGTTATTATGTATATTTACTAATATTTGTAGTAATTCGGTTATTTTTTAACAACTGGACCAGTACCACAGTAGTCTCACAGATGAGGCAGGGATGCTTCAGCACCTGGTGGGTAGAAGCATGGACTACATTTGTAGAATGAAAGGGACGTTGGTACAGAGATATGGAGAGGGAGCTAAGTGAAATATCTGAAAAAAAATTCCAGACAGTGAGATGGCTAGCTCAGGGAAACAGCCTCCCAAGCCAAGTGTTTTTTTCATACTTCAAATTTGTCAGAAAAAATGCAAGTAAACACAAAACTGGTAGGAAGCTGTCTGCTGGCTAGGGAAAACAACCTAGATGATTTAATAGACATTTTGTGTCTGTAACATCTGGATTCAGGGAGTTAATCTGAGCTAGTGGCATTCCAAATCGACTGATCTGGTGCTAAATCAGGAAAACTGGGAATTCACAAAATGCATTTGCAGTCTGTTAGCATGTGTGTCCTACAGCCTCTCTTGCTCATGCTTCCTCCTTTGCCCCACTCCTTACTTGGCAATTTCTATATCAGACGGGTTTAAACCCTTCAGTCTTTCCTAATTGGTCGTGTTTACCCCATGTCTAATCATCCTATCTGCACGGTCTCCAATCATGTCAAAACTTTCTTCATGGAAACCCACCCCGAACTGCAGCTGCAGTCTTAGCAAAACTGAAAAAGCAAAAGGAAAAACCTTGTATTCGGTATCTACCTATTTGTGTGCCTTGGTGTGGCATCTGCTATTTTCATAACAGCACTACCTCATGGACGCTTGTGCAGACTGACCAACTAATAACTCCTGTATCTTTTTTAAAATCTGCTATATAGGCTATATCTCTGTATGCAGTTGATTATTTATGTCCAAATTTAGAGTTTGCAGTTAGCCTCATCGAAATTTCATCCTTTTTTTTTCTGTTTCTTCCATTTGGCTGGTGAGTCAGCAGATTTGGTGTCCTTTCCCAAGTAATCTTGTAAAAGTATTTAGTGGATAGAATCACCAAACATCATAAATTGGGACTAATGGCTCATTATGCCATACCCCAAGGCAATTAAACTTGTACTTTATTTAAATGGGTCTGGATTTTTTGTGAAGGTAAAAAAAGGAGCACAGATACTTCTTGTTGGTTGGGCAGAAATGGAGCCCTCTTTGTATGTCTAACTTAACACGCTGGGTTTTAAATGCTTTAATATAAGCCTGAGGCATTCTTGTATGATATTTCTAAGCATTTATTTCAAGACTTAGCTGTGATTTATAGCACATAAGCATCCTGCCCCACATTTTTTAATGTAGTAGAGAAGAACTTGAACCATCAGTGCAAATTAGGTGGCAAGTGGAGCAGAAGTCTTGTCAGTCCTCACTGGTGAGTGTTCCTCTAATGGCTCTCATGGTGGCTGTATTTGTGGTGGAAAGAAATACTTTCATTTGTTTGAAATATCTTTCTTGGGTACAGTTGCTTCATTCTCATTAGCCAGATCCTCTGAGGGACTTGCACAGGTACAAGAAAGTTGCTACTTTAATTGAATACCTTCACCTTCAAAATACTTGGCCAGATTAACTTCAGATGTTAAAAAACCTGCTGGCTGATAGAAGAATTACCTAAGCAGAAGTTACTTCCACCATTAGCCATCTCTCCTGCTTCTTCAGCTCTGGATTACGTTAACCTTTTCAGTTGTTTGACTGGTAGACTGGGTTGCAACTTTACAGGAGGGTATGGACTGCTTGTAGTTTCTACAGCACCTAAAGGACTTGTTATAAACAACTGACGTAGCTATGGCCTTTGGAACTTGCCAGAACACGAATAACCATGAAAAACTAACCAGTGGACCGAAGTGGTGGGAAGGCTCAGTGTGCGCTCGTAAGAGCTCAGCTGTGCGGCAAAGGCTTAGAAGGGAAAATACCAGGAAGGGCAAGTGAAGGGTGTGGTGAAGTTTGAAGTACTTAGTCTGGATGCATGGGATTGCACTTGCAAATTTATTCCCCACGTACACTATTACTCTTCTATAAACTGGTCAGTTTGCTGGTTTTCCGTACCAAGAAGATACGTTTCTCTAGAAAAATAACATATAGAACACCCGATTCTAGGTATGTGGGCTTCAAAACTTGAGAATAAGGAACTGTAATTTGTAAAGTATGCTTTTCCCCCAAAGAGCAACAAATCGTTGCTTGCTAAGGAATATATTTAATCAGGAAAGGAAGACATTAAACCTTATCTGCCATGTTGTGTTGTCATCACTGTCTGTTTACTGAATGAAATGTTTCTGTAACTACATATGAAAATATTTTTAGGCCAAATGAGTTTTTTACTGGATGGTTTGCTTTCTTTATACATGAAACCATACTGACTTTAAGGGAAAGAGTCTTCTGATTTGAACAAAGAAGTATAGTCATTTTTTTAAACGTTTCTATTTCCTTTGTCCATTGCAGAGATTATAAATTGATCTGAGGCCTTCAGGAATTGTTTACATAATTAAACTATTCTTCTCAAAGGTGTAAAACCCAAAGTTGGCTTGAGCAGGATTGCTCACTCCATACCTGTGTGAAGTGTAATTCAGTGTTGATTTTTAGTTTGGCTGAAGTGTTTATGCAGTGAAGCAGCTTGTCGTGATTTAACTTGGCAGGCAGGTAACACAACCACACACCCCACATCTAACACAAACAGCCATTTGCTCACACACCACACACCCCCCAACACAACCACACATGCATTCACTCACGTAACACACACACACACACACACAGAGCTAACACAACCACACAACCATTTGTTCACATCACACACCCAGGTAACACAACCACGCAGCCATTTGCTTACACAACACACACCACACGCACACTGCACCACACCGCACACACACCCCACACACAGCTCACAACCGTAAAGTCATTTGCTCACACACACGCCCCACACACAGAGCTAACACATCTACACAGCCATTTGCTCACACCCCCCCACATGCATACCACAGAGCTCAGACACACAGCTCACACACACCTGCTCGCACACATAGCCATTCACCCACACAATGCAACCCCCATGCAGAGGCATTCACTCACATATCACACACACACAGCACACAGCTAACACAACCACACTGTCATTTGCTCACACACTACACCAGGCAGATACAGCCATTAGCGTGCACAACACACACCCCACACACAACCATTCGCTCACAGAACACACATAGCTAACACAACCGCACAGCCATTCACTCACACACCACACACAGACACAGCTAACACAACCACACAGCCATTTGCTCACACACACACCATGCACACACAGAGACATTTGCTCACACATCACACCACACACCCCCCAGCCATTTGCTCACACACTGCGCACACACCTCCCCCATACGCAACACACAGACACAGCCATTCACTCACACACCACACACAGAGCCATTTGCTCACACACACCCCCCCACCACACACACAGAGCTAACACAACTACACAGCCATTTGCTCACACGCACACCACACACACCTCCCACACACGCAACACACAGACACAGCCATTCACTTACACACCACACACAAGCACAGCTAACACAATCACACAGCCATTTTTTTCACACGCACACAAACCCACCACACGCACAGCTAAGGCAACTACACAGCCATTTGCTCACATATAACACATACACAGACATTCGCTCACACCCCCCCCACCATTTGCTCACTCATAGGCCACAAAAACTGCTATTAACTCACACAACACACCCCCAGAGCTAACACAACCACACAGCCATTTGCTCACACACAACACATACACAGACGTTCACTCACACAACACACACCGCACACACACCAAGAGCTAACACAAGAACACAGCCATTTGCTTACAAACCACAAACCACAGACAACTTCCACACAGAGCTAACACAACCATACCGCCATTTGCTCACACACACCACACACACCTCCCACATACGCAACACACAGACACAGCCATTCACTCACACACCGCACACAGCTACCACGAGCCCACAGCCATTTGCTTACACAACACACACACGCAAATATTTGCTTACACAACATACACAGCTAACACCACCACATGGCCATTCACTCACACAATACACATACCAAACACACACAACTGCCACACACAGCCTTTCGCTCACAATACGCACACCACACACACCCTGCAAAGGCATTCGCTCACATACCACATGCATCACACACCTCCCACAGAGCTAACACAACCACACCGCCATTTGCTCACGCAAACACCGCACACACCTCCCACACACACACCTCCCCCCCCCCACACCAGACACAGCCATTCACTCACCACGCACACCCCAACACAGCCACAGAGCCTTTCGCGCACGCAGTACACACACGCACTGCCATTCACACACCACATGCAAAGCTATTTGCTCACACACCACCACTACCCCCCCACCCCCACCCCGAGCTAACACAGCCATTTGCTCACACACTACCCACATACCACCCAACCCCCCCCCATCACAGGCAACAGAGACACAGCCATTCACTAGCACAAAACACCACAGACACACGCAGGTAACACAGCCTTTTGCACACAGAACACATACCGCACATACAGCTAACAACCACACACGCACCCCACATGCAGCCATTTGCTGACACAACACATGGACACAGCCATTCACGCACAATACACACAACACACAGCTAACACAACCACACAGTCATTTGCTCATACAGCACGCACACACACACCCCACCCCCCCCAGCCATTCGCTCACACCACACACACACACACACACACACACACACACACCCCCCAGTGGGATGGGGGAAAGAATTGAAAAGGGGGAAAAAAAAAAAAGTAAATCTCATGGATTGAGTTTAATAGGACAGAAAAGGAAGATGGTAACAATAATGCAATTATAACAATAAAAATAAACCAAGTGATGAACAGCACAGTTGCTCACCACCTGAAGCCAATACTTTAGTTCTCAAGCTGCCCTGCCTCCCAGTCCAACCCCCCAGTTATATACTGAGCATGATGTCATATGGTATGGAATATCCCTTTGGCCACTTTGGGTCAGCTGTCCTGGCCATGTCACCTCCCAGCTCCTTGGGCACCTCCTCGCCTTCTCGTTGGCAGGGCAGTAGGAGAAGCTGAAAAGTCCTGGACTGCTTGGCAACAACTAAAAACATCAGTGTGTTACCAACATTATTCTCATCCTAAATCCAAACCACAGCACTATACCTGCTGCTAGGAAGAAAATTAACTCTATCCCTGCCAAAACCAGGACAAAGCTGAAGTACAAGACACTGTGAAGATAATGGTTGTCAATATTACCTACCTTTAAGTATTCACATTTTACTTCTTAGGCTATAGAGATGGTCTCATGTAACTAAAGGGTTTGTGGTTGCTGGGTTTTGGGGTTTTTTTTTTTTGGGGTGGGTGGGGAGAGGCGTTTGTACAAAAAAAAAAAAAAAGTTGGCTTCTTGACAAACTGTTCACAAGAACTTTACAATTTTCCTAAACTGAAATTTGTTCTTTGAACAATTTATGAAAGTATTTGGAATGTACTTTGAGATATGGTATATCTGTATTTTGAATGACCTTTATGAGTTTTAATTGCAGCCCTGTTCATACATTTCTACTCATGCTTGTACACATCACTTAAATATAAAAAAACCCACCAAACCCTAGTTTTTCTGACCAGACATCCATAATGACTCTCAGAGTACATCACTCTGCTCAACTTTCTTTGAACATATTTACTAGAAAATTCCTCTAAGAGAAAGGAACTTCATATAACCACAGGACTAGCAAACAGCACAAGTACTCATCCTCAGGATTTGGCATGTGTTGTGCCTACAGTATGAAGAATCTGTGTCACATCTTTCTAGTACTTCTGCATCCACTGATGCCAAAAAAATACCAATTTGTGGGACATGAAAACAAAACAGTTGGGAGGGGGAATGGGAGGGATTTAATTAATGTTGTTTCTGTATGGATTAGTTGTTTTATTCAGTTGAGCTCATCTGTGCCTAATTTGCATGGATATGATTTATTTGCAGTTTTTGAATAATGTAATTGGGTTCTTTGTTTCATTTGAAGGGGTAGAGGACCACTGAAAAACACATCTGATGTAATTAATGCAGCAAAAATGATTTCAGAATCAGGATCAAGGATGGATAGCCTAGCACGGCTGATTGCCAATCAGGTAGGTTATCTATGCAGCAATGCATTAAACTTTGTCACAGATTAATCCAACCACAGAACCTCCAAACCTAAGAAGGTCACTTACAAAAGTGCTTGTAACATTTTTAGATTTACCTGTCTGATTTTCCTTTTGGTCTCAATTTCTGAAGCGATGGATACATACCTCCTGTCTTAATGGTATGTGTAGATTCTCTTCTTCATACATATCAACATGTCTGTTTATATACATTTACAAACACACATAAAGGTACGTGTACATATATCACAGATAGGTATGTACGGATATTTATCTACATATGTACTTGTACATATATTTGTAAGCTTCTTTAAGCTATCAATGCAACATTTTAGAGATGCAGTATATATGAATATATATGTACATATAAACATATATACATTCATAGTCCCTTTAAGCTATGAACACAATATTTTAGATGTGTTTTAGACATTTTAGACACAAGTCCATTCTTGACGTCCTTGGGTAAAGTCCCAGAAACAACTTGAGTTGTTTCAGGTGAGTCAGCTTAGCTGTGGGAACAGGGGGGTGTTACATTGGCATGACCAGGTGCTAGCACTGTGCTTTGTAAGGTTACTGACTTTTCTTCTTTGACTTTAAAAACTGTTTTCCACTCTAATCTCTGTGTGTGTATGTTACAGAATCTGCTTTTCCTGTAACTTGTCTTTCCTATCTCTTCCCCACAACACTGGCCATTTCTGTGGGGCATTGATATCAAATGGTTTTCCATGAGTCAAGAGTTTTGGCCTCTGCATACTTGCAGAGGTGGGGTTTTTTTAGCATTTAAAAGAAATATGTATCATTATCAAACGCAAAGTGTTAGCGCTATATGGTCTACTTTATTTCCACTGGATTTTTAAAGCATCAGATAGGTCAAAAAACCCCCACCAAAAAAACCAAACCAGGATCTATGTAAATCAACACACATGCTTGTTTTCCTGCCTAGTAGCTTAGTAAATGAATACACCAAGCAACTCATAACATGCACCCTCTTTACTAAGTAAGGCTGGTTGTTTTGGGGTCAGACAGTGCCAAAGAAAAGAACGTAGTGACATGTCAGTGTGCAAGTATCAAATCTGAAGCATTTACATTCCTAGTCTTTGTGACTGCCTTTTAGGCTCAGGTTAGCATGGTAGCTGTCTTCCACAGCCTCACGTCCTGTCTCTCTTCCCCCATACACAATGCTTGCTGTTCTAATATCTATGAAGCAGCAACAATCTGTTAGTGTATTCTTTCATATGTCTCTGAATTCCAGATAACAAGACAAAGAATTTTTATTCTCAATCTATACAGTTGTGATCTGATTTGTGGGAAAAAAACAGGTAAAATGTCTTGAGTCCCCATTTCTGATTTTGATGCTCTTCCAGCACATCTCTCTTATCATCAAGAGCAATCTTGCCTTTACTCCTCCTATTACAAAGATGTGCAGTATGATCCTCTCATTCCTCAGATGGCTAGAAATCTTTTAACTTCTATAACCTTTTTTTCCTGCACCAAGTCATACTTTAACTTTAAAAAAAAACAAAACACAGGGAAGAGCTCTGAAAGTTAAGGTATTTGTAAAGACCAGCAATTCCTTTTCTCAGCTGTTGTTTTGCCAAATTTCCTGTGCCCTGCTCTCTTGGGGTCCTAAAATAAAATAAACTTTAGATTCCTCTGGGCTACCTAGTAGCTGTTCTCTGAATTTGGTCCAAACTGAAGGAACCCCCTCAAGAATTTGGTGCCCAGACTGAAACATGAATTCAAATGAGGTTTTTATGAGTGCCTTTCTCAGCAGTATTAATACTTTTTAGTGGAATATTTCACCTGTTGCCTTTTAGTAACATCTAAATTATGTGGAATTTTTATTCCATGTATAAATGGATTTGCATGATTTGCTTCAAAAGTGAGAATAGATAGCCCTACATTGTACCAATTTCCTTGCCTTCTTCCTGCACAAACTTTTCATGGCACTTTTTCCGCTACTTGCTATGGAGCTTACACTACCCTATAAATAAGTATCAACACTTCTGATACTGGCATTTAAATAAGCCAGATCACTTTACTGTTCACAATTGTCCCATGACTCAACTATTACTCTGTCTTTGCAGTTAACGGGACCACGTAATGTATGACAGCATTTTCAGTATTCAAAGCTACATGCAGGGAAGAAAAGCAAAAAAATCTTGCTCTATTTTCTCCTTCTAGTTTCAGACCTGAGCAAGAACCCAAAAGAAGCAATCACTGCGTAATGAAGAATCATATGTCTTTGACCTTTTCATAAAACATTTTCAAATTAATTATTTTGGTTCATACTCCATGTAAGTTCAGAGACTAAAAATTGAGAACTGTGGAATTACATCATTCATACAGTTTTTCTGTAGGGAGGAAAAAACCCCAAAACCCAACAAACACCACCACCCCACCCCACCCCGAAACTGTGTTTGCAGTATAACTCATCAGCCACAACAGCACCTCTCTGATACCTTTTTCTGCATTTCAGATTTTTATAAGCTCCTCTTCCTGCGTTTGAAGGAAAGGGACACACTGTGGTACAATTAGTAGAATTCAGTTGTATTTCATGCTGTATTCACAGCACTTTTAATAATAGAATCATAGACCATCTAGTTCCAACCCCCTGCCATGGGCAGGGACACCCTCCACTAGACCACGTTGCCCAAAGCCCCATCCAGCCTGGCCTTGAACACTTCCAGGGATGGGGCAGCCACAGCTTCGCTGGCAACCTGTCCCAGTGCCTCACCACCCTCATCGTAAAAAAATTTCTTCCTTACAGCTAATCTAAATCTACCTTCTTTTAATTTAATACCATTACCGCTCGTCCTGACACTACATGCCCTTGTAAACACTCCCTCTCCATCTTTTAAGATGACTCAGAGTTAACAACTGAGAAAAATAATCACAGTAGAGCATCAACATAATCCTAAGCAAATTAATCACAAGTACATTGATAATAAATTTAGTTTAAAATAAGATTGTTTCACATTCATTGTCAAATTCATGACCTAAAAGCCCTAAGATAATTAGGGCAGTTAGTACATCCTGATTTTAATGGACTGTGCTGTCGATTAAGATCTTTATTAAAAGCCTCCTCAGTATTCCTGTTGGTTTTCGCCAGGAGGTGCTGGTCCGTTACGATCCCAGTAAGAAAGGCACTCAGATTCTGTGAGGTGTCATTTAAAATGCTATTTGTAGAGCTAACACTGTAAGGAAAGATTATTGCAGCTAATCTTACATCCTTTTCAGTGGTGGGAACCTCTGGTGGTGTAGCATCAAACAGGCCTCCGATCTGTGCAGAGCATGCTGGGCAGACCCTGTCCACTGAAGAGATTCCTCCATTTTGGTCATTCAAGCTATTATGAATTAAATTATTGTCTTACAAGGAAGCAGTAATTTCCACTGTCAAACAGGCTGTTCACATGAGAACTTCTTTCTGCAGTCCTGGATAAAGGCAAGGATACACAAGTGTCCCAATCACCAGAACCAAGGGGAGCTGCCCACAAGCTCCTCTGCTGCCAGACGTTAGCTAAGCGCATGCTACAGCCAAGGGATTTGTGCACCACAGCACAGCCTGAAGGCAGCAGAGCATGGCAGTAGGCCTGGCCTGACTCGGGTGGGTCACGAATCCTCAATGTACAGTAGTCGCTCAGTCAGGATTATACATCAAGGCACTAAAATGTTAACTACTTTTAACTTCTGGAATTGATCCCTACCAATATGAAACAGCTCTTTCTATAGCACCAGATAGTCTCCTGACTTAGCTGCTGATTCCATGTACTTTAGAAAAGTTTTCCTGAAAACAACATTAAAAAGCCATCCTTTAAAATGATTAGCTGATAAACGTGATGCAAGCAAATGTGCCAAAAATATCTTCTGATTACAGGATCTTCTTACCTAAAAGCTTACAGTTAACAAATAGTTACAAAAAAATTATACATTGATATTTACGGTAGTGGGCCTGTGTGTGATTGTACCCAGTATTAATCACCAGGAAGACAGATTCTAGAGAAATGCTACTGACTTTGTTAACAAAGGGGTGAAATTAAAGCAACGCAAAGTGTTACTTAATCTTTTGTGCCACTGCTATGCTTTTCACTTGGATTATGAATGTTTTCACTGTCTTTTTTAATCACTGCATAATTTACCAAATCACTTGGAGGTTTCTGTGGCTATAATTTCTATTAGGTAAACCACCACTGCATCTTTTGGATGCAAGTCAGTTCTGATCCCGTTCTTTTGGAAAGCCCTTGTTAACACCTCACTGCCTTCAATATGTATGGGAAAGAACCTCTCCTAATTTACCAGGATCTCTAGCTGAGAATGTGAGACACGGAACTAGTAACCATCAATTGCCTTTGGGATGATTAAACTCAGGATTTATTAATGGTCCTTCTGTTGCAGCCTAGTGTCTGGTTTCACTAGTGAGCAAGTGTTGCTTGTACCAGGTGCTTCTGAACAGTATGTAGAGGATTCCTTATGGAGTATCCTCTCAACAGAGTACATTTCTTTCTAACATCTGTTTATGGTTGACTGAGCTATGCTATAAGGCATGAGGCTTTAATTAATTTTTGTAGTGCTTTATCCTGCTTAGTGTAGCATGTTTTCTGTACTCCTGTAAATGCCTCTTCTTTATATTGTGTTGGTTCCTGCCTTGATTGTATTGTCTTGTAAAGTTGTATGGGTAAAGTACGTAAAAATGAGCACGCTTGGTCAGACCATAGGTTCATTTTGGCCAATACCCTGTTGCTGACAGTAGTTAATAATCAGTATGTACAGAACTTGGTGAGATAATGGCATGCATTTCATGATACTTCCACAATATGGTCTCCCAACCTCCAGCAGCCATTCAAGAATTTTACTTAATGAAACATATTTTTTTATTCACTTAATACATTAAATAGTCCTTGATATTTTTTCATTAAGTTGTCCAGTAACTCTTTTAACCCATGTAAGCTTTTAGTGTAACTATTATGCAACAAAGATTTCTGCAACTTAACACCACAGTGTTAAGAATCATCTCCTTTTGTTTTGAACTCAGACTAGTTACTTTTAACAACCTTTTGGTTTTGCATTGGAGGAAAGAATACCTGTCGGCATGAAAATCTTTGTTGTCCTTTTCCTATTTTCTTATGTGCCTTGTAGTGGGCAAAGGAGGGGAAAGATGCACCATATATACATGGGGTAGTAACGCTGTGTGTATCCCCTGAGTTGTACAGTTGCATAATTACATTTCAGAAGTCTTTTCCTAATAATGCCTAGCATTTGCTCTTTTTGAATGCTACTGAGTACTGAACCAGTGTTTTCACAGAACTGCTTTAGTCTCAAGGTCTTGTTCTTGAGTGGCAATTTCCCAGTCTTTGATGCATTTCATCTTCAGCATTCCTAAAGTGCTACACATTTCTTCTCTAATGGTATATAAAAGGAAGACAGTAAGTGTGACTGGCCTGCCAATATTATTATATAAAAAAGTACTATATAATAAGGCTAAATTATTCTTGTTTCTGAACTTCTGTAATTGACATTGTCACTATTTGAAGGGGATGAGACTCTATATCAGCACCCTATCTGCCTATGTCTTGAGTTTTTCCGGGGGGGGGGGGGCGGAAATCACAGTGTATTTTAAGAAAAGAAAAAAAATGGAAGAGAAGCATCTTGTTCTAGGAAATGCACTAATGCACCCTGTCTTGATATAATTAGTTCTGATGCTTAAAGGGATTATAGTTGCTTTTGACTGGAAGGACAAATTTTTATTAATTAAAATTAAACAATGAGTATTTCAGTTTTCTAAACAGTCACTGAGATATCAGTATTTGAATACTGGTTTGTGCAGTTCTTAAAGCAGTGTTGATTAAGGAAGAAACAAAGACGTATTTTAGTATAGTTTTCCGTAATACACTAACACTTTGAAAACGTCACACATACGAAAGAGAGAACGTCAAGAAACTTCTCTTTTTCTTCCAAACTATGCCGAGTACAGAAAACATTTTAGTAAGGGATCTAGCAGAACACGAGGTAAGGACTGACATTAATTCATATTAATTCAGAATTGTTCACTTTAATCTTGGTTATTCATTCCTAAGTCTAAAACATGAACTTGTTTGCTTAACCATACATATTGCGTAGTCATGAAGAGTAGAATCGTCACGCTCGCATTTTAAAAAGTATCAGCTTTCTTCAGCAAAGCCAGTAGTTTAGGAAAATAGAATAGGTGCTTTTGCTGACTTGTGTCAGGTTTGGATTTAAATCCATTGACCACAATTCCGTAAGACAAAATGGATAACTAACTATACAAACCCATAGATGATTGTCAGCTGGCAGGAATGTAGCTTTTCTTTTTTAATATATAAAGTTGAACACAAATTCCTATCAAAAGAAAGTGACCATATTTATAATGTAAGTAAAGCCCAGAGGCTAAAAACACATCTCTGAAAAACTGTAGGGATCTATTTCTTATTTAGCACGCTCACTTTTTAAAGCTGTGGTAACAAGATAGGGACTCACCATTTACCTAAATATCTCCTTATTCTGCCAGAGCAATGAAAAGCAGCTTTAGAATACATGCATACCAGGCTTTAGGTGTCTAGCCTGGTACTCACAGAGCAGTATTTCCCTTCCAAGTACTCCCAAGTATTTTGGGAGTTCACAGAAGTGACAGTAGAAAGATGCTATTTTTATTAAAAAACCTGTGGTGTTACAAGTATTGAAATCAGTGAAATTTTTTGTAAGACATTCTTATTTTCCTGTTCACACTGATACAGAAGATCTGCAGATCAAGCTGGAATAAACTCTGGATACAACACAAAAAACCACAGATCATATTATAGAACATAATTTTATATAAATGTTAACAGTGCTCTGCATTTATGTTTATATTTGCCCACATAAGTATCACTGTTAATGTAGGTATCCTCTTGAAATCATAACCTCTTAGGAATTGAAGGGACAGCAATTATTCCTTACATTAAGGAATTTGTTTAGAAATATTGCTAAGGCAAGTGCAGTGGTGTTAAATAAAAAAGTGAATACGGGGAAGTTTCAGATTATTCAGAGCTTCTCCAGTTACATTGTTGAAAAGCTTCACAAGAGGAATGAACTACACAACCTGATACAGCTGCAGTGAAAAGCAGTGCTACACTCATGTACAACTGAATATTCCTCAGTGAAGTATTAATCTGATGTCTGAGATGACATTTTGAATTAGCAATTGCTGATGTGCTTTATTAATTGCTCTTTTCCTAATCTTCAGTGTCCAGACCAATCGTGCAAACAGGATTTGTTGGCTTACCTAGAACAGATCAAGCTTTATTCCCATCAGCTCAAAATCTGCAGTCAAGTTAAAGCAGAAATCCAGAATCAAGGTGGAGAGCTCATCATGTCTGCTGTAAGTAGAAAAATGTTGTAAGTTACTCTGTGAATCAAAATAAAATTTAATTTGAGTTGTGCTTTCCTTGCAAGATGTTCCAGTGTAGTCCTGTATCTTGTTTTATTCCCCACTGTTTTTTACACTCACTTAACATAGAGAATCTAAGACAGTGAAGCATAAGACTTAAAAAGAATAGCAATCACTTGTGGGTTTTTTTGTTTTAAATTCTCAAAACATATTATTCTTCACTGTTATCCTGGAGTAATTTGGTTTTAAGTACTGTAACCCATTTTTAAGATAGTGGTTCATTTACTCACATATATGGAGTATGCACGTATGTGAGTCTGTATGCAAATCCCCAGAGATGTACTTCTAGTTCACAAGGAAATGATGAAGGACATTCTACATCTCTACAGCAATAAAGGAAAGAGCAAAGTGACTTGATTCTTGAGTAGATGTCTTGATTTTGCATTAATTTAAGAGTCGTTAGTTCCATTACAGCTAAGTATCATTAGCCATAGAAAAGATAGTGTTTATGATTTTGTGGGACTTTTATGCATATGTCCTCAGCACAAATCTGATCACAGGCATTCATATAATGCCTTCACATATTCTTTATTATTAGTGTTACTACCTGTAGCACATGGGATTATGATTTCAAGACATAAATGGTATGGAAACCAGGTAACAAAAGCCTCCCACACCACATTCTTACCATTTCAATACTTCTGTCTTTATGCTAACTTCACATTCACATAGTCTGGAATATATATATCTCTCTCAAACTATTAGTACATTTTATGTGGTTTATAAGCTAATCAGCAATGAAGCCTCTATTGCTGATGTGAGATTTGAAACACTGATTTTTGTAGAATCTTTTTGTTGGCTGTTCAAATGATAATTCAGAGACCATATTTAAACCTCTGAAATCTACAGTTAAGTAATTTTGAATTGAATGTATACTTTCTGAAACAAATACTTGTTTTCACTTGGGTTGTAAATTAATCAAGTTTATCTTCATTATCTATTTCTTCTTCCTTTTTGCAAGCAGTTCCATGAGTAGCATGGGTTAATAAAGCCTGATTTCATTGTTTCATGCCCTTTGTGTATGTGTCCTCTGCTATCAGTGCTCTCAACTTCCCCGTGTTGTCTTTAACCTACCTCTGGTGGTCCCACACAACAGAAATCCACGTATCCCTCTGTGCTTAGAGGCCTTGTGTCAGTACTTCATTCTCCGACTCAGCTGCACATAAACTACATCTTTCTTAGAGTACTAGTGCTAGAGATCAGCTATTTTCGAAGTTAAAAAGTTACCAGAGGGCTCACAAGTGATTGAATGCACAACACAAATAAATAAACCTTATTCGCTTGCAAAACTAATTAGAAGATAGAGCTTCTTGCACATCACATTGTATATTCTGATTTGAATTGTCCATTACTTCGGCAAATTTGGATTCACATGGATCCCTGACCTACAAAAATCTGCATACCACCTGATACATATAATCTGTAATTATCTTCATCCTGTTTCCATTACTGAGCACAACCGATGGGTGGACTCACTGCAAGAAATTTTGGAAGCCTAATTTGGTTCTTGCTCATCTTTTCTCCCACTGTAATGATACTCACATTGTTTTCTTTACCATTTTATTGTGTCAACCATATGTCAACAGGGGGAAGTACATAATCCTGGTGCAAAAATGTTAATTCTGAAAAGGAAACCCCAAACTTAACTTCATTCGTAATCCCAGAGAGATGGCTATAGATCTTAATCCTGTTTCAAGAAAGGAGGATGAGAACATACACTGTGTGCATCCAGAAACTGCAGTTCAGGAAAGCAGTTACTTGTACTGATCTTAACTCAGTCCCAGTTCAATAAACACACTTAAACAGGTGATTAGCTTGGAGTCAGTGGAAATTAAGAACATGCTTAGAGTTCTGGACAGTTGTGGAAGTGTTATGTGGAGTCAAGGTGAGATGCTGTAAATTCTGGTTGATGTTCTGTTAAAGCAATCTTGGAAAATGTTCCAACAGTGACTGTATTTTTTTTTAAGTATGGGTGATACAGTTAAGCCTATAAAAGAGAGAAAAATTGTCAGCCACTGCTCCAAGGAAGCCACGCTCTCAACCAAACAAAACCTTTTAAAGTCAGTGGAGACATACCTGGTGGGTATCAGTGGTTCTAAAAAGATTCTGTAAAATTTAAAAAAAAAAGGCCCGCTGGTCCAAATGTCTGTTATTGGGAAGGACAGGGTATTCATCATTGACTGTGCTCAGCTGTCCCTTTTCAATTACAGTTGTGGTTATGTGAAACCGCAACCAAACCAAACTCTGACGGCTTTCCTATAAGGTTTGTCCTAATCTATATGTAAATGAACTGTTTGTGTTTGACTTGATTCAATTTTAGGAGAATATAGGAATTAAGAATATGTTGTGTCAATAAAGTGATAAGCAGAAAGGGAGAGAAATTCACTACAGATACAAAAAAAGGCTGATTATTGAATTTTTTTTTTTAATGCTGGTGCAAATTCTGGCTTTAAAAGTCCATGTGGAGGCTTCAGAATTTGATCATGTTAGGTTAGCTGGCCTTGGAACAAGTGACAAAACAAAGTTCTGCATAAGCAAGCACAGAGGCTCTCTCTTTCTTGCTTCCCCTCCCCAGCCCCGAGGAGATCTGGGAGCGTAGTAAGGAAAAAAACTATAGAAAATAGGCAGACAGGACATTTGTGCCCTGATTACCTGTCAGGTATCTGGTCAGGCAGCTGAATTTCACTCTTCTAGCCAAAAGGGGGTTTATGGTTTATGCAACACTACTAAATCTCCAGATTTTGTTCACACGAAATCAACAGCAAAGTTCTTTTTTCAAGGAGTCAGAACTGTAGTTGGAATAGGATTATATTCTCCCCAGTCCTCATCTTCTCTCATTTAGCTGTTTATGTTAATAAAGAATGAGAATCAGAAAAAGCGACATCAGGCATGATTAAGAAAAAAAAAGAGTGTATGCCCTTGCAGGTAGGAAAGTTTTCATTATGTATTAAGTAAAAAAGTCACGAGTTTCAAAATATCTGAAACTCTATCTGTCCTCTGGATAGTGAAGATCTATAGGAAAAGTGTATTAGAAAGGGCATTAGGAAATAGTCATACTTACAGGTTCCTCCATTTTTTGCTTTCACTGTTCCCCTGCGATTTCTCTCTTCTGTACCCAGGTACATGTGTGTTCAAGATTGAACTACCTGAATTTTGGTCATACCTCAGCTCTCTGTTGTTGGCTCCTCACAGTTCCCTTCTGTTGGCTCCTCTCTGGCTCAGGTGTATGCAAACAGAAGAGCCGAGGAGGAAAGCTCCTCTCCTGTGAGAAATTACAGATTTCCACATTCAGATGGTTAATACCAACTTCCACACTGGCAAGTCAACTTTGCTGTACAAAGTGAGAATGATTGAGCAAAAGCCAGTGACAGACCAGAAATCCACACATAAAAGCACAGTTGTATGGATGTAATGTGGCACTTACATCCACCCCACACTTCCCATCATCCAATAGGAAGAAAGAGCTGTGCACAGAGATCTTGGATTTAAATCAGCCTCAAGCAATTTTAAGGGTTTTTTTCCTCACAAGTAGTGGTTCATGAAAAAAATTTAAAAATCCTCTACTGAAGCCTAGAGACCAAGTCAGAGGAAAGAACAGAGGGATGAAGAGCAGAAAATGTAGTGTTACTCTATCACATATTTGTAGATCTGTAAAAGAAAGAACTATCATCTTGAAACACAGCTAAGACACATCATTTGTCTTACCAGTTTCTTCTGGATGATGCTATGGAGGAAAAAGTAAAGTAGACATAAAATGGAATTACATATTAACCTTATTTACTACTATCTAACAGTAGTCAGCAATGCCACAGTATAAGGGCACCTGTATTTCTGGAATATTCATTTCCATTCATTTCCAACAGGAAAATGGATTCTCATCTATAGAAGCACTGTACCTAAGGAGGTACTGGTGACTGCCAGCATAGTTCAATTTGGGACTTACTCCCACAGTAACAGAGCATTATGCATATGAAAAAGTATGTTGTAATCCACAAACGCAGCTCACAGTTATTCAGTCTATATCAGATTATCATCTTTAGTTGTTTTTCATGTGTCCCCCTGTGCCCTTGTCTTTGTCTTCCCTGTAACACTCCCTTAACAACCCCCCCCCCGGAAAGTTTCTTACTGAATACTCCTGCTGTGTCATTAGTGTAGGTTACATAGGCCAATTTGCCTGGGGTAGCTGGCACACTTGAGGAGTATCCAGCTGCCAGACTTCCTAACTGCTCTCCTCAATTAGTGGCTTTTTGACCTCGGGCCATATAATCTTGTAGTCTGTTACTACAGTTATGTGGACACCTGCCTTTCTCACAGTCCTTCCCAGAGCTCCAGAACCCTCATTCTGGTCAGTGGCACAAGAATGCTCAGAGTTGTGGTGGTTATAAAGGGTCATGTACAGAAAAAGAGAGGAAGAGATGTATGAATCATTAGCTTCTAATTCATCATTCACCGTGGGTTTGTTTTTTTCATTCATTAAAAATTCCTTGATCAGTATTTAAGTCTTTCATGCTCCCATAAAATACTTTCTTTTTTTTTTAACAATGCAGCTAGCATTGCCAATTTGTAAGCTGAACAAGTAAAAATGGCGAGGATTCAGTAACTCTTCAGTAGGTGTGATTAAACAGGAAATGTACAATTCCTTCTATTAATTAGAATAAATTTGTGCCTCTTTAGGCACAGAATAATGGAGTAACATTTGCAGTATGCAGATTGACAGTAATTGCATTCATTTATGTAGATAATCTGATAATTCATTTACAAATACTGCACAACAATAGGCTTCCACATTAACAGCTTGCTTTTTTCCCAACAGTGGCTTTAAATAAGAGGAATTATATCACAGGGCAGAAAAATTAACATATCTTATATGTGAGCATCATGGTCTCTTGACTTCTACCTTGCAATTCTGGTTTGTGCTATTTATAGTCATTATCTTCTTGTATTTAATTTTATATTGTATTTGGCAAGGGAGACAAAGCTTTTGGCCTTAAAAAGGAAACAAATCTGGAAGAGAGCGAGCTTTCAGAGTTACAGCTTCACAGAATTTGATAAATGGGATGGAAAGGATCTCTCAGGTTAGCCAGCCTCACTGCTGCACTGAAGGCTGTTTCACTCTACTTTTCCTGCAAATGTCTCATTCGATTTATCTTTGACTCTTCCTGTTGTTATCTCAAGAACCAGACTTAAGTAAACAGGACATAAGTCCACATTTGTGCCAAATGTAGGTGCTTTAATACTTCTAACTTCATGCTTCGGGGCTGGATTTAAATGTCTATTTCACTTACCAAGTTAGCACTGAGTTCCCATGCCAGTTAAATCAAAAGTTGCCTGCATGATACTGCTATGAACATGTTTCAGCTTTTAAGGCTATACCACAGGTAAAAACACACACAGTCAAAGTTATAAGCTGGCATATAGAAAAATACAAGGTAGGATATCTGTAGCTGCCACACCTTTGGCTGACACAGTCCCAATCCTTGGATAACTATAGCCCAGGAAAATGTTGTCTCAGCCAACATGCAAGGACTGTGGCAGCTGACAAGCTGCTCAACGCCTTCGTTATAGTTGGAGGTTTTCAGTTACTGCTAGAGAGGAGCCACACAGCAAGAGCTGGCATTTTGCTGAACTCTTTAAGTAAGAGCTGCTCCTTTGGCAGGGGAGGGGATGGGGAAAAGTGCATTTCCATTCCTGTTACGGTTTCTGTTTGGGTTTGCTTTTTCCTCCTAAAAGAGAAGTCAAGATGGGCAGAATGGCTTCCTAACTGCAGCTCCTGTAGGACTGAAGAATGGGAACAAAGGCCTAAGCGGCAAGCTGGCAATCATATTGAAATATTAGCTACTGTAACAGCCCACTTGATTTATTACAGGTAGACAGTTTGTTCCACTGACTTCAGTACCGCTGTCCTGCTTTTACTGCTGTGTGACCTTCAGTGAAAAAATTTCTCCTTTGCTTTAAGTCCAGAGCTGCTGTTCTGACAAAGCTGACACCTGCATGTGCCAGAGGTACAGCTATTGCTCCTTGTTCGGACAGTTTCTTTCTCCTTGCTGGTATTTCTCCACGTCATTGGGAACTTGTAGTTCAGTTTGTTTGAACTAATGGTGGAAGGCTACTTGTAGGGCCTTACACTATGCATAAAATTACTTATATCAGTATTTGATTCTGAAAATAATAACATGCTTATTTTCTAAAAGTTGACGTTAACACCTAAGAGCTGGTTTGTTATTTTAAAGTTTTCTGTTACTGAGAGTTGACAGAAATGTTTCACTGTTTAGTTTTTTAATGTAGTAACACTACCTCTTTCACTGCTTTTGCCTAGCATATTGCTGGTAGGTGCATGTACAGAAAATTCCTGGCCTTCGGTAGCAAAACAATGTTTTTTCCTGTTACTGAGTTGCTATTGCTTTCTAAACTGCTACCGAGAACTAATTTAAAGCAGCAAAAGTATTACTGGTAATGTACACTATGAGACAGTTAACTGTTCCTAATAATAATTACTTTGCTAATTAGCAAAATCAGGATGTATTTTATAGTTCTCAGCCTCCGTACATGTAAAAAGATTATTACAACAAGCACTCCATTTCTTCCTGAACTAAAGCAACTCTTGGAAACAGCAGTGAAAGGATTTGTAATAAACCATTATTCTCTTTTTCTCAAGGACCTGTTTTTTAAAAAATAGTTTCCTTTTTTTTAAAACCTTCCTGCAAGTGAAAGCAGCAGTACTTCGGAGGGACTGAGCTAACCGCCTGTCTAAGCATGTTTCATTATACTGTTTCAGGGAAACAGTTTTACAGTGCTTAAGTTGTTTATCATTTAACTTGGACACAGGGCCTGGTCTAATTATAGGACTCAGTTTCAGTTCTTTGAATCTCACACAGCCTGAAGCAGATTCTGGTAATGGTTAGTTACTTAGTTCATTAGATTCAATTTCCCCACCCAAAAAATGGGTAACACACAGAACAGAATTTAAACATAGTGGTTCAATTAAGATAAATTTTTAGTAACGAGCCTTGTTTCCAAAAGAATTTTAAGTTCAGACTTCAAACCCTGATTAAGGAACTGTGTATTTGATGATACTCAATTCTTAGTTTTCACCTGTATGAAAAATGAAAGTCTGAACTGTAAATAGCAGTTGGGAGATCGTAAACAGCCAATTGATAAAACTGTGCTCAAATAGTAAAACTTCAGTCCCCTGCAAAAAAAAGAATTAATGCTCACAACAGACCAATCCAGAGTACCACAACTGGGGTTCTAGCAGACTTGCACATTACATACCAAGAAATGTTTTGTGAGTGTTTAGCGTAGTCTCATAGCTTTATTCCAGAGGGCAATTGTCTGCCGCTTCTTTATGTTGAAGAGACAGCGTCTACAAATCTACACAAAGAATGTGAGTGGGAGACTGACTTGTTCACATGCTTTAAGAATAAGGACATTCTGTATTTAACTGCTACAGAAACAACTCCTACTAACAAACACACGAGAAGGCAAGCATTTCATAGTACACTTAACAGAAAAATACTTTGACAGAGGAACAGTTTAAATTCTAAGTCATGATTCTCTTAATCATTCTGAATAATACATAAAAATAACTGACCATATCAGTTATTATGTTGCTGAACTTCTTCAGTAATGGATTGCTGCTACTGCCAAGACATTAAATTATTTTACAAATGTGAAAATGCATGTAAACAAACTGAAAATAAAGTTTCAAAATTAATTTTTTTTCTGAACTCCCTTTTCTTCAGCTCTGTTACTCAAATGGAGAGTTTGCTTACTTGCACACAGGACTCATTTCAGAAGAGGAATGCAAGTGCTGGAGACAAGAGAGGCGATTTCAGCATAAGTGCTGCCAGTTTGATTTTTGGTGATGCGAAGTTACAGTGGTTATTGAATCATTCTGTATTCCTTTTGCAATGAAAACAAAATACTAACACTCACAGGACAGATGACCTATTTAAATGAGGAAAGATATGGCAAGGGATGCTTTTCCAAAATGCTTTAATGAGTTACTGTCCTGACTGACACAGTCAGACCTGTGAAATGTGCAGGCTGTCATGTTGTGTCTCCATAGAAAGTGCTGAAAGAGCAAAGTGGGAGTCACGCAAAAGTAAAACAGCTTTTAGTTTGGGGGTGGTTTATTTGTTTGTTGTGCTAGTGGATCTTTATGTACCACTTGCTACACATTGAAGAGTATACAGCTACACGTCTCGAACTTAAATGCTCAAAGACTATTTTATCAATTTTTCATTTATGCCAAGTTTCATTTCATCAGTTTTCCTAGATATGAGACCTTGAAGAGCCTGCTGAGTATCTGAGAGAAAAGCGTCCAAGTGAAGACAGTCCTTGAGCATGGTAGATTTATAGAAGAACAGTAGATTCACATCAAACTCCGTAATGTTACTGGCATTGAAATACAAAAACAGCTGCTCTCTAGAGACAAAAAAAAAATACTAAGTGTATGGCCCGATTCTTACCATCTTTAGTACGCATCCAAGAATATCTTTAAAATCTTCTCCAAAATTTTGAATGCATTTAAGAAATAGCATTTTCTGTATAGAAGAAAGACGAGTGTGAGATCGTCTCAGAGAAGACTGAGGGGGAACGTGGACAGTAAGACACTGCAAATAACGTGGATATAGCCTAAAGGGCAGCATTAACTCCCCCCCGCCCCCGTATTTCATTGCCTATGCAGAGATGTGAAGAGCAAAGTAAAATTAATAGCAATTGTTGCCTGTCCTGACATACAGCACCTACCCCCTCCCGCCCCCGCCACTATGGTAACAACTGCAGCAAAACCCCTAATTTAAACAACGTGAGCGGTAGATAGGTCATTGCTTTTCAACAGGGAGGCAAACAGCAGCGCGCTCTTACATTTTTGGTTTAGGTATCTCTTTCTGCAAGCCTGTTTGTATCTCTGGGCATCTTCCGTACAGCCTAAATAACATGGCAGAGGTTCAGTTCCTCTGGCATGGCAAGGGGGCAGTGGAATTCAGCCACTCCAGGTTGGTACAGCTGTACAATTGGGTTTATAATTCAGTCTTCAGATTTTTAGCATTTAAAATGTCGGAGCTGATTGGTGTCCACTGTGTCACACTATGAGGCTAACATGCCACATACTGTTTTGTAATTGCAACCTCATCAAAATTAGACACCCATTAAGTTTATTTATTATTTGTTTATAGTAGATATATATGATTATACTTTAAGAAATAAAAATACAATTTTCTTGATCACAATGGTGTGGTGAAGGAGCTGTGGACTGTTCCACAGCCACAGCGATTTTGTGAAAGGAGCTACAGATACCAGAATGAGGCGATAACTGTTAAGTTTCCACAGGAGAGGAAAAGCAAGTGAGTTGTAATTGTCTCCTAAAAGGATTCCACATCATTATCCATTTTTCACAGTATAAACTAGAGTCAGAATAAAAACTGGATGAGGTTTTGGGACAACCTTATTATATCCTGCTTGGATGTTGCTACCAATTTCTTTGAGAAGCTGGCCTACAAACAGATCTGTTCTCCCCGCTCCCAGAGCAGCAGTCACTAGACCTGCCACTGACACCCTGGCCCAGCTTGCTCCCCAGCCTGCCATCCTAGCAAGGCTCTAACCCCAGGCAACTTTAAAAAAGTAGGATTACAGACACCGAAGTCACTGAGCACGCTCAGGAAAACACCTTGCCCCTTAAGCCCATAGACCTTCTGCCATAGATCCAAAACTAGCTTTTATTTTGCCCCCTCTAGCACACAGCAGCTTCATGGTGGTGTTACCACACAGCCAATGCTAGAAAAGTGAGTGCATATTATGCCACCAATATTGACCACGGTGGGGGGAAAAAAAGATTATTCAAAGCTCTTAAGAAGCTGTCAGGGTCATGGTGGTGTCAGCTGTTCTAGAAAAACAACAGATAATTTAAAATGTGCGTGTGCATGCAAGCTTGTGTGTGTACATGTGTCTGTGCACATAATTACAATTTCTCCTCTAGTTAGCATGAAAGAAAAAAGTTCATAACTTTGTGTCTCTCCCCTTCTCATTCCTTCAAACCAAAACATATATATTATGACTGAGTATATTCAGCAATTTGAAATTTAGACAGGACAGCAGTTCATCTGCTGGTGAGCTAGCGCTACACCATTAGTCAGCCTCCCCAGATAAAGGGATATGCTGGGGACGGCCCAGTCCTCTGAGCAGAACACATTCCTGACAGCCTGCAAGTTTATAAAATGTTTGGATTAAAAGCAGCATTTGAAATAAACTTTAGGCTTGGAGGTCACTATGTGTTTTGAACTTTATGTCAAATAATATCACAAAAAATATCTTGTACTGCTAAACTTAGCAGAGTGGCTAGGCAGCATGCTTCCCTAAAGTTGAGTTTAAAATTACAGGCCCCAAAATTAAGTTTATAAATCACAGGCCCCAAGTGTACCTACTGTCTTATGTTAAAATCCTGCCATGCAAAGATTACACAACTATTATAAACTGCAAATCATTTCTAAAAAGCTCACATGCTGCAGCAAGGAATGAACTTTAGAGGCCATCTGGTAAATTTTGCACCTTTTCTAGGAGTATAATTTCAGTTTGCCATCACACATATGTGTGTGTTCAACCAGTCCTCAAAGTATTTTAACTTGAGGGGGGGCGGGGCTGGTAAGGGGTTTTTTGGCACTTTGAGAGAGAAGCAGTAAACACCATATTAACTGGAGAGTTTTTCTGCCAGTTCTGAGGTGTTTCCAAAAATGCAATGAAATCCAGCCCCTTGGCTGCATTTTTATTATTGCCTTATTTGCAAGGTGTGTAAAGTGTTGCACAATCAACATATAGGCAGACAATAACAACTCCTCTCACCTGATCAATTCATTTGACCTGGCAAAGGGGAGAAGACCTCAAACCTTTCCTAACAACTCAGTTTGCAAATCTGCATATTGCAAAAGACTATACGGTTTTTAGGCTGGATGACAAAGCTGAAGATAATTCTCCCGCTAAAACTGATGGCCCTTGTAGAGAAGTGACTTCATTGCTTTTACAGAAGACAAATGTTTCAACAAAGAGGATGGTTAGAAATTGAAACATAGAGTAATCCTACTATTTTTACATCCAAACCATAGTGGGCTTCCTCACTGCTAGCATATATGCAAGTGATAAACATTGCTGAAAAACATGCAGCACACTATTGTGTGTGCACACTATTACGTTCTAAACACGTGTGCATACTGTTACATTCTTGTGCACGCATACGCACGCTCTCTAGAAAGTACACTGTCTCGCATTTGAAGTTTATATATGGTCCTAAACCCAAAGCTGTTCTCATCCTGGCACACTGATATAAATTTGACTTTTAACACCTGTTTCGGGGAGGATATCATAAAATGGCAGGCGGCTCAGGCAGAATTTATTTATTTAATATATATATAACAAATATTTCCAAATAATAACTATAAAAAATACTAAATAATATTAAAATAAATAATAAATATGTAAACCAGGGCTTTCTTAAGGTATTCAGTCTGGAGATTCCTTTCCAAATTGAAATTGTCAGCCTTGTAATTAAGTAGGAGTGTGGTATTTTCTTTGACAATAAAAAGCTAGTCTTTTAGATCACCAGGGTGATTTATACCCTGTATTTGTCCGTCGCAGTTCTTCAGTGCAGTATGACAACAGCAAAGGTACCTTAAGTTGAAGGGGGAAGACAGCCTTTATTTCAAGCAAATACATCCAGAAGAAATTTAATGGTGCAAAAAGCACTGTATTCAGAATGAAACACAGATTAATTCAGCTGTTAGCCGAGCCTGTCAAAAAAAAGTTTCCCATATGACCAAAAATAAAATCCTAAACATTTCACCTAAAATGTGACTGCGTGCATTGGACGTGTGGTGATACCTTCTGAAGTGCCCAGGGTGCCACACAGTGCCTAACATTAGGCACAGCTGTAGCAAATACACACACAGCAATTCTTTGCTCTTGGATCTTAAGACCACAAGACATGGAATGACACCCCCCATCCTCCCCTTCTGTGTGTTTGTTGGCCCTATTGCTTCTGAAAGGATGAGCCTTTTCAGGCTGTGTTTTCTCATTTCCAAGGATTCAGGTAATAGTGATGGCCAATTCCAGGCATCAGTTCTTTGCCAGTGTTGGCCTTTTGACAAATACTTGTGCTCGTTCTTGGTTTTGTTAAGCCACAGCCCCCAAGATAGGCTCTTCCCATCAGAGTAGTAACTCTTCTGCATCCAACCTGCTTGAAATCTCTTTCTGGAGTATGTTGGACCAGATTTGTGTTTAGAGTTTCGAATTAAGATTCACTGCAGGGGGTAAACACAGAATAAAATGCCTCTGCTTGACACACATCGTAGGATCATGGTTGCCATTTGCACAGTGCACCTGTGCAGCATTGGTAAGTGAGTCAGCCTCTGGCTAGGCTGCCAAAGGCCTCAGGGCTGAGGAGGTGTCTAAGACAGTGAGGTGTCCCCAGCGCTCCCTACTTTCAGCCCATAGAGCCTCTGCAGCCTGTAGGCCTCAAATGTATGAAGGGAGCAGTGCAATCAGTGAGTTTGTATTACACTACAGAGCAGCATGGGAGAGCCAACTCGCTTGTTAAAGCTCTCATTTTTGTTCCAGTTCAAATTAAATGCGCTATTTCCTATTTCCATGAGTGTTGATGGAAAATGCCTTTGCTTTAACGGTAGTATGCCTATGTCGTATGCTGTTGAAGATGGTAGTAGGTGATAGGGACTAGTTTGTTACGCATTCTGCCTCTTACATTAGCACTCCTTAAACAGTTCGAGAGGCTGCACAGTCACTGCAATTTCTGTGTGCTATCCTGCTCTTAATTGCCCTTAAAAATCTTGGCTGCTGAGACTAGGTTCAGCACCTCTGACAAAGCCAGTCACTTCACAGTATCCCAGCACTGCTCAGGAGCATGTGTGGGAGCCTGGAAGGCGACGGGAGCAGCTGGAGACTTCGCCTAATACTGATACAAAGGAAGTAGCAGGTCATGTTTTCATAGCTCTTCTTTGAGGTGGTTTCATTACCTGTCAGTAGTAATTGCAATGAGACCCTGAAGACAAGCATTATGAATTCATGTTTAAAAGAAGAAAACAAGAAACATCATCTACATAAGCATATATATTCCACCACAAATTTCTGTGTATCACTTTAAGTCTGAGCAGTGGAACATGAATATAATGATCAAACACACCAAGGGAAAACAAAGAAATTAGGGTTTGATATGTTAGTCTTCCTTTTTAACCATTGTTTATTGCTCAGCATATTGTGATTAAAAGCAGACTGGCTTCCTAGGCTAATGTTTCTGTTTCTTATTACAGTTGGATAGCGTCACTTCACTAATTCAGGCTGCCAAAAATTTAATGAATGCTGTGGTGCAGACAGTGAAGATGTCCTATATTGCATCCACAAAGATTATCAAGATTCAGAGTCCTACTGGCCCACGACATCCTGTTGTGATGTGGAGAATGAAGGCTCCAGAGAAGAAGCCCCTAATTAAAAGAGAGAAGCCAGAAGAAATCTATGCGGCTGTCAGAAAAGGTTCTGCAAAGAAGAGAATCCATCCTGTTCAAGTCATGAGCGAATTCAGAGGCAGAGAAATAGTCTAATATTCTGCCACATTTTGTGTTCCTATCGTGAATTTCTGATGATTTTTCATCTTTTCCCTCACTTATTTAATAATTATATATGTTAATGCTTTGCTTTTCTCTGAATCTGTAAGATAACACTTGCTTAAATTATTTGAAAATGCTGTTGGATTAATTAGCAGCACACAGTTGGAAAAAAAATATCCATTCTCTTGCTGTGAGAAACTATCATGTCTTTATACTGGCATGTTTTCAGCAGAGCACTTTGATACATTATGGGACTGTGCTGTAGTTGGAAAGGAAGATGCAATGTGCCAACCTCCCCAAAGTCGTCCTGTATTCACTAGGCTTAGGCGATCCTTCACCAGGGATGAATGTGGCCAACACTAAACTGCATGTATTTTATGACATACAGCTTTTAAAACATTGTGTTTATTGGGTCAGAGGCTTTATCAGCACCATTACACTGTGATCAAATCAGCTGAACTGCTTGATGCTGGCTGGGAGTCTGGGCCCTTAACTGGTATCTAGATTGAAAGATCTAAACATCTCCCCTCATCCAAGGCCCAGCCTCAGAAATGTAAGTTTGAAAATGTTTGATGAAACAAAAGTGTTTTAACAACGTGGATGTAATAATGTAATAAAAAAGCATTGACTGCATACACAGCTCTTTAAAAGCCTTTTGAAACATGAACATTAATCTGTGTTCAGCTTCCTACTCTATTCTGTGAGCCCTAATAAATCTGCTGACTGTTGGAAGGTCAGATAAATCAGCTATTAGCAATAAAAACCTTTTCTAATCACTGCACAAAAGAACAAATATGAAATACATCATTATTCTAAGACCAGCATGTGAAATACACATACACATATCTTGAATCTTAGGAATGATGAGATTTTTGCAAGGTAACTGCAGTGATTTGAATTACTTTTCTTATGACAGTAGAGTCCTAAATGCAAGATGGTGCCAGTAAGTGACTTGCTAAATGGCCACACTATACCTCAAAGTATGTAATGAAGATGAGTGCTATTAATCTGTTACCACCACTAGGCTTCTGTAAGAGAAAGAATGAAAGAAAAATTTTCTAAATCTGTTTGAATCTGAAATCCACTTGGACTAATTTTTTTTAAAGAATCTAACTTGTCTTCCCTGACATGTCACTAAGTTTTCCTAGACTCCACTTGGTCCTCAAGATGTCTTTGCTTGGCAATTAAGTAGATCCTTTGGTATGTTTTTTGTATTTGCTAAGGTGAAAGGACTCCCTCAAATGCCAGAACATCATGATGTGTCAATTGTGAGGTGGCTCCAGAATATAAGCTGCTCCTCCATGTCATTTATTATCATGTTTTGCACAGCAGTGCATCTACCTAGCACAATGAGTGCAGCAAAAATAACCTTAAACTGTTTTTCCTCTTGGGGGCCACTCTTTCTAAGCTCAGGACAGTGGAGCAGTATAATTTCTAGGCTGTTCGTTAAGAAACCACATGAAACTTACAGTGATCATGAATTTAAAAAATTACAGATCACTATTCCAACTTCCATACCTTTACTATTTGTTAAATGAAACAAAAGAAGTTTGGAAGAAAAAATACTTCTTTCCAACTCAAATTCACTCTGCATGTTTGCTTCAAGATCTTAGTAACATGTACATGTCTTTGATAGTCCTCTTAGGGCTACAGGGTGGGCAGAGCTAATATAGAGCAGGTTGTCTAACCTACTTTCAGTAGGTCTGCTGGCAGACTAAGCAGAGCTGTGATAAAGATTCTGTGTGGCACAGAGGTCAGGAGGGCGTACGTTATTGTCACACCTTAAAGCCAAAATCTCCATGTAGTATTTCAGATGCTGGCCCACCCCCTTAGACTACCTACTCCCACAGCGAGGTTCAGGTCCAGAAGCCAGCAGGTGAGTTGGCATAACCTTGTTTTGGGGGGGGTGTGTCTTAATAAATCCTCATGTCTCTGGATTACACCTCTGATATAGGTCACCTTAATATCAAATGTTTGTAACTAATGTCTTGTTATCACATTATTAATAAAAAGCATGTACACTACAAAGACGACACCTTTTAGTGTTGTGGGATTTTTTTTATTTTTTTTTTTTATTTTAAATGTATCTCCTTACTGTTCTCCAACACTAGTGAACAGCCAGTTCAAAAGCCTGCCAGCTTTGCTTAAAGGAGTGCCAGTCTTCCGGCACACCAAGTGTACTCTATTAGTCTGGTTAAACTGAGAATTCTTCTAGCATTAGAATGACTAAAGCACAGTTTATTGCTTAATTTACTATTTCTTCCTGCAATACTAGTCACTACTCTCTTACCCTGGCCATACTCAATAGCCAGTTTGATCTCAACTTTCAATATTATTCCTATTACATAGGAATTTATTAGGCAAAACCCAACCTTCTAAATGCACAACAACCCTCTAAATGAACGCCAACCCTCTAAATGAACAAGAAAATTACAACCCACTTCTGGTTTTTGAGAAGAGCCAAAAGAATGATGAGTTAATCATATCTAGACTTGCTTTTCTTGGCTAAAGTTCAAACCCAAGTGAAAACAAGGTGAAGTTTACTCCTGGACAATTGAAGGCAATTTTAAAAAATTCAGTGGAGCACTAAAAAATGAGATTGATTGTATTTTTCATTGTTGAAGTACATTAGTACAAGAGCCAGTTGGCCAATTCAAGCCATTGCCACAAATCTCAAAGCAGCTGAATTTTATTTTTTTTTAATAAACAACTTGGTTGTGTCACTCTGCTTTCACTGCTGATGTTGTTTCCTTTAGTATTTAGCAATTCTAATTTGTAAACAGCAGTTTCTGGCACTGCAGATGTGCTGAGCATAGTCTGCAGTTTGTCCCAATTACTTTATTATTGCCTTGACTTAGTGAGCCATTCCAGGTAAGTAACCAGCGTCCTTTCATCTCATGGGCCCTCAGGAAAATGTAAAACTATGTGTCCCTCTACCTCTCCCCACCCCTGGAGTCCTGCTCTTGTGCACAGTAACTATTCTGACATAATTGGCTTTTTTTTTTTGGAGGTGAATGGGAGAAGGGAAGGTGGGGAACAGATGTGGTAACCCTCTCTGTACTACACTTAACCTGGTATCACTTGTGAAGCCCTATAGCTGCATCTCTACTGAAGACAACTAAGCAGCCTGACATCATCCAGGTCTGATGTTCCACATGGTTTTAAAAGGTCTTCAGCTCATTTGAAAAGACATTTTGTGTTTTTTATTTTCTGTGGGTCAACAATTGAAGCATTTAAGAAAAAATGTGTTTATACAGCGAGTTCTTTAATGAGCTTTTAGAAGTTTTCTTTTTGAAGAAAACATTTATAAGTCTTTACCAGTTTTGGACCGTAAAACTCTATGTGGGCATAGCTGCTATTTTTGCTTCCAGGTACCACTTATTCCTTGTGTACTGCTCTTCATTAAACTTTGGGGACTTGCCTGTATATTTGGCTCAGGAAATAAGGAGATAAATAAAATCCTATTCCCTCAGGTTGGATTTAAAAACAAAACAAACCCAAAACAAAACAATGCCCTGCATTGGAAGAGAGAGGGACTGGTATATGTGTGTGTGCAGGAGAGGAAATAAGTCTTGGGCCCTGGAGTGAGGGGAGAACTGAGGGTGGTAAGCAGGGGTGGTACCTTTGGCAGAGGACATGCAAGTTGAAACTGTAGAGATAGAAGGGCTTGATAAAATGGTGCTGGACATACTGATCTTGTAGCTGAGCGCCACGCTTTGGATTCAGCAAGTGAACGGTGCCTGTTCTCTGCCTCACAGCCTTGCAGCCCCCTGAATCCCAACACCCTTGAAAAGCACTGTTCACCTCCCTCATCCTCCCTGTCTTTGCCAGCAGCTCTTGGTGGTCACTTGAGGCACAAGGGACTCACCCCAGCCCTCTTCTGGGCTCCCACCTCCATTCTTGTTCTACAGAGTCTCCTCTGCATCCCACTGAATTTTGCCTGTAACACTGAGGTAGCTCTCGTTATATGCAACTGGAATAACCCGCTTCCTCTCTAACAACTCACTAAAACCACTGGGTTGCTGGGAAGAAAAAGTTAACATAACAAAAGCAGTCATCTGAAATTGTCCATCAGAGTGCAATATTAGTAATTAAATAATAATTAAAATCAAGCAGATGATGCTACACACTTCATTTTTGTTTTCCCTGGGAGATCATTAGAACTGGCTTACTCTTTCTCCTAAGATGGTTAGTGGACTTGGTTTTATTGCAGAACTATTTCTTAAAGTGAAAAAAAATGCACTAGCACTGTTGACGAAAAAATCTTATGGATTTTGTGTTGTACACTGAAAGTGGTATTGCTGCAATAAAAAATATCACCTTTCAATGAATAAACGACAACTCTGTGGAAACTTTCTTGGGATAAAGAGAAATAAAATATATCCAAAACAGAAATAGCTTAAGAGTCATGTAAAAACAAACTAGGAAAATCCTTCAAAGCCCCTGTTGTCTACTGTCAACAGGAGAAACTTGCTGCTATGGTCAAAAGAATTGAAAGCTGAGGGGCTAATTTTTGACTCCGGCATACAAGAAATAGTTAAGATGAAAGCTTGCAGTGCAAGAGATGGATCTAGCAATTTTATTTTTAAGGAGCTTCTTACAGGATAGGAAATACTCATATTCCACTTCCCAATGGTGAAAATGACTGCATTTAAGCAGGCTGGAGACTACAGAGATGCCTTGTCATGCAGGATGATGTTTCCTCAGGACTCTCAATCTTCTGGCCATTTTAGAGCCATTGACTTTTCTGCTGTAGTTCTCGATTATTTTTATAGAAGACAGCAAATGATTCAACAGCAGCTGAAAATAGTCATGTAGCTCATTAGCTGTGGGGCAGACTGTGCCTTTTTGGCACTGCTCTTTCATGGAGGCAGGGGGGCAGGATGTTAAGGGAGCGGGTGCTACCTGCTCCAGCAAGCCTGCTGGTAGGTATTTTGTCTGCTTAGTTCCCAGAGCTCCCTTATTACATGGAAACACAATAGGAAATTGCTCCCACGCTTTCAAAATACTGAACAGAGCACCATGCTCTGTTTGCCCAACTAGTCAGCATGGCTGAGGGGACTCAAGAAAGGAAGAAAACTAACTTCTTTGTGTGTTTTCAGCTTCTCCGGTAGAGAAAGACCATCATTCAAAGGAATGATTTCTCTAGGAAAGCAGAATTTCCCTGGAGTCAAGGGTCTACAAGGATGAAGGAAACAACAGCAAGAGCTCTTTTATGCCTTCTACTCCCTCTAGGAACCCAAAATCTAGTCATCTGTTTTCTCTGTCCTAAACTTGCTCGTAATTGCATATTATCTAAGTATAAATTTTGCATTATTCACCCAGCTGTTATTTTACAGCAACTGATGCATATACTGGAAGCCTTCCTAACAGTATGTTGCAATTGTTTCAGATAACATCTTATTTTTATTTGAGGTACTAAGGACCTCACCCAGCAAGCTGCAAAGCCCAAACCCTCGGTGATGTCTCTCAGAGCTCAGACAGGCAGCAACCAAGAGAAGCAGGCAACAAGCCATTCCTACTGCTACTTGTGCATATATTTTGCATGCAAAAATGTTATGTGATTTGTACCACATTCCTCTGCTCAGTAGGGACTGCTACACAGTCATAACACATTCCTCTTCTAGAAGAAAAGGAGCAGCACTTTAGATGTAATATTGTATGTAGATGGTACCTAATCACACATTAAGATTCAAGCTGTCATGGCAGGCTGCCTCTTTAAGCACGAGTAGCTGAAGTCCAGCTCATCTGGGACGCGGCTGCTTTCACAGCTTTCTGTATGTTGCCCTTTACTACCAGGTGTGGGAATGAGCTTGCTTGGACTAACACCTTTTATTATTGCTCACCATCTGACACACTGTGCAGACTCTGTGTCCTTCAGAGGAGCCACAGCTCATATGTGTTCAGGAATTTCATTGCGAGTGGGTCCTTAACGGCTCCACAGAGGTGCTTCGCTTGCTTCTCTGCAAGGTTAGCCAAGAAAGGAGAGGATCACTGAATCCCTTCCCCATAACTTCCTACCATTATTTGTATGCAGTGACAAAGTAACCCACCTGCCCTATTCCCTTGTATCCACCTTTTAAGTTCCATCTACCCTATTTTCATATAATTTTGATATCTATGCTCTCCCTCAGCTTCCTGTCTTCTGTCCTGGACACTATAACTTCTTTAAACCAAGGGACAGCATACAGGTTTTCAGCACCTCCTCCTCTATTTCCCAAGATCCTGTTTCACTTCTTCTCAAAACACTACAACAAAAAAACAAGGAGAAACGGTGTGTGGCCAGCTCAGCAGCGAGGCTACATCGGCACAGCTATTCTGCATTCAGTGGTAAAATGTCCCCTTGACAGTAGTTACTGTAGTTCTTCCTCTATAGCAGCTCTCTAAAAATGCTATCCCTCCTTCAGGTTGGCTAAGACAGATCAGTCACCTTGGAGTTTGCTTTTGAACAGGCAGACAGGACACCACCAGTAAAGAGATATGCTTCCCAAAAGAAAATATGTCTTCCTTGCCCTTTCCTCTTGCTGCATTCCAAACAACTTGTCTTTATTTAGGCATGTCAGGGCCAACTTTAAAATACCAAAATACAAAATATGAAGGTTATTAATACAGCAATCCAAAGGGCAAAGAGCTTATTGGTAGTATGAGCTATTGAGTCATGTGGGTGTTGATGGCACATCCTCAAGCACTGTATTATCATAATGCCTGGGCTGAAGACGCCATTAATTTTCTGCATCACCAACAGCTGAGAAGCAAAGCTGACAGCCAATAATACATGAGTCCAGTGTAAGCAAAACGCATGCACAAACAAACGTTCCCATCACCTCCTAAAGTATTAACAGCAGAATATAACAGATCAGAAAATATGGGGCAAAAGAAGGAATAGAAAGAAAATTGTTCCTAAGTATAAGAGCCCTTACAATATTGTTTTTCAGAAACATTGTATTTCAGCTTCCAAGCAGCTGTAGATTTAACTTTTTCACTACTAAGTGAATTCTGAGGGTCTGAATGTGCTAAAATGTACTTTGATTTTTCAAGATATAGAAGGAGAGAAAGTGAGCAGCTCTTCCTGTGTTTTTGCTTAAGGTATATATTACATGAAATGCATCCCTCACCAGTGATGTAGGCATTAAGAGATACATGTCATTCTAGGAAGGGATTTCTGTGAATTTGGTTGGCTACTCATCAGATAAAACAGTATGTCTTTTTTTGTTAACAAAAGCATGTTCAGCCATATTTTAAATGGAGCAATTTGCATGAAGTTTTTAAAACCCCTTTTTTAAAGCCCCTTTTCTGGCCAAATCTTAATTCCTTATCCAGAAACTCTTCACCCTGATACTTCAATCTATTTTTCCTTAAATAAGGCATCATCTAAAGAAGAATGGTTATCCAACTACACCCAGCTATGAGAATAGCTTTGGCACAGAATTTGCTACCAAGTATTTGAAGGTTCCAAAGTTTATTTCCAATGCAGAAGGGCTGGGAAAGCTTCTAGAAACATAAAGACTACAATTTAGTATTTCTTTTGCAAACTAATTAAATCTCATTATCATTGGTATTTGACTTTTATATAAACAGACTTCACAAAAACTCAAAAGTAACATACAATATGCTACCTAGACAATGGATACAGACTTATTTAAACCAGGCATCATGCCAAGTTATTAGATAGCATATGGTAGACTTCTCACTTGTTTGTTGGCTTGGTATTTTTTGATACATTCATGTAGTTTGTTGTAACGAAAAATGAAATTACTCATTTCAGATGTAGTATTCCCTATAACATGCATACGTTGGGTAAGATACTGAGTGTGTGTGTGGGAAACCATGGTTGAAATACCTTTTTTTTAAAAAAAAAAAAACAAAAAACAGTAATGTAACCTTTGGTATGGCCACTGAATTGACAGCTACTAGTATTTGGTCAGATTAATGGTAACATGCTTTACCTTCCAACACATACTGATATAATATACCTCATCACATTTTATCACAGTGAGCATAAGCAATGATTTCCACTGAAAAGAACTCTCATGGATCTGCCAGTATTGCAAACAATATAATTAAGCCTGTGCTTAAATGATCTGTTCAGCAGGTCTGGTCTTAGGATTGTACGTAAGTGCTTTGCTGAATCAAAGCCATGCTGCTCAGGAATCAGCAAGGTATGGTTGCTAAGAGAAGCATTTATTGCCCAAAGTTATATGGATTATTACAGAAAGTGTAAATGTGAAAATAAAGTGGTAGCTTACGACTGAGATTGCATTCCTGTTAAACAGCTCCAATGGTGCATTTCACCTTACAGGGAAGCTCTGCTACTTTACATATGGACTATACAAGTGCCACAATTTTCATACAGAAATAAACACAAACAGAGAAAGACCACATGCACACACTGCAAACCATTTGACCCTATCTGGTTGTCTTAATGCTTAGCTGATCTTTGTTCTGGCCTGACAGAAAAATAACTCTCTTTTGCTATTATTTACCTATTTATATAATTATATCATTTACTTATTCATTATATGTAGTACCATACATAACATCAGTAATGATTACTAGCGTACATTAATAAAATATTAGCAACACGCAATAAATGTAATTATTTCACATATTATACATATCATTATTAATATATATACACTTACATAATATTTAGCTATTGATAAACTAAAGTTGTTATAGCTTTCATAGTCAGTACTATCAGAAGCGTGGGGATGTTTAACCTTAGAAAGGTGCAGCATTTCCACATTCAGACTAAATTTTCTGTTTTTGAAATAATCTGACAAAAATACATCAGCTGCGGCTTATGGCAAAAGTATAGCAACTGCATCTAGTCAGTCAGAAAGTAAACTGGAACCTAAAACCCCAGCAATTAAAAACAGAGCACAGAATAAATATGTCTACAAACGTCTGAAGAGTTTGAATAGGATATTCATATTTGGTAAAATATAAAAAAGTGAAACAAGATAACATTTTGGCGAACGATGAGCTCTATTTTCACTGAAATCATTTTTATCTAGCTGCAAACATTACACAAGCCAATATAATTTCAAGTCAAATAGGTGTTATGTTAACAAGAATGACTAAGATGCTTCACTTCCCCCAGCATACTATCCTCTAAGTATTCTTCCGTATTTTCCTCACAGAAAAACCTCGTTCTCAGGGCTCTGGAAGGAATGTAGCATGTACAAATGTACTAACATTTCAGCAAGTGTATCCACCTGAGAGATCTCATCTGAAACAGTTATTATGAATTAAACCCATCATCTTGGCTAAAAATACACAGGGTGTAGGCAACCCTGTTATTGGAATGAAATTCAAGAATCAAAACTGCCAAACTATTCTGTGTTCATTTCTCTTGTCCCAGGCTCTTCTCTATTCTTTTAGCTTGTACGTAAGACACTGCCTGTCACTGGGTATTACTAGGTATAGATTTCACAATATATGGGTTCAGTTTGTGATTGAAACAAAAGTTTGAGGTTTTGGAAGTCTAGTCACAAACCAGACTCTGTTACAATACCTTGGAGCCTGGTGTCTAAGGAATACAAAGCTTTAAGGAGACAGTCTCATCCTCCCCTCATAGCTCTAATAATTCCAGCTGGTGTGCCACCTGGTCTCACCTTCACCATCTTGCTACTTTGCTCACAACTGTCTCCTTGCGGTTTCACTGCTGGCCACACTCCCTCTTCCAAGTCACTTAGCTCTTTGAGCAGCCTTCACTCTAAGTGTGGAGCCCATGGTCTGGGAGAACACTTAGTGAAATTCAGACACCACCCAGCAACCATGTGTGGGTGCCAATAGCCATCACTAGTCTTCACTGTGCTGCTGCTAGAATATTTTTGCATGAGAGAATGCATTACCCATTTCTGACCTGACGGAAAAAAAAAATGAGAGAAGGAAGGAAACTGTCATTTACATAACACGGAAAACTTCTGGTTTATAATTCCATTGTAAAGTCAGCATTTCCCGAGCGGGCAGAAAAAAGTACTATTTTTCTCCAGAAAGGCCTCTGGAGTTTCTTTGTATGGAGTTCCTACACATGCCCATTATGCTCAGCACTTTGCAGCTACCAATTATCAGTACAAAGTAAGGATTTTGAAAGTAATCACCAAACGCCTTCCTAAGTAAGTTCACTTTTCATTTTCATTGAGTTGTTCTCTAAAAATGGGGTTCAGGGGACATACTGCTGTTCACTGAGGAAAAAGGCAGTATTAAGGACTCTTTGACGCATCTGTAAATACTATGTAACAAATATCCTAACAGGCCAACCTGCCAGAAGCAGATGAGCTGGGACAGCAGTCAGACCACTTTGCAGTGGTTTTAATACTGGTATTATAGAAATCCAGTACTTACCTGAACCCTATCCCTGCTTCTGGAGTGAAAGGTCTTTCTCCCTCCTGTCTAATCTATATCATCCTGCCCTGCTCATGCCCTCCTGCTTTTCTAACCTGGCAGAAGCAGATAGGTATAAACTCCTCATATTTTTTCAACACATCTTTTTTTCCCTTACAGATGGGCCTCCATAAATAAACAAAAGAGTCATTGACCAGCTTCTACTACAGCCTCAGCCTAATTGTAATAATTCACAACACTTCCTCCCTGGCAGTAAGAATCCAACTTACTTTTTTTACTGAAGTGGCAAACTGTTTTAGCAAGCTGTGTTAATTGCCCTCTGTGATGCCCAAAGATTCTGATATCTAAACGAAGGATGAAAGAGGGACTAGTAGCAAAATACTAAAGAATTAATGCAGCACACACAGAGGAGCTTACAAAACCTCAAAAACTTAGACTGCAAACAGATCAGGCAACACTTGCAAAGTCAACAAACTAATTGCAGGGGACAAAGGCTTCTCCCTCCAATTTTGCAAAACACAATGTGATTTGTCAACAGCAATAGTATTTCCTTGTTTAGAAAAAGGTTACCTTATTTTTTTAAAACTCCCATCCTTAAACTTGTGTGCTCTGGGAACAGATGGCAAACCACATGTCATAAAACAAGAATTTTAGACAGAAGAGAGATGAAAAACAAGTTTTCTCCTTTAAAAACAGGAATTCTTCATGGGACTCCTGAAACCACTGCATTGCAATCCCTTGTTACACAAGCTAGTCTTACAGGGTCTCAAATAAATTTGCTCTCTCCTGAGAATTACATTTAAAAAGGGGATAATATGAATTATCACAAAGACTTCAGCCACCTCTCTGCCACCGCTTACTTCTGTAGCTGTGCCTGAGTTTTAGGGACACTGGTTTCAATATTCTGTTATCACTGACGTCTAGCTCTTCCCAGATGCACAGTGACCATCAGAGTTTGTTTGTTGTTTTTTTTAAATTATTTCTGCATCTCAGAGGGAGCCATTTTATTTCTCTCTTAGCCACGTAGGTAAGGAATGTAATGGATGTGCAACACTGCAGGGCAATTCCAAGAAACATCTGGCATGGAAAAAAGGGCCATTGCCTATTGCTCTCCATCACAATGGTGATAGGTCGTAGGCAATCTTGCCAAGATCTCTCGTGTCAAGCAACCTACTGTGAACAGACCCAGTCTATTTTATGAAAGGGAAGTCATTCCTCTAGCAGACTCAGATATGTTATAATCTTATCATTTTTCTCTAACATGTTTAGGAAGATTATCTCATCTGAAAGAAGCTTTCAAAATGTTACTGACTGCCTGAACTGAGCAGAAGGAGGAAGAGAGATGACTGAATGTGTGTCAGAGATGCAGAACTTACACAGGAGAACTTCACTCCAGCCTCCCACATCTGCAGAATTGACCCCAGGCTGGTCTGATTTCCAGGAGCAAGAAGGCACTGAATGGGCCAGCACGGGGCAGCCACCTGAGGGGGCCGGGTCCCCAGCTTTCAGGGCAGCATGCACTGCAAAATAACTGTATCATCTCCCAGGAATAGAATAACTGAATGACAATGGGACAGCTGTGGACATTTCATTGCAGAAGAGTAAAATATAGATCATAACAAGGATTCATATTAAATGCATGGCAACAAAACAAAGCCAGTATTTATGTACTCCATTTCAAAATCCAGACAATTTTACTTCATATTTTACTGGGCCACCTAAGCAGCAGGCCATGCCTTGCTTCCTGAGTAGCGATGACCTTCTGTAGCGTAGCATGTATTATTCAAACAGAGGAACGGATTAGGAACAGCTAATACGTAAGTGTATTATAAATGTATAAACTCCTGCAAACATTTAAATTGCTGTGTTTTGGTTGTGACAAATTAGTTTAGTATGAATTTATATAAAGTACAGACAAGAATGAATTATTTGGATAATTTTTTTTTGCACAAGACTTTATCTGGACTGATAATATCATCTTCAATAATTTTGTTATATTTTATTGAAGAAAACAGAAACATTTGAAGACTCGAATGAATTATTAAAACCAGTTGAACTTTCTTCTTCCAATTATTTGCCATATTGAGAGAGTGGATTTTTATAATAGAATTGGATGTAATGAATGAGAAATTGGAATGAATTAAAAATATTGATTTTTCTTCTAAAGATGCATTTTCTCTTGATGTCTCTTTCACTTTTTTCACTATCTTAGCAGGATCACTAAATACCATATTGCGGAGGCACCTGGCATCTCCAAAGCAGAAGAAATTTATTTTTGTACTAGCATGGCAGTACAGTAGCAAAACTGCAATTTTTATTCACCTTATTCTGCTTAATATTGTTGGAGGAGGGAGACATTTGAATGAATGTGTCTTTGTGTATGTGTGTGTGTTCTGTCCACATCCACATATTTTCAAGTTAATAAGGCTGTACAAAGAATAACTGGACCTATGGTAGGTTTTATGAATAAACTTTAATATGCACACATTTTAGATACATTTTATTCTTTAGTAAGGTTTTGCACTGAAGCTCCTTATTTTTTTCCAGAATACAATAATTTGAGACTCATGTCTCAGTTTCTTATGTATGACCTTATGAAAGTCACTTGGCCTTTCTGAGCATTATTATGAAGTAACACAAGTGATGCAATTATAAAATGTATGTAATTAACTTCTGTAAAGTAATTCAAATCAAATGTAAAGGGTAAAGCACAATAGTAATTGATTTTGACATTGCAACCATTTTTTACCAGATGTTTTGGTTTTACCCCGTATGTCAGCACCTTAAAAAGCAAGTTTTTCTGCCTGTATATAGGAAATGGTTTTGCTCTCCATAGTTCTCCACGAAAGTTAGTATTCACCCCACCATTGCAGGGATGCCTTAACTGTTTACTGTAACTAAGCACCATGAAATGCTATTATCACCAAGCTCATTTTTTCAGCTCTCCCCATAATTAAATGAACATTATTCCATACACAGTGCTTACAAACAACAGAAGAAAGCCACATAGAACTTATTTCAGCTTAAGAACAGCAACATAGAGAACAAAACCTTTAGATGAAAGTTCCTCATAAGTAAGATGCAAACAATGATTGACAAGCTTAATGTGATGTGGAAGGTCTGCATACTCTATTGATTCACGGATGACTGGAGAACAAGTGAAATGCTCTTAAAAGTGAAGAGTAAATTCTGAGCAATACAGAAGAATAGACTGCAACAGAAACATGCAAGGACGGAGAAGAAGCAGAAGGACATGGCAGGAATTCAAAGTAATTAGTGTTTAGAAAGAGAGTTGAATTTGCTTGTTAAATATACTGAGGAAATGCCCTATTTGTTAAAGATTCCATACAAAAAAAAAAAAAAAAGACTTGGCAAGTCTCACAGAGGTAAATACACATAAGAAACTTCCCTAGGAAGTTGCAAACTTAAATGTCTTTGGGCCACTGGTGATTTGCTTCATTCAAGCTAAGTTCCTCATGAAAGCATCTGGAATTTTGCTGCAGTATGAAGTGCAGAAATATTACATGGTTTATCTATGGATAATTAAAAAATGCATAAGATGATTTATAATGGAAAAGTTGGATTATCTACAGTGAAAAGAAAGGTAAAATACACAAGACTATGTAAAAGCTGTTAATTGAAGCCAGTAAAGATAAGAAGGTTATCTTAGATGCTAGCAACATCTAAGATCTTGTTTACATGCCAGTAGTGTAACGTTTGGTATTTTTGTGAATGGAGTAGATACACTGCATTACAATCAGAAAAAAAACCAGAAAAATTAAAATTTGCCTTGAAAAAAATAACTGTGCCAATGCTTTCAATGCTATTGGGCCCCATGAAAAACACTGCTGAATGTGAGCTTGCCCAACTACTTGGAAGAACTTGCTAAAGAAGTCTTGTGTCTTTGGTATTGAAGAGAACAAACAATGAGTGATATCGGAAATACGCTTCTGGAAGAGGTCTTCTAGTTAAAGCCTGGCTTCTCCTTCCAGATCTTTCATATTCTCATTCATAAAACTTGGTAAAAAATTTATAGAAAAAGTAAAAAAAGTAAAAATTACTTTTGTGCTAATCCTAAAGCAACTCTGACTTCATATCTTGGTGGCAGCTGTACAGAACAACATCAACAAATATATTTTTTGCTTCTTATTTATTTATATGATAAAACAGTAGAGAACCTGCCTGGAACCTCTTGGGAGACCATGAACTGGAGCAGCAGGTAGAATGCTTGAACAGGAATAAACTGGGCAAATGGCAGAAGGGGAATGGACAATTAACACTGATCTGCTCCTGTAGAACAAAGGAGAATTTCTGAGAAGTTTGGATAAACTGTATTTGTGTTCAAAGTTTTCTGGGATTAAGAAAGTTTTCAAATCATATAAAATTATTTAGTCAATAACACCTTTAAGATAAAACTTCAAGTTTCATGTCCGTGTAGCCCCTTTGCTGTAGGATACATGACACACTGCTGTAGAAGGACAATATGTAGCCTGGAAGACTTCCGTTTTAGGCAGAGTTCTGGGTATAATATACTGCCCTATCACCATAAGCTCTGCAGGCCAATGGAATCAACAGCTTACAGAATCCAGCAGTCACCAAGATTACATCTGCGAATGATCCCTCAAGATTTGGTGAGTCCTGGAGAGCACTTGGAAACTTCGGAAGTATTCACATTGTTCCAATTTTAGACACCTAAATTAGCTAACACCACAAACTAACTACATCTCCACTTGTGATATAAACTCCCATGGGCAATTCAGAGCCCCTGCAACAGCGGTATGCTTTGAATTACCCTGTGGCAGCACTCTCATGTCTTTGGAATGACGATAGAGCAGGTCTAGGGAGATTAACCACAGAGCCAGCCTAGCTAGCTGAGGTCCCAAACTTGGGAGGGGCTCATCTCCCTGCGTTCAGTGCACACACGTTGCTGGGAAGGGAGCTGCTGGTGACTGCAGCAGAGCTTATGTCTGCCTGTCCATCTGCATCTGGCAACCTGCCTGCAACAGGGTATGGCTGGGCAAAGAGCGCAGGAGGGGACCATGCCATGCTATGTATGCAACAATGGTGCCAGAACAAGGGAAATTATCTGCTGGGAATCACTAGCTGGCCCAAAGCCACTTCATACTGAGAATGAACCAAAAACTGATCACAGCACACTGAAAATCCATTAATGTAATCACTACACCTTAGATACCTGAAAGGATGCCCCTGACATCTCAAACCTATTAATTTACTTGAACTCTAAAGCAGAGGAAGTCACTGCTGAATATGATTAAAGCTTACTGCCAAGACGGAGAATTTTTTTTTTTGAAAGTTAGGGAAGAAAAAACGAAGTCCCTTGTTTCTCCTAGCAGCTACAAGATTCTAAAAATGCTTCCTGCACTGAAAATAAGCAAAAACTTGCTGAAAGCACTCACAATGGTGCTCTGCTATTCAGTTACGCACAGAAATAAAGAAATCATCTTTCATTTAAGCACTGAAACTGAAATCCAGGAGGTGAGAGCAGCAGTCAGACCTATATTTATCTAAGAAAGAAGGAAGTGAAGGAAATCATCCAGTTTCAAGGTCTTCCTCCCTTTGATCTCTGCTTGAAGAGCCATTTTCTCTTTATGACTGTCAGATTAGTAAAAAGTCCTATCACCTGTACAGTCAGTAAGCTAAGGAGCTGAAAGGTACTGTATGGACTGCGCAAGGTATCTGATGCTTGATCTGCAGGGACAATACTTGTCACTGGGCTTTGTCTCTGTATTGTTCTGCTACTTTTCTAATTAAGTGTGACAGAGTCATTTTCTTTTCTCAGTCACTCCCCAAACTGCAATGAGCTACTGCCTGAACAGTCTCCATTTGTACTGCTATGATGCCATGCTGTCTGTAATGCTCTCGTCCGTTTTAATACATTAAGCCATCTGCCAAAAACAGAGCATGAATAACAAGATTCAATCCATCTCTAATGTGAGTGTAGTGCTCTTCTGTGCCATTTCCACTCATTTGATTAGCTCTCTTTCCATTTCTGTTCAGGATGGGAGAAAGATAATATTTTCTCCTCCCTATTTGCTGCAAGCACCAACATATATATTATTTCAAAATTCTGCCTAATCTAAGCATAATCTCTTTTATTTACTTCAGCTAAGTAAGACACAAGAAAGGCTGTGCCACCTACTGAGAAGCAAACTGGGACACAGTGCATTTGAATAAGTTTTACAGGTACCTCTATGTCTTTCACTTGAGACACACAGCTGGTGTACTACCTGCACTTGGCAAGCCCGTATTCCAGGGCCTGATGCACTATTCTCTGCCTGTTATTCCAACCTAAATTACAGGAGGAGCTGAACAACATTCAGCAGGAAAAATTAATTACATTATTGGGCAAATTTACAGTATAGCTAAATGAAGGACCACAGAAAAGACTATTCCACACAAATAACACTGTGAGTTGATCCAGTATTTTACTCTATTTTAATAAAAGAATAGATTCAGGATCTAGAGAAGTACTACCAATAGCACTAAGACAAAATTTTAGGCTGATCATCCACAGCATAACCTGAAAAACCCAATTGTCAGGATTCTGAAGATGAAGCATTCCCTCTGAGTGGGAATCCCAGTGCAAAGGGCTGGGTGCTTCTGCCAGGATGCCTTTGTAAGCTGGTGCCCTGGTAAACATCTGAATTCACCTGTGCAAATGAGTTCACCACCTTCAGTGATCATACACAACCTGACATTTTGGGATAAATTTTGTCACTCCCTCCCTTTTCAGTTTTTCCTAAAGCACCTGTGCATGTAATATCCAGGATCAGCATCTGATTTCATTTTTATTTTCTTACCTGAACTATCTTAGACATTTCTTTGTTTGTACTTGAAAATTCAGATGCCTTGCTGAAATCTGGATACCATATTGTTTGGGAGAATAGATATGGAATATGATTCTTATTTACACTATGGTCTTTTGGCAGTGCAAAGAGTATAAATTACACCTTTATCCACGGGAAAGCTCTTTGCACTCCCAGAGCAATCTAAAGGTATCTTAGTATGAATAAGAATCAGGACCTGTGAGACATTTCTGATATAGATTCTGCTGGAAAACTGCGTTCTGCTGTCCTAGCTGCTTGGACACACTATTTTCACATTTTCTGCTGCTTGTATGTCAGGACAATCTAGCATGAATATGAGACACACATTGGCTTCTTCACAGTAAAGAAGAGAAAACTTAATTTTCTGCTTCAGAAAACAGAATTGCTGGTTCAGAAGGTCATCAAATACCAGTCTCCTCTATGGAGAGAAAACACTGAAAGGAAGTCTTGTAAAGGAAAACTCTCATATACCATTAGTTCCTAACAAGCTGACTTGTGATGGTGCATTTGAGAGAAGATAGAAAAAGTACAGAAGGCAGATTTATAACTCTGCAAAAAGACTAGTGTTACTTTTTTGCAAAAATATTTATGTATTTATTTATTCCGTCCTGCACTGATACAGTAGTTGCAGCTGAGAATCCTTCTTCAAAACTTTAAGACTGACTATAAGAAATATTTAATAAGGCAATTTGTATGTTGAAGCTATGATTAAAGAAAACAGATTATTGCAACTTTATATGTATGTTTTAAAGTATTATGAAACACAGAATTTTTTCTTACACTATTTCAGACATTGAAGAGTGCAAGACAATTAACTCCAAACTGTCTTTATAAGCATAGAATTTTAAAGAGAAATCTAATGTAAACCAATAATCTAAACAAGTGTAGAAGCATAGAAGCCCAGGAACTAGCGGGGCTCATCGACAGAGCTTTAAACTAGGCTCAAAGGGGGAGGGGGATAACATCAGGCTTGCCAGCGACATGTTGTGGAATGATGTGCCCAGGTTGGAGGGACGGGGCGCTGGCAAGGGCCCTCGGCCTACTGCTCAGAGATGTGCTGGATGCACTACAGCACGCGTGAAGCCTAGAGGAGACGAGCCGGGGGCTCCAGATGCAACAGGAACCAAAGTGGTAACACTGGGAAGATACATCAAAAGAATTCCAGCCACCCCAGCCAATTAGTCAGCCTCATCGGGGGCACAACTGAAATGCCTCTATGTGAACGCACGGAGCATGGGGAATAAACAAGAGGAGCCGGAGACGTGTGTGTGCCTGCAAGGCTATGACATTATTGGCATTACAGAGACGTGCTGGGACAGCTCCTATGACTGGAGTGTTGGGATGGAAGGGTACAGGCTCTTTAGGAAGGACAGGCAGGGCAGGCAAGGAGGGGGCGTTGCCCTCTACGTCAATGACCAGCTGGAGTGCATGGAACTCCACCTGGGGATTGATGAGGAGCCATGAGAGGTGGGCCCGTGCGAACCGCGTGAAGTTCAACAAGGCCAAGTGCAAGGTCCTGCACGTGGGTCGGCGCAATCCCAAGCAGGACTATAGGCTGGGCGAGGAATGGATTCAAAGCAGCCCCGAGGAGAAGGACTTGGGGGTTTTGATTGATGAGAACCTCAACATGAGCCGGCAGCGTGCGCTTGCAGCCCAGAATGCCAACCGTGTCCTGGGCTGCATCAAAAGAGGCATGACCAGCAGGTCGAGGGAGGTGATCCTGCCCCTCTACTCCGCTCTTGTGAGACCCCACCTGTAGTACTGCATCCGGCTCTGGGGGCCCCAGTACAGGAGAGACATGGAGCTGTTGGAGTGAGTCCGGAGAAGGGTCACGAAGCTGATTGGAGGGCTGGAGCACCTCTCCTATGAGGACAGGCTGAGAGAGTTGGGGTTGTTCAGCCTGGAGAAAAGGCGGCTCCGGGGAGACCTAATTGCAGCTTACCAGTACCTGAAGGGGGCCTACAGGAAAGATGGGGAGGGACTGCTTATCAGGGAGTGTAGTGACAGGACAAGGGGTAATGGGTTCAAGCTGAAGGAGGGTCGATTTAGATTAGATGTTAGAAAGAAATTCTTTACTGTTCGAGTGGTGAGGCACTGGAACAGGTTGCCCAGAGAGGTTGTGGAGGCCCCATCCCTGGAAGTGTTTAAGACCAAGTTGGATGAGGCTTTGGGCAACGTGGTCTAGTGGAGGGTGTCCCTGCCCGCAGCAGGGGGTTGGAACTAGATGATTTTTAAGGTTCCTTCCAACCCAAACCATTCTATGATTCTATGACTTCTTTTGGTGGGCAAAGGAAAAAGACAATGTCAGAGAGTAAATTAAGCTGCTCAACCAATTCAAACACTGCTTCAAAATACAGGACACAGCTCTCTCCTGTTTGATTTGGACTGAGGTCATGCTACTCTGTTTTCTCAAAGCTGTTCCATATCATGTTAAAATAAACAAACAAAACTTAACACTGTAACAGGGGCATTACACTCTGGGGTGTGCTCTCATTCAAATTCTTTCCTCTGAGTATATACATTTTACTCTAGAAAGTGGAACAGCTTCAACAGATAAGCATAACAGATGGAAAGCTCAGACAATGAAAGCATAAGTTGCATGGATTATAAAACAGTGATTTTTGCAAGGCTTATGAATGGACTACACTTAGAACATATTCAAAGGAGAAAGGTATTACTATTCTGTAACTACCCTTTTGCTAAAAAGCATGCCATACTCAAAACTTTTTTGTACTATTTATTGAACTGCAATAAAGACTAAACACAGGAAATAGCAGCATAAGTGGAGTTTGGCAAAATAGAAGGTGATCAATATAAGAAGAAAACTTCAGATTTGGAAAAAAAAAAAAAAAAAGGCCAGCTCTCATGGATCACGGCACCCAGTGGAAAACATAACCCTAATCTATCCCTGCATGTTCCCTGTGGATGAGTATTTAAGATGGCTTGCTGAGATGACTCCTAACCCATCAGCGTATCTTTAGAAATAGCCCAAATAAACCCCAATTTTTTATATCTTCCTGATCAATCACCCTTTAAGTTTAATTGAAAGAAATTCAGCAGGTCAAATGCCAAGTTTCAACCTCACTTCTTTGACTAAATGATTGTTAAAGAACGGAAATTGAAATAATTTCCTTCTGGTTAGACACTTCCATAAATATAGATCCTTATATATACTACTTAAATATTTAATCAAGCAAGTCTTAGCAGAGGAACATCTTCACCAGTACTCACAGCTCACAGCGGAATATTTCAGCACTATTTATGTTCTACCATGACCCTATGTAATTATAAATTGGAATAGCCAGCTAATCAATGACATCAAAACAATAAAGATTTCTAGGTTCTTTATAATACCTAAAAGCAGATACCCAAGATTTTGCTGAATTTTTAGTATTACCTGTAGTAAAGAATAAAATTTCATAACCATATATGTAACTTAAATTTCTTTTAAGGCAGTAAAGCAGTACGTTAATCACAGCCTCTGATTGTATATCCAGATCAGCTCAATGGGGAAAACTTCCTTTTTTTAAATGTTTAAACTTAAAATTACCTCTGAAAGCTTGTAGTGTTTGTAGAAGAACAGATTAATATATCTCAGAATGAATACATTAGCAATGAAGTCACAGAATGCTTGCATCAGGTTTACCTGCAACATTTCATGGTATATTAAATAATTGGTTCCACAGAGCAAAGCAGAAATGTAGAAATGTATTACCAGAAAGCTAGAAATAATGCACCTAAGTCTACTACATGTGCACTACTGTGCATTTTAAAAGTTCAATGGATTCTGGAAGCATCACCCACTAAACATAGTACATTCACTGTACCTCAGATACTTTAACTGGAAATAAAAATGGAAATCAAAGGTATGAAATGAAAAACACAACTCTCAAAACCCCAAGAGAGTCCTGACAAAACTTACTACATTTGAGCATGGAATCCAGCAGAGGTTTCTCTGTGTGCAGGACATTGACTGAAACATCTATGAAGCACGGTGGGGATGGAAATGGCAGTGGAAAAATGTACAAAGGGAATTCTGCCCCAGAACAACTCAGGCACACAGAAAGGCTGCGCATGTTTCATTCATTTGTAATAACCTGAGTAACTATTGGTTAATAACTTCGCTGGTTAGTTATTGCTCCACTGGATTTACTGAATCCCAATGAAGTCTGCCAGCACTTAACTCTGAAAGTTTGTCTCCTTACCATCAAGAGAAGTAAATACACCTCAAATGGCAATCTCTCACAATTAAAAGAGGGACAAGGAAGGACCTGTATTGTTCCTAAGTATAGGTGCTAGCTAGCACTACCTTGAAAGCGGTAATGTTGTATCTGAGCAAATCTACTTGATGTTTGGTCATTTCTAGACATAAACTGTATATTGAAACATATATTGATTCTGGACATACATTGATTAACTTGATTAACATATGATTGAGACTTGGTTATAAAAGTGAATCATGAGGAAATAAAACAAACCAACCCCTCCCTGCTCAAACCCAACAAACTCAAGACCTAAACTGCACATAATGATGTAAGGAAGCTCCAGAGGGAATAGCTGGGCAGCTGCCAAGGAAGACATGCAGAAGTACACTAAGTCATGAAGCTGCAGTGAGAGGACAGTGGAAAGGAACTGGAGGAAAAATTAGGCATTCACTTAAGAAAAAAAGAAGACAGACTAACTTCTGGGCCATTGACTAAAGACCTAAGTAGGAAAATGAGTAACTGAGGAGGAACATTAGGGAAACAATTTAGGAAAAAGAATTCCATTTCTTCTCATGCCATTTAGGGAAAGTAGCACTTTAAAAGAAGAATAATATAAGGAATTCAAAAGGTAAAATAAAATACTAGTATCTGGAACAAGAAGGAACAATTAGTCAAGTGTTTACCCTGAGCAGATTGGCAATTTAAATTTTCAGCTTGTAGGCTCTTGATAAACTACCTCTGTAATGGAACTACATCTCTCTCTAGTGCCTGACTGCTTCTTTCTCCTCCCTCCCCGCCTCACTCCAACTAGTAAAAAACAATGTGTATTTAAATGCACATTAGTACATTGAGTCCAAGACTGAATATCTGTAAATGGCAGGTACTGATATGCATCTTTGGATACTGTTCCTTCCTTTACCTCCTTTGATGGAAGTTTTCTCTTTCTGCAGGTCCCAGAAAAATTGATGGTTCTTTCCTGCTGTCTCAGGCCACAGAGCTGTACTAGCAACACTGTGATGGAGCAGAGGATTTCTGCTGAAAAGCAGCATCCCAAAGAACATTTGCAGTAAGAGATAGTGGCAGATGGAATTTTTGAGAAATGTTCTTTGTACCATGCTCATCTTTCAGCTGATAATACAGATCTCACTCATAGCCAATTTTACTTTAAATGCTTCTGTGTTTTGCCACTCCCCCCTCCTTTTCTTTTCCTTTGCTTTACTTTCCCTTTCTAACCACACACACACACACAAACATGTTGTTTCCTGTATTGCTTTCTTTTTCTCAGATATTACATATTTACCCTTCCCAGATGAATGTTCCCAGACTGTTTTGATTTTCTCTTGCTCCTTATCCAGTGAGACAACCCTGGAAGCTAATATTTTCAAATGTTACCCCCACTACATACTCTACAAGCTTCAAATCCAGTGCTGGCAGGCTTCAAATCCAGCGTATTTTAGCAAGTTGCAGGGTCAATAGCTGGTCAATCTCTTTCTTTTTCCTTTATACTTAGGACAGCGACAATTATTCACCATAGATAAAACAAGGCCTTGACAAATAGTTTCTGAGCATACTTGATTTTCTAACCACATTTAGATCAGATGGACTACTGCCTTCAGAGGAGACTAATTTTATAGGTCAATGTTACTTAACACAAAAAAGGCTGCAGATTTGGAACCACAGCGTTTCAAGGGAACAATAATTTTACAGTTCAACTTCATGGTGAATTCAATGTTCCTTAAAAAAAAGACTGGAGTGTGCTTGATCACAAACAAACGCATCCGTGTTCCTCCTCTCCAGCGTGCTGCTGCTCTGCCCGCAACCATTGCTGCTGGATGAGGGAACTGTTCATTTGCCTTCACATCCAGTAGGGTTCTTGGGCTCTCTCCCTAATGATCACCATCACTATTGCTTTTATCACTGACTGCGATGACATCTTTCACCCAAAGGTGAAAGGCACTGTATTTCATTATCAAATGTCTGAGCTATTTAGAGTCCAGCCTGAGAATTTAATAAAACTACAGTATTTCATTTGACTTTTACACACACATGCACATGAACACGCACACAGTATCAGCCATTATTTTGGCTTCCCGACAAAAGATCCCAATTAATCATTTTGCCAGGATGAAATGTGTTGCTTAATTGCTCAGAAATCAAGTTGCATTAACACTAGAATTAGCTATTGAAAATTGGCTGAAATACCATTAACAGATGAAGCATAATTTAAATTAAATGCTTCATTTGTTTTTTTCCCTATCAAAATTAATGCATCGGAAATGGGCATACCCCACTTCAAAAACAGTACTTCTTTTTGGTGAGGAAGAAAGTGAAAATTACTTTTCCACTGAATAAAACTCAATTACATTTGTTTTGTTACATCTAATTTTAGAAACGGAAACAAACACTTGACCTACCATCACTTTTCAAAATAAATGTAGGCCTTTCTGAAAGAAATGATAAGGCGATACGTAAGCAGTTTCAAAGATTAATTCAGATATCTAACTTTGGACATCTCTATTTGAAAATCTCTACTTGCATTTTCTATTATAGCATGTATTATAAATGACACAATATTAATAAAAATATTTTATTATAAACTTGCCAAGTAACAGGTCCAAAACAAACAAAAGGAAAGGGGTTTTATTCAGCATATAATGTTGGAATATACTGTCACAAAATGTTGTGGAAACTAAAAAAGTAAGTGGGTTAAAAAGGAGAAATATTAATGGAGAATGGATTGCCTCATAGATGTTAACATAATGTGTGGGCAAATCCCTGGTTCAGAATTAAGTTCTTTCAGGGATACCTTCCCACTTTGCAGCAAAGAATCCCATTATACACATCTTACTCCTGTTAACCATTTAATGGTTAAATGTTAACCATTCTGACTTTTTTAAAATCTTAATAAATGATCTCCTCAGAGAAAAGTCTTAAGTTTATTCTTAAAACTCATTGCTCATGAGACTTTTTCCTGCATGGAAAAGTTAGTAACACTTTTTCTTCCTCAGCTCTCTTCCTAGTTTATAAAATGTTGAGTTGTCCTGTGTAAGAGCAAAAGGCTAACTACCAGGAGGCAGGTATGTTTCTAACCACATTTTCAAAGGGTATGGACCCACTGAGCTTTACAAAAGAAAGCAGTAGGTTGGTGGGTTTGGCTTTTTTAATACAATTTAAACAAAAAATTGAACAAATTAAAATATACCACCCAAATAGCATCACTTGAGTACTACTAACACACTGTAATGAAGAATAATACAATTGAACATTTAAATAAAAATCAAATAAAGATCAAATTAATACATCAATAGGTTAGCCTCAATGTTGATTGAATTAAATTAATAAATTAGATCAAAAGATTAATACCATGACTAATAAATCTTAATAAACACTAAAGGTGGCAATAAGCTAACCTAGTCGGTAGGTTATAAATTCAGCTAAAGAATTTCATTTGTGTTGGTCATAACGCAGCTTAGGAGCTTATTAAATATCTTAAAACTGAAACTGGATTCTAAGTCACAGTGTCAAAAGCAGCTCCTCTCGTGTAACTAAGTCTTTTCTCTCTGGCCCCACATTATTCATTCTTTCTCCCCCAGCAGAAGTAAAAAGTGTATGAAAAGGAGTCCCTAAAAAGCAAAAATGTTAAAACTTTGAGAACTTTTATGATGCATGCTCAGTGGGAACTTTTTCCTATTTTCCCTGTATTCAAGTAGTAGTCTTCATATGCCTGTATTCAAGTAGGCTATGAATTCATACAGTAAAGCTGAAGATGAGAAAAAGGCTGGACTCTTACTGCTTATAAAGTAGTTACATAAAATAGCTATGAAATGGAAACAGTATGAAACTTCTTCCTGAACCACTGACCTCTCGCAGGCTTCTTGCCTGGGAGCACAAACTACAGCTACAAAACACATTCTCCTGGCACAGAGCTTTCTGATCAAAGTTCTTTCCAGAAGCAGGGACACAGGTCAAATACTCATACAGAAAATTTTGTAACTACTTCCACCGAAGGCAGCTGTGTTTTGAGCGATTATGAAGTTTACCTGTTTCCCTTAAGATTTTTTCCTACTCCAGACGGCAACAAGGGAATTTTTCTACTGCCAAAGTTTAACTTGCTCTCAATGATGCCAAGGGCTTCAGGGAAATCTGGTAAAATACTCCTCTGGAGCCATGGAACTTGGTACAATCAAGTCTTATATAGGAAATGTTTCTTAGTGTACAGGTTGGCTGCTGTACTTCTGAGCTGTCTTCAGATAAAGTTAATTGATTAGTGTCTCTTTCTTTCCTACAGTTATATCTTTGGCAGTGTCACATGTAAGAGGGTGCATAGTTCATGTGCTTTTTCACCTATTTGTTGAAAAAACTATCAAAATGAAAATAACACAGAAAATAGAGACCAAATTACTTCATTTTTCTTTCATTGCTAAGTCCTGACAGTAGATTTTTATGTCCCTAAAACCATGTTGATTGCTGACATAAAAATAACAAAGCAGAAAAAAAAGATGTTTTTTTAATGGGTCAAATTATGGAAAGTCAGTTCCATCTTAGAACCTCTAGCCACTAGAGACATCCATAAGAATTACTTATTTCAGTCACTGCCATTTTAAAACAAAATAATAATAAAAAATAATTTCCAATTAGCTTACTAAAAGCTCTATTCAGTCCAAACTATAAGGATTAGACCTTGTGTCACAGTATTTCAAAGCCAAATTTTTAACTAATATTAATTATATTACATTCTACTTGAGACATTCACAAGAATAATCTTGTGGCAGTGTTCTATATTGCAACAGTGCTCCCACAGTTTGGAGTTATGTTTCCAGCAGTTTATACTCTGGTAGAAAAATTCATAGCAGCATGAAAATCTACAGACTAAGATAAGTCCACCTAGGCCATAAATACTTCCACTGTAGGCCATCATTGTTCGAAAAAAGTAATTTTGTTTTATAGTGTACCGCTCACCTGCAGACTACATATTCAAGACTTGGATTAAAAAGTCGTCAATGAGATTATGAAAGGACTGATTTACTGCTTTGAGGGCATGACTACATTCGGTTGTAGCAAAATATGCATATGTATGGTACATAATGAGCTTTTTAAAAATCTCCTAACCATGTATTTATGTAATTGGAGCTATTCTGCTTTATGTCACATCAAGTGAAAAAGAAAATACCAAATAATTAAAGCAGTACTCATAATGATATGAAGTTGGCAGCTGTGTGAATAAAAAAACACCATTAGTTTCTTTTCTGTAGCACTAAAATACTGTTTGCAGTGTCTTGCTATCTGTAGGTTTCATGTAAACAAACCCACCAACAATGGACTAATATTTGAATAATTATCTACCTTCCCACCTACTCAGAGAGGAAGTAGGAGCTTCAGCATTAACTTTATAGAAGTGCAAACTGATCACTGAGGCTCAGCCAAGACAAAAGTATGATCCTGTGGCTTTGTCTGTCTTTATAAAAATACATCAGAGGTACCAGTGAGGAGGGGGAAGCAGCAATACTGGAATTAACACCCAATAATAAATACAGGCCATGAAATAACTCTGTTTCTTCTGGTATCTCTCATTGCATTGATTAGATGAAGTATAACATTCTAACTCACTGATTTTTTTGCTGGATTCCAAGACAGCACTTCAAGGCTCACAAAACAGAACTGGATTCCGAAGCTTAGCCATTGAGGTTTTCTGTCCTAGCTCAATGTTCTCTCGACAGATGGGTGACTGTCATTACCATACTATAGATCAATGCTTGGTAAGTTCCAAAAGACAAAAATTATATGAAAAACTTTTTCAGGAAGTAAAAAACCCCCACTATTACGTGATTCCATGACCTTAATACATAATAGATGCTAAAACTGAAAAACAAAGTCTAATTCACAACCACGTGTGGAAGTGATAATAGTACGTAAAGCCATGGATAGATACAGGACAGCAAGGAGTGAACTACGAGTAACTGGTCAAGCAGATCAAAGAGGCTAGATTTTTTTGGGGAGTTTAGGTCAGTTTAAAAATATGAGAACATAAAAATAATGCAACTGCAAACACAGACCCCCCCCCCTCTCTGCCAGTTCTATACAAAAAAGCCCCCTGGAGCTATCCATATTTCACTGACTGCTCTATCAAAGCATTTCTAAAAAAGTACTTACGTGAGATCTATGTTTTATTAGTTTGACTATGTGATCTGGATTTGAACTTTCTACAAAACATTCCAAAGGACATTCAGACCATATGGTAACCTTCCAACAAGCTGGTTTCGCACATCTGCTGGCTTCTGCATGTCAAGTGCTCCAAATAATTTTACTTGGGTCTCTTCATCACACACAAAATTAACGTAAGCAAAAAATTCAATGGATATGTGTAACAAGATCTGCTATATATATCCAAAGTACTAGAGAGCTAGTACATTGTTTTATTTTTCATTAAGTATATCTTCACTGCAAGCATTGATTTACATATTATTTTCTAAAGCACTATACAGTGCCTAATTCCATACAGTCATCTTGCAGTCAGATTTAAATTTCTATGTATGATACTGCTGACGGATATGGCCCAAAATGTCCTTAAGTTAACATATAGATTTCAGGATATGTAAGAACATGTCGATGTTTCTAAATAAGTGTGTAATGCAGTTCCTGAGTCTCTAGAGAAGTGACAGTGTAAGATTCAATGGAAGGGAGACTAGAGCAAGGGAAGAGAAACCATACCAAATATGTTCTTTGCTGGAGTTTCAAGGAAGAAGAGCAGATTAGATGGGAAGGTTGGTAAGGCAGAGGAACCACTGGGTTAGCTTCCACAAATCAAGACGAGAGATGACATAACTACTTCAAAGACCAGGACGCTGGCAGTAAAGCACTTGGCACCCACAGGCTGAGATGAGGCTCCAGCAAAGGATTAGTCTAGCTCTCCACTTTCTGCAGTGGACCTCTTTCCCTCCCACCAGGGGAACTGGCTGTGGGATCAGGACTGCTGGGTTTATATCAATGAGTGATTGCCTATCTTCAGACAGCAGCATCTTCAGGCAGCATTATCTGTGAGTAGCTAAATTTATGCTATCACTGCTTTTTCTGACTAACCTTTGCACTCCTTCTGATGTCTTAGTTTGAGCTGCTATTGTGTAACTGACTCTTCAGTTCAAGGCAGCCTTTGCAGGAGGCTAATATTTGACAGTTTAGGCTACACTGGCCAGTATGGAGTAGAAAAACCAGGGCTCTGGGATTCATACATAGCCAAAGGTAAATGACTTGCTAGGATAGTAAGTTTCAGAACAGAGAGCAAACCAGTTAGATTTTTAAAACAACATAATCAAACAAACCAAGAAGCAATCACTAAAACCAAACAGATTTTTCATACATGTGGTTTAGCACCCAAAACTGAACAGAAATCCATACTTCACAAGAAATTTTCCCCTTCTTAAAAAGGCAGCACACCATTTACCAGCTCTAACTCATGAATATCACTTATTCTCTCAACAATTACATCAATTGTACCAGCCAATATGACAGGCTGTGCAACAACCTTAATGTGGTCTTGTGGGAATAAGGACCTGGGAATTACAGGAATTCTTATAGGAGCTGGTTATGTACGTAAGGAAAAGTCTTTAAGCCTTGTCGTCTTAGGCGTCTAAGAATTGGTGCTAGGTGAAGTAATGGACAGACCAAAAGGCAGGACCCTGAATTAGTAATGAATCTGATTTATCTAGAGAGAAAGACTTTTCTCATATAAAGAGATGATCAAAGTGCAGTTGTAAGCATCCTACAGGCTGAGAGTGGCAAACCAATCTTCCTTTTGAAAAAATGGATTGTGCACAAAAGCTGCTACCCCAAACTTCTGTTTTCACATAAAAATGACTCAAATGTTTTTCAGTCAGAATTGCTGTCCACCCTTTATTCTTGCTAGAATGCAGAAAACCTCTAAAAGCCCCTTTTGTGTTTTAGGACTTTAACATTTTAGCACTGGGCCTCCTATAGGAGACTCTCACAAGAGCATTCCCTAAAAGGAAGAAGGGGAGGCTCAGAGGCAGTTGAAAGGAGGGCTGGGAGTAGTGTATTTTTAATAATAGAAGTATAAAAAGTTATGAGGTAAGTGTGCAAAATCCATTTTTTTTTAAACTGTAGGGTGCAAAATCCAATTTAAAAAAAAAAAAACAAACACAAAACAGACCATTCCTGAAAATATATGTGTCTATAAACAGCAACAAACAGAAATAAGAATTAGATTTTTAATATTTTTTTTTTTAGCTCTGCAATTTATTTCCAAATTTTGTCACGGTGCTGAGGTGCCCTACGTTTGAAGACTAAAGAAATAAATCATATAGGTACAAAGTTTCCCTCTAGAGAGCACAGGAGGATGTATGCCCATCAAGTACTTTCAAGACACAGATCTTGGAACTAGTGGGAGAGGTTACTGTCATAGATGAGAACATACATGCTAAAAGAAACCAAGGCCTGGGTCCCATAACGTAATAAAGCCCACTAATACATGCTCTTGAAGGTACTGAAAGAAGACTTAAAACCAATAAAAGTTGAAAGCAAAATTCAGCAATTAGACTCAACTGCAATGAGCAAAAAAAAAGAACGTCTAGCTCAGTCAGCAGCTGAAATGAAAGTGTGTGATGTTTTCTGCCCATTTAATGACCAAATGCTGCACACGGGAGGAAGCTCAGAAAGCAGTGCTGTGTATCCAGGTGAAGTAAAAAATTCTGCAATCAATAGTTCTTGCGTAGATGTTCCCAAAGCGTGATGTACATACAAACAAGAACTTGAAAGAGAATTTATGAAAACAATCAGAGTGATGGTGGGATACCTTCAGGTTTAGCCCCAGGCTGACTGAAGAGAATAGATGCCTTTCCCTCTAGTCTGCAATGCTGCTACAGAATCGACGTTACGATACCTCTAATGCCGTGTTATTTTTCAAAGTCTATGTTATCCATTTATGTATCATCATCAACACCAGTCCCTACTTCTACAAGTAAGCAGGGAAAAAATTAGTATAAACCACACTTCAAATCAGTGTAGTGGCATTTTCTGTTGTAAGCAGAGTACATTCTGATGGGCAATGAATTCAGCATGATCACGCGGTTTCCTGGAGGCTTCCTCCCCCACCGGGAAAAATAGTGACTTTGAGTAATACCAATTTTGGTCTTTAGGTCTTGGTCACATGAAGTATTATATTGATATCAACAGTTCAGTGAACATTTATGTTGTAAATACTCTAAAATTAAAGCATGCTGTTGGAGTAAGTGGTTTAGTAACTATTGCTTTTTCAGCTCTATAGAAAGACTGCTGCATTAAAAAAAATTATAGCATTCAAGAGCTTTTATCCAAACACTTTGCACATATAGTAAAAAGGCATAAACATTTTTGTCTTATTTGACATTTCAAGGATATTCCCAATGCTTGTAATAACAGTAAACCAGGTGGAACAAATCTCTGAAGAGAATAAAACAGAATATCCAATCTTTTCTAATTACTTTCCAAAATCTTTATGTCTACTTCACATCTGCCTCCTACATACAGGCTGAATTCCCCCCCAAGTAAACCTTGAAACAGTTGTTGCATTCTCAGGCTAAAAAGAAATGTGACATCTGGATCCAAAGTCAGCCAGATGGCAGTTACTTATTGAGGACATACAATTTCACTTTTCATTTGACCTGCTGTAATCTGTGATGCTAACCCCAGTGATATGGGATGCTCTGCTCTTCTGTGCTCTTTCAGTTCTCCTCATTTGTGTCCCTTATGTGCCTGGAAAAAACCGAATCATATGTAGGTTCTCTGCTTCACACACTAGTCTATTGCTCAGAAGGCTAGATAAATTCTTATGTTGAGGAGTGGTAATTCAGAAATATACGACCTATAAAACAAGGCCAGATTTCTAGTACTTAAAATCTTTCACCCCTCGCATTCAGAGGATAAATAAATGTTTCAAGAGAAAATAGTTACATTCATTGAATAATATTTTCTTGAGAAAAACAGGACTACCCGTGACTCTAAGGCTGCAGAACGAGGTCTACAAAAGATTTTTAAGTCAATGTCTATAGACACCTATTTGTATACATATACTAATTCCAGCACAGCTATCAATATGGCTTTAAATTATCTTCCATCATCTCTTCTGCATCAAGGTGGCTCAAAAATATTTTCTCTTGAACTTAATCTTTCATACACACAGCCTCAAACCAAAATATTTCTTCTCAGAATGTTCTCAGAATGAGATTTCATTCAGCTGCTTTTCAGACATCTGAGATTTTAGAATGTGTTTTCCATTTTCATATACTCGGGGCATAATTTTATTGTTATTACTGCTATTAAAAAGCTACTGTTTAAAACTTCAATTTGTGTAACCTACATGTAGAGTATCCTGGCATTAAATTGAGAAAATAAGATACTGAAAGATACTGAAAGTACTGTACTGAACATGTGCAATAAGTTTTGCTGAGACTGTTAGCCCAACAGCCTGACTTACGATATCATGGATAGAATTGCACATTTTGAGTATTTACAACACACCTTACTTAAAAAATCTGAAAAAAAACATTGCTGTTTGGAGTACAACAGTGGTGGGTACATCCTCTTAATGGAGGAGAAATCCTGTTTAGATGTGTATGAAATACATGCTGTAAATCACACAGACCTATGAATAGGAGAAATAATTTCTGATTTCACAACAGAAGCAGAAGCAGATTCTTAGCCTTTTCCAACAAGCTTATCAATGTGAAGGAAATTAATTTTCCATTGGGGCAGACTGAACTACTTTGCCTGATACAGCAGAAATCACTGACATTCTCCTCAATCTTCTCCTTCTCTCATTAAAGTATGAAATCAGCAGGTTGGTGATGGAAGGGACTTTGAGAAAGCACTTTTATGATGTCACTTGGCCAAATCCAGCTGTTGTGGTTACTGAGTGCAAAAATCAAAATCAATGAAATTTAAAATTTAAATCAACTTCTAAACATCTTACATTGCAGTAATTGCATTAATCCTAAAAGAATTACTATTACAGACAGCAGATATGCTGGGAATTGTGGCCACAAGCTAGGTCAAAATAATTTAAACGTATCAGTGAAGAACACAGTAGTATTTTATACCACTGGGGGAAATCATAACCTACACGGCTACTTCTGTATTATGAATGAATGCAAGAGTTATACAGTTATATTTTCAAAGGGAGACATACTTGTATTTTATCGTGATGAATACCAAAGTTGGGAAAGAAGAAGAAAAAGAATAGGCAAGAATAAAAGAAAAGTAAAAGGAAGGGCTAGCAGTTAGTGGAATTCTGCATTGAGACTCTGTCCAAGCAAAACGTGTATACCCTGACATTGCCAAAGCTACAGTCAGGAAATCAAAAGGACACCTGCACACACTCAGTCAGACAGAGATCACTATAGCATGAAAGGAGAATTTATTCTGGTACAGTTTGTGCTTCATTAGCTGTATTTGAGAGTTAAAAGGTAAAAGGAAGAGAAGGCCATGATTTGTTGAGTTTCAACTTTGTGTATGTAACAGAAGATACTAAAGCCTGTTTTTAAGCGTTGATGAAACCAAAAGAAGAGCAAGATACAAACATGAAGTAACAGACCAAATTTTAGTAAAACAAAATTACTAATGTCTTCAAATACATAAGAATAGAATATTACTAAGAAAGAGCATTCCTAGATAAGCTACTAAGGGTTAATTAGGATAGGAAAAAAATAATATAAGCAGAGAATAATTTATACAAATTAAATAATAACTTTTAAAAACTGCAATGAGGAGATCAAAAGGTGTACCAAAAAATCAGAAGATAGCATAACTGTTGGCTCAGATAAGATATTTGTAGCACTGTCACTATAGTGTTGTTTAGAGCTCTCATCACAGGTGCTCAGTCAAAGGTGACAATCCAGGTAGAAGCAAGTAATTGCAGACAGAAATAATACTGTCAGAAACTATGTAAGGATAAGGAGCAGATGAATGATATTGATTGAGCAGGTAAAACAGAACCACCACCATTATAGGCTAAAGAAGCACACGCTGCTAAAAGAATGAAGAATGGAAAAGTTCAAAGACAGGATGATGCACCAATAAAGCTTCTTGAACAGCAGCAGTAGAAAAGCTGCTTTCTATACTCATGAAGCTACAGGAAACTGGAGGGCTGCCAGATTCTTGGAAAAGATCAATGTACATTCCAGGACCCAAGAAAGAGTACTGGAAGAAACATACAACTACAAATCAATCTCATTGCTACTGGATGGAAGCAAGGTCATTATTCTGGAAAGGATTCAAAGATTTAAAAAAAACAACCTCAAAATATCTATGTGAATTGGTATGACACACACTTGGAAGAGGCACAAGGGACAAACCTTAAGACCATGATCAGTCGTGTTCTAATATTTTAGTAATCATCTCTCTTGTTTGTTGACTTCACTAAAGCATTTGACTCAGTGGGAAATGATCGGTTATGGCTGATGATGCTTGAAATGGGTTTTCTATCACACTCAGACGAGCTACTGTGTAAAACTTACCACAGTCATAAATTTGCTGTACTAGAAGAGAGAATAATGTAAGAGTGGTTCTCAAACAATAAAGGTGTACAGGAAAAGGTGAGGTGTATCATCCTATCCAGCATTGTAGCAGAGATGGCACAGAGGAAAGCAGTACAAAATTTGAGAGGAGGTCTGTGACTTTAGGTGTGCAGACTGTGTAACACTGATTACCAGCTGGTCCAAGGATCCACAGAACATGTCAACATGGTATATATAACAGGAGTGTCAATTGTCAGTTAATCTCTTTAAGTAAAGAAGAGATCATTCTATGGTTCTAATGGAGGAGAAAGAACATCAGTGGGTTGAAGAGTTTTTATATCTAGGCTCAAGTACTGACCAAAATAATTCCCATCAAAATAATACTTGAAGAAAATTAAGTACTACAGAACCAAAAAAGACAAATGTATCAACAACCTGGAAAAAAACCCCACAAAACAAAACAGAGGTCAGCATGCAAAACAGAAATCCATGCTTTTTGAAAACGATAGCTTGATAAAAAGCAACATATACCTATGAGAGTTAGAGGCTGAGAAAAAGGGGTGCTTCAGAGATTGCATTTTGAATGTTGCTTGTTTTACAGAAAAATAGTAGACACACAGATTTTGGGAGGGAGGTTAGTAATGTTAGATCAAATACAACCACCCCAGATTTCAGAGCTGCTGTAACTACAGTTTCAGCAACAATCTGGATGTTAAAAAAGTGATATGACAAAACACCCCGTCAATATGATTAACAGAAGAAATTACAAAATACAGTCATGTGATCAGGAGGAGAAAAAAGCAACAGTCCAAAGAAGATAACCATTCAATAATGTATTGAAAAGAGGAAGAAGAGAAGAAGACCAAGAAAAGCACGGATAAGATATACACTGCTGCGTTTAACTGCAAAACAATCAAGCAAAAAGACTGGTAAAGAGAAACAAGTGTGGAAAACAACTGGTTATCATGACATAAAGCTAAGGAGTAATTCATATGGATAAGAAAATTCCTCAAATAGAAGCCTCACAAAATTCTAAGGTCTTTCAAAAGAAATATCTTTCCTTTAATCTTCTTAATCAGATATAAAAAACAACATAACCTCGTCATCCAGTTGACCTAATTACACGGCTTCAATGCTGTGCAGATATATCTGTGCTGTCATGGACACTCCCAGCAGGAAAGCACTGCCAGCATGGAGGCCTATTTGGGTTAATGCAGTTCGCTTCTTGGCAGCCCCTGTAAACCAGTGTGGACAAGAAAATCCTCTGCCAATTTTCTGTTGATGCGCTCTTTTACAGGCACTGCTTTTGGCTTTATCTTTTAGCTAGTTTTTCCCTGTTGGTTCTTCATTATATTCCTAAACTTTACATCAACAAATACAGTTTTAAAATACAGAAAATAGTATATGCAAGGAAACAACGAAATTATATTGGGAGTTTTCTGAGAGTAGTTAAATCCTAAAGCCTGCCACTCAGCTTCAACTAATCTTGCTCTTACAACTAGGACTGTATATCATTTGACGTTTTAGATCTCAACATTTTATGATCCTTGAAATTTGTAAGTATCCCACAAGTTGTCAAAGAATGATTAGTTGAACACTATTATTTCACTGGAAAGATGAGTTTTATGATGTTGCACATACTATACTTTGCCTTTAACTGTAAAGCTCAGTTAAATAATTTAATTAAAGTTTCATTCTTTCCAGTGACAGCACTAGACAGTCATTCTGTCTCGCACTTAAATTTAAACATACCAATGTAACAAAACAAGCACTTCCCACATGAATATAAATATAGAAGACAACAAAGTTAAAGAGGCTTATGTTGTTTAACCAGAGTGCAAGTCTTTGTAAAAGAAACCAATCAAAAAATTGCAATGCACAGGTTTTCTTTCAAACCCACAGAACCGAGTAGTTTTCTCTTTGACTACAGATATATCGCATATCAAAATATTCACTAAGGCATGTATAAATTCTATATGTATCCATATATATATTTAAATATATAAATTTATGATTTCATTATTGGAAATCCATTTCCACAAGTTAGACTCAACCGCTAAATAACATTTAATTCAATTAAATCAATAGTGCTTCATAGTGATCATAAGCGGGTCCACAGCAGTTCATATTTCCTCCATTACAAGTGGTACTTCCAAGGTTGTTTTTCCTTCATTACATTCAGCTGTATCAGAATTGTGTCAGGTATTTGGAGCAAGAACATATTGAAAGAATTCTTGTTAATGTTTATTGACAACTTTCTATTAGAGTACTAATTTGCCTGAGTTTTAGCCATTCTTCACACTTAGCATGGCTATTCAATTCATTTATAGCTAGGCAAATAAATTCTAACCTCTATTCCATCAGCATCTGGAACAGCTCCAATGAAGCAAAATTGTTACATTGGTATATAAAAAAGGGTAACTAAAGTTGAATGTACACCAGGAATTTGCCCATAAACTATGCCAAAGTTAGTGACCTCTCTTAGCGTTACAGTTTCTTATGAATTATAGTATGTACATCATGAAAACATTATCAGCATACCTTCAATATCATGTTTGAATGGAATCATATGAAAAGAGCACATATAGGCAGAATCTCAAGCTAGCTATAAGGAATTAATAACACATACTATCACAATCACGGGTCTCAAGGTCAGAAGAAAAAAAACAGATTAATTGCTTCTTAATGATCTATTAATACAGTCCTTTTATTTTGTTAGCTCTGCATCCAGGAATGTATTTAAGCAATTACCTAGATTCAAGTTTGTTAATAGCCTCATTAAATTCTGTGGGCCTCCTCTTATACTAGTCATTTTAAACATATTCTTGATTTGGGACCAGAGACAAGTAGATAAGTGAAGAAGCACAGAGAAATGAAATGGCAACACTTCAAGAATGCTTTGATTATCTGTTGAATGCAGACATGAATGAAGACATTCAATGACGTGAGCAAATCATGGATGGGGAGTGAAGCTCTAGTGGATCCTGAATACATTCTAGAAAGTACAGCTGTATCAAAGTAGTAACACAGAAAATACCTAAACCAAGAAGTATACAGGCAAAGAACATTTTACACTACAAGCAATTTATGTGCAATATGCACGTGCAACTTCCTTTCTCCCTTAACCAGGAATTGATACAATCTGTCAATTATGTCAGATGAAAGCTGCATTCCTTAACTATTCTGCAGCAACAATCTAAGAAGCTGATCTGGTAAGAAAACAGACAATAAAAGAGTTTCTCCGTTCGCCCTAAAATTAAAATGAGCAAATATGACAAGGCAAGTGTGAGACAAAAAAGCAAACATCAGGAGGATAAAAAAAGTTTTATAAATGAAAAAGCAACAAAATTGAGTAAAGAGAGGATGATTTTATTACATTTTTAGAATGAATGAGGTAAAAATGAGATAGTAATAAACTATATGAACTGTTTACATTTTTTACCTATTCTTCTAAAACAAATGTGCCTTCACCTCTTACCAAAACATTCCTGCTTCTGACAATTCAGAAATTTTACACATTTAAAGAAAAATTATTCTAGTGACACCAATGGCCCTTATCTTCATATTTATATATTTCCATGTAACAATCCCTCAAGTATATAATAGATATGATGTCTTCAAAACAGTGGTTGCTAGAATGAAAATATAAATGCCAACTAATAGTTTTATAGCAATCCAAATTATCAAGAGATTTTTTGGGATGCATAGCTTGTCAATACATTCATGTCATAGGTGGGCAAAAGCAAAACAAGCTAGAGACATTTTAGCCCTAGCACTGTCTGAACAATGTGGGTATCTTATTATCACACGTGCACTCCTGTATGAGCGGAGCTCAATCCTAGACCCCGGATTATATCCTGGTAGAACTCCAAGGCAAAACAGAAAGACACTAAAAAAATGCATGTAGGGATCGGAATTCTCAGAAGAATGTCAGGGTAAGTCAAAGTAACCTATCTCTTTTTTTCACAGTGACTGTTCACATAGGCATCTGAGAGACTTACCAGTATAAACAGAACAACAGTAACTGGAAAATCACCTTTCAGAGAGCTGTATCAGGCCTGGTAATTTCCACAAAGCATACTACTTAGCAAAGGTGTGTACAAAACTTCAGACAAGTCCTGGGAACAAAGACATTCCTCAGAGATGCTCTAAGGTTGCCTGTATTCTCCTGAAGAACGTTCAGGTCATGGATGCAGCTTGACCTCTGCAGAAAAGGCTTAATATAGTCCTCCTATTCACTGCAACAGCCTCTGAGTCTAGTTAACTTAATGGCCTTTCTGCCATGGAAACAAAGAGGTTAAGCCTCTCCCAAAATGTCTGTTCAACAGAGATGGAAATGGAAAGTACCACCAAACATATGACGTGAATTATTTTTTTTTATACTCAGACAGCATAAGGTTTAGGGATACAGTGAGTTGAAGAGTTTTTGGACTTAAATTCAATTGACTGATAGTTTGATAAATGAACAGGGGACACTAGCAAAAGAACAGGTAAAGAAGGTGAGTTGTTATGACTTGAATCTCGAGCTCAGCTAGCAGAGTAGACAGCCACCAAAGAAGCCACCTTCATCTCACCATAGAGGAAGAGGAAGGGGACTATGAGACTCGAAGACTTTCTCATGAGAGATTTCAGCACCAAGCTGCAATTCTGTTAGGACTGGAATGCTTCACTGAATTCTGAAAGAGCTCTAGCTGTTAAGAAAACAGCAAAGAAAACCAGCAAACGTGTCTTCCCATCACACAAGCAGAAGTTGCATTTCCTCTCTTATTGATTTATTAGACATCAGCAAAAATCCAAGTCTTACCCACAAAAATGTCCATCTTTCTCACTTCTGCCTGGGGCAGTTCAGTATTTCTGATGGCTTGGGCTTCCAATTTACTCTCAGCATTGTTTAAAACATCTCCACAAAATCATCTATTCTATGGATGCATTTGGATTCTGTCAAGTTCTTCAATATTTTTCTTTGCTACTCCTCAATGTTAAGCTAACCTTAGTCATATATGTTGTCCATCTGGTAGAGAATTTTGGCGTGCAAATATGGCTTAATTATTACTTAGGTGCTTAAATCCAAAATGTAAATCCCTAGAACTCTTGCTCAGCTGCCACTTACAGTGTTGCTGCCTAAAGTCCTTACAAGTTTGCATTAGTACAGGTTCTCCAGGTACCACAATCTTATATTCTGGAACAGTGAACCTGGAATAAGCAAACACATTCTTCTCTTTTTTTTTCCATCTTAGTTTTTTCAGCTGACCATATTTTGCAAAATCAGAATGAATTTCCATGTAAATCCATCTCTACACACACAGGCATTTTTTGGTAGTGTAAACAACAATAACAAAATGGACAAAGCTTGATTCCCAAAGCCTGGACCTCTCTTACTCAGATGATTTTTTAGTTACTAAGGAAAGTTATAGACATTCAATCTTTTGCCCAGGGATTATGATTTTGAACATCTAGGGAGAGCAGACAGATATTATTCTTGTGCTCTGGATCTTGAATGTAGGGTATGCATATGATGAATCCGTATGTTCCTGCTGGTTTCCACTGGAACCAAAAGCATAACATTTGTTCCTCAGTGAGGAAAATGACCTATGGCCATCCACTTATCCATGCACCCACATACATGCATAAGCATACACAACATGTATTTACCAATTGCAGTCATTATGGAAAGTGCAGATTTCCTATCCTTTCTCTTCCTGTGTCTAGGTATCCAGACATTACCATAAACCTTGGACTCATTCAACCAGGTGCGCAGAGTTGCCTATAAGAAGCATGGCACTTATGTAAATAACCTACCTGTCATAATTTGTTCCCAAAGTTAAATTTCAAATCTTCAAATAAAAGCAGAATCTAAGCCCTAGCTTCTCAGGATTGTTAGGCCAATGAACAACTGAACTTTACAGCACTTCAAGCCCTTCAGCGCCCCATATCTGCAATGTTCAGTGATAGTAAACTTGATCGGGTGGAAAGCATCTATGTTTTCTCCTTCATAGCATTAATTTTAAAATAAAAATAGGTACACAAAAAAATCCTTTTTTATTCTGGAGCTTAAGAAACCTTATCCCTATAGGCTCATTTGGAGTATTTAACTGGGAAATCTACTATTTTTAATCAAAACTGTTTTAGGTAAGTATTAACTGCATTCACTAACATTTATGTACATGCTGCTTAGCACTGAAAGTAAAGCTTTGTAGTTATCTTGGGAGCCCAAACCTCCTAGATCTGCCACGGAATTAATGTGCAACTTTGTGTGAGCTGTTTAACCTACATGTCCTCTGGTTCAGAACTTTAAAATAGGGCTAATGTCAGCTCTCAGATGTGTTGGGAGGACTTCATTAACCTTTATATAAAGCATTCCAGCACCCTGTATAGAGAACAAGCTATATTCTTGAATATTTATACAATCCCCAGTGTAAAAGCAGGAAATGCTCTGCATAGCCATGTAAGACAAAGCCCCTGACCTGAGTGCTTACCCTCGAAAATAAATATGCACCAGGAAAGTGAGTATAATTATGCCACCGAAGTCTTCCAACTTCTAAAGCTAGTTTTTATTAAGACACAAACCAAAACAAGGTAACTCTTGAGCCAAAGAAAACTCAGATCTGTTGGGTATCACAGCACCTATGACTAACTTGCTGGTCTCATAAATTGATTATTTTACTCTCTTAAAGAAAGGGGAGAGGTGAGGAAATAAAACAATGAAAGCAACACCTTAGCAAAACTGCACAACCAGATTCCAATTCCCACTTAACTGCATAAAGATGCTGTAAATTCTAGAACTGCTGACAAAATATTCCAAGTTCATACAGTTTGACAGAAATTCAGTATGTATTTTAGCAGGTCAGTTGAGTGGATGAGGCTGCAAAATGGCAACAAATCATAGTTATAAAATAAGCCAGATCAGAACACATCTGTTGGTTTTGTTTTTTTTTAAAAATCATGAGTTCCCTCCTCCTTCTTGGGCAGGTACTTCAAGCCCTCAGGTCTCTAAGGGACTTAGTTTTATACTAAATCTTACATAAGCTGGGCTACAGAAGTGACCCAAACTCCTCTGACAGTACAAGCTGCAAACTGAAAATAAAATTTTAACATCAGAAAGACAGTACTATATCAGACAAAGGTCAAGAGAGTCAGTATCCTACCTCCAAGAGTGGCAATTAACACTTTTAAGGCAAAACTCTTCTAATTCTTTTAGCTTTTAAAGTAGCACTCTTCTAACTGTCAACTATTTTTGTCCCACGGACTTCCTGATTTGGTTGATGTTTCTATTAATTTAGCATCCCTTCACAGACATTTCTTCCAATAACTCATTTCTTAAATTCATCCAAGCTTTTAGCATCCACAACTTCTTTGCTAGGGTTTTTCTCACAGCTCAATTACTTGTTGCATAGGTAACCCTGCCCTTTGTGTTGAAACTGGCTCTTACCACCTTCACTTGATCCACCTCATTCTTGTACTGAAATAAAAGTGTGAACAACTGCTCCCAGTTTACTCTCTCCATGGTTTCATGCATCTCCATCAAATCAGCACTGAGTTATCTTAGTATGTGGCCCTTGACTATGTAACCCAGTAAGCCAAAGAAAGGAACATGCAATTCATTTTCTAGTACTTCAAGAAAATAAGCCACCACCGTGTTAGTGATTTAAATTACCCCACAGTCCCTAGTGCCAGCACAGGCCACTGTTGGTCGCATGCTATAACCCTAGCACAGTAATTGCTTTCATGGCCCTTTGGAGTGACCCTTCCTTCATTAGAAGCCCTGATTATTTGGTGCATTTATAACCCACTTTAGACCCATTACTCTGGTGATTTTATTTTTCAGATTGCTTTCCAACAGACAAAATAGGAATAAACCCAAGTTGCTTACCACAGAATTCACCTGTTTCTCTAATTATAAGACAGTTGCTAATGATTTATTTGATCTAGCTGCCTACTTGCATTCCCTAGTATTTGTGAGCTTTGATTTAAAGAGGGATTCAGACCAAACACAGGATGAAAGTTCTTCAGTGTTTATCATTTAATGGGAAAACTTTGAGCCACCTCCATGCAAAATAACAAACTGCATTGAATTTCTGGTGCAATTTTATAAACCACAAATGAGACAAGAGTATACTAGCCAGTTCCTCAAGTACAGAACAGAAAACTGCTTTTTAGGCTGTTTAAGGCAAAGCTCTCATCTATGTCAGTAGCTATCCGTAGTATAGAGTGTCACCGAGACTGTGCTGGTGGTGTGGATAAAGCTTTGCTGGAAGGGCAATTTCATAATGTCAGAGATATGCCTGTGTAATGAGCAGTTCTTTAATAATGCACATCAGTAAAAGACACTGTTCCTAGCCAAGTTTAAAATATCTGTTAAGCTTCAACCACAGTGAATTTGCCAGTTTTACAAACACATCCCTTAACCAAAAACAGAAATTTAGAAAAACATTTCAAAAGGCCTCAATAATGATTGGCATAGTATTTCCATTTGAAATGTTCTCCTATATAATTAATTCCCCAATAAACAATTGATGAATTCAGAACACTGTTCTGAAAATAAGTTTTACATGCTAACTAGCAGTCTTGCAAATACATATATAAACTATTTCCTCTTACTCGTCTATACTGTACAAATAGTTTCAAATCACTTAACTGCTTATTCAGGAAAAAAACCCTACCCTTGGCATTTGCACGCCTAATAAATTTCATAATAAAAGAGTGTTATTTTAATAATTGGTGTTAATAGGGAGCCAAAAAAAATCTTCCCTGAAATGTGCCGTGTATCCACAGAAATAATCTACATGTTGTTACACCCACCCCCACCTAAAGTGTCTCTTGCTGAAGCTAACAAGCCTTCTAATTCCACCTTTTCCAAAACCTGTAACACAATTTTCCAAATCAAAATTAAACAGGAAGAGATATTTAAAGACACAGAAAAAGACACTATTCCTAAAATTGAATCAGTAACTGCACTGACTTTAGTGTCACAGGTAAAAGAATTGGGTAAAAATGTAGTTGCCCACATAACAAGATCTCCCCCGAACCTTCTCTTCTCCAGGCCGAACAAACCCAACTACCTCAGCCTGTCTTCATAGGAGAGGTGCTCCAGCCCTCTGATCGTCTTCGCGGCCCTCCTCTGGACTCGGTCCAACAGCCCCGTGTCCTTCTTGTACTGGGGACCCCAGAGCTGGACACAATACTCCAGGTGGGGTCTCACAAGAGCAGAGCAGAGGGGGAGAATCACCTCCCTCGACCTGCTGGTCATGCTGCTTTTGAAGCAGCCCAGAATACGGTTGGCTTTCTGGGTTGCAAGCGCACGCTGCCAGCTCATGTCCAGCTTTTCATCCACCAGCATCCCCAAGTCCTTCTCCACAGGGCTGCTCTCAGTCCCTTATCCCCTAGCCTGTATGGATATCAGAAACACTGGAACAGGTTGCCCAGAGAAGGTGTGGATGTCCCATCCCTGGAAACATTCAAGGTCAGATCGGACAGGGCTCTGAGCAACCTGATGTAGTTGAAGGGCATTTGAACTAGATGACCCTTAAAGGTCCCTTGCAACCCAAACCATTCTATGATTCACAGCTAGCCTTATACTTTTCAAGGGGAGACTATTCATTGTCTTCCATTCGTAACTCTGGGGGCTCGTTTGTTGTTAAGCACTTTAGCAAAAAAATGCATAGGAAAGAGCAACTATAACCTTAGTTTGAGAAGAAAATGTGACCACAGCAGATACAATTAACTTTATCTATAAACAAGACAGAAGTACTGGTGTCTGAAAAATGAACATTTCATAAACAATTCACTCCAAGGTTGCCTGCATTTTCCAACTATCTCTGCTCATCACTGTAGCTCCTGGGCTACAGTCCCTGGGCTGACCAGCTATTTGAGTTTTCCATCTGCCTTTTTGGCAGAAACCATAGTGGCAGACCAGTATCTTCAAATTTCTCTCATTCGGAAACCATGAGCAAGTCCCTGAATCTGACACTGAAAACATTTCCTCCCTCAAATTATAATTTGCTTGTCTTCAGTACTATGAGCTGAAATTAAAATTGCCATATGGCTAAAGTTATGGAATAAACCAAATATACCATGAATACTTTCAAGCTTTCATGGTTCAGCTTTAACCAACCAGATTTTACAATTACATAAGAAAACAGATGAGAGCAGAAAAGACCAAGAATAAAACTTAATGACAAATGACTGAGTGGTAGGTATAATAAATGCTGGTTTAATACACTGAGTATTTTCTTTGTTAGATGTAATTTAGAAGGCACTAATAGAATTCATCTGATTCTGGACTGCAATTTTGTATTAATTATGGGTGTGGGGGGATTTAATTAGTAATTTGGTAGAAGTGTGAAGGCTGGTACTGTTCATCAGCTGAATACTTTTGCCTATTAGGAAGAAAGTATTTAGCTGGAATGTTGTCTCTTCTCCTGTGCTTACTGCTAACATCATTTACAGGGTCCAGCTTTAGTATCTACTGCTTCTCATCCCATTACAACAGCGTGTGCTCAAAGGAAAGGTAATGTTGATATAATACCTTTTTTGGTCCTTCTTTTCCCCTTTTCTCTACTTATTATTGACTCCTAAGTTGGACTGACCAAGCTGAAGGAGTTCTTTCTATGAACCAGCAACCAACTGGAGTACTTTAGCACTAATAGAAATGCTACAAAAGAAGAGTGTATCTTCTAGCTTCTATTTCTGAAAAACAAAGATAAGTAAAAATCTGAAAACTCAGTAGAACTTCTGTTCTACTTTAGTATTATACTCTCATATGAAATTTTCCCCTCACTCTGTAATTTGGTTTCTTCTTGGATTTTATTGCTGTAGTAGTAGTAAAGGGAATAACATGTTCTGGTTTTGCTACCTAGCCCATGTTTCATCACAGGCATCTCTTTCTCTACAGTTAAAGAGTTTGAAAAGAACTTCAACCTTTCCCCAATATACAGGTATTTCTAGATAGGGACTAAATATTCTTTATTGTATATTGGTAATCTACTGAAAAAAGATAAAATAAACCTTCTAGTAGCCCTGCCAAGCACAAAAGAAAGTAAGAAAGAACTGATGTGGTGCACTGACAAATGCTATCCTGTTATAATACTTCAGATGATTGCTCTGTTTCACCCTAACTACTGAAGCAGCTGTAGACAACTTTTATGTTATCTTGAATAAAATATATCTAAAAATTTAGCATACTTGTACTAGTAATCAGTATTTTAAAAAGTCTAGCTTAAAATAGAACTAAGCTTTCTCAACACTGTTCTAGAAAGTTGGATGGAATACAATGTCTATTAAGGCAGACTGTTAATGAAAGAAATGTTTTTTTAAAAAATTGTAAGGCAATAATACCTTTGTCTACAATAAAAGACCCCACGCTACCAAGTTACAAAATGATGATGTCCTGCTGTCTGAAATCTAGAAAAAACAGTAAAACCTTTTGTATATCTCTTACAGATAGCGACAAGGAGGCTGAGGATATCATAAATAAAATTACAAAACACTTTATTTGTGGCAAGAAGTCTTGATTTTATCCCTTCATAGCAACTGAGGCTATGAAAAAAGTTTGTATAAAATATTAACTTACCAATTCTAAGCTGTTAATGCTTATTCCTCCCCTCCCCCCGTCATTCCTAGGACAAGTCTTTTTCTTAGCTCTAATGGGTCCATTCTCAGCTGCCATCTTCTAGTATTAGAGAAAAATATGAAAATGTCCCCATGCTGCCTCATTTTTTAAATGACTCTTCCTCAAGTAGCCTTTCTCCTTACCAATCTTGGTTTGTTTCCATATAGCAAAATGCTACCTCTCCTGATTGCTTCTCTCTTAGTGCCAGTGTTATTGATTATGAGCCTGGGGAAATTTTAGTAGTTGTCATATGCAACAAAGCCATATAAACCATGATAAATTCTTGTCTCCAAAAGTGCTTACTTTACCTTATCTGGCTGATATAACTTAATCATGACAGAAATAAGGAGTTATTGTGGAACATGCATTTCTTTTTAAAGTGTAAAAGCCATTTTTATTGAGCCAACCTACATGAAAATTACTTTGAAGTGTATTGTGCCCATAACATAGTCTAAGATAATGCTGGTTAGCCTTTGAGCTCCACATTAGGTGGTAGATTTAGAAACACAACAATTCCAAACTGCCTATATCTAAAACATCAAAAAGACAAAGCAAATATTAGAAAATTTGAAGTTTGATTAAACAGCAGTAGTTCTTACTTTCAAATACTATTTTTGCTGTAAAGACGTGCTTTTGATTGTAGTATTACTTGAATATAACTACTACTTACCATTTCAAGCCACATACCTTGTGGAGTCTAACTAATCCATGAATTTTTTCATAGTTTTGCCTGTTATTCCGAGTCTCAGATGTCTATCTGCAAGGCTAGGCCTTGCATGTGTGAGAGGAGATGTGTCACACACAGATGTAAGCACCCAGTAGAACATAAGGTGATATTTAGTATTGCTGTATGTTATGTAACTTTCTGGCTCCATCCCCTCTTCCTCTTATACAGACTTGCATTATGGTGTGGTGCCAGAAGTTTGCAACAAATGTGCATTTTGTACCAGCAGAAACCCTTGACAGAAGTATAGTTTTAGTGATCAAAGCTGTATTCAAAAAAAAGTCCCAATCTTTCTCCAACAGAACATGGCTTTCAGGGTGCAAATGTAAGGCAGTTTAAGGGGGACATTTTCTGCAGACAGAGCTGTACAGAAGTGACTGGTGCTGCACTAACATTTGCGCACTAACCACTTGTAGGACAGACTCTTTCAATAAGATGAATAGCCCCAGCTGGAGGGGATGGAAGAAACAACACAGTTAACTATTATTCATTTGGTTCAAAATAGCATCCTGTGTACACATACAACATCACAAACTCCCTGCTGTAGAATATTTCAGTGCAGCAGAAATGAGATTTCCGCATTCCGATTCACAATCAGCTTACTCTAGAAGATGGCAGGGTTGTTTGCTATCCTTTGCCAGGTAGCAATAGTTACTAAAGCTAAAACAATATAAAGTTTTTGCTAGCCCTGTTAGGTCAGGTGTGTAATGAGGCATGATATGTGCCTGCCATAACAGTATCAGCAGAAATTCTGACTGTAAATAGCTATGGTGACAAAACTGTTTCTACTGCTTTGACTTGTTTCTCTATGATCAGGAATATAAACACCTGTAAAGAGCATCTCCCACATATCTTACTGGAACTTTCAAACATGCCCTCATGAAAAGTTTAAAACAAATTTTGGGCTATTTCATGTCCTTGTGTCCCTATGTGTGTGTCATTTTACTTCTGGTTTATCTTACCTTGTTTTCCATAGGCTTACACATGCTCTTCCAGGTCCCAGTCCAGAATACCTGTACTTGCAACAAGGGCTGCTCCTTTCTTTTCCTTACTGTGAGTGACTTCTGCTACAGGCAGTCCAAGCAGCAATTTGAAGAACTGTTCTCATGGCTCTCCATCCTGCTCTATACTAGCCTTTCAAATGCAGAGCCTGCTTCAGTGCTTTTCCCTGATCCTTTTCCTGCTCACTGTGTGAAGTGTGCTTTGTTCATTCTTTGTTTCTGTCACAATTTCTCTAAAAGTTCTTCAGACACCTGCTGCTGGGTGGGCTGTGCATGTTATGTAGCTGGTTCCTGTTAGCTACCCAGGCACAGGTGAAGAGATGAGGCCACATTAGGCTGCCTGTCTTTTCACAGGTGTCTCAGGATTGGCTGCTACCCATGGTGGTATCTCAGGTGCTACAGGGTTTGCAATATGCAGAAAAATAACTGCTATCTCAAATACTGCTACGTGGCCATTTGCTTTCAAAAAGTCAGTACTAAAACAAATAACAATGTTAGCTTGTTTTTGTTTTGTTTCAATACTAATTTCTAACATTCAGAAACTTGATACAAAACAACAAAGGAGGCACTTATTTGTGTCTGTAGATGAAGTGGAGGAACTCTGGTTTACTGCAGGTGGGCTAGCATTAGGTCTGGAAGGAGTAACTTCCCTTCCCTTGCAGCCAAGTGACACTCAAGAGACAGGTGATGAGGTAAAATGGAGCAACTTCAGTGGAGCCAGACTATTTTTACAGGTAAAGGACATGGCTCACAGGATTCTCTGAAGACATCTTTAACTGTCCAGAGTTTGTTTATAGAGAACTCTTTGATGGAACACATTTTCTTGTACTATAGACTCTCATATTGTTGAGTTATGGATGAATATTGAAAAGTTAGCAAATTGCTGAGAAACTTTAATCCAACAGCTCTTCCTAACAAAAAAAAACACAACAACATGTCAGCTAGGATCTAAAGAACTCTAAGTGATATGTTCTTACTATGAGCTTTGTTTTTTACAGGCTATGCTATCATTGCATATTGCTCACTTATGACAAGACTGCAGACTTGTACGTACAGTGGTTTGCTAAGCATCACTACATGATTTACTCTATAGTAAATGAGTAAAAACCATCTCAATTTCACAGTTTACATGATGTGTATCTATTAACATATATAGCAGCTTGGTTTTTTTATTGTTGTTTCTAATAACTCAATAAAAACCCCACAGTACTTATGACTAAAAAGCTAATTACAGTGATCAAGCTCTACAATTCTCAGTCCCAAGCCATACTGTATTGCTATGGCTTCCACAACATAGTTTATAACCATACTCAGCTTACTGAAATATGGATTACTTCACCAGGTATGATCCAGTCTGTAACCAAACCTTAACAGCTATGAATAGTTTCACACAGGACACTCGAATGCCAAAACCAGATGGCTAGATATTTAGCCTGACCTTCTTCACAAGTCTTCTACAGAATTCCTGCAATTCACTCAGTATTCCTGCATCACAACTGTAACTTCTGGTTGAACTAATTCACAATCTCTGTTTCCTTTGGTGTGGAAGTCATTTGGAGGGGCTGAAGGGATCTCTCGAGAAAGCTGTCTTAATCACCAAAGATTCTTGCTAATTCCTGTCCTGCCCACACACTTCTAACCTTTGAAATGCAACCTGCTTGTATTGTTAGTATTTCTCTCAAACTGCTATACACATCACCTTTTCTGCCAAACTTCTATTACATAGATCAGGCATTTAAACTACTACAATTGAGTGTTATCTGGACAAATTTCTTGTATAATAGCTGCTCATAGTCTCTTTGGTTCCAGTTTTGTTAGATCTCCTGCATGCTAGTACAGGGCATTTTAGATGTGAAATAGTTGTGATCCATCTTGATACAGGAGCATCACTGACACTCAACTGAATGGGAGGGTTAAATTAGCTCTCTCCCATCTAACCTTACCTCACTGTCAGGATTTGTCTGAGCTGGATCAGTGGTAAGGCTATTGTGAGGCCTCTCTTGTTCCAGAATCAAGCCTTATGCAAGCATGTGATTCTTTTATACATTATTTTCTTTTGTAAGGAATGGTACTATATGGTACTGACTATGTCACTGGAACTGAGCTAGCACCACTCTGAAAGGAAAAGGACAAGCAGGTCACAGCTTTTCAAGCTGCTATTCCAGATTTCGATGTCTCGGCCACAATTTCTTGAAGCCTCTTTGTAACCCAAAGCCACTAGGAATTCACTTTGAAAAAGCAAATCAAAACTGAGTGCATGTCTGCAGTGCGCACAGTAGTGCAGAGAGGTCAGGCTAGTGCTGACTGGTACGTCAATACAGAATAGTGTTAACATGTTAGTGATGTGTTGTGTCTATACTCACAACTCCTGCCTCTCACAAGGGTTTATTAACTGTAGTGCAATGCCAACTTGTCAGCTTCAACTTCTCTGCAGCACGTGCCACAGTGATCCTGAATGACAGTACAATTAAATAAAATCCCTCAAATTCAAAGTTGCATGTTCCCTAGCATCATCTTTTCTAAAACTGCTCTTTGAGGGTGAAGTTACTACATGAAATCTGCTTATTCACTGGAAATGTTAATGCATTAGGGTAGAGTCATAATCCATACTAAAAGAAAACAGACTTGAAATTCAAGATTTTTTTTAAAGTTAAAATATGCTTGATCTTGAAAAACACTGACCAACACTAGAGAAGAATGAAAATCTAAATAACTAAAAATTCTTATTGTTAAATATTTTACATTTAAGATATTTTTAAATAATCCTTGTTTATTCTTTATCCTCTTTTATATTTTTTATAATAATTGACCATTTTACTTTGATGCATGAGACCTAGGAATTACTTACTAGAATAGAAAGAAAAAAAAACTCTTTTAGATAAACTTCTTTCTACATTTAGATAGTAGTAATAGCTTGAACAGAACACACATAAGCAATGAGTAAAGGCTTCCTAAAGTATTCAGGTATGTGACATTATCTATCTTTAATTGCTGAATGTTCAGAGCTAACAAAATTTGGATAAATTGCCATGACTGCAAAAAATCGGATACACTGAGTTACTGCAATCTGTATGAAGGAAAGGTTAATGTATTGCTGCAATAAAAATTACATGATATGGAAAGCTCACAAGAAGTCACAAAACTTATTTTTGTCATCCTTTGCTTTAATTCTAAGTCCAATTCAAGAAAATAAATAAACATTACTTAGAGCCAGTAGCTAGATGATGAAATGAATCCTTCCATAAAAGTAACTATTAAAGAGAGACTAAGATTAGAAAAATTAAGTAGTTACTCTTTTATATGGTCAGAAAATGATTTTCAGTTGGTTTGGAATCAAAGATTAAGCTTACTAATAACACATTGCAAACAAGTAGCAAGAAATACATCCTATTTATCAAATGCATTACCAATATAACCTTCATGTAGTGTTAATAATGATTTAGTAAATCTTCCTAATCAAAGTATAATTCTTTATTGGTAATTAACATGGGAGGCAAGCTCAAATTTTACATGTCTTATCTGTGCATTTTCTAGTAAAAGTTTCCTCATAGCATGTTGTTTTGGTGTCAGTCTCACCTAAAAAATGCAGGTTTAGGTAATGACATAACCAATATGCTCTGGAATGGTTTTAGATCAAACTTTCTACATGCTGACAGTATCTGTGGCTAATTTGCGATAATTTAGCGACATGTAACACACGCCTAAGCCAAAATGCTCCTATTTACAATAGAAAGCTTTCAAGGACTTTTACCTCTACTCCTGAGACTTAACAGCACCTGATACAACCTAGACACACACAAAAAGTGAGAACTGACCCACAATGTTACCTAGAGGAGAAATGGGATTAGTGCCTGGCTGCCTCAGCGGCCATATGGTTCTCTATGGTGTTTCCAAATTCTTACATGTAGCCAATTCTACATAAAACTTGCTTTTGATTAGGACGTTAGTACTGAGACCGTACCACATCAAACCAGTCATAGTTTGAGTACTGTAAATAGCAGTCACATCTTTCCCCCTTGCCTTTATTGTCTTTAACCACCACAGATGATAGGATTAGACAATCCTTACACAAAACACTATGAATACTCATCTAGACCCTTGAACTCATGATATTCCTGCATATCCCTCTCTGTATCCTCCACTTTGGTATCTCCATCTGCCAACGACACACCCTCCCATACTAAATCCTCAGGGGTGGTTTCTGTGAGAAGCTGCTAGAAGCTTCCCCTGTGTCTGATAGAGCCAATGCCAGCCGGCTCCAAGGCAGACCTGTCACTGGCCAAGGCCAAGCCAATCAGTGCCTCTGTGATAACATATTTAAGAAAGAGAAAAAACAGTTAGAGCTTTTGCAGCTGGAGAGAGGAGGGAGAAGATGTAAGAAACTCTCCAGGCACCAAGATCAGTGCAGAAGGAGGGGGAGGAGGTGCTCCAGGTGCCAGAGCAGAGATCCCCCTGCAGCCCATGGTGAAGACCATGGTGAAGCAGGCTGTCCCCCTGCAGCCCATGGAGGGAGGATGAGGGGGTGTAGTGATTCCACCTGCAGCCTGTGGAGGACCCCATGCCGGAGCAGGTGGAGGCACCTGAAGGAGGCTGTGACCCTGTGGGAAGCCCATGCTGGAGCAAGCTCCTGGCAGGACCTGTGGACCCATGGAGAGAGGAGCCCACGCCAGAGCAGGTTTGCTGGCAGGACTTGTGACCCCGTGGGGGACCCCACGCTGGAGCAGTCTGCACCCCATGGAAGAGACCATGCTGGAGCAGTTTGTGAAGGACAAACCCATGGGAGAGACTCATGTTGGAGAAGGTTGTGAAGGAGTGTCTCCTGTGAGAGGGACTCCATGCTGGAGCAGGGGAACAATGAGAGGAGTCCTCCCCATGAGGAGGAAGAAGCGGCAGAAACAACGTGCGATCAACTGACTGTAACCCCCATTCCCCGTCCCCCTGTGCCACTGGAGGGGGTCGGAGGTTGAAGCTGGGAGTGAAGTTGAGCCTGGGAAGATGGGAGGGGTGGGGGGAGGTGTTTTAAGAGTTGATTTTTTTCTCATTCCTCTACTCTGTTTTGCCTGGTAATAAATTAGATGAATTCCCTCTCTAAGTTCAGTCTGTTTTGCTCGTGATGATAATTAGTGAATGATCTCTCCCTGTCCTTATCTCGACCCACAAGCTTTTTGTTGTACTTTTTCTCCCCTGTCTAGAGAAGGAGGGGAGTGATACAGCAGCTCTGGTGGGCACCTGGCCCTCAGCCAGGGTCAACCCACCACATTGGGTTACACAGAGGCAGAGAGCATACTGGAAGTGTGGCATCTCCATTATTCTTATAAAGGTAACACTATGAACGTGTATTTTTTGCTTCCCTTTCATGCTGCTTTTTTGCTTTCTGCCCAAATAAAATCTGTATTCTTCCTAACCTGCAGTAGTGTAAACCTTCCTCCATTATCTTACCCAGTGACAAGTTGCTCAGTAAATTCTGTAAATTATTTTTTACTTCTATGCCTGTTCTCACTTCACTTGTCTCAGGAAACTCTTTAGCTGTATTGTGCAGATGCTTATGATTCTTCTGCAAGACTTTCGCTTTTCGTTCATGGTTACTAAACAGGAATGAAGGTTACTTTTTGTCTGACCAGAAGACATCTGAGTGACTTTTGATTTAATGTATTTTTTTTTCCCCTATGTAAACAGCATCAGATGATCTTTCTGGTTTATACTGTAGACTTAGAACACTCAGTCTCCAGAGGAAAGGGTGTTCTGAATTGCCAGTTTTCTGCAGTGCTACTGAGCATAATGTGCATTTCTTCAAAAATTTACGAATACAGGTTTTAACAGTATTTTGGTCACCACTTGAGAGGACTACTGTCTTTTTTTATTTTGTTAACAATACCTCAGAACTAAAGAAAATGGAATTGCTAACAGCACTTCTAAAAAATTACAAGCAAAAATGGAATTGCTTCTTTGCAATGGAAAGTTAGAATCCTTCAAGTCAATGTGAAGAAATAGTCCTAAATGTTGTACAGCGGTGTTTGTTTGGCAGGTATGAGTATGTGTTCTGAAAGTATTTCAAAAAACTGTTGGCAGTTAAATAGAAACACTGACAAAGAAACAGTAATTCTAGCCTTTTTCATAGGCAACTATCCCATAAAACATGATTCCATATTGGGTTTAGGTCATATTAGGAGTACCTTGGGTTTAACAGTTTAATCAAATTATCTTTTTATTTGTTTCATTTGATGAAGAGATGTGACTATCCTATGTGCTTGCTTAGACAAATAAAAAAGCACTCTATATGCAAGTCTACCCATCTATCTGTGTCCTAAATGTGGTTCATCCTCTCCTCTGGTTGGTAGTAGAGATGGGATTCATGAAATAAAACTTCAGTTAATACGAAGAATCTAAGATCACAATCTCGCACACTGTTGGGAGAAAAGATAATGCTGTCACCAAGACTCGGAAGCAGATGCAAGCCTTGCTCTGCCATAGATATATATTCTACAGCCTTGGTCAAGTCACTTTTTGTCATGTCAATTTAGAATATATTTCCTAGATAACAGATGCTTGGCTATTATTTCCCTCTGTAGTCCTTTGTTCAATATGGGCTACAACTTGAAGAAAGTAGATTACTATTTGGTAATGGGAAGCACATTGTCAAAGGTATATTATCAAACTTGCAGTATTCAAGTCCACTAACCTCAAACAAATGATAAATGTACATGACTGACAAAAGCATCACACGCTATAGCTTTCAGCATTTGGGGTGCTCTGAAGACAACCACCAATAAATATGAGAATTAACAAGTAATGACACTATAAAATGGAGGGAAAAGATCAATGTTCTCTACTCATATTTCTAGTAAATATGAGTCTTTAAGGATCTCAGCAGTGCTCTTAAAGTCCAAAAATTGTAGGTGTAATAATGATGATAAGGAAAATACTGAAGCAAAAAGACAAAGGGCACCTTGGAACAGCCAAATCAAACAAGAAAGCTAGAGAAAGCATGTGCAGGGCCAACATAAATAGTGACAAAGAGCTAGCGAGTATATGTTTAACATACCCCACACAGTGATTCCCAGGACAAACAAACAACTAAAATTTCATGGAACCAAGTTGGAATTGCTGTGTTGGGGCTGAAAAACATGATCAGCAAATGGCTACTAAATTTTTCCAGGACAATCTTGATTTAAACAATGAGAACAGTAACTATCACCAGAAAACAAGTTTAAAAAATAGCAAAATATGTGACAATACTTAAGAGATCTAGCGGAGATACTCTCAAATCTAGAAGTTTGAGTAAGTATATATTTTTTGAAAAAAGAATGAGTACAAGCAAAAATGCATACTTGGCATTATGATAACACTGTATCTGTAATCCCAAATACCAAGTGCTGTATGAATATTCAACTACCAAACAGAAACCTAAATAGGAAGTCTATGATAAATAGAAAAGTACTGTGGCACATACTTAAATAAGCACACAAACAGCACAACAAAGAAACAAAGCCGTCCTAGCAAAAAAGAGTAAGGCTGTATGAGGCAGTTTCTACAGTATACAACATAAAGCAGTTGGACACACAGACAGCAAGCCTATTTATCACACTGCCTTCACAACTCTACTTAAACATCAGTCCTTTGAAATGATTTTTTTTCCATCTATCGATGTACCTGTAGCAAAACTAGAAGTGCTAAAAATCAGGTTTTAAGAGCATGTTTTTAACTGTTTATTTCTTTCCCTTTAAATTTTGATTTGATTTTGAAGAGATAAATTATAGACTTCTCTAAATGAAAACTCTAATCTAAAAAAGCCCTTAAAGTTAAAGGGGGTTTTTTTAAGGGTTTCATAATGATTGCCAGGTGTTCTGCTTATCAGCCAGCTAACTTCTACTGCTGTGCTTTTAACCAGTCAGAAAAAGAATGGAATACATTTGGAGGGTTAGTTTTTGCTGGGTTTTTTTTTTTTTTTTTGGCATATCCTAGCTTCTGCATATGAAAAATACATCTCTAAATGCTGATGTAAAGTAAAAGAGGTATTAAACTCCACAGAGTAAAACTATGAAAAACAGGTTTGTGTAAAAAAATGAGAGAGAAACATTTAGAAAGGGATAGAAGGAAAGAGAAAGAACTCTCAGCTAACTATTCTTTAAAAATTTATCTCTGTTTTAATACCAGTATCAATGGCATCATAGTGATTTACGGAGATTCTGGTGCACTGGAAGTTTGAAAAATAATTAGCTTCAGCAAAACCATAACAAGTCTCTTGAGTTCAGAAACTACGAATGACTTGGGATCATAGGATACCTCACATTGGAAAGTACCTCAAGATGGCTCCCATCCAACCTCCTGCTTTCAAAGCAGGGACAGCTGTGAGGTCAGACTAGGTTGCTCAATCAGGGAGGCAAAGTGGTTGGAACTAGATGATCTCTGAGGTGCCTTCCAACCCAAATCATTCTATGATAACATAATTTATCATTCTTAAATGTAAAGATGCTTTGGAAAAGCATTTACTATAAGCTGCATTGCTTTTACCAGTACTGGCAAAATAGGTTATTCATTTTACAGTATGTTATTGTTCAATGTGTTGGGGGTTTTTTTTGTTTTTCTAAGTTATAACAAGAATAACGTGGAAGACAGAGATATTGCGCTATGCACTTCATGAACACAGAATAAAAGACTGGCCCTGACCTGAAGCCTACAACAAAGCTGGTAGTGATAAGACCAATTTTACACAGGAAGACTGAGGTCAAAGTTCTAGTCCATGGCCTTAAGCAGCAAGATTTTATTGGAATACTAAGAATTCTTACTGGAAATGTTAGAATTTGAAAGGAACAATTTCATAAATGTGATAAAACTCACATATAGTGAAAAATTATTCAATAGATTCATTAATCAAGATTAATTTGCTTAAGAAATTCAGAAATTATCTTGACAAACACATTCTTTACAATCATTTGTGAAATTAAATGGTATTCTGTTCCTTACTGAATAGTTCAGATGATAACAAGAGCAGTGGGAATTTTGATATACACATTTTGTAGTTCACAGTTGGATCCTGCTCAGGCTACTTGTGAGAGTTCGCATGGGAGAAATTGGTTCCCCAGATAGACATGAATAGTAAATACAGAATTACTTCAAAGCACTCAACATTAATTAGTTTAAAAATCCAAATGAATATTCACAGAAATAAATTGAATTATTTGCCCAGAACTCTGTTCCCTAAGACTTTTCACACAGATAACTCTAACTAATATCTCTGTGTTTTGACAGGAGGAAATGGGTGCTTTTCTGCAAGGGCTGATGTGAGCATGTCAGGCTATGTCATATGTTTCCATCTTATACAACTTCTGGAGATACAATCTTGATTGAGGAATCTTTCATTTAGAAGCATCCAGAGCAAAGTATCTTAACTGCAGTTTTTGCAGGTGTTTAGAACATAGGGGCTGATATGCAGATCCCAGATCTCAGTTTCCAGTGCTGGTGCAAGTGGAAAAAACAAAACCATACTTCTAATTAAAGCTCATTTGGTCTTCAGTCACTGAATGGTAATAAATATGGGAACACCACTTCTAAGGCAACTTTTCAGTGCAGAGGCAAAAGTAGTAACTTTTTGCATCACAAAAAGCTTGTTGGGGCATTGGTGCAGAAGTACCTTGCAGTGAGGCAAATGAGTATACAGATGTTTTTAGATTCAGTACTGATGTTGCAATAGCAAGCAGAGGCAGAGCATTGCTAGATGGTGATGAATGACTAAACTCATGGGAAGATTTTCAGCTATAGTTTCTTGCCTAGGTTCCCTCTTTACACAGCAAAGGGTCAAAAGATGAGCCTACAACTCAGGATTGGGAAGAGGATCAGAGTTAGGGTTAGGTTTGGAATTAAGAGAAAGCCTAGAGCTCTATTTGGAATGGAGCTTGGAAGAAGCTGCCAAAGGAAAAGTTAGACTGCAAAGAGGACTTGGCTGAGAGAGCTTTTTCATGTCTACTGATTGGGGGGTGGAGGGGCATGCAGGGACAGGGGGAGACACTTGCTTAAAGCTCAACTTTTGCTTGGGTTAGGGTTATAATTGAGAGGAAGTGAAAGCCTATCACCCTCCCTGTCCCCCCCCCCCTTTTTTCTTTCTCATTTTTGTAATGAAATTCATCAGGACTAATGTAATCCCACACTTTCTCTTGGTCATCCTACATTTTAAATGTTATTCATGTGCACAGTGTTTAGCAGAATTAGATCTGGTTGAAAAGGAGTAAATGCTAAAAGTAGCAATTGAATGGCAAACTGGAAGTGCTGCTAGACAAGAAAGTGTTTGGGAAAAGTAATTTAAATGAAGAAAAAAATATTCTAATTTCATAAAATGCAAATGCTACACTAATTATTTTCCACTCTCACTTATTTTTAGAATAATTCTTATTTTGCTTCCTTTTATTTTACAACTATATATTTAAGGGTAGCAAGGTGGGACAACAGAATAACAGTATTTAGATTTTATACTGGAATACTCCTGAGGTGTGTTTGAGTTCTTGAGATCTCACTAAATAAAGGTAAATTTTTTTTTTTAATAGAAATTATAGGAGGCTCATAGAGTTGTATTAAACAGTGCAATAGGCTGAGAGGAACGTTAAGCAATTCAGGAAGGATGTGTGCAAAGTCCTGCAGCTGGAAGGAAGGAAGGAAGAACACCCAGCAAGGATACAAGCCAGGGGCTGCCTGGCTGAGGAGTAGCTCTGCCTGAAAAGGACCCAAGCATCTTGACAAGACAGCAAAGCTGGGCATGAGCCCTGGCAGCAAAGGCAGCCAAAAGTTGCCTAGACTGTATGAATCACAGCAGGGCCAGAAGACTGTAATTATCCCCCTTTATTTGGCACCCAGTAGAACACATCTAGATATTGTGTCCAGTTGCAGGTTCCACAGTAAATGAAAGACTAGATCAGCTGGGTGAGTTGAGTGGATGCCCATCAAGATGGTCAGGGGCTGGAGCACTTGCCCTGTGAGAAAAGGCTGAGGGATTTGGGCTTGTTTTGCCTGGAGAAAAGGTGGCTGCAGAGGCACTTAACAGCAGCCCCTTCAAAACCCATGAGGAGAGGTCTTAAGAAGATGCAGCTGGGCTCTGCACAAGGTATTCTAGCCTACACAAAATGTGTTCTATCCTACAAGCAATATTTCTGAGATTTCAGTTTGGATAGAAGAAAAAGAAAAGACATCTTTTGTAGACAATGTCTGGAATTTTTCACTGTTGAAGACATAATGCAGGACACATGCCCGAAATATGAGTGTGAATATTGTGTCAGCAGATCAACTGGGGATGCTAGTAAGCATATCCTCTAGCATCTAGTATGTGTGTTGAGTGCTGCTTCCCAGCAAATGTAGATGTTTTAATTTGTGCTTGGTGGTAAAATTACCTGGTGAGTTGGGAAAGCCTGGAAATGACACTGAGAGGTGAATAATCCTGTAAGTTACAGATGGCAAGGTAAAAGTACAGTATAATTTTAGTGTATTTATGCAGAGGTCCAATGATTGATCTTCACCTAACATTATACTGTTTCTGCATCAAGGCAGAACCAATGCTTGGTTATAATGCACTTGTGCACATAAAGGAGGTCCTATGCAACCTGATATCCAGGTGTCTGTCAACAGGAAGTAAAATCATTATAAATGGAAAAATGAAAAGGAGAGCTTTGAACTGATTGATACTGGTTCTTACCTGCTGAGAACTAATGCAATGATCCGATGCAGATATAGATGTATATATGTCCTACAGCCTGAGAAATGAAAATTGATTCCTCCTTCTGCAGAATTACTGCCCAGAGGCACCATTCCAAATGAGTAGGTTTTGATCAAAAAATTCAAAACATTTTCTATCCTTCATTCTTTTAACTGGGAAGAAGTTTCTGAAAAACTCATTTGCATCAAAGTGTATAGGGGATCAATTTTATAGCACCTGGATAAAATGATAAGATTTTGAGATCCTATGATGGTGTCTTAGAAAGGGGATGGGGAAGGAGGAATAGATTGAAGTACTCTCAAGAATTAGAAAGTATAGCTATAGACTAGAATATTAAAAGTCTCTCTTGTAGAATTTATAGACTGCCATCAGGACTTAAATGTGTCAATCTATCCTTGAAAGGACATTTGACTGGAATTATGGGTGGTGGATCTGTGTGTAGGATTAATAGCTTTCAGCTCTCTGGCAGAGTTGTCTCACTGCTGAGGTATTCGATGCTGAGGACTGATGACAGCAGACCATTATTTACTCCTGGAAAATTTCTGGAGCATATGATAAGAAGGGACTAGGGCAGAGAAACAAAATAGTTTGCAAGAATGCAAGGCTGTAGGAAGGATCCTTCCCTGGGAGTATCTCGGAATATTCCTAATGGTCTTAACAAAGGTACAGGATGCCTCTGCAAAATGTAGTGCTTCAAGTGCTTGGGAACAAAATGGGTTCTTCCTCTCAAGGGGGGCAGGGCTCCATCGAAAATGAGGCCTGAAATCTGAAGGTAAAAGTATCCTCTCAAAGCAGGAGCTGTGGATCTTGCAGTGATTTTGGAGCCATGCCTACTTTGAAGAGTAACCATGAAGTCTGTATGTTGAGCTGTCTGATGCTGGGGGTCTTTCTTATTCCTGCTGGAATGAGGCTTGAAAGGGTCCCTAGTAGTTAAAAAATGGTGGCCAACACGAACATTAATGATGAAGTGGGAAGTGGCAGGAGACAGTAGAGTTTAGTCAGTAGATGAGAACAGAAGGTCTACGTTGCTTGGCTTCTTTCTGTGACAAATGTGACACTAATAAGGAAGTCAGGATAGCTGAAGAAAAAACCTGTATACCCTCAGAGGCAATAATTCCTATCAAAACTTTAACAGATGGAGCCTCAATATGCCATGTTTTATCAGAACACGCAAGCAGGCACAGACTAGTAATACGTAATGTTCATTAAAAATGAAATTATTTCAGAAGACATCCTCTGAGTTTGCTAGTCTTTCTGATAATTACAGGAAGAATTTTCTGACAACACCCTCCTTCAGCCAAGACAGCATGTGGTGTGTCAGTACTAAAACAATACAGTTTGAAGGAACACCCTTTTAACAAAGAGGAGTCAAGGATTTATGAGGAGAAAGAAGATGTGGGAAAAGATGAGAATGGCTTGAAACCACAAGTAAACTCAGATTTGTCTTATGCACTAATTTGGGAGCTACACAGAGAATGTATTGTACTGCTGTTTTCAACAAGAGATCCAAAGAGAAACCTCATGGATTTGGTGAGTAAAATTTCCTGCTGCAGGTTTCCTCTAAACAGATAACTCAGATTAGTTCCTGCCCCTTCTTTCCTGGTGTACTGGTTTGGGCTGGGATAGATTTAATTTTCCTCATAGTAGCTTGTATGGTGCTACGTTTTGGATCTGTGATGAAAACAGTGTTGTAAAACAACCATGTTGTATTTATTGTTGAGCAGTGCTTACACAGTCAAGGCCTTTTCTGCTTCTCGCGCCACCCCAACAGCGAGTAGACTAGAAGTTCTAAGGGGACACACAGCTGGGACAGCTGACCCCAAATGACCAAAGGGATATCCCATACCATATGACATTGTGCTCAGCAATGAAACCTGGGGGAAGAAGGAAGTGGGGGACATTCGGCATTAGGGTTTGTCTTCCCAAGGAACCGTTACACGTGATGGAACCCTGCTTTCCTGGAAATGCCTGAACGTCTGGCTGCTGACAGGAAGTAGTGAGTGAATTCCTTATTTTGCTGTGCTTGTGCATGCAACTTTTGCTTTATCTATTAAACTGTCTTTATCTCAACCCATACGTTTTCTCACTTTTGCCCTTCCCATTCTCTCCCCCATCACACTGGGGGTTAGTGAGTGAGAGGCTGTGTGGGGTTTAGCTGCCTACCAGGGTCAGCCCATGACACTTGGAAAGCCTCAATCTTCAAGCACCCTCCTGACAAAGGAGCTTCATACTGGCTTTTGGCCACAATGCATTACACTACTGAATGGAAACCTGCAGTAATTAAATATTTCGCTCTTAAAAACTGAAACTGACTTGGCAGCTCAAAACCATATTCTTTGTCACTAGTGGTATCTCATACAGAGTTACACAGGATGGTATGGCAGAGGTCTCACTACTGCTGCCATTTTTTTCTCCTCATATTCCAGATGTTACTGTCAGCTCTGTATTGATTACAAAGCAGTTCTAGGGGCCATGACTGAATCTGACACAGTTAATCATGAAGAGGGAGAGAAGACATGGCTGATTTCAAGGAAATCCATTACCTTGGAAATGAGCAGGAAAAAAAAAGGGAAAAATACCCAAGTAGTTTCCAAGATCTGATGAGACAGGTCACAAGGAAGACAGATGTTTTAATTTTCAGATATGCAACTGACAATGCCTATTTCTCCTTCTTTTCATTGACCCCTATTGTCTGTTTTCCTGATTTCTAGGAAACTGACCTAGTTTTCAGGAATAATCAGTGATGTCATTCTGACTTTGGAGATCCCGTATGTATCACTGTTAGCTTCTCAGAATGACAACATCGTAACATCTAACTTCTGCAAACAGGCTTCCAGCAGACAGACTTAAGATTCTGATATACAACTAGGTCACAATGCAGAGCTGCAAAGGCAAACAAGGCCTTCCCTAGAAATATGAATATTCACAAATATCTTGCTATAAGCATAAAATACAGAGCAAAGGCAGACTCAAATGAAAGCAGCCTGATAAAAGGCATTAGAAGTAAAATTGAACAAGTTTCCTTCCTCCCTAAGACACCATGGATGCATGTATCCTGATGTAACTTAATTTCATTTTTATTGTCAGGTTTAATACTAACAAAAAGTGTAAACACTACCTATTATAGAAAGGGCATGCATCCATAAGCCCCAAATCCTGAGCTAGATGGTTATCTTTGGGTTCTACGTACTAGCTTTACTTCTTTTTCCTTTTTCACTTAAGTTATTTAAAGAGACTTTATATAGATACAGGCTTAGCATCACTGCTGAAGTATTTGAAGGGGAAATTCAAATTCTAACTGCTCACCAGTGGTAATTTGTGACCACAGAAATGATCTGGCATGGAGGGCAAAAAGGCCCAACTGCAGAAGGGGTTGACCTGGCTGGAAGCTGGAAGTCAGAGAGGGAAGGACTCCCTGTAAGGGAGTGAAGTTTCCCTTGCTGATGAGAGAAGAAACAGCCACAGCATTGTCTTGCAGAAGTCCTGGAAGCCAGTGCTCAGGGGCCACCTTTGGGCAGCAGAGCTGGCACTGGGGGATGGACTCAATGCTGAGCTAAGGCACCCCACGCCAGTGCTCACAGGATTGGTGCCACTGCAAGTCTATAAAAGGAATCAACTTGTGATGCACCTTTGCAGACTCCTTGTAGCACCACCTGAACCACTTATAGCAGCAGAACTCTGTCCAATGCTTTTTTAAAAATATATTTAAAACATAAATGTGTGTTTAATTCACCTCAATGAGTACAGTGAAAATTCCCCAACATATTACTGAAATTAGGTTCCTGCTGTGAGAGATTATTTTCAGATTGTAAATCTATTTAAAGTTAGTTTGGTCTAACAAAGTATCTTAAGTTACATAAAATATTTTCTAAAACTCAAATTACTCTCCCCTTCTCCACCCCAACAAACTCACCCTCACCCATGGCTGAATTGCTGCATACATAAAATCACAGCAAAATGGGAGCCAGATCTCTGTGATACAAAACATTTATCCTCCATTAAGCCTCTAAATTCTGATGGACAGTTTTCAGTTATTATTATCTTCTTTTAAATTATGTTGTAATACCACGTGCCATATTTCCTGGATGTGTGACAAATGCTGTTTCTGTGTGATTTGTTTACACCATTGGAAGCTTGCCATCAATAAGCTCCAGTCCCCCAGGAAGAGTTACAGTTGAAACATGAGTGCTGTGTAGGGAGTATACTGGGTAAACTACTGCATTGACTGTGCAAACCTGCAGTAAAATGAAATTAGTATTAAATAAACAGTGGTCTTTATATTATGATCCTAAAAATGTCACCCTTTGGTCTCTTCCATTGTATTAAAATTAGGCTATCACTTCTATTCATATTACCCTAAAGGAACTTGCAGACATAAAAGCTGGATGAATGAATTCTCTCTGCTATACTAGAACAGCTAGGCATGTTTCTCAAGGTCTGTTCGGTGTAGGAGCAGGTATTCACCCACCATCATCGTCTCCTTTTCCCCAATTTTGTTTATATTGACTCTCCTAGGATATTGTAAACTTGGGATCATTTTTCCCCCAGAATGTCAGTGATTTGTTTCCAAACAGTCCTTTCTTTTCCCTAAAGTTCTAGCTCTCCTGTGTTTTACTGTTTGAGAGTCTCAGTGGTAAAAGTACTGTCAGAGAGCTCCATGGTTTTTTTTCTTTCTTTATTTCACTATGACTGCTAAATTATAATGTTCTGGTCTTGAGGGGAATAAACAAAAATAATTACCTTTGTCTTCCCTTTTCCTCACACATCACTTTCTAGAGAGTATCAGCTCCCCTTGGGTGATCATGAATTTCAGTGCTCCTGAAAGAGAGAGGTTCAGGTTCAGGTTCAGGTTCAGGTTCAGGTTCAGGTTCAGGCTCAGGGGAGGGGGGGAAGTTGGGTTTTTTTAAGAGCTTGTTGGCAACAGCTTGCTTTAAACTCACCTCACCATCACCTGTTACCATTTCCAATATCCCAGGTGAAATAGAAAAGGTTCATTCAATCTGAGGCCGGGAGGACCTACTGTCACAGTTTACTCTGATCTCCTGCACAATGCAGGTCACCTTGCATAACATTTTCTGCATCACATCAGTAAGCTTCTACATAAGCAAGAGCATATCTTTAATAAAGGGATACAACCTTTACTCAAACATTGCCAATGTAGGAGGATTTGCGTCTCTTTTGGCTGGTTATTCTAATAGTTTAACTATGCTTGGTACTGAAAGACAGGAGTAGGCAATGACTGTGTACCAGAGCATTCTGTAACTGCCTTTTCCCATTGTTGAATGGGTCAAGTTTCCAAAGTTTGTGAACATTATTTATTTAACTTTATGTGGATAAATGATAACTCATATACAGAAAAAACTGGCAGTGTACGTCACCTACAAATGGCAAGTGTTTACGAGCAGCCCCATGTAGTTCTCAATAAGAATGATAATGCAGACAGTGAAAGAGTATACAAACTGATTTTCTACAAGCCAAACTCTGTAATTAATCCTATATTGTGTCTATTGACATTATTTTATCAATGTCAATGAAGATTTTATGTCTGTTGATGGTCATGTATCAAACAAACACAGAATGTTCTGAAAAGGTAGGAGGTCACCAGCATACAAACTGCTTGAATTAAAAAAATTAAACAACATTATTCCTGATAATAAACAATATTTGTAAATCTCAAAAGCCAAGAATATTTGATTAATTAGAAGTGAAAGAGATGTTTCCTCCCTGGAAAATTACTGTGGCAGAGAAAAAAAAGAATGTATATGGAATAATGCCAAATATAGGGAATTTTATGTTAATATAACCACAAAAATGAATATAACAGAATCTGTCTGTTCATCAATTATATAAATGCCATATATACTATACAGCCAGCAGGGCATTTCCACAGTTCAAGATTTATTTACTTTTACGAAATTCAGGGAAATACAAAGAAATAATGCACCCAGCAAGTCAGTTTCAGCTGTTTCCTTAGATTATATTGACAAGTTAATAAGTAACATCACCATATGTGGCTGCTGTAATATAAGTGCTGTTATTATGTACATTTGGTCTACTCTGGCAGTAGCCAGAGTAAGATAAATTATTCTTGCTAAACCAAAACTGGGTCGGCCAGCTTAGGAGATTTTACGAGCCAGAACTTCTTTTCCAAGGATTCATAGTACACAAATGGCATATTATTTGTCATAACAAACCTTGAGAGGGGCAAACATTGTTTAAAGCCTTTGGCAGATACTTGAATAATTTAATAGTCAGTCTTTCTGCTTTGTACCGTTAGATTATGTTCAAAACCAGCCACTTTAATTCATTCAACATTCCCAAGCTTTTTCACCTTTCTTCAACACTGAATACATAAACAAAAATCTAACAACTAAAATACTATTTGATGGGTCACCAGAACATGGTGAAATTGTAATGGATTGTTTTGACAGACTGAAATCCTGCTTTATAAGCGTAATTACTCTTTTGGGACAGAGCAAGATAAGTCAACATACTACGTATTTGTGACATATGACAGCAATACTTAACTCACCTAGCTGGCCTACCTGCTTGATAATGAAAAGGACTCAGTAGTATTGCTGGTTCTGCTAGTGATGTTTTCTGTAATGCTGAACAGGTCCAAGTTACCTCTTTGTGCCTTATTTTCCTTACCTGCAGAAAGTAAAAAAAATAACCACAAAACATACATTACATTAGGACTCTAAAAGCTACGAGTAAAAATAATGTTGCGATTTTATTTATTAATATACATTTACTGTACTTACTAATAGAACAAACAGAACCTCTTTGAGTACTCATAGTACCAAAACTCATAGTACTAACAATTTCACTGCCACAGACTGTGTTTGAACAAGAATATGCAAACAAATTAGTAAGACAACTGTGAATATTCACAAGATAGTAATTAAAATCTCTTAATTACTTGGTCTCTAAAGCAATTCTTTTAAGTAACACATAACTGAGCACTGGTAACAGATACCAACAGTTACATACAAATATCAAATACAGAAGCTTCCTTAATAATTATTTTGCCTAGTTTTTAGAGTAGAAGAATTGATGTTGTATATGTAGCAAGACACCTCTGGTAACTCATGCACCATTTGAGCAATTTTATATGAATTGTCCCCCTATTGTTTCTGTGAGTTTTCAGCCTTACCAAGAGCTGGTAATTATATAATCCAGTCATTCTTCACATTACCAAGTGTCGGCTGATACAGTGAAGCAACTAATTCCAAAAAGTGGGCTCCTTACTGCTTTACTTCTGCATTTCCTGTATACAGGGTTCATTATCCCTGCCAGACGCTATAAATCATAAAGGTTTTCAAATGCAGGGTTTCACTGACCCTGAAGTAATGTGCGCTCGCTCTCACAGATTTCCCCAGCACAGAGTCTATCATGCTGTTAATACATTACTTTGAACAGTGCAGCTTGTTGCAAACAATTTTACTGGTTAATTCAGTTGGCCTGATTGAGTGAGAAAAGAGCAAGAGACATCTTCATCCTCATGCTCATTAGGTCAAACTGAATTTTACACTACAGCAGTAGATACTAGGAAATCATTTGCAATTTCAAAGCCTGAAATTTTGCCATGTCTTTGAAGGAAGTAAAGTAGGGGAAAGCTCTTTTTGTATTATCCTCCCATGAGCTGCTTCTTACAATAGGCAAACATAGAGGAAACCTCTGTTTTCTGCTAGCATCATTTTTTCCATTACTATCAAAACATGAAATCCAAAGGTCCCACTACATGACAAATGACACTACTTTTGGAGCCATGTAGCTGAAAAAGTGATCAAGCAAGTCACTTAACTATAAGATTACAGATAAAATCAGAACCTTAGAGAGAACTTTATAAGACATTGGTACATACACTATGAGAGCAGATTCTCATTCTTTGGTGTCCCATTATAGTGTCTTCTCTCCTATTGAGCTCTTACGCTCTCATAACAAGAAGTGCACTTACCATCTAACTTCCTGCTTTCTATATTGTTGAACATTTACAATGTTCTTCAACTCATATGCCTATGCTCACTGAAAAGAAGTTAATCAGTCAAACCAACTCTGGGAGATAAATTCTTCACCTGATCAAGTCTGTTATTTAATGATGTAGAAGATGAGGGGACCCTTATTCAGGAAGTCAATAAATTATGGGTTTTTCCTAGATGTCAAACTACTCATGAGTGAGGTAGACTTACCCTTACTAGAAATTAAACAGCAAGGGTCCTACAATTTACACTAATTAAAGTAGTTTTTCTACTCCTTTTCCTCTTAAGAATGTAGTCGAGTTAGTAAACACTAGCATCTTCATAATGTAATTATAAAAGTGAAAATTCTACAGGAAAGCTTGATTACATTTTAATTACATTTACTAGATGTTTAATAAAATAAATTTAAAAAGAGAATAAAAATAGCGTCCTGCTATATTTGCCAAATTCATTGCCTAAAAAGGGCTATGTTACCACTTTAAAAAATACACTTTTTCTTCCCCTCTACATGGTGAGCTTTTTTTGATTGGCTACTTATTTTTAAACAGCTATAACTGAATAGCAAACATCTGTAGTTAAATTATTCTCTAAAGAATGTTTATAGTATTTTCCTCCTCTGCAGATTCTGAATTACGTTTTCTCTGTAGAAATAAAAGATAGACAAAACCAAGTCAACCCTGCAAACCTTTCTTTACCTGCATCCTCACCTTTGGAAAAAATTACTTGAATAAAGATGAATGATATGCATCAGACTGCATCTGGAATAAATTCACTTCAGTTACACATGCTTGGAAGACCCCAGAAAGTATTAATATATTGATCACAATGGTTTGAGATAATGGTCTAGAAACTATCTTCGCACTAGCAAAATCCTTAGACAACATAGTTCACTGCTTTACAACCCAAAACAAAAAAGAGAGAGAGAAAGAACAAAGAGGAAAAAGAGACTATTTGCATTAACAGCAATGAAAGGAAATTAAAATTCTTGAGGCATTTCCTCCCCCTAAGAAACATTTTCACAAACATAAAGACATTTGAAAGGCACTTGTGCCTTGCAAACTTCAAAGCTCATTTTCTGGGATATTTGGAAATTCCTGATTGATTTTTTTTTTTTTTTAATTACTGAAAATATCCAGAGTAGCACAACCTGCCTTTCTCCAAACTAACCAAAACCCAAGCATGGAAAATGCTTCCTCTTTCACCAACAGCCTTTTCAATATAAGAAACAGTAACAAGTCAGCACTTTCTGTTTGATCAGTTAAATATCAACTAAGAACAAAATGCTGAAAGGTGCACTGACTCCAGGTGTTGCGATTTTTATGACCTATTACTCATATGGCCAGGTTTTCAAGAATTCTCTCCCATTTAGGCATTTATAGTGAAGGAGAGATTTTTCAAAACAGATTTTCCCCCACCAGAACAAGAAGCAATAGCACATCTCAGCATCTTCTGAACAGAAAGCCTTTTCCCAGGAAAAAGTATCTGTTGACTTAATTCTATCTGGCCCTGTGCGATGATAATGATTTTAATAACAAAGAATACAAGCATGACAGAAAAGATGCCATTCTTCATCAGATGATACGCATGACAGTAGGTGCACACAAGTAACAGTTAACAAAACCCAATTTTGCACCAATAGTGGCTCTAAGCTGGATATTTTAACTTTGCAGCTCATCTAATTAGGTAGGTAGGGACTTTGTTGTTGTTCTTTAAAGCCTTCCTAGTCTCATTCCTCAGTATTAGAAAAATGACCTTCAAATCCTTTGCATTGACGCATATAACTTCTGAGATGTGCCTGATCCATGGGACATTATACCTTAATGTACAAATACCATGTCAATTAACTTCCATTAAATACACTTCTATCACTTCTAGGTTGTTTTTTCATATCCTATTACATTCTTTTTTCCTTGGTTTACATTTTTTTTATGTTACCTTTAATATACTAACTTGCATAACAGTGCTACTGCTTAGCAGAGGTTTACTGCTAAGGATCTTTAGCAAATACCTATCATTAAGAGGTGTGAAGGTAGAATTGAACTTGTTGGGATTAACTGCTGGATACTTAGCCAACATAAATAAATCCATAAGAAACTGACCTTCAGTACCTTACGTGAATTACATCAATAAACCACAAGCATGTTCTGTTAACTCCAAAGTTATATACAATCCTGAGTTATCTACATTTCATTGATTCATGTCCATAGATCACACTAAAGGCAAAAAAACTTATAAAAGCATAAAAAAGCAGTACAGAGTGAAAAACCTAAACTTCTAAAAAACCCCAAACTTGTGCAGTTACTTTACTGTATAATATAAAGAAACATACAACGCATGAGGTTGGAATAAAAGGTGAGGGAATGTTATTGAGTTACTACAGGCAAACAGCTTGAGCTGTGCAACTTTGAATCCAAACAGGCAGCATTCCCCTGCTTGTAAGAATTCAGTAAGGTCTGGAAGGCAGTCCTTTAAAGGACAGAAATCCTCAGATTCTTCTCAATCCATGTATCACTCTGGTTTTGCAAAATTTTGCTGAATATTTCTCATTGTCAGCTTTCTTTAACACAAGAAAGATATCTACAACCGCTCGAGAAAAATTAATCTATCTCCTGGTTTCTAATGCCCTTTCAACAATCAGTCCTTAAAATTCTGACTCTATAGATAAGAAAAAAAAAAAAGACCTTTGCAGGTTTCATATGCAGACAGCCTGAGAACATATTTTTAACCTAGTAAAACCAATTCAAAATATAAACAAAAAGGGAAAACGTCTTCCAAGTACTAGACTCCAGCCCCCGTACAGCCTTCCATCTGGACTCACCTCCAGCAACCTAGATGACCCCTTATTCTACTATCTGCACCCTTTCCTACAAGTGGTAGCCTCTATTCTCCCAGATGCATTTCTCAACTTTTTATGACCCTGGGTAGAGTGGAATGGCTATAAAGAAGTAGTAAACCATCTTATCACCAACTGTTCCATGAGAATTGTTGCTGTTGGGTCTCAGAAAGTCAAGGACAAGGACAAAAACCTGGTTTAAATATCCCACCAGGTACCAACTGAGCTGGCAACATTGATTTAGGCATCTCTGATGTGATCAGACGTCAAACCATCCAGGGAGCTTGCAGAGAGAAAGTCAGAGACTTCCTAGATTATGCATCACCAAAATATGGTGTTTGGAGGTCTCAGTGATAGGCTTATGCACTTAATGACTTGTGTAGGACTGACTCTTCACTTATGTCAAGTTAAACTGATAGCAAAATATCACATAAGTTAGTTCAGGCTTAGTTTTCAGATATTGGCACAAGGAAATCCTCTAGAGAATATCATCATCAACAATTGTGAGACTTCTGTCTCATGCTGAATATCAGTCTCACAAGGCATCCTTTGAAGTCGGTAAAAACCTCTCTATCTTTGAAGGATCAGGACTTTTGGTTACTTGTGGCTACCTGAGTTTTCTACTTGATTTTTCATTTCCTTTCTCTAGCTGTGAGCAACACAGAAGAAAGAAAAATACTAAGACATTTTCTGCCACATGGGTTCAGTTCTCAGATCTGTGACTTATGCAGGACATGATGAACAGGAATCTAAATGCAAATGTAGAATGAAGTAAACATCCAAAATGCATACCTTATGAGAAGATTGATACTGCCATTTAATGTAGCTTTAAATTAACGGCTGTTATTTATGTAATTTATAGCTACAAGTTGATCCCTTTTATTATCTTTCTCCAAGGATTTAAAATATTGAAAAAGCACTATTCCACAGCTTGTGAAGTTACAAAGAAAAGATTTATCTATTACCAGAGGGAAGCGGACAAGGTGATTTTCATAACACTCAGCTATTTCAATACAGTAACAGTTAATTTCACTTAAAACATCTTTCTTTCCTTCTCATCTTTTTGCTTCCACTGTAGTCCTATCCTTACAGCATCAGAAATTAGAACAGTGAATGGAATGCAAAGCTCTTTCTGCCCTAGCAACTCCCTCTGGCTGACCTTAAAAGATTAACTATGAGAGGTAGCAAACATCAGGTCACACCTGAGAGAAGATGCTATCATATTTACTAATGAGAAACCTGAGGTATTCGCTAATATGGTAAAGAAAATTTTATATTCTTAAATAAACAGCAAAGTTGAACTGAACAGGTCTTGTATGTGCCTCAGCATTATACTTCACTATATTCTACAACTGCAAGCATCGGATAAACTGAAGCAAGTTCAGTAGAAGGCCAGCAGGATGGTCAGGGACTGGACCACTTGTCTTGTGAGGAGACACTGAGGGAACTGGGTTTGTTCTGCCTGGAGAAGAGGTGGCTTTAGCCTAATAGTTCCTAACAGCAGCCCCTCCAATTCGGAGGGATGGTGTAAAACATATGGTAGAACCTGGTTCTTTGTTAATGTACTGGTTTCCCCAAAGCTAGAGAGCACCTTTGAGTACCACATAGTGCAGAAAGCACAGCAATCTGCCCTGGAATATAAATGTTCTGCTTCACCAGGATGACAGCATCACATCAGCTAATTGTTGAAAACATCCGATGTCTCCAGTTTGCTTGCAATCATAGATTTAAAGGTGGCAAAGGAAAAAAACAAGTTAGAAAACTGACACCACTGGATACTGTTCAAAATATGACATAAAGCTTCGATATTTACCTCTGAAATATAAACGAGACTGAAAACAAATAGTAAATAAATCCTACTGTGTATCACATTCAGATACATTCCTTAGCATGTCATCTAGATTTCAGAGTTCTTTTCTATAGTTCAGTTAAAAGATCTTTAAAAAAAAACAGAAGTATTTTCTAGACATCTATCAGACACATTCTTTAACAGATATTCTTTAATCAACGTCTTTGTTTAAAAACAGTACTATAAAATCATTATTAACACAAGTACTGGTGATCTACCTTTCATTAGTCCATAAAACTTGATAAACTATCCATAGTTCAACTGTGATCAGCATTTTTTTGACTGCTTTATGATACAGATAGATTGAGTAGGCTGAGCTTTAATTCCAGTTTTGTAATAATGCCCCTAGTAAACGTGATCTGGCTTTCAAATCACTGCAGCAATGCAGCTGAAAAAATTAAAACATATTTTACTGTGAAAGAGCATAAACAAATCATTTTCACTTCACACTACCAGCATTCATTTTACTTTTCATGCAAGTACTCTGCACCTTTAAATATTTCACTGATTATTTGCCTGATAGATATCAAGTATGAGTAGTCAGGTCAGAAATTACTGTCTATGTCTGAACTTTCATAATTGACAGCCTAAGGACAGCATGCATGCTGATGAGAAAACCACCTTTCTATATTTATGATGGGAGCTCTAAGCATCTTTCATTTCTATGGTTCTGAAAATTAACACCATTAAATATTCCCCTGAGAAAGTGTCATACATTTGCCAGTGCACAAAGACACTACTTTTTCGATTTTGGAGGAGGGGAAAGGGTTAGAATAATGTAGGAGAAAATAAACCTAGGTGAGTAATGGTGGGTTGCTTTACATAAGAAATTACTAAGTCTTGTCAGCTAATATAAGCTTTAACTCAAATAAAACCCCAAAGTAGTAGGTATAGGAAACAGATTTTTGGAATGAGCAGAATAGTAATGAAAAAATGTCTATGGGGTTTGATTAAAAATGCATTGACGAGGATCACCTTCTTAATATTGAACAGACATCCTGACAGCTTATGAAGTAACAACTATTATTCGTTACAAGGATTAGTATAAGACTAGTACTTAAGGATTCCACCCTGCTGATCAAGCACACACAGTGGAGAAAGTAGACCTCCAAATTTAAGCTACACACCAAAAAAACACCCCCAAAACCACCCAAAACAAAACAACTCCACAAAAAAATACTTAAAAAAAAAAAACAACCAAAACCAAAAGGAAGGAGTTATTACCCTTATTTTAATGATGGAAGACTGAGTCATGGAATATCAGTGCAGTCCAGGGTTAATGCCTGCAGGTCACATAATGTCTCTGTAAAATTTTAACACCACTCTAAGCCATTAGAAATGAATACTTCAAGACATTGCAGCGAATAACTCTACATGATCCGGACAAATAACTCATTTGCATTTTCAGATGGCTTAAATTTCACCTGGTTTCCTGTGTCCAATGTTTCCTATTTGCTGCAGCTAGATCTATTAAAACATCTAAAAAAATAACCAAAACAACAACCACAAAGCAGCAAATTCTTCTTTCTTGGATTTTAATTAAGAACATTGCGAGAAAATCTCTCTTCAAAAATACCACTGGAACTGGCAAGCGGGTGGTGACAGAACGCTAATTTAAGTAAAAACAATAATGTGAGACAACTATGTAAATGTAGTGCCCATAAAATGCCTCTTCTCAATTTTATCATTTAATTAAGAACTGACACTTACTCAAAAAAAATGTTTTTCTGTGCAGAAAAAAGTTTTATTAGAAGATTAGATGCATATGCTCTTTTTCTTTTCATCACTACTTTTCAGCAGAGTATTATTAAATACGTCCTAAGTTCAGATTAGAAATTGAGCGGTTCACTGGAGGCACTTAAGGCCAATTATTAATAATAATCTAAACCACTCAAACATCACTGACACTAAAACTTAAGAATTACAAAATACACCACCAAGTTGCAGTGAAAGAAATCATATTACCAGTTTCTTCACATCATTACCATTCACATGCAAGATCATCTTCATATTCACACAGTCCCAGTAATAGCATTTTCACTCTGAAAGTTAAGTTCTGGCTAGCAGTATATCCTTAGTCCTCTTGGTTCCAGCGCTCTGCCTCCTTGCTAGCTAGTTGATATACTTAATGGGTAGTAAGCTCAACTCTAACAGAAAAGAAGCTCTAGCTCTCCTCTCTTTATTGATTTTTTTCCTATTTGATCTCAATCCATATAAACAAACCAAACAAAACACAATCCCTATTAACAGCAACCACAAAAAAATTCAAAACAATGTGAACAGGTATCTGTCCGCAAATCCGCATTCTTGTCAGAACATGTGTGTATGCCTCCTCAGCTCCCTGTAGGATAAGACAGCAATCAAATTTCTCTTTTCTTCCTACTAGGCCTTTCTTCATGAGTCAGATGGCAGTGCTCTCAAAGGTCTGATTTTGCTGCAGTATCTTTGTACAATTAAAATGAAAGCAGGCTGCGTGCCTGAGGGACTTCCTAAAGAGCCTATACCTGTGGAGAAAAGAAGAGAGTCCTACAGACTCAGTGAGCGTGAAGTACAGAGTCTGTCTTCAAATACAGGGTGTTACGATGGACTTAACACAACTTTGTATAGGAGGTTTGGGAGAGTGTAGGGAAACTCTTCAGAAGGTTTGGGGACCAGTCCTACGAGCTGAAAATTCTCCCGTCTCTTTATCGAAGGTCATAGTGATCATCTTCACAAAGAAGAAAAAAGGAATAATGTACCCAGAAGCACAAGGGTTGGTCCTAGAGAACTTAAAAGTCTGCAAGGTTCAAATATTGTGGGAAAGTAGATAATAAGGAGGAGAGTATGTTTTGAAAGCATAGCATTTGAAAATATGGAGATTCAACTCATCTCAAGACCATGGCAGAGAAGGCCACTAGATGAATCTTTACTGACTTGAAGAAGAGTCCTAATTCCTTCAGCTCCAGGAGCTGACAAAGATGACTGAGACTGAAAAAACTTCTTCTAATTTCTGCTGTTCAAAAGAGCAGAGCAGAAATATAAATCAATCATAATTACAGTACTCCAGAAAGTCTTCTATTGCAAGGATTTTATATATTAATAGATGACCAAATGAAGTGAGTAAAAGGCTGCCTCTTGTGCTGTTAGGAAGGGAAAAATACAGGAGATATCTCAAATTGCTATTAGTATTACTTTTAAATCATACAGCTCCATTGAAAATAATGGAATCATAGCACTGTCAAACCAGAGTTACGCAGCAGGCAGTTATTCAGATTCAATAACGCCGAAGTCTATTAGCACGATGATCAAAGACGACAAATACCTTAATAGAACATTCAGCTCAGGACAAATGATGCCAATTTACTTCAGCTGAAGGACAGTTTTCTGTGTTTGACTAGAGGCAAAGTCCTGTTTCACAACAGATACAACAGTGAACGTTTTAGTTTCTACTATACAAGCACCTTCTTCCTAGTTTACATTACACAATTGCTTGTACAACTTAGTATATCCCAAGGTATTTCCAACCTTGGGACCTGCAGTCTGCTACAAAAAACGATTTACTTTTCTCTTAAAAAAACCCAACCAAACAAAACAACCCAAACCCAAGCAAAACTTATATATATATATATTTTTAGAGATTTAACGATGAAAGAAGAGCTCAGAGTACCAAACTGTGACTAAAATATTCTACCACTATAGCAGATTCTACATCATGTTTTAATCGGTGCATCTCACTTCTAACAGGTCTTAAGCTCTGCTGACTTGCATGGCCCACCACTTCTGTACCTGGCTCTGGACTCACATGCTGTGTAGGAATGTAGTGAGCATTTTAGAAAGGCAGGTTTTTTGGTAGGCTGATTGTAAGTCAATATAAATAAACCAAAATATTTTTGATAGGAAACCTGGAAAACTATTTCCCTAACAGATCCCAGCAGATCTCCCTTTTCTTCCAGCAAACTTACAGGTGCCTGCTTCACTTGGTATCTGCCTTTCTTTACTATGGCTGTGAAAAGGCAGTTTCCATCACAAAGTTTTATGAAAGTACTGAATAAAATTCTTTTATCAGTACATACAATACCAGTTGGTATCAGGACGTTATTTTTCATAGCATGTTTACGGAAAGGAATTTTTAAAAAATCTGTATCTTTTTATAGTGAGGATCACACAGTTTGCTTCTCAATCTCTCAGAAGGCACTAAAAATAAAACCATGTTTTATAAGACAGCAATGTCACATCAATGCTACAAAACAACTTTCACCATTCTATTATTCCTGTGGAAAAAGGAGAGATTTCAACAAACTTCTGGACTGAGTGTTTTTCTACTACATAACTGAAGCCTGTAGCTTCCATCTCCTTCTATTATAGTTTTCCACGTCTAGCTGTATATACATGAACCTCTTCTGGCACATCTTTCACCGACGACCACAGTACTGTCTGCAGGTGCAAAAACTTTTAATCCCCTGGAAATCTAGACAATAAATTTGAATAAGCTGTTATTGACATTTGCGGGGGGGGGAAATGGGGTGTATTCAACCAGTGTTTCTCCCTCCTCCTCCCTCATGCTCTCCCGGCAACCCTTCATTTTCAGGGTGCTGAAATGGAACATAGATTAGTTGCAAGTAATTTGTTTTCCCTTTTCTTCATGGAATTATCTAACTGCAATGGCTACTGTTAATAACTAATTAAAACTTAAATTGTATACTCTAAGGACATAGTCACATTAAAATGGAATAGAAAATAATGCCTGGTTGCAAATCCTTTGTTTACAGTGCAGCTAATCATCCTGCAGAGCTGGGATAAGAAGGGGCTGCATATTCTCCTGGTATGAGAAAATAAGTCCAAGAGCAAAGGTGGCTGAGTCCTATGAGTACTTGCTGGCATGGAAGAAGTCTCACTCCAACAGTATTTTGGCCTGAGGGCAATGGAATCAACTTTGAAGAATACCATCTCATCGTGTGTAACACTGTAAAAATGCAGACAGATGCGAGACAACTTTTAAGTTACCTTGACCCTAAGATAAGAGGAGGTCTGATTGTGAGCCTGATGTAAATCTTCCTAAGCATTAAAAGACTTGGTACATTTTGTTGCTGTCTGAGCCAGAGATCAGTTTCTGGATGACCCTGATCTAGGAAAGATGTCTTGAAGCATGGGCCTAAGATCCGTCATTACAATCCCAGAAGTCAAATTTCCTGAGACTCTTTTCATGTGCATTCTATGGGCCTGGACGCTTAAATGACTGGCAGATGCTCCACGTAAAAATTACTCTCTTCATATGGGAGTAAGAATTCCACATCTGCCGATTAAAAATATTTCATAAGAATATAAGAAAGTCATTGTACAGGATCAAGAGTCTATTTAGTCTAATTTGCTTTCTCATAGGACCAGATGCTATGGGTGCAAAAATAATCTTAGTTCTGGCATTTGATATCTCAGCAAACATAATCCACTCCCTTGTGCGCGAGTTGTAATTATCTTTCATTACAACTGTTTTTCCCAAAGAACTCCAGCCTCAGTTATTGCTGAGAGTGAATGCTGGTCAATTAAGCACCCAGCATGTATTATTTTGTTTAATCCTTATTATTCTTTATAAGACATGTTAACATGTCAGAATATTTATTGCATGCTATTCAACCATTAGTTTAAAGACAGAATGATTAATGCTGGATGAACTTTTCCATGTCTCTCATCCTTGTATTGTTTCAGAACTTCACAAAAAAAGTAATGGATTAATCTGTAATGTACCCCTATAAGACAATACTGAATTATTATCCCTAATTTACAGAAGAATTAAAAGAGTGAAAATCATCTTAGCACTGAAGGGTAAATAACCTAATTTGGATGGAACTTCCGAAAATCAGATAAGTTTGGTGAACAAAACTAAAGTACAAGCCATTAGTAACCCCTCCTGTTGTCTAGTCATAGAATCATAGAACGGTTTGGGTTGGAAGGGACCTTAAAGATCATCTAGTTCCAACCCCCCTGCTGCGGGCAGGGACACCCTCCACTAGACCACGTTGCCCAAAGCCTCATCCAACCTGGCCTTGAACACTTCCAGGGAGGGGGCATCCACAACCGCTCTGGGCAACCTGTTCCAGTGCCTCACCACTCGAACAGTAAAGAATTTCTTTCTAACATCTGATCTAAATCGACCCTCCTTCAGCTTGAACCCATTACCCCTTGTCCTGTCACTACACTCCCTGATAAGCAGTCCCTCCCCATCTTTCCTGTAGGCCCCCTTCAGGTACTGGTAAGCTGCAATTAGGTCTCCCCAGAGCCGCCTTTTCTCCAGGCTGAACAACCCCAACTCTCTCAGCCTGTCCTCATAGGAGAGGTGCTCCAGCCCTCCAGTCAGCTTCGTGGCCCTCCTCTGGACTCGCTCCAACTCCCTCCATGTCTCTCCTGTACTGGGGCCCCCAGAGCCGGACGCAGTACTACAGGTGGGGTCTCACAAGAGCGGAGTAGAGGGGCAGGGTCACCTCCCTCGACCTGCTGGTCACGCCTCTTTTGATGCAGCCCAGGACACGGTTGGCATTCTGGGCTGCAAGCGCACGCTGCCGGCTCATGTTGAGGTTCTCATCAATCAAAACCCCCAAGTCCTTCTCCTCGGGGCTGCTTTGAATCCATTCCTCGCCCAGCCTATAGTCCTGCTTGGGATTGCGCCGACCCACGTGCAGGACCTCGCACTTGGCCTTGTTGAACTTCATGCGGTTCGCACAGACCCACCTCTCCAGCCTGTCAAGGTCCCTCTGGATGGCATCCCTTCTGTCCAGCGTGTCGACCACACCACACAGCTTGGTGTCATCAGCAAACTGGCTGAGGGTGCACTCGATCCCACTGTCCATGTCGCCGACAAAGATGTTGAACGGTGCCGGTCCCAGTACCGAACCCTGGGGAACATCACTCCTTGCCGTTCTCCGCTTGGACATTGAGCCGTTGACCGCAACTCTTGGAGTGCAACCATCCAGCCAATTCCTTACCCGCCAACTGGTCCATCCGTCGAATCCATGTCTCTCCAATTTAGAGACAAGGATGTCGTGCGGACAGTGTCAAATGCCTTGCGCCAGTCCAGGTAGATGACGCCAGCTGCCCTTCCCTTATCCACCGACGCTGTAACCCCATCATAAAAGGCCACCAAGTTTGTCAGGCACGATTTGCCCGTAGTGAAGCCGTGTTGGCTGTCACCAATCACCTCCTTATCTCCCGTGTGCCTCAGCATAGTCTCCAGGAGGGTCTGCTCCATAATCTTGCCAGGCACGGAGGTGAGACTGGCCGGCCTGTAGTTCCCTGGGTCTTTCTCTTTACCCTTCTTAAAAATGGAGGCGGCAGGAACTTCGCCGGACTGCCAGGACTTCTCAAACATGATGGCGAGTGGCCTGGCCACTTCATCCGCCAGTTCCCTCAGGACCTGCGGATGCAACTGATCAGGTCCCATGGACTTGTGCACCTTCAGGTTCCTTAGATATTCTTGAACCTGATCTTCTCCTACAGTGGGCGGTTCTGCATCCTGCCCTTCTGCGACCTGGGCAGTGTGGCTCAAGCATTTGCCAGTGAAGACTGAGGCAGAGAAGTCATTGAGTACCTCAGCCTTCTCCATATCCTGGGTAACCAGGGCACCCGTTTCATTCCAGAGGGTCCCACATTTTCCCTCGTCCTCCTCTTATCACTGACATACCTATAGAAGCTTTTCTTGTTGTCCTTGACATCCCTGGCCAGACTAATTTCTATCAGGGCTTTGGCTTGCCTAACCTGCTCCCTGGCTGCTCGGACAGTGTCCTGTATTCTTCCCAGGCTACCTGCCCTCGCTTCCACCCTCTGTAGGCTACCTTTTTTTGTTTGACTTTGCCCAGAAGCTCCTTGTCCATCCACGGGGGCCTCTTGGTGTTTTTGCTTGACTTCCTCTTTGTTGAGATGCATCGCTCCTGAGCTTGGAGGAGGTGACCCTTGAATATTAGCCAGCTGTGTTGGGCCCCTCTTCCTTCCAGGGCTTTGTCCCATGGTATTCTTCCAAGCAGATCTCTGAAGAGGCCAAAGTCTGCTCTCCTGAAGTCCAGGGTGTTGAGCTTGCTGTGCGCACTCCTCACTGCCCTGAGAATCCTGAATTCCACCATTTCGTGGTCACTGCAGCCAAGGCTGCCCTTGAGCTTGACGTCCCCTACCAGGGGGTGAGAATAAGGTCCAAGTGACATAATTTGCAGAAAGCAGATGCTCTGTTCAACGGACAAAACCAAATACCGGTTGAGTAGGGCAACCTCTCAAATCAACCTCTGAGATCCTCCTCCTTTCCTCTTCTCTTTGATATACTATAAAACTTACAATATCTGCAAGAAATAGGGCTTAGACTATAGCAAACACCTTCTAGTACATAACCTTGATTCATCCATTTAAGCAGGTCCACCTCATTGAATGAAAAAACATAAAACCCATGTAAAATATGCAAATGTGGCATATAATAATATGCCATCTTGCACACACACAGAGAAGAGGAAATTTAATAAATGTGTATCAAAGTATACTGTGATCAACAAATATAAATCAGGTACTCTTGTCAACAATATACAAGCACTTGATCCTATACAAGAAAATCAATGTCTATTTTGATACTGAATTCAACAGGAGCAGAACTAAAGCCCACATATCTGTTCAGTGGAGATGGGTTGCTAAACCAAAGGTTTAATTCCAGCATTGTTCTACATTTGGTGGGTAAATGAAGCATTAGTATCTATTTTTGCATGTTTACAGACATACTTTCTCATGCTTAAGTAGTATTTCTTTCTACAAACAAACAATTATTTAACCTGCAGTTTAAAAAAAGATTCTATGTCTGCCTTCTTTACTGCGATAACTCAAGTTGAATTTAAATAAAACAGTGACTCAGAGCCATGGGGAGCCAGATTTGTAAATGTTAATAGAGAAGTCTTGCTCGGGAGCTGGCTTGCTGGTGAGAACAAAACTCAGAATTTTTTATTTTAAAAAAACAGTAAAAGGAAAGTTTTGGCATAGATGTTAGGATAAACATAGATTTGCCTTAATGACAGCCAGTTTTCTCTGTTTCCAGGAGATTTCGTGCAATTAACTGGAACCATGGACAGAGTGAATAAAACCCATTATTTCCACAGGCAACAATGTCAATCCTAAATGACAGATTGTGCTGCTTCTTTAGCATATAACAATAGAATCTAATACAGATTAAAAACATGTTATAAATTTTGATGTCTCTAGATTATGCCAGTGAAAATTGTAGAAACATGGCTTTAAGGCCTAAACATAAATATATTTAAAACTTTCTCTAACACTTTCCCTAGAGAGTTCTATTAATATGCTCAGTGTTTTGTAAGACATGAAAATGAATTTATTACATTTTAAAAAAGCACAGTCCTTCTGAATCTAGCATATTTGTTTTTTATTTAAGTCTGTTGATTGGGTATGGTTATCCAGATGGTTTTGTATTTAATTATAAAGATTAGAAAAGGAAATCTCTAGATATGCATGGCTTTTCTTCTTATCTTTTCCCCTTGTTGTTGCCTCCCCCTTTTTTCTGCCACTGAAAGCCTATTTAAAACAGGAGTCATGCTTTTCCATATATGAAGTTCTTAAGCACAAAACGGACATACCTGACACATTCTCCTGCCATGTTTTAAGATTTTGAATGACTGTAGTAGAAATCAATCTTTCGACAAGTGGGTCTCACCTCTGTGCTCTCATATACATTTTCTATTAGCTAGCTAATGCATAATTAAAAAAACCCAAACAACTCAATATAACTGATCACCCTGCTACCATTGTCTTTGTCCATTATTTCAGCAATGGATTAATGGCATTTAATATTTCAAAACATGACAAACTTCCTGACAACCCTTTGATTTTGAAAGCATCTTATCTATTATCAGAATACAACTTCTGTTCTCCAAAACAAATTCTACCAAGTAAATGTCTGTCCGTGATGGCAAAATGGCAGTCTCACAGAACATTTCACCTCCTAACAGATGTCGAGTTAGATTTTGAGTAATGGTATTTGATTTCTACAACTCAGCATTCAGATTTAAAAGCTTCTGAGTTTTCTCTGGTTTTGCAAATGAAGGTCTCTCTTTAATGTAAGAAGAGCCCCTTTGTATTCCAAACAACCCTCTGCTTCCATCCCCTATTCCACTGCTATCACATGAAAGAAAAAGACGCTCGTGTCATTTGGCCTCAATTAAAAATTAATTTCCAGCTATATACAGTTTCTCATCTACTATCCTTATACTCTTCTCCATCACATTCCAAGGAGATAACAATACTGAATCCAGTAAATTTTCTTTTCCACTTCAACTTAGCTTTCTGTCAAGAAAGTTCATGTTACAGCCCCTATCCCAAATCAATGTAATAAACTACAGCATGCAGAATAGTTCATTACTTTGCACAAAAATGGTACTTCTCAATAGGAAACATGGTTTTTAAAAAAGAGTTTTCAAAACAAGCATATGTTACTGGCTTGTGCGTTTTTATTGAAGAGAAATGTCTGGTATGGAGAAAAAGTAGATATTTACCTAAATAGATTAAAAATTCATACTTTTTAAACTTAGCTAAATGCTTGTAAAAATATTTTCAGTAGAATAATTAGAGCATAGATATCTAACTGCTATTTATGCTGACTAGTACTTACTCCAATATTTACAGTGAAATACTCTGCTTTACAGTAGTAATTTAAAGTCTTCAGTAACTTTATTATACAGTTAAGAGTAAATATTATTCAGCTGAAATAATGACTGAAAAGCTTGTGCTATGAGTGAATTAATGCAATGAAATAACACCTCAGAGGTATTTGAAGAATTCTTGGGAAAAGTTACGTATTTGTTAAGCTTATGCCTGTTTTTACCAGTTTAATGTTTCAAGTAAACCACCTCTGTTCATCACATCTATATACACTGCTGATCCTAGAAGCAAACAGCTCTATGGCAGGTTGGCTTCAAACCCCAAAATTAGATCAGGATTTTCCTCCTGAGGCAGGCCAGCCACTGTAAACAAATCATTTGGTTATCTTAACATCAGAAATTTATTAAGGAGAAAATAAGGTTGCTATTGCTAGATACAATGCTAAAATTAAGTTTCCTTCCTCTATCAGGGGTTATAAATAAGCTAGGAAAGATCATATCAATAAAAAATAAGTCTCAGCACTGGACAGGCAAATGGGTGAGAAAAACAGAAGGCTACCTTTTCAAGGACTGATTAGCATAGCTGCACTGAGTTAATGAATGGGAAGTTTTTGTATGCATGCCAAATAAAGGCTATCATCCTAGGCACTTGAAGTACTCAGAATTCTTTGGAGTATCAACATGAAGGTAATGTGTGCAGCAAACAGGTAAGTTCTGTTTATGAATAGAACATACCGTTCTTTGACTCATGTCCTTGACAGATATACTTTGGGTGCAAGCTTCTGGATTACTTCGAGCTTAGTGTCCATTGGGCGAGTGGTCACAACCCACATACAACCTGACAGCTTCCAGCTGCACCAAAAAGAACATACAGCAGAAGGCAGCTCAGGTGGCAGATGAAGGCTATACATCTCCTCATCGGATTCACTATTCCTAGTGAAATTGCTTTGTTATGGGTATGATACATTCCAGTGACATTTCGTACTTAACTTTAAATATATCTGTGGGAAGAAAGGATCTATTCTATTCTTCAGCTGCCACAAGTCAAAAAGTAGAAAAACTAAAGCTTTCTTGCAACGTGGACCTTGTAAGATCTCCACTTTGAGGGACTAGCCTAAATTTCAAAACAGAAGCAATGAATGTCATCATCCCTAATGAAGAGACTATTATGTTCGCTAGTCCTATTTATCTAAGGGAAAAATATTACTGACTCCAGGTGGTGGACAGGAAGATCAAAGAGAGTTCTTCCTTCCTGAAGGTATCACATCTATGCAAGGAGTATTCATGACTGGACAAAGAACAGTAAGGAACTTTATGAAATTTTAAAAAAAAAAAAAAAAGAAAAAAAAAAAGACAAATACAAAGTCTGGCAGCTGGGAAGGCAAAACCCCTTGTAACAAACAACACAGGCTAGGGGCTGCCTGGCTGGGGAGCAGCCCTGCTGAAAAGAACCTGGGGGTCCTAGCAGACGGGAAGCTTGGCATGAGCCTGCAGCATGCCCTGGTAGCAAAGAAGGCCAAGAGTATCCTGGGCCACATGAACCATGGCAGAGCCAGCAGAATGAGGGAAGTGACTGTCCCCTTGGGCTTGGCTCACATCTAGACAATGTGTCCAGTTTTGGGCCTCCCCAATACAGGAAAGGCTTGATCAACTGAAGCAAGTTCGGTAGTTCATCAGAGGGGCATCAAGTCATGGAGCATTTGCCCTGTGAGGAGACTCTGAGGGAAGTGGGCTTGTTCTGCCTGGAGAGGAGGTGGCTTCAGGGGCACCTAACAGCAGCCCCTCCAATACAAGGTCATCAAGAAGATGCAGCCAGGCTCTGCACAGTGGCACATGGTGGGAGGGTGAGAGACGACAGGACTAAGCTGGAACAAGAGAGGTTCAGCCTGCCTACAAGGAAAACATTTATCCCCAGGAGGACAGCCAAGCAGTGGATCAGGTTGCCCAGAGAGATAGTGCAATCTCCCTTCTGGAAGGTTTCCAAGACACCACTGGATATTGCCCTGAGCAACCTAGTCTGACCTCACAGCTGACACTGCTTTGAGCAGGAGGTTAGACGGGAGCCCTCTTGAGGCCCTTTCCAACCTGAGGTATCCTATGATCCTATACATACACTTAGACTTGCCAGCATGCAGTTCCAGAATATGTGCAAGGCACAGTAGCCAACTAGAGTGAGCAGAAGTCAGATATAAACATAACTAGAAAGCAAGTAAGAAAGGGACCCAGTGTCAAAACTGCTTATTACACTAGTTCAGTCAAAAGTATTCAGCTGCCCATTGCGGTCTGTCTCTAGTGCTGTTCCCAACAGATCTGTACTGCAGGGTTTTGTTTCTTTAACAAAAGCCTAAATCCAATAATGGCTTTGGAACTGATCACTCAACACAGTTTGCAAAAAAAAGTTCCAACATGCATGCATCACTCAGAAGCACTTTGATATATAGGTGTTTCATAGTATTTCTTCTTACATTTGACATAAATTTTCAGTAAAACTTCCAAAGTTTTACACTTTCAGTCTCCAAGGTAGCTAGAACCACTAACCCAGTTGCATATTAAGCTCAACACTAAGAACATACATAAGCTCTCAATTATAAACCATGCTGGTAGTTGCATGGAAATTACCAGGATATTCACAGAGCTTACATTACAGCACGTGTCAGTATCTTCACAGGATAAATGAACATTGCGTCTGACCTTTGCCACAGGAAAGCATTTGGTCATAGCTCTCCTCCTCCTTTCATATGACTTTAAAAGGTCTGGCCATAATCTATTAAGTTCAAGCAAGTAGCATATTAAAACAACGTCAAATGTGTCCTAGATAAAGAGGATACAAATTCCAACTTCAATTTGCAGGTGCAGATTGCTATGCAATTCTTTCTAAAGCTTTATTTCTATAGTAAGTCAGACTGATAGTTGTATTCACCTAGTACCAAACCAGGACTAGAGGCAGAATGGGGCTTCCCTGCACCCTCTGTTCAGTTCAGTTCAGCTTTTTTGGTGCACCTGATGCCCCCATAGCATCATAGACTCAAACTGTCTCACACTCCTGTTTGAGTCACAGCATTGAACACCACCAGCAGTAAGAACACTGCAGTAATGTTTTATTGTAGTTATTTGTTGTAGTTCCAATATCATAGCTAGCATGTAGTTCCGATGACTGCATTTTCCCAAAAATATTTAAAAATGTGGAAGTTTTTAACAGCATCTTTTACTAACAGCTCCATGACTAAATTATACAACAACAACAAAAAAGCAAGTATTAATTATAGTTAATGAAAACAAAAGACTGCTTTTATTCTTTGATTTAAACACTCCCAGGGCATGCATGTGTTATCACGTCAATGTCAATGACAAGGTACTGCATCTCCGTAGATGACAGCTAATTGCTTTTGATGTAATAAAATCTATGCTGATTATTTGGTATCTTGGCAACTTCAAAAAATAAAACCATATTTGATATCACACTCTTCAAAGCATGCAGGTTCTAATACATGATGTCTAAGAGAAGAGGTGCTTTTTGTCATTAAGAAACATTAAGAGAAACCTATGTGTCAGAATAGTTCATTAGACTATTTTGCTTAAGTCTGAAAATCCCTGTGATACTTATATATCAAAACCTGGTTTAGTGGTATAAAAAAAAATCCCACAACACCCCCTGAATAATAGTCTGCTTCTATGATTTGTCTCAAACTGCATTGCTTTGACAAGAAATTCGTAACCTCCTAAAATGCAAATTTTCAGGGGATCTATCTCCTGAAAGAAAGCATACAGCACGTTATGTAAATAACTAAATATGTAAATATTATATAAATAAAGGCCTACATTTGAGGGACAGGAACAATGAGTTTACATAACAAGTACGCATTGATAAACCTATATAATACATTATTTTAATGGTCTTTTTAAAAATCTATTAAGAGATACCAACATATTGCTAAGTGCAAATTCTACTTTATTTAGTATTCTAAATAGAACAATGATACACAATTTTTTATTATATTTAGTCTTATGTCATGTACAAAACTTGTCTATAAATAGACCCACATTTATAAGTGTTTGTTAATATACTGCACTGATTTCTAAAGTTTCCAGTGAACTTATACCACTCCAGAGGTTGTTCATTAATTTAGCTGCTAGTAAAAGCATTGGAAAATTTTGACACTAAAATAAGAATATGGTATTATTTCTTCTAGTTACTATTAGGTATATATTTAATATATAAATTTAAAAACTCATTATTCAGATACATCTATTTAACTGTTGCAATTCTGCAGAGTAGTATGAGCTTTTGAGGCCCTGGTTATGTCAGGAAAATTAAGTCAAAATAATAAATAATCCATGTGGGATGGTTTTACTGGAAATCTGGAAGATTTTCTTTTATTCTTTTGGCTAAATTTTACTTTGTTCCTTCCCAGTTGATGGAGAGAAAGATGATCTCTAGTGGTAAAGCTTCTGGTCTGCTCTCAATGGTCTTAACACATTGTTTGCTATTCGCACAGTGTGTTTCAACATGTTCAGTCCTGACTTGCTTTGAACCTGACCATCTTTATCAATCCAACTGCTAAATGGCATGCCTCTGGCCAGATGGTTTCAACAGTAACTCAGCATTGTGTAATGAATTTAAAAAGCTTTGTGTGTGTAAACATACATGTATTCTACATGGAGACCAGATGGTGATTAACAGGAAACAAGGATATATCATATACACAAATTCCATTCCACAAAAATCATCATCTCATTCAGTGCACAGGCAGAAATCTGACTTCAAACCCTCCTCCTTCTCCCAATCAGTTCACTGATGGTCAAACTCAAGACATACTGCTCAAGCACCACTGAGTTTAGCCCTAAACAAATAAAACCTGCTGTTGGTGAGCATTCACAGAAATAGAGACTGAAAGGACAACTAGAAAACCAATAATTTCCCAACAAAAATTCCATTTCACTGCATTTGCAGGTTCTGAAATAAATGCAATATTCCCATAAAACATACTTGACAACTTGTCCAGGCCTACTCTGGGTCCCTGCAATGATGTATTTGGATACAGGAAAGGACTGTTCAAAAGAAAATCCAGCAGGAAAGTGTCATAGTGCTGCATTCTCCCTTGACAATCTCCATTATTCTGCCAAGTAGTGTGTCTTGCAGGCCTATACAACTACTGCATCATCTCTGCACTTGATGTGAAAGCAGCTTCTTGTAAGACAACTATAATGATATTTTACAAGCAAACACCAGAATGCATTAAGCAGCAATCTACTCATTTAATTCCCATCCCCTTTCTCCATTTCACAAGACTAACCTTCATTCAACACTCCTACCTGACATGAACTCTGGAAGCTCAAGGTGAGAAAATCACAGTTCTTTCAGAATCTAGGAATTTCATGGCAACTAAGATCTCTTACACTGTGGTTTGTTAATTTTTTGTGTTTTTCTAAGCAGAAAGGAGATTGCCCTTCTTCTGTTATTTTCTAACTATAAATAAATGACTCATGAGATTTCTGGTAATACTTATTATAAAAAAATACAAATTCCATAGTATTGGCAATTACAGAAGGCTTTACCTTACAAAAGTTCAAGTACTTTGCTGGTCACCCATGGTATAAATGGCCCACAAGAGGTTATTTCTGTGCATTTAACTTGAAAAGGCATTCTTCTTCAATATGAAGTGTCCTTCATTTACTAGCATTATGTCCTATACCACCCTTCATTTCGCTTTCCTCCTCCCTTAAAAAAAAAACCAAAAAGAAGATAAATTAAGAGACATTTGCTGTTCACATGAAGATGGATTCCTGCTTAAATTTGGTGTTTGGTTCATGACTCTTTCTTTGAGATAGCTGAGCTCTTTATTTTGCAAGTCTTATGCCTCTTTGAGAAACTTTGCTCAAATTTAACACAGGCAAAGAAACAGGGAATCAGTTTTTGATGGATTCCAGTAGGGCAAGTGAGATTAGTTTACTGTTTTGGAGAACAAATCATATCATGTTCATAGTTAAGAGTCATCCCTTCTCCATGAAGGGACACAGGAAAGAAAATTTACCCATGTTCGAATACTGATGACTTTCATTTCACCTTCTCTTACAGCTTCTGGTGGAAGTTATGCTGCATGTACACAGGCTGCAAATTACGAGGACAATTCATTTCTGGTAACTAACGTAGATGCCTAGTTGACAACAAGTAGACACACTGTGCTAGAATCCCTCTCTAGTAAACAATCACAGACATCTGCAGGAAGAGATTCACCTCTCCTGCTTGAACTGTCTGTATGCATTTGAAGATGTACTGAATTATCCAACACAAATGTCCATTTCTCTTGCTAATGGTAAGGAAATTCTAATAAACTATCTGAAACCTGGACTGTAACTTTCACAGGGTTCATGTTAAGCTATTATGCCACAGATAAGACCACAGTGGGACAGTAAAAGAAAAAGGGCTTTTTGTTGTGTCCCCTCCCCAATGGCGGAAATAAGCCTAGAAACAGAGAAAACACATGGCATATAAGGAGGAAGAGTAGACAGCTGAGAAGAATGCCTTCCAGATTGGTTTGGACCATGCTATTTTCAAAAATACCATAACACACAATTTCAAATATATTAAACCTGTGGCACAGAAGAAAATACATTGCTGGAAAGATAACATGAACTGAACATAGCTTGAGAGTGAAATAGTGGTGAAGGGACGAGAGGTGGATTCTGTGTGTATTGTCCACTCTTGTTTGGTGTTGTGATGGTGTTGTTTTGATTTTGGTGTGAGGAATTCTTTTTTCTTTTTCCTTGTTGATGTGATTAGTGTGTGTGCAGTTTTTGTGTTGAATGTATATTTTAATGATAATTCTTAACCTGTAAAAAAGCAAAAAAAGAATGGGGTGCAAAGCCAGGAAACTTATCCTGCAGAGTAGGAAGGAAAAATTGCCTTTAGGGCAATTTAGGGCAGTTTGTTTAGAGCAGAGAGAATAAAAACAAACCCAGAAGAGATCAAAGAGAAAAAAATTAAGTCTTGATGAGAGAAAACACACTCAAAGATCTAGAAGAGAAAAGGTAGAATAGAGCCAGATAGCTATTTCATGAGATCTTACACTTCATATGGATCAAAGCACAGACTTCAGAAGACAGTGCTTCTGAGCAAGGTGGCAATTAGAGAGCAGATCAGCATAAACAAAATCAGCCAGTTTGCTGATGACACCAAGCTGTGTGGTGTGGTCGACATGCTGGACGGAAGGGATGCCATCCAGAGGGACCTTGACAGGCTGGAGAGGTGGGCCCATGCGAACCGCATGAAGTTCAGCAAGGCCAAGTGCGAGGTCCTGCACGTAGGTCAGCGCAATCCCAAGAACAACAACAGGCTGGGCAGAGAATGGATTGAGAGCAGCTCTGAGGAGGAGGACTTGGGGTTGTTGGTTGATGAAAAGCTTGCAGCCCAGAAAGCCAATCGTATCCTGGGCTGCATCAAAGACAGCGTGACCACCAGGTTGGGGGACGTGATTGTCCCCCTCTATTCCTGGAGTACTAGCTCTGGGGCCCCCAATGTAAGAAGGACATGAAGCTGTTGGAGCGAGTCCAGAGGAGGGCCATGAAGATGATTAGAGGGCTGGAGCACCTCTCCTGTCAAGACAGGCTGAGAGGGTTGGGATTGGTCAGCCTGGAGAAGAAAAGGCTCCAGGGAGACCTTCTAATAGTCTTTCAGTACCTAAAGAGGGCCTACAAGAAAGCCGGAGAGGCATTGTTTACAAGGGCATGGAGTGAATGGGACAAGGGAGAATGGCCTTCAGCTAAAAGAGGGTAGATTTAGATTAGATGTTAGGAAGAAATTCTTCACTGTGAGGGCAGTGAGGCACTGGATCGGGTTGCCCAGAGAAGTTATGGATGCCCCCTCCCTGTGCTCAAGGCCAGGTTGGATGGGGCTTTGGGCAACCTGGTCTAGTGGAAAATGTCCCTCCCTGCCCATGACAGGGGGGTTGGAATTAGGTGATCTTTAAAGGTCCCCTCTAACCCAAACCAGTCTATGATTCTATGATAAATGACAGAGAATGGAAAATACAGTTACACAGAATAGAAAATGAAAAGGAATAGCTCAAACAGAGGAAATTGTTCTGGATGCAGCGGGAGGATAGTGCAATGAGCTGGAAAGCTCTTGCTAGTGCCAATCTTGCTAGATGGCATCAATTTAATATTAAGAAAACATGAGACAATTGTGAGCTCTTTGGGCAAGCATTTTTAATTTGCTTGTTCTCATTAATGTGCCTGCACTCAAAGAAATGTTTCACTACACTTATCAAAATGTGAACTAGGATAACAATGTCTTCAATATAACATACAGGTTCTTCAGATTCAAAGGCAGCCTTGTGTTCTTGAAAGCATGCCTCATTTTTCTCATCTGTATTTGTTGATCTAATATAAGACACTATGTCTCCACACAAACTTTAAATTTTCAGGATCACTTGCAAATTGTAAACTTTTAAAAATGCAAATCAACACCACAAAATCACATCCCAAAATGCATTTTCAGTTAGAATAATCAAAGTCATCAAAGGTCTAGCAGATAAATTCAATTTTTAAGTTACTTCCTACTACATCTGAGTATTTGTTGCTAAGAACCGGATCATTCTATGGTCCACTTAAATTATGGTTGAAATCCTGATTATTTTTTTTTATAGTTCTGATTTGTGGCCTAAATCTTACATTCTTTCTACTAGCTTAAGTTCAAAAACACTGCTACACCAAATCAACCCTCTTCAAATTTGGTCCAGGTCTTATCTTTTAGTGTGATTACTTATTATACGATAATTTATTATGCCATCAACTACCACTGTTATCTTCCATTAGCCCTTTTTGACAATGCTTAAACAATCACTGAAGCTTCCTTCTTCAGGATTCAGTTTTAATGAAGATGCCAGTCTCCTAATATTCTTTTAATATAACATGGTATAGCAATTTATAAGATTATAGCCCTCAACAGAATGATTACATATGATGTATATTTTTCTTCTCTCTAAGACTTTTGCAACCTTGGAGAAGAGAAAGAAATAGATTAAAAAAATAATAAACTAACAAGGCACACTGCAAAGTATACATACATTTTTGCATTAGTTATCGAGTAAATGATTTTTAAGTATAATCCAGTAAAAGCGTATTATAGGTGGAATTTATGCTATAAATAACTGTTAATTGCCAGGATGATCTTACATTGATTTTTCTAGACAAATTGATTTTTTGCTAAGATACGCAAGTATAGAAATACACATTTAAAGAATAATGAACTGAATAGGAAAACTACAAATAATGAAATCCAGTTAATTTAGGAATTTTTGTAAAATGTCCTTGGAAGAGAGGTAGTATTCTGCTCTTCAACTGCTGAGAGCAAGAGGCAATCATGACTCACTAAAGGAGGGCACCAACACCATTGATTTCTATCCAGTGTACCTGCATTCTTTACCAATGTGAGTTGGTACCTTGTGGCCTTATCTGTGAACAAAGCTTCATTCATCCTGTAGGTACGCACAGTAGGAGACAGCCCTGCCCCAAGCACTTTACAATCTAAACCTGAAGTGAAGGTTAAAAAGAAGTATATGAAGTAAATTCTCCTATGTCATAGACCACATCAGCACCAAAAAAAAAAAGCATAAGCAAGGTCCTTTTAAATATTCTATGACCATTACTGTAACATCTATTCATAGAGTTTCGCTAAAGAAATGTGGATTTGACTTCCTCTGAAGGTCACTAGCAAGTCCACCACTGCATGCAATGTATTTCATGCCTAAGTGTCTACTATTTTGTCTGGTGTTATCTCTGTCCGATTACAGACTTTTCCCTGTTGAGTCATCATTAAATGAAAAGATCAAAATATCGCTGCTGTTATAAACTAAGGTAATCCCTCTATTGTAAATGTGATTTTTCTTTATTTTTGGCTTCCAAATCATATCTTTCTTGATATTTTGTTATATCTGGATGATTTCATGTTAAAAGTATCTGAATTACAGTTTAACGAAGAGGTAGCTCCACCCGTAACTCATATGGCCAAGGCCATAAGGAAAGGGTCCCCTTGTCCCTCATGACCTTTTTACAGCTACATTTCCATATGGCAAGCATGACTATACAACAAAATTAATTGTTCTTGTAACACACCTCATCTACATGATTTGCAAAGACCAGTGAGATAAGGCCCTCATAACTTTGTTACAGAAAAAAAGAAATTAATTGTTACATGAGTAGAAATCTTGTCCCATCCCTTTAGCAAACCTATCAGTGTCTCTCTTGTCCATTTTCCTTTGCTCAACTCAAGCATCAAGACCTAGATACACCACAGCAGGAAATTTGCTTGCACAATTCCCAGAAAACATATTTGATCTGAATTGTGATGTGGCAGGAGTATTGCTGTCTTTGTCAGCTGTTCAAGAACTACCTGTTGTCACTGAGAGACTCCTTGATCCTCTTGCATCTGAGTCCAGCATTCTGAAAAAGCTTTCTTAATTTCCATCACCAACAGCTATTATCAGTAAGGGCAGTTACTTCTGATTTATCTGTCTTTTTTTTTTTTGCTGTAGTTTTATCTAACATCAGCTCTTATCCTAGGAGGTTACATAGGTCTGAGGGGATTTGAAGAGAAAAAATAACCCTACCTATTTTTTATTACTTCAGAAGAACTTAGAACTTCCAAATTCTTTTTTCAGGTAACTAAACAAATCTTACCTGACTATAGCCTAGATAACATTAAAATCAAATTGTATATGGCATTGCATACAGGTATCATTTTAAAAATAATTAGAAAGGCACTGACAGCAAAACAATAATGTTTCTTTTGAACAATAACAACATTAGTCTATCATAAAAGTTGTATGTTACTTGTATTAAGAGTTGTATGAAGAGTGTTCAATGAAATACATGGTATTTAGTCTGGAATCTGAAGATATCATTCAGACAACTTTACAGGAAAAACAGCCACTACTTCAAATAGAGGAATTGTTTCTGTGTGTGAAGTTTTATGCATCTAGTTAATAACACTGAAGCTAAAATTATGTGTGTCTTCGCAGTAGTAGACCAAAAAGGAATAATATGAAAGTGCAATCCAGAATACGAAATACCAGAGAAATGTACAACATGAAACTAACCATAGCTTCCAGCAACTTAAAAACAGAAGCATCTGTCAAAAGCCATATAAAGTAAGACTCAAATGGCAATAGAGGAATAAATCAACAGAATGCTAAAAAACAAATTAAACAAAGAACCCACTGAAAGATCTCTGCAAGAGACCATTCAGAAAGCATGAGTCAGATGAAAGTTGTTGGAAGTAGAAACCAACAACATGAGACATTCAATGTTGCAACTTCTTTCTCCTTTGGATTCCAATTTACACAGCCCTCATTTTAACTTAGTGGTAACTGAAAAGTTGATGATTAACCTAAGGAGAGCACAAAACCCTTTGTCTTAAAAGAAGTTCTCATCTCTGTTCCTTGTAGCATATTTAGTTCTCAGCAGCTTAGACTATGCGCAAAAAGTCAGATGAAGATGGTAGCAGCCCAGGGAAAAATCGGAAAAACAGCTGTCAAGAAATATTTGTTCTTGGATGCTCTTAAAGAGGAGGAGGTTGAAAACTCAATGAAGAGATGGAATAATAAACAGGTTACACAGAACAAACACCGCAGTAGCAATTCTCATTGCTAGGCTGGAGAAGAGCAGTAGTATAAATCAAATGTTCTGCAAGCAGGACAAAGACAGAAACAAAAGCTATAAGGGACAACTTCTCTAACGCCAAACATAGGGAAGTACTGTAATAAGGCTAATATTTTGGCTAAAAATTCAGAGTGGTGATTACAAATGCAATGCTTTTGAAAAGTCAGTTCTGAAGAGGAGTGAATGCTACTAACATTTTTTAATGGAACTGGTAAGGGTTGGTTTGACACAGTAACCTAGCACAACAGTTTCCATAACAATTCTGGTGATACTGCTTCAGTCAGAGAACGTTCTCTAAGAAAACTATTATTTGTTCTCAGTCCAAAGAAAGAGAAAATAAAAGTCCTCTTTCTGCTATATCCCTATATTTGCATTTTTGTAGCAGCACCATACTGTATTCTCTAATACTGTTTCTTAAGTCAGCATTCCCACATTTTATGTTTTTCATTGTTGTTTTTTACACTGAGAATCTCTTTGCATTCATCTTGATTACATTTTACTCTGTTTACATCTGCCTCTCTTAACTGTTCTACTTCCTACAGCCTTTTATGTCCATGTTCACAAATGTTAGCAAGCCCTCCTAGATTAATTTTTGTCAGCAAAATGACAATTGGTGCAATTGTCATTCTTTCCTTCATTTGCTTTATTTTCTCATGACAACCTTCTTGCCAATTTTTTTAACCAATGCACAAATTGCTTCAGTACCTCAATGGAAGTCATGTAACTCTCTAAATCTGAATCTATTAGATCTCCTGTTTTCACTGAATGTTTCACGAAGACATTCAGGTAAGCAGACTTTAAGTGAGTTATATCACACGCAGTGTATACTCAAACACCAAGGGATGTAAATGCTACATAGCACTTCCTCAAATATATTTTTTATATTCAGTTTATCAGTACTTTATCAGGTCTCTTTTTTTCCACCTTGAAAAATGTGAAAGTCCTATTTACCATATTATTTTTATTTTTTTAAGATCTGTACACAGTTCTGACTGCAGTTATGCATGCATGCAACAGAGCATCGAATTGGTCTGTTGGACCTGTGCCTTCCTCCATTCTTCTTTACCTCCTGTTGTTCTCAATGAGTCCCCAAAAGATGACTGCCAACAATTCTGAAACCTCGTTTGCCAGTTCTTTATGAATTTTGCTATCTGGTACTGCTGCATTTACACACTGAAGTTACAAAAGGCGGTGAAGCAACAAAGTCATACCTGCCAAATACAAGTCACGGAATATCCAGGCTCACTCCCCCATTCCTGCACATTTCAGGATGCAGTCAAAAGAATAAAGGGAGATTAGTGAGCAAAAGGGCCATCTGTTAGAGATGGAAGAAAATGAAGCAGGTTTTGCCTTTAATGAAACTTCAGAACTTTTGCTTCTAGAGGTTTAGCCAACATTTTGGAAAAGGTACTTACCTAAGGGAAGAAGTCTCTTTTTCAAACTCTCTCCAAACGTCTTCATGCAGGTAATTTTTTATAAAAAGGTTTTAAAAAAAGCAAGAGATACTACAAAGATAGTAGCCCGTAGGCTTCTTGAGGAATGAAAAGTTGTATCATCACATAGGAAAGAGTATTATCAGAACTCAGGAAAGGAAGGAATAACTTATTAGTGTTACTATGCTACCCTTTGGCATGCTAAAATATTACTACATACATGAGAAACAAAAGTCATAGTAAAAGGAAGCTATAGATATTAAGGACTGAATTTAAGCTTCAGAAATTTTTATTGCCTTGTATCTCTCCTTAATAAACTGTATGTGGTGGGTTGACCCTGGCTGAGGGCCAGGTGCCCACCAGAGCCGCTCTATCACTCCCCTCATTCACTAAACAGGGGAGAAAATAGTACAACGAAAAAAAAAACTTATGGGTCGAGATAAGGACAGAGAGAGATCATTCACTAACTATTGTCAAAACAGACCGAACTTAGAGAGGGAATTCATCTTATTTATTACTAGGCAAAACAGAGTAGAGGAATGAGAAATAAAATAAAATCTTAAAAACACCTCCCCCCACCCCTCCCATCTTCCCAGGCTCAACTTCACTCCCGGCTTCTCCTCTGACCCCCCTCAGCGGCACAGGGGGACGTGGAATGGGGGTTACAGTCAGTTGATCACACAGTGTTTCTGCTGCTTCTTCCTCCTCATGGGGAGGACTCCCATTCCCCTGCTCCAGCATGGAGTCCCTCTCATGGGAGACAGTCCTTCACGAACTGCTCCAACGTGGGTCTCTCCCATGGGCTACAGTCCTTCACAAACTGCTCCAGCGTGGGTCTCCTCCACGGGGTGCAGACCTTCAGGAGCAGACTGCTCCAGCGTGGGTCCCCCACGGGGTCACAAGTCCTGCCAGCAAACCTGCTCTGGCGTGGGCTCCTCTCTCCACGGGGCCACAGGTCCTGCCAGGAGCTTGCTCCAGCATGGGCTTCCCAGAGGGCCACAGCCTCCTTCAGGTGCCTCCACCTGCTCCGGCGTGGGGTCCTCCACGGGCTGCAGGTGGAATCTCTACATCCCCTCATCCTTCCTCCATGGGCTGCAGGGGGACAGCCTGCCTCACCATGGTCTTCACCACGGGCTGCAGGGGGATCTCTGCTCGGGCACCTGGAGCACCTTCTCCCCCTCCTTCTGCACTGACCTTGGTGTCTGCAGAGTTTCTTACATCTTCTCACTCCTCTCTCCAGCTGCAAAAGCTCTCTCTAACTGTTTTTTCTCTTTCTTAAATATGTTATCACAGAGGTGCTGATTGGCTTGGCCTTGGCCAGCAGCGGGTCCGTCTTGGGAGCCAGCTGGCATTGGCTCTGTCAGACACAGGGGAAGCTTCTAGCAGCTTCTCACAGAAGCCACCCCTGTAGACACACCACCACCACCACCACCACCCCCCCCCGCTACCAAAACCTTGCCATGCAAACCCAACACACTGTATTTTACTCTTTTAACAAAGTGAAGCATATAAAGTGCTAAACAGCGAGCTGTTGGTTTCGGGACAAGAATCTATAAAACTGCAGCCTGGGCTATATAAAACAGTTGGACTAAAAATATCTCAATTCACTGTAATAAGTAGTACAGTATAGCAATATTCTTGTAGAGCCATATTCTATGGTGAATTAATACATATATGGATCAAAAGTTAAGAGGCTGCTCTTATTCCTACTGTACATTGCCTGAGAGAAGTTATTCCTGGTATTCAAGAATGTTAAGCAGCCTCCCCAACCAATCACACAAAAAATATGGGCTAAAATATGAAAATTTATTACTATCTTCACTTTTACTTCCTTGCTGAATATATACTTAAACAAAAAACCATGCACCATTTCATGACAATGAATCATAATTAGGTTGGGTGGGGTTTTTTCCACAAATCAATTCTTCCTAAACTGAGTAGCAATTTTTGAATGTTAGGAAAACTTTAAAAATGCAAATTTAGATCTCTCACTTGCAGAAGCTTTTGTTTTCTTTTCTAAAGTTCTTTTCATTTGTCTAGTAGTTAGCTTTCCAAAGATGTTAATCTGACCCGGACACAGCATTCTATTTTAAATATCACTTTAAAAATCTTTGCCTTTTGTATCAAAGAAGCTTTGTAACCTTCACAAACTATTTCCACATTAGAGATGTGGAGCCCAAATGTTGATGCTTAATGTTTACCACACATATAGAAAATTAGAGTTTGAAGACAAACTCAACAAAATAGTGCCTGTAGAATGGAATTCCCAAAATTGGTCTTATTCAAATTAGACTATATATAAGGTTGGACAATTTTACAGCATTTCCAGCACATTAAGCATTTATAATCTTGTCATACTAACTGTTCTCATAACATTTCATCTATCTAGATCAGAAGAAAACGGTCTTTTCATTTTTTGGAATGTTACAAAACAATGTTTGGTTCTAATCCAACTATAAATACATTTTAATGAAGCTGTTTCTCAAGATCTCTTCATGGTTAACACCCCTGGAGAGAGCATGCTGGGCTAGCCTGACTTGGTTTAATCCTTTTGGTTGAATCTTAACACTCCATCGGTAACTGATCAACTGTCTCGCAGTTGATACAGCAATGTGAGATCTTGGCAGCCATCTAGTTTTCATGAAAAAACTGGAAGATGTTTTAGCTAAGCTGTAGAGAAAAGGTAGGCTTCTACATGAGCATCCTGATGGTAAGAGAAAACCTAATTTATGTCATTCTCAGGCCAATGACCTGCAGCATATAATCCTACAAGGAGTGATTAGCTTCTGAAGTTGCTAGGCCAAAGGAAAAAGGATAAATGAGTCTGTACTGAATTGAAAAGAGTAAATTAGTAGACATTAAATTAGTCTGAAAAGAAGCAAACAAAGAGTAACCTAGCAAACCAGAAAAGAGGACAAAAAGCCATTGACACAATATGACACACTAGTTCATATTAGGAAAGGCTACTAGTCATCACAGTCTCTTCTACACAAATTCATTATTTTTCTCTTGGAAATGGTTCCCAAACATTCACTAACATCAAAGGCTGCCTCTGGACAAACTTGATTTCCCCTATTATTTTAAACTTCACATTCTAGTCAAAACTAATAGTTTCAGAGAGTAGATCACTTTATAAATGGAACTAGTACAAGGTAGAAAACCAAAGCATGATTCTATTAATAATAATCCAATTATTTTGAAAAAGAAAGAAAAGACAAATTATGCAAGTTTGTGAAGTTTCACAGAGACACAGAATACATAGTTTTTGAGGGCTGTCAAATGCTACACAAAGGCCCTATCTATTGTACTTTGTAATCCCTCTTAGCATCCTCCTCCTATCATCCTGTTTATAGAATTCCCTAACATGTGAAAAAATCTCTCACTGTTGAAGAAGCACTAGCCACCTCTTCTGAGGTGGTAAATGTCTCGGGGCAGACAACTCTGTGTGTGGGCCCAGAAAGCAGTTTGCTCATAATAAGGCCACTGTGAACAAAATAATACTAGAGCCTGTGATCTAAACAGCACAATGAGTTGTGCAGTGGACATGTTGGATGAATTAACATGTAAACCCACATAGATAACGAGGAGCCACCTCTGAGGGCCTAAGGCACTGGTTGCACATTTTTACAAGCTCTCACCCCGTAAGAGGAATGGCTTCAGGCAACTCAAGCATAGGAAAATTTAACATCTTTTCTGGAGTCCTACAGGTGTATCTGAACATTGATTGACTGAGTTTCAATCTAGTTCAGCTCTTCTCTTCCATAAATTGACAGATTTATTTTTCTTTTTTAATATCCAAGTACCTCCTCACAGAAGCCAATAAAATAGAAACTCAAAAATTTAGCAACATGCTACAGTTGCTAGGATCTTGAGATTCCTATTCATACAAGTGGCACTTGTGCATGAATCATCTTACAAATATATCATATTACAAATTCTTGTAATATAATTTACAAACCTAAATACCTGTATTCCAACTCAATGCTTCCCGTTCCAGCCTCTGCTTTTTGGTTATTTTACTATTAAAGTCTCCCGCTATAGTTAAGAACACTAGAAAATAGTGGCTCAGAGCTGGAAAGAAAAACCTTTAGCCACTCATATTGTTATCTGGAGGTTTGTAATTTTCTTTTTTTTTTTTCTTTTCAGACAGGAATGCAAAATGAAGAATATTAACTAGGACCAACTGGATCATTTGATTAGCTATTAACAAGCATATCAGAAATGTATCCTTGAAAGCATATACTTTCATGATTGGGCTAGGGCACTTACCAAATGAAAAAGTATTTAAAGTACAATGAAATTTCAAAGCAGACAAGATGCATAGCTTTTACAGAGTATCTGACTTAACTTCATTTAATTTGTGCCATGATTTTCCCATGGATATGGCATACATTTTAACAAAAAGATAGAACTGATTTATCTTTCTTTGACTATAGCTTTTATCCATTCACTGATAAGAGTGAATTTCACACAAGTTTACAGTAGATAAACGCAAAATACTATCAACTGAAACAAGCCTTCAGATTTTCTCAAACTGTTACAACAACTTAAAGTGCCAGTGCTCTACAAAGAAATGCTTACTCCAGCAGTTAAGAGAGGACTAAAATCAATATTTAGTTTACTTTTTTCTTTATAAATCAGTGAAAGCCTGCAACATCAATTATATCTCCCTGGCATAAGCTTTCAGTGGGAATTGTACCAGGTCACATCAAAACTGATTTCAGTCCTACACAGGTGTGTGATGCTAAAACAGAAAAGAAGCAGAAAAGAACTTGTGCTCCCATACCACAGATGATAAATAAGCAGTACTGGTAGGCAATCTGAAGTAAAGTTAATGCCAACAGTCTGGTTTACTGTTATACTAATGGTTAACCTAACACTCCATTCAGATTTGTCTAAAAATTCTCTCTACCCTTAGCTTCCACAGAATTAAGCTGGATATTCCATATCCCATGCATCCACTTCCTCCAAAGCCAAGCTCCTTCCCTGCTTTTCTATGTCATACTTCTCCTTTTCTAAGACCTTTACGTTTCATTCACTGTATTTATCTTGTTTCTTTCTGAAGATGTTTGTAAAATTCTGTTCTTGCTCAACTTGGAGCCCTGAAAATTAATCCCAGAAAAACCCAGAACAGTAACACCAAAAGGAACTAAGTAAAGTACAGCGAGCTAGGAGGTTCAACATGCAGGTTAGTCTGTCCCAAACACAGAGTTACATGAAAGGCCATCATAGATTGTCTGTATGATACTGGCCATTCATCTAGGCAACCACTTTGGGATGAATTACAATATAGTCCAAAGTTTACAAGAGTTTAATATTTAAAATTAAAAAAAAAAAAAATTAAAAAAATCCATTCCTGATCTCTGTCAGCATCAGCGGCTGTGGTCCATTATGGCAGCTTCTGTGTTCAATAAATGACAATGCAACAGGGATGCCAACAGATGAGCTCTGTTGTAATTTGTACCTTTGTAGCACAGGCTGCAGTGGGAGAGAAGCGTTGGGGGAGATTTCAGTGAGGAACTTCCACAGGAACTAGGAAAGGCCTTTTCTTGGCCAGAAAAGGAAACTTTTTTGCTTTCCCAGGAATTCTGCTTTGCTAGGATGTATGAATACATTGAGATAAATTGCTTAAGCACACACCTGGGGCAAAGAAAGAGGTGTCTGGTAGAAGAAAAGAACAAATACAACTGGGAAAGAAAGGAAGAACTCTCCACAAAGGCACACATCATGCACTCCAAAACTCATGATCAGTCCTAGTTTACTAAATCAGATAATCCAACAGAATGAAAGTACTTTTTGTAATACATGGGTAATATTTTAGTAATTATTTACAATTAATATTTAAACTAAACCAACACTTGCCTAGTAAACTTTAATTGAAATAATGTAACAATATAGAAGAGTGAAAGGCAAGCATGCTCATGTGATTTTGTTTCATGCTCTGATAATGTCAAATATTACCTGTAATTCAAAAGCAGTAACAGTCAAACTCGGGGTAAATGTGTTTTAGTCTTGTTTTTAGTGAACTTTGAATAACCAAATGTCTCCATGACAGAAATTTAATTAGAACAAAACAGTGCTAATGGGTGTTTGAATTAAAAACAAAAGTTCTTCTGGCAGCGGGCAATTCTCCACCATATTTTAAGCCAGATTTTTTACTCATTTATGACTGCATAAAAGGTTTTGGTGATCACTGAATTCTCTGTTAGGAGCCATGGAATCACTTCAGATTTAGAGAAATTACATTTATCATTCAACAGTCTTCCCTCTATGGATAACACATATCCGAACTATCTTTGCCTATACCTATTAAAGGTTATACACCTATTATACGGTTTTAGTCCTAGACTTTTGCCTGCTGAGCTCTTTGACCCATTGCCACTGTGTCCACTGCTTTCAGAAGGTCAGAGATCACTATTCCTCATCTGGGACCATAGCTGGGCTGAGGAGATCCTACCTATTCTTTGGGAAGTAAGCTGTAGCTGACTGCTGTCAGCTACTAGCACATCCCTTCACCAGACCAGAGAGCCTGCCTCTAGCAACAACAGTTGATTAGGGGCATCACTTCTCAGCAACAATGCACTTGCTGTTCCAGCTGCAGGAGGGACTCACCTCTAATCTGAGGAACTGAAAGCATCTCAAAATGTAGGTTAGGGATTGCTATAGCTGAGGGTAAGAATTTAACAGTGTAACTAAAGAGCAACTTATAACCCAAACCCAGATTATGGTCCAGTCATAAAATGCTATGAAATCATACTCCTGATGCACTACTGATTTCCTTGTTTGCTTTATATCCTTTTCCTTTTCTCTCTGTTTCTAGGTAATTCAATGACAGAAAGATACAGCACAGCTAATTTTTTTTTTTTTTCCAAATGCTGAATAAAGTAGTGGTTACATTAAATGAGAAAGTTAAGATGCAAAAGTTACCTCAGCATTCAACTGTTTGCAGCTCCTTAAAACAGCTTTATCAGTTTTGAATATTGATGAGGACTGCCATCTGGCTGAGAGCAAAAGTGGCTATCATATGTATAATGCACTGCATAATTAAGAAGACAATGACGAACAGGTCCCTGATCATGCAGAGCAAAATTTGGTGAGACCATGAAGTTACTGTGCCTAAATGAGCACCTATTTGCATTATAACATTGCCTTAGTTGTACTGCGTATCAAGGGCCATTCGCTGCTGGCATTAAGTGTTCTCAGCCCCTTACGTCCAATTCCTGCCAACTCCTAAGCGCTGACCAAGGACTGATCAGGCTAAAACAAACACATATTAAATACAATATAATTACCTATATATCTTTAACTTCTCTGACACATGTAACCCATACAGGTCCCACAAACAGATTTTTTCAGCACAATCAGGAGTGGCACTGCAAAGCAAATGGAGCAGGAATTTCTTAGAGCACGCAGGGCACCTGTCCTGAAACAGTTGCAAAATATTACAGCGACAGTACATAAGAGAGCATATGAAGAGGCCACCCTCCGTCTTTCAACTTATGCTTTTCTGGTGCTTTCTCTTGATGAGCTCTCCCTTTCTCTTCTGGTTATTCACTGTGCAAATTATACCATTACAATCTGCACCATGTTTTAATGTAATCCTTAAACTTGGCTCTTGAGAATAGGGGGGAAAATCCCAACTGCTAAGAGGTAATACATAGCAATTCCCTAGCCACATAATTTATTGGCAGAACAGGGATTTGAATTTGGCTCTCCTGCAATGCCACAACACAACCAGCCTATGAATTAGTTTGAGATAGGCTTATCCCAATTTTTCCTGCTAGAGCTGTCCCACTGTGTAAGCTGAATATTAATTAGATCAAAAATTTGAACAATGGTTCAGGCAAGCACCAAAAACACATCTTCTGGGTCCATCTCTCTCCTTAAAAGCTGAGAAACCTTTGATCTATAACAACTGTATTCTTACACAATATTTAAGTTTTAATGAATCAGAATTTCTGATAAAGCCAGTTAAACCAGAATTCCTGACCAGTCTGACACACAATCGACATTCCTCTAGGGACCTGAAATATCCAGTAGCACTTTTTTGTAATGCCTAACACAATTTCAAACAGGCTGATTAAATGAGGCAGAAACTAGATACATGACTGATTTAGAGTTTACAGACTACATTTCAGTGAGATCTCATACAATGCTATTTTAACAAACTAATTAATTTCCACTAAATAAATTATTGTAAAAATACAAGGTTCTGAGGAAGAACTGTAAGAGAGCTTATTTTTAATAGGGAAATACACCTATTATTTAGTAGAGAACCAAATTACTACAACAATTTATGGAACCCGTCATCACATAAGGGCAAGTTAAAAATGGTTTAAAAATTGTTCTCTACTGAAGAACTATGATGAGCTTTTAGTAAAAATTGCTATATGAAAGAAGAGAACATACAGATTGAAATTGCTAGGGTCAATGCAAATGGACTTTGTTTTCCCTTTGCACAGATTGTAACCTCCAATTATCTCTCTGGATGTTTAGAGCTGTTTATTGGATCCAAATCATCTAATTTTATATTATTATAATGTTTTACTAATGTATGTTATTACATTAGTGGTAATTAATATACAATATTAATATTTTATATAGGTTTATAAGATCTAAACTCTTTATGTTTACAGTTGTTAGAGCTAATTAAATACCCTGGACAATGGCTCTAAGCATTCACAGGTAATACCAAATCCCGCTCGATGAAAAAGCAATTGTGATAAATGCTACGTCTATGTCTTTCCTAAAGACCAAATAATGAAAACAAAAAGACTGAAAACAAAACACAACCATAGAGCCCTCTAGATGAGAGAACAGCAAGTAGAAAAAGCGTCATGCCATGGATTCAATCTCTGCTTTTAAGATATTTGGCTATGAATCTTCTGACATTATTAAATTAAGATCTAATACACTTTTTAAGGAACACTTGAGGCCGTCTTTCTCTTGTCATCTTCAACACAGAGCAAACAGAACTCTTTATGGAAGGGCATGTGCACACTAAGCTTGCTTTTTTGAGGGAGAAGAGTGACCATTTTCCATGTACCTTGGCTCTTCTGCACAGAAACAGTTCACTGTCGTAACATGAGGAAACCACATTTCAGTGCTGGAAGGATTTTGGAATAGAGTTGGGCAATTACTGTAGGAAATAGAGTTATCCTGTGATGGCTAAAACTACAAACAAAGCAGAAGTCCCTAGTTTTGTTCTTGTTTGCCACTGAAGGTACACAGAGGACATACTGATAATTGTCCGGACAACTAATACCTGGCTGACCTCAATTACAGACGCTGGAGACATCTCTATGCTACCTTGCCATCAGATCTACAACCATAAAGTGAATATGTATTCTGTCTCCTCTGTACAATTTAGTCAGATATCACATCTGCTCCCCTCCCCAATTCCCTTTCTCTGTTCATCTTGCTCACTCTTTTCTCTATCTTTTGTTTCTTTGAAGTTCTCTCTGGCATTTTACTCTGATGGAAAAAATAATTACCACATCTACAACAGTTTTTATGAGCAATTCTGCTGATTTAATCTGAACAGGCTTGTGGGTCTCCATAAAGCGTATCAGTTGTGGTAAGGTTCTTTAAAGGTAAAAAAGCATTTAGAAATTAAAACGTCATTTGAATATGTCCAATATTATAATTAAAGATTTTCTGAAGTGATAGGGAAATTAACGTCCAGTATCATAGCATAGAGAGCATGACATTTTCTCTGCCCTTTAATCTTAAAAGAGTTATGACTATGATTTCAGACTAATCTTATGACTTGCATTAATGTTTTAGTAGGCAAATGATTGCTTGAAGAGGAAACATTACTGCCAAGTCTGTTTTCAAGAAGTAAATTTCTGCTTATCAGTTCTGTTGGTCTAGATTAATTCTCTATTAATCACAGCAAACATAATATAGGCAATGAGGAGGATGACTGCCACTTCCTCATTGCCAAGAGATCCAGTATTTCCACAGAGTCAATGGCTGAAGTCTTCACTAACATATGACGCCTTGTAGGTGCTGTCTAAAGATTGTGCTGGTTTGGGCTGGGATAGAATCCTGAGGGACAATACAATTTACTGCACTTAGAGAAGCTAAGTTACATAAAATGCAATGACAACTTATTTTAGGTATCTTGCTGAACCAATGCAAATTCCTCTACTTAGGCCAGTCATCCAATGACAATACAACCAGGTCTTTTGGCCAGAGTAATGTCCCCTGTAATCCTGACATCATAAGATCCGCACTAGCATAGCGTAGAGATTTTTGCAGAAATAAATATATAAAGAAGTAGTGATAAACAGCAGCTAATATATTTGTAAATGCTTGCTATTGACATTGAAACTAGACTCTCCCACAGGTCTTCGGAACTATTTAGCTGCATACACCTAAGAAGCCACTTATTCTATGATTCTCTAACTGCAGAATTTGCCTCAAAAGTAGTAAATTCAACATTAATGTCCAAGTATGAGTGCATCTGTTTTGTTTGCATGTATATTTATAATCACACATTAAATCTGAAATCCACACAAAATTTTGAGAGATTTAAGTCTTCCAATTAAGTGAAATGTTTTAAAACATTCTGATAGTTAGATTACATGTAAATTATTGTTACATCATCTTCTAGAAGACAAAGAACTGTAGAACAACTTAGATCCATATGGAGAGCTTCCTTTCTTGTCATCTAAATTCAGACACATGAGTTTTAACACTTAACCTTTAGTAGCACCCTCCAACAATCCCAAGTGCTCTCAGAGCTGGGGTTCTGAATCTCAAAACTATTCTTTCACCAAATTCCCAAACCTCAGATCTCACTAGATAGTCTCTATATGAATGCTATTACTGTCAGCCAAAAACGCTGAGGCATATTAAAATTTTAAGGAAGCATAAACTGAACTAAATGTAGTAACGAAACAAGTTATGTAAAGATTATATTCTGTTTGTATCTTCCTTTTAACAATTTACGTCAATAAAAAAAGAATCCTTCTGCTTTCTTTTTTACATTAATTTGCTGCACTATTTCTTTTGCCTGCATTTGCATTGCCACAGAAACCAGTCAGTCTTCAATCTACTAACTACAAAGAATTCGGGTCCTGCAAATACACAGTTTCTGGTAAGAGTTTTAAACTCTTGCTTATAGAAATCCATGATTCAGGAGCAATAGTTCTGAGTGTTCGTTTAGAAAAGAAAACACAAAGAAAAAAGCCCACTTATAAAAAAGAATTATGTGGATTATACATGGCCAAGGTAAGAAAGAAGATCTGAAAGTCAAATTTTACCATCCTGGGAAAACACTCAATGTGTTAAAAATATCCTGTGCTAAAAAATGAGACAAAAAACCCCAAACAATTTTGAAATATTCTGTGAGCTGATAAACTGATCTTAAACAACATTTCTAACTAAAATGCTTTCATAAAATTTTACCAAGCTCATAAGCTTAGCATGAGTGGCTGTCATTAAGAGGAGGAAGAAAAGGACACAACATAATCAATGACTCAGTCCAGAAGCTGCCATTTCTGTCAGAAATTTCACCAATGGATGCTAATAAAACATATGTAGTCACTCTTCAGCTCCTTGAGCTATTATCAGCCTTACAGAAACTCTGCTGCATTCTGTCGATTTACATGGATCAAATTTGGGCACACATTTAGATGGTACTTTGAGCAGATGCTAGTTCTTTAACTAAACAAGAGGCTTTCTCCTAGGCTTAGATTAAAACCAGGGTGACATCCAACCTTTATTTTCATGTATGTATCACAGCTACATAAGTAATTTTATTTCCAAAACAGCCTCTTTTCTGAGTTATTTTTTTATAACTCAGTTCTTTCAGACCTCAGTTTTTCTTAGATTTTCTGTGCAGAAATCTAAGACAAATTTTAGTTCCATCTGTACAGAAAGATTCTGGGCTGACATGAAGTCCTCTTACTAGTATCACTCACAGCTATTTAAGTGCATCTTTAAACAAGGCTCAAGTATTGCTCAGCACAGTCATCCTGCTTCCTTATGGAGGATCTTACAGTCAGCCTCTCTCATGTATGGAACTTAACGTAACTTAAAGTTTAAAAGCATCTTATCAGAGCTTTAAAACAGAAAAAGTTTGAGTACATGAAACCTGACGGGTTCAAGTAATCATACTTTTTCCATTCTAGAAAAGCAATCATTTCCTATAGTTGTTCCTGTTATAATATTGAATGAAACTCTGTCTGTCTGTTTGAAAATTCTTTGTGCTACAAGAGAGGACCAGGTAATGCTGTTTTAGAAGTGCACTCCATACTTAAAAGACACACATTTAAAAATTCAGTGAGATTGAGACAGACCTCCTTTAACATCCTTTTCCACAAAGGCTGATTTCTGTTCATACGGAAGAGAATAGATTTTTGTGGGTGACTTCATGTGGGAAAGAACAGATCATATGTTATGTGATAAATTGGTAGACTCATAGTCCCATTCTGCTGTTCCTCTTCCTTTTTTTCCCAATTACAAAGAAATAAATACAAGAGTGGGAGTCAGATGAGGTATGTCATGTTGTGTTTTGAAACCAATAAGCATTACACTTTAAACATTCACACTGCTTAGGCACATTCTATAAGACTAGTTTCATAAAGAAATTGTGGATTTCATCAGTGTAGAAACTGTATTGCTTCCAAAACTCCTAATAAATCTCGAACTCCCATTTCATTTCAATGACAGGCGTAATTCAATCTTTTCTCTGCCTCCTCGAAGATATCCTAGGCATATTCAAAACCAAACCTAAGCTACAGCAAGAAATCATATTCACCAACATGTTGCCTACTTGAAACGCTGAGTCGTTTAATCATGTCCACCTCTTCAATTTTCCAAGAGTCAGGTAGTGACTGGAGATGAGATCTTCTCGTCTGCCAGGAGGTTATTTAATATATTAACAAACAATATAACACAGTCACCTTGAAAAAAACCCAACACTTGAACCCTGGCAGGCAACCCCTATGGCTGGCTACGCGAATATTGGGAGAAGGGTGCAAAAAGCTGAGAGCATCTCAGGAAACGTAAGTAGGGAAGCAGAAAGATTGCAAATCTGAGTATGCACAACAGCAACAGGGAAGAAAAAAAATGAACTCATGAGGTAAAAGGGTAAAGATTATATATGTATTATCTGAAGATTCTAAGTCTGCTCCAAACCCAAAACGTAAAACAGAGTGCCTGGTGTGTGGACACAGTTGTTGGCTATCATTTCTTGAGAATGAATTCTTATATCTGATAAAGCATAAGTCCCACATACACATAGAAGCTGCTAACAACACCATCAGGCTGGTTTTAATAACAACACTTTTTAGAGAGAAGAGCTGCAAACATTTGTATTTTTCAAAATACACAGAAAGCAAAGTCTGTAGAATCCTTAGCATGCAAGGTCTCAAAGATTCTACCCCAGAGAAAGTAAAGATTTTAGTGCTTCCATATTTTTTCCCAGCATTATGCCACATATAACCATTTCCAGAAAAAACAGTCCTCAAGCAGGTGATGTAAGTGATGAAATCCCTCAACAGAAAAGCTGAACATATAAACATATGGAAAACACAATTAGTAAACAAGCCACAAGATTAAGTTTGTCCTCATTAAGCATTTGCTGAATAACTCAGGAGAACAAAACTGTAAAATTCAAAGTCTGTCATAAAACAGTTTGCAAACAAAATAAAAGGCTGAAACCAGTATAGCAAGTGGTTTGCAATGAACTGTTTGCCTTCAGAATACATCTTGGGAAACCAACCTCTGTAGCCATTTTGAAAGTTATTTCAGAATGGTATTTGACAGTAATAATATAATAATAATAATGCTCTTTCTGCCTGTCAGAACCTGCTTTGTAAAGACCTTGCTTTCCATGCTTCTTATTAAGCACACATTTGTCCTTCATCAGTGGCATAGTATCTATGCTTCTGATTTGGTAAAGCACTTCCCACAAAGGAAAGAAAACAAACACACACTTAACTAACTCCACTGAAATCAGCCTAAGAATTTAAAACTAAGCATTTGTGCAAACATTATATTGACTAAAAATGGACATAATCCTGTTATGAACATAATCCTGTTATCAAGAACTGCGATCTAAAGACTTCTCATTACATAAAGACAATCTTCAAATTCATTAACTCTTATCTATAAAGACATTTTATGAAAACAAGTAAACAGACAAATTTTTTCTACACCGTGTAAGTTGTGGAATGTCTTTGCTTTTTCAAATATTTTATATTTGGAAGAAGAGGATAGGTAATGTGGGCTTGTTTTAACAGAACTTAAAATGGCTTCCTGAAAAGTATTCCCTTGGGATTTTGCACAAAGTGATCCTCAGAGGGTCATTTATCTCTTTTGTTAGAAATACTCTATCTGCTACACTGTGAGAATGAGTAAGTATCTTCCTTCCAGAGCCACAGGCTTTTTAATTCTGAGAGAAATCAGCTTATTTCCAGGTGGATAATGCACAGAGGTTCATGAGGGCTTTCGCTGTGAGAAGGCAGCCTGTCTACACAGTAATGGACTGATCTATGGTATTGCAGTGCAGTTTCCTGAGCTGACGTCCCTATAAAGTCTGTTCTCACAGCTAATGAGATAGGATTGTGCAGCTCTGCATTTATTAACAGCATACAGTTGCATTTCATATGCTGAATTTCATCCCTAAATTTGATGTCCAAGTGTTCCATAACGAATTGACAGAAGCTCAATTATGCAGACTTTTTAGTATCTTTGCATAAAATGGTTTATTCAATTTGTTGCCCTGACAGTAAAAATACATATTCCCTGTTAGAACAACAAGATCTAGCATATAGGTAGTATCCTTGATTTTTTTTGTTCTACTCCTCTAACACATCATCGTTGCTGTGGCTTTCTGATTCCTTTACATCACATGTTGCTGAAAAGCAAATTCTTGGACCACCTTGTGTGGAAATCTATGCAAAAAGTATATCTGACAGGTGATATTTGTGCTAATTACTCAAACAGGGGCTTTTAAACAGGAAAGGTTACATATATATACAAATAGGTGGACATTTATACTTTTAAGATGCCTACCTAAACATAGCTAGGATCTGTTATAGAAGTAGGAGTTGTCTAACAAAAATAAGCATGGAACATTGAATGATGATTTATTGGTTTTATTATACAGTAACAAGAGTAATTAGTCTTCTCATACAGGATGACCATCTGTCTGTTCCTAGGTTCAGAGTTTGAAAGAATACAGAGAAAATCCCATTCAGGAGAAAGTACAGGACAAATCACTGTCCTGAAAAATTTCATGGAACACTGAGATCAATCCATGATTCACAGGGATAACATCCATGATTCTTTAGAAAGACAAGTCACCCTAACTTATTTAGGTATTGGTCTGATATATTTATATAATCCTGTATCTAGTGGTTCCAAAAGACACTCATGAAGACAGTACGAGTATTTTAGATAACTTGCAAAAGTAATCTTTGGAAAAACAGTAACTACTTTGACATTAAAATGATATGGGTCATATAGCAGGAAGGAACGCAATTAGTTAGGCCATCTCCTGAACTCAAGGCAGGTTTAGTAGTTCCCAGTCATTACTGCAAGACATCGTCTTCGCTGTTTAAAACTCTCCTATTGGATAGTCTACTGTCTCCCGCAGTGAACCCATTTGAGGGACTTCCATATCCTCTCAAGATAAGGGTTTAATCTGCATCTATCCTGAATCTTTACTCCTGAGATTTAAGTTCATGCTTCTTGACATAAGCACTACAGATATGTGGGAACAGGTAACGCCTTTTCAGCCAGAAACAGTCTTTTACATACTTGAAAATACTTAAGTTCTCCTCCTACACTTTCCTCCACCTTCTTACATCTTTCATTTTCCCAAAGAAACTCCATTAACTGTCTTGAAGAATTATAGAAAATGCAGGTAAAGAGAACTATTCTTACCTTCTCCTCTGGACCCTCTCTCCCAATGTTTTGCATCCATTCTGATGTTTTTTCCCTCCAACCAGGAATATGACTCCATCTAAGCTGAGTTGGAAGGATTATTGTATATATCTTATGTCCTACAAATGCTACCACTATGTAAATAATGCAGCACAACAGCACAGTAATTTCTCATAGCTGGGAGCCTCAACTATCAGAACCTTTTGTTTATGTGCTTGATAAAGTACAACTGCAATGTACACTTCTGATGGAACTGATGGCTTTGATTTCCAGACTATTTCTTCAATTTGTCATGACTTTTTTTTTCAGTTGCAAATCTGCCCTCCAACCTGTCCTGTTCTTCCCAGCTGCGTGCTACTGTCAAACATAACAAGTATACTTTCTACTTTTTTTTGAACCACTAATGAAGATCTAAAGCTGTACAAACCTCTGGGCACTCGCCCTGGAAAACTTGACTAACCCTAATTCAGTAGCATATCATTGAGACCTACTCTCTGTGAAGAAAGTATCCAGCTAGGTTTGCATAAACTCTGAAATAGTTTTTCAAGACGGTTATGAGAAAGAAAAATCAGATTACATCAAAGACTTACTAAATACAAAGTAACATGGAGGGAGGCAAGTACAGGTGCAAAATAAATAAGATATACCACATATATTGTTGTATACTTGACATATGTGTAAAGCTTATAAATTTGTATATCAGCTGAGCAACCTCAATACGGAAAGTGTCATGTCTGAGGGTGTATTTGTTTAAGAGAAAAGGCTGCTTCTACAGCTTCAGACCTTATGATGTCATTTGCCTTATTCTTGCTAAGACAAAGTAGTAGACAGTAAAAAAACTATTAGACTTTTGCTTTCTTCATACTTAACTGTTATTCGTTCTAAAGATGGTCACATGTACACCTTATGATTTCTCTTGCACAAACAGCAGAAGCATTTTCTGGGAAAACTTTAACAGCTTACACAGGACTACATCAGAAGAGAAAAATTAAAGAATGTATATTTTACTAATCTAGCTTTGTCCAAAGAGCACTTTCTTTCACACAGTTGTGGAAAACTGGATTTGGTGCACACAACCACCAACACAAAAGCAACCAAACAAGATCAAAGCAAGATCTTATCTTCTGAGTGACCTGTGTTACCTTTCAAAGCTCAATAACCAATTAGTTTTAAATGGAACTGAAAAACAATAAATTTTACTAAAATTCCAAATGTACCAAAATAAAGCCTCCATGCTGCAAACACATGTGCGTAAACTCAAGATGCAAACTGATCACATTTAATAGGATTATAAATATACATAAAGTAAAGCATGTGAAACGTTATCTGAAGACTTAAATAACTCAGCTGATTCATGATCTTGTTAAACCAACACAAATTTGGGCTGCTGCCAAATGAGGCAGTCCTATTCTCAGCTTCCCACTCAGATTGTACTCTGGAGGATTGTTTGGTTGGATCTGTGGTGCATGATGATTTAAAGCCAAATCAGTCCCCTGAACTGTCTCAATGCACAACCATGAAAGCATCAACATGAGAAAGGCAGCAAAAAGGCTAGGACAGTCCCGTTTGGCAGCAACTCCACTGTGCGTTTATTTCAAGCGATCATGGAACTGCAACCACAACAAAAGATAAGACACCTTATTTGTCTTTGGCTCAGCAGGTTTTTTCAAAGTGTGAGAAGGTACAGTAAAATATTACTCAAAACACAGTGCCACATCATAGAAAAAAAATGGATTTTCCTGTTTCTTTACCTTCCAAGTTGTTAATGAATTATCTAATCTGTTTGCATTTTCAATTGATTTATGTTGCATTGCCTAATGTAAAAATTATTTTGGAGAGCACACAAGTAAAAAGATGAGAAGTACGCTCTCAGGAGATAAATGATGAACATGAAAAGTACTGTATATTTAAAGAATTAATACAAACATAAATCAAGAAAAAATTCACTGAAGTAAAACACAACCTGAACTGTGATATCGTTCAAGTAATTGCAAAATGCTGAAATATTCTATTTTTTTCTGGTAAAAGTATCTGTGGAATAGTTTAAATCCTACCAGTATTAATAAATACTCCCCCATAATATCAAAGATAAAGAGGTGGTTTCACATTAATAAGAAAATAAAGAAGGCAGCACACATGTAAAAGACTGAAATCCTAGGTGACTTGACTCTTTCATCTTACTGTACCTTTCCTCTACCTTTCTCTCCAGGGAGTTCCAGTGAGAGCTGCAAGATCACTCTAGGATTATACTGCTTTTAAGTTGAACTGAAGATAAAACAAAGTTTTAACAGCTGCTCAAGGCCAATCACTGAACCAATAATCTGATAGGAGTGAGAAGAATTATCTCAAATACCTCATGTGTCACTAAACACTTTTCAGCAAAATAATCACTAATGTGTATATTAAAACTATCAGACACCTTAAGTGTATCTTCTCTCCCATTCTGTCCCCATTGTGACTTTAAGTAGAATTGAAATACATTTGTACCTTCATATAAATACAAATATTCTTTATCTTACCCATAACTTGTTTTTCTAATAAAACAGATCTAGGATTTATCAACTTTATTCCTCCTTTCTAGACCATTCCCTCATTTCTCAATGGACAATGTAATAAAAGTCTGGGGGTAGTCTTCTCAGCACTTATTAACTGTCCTGCTGATCTGTGTAACACTTCACGTGCTCTAATTTAACTTAAACCTGTGTGCTTTAATATAGGAATAGATTATCCATCATAATCCAGCCTTGGAGCAGAGTGGAGCAGTTGTGAATACTTACAAAGCAGTAACAAATGGTAATTATTTTCTATCAATCAGACTCATTACTTCCCACTGCAAACACCAAAGCTAGAAAAATTACTGGCCCACCCTCTAGATGGCTCTGGGTCCCATTTCACCCTCTGTTTTTGTTATGTGCAAATCCAATTCGCTCTGTTTTCATTCTAATATGTTCTTAACATAAGATCACCTCAGCACTGATCTTTGATAACAGTATCAGAAACCAGACTGAAGGGTAAACCTTCAACACCTCTGTAAGAGGTGAAGAGAAAGGATAGAAAAATCAAACACTGCAAACTTAAGTTTAATAACCAACTTAATGCATGGACCTAGTAAAATTAGACAGGAAAGAGAGAGGTTCAGGATCAGCTAATAAACTGAATTCAGTTTGCAACTTGACATGAGGCTATACAGCTAATAACTCCCAATTCCTCACAAAGCATTGTGCTCCACACAACGTGGAAAAAAAACCCCAAAAAAACTACAGAGGGGGAAAGGAAATAGGGGGAAACGAGTAGTAGAAAAAGAGAAATTCCTGACTCCTCCCTAAGGTGCTGAGTAGGAACTCCACTTGCCTCCAGACACAGAAAGCCACTGCTTCTCTTGTTAATGGTCTGTTTTCTGTATTCTGTCTGATTTATCAGCTACTGAGACTGAATCAGTGCAAGAACCGTCTTAATATAAACTACAGCAGCGAAGGGGCACTCAGCTTGCACAGGCCCACCACTCCTTTCACATAATACAGAACAAAACTGTTTCACCTAGTGAGGCATTTGGCCCTGATTTTGTTATTTCAGGTTTTACTGATGATTAAGCTTTTCCTCTACTACCTCCTATCCAGTCCTTCTTTCATAGCCCTACACCACCTCTTATTTCATTATTTTTGCTGTCCTCACACCCCGCCTTGAAGTGTAACTTCCTCAAGTTACTTGCCCGCTACCCTGCTCCTTCTTCTTTTCTTATTTACTTCCTCAACTTTCATATCACTGCCTTCTCCTTTCAGAATCTTACCCTTTTTTCCCAACTTACTGATTATACTGTTTTCACTGAATAATACAGGCAGCATACATAATATCATACATTTTCACAGAGGTGCATGTGTAATGCTTTACCGAATGCTTTTCTGAATGCTTTTACTGATTACTAAACGCTATACTAAATTTTAAAATCAACGGTCTAAACAGTTAAATGCTGACACCTCACTGGCCTCTAGCAAGCAGAGGACAACAAAGCTGTTCTCTGTCATAAGTGAATGCAACTAACTGTTTCCTAGGTGGGTTCAAGCAACTATATTTAATGTGTGCATTCATCCACAACTAACGCTGACTCAAGACTTGTACAACTACCAAGTAAAAATATGAACATCACTTTTGATTTAGATCTAGTATACCTATTAAATGACTTTGAAACTGATGACAGTGAGATGTTTCAGAATGAGAAACTGAATCAAGTCATTACAAAAACAGCTTACCAAAGCATAACTCAGTGCTGTCCTCTCTTCTCTTCTTTCTTAGTCTACATGGATATATAGAGTATCAGAACAGAAGAACAAGAGGCAACTAAATAAAATGGAAAGTATATTGTACAGCAAAACACTGCATTATTACATGAAGAAGCATCAACCTACAGACAACTACAATTCTGCACCCTCAAAAAGATGAAGCGGTCTTTCAGCAACATGTAACACATTTTCCTTTAAAGTAATATTTAAACCAGGGAAATTAGGTCTTTATGGGAGAAGTTCTTATTTCAGTCGAGAGAGATTGTTTTGGATACCAGAAACCAGTATAGAAACCAGTTAACTCACTTTCTAAAGCCACAATTTCTCATACTTTACGAAACACACAAGCTCTAGTTCACTTGAAATTTAAGATTCAGAACTTTATCTCCAGCCTTGTCAGAACACTGGCAACAGCACACTATCAGATATGGAAGAACAGAAGATCTACAGATGGAATTCTCAGCAAGAACATCCCTTAATCAAATTGTGTGCATGGGAAAGTCAAGTCAAAAAGCCGAACACATGAACACAAGATACTCTCTCAACATCCTTAACTACTTTGTCTAAATTTATGAAAGACTGAAGCTCCCTATGCTGGCTTCTTAAAGCTGCTACAGGGCCAGCATGCTCCATCTCATCAGTGGCCTCCAAAAACAAAATGTTATAATAATTCCATATTAAAATAAATAAAATAAATTAAAACAATGAGGTAAAATGTTAAAATAATTCCATAAATTAATAATACAATAAATTAAAATAGTAATTGTGCAACAATAAATAAGTAGGAAAGATGCATCCTAGAATTGTTTAGTCAAAAGTAAACAAATAACTTGAAGTGGCAAGACATCCTTGTAGAGTATGAGTGCTGAATAAAGTCTGCTCCTTGGTGGAAGTGGCATTGACTGGCTGAGCTTAAACAGCACTGTGCATATCAGTGAAATCCTACACTTATTTCAAAATCAAAAAAGTGTGTTGTGCGCATAGTTTAATGAGTATGGTCTGAATGCAAACTTAAGTTGCTTAAAGAAATGAGGTTGATATCTGACTGATGCCTATTATCTCTTAACATATATCTTGTCAAACTAAGTAAAAAAACAAAAAGCAACTAAGGTTGACTAAGATTTTTGAGAATTTTCTAATTTCCCAACAGTATTAACCAGTGACTGTCTCTAAAACTGACAGTGGTTAGATCCATGTCAGTGCCAAATAAAGAAAGGCAGGTAAGTAACAGTTTTAAAAGAGCAGAATGATAGGAAGCTGAAATGATGACATCTGCTTATGTACATTCCTGAAAAAAAGAAATTTATGGAGAGCAGAAGAGTTTTATTTCACGGTGTTTTAACAAAAGGAATCAAGTAAAACAAAATACACTATAGTACACGGGGGAAAGAAATTTGTTTAGACAATTACATTTGTCAACAACTTCCAATGGAATGGGCACAGCAATTGACATTTTATCAATTAAGACAAAAATAAACATTTCTTTTTCTCAATTTCTGTAACATTTTATGTGAAGGGGAAATTTTCCAAAGTACTGTCTGTACCAAGGGCACGTGCGTGAGCATGTATGCTCAAGGGCAGTGCAGGAGCTCAGGGACAGCACCAGGAACAGCTAAATCAGCTAAAGTAGGCCAAGTGACTGAAACAGCTGTGAAGAAATCCTGGGTGCACAAGCAGATTTGGTCACTGCAATTGTTCTGGGTGGTCTTGTGGTGGTTTCTTATCTGGAGGTCAACCCTCAACAGAAAAAGAGAAGTTTTCAGCTAGCAACATCAATGACAAGAAAAGACTAGTGAAAATAGATTAAATAAAAAAGGTATTAATAAGGCAATATATTACATGAATTGATTCTAATCCAGCAAAATAACAAAATATAATGCAACCACAAAATTTTCTGCAAATTACAAATATGATACACTGAGGGCAGTTGAAAGTCCTCAAAAGTTAACAGGAATTAGCAAATAATGAAGGTGTAAAAACATCTTATTATGAAAAAGAGAAGAAGTTTTCCAGAAAACAAAAGTTTTCTAACAAATGAATAAAATTTCTCCTGTTATTCTCTTTTATCTTAGAAGTCCACCTTCAGACAAAAATGTAAAAACATGTGAAATACAAAGTAGGAAAAAAATGTAAGTTTGCACATGAAATTAAGATCTTGAAACGTAGCACACCTGCTAACATTCTTTTTTCCTTTCCAAACCACCAATGGTAATACTTGTTTCAGGTGAGCCTATTTCCACCAATTTGAGTAGCTTCACTTATTAATTGGCTATGCAAAGTCAGGAGTATACTTTCTTGTTTAAGGGATTTGAGTTTGATGAAAATGTATCTCATCTCAAAAAACCAAATGAGAGCCTTCACCCATTCTGTTCTTATTCACAGAAGCATTTAAATGCAATCTTAAAATTCAGAACCTACTATATTGGTAACTGGAGCTTAACTAATATTAACACAGATAACAATTCCCAAGTAAGGAAATGCCTCACTGAAAATTACTTACATGCTTAGAAATATGCATAATACTGTCTGAAATTTCGCAAATCACAAGCTATACACCTTTTCATTCAGCATTAGAAATTTATCTGACCATCTAATTGCTAGATTCTTCCTCATGAATGAGTGTGTGAAAGAGCTCATCTTACAAGCATGGTACCTGTACAAAACTTTAACATAAAAACAACAAATGAATTCAGATGTAGCTACAGAAATGTTTAAGGTATGTGCACATATCAGGATATCACAGAAAATTATCTTCAGCATTGTCAGGTCACTGCTGACCCATACTATAATTTGGGAGGGACAGCTTTGCAGAAAACAGACGAGAATTAAATAACATGCAATTTTGAAAGCCTTACAACTTAGCAGAAACGTCTATCAAGCCCCGTGGCAAAACTTTTTGCCAAACTCTGATCTATAGTTCTCTCTATAGAGAATAAAAGCCCATTTGTATTAATTTTATGTGGATTCTCTCAACAATGTTTAAAACTTGGTTTTCTTGATGTAAATTCAGAGTGTGTTATAGAACAGTCAGTATCTACAACAGAAGCAGTATTTTCAAAAGCTTTTGATGAGTAACAGCAGAGTTCACGTGGTGCTACTTTCTCTAGGTGGTCTTGAGTCCAAATTCAGCATTATAAAAATTGCTTTATTTTTGACCCGTTTTGCTCAAAATTTATGTGTCTTTGTGAGGCATGAATTTCTAATTTCATTGCCCTACTACTCACTGATGAACCTTATGAGCAGAAAATAAGTTTTTGATAACTGCACTTGTATACAATTTATTGTATTGCTACAGTATATTGCTTACTATCCTCTCTGTCCACAGATAATCCTCATAGAATAAGTCCTCAAAAGTGTCTGCTATTCCTACCAGCTGAAGGTATTTGGATGCCTAAATACATAGCCAGGCACCTTACTAGGATTTCTCATGCACTTCCTTACAACTTTATATGAATAATTACCCTTAAAAATTGTGATAAATTACGTGTTCTCTGCCTTTGTGTGTCACTAGCTCAGTTTCTGCTAACAGGAATCTGCCCATTAAAAGGCAGCGATGCTTTATTTTGACATATGTAGATAAATAAAAAAAGAAAACTGATTTTTAAATTAAATACTCTTTCATCTAGTGAACATCACAGAACGCTGAAGATGTGCTTCTGAATATTGCTTAAGCACATGCTGGATGTAACATGCTGGTTTTTACCCCTGATATCTTTTGTTAGTTCCTCTGTGTTTTTCCTCCTAACAAAGAAAAATGTCAAGTTCTACAGGAGAGACAATGGGAACTGTTGTTCTGTGGCAATGTTCAATAAGAACTTCTAACATTGAGCTACCGAAACACAAGCCTGTGTCTTCAGTTCTCTCTCACTATCAACAAACACCACGACAGACTGAGAGTTACCACACCTCTGATGGTTTTCAGAACAAATTGCACAGAGTCTGTACACACCCATGCTATAAATCTCAGCTAGCTGACATTGGTTTGAAATCCATGAGTTCTGTTTTTTTCCAATAACCTTTTGTATCCAGCAGTATTTGTATTTCATTCTAGGTTTATAGCATTTACTAATGATACCGTTCAAATAGACCTCTCTTGAAAACGATGACTTCTAAATAAACTGATAATGATTAAGTAATAATTACTCAGTTAAAAAATCAGAAATATTTTGGGAAAAAATATTTCTTTTGCCACTTTACAGAAATAGGAATGGATAAAGTAATAAAATGGCCTTATGAAGTCATCTTGCTGAAGTATTGGGCCCATGTGTTTGAAATCTATATTCCACCAGAGCAGTGAAATGCTGGAGTAGCAACCTGGCAATTTGGCATTCACCTGCACACTCATGAATCATTAATCTGAACTTCTGAAACATCCTCTACTAGAAATGCCTGTTCCTTGGAGCCATTTATGGATCCAGAGAAAATGAGTTATGATTATGGATAACAGAGTGAAGACTAGAAGAACATAGTAAGTTGAAACAAAGGAATGAGTCAACACTAGGGGAAAAAGAAAAGACCCTTATTTGGACTAAGAACTCAAAGAAGAAGTAAATACTAAACAGGACAAAACTTGTAAGCATGTCAAGAACAGAAGAAACTAATGCTGGCTTCAATTAACAGAACTGTACCAACAATTATTAACACTGATTCTATGGAAACATTGCTTCAGAATGAGGAACCCTTCTAGGTTCTGAGCTAATCAAAGGGCAAAACTGAAAGCATTGTATTAGCCTCAGCCAAGCTATGTTTGAACCTTTAAGTCAATGACTAATGTTAATGCAGCATTGAAATATGAAATCTATCCTAACAAAAAAGATATACTCAAGCTACTGTAGCACATGGCTCACACCTCAAGAACTCTTTAATTCCATTCAATTACCTCTTAGTTGTTGTTCTTAAGGAGAAGCACTTTCCATTTCAGCTATATATGTTTACCACTCTCTTTCCAGTAGCAGAAGTCCCTTACACTGAAGAAAAACATCAGAAAACTGTGTAAGAGAAAATAATTTGCCAAAGAAATCTTTACAAAGGTTTTACTATTGTCTGTTTTAATCTCTTGTTAGCATTCATTGTAGGATTTTTGTAACATGCTGCATTTGACTAGAGGCCTTGTCAGATTATGAACATTTTATCAGATTAAGGGAATTCTCTCCCTTCTGCTACATCTTACGCTGCTAAATTTAGATTATACTGGAGCAAGAATGAGGCATATTAAAACTGCAGTTTTAAATTAACTAACCACTGACAGTCTGTTTTATTCACTTACTGTGGCACACCATTTTCTAATTGCATTCAACTTAGAGAAAAATGAGAATATTTACATAAATTTACACCAGATAAAAGATTCAGCTGGCTAATATTCAAGGGCCACCTCCTCCAAGCTCAGGAGCGATGCATCTCAACAAAGAGGAAGTCAAGCAAAAACACCAAGAGGCCCCCGTGGATGGACAAGGAGCTTCAAACAAAAAAAGGTAGCCTACAGAGGGTGGAAGCAAGGGCAGGTAGCCTGGGAAGAATACAGGACACTGTCCGAGCAGCCAGGGAGCAGGTTAGGCAAGCCAAAGCCCTGATAGAAATTAGTCTGGCCAGGGACTGGAAGAGGGGAAACATAACCCCCATTTTTAAGAAGGGTAAAGAGAAAGACCCAGGGAACTACAGGCCGGCCAGTCTCACCTCCGTGCCTGGCAAGATTATGGAGCAGACCCTCCTGGAGACTATGCTGAGGCACACGGGAGATAAGGAGGTGATTGGTGACAGCCAACACGGCTTCACTACGGGCAAATCGTGCCTGACAAACTTGGTGGCCTTTTATGATGGGGTTACAGCATCGGTGGATAAGGGAAGGGCAGCTGGCGTCATCTACCTGGACTGGCGCAAGGCATTTGACACTGTCCGCACGACATCCTTGTCTCTAAATTGGAGAGACATGGATTCGACGGATGGACCAGTTGGTGGGTAAGGAATTGGCTGGATGGTTGCACTCCAAGAGTTGCGGTCAACGGCTCAATGTCCAAGCGGAGAACGGCGAGGAGTGATGTTCCCCAGGGTTCGGTACTGGGACCGGCACCGTTCAACATCTTTGTCGGCGACATGGACAGTGGGATCGAGTGCACCCTCAGCCAGTTTGCTGATGACACCAAGCTGTGTGGTGTGGTCGACACGCTGGACAGAAGGGATGCCATCCAGAGGGACCTTGACAGGCTGGAGAGGTGGGTCTGTGCGAACCGCATGAAGTTCAACAAGGCCAAGTGCGAGGTCCTGCACGTGGGTCGGCGCAATCCCAAGCAGGACTATAGGCTGGGCGAGGAATGGATTCAAAGCAGCCCCGAGGAGAAGGACTTGGGGGTTTTGATTGATGAGAACCTCAACATGAGCCGGCAGCGTGCGCTTGCAGCCCAGAATGCCAACCGTGTCCTGGGCTGCATCAAAAGAGGCGTGACCAGCAGGTCGAGGGAGGTGACCCTGCCCCTCTACTCCGCTCTTGTGAGACCCCACCTGTAGTACTGCGTCCGGCTCTGGGGGCCCCAGTACAGGAGAGACATGGAGGGAGTTGGAGCGAGTCCAGAGGAGGGCCACGAAGCTGACTGGAGGGCTGGAGCACCTCTCCTATGAGGACAGGCTGAGAGAGTTGGGGTTGTTCAGCCTGGAGAAAAGGCGGCTCTGGGGAGACCTAATTGCAGCTTACCAGTACCTGAAGGGGGCCTACAGGAAAGATGGGGAGGGACTGTTTAGCAGGGAGTGTAGTGACAGGACAAGGGGTAATGGGTTCAAGCTGAAGGAGGGTCGATTTAGATCAGATGTTAGAAAGAAATTCTTTACTGTTCGAGTGGTGAGGCACTGGAACAGGTTGCCCAGAGAGGTTGTGGATGCCCCCTCCCTGGAAGTGTTCAAGGCCAGGTTGGATAAGGCTTTGGACAACGTGGTCTAGTGGAGGGTGTCCCTGCCCGCAGCAGGGGGGTTGGAACTAGATGATCTTTAAGGTCCCTTCCAACCCAAACCATTCTATGATTCTACGATCTGTGGCAAACACGAACTGTACTGGATTTAAAACTTTTTGTGCCTGTTAGTAACTGTTGAATTTCTATTTTGTCTAGACATAATTTTCTTTTTCTTGGAATTCTGAAAGTTGCACTGAAACACAGAATGGTAGGTGCTAAGCCTGGTACAGATCCTCATTTAATTAAACACAGAACAACCAGAGAATACAAGATCTTTTTTTCTCCCCAATATAGGCTATGAATGAACCCTTGAATTAAACCTAAACAAATGAAAGCAAGAAATAATTCCAATTACTGATTTTCATTACCAAATGTATTATGTTCCAGCTACCCGTTTGAGAATTTAAATTGTGTACCTAGCACAGGTTCACAGATTCTGCTAAGTACAGACACACTGCCTTTAAAATTTGCATTTCTGGATATGTCTAGACTTTGAAATAGAGCACCCCTCCTACAATAGGCATTTTAAAGGCTGCAGTGTAATATACTTTTAATAGAAATATAACATTATCAGAAGTAGTATTTTTAGGAATTTGAAGCAAAATTGTATTTTCTACCATTGTCTTTGCTCTAGTTTTTGTTCCTTTCTGTGAACAGCTGTCCCCTGTCTCCACTCTTAAGAACATTCCTCTTCCTAGATTTTTGGCTTCTCTATGCACGTATTTCTTCACTGTGATTCTGCGAGGACCAGAGTGTTTGTAAGGTTTTTAATTCTTAATCCTTTCTCCTGTTCCTTCACTTTGCTCTTTGTTGATTACAGAACAATGTAATTCTACATTAACCTTCCTTACAAAATAAATAAGTACTTTTAAGATTCATTTTCCTCAAGATAAATTTTGATAACCTTAATAGGTAAAAATGTTACACTTTGGTAATGAGATTCAAATGTTTCTAAAACCACTTCCTATTTATGTGGGTTTTACACTGCAAACACAAATTCACAAACTACCAAACATTCATTTCATTTTCTACAGCCAGATGGAGTTGTTTCCCATGTACTTACTTAATGAATTTCACTGTTAATTACAATAGTTTGCCAGTGGTGATCAATAAACATTTTGGATATTTACAGAGTAAGCATTATGAAGAACAGCCACAGACTAAAAGGACAGAGGCAGGGAAGAGACTCTTAAGATTTTGTTAGCTTAATTAGCAATGGTTTCGTAACCTTCACAGAACATGAATGTTTCTAGTACCTAGCGATTTACTTGCCCCCCACCCCTCGCAGTAACTATCCCACCCTCGTAAGCAAAGATCACTTCCACTAAAATACAATTAAAGCAATTTTTTGAATTGTAGAACAGAGACGCGTAAGAACTTGTGGTTTGGGGGGGAGTTCAGAATCCAGATCAAGGTCAGAAACAAGCTTAATCCCTACATTTGCAGAAGGAAAAACTCTAAATACAAACGCTCCAGATGTAGCATGCTATCAAAAATTTGACAGGGATCCAGATTTCACATTTTGTACTATTTTTTTTAATGGAACAATCAAAATTCAGGGGGAACATTCAGGCAGTGAGTGTAATAGGTGCCTGGACATACTGGATTGAAAGTGCAAGTGATGTAGAATCCTTGATATGCTAAGATTATGAATTTGCTGGGTACACGCAAATCAAGTGTACTATACTGGCTCAGCAGGACTGTGGTAACGCACATTGAACCCCATGCATCTGAGCCTGTTACTTTTAACAAATTTGTGATTTTCTCAGCTTGACCATCTTCACATATTCTGACCAAAGTGAAGCAGTCTGGCCATGACAGCAAACATTGTTAAACTCTTAACTGGGATGAGGGCAAAAGAAGATCTTACTGCAGATGACTAAGGTGGATTCAAAACTGCTGGTGTCACTAAGTGGTGAAATACCTAATTACTGTTTGCTTAGGTGCATGATATAAGTTATAAACAGTTTCATTAAAATTGTATGACCTAATGACTGAAGCCACTAGACAAATGGCACACCTCTGTGACAGAAAACTGCAGGATTTTACACCACAACCTACATATATTCTGAACAGACTTTTCTGCAAAGGGCAGGGCACAAGGCATATAACGAGCAGATCTGATTGCATCTGTTTCTGTCCTTACAGATAGGAAAGCTGCAGAAACACTAAAAATTCAGAGGAAAGTGAATTACACAATAGGACGTCTGTTTCTTCTGGGCAACAGTATGCTAATTTATAGAGCAAACATTATTTTATCCAGCCACTCAAAGCAGTGCATGTGGAGATTTCTTCTCATAAGCAGTTCAGGGAGACTGAATTATTCACAGTAAGAGGAATCAGTACTCTCTAAGTTATTACCCACACTTTAGAATCATGTCTTTATTGGCAAATCTGCAATTCTTAAATAAAGATAAGTAACTTAATTCTGTATGATGTTCCTAGGTTTTCATATCCATTCTGATTGCTGCTTCCTGTACATACTCTGTTCACAATTTCTACAGTACATCCAGTTCGACCCGGTTGCTTATACATTTTTTCATATGAAAATAAAGCATCTGCATAATTTGCCATCTACTATCACAACCAGATTAGAAACGCAAAAGAAACAAGTGACTTTGGGAAAGCAGGAGGAAAAACCACGCTTCCACGCTTTCTTCCTCTTCTCAACATTAACACAAAACTGCACTTTGAGAATGAGCTGCTACTTACTGACATGAAACTTGTGAATTCGTAAGTGTAGCATAATTGTTCATTCTCTCAGTGCAGTAGGTTCCCTTAACTCTATTTCTTAGCAAAAAAAAAAAAAAAAAAACAAACCCAAGAATCACATTAATTCCAAGAAATCAGCAGAGAATTAGACACAGCTGTATTTTCGCACATGAATTTTAGTCAACTCCAAAAAGATGAAACAAACACATCTATAAGTAAAAGGGATTAAAGGAGTAACTTATAAATAATCAATTATATAATTAAGACCTAATGCAACCTACTTAGAAAAATAATTCTATAGCTTAAGTTTTTTTATTCTCAAACTTTTTATTTGGTTTCACTTAATTCACATGAAGCTCAAATTCCACTTGAAGTTGCATACTGCAAGCCTGCAAAGCGGTCCTCAAGGCATGTTACTGCATTGTTGTCACTGGCACATAAGCTGTGCTGGACACCTTTTACCTCACAATCAAGGAGGAGCAAAATAAAGTTTAAACCAGCTTAGCCCTGTTTCCTCAAGCAACAGAGATTTGATTTCCAAAGCACTGTTTCAACGAAGTCATTTCATTCTTCACAGCAAATAAACCTTCAACTGCGCATTTAATTTTTTTTCTTCCAGCATACCTCAGTGTCCTGAAATTCAGTCCATATGGAGTGCAATCTTAGTAATTTTTTATCACTATTGTAATAATCAAGTTTACTAGTTATTTTTAATACAAATTTTTAATACAAGTAACTTTTAATCACCATTGTAATAATCATCTAAGACAGAAACAACTACATTAGCAGTCCTATCATAACACACTTTTAGGAGCTCAGCCTTTAGTGTCTGTAGCTGAAGCCTGAAGTTGTGAAATTTGGATTATCACTACAATAGCTACTGTCTCCTATACCTCAAATATTTAATGGCACTTGCTATGTATTACCCTTTTATAGCTGCATGTGAGGGGCTAAGGGACATACAGCACTGATGACTCCAAATGACTAACTAGTTTTGTTATTTCAACAACGGCTGTTTCATTTATCATACCTGCCACCACAATAATCTTTTCTTTCATAGAAGTACCTCGTTTAAGTTTTCTAAATTAGAACATTAAATGAAACAGTAAGCTTTTGAAAATATGATGCCCCCTCAGAAATAAGGGAAGATTAAAAAAGGGCATACAAAACATAGATTTGAAGGAGACTGTTCTCAGTAAATGAACAGGTATTAACAGCAAATACTAGTATAGTTGAGTCATATTCCTATCTCTTAGCCAAATTTAAAGGGGCAGCTATTAAGATCTGAGGATATGATCTTCATTTAAAAACCTGATTCTAATAAGAATTATTAGGGATATATAGTTACAAAGAAGGTAGTTGTTCCTGTTTGCTATTATTAAGTCTCAATTTTTAAGTATAATTTTGCCAAGTAAAACAAAGTAGCCTTCCCCTTTCTACTTCACGCTTTTGAAAGCTATAATTATTTAGACCTTCTAAAGTTAATTCTATAATCACTTCAATTTCTCCAACTCAGATTATCTTTAATTTCAGAAACTGGAATGCAATTTAATTATCATTAATAGTGTTTTCAAATTAACATAATTCATTTTCAATCCTAATCAGACACAACCATTTCCTCCTAAGTAATCTGTAACAGCTTCTGAAGTGTTCTTCTGTTAGCCAGAAATCTGAATTATTATCTGTTTTTCTAACAGTATTAGAGGGGACTTTCAGATCTCTGTTCCCTGTTGCTGCATTATCTCAAACCCCCTACATTAAAATGGGAACAGTTCCATGCTGATTTACAAGTTAACTTCTTAAAACTGGGATTTTGCCTTGCCAAATGCCCAAATAAGCTCTGCGATACCAAACAATTATCAGATACCAAGCATTGTTAAACGTTCAGGATAACTTCATAACGTAAAATAGAAGTTAAGAACAACAATGTCTTTCCTACTTTCCAAACTGAATTTACTTTCTCCAAGCAGTCATTACCAAACAAATCACTTTTTATGGTCTATGACTTTTTTGCTTTATCCCGATAAACCCTAAAGATCCATGTACTACATGATTGTGGATTGTGTAAGATCTTTCTGGGCAGTATCTCATCCTCAGGACAACTTTCCTTTCTTCTTATGGTTTGGACCAAATGTTACTTACTCCAGGTTATGCTGGGAATGTATTCTGGGATACTTTCTGGGAAGCGCAGCGTCTCACAATACCACTGTGTTTTACAGTCACTAATTACCACTGGGTAAGCAATAAATCGTTTTCTTGAAGAGATGTCAATTCCCCAGACATCATATTGATTTGTTTTCTTGATCTTCTCTACATATTTATATTTCTAACAATTGCTGGTTCCTCTGATCATGTCAGCCACTGCCATGGTAGTTACTCTGGTTCCCTTTTGACATAGTCTTTAAAAATCATGGCCTCTCACTTGTGCTAATTACAACTTTTGGTCTGCTTTCTAAAAACTCCATGGAATTATACTGACAGATCCCATTTTCAGACCTCCCTGTCTCATAGTTCACAAATATTGACATGCATGATTGCTGCTTAACGGAAGCATCTTCCAGTAAAGATCTGCCTCCGATAACGTGGTTTTTAAAGCATAGCTCTCTATACTTGCCAGCCTCTTCTGTACTGCAGCTAAAGAGTCACAATAAGAACAATATTATCTTCTCTGCTAGTATGTAAAATTATACAGTATTCTTACTAAATTTATTAGAGAAACACAACCTGCAAGCCTTGCTGTGTAGGTTGAGGGTGTTTTCTGGACTGTATGAATCTTGGGTACTCACAATTTGAGTAATGCATCCCCCTGAAGATCAATTTCTAACTACATCATGGCACCCCATAAGCAGCTAGGGTGACGCTAATTTGAGGATCTACTTGAAATACAGCATTCATGGTACCTTTAATGAAACTATGACAATGTAAGAATATGTAACCTATATGCAAGCTTCCAAAGCTTTCCTGTAGAAAGATCTGACAGTAGATAATGAAAAATCCTTGCTCACTTTCTGAGTGGTTTGTTTGTTGATGTTGTTTTTGAAATAATTGAAAGAAAAGGCATAGAACTCTAAAATTTAAAGGCACTCAGTGACTGCCTGTGAATTTTATAAACTAGCTCCCAGTCTCTGCCCTTTGCACTGAGTTTACATATACTTCAATCATAACAGGTCCTCATTTGTTCACCTTATCACATTTGTTCACATTTGTAACAGTTGCACAACAGGGTCCTGCCAAAGAACTTTACTTCATGACATTATTTTAGATATTTTCTAAGAAGTAATGATAATGTTTCAGAATACAATACAAGTCTATTTTCCTTAAAAGACAATGCTCATTATTCAAAAATCCTGCCAAGATCTCCACATGGTTGAGAACTCCAGAACGACAGTGAAAAAGGCAAAATAACATATTTCTACTCAAACATAGGAAATAAGGTAAAAAATGAAAGTAAATATGCTATGATCCATCAGAATTTGCTGTAGCGATTACTAGGAAATTAAACAAATACTAAGTAATTAAAAGCTGCAGTTTTCTCCTTCACAAAGCATACTATCTTCCATATTAAAAATAAATGGCAATATTGTAAATTTAAAAGTCTAATTTATTTAAACTGACATAGACAAGAAACTAGTCCTTATACAAGTAAGTTTCCATAAAACTCAGTGGGAAGCTTTGATTGTTTTAAAAACGGTACCTGGGCCAAAGGATAAAGAAAACCAGTGAGTCTTAGAAGATGAATGTGCAAAGGAAGAGAATCTTTATTAGATCTCTAGACTCTTCTTGCTGCATTTATGATTTTATTCAGCACTGTGCAAGATGGAATTCAGAAAGAGGGAGAGTGTGTGTCACAGCGTGAGTGAGCAGGAAAAATAGGGGGGGGGCATAAACCAAGTTTCAGCCTACAGATGGGATGTTAAGGTAGGCTGAGTGGTAGAGGAAGTGATCACAGTGACAAAAGGATTTTTCTTGTTTAGCACTACTTTACATTCTGGTAACTGATCAGTTAAAGCAGCTGGAACAAAAAGAAGCCACAATATATGAACTTGGTCAAAAAAAAAAAAAAATCAGTAAGAGCTGGACCCTACATAATTTACAAGGGATCCCATCACAGGACCATGTAAAGACATGAGAGATTAGGCAAGAGCCAGTTGGCTTTCAAGGAGAACAGGTATTCAGTTGTTCACTTGTAAGATTTGCAGACTGTCATAAGGTTTTGGAAACTATTTCTTCTTACTCTTCCTTGTTCTCTCCTCTTAAGAATGAAATATTGCTACCATAGTACTTTGTTCGCTCTTTCAACTTACAGGACAGAGTGAAAAAAAAAGTTGTTTATACAGTGATTACAGGAGATTCAAATGAGAATAAAGTTTCTGAAAGTTTGGATTGAGGTGTTTTTCCTTACCCCAGTTAGTAAAACAATCTGCTTAAACCCTATTAAATAAAAAAATCCATGAAACTAAAAACACTAGCTACTAGCCACCTTTCTAACTGAAGAAAGGTTGTAATTCTCTATATGAGTTCAGAAATGGCATAAACTGCTAGAGCACAGCTTAAATAGTTTATGAACAACAGCAGACTTCAGAGGGAATTATAGTTATCTATTATTAAATTTCTAAAAAGAACTCAGGATATATCAGAACTAACACCTGCCTAACACTCCTATTAAGCCTCCTCTCCGTAGCACAATGCTAGAAGCTAGGGACGTGGAGGTGAATAACCCTTCAGAAGAGTTCACTGTTAGCCTGGTCCCGTTCCCACGAACTTAAATAGTATTAGCATTGAGCTGAGGTCAAGTACTTTCAAAAATCCAGCTTTAAGAGGTACTTCTGGCATATTTTCAAAAGGGCAGCTTCTGCTTTGACATATATCTTGGAGACAAAACACTCCGCTTTGTACTTCATGATGGCCCTCCACTGGTACAGAGCAGAATCTAGAAAACTCTTTCCAACACAGTAGCAATCTACTTACATTTTGATAATTCCTCTTCAGCGATTTTCTTTTACAAACCATGTTATATAAACATATACAGCCAGTACACATTTCTCAAGCTGGATAACTGAGAGCAGAGGTAAATCCCCAGGCAGAATTCCATTACAAGTTATTATGTTGCAGGTGCTTTATTTCTTGAGAGCTGTGCTTGACTGAAACAAAATAGAGAACAATCATGGAGCCATATATTACAGTACAGTCTGAATGACTCTCGGGTCACATGGGAACTTAAAGCAACCTTAGGCTGTTTTAACCTACATTTTGATTCGAAGGGCTCCAGGCAGTAATCAGGAAGCAGGAGATTTGGAGGGAATGCAGCACGCTCAAAGTAGTCCTTCCTTCAGTATTCCACTACTGTGCAGGCTTTCACACGTTCCATGCAGTCAAGACTACTTAGTTATGCAATAAATACTTCCCAGTTGAAGTATTCCCTTCCCTGTGCCAAGCAGTCTTGTACCTGTGACGGTATTGCTCCCTTGTGCCTAGAAGGATTTACCCTGTAGCCAGCCAGTTCACTACTCACCTTCCTTTTTTTTAAAAGAATGTTTCCAATTAGAGCAAAATATCTATTTTCTATGTTTGCACATTTATTCTGTCATAATTAGTTCTACTTTCTTCCGTATTTTACTGAAATGAATAAAATTATGAAACATTAACAAAACTTAGCCAGACACATCCAACCATGCTTTTGTCCATTTGAAGTCCACAGTGATCAAGGATGCAGAGCTAGAGCCTCAGGGTGGAAGGGTAAAGGACAGGTATCTAAGCATAAGCTCCTCCACTCTCAGAAGTATAAGTAAAATTATCGAAAGACTCTGATATTTGACTAAAAGAGATTTCTTGTGCATAATGATTGGATGAGGTCCTTAGGACTTAACCTAAAGTTCTTTTGAGACAGGAAATTTCATAATCTCATTATTACAGTTCCCATCAAGATTCTTAACTGACCTTGTCCATTATTGCTCCGATGTCTCCCCTGCCCTGATCTGACTGTTAGACTATTTTGAGGAACATATTGCTTTCCTGGATAGATGACTCTTTCTTGTTCAATTTTACCATTTGGCTGTTGTCCACTTACTGTTCATTAGCTATCTTACAGTTTTTATTTGCCTGCATTTGTGCTATATACCTCTATGAATACACATTAGGCAGTAACTGCACTGCAGCATGTCGGCATATGGTTTCCTCTCCATTTGCTGTTGTTTTCTTTGGCATAAATAGCACTGGCTACCACAGGCCAATATATCAAAACATAAGCCATTTTTCAGGGTTCAGAAAAAATGGTTTGGTAAGGTACCATACAACAAAAATAGTATGACCATATTTTCTTCTGGATTTACTTGCTTATTCTAAAATTAAGTATCTATGATAACTGAACCACAAAATGGAGTATATGTTCCCGCCCTCTAGTAATAAAATATATAGCATGCCTATAAAGAAAATTCTATTAAATAATAACCACGCACTGGAATCAAATGAAAAATACAGAGTTCAATTTGCATTTACCAACTTTTAACATTTGAAAATTTCAGCACAGGAAGTAAAAGCAATTTCTCTCCCTTGTTAGAAAGATTTGTATATGCATTATTTTCTGAAAGTCCACATTTTTACAGTTAAATTCCCAGTATAAACTGGATAACTTGTATAATGTTCATACCGCACAAATACAACCTCTGCTGTGGGGCAAAGGATAGAAATCATTGTATTTTCTTGATCGGTGCAAACCAGTAAGAAAGGCCGTTGTCAAATGCACACAATCATATCATAGCTAGATGCTGATGGATTGATATGCATCACATATAACACCTCCTTAATTTTTACTGCCTCCATAAAATGTTGCAGACTCCTCTGTTCATTTTAGGAGCATTATCCAAAATGATTTATATCTCATCCTTCTGCATGGAATGAAAAAAGTCATGTTTATGATTTTATTCATTAGTAAAGGTGGAGATTGCATCCATTTTTCACCATTAATAAAACAGTGTTTTCCCTGACATCCAGGTCAGTACCTGTATACCAGTATTTGCTTCTGAATTCAAGTTATCTCAAAAAATTTTTTTTCTACAATTCTGTTAATTCCAGGCTTATGTGGAGAGATTAAACACCAGCAAAGGAGTGGTCACTAGCATCTAAGTAAAGTGCGTACTCCTTGTTATGAAATAACTTTTGGCAGTGTACACAGGCCTCTCTACACTGGCAATCAATAGAATGAATAAATAGTCCTTGCAGCTATACCAAAGCTGATGCTACATTCGTAGCATATTTTTGAGGTAGCTAGAGCATACACACTCACTTGTATGTACATACATGCACATTTTTTCTCTATTAGAGCTCTTTTTTTGCCATGATGATCCTTGATTCTAATTGATTTCACAGGCTTTAGCTACTTTATAGTAATCAACGAGAAATTTCTACACATCTATTACCCACTGGGATGCTGAATGACAGAATACAAAAATTTATGACATCTGAAAGGGTCTACACCTTTCCCTCTATTCAGACCTGAGCCACCTCTCTGCAACTGAGTAATAGCTTCTTCTCTGTTTGTCAGCAGAATGGTCACAGTGACCTAGAGTTCCCAGGCTTCTTTTGAGAATGACAGAACTACCTGTTTTGTCTTCTGCAAACACTGAGGATGTGAGCCAGCAATGGCCATTCACCAGAAAACTACTCTGGTATAAGCAACAACAAAATTGACCTTAATTTCCCTCCATTCTGTTAAAAGGTTATCAGAGTCTGTTTTGCAAAGCTTCAACTCCTCCATTTTATTAGGATACTGACAGACATGTAAGTTGGATCACTAGAGCTGTTCATAAAAAGACATGAACAGGAAGAAAGGAAAACACTGAATAATTTTCTCCCTTTCCAAGTATATAAAATGTATGGCCTGTCCTCAAACAGTGCTCATAACGATCTTGCTGGCCTTTCAGGGCAATTTCACATAATTAATGAATTTGAGTAATATCACATGACTTTACCCTTAAGCCACAAAAGCAACCTCTGTTACAAAAATTATGTCTCAGTATTCAATCGCATTATCAGAGGGCTCTCAAATTTACCATTAACAAGCCAGTTTTTGCAATGAGTCAGGATTTCACCCCACAAAAATGACAGAAATTTTCACACACTAAGCACTCCTGGTATTTCTGTGAAACTAATTTTGAGCCAGCTCAGCGATCTACACCCGTTTGATCACAAAGGATATACTCCATTATTATTCCAGCAGCGTAAGTTATGACAAATTAGGAGCCTGGTGAATTGGACTGTGGCTATGACACATGGTTTTGCTATTAAGACTAGGCATGCCTCTCCAAATCGGCTAGGAAGAGGATACAGGTAACAGAGTTGGTTATGCTGCTAAAGCATCTCACACGTACCCTAGAAATTTTCAGCTGATCACTTTATTTCTACTTTCTTGTCTTGAAAAGAAGATAAAACATCCTGGTCATAACATTCAGAAGCTCAAAAAGCAGATTAACATAAATTGGATTTCATTTCAACATTCAAAAAACCTTATCTATGCTTAACATAAATAAGGCTCTTTACTTGATAGCGATTGGCAAAGAATACAGCTTCTGTTTGGAACAGAGAAAAAAAACCCAAACAACAAACCAACAACAAGAAAGCAAGAATAAACATTAGAGAAAGTATTAAGTTTCTCTACAATACTTTGGAACAAACCTGTAAGGCAAAAATTAAAACAAACCTGGTGGCAAATAATTTTGGGTTACACTGAGAGAATAAAGATATTTGCAAGTTTTTCTTTAGATCCTTATATCCAGGAAACTGGTGCTTCAGTGGTAGTGGCTCTGATCAACTGCCCTGACCTTTTGAGTCACAGGCCATCATCTGACATGGGAGAAAGATTAGAAGGTTATCTTTCCATTCACTACTAAAATAGTATTTTTTGCACGTAACCAGCATGTGTCAGGAATATCAAAGAAAGCACAGAAGCCATGGTCCCCCATGGTACTAAGGGATGCTATATAAACACGAAGAAGAAGAAAAAAAAAAATCTTCCTTAAGGCACTTAAAATCCTAAAGACTACATGCACTGATCAAGTTTTAATCCCTAACAGTGACTGTAGCATAGCTAAAGCAAAAGGCCGTTCTGCTGGAGATACCACATACATAAGAGCTTTTCCATGGTATAGCTAGGAGAAAGTCATAAATTCCCAGCTACCATAAGCTAAGCCAGCAAAGGCACTTGTCAGCACAGCTGCATCTAAACTAGAAGTCTGCTGATGGCATGCAGTTTGTTCACAATTCCTCAGTGATGTTACTATGGGAACTTTTGTAGTGGAGGTTCCTTATATCTGATCCAAGCTTCAGAAAGACAGAAGTAGGAACAAAGGAAAGAAACTGAGGAGAATGATAAGAAACCATATGAGCACATTGTGTCCATTTACTGTCCTACCGGAGAATCCCAGTGGAGATGAAGCACTTCTTATAGGCAGTAACCAGACAAGATTAACATCATATCACTGATTTATGATATACTTCATGTTCTTAACTATTTAACTACCAACTACTGAACATTTTTTTACATTTAAAAAAAACCCCAACAACAAAAACTCACAACACAAGCTTTACCCAACTACAGTGATACAAGACAAACACGCTTGTCAAAACACTTGCAAATACTTCTGAAATGGAATGCAAATATACATCTTGGTACAGTTCTAAATTGAGGGAGTTAAAAACTAAACAACAAAAACACATACACTTGGCACAACAGCCCGCTGCCCTATTCCCAATAAACAAGAACTGCTGGCTTGCTACCAGAGAGAACAAATAGCACAGAAATAGCACCAGTGACACACATTTGCTTACCCCACAAATAGAGCCAGAAAATTGAATGGAGAAATTTGTTTAACGCTTAATATGTATGCTGACTGCTCCTGCTTTCATGTACACTACAAAGTCTGTGTAGGTTGTAGCACAGGCTCCAAGTTTTCGCACAAATTTTGTAGTATAATGGTAGCTAGGAAAAATGACTCAGTTATGGAGTCTTCCTTGCCTGAAGCATAGCAATATTACTGGGATCACCATTCATCTCAGGGAAATCAAATGGTACTGGGAGGAACCTACTGAGACACAGAACATGATTAGCGTATGAGAAGTTGTAGTCAATATTAATTTCTGGTTTATTTTTCCCATTATTAATGCTGGCAAAGAACAGTGCTCAGCCTCTTTTCCTCTCCAGTGTATTTCTGTTTCAATATACATATCAATATTAATTTCCCCTGCAGAGTTACTGTCATATCTAATGAGAAAACACATGCTACGTGACATGTCTTTTTATGCCCTTGATATTTACATTATCTCTAATTAATTCAGATCACTAATAATATATTTTTAACATGGTCACAACTAAAAAGTCATGTGCTGTTATACTGCACAAAGTTAATACAATGCACAAATGCGCATACCATGTATCTGTTCCTGTTCCCTGTCACAAAAGAGTTGTCCAGTTTTTCCTTTCAAATTTTCATTTAGGAAGCCCCTCAAAAACTAAACAGTGAAGCTTCACAAGATGTGATTAAAGTACTAGAAAGAAAGCAAATACAGCCTAGCTATTTAACTCTAACCAGAGCATTTAATTTATGGTGATAAGTTGGTTCAGCAGACATGCATCCCGAAAGTGTCATCGTGTTGAAGACATTTATGTTTTACACCAGTCAAGCACATTGACAGTACTTGGTAATAACAATTCCATACAAGAGCCCTCTAAATTATAATCCACAGTATTTTTAAACTCAGAAGATGAATCCCAGTCTCAATTTCAGATATTTCTTTTCTTCTCATAATTTCAATTTCATATTAAATCTCGACTGAATTGCTCCTCATTTCTATAAGCCATCACAACAGTCAACGTTTTTTAAGGAAGCTATTAAAGCAACAAAGAGCATAGTGCCTTTCAAAACAAAGAATACATAGACCAATTCTGGATTCACTGGTCATGACTGTACTTGCAAATAATGTGGCCTAGCAGAAGACGACTTGCAAAATGAAACAGTGGTGCATAGAACTTCATATCCACATTACATCCATTTGACAGCAATTTTTTTTTTTTTTTTTTTTTTTTCCAGATTAGCCCTTCTCTCATCCCATGGTCTGAATGTCTGTGTGAGGTTGAGGCATATTAGGTGTACTTCTGGAATGAGTCCTTACGTTCAGTTTAATTCAAAAGGAACTCTCTGTCTCTATGATCACTTCGTGATGTGAAACAAAGCACAGTAAGTGGCGAAGATCAAATTTGCTTCAAAAGCACACTCCTAATTCAAAGTAAAGCACAAAAGGAGATGCAGCCATTGAAGGTAATTGGAGCTGTGTCATTCGTTTCAGTGAAATAAAACTTACTTGATCCCTTCCTCTCCCTACCCCTCCCCCGCCAATCTTTCAGTTTAGGTTTAGTACTACATGAAGAGTAAAAAAAGAACTAATACAGTGGAAGAATAGTGTGCTAAATAAAGGGAAACTTTTCTGGTGTGGTGGTTTAGATTAATTTACTCTGGCTTTTCTCATTCTCACAATCATCACTTAGAACCAAAGCAATGGGATAAAGATGCTGTTATTTCCATGCCTGTGCTCAGAAGTTCACTTTAGGGTCATATTGCTGTGCCCAGGCTGATCACTCCTGAAGGCAATGTGGTTGTCCAGAGGCTGAACAGTCTGCTCACATTCAGCTAGTTGTACTTGAGAGCTTTACAGAACATGTATATGATGGCAAACGTAATATATATAGATCTGTCAGCTCTTTAGGATCCTTTTGTCCCAAGTACTTTCCTCAAAAACGCCTCCCCTCACTCTTGCTGATATAGAGTGGAAAGAAACGTGAGTGCAGGCAATGCACCAGCATACTACAGTGCCCTGAATGAATGTGAAAATCTAGTTATTTTAAGAGGGCCTGTTGAAAAACATACCCAGAATTGTGAAAACTTTTTATTTTGTATTATGCCTCTTCATAATCTCCTGTAGAAGAAGAATCTCCTTTATAAATTATATATTTTTCATTTGCTTTCAAACTGTCAAAGCCATTCATCTTATGATTTATCATTTACATAGAAATGATTAGATGATTATACATACTTATTGTGTACTGCAGAGATAACACATGAAAATCCAAGCATATATTATAACAATTGTGCGTATGACATTAAACTAAGACACTTACTAAGCACTCAATATAGACATAAAGCAAGTGGCAAAATGCTGAGCAGACTACAAACATAAACCCAATCTTTTAGCATGGTAGCTCCTTACACATCTATTCTATGAGTTACATACCATCCCCCTCACATTCTTCACTGAAGTCATAGGAACTGCTACCACTTCTTCCAAAGCAGAGGATGAATCCAGCACATCTATCCTTTCAGAAAGCATACTCAGTACAAACTGCATTCCCAGCCACCAGCAGGTTTGGGAGGAAAAAATTAAAGGGAACTCCCTCTTTTCTTGCCCCAGTCTTTAATAAAAGTGTCATCACTTTATGATGTTACAGTTTGCATAGCTTTGCTGCCAATCTTGCTCCCTATGATACTACACCTGCAGCCTTAGAAATCAGCAAGATTTGTTTTGAATAAATAACAGATTTGTTTTTCAATAAAGAGGAACCTTTAAAAGTGTATTGACCATGCCTAACAAAGCCTTCCAAAAGAGTAAATGTTATAAGGAAACAGAAACTATAGGAAGTATGCATTTTTGCATTTCTATTTACTGGGGTAAGTAAATGAAGTCTGCAAAATCACAAGTTTAGTAGCTTCTCCTCAGCTCTCCTCCAAGACACTGAGATCTGAGTCAGACTAACTGCCTATTTAGTTCAGTAACCTCCCCATACAACTGTCCAAATAGAAATGTTTATCAAAGTTTCATTGGCTGACCCACCTTCTCAGAATCACTTACCTGTATAAAGTTCTTGGCACACTCTGTATTTGCATCACTGAGAAAAGATAAGGCATCAAGCACAACAGAATCCTTGGTATGAGAACTGCTACACATGGTGCAGACGTCGCTCGGTCACCTGTCTTCCCATCCAGAGGGGGTGGGCCTGAAAAAAAGTAGTGTTTCAAAAATCATAGTTGAAAGTCATATGCACTGCACAGTGTCTCTCAGAAGTCTTAGACACAGGAATCCTGGGACCCTCAGGTCTGTAGCTCGCACGTCCACCTCTGTATGAGAGAAAAGAAATGAACCTTTATTTCTGGACTCTCCTCTCTGTTCTTGTTCAATAACCAAGGACCACTTTTTCCTTCCTTTGCCATTTCCCCACACTATTCCTACCCATCGCTGCATGGCTATTTTTTCTCTAGATACTTCCTCTTTTTGAAGCTTTTCTCACCTGTACCACACAACTACTCCACCTGCTGCCCACACTACCTCTCAAAGGAGCTATTTCTAACTGGCTACTTGGTCACAGCTGGAGGAGATAATTAAGTTCCACATTAAGCCTCTTCAGCTGCCACTGAGTGGAAAGCATGCACTTACATTCATCCTGCAAGAATTACTGGTGGATCCCATACTAAGATACTCTGCAATTTCTTATTAGTGCAGACAATTGTGCTCTATGTTAAGTATTTCAGCAAATTTGTACCATTTAACCAGAGCATTACTGTGAGAACTTATTTTAAGAAAACTTAGGAATGTTAAAAAGTCTCTGTATAGCTTACGGCAGACTTTTAGGACAGCTCAGAAATTACATTCTAATTCCTTAAAATTCACAATATGAACTTGCATTCTTCTAGTGCTTCACAAAGAAAAGTTTCATTGAGGCTGCCAAGCTGCAAATCGTGCATTGCAATATTTTTTGCTGAGATCTTCCTATTCATAATTATGATAAACATCTCCTTTAAATTATTCTAATATATGTATGTACTTTACTACAGATGGTTCCTTTTGAAAAAGTTATTGAGACAGCATAGTCAATTTTAGGTTTTCTAGAAGTGTCAGAAATCTGTAGTACTCATCCAGTCAAGACTGATCACTAAGAATAGGTTAATGATGTTTACAAGAAGATTTGAACAACTCTAATCCAGATGACACACCTGCTTTCAGCCAGCATGTGCTCCTGCCAGCCTCTTCTAGAGCTCCTGTAGCAGCTGAGATCTTTTGCATGTTCAAGAAGTGGGAAAGAGTTAGCAGCACTTTAAAGACTATTGAGGACTCTCACATCTCAAGACTTTTTAAGACACTCATGTTTTGAAGAGCCCTCTGGAAAGAGAGTGTTAAACAGTCACAAGGCCTGCAGTTCCTTTGGCATTTCAAGCAATGGTGATTTAGAAATGATCACAGGACCTAGCACTTGCACAATGTATCCATGCTACCAGAACTGCTCAGGCAGTCTAAAGGCTCCCTGGAGACGATATGATGCGTGGCAACTTACACAATACTGCACAACACTGACATTTTAATCCAAGTGTGACACTCATAGGGAGATGGATGAAGTATAAGACATCTTGAGTCATGTCTGCCTCTGATTTATGCGATGGGGTAATTTGTTATATAGTAGGAACAAAAGAGGATTTTCCTTTTGCTCCATTGAATAGGTTGTAGAGCAGAATTCAAAAGAGTTTTGAGGCCAGAGTACATACAACCAGTCTGCCTAATGATAAGGACAAGACAGAAATACACAAATCACCTAAAGCCACAATATCTGTTCTTACTCAGTTTTGTTGGAAATGACAGTGAATGACATGAGAATCTTATTTGCAAGTATTAAAGCTGTATGTATTTGCAAAACTGCAGGAGATCATCAATAAACAGGCCCTCTGAAAAGCAAGAAGAAAATTTCAATAGGCAATTGATTTCTTTTTGAGACTAAGAAAACGTCACCATAGAGAGAATGGCCTTCAAAACAAAAAAAAATAAAAAAAAAAATAGTGCCTGTGCACTTCTAATACATGAAAATTATCTGCTGAAAATTTAGTGCTTCTTCTCTTTCAGAAAATTAAGCAATTTTCCACATAACAATATATATATTCAACAGAAACTGAATACAAAGAATTTTAAATAATTAATGGAAATGCTCTGATACAGAATCATAGAATGGTTTGGGTTGGAAGGGACCGTAAAGATCATCTAGTTCCAACCCCCCTGCTGCGGGCAGGGACACCCTCCACTAGACCACGTTGTCCAAAGCCTCATCCAACCTGGCCTTGAACACTTCCAGGGAGGGGGCATCCACAACCTCTCTGGGCAACCTGTTCCAGTGCCTCACCACTCGAACAGTAAAGAATTTCTTTCTAACATCTGATCTAAATCGACCCTCCTTCAGCTTGAACCCATTACCCCTTGTCCTGTCACTACACTCCCTGCTAAACAGTCCCTCCCCATCTTTCCTGTAGGCCCCCTTCAGGTACTGGTAAGCTGCAATTAGGTCTCCCCAGAGCCGCCTTTTCTCCAGGCTGAACAACCCCAACTCTCTCAGCCTGTCCTCATAGGAGAGGTGCTCCAGCCCTCCAGTCAGCTTCGTGGCCCTCCTCTGGACTCGCTCCAACTCCCTCCATGTCTCTCCTGTACTGGGGCCCCCAGAGCCGGACGCAGTACTACAGGTGGGGTCTCACAAGAGCGGAGTAGAGGGGCAGGGTCACCTCCCTCGACCTGCTGGTCACGCCTCTTTTGATGCAGCCCAGGACACGGTTGGCATTCTGGGCTGCAAGCGCACGCTGCCGGCTCATGTTGAGGTTCTCATCAATCAAAACCCCCAAGTCCTTCTCCTCGGGGCTGCTTTGAATCCATTCCTCGCCCAGCCTATAGTCCTGCTTGGGATTGCGCCGACCCACGTGCAGGACCTCGCACTTGGCCTTGTTGAACTTCATGCGGTTCGCACAGACCCACCTCTCCAGCCTGTCAAGGTCCCTCTGGATGGCATCCCTTCCCTCCAGCGTGTCGACCACACCACACAGCTTGGTGTCATCAGCAAACTGGCTGAGGGTGCACTCGATCCCACTGTCCATGTCGCCGACAAAGATGTTGAACGGTGCCGGACCCACATTTTCCCTCGTCCTCCTCTTATCACTGACATACCTATAGAAGCTTTTCTTCTTGTCCTTGACATCCCTGGCCAGACTGATTTCTATCAGGGCTTTGGCTTGCTCCCTGGCTGCTCGGACAGTTTCTCTGTATTTCTCCCAGCTACCTGCCCTTGCTTCCACCCTCTGCAGGATTCCAAGCCATTGTTAGAAAACTTCCAGACAAAACTACCCTTTTTGAGTACTAAGAATTCCAGTGAGACAGAAATAATCATGAAATTACTATTTTGGGTGTTTTCACACTAATTGTAGTGAAAACGCTTTAAGAAACATCTAAGAGAAGCTGCTAATAGCAGATTAACATTCTACAGAACCAAAACAAAAAACATGGTTATTAAAACCTTCTTCCTGACTTGTTTTATGCAGAACCTTTTGAAACATGCTACCAAAGGTGTAATACTTTTGGAATGCCCAGAGACAGTAGAAGCACCTCTTTCATAAATGACATTCAGAATGGAATGCTGTGCAAAAAACCCAAAAGCACTTGCTGGGAAATCTTGTGCTGCTATGATTTATTTCCCCTATCAGGATAACATCAATGAATTAATAACAGCTGCCTAAAGAATCACAGGACCTTGAACCAACAGGAGGAAGCCACGAGAAAAAACTATTCAATTACATGGTATGTTTTGAAGATTACAATTTCTTCAAGATGGTTTGAGCCTTATGCTTACCAGGAAACCTGTCTTTGTAAAAAAACTGAATTCTTCATCAAGTGCTTTCCAGTAGTGGATCACAATCCACAGGAAAGGGTACCAGAGGTGCTTAAATATGTTCTAATATACAAGTAACTTATTTCCTCTGCCTTTATGTTTAAAGGACTCAAAATGGCTATCTCCTGGACAACTTCAGATAACTTCATACTAGTTTCATACTAACCTCAGTGACAGTGAATTTATGAAGAAGCTAAAATATGTAAACCCACTATCATTAAAAGGGCAGTTGTTACATATAGTCAATGAACTTGTAACTGTTACTTTTTTTTTCTCTCCAGGTGTGATAGAAAATTAACCCACATCATATCAAACCAGTTCTAACAAATCATTCCAAGCATCAATAACTTTTTTTTAAATTCAGCCACAGAAATAATTTAACTTACTTGTATTTAAGATGGCAGGAAAATGAAAACTAAATGCTTCAGGACAGAGAAAAAAGAAAAGAAAGCAGAAATAATGAAATATTTTCTTGTGAATAAATTTAAATATTTCATTTACTCTAAACCAAAAGTTTTGTGGAAAAGAAATAGTTTAAAAATCATACAGAATGATATTTATATTAATCTATTAGGATGAAATAACCTACTAAAGACAAATCAAAATTTCTCATGTGTTATTCCTGTCAGGTTCCATTGTTGATAAAGACAGTATAAATCATCTTTATTAAAGTCTGGGATTCTGCAGATATAGCAGTGATGTTATACTTTTCTGAATATAATATAGTATAATACGATACCACATAACATAGCACAACAGAGAGCCTATCACCATGCTTACTGAGTTGTAAGCACTTGGTAAGTTTAACTAGAGGAAAGAAATCTAATTGGTAGTATACCACTTCCCTAAAAACAACAAGAGATTTCAATGGTATAGGCATCCTATAAGTTAATCAGAAATTCTAAGTATGGATTTTATTTTCTTTTTTTCTCAACTCCTACCTCCTGTTTCAAAGGTTGAATGCATTTATATAGATTTTAAGAATGATTCCATGTATTAAACAACGATGAACCCCTACACAGGAAAAGGTGGCATGAGAAGATGATTCTTCTAATATTGCACTAAAAAAAATACAGGAAGTATAGCAGAGAATACAACCAGACTAATCAGTATTATTTCTTAAGTATTCCACAAGCAGTTCCATTAAGTAAACCTTGAACAGGACTGCTAAAGCAGTCTTTGTAACACACTGTTAGTACCAGAGGTACTGATGCAATACGCTTTTTTATCTCCCAGTCTTGAAGTGTTTTTTTTCTGTTTGAGAATATATTCTTATCACCATAAAAACTTAATATTAAGGCTACATAACCCAAACTATATCAATCACTACTTATCATTCTAATTATCCCAATATCATTGTCTATTCCTTGGGAGAAATGCAGCTTTTCAAAACTCTTGCATTTTGAACAACAATGAAAAAGTCTTTTCCTTACATATACCCTTAGTTTCTGATACTGGGCAACAGTAGAAGAGCATTACCTAAACGTGACTAGTGAGAGAACAGTGATGAAGGGAAGAATTTGTATACCCTAGGTCATTAACAGCAAGAATTACCCACCTGGCGTGAAAACTAACAGACAACCAGTCTATTAGACATACAAATGGAACCTGATTATGCAACCCTTATATTCTCTAATTCAAAAATGTCTCAAAACCACACAAAAACATATCTGCATAGTAGTTGAAAAATGAGTAAGTTTCCCCAAAACAGACTTTCTCCTCACATTTACAATTCAAAATACCCTAATACAATGATTGTATAACGTAACAGCTCGTATAAGCAATCCAATCCTATTTGGTTTATAGCAACAGCTTACATCCCCTGAAACAGAGAAGCCTTTACATAAGTTTTTCAACATAATGTTCAGCTAATAACACAGCCAGCTTCTAAAGTGGGGAAAAATAAGAGGAATACATGAAGTACTTCAACAGTACACAAAAAAGGAAAATTATCATTCACATTAAACCACAAAGTCCAATTTCTGTTCAGGAGTACAATGCGACACAATCCATGCAAAGCACAATTTTTCTTAATTTGGAATTACAATACAAAGTATCTTCTCTTTTTAAGTCTAAATTATAAGGAATTTGACAAAGAGTTCTATTACTTGGGAAATTACGTACCTGTAGCACTACTATGTAATACCAAAGGATAAGACACGATTTTATGCAAGAAAAAGGAATTTCAATAGTTTTTAAAATTGTAAATTATTTATTGTCATTAATAATATCCTTTTTGCAATACAAAGTTAGATATTTTTCTGTGTATTGATTCAATCCCATTCCATTTATTTCCATTGCCTCCAAATATTTTAAAAATAGAGCTGCTGAGGAGCAGGAGTGCTCCCTTTAACAACCTTAGACATCACCTTATCCTTCTGAAACACTATTTACGCACTGAGCTCCATCAAGTAATATTAGCCCTGATTTGGAGATAACAGCTGTGATAAACAATAAAGCATGTTACCCTCACTGTGATACTAATGGTGTTTTGTCGCACGTATTTCCTGAAAGGTTACCACAAAAAGGAAAACAGGAAGATAGTTATCCTTCAAATGAGACTTATTTCTTCTTTCAGCCACTATCTCCCAAGAGCATAGATTCACGTCCTAGTCGGTTAAAACCCAAATATAATAAAGAAAAGGTCTCTCCTCCTCACTTTTCAACGACAAGAACTCACCAGGAGCTACGGAGAGACCTTGGTGTTTCCTCGCTGCTTCGGGGCTTCTCAGAGCCTTTCCGTCTCCTGAGGAGAGACACGGCAGCAGCGCGTGCCAAAGAGCCGTTAACACCTGCCTCAAAACACCCCTGCCGTTGGCCGCGAGGGAGCGCGAGGGGAGCGCGAGCGGGGCCTCGAGCAGGGCAGCCTCGCGACGGGACGGGGCGGGGCGGGCACAGAGGCGACGAGGTAGGTGGGTCACGTGCCCGGCCCAGCCCTCGGGGGCACGCGGGCAGCACCCCCCGGCAGCCCGCGCTCCTGTTTGCCATCCGTCCCTGCGGACAGCGGCCTTCTGGTGTCCGGCCGCCAGCGCTACAGCTGAGCCTGGCGGGCACCTCCTACCCTCTGCCTGCGTAGGGGGAAATCGGTTTATTCAAATTTACTGTCTGCTTTAGCAGGGAAAAGGTTTCTGCTCGGGGGTGTGGGACCTCAGAGTACCAGCGTGCGGGCCACAGGGGAAGACTACACGCTGGAAAGGGAGGTGGCATCTGTGCGCTTGAAGCAGTCAGAGATCCTCTGTGAAACACCACCATTACCAGTGGTTTACGTGTCCTTTGACACTTCAGAGGCTGGACTGGCAACAACCCAGCAGAGAAACAATAGTCTGTCTTTGTTTTTTTGTAATACGTGATGGGAATGATACAACCGCTTTCAGCGGTTGGCTCGTGTTGCTCGTTGCCTCTAATACAGTGCATCCTACACATAGGCTGCTAAAATGTAACTAAAACATAGACTAAAATTAATATGCAGTTAAACCATTCTTTTAAGACCATTGTATGGCTTTAACACATTAACCGACCTTCCGGATTCCAAATGTGGAGTTTGCAATACCTGGAATATCATTTGAAAAGAATTCACATAGACATATACCTGTAGTTATTTATATTCCCCAAACGGTTCTATAAAACTGGCCAGCAATTCAAATGCTACCTGTAGCAGCTGTAGGTGTTTCCTAACCTATCCCTTTCACATTCAAAATTTTACCCTATCCCATTTAAAATTTTAGCCTAAAAAATCCCAAAGAATTTGGGATTTAAATAGCTTATGGTCTCTTTAGTGCCTCTCACCCTTTCTCTATTTCCCAAACCATCAGGCTCCTGCCAGAGCTGTGTATTACATGTAGCTATACATAAGGTACAGAACACATGGCTGGTCTAGCTATACAACTCACAACAAGGGCTATCTCTGCACCTTAGAACCACCATGCAGAAAAATTCCAGCATCTCTATTATTGTGTAGAGCATCTAATTACATTGAGATGGTAAACTAAGATAATTTTTGGCCAAATATTGGATGATATAATCACAAACAAAACATGGAACTTTTAGTTGTTGATAGTTTGAGTACAAATCTCTGTAGAACAGAGAAAGAAAATGAATGATGACTGAAATCTAATTCTTCCAGATGGAAAAAAAAATAATCCTTAAATCCCTGAATGAACAGGACAGTGGTGTCAAAGAATATAAGACCTAAATTACCCTGCCAACCTAGACAAGCAATGAAATTCTGGCCTTACTCAAACTAATGGCCAAGTATCTGCTGACTACAACAGGACATAGTTTCCCTGTGAAGTACTGGCAGCTCTCTCGTCCTGTTTACAATTAGGGACACTAATGTACAGTGAGGAATACCACTCATGCATTTTTACATGATGGGGCTTTAGTTGTGTGACTCCCTCTGGAAATGCACCTGTACATACCTGTGGTGATGGTGTACGGATGCCTCATACTCTTGTTTCACATTACAAGCTAGGTAGCCGCTGATTGCATTGTCCCTCTGCCTTAACTCCTCTCCCAGCAGCTCATTCATTTCACTCATGCTCCAGCTCAACATGGAGCACAGGTAATTACAGCACAGCTGGAATCATAATGAAGACTGTAATGCTATTTATAGACTCTTTATGACATTATCACATCCAATTTCCTTCCAATATTTCATGGCCATCAAACACATAATAAAACTAAAAAAAAATGGGCCAGATCCCTACAAGGATTTAGAAAGGATTTAAGGGCTACAAAGGTTCTTCTGATCAAAAGGGGAGATCATTAACTGCCACCTCCTCCTCCCCTCGAATCCAAATGAGCAGCCTCATGACTTCAGGATGCCTAAATTCCACTGTTGCTGTCTTACTTCAAAGGCTTTGCACACACATTAAAAGTTCCCCAGACAGTTCTGCTCCCACCCATGCTCAGAAGTTTCGTCGTGTTGAGAGCTGAGCAGTCAGTTGATTTTATGGATGGCTAATAGAGGTCAGAGGGTTTATGCATTAGCAGTCCCTGTAGCAAGGAACTGACCCCTGTTCTTCTTCTCTAACTAGCTGAGAGGCATCCTGCACTGTCTCAGGCTTTTACCCTAGCCAAACACAACTTAAATAAATAGATACTTTCTTAACTTAAATAAACAGATACTTTCTTCGGCTCCGGAAAAGTGTGTAGAGACTTTTTCTTACTCTGAACCAGTTTCTGTATCAATGGTTCAGGCTTCCCCCAGCAGGTGGTTTGATATACTGTCCCACAGAGAAAGGAAATGCAAATCTCAGCTTTCAGCCTTGCTAAATGATTTACTACTTACATAGCTATATAAAAGGGAGTTCCATAATCACTAATTCTCCATCATTTTCATTGTTCTACTCTTTAAAAAATGTGGGGAAGGGCATTTTGTTTGCACATCTTTGTGCTAGAAGATTCATAGCCACATCTATTTTTGTGGGCTGAACTACGGCACTTAACAGGGAGGGCTAAAACCACACCTGAGCCCCGGGGTCTTCCACTTTGGCTAGGCCCAAGCAGCTCCCTGCTGAGCCCATTCACCCTATGCAGCTTTCTGTGCAGCTCCCGAGTCGTTCCAGATGGTACCCCCCTTCACAGGGAATTGAAATGCATGGTATGGATCCTGTGTTTTATATTCCAAGGACTAGGAGCCTAAAATTTAGACACAGCAGTACCCCAGTTTGATTTTAGGATGCAGTTCCATTTTCCTTTTCCTTTCATTTCTGATGAAGTATTGTCTTGTGGAAATGTACTGTCTAAACAAGTACAGGGGGAAACGTTTCATGTCTTTTCCTTGTCAATTTAGACTGTTGCTAGTTCCTTTATTGTTCTCTGTATTGATTAATTAAGCCTAATCTCCTATCTGCCCTATCCTCCTATGTAAAACTCTCGTACTAAAGCAGGCAAATGTCTTTTTCAGAGGTACTATAATTTCAGGAAAACATACCATCTACTCCACACATCACAGAATTTCCTTTCTACTACAGGTACAAAAACATAGAAAAATTCCTTAAGAGCAGAAAGTAATGCAAGCACAAATGAAGGTTACTTCAGAAGACTCAGATTAACTGTTTTATGTATATTCAGCTCTTGGCCTCTGAACACTCATTTATAGTGCTCTTTAGAACAAACTCAATCACATAAATGGAATAATATAATTTTATACCTGTAAGAAAAATCAATCCAAAAGATAAGTAAATCTTATTTCAATTGCAATTTCTTACTTATTGTTTATATTACAGAACCGTTGTGAGGTAATTAAAAAAAAAATCCACGTCTTGAAATTTTATATCAAAATAAACTGTTAGATATTATTAAAAATTTATAAAATAACCAATTGCTGAGGATCACTTTGAAATGCTTCTACATCATATGCCAACTACTGTTCTCTTTCGTTAGAGAAATAACCTCTGCTGTTTGCTAAGTTTAGATGTTTGGATGGTTTACAGGGAGATGGAAGAGGATATCATTTCCAGGTATCCTCTATAGAATGAAAAATATTTTTGTCATACTAAATAAACAACCAAGCCCTACATTAATAATGTGCTTAAGTGCCAAAACCTGTTTGCCAATGTGCTATCATCTCAGCAGAACTCAGCAATGACAGCTTCCTGAGTACTTGGGATACTTTTTAAGGGATGTGAGAATTAGTATTTTAAAAGTGCTCAGTGAATCATTATCTCTGATTACATGAGATCAATCACAAGATACACCTAAACAGACTGCAATACAATTTATAACTTATGCAAACTTTTTGTGATTTAAATCAACACACTGAAAAGAAAACCTTGAAAACAAGCAAAATCCCCAAATACAGGGAGTCTGTTTTGCTGCTGTGCAAAGTAGCCCCAGGAACATCACCCAGTGCAGAGGAGAGAAATGAGAAAGGCAAGCTTTTCAGCCTACTTCTGGCTGCAGTGTTTGTACACTCTCCTGGTTAACAATGCGAGGAAGCAGACCCAGAACCTGCAACATGCTCAAGCGTTTTCACAAGTATAACTTGTACAAATATAATTTAGAAACCCCTTCATATCCATGGTTTATCTTACTAGTCTTTTCTTACTCATTTTTTACTCTTGCTTTATAGTTCTGAATGTCTCCTAGAGATCTAAACCAGATTTTTACACCCTTGAAATGAAACAGACACTAACATCAGGAAACAGCCCCAGAGACAGGGTTAGATCCTTAGCTGGAAAAAATCAACGTGTCTTTTAACTTTAAGAAAACTATATGTATATATATTTACATCTGTTGAGATGCTACTGTAGAACTCTTTCCTTACCCTTTTCCAGTATTTTCCTTTTTTAAATAGTAAATGTTCCTTTCTTGAAAATATATACAAATTAACTCTGCATCATGCCTAACTTGCCACCATGCTGGCAGTTCAATACCTTTTCCTTTGCAGCCAGAAACCATAACTCATTAATACTTTTACAACCAACTCTTGCTGTGGTATCCAGGCTAACTGACAGCAGAAATACCAGCTTGATCAAACAATTGTGTAAGCTGCCAGTAGAAGGTGCAAGATTTGGGTCTTGCAAGAAACAGGAGGTGACAGGGCTCTCGAAAACGGGGAAGATGGGATGTATAAAAGTTCTGGCATGAAATCTATAGGAACCTTTAGCCCATGGGGTTTTTTTTTCTTTTCTGCTTTAAACTTTGCTTAAAGGAATTTAAATGTTCACTATGACCATGAAGTAAGTGTGCTAACCACTATGCTGAAAACCCTATTGCTGTGTCCCAGTCCCAATGCAAGTAAATCTCCCCCCTCAGGAGTCTACTATATTTCAATTAACTTCTTCCCATTACTATTACTTATACCTCCTCAAATCACGTTCTCTACTGTCTCCTGTCAGCTTAATGCTGATGTTTTTAAAATATCTGTAGACATTGCATTGATGTGCCATATAGCAGACCTCCTACCCAAAACACCTCCATTGAGGTTGCCATTTCTCTAAAACGCAGGACATGAATGTGTTTGCCAGGCTCCGTCACTTCTGGCTACATGCTGAAGTGCTGATGCTCAGGACCAGTTTCCTCTGAAGACTAACGGGAGCTTTTCCTGCGTAAGAAATTCTTAACACGGCCATTTGTGAATTAAAATGGCCAGTAATAGACCTTTTAAATTCCCACTTACTATAATTGCTTATTGTTACTAGCCCAGTTGAAATCAATATGATAACAACTAATTTAATTTGTATTGAAATAAAAACTGCCTTTCATTCATCAGTAATAAAAATACAGGTAGTGGAAAAAACAGTCCTCTGGATAACACTACATTTCTTTCCATCAAAATGGTCCCTATCTGAATTCTGACCACCAGCTACGTGATCATGTAATGAAAGCCACTGCATATTGCAGGCTCATCTAGCCTTGCTTAATAGTCACATCATTACTGCTGCCTTTGCAATAGACACAGATTTTACCTAATGCACAAAGAAAATGGTGTCCTAATGTTAACATGAATCTATAGGCCAAAACTGCCACAGAACCACACCCTTAAGTAGGTGACATTGCCTCCAGAGGGACATTATGTGAAAGGGAGGTACAGAGCAGGAAATGAAAGTTCCTTTCCAGATAAAGAAGGTCCCTGAAGTTCTCAGGAGCATAATGGTCCTGACAAATATTTTCATGAACAAACACCACTTTCACGAATGTCATAAAGGCCTTTGCCCAGCTTGAGAATAAAAAGCTGTATTGTCTAAGGATTTATCTTCAAAGAGCTGAAATGCTGATGATAATCTCAGCAGAACATCGAAATAGCAACCCCTGAGGTTGCTGCAGCCAGTGGAAATGTAATTAGCAGTCTCCAAGCACCATGTATTTCAGTTCTAGAGTAGTTTCTTTACCACATTACTTGGTATGGAAAATGTTCCAGTTCTGAGAGGGGAAATATTACTACCAGATCACTGCCAGTTGGTATCAGCTTGTTTAAAAGAAACCAATACCAGAAGCCCCATATTAATTGGTTAGAGGCATGAGCATCAATAAACGGTAATATTTCTATTTCAAATAATATGCATTAGATATTCTGCTTTCCTTAAGTCGACACCAGCAGCACTTGAAAACTGAAAGAACATTCTTAGAGTTATTTAAAGCAGGCATTTTGGGGACAAAACCACAAACAGTTCCTATGGAGACAGTAAAGTAAGAAAATGGATTGCTATCATGAGGCTAATAAGTCACATTCACATTTATTTCACAGCCTTTTCATTTCTGTCCCTAAGGGGAAAATGTATTCCCATATAGAGTTAAGAACATGTGCCTTTAATAAACTTAAATCTCTCAGAACTGTTGGGATGGAGATTTACATTTTAAGGCATTATGAGGCATTGTCAGAGAGAAGGTGGTGAGGAGAAGATTTGATTGAGGGCAGCCTGTGAATCTGAACTGCACTGTGACCCTGTACGGCAAAGAAAATTACAGTTTAACTTGCTTTTGGAATATTTAAACTTATACCAACCATATGAGGGCAGGTTCCTTTTCCACTCCACTACTGAGCAGTCCTAAACCTCTGGGGTATATCTGCCAAAAGATGTTAGGCACTCACATCTACAGACAGTATTTGAACAGGAAATGGATGCCTGTGTCCCTTAAGGCACTTTCACAATTCTCAGTTGTAAAAAGTTACGTCTTTAATTGTTCTCAGCTTGTTTCTATCTTTTCTCCATTTTCAAACTTACGCAGTCAAGGACAGTGATTTCAGCAGATGATAGATACTTATAGGATAGGCCACAAAGATGCTATTGAACCAGAGTGGAAGTCCACCAGTCATCCTAACTCCTTTGTAACAAATTAATTACATTTTAAAGTGGAGAATAGTAGAAAAGAAAACCCATTGTGTAATACTGTTTTTTATTTCCTTGTGGTCAGACCTGAACTGAAAGCATATCTGAAGAAGCTTATAAGACATTCTTTCAAAATAACTGTGCTATAATGTAGTGATGTCCCTTCAAGTAAATGAAATACTAGTAATTATACCTATAAAGCTTCATTTTCTTTATATGCCCATAGCTCGGGGGGGGGGGGGGGGGGGGGGGGGGTGCTAGGAAGATTATTTTGTTATTATTTTAACTACAAATCATCTGGGTTTTTACCTGGATTCATGACATAACCATAGTGATTGACAAACTAGTCACATTTGGAGGTGGCCAGATATATATCAGGAGGCAGGATAACATCTCACCACGAGTGAGTTTGCTTCCTAATGGACCATGCGTGGCAGCATGTATCCCAGCTTTGGCATAGCGCTGTGGCTCTTTCCCATCATGTGCCTCAATACATTATATATACCTCCCAGCACATGACAGACTGTGACTGTCACACACTGGAAATGAAGATATACCTGAGGACTGCAGTAGTGTTATACACTTAACCTGAGCAGGGGCTATTGACAGAACCACACATCACAAACACCACAGAAACAAGTTTTACATTAACACTATTGTACAAGTAGTGTTAATTCTAGCATAACAAATACTAAACACATTAAATGACATATATTATAAAAGATGATGAATATGCAAATAAGAATATTAAATTGAATTCCAGCTCTTACAAAAGCACTGTAAGCAACACCAGGTAACAGCATCCTCTAATATTAAAATTCTTCAATATTTATCTTGAGTCCATTTATAACTATTCAACATTTCTCAAAAATGTAAAAATTTTGCCTTAAAGCCTTCCTAAGTCATAAATCTGTCCCAGACTGACTTTAAAAACTCAGGAAAAATTACTCAGGCATTTATAACATAGCTGATGTTGGCTATGGTTGCCTCCACCCACACATCTCAAAGATATATAAAAATGCTGATGTTATAAGAAATGCCGTCTTATTCTTACCTTGTTCAACAAAGACTTGAAAGGAGCTTGTCCTTTCTGTCACAGCCATCTTTTTTCCATCTCCTTGAATAGGACAGTGTCAACATATCTCTGTTAGGACAGAACAAAGAGCAAATATGCAGACTGGACAAAATGCTCACAAGACTATCTGAAGGCAGGAAGAGTAGAAGTGTCATTAAAAATCCTTAGTGGGGCTTGTATAGTCCTCATGAGGAAAAAGGAACTAGTATGAGGAGTCTGCCAAAAAAGATTCATTGTGAGGCAGGATGGAAAGATGGTGCAGAAGGAATCTAAAGCTTGAAGGACACAGGCAGAGCATTCTCTATTCATTGGACAAATTCCCTTCACAGCTTGTAATTTAACCCAACTTCCACCCTCTGTGCCAGCAATTATCTGTGCAACCTAAGAGTGAAGTGCCTCAGTCCTGCTGGAATTGCTGCAGGTACAGAGTAATCCCCAACAGCAACCTCTCAGCATCACAGATAGCACAGGCCTCGAAGGGGGAGTGAAAGGTTCTCACTGTGTGCAGTGCTGGGACCCTGAGGGTCTGAAAGTTTGACTCTGGTATGGTGTTATTTTTTCAGTTTGTTCTTGTAAAAGTTGTAAGAAACCCATCAAATATGTTTTAAAAGTTCTTACAGTTAACATATAAAACTCTAAACCAGTAGGAACTGTTAAGACTAAGGCTGCCTTTAAAATCTGTATCTTAGGTATTACGATAGCATACTCAATTAAGATTACACACTTATTGGGGATTATGTATCCATTAAATTTCTGCAACATTTTCTGTCATAAAGTATGGCTAACAGCCATTCATCATAAAGGAGCATTTTCAAAAAGTTACAACAAAGGAAGAATTTAAAAAATGTAGTTGTGGGTACATGGAAGTCTATGAGGAAAGTAATCATTTGTCTTCAGAGCAGAGTTTGAACAGTGCATTGCAATGGCAGCACAGCATCACTGGGGAAGGAGGAAAATCCACCAGTTTCCCTGTGTGATGAATGAAGTACATGCCTTGTGCAAAAATAATCTATGATTATGAGGTTGAGTGTAGTATCAGACTGCAAAGAGAGAAGGGGCTAAATTAAGTGTTAGCATAATTACGGAAGTTTCTAGTTTTTGAGTATTTGACTTGGAAATAACATTGTTGTTCTGTATTTGTGTGTAAAGTACTAAGCAAACACTAAGCCAGTGTTTTGTTCAGCCATTTTGCCAGTCTTATTAATCAGCTATGAATAACTGCAGAAAAGGGTTTCTGTTTGTATCATGTAAAAAAATTGGGTAAGTCATAGCAAAGCTTTTTCAACATCTTATGTGATTTAAATGACTTCTCAGAAGGCATAAGATGCATGTACTTCAACCTCAGTTTTGGTTGTGCAAACAATCTGGCAAATATTTGTTAACAGCCGATACTTTGTAGCATTCTGAATCTGTTTACAAACAATTGACTTACAGGGAAAAGGACTACCTTTGGAGATCCACTTGCACAGAGTATTCTGGAAAGACCTAGCAAGCGCCTGCATGGCTGTAACAGCCATTTATGTCAGCCCGCACATGGAGACACTTGACAGAGCCATGTACGAAGCTGTGAAATGTAACCAGGAGGAAGGAGAAAAAAAAGTGCAAGTCAGCAAAGCTCGACGTGTTCCAAGAGCTTTTTCTATGGCTATCGGTCCTAATACCCGTGATCAAATGGCTGCAATGGAAAGTTGATTTGACCAATGTTTACTTCAACAGAATATTATTTTAGCTATATTTCGCACCAAAATGTTTTACATTCATTTCTGTGAAGATTCTAATAAGCTGATTTAAAGGACTCTCTGTGGTGTCTCATGCTACAAGCTTATCTCTCTTGATTCTATTAATTAGCAGCTGCATATAGGAAATTTTACTGAAATGGAGTATGGAACTGCTAGACAGCATGAATAACTGTTTTGAATTATCTCCTCGGGCTTGACAGATCAGCTTTTATTCACTGCAATCAATTGTCTGGTCAAGGTGATCCACGTCCACTGTACAGAAAGGGGAAAGTATGAAGCTTTTTTATTGCAATACACTCTATTACTCCTATATTTGGATTTTATGGGAGGCCTAGCAGAAAGTGTTGGAAGCAAAGTATTCTGCAGTCAAAACACATTCCTCTAAATACTAGTTATCCTTTAAACCATACATGTCCAATTTTCCAAAGCCAAGTAATCACTTAATCCCCTCCTGTAACTGTACCAGTTTAGCACATGCTGTCTGATACCATCCTGTTGTTTGCAAAAATGAGTATGAATAAAGAACACTAGCTATACCATCACAACTTTTGGGTTGTAAAGATTTGTACACAAGCAGCACCAGTGAGAAATTCTATTATTCCACAAAGTTGAAACTGAAATCAATCATAAGTTTCAACATATGGAAGCAAACATAATTCAGCCTACTAGCTGCATTATAGGAATAAAGTCTTGGAATTAGATTATAATCCACAAAAGATTTGTTCTACCCTGATTCACAGGAGAATGCTATACAATTTATTTATGCTCTATTCTAAGAGATTCAGATCAAGTCAGTAAGTCTCTGTTCTATTTTGGTTTTAGCATTGCCAAAAATAAATACTTTGAAATCAGACCTTAGAGGATATTAGTTTATTGAAACTACTAAGATGTTTAAGATTAGTCCTTGTCTGTGCAGTCAATAGCGTTTTATTTTAACCAATGAAAAGCCAAAATCTAAATCATTCCAATAAATACTTGTCCAACAGTTGCACCTACATAGGTGGCCGTTAATTTGGAGAATAGGTGGTGTCTATTCTAAAAGTATTTGAAACACAAAGGAAAGAAAATAGAACTAAATATAACTCAAGTCTTGCAAGTCTGAGAAAAAATTCAAAGAATGTGGAAGTTCCCACTAAGAAAATCAGAAAGTACATCATCAAGAAAAGGCTGAAAATCAGCTCTGTGAAAAAGCAGAAAAAAGAGAAAGATATTTTACGGGGAAGGAGAGGAGTAATAAAAAGAAAAAGAGAAGGAACTGTGACAAACATCTGATGCTGCAAATAGATCCCCTATGCTGTGACTTTTTTAATACTACATTATGTTACATGTTTACTACATTACTGACTACATGCTTCTTCCCATCTGCAGAAACAGTGTAATTTCATTATGAGGCTGGTGCAACCTAGCCTTTGCCATTCGCCTTTTTCAATTCCATTACTGGTTTTCAGTGGAATAGTGGGTTTCTATTCTCATATGCTTAGTAAATGCAGAAAATGGGTGTTTATAAAAGCTTTGAGTAGTATTTAAGAGCAATAGGAGTTGTTATTTAAGACTAGTGATTTTATGTCAATTTTAATTTAATCCACTGTCACTTGTCTCTTATAAGTTATTAATATTATTATGCTTTATTGCCATTATGTCTGTGAGCTCTGGATGTCTCAGGGCCTTGTTACATTTAGGCAGCAGAAGCATATAGTGGAAAGGTAATCTTTACTACACCAATTTATTGTAGCAAATCAGATACTATGGAGGATCACGTATAATACCCTATACTGAGTTCAGCTACTTTAAAAGCAAAACCAAAAAACCTCAACACAAAAGACCTCCAAAACCCGACACCCCAAACCCAGAAATAACTGGAGTTCAAAAATTAGAAAAAGTAAAAAGTTAATAGATGAAACACTTCGAAGAAAAAGAATTCGTATGTAGGGAGTTTTGTTAGCTATTATAAGAACTAAAAAGACACAAGTTTCTCTGCTCAAGAGCAGCTGACATGAAAAGCAATGAATAATTTATATCTGACTGCAAAGGTATTTCTAATCTTATTAGTAATGGAAATATTCTTTTGGTGATCATAACTTATTTACCAGTACAGCAGTGTGGAAACAGCAAAGATGTATATGTGCAAAAATAATTTTTTTTAATAGAACAGGTGGGAAAAAAACACCAAAAAAAGTGTATTTTGTTTTTTCTTCTCAGAGCTAGACATATAAAAATTTAACTGTAGTGCATATACAAGAAAAACTAAGCAAAAGTAAAACCATAACTCAGTAGTATGGATGTTAAAAAAAATAAATAATATAATCTAGTATTTTTTCCTGTCACAAATCAAATGGGAAAAAAATTCTTACTGATTTTACTCAACTTTAAGTCGTTAGGGTTTTTTTGATGATGTTTTGTCACTGATGTTAAAAAACGCCCAATGCTGCAATATCAACTGTTCACTCCAATGCAGTAAATAGGATTGAGCAACCACAAAACAAGATGTTACCTGGCATTCATGAGAGGCCTTTATTCACATGTGCCAGTTTAAAACCACTACCCACATTTCTTGTCCTTTGACCAACTATTAAAGATCACTGGAAAAAAACAACACCAGGTTGTAAATACTGAGCAATCAACAGCAAATGAGAAGTTCACTGTGGATCAGTCACTCCTATACACCAGCAAAGTGACTGCAGTTTGTTCAGTGTTCCAGAGCTCTCTTGAAATAGTTACTGCTACTCACTTTTGTTATTAAAATATCAGCATCAGACTTCAAACATCTTAAATATACTTCACACTCAGTTAAGAGCTTGGTGATTTAGATAATGTTTTAAAGACCATTAAAGGTTCCTAGTTTTTCTCTTCAGTGCCTCAGTTTTACAGATACAGAGTGGCTTGACAATATTAAGCACTTAGCAGTATCTTACGGCTTTCAAGAAAGAAATACTAATTAAAATACAGCTAGCAAAACTATCCTAGGTTTAGCTCTTATGCAGGTCCTTTTTTCATTGTGTCATAAATCTGGCCTAAAAGCATGCTGAACACACAAAGCTTGGACTGCTCAGAGTTTAATCAGAGAATGGGCTTATAGAGAGATTGCTAAATGCATCTGACATTTTTATTTCCAATTTTTATCCCTGCACTACCTTTAAAGTGGTCTTGTATTTGTAAAGCCCTACCTTCTCTTTGAAGAATAAGGACCAATTTCCTGTAAAATTTCAAGACAACTGGTCAAGTGTCCAAAAATGCTAATGAATATTTTTTTTCCATTTTGGAATTGTCACTCTATAATGAACTAGTTTGCCTTCTTTATAGCAGAAAAACTTTGATGCACAATTGTACTTTAACTGGGGAAAATGGGAGGAAACTCTTCACCATAATATGTAAATACAGAGGGACCCCAATCAAGCACACACATAAATTGCAGTGGAACCCTAGTTCTAGCTCACTACACGCTATGCCAGGTTGCTGAATGTTCCTTCAGTGGTGATGGCCAGAAGTGTTGAAAGGCATGGGAAGTAATGTGAGAAGGGATTTTTTTTCTCGAAGATGGAGTGCCACTTTTCATGTGTACTAGGAAGTGTGCAAAAGATAGATGGACTCTGAAAAACATTCCTACTGTTTATTTTCTTCCTTTGTCCATTAAAATACAGTTTCCCTTCTTTTTATATGTGTAGTTATAGGACATAATTTAAATAGCCATTAGCATATAAAGCTGAAGACTTGGAAAAAAATAAAGTACTAGTTCTATTCTGGACCTGTACTCCATGTGTGTACATGATATTTACACACAGGGGTCAAATCATATAATTAAGAACCATTTAACTGAAGCCCAGATTATACCCAGTTTGCAATAAAGTACCTCTTCCACTGAAATAGCAATGTAACACCATCCATTCTGAGGACTGCTTTGCTGTCATGGAATATATGCAGTTAGAGTAGACGAACAAAGCTTTTCTATCATACCATGTATGGCAACATTTGAGCCATGAAATAAAACCAAAAATTTATAACTGAATTATAATGTGCCTGAAATTTCTTTCATAGCACTCATTAAAAGCAATAAAGAAAGAAGTAAAAACTGGATGCATGTGTACAAGAGAAAACTTCCAAGGCATGCACTTTTTAAAATAGAGATATTTTCAATTGGATTTAATATCTAGACATGAAAATAATAGCATTCTTTGTGTGTTGAAATGCACCTTGCTGCTCAGTTAACGATAGAAAACAGCACAGTAGTCCTTCTGCCCCGCTCAAGTGGAAAACTTCTTCTTAGATCCATGCTCTTCCAGAAATGCTCTTCCAGAAAACAAAATTACTACAGAATGCTGCATTTTGCAAATTTTCACATATTAGCTATTTCATTTTACTCGTATTTTTATGTTATTAATAGTAATTTAAAAAAAAAAAACCACAACAACTTTTGCTTCTTAGCTTAGAATAATACCTTGTTCTGAAGCAGTTTCAATAGCAAAAATTGAGAAGATAGAAATCAAGTTTTCCTGCTTAAAACACGATCTAGCTAACCTTGGAAGAAAAAATTAGTTGCTTTATCTGTCTCTATAAAACCATCTAAAAAAATACACCCTCCTCCCCTCCCAAAAAAGCAGGTATCTAACAAGTATAAGAGAAACACATTTTGTTATGAATAATTTTATTTCAAAATGAAAATACTTTGCTGTTTCCACTTATCATTTTTCTCTTATAATTTCAGCTAATATACCTCATTACCACCTTTCACTTGTAGTACCGAAGTGTAATAATTTCTCCTAATAATTCGTGACTATAATTATATTTTATCACAAGATAACATTAACATAAGGAATGCAACCTCCTTTAATAACCATTTCCAATAATTACAACTGTAGGCTTTAAGAATACTAAAACACACACTTTCTTCTCACTGAAATGAACAGGATTTAAACCTCCTAAACAGGGACTGATTTAAAAGATGCATAAAAAACATTCCTAAACTGCAGCACACTACAATTCAAACTGTATGCTGAGTCTAACCAGTAAGCAGGTTAAATAGCACAGGAACATAGCTTAATGTCAGCCCTGCAATTCAGCGTCAGTGTTCAAATATTCATATCGAGCTGCTAATACCGGAATGTACCTGTGCTCAGTGCATACTTTAGCCCAACAGGGATCCCGTTATCCCTTCCCTTCTCTGAAGTTGACTCCTGCAGGGAAGCGTGCACCCACGTTTCGCACAGAGATTCATTTAAGGTGTTTAATCTTTTTTTCTTAAAAGCACGATTTCATTTCTGTCAGAAGACACTGCTATTTCTCACAATAATATGGATTTTTAGTACTTCATGTAGATACTTGCAGTTCCTATAAACAGCACCTACTATTGGTTTAATCTACAAAGTGACATCATGCGTTCCAGAAAACGTAAGTAGCAAGCAGTAATTCAACCTATACTAAAAACAGGCCAGGATGTTGACATTTTTGTTAAATCATACTAAGTATACTTGAGAGAAACAGTTAAATATTTAGCAAAACAATCATAAGTAGTTGTTTCTTATTCTTTATATAGAAAAAGAGTAAAAAGATGAGATAAAAAAGACTCCTAAACAACTCGCTATTTTATCTAATAGCTCAATTTTTTCAATACCATGTTGTATTAAAAACCAAGCATAGAGCACAAGCTTGCATAGCACTCCCATCGAAAAGCATAGTTCTTCAAAAAAGAAATCATTTCCGAACCTTCCACTCAAGACCAAAAAAAAAAAAAATGCTACACCATCTGTTCCTGTAACATGCTTTTTTTTCCTCTTTTAACAGACTACAGTCAAGGCTGAACCTTTTTACAGGAATCTGTATTTAGTAGAACTTGCCATCACCCCAAATATGTTCACCGTGAAATATGAACTGTTATGGTCATAAATATATTACTCCTACCATTATAGAAAAACATTTTCAGTTAAGTAACGAAGAAAACGTAAATGATCTCATAGCATTGGGGATAATGCTCTGAATATTCCTGTGGTCCCTTTCAGTCCTGCAGTAAGAGTAGGGTAAAAGCACACTGAAGCCCCAGTGTGAATTGCAGCACAGCTATTTTCTCTATTGCCTCAATTCCTTAGCAGAGGACGTACATGGATGCATGTTAAAATGCCAAAAAGGTAGATTGTTTTAGTGCACTGCCAAAATTCAGGATAAGTTCCTGTAAGATGTAGGACATACAAAGAACCTCAGTTCTTCTGCTTCTAAACCCATACAAGTATGACTCAATGTATGGTTTGGGGGCTTGTTACCTACCCTAAAAAAACCAGATCCATTAATGATTACTGTTCATAAAATATATAGAAGTATTAAATGAAAGGAAAAAATACCTTTGGATCATATGGAAATGAATAGGTGGACTGGCATACATAGGGAACAGTTGGCAGCACCGTATGCTAATTTGGTTGCTGAACTCAGTTTAGGAAATGGCTTGTTAGCAGCACCTCCCCTCTCAGGGTAGCATCAACCAGTCTCTTTCTTAGGACATCATTCATGGGGGTTAGTAAGGGAATGAGTGTGTCTAGTTATGCCTATGGATTTTGACTGTCTGTGGCTCAGGAGGTCATTTTCTCATAGTCGTCTACTGCTTTTTGTCTGGCAGCTCTCCTAAAGGTTCCCATATTTCTCTACTGGCAAGGTCTTGCAGCCATATCCTGTCTTGCTGCCGCAGTCCCCAACGATCCCTTGGGTTTGGCTCCTCTTGTAGGTGCTCCATTTGCAGGCAGCTCTTACTGCGGCACACTACCTGTGCTGGGAGAATATCCCATCTCCATCCTCTTCCCACCTACACAGACCTCACCTACACAGCTTAGAATCATAGAACAGCCCAGGTTGGAAGGGACCTTGAAAGATCATCTGGTCCAACGTTTCATGGGACAGGCAGCCTAGATGATATTATCTAGCACTCTGATGAGATTATCTAGCACCTAGACAGCTTCTTTGTCTTCAATCCAGCAGTCAGCACATGCAGTGGCCTGGCCCTCAAAGGGACACCCTGCTACACATGGATGCTTCGCTCACTAGTTTAAGCTTAAACTCCATGCAAGCTGTCTCTGCCCAGAATTCAAGATTCCTGTCCCCATAATACACCTTAATGTCCTTTAGAACTACAGGGTCAGTTCCAATTCAGTCAGTATTTTTAAAGTTTTTTAGTCAAATTAGCATGTTCCCTGAACTTTTCACTAGCCTACAAATCAAGCTCTCCTTGCTGCCTGATGACAGCTGCTACTTCTGTTTCCACTGAATTCCTTTGGTATAGTGCTTTGGCTCTACTTCAAGACCACACTACCTGGTTCTCATTAGTTTTTGGACTGGGGACATCTCCAACTCACAGTGCCATCACCACTGCTCCTTACACCTCATTTTTTTTCTTGCCTGAGACAGCTGCTGTTCAGTCTTGTTGTTAGTGGTACAGTTTTCTATCTTGGGGCTTTTATTCATTCACCTCTTGTTTGGTTTCTTGTAGTAGGAGAGTCATAAAGCATCATCTTTGTCCTTCTCAGCAGTTCACCATATGTTTTTGAATCCTCCAGACATCTTCCAGTTTGTGCATGTAGGATGAGAAGTTCTGAAATGATGGTATGGGTCCCAGACTCTGTATGTCTTCCCTCATCCCTTTCTTCTTTTTGTCATTTTTTTCTTTTTGTTTTTCAGCAAGAAATGAGTGCTCCAGTATGCTCTATGTTTCCAGTTCAGTTCTTGATATTGGATAAATTCATTTACCCATGGATACAATGGAAATTGCTTGGGAGATGTCTATTACAGTGATAGATACAGTACTATACAATGGCTGTCTGCCTACAAATCAAGGTGAAGAGGTCTCAGAAGTAATAGAGAGTTTGGCTCTTCTTGTAGAATGTCTGAAGACTTACAGTTATGACATCCCACTCCATCACTGCTGGCATTCCTTCTTTGAAGGCTCTTCCTTATTAGATCATAATTGAATAATTAGGTTTCTCCAATTACCTCTTCTAGAGCTTCAGTTTTATTAGGATGAAAATAGATCCTCATATTTAGGGTCCCTGAGAACATTCCCTATTATTATTCTTCAACCTGGCCCTGAAACATTTAGGTAGCCTTTTTTGCAGATGATTACTCCATTTTTTGACAGTCTCCCGTTACATGTACACAAATTGATATCAATTAAAGTATTTTTATCTGGATATTGAGATTTCTGGGAGAATGGGCAGATAGTCAGCTAGGACGTACCAATCCATGGATGTGAATTCCCTGCAAATTGTACTTTTTTTTACCAACTGAGAAGATGGCTCTATAGAGTTGCACTTTGTCCAATACAAATTACAAGATGTGTACTCATTAAGGTAAAACTATTTTGCTTATTAGGATGTAAAGCTGACTTGTATATATGAAAATCTTTACATACTCTTCAATGCTAAGTAAAAAGAATACATACTTTGTTGAATATGTACAGAGTTTTGTTTTGTTTTAAATCCTTGTAATGGCTATCCAGTTAATGGATAATCCTTCTGTAATATGTGAAAGCTACATGAAATAAACTACATGAAATTACAGAAGTACTTAAGATACCTTGTCACCTCATGGCTGCAAAATCCACTTTAAAAAGCTGCTGATTACACTCAGAAACATTACCTCCTGCACATCAGGAAGCATCACTATATCCCAATGACATCTCCCCACACTAATCTGCTAATTACAAGAAAAACAGCAAGACTGAAATATTTTTCTAGTATCTGCAAAAATCCCCAATTGTAATTGACATGAGAATGAGACACTAAAAGCCATCTGATAACCTTTAATACATCTCTTAGGCCACTGATAGGCTTTCACACTAATAACCACTTAAACATTTTGAAACTGCTTCTGAAAACTCCTACCACTGTCTCAATCAATCAATTACCACTAAGCAGTGATTGCTGTAGCCCTGCATAGCTAATTATATTCTATTTGCAGCTCTTCAGGATTAAACTTTAAAAACACAATTTGTTAGGCTGGTTATATGATAGTGAACTTATTGCCAAATGAACATTTATCTACATTAATTCTATCACAGAAAACAAATAAGCACGCAAACCCCCAAACACTTCCAAGCAGATAGATATGCTCATTAAGTCTAATCCATTACTTTGATTGCAATAATTTCCTTCAGTGATTAGCAATACAACCATCCCTATCTTATTATTGGTCAGTAAGGCAGCATATCATGCCTAGAAAGCTGTTAGCCAAATGCAATAGTTACCACAAGAAACGTGAACTAGCATGAACATCTAGTATAGGCACAAACGAGATACCACAATGTTTCCTTCTGGATGAAAGGCAGATTCTCCTTACTTTATTCAAATTAAATGATGTCCTGGCTAGTGGAAGTCAGTAAAAGTTTCCCCTCATTGAGCACAGCCAGCAAGTTTGGTTCTAGCAAAAGGATGTGAAAGCAAAAGGATGTGAAAGCAGAAGGCTCCATCTCTGAATGCACCATGCTTTTTCTCCTCATGATCTCTTCCACCAGACCATGAACCACTTCAATACATATTGACTCTGGATTTATCCAAAATTTATTTAACTTCTGGAGTTATAGAATCATAGAATTGTTTGAGTTGGAATGGACCTTAAAGATCATCTCCAGCTTTTTTGTAGGTCCCCTTCGGGTACTGGAAGGCTGCTGTAAGGTCTCCCCAGAGTCTTCTCTTCTTCAGCCTGGAGACCTAACAGCAGCCTTCCAGTACCTAAAGAGGCCTACACGAAGGCTGGAGAGGGACTGTTTACAAGGGCACATAGTGATAGGACAAGGGATAAGGGCTTTAAACTGAAGGAGGGTAGATTTAGATTAGATATTGGAAGAAATCTTCTGTGATGAGGGTCGTGAGGCACTGGAACAGGTTGCCTACAGAAGTTGTGGGTGCCCCCCTCCCTGGAAGTGTTCAAGGCCAGGTTGGATGGGTCTTTGGGCAACCTGGTCTAGTGGAGGGTATTTCTCCCCATGGCAGGGGGCTGGAACTAGATGACCTTTAAGGTCCTTTCCAACCCAAACCACTCCATGATTCTCTGAATCCAGAACTTCAATAAATCCAGGATAAGTCCAGAGTCAATATGTCATCACGCTCAAATGCAAAACATGAACAACCTGAGAAAAAGCATACAATCCGTGCCAGAACGTGTGTATGCATGCAAGGTCAAAACAGAAAAAGAGACAAGCTAATGCAGGAAAAATGAACTGAGGAATAAGTTCATTACAATGGAATATAAGGAGGTGAAGGGAAAGAGGAGAGAAGATGAGGCAGCAAGAAGGGATAAAAGCAATTACCTCCGAATTCATCCAGAGACAGCCAGAAGAGTGATTGTGGTAAGACACAGGAAGCTAAGAAAAATGGGAATGAAGAAGCTGCAAATGGAAGGTACCAGAAGGGACTCATCAGCACCAGAACCATGGGGTCAGGTTGTCTTGGCAGAGAGAGTATCTGTCACCAGAAAATAGAAGCTTTTGACGAGATGGAATATAACATGTGGACACTGCGAAAAAGTTGAAAAAAATAAGCATGGACAAGACACAAGAGATTAATGTGACTGTTAGTTACAGAAGAAAAATGAATTGATACCCAGAAGAACAGATCCAGGACACATTAACAGACTCAAAGTCCAAAACCTTTGCTATGTAAGGATATACTGGAAATATATTTGAATAAAACGTTCTGAGAAAATAAATAACTGAATCAAAGAAACCTGGCCTTCAGGTACTTGGGTAAGCACAACACTAAGCTACCTGTGAAAGGAGCCTTTCAAGGATATGTAACCTTCTAGTGCTGTGGTTGGTAATCACAGCAATGTTTTACAGGAATGCTAAAATCCTTCAGCTGCAAATGAAAACGTAAACTGTGACTGCCAGAACTATAATGCAGGATGAGATCTGCAAAACATGAAGAGAGTATTTCTAACAGCCATTTTCTCCCCAACAGTTTGGGAGTAAGCATTCAGTTCCAGTTTGGTTTTTATTTAGCTATAGTAAAAAAAAGGCTTTTAAAGTGTTTGAGGTGGGGGGAAGGGGATGGAGAGATAATAAGCCAGAAAAATTAATACCATTTTTTGGACTGAAAATCTTGGTGAGACAATACTAAAAATTTCTTTGGGTTTGTGGTATATGCCATAAAAGTCAGGTCGTGTGAAGCAAATGATCATGTGCTAATGATCAAAAAAGATGCTCTACAGCTAACATGGAATTGATTTATTTAAAATGACTAAGAAAATTACATACCCATAACAGACTTCAATTCTCAGGTCATTGACACTGACAGGAACAAAAGATAATGAAGAGCAAATTACTTTTTGCTAGGCATGATACAACTGACATTGTATCTGTGGAGCCTAGAGAGTGGAGCACAGGCTGCCTGCAGGTAAAGTCTGGGTTTAGATGTAGTAGCACATAGTTCTCATTATTTCTAATCTACCACTTGTAGTTAAAAAAGGATTGAAATATTAAAGTTTTTAATGACAAAAGAACAGTGATTCTGATCCCTGATACTTTACCCTGCAAATTGCATAATAGTAATAAGAAAGCAAAAATGCTATGCAATTTTCAGATATTATGTGCAAGTAAACCTCAGAGTTACAAAGTCTGTATTGATGCAAAGTGTGGCTGAAGAAATTAAGGATTTGCAACAGCATATATAGATAAAGAATGGTAAAGGAGAAAGCAACAGGATTTAGAGTTTCAAAAGATGCCATGAGTCTGAACACCATGATCCATGGTACCAAACAGGAACTGCATCCAGAGGTCTCCTCTCCCCCAGAAGGGTATGCTTTTATGAATACTTAAACCATATTTTTTCTGCTTCCAGAGGGAGGGAGGGAGGGAAGGGATGAGTTTGTGATTTTGCCTGAAATGAAAACAAACTGAGCAAGTGGATTTGCAACTGCAGTGCTGACACTTGAAGGGGGATTTATACATTAGAATGTCTCTACAAGGCAATTCCAAAACTGGCTGAGTATTGCTGGAAGGCTACTCAATAGACCAGCTACATGTATTTGGAACTGTATGTTATAACAATTTGTGAAGAATTATTATTAAGAATTGACTGAAACTTTGATAAAATGTATTAAATTTCTTTGCTACCAAGTATTACAACTTGTCAGAGTAAGAGTCTGTGATGGTAAATAGGTGCCACTTCAGTATTGCCCTTACTACAAACTAAAATTTTATTTTAAACAGCAGAGGTTTATTGTGTTGTCTCCATGGGCTACTATGAAAAAATACACACCCTCTGACTCACAGATAGCTACACAGATCTTCCTCTGAATTCTGATTCTGGAACAAGCCTAGCCTTTGTAAGGTAACAGTGAGGAAGCAGAGAAGCAACTGCTACAAGTGATGTAAGTGCTGTGTACCGAGATACAAACTGCATCAATTCATTTGGTTTAAAACAACTGAATTGTTAAGGATTCTCATACTAAATTTATTTCATCTAACTTCTCCTATGTATTGCTGGCTTCCAAGGCAAACGTGGCATTACTGTTGTTCTGTCATTTAACAGCTCAAATGAAGAAACCTTGTGAACTTTATAATTTGGTAGTAGTACCTTAGCAATTTTATTTCCAGCAGTAATTCTAGATTGAGATTGTCCTTCTTTTCATGATGAACCTTTTAATTTTTTAATTTTCTTGTTTTTTTCTGTAGAATATTTAAGGATATGATGGCAGTGCCTATACATTTCCCTAAAGGTTTGGCTTGAAACATTTTGTATTCCATCTCTATTGAAATGATTTACTGTCAGAATAAAAAAATTCACAGCCCCAATCTGCAGCTGCAGCGTAATAATTCTTTCACACAGAAAATGTAATGTCTCTTTGCTTATATCCAACGTGGCACTCAAAATACTTTCAAAATGATTTAGGTACATAATACACATCAAGATGTGGAATATGTATTTTGAAATTAATTTCTTGTGAAACAATATTCTCTTCTAAATATTTTAATTTTGGGAACATTTTAGTTGGTTCAATAGAATTCAAGACATGATTTAACATTGGTCTAGATGTTTATCTTGTAAACACTTCTGCACTGATTTATCTTGAAATTCTGAATGCCTCTTATAACTTGGGTAATTGCAATGCTTTTTCTAGGGCTCTTGGTATCAAACAGTTGTTGATGGACTATATTTGGACAGCTCTTACTGTAAGATGATTCAACTGTCAATTTTTTAGACTGTCAAAGTGTTAAGCTTTATTGCATATTGTTAAAAAGAGTCTCTTCCAGCAGCGATTTTTTTTAACTGTCTCCCACTTTTATACATTCTTACATTAATTTGCTAGTGGAGTAATAATCCATGCTATTTTTCATGTTGTTGTGATTAAAAATATTTTAAAATAATGTTGACTTAAAGAGCCATCAAATTACTAAGTCCATAGCTGGTCAGAATATAGATTAGCTTTTCTAATGTGCTATAGCTGATACTCCATTACTTGATGGAATGCAATTAGGACCAGCAAAATAGACAGCCAAGGTTTATTATTTCATGTTGAAATTTTTCTCAGCTCTGCAAAAATCAACAGAGACACTGCTATTGATATTGATTTCACTGGGACAAACATTTTTCTCCTAGGAAGCAACTGTGATGAATACTTGGGTATCTTGTATTAATCTTTTTCTCACTTTATATATCACACTGCATAAAACTTCATTAAAGAAATCTCCATCCGTCCAGCAGTAAAGAGCTAGCTAAAATATTATTTGAAGTCCATTCCTCCTATCAATGCCTCTGTGATCATGAAGGAGGCTGGGGACTACCCAAGAAGGCAGGACTACAGAATGTGCTTCTCACCTTCCCCATCACAAACACAATTGGATTCAGTACGCTTAAGTGCACAGACAGGATTGCAGCGGCAGAAAGGATAAAGCCATTGCTCTGCCTTCCGAGGGGGAATAACCTTCCTGGGGAATAACATAACCAAGCAGAAGCATTTGAGATGCTTTCCATGGGTAACAGGAAAAAAGGGTTGTTTGCCATAAAGGAATCATGGCAGAAGGACTTTTGCATAAATAGGATGCACAGTAAGGAAGAAGCTATGTCTAACATCGACATATTCCAAAAAAATGCAAGTTGTTGGGAAGGAAAACTCGCCAGCGGTGCCATCAGTTTAAGCCACATCAGGTTTCTGTGGCTTTGTACTCTAGTTTGCAAGTCCCCTTGATATCCAAAGTTAGCACAGACACACGGTGGATAACTTCTTTAGGGTTCAGAATTCTGCTGCACTAAATTAAAAACATGCTACAACTTCACAAATCTTTTTTGGATGCTGGCAAGGTCAGGGCAAGTAATGTTTTTTATTAAATATCTTCCAATATAAGGACAATCATAGTACTTGAAAAAAATAAGCCCCTGTGTGGAAGTCAATTTTAACTACATGATGAAACTGTATTACTTTAAAATAAACAATTATACTTGAGATTGGCCTCAGAGTTTATCAGAAGATGGTGTCAGCCAAAACATTACAATGCAGATTTATTTTTTCTCTTAAGAAATGAATTATTTTATGATTTTTTTTTCTCCCATGTCACCTTTCCCTCTTCTGGAAATCTCTCTCTCTCTAATTGGAAATTTGTAATTAATGTATGACTCTTCAGGTCAAAATATTTTCAAACATGAGTGCATAAATTTAGGCACTTAAATTTATTTATAAATAATAAAAATACCTCGACTTCAAAATAAGCTGAAAATGCATATTTGCAGTTCCTTTTATTTCCATAAATGGGTCTGCTTTTCAGTCACATACATGTGATTTAGCAGTTCAAATTCATGTACTGACAAGGCATAATTTGACACACCACAGCTTTCTTCAGTGAATATGAAACCTGAACTCACAAATAAAACTGCTGTCTTGATTCACAATAGAATAGGTTAATTTGCCAAGAGATACACTACTATCTGTTCTGATAAAATCAGAAGTATGTAACTTTTAGCAAAGTTGGAGAATACACTGGCATGAAAACATTTCTTGCTACAGGCAAAATAATTTTACTTTTGGCAGGTTTACAGAAAAGCAAGTCAGTTACATTTTCACCTCAGGTGGTTTGTGGTATCAAAAAGGCAGTTCTTGCAGATGGAAAACTGTCATTACATGAGGACAAGCTGTTTACTAGGGGAAATGGAAATATTTTGCTCGCTGTCAAACCTGTGAATATTGGAAAGAAAAATCTGTTTTCATATAGGAATACTCAAAACAGAAGCTGATAGTTTACTGGAGTTCTGCTTTACTGACAGAGTGGCTCACCAGACTGGTGACTGGCCAACTTGTGCTTCAGTTACTACACAAAGTAAGATGGGGTGACTGATCATAACACTGGGAAGGATGGGAAGGAGAGACTCAGTGTTTAGGTACTAGCAAAAACTGCTTCAAGAAACAGCTGCTAAGGGAGCTCTGAAGAGAAGATGCGGCCTTGGTTTGGTCTTGAGGAGCATCCAGGATCTGAGTAAGAATCTCACAGTTAAAGAGCACACATAGCAGCGTGGGTAGTCTAAAGGCCAAGAGACCTAGATACTGTGTTGGTAGCATAAGGCAAAGCACATCACCTATTAAGAAAGACTTAAAGAATTACTGCACATCACCTATTAAGAAAGACTTAAGGAATTAGTGCACATTCGTCTTATTTTCTGCAGAAGGGGCAGAGCTGGTTCAAGTCAGTCAATAAGCATTTGATCTGTGTTCACCCCTCTTCTCTGACTATAAGCAGAGGTTAGCACCATTTCTAGGCTTCCTTTTGCCTCTCGGAGCCAGTAACAAGGGTCTCAGTGGCTGGTGCATCCCACAAACAAAACTGCTGATGCCACTTGTAAATTCTGTGCTACACCACACATATATAAACAGAGTTCCCAATACCAGCAATACAGATTTTGAGTAAATCACAACAGGATTATAAAGATCTGCAGTCTAAACATACTGAAGAAGTTGAGAAATGTTATACGATCCAGTGCTTATCCCTAATAATGAATGGTGAGATCAATGCCCATTTTTGCTTGCTCCTCATTTTAATAAGCTGACAAGGTTCAGCATAACACTAACCCTACATGAGTATTTTGGCACGTAATATGGAGGGGCTAACACAAAGATGTTTGAAAACTATCTGTTGAAATGGGCTGAATCAAACATAATTTCTAAATCATCATCAACAATTGTCCAGTATGATTTAACATTTTTCCATTATTTTTGAGTGCCAAGGAATCTCTTACAAATCAGTAAAGTTGGCAGCACATTAATTTCCTGCCCCTATGAGATTTAATGGCCTTTTTTCATCACAATTAAAATCCATTCACACAATCCCTTCCCCAAGTATTCTCCCTCCAGAAAACTCAAATCCCATTACACTTTACTCATTGGTTTCTATTTGAAGGTTCAGATTTGTAAAGCTTGAGGAGTTGGACCCCAGTTTGGAATTTTGCTTTAGGTTCATCCCTCACATCTGAATATCTGAGGAAGTTCACGCCTGATGTTTTATGATTTAACAGACTCAGTTGTAGTGCTAGCTTTCTTCCAAATCTCAGAAAGATCTTTTTACTCACACTTTTACACTGTATGAACTATAAATTGTTCACATTCTAAACTTTCTTTGATAGCTATATTACATTTTTAAAACAAGTTTTCCACCACAACAAATACCTGTATCTTAATAAAAGACATCTTCCTTTTCTTAATTGCTCTACTGCAATTTTCATTCTGCCATGGGGGATTCCCAGCAGACTTTCAGAGGCACTTTTCGTGATCTGCTGGCAGTGCTCTAATGCTCTTTATCACAAAATCACAGTAGTTTTTATCTTCTTTCGGGCAATTTATAAAATTCTACAAGCCTAGTATGTGACAATTTTAAAATATGTTTTACAAGATTAATGTATAAAAGTATAAAAAGTACAGTATATGCTTTGAAAAGGTCATAGAGAAGCTTTCCATTAAAGAAATAAATATGATCACAAACAGATCCTGAAGTCATATTACCACTTTAATTGGCAGGCACAGCCTTCTCACAATTCCACCTCAATGGTGACATTAATTACAATTGTGTGCTAACACAAACAGGAAAATAATTATTACACATAGAGTGGCTATCTTTTGCTACTACCCAAACATATCAAGGTTATTATATTAAATTGTTTTCCATTCAATAGATTCACCTCTTTCTGGGACTGACTCTGACTTTCTGTTCTTCAGAATGTGATATTAAAAGCATTAAACCCAAGTACTCCAAGCTGGAGTTTGAAAAATAAAAAAAAAGTAAAGCGAAAAACCCCCACTTCAAAGTCCCAGTATTGAGCAGCATTAAGACTGGCTGGCTAAAGAACAATGAACTGCTTTGCCCTCTTCCCAGAGAGATGCCAGGGCAGCTGCCATACTGGTGAGCTGCAGAAGTTGCTAAGAGCAGAGGAAGAGGAAGGCTGCCTGTCCCCAACTCCCCATTCTTGGCTGCTGTAAAATGCCAGCCTCGTTCCTTCTACTCTGGCTCCTTCTCCCAATTTTTTTTTTTTTTTTAATAACTCCTTATCACAGTCTCTCTCTCAAGCTCATGTCTGCATTAATCTGTTTACTTTCATCCCTAGCCTTTATACGTTACTTACCAAGTTAAAGCTGCCTCTTGCTGTCATGTTCAATGTGTGTGTCCCACTACACGTCACTGGCTCCCAGATTTTGTCATTAGCCACACTCTCACTGCTTACCACATCCCAAGCTCCTCTAACACACAAAAAGTTCTGCTTCCTTGCCTGCCACTCCTATAACCCCAGCTCAAAGTTGCCAAACTCACTTGCCAAACTAGTCACTGGTTCTTCTCCCTCCTGCCTGCCCCTTAGTTCCAGTGTCACCAGTGTTATTACAAAATATTCCTTCTTTGTGCTTGGTCTAGCTCCAGGCCATTCTACATTCAAATTAGACATGCCATCTTCAAATCCACCCAGCTTGATTACCAGCATGGGTGTTGCTGAAAGCATGTAAGACACACTCGAGAGCAGCTGGGGACAGCAATTACAAGAAAAGTTTGATTTCCTCCACGGGGATGGCATATGAGCCATTTAGACCCAAGAGTTATGAGAAGACAGTGCTTGCTGTGCTGTTTGGTGGGTTAAGCGCACACACAAGCTGGCCAGCAACCACAATGCCAGAGGGACGGAACACGATCAGCAAAGGCGGAGTCCTTGGACCTTTCAATCTGCCCTGACATACACACAAAACTCTATTTTTTTGTAAACGTAATTTGGCCATATCAAGGCAGATATTTTCATGAATATAGCAAACCAACACCTTCTGATATTTTGTATGTCTTCTTGAAAATATGAAAATGTTAAAGCTTAGCAAATTACCTTGAACCTATTTTTAGCTGCCATTTCTTTTTTCTAAAGAGTTATTTTTCCTTCGAATTTATGGAAAATGTGAAATTGGCTGAAATATTTTAAAAATGAAGTATCTAGCAACCAAGAAAGAAAATTCTAGCCCACCAAGTAAATTTACACAAAGTTATGAGAAATTGAAAGGGTTCTGAAAAAGGGTTCTGAATATCCTCCAGTAAGAGGAAGTGTGTGTATATATAGGTTTATGTATACACATGTACACAGTCTTGTCTATATCTTGATTTGAAATAATCACCCTCTCTACATTCTTTTGAGAATTTGTTTTGAAAAAGTAAAGGTTTAACAATGTCCCAGAAACAATTTAATATATTTAGTAATTATGTAAAGCATATTTCTAAACTCATGTAGAACCCTTAATGTTATCAGACACTATGACCATAAATGAAAACAGATTAAAAAGTAGGCTTTGTATAATACCTTGTATCTGTAGGCTCTGTACTGGAGATAATAGACTATAAATAGAAAGAAAGGAACAGTTAGACATTAAAAATCAATTTAGAAATGAATCTGATGATCTGTAGCTGACATGCAAAAAACTATCATACAGGAGAAAATTATTAAACAATAACTTTGGCAGACGAAAAAAATGTCTACAGGTTCTATGAATAACCAGGAACAAGATGAGAGAAAGCATCCCTGGGTTTATAACACTAAGTAACTTCTGTCCTTGATCAGAGCTTTGAACCTTATGAATACGAATCCAGGTTCTCCTGCAGCAGAGCATCTCTGACATATACAAATGCAGCTTTGTCAATTAACAAGAGATATTTGGTATGCAGTGATGACTCAGGAAATATTTAGAAAACACACCTTTCCAAGAGAAGCTCTTATTTTCTTACCCCCATGAACACATTTAACTGTGTTACTTCAAGGATATAGTAATCTCTTTAGGAGGAATCTGTGCCTGCCAACCTGCTAGAACCAGACCTGATTTGTTTTGGATTAGGCAGTCCAAAACGACTCTCTGTTGGCACTTGGGCCTTGCACTGAATTTCCCCCATTGTCAGAGAAGTGTTGGCATATCTGCTGTGCAAACAAGGCCAAGCACAGGCACAATCAGGACATTTTAGGAAAAAAAAAAAAAAAAGGTCAGATATTTCTTTAGTTAAGATGAACAAAATACAGAAGCTGTATCTTCTCTTCCTAAGACACAGAACTCTATACACACAAGGCAGAAATCCAGAATAGGAGTCAAATTAGTCCCAGTTTCGCTTTGTGAAATACACCATTTTCATGGTTAACTTATTTCTGGTTTGGGCTGTTTCTGAGAATACTCTCTCATTAACATGACTAGTGTTTTGTCAATGGTCTGCACTAGTGAAAGATTTTTTTTGTTTGTTTAAACGTTATTCTCTTATTTGAAAAAAAAAACCAAAAACCCATTAAGCAGATATGCCGATTCATATAGTTGACATTCTTAATGTAGACTACCTAAAATGAATTTAACCTCATCAACATCCATTTCTATTTTCAATGCCATTTTCTAGTAACTGTATTTTAAAGCTAAACCCAAAATCTTCTCAGTGAATTAGTCACCAGAGATGGCTACGTACCTCCAAGAATATAGAAACATACTGACATTGGCAGAAAAGCTAACAAGTTAATTAAAATCCAAAGTATGTTCAGAAACCTCTCAAATACTTTATGCATTGCTGAACTTACCTAATATATCATGACATTAAACTAAAAAAGAGTTCATTCAAAAGAAAGGAAAAGTAATAAGAACAGAATACCCAGAACAGTAAAATAAAAATGTATTTGCCAATCTTAAATACCACATGCAAGCCACACTTCCTTGGTTTTTCATTGATTTTTTTATATATATTGCAATATTCTTATCATATCAAATAAAATTCAGAAAGTTTAAGGCTGTCAGATAAAAATATAGTCACCAGTATTACATGGAGGAAAAAAGGGAAAGGGAACATTCTGAATAAAATCATCACAACTTTTGTAGAAGTGGAACTTGTATCCACTGAGATACATTATTTTATTGGTAGATGAGAATTACGAAAGTTTTTAATTAACTATTGGCAGAGGAGAACGTAACTGAAATCTGCAAAAATATTAAAAGAACCAAATTGAAGTTTCATCCTAGCGTGTATGTGGGACTTACAAAAGTCTTTATTACCAGAATTCAAACAGCATTATATAATACACTGTAAACAAATTATTGTATAAACATTAACACCATTTTTTTTAATACAAAGTTATGGAGACTAGCAGTTTGCCTTTATATTTTATATAACGTGTGTATCATTTTCAGGGCGCCCTTACCAATTTATACGTATCTTCAAAAGCCCTTCAAAAAGTGTCTTTTTCCCTGTACCATGTTCACTTATATATTTCAACATAAATTGAGTGCATAACTATAGTAAAATTCAGTTTCATGTAGAAAAATTCAAGTTAGTGTTAGAAGATTTCTATCCAATACAGGAAGCAGTAGCCAGGGCTAGGTTGATACTTCACCTGCCTGAGCTTCAAGAGTTTTGCTCTGCAAAACTTTGTTGCTGAGACTTTGTTTGTAAAGATCAGGTCATTGTCCATGACCCAGAGGAAAACTCACTTAAAAATAGACGGTGTCATTCGGATTTCTCCTATTCAATACAGAGGAATTGAGGTTGGAACAGATGAAGTGAATGATCACTAGGATGATGTAGGGAAGTGAAAGCCCATCTTATGAGACAATATAGTGTGCAGTAGAATAATAAACCATGATATGAATAAGCATCCTGGGGCTTAGCTCCAAGGAGAGAGAACAGCCATTTACGTTAAAGGACCATCCACTACTTATTCCAAGGAACATTTTTGATTTCGTTCATCCGTCTCATGAGTACATGAAAAGCTGAATCAATCAGACCTGTGCAGAACTTTATTATTGATTAAACCTTGCTTTTAGTATAGAACTCGGCGTGAAGAAGCCTGACTTCTAATGAAGTTTAGCCATAACCCTCAAAACCCTCCTTTTTTATTGTTTTAAACCAGCATTGAATTGTACACATGAAATAATCACAGACACAGCTTGCTGCTTATCTTGTTACAAAATTGTACTAACCCAGGCCTCTACCTGAGCCTGAAATTTACTGCTTAAAATCCAGACAGGGAAATGCAAGGTTTGTTAACAGCTATTCAATCAGTAAAGTCTTGCCATATGGGCAGCTGATACTGGGGGCCATTGCAAAAGTTCAGCAAGTACTGTGCGCACAGCGGTGTGTTGAGACGTACAAGAAAACAAATCTTTCTGAAATGTCTAGGTATTTCCAAGCAGGAGCTGTATGAGAAACTCTTGAAAATTTCTATATTGATTCAGCAGACTATAAGAAGAGAAGGATTCTAACTGAAATGGTACTTCAGCATACAGATACTATGTACTCTGAGCCTGTGAAAACATTGTAGGATGTGAGCATCGGTTGTGTGAAACTGGGGAAAAGTTCTCTCCTTGGAGGCCTTGTTCCACCAGATTCCACACGGAGATGGAAGAACCTGTCCATTCAAAATAGCAATGAAACTGCATAAAGCATATTTGAAAATACATTAAAAATGCAAATATATTTTAAAATGTGCATTAAACTAAAATAGTTTGAATTCTGACATGTATTCTTTTGCATAATGCTACCATCAGCTTCAGAAGATTCCTTTCTGCCAAGAAACAAGTGGAAAGGAAAATGAGTATCTGCTTTCACCTAATTGCACAGTTAATATACTGCTAAAGAAAGCCACAGATGAGTCTTCATTTCATCTTCTATAACAAGTTCTAGATGAGTTTTCTTTTTCTCCCAATAGTGCTTCAAAATTACAGGAGATATTTTAAATGTTTTTCAAACTTGATTATATGGAAATGTTAAGCAATGTCCCTGAAGAATGGTTACCTCTATATTCTTCCATTGAAAATAAAAAAAATATTTTCTGGCTATTAGAAATTAATCTTTTCCTCAGTTGAGGATTGCCCAGTGCCTATTTTTAAGTTCAGTGAGGGCAGGGAGGAAATAAGGATGATGCGGAAACACTTTTAGTGGCAGAATATTGTACGTATTTCTATCAGAGATCAAAAAATACAAGAAATCAATCTAATATATATTGAATTATATGACATAAGCATTTGCTGATGTGTCAGTTGAGACAATTGATAATTTAATTCTTTGGTGACAAATGTAGTTCATATAAATACGGAACATGGGAAAGCAAAAAATGGAATCAGATTTAATTCCGTCATTATACCAGCATTCAAACACCTGACATAACTTTTTTTTCCAGGAATAGTATTAACCTGGATCAATCACTTTTTCTTTGAAAAGAAGGGAAATTTTAAAGAATACCTAAGCATTAAGTAATTTGACAGATGCTTAGATGTGGACTGTTAATATGAGGGATATAATTTTCTCAGAGATTCAGAGTATAGTTGCTCGCACATCTGGAAACAATCTGATACTCTATCGCTAAATGCTGTTTCTCATAATGCTATAAAGTTTCTGCAAAATGTTAAGCGAATTCCTACCTCAAATGCAATAACAGGTTTTCTGTGTGACAGCAGATCTATGTAATGCAAAGAACCCTACCAAGTCCTGATTCAGTACAGTTAAAGCTCCAAATTAACATCAATTTTATTAACATTGCATGTGTGAAACATTTTATGAATGTATTAAAAAAATTATTTCTTGATTAGCTTGTAGAAGGTATCTAACTTGTCTGTCAGGAAGGAACTAGCCTTCATATTTATTCCTTTCAGTCTGATATTGCTCTAAGTTATGTATTTCAGCAGCAGTTCTTACACAGGGATTTCCTACAATTATTTCATAAGAAACCAATACTAATCCAATTGAAGTCAATGGAATTATTTCCACAGACACCTGCTGACATTCATCCATGCCCAAAATTCTTTAATAATCAAAGGAGGAGTCTTTCTGTAGCACTGTAGGGATAGATTCAAAGAGTAAAATAATCTGCTTTCAGTATTTATTTAAGGAATAAATTTCAGTATTTATTATATTAACAGTTTGGCTCTGGCTTTCCTGAATGGATTGGTTTAAACACTAAAATTGAAGGTACCACCACTAAATTGCCTTAAAACATGAGGGTACTACGTCACGAAGAACCTAGAAGAGAATACAATTTAGGAGACTTCCTTTCTCCAGACCATTTTCATAAGACTTTTCCGTAACTGCAGATTCCTATCAATTAGGCCCATATCATAAGCCTGCAGTCTAATTTAGATAAGCAAACTAAAGTTGTATTTTGCTCAGAAAGGGATCACTACAGTAACTAAGACACTAATTTTAGTCTGAGAATTTCTGGACTTTGTGTGACTATACTATCAACACTCTAACACTAATACACTGTGTCTGGGAGTGGCAAAGAAGTCTAAGTGATCGTCACAGAGAGCTTAACCCTAAAAAATGTTCAGAAAGAATAAAAAAACATAGGACACATTTCAGCATTTGGTGACTGAAGAAGACAACATTTAATGCATCTGTGTTTTTAGGATACTTGCCAACTTATGTCTTTATACTAAGACATAGATTATTTTCTTGCAGGTACTCTGGGTGGAATAAGTAACCTTTCAGATGGAATTTATATATAAGCCACATGAAGCATCAGTCCAGAAAAAAACTGCTCCCTCTTCTAAAATAGATGAAAAGCCTCAGCAACTGCAGGTTGCAATAGAGGCTGGAACGAGCAGGGCAGGTGCAGCAGCAACCTGCTTACTCATTAGGCAGAACTGGACAAGCTCACATACAGGGGTGGCCCAAGAAGAATGAAATGTGTAAGAAGGAGGGAAAGATGGTGTCCTGTCCTGAGCATAGCTAGTCCAGGCGGTACGTGTGGATGGGGAAAACAGTCATCCTGAGAGGATAAAGAGGGAAGGAAGTTTATCCCCTCTCTCAGCTCTGGTTCAAAAGGAGAAGCTCTGAAGTCTAGGTTTGTGGTACCTCACTGTGTGCTGCTTTTACCTATGAACAAAACTGTAAGCTGATGAATGAAAATACAGTCATCATCAAATAAACAAAGCCTAGAGCTGTCAGGGACATTCAGAGGTCACTTAGTCCATCCCTGTGCAGGAAGGTGGGAACAACTGCTCCTGAGAGAGGTTTGTCTCTCCTATTCTTACAGGCTTCCATGGGACCCACCTGACTCGAGGCAGATTATTTCAGTGCTCATTCATCCCTGCAGAAAAACTTAACATCTTTTCCTAGCATGTAACCTTATAAAAATCCTAATAGCACACTTAATGGAGAGTAGAATTGTTTTTTCTTCTATGAAAACCAATCCAATTTGCACATTACATGTTTGCATGAATTATTGGCTGGAGGGTGCTGATTATAACAAAATAACAAAATTACAAAACTAGTGAGAGTGGATCAAGCAGAAGTTCCCATATTATTGCTAGAGGGAAAAGTTACAGTCTTACATCAATACCCAGAAATAAATGAGTGCATGCGGAATTAAGAGCAGGGCTATGGGAACTGGGAATAGGCCTACCGTCAAAGAGCAGATGAGAAAGCCTGGCTTTTCACAGCCCAGGAACTAGTTTCCAGTACACAGAAATAGCTACAAAGAAAAGTGGCTATCAACTTGCATGATGGAGATGACTTAGACAAAATGTAGATAATCTCTTTTCTATACTTTCAGAGCTCAGTGCTATATCAACTTTACCAGTGAAAGTTACTTAAAATGCAAACACTTTCCTCCCCGCTTTCCCAGCAGACCTGAATAAAAATTCATCCAGTCCCAGAGCTGAAAAATGAGCAAAAATTTCAATGGACCCTTCAGATGAAACAGCTGCATATGCACACTCATGTAGAGAATCACCTTGAAGAAATGATCAAACACTGGTAACAGTGTAAAATAATTCTCCATAAAAGGTTTTGTTGTTTTTGATTAAAGTGTAAAACGTTAGCAAAGTGGGGTGAAAAAATGTTCTCCTAAAAGAAAGCGTTATTTTCTTAAGTTAATTACAAAAGGTACAAATATTGGCACAAATTTCAAAAGATGCCCTTCATCTGTACACTAACATATTTGTATGCCAGATTCTGCCAAGGTAAAGAAGGAAGAGAAAGAAAACAAGAGAAAACATGCGTTATCAAAAGAACAGAGGAGATGTCCCTGGACCCCTAAAGCACTTAGCTAGAACCTAGAGAGAAAGCACCACATGGGAGACAGAAAGAGAGATAATGTCACATCCGCACAAGCAATCCCAAAGCAAGAGGCCTTTTATCACCAATTTCTGCAAAAAATAGATGAGATAAAGCTGAAATGTCCCTCTAACTAAGAAAAAAAATTTAGACTGTCTGGATTTTTAAAATAATCTGACTTGCAAATTGCCTAGAAAAAAATTCAAGCTGGAGATTCAATTCCTAAATTAAATCCCACAAAATTGCTGTCTGGGATTGGTCTGGTTTTCTCATTTGCATTCAGTTCTACTGCCACAATGAAGTAGAGGAGATAAAACAACAAAGCCACGAACAAAAATTGTTTTCTGCAGCAATTCTGCTGAGGATTTTCTTTTCTTTCCTGTTCCCTCCTGAAATAACATAATGTGTGTGACATATGTAGAATTCTTGTAGAGGCATTTTTGTCTGAATAAATTTAGCTGTTTTAAGAAGGGTAACTTCAAAATCAGTAAAAAGTAGCAGGCGCTACTAAGACAAAGTATGACTCTGCCATCTCCATGGATAAAGGCTGTACCCCTAAAATACACATTCACAGTTAGAAAGTAGAGATGTTATCTTTTAGAAAGTTAGCTAGTATTTTTTTCTGTTTGTTGTAAAGGGCAGGACAGTACAAGTAAGCAAATAGCCTGACTGAATTGATTTTGTTCCAAACAATATTGATAGATCATTGCATCTTTGGCCTGCATGTGAGCAGTTTGTAATCTGGAAGTATTTGGGATTTAAACTTCAGAGTTTTCTAGTTATCACTGAGCCTGTGAATGGCATGACCCACTTCTGGGTTTTGATTTGCTAGGTAGCATCTCTGCAGCAGTTTTTATATGAACAGTCATACTTATAAATTAAAAACCTGTTTTCAAGACTCTATTCTAACATTTACTCAATTACTGTTTCCATGGACATCCCTGGTTACCGATATGCCTGAACCAGAATAGTTACACAGGGCTAATACAGAAATGAGTTGGTGCCGTCAACAGCATAATCATGGCCTAATTCAAGTGAATATTAATTGAAAAAATGCTCAGCAGGATTGACCATGTCATATGGGGGTAGTGGTGGTGGGTGCTGGTCTCTTCTCCCAAGTAACAAGCAATAGAACAAGAGGAAATGGCCTCAAGTTGCACCAAGGGAGGTTAGATTGGATAGTAGGAAAAAATTCTTCGCTGAAAGGGTTGCCAAGCATTGGAACAGGCTGCCCAGGGAAGTGATGGAGTCACCATCCCTGGAGGTATTTAAAAACTGTGTAGATGGGGCGTTCAGGGACACCGTTTAGTGGTGGACTTGGCAGTGTTAGGTTTATGGTTGGACTCGATGATCTTAAAGGTCTTTTCCAACCTAAGCGATTCTATGATTCTAAATGATTCCACACAAGGCCCTGATCCTGCATGATTAAAGGTAATGGGATTTTTGTCATTGACTTTCAATGAGCACTGGAATGAGCCCCAAGGTAGCAGCTATCAGAAAGGGCAGCTGCTAAAAAATTTTATAGCACTTTTACTTGAGAGCCATCAGAATAAAACATACGTTACAAACATAGCCATACTTGGATGCAAACGTGCATGCACACACACACACAGAGCTTTAATTTTTCTCAGGCTTTTGTAGCTGCAAACATCTAGAGAATCGACAGTTCGTTTAGGAAGCACTGCCAGAATTTTAAATTAGCAACTAGTCAACCACAAGGACAGTGGTTTTGGTGCTGGCAATTTCACAGACTCAGTTGAAGTCCTTGATATTTCCTTAACAGAACATTACTTCTGAATTCCTTGTCAGGAAACAAGACAAACCAGCTAGTTTTGTTACAGAAAGAGTTATTACACTAAAATTATGGGCACTATAATTTTAAAGCATCAGTTCAGTTTTCCTTCCAAAAGGTCCAAAATTTTTGGTAGGTAAGTGGTCTTAATGTTCCTCCCTCCCCTCCCCTCCCTCCCTTTTTTTTTTACTTTTACTTTAAATAATTTTGGTTTAAATTAAATCATATATTTTAATATGAAAACTTTCCATGCATACAGTTCTACTCATTGAAAAATTCTGGCCTTATACCATCTTTTCCAGTTTTGTTTAGATTTCAAGGGCTGAGGATTTGCAGTTTTCTGTTCCTTCCCTTTCCTTCTTTCTTCCATGAGGTATCTGTTTGTGGTATTTATAACAACATACCATTCATTAAAATACATCCATACAATTCTGTTACCTTTGCCCTCCTCTCAAATTTATTCTTTTGGGATGGAAAGCAGCCCGTGTCTTTTCACAACCTCAAAGACTAAGCATACAATTTAATACTTAATGGAAGAAATCTAGAAGAATGCTGACAGCTGGAGGAACTACGTCCCACATTCGGAAAACGTATTCATCATCACTAGTCAAGGGAAGCCAGGGACACTAAGACTGCTTATGCAGGATGATGATGAACACAAACTGCCTAGAAATTCATGTGCTATTTTGCTGATAGAATTTGACCAGAGATATACCGTACTCATTCTGAAATGTATTTTGAATGGTTTTTTGATTTCCAAGTGAGTAGGGGTTGCTAACAATCTTGTGACTTATCTTTGTTTTATGAACAGCAGTAATGTACTACCCAAGAGGTTGTTATTTCAAAATATGAAACAGAGCTACTGTAATCATCTTCAGAGTCATTCTCCTTCATGCGTTACAGTTTATATTAACTGCGCATTTTCATCTTGATTTTTAGATACATAGTTGTTTACCATTTCATTACATTTTATTTCTAGTAGCCATTGATGGGGTTTTGACCATACTGTTGCATGAAATTTTGATTTACAAGCAATTTAGTATTTGTTTTCATGGTAGTAATTACAATATGTTCTTGAAGTTGAGATGTTTTTAATGGCTTCTACTAAAGAACTCCTCCAAATATTTTCATAGCAAATACCTAGTTCAATGTGAAAACCAAAACCAATGTAGGCAGACTGACTGCCTGTTACCAGCTTAAAACATGGAACTGGTAACTGAGCACTCAGTAAACTACGGCAGAAACGGTCAGTACATGCAGGGTGCAGGAGATTGGCAGCACTTGCGTGCAGTCTTTCTTACTTAGAGAAGCAAGCCTGGTGCCCTGGGACAGTACAGTGGGGGATGTGGGCTGTGAATAGTATGGATGCTTTTGACACCGGCAAACCTGCCAGTCTCTGACTTCTCCAGTGGATTTCAGTTAGAGACTTTCAGAGAAAAGATAGTATCTTTTTTTTTAACTGCTCTCAGTGAATTTTTCTTCTATTAACTTATTTAATATACATAAAATTTTAGCGTCCACATGCATGTAAATATCCTTGCTAGCCTTAACCTTTCAAAAGATCATACCTGTATGCATCTGAAGGATTTGGACCTCATCTTGCACTACTGTCTGTTTATGCTGGAGTCAGATGTCTAAGCAGAAGAGGTCTGGTTTTGCTAAAGTTAAGTACTTGTAAGAAATCCAAAACCATATTTGTGCCTGTAAATAGACAGTAAACAAAAACCTACAAAACAACCTCCCACAGCAGAAGTTACATAGAAGTAATCAGAATATTCTGTCAAATTTCAAGAGCCACGAGCATGGCTGGTCATCCCCTTTTGAATGAAAGCTATTGCCTCCAAACAAGGGTTCACAATTATCCCTATACCAAAGCTGCACATATAGACCGAGTGATTTGCAAACAATGCAGTTTCTATAAGAGGCAGATATTGCTTAAGAAGAACTCAGGATGTTTATTTAAAGAGTGAAAAACTCATTCATTTTTGCTTTTCTGTGAAATGCAGAGAAGATTGGAAATAGAGAAATTGGCTCAGGTATAACGTACACATATGGTGTAGAGCAAGGCTCTAGATGGTATCAATGAAATGAAGCTGACAAAGAAAGAATGCTCATTAAAGAAGACACAGTAGCAAGAGATAAACTATCTAAATTGCAACAACAAAGATAAATCGAGGAAAGTGAGAGATATATGAAGGAGGGAAAAGCAACTAACTTGGATATAAACATATTATGGAAAGGGTTCTGTGCTCTGTGTAGTTGTTCATGCATCAATTAACTGTGCATGTGTTTGACCACTACCCCTCAGACGCTGTTTCATTAACAATGCACAAGTTTCCCTACACTGTGTGTGCCAGTATCCTGTCTGCCACCAACATGAGAAATCGCATTGCAATGCCAGTGTCAATGGAGAAGCTTTGTAGCAAAGAGATATGTTTATGCCAAATTTTGTTCTAAACTGCTGTCTTTGAATAACTATATCAGAAAAAGAATTTTTGTAGCAGGTGAACTAAGGATATATATTAAGCTGCACAATCAGGTATATAGATTTCCAGCTTGAATATTTTTCTCTTCTGTCTGGAATTTTGTAACTGAAAACCTAGTTCAGAATATCTAACTACATTTTCACATTTGCTGTCAATGATCGTGCTAATACTATCTACAAAATCTTGTTAAGAAATGAATTTGTAACTTTGTGTTACAGGACCAGAAAAAAAGATGTATAAAGAAAGAACCCAGCATTCATTTTACATTTTCAGAAAGGTCCTCAATCTATGAGGCTTAACTCGTTATTTTTAATGATGGAATTATGCACATAAGAGTTTTGTTTTCCAGGATGTTGATTTTTTTAAAATGAAATGTTCAATGAGAACAAATGACTGGAATCATAACATGTTAAATGACTGGAGATGGTGATCTTTAAAGTTTTTTATAGCAATTGAGACATTAGTCATAAACAGAGATTTGCTCAGGGAGAAAAAAAAGAATATCCCTCTGTTGGTTTTATTTCTCAAGGGAAAATGGATTCTTAATGAAACTGTGGAAGAGTCCCAAGTGTAAGGGCAAGGACTAAATAAAATAAAAATAAGCTGTTTTCAGGGCAAAGTGAAAATCAAGAAAACGCTGCTGCTGCTTAGAGATTTCTCTTTACCATATTTTTAAAAGTCCCCTTATGACCTGATAGCCAATGTTCAAAACAGAAAACTGAATTTCTTGGCCTCCAGAGACTTCTAACAGCTCACAAGCCACAGCCACTACCCCACTCCTGTGCCTTTAGGGAAGAGTTTATAAGTTATCTTATCAGCCTACCCCCTGGGAAGAGCACATATGTTATCAGCCCTGGGACTGCCCCTGCTTAGGAGTCCTTCAGGATTGTGATTCCTCACCTTAACAGGGTTAACAACCTAATTCTCTGGATAGAAGCATCTCCCAGCTACAATCCACCTTGCCGGGATTTCTTCCCAGCATTCTCATTCTCTTATTCGTATCTTTAGCTTCATTTGCTGTAGCAAAGCCTGTGCTGAAGCCTCACTCTCTTTCACATCAGAATTTAAAAGTTTTTATCCTAAACTGCCATGAAACAGAATTTTGGCATTTTTAAAATGTCCAGCTCCTTTACAAAACACTTTTCTAAGGTTGGCTTTACAATGTTAACCACATGCTCTAAGCACGACATGCCTCTCAGCAAATAAGCTACTGAATTGTGGTCATGCTACAGGGTTAAATTTTGCTGAAATGCATAGAACGAGGCGAAGCATTGCAGCCACCTTACTCAACACACACATCAGGATAAAATGTGAAATTCTTGTCACACTTTTAAAAACCTTGCTATCAAGAGTTCAGCGGTGACATATCAACTCTGGATCTTAAGATTCCATCAGTGACTTACAGAGTGATGTAACTTCAGGACCAGTTTTAAAAATTTCCTTACACAATTTATTCCCCTAAGTGCCGCAGAAGGAGCATGCACTTACATGTAAGTCAGTCCGCAGTCACAACTGCTCTCCTGGTTTGCCAAGAACTAGCACCAGTCAGCAGCTGATTGATGATCCTCGTACCCAAATTGTATACAAGAAAAGTCGACTGAAGCCACTGCGTTCAGTTTACTGGATACTGCTCCGGCTGATTTGGGCTTTAGAACTGCAAAAGCTGATTTAATGATGAGAACAGATTTGGAAAGTGACCTTTGAAGTCCACATAGAACTGCACTTTATCTGCTGGGACTGTGCACACCTCATTCTTTCTTAGATTTAATTGACAAACTTACACTTATATTTTGTGCTTTTTTGACAAGTGTAGATAAAAGGCTTTAATAAGTTATGAAACACTGGTGGCTGCTTAAGGCGCTATATTATCTCCTCTAAGAAATTACATCAATCATTTTCTAAAAAAGATCTAGAAATATTGTCAGTTGTCACCATCCACTACTGCACTGACAGGGTGAATCTAGAACAGTAGAGGCAGATGTCACACCACAAAATCTTGCAGAAATTTGTAACTCTTCAATAAATGATAGAGCATATGTGACAAATCATGTTAAAACTGTTTCAGAGACCTCAAAGTTAATGGGTACAGTTTTTAATTGATTTGAGTGAGTTGTACTCTGGGGCTCAAGTTCCTGGAGAAGTAAAATGTCAGCAGTAAACACTAAACAAGTGAACTCATTGTTCCAATTGGACTTTTACTGAAAAATAACCAGAGAAGTTTGACTACTTTCTGCTTTATAATTGAGAAGAGTACTCAAAGATGTTCTACATTTGCAATAAGAATTTATTAGTGTCATCCTTTAAAGTCATTACTCTCTATCAATTTCTAGCTTTCTTATAAGTGTTTCCAGTCGACTAGTATTCTGGGTTCTATTTGAACTTAATAAGAATGCAGAACAGACAAAAAACAATCCACTCTCATATCTACAAATACAATACATATATTTTAGGCTTCTTTTCTTAAATCGCAGTCTTTTAGTATTTCATTGTATCACAGTGTCTTCTCAAATGCTAGTCAAGAACTTCCCTTGTGCAGTCTTTGCCCCAAAAAGCATACGGTTTCATGATGTTCCCACAAAGAAAGGCTTACAGAAAACAGATGAAGAAATAAGAGCATTTTGCAAACATATCTGCTAGCCACAAACCAGCTGGGAGCTCCTCAGTACTGGGCAATCTTTTGACTGGCATGTGTGGAAGACACAACTCTACAGCTGGTCTACACAGGCAAGACTTTGGGTAAAGCTGGGAAGCAGATCTGAGTATAGTGAGAACAAAATGGTGCAGGTTTAACTAAAGCAGGTAAACACATACAGATATATAGATTCACATAGAGAGAAAGAGAAAGATACTGCAGCAGATTCTCATCTTTTGAAATGAATAACAAGACCTCTGGAGAATGGTAACACGGACTGCTCAGAACAAGAATTACTTTGGAAATTACATACTTTGTATGCTACATGCTGATTCACCAAAATCTTAAGGTAAGAGCTGCCCATCCAAATTTTTTACACTATGTCCTTGTTATTATTCAAATATCTTCCCATGTGCAACACTATTTCCAAGTATTACAGTATACAAAGAAAAAACAAAGATGTGAAGTTGTCTAGAATTTTTTTTGTGATAATTCTCCAGCAATGATAAAAAAGAAATCTAAAAAAAGCCTTTGCAGTGTAATCACCTGAAGATTTAACCTAATTTTCAAAACCACTGTGGAAAACACCAGCACAATATTCAAGACATGAGGCCCCACGGTTAAAAAAATAAAACCAAAATCAAACCAAAAAAACCCAACACAAACCAGGCAAGTCAAGAATCGTTACTGGAATTCATTAGCTAAGAACGTTTTCCTTTAGAGGCAAGTGGCAAGAAGAGTGGACAAGCACATTAAAAGACTTACTTTTTTGAAAAATAGATAGATATCTTTCATGATTATTATTGTGTAAAATAAGCTCAAGTTGGCTTTATTCAATAGCGAACCCATATAGGTCGTTACAGCAATATATTAATCTCAGCTTATCAATATCATCCAGTCTGAATCATCTGACCAGAAAGGGGAACTGGAAAAGTAACCTCACTACCAGAACAGTCAAAGCACTGCATCCATTGCCAATTCAGTAGAAACTCCTGGTAATTAAACATAGCAATACCCTATCAGTTTTAGGATATTAAAAAAAAAACATCCGTAGAAGAGCTGGTGCAAAAGCTAAAGAAGGAGATGCTAAAACCAACTGACCTGAAGACAAAAAGATAATTCATAATATAAATCAATAAATAATTAAAATCAGAAAAAATACTACTAAGGAAAAAACATATAGTGTTATATTTCAAAGTGCTTCACAGTAGTTTGAGATTTATTTTACCAGTTCTTATTTCATACTGTATTTTAAAGTTCATTTTATGTTCTTTATGATGAATTTTTAACTGAGAAACACTTTTTCCATAATTTAGCCCAGAGACATTTCAATCATAGGCTTCCACTACTACATTTGCATATAAACAGCTCTCTCTTCAAATTCATCTGCTTCAATTATTTCTTTCTCACCTGGAGTCATAAAGCTCCATATGGGATATATGAACCTTTCTGCTGCCGGAGGCCACGTTATAGGGGGCGCAGGAACATATTCTTTCTCTGTCCAAGAGATTCAGCTGGTGAAGTGGTACAGAACGTGGTGCAGAAAAACTGTAAGAGAAAAACAAGAGTTCACACTAATAACTGAAAAAAATGAAGAAAAATTGTCTGAAAAAAAGTATATATAGGTTGTCAGGGAAAGACAGAAATAGGTAACGAGAAGGGGAAAACAGTAAACTGCAAGTAAAGCTCATTTTCTCCAGTGTCACTCGAGTATAACTTCTAATAGTGTTTCCAATTGCAGACAAAACCACTGGGGTCAAAGGAAACCAGGATCTCAAAGTTGAGTGGGAATCTGGTAAAGAAGGCTGGGACCTAAATCTGTTATCCCTATCAGTGTGTTCCAGGGGTTTATAGAAAGGACATCCAATTTCCCAACACTACTGTTAGCTACCATAAATACTGTGAAAGATGAAAATTCAAATTATAGTGTCTGGCTGCAGACATGCAAACACAACTGCAATGGAGTAGGTTGGGCTGTGACACAGAGATACTTCACCATTGTTCTTCCTCTGTGAGGATGTCTTCCCCAAAATGAGTGAAAATCAATCACTTGGGGCTCACAAGCGATGCTGTGAAATACCACAGTTCCACACAAAATACTCAGCAACTGGGCTGAAGTGCAATGAGTTTCTCTCTCAGCTGTCAGGAGCTCAAGTAAAAACTACACTAGTATTATACGCCCTCCTTGATCTCCATGGCACCCTCTCTCCTGTGCACGACCATGTCGCTCAGCCTTTAACCAGAGAAGAACTGATTCTAATCATTCAGTAACTGACTTATAATAAAAATTTGTTAATTTAGTGAACAATCAAAAAAACCCAGTATCCAGCAGCAAAATAATTACTATTATTTATATATTTCACATATTGCATATTTATTTACATATTATAACATACTGCCTTCTTCAATCCTCCTCAGCACAGTCAGAGAGAATTTCATATTTTAACTATTTTTTTAAACAACTTTCACTGTGCTTGATTAATGTCATTTATTGGATTGGCATAGGACTGTCATAATTCCAATATATTCATAATTTGGATAATTTAGACTGAATTTATCACATAATGTCATACGGTCACTGTTTTTTAAAGTCCATGTATCTTTAAATAATAGTAGTATTTTGGCCTGAACCACCACACACTCCACAGACTAAAAAAGAAATACAGAATACTTTGCTGCAATTTCTACCAATCCTCTTATTTACCATATTTTTAAACCAATTACTATTTCATTATTTCCAGAAGTCTCTATCAATGTAGAGGACTGTTTTTCAGAACTTTGTCAATACCTCCATATATTTTTAAACATCCATCTAAATGACTAAAACTAGATTATTAATCATAAATCAAGACAATATGAATTCAACAAGGTACCTGTATGAACTACTTTATCCTTACTAATAATTCCATTAAAAGGCTCAGTGCAGCTTCTATTCCAGTCAATGAAATAATGTATGGAGTAACTATGGAAACTTGAGACTAAACCAGAGACTAAATACAGAAGTCAATCACTGGTGTTGTGACAGCATTCACATCTACACCCACTGCCCTGCAAAACTGAAGCAAAATAGTTTACTTGCAGCACTGTATTAATATAACAAAATGTTATAAAAAAACCGATGCATGTGCAAAGCTACTCAGAATGCAGACAAATGCTAGAGACTAGAACAGAATACAGAGATAATTATAACGATGTTATAAAACCAGAAGTATTCTTCCAAAACGGTAAGAGCAGAAACAGCAGAAGTCTAAGAGGAATACAATAAGCATTGTTAGGGAAACAGAGCGCTCCGTGTGAAGAAAAATTAAAAAGACTGATGCAATGCACATTAGTGATTAACTAATTTAGGATATGCTAGAAGAACCCAGAACAATGAAGTGTATAGACAGGGTAGATCACGTGCTTTCTCATAATACAAAGAAGATACAGTTAATGAAATCACAAGGCTACATTTAAATACATTAACAATTGATTAACAGGATATTTTAATACAATATGAAATTAACCAAGACAATTCATTGCAGGAGAAGAGTAAGAGATTAAAAATGGATTATACATTTCAGTGATTGCACTCACACTTATAAAACGTGTGTGATCTTGTGTTTGAGGAAGCAATCAGCCACTGCTTAACACAAATGTGGATTTTCCTTCTTCCTCTGAACTGTTCATTGCTCAGTGAGCAGTAAGACCTATAACAATCTTACTGGCAGGGAAAACTCAAAAAAATGGCCAGGATACCCTGCTGCAAAAAGTTACCCTGTGTCAAGCAAGCTGTAATGACTGGCATGTGCCTGCTCTTAGACACGTCAAATCTGAAGCAGTTAGGCTTAGCTTAATTGCTCTTTCAGGAGGAAGGGGAAGGACAACAACTAAATAACAACTAAAGGGAACAGTTAAAATTGATTTATTTTTTTTGAACAGTCAAAATGCATAAACATAAAAAATTAAACCTGCTTGCCTGACGCATGTTAACACGAAGATAACAGTGTACTCAGAGACAAGTTAAGAAAGCACTTAGGCCGCTGGACCACCTTTGTAAAATAGTGAGAACTGCATATGGAAAATTGTCCAACTGGAACCTACATTAGGTCTTAGATGAATGCTGCCATGGGCCAGCAATTTGCCAGCTTCAGTCTGCCAGAGAAGGGCTGACTTCTATTCACTGTGAATACATGAACAAAAATACATACTGACAAAAAGCCCAATGTGAACTGCATGGGTCCTGCTCCTAGGTGACTGCCCAAACCTCACAGCCATTTTTGTTTGCTGTTCAGTCAAATACTTCATATTTTACAAGATCTTCAACAGACTTTAAGAGGCATCTACCTGGAATAACTGAAGGTTGGGAATAGTTTGTTCAGTTTGCAAAGTTAATTAAAGCTTTATGAGTAGCTGCTTTTAATAGTTCCTTACAGCAAGAAAGTTACAGGACCTTGTCTTGACCCTCTCTGTCCGTTGCCCCTTGATAACAGCAACAGGCAGTGCTTTTACTACTGCTATTGCTCCTGAGTCTGATCTTTTCTGGTTTTTAAGACAAAGCTGACATGCTATGAGAGGCAGCTAATACCACAGGGTAAATCAATTTTCAGGCACTAAGTCAAGAAACTCCAGAGACTAGTCCTACAAGCCTTAGCATGTAGGCCTCTGCCCAAGAATAATACCATGTCAGCCTCAGGCAGGTAACACATGAGGAAACTTTGACATTAATCATGAAATAAATATATTTCCCCTGGCAAAACTAGGAGATACCTATGTCAAGACAGATATAAAATCAAAATTATAGTGTTCCCAATGGATTTTGGAAGGTAAGAAATGTACAGTGCCACTGCTCGTCAGGTGGAGCTCTATACAAAAGTTAGAAGAAGCTGCTTTTTCAAATCAAAACTAAAATCATTTCTCCGAATGCCTCTCAGAGCTCAAGTGAAATGCATCCAAGTCAAGTGGAAGTGTCTGGCTCTAACAAGGCTTGATATTCCTAATCTGACAGGTTACAAAAAGCTAACATACAGGACCCTTACTCCAGCCAACCAGACACACACCTGAAATTCAGACCAAGAAAAAAACCAGCCAGATAGATGATTGTTCTCCATGACTCCACTGACACCTGTCAAAGTCTTAGTCAACTAATACTGGCTTGAGCATTCAAGAATAAAAAGCCAAAAACCCCACCAAAACTCAAAAATCTTTCCAGACACTTACGAAGTTATAGTTATTTTCTTTTTATATTCCTTTTCCCTACTCAGTACTGTGAACAGTAATGTTAAAAACAACAGGATTATTAAGAAGTTTCTCTTCAAGCTGTGAATGCCATAAGCAATGGGAAAACATCTTTAGTCTACAGTGATTTATTTTAGCTTGAAGAAAACTGAAAAAAGGCAAGAAAGATCATTGGGATGTAGCACAAAATATTTGTGTCTTATGAACACCTTAGAAACTCAGAAAACAAAATGGCTGCCATCCCACAGAGCACTAAAATCATGAACGAGGCCCTTCCCAGAATACAGTGTTGCATGCATCACATTTCATCATCATATATTCCACAGAAAACATAAAGACTCTTTTATAATTTATATTAAAGGACATATTGTGTAGTATTTTTCTAACCTGTAGTAACCTATGAACTTCCTCGGTTTGACTATACATCTCCCAGCCAAGCAATAATGCCATTGATGGCACTGGTTACAATATAGAACATCAAATCTAAAGCTATGGTTTTTTGATGTTCCAATACTAGTGCTATATACATTTTTCTTCTCTTACATACAACCTTTTAGAAACAGATTTGTCTTCTCTTTCTCTCTCCACCTGAACTATTCACTGTCATTGCTCTTCAAGAGGGACTCTGCACCCTCCCTAAATCTTCAGTGGTTACCACTGAGGCACTTGATTTTACCAGAGGTTTTTCACAGGATCCTGTCACAATGCTGGACTACTGCAGCCCAAACCCAGCAAACAGCAAAGCATTGTTCCCCCAAAAGACATACAGCACACAGAAAAAGGATTAAAGAAAAAAAATTACCTCACTTAAATTGCAATCTTTCCCTGCCACTTCCAGTACACACAAGCTATGCAGATCACCCTTCAGGACAGTGAAACTGATAGAGAAACTCTCTCGCCATAGGCTCCTCTGTCAAAAACTCTTCAGCTATAGCCTGTAACTGCCTCCCCCTCCACATCTTTTTTTCTTGTGGCCTTTAACTTGGACTTCTTAAGTATTACCTCTGAATCTTTATTTCTCACCTAGGACTATGAATCTTGCCCTAAGACAAGACAGAGCCATCTAATAGCCTCCCCATTGTTCACTCTAGGATTTAGTGTTTTCTGGATTGGGCCCATTGCTTCCAGCCATTGCTTGCTCTTGCTTTGCTTCCTGCTCTCAATCTCTTCCGAGGTAACACTTTCCAAACAAAATAATAGAAATGTATACAAATTAAATTGAATTCAAGACTAATAAAAACAAGACATTCTTTATTTTCAATAACACAGATTTTGCTTTGTTTTGAGCATTTGGGTTCTTTGTTTGAAAATGTTTTTGTTCTTCTGGCTCCTAGTGTAAAGTTTAAATTAAAAAAGTGCATCTAATGCTATAGGGTTCTGAAATGTACCACTTCTGTCAGAACTAGGACATACTTCTCACCAGTGACATTACACAACAAAAGCATTATTTTTCTCCTGTCAAATATGCTCTTTGGGCAAGGACTGTCTCTCTTTGAACAAATATCTGAGTATCTTAAGTACATCTGAAACTCTGACAATATAAAATATGCAACATACCAGAGAAGGACTTGCTTCTTATTAATTTTAATTAAAGCATTTATTCACTGCACTCAGATGTTAAAGCTTTACCTTATTAGACTACTGAGTATAAATCCTCCTAGTTTTGTACATTCTAATGGAATGCATCCAGGGATCAACATGAAGCAGGGACCAGTCTTTACAGTTTCATGAATTAATTTTAATAGTGCAGCTGTTGTTAGTAATATATCTATAATTTCTTTTAATGTTCATATCAATTTGCTCTATTTTATTGATGGATTTTAACTTGCATTTCACCTCCTGTAAGAGTCATATGACCATTTACATTCTTTCTTGCCATTCTTGTAATAAATGGAGCTTTATGAATTTGAGATCAAAAGACTTGGTTCCCTTGGCTATTAAAATATTTCTGAGAGTTAATGTTAATAATATAAAAGAGACCAAAGAGCCTGAAATTAGGGTAATACTCTCATATTTCTGAACTGCAATACGTTATCTGTAATTGTCCCTCAGTTTATCACGTTTCTTTCTTCTGTTTTGAACTCTTGAGACATATAAAGCATTAAAGCAACATGATTAAGGGAAAATCAGCAATGAGATGTGAGCTGATATAGCAAATGTACAATAAACAAGGGTAAAAGTAGTAAGAGTTGTCAAAAGAAGGTACTGTAAATAGACTCCTAAGGGTCTCATATTCTCAGATAGGGTATTTCAATTTCTGTCCTTTTCCATCTACAAAGTGAAATGCTCAACCAAGGCCACTTGGCTTTGTTTTGACATAAATTAAGTATGTGGTTTGCTATTTTTGAAATACTTGCTAAAGGAGACCATAAATCACATTTGTGCTGAACTGAAGATGGAGGTCGTTTTGCACTTCCCTGCTGCTTGTCTCTTTTCTATTTTGGGAACGTAAAACCATTAACAGTTTGACGGACTTCAAGAGTTCAAAGGCTATAGTGTAGTTTTACTATTGCTAAAAGAGGAAAGCAACATCTGCTTCATGTTTCTCCTGTGCAAGCTTTATACTATCAGTAGTAAAAGCTGCATAGGTTTCATTATTAACTACTGTATCTTACTTACACACTGGTTTCAAACACACCCTGGTGGGCCAGAAATATTGGACAAAAAAAAAAAATTGCAATGTCATTAGAAAAAAATAAATCAAACCAGCACCATTTATAAAACAAGCTCAGAACAACTTCAGTAATTGCCACACTATAAAAATAGGTAAATTTTAATTCCTTTAGTTTTACCCATGACATAACCAAAAGATGCCTCTTGATTGCATCACAAGCAATTAAGAAACATCGTGTCCCCTTCACTGAATGGAACGTGAACAAAACTATCCCAGTCTTAAGGAAGAAGTGGGATGAAAGTGTGCTAACCAGAATAGTGCAATCTGAAGGCATAACAAGTACTTTCAAATAAACTATGCTGGGAGCTTTGCCCATGAGAAGAAGCTTTAGAACTAGTGAAACCATTGGAAACTTTACCCAAACTTCTTTCCTCCTGGACTATACTACTTCCTCTATGGCCTTTTCATTAGAGATGAAAACCTTTGTGCCTGTTCATCCCCACACGGATAATACAACCTAACTCTCTGCTTTTATTTGATCATTTTTTAGAACCGTGTAATAAATAGTCACCACAATTATTCTTCATACAAAAAAAAAAAAAGGAACTTCCTGACATGGGGTAAACCATAAGGCAAACATTGCCTTTAGGCTCTAACTTAGAAAGCTTGCCTTCCCTACTTATTTCAGCAGCAGAGCATTTCCATTTATATGTTGACTCTTGCTTTTTAAATTTTGGCAGCGTAAATCCACAATGTAACATAATCTCTCTGTATCAAGGAACATGCAAGTTTAGATGAGAAGTATGGGTTGAACACCCAATTGCAGGGGATGCTGCTAATGAAACTTATTAGCAGTTTTATCTCTGAGATGAAAGAGGTTTCAGCAATTGCAAGTCCTTGACTAAACACATGGAGTACTTCTGCCCAAGCAGATGAGTCCAGCACATTCCACTGTTTTATCAAACTCAGGTATTTCATTAAATATTTTAAAATATTTTTCTACAGCTTCTGTAGATCTCTTCCTACATGTCTTCTACAGACATTTCATGGCTGGGCTGACACATGGACAACTTATTAGATTGATAAGAACTGTAAATAAAGGCTGTAAGAGAGGGCCATGGGCTTGCAGGAGTACTTGCCTGCATAAGAAAATGTAATTTGAGAGCTCTGCTATTAGACATTTCTCCTTAGCAATTTAATTTCAAATAAATACCGACAAGCAAAAATCTGATAAAATTGTCAGCTCATTACAAAAGCACAAGCAAAATATGGTAAATATAGAAAATTATGTTTGAACAGAAATTTGTGATGTCCTATATTCCCTGCCACTTTTAACACTCCCAAGTCTTGTTCATCTTTCCAAAATACATTATTGGATTTCAAACTAGGATAACAGTCATGTGAAAGGGTTTCATTTGCTGAATAATAATTCTTTCAAATGCAAAGCCGAGTTCTCTCACCAGGTATCTATTCAATAAACAGGACGTTTAAAATACTCTTCTCTGGCAAGCTGTCTCATTTTCTTTCCAAAAGACTCATGCCCTCTCTTAAACAATTTCTTGAAAGATAATTCTCAACATGTGGGATTATAGCCCAAAACCTGCTTCTGACATGTGAATAACTATTTCTACCTGACTCAAAGGACACAGGCCACAGCATTTCAGTGCTGCTGCTCTTCACTCAAGCCCTGTACTTAAAGACCTGTAGAGTATGGGAAAAGGGGAGGGAGTACATCATTCATACTTTATAAGCAGAAGGCCAATGTATAGTATGAGGGAGGATTTTTATACAATCTGCTGATTTCTTGTGTTTAAGAACTGTCCCAGAATTAAATTTCTCTGCATTTATCATGTCCCAAGAATGCAATGATTTATGCAGTGCATCAGATGCTATTACAAGGTTTCTCACATCATAAACACAACTTATAATGCATCTCATGCATGATATGCACCACTAACAACTTCACTTGATGAAATCTATCCTTATGCCTTCTATCATTGAAGCATGTTAATGAGTTCCCCCAAAAGATTAGTGAGGAGCCTAATAGACCAAAAACCTATTTCAACAATCGTTTTACAGAGTCTTTCAATGAAGCAACGTGAACTTCTGCATCTAAATGATCCTTCCCTTAATAACTCAGGAATAATCACACACTCTGCACTTGTGCCAGCACATTAGAGTATTTTAACAAATTAATGAATTTATGGGTTTTTTTGAGGAGTTGTACCAGGAAAGGAATTATCCTTTGAAAAAGATACAAGTAACTTGTATGAAAGATGTTTGCACTGAATGGCTTAGGTCCTCATCCCAACATGGAGGTGTAAACGAGAGAAAGATTGGAAAAAAAAAAAAAAATAAATCACTGTTGCTAGTAAGAAATACCTCAAACCATTGCAATCAAACTTTCTTTGATCCTAGAGGTCATTTTTTAATGGTGTACTCAAATCACTGGAACCATTTGGTTACTCAATTTCCTTTCAGTTAATTATTTGGATATGACTATACACCTCACACGTTCCGGGGAATAAATAAGTTTTACTACTTTGTCCATTACTACCTAATGGAAAATACTTAATGTCCTGCTAGAAGTCCTTTCACCTAATGTTAAAGAGACAAAAAGCCTCATACAGACATCCTGGGTGAACAAGCTGGGTCTGAAAAGCAGCTATGCTTTCACCAACAGAAAACATAATTCAAATTGCCTAGTATATCAGAAACTGCTCCCCACCTACTTCATCAGTCTTCACGATCACTAGAATGAGCTACAACATCACTCCAAGCTATTCTGCGTAATACTTTCGGAGGCTAAGCATGGATGGAAAAAGAGAAATGAAGGAAACTGCAATGGAAACACCTAACATCATTGCAGCACAGGGGTGTGTCCCTGCAGCATTTTGCAAACAAGAACAACCTGCCTGGGTTCCGAGCCAGCTGGACATAAGCCTGCTCTGAACGTTGGTGATCAAAAGGCTGTACCTAAAGCACTTGCATGACTTCCCGCTCAGAGCTGGTGGAGGGCACAGGCAGAACAAAACCTCACTTCCCTACAGAAGATGATGCACATATTCCACATGAGACAGGAAGCTTGCTCCAGTGAGGGTATTCTCTGGGCCCACATTCCTGACCTCTGTTAATGCTCAAAGTCACTCACACTCCTTTGTTTCTCTTTTCAGCATAAGCACATAGAGCCTCGGAAGCTCATTAATAAGGAACTGTATTTTCTAAGCTGAATTTCTACCCTTCCACTAGTTCAGTAACTTTCCTCTGTTGCCTGAATATATTAAGAAAGATTTAAGTGAAGATAAAAATGCAGTCAATTAAATTAAATTTCTAAACCTGAACTTTGTATTTTTAAACTATTTCTTGTTCTCCCTCCCACGAACTTCATCAGCTCCTTATTTCAAATAACCAAATAATTTTCTTAAGAATACAATGTTTAGCTATGCCCAGTAAGAGTTCTTTTGCCCTTGTCTAGGCTGCTGTCAGACTATTTCTTTGTCTTCACACTTCCTTTATTCTATAATAGACCTTACATTTTAAGTGCTTCAGTACTCTTTTTGTGTTCTGCTTTAAAGATCAAATTACAAATTAGTTTTATCATATAAAATGAGTTCTTGCCACAAACCCAATATTATGTTTCCTTTTTCCAGTTACATTTCTAATTCTTTAGTCGTGTAATTTGCCTAAACCATTATCTTGTATTGACATAGTTGGCAAGCTGCACAATGCAAAAAAACATTTTATTACTGCACAATTTTCAATATACAAGCTTTGCTACATTGAATTTTATATAATGTGCTTGAGCAAGGTCATACCTGCATTTCCAGTTATTTCTTACATCAGTTGGTGTGATTAAATTGAAAATATAAATCACTGAGTTGTTGAGTCTTGAACTATAAATAAAGACACTAATAGGCCATTTTCTATTAATTTTCCTCCAGTATAGTGGGACAATTTGCCCAGGAGCAGATCTGAAAAATATTGTAAAGATTTTAGATTACGTAAAAGATTTTTTTCTTGCTGACTCACTAGTATTTTACTTCTAGATGAAGACAATCTAGAAAGAGCTCACATCAAAGGAGTCTTTTTGATTAGTTCTTTAAAACCACTCAGTGGGAGAAGTTCTTGCAAGCTCTCTGTGGTCTGTCTCTTCCGGAGGTCACTACTATAGATTTCAAGAGTTTTATGAGAGAAGGGAACTGCAATGGTCTCTTGTTATCACTACAACCCCTTTTCAGGTAATCACATGTGATTATTGCCATTGGTATTGGAAATCTGAGAGGGAAACTTTATAGTCCATCTTGACAAAATAATATCTAATGAAATGTAAAAAGAAATCAAATTAAGGCCATTATTCATGCACGTACCTGAAAAGACAGGACAGAAAGCCTATAGGTATTGGATGCTAAGATGTGATCTAAAAGCTGGGAAGTCAAAAGCAAGGATACATACCGCAGTGCAACTTTCAGACAGATCTCAAGGAATCACTAGTGTTGCAGTGAATTTCCCTTCCGAAAGAAATGGTAGCAGCTTGCCCACTACTGGCTGTCTTGTTCATACAGTCCTTTATTGATTTGTTTCCTCAACTTCACAAGACATCATTTGTTTGTAAAGTTCCTTTTGTGGAGCTTTCTGAGGTTTCTGCCAACCTGTATCTCTACCCTGTTGTGGTCCCCCAGAATGGCAGCCCACCCAGTTCTCCTAGTTCTGTACTGTCTGCAAGCTTGCCAAGGGACATTCTGTCTCATCATCCAGGTCATTAATGAAGATATTTTACAGTACTGGCCCCAGTATCTGGGGTGTACTGTCCATCTGATGCATTCTCTGCTTGGTGCTTCCCAAAAGTTGAACCCTGAGAAGTCAATAGCACACAGTTGAGAAAATCTGAAAATTACAGCTCAGATTACCTGTTTAGATTACACATGAATGCTGTGGCATAGGCTGATATGGTATATAGGGAGAGTCCGTTTCTCTGGGGAAGCTTTCTATCTTCCTGAAATTCCTCTTCTGCTCACTGTGCAGATTCTGCAGCAGTGATACCACCAGTCTTTCTCATCACATGCCATTGATCCATCCTCAGTGCTCTACAGGACGCACAAGCCTAATGCAAAACACCACAAAAAAACATGCCATTTAAATGAATTTTATCATAATGAAAGCATTTCAGAGGAATATTTGTATCTCATTAAACAACAAACTACTGAGGAAGAGAAGCTACTTACAGATGTAGGAAGAAAGCTATTGAAAAGAAATGTGGCTACACAGTTAGTGAATGATTACTAAAATGGGGTTGTCCATCAGTCGTCTTCCTAAACCAGAGCATTGTTTCACCTGGGGGTATTTATACTGACTACAAATTAGCTTTCCTCCAGCTCCTGTTATTAGATGAATTTTCTCAGGACATCCGCTAGAATGTAAGGTAACAAATCTCATGGAGTACTTTCTCAAAGTGACTCCTAAAGCAGACTGAAGGATGACAGATCCACTTTATGGTAATTTTAAAATTCTTCCTTCCTGACTAGAAAGAGCTTTTAGAAAGCCTTCTCTGAAACAATAACAAACCCCCAGACTGAAGGCCTCCATTTCTCTCTTAAAAGGCAGTTTCTGTGTATTTTTCCTTGTGGTGGAAGCGTTAGCTTGGCATAAAAGCTATATTAAGAGCCCAAAACTTTGTACTAGAATACAGAAATTGTCCTTGCTTCTTCCCCTTCTTCCTTTTCTCCCCTGTTCACAGAAAAATAGGAAAAAATGACCAATTCCAATGTCAGTATTGTCAAAAAAGTGTATTTTGGAAATATTCTGACCTGTAATTATCTGGTCATTTTTCAATTCCTTTATTTTGTTTTGGTTTTTTAAATATCTACACTCTCACTATCATCTCTGATCATCTATTCTATATAAGCTCTACAATTGCATTCTATGTCCTGTAAAACAAAAACATACCCAAGGTTGTACAGAATCAATCACTTTCCAAGAATGTAGCCCTGCCTATAAAATACCACACAAGTATTTAAACTACCCTCAGTCAGCAGGCCTATAGAAATATTTGTTATTTTGAGATAGTTGTGTGATAAGATGCAACACAATGAGATGATGATGGTCACTGAAGAAGAAAATAGCGTTGCTCTTACAAAAGATGAGGTCCAAAAAGGATTTATTACACAGTTGTTTCTGCAAGGAAGCCCAGCATGCTCCGTAACGAGTTAAACAGACACTAATTTGTCTTATGCTGTTGCTGTTTCTTTGAAATGTAGTGAGGCAGGAATGCCTGTCAGATCAAGGTATGGAAAGAGAAACAGATATTTTTGAACTGTCTGAAACTGGCAAACCTCCACTATAACTGACAAGCATACCTGAACACCGCAGAAATGTAAGCAGAGACCACAGAAATACTCTGAGCATTATTATAATCTAAACATAATGATGATAATTTGAGCAAATTCTGCAGGGTTCAGTTTTATGTCTCTGGAGATGTACTCTGCAAAGAACCACCAACACATGTAGCTTCTTCAAAGCAAAGATGTGATCGGGATCGTGTTTATGTCACCGAGTGATGCAAATAATGATGCCCTGGAGTTAAAACTGTGCTGAACTTCTCTAATCTAAATTGATTCTTGTATGATCTGACATTGCCTGGCTTTTGTGAAACCAAATATAATATATTTATGAATCAGACAGATGTCTTCAATATTACAGTGCTGTCAGCAGTCCTGCCTCTCTGATGTTTAATATTTCATATCATAACAGAGTTTTTGTTCAGAGAGCTACTATCTGGTGAGAAACCTCAAAGGAGAAATCTCGGTCCACTGATGTCAATGACCACTCATGTTGTACTACGACCCACCACTAGAATGGCCATTTTAGCGTAATACTGGCTATAGAATAGGAATCAGATTAAACAGAATTTGAAAAATATTGACTTTTGATGGAGCTGAATCAAATCTGTTTGTAAAAATATTGAATCTTTTTTCTGTTTCAAACAGGAAAATCCTGCCCTAGTCATACCAAAGGGATTCTGCCACTTGCTTTGAAGGGACCATGCCACCAACATTAATAGCTGTCAGGTTAATCACAGGTCTTTTTATGCAATATGGGTTTACCTTTCATTAAAGTGTGAACAACACTGTTTAATTTCAAGTTCTCCATAGACTAACTGTTAATACATTAAAAGGATGAATCAATAGTTAGTTCTCGACCTCCCTCATGCTATTCCCTCAAAAAAACCCCAACGAACCAAACAAAACAAAAAAAAAATCAATGCTTCTGTTACTTGCAGAACTCTCCAATGAGCTCTAATGCAGACTCCTCATCTGATAGCTGAGTAACTTGCATATAGAATGCCACAAAGAACAGAAATAAAGCTCCAGCTTTTCCTGGCACCATCAGATTTGATCACAGCATCAATAATTAAAACTTTCCTTGTCCAACTAGTACCATCAGAATAAGCTACAGAATGAAAACAAAGAAACCTGTTGCACAGAAGGTTTACCTGACGTGAACTGGTGTTGATCCAATTACTGAAGTTTACTGTAGCTTAGAAAAAAAATTATAGGGTAAACTAGAGATATTGCAACAAGAAGACCGACCTGTCCTTTTATGTAGATAAATACTGAGTCAGGCTTCTGATACAGCTGTGAATCTGATATATGGACCCATCAAACAAGAGTTTTGCTGTAACTTTTAGAGGAAGAAGCCAAAAGATAGTTTATGGGCTTATGTACACAGCTGATAAAATGGGGGAAGGTATTGAAATCAGTTCAGTTCCTACTTTGTAAGCCAGGGGCATTGATAAGTATCCTTTCAGCCTTCCAACACAGTAGAAACATTTGCAAATGTTATTTCATCAGCTCTGTATTGGAAATTAGTTGCTTTTAGAGAGCTTCCTTCAATTTTCTGGGAACATGAAAGCTGTTTTGGTACAGTTCATTTTGGCGCACAGCATTAACTATGCATTTATGTTGGTCATCCATTCATTGTTTTATTTTTTCCTATGGTGACATAACATGACTTGCATAAACTTATTCTAAGTATCTCATATGAGACAAATTCTAGTTTTAGAAACTCTTCATCATTCATATCTATTTTCTATTTATAAGATAGTATTCATAAATGAGTACGGTTATTGATCTCCTGTATTATGTTGGATTAGCTTTAATGTGTTTTCCTTTTGGTTTTGTTGTTGTTGGTTTTTTGTGAGTTTTTCTAAAAAAATTGTTGCTTATAGGTCAGTTTATTTTCACATCTAGTTTTACTTACTGTCCAGCTAAATCGCTGAAAGCTGCAGGCTTGTTAATGAGTGCCGCATGGATATTAATAGCAACTGATATCAAAGCCACTAGGTCAAATGAATGCTTACTTAAGATAGCACTGTTTGTCATCAAGATAAAATGCCTTGTTACTGTTATGCATAAAATAAATTGATTTTAATTTTCTGGCATCTGTTTCAGTTCTCCTCACTTATTAGTGACTAGCATTCATGGCTCTAAGGGAAAATTACTGAAAAAAGATTTGCTTCATCTCCAACTAAAGGTGAGCAGCTGGTGAAATTCAGATGTCCAATGGTTGCTAAACAACCTGAAACAAATTTAGATAAATTCAGGTGCAGCACTGGAAATCTATGTGACACACGAATGGTACCATATTCTCCAAATACACAGTATGAAGTTTCAGCACAAAACAAAAGACGTAGAAACACCCTCAAATTCTCTATTACATCTGCAAAACCACAATAGATGTTGTCCTGTTAGACGAGCTGCAATTGCAGCACTTCAGTGCCAGAGCCTTTGCAAAGCATGTAGGTCATCTTACACAAACTTGTCACCTGCAATATCCAGGCTTCATTTCAGCAACTCTGCTTGAGCTGCTGAGATGTCCAGCCAGAGCCAATGTCCTAGAATAGCCTGAAGTAAACAAGAAATATGATGAGAAAGGTAAGTATGATCTCCTGAACTAGGAGATGACATAAGCTCTGAAAATGGGTTGTTTCATTTGTGCTACGTACTGGAGAGCAAGAGGGCAGCTAGGCAGCACGGATGGCAGAAGACTTACCCTGCTGATTAGTGCAAAGCAGAATGCCAAAGAAAAGAGGACATTTTCAGCCAGTCACATGGAGACGGACCAGCAGCTATGAAATAGCTGACAGAAGACTCCTGCAGCACCAGAAAACTCCTAGGAATCGCCAAACTGAGAAACACATTGAGATTAAAAGGGGAGATCACTGGGAAGGACTATCTAAGCTGCTGTACTAAAAGAAAAACACATCCTGATACTTTCAGAAAAGGGGGGGAATCTGGAGGAGACAGGAATAAATATGACTGGATGGTGGACCAAAAACCAAGGAAGCAATGTAAACCCAGGAAACTACAACCTAGCTTAGGCAGGGTAACAACAAAGGTGAAATCTCAGTGGAAAAGGCAGACTGCCTTTGATCAGATGCTGAAGAAAGTAAGTCTGGAAGTTGATGGTGTATCAGCAGGGCCTCATATAGCAAGCAGTGATCTGAACAGACTGATATACGCATATGGTATGCAGCAATATCTGTAAAGATCACCAGCAAGTGAGGACGTTGATTCTGATGATAATATCCCAAGAGGTATTATAAGGACTTCAGAAATATCTTGTCTGAGCCAAAATTTTGGTTTTCTTGGGAAGATGCAAAATGTAGAAAGAGAAAATTTCTATTCTGCATTCTGAAGACACAGAGAGACACTGTAATAAATCATAGAATGGTTTGGGTTGGAAGGGACCTTAAAGATCATCTAGTTCCAACCCCCTGCCATGGGCAGGGACACCTTCCACTAGACCACATTGCCCAAAGCCCCATCCAACCTGGTCTTAAACACTTCCAGGGATGGGGCCTCCACAACCTCTTTGGGCAACCTGTTCCAGTACCTCACCACTCTAACAGTAAAGAATTTCCTTCTAACATCCTGTGCGTGAGGCTAAACACAGACAACTCCAAGGCTGGCCTAAAGGTTTTCTGATGACTTCTGCAACTGATGCCTGAGGATGAGCCTGATTTGAGAAAAGCATTGGGCTAGGATGCACTGTGGGCTTTCCAGATGACTAACCCTGCTAAAAAGCAATTATAAAGAGGTGAAATCCCAGTCAACATTGAGCTAATGAGTACTGGAGAACAGCAACTGCCAGCAGTGAGGGAGTGTCAACATCACTCAACAGCCTTCTCATGGATCTTGAGAGCGTGGAGTACCAAGTCCCAGGCCCCAACAGTCTTGCAGTAAGCACACACTGCACCGGGCCCCTGATGTTCACTGACACACTGATCTCCTAAACACAAATAAGAGTTTGCATCTTGTGGGGCAGCAAAATGCTCCCAAATAGACCACGAGAAACACAGCTGGTACACAAATCAGTTTGAATGATCTGAATCTGGTATGAACTCACAAAATGCTCACACTTTTCAAGATATGCACCTTTTTCCATAGTTTTTATCATGATATATGTAACATCAACCTGGATTCTCGAAAGGCGGCCTTTAGCGAAAATCTGCTACTCTTGAAAACAAGCTGCTTGTGGTACATTGGCACAACCATGTTAAGAATCATAAAACGTAACCATGTGAAAATGACTGGGACTCATGAGGGGATCCAGCTGTCTGATCGAGTCTGTCATATCACGACTAACCACTTGCAGAAGACTGTTGTTCTCAGTTGGAAGAACAGAAGAGGCAGACCACAGAAAAAAACCCTCTACTCCGCTCTTGTGAGACCCCACCTGTAGTACTGCATCCAGCTCTGGGGGCCCCAGTACAGGAGAGACATGGAGCTGTTGGAGCGAGTCCAGAGGAGGGTCACGAAGCTGACTGGAGGGCTGGAGCACCTCTCCTATGAGGACAGGCTGAGAGAGTTGGGATTGTTCAGCCTGGAGAAAAGGCGGCTCTGGGGAGACCTAATTGCAGCTTACCAGTACCTGAAGGGGGCCTACAGGAAAGATGGGGAGGGACTGCTTATCAGGGAGTGTAGTGACAGGACAAGGGGTAATGGGTTCAAGCTGAAGGAGGGTCGATTTAGATCAGATGTTAGAAAGAAATTCTTTACTGTTCGAGTGGTGAGGTACTGGCACAGGTTGCCCAGAGAGGTTGTGGAGGTCCCCTCCCTGGAAGTGCTCAAGGCCAGGCTGGATGAGGCTTTGGGCAACCTGGTCTAGTGGAGGGTGTCCCTGCCCGCAGCAGGGGGGTTGGAACTAGATGATCTTTACGGTCCCTTCCAACCCAAACCATTCTATGATTCTATGAAAGAAAGGGGAAGTGCCAAGTGGCTAACATAATAAATACCAATTGGATTTTTCAGGAATGAAATACTTTTGTACTTCAATTTTAGGTTTCAATTTATTTTGACATGGCTCTATGACTATAAAAGGTAAAGTGATTTATAGAATACATATACCCAGAACATAGAGAAATGAGAACACGTGATGAGTTATGGAGGTATGCTTTATAAAGACTGCTATAAAGTCATAGCTTTCACATTAGGACAGTACTGTAAAATCCAATTCAAAACTCACATTTAATACAAATTTAAATTGACTATTTGTTCCAAAGGCAAAGTTAAAGACAAAGGCATGGTTTGCTGAAGGGAGCTATTAGCTGTGATTGCCATTCAGCAGGCCAGAAACACAGATTTGTGGAATAAGAATATGTAGGGATTTTAAAATGCCCTTTTAGGAAAAGGAAGGACAGTATCACCAACCAATGAGAAAACAAACAACCATTCTAGTGGCTTTCCTGTCCCTGTATGAACTGTATACTTAAGGAGACCCAGCCAAAATAAATGCAAAGGTAACTAGGCCTTGAAAAGGAGAATTCCAGTATTTAATTTGTTTCTTAACAGAAAGCACTACTGGGAAGATGGATAAATGTTCTTATTTATACACAACTCATCAATTTTCTATGTGTTGCCGTACCTGTTACAGTCTTTTATCTTCTAGTAAAACCACTACTATAATTGTCTGCTACTTCTCGTAAGGAGTATTTTTATGGAAGACATAATTACATCAATAGATATAATATGATTTATTTTAGAGCCAATCAGAATTACAGATTTCATTTTCAACTGGAAAAATGTATCTCTGATCATGTCATGATGGTTTAGTAGACATGATATTGTTGGGTCGACGGTTGGCCTTGATGATCTAAGAGGTCTTTTCCAACCTTAAAGATTCTATGATTCTATTCTATGATCAGCATGAATTTGATTACCTTATTCAAATGAATGTCTCTTCGATACTGAGCAACAGGGCCAGAACATGTAAAAGCTTCCATGACATTCATTTCAGAAGATTTGTGTAAGTGATGTGGGATTTTGATCACAGGTACAGCAACTGAAAAGTCTTGGAATACATTTAAAGTAAACCCATATACCCAGGTGGGGGCAAAGCAGATCTAACAATTCTCTCCCCTCCATACAGATGCAAGAAATAAAAATTACAGCGACAGATTTGAGACCATATCATGCCATTCCAGTATATCTCCTTTAAAGTTTCATCAGTTACTGACATAATTCAATATGTCATTGAAGTAAGCTTTTTTAAAGCTGGATTTAAAACAAGTACGATTCTCTTTTTCAGCAGTTCAGAGAATTCTGAGAGTACAGTTCTGTAACAGTGTCTGCCGAGTGACGGGCACATAAGCGTTTTCTAAACCCAACCCCCAATGGTAAGAGAGCTTTTTTTATACTCCACTTTGTTTCTTAAATTATTACTTTTCCAAGTAGACATTTCATTTTATAAAAACATGAGGCATTTTATATATGCATGTTTATAAATATTTTCTCAGATTTGGTGTTTCCTCTGTAACTTTTTCCCCACAGTGTAAGAAAGATACCAGTTAAAAATCATCCACCTCAATCCAATGTATTAGCTTAGAAGAAACAAACATTAAGAACTGATTTACTATCTGGAATTAAGGAAAGATTCCATTTTATTAAAACATTATTTCATTGTAAACAACTTTGATTACTGACAACTACTCTAAGTTTCTCTTGAGTTATTTTGTGTAAACATGGAAGTCAACTGAAGGTAACATGAGCTGCTCAATATTTCGCTTCTGTTGTATCCAAAGTTTTGAATACGAACATTTGTTCAATTTTCATTCATTGGGAATGAAAATTACAAATAAGAGGAAATTACTGAAATAACTGTTATGAAAGAAATCTCAGACCATTAATTTGATTTACAGAAAAACAGACTTGCCAAGAACCTGCAGTAGCAACAGAGATAGATGCATGCATGTTGTACATACAAGAAGTAGATAATCTCCAGGAAGAAGAATCCCTAGGACCAATTATAAATGAGTTTTGCAGCTGTTCCACGCTATTTGATTCAAATATTATACCATTAGTTTTAGATTTATTGATTTGGCTAGTTTTGGAGGTGAGAGGATTACTTATTTCATTTCAGTAGAGAAAAGACAGAGTTAAAAATGAAATAGCCTCTAGAAGGCAGGATCAGTACCAAACTGTAAAGGAAAGAACCATATGCTAAATGCTATGGCCATGCCCTCAGTTTAACATAAAACTATGATGGAATATCCCCAGGTCGCTCGTAAGATATCCAAAACTGCTGTCAAAATTATTGACAGTCATGAGATCATGGCAGAGGCCTTCCAATGAAGGCAGAGGATGATACTAGAGGCTCCAGGGATATAGTTACCAATAGTTAATTACTGTCGGGAAAGGAATGCAACCACGGAACTGACTTATGGATAATAACATGAACAAAGAGCACATATACACATACAAAGAATTGTGTGTAAGGTGAAATTGGGAACCCATGAAAAAAGAAAAAGCAAATGACCCCTATCAGTTAACTTAGTGGACCCGGGAGCAAGGTAGAGGAATGCGCCAAAGTCAAAATTCTCCTCTTAATGAACAACCGGGGGCTGCAGATGGCTCATGTAATACCCTCCCACTTCTTGAGGAAGGTGTGCACCCACTGTTGGGATACACAGGAGCGGTGGAAGAACAAGCATAACACACTGGAGAGAACAGGGTGGGTACTAAGGAGCGTGCAACAGTTGCAACTCTTTCATTATTAGGACATTTTCCTGAAATTGCATTCTTTCATTTTGTTTATTCTTTTTCTATAATAAGTACATCTGGATTAGTAATCATTCTTCTACTAGATTACCAGTAAATTCCTTGCTATGCCTGTAAGGTATGTTCCCTACTTACCCATAACAAAATTTTGCTTGCAACAGTGTGCAGAGAGCTTTTGAATATAAAGGGTATCAAAACCACAAACCCATTCACTCCATTCAGCCTGCAATTTTGCCTGCAATGACCGTTTGTGTTCACCGGACTGTCATACAGTGTGATTCCAGAATCTCACATAACTCTCCAAATCTTGCTTCAAGATACCATTATAGCATGCTTAAAGCTACAAATCATAGTCCTCATTTCTATCCCAGGAAGGAATGTTTCTCTTATGTTAAATTTTGTACTGTAACAGTTCCTATTAGCTGAAAAGAAAATACTTGTGACGTTGAATATAATTCAGAAAACCAGTTGCCTAGACAGTAATTAAAAGTTAAAGCAGTGATATACAATGGCCATCTGAGGAGATTTGTTTAAAATAAATCTTTGTAAAATCAATATACAGAACAGGCCCTTAGACGCAATAGCCTAGGCTGGCAATATAAACCAACCTTCAAGGCTACAACAGGCATTAATTTAGGGTTCACTTGTTATTACCCTTCCTCACAGATCCCGCTGAAATGCCCAGTCTCGACAACATAAAGGTGTCTGCCTCACTCCGGGAGCCAGGCTGATGCTACACTTAAAGCTTGCCAACCTTGCAACTAACCAATTATAATAGGTAAAAGGTTATTAAGAAATATTTTCAGACTTAAGAAATGCAAAAAAAAAAAAAAAAAAAAAAAAATAAAATTTAAAGCTCTGACAGATATTTGTTTCTGAAAAGCTATCAGTTCTCTGATGCCATCACTTTTCTAAGCTCCTCTCAGTTCCTGCTCTTCTACATTGTATTTGATAACTTCTACAGTTTTCTGCACACTTGCTATTCTTTGCTTAACGAACCTTTACTTCACAGTTCATTTGTCTGTGTAGAAAAATACATCACTGCAGTTGGTACTGGCTCATCCCCTGCATAAATGACCATTTCTTCTCATAAGAATGGTCCTTCTAATTCCAGAGCCAGAGTCAATGCCACTTCATTATCAGTTATATTGCTGCTGATCCCATTCAAAGAACAGAAAGAAGAAAATCTATCTCAACCCTTATGCAATTATGAAATTTCAGGGAGAACAAGTATAACCCCCAAAAATGAACTTTCCATCCCACTATTCTTCTACTATAAATGAGCCAAAAGCAAACAGAAACAAACCTTTTGAATAGTGAGGAACTTCAGATACTAATAAACTCTTAACTCATTTCTAACTAGTGAAGTTAGTTCATAAAGGGCAGGGGGGGGAACAATTTCTTCAAATGAATGTTGCCTTTCTTTATCCCTAGAGCTCTTGGAGAGATGAAAACATAACACTACTGGTAGAAAATGCCATGATTCGCAGTCAGTGAGCAAGAATTCCAAATAGCCTCTAAGTATACTTTTCAGAGTAATCAGTCTTCAAGCAAAGAACAGTATAATTTTCAAAACCTGTTGGATTCGGCATCCTAGGAAAAACTGGTTATCTCATATTCACATTTCATACCTGAATATATCTAATCTTCATTTAAGCTTTCAAAGATACTGTTTTCGGTATGGAACCAACTGTGCAGTTTAAAGTCATGTATTTAGGGGTTTTTAGAAAATTTAGCAGATCTTTGTATTCTCTCTAGTTCTCAGCCAAGAGTAATCCCATTAACAGGGAACTGCATTCAGTAATCTACCAAAAGGAAAACATTTTAACTTTAAAAAACAGTATATGTATAAGTTGGAAAAATCTGAGGCATACAGCAACCCAAGGAGGACTGCTACTAATTCTAGGACTGTGGTCATCCTCCTGTGATGAACGAACCTCAATATCTCCAATGATGTGGCTGAAGATAGTCCTCTATAGAGGACTAAACAAAGATATTTCCAGCACAGTATTTTCCAGAATAAGAAGCAATTACTGCACTATTTTCTATCTTACATGCTCAGCTTCTGCTTCTTTCAGTCATGAAAGATTAAATTTGACCATGACATGTACAAGTCCCAAGTGCATTTTCATTGCTCCTTACATGCATAAAGGTCACGAAAGAGCATTAAATGTGGATAATTGTTAGAACATACACATGACACTACTGGAATACATATATATAAAAGAAGGTATACATTTATTAACAGTTAAATGTAAGAAATTCTAAATAGATGACTACAAGGTTAGACATAGTGGGGTTTTTGATAAAATACCTGTTCAAGATATGTCACAAGCTATAGACTGGGTGCAGATTTCATGAACAGCTGCACAGCTTATGGTAGGAGATAATGATGTATATGAAAGAACATTAATTGAATATCAAGCTGATATGACTTGACTTCCTGATGTTTAACACAGTATTTTTAGTCTAAGAAATACCTTTATTTAGTCACTGAAGCAGCAGAGCTTTAGTTCAGACACAAGCACACCAATTTTAGCAATATTAGGCTGTGGAACTTTTAGCTTTGGCTCTTAATTCAAGTTACAGGTAACCACTTAAACTGTAACAATGAGGAGCTCTTAGCACTGCAATATTTAACCTATCAATTCTCTGGTATTTGCAAGTGTTCATCAAGGCACTGGCAGCACCATGCCCCCATAAAACAAAATCAAAAGACACTGTGCAACAGAACAAAACCTCCCCCCCAGCTTGTGAAGATTATACTGTTACGTGGCCAGCAAAGCACTGATCCAAACCTTAGACAGCAGTAAGGAAAGATCTAACGTTAGAAGCAGAGGTCTCAAAATAGGAAGAAAGTTACTCTCTGAATCTAGAAGGGCTGCAGTTGTGAACTGGAACAAATTAGCCTCAACCCACTGCTACATTTACTGCGTATTTGAACCATCACTAGGAACGATTACGAAAGCCAGGTTTTTAACCACTGAAATGAAAAACAAACAAAAAAAAAACCCACCCCAAAAACTCCAAGAAGGCAGCATTTCTGGAATAGACATTATTAGGATTAGTTTTCACTGCTGAAAATGAGGCATTTGGGGCTTGATTACTTATCTCAGCTGATAGTTACCTTGTGCTGGTTACAGCCTCCCCCCTGGTGCAGTGCTTGCTGAATTGCAGGAGCGCTGCCAGCCCCTGCCTGGTGCTGCAACAAGCCCTCACCAAAGCAAATCAGTAGTGTGCAGAACAGTTAACACAATCTTTGCCGCAGCAGCAGACAGAAATGGTTTTTGCCATTCCACTAATCTTTTTGGAGCTCCCCTCCTCCTACCCTGTTAGACTGTGGTCTTGCTTCCAGCATCACAAGCATGTTCAGTGCAAATCCACTTGTCGGTACCCAAAGGGGAGGTACCATTACTGATTCCCATGCAACTTTTTCACATAAATGCTGCGTTCATTAAACTTTGATTGTTTTCTTGACTGAATTCACTGGTATATCAGTCAGGTGAATATTTTGCAGTATTAGGAATATATAGAGATATTATGTGAATATATGAATATGTGAATATTTTATCATCTTTTTAAACTTGACAATATTGGCATTTTGGGGGATGCTGAGAAGAAAGAAATGTATGAAAATATGAATGACATATTTTAGTAATGGATTAAGTTAACTATGACTTCAAATTTCTCTTCCTACAGTGGAAGCCCTTTAGCCAAGACTTGTGCAGCATACGGCCTCATTTATTTTACTTTTTCCCCCTGCAGCATGTTATTATTTCCTACCTGAATTTGGCAGTGAACTGTCTACCCATCCAGTGAAGAACCACAATCTCCTCCTCCCAGAATTATACTCAAATCCAGGTATTCCATCTTGCTAGGAGCTGCACCTCTTCAAGGTATTGTTCATACCTCAAAGTGCAGCCCTCCTGCTACTAGTTCTTTTGGGCTGGAATCAGTGCCTTCATTCCCTTAAAACTTTGTTCAAGGGCCTGGGAGTTGCCGAAGAAGCAGGCTACCTCCCCTAAATGATGTCAAACTACCCAGAATTTCTCTCCCTGAACTTCCACTCAGGCCCTCCACCCCTTACAAATCTTATTCTCCCTGAAAGGCAAAGTTCTCTGCTATCAAAAGCCCTTCTCCATCGCATAGCTCTGCCATATGATGCCTGAACTTTCATTTTCCCCAACAGCAGCAGTAGCTACAGCAGACAGAGGTGAGTCTGATCAGCCAAAGCTCCCATGCAGCTGCACATAAAATGCTTTACTGTTAATTCTACAGAGAACATTTGTTTTACTTCTAGGCAAAATCCAAGGAGGCTAATGCTGAACCTAACACTGACAGAACTATAGCTGAAATACTGTATTTGAATCCCATATGAGGATAGGATTCCTCACATATCTTTATCCGTTAATTAGAATTCTAATTAGTGGCTTTTAGCAACTCCTGTTGCATTGCTCCCTCGCATTCCAGAGACACCTCTGGGAGTAAGAAATCTGCAGTTGGAAGAGGATGCTGGGGCAGGCACTCCTTCCATTAGCTCACATGAATTGCATGGAGGAAAAAATTAAAATAAATGCAGTCTGACACTTCCTTCAGTTTTCCGCTTTCCCATGCCATGGGATTTATCTGCAGGTCACAGAGAGCATGTTTCAGAGAAGAAATCCTAGCAATGTCCTCCCACTACCAGTTACACTGTCCAAGAACGAACACAATATACTGATCACAAGGCATTTTCTTATGCTTGGATGTGATTTTTTTTTAAAAAAATGATACTATCATCGAAGAATAAAGCAGCCTTCTGGCTCCACCATACCCCAAGCTCCAATTCCAAAAGCAGCAACTTTTGGGAAAGTCAATGGAATAAATTTCCCTCATCCCAGAAAAGCCTTGTGTCTACCTTTATTACCTACCACAACAGCAATAGTTCAAGAACCTTCAGAGTTGTGTGGTGTCACCCACAGCCCTAGCAAAGGTGATTTTGCATACGCAACACCAATAGAGCAGCCGAGAACCACAGTCCACCTCTCTTTTACTGACAGTTCTTTTTTACCTCTTCCCTCTAACTGAAAGAGCAATAATTTAGAATAACATGATTCACAATAAACAAAATTACTGAAGAAAGTCAAGAAAAAAATTCACATTGTGCTGAAAGAACTGACAATAACAAGAGGAGCTACTAAGTACAAATTTTCTCACTAGCATAGACGTGACTGAATCTAATGGAATATTTCACTTTGAAGAGTTTTTTTCTTTTAAGGGATGTAGTCTAAAATCCATGCCAGCCTAGAGAGAAAAAAGAACCAAACAACTGAATATCAAGCATATGGAAAGCTACTGAAATTGTATCCCTAACTTACAGAGGGAAAGGAAATAGTCATAAATGTAGCACAACCTTATTTTTCTGCTAAACAATGGCAGAACAGATCTTTGTGCTTGCTGGTAACAAAATTTTTTTATTTGCGCTCATTTAGGGTCAGATTGACATATCCCTACTCAGAATGAAATTGGTATTATTCTTAAAAGCAGTAGCATGGGAGTCAAGGAATCATTTTTTATCAGCTTGGTAACTGGTTTTAACTTTTGAAGCCCTAAATGTCTTACAAACCTTTAATATTAGAGGGGTTAATGCTGAATCCATTGACCAGCTTGACATATTCCAGAGAAAGAATTTGGGAAAATTTCTCAGCTGGCAGATGTACAATGAAATGCACAAAATTTCATGGATTTACAACAAAGGAGAATTTGATCCAGAGACAATTAAATGACTTGTCTACAGATATAAAATGAGTCATCAGCGGAGATGATCCAGATCTCAACGACTCCCTGGCTCAGCCCACTTTGTCCACAGTGAGGTTTTTGTGAGCACGCTGGCAGAGGTTTGGGTTCAGAGCAGCCATGTTTCTCTTCTATCTGTAGCCATTCTTTCATTCCTCGTTGCCCTGAGAAAGTGGTGTGCATCCCGAAATGGTAAAATGTCGTGTCTCTATTTTCAAAGTTGGTTTCAACTTTCAGTCAGCAGTATCCAATATTTGGTAAGGTTCAAAAGCAGCAAATAGCTGAAACACTGAAAAGCCAGAATCTAGGGTTTGAGACAGTTACAAAGAATGATATAAAGATGCAAGAAAAAGTAAGAGGGACTGTGCCAGCTATGCTCTTGCTGTGGCTGCCACAAATGTTAGTTGAACCAGCTATGTTAATAATGACAATTCCCCAAGAGAAGGTGTTTATCTGCAATCAGAGATTACCATGGCATTATTTCATGGTAAACAGATTCAGCTGATCAACAGACTGGGCTCTGGAATTTGCATCTTGCAGGCAGTGTAAAAAACTTTGTCAGGATGAAACAAAACATTTTCAAAATACTCCAGTAAAAGAGGAATTGGATGGGTTAATGGATACTTTTTGATATTTACAATTAGGAAAGAGTTTAAAATTTTATTATTAGATGAAAATTTTGTTGTAGATTTGTACTTCATGTTTTGGCAGAGGTTGTTCGTGACATACATGACCTACTAGGACTACTATTTTTTATTGTTACAATAAACCACAAAATATTATATTTAATATTTTATTTTAAAAAATCAATAGCAATGGCTGCTTTTTAGTCCTGGTTGAACTTTTCTATATTACAGTACCTCCTGTTGTAATGAAACAGTCTGGCATTTTGAACAAGTCAAGATATTAAGTACTCAGTATGCTAATTAGAGGAGCAGATGTTTTCAATAAATTTGTGTTAGCCTGAAATAATTTTTCTACACATATGAGTATGCACTTTGGGGGTTGGCCAATCCGTAAGACTTTGATTTCAATAGGATTTTTCCCTGACTAATGACTTGGTGTCCTCAGGATTCACTTGGTGATATTTTATTTTTTCTTTTAAAGTGAAGGAGAGCACTTCTTTCCCTAGATAAAATAAGGCTGGTCTAATGTGTCTTGTTATAAACATTTGTATCTAACTATTTATTACCACAAGTACATCCCACACCTGAATGGAAGATTTAAAAAAAGTTTTAGTCAGTTTGAGGTTTAAAATTACGACAAAATTTTTTTTTCTTGTTAAAAATAAACTAATTGCTGTAACTATGTGACACTCAAATATCACTGTAATCTAGAAGAAAACCGTGAGACATGGCAGGCCAGATACTTGGATTACTCAAATCTGAGAAATGCTTTTAACCAAGCTGCAAGCTTTTTTTAATAGACATTTTTTATCTAAACTCCCTCTGGATTCCATCTGCCATGAAAATGCTTCAGTATCAAGCTACAAGACCTGATGGGGAATGTTTCCTCACCTCAGGAGACTCCCCGGCTCGAGCACCACACACACGACCTGAGAAGCTGAGGCCATCTGAGCACTTGGGGCTGCTGCTGAAGGGGCAGAGAGAGGCGGCAGAGCCAGCTGGATGCTTCCCGCTGGTGCATCGAAAACCAGGCTCTGCTGCTCTGAAGATAAGAGGCAAACAAGGGCCACAGAGAGGGGCAGAAGGAGCAGAAGAGGAACTTAGCCCCGGAAAAGATCCTGCTGCTGGCGGTCAGATGGGGCGAGTGAAATAGTGACTGCTCCAGTCCTCATTCCCCCATAAACTCCAGAAGCTGTTGCCCTGGCTTAAAAAAATTATGCAAAGGCAAAGCCATCATCAGGAGGATTACTTAATTGCTGCTTCTAGGAGTCTACTGCCAGAGGGAGCTTGGTTGTTTTCAGGTCAAGTCAGCCCTAAGAGGAATTGTGGCTCCAGCCTTGCATAGGCAAAAGTAGGTATCAGTTATTTTTCACAACATACCACGGTTGAATGGCATGGGAAATTAGAGAAATGCTGAAGGCAAAGCATTTGCAAAGTGACAGGAGAATCATGTAGCAACACTACCTCCACAGAAAAGCAGTTTCTATCATTAGTAGTGGCTGGAAGGCCTTACCTTTAGGCTGCTTCAGTAACAATCACATTTTTCCACATTGCCATAGGAAGCTCTGTCTGAAGCTCTCTAGGCACCAAAAATCCTGGTTGAAGGGACAATGACAGGGGTAAGGAGCATTCTTTACTCTTAGGCTGTGGTCCTAGCTTGAAAGTGGATGACCAGGTAAAAATGTGAGATGAAAATAAAGATGAAAATCTGACTCAGCAAAAGCCACTGCCTGTTTTGGAATGAGTACGAAAGAGACAGTTGTAGCCCGCTGACTAAATTACATATACAGCTAACTGCAACAAGCAGAATGTCAAGAGAGAAAAGGCATGGGTGCTTGATTCACTGTCAGACACAGAAATGCAGTACAAGTATTTTCCCATATGAATGTTTTCTGTCCCTGGTAAACTTAAGAAAAGTATCATCTACCATCAACCTTTTCCTTCCCAATTTCCCCTGGATTTTATACCACAAATTTGGTATGCAGCATTTGGCACAAAACCAGCATTGAAAGAAAACTTATTTTGTTCTCACTGCAGAGGAAGCTCATGATTTAATTTCATTTAAGTTTCTGTGAAGTGGCTCCAATATGAAAGCAGAAATCGGTGCACACTGGGACAGGGCCCCAGAACAGCTTCTGCAGCTCTGAAGTACAATCGCTTCCACAGGCCCTTGTGACATTTTAAAGAAGTAACTCAGAAGAATAACATTTGCATGATTTAACCCATCTTTTAGAGAAATAAAAGAAAACAGAAGGATTTAATTTGCCTCTCATTCAAGTCAATTTTCCAGATCTGGTGGCTAGTACTACACCAGGTAGACACTTTCAGACCAAGACCACTCATGCAGTGAAGCTCTCAATGGCAACAGGCAGATCTTCATGACTCGGCATTCTTTCCCCTTCAGTCTAATGTGAAGACCTCAACCATCTTCTACTGCTTTACACAGCGAGTGCAGCTACTAACTACCATGCTCTATACAAAGCTAGGCTATCATCTGAGCACATCAACACCAAGAAAACACACACAAAAAAGTAGAAAAGAAGAAAAGATTAGAAAATGGGAAAACCCACACGCAGTTGTCTTTCAAAGTTGCCAAAACTTCCAAAGATGCATTGTCTTTTTCTTTCATGTATTGTCTTTATTTTTAGAAAACACTTGCACCTCCGCTATGTAAGAGAAATTAATACTGATGTGAAATTTTATTTATTAATTATACTGTTTGATTTAATGAACACTCGAAAATCAAAACGTGTTCTATGTTCAATTTATGTCAAATACTCAGTTTTCTATAAGAATTTTGACTAAACACAGAAGATCAGTTTTTCTTTAAAAAGTTTGCCCTAATTCTAAATACACATAGCAAAATGATACATTAATAGAATATAAACAAAGTCAAGTCAATCTTAGCTTAACTCAAGGGTTAAAAAAAAGCAAGGGGAGCAAGGAGGAGGGAGGAAATTAAAACTAGCAGTTGGGAGGCCCAAAATCAAGATTGCCAACTACATTCTGCAAGAATATGGAGAGTTCTGGTCCTCACATTCAAGGTAAATAAATTTAAGCATTAGTGCGCAGTGGAAGACAGAGTAGCTGGATGAAAGAAAGCCAGTGATAGAAGAGGAGCCTAGCTACTGTGCATTACCAGTTTTACAAGACTTACAAAGTTAAGAGAGGAAAATATTGCTGCCCATAAATACACTACAATAAGCATGAGGGAGGCAGAAGCACTGCTGTCTCAGAACCGGAGAAGAAATAATTCCAAGGACAAATGTGTGTGAACTGATCACGCATACATTAAAGCTATAAAAGAAAAAACGTTTTTAGCTATTCCACCATTACATTCCTGGGGCATGTTTTCAAGTCAGATGGTGGAACAAGAAATTTACTTTCATTTACAGTTGTGTAGAATAAGTTCCACAAATGTGACTGCATCATGTTGTCCTGATGAAGCAGGAGACTATAATTAATGACACAGTATTTTCCAATTCCCTGTTCTTGTTCTCTTTTATGACAATAAAGGAATTTATTTATCCCATACACATGGAGACTTGTGTGACTGCAGAGGACATAAGGGTCAGAGAAGTCACAAAAAAGCAAAAAAGATACAGGGATCCTCATGTCCACCATCAAAGTCCAATTACTGTTCATAGTATCATACAAACAAGATCCTTCATTCTGATCGTTTGCTGCATCAGCAACAATATCATACAGTTTTGAACCCTTACTAAAACTGCCTAGGTAATAAAAGATTTTAAACTAGAGACTTGACACCAATAACCTTTCAGCTAATTTGAAACTGCAAAAGAATGAAAAGAAAGTATCACCACAGACTGACCCCTTAGAGTCCTCAGTATTTGTTACAAGGCAGCATATTAATTATCTGCATGTGTAAAACTTTTTTAGGGTCTTAGTGTCCCTGTGTGAAACTAGAACATGACAGAAAAGGAGGTAGTGAGATGTGAAACATACTTTTTGATGATGCACAGCATTCAGGTTTCATTTGATGCGGTATCCTGTATAACTTGATTTGTCGATGCTGCAGTTTAAAAATCTACAACTACAGATACGTTCCATGATATTTCTAATAAAAACTACTATGGTTTTAAAAGAAAAAGGTGATTTGGAATTTATATTATTATATAAAGATGAACAGATATATAATTTTAATACTTAAACCTTTCTGTGAAAAGGAATACCTTAATATGTACGCCTTAAAAAAAAAAAAAGTAGCTCTGGCTGGCATTTATATAGCTTATACATGAGGAATGAAATCCTTCTATTTTCAGAATAATTGAAGATAGATGGTTAGTTAAAACAATATTTGAAAAGCAAAGTCTTGATTAAAGATAACATCTTAAAACTATGTGGACTTTCAGGTGTTTATTGATTATTCACAGTCAGTTTTAATGAGTATTCCCTGCAAAAGTTCTCTGTCCCTACACAGTGGCATATTTTTCACATTTTCCAGAAGACAAACATTTTGCCATTGAAATTTTATTGCTTTGCTTGTGAGTTATAAAGATTTATAGCTTCTCTCAGTTGGTCTCAGCAGCATCACTAACACAAGGGTATTGCTCTGAGAAATAACTGAGAAGCTGTAGATTAGAAAAACATTCGCAGTGACCATTGTGGGTTTAGCTGTTGCTAAAAACACTGAATCTGCTATTAGAATTTGTCTGCATTAGTAGCCCTTTGTTTGCAATAAAACAAGAATCCTGTGTGTGGAATGAAAAACTGTTCAGCTCAGTGGGTATATAATGGGTATATAATAATGACCCAACAAAACACTTCACTTCAAAGGGTTTGGTCCTTTCCTTTGTACCTGGCGATTTAGTCAAGGGGCCTCATTTTCAGAACCAACTGATATTGCGATTTCCATGGAAGTCATTAAGTACTTCAAAACATCAGCCACCTCTTTGCACTCTAAATAGCATTCCAAGAAACTTCTTTTAATCCAAAATCATGGAAAGCCTGCTGCAGCTGTTATTCAATACTGAAATAGTCTAAAGCCACAAGGGGTCTTCTAACTGTGGGGTGTTGCCAAGGCTTCTTCAACTCTGCCCCTAGGCGATGCATGGGAGCTGGGTTCACTGCACCCCTCACCTTCCCATGACGTTAGAAAAATCAAATCTCCCCAATCCAAAGGGAGTTTCTTACCTGGCTGGTGCTGGATTACTCTGGAGATGAGAGTGGGATAGCTGTACCAACTTTTCCTGCTAAACCTGGGTCACTGTGAATTAAAGACAAGAGACAAGGGCCATAAACAAATTTAAGAAGGAGAGCAGCTCTGCAGCATTTGCCTTCCTAGCCTTGTGTAGCTGTCAAGCTGCTGCAGGGCAAGATTTTGCATATAAATCAATGCTGCAGGGTGATTTTCCCAGATAATTATGGCTTGTATCCAAATCTCATTTACCTCCTCCCCAAAGAGACAATAACAAAAGACGGTATCTGGATATGGGGGAAAATAGAGAGAATAAAGTTTGGAATTTAAATAAATGAAGATACTTCTGCTGATTATAGGATTTGCAGAGTAAATTAACCTGCACGCAACCTCCACAATGCTAGAACTACACTGCTACCAATACCTGATAACACCACCTCAGGGGAATCCCCCGGTAATGGAGTCACTGCTCTTTGCTTCAGGTAATGCTTCATGTAGTCAAAATTTGCTAGTTGCTCAGAGCAACTGGGCATAGAGAGATCATTTCTTTGTCCTAATTTGATGATGTGAATTTCTTATGGAGGAAAACAATTTTTTACATTTTGTCATTGTTTTTGTTGCCAATTTTCCTAATAAATTAGAAAGATCAAGAACTATGCTGAAAGCCAAATTTCACATAGTAAGGGTGAGAAAAAAATCTCAGTAAAATTTGATTTTCCTCATCATTGGCTCTTTCATATCCCAATAATCCATTTTTGGGACAGATTCTAATCTCAGATGCCGCGTGGGCATCCCGGCATACCTAAGAAAAATCTGTTACTGTGCATCATGCGTGATATTAGAATCTGGCCCTTCCATCGTAGATGGAACATTTGCATAAAGTTCTTACAACTTTTTATAATAGCCATATTTTCTAATATTTGCAACTGTGCACATTTTTGCCTGAATTGCCTTTCATTCCACAGATGGCAATTACGAAAAGCCCTCACATATGGCAACTACAAAAATAAATTCGTCTAAGGCTACAAACGTACAAATTCACCACAAAACGCAGCACTCCGAACACAGTCCCTTTTCTGAGACCTCGAGTCACACCTTAGCCCCTGCTCCTGTAATGAAGTCAACTGACAATGTCAGAAAGTCAAACCTAAGAGCTCTCAATTACTATGATTTTACCCTGATTTATTTCTCAAGTCTGAGAGTGAATGAACTTTCTGACTGTATCCAGAACACCCTCTAGGCATACATTTAACTTTATATAAAGAATTAGCCCCAGGGAGATCAGTCACATCTCTAATTACTTGGACAGATCATCACCATTTTGTTCAGATTTTTCTTTTTATTCCCCACAATCAAGTCAGTATGTGAGTACATGAGGCATAATGTGGTCTGCAGAAGATGGCCTTTTTGACCCATGGTTTTTAGCTGCTTTTCCATAAATGCTGAGGATAAGTCTAAGTTTCAACCCGTCCCTGCCTGCTCTGTGCTCGCTGGCAGGCCTGCTCCGGGGAGCGGGGGGGTGCTGGGGCTGCCACGAGGGGCCCTGGCAGGAAGGGGATGGTATCCAAACACACACCGTATCTTAGAATGATGGTTGCCCTTTACAAGTGTATTTCCTTAAAAGTCTTTAAAGCAATTTTTAATAGCACAGTTAATTTTTCCTGCAGAAAGATATATTGTTGTATGCCAATTTATTCTCTTAAGCACTTCAGTTAATTCAATTTCAGTGTCAAATACCAATTACTTTGTTTTCCAAGGGCTGCTCAATCCAACCTCTATATACATGTTATTTTTTTATTAAATCCAGAAAGAAAACACTCATTGCCTCTTACTTATTTTAAATTACCCATAATTCCTTAGTCACAGTGTTTCTCTAATGTAGCCCTCCAGTCTAATAACAGCTTGCTCATTGCTATAGAGTCTCTAGAAATACAGCGTGTCTTTTATTTCTTTCCATGCATCTAAGATCAATGCATTATTTAATGGTCATACAATTTGGAAATGTTAAGTGCTAGATAAATGTGTATTATTATTTTACCTCACTGTGATGTTCACAGCACTTTCATTTCAATTTTTCACCTGCTATTGACTAACCTGTCATCCTACAGTGGCCTTAAGATTTACAGTTATGTTTACATTATAGTTTTCAGTGCTTCAGATCCAGCTCCACAACTCCTTTGATCTTTAGTAGGTATCCAGCTCCAGGTTTTGAGGTGGTTGTTGGGGGTTTTTTTATTATCATAGTCATTACTTTACTTTTTTAATTTGCTGCATTTTCCTCCAAAATTTCTCTGAGAGGCAAAATACAAATCATTTTTATAAGGGCATTAGTATTCTGGTGTGTTTTCCTGACTAACCTTTCTAGACTGTTGTCTAACTACTTACTATTTATCTGAGAAAAATATATAGAGAAAAGGCTGGGTCCCAAACCTGCACTGGTGTAAATCTGCACAACTTACTTGCAAGCAGTGACATTCTGCTGCTCTCAATTAAATCTCCAGCAGGTGATGATTTGCCCTAAATGCGTTAACCCTTCTACTTGCCTTCAGCACACACCCATAAAAAGAAACTACAGTCTTTTCTACTTTATCAGTAGACTCCTTCTTACTCCAAATGACCATCAGCAAATTGCAACCTCCTCTTATGTTTCTGGCTACTACTCTAATGACTCGTGACTTTAGGAATGCCTCACTTGCCTTCATCCGGCCACTGGAAAAGGCTTTCAACACTGAATTTTTTGTATTTTAGTATTCTGTCCTAACTCAACGTCCCTTTGCACCTTCAAGTCATCTCTCTCCCCACTTGAGGCTATCAGCCTCCTTTCTCTTATTGCTGTTCCCATCAAGTACGATAAAAGCCTTCAAATCTCTAACCCAACTAATTTGTCTCAGTAACATTAGGAGATGGTATTTGGTCTAATTTACATCCCATGAAATCCTAGTGACTTCAGTAAGTTGCACAGCGTGTAAATCACCCCACAATGTAGCTCACAAACAAGTTTCTCCTTACATGCCAATATAGCTGGCTTTTCCCCAGCTCTAACAAAGCTCTGCAACTCTTTCCCTCTGACAGTATCTGTCTTGTCTTGAAGAATATTCCTCAGACGTTCAGTTCTCCTAGATCCTTAGCATTTTTTCCTCTGCAAGTATACACCTTTCCATTCTTTACAGTGATATTGCAATTCCCTGTTTCCCAACACCCTTCTCAACTCCTTTCCCCTTATCGCTACAATAATTTTCATGCTACTGAAAACCTAACAGCTTTGTTTGCCATCCTGCCTTCTCATGCTATTACACATCAGAGCTTTCTCAACAGCTGCTTTGATACACTGTACATCCAAACCACTTTGCTTGCATTACCCTCATTAAGAAAACAATAATTAAGAGCAGTTTGTTTGTTTTCAAGTAAACAGAAAAACTCAATGCTATAAAAGTCAACTGAGAGACTCATCTGACTATATCCATCCATCTCACTTAGCTTCCTTGAAACAAAACCATCCACATACAGTGGATGTTCCAAAAAGATAGGCTTATTTTATAAACCAGTCCCAAAATATAATCTTGCAATGGTTGTGTTTTAAGTATTGGCATGAGTTAACTATGCAAGAGTGCTCAGAGTCAGAATGGCATTCACTGTATCGGTGAGGTTTTCCATGCATCCAGGCAGCAGTTCTCAGCTCTCATACACTGGGGAGAATTTAAATCGGGAGCTTTTGAAGACAGGTCTATGCACCATGGCAGCAGCCTAAGGCTGCATAGAGAAAGATGCATTTTACAACGTTACTGTGAACAACATTTTAAATCAGACTGTACGCACTCATGGATAGGGACTATATTTTACCCTGGTCCTAAGTGAAGGGTGAGGAACAACAGAGTTTTGATTGTGACTAGACTGGGTGTGTAGTGCAAACAACATTGATAAATGTTGTTCTAACACTCTGCTTTAAATAACTGTCTTCAGAAAGAGTAAAGACCTCCTGTCTAGGTGAAAACCCTAATTTTTCTGTCTGAGTAGTAAAACAATTCAAATAGCAGTGAAGATTATAAAATGGAAAAGAGGGAAAACGGAAAAAAGCAAAGAGGGGTACCATATTTACCTTTTGTGAGTCTGGAGAAAAATTAAAAAAAAAAAAAAAAGCTTCCTAAACATATTTGGAGAGTTTGGACAGTTGGAAGCATAGAAAAATCAGATCCTGTTGTAACCACAACACAACATCCACATTTGTGTTCATCGCTACCTGCATATTTTTGAACCAAAATCACACTGTACCCTGGAGTATCCAGACCTTCCTCCCATGATCCAAGAAAAAGAAATTCTTTCAGGACAAGCAAAGTTCATTGTATTACTGCAAATTACAAGTCCACTAACTCATTTCTCTGAGAGAAACATTTTATTCAATAGTCTGTATTTCATTCATCTATTTGTAATGAGAAGCGAGCTCACATTTACACTAATGAACTTAATGACTGATGAATGACAAAAATGCATTTCTTGTCAAATAACCTGTTGCAATTGTTCCAGCAACGCTGGTAGTGTTGTGTTTGCACAGCTTCCTCTGGTGGCACATGACCAGGGGTCTGACAGGTCCCTGCTGTCCAAAGTTATTCCCATCATGGGCAGTTCTATTAGGATTTCTCATCAGATTTGTATGGCTGCAGTATCTTTTAGGAATATATAAAATAAAGGTTCCTAAAATGGTCCTGTCATTGTACATTTATCAGCTAAAGCTGCCAAGACTGTGCATGGATATGGCAAAATACTAATTCTTCCATAAGGATGCGGGCTGTGTATGCAGCTTGCTGCACATTTCATCTAACAGCGAAATGAGTAGAGTATTACTGAACAACACAGTTTAAATAAGGTCAGGAGGTCAGCTTTCTCCAGGATGCTGTAGTGAAATGGACTGTAAAAAGCTCCTGCAGTGTGTGAGAGAGGGAAGACAGGATATTATAATAGCCATACTCAATACAAGGTAGAACCAGAATTTTAAACACAGGCTGATGATATGATTTCTCCATTGGAATTCAGTATAACTGCAACTTAATATGTGAGGCAGAACAATTGCTAGAGCTTTTTTCCTGTCCTGTAAAAAGTAAATAGGTTTTTAAAGTGTCTCACTGCAGAAAACAGTAAGATGAAGATGTATATATATATAAATGCAGCAGAGTTGCTGCATTTGAAAGGCTGAGCAGCTTATATGGTGAAGGTGGCACCAGTCCAAGTCCTAGCATCACCAGTTCTCCCTTTTGCAGTTGCGTGATGTGAAATAGTGAAATAACTGGTTATCCCAGAGCAGGTATCAGCCACCGACTGCTAGTGCAGTCCTACACTGTACTAGTAGTTACGTATGAACAGATGACCCTCCCATTTTCCTGTGTCTCCACTAGCACACAACTGCATCATTTCAATTTCCATTAAGATTTCAGTGTCTGCGCAAAAGCCACAACAACAAAGAGTAAAGATACGATACCCAATGGTACAGTACCCAGGGTAGTTGTTGGCATGTGGAAGACAAGGACTAAGGACGTTCGTCTGCCTGATTCAGATGATAGATTTCAATCCTCTCCTTCCTTGAAGGATGCTCTCACGCCAGCCAGCTCCTCTGTTCTTAAGGAGTGAAGGCAAAGGTCATCTGCATCCAACTCTCATATTTCCCTTAAATTCCATGTCAGAAGCTTTATCTCCTGCAGTGTCTTGAAGAAGAAATACTTGATCCTGAAGAAAATAGTTTCAACAGGTTGGATGATGGTTTTTGTGATAAAAATAGATTCCCAGACTACTTCAGATTATTTCTGAAGTTAAATAGACTGATGGCATGAGGAAGAAATGGCACTACATTACATACAGAAGGCATTACAGACCATGTGTATTAAAGCAGAGATAGAAGAGCATCCTCTTACCTATCAGCTAATCTCTTCTTTTATTAGAGTTAAGATATTTTTATATAAAGTGGAACAGAATTCCTCATAGTCCTTCCAAGACAGATCAGTGCCTAATAGCAATGGTTTGATATGCAGCAATACCTGGCCAACAGCTTAATCATTTGTCTTTTAGATATTGCTACAAAATGGGAATATTTGTTTCCTTATTGGGTGGGAGGGGCATGATAGCAGACTTCCAGACAAGTAGAAAACATTTGCTCAAAACTTAGGTGTTCATTCCCTCTCCGTTACAGGCTATGCTCTCTCCTGGCTTTCCCAAGGCTTCTCTGGCTGGCTGTGCTGGCAGGACTCCAGCTACTGTATCAGAACATGGAGAAGGTAGAAATGATGGTAGTTAGTGCTTCAAAAGCACTTCCTTGACATCTCCACCTGCCTAGGACACCTGCAAGATGATTAGGATGAGCTGGAGTTCTGGACTCCAGCTGCAGTCTTTGAGGCTACTGGATGTCCAAACAGGAAGATATGTACAAACAAAAATCCCACTCGATACCTCGACAGCTGCACTTGTCTAGACCACCTGGTCACGGTAAGCCATCTCTTTGTGAGTTCCTGCCTCAAAGTTGATGGATTAATACTTAGGAATGAAGCCACAGTTGACTGAAGTAGTCCAATTAGTGTGAGAAGCAGCAGGCCATCTGCTCACTAACACAGGCTATGGAAACTCATCACTTTTGCATACCTCACTGCCTTCCCGTGAAATCAATATCTCTGTCCTAATAGTCAGAGCATTGCAATCTGCTAGAGTGTTTGTGAAAGAAAAGAGACTAAGCAATGGCAGCAAGCTCATGGCAGTTTTTCCACAAAATTAAAGTGTGCTCTATGGAGAAGGACCTTTCCAGTTCCACTACAGACAGAAATATCTCTGCTCGAGCAGAGGTGGAAGAGCTCGAGTGAGGGCACTAGCTGCTCCACCATATTGTGCAAACTGCCAAGCACAGGCCATCCAGCTTTCCATAGTTAGAATACTCATTAGATGCAAGACAGAAAGGGGTATAAGTTATTCTATATGGAAGGCCTTCAAAATCCAGGTCTCCAGGGGAACCTGAACTGTAACTAGGTTCACAGGCCACTGGTCTTCAGAGAAAGGGAACACAATAATCTTACACCTTAAAATTAAAAAAGAAATATAGCCATAAAAGAGTCAGGGCAATTCAGAACAGCATTGCTTCTCGTCAGCTACTCAGCCAAATATTCCAGTTATGTAAATGACTACAGCACACATACAATTTCTATTTTAACCTGTATACAGTAGTATTTGATTTTTTTCAGCCAGTGCTGTAATGTATTGCTATTTTACTGATGGCATGACTCTGCTGTCCTTGGTCAGACCAAAGGTCCATGCAGCACAGCATATTATCTCTGACAATGACGGTTTAGAGGAGGAATATAAAACTACAGCAAGCCTAATTCCTTCTTTCCTTTAGCAAACCCTTCAAACTACCTGAGCCAGATGTTCTATCTTCATATTTTACAGCCTCTTCCAGGATTTTCTTTCATGAACCTGCCTTTATAATACTGTATTTAATCCAGCTAAATTTTTGGTATCCACAATTTTGAGCAGTGTGTCACACAGTTTAATTTAATATTTTACGGACTCTTAATTTCATACCACTTCAGCTATCTCTCCTCCGAGATGAAGACTTCTTGTCTACTTTGTCGTTTCTTGTATGGAACAGTTTCAAATATGCAATAAGCCCTGTTGGGCTCCTCATCTATTTTTCTGACAGGAGAGAGGTGGCAGAACTATATCTAACGGTCAAGATGTAGACACTGAACACCAGACTGGGATGGTCACAGAACTATCCAAAACAGCTCAGAAGTAATAACCACTAGTTCAGCACCATCCGTGTTACATATACAGATTAGGACTGGTTTCTCCAATGTACAGTGCTTTGCATTTATTTATATTGGGCTTCATTTATCATTTGATCCCTTAATCACTCGTTATTTTGACATCCCAGTACACCTCTTCACAGCCACTTTAATTTTTACTACTGCAAATAACGTCAAATTCAGCAAATGCTTCCTCTCTACTGTTACCCTTTCCTGAGACTACTTATGGATAAGTGATGAGATTTCTGTGGGACATGCTAGTAGTCTCCCTCCTCAGTGAAAATTAACTACTTATTCCTTTTTTTGGTGTTACGTCTTTTATCAATGTACAAGTCATGGGTTTTTATTAATCATTTGACTTTTTAGTTCTTCTAAAAGCTTTCAGTGAGAGACAGCATTTGAACTTTTTGGAAATCTGAATATAATTCTATACCTTAAGGCATTTTCTAACTCTTTGTGTGTTTAGCCATCAGATTTTCTTTTAGATAATCGCACATGAGACTTACGTATAAACCAAAGATTGAAAACACTGACCCTGGACATATTTTAGGGAAGGAAGAGGTACTATACCTAATTTTCATCAAGTACAACACTATAGTATCATGATACATCTATACAAGGCAGATAAAAATACAAAAAAGCTACTTATTTGGTCACCTCAGATAAAATACAGCCATTTTTACTGAACAATAATCTGTAGTGCACTTTAATAATGTTAGGGGTTACAAACTTTGTTTTCAAAGAGGAGCATGATTGAGCTTCCTTAGCATGACATATATTTACCTATAGTGTCAATTAAGACCGGGTGGGATGCTTGAACAGAGAGTAATTTATTTCCTTGAACGCTTGCAGAGAAACCCTCCCCCAAATAAGATCAATTTTCCTTCAGGAAAGACAACAATACAGAATTTAAACGGTAGCCATGGCTTCTGTAAACTCTCCAAGCTATACCTCCTTTCACAAAAAAGGAAAATCACACAATAATACAGAAAAATGTGAGAAAGAAATATCCTCAAGCTCTCTGGAAAAACAAAGTATTTTCTACTTAAAAAGCAAGGAAGACAAACTGTGTGCAGCCTTGGGAGAAAGCAAAAAAAACACACTGTAGGAGCAAAATATATAAGATATGGCAGTCTGCCAAGGAATCAGGACTGGACAATAACACAGGATGGAAATACTGTCTAAAACACTCCCATGGCCAATATGAACCAGTTTCTAGACACAGATAAGAGAGTTGGAGTATTAACTCTGGCAACACTTCCCTGCTTTGTCATGCCAACAGTATAATGGAAAATGAAACATTGATTGATTGAACTGCACAGGACTTGCCATGAGATATGAACTGTATTACTTAGAGAATCTTGAATGGATTCTCAGTAGCTCTGCTTTGTAACTAGCTAGTGTTTTATATTTAGCCACTTTATAACTGTAATGTGCAGATGGAAGCAGATTTTAAGCCCTGCTTTGTTTTATTTCATGTTTCAGGCACTGCTGTGCCATGGCACAATAGGTATCTGGGGGATTGCTAACAAATTGGTGAAAGTACCATGCAGTAAAGTCCACGTCTGGCTTTTAATTGTGTAAACGCTGAAAACACTCTGAATACTCATCCTACTCTACACAGCAGTCCTACAGGGCAGGCAGATTTTATTGAGCTGGGCTGTAAATGGGTCCATAGTCAGGGCAGGTCCTTATTCTATTATCATGAGTGGTGTCCTGAGGTGTTCCTTCGGATTACAGAATAGCACTTTCTCTCAACAAAAATTGCAGTCACTCTGACACTTGTTGCCAAGGCTGTGAAAGGCAGCAAGTAATTGCTTCTAACCTGCACTGAACCCCAAGAAGTGTGCTGAGCAACAGTGCTACTTAAAGCTATTGAATACGGGCAGCTTCCCTGGTATTAGCCAAGATTACCAAGTGAGTTGGCAGATGCCAACACATTTTTGATATTAAAATGCTGGGAAACTACTTAAATATCGATGCATTCATTATGAAAACATCTTTTTGGCATTTGCGTCCAATTAATGCTTGTGCTTTAGCACAATCAGTTTTCCTCATTATATTCAAATGTGATGGCTATGTGAATGACTGAACATGATTATGGAAATGTTGGCTCACATTCCCTGAAACGGGTATTTGTAAGGAGGCTGTCAATTGGAAATATTTGGAAATCTATCGGGAGCTCAAGCACATTTTAAAAGGACATCTGTGTACAAGAAGCTATCAAAATCAACAGTATTATCGTACAGGCGCATTCCATAATGTGGCAGAGGTGCAGTTGGTGAGCATTATGTTGCATTACCAGTCTATGGTTCAGCTGTACAATACCATTGCCAGTCCTAGCTGTATAGTTATGAAAGGAATGGATATCAAGTAACAAATATGAACTTAAAGCTAAATCATGAGGTTGTGTCACAATCAGCTGGATATCAAAAAGGGAGTAATTTGTTTTCAGAAGCCAAAAGGCTAAACACAGGATCCATTATTAAAGAATGTTTGCAGTACAAAAACAAAGGCTTTCCTGGCACAGGCACAACAAAAATCATAGTTGTGTCTATCATCCAAGTGGTTTGTTTTAGAAATGAATTCCATAAATTTTCAAACAGGTGCACAGGACTTAGCTTCGCAAATCTATTAAAGTAAATAAAGCATGAACACTGCCCATCTACTCATCTAGTTGGACTTTATTTTTTTTAAGCTGTTTGCTGGATTTATTCATATTGGTGCATTTGACTTTTATTTTGAGGGCATTGTTCTCATTAAACAGCTAGATTACAAATATTTTGTTGTTGAAGGACAGAAGGCATGGTTTAAGCTTTTTAATACTTTTTAACCAGCATACATCTCTGATAATCAGCAACATCCTTTAAACTGCAATTCCAGCTAATTTACGCCTGCCAAGCTGCCCACTGTAACTGAAGAGTTTCAGTAGCAGAGAGTTCAGTCTGCCTTGAGCAGCTCTCGGACCTGCTCCAATACATGGGGCAGAAATAGCCTACCTCAGCCCTTGCAACATGGGAGGATACCTGCTCTTCTCCTACTGCAACTACATGATAACTTCCCCCAATATGCTGCTGCTGACGGTAGTGAGAACTCCTTGCTATTGAGGTCACAGTAAATTAATCTGTGTAAGTAAGCAGCACTAGAGAAATCTTGAGACCTGAGAATTTAGGGGGGGTTCTGTTATGGTTTGTGCTGGGCTCAACTTGTGACAGAATAGGGAGCGTTGGCTTGTAAGGTTGTGAACAAGGACAACAAAAAAAACCAAACCAAAATGAAATAGGGAGAAAACAAACCCATTTTAAATTTTGGGTTTTGTTGGTTTTTTTTGGGGGGGGGGGAGTTTGTGGGTGGCTTTGGTTTTTTTTTCACAGAGGGGAGGTTATTATTATTTTTTATTCTTCCAAAACTCTGCCTATTTGCAATATACAACATTGTTAGTTTGCAAAAATAATACCTGAAATCTGACTCTAAAAGGTTAGAAGATTTGTGACTATCACGAAACAGACAATGAAATCCAATCACTGAAATTTTAAAGCCATTTTTGCAATGTTGAAAAGTGCAACTATTTTTGATACCAGTTTAAAACAGACCAAGTATTGCAGTTTACATTTGTGCAATTACTGCAGTCAAAAGCAAAGGTAAAACCCAAGAAAGACTCATAGGACATGTTACAGGGTCCTGTTGCAGCCATTTTTGTACATAATGGTCAACACTTTTCATTATTTCTCGTAAGTATTCTACATCCACAATTTAGTTTATAAATTGTAACATCTGTGGGAGCTGACAGTTTTCTCATTAAAAAAAAGCCTAAGTAAGTTAAATTCAAAAGAACAGAAAAAGGAAGCCAGATTGATTTGTATATCCAACCAAGCTGTAAGACTTGAAATATCTAAGGCAAATAGAAGTATTACTTCCAGGCGTTCATCTAGCAGATATAATTTTAGAAATACATATACAACTGTACGTGCCCTAGCTAGCTGCTCAATGTTTTAAAAAAACAAAAAGCAAACACAAAACCCCAATGTAGTCTTTGACAGATCGTTAGAAATGAGAAGACAACAACTGCATAAACACAGAGGTCATGTCTGTAAGAACTCATTAATGCCAAGTTAAAGTGTGAAATATGAGAAAGTGGACTATGCCTGTACTTGTTCCAGCCACCAACAAAAGTGAGGCATTACCACTGAGTGGTATTTTGTGCAAATCAGGCTGCTTTCTTTCCACTCACAAGCTCCTACTGAATCAACCACCAGGCTGTTCGCAGGATATTTTTGGTTGACTGGGTGTCAGTAATGTTTTTTTAATGGGAGAGTGACAGATTGAGAGAGGCAGATGTTCAAGCTTGCGTATTAAAATAGGTGCCCCTGTAAGCTGATTCCCAACATATTTCTGTGACCTACAAGCCACTTAGGCAAACAAGAGAGCACACAGGTGGTGAGCCTGACCAGTGATCCCAGACTGAACTGTATGTTACTGAACTATGTTCTGCAGGATTCTATTACTTCTCATCAAGACCAAAGGAACTTCTTTTGAAAACAGAAAGTTGATGTTTTCTGTCTGATAGCTGCAAAGCTCCTATTATGGACAATGTCTTTGGGACTCTGGAATTAATCCCCCTTGCCTGCTTGGTTTGGTTCCAGTAGAGTGACCCTCAGTACAAATGTACTCAAATGTAAGCAATAACCACAGTTCAACACATCCAGTCGCTGTTCCCTCACATCATCAGGTAGTCATACCCAGAACCACGTGGCTTACGCAATCAGAAGGGTTTCAGAAGAAAGCTGTTTAGCACCACAACATACAAGAGTACACACAGGAGAGCCACTTGCTGAGGTGCCCTTCTAGGTAAAAGGCTGATTACCAGAGACACTGTCAATGCAAAGAATATACCAAACACATCAGCGTTTGTGGAGAGGTCTGCCTGGGATTCTTCAGTCCAGATTCTGCCATGAGAACTAGCAATGCTTTGTGGAAACTGAATCTAGCAAATACATGTTTTTGATCTGTACAACAACTGCTAGAAATAAAATTGAAAAAAAAAAAAAAAGAAGAAGAAGAAAAATGTTTGCTGTCATGGTGAATCTGAGCCACAATAAAGAAACAAGGGGCAGCCAATTAGTTAGCACTGACAGGATGAATTGAGAAAGGCAGCCCATCCAGCTAGGAAGCTAAAAAATCCAAAGGTTCAAAGAATATGCTGCACTGCACAACATGTACCAATCAGCAGCTTCTCAGGGGGGGTTGTGTGGACGTCAACACAATGAAGACCCTTCCCAGCAGTGTACACTTACAGGCTAGCAGCCCCCGCTGCGTAGAAAGAGGGTCCTGAACCCAAGTTGGAAATGATGTTCATGAGAAATTCTCCTCACAAGAGGTAAATACACTCTTGGGTCATGAACCTTAGTTACAAGTTGCAGACTAGTGTTGGGTAATTCACCTCCCAGGAACAAAGCCTGGTTTGTATAAAGTTCCTGAAACTGAAAAATGGAAGAACACTGATGGGTGCAGAAAAGCTCGCTGGGGGAAGTTAAAGGAATTTAAATAAAGGATAGGATGGAAGCTACAAATAATCAAATAGGAAATAGCAAAGAATAGCAACAGTTCTACACAAGAGAAACAAAATAAAACAAACTTCTACATGTTTTTCTGCAGCCATCTAAGCAATAAGATGGGGAACTAGACTGCCTACCCGACTAGCTTGGCTACACACTTTTAACTGACAATATCAAATATGGGCATAATAACCACACAGGAAGCCTAGTGGAAAGAAAACAGTCAGACCCACTGGAACATGAAAGTCAAAGCATATATGAAAGATAGAGTAAGCTGTGCCAAGCAGTGTCATATGTTAAAGATTAGTTTAAAACCAATCAGCCAAGCCAGGTTAAGATGTGATCCCACGGAACTGATATTCTGGTCTAAGAGGAGAAATACACTATTAGCATTGTATTATCAACTATGCAATGCCAACGGTGACAGGAAAGCATCATTTATACCCTGTGGAGAGTGGTAAATGTCCTGGGACACGTTGCCAGCAATCATTATTTCATGGGCAGTGAGGAAACTCAGAGAGGAGGAAAGAACTCTTGACTTAGTTGGAAGCACTGCATGAGACCAGGGTTTTCTCTTCTCTTTTCTTTTCTATTTTTTAAACAGCAAGTAAAATTCTTAAAGGCAGTATGAAGAGTATCCAAAGACAACTCCATTCGCAAATAAATTGTGCCTACTAAAAACTTAAAAGAGAATCCAAAGGAACCTGATGCTGTTAAATAGCAGAGTAAGAGGTTTCATATCCAGATGAAGAAACCAGAAAGGATTATAAATTCTGGCAGGTATAATATATATGACACACTAAAAAAAAAAGTGTTTGAGGAACAACTTTAAAATGGCATAAGGTGAAAGAATCCTGCTGAGAATCTCTAGGATCAAAAAATGGTGAAAATTTAAAACAAGTGCTTAAAGAAGATAAAGCCATAGCAGAAAAAAATAAATGCATTTCTTCCATGTGGTGGAAGAGATTGGAGAAACTTCTATGATGGACTCTCTCTATAGCAGTATATGAAAGCCTATCTCAAAATTAAGGACAGAAGACGCTGAAAAAGGTTTTCTAATGAGCAAATGAGCTCAATAACAAACCACCAGAACCACATGATAACTGTTAATAGCATAAAGAAACTCAAAACTTGAACTACCAATAGTGCTATTCAATCTCTGGTTTAAATTGGCTTTGTACAAGACAGACGTAGACCTGTTGGAGCGAGTCCAGAGGAGGGGCCACAAAGATGATCCGAGAGCTGGAGCACCTCTCCTATGAGGACAGGCTGAGAGGGTTGGGGTTGTTCAGCCTGGAGAAGAGAAGGCTCCAGGGAGACCTTATAGCAGCCTTCCAGTACCTGAAGGGGGCCTACAGGAAAGATGGGGAGGGACTGCTTATCAGGGAGTGTAGTGACAGGACAAGGGGTAATGGGTTCAAGCTGAAGGAGGGTCGATTTAGATTAGATGTTAGAAAGAAATTCTTTACTGTTCGAGTGGTGAGGTACTGGCACAGGTTGCCCAGAGCAGCTGTGGATGCCCCATCCCTGGAAGTGTTCAAGGCCAGGTTGGATGGGGCTTTGGGCAACGTGGTCTAGTGGAGGGTGTCCCTGCCCATGGCAGGGGGTTGGAATGAGATGGTCTTTGAGGTCCCTTCCAACCCTAACTATTCTATGATTCTATGATATCAAAGGAGATCTGGGCAATCAGAGACCAGTAAAGCCAGGCAATGAGTGGAAACTGTTTTAAAGAACAGAATGAGTGCGTTTATAGACAAATATATTTATTGGCAATAGGAGAAACAGATTTTGTGAAGTCAGTCATGCCTCATGATCTATCAGCAGGTATACTGACAACAGAAATCCAGGCTATATTTATATACTCAACGGCATTTGACACATCCTTAGCCAACAGATCTTAAAGAAACAACTGGTATAGAATAAGAAAGGCTTCAAATAGACAAACAAATGGTTAAAAAGCAGTGAAAAGAAGTAAATTTTTAGAGCACGAGGAGGTGATGAAGGTGACAGATGAGATTTAATAAGCAAAACAGATTAGCAGGGAAAAGGAGACAACGGTTCGCTTTTATCACCCCCAGGGTCCCAGACAGACTGACCTCTGTACTTAGCTGTCCATGCCCAGTGCATAGGGCACGCTCTCAGGAGGGAATAGGTACAACCATACAGAGAGCTCCCTTTCAGCTCCAAAGGCACAATACATGTATATGGAGCTGGCATTTATCAAATAACTTTGTTGATAAAAGGTAAAGATTTAAATATCTGGTGACTAGTGACAAAAAAACCCTTCAGAAATATATTTTTCTGCCGTAAAGATTAGTCAGGTATTTTCCTTTTAAAAGACTTGGTTTGAGAAATCTGAAATACTAAAGAGTGGGTTTATATTTCAGTTCAACTGTGATCTTAATTTTATCCTATGCATTTTTATTGAAATCAACAAGAGAGGCACACCATCCACAAAGAGATCCTCTATATTTAGGCCTGAATGACCTTTCAGTTTTTCCACTGCTAATATTCACACCAGCTTTTAAAGAAGTTTAGCTAAAGTTGGGAAAACCAACCGTTTTTGATTCCTCTTATTCCCTCTGCACATCCACTCTCCACCCCAATTAGCCTTTCTTTCACTATCAAAACTATGCTTTGCATATCTCCAGATTTTAGATACCCTGAAAACTGCTGGACCAACACAGACTTATTTTTTTTCAGTCCCCTGGCAGTGCTCAGAGCAAAAGCTGTGTAGGTGCAGGAGAGGGTAGAGGACGTAGACATCGCCCGCTCTGATGGCCTTCGCCACCCACGCACTGCAATTAGGCTGGGCCAGAGAGCGGAGGACCAGTTGGTGTCATTCCATGGGCTCTCCTCGGCTATAAAACTGAACGGTGTAGCTGACAGCACTGGGAGTGAATGAGGTTATGTTCTCCCCCCTGCCCCGAACTTACAAAATTCAATTTAACCCATTGCTGAAAAGTCTCAAGTTGCCTCTTCTGAAAAATTTTTAGGTTACCATCAAGTCAAATACAGTGGGCCCTAAAAGGACAATAGTGCTTCCTAGTGCTACTGCTGTGAGGAGAGTAACTGCCTCCACCTTCTCCTGCAGATTAGTATTGCCCTAGCTCAACCAGGTATTTAACTGTTCCTACTATTAGGCACAGTAGCCACACTAGAGAAGAGCATGAAGAACTGGGACAGAGGGCTGTTTCCACTGAAATTTTATGAGAAATTATCTGAAACAATAAGGCAGTTTCCTCAGTTAAGGTAATACATTTTCTATTATGAAAATAATAGGAAACCCCCCCCCGAAACCTCAAACTTATATAAAAACGTTAAAAGATTTGAAATACTGAATAAGGAATATTGAAATTAATTGAGTTCTATTTTCTTTCAAAAAGAATATTCATCCCGACATCAAAAAGATGGATACCCCCCCCTCTGGCTTTTCCTTGAAACATTCTATATATGTGAGACAAAATTAAAAAAAATTAGATTTTCATACAGTCTGAGAAGCAGTACAGTGGGATCTCTACTGCTATTTGTAGAAGTATCCTAAGTACTCAGATAATTTATTTTTATGATGTTCTTTGATCCTCAAAATGTTATTAATTTTAAGAAAATATACTTTCTGAGAATTAGAAGCAGGTGTGTTTTAGTCAATATGAAATTTGCTTGTCTGAAATTTTCCTCATGTAAGTCCATCAGCTGGCCCATCCCACTCTTAAACACAAAGCTGTAGAAAGACAAACAGAAGTGATCATGAACTGCTGTTGAGAAATTTGCTTTCTAAGACTACACAGAAAATACTGATAAATAAATAATAAATTAGACCACATCTATTCCGAAAAGAATTCTACCAGTTCTGCCAGTACAAACCAGTTCTATATCCATAGGAAATGACAATGAAATTAAAAAAACAGAAATCAAGAATGTCTGTATAAGGGAAATAGATAAGGAAGTATCTAGTCTACAAACAGAAACAAGAAACTGAATTTACAGTATACATTTTTTCCACTAAACACTTCAGGCCTATCAAGATTTGTTTCACATTAGCAAATTAGATGTAACACTTCCACATTCAAAGTAGCATAAACCCATGTGTCTGCTCCTTCTTGCTATTCATCTGTCATCTATGCTTTTACTGATGTACAATAAAAATCAAGTAAATATTATTTTAATTTGGCAGGGGCTGAGATGATGTTTACTGATATCAACACAACTAATAAAGTAAAAATCAGAAGTAATTTTAAGAAATACAAGATACACTCCTCCGATTAATATAGTGGTATGTTCTATCTCATTTCTTTAAGATTTAAATGTAGCAAAGTTAATTATGAGAATAATTATAACATAATAATTAGATTATCATGTAATTATGTTTAGGGGAAACAAATCCTTATAAAAATCCTAGAGGCTAGAGAAAGGCCCCAGGAGATGTGAGTGGAGCTGTTAGGAGGCCTTAACTATGATGTCAATTTATTTGCATCCAGCTATGTTTATTGAACAATGATTTAAAAAGGAAAAATGCCTACGACAGATTTACTTGGGTATGTAAATCAATACTCTTCACTACTGGAAAGCTAGCAGTACGTTGGCCATACACTCAGTGTCATTTGTGCTCATGTCATCACTGATTTTAGAACTGCTTTGGTTTTTAAATAATCCTTATTTCTGTGATATCCTACTTGGAAACTGCAGTTTGGAGCGGAGTTTGCCCTGCTGTGGAATTTCTACAGTCTGGTAAAATCCCGGCTGGCCACAGGTTTAATTCACATGCATCTTATACAGACAGTAAATTCTTCAACAGGACAAAACTACTCAAAGCACGCCTGCAGTTACAGCAGCACAGGATGACAACACTCAGCTAGTTACTACACCCATGGAAACAGCTCCTTCTGCTCTATTAGCTTATGCTTCAGCCTCACAATACGTTTTCTTCAACATACTTTTGTAACAGATATCTGAAACAACACATCTCTAGCTGCATATCAGCTCTTCAGAAGCCTAGCTGCTATAATCCCCTCCAAGGCTGTTTTATCACGGGGAAACAAGTCTTTTCTTGCAATATACTATCCACAGCACTACTTACACTGAGCAGGATAGAGTAGTAAGGACAATTGCTCCTCACTGATATGCAGTGTTTCATTTGATTATAAAACATTTTATATGACAATCCAGTCAGACTGGAGAGGGTAATTACAATTAAGCTATTCATAATGTCACTTGAATCTGAGCCCTGATTGTAGGACTTTAAACCCATCTCTTAAGCCTGTCCAAATCTGGAGCATCTATTCAAGGCACCTCATGCTTTCAAAGAGTTTGGAGGAAAAACTGATGCCTGCTTATTTAGCAGATCTGTGTGATATGAGTTCTTAAGCATTAGACTTATTTTTTATTTTTAATTTTTCAAATTATTCTCTTATGAGGAATAAGTACTTTGTACTTTGGAGAAAGGCATTTGCGGATCCTCCCTAACTGCTAGACTTTTAGTAAAGCTTAATTCAATCCAATGCTGTTAACACTATTGGCATTAACGAAGAAAAATGCATTGCTGCAGCTAGATATGCCACTTGGGAGCTGTCTGCTGTAAAAGAAAAGTTTCAGTCTAGTAAAACAGAAAGGCTGATCTCAGAGGCCCTAAAAGAAATAGAGACAGACTCCAGAGGGAGTTATGATTTAATGACAGTTCTGACAGTTGATGAGATTGCCTGAAATATCCGAATTTTTGTCAAATATTTCTCTGTTGCCAACCATACTCTGTTGGATGAATTTACTAAAGCTTAAGAATTTCTCTAAAGAATTAGCAAGAAATAATGACAACTGGGATAGCACCGCAACCTGGGCTTTTCCAAAATGAAAATATTGAATATGAACAAACACTTTCTGTCACATGAGGCTACAAAAAATAGTGGAAAACCCAAATCTAAAGGTGTTTAAAAACTGGTAATGGATGGTAGTGATCATATTCACCTAAGTAGAAAACAAATCAGGATGTTAATAGATCAACTCTGTTACACCATCTTAAATAAAAAGAGGGGCACGTGTACAAAGTAGGTGTGCTTTTATTTGAGCAATAAGGGAGGGATTTTATAGCTATGCATATCAAACTACAACACAGAAGCAATATTATTTATGCGTTCTATAACAACAGTATTTATTACCATTACTATACAGCTGTATCAATGACTGATTTTTAGTTACTGCATCTAAACTACCTCTATCACTCCTCGGTAAGGACAATTCTGTAAGTTTTTAAATTACCTGACCATTAATCCTGCCTTCGCTGCTGTGTTACAGCATCACAAATAACATCACTGAGCAGAACTTTTTCACCCAAAGTTCTTAATGCTCCTCTGTCATTTCCATTTTATAGATAGAAGGAATAGAGAAGTGATTTGTTTATTGTTATTTAACAAGCTAGGAACCAACCACACTGAATTCGGCCTCCTAACGCTCTTTAATACACTCCCCATCTGAGCAAACATTCTGTCAGGTCAGGATGCAGCTGAGCTAAACTTGAAAGGAATGTGCCATTTCTTGATAGCAAATAGATGATGTACTCCCTTCTGCTGCCCTGACAGGTCATGTCTGGAAAATGAGCGCGTGTCCACATGCAGACAAGCAGAGGATCAGACACGCAGATACCACACTGCTGCACTGCACTTTTAGCAGCCTTTCAAGCTTGTCTGCTTGTCTCAGAATTATTTAGTCCTCTCCAATGCAGGTGTTGTAGGGTATATAACGACACGTTATAGCACATGGTGAAGCCTTACAGAATTAGTTTCTCTGAGAGCAAAAAGCAACACCACCACTGGCTGAATAGATTCCGCTGTGCTAACCTTGTGAATATTTTTGCTTGACAGGACTGCTTATGGATTAAGAAGAAATTACCCTACTCTGCTATTTCTAATAATCACAATTTCATTGCTATTCTTAGATAATCTGTACAAACTTTAAAATCTCTATAAAGAAGACACAGTTCATAATTAAATACTTCACATGTTGAGCCTGGTAAATTATCTAGATGTTATTCAAGTTCGGATTGTCTTTTTTTGTAACTGAGTCTGATTGCTCTCTCTCACCAGCATGTTCACATAATTTTATTTTTACTGGATAATTGAACGATTAAGTTCCAAGATGTATTGGATGCACCAGTCTTTATCATGCTAGAGAGACAGACAAGAACTATGTTGAGCATGAATGCATGCTACCATTATAAAAGACAGTGCCATTTGCACACAATTAATTAGGTGTAGAAAAGACACATTAAGTGCTAGAGAAAGCAGTTTTTGCAGTGTTCATTGTATACTATTTTGATACTTCAAGATGAGCGGCTAATGCTAAGAGGTATATTTGGCAGCTGTTAAGTCTTGAGCTCGTTATAGGATTTCTTGGCACTAGATGATTTATTTGATAAAATTTCACCAAGACATTTTTTTCTCCAGAATTCATCATCATGTCACTTAGGAAAATATGCTGACATTAAATGGTGTTTAGATAATTTTCAACAACTCGGTGTTTCAGTGGCAAATGCATTCCTTGTAGAGACATGAAAAACAGAAAAACAACAATCTTATTCAATCTCTGACTTTCCAACATGAGCTGTCTGATGAATATTCTACATACAGGGAAGGCAAACTAAAAAAAAACCCAAGCAATTAGTGTATACACTCTAATCATATAAATAAGACTAATTATATAGACAGGAAGTCTTTTCAGTTCAGTAAAACCAGATGCTAAACATTCCTCCCATTCATAGAAAAAGCCATCATGCCATGCAAACAAACAAGTGCACGAAAAACAGTGAGCTAATCAAGCTGATTCTTCTATAAAGAACCTCCTTGCCCCGTAAAAGAAGAAAAAAAGTTACTTCTGCTTTTGTATACTGGACACCCACACAGATGTTACTACAGCTAGGGCCTGTGCTTTGTAATGAAGGACACGGGAGAAGCAGAAGAAAGTGTAATTGCAAATTGATGTTGTACTCTAGATGTAGCAGGCAGAGGCGGCAGAGGCAGCAAAGGCAGCTGGCAGGCTGTTCCAGAGCCATGCTAGCTGCAGAGAACAGGGCATTTCAGAAACACTGGGAGCCACCGTGCTCTCCAAGTTACTTCTACTGAAGGTCCCAAAATAAGAGCTATGTTCCTTTATACACAGGACCTGGATTACAGGTGGGGTTCAGCCCTACGCTCTCCACCAGCCAACTACTCTCTAAAAACAATTCTTCACAGCACATCACCATCATCAAGCAGTCAGCCTATGCCTTGAGTACTGTCTTGTATCTTCATCACACAGCTAAGAGAAAAAACTGCTGTGGTAGAAGAATCATCTCCCCGCAGTCGTTTGCTGCACTCCCAGAAGGAGGCGCCGTGTGAGTTGAGAAATTACAATTCTTACGTGCGGCGCAGTGATGCCAACTGCTGCATAAGATGCCAAAGGAATAAGTGACTAAAATTAAATCGTGTTTACTGTGGTAGCACATCCAACATATGACCACTTAATTGTTAAACCAAATGTTAAATAACAAGATTTGTTAAAGCGCTTTTTATGTTGTCACATTTTTTTCATTTGTCAACTTACAGTGTATGTATGTATTTTTTTATTTTTTTTTCACATTTGCTGTATTTCATTCAATTATTTCTTTGGCTGTGACACCATAGCTACATGAGTACATAAGAACTACTGGGTAATCAAAGTTGACTATTTTAAATATTATTCTAATAATTAAATATAGATTCTACAAATTCTAAAAGAAAATATTTAAAACTATTTAAAACCTCCTTAATACAATACTTGCATTCTAAGTGCAAGTGCAGAATACTGCCAGTATTTCTGTTATGTAGCTTTCAAATAATTAACTAGAAATGTTGATAACTTTCTTCTAAGGCAGTAAAAAAAAAAAAATTTGTATGAGTTGAATGCTTACTACATTTCTAGTATTTGTAAAAAGAAAGCAGATCACTCCCACATAAAAACATCTTAATAACAAGGAAACCTCTTAGCTTTGAAAAATCCCAATTCCTGCCTCCACCAAGTTCCAAGGCTTGTTTGATCCGGTACCTTCCAACTTTGGAAGTTGCCATACTGCTATAAAGTGGTATAAATAACATTGGATTTCTAGAGAGGACTGCCAATTGCTGGAGTTATTGAGAGTTATTATTGAGTTGTGACAAGTAGTAGCTGCCACAGGAGGTTATGCAGAAGCACACTGGAAGTTAGACCACCCAGCATGGAAAACATTAAGAGGTCTCATAAAATAGGACATGTGCACAGTCTGTCACAGGTAAAAATTTGTTTTCATCAGGCAGTCAAATGAGCGGAGTATACACTCCCTACCCAGAACTTCTAAATTTCAGCAGCACATTGTCCCAGCTACTCTATGTGGACCAAGTGCTCCCATACATTTGATGCTTCACCAGATGCACCGAGACAGATAACTGATATGCTTGGTTTCCATAACACTATACCCTTGCCCACAGCCTGACTGATGGACCTGACAGATCCCCCAGGACGTAACAAGCCCTGAATATTGCTCTGAAAATGGATAACTCTTCCTGGATGCTTGTCAGAAAACACAAACACGTACCTAAGACAACATACTACTGGCTGTACGAGAGTCCCTGAGAGCATCAATCTGTGGAAACAGCAACAAGCTTTTTCTGAACGTTGGTGAGTGCTACTGCTCTCAGCGTGTCATCTGTGGTGAATTCTCCTTTCCTAACACACCACATGCAGGGCAGGAGGAGGAAACCAGAATTAACATCATCCTCTCTGGTCCCTTCTCATGACTCATTTCACATCTCCTTTTCCTTCTTCAAGCAACTGCAGGACAAGATTAAAACTCTGATGTCAGGCTTCAGTTAGATCTTGATAACTCACAACAAAGAAAAAAGATATTGTTTGGAGATGCAAAATGATTTATTTTTTTTTTTAAAGTATGAAACGTGCCAGTGAGATACACTGAGGCTGCCCTTCAGGTACACAGCTTGAACATCAATATCAGAACAGTGCAGATATCCCTCCACTGCCTGTCCATAGCTAATCACAGCAGATTTCTTCACTCTGGATCGAGTCTGCCATGAATCACAGCCTTATCCTTTGGACAGATTCAGATTTCCACGTGGAGTCAGGCACTGCTTAGCATGAGGAAAGGTGACCAAAGTGTTGTTTCTATCTCAGCAGGGATTCATTGAATTGTTTATGGAGCTGAAAAGGGTAATGATAAAGGTTTATCTAGCATTCAATAGTCAAGACTAATTCAGAAGACTTTCCACTTGACACAGCAGCACTTTTTCAATTTACTTTACCCAAGCAGTGACTCAAAACTATAAATGAACCTGCTTTAGAGCTCCTAACATCAGGTGAAAAATACGCAATACACTGCATAAGTCAAAATACTGATTCAATTGAAATTCACACAAATGTGATAACCTTTTATTTTTCCTGAAGGGTTAGCTTTGTACTATAGAATTTCTCCCAGATAGTGCCTCATCCAACTTTGCCGTTGTATCATTACGCTTGACTCGATATCATTTGCTGTTCTACAGTTGACAAGAAAACTTAAAACCCGTTTAGACTTCATATAGCACATAGTGGGTGATTAGAAAGAACTGGGTCACGTGCTGTAGGCCAGATCAGCTTGGGGTGCTATGCTGCAGATGCCTAGTAAAATCATGGAAGCACAGCCTGCTTCCAGCCACTCTTGCAGCTCTTTGCATTGACTTGGTACTGGAAGAGATGGTTGCTTTCTAATTGCAGACACACACGTCTGTTGAATATGTAACAGGGCCTTGAACCTGCCTGCAGACTACCCCACAGTACTGAGACTGCTTTGCTTAAACATACTAATAATTTACCAGGTATATTGCAGAGGTGACTAATGATTTCTTGCAACCTGCTGATGCTTCCTCAGCCACACAATTAGCTCATCATTAGAAAATGATGGCATCCTGCTGGGCAGTAGTGAGGAGCTGGCAGAACGTCCGTTCTGTTACGTACTGTTCTTGAGAAGCTTAATTTATGGGGCTGTTTTAGGTCAGTGCCACTTAGAGACACAAAGGAAACTGCCGACAGCTTTTACCTGGCATTTTGCAAGAATCTGCTTTCACTTAGGAGATTTGTCTTGTATTGGTTCTAATGGTATCCTCCCCTCCCCTCTCATTTCCTCACCCCAGCCTCTATCTGCTACTTGCTTATGATGATAAATATCACAAACCTAGGAACATGAAGTGACTGATTTTTTGTTAGATTGCAACCTGCATACATGAACTATATCCTTATGCATAACTTTCTGCTGGCATTGCTGAGTGCACTTATTTTAACAGGCATGTAAATGCTTTTTTGATGACCAGGTAATTTAAAGACCACAGGGAGTTATACAATACATTATGCAAAAAAAAAAAAAAAAAAAAAAGGACATTTTCAGAGTCTGGTGAAAGCAAAGACTTCTGCAGCTGGGTTTTAACTGAAAGTTTTTAAAAGGTTAGCTGTCAGCCTGGGCTGTAAATAACAGAAATGAAACAAGATGTTCATGTAGCCTACATCTGCTTTGTTTACAACAAATAAAGGACTACATCCAGCTGAAATAATCTTCCTTCATTTGGTAATTTTGGTAAACATGTTTTCAAGACTTGGGTTTGTTTTTTTTCTTGGAATGCAAACATCTGAAAATTGTTTTGAAAAAGAGATACCTGGTAGGTAGAACCAGCTGGTAGGGTGTCACAGCAAGGGCACCAAGACTGCATCCAAGAGAAGAGCCTAGCAGAAACTAGAATTTGCCTCTCCTTTTCCCCCAAGAGAATTCTGTAGTACAAACCACTCCATTCAACATTTTCTCATGAATATGTATCTGGGGTTAAGCCCTACACACCAGTGCAAAGTACCTGATCAAAGACGTATATCCTCTTGCAAGGCATCAGGAAGGCAAATTCTGTCCTGAGGATGGTCAGGGAATAAAAATGGAAATAGCTATATCCTCATAGTCCATTGTCCCTCTTTAATTCCTCAAAAGTGCCCTCACAAGCTGAATCCCAGCACAGTAACATTGGCAAGAGATACTTCATCTGTCTTGTACAGTCCAGCAAAGGAGGGGAAGAGTTAATCTCTGCGTCCCAAGCAACAGGCCAGGTACTTCTGGCAGAAGATGGCCACTCAGTGCCCAGGCAGTCACAGACTGCTATGAATATCCCCATCACTAATCTGATTGAAATGAGAATGCTGTAAAAAAGAAAAGAGAAAACACTGTTGTGTGCTACACAGCATACAGCTGAATGAAGATTGGCCATCTGTTTGTACTGGATATTCCCCACCAGTTTAGAGACATGCTACTCACTGGCAATATGTTCAACAGTTCAAGCAGTCCCATAAACGCTCTTCCTTTACTCTTTGTGACTCCACTGAAGAGAGCAAGTGGCACCATTATCTACCCCGGAAGAAGTGAAGGGTGCTGGGATACTGATGGCAATGGTCAAACATTTCTGGATTCAAGGCTCCTACATTCCTCAATGTAAACAAGACCACATGGGATGGTTCACTGGAACTTTTTCCTACAACCTGCAACTCCAACTCTTAAACATAAATAAAGGTATTGCATCTAGCATAGCACTTGTGAATAAGGAAAACAGTGCTGCTTAGCTAGCTGATCTAAAATTGTTTCAGCTTTCCATGAGTCTTCCAACCTCTTGTAGTTCTTGTCATACCGCTAAAGAACAATGGTGGGACCAGAATAAAGCGTGCTCTGTACAGCATCTATTCAATACTGTGAGTTAGTCCCTCTATCTGTAGAATACCTCTTCATAAAGAACAGCGATTACCTGGCAGCAGTTTGGCTTGAATTTTCATTAGTCTATTGGACATGCTGCACTTCTTTGTTTCAAACTACTGTTTCATAATTTGCATAGAACTTTTATAGTCTTTTTGTTCCAAACCTGTACTGCATCTACAACAGCAGCCTGACCAGTAGCCTAAACAGTAATATAACAACAGTATCGTCATCCATTTTCTGATATAAAATATGTGCGCATTGCCTACAAGATGAGATTCCACAGTGGATTTTCATTTTGATTTGTACCTCAAAAGAGGGGCAAGCTGGCTGGATTTCAGGCCCACCCTAATACTGTGATCAAAAAGGGCGCAGAAGGGAGAGCGTATTTAAGTTTCTTCTTATTTAGTGAAACTGAACAGAACATGCTGACTTAAGAATTACACTTGTCCAACAGTTACATTTTTTTTTTCTTCTACATCAGCTCCTTAGGCAGAAATAAAACGTTAAAAGAGGTCAGTGAAAGCATCGGTTGAAAGTTTTCACTAGAGAAAATAATAAAATAGAAAAGTCATAGTGAAGACTAGTGCTTTTTATTTCTGATGTTGCTTTAAAAAGATTTTTTTGTCCTGTAGACATGCAGTGCAAAAGTTTCCAAAGAACTTCCATCCTCCTGCTCTTTTGAAATAGCCTGTGATACAATACTGGCGATGAGGATGTTAAAAGTGCATTTGATCAGCACCATAACTGCTGGTGTGACCTTATTTGGTCAGAGAGTCTTTAACTTCCTTACGACCACCACAAAGAGATTTCTGTGACTCTTGCAAAATAGCAGCGACATACTGCATATCATAACAAATGTATCAAAAGAATGAGAGAAAACATAGTTAATGAAAAAGAGATAAAGTTGCAGTATTGCTAAACCAGCATATTTCAAGACAATTTTCTGAAGGCAATAAGAGATACCATACATTTTTCTTTTTGGGTGTAGTTTATCTGGGGAAATAAGGGCAACTTCAAATTCCTTTTGGGGGAATAGGTGGTATTGGCATTACAAGTATCTTGATTACTTGTCTTTACTAGATATAGAGAGAGCTTTTTAGATGCTCTATCGTTACTTTAATTTTATGTAGAAGAGTCAACTATGACTAGGGAGACAGATCTTGACCAGCACTACAATATTTCTTTTTATATAGTTTTATTTAAACAACAGCCATTCCTGAACCTGATTTTGGTTTTTGAACTAAATACCTTAAGATTTTATAGTCCTTATCAAGATGAGGCTTGAGAGTTTGCTTTGATTTCCCTAAATTTTAATTTCTCAAACTTTCCTTTACCTTTTTATTTTTTCAAAAACGTAATCTACATATGGAGATAGCTGGAAATATACGTAGACATTGGTCCTTCTCATTCTCAGGGATAAAATTCCAGAAAAATGCTAAGTTGGAAACTTTTATCTGGGCTTTCCAGATAGTGCCTCAGGATTCACGCTCTTCAGGAACAGCATGATGAAGTGAAATTGGTAGACTACGCAGGGTTTCATAAACCAGCTTCTCAGTCCCCATTAGAATCTGTGTGTTGCTGAAGGAAACCATTTATACTCATAAGTGATATTTTATACTGCCAGGAGACTGCCTACCTGCACAGCCCATTTTGCATCTAATCTTGGAAACACACACGTACAGAAGAGTCTGGTTCTGCCAGTGACCCAGAGCTTTGCAACAACCAATTCACAATCTGTTCATGCAACTAAAGCAACTTTCAAACCACTTGCAACAAGAGCTCAGAATGTTCTTGTTGCAAGCATGATTATACATTGATAATTCTCTGCAAATCCACATAAGGGATAGATCCATAATCAAAACCTGACAAAATAAGTAGGCTATTAAAGTAATTTCTATCTAAAGGCATTTTAAAATAAATCAAATGCTTTTGCAGTTTGGATTGCCAAATAACTGCAAGAAGAGTGTCACTGGAAAGACATTTCTTCTTTTTCTATCGTTCAGAAATACTTGAGCTATTTAAGTAAACCTCTCTTCCAAATTATTTATCAAGAACTAATGCATGCTCATTCGTGAGTTCTGTGCAGACTGTCTGGAATACTAGAGACACTCAGGTCAATCTAATAGCCTTATAATTGATGGACACACTCTCTCCAAAACCACCACTTTGCATACAGGAGTCTGAAGATTTTCATAATTTCATTTTTTTCCTCCAAGCACTATCCAGTTTGGTCTTGGATAAAATAAGGATTCATAGGAGCCTGAATCATATTTGATAAGAGTTGCAGGTTTTCACTTGTCTGTGATAATTTTATTTGAGCTTATGAACACAGTTCACAGCACATTTTTACATCAGAAGCAGAGACTGTTTACAAGCAGTATTTCCCCAAAGTTTGATAAGCTCTTTAATAGCATATTAATTCCTTAGACTTCCTGGGGTTTTTTTACTGAACCTTTGCCTGACCAAACATCCCTCTGCCAATGGCTGGGGTTTTTTTTTTTTATTCTCTGCTATTATTGTGCGAGTATTCCCTTTCAATATATTCCATTTAGCATTCAACTGCAGGCAATAATAACCTACACATGCTAATCACTACACCATCTCATGGTCCCCTTCTGACATTCTGCTCTTCCTCTTGTTTTCCTCCCTACCCCTCCAGAAGGCTGCAAATTCAAACATTACACCCCTGTTCAGCTTCCTCATGGGTTCAGTTTTATATCCTTTATGATCTGTGTTATTTTATTATCTCATATTTTGATGTCAGGAAGCTTTGTTCAGGGAAAAACCTTTTATCTCTCAATAGTTATTTGATGATTAGTGCTTATATCTGTATGTTTTAAATGACTCCATTATCTCTGAAAACAATTTACAGTACTACAAAACTTGTGCATTTTATAATTCATATAGAATATCTTCTGTTCTACTTCTGAATTTTTATGTTTTTATGTGATTAACACTTACATATAATACATCCTTCTCAAGCTGTAATAGCCAGTTCTTCTAACATTTACCTTTATAGCTACTGCAACTCTTAACCTTTTTGTTGTTGTTTTGTAGTAACCCACTAGTAAACAGGCATAGGCTATTTACATACAGTGGAAGTAAATCTTGGAGCGACAACTCTGCATTTGTAATACTGTGAAGAGATTTCATAGTTTATTCTGCACGTTTATCAATACAGTTCTCTAATTGCCATTACTTGGAAGGTATATATGGTGATGAGTGGTTATATCCAATATTTTATGATTTCTAACCATCTTTTTAAGTTATGATTTAAAAGTCTTATATCCCTTAAACACGCAGTTAAATGCCGTATAAATTTTGGTATTGCACTCCTATAATTAACTAGAACATTGCTGTTGACTTCACTTAGCAAAATGTGAGGCTCCAGGGAGAAAGATTTCTGCTCTTGAGCACTTTGAAACATAGGTATCACTCTGGAGTGTTTTTAATTTCAATATAGAAGCATAAAAGCTGATCATATCCCGTGTTCATGGTAACAACTACTGTCTCTAGTTGTGTGTTTTTTAAAACATGCATAGAAGTCTCCTTAATTCCCATTTTCAACAACATTTACAGGTTTACAGTTAAAAGCTTTTTACTTGCACTTAAGTGTACATTTTCATCAACAAAAGCTGAAAAATGTTGGCCAGTTAAGTTAGCTCAATCACAACTGGAAATGGGTCTGGACTTTCTCTTTGGGTGGGTTTTTTGGGTTAGTTTTTTTGCCTATCTCCCGCAAAAAACAAAAATCTTCATATCCACGGTACAATATAAATTGCATCCATAATTTTTCTCTTCTTCCCTTGTGTGCCTTACCACCATCTCCAGCAGATTAGCCTATGAAACACTCTCATTTCATGGTAGGAAAGAAACTATTTGTTTTTCTGTATGAAGAATAACAGAAAGGCTAAATCATTGCAGTATCCATGGCTTGCCAACAAGCCATGATGTCTATTTTGTATCAGTCTTTGAATAATTATGACTAAACATAGCTGAACTGAATTCCGTTCTCTCTCTCTTCCTATTCCAGATTTCACCATATTCATATCCTGGCCTCAGTTGTGTGTCTGAATCTTCCTACAGTGTTTTCCTGTGTCTTTTCCCAAAGGTATAAGCTGGTGCAAAGTTCCCATAGATATTACACCATTTATCCTCCCCTTTGCATCATCTCCTTTGAGGTGATTATCTACTCTTTAATTTCTGGAAGAATTGCAATGTAGTGTTCATTTCTGAGATAAAACCAACTGTCTCTATAAATCAACGCCACAAGACAACCGTACAACCTTCCTTCCAGGGCCACCACCCTAGGAAAAAGATTTATCCCAGTGCCTGTAATATTTTTACCACATGCCTGACAAGATCACAGTGTAAACTACGATGCAGAAAATACAGATTAAAAAAAAAAAAAGAGAACAACCACCCCAAACAAAACCAAAAGCAATCTGAATTACCTTAAAACATCTGAGAAGCTGGTCTGACGGTATTATTTAACTGTAGGTCTCAATGCATTTTAAAAAGATAGATATTGTTATTGAGGTAGTTGTGGTACAAGGATTCCTAGAAAATCAGTTCTGTGGGCCAAGACTTGGTCATCTCACTCTGCAGACAAGGACAAGTAGACCCAAAGCCTCTGTGACTTGACCCCATGCCTCACCTCTAGGGTCCACTGCTCCTCTAGAGAAACGTCAGCTCACACTTACAGGACAATGGTATAACAGTCTTTCACAGATCAGTACAAAATTATAAACATGCATGTACTAAAGCATATTTTTTGAACATTAACACTTTAAGGTTTACATTTTCCAGTTTTAAAACTCAAGCCAACAATTTAAAAAAGAAATGTGCAGAGATTAAACATTCCACTTTATGACTAATTCTCAAGTGCCAGGCTGACAGAGGGAGATGCAGTGTAGAGGAATGACATGGAAAAGCCCTTGGAGGTAAGTGCGTTGTCCTCAAAGATCCACGCAAACAGATACGGAAGAGAAGAGGGAGCGTCAGAGCCACCATCAGCATTTGGGTAATTTTCTCTGTCAACTTGAGTATATTTCCAAATTCTCTATCCAAAAACACTCACCAGAAAGCAGGGAAAAAGAAATCTTGTTTGTTTTTAAAGCAGAATTTTCTACTTTAAACAAGCCTAGTTCTTTATAGTGAGTTCAATTTCATTCCTGTGTTAGCATTTAGAAAGGGAAATATTGCCTCTATTAGGCTTTTGGGTAGTTTACTTTCCAGCCCATTTGGCCATCAATTAAAATTAAACTGCTTGGTTGTTTCTCTGTATAGTAAAAAGTCCCTTCAAAAACTTACTCCAGCCTTCCTTGCAATCCTCAAACATGTACATCAAGAGAAAAATCACTGAAGTGTTTGCAAATCATATCATAGCCTGAAATCCTGAAAAGCAATATATGCTGCTGTCTCAAAGATGGAGAAACAGCAGAATTGCTACAATCCCAGATGGCACTAGAATTAAATGAATCAAAAAAAAAAAAAAAAAAAAAAAAGCCCTGGAAGAGTTAGTCTGACTATTAAAATTACCAGGAGAAGGGAGTTTATCTTCAAAGCAGAAATACCTTGAGTTCCAGCTTTAATGTTCAATGTGTTTCTAACAAAACAGTGATTATTACACAGCACTATGAAATGAAGAAATACGTACACCTCAACACGTGAAAGACTCACAGAAATTTAGGCTCAGATTCTTATCTCAAGTCAAATAAATTCACAGTAACTCATGAAGTTGCTCAGGTGTAAGCAGATGAGGATACAGGCATATAGATATAACGTATGAGACATTTGAGTGATGTTATCAGTTAGGAACTGAATTGCAGATTTGATAATCAGGTAAAACTCCAATTAGCCACAGTGATAGTTTTGCCTTGGTGAGACTAAATAATGACTGCTAGTTTTGGCACAGTGCTTTATACTTGCTAGATATCCTCAATAGCCCTGACAGTAAATATGCAGGCAACATCGAGAAACAATTTATCATCTGCTAATCTAGCTATCATCTCTCTCTTTGCCCCTGGCAATGTCCATGCATTGTACTTACAAAGATCTGTTCCATATCAAAAGTGCGGTAGCAAATGTAAATATATTGAACGTAAGGAAGGAAAAACCTGGGACAGAAGTAGCAAGAACATGCTTCCGTATCATAACCAACACATTATAGACTTAGGTGTGCCTTTTCATTTAAATTGTAGAGCTGCACAGTATTTGTTCTGTTGCAGATTTCAAGAATTTTAATTCATCTTATTACAGATGAGCTGTAACGCTGCTGCCATTAACTCACAACCAGCTATAGCTAGTAGAGGAGTACAGAGTCCAAACCTCTTTTCTTATCATGGAAATCTCAGAAATACTACTTCTAGCTCTAAGTATCCCAGGCACCATAAGAAGCAACTAAAAGCAATTAACAGTTAATTATGAAATTAGCATAAAAAAGCATCATTGTTCTCTTCTGCATACTATCAGAAATATAGATCTGTATTGCCATGCAAAACTGACTGGCAGCAGTTCCTTGTTTTTAGAAAGCAGCAGGATAGCATGTATCTCTGTTCCCTACAGCACACAGACTTTTTGTATTCAAAACTGAAAACATGCCTTTGACTATGGGGTACCAGTCTGCATCCTCAAGTTAAATCGACGTACAAAGGGAAAGAAAAAACAACCTGATGGATGCAATGAGTCCAGAAACCTAGTGGATCTTTCACAATCACATGTAGTCTCTCCTCTGCTAGAAACATATTTAAAACTATACGGGTAAGATGTACGCTTACTCTTTCTATTGTTTCTGAAATGCAGAAGTCTGCATTATACAGAAAGTATGAATATACTGTTATAGCACTTCAACTCAAAAATAAATTAACAGCTCCGCACCCTTGGTTTTCTGTCTCCAAGGTTACCACTCGTGTTTTTCATGAATGCTACCGTTTACTTCATTTCCTTCTTGTTTACTTGTTTTGCGTACATAAAAATACAGATATTAAAAAAAAAAATATGCATTACTGACAGTTGCCATTTAGAAATGGAGGACAGAAGGTTAGGTGCCAGTGACAAATTTGCCAAGTATCTTCCTTCTCAGCACAATCTGTGAAAAAGGCTCAGAAAGCTACATGGCACGTAGCAGCTGATGTTTATGGCTCTAATTAAAGTCCTGGATCACAAAACCCTGCCAATGCCAGTTTTTCACGCACAACCTGGAGGAATAAAAGTGGCAAGAAATGTTTGTGGAAAGCAAAAAAGGCAGAGAAGATTCCCATGATTAGAAACATATAAAATCCACAAATAAAACTGTGCCACAAATAACAACATTTAGCATGAAGCGAGCTATAGGATAGCCCCTAATTTTGGAAGCTCTGTGGGCCCAAGCCTGTCTTTCTGATAGGCTTGCAGAGTGTCTTGCAAAAAGGATCTTAGTCTCAGGCCTGAAACTATTTGGGGCCATCAAAACCAGCAAGAGTTGCTAAAAGAATTTGGAACATTATAAAAGAAAGTTTATATTTACACTGATAGTATTAAATCAAGCCTCCAGAACTCTGTTATCTTCCTTCTGACTGAAGAAAAACCCCACCTTGGTGATATAAATTCATTAGATCTCCTAGAGATCTTTTGCAGTAAAAGCTTTTCTGTTTTTTGAACCAGACAGATATGCATTTACTCCACCCGTGTTTTGGGCCAAAACTACAACTAATGAGGCTTGTAATTCCATTGATTTCAACTGAACTAGTTTTTTTAACATACCTGCTCAGAGTCTAGCCATTTGGAATGAGGAACAAAGACCACACAAAGGAGACATGTTTCAAATCTCAAGATAGACCCATCCACTCTAGACAGCATCCTGCAGAACAACATGGGCATTTCAAATAGCAGATGCTAGATTCAAAAGAGGGTGGTTTGCAAAAATGCTATAAATATCTAGTCTGCTGTCTATATTAATAATTTATTATCTATCAGAACTATGAAGTGGGGAAACTGTGAACAAATGTTTCAACGGATAAGTACAAACATATTTTTATAACATATGATTCATAAAATGGTATAAATACTCTTGAAAACATTGTGATTTGAAGTGAGGACACTTAAGGAAGAAGAAAGGTATTAGTTAAGGAATGCAATATGACTCAGAGGAGCCTGGAAGGAAAAGGCAAGACTACAATCATGAGTTTCCCAAGTGCACTGAAAAACAGATGCAGTAACTAAAGAGAAATTTCATGCTAAACAGAACTTGGTTTACTCTTCTTTTTCCTAATATATAACCTAACCCTTTGCTTTGCTGGATTCCATCTGTTCTCATCTTTGAGAGTGCTCTCAGGTGATTTTGAGGAGCCATAAAGCACACGGGTAAATAAACCAACAAAAAAACCATGCACATCATCTTCAGGCACATTCCACTTTGGGCAGGCTAACTAGTCCTGGGAATTTGGATATATTTTCCACCAAACTGAAGTGTTACGAGGACCGGCACACACCAGGTCTCCAGAGGACGTGTCTCCTGTATGTAAGGCAAAACCCTTCTGAGGGGTGAAAGCCAGCAGGTGAACAGTTTGTCACTGCCAGTGACTCTGAGTTGTCATACCCCATAGTGGCGGTCTCTGAAACTCCTCACTGACCTCCCACCTTTTCAAAGAAAGGCAGGGTGTTACCAGGCTGAAAGGTCATACTCGCCACAACCCTCACTCTGAAGGTCACCAGGTAAATGTTGTGGAAACTTCCCTGTACCTACTGGAGAACATTTTTCAGAATCCAATACCATAAATTTTACATTTGCTATCACAATTACATCAAGCACCAGAAAAAACAACTTTGCACAAAGGTGCAGGAGAGAGGAAATTTGACATAGCTATTCTTTCAAAGAAAGAAAAATGACACATGAAGATGGAATTCAGGGGAAAGGTGACCAAGAAATGGCATTTTTATGAAAGTACAGGGAAAGCCTCTGTGTGTAGTACCTTTCTCAGCACCAAAAAGTAAGTCTGAAGACATATGCAAAAGACATGGTCTATACAGAGAAACAGGTACAACAATAGTGCTAAGGTTTCATCTTAAAATAGTCTATCCCAGTTGATCCACAATCTTTAAGCTAAGTAGGTTTTCTTCATAATTCTTTTCTTCCGTGTACATTAGTTATTGCAGATATTTGTTACCATACAAATAAATCAGGCTGCAGAAGTACAACGAAAATGCTATCAAAAAGTACTGTAACTAAAAAAAGCACAAATTCAGGTAGTTATTTTTTGCTGCTTATTTACTAATTTTTATGTTATGTTTTTTCTAAGTACATTATTCACAAGAATATCTGGGAAAACCAAAGGTTTTTCAAATCAACATGCATATTTAAACCAAATGTAATAACACGATCATTTTTTAAATGCTTGGGTCTGTCTCAGAAAGGCAATAAAAGTGCATATGCTGCTCTAAGCATCCCCAAGTGGTTTTGATTAACTTAAACATGCTTAAGAAATACATATACACTCACATACTTCACTGACTGGGAATCAGGGGTAACTCTGATTTCAAGGGGAAAGGAAGGAATACATCATCCCTTCAGTCTGGAGGAAAGATTTAACAATTTAAGTTTGGTGTACAAACCTTATTTTTTAATAATTTGTGGTTCTATCTGGTTTTTATAGGCCTAGAACGCACCTTCATCTTCAGCTTTTTTCACAATAATTGTGTATTGTGCTAAACTTTATTGGGTTTTTTCCCCTCCTCCCTTTCTAAAGTGTCACATGTTGCAGTATATACATCTACAGCTAATAAAGTACTCACTGACACCCAGAGAATACACTGGTAGGTACATATAGCAGCAGCCCTATTAAAATGCTTCTACCCGGTATAAAATTGGCATGACAATATAGAGTATACTCTAAAAACAGTAGGGACAGATTTTTCACTTTTAGGAGAGCCAATTTCAAATGAGAACCACAAATACAGAACCAAGAATTCCAAATAGCATAATCTCTCCCTACAGAAAGCAATGTTACTTCACCACGTTCTTATTATGTGTAGGTACCTAGAGATACTCATTTCGCTTTATGATTATTCCCTCAAAAACGTTCATTATGCATGAGTGACTTTAGCAAGATGGGTTCACATACGCAGCAAGTGACTACTTGTGCAACTGGCTTATCTTTGAATAACTGTTTAATAATTTAACTCTTAACTTTTGCAATCATGCAGCTCATAATTCACTTCAAAATTTTATGCACCAAAATTTCTTCCTGCCCATTACTTGGCTCAAAAAACAATGTCCTTGCATGATAGAATAGGGTGCTTTACTACATCAGTTTCGGGACACATCAAGGGAAATCAGTCTTCCAATACAGCGAATATATCACTGTCACCACTTCTGCTAGAGATATTAAGCGTAGATTTTAAACTGCCAGTGAGTAAGAAATTTTCCCAAACCCGTTGTACCAAGCTTTAGTCCCTCTCAAACACAAAAGGCTATGCCTTTTTTTACCCCTCCATTATTTATTTTTTTAAAGCCATGAAATTACAGCTGTAAATACCAGTTTTTCATACAGATAATTGTTACTTCCTACAACACGTTAGGAAATAATTGCATTGAATTATAAAAAAAAGTGAGACAAAAAGGTGAAAAAGAAATTGGAACAACTATTTTCATTATATACAGAATTCATTTTAAAACATGGAAATAACCTTATTAAAACTGTAACTAGCATAAAGAATGTAATTTTTCTTCTGCTTTCACAATGCTTGGCATAAATCTATTAAAACCCCCAAAACTACATCAGTAAACTGTTGACGTTATTAAACTAAATAATTCAGCGTCAGGAAAACAAAGTAAAATTCAAAACCAAACATCAAACTAACTATGCAAATAACATACACATGCAAATAATAGATGCTTTAGGTTTTTGCCCAAACTAAAAAGACACGTTTACAATAAAGTAAAAGCTTTTGTTATCTGTTTTACTGAGAAAAACAAGAACTAATTGACTCAGGGGGAGTCATATAAACATCTTTACGAAAAAGAGACTGAAATTAGAGGCTAACCTTGGCTGGAGGCAACTGATACAGTTGTTACTTCAAGGCGGGCATCCAAGACCCTGGTTACAGAGCTTAGGAGTCCTTTGCTGCCCACAAGCCTTCTGACGCACACCTGCCCTGCCTCGGGGCATGGGCTGGGAGTGCCCCTGTATGAAGGCAAGGGGATCTCAAGGAAACGGCAATCACAGGACCACACTCTGTCTCCCAACAGCATCCTCATTGTCCCCAGCCTACAGAATTGTTCTTTGTCTCATTCTTACACTTACTGCTTTAGTAAACACATGTATTGCTATAGAAAAATCCCTGAGGCTACAGACATAATTATAATTTATTATTTTCAAACACTATACCCTTAGAGTCACATCATTTTTTATACTTGTAAAGCTCCCAAGTTTTTTATTCTTTGTATTGATGGCTAAAATTTTAAAATATGTAAAATAAAATATAACTGCTTTTCTTACATCAGGAAACTGTTGGCCTTTACAGTTAAAAGTTGGCCTCATACGGTTAACAAATCTGGATTCAATGAAGTAAAAGGGTTAATTCTATATAGATCTATTTCTAATGAGATACCAATGCATCACTTCCATCCAGTACACACTCTGAAGATATTCAGACTCCTATTAAGTCCACTGTTCATAAGAAACTGAGTGGCACCCCCTTGGGAGGCAGGCCAGAAACTAGGCTGCACAATATCTGGGCTTTTCTGAGTTCGTATTCACAACCTGAATAGCAAAGGGAATAACCAAGTAATACAGAAATTTCACAGGATGCTCTAAAGAACCCTATAGAGATTAGAGAGGAAGGCAAAAGACCAAAACCTATTTTGACACCACACAAAGCAACTTATTAGTCACCTGAAAAAAAGAAAAGGAAAAAAAAAAGTTAAGTTTACAAGCTCCAGCCCTCAGTCTCTCTGCTCTAATGACCAGACAGTGCTTCTTGCACACCAAGTTTTTTGTGTGAGAGCCAGCGTCATACCCGCTTGTCTGGGCATTTATAGGAGACCACGATGGCTTAACGTGAGCAGAATAGATCAGATCAAAGGTCTGTACAGCCTCTGCCAGCCTTTGATGCTCACTCTGTGCCAGAAGAAAAAACCCTGGAGCTGAGCCACATGTATTCTACTGCTCCATTAGCAGCAAAAGGCTGAACAAGGCAAATGTGGGCCTGTTGGTGAATGATGTAGTGACAGCAGACACAGATGAAGCTGAACTACTCAACAACACTTTTGCCTAAGTCTTCTCCAAAGAGGCCTCTGTACTTGGTCAAAGGCTTCAAAGAGAAGATGAACTATCACTAATGTATGAGGATTGAGGCGGGGATTACTTGGGAGAGATTGAGCCTCACAAGCCATTGGGATCCAACAGGTTGCATCTGAGGGTGGTGAGAAAACTGAGTGCATCCTTGAAAGGCCACTCTCTGTAACCTTTAGAAATTCACGGGGATCAGGAGAGGTACCCAACGACTGGAGAAAGCATCTTCAAAAAAAAAGTCAAAAGGTCAATGTGGGAAACTACAGGCCAGAAAACCTCCCTTTAAGTCACTCAGAAAATCATGAAGCGACTCCTCTTTGAACACATTTTTTGGTACATAAAGGAGAACAAGGTGACTGGGAACAGTCAGCATAGATGTACTGAGGATATATCATGCCTAACCAACCTGATTGCCTTCTATGATAAAATGACCGCATCTACGGATGAGGAAAAAGCAATAGATACCATTTATTTTGACAAGTCTTTCAACACCTTCTCCCACATTATTCTTGTTAGGTCATTACAGTCTGGAAGGATGGATTGAAAAAAATGGCTGGATCATCAGGCTCAGAAGGTGATGGTAAATAGGTTGTATTCTATTTGAATGCCTGTGACAAGTGGAGGACTGCAGGGATCAATCCTGAGACCCATCCTGTTTAACACCTTTATCAATGCCATGGAAGAGGTGACAGAATGTATGCTTTTCAAATTTGTAAATAACACCAAAACGAGTGCAACAGTCAATACACTTGAGGGGAGGGCTGCCATCAGGAAAAATCTGTATAGGCTGGTGGAACAAGACCTTTTTCCCCCATGAAGAAAGCCCAGCAGCACACCAGGTTGCCCAGAGAGGTTGTGCTGCCTCCATCCTTGGACGTCTCCAAGATGTGACTGGAGAAAGCCCTGAGCAACCTGGTCTGACGCCAGAGCTGACTGCTTTAAGCAGGAGGTTGGACTAGAGCCCTCCTGAGGCCCCTTCCAAACTGAATTACGCTGTGATCCTATCCTGCTTGCACTCTCTTGCAAACTGAAACGGTAAGAGTATTTCATTAGGCGGTTTTCAGGTTATGAAAGCAAAACCATATTCGGCTGCCTTCTCATCAGAGAAGAGAAAACTTCAGGCTAGATTTGAGCAAGCTCAGCCAGCCTGGCTACTGTGGACCCTAACACTGGATACAATAACAACGAATTTCCCTGCACGTACGTGTCAGTGAACACCACCAGTACTTTATACTGCAGTGGAGCTTTGTTCTAGAAAAAATACCTAAATAAAACACTGTAATTATATGAGCTGAGAAACAGGAAACTGCCATCTTTTTAACCTGGATGAGTAAGATAGCTTTTTTCTCCCTGTACCAACATCCTTTGTCTACCAGTTACCACCTCATGACTTAAATTTACATCCATTGTAAAGAGTCTATTGAGTCACACAGTGCAAGTTCAGTGTATAAAAAGCAAATGCTTTCTTCTCTCAGTCTGTGTTCATATTCTCTTTTACCTAATCCACCTCTTCTCTAAGTGTCTTTCCCTCCACTATTTATTTCCTGTTATCACTCCCCTTCCTGAAACCTTTTATTGTAATGTACGAGGAGAAACCTTTTCCTGCTAAACTCTTTTCCATTCTTTTTTCATGGTACAGTGTGCCAAGAGACTCTTAATGTCACACAACTTTCACATGACTATAATGTTCTGAATCTGTCGCTCTCTGTTGACGTTTCCTGTGTAGCAAAATGTTATTTGGAAGCTGGGCCCAAGTCTGTTTGGATTTATCAGAGTTACATAAGACTGAGGAAAAAAACCACCAAATACCTTATATGTGGTGGAAAAAAGCCCTCAAATATTTTTTTTGGTGTTGAAAAGAATAGACACTTGCCTTTTCATCTGACAAGTAAAAAGAGCTCTTCACATATCTTTGTTACTCCTTGTGGGAAAGGAGACAGTAAATTGACAGTCACATCCAACACGCATCATTGAAAATTTAAGCATATGGCAATCAAAATGATCTCAAAATAACTGAAGTCCTTCAATAATTTTCTGGTGAATTATGAAAATGTGATATAAGCTTGCAATTTTTTTCTAATATTTAATACTATTTTCTAGCACTTATGGTCAGAGGAAAATGTTCCAAAAGGGAAAATAAGCATTTTTAGAAAAAAAAAAAAGGCCACCCAAGAAAAATAGTCAATGTTGATTTGTCTAAATTTAAATAATAAATAAATAATTTGAATAAAATCAGAAAAATGCTGAAAAGTAATGAGATTTATGGGCTGTGATGTAACTACTCATAACAAATAAATTAGTTAAACTGTATTATAAGTCATGATCACTTATGTTTGAAAAAAAGTATCAAAATTAAAATTAAGTTCTATTTAATTTTAATTAAAATTAAAACTCAGCAAGTTTGCCAACACCACCAAGCTGTGTGGTGTGGTCGACATGCTGGACGGAAGGGATGCCATCCAGAGGGACCTTGACAGGCTGGAGAGGTGGGTCTGTGCGAACCGCATGAAGTTCAACAAGGCCAAGTGCGAGGTCCTGCACGTGGGTCGGCGCAATCCCAAGAACAACTATAGGCTGAAGGATGAAGGGATTGAAAGCAGCTCCGAGGAGAAGGACTTGGGGGTGTTGGTGGGTGAGAAGCTCAACGTGAGCTGGCAGTGTGCGCTTGCAGCCCAGAAAACCAACCGTGTCCTGGGCTGCATCAAAAGAGGCGTGACCAGCAGGTCGAGGGAGGTGATCCTGCCCCTCTACTCCGCTCTTGTGAGACCCCACCTGTAGTACTGCGTCCGGCTCTGGGGGCCCCAGTACAGGAGAGACATGGAGGGAGTTGGAGCGAGTCCAGAGGAGGGTCACAAAGCTGACTGGAGGGCTGGAGCACCTCTCCTATGAGGACAGGATGAGAGGGTTGGGGTTGTTCAGCCTGGAGAAGAGAAGGCTCCAGGGAGACCTAATTGCAGCTTACCAGTACCTAAAGGGGGCCTACAGGAAAGATGGAGAGGGACTGTTTACAAGGGCATGGAGTGACAGGACAAGGGGTAATGGGTTCAAGCTGAAGGAGGGTCGATTTAGATTAGATGTTAGGAAGAAATTCTTTACTGTTCGAGTGGTGAGGCACTGGCACAGGTTGCCCAGAGCAGCTGTGGATGCCCCATCCCTGGAAGTGCTCAAGGCCAGGTTGGATGAGGATTTGGGCAACCTGGTGTCCCTGGCCACGGCAGGGGGGTTGAAACTAGATGGTCTTTGAGGTCCCTTCCAACCCAAACCAGTCAATGATTCTACGAAAATTAAGCAACTTGAAAATGGAGAAAACTAGGACAAAATTAAAACTTTATGCAAACTGTAGAGAACCTATAACTCAAAATTTTTATCCCATTTCCAAAAACCAGCTAGAAATAAAGCCAGTGGTCTGAACGGTGCACGTGTAGTTGCAAGCTATTTGAATGTTTAAAATAGCTGACTATAATTGGAGTCCTCTGAGTCCATTACTGTAATTTACTCCTTTATCATCACCTGAAGGGCTCCCTACAGGGTTAGGAATGCAGTTTCTTGCTGAAGGGTGACTATGACTTGAGGGATTCTGGGCCTCGGTACCAGCAACAGCAACAGGGTGTCTTGCAGTGAGAGCTTTGTGTTCATGCGGATAGGTCTCAGTCCTAATTTGAATCTTTCTTCTGCCCTGCTGAAGATCAATCTACAATTACTGATTACCAGTCACTTGTTCTTTACGTACTACACTCAGGACTGCCTACTCAGAGGCTGGATAAAAGGACAGACATTTACTATGCCTGATATTTAACAATGCCTGAGAACTATTTTAGCAAGTCCTTAAAATATGGGAAAGATTCTTTTAATTAGAATTGTGAAGTATAATTCATATATTTGAAGCATAGCTTTTACTGATTTGACAGTTTTTTTGAACTGGTGCTAACAACACAGCCAGGGATATAACATCAGGGATCCATTTGCTTTATAGGTCCCAAATCAGCAAATTGCTTAAGAACATACTTAACAGCATTTAAAAACATACTTAACCGAGTTAAAAAAAAAAAAAAATCTATTTAATTTACTACTGAATCAGATCTTGCAAGTTTAAACAAAAACCTAAAAGTTTGACCTGAAAAACTTAATGTCAATTTTTGACTTTCAGCACCATCCCCAGATATAGAACTTAATGTTAGAAACATGCAGCATTAGCCCCTCTGATTTTACTTTACAAAGCAGCAAGTATCAAATTAAAGGAAAAAATTAACAACAGATCAACTGGTTGTGCAGGTGTTCAACAGGCTTGGAAGCTAATAACAAATGAGCAAGGCTGCACTTTTTTCAAAAGTAAAACTCCCCTGGATAGTACTGAGAGGGGGGTAGCTTATGCTATTGTACAGCCAAAGCATTTGTTCTCTTTCACTGGGAACTCCTTTGCTGGAATACTGCATGAAAAATATGAATTAACTGAAGGCTGGGGGGATCTACAGGCTGTCTAGAAAAGGACAAATGAAGAGAGGTTGGAAGAACTGAAACCATTTAGTTCCAAGAGGGATATGAAAGACAGCAAGATTTGTTTTGAAATATGGCTTCTTTATAAAAAGCCCACTTTTGAGCCTTACTGTATTTTAAAGTCTTTTATTTAGACATGAATATTTGAATAAAGAAAATACAATTAGAAATTTTATACTATCTAGTTTAAATTATAAATACTTTTTTTGTAATTTAGGTATGATCTGAAAGGGAATGTGTTCTAAATATTATAATGTCAATTTAGTGTAATTTTTCCTGTACTCTGAGTGACAGACTTTTATCAACTATATGAATCATCTTTATTACTTTCCAAAAAAACCCGTCTATGTGCTGTTTGGAAAGAGAACAAGAAAATCATCTTCCTCTTGCCCTATAAAATTCCAATTATTTTATAACACAAGAAGAAATTAATCTCTTCCTTTCCCTCTTTGCTACATAAAGTTCCTATTTTAACACCTTATATATCTCTATTATTGAACCAATTTCAATAAAGAACAAGAATTACTTGAAGGAAAATTAACACCTCTCTGAAGCTGAATGCAGCTTACCTGACTGGCAGAAAATGGGCAGAGACAACTGATTCATGGAATTATTGAAGTCATCACCAGCAGAGACTACATTGTCCAATAAAAAGGTCTGTAAAGATATTGATTACATCTGGGACTGGAATATCTCTTTGGTGCAGTTCACTGCAAAAATAACATACCAAAAGGAACGCTTGGGCCCAAGGATCCATTGAACTGGTTAAGGCTATGAAATTCCCTACTTGCTCGTATCTGTGGTACATCTAGATTTCAGGTTCCATCAAAATATTAGCAGCTAATGAACAGACTTGACTTTCCTCATTGATTCAGACATGCCTACTTACTTCTTACAAGTGAGTTATTTCATTAGTCTGAGAGAAATATTCTAATTCAGAGCCTTTTATAGACAAAAAAAAATAATTCTTAATGTCAAACTCTCAGAATACAGTTCCAGCTCTAAGACAATATAGGAAAGCTAAGGCAACACTTGGGCCTCACCGAGAGCAAGATGATATCATCAAAAGAAAGAACGGACTGCCCCTAACTATCTGCTGTAAAAGATGGCATTATTCAAATTTCCATAAGCACCCAGTGAAATGGAAAAAAAATCAGTACTTAGTGTTGAAAGATTCCACAGAAAAATCTTTTCTTATTTAAAATATAATTCAGAATTTGGTCCTCAAGTTATGGGTTCGCTAGAAATTTGAGAACAAGATGATCTCATCTCATAATTTGAGATTTCTGTACCAACAGCATTTAATCATTGGAAATAGACAAACTGGTAAATTTAACCTATTCTAAATATCACTGAGATGTCAATTCCTAATAATAATATTAGGATTCATTAATGTAAGAGCTACTTCTGCAAAGCTGGCTTAAGATTTTTAAGATTCTTCCTAAAAACAAGTAGATTGAATTCTAGAATTCTTACCAGGTGGATTAACTGTTGATTCAGTGCCACCCATGGCAGTCACGGCCTGGCTCTAGCCCATCATTCAATAGGCAGCAAAGTTCAATTGCATCTGTGTTACCTGGAAAGCTACCCGTGCTTTCCTGAATTGCCATTTAGTGGGACCATGCTCTTCTTTGAAGAGACGAACATCTCCAGGTGACTGTGAAGGGTACTTTGATGCTTCACTACTCTTGACTCAGGTTAGCTTTGCAGATATCCAGCTGATTTAAGCATCCAGCAAGATGCTGGGTTGAACAGTGGAATACTTCATATCGCATTTAATCTTTACATAAATTAACACTGAGATCATAACTGTCTTGCTGAGCATGGTGTATGAAGCTACAAATACATTGTGTATCAGCATATAGTTTTGAATATCCGCGTACATCTCAGAAAAGGGTAAAGATACTTTAGGACTTATAAAAATGCTTCCTACTCATGTAGGAATGAGCATTAAAATAGATAGTAATTTCCTGCCTTAATTTGTTCTATACTATCCAGTATGTTTCCTACAAACTTCAGAATACTTTGCCTCACCTATTTTGAATGAGCTGCATATTTTTACTCACAGACGTATTCCACCTATGAGTGAATATCACATACTTCAAGCACCATCCTCAAATCTTTACTTTGGAGTGGTAACTTAGCATTGGTCATAGTAAATCAATAAAAACTACAATTAGTCTTACTGGTTTGCTGTGGGTATTTTATTTTCTTCTATATTCTCTCTGCCTGAGCTTAGACTGGATTGTTACATGTGACTTACCTTTGATAACCTTTTCTGTGATCTACATCTACAGTGATAAAGACAGTTAATTTTGAAGTAGCCTCAAGCCCCAGAAGGCCAACCATCCCCGCTGCAAGTCCTTTTGCAGAGGATTCTAAGGTCACTCTAAGCCCGGAAGGTTGCTGAGCTTAAACATAGGAAACCAAATCTATTCTTCCCAACTTCCCTCCTCTCACCCCACACCCTCAGATTCTTTTTGTAATAGATCTGTGAGAAACAATCATAACATTTCAATTTCTCTCTTTTACTTTCTTTTTCCACCAGCCATTAAAACAGACAATCCCAAAAGGACATTCCAGAAGTAAATAGCACAATCTGTACAACAGCTCAGTTTCATAAGACATTCTAAGGAAAACTTCAAATGTTAGTTACATGTTATTATAAAATCAGGAGAGGGTGGTTCATAGAATCATAGTATTAATCTATGAATTCTATGATTTCAAAATCAATTTCAGTTGCAACTTTTGATGGTGAACCCTCCCTTACATATGCAGAACTTGCATTGGTGAGAGCCAGAATGCTACTCTGAATTACCTTCATAAATCATTACAGAGATTTATTGTAAGATTGAGTTTTCAAATCTAAAAATAATTTTTAATTTGTTTTAAAATTTAATGAAATTTGAGATTTGTATTTCTCTGAATTAGTCACTTGGTTAACAACTAAAAAATAGTTAAATCTAGTTGCCTTTATAAAAACAATTTTCATAATTGGCTTGTTTTTCCTTTGAGAATTTTAGTTATTCCTGGCACTAAACAATTTTGAAACAAACCTTTCTGCCTCACTGATCTAAATAAGCTGGTAGTGGGCAACTGAAAAACTCTAGGAGGGGTTAAAAAACAAAAAAGTGACCAAACCAACTATTTAATGGGTCAGGTGCAACCAGTACATACCACTAAAAGAAAACACACTTCAGACTAAAGAGTGACTTTGGTTGATGCACTGATAAAAAAGAAACTTGCAGTTGTAAATCATTTATAGGCTTTCTTGAGAACATCTGAGCTGAAGAAAGGCCTTGTTCTTTCTACTACCAGGGACTCTGCCACTCGGTACTGAGAAATCCGCAGCATATCTAGTTGGCTCAAACTTCAAAAGTCCAGCTCAAGCAAAGAAGCTTGTAATGCTCGCTGCACATCCATCAGGGTTATGCCATAATAATGTTTTATTTCTGTTCGAGTATTTCATTGTTAGGCAAGTCATGAGCTCTTGGGATAGTCAACATCATTCACAAGAAACTCATTGCATAAGAGGTCAGGAAAAATCCATACCAGAAATTTTAAAACCTTTTAACAACCAACATTTTAAAAAGCACTGCCGTTTTACATGTGGTTATCTTCTGGACATCGAAGAGGAAAAGCTATTCCCCTCTCTCCAGGCTGAACTGCTTCACTGGGTTACAGCCCACAGTGACACAGCAACTGGTGTCTCAGATGAGACTCGGCCATGGACTAGTTAGTATTAACACTTCACACACACACACTTTCTCTACTCCAAGATTATTAAAGTTTAGCTAAAAATAATAATTTTATCTCATTCAATATTCCATCAGGTGGTTTATACATAGTATCTAGTATAACAGTCAGCCTTTGCTGATTATTGACAGTTGTCAACTATGCACATTGAAACGACTCCGAACTCTCAGGCAGGGAGAATTTCTTCCCTGGAAATGTTTCTGCCACAGGAATCTCAGGAAACCACCTCATGCTGCAAAAGAGCAAACGGGATCACATCTATGCACAGAATGACAGATACGCTACTTCCTACTGTCCATGCCCTTCTCCAAACTTTGGTATGTCCAGACTGACGTAGGCATGAGCCTGTCCGAATATATCCTGGATCATTACATTGTACCAGATTTTGAATTTAAACATCTTGGTAAATAGCATAGATCATACCCAATCCTCCTGGCATTTTCTGTAACTCTTCTAAGTATAACAAGATTTATGGGAGTAATAAAGCCAGCTCAACATAAATAGTACCGAAAGGCAAAAAACTATACTGATACTGTTTTAATATAGTTACTCTAATAATAACTTGGCAAAGATTTCTAAATTTCATGCTTCCCAGATGGCATTTTCATAGCATCTCAGTAGCCAAAAAAACCACAGCTACAGTTTGCCCAGTGGCAGATGTCTGTTTCGTACAATGATAGTACATGGCAGGAAACAACATTTCCTGATCCAGAAAACTTTTCAGTCTGCGTCAGTTGTGTGTGGTTTGTTATTTGCTATTACACGTTTTTGATGCATTCCCACATTTGTGTTCATGACAGATCAGATGTCTGTGCTTACTGTATGTCAGACTGCCTGATGCAGTCTTTCATGCTGGCTGGAAAGTCGTTTTTCCTCAACCCTTTTCAGGTTTCTTTTGGGGGACAGTTTATTACTCATTTCAATCTCATCTAAACATTTACATCATTACTTCATTTAACAAGTTACATTTAACTAAGCACAAGTAAAACCAGCTAGGAAAACACTGTCAGTTGCATGGCTAAATCTCCAGGCAGCATTCCCAGTGAGGGCCCTGGGCCACACTATGACCATTGCAGTACCATTTTCGTTGGCACCCTGTACTGTAGCACCAGGTGCTACACAAAGAAAGACTAAAACTCCTTTTAAAATCCAACCCTTGCTCTAGGAATGGTATAAGGTATGAGATAATAGATAGAAATAGACCAACAGTCTGGAAGTGTTGAAGGCCAGGTTGGATGGGGCCGGACTAGGTGACCTTTAAAGGTTCCTTCCAACCCAAATCATTCTATGATTCTACGAGAATGGTATCATTTTAATGAGGCAAAAAATATAACTCATACTGACAGAATAAAAACACCAAGAGAAGTGGTTTGACCAAAGCACTGAACTAGAAAAAATGAGCTAAGTAGAAGTAACCTACATGGGCACTAGAGAGACAAGCCCAAATTTGTTAAAAGCTCACAGAGATAGTCTGAGAAATTTTTTCCCTTACAGTAATAGGAATTAAGCTGTGAAAACTCTGCATCTATATACACTGCACAGCTACTATTTCTATGTGCTGAGACTGCACTTTGGGTCAAGGATATAAAAAGAACAACATAAACAGATGACACCTTTGTTTCTTTCCCATGATGGAATCATAAACTCGAAGGTTCAGTGTCTCAGCTGTGGCCGTGTTCTTCACTAGTCCTCTTCAAGGAGAAATCAAACACAAGAGGTACCTATGCATCCCAAAGCACAAAAAGTTCACTGCCTATTTTAAATGACAGGGGAAGTCAGGCTTGCACAACTATTATGCAGGAAAAAGAAAGCTTCATGCTGAGAAAGGAAGATTAATACATTTTCTCCCTAAACTCCATTTGCAGCTTTAATAGGCACAGGAAAGTACAGCATAAAACCCTCTTACTTAGCTCTACTGTTACTGGTTTCAACCTTTCTTTCTACTAAGTAAAAAAGCAGCAGAATCAGAGACACACTGACGCTCACGCTCCAAAAAGGAAACCTGCCTCTCCCCCACTATGGGGATTTCAAAACAAGACTGCATGTAATCAGGGATAGTCTTGGGGAAGCAGATAAGGCTTTGCTTGTGCAAATCCGAATTAAGGCATCTTCAGAGCCCTCTAACTAATTATAATTCCTAAAACTCTGTTTCTTTTGAAAAGTACACGCACAGCTGCCCCAAGCTGCCACTTCCTTAAACCCACACTGCTACCTAGCACCCTGCAGCACTCACCTGGGGCAGCACCAGGAGACAAAGGACTAATCCCAAGAACCCAAAGCAGACTGATTTCATCTTCTGTTCATTTCTAAAGTGCTCCAGGCATATAGATGTGACACATTCCTCCTGCTGATCATTTCAAACAACAAAAGAAGTTGGCCGTGAAAGTCTGGAGACATTTTTCATTCATCCAATCACTCGTACACTACTAATCATTTCTTTCCACTTCTGGCACTTCTCTACATCCCCTCACCCTATAACATCATTTTGCAAAGCGCTGACTCAGAGGCAATACCAAACCTGATGTGCAAGTTTCCTACTATCCCTTTTTTCCCCTCAGTCTAGTTTTGCAGGTATGCCATCTATGAATAGGTTCAGGAACCTCTGGGTCAGGTTTTCTCTACTATGTCTCAAACCACCTCTCAGCTACAGAACATAAAACTCTTTTCTAGGGAGTCAATTTTGATCACACTTGCTACCTCCAACTGTACCACATCTAGTTTTACTACATCCTTCCGATGTTGTATCATGGGTAAATGTAGTGACATCATGACATTTTTTCATTCTGTTTTGTATTCCCACCACAATAATCTATTTATTGTGATCATTACTGAGCGCAACTCTAGCATTTTCTCTGAACTAACAATTATAAACTTACTTGTTAGTGCTTCTGTTCAAATCAGAACCAAGCACTACTATGGTATTCATTCTCATGTGTATTATTTTGCATTTTATTTACATTTAATTTCATTTGACATTTTATCACCCAGTATCCTATTTCATCTCATGTTCACATTCAGGTTGTCCTCATTATCTTGAATAACTTGATCTCATAAGCAAACTTTGTTATCCCACTGTTTATCTCCTGACCATTTCTTTTGATCCCTGACTGGTTATTTATTCCTTCAACAAATACACAGTGGCTCAGTTTCTTTAAAAATACTGGCAAGGGACCTTATCAAATCCTTTCTGAATGTCCAAATTGATTATATATCAGTGGGCTTTATCTTATCCACCTGCTTAGCTGCTCCTTCAGAGAACTCCAAAGATTCGTGGTGCTTGACTTTCCTTTGGAACTGTGCTGACTTCTTCCCAAAATATCATATTCAGCTGTGTGTCTGTTCACTTTATTTTTTATTATGGTTTCTATCTTTTTTTCCCCCACAAGAGACATGATGTCTCATGCCATTAGTGCTCTGACTTCCCTCTGGAATCCTTTTAAAAATGTGATTCAACATGCAACACTTCTCATTGTCAGATACAAAGGTAGTAACTTCACCGGAGAAATCCTTCAGAAATTTTGGGTGATAACATCTGCTCCTGGTAATTTCTTATCACATACTCCAGCATTTGTTTGGCAATCTCATTGACCAGAATTGCTCTTTGAGGACCATCAGCTCACATGATCTGTTTAAACACACTTCCGACACAGGTATCTCCCCAGTCATCTCCATAGAGAAGATGTGTGAAAATTGTTTTTCTGCCATGCCTTTACATGGGCTTCATATTCCTGTTGTGTTTTAAAAAAAATTATAGCCTTTTGGGTTTTTTCTTTACTTTGTTGTAGTTGTTTGCTTGTTTGGGTTTTTAGCCTGCTATGTTTTACTTACATTTCATAGAAGTGAAGAAAACTCTAGGTAGGAAGGGACCACTGCAGATCATCTAGTTCAACCTTCTCTCAAAGCAGAACCTAAGTTAGGTTAGTTTATCATCCTTTCTGTTTTTTCCGTCTTCTGGTACTTTAATTTTTTAAAGGTTATTGCCTTACTCCTAACATCCTCACTGACTCTGTCACTCAGCTAGGCTGACATTCCTTGGATTTTCCCAAGTTTTTTTGATCAGTGATAGACATTTGCTCTGAGTCACCCACGTGATGACTACAAGAGACAACATACATGTTATGCCAGTTCATTCTGACAGCATCATGTCACGGAGATTGTCTGTCTCAATCCACTGTGGTCATTCCTGTGATTTTCTTGTCGGAACACCACATTCTACATCTCTGATCTCTCCTTCTTGGAAGATGATAGCATCATTATTCTTTATTACTGTGTGTTCATCTATTATGTCAACCTTGTAAACCTGCAGGGCCATCTAAGGGGACTTGATTATTGAGTTTTGCAGCAACAGACTACCATGCGGGTGAACAACACAATTCCTGTGACCTCAAGTCTCATATGCAATATTTTGTTTTGTACAGCCTTTTTACTTCTGCAGAACTCTGGCATAAATTTCTAGCACTAGAGGTATTCCAGTTATCAGTTTTCTGCTAAATGAAATGTTATCTGATGACAGCCTGCGTTTCACTGCTGCTATCCTGTAATTAAGAGAGCTAAACATAGATCGCATACTGTTTCTCAAGGTTTTTTGTTCATTAGATGCTTTATTATTCTGACCTCGTTTTCCATTAGCATATTGAACAGAGTAATGGATATGTATTGCCACCTATTTAAAGCCAAACTACACTGCAATCTGCTTTAATTCAAGTTCATAACTAAGTAATTTCTTTTGGATTTATAATCAATTTTCAAGTCAATTTGTTATTGAAAAAGTAACTATTTTCTTGGAGGATGGCTGTATTTTCTGGTCAGCTTACCATTTGCTCTGCATTTCAAGCAAGAGTGTCCTCAATAGACTGAGAAATGGAATAAATCCTTGAAACTAGTACAAGAAAAACTTCTAGTACTTCAGTATATTGATGCTTAGTTTTTATTCGAAGCTGTAACCTTTTAAGTCATTTTATATCATACCTGTGAGAGGGCTGTGGTAATGCCCCTGTGAAGGCCTGTATAAACATCTCAGTTTCACGATAATTGCCTTGGTGGTATAAGGACTTAACCATGTATCATCCATACCCTTTTGCAAACTTTTTTTTTTAAAAAGAGTATCACCATCCTATATACATTGCACTTTTATAAATGGGTAGCTGGTTTGTGATATATGTTTCCTTATACTATAGCATTATAAAGAATTTGTACGCTTCCTTCTCATGTAGACTGATCATTACAGGGTTTTACAACAGCTCCCCATGGAGTCCACAGAAAGATCCTTAGCAGCTCTAGAGGCAGTTAGATAATAAAGTTGTCCCTGATGCAAGCAATGATGTTCATCTTTAAATGGTTTCAGATGGCGATTAAGTAATGGCTGCAAACAAAATTTGTCATTTCACTACTGTGACCAACTTTTATGTAAAAATTTCACAGAATTACATGATTTCCCTTGTTCCTACTCTCTTTTATATAATTCAATATATTTCATACCATCAAGAAAGCCTTTCAATCCAACTGTGATTACAGCTGCTGAATGGTTTGCAGCTAACACCATGAATGATTTTCTCTGTTGCGCTTTGAAAACGCACAATGTAGAGCTTCATACCCTCAAGTAGGCAAGGAGCTATGTGAATACAGGCAGCTCCCTGCCACCCCTGACACGGCCAGTTATGAAGACTGCAACGAGCCAGGTGCAATACGATGAGCGTACGGCAGCTCCCCACCCGTCCTGTCCAGCCTTGGGAGGGCCCTGCCCTGCGCCTCTGTGTTAGGCACCCACATCACCCAGCCTGGGGGATGCACAAAAGCTCTTAGGAAACAGTCTGTGGTTGCCTGCAATGGCACCAACATGTAGGAAAGCCTCCTCAGGAAGATTATGGAGTCCTTTTTGAGCCTCCACGTGGAGCGCCAAGCATTTTAAATAGTACAATGAGGTTAGTGTGGGCACAAAGACTAGATGTGATAGAAATTAGTTGGGTTTGGTGGTTTGGTTCTTTTTTAATAGTCTCCAAATCCTACGCTAATGTCTCTTGGTGAAGAAAGGAAGTTTCTGTAACTAAGTCTGCATTCATGGGTTACAGCATACCACTGCCTCTCCAAAAAAATCCAAACCCCCCAAAAACTAACCAAAAAACCCCAACACAAACCCAGAACAACAACAAAACAACGTCAGCAGATAGAACTCTGTTTGCCCAGGGATTCCCACAAAGGAGTGCTGACCTCTTCCTAATTGCCAGGCCCTGCAGATGGGCCAGAAACCACAAAACCACCAAGAAAGTAATCTTGAGATCCTCAAACAGGCATTTAAAAAGACGGCAAGCTAGCCACAGGGAGCTTGACTGCAGCATGAGGGTCACGCTCCAAAGAAATTACAAGGCTGAACGAGGCTCACGCACAGAAATACACAAATATAAACATATGCGCACATATACACAGGCACACACATATGTATATAATTTTTTTTTTAAAAATGCTCGCAAAACAATATGGTAAAGACATTCTCCTCCATGCAAAAGCAGGGACAAGTCCCTTCTCTCACCCATAAATAGCTGAGAGGGGTCCTATGCCAGGAGGAACAGTACAACCGAAGCTGTTTCATCAAAGCTACAGGCTTTAGGGGTTTGTTTGTTGATTTTAGCGTCACAGCAAGCACTGAAATCCACTGAAAATATCAATGCAAATGGAAAAAAATATTTCCCATATGAGCATAAATCTTAGAGCCTTAGAAACGCCTCTTAAAAAAATAAAAAACCCTAAAGAAAATTAAAAACAAAAAAAAAGAGAAAACTACAGCTACGCTGTCCATGCAACCTCCTGGCTCTTGGAGCTGCTGCCCAGTCTGAAGCTGTGACACAGGCAGGGCTGGGCTTAGCCCAGGGCTCCCAGCCTGCCCCCAGCCAGGCAATCCACGCTCCCTTGCTGTTTTGGCTTGCAAAACAAAGGTTTTCTTGAAGGTCACCTAAGGAAAACCTTTCAGCCTTTGTGGGGCTGTGTTAATGACTAGTTTTCCCAACTCAATTGTTAAACTGCTCCACAACCCAAATAGTATTCCATCTTGACTAGAAAAATATTTCTTTGTAATTTTCTCAGCAAACCATAAGAATTGAGAATATACTTCCACAAAAAATACATAATTTGACAAGTTGTTTCGCTTAATCTGAAAATTACTACGCCTTTTAAACAGCTTTGAATGGATTTTGATAATATTCAAAACGAACACTTTGAAACTGGAAAACATTTCTTTAGGAAGCTCTCCCACAAATAAATGACAAATATATATTTTTAAGTGCCCAATTATGCATTTTAGTCTCATAATCAAACATGGAAAAATCCCCTGCACATCTAATAAGAAGAGATTCTCAAACATTTCCAGGTATATGTCCTTCCTTTGTTATTAGATGAACATGAAAGACAAGGGGTTTATTCAGAAGCTAGGAAGATATGGAGGCTTTTAAGGACACAGTGGTCGCCAAAGTGGGGTGTGCACATCCCAAGGGATGGGCAAGGTGATCCACTGGATATTTATGGAGGGTGTGTGCTCAAACATTTTTTTAACTAATAGAGGTGTGAAATCAAACAATGTTTGGAAACCACTGATCTAAATGTGAAGTTAAATCAATAAATCTGATCTCATTATAACGATTGCCTTCAGCACTACACAACTCTTCTGGAAAATAACAAACAAGTGAAGACCTGGAGGTCACTGAATATGAAAATGGAAGAACTATTAGCTGTTTGGTGTGCTCTTGTATATATGTACAGCTGAATAATTCTGCCACAAAGCGGAAGATTGTATCTACATTAGGAAATACACAATCACCCACTTGCTAGCACTAGATCTTGTAGAAAATACCCTTTACAAAATGCAGGAAATCACATTCTTTTCTCCCTTACAGGCTGCAATTTGCCTTCTCTAAATGTCAAGAATGGTAACTTTTTTCCCCCCACTAGCTACCTTAATAAATTGCTCCTAGATTTACTGAAGGTCTGAACTGAATGAGCACAGCTAAAGAATAACACAGTGTCTGTACCTCAGAGTACAAATGTAAATCCACTGATGACTGCCTTGCTCTATAACTTCTGCAATCAATCTATATTCCATTTTTACTCAGCTTTTTATGAAGACAAAAGAAATTCCATGCCTTAAAGTAAATTTGCTTGAGTAAGACCTATGATTCTAACTTTCTATTAATACAATAAACTTCAATACTCACTGGCTTCATAATCATTCTTTCAGTAAGCTTGGAAGGTCAGTAGTGAGAACACAAGCTTTTCTTCCTAGGAACAGTAGTATGGCCAGCGAGAAACAAAGGTGAAACAGAATTTTAGCCTTTCTAATGGAGGTAATACAAATTTCAGCTTCTTCTCAAATACATCAGTCATGTACAGCCACTTCCAGTTACACTACTGAGTGCAGCAACTTAGTTGTTTGTCATAGCACCTACATGTCATCTTTTAAATAAGGCAAAACATTTAATTGTTATCTCTGAAAGCAGCCATAAGGAAGTTTTTGGGTGGCTAACACAGTGCTGTCAACTAGAGACCATGTTGTGGAATCATTTTTGAACCTTAACTTCCTGGTGCTGTGGAGGATAAGGAAATTATAAAAACAGATTATAAAAGAGCCCTTCTCCTACTGCCTTCTGTTTGGTTTAGACAGACATATATTTTATGTATGCTGCCTTTACACTCATTTTCTAAAGGGCAATTATAAAAATCCTTTGAAAGAAAATAAATTTCTTGGTCTTCTGTATGACTACTGCCATCATCTGACTTTCTGTGTGTCACAGGGTATAATTTCTTCCACTAGGCCCTTCAATAAATTTCTTGGGGATGCGTTCGAGGTCTAATTTATACCTTGATGATTAGCTTCTGTTTCTATAAAAAAGCCTAGTAGGAAGCATTATGAAACGTATTTGCAACCATTCAGTGCCCCATGCAGAAATTCAGTTGAATAATCTGAATAGATTGCTTGAGTGCATACCACCTCTGATTTATGTTTTCATTACACAGAATTCAGCTTTTAAATTAACAAAAAAGCTTCCATCCACAGATCCCAAATCTGCTAAAGTGTGTATAAACCTGCCACAAGGCATTTTTGTCTGAAATCACATGAGGTACTGATTGACTTGATGGGACATTCCATACTAATGGGCTATTATAGTAATCAGCAACTTCAGCAATTATTGAGCTGCTGTATCCATTCCATACATGGGATGAATATAAACCCATAGAAAACATGGGGGTTTTTTTCAAGTAATCCTTAAACATTTGAACCTACCTCTGCCTTTAATTTCTACAGAAACAGTAAGAACTGCTTTTAATATGATGCACCTGGTTGCACATTTATAGCTGGTGCAAAACTAATGCTGTTCATCCTTACAGAGTAACCAGTATTTCAGGTTTTTAGCTAGGTCCATTCCTGTGTGCCTTGGTTACAGCACAGCACGGTCATTTCAGACCTCCTCAGCCAACACATGACACTCACAAAGCCCCCCCCCCCCCAGTCAGGGAAATGTAAGGACAGCAGTTCCTGCCAGACCCTTCCCAAGGAAGAAAGATAAGGCAGCAAAACAATCCTTTCACCATCCAAAGACTGGCCAATAAGAATAAAGTCCTCTTTTATTTTTCATCCAGCAAGCTCAATGCTAAGCCATAACCTGCTTTAGAGTGCCTAGAGACTGCACAGCAACATAAGCATTTATAGATGATTTGCATTCAGGGAAATTCTAGTTTCCAGATCATGTTTAATTTGAACATGGTATTAGCAGGCAGAGACACAGTTTTTCCCAAGCACTACTGACCTATCAAGGCCCTCACAAACAGAAAGAGAAAAATCATGGCCTGATGTCACATTCAGGTGGCAGTTATATGCCTGAGTGTGACCTGAAGAACAACGACCCTGAAAAACTGATTGCTCAAGATCCCCTGGGAACTGGTAGGGGGTAGAAGGAATATTGCAGCATCTCTGACACAGTCTAAGTTCAAGTAAAAATGCATGGTCCTTAGAGATGTAGTGATTGTATTAGCTCTTGATCGCAAACCGTTGTTTTCCTTCCCTCCTCTCCTCTGGTGGTATGTAAATTACATGCAAGAATAACATTCTGCATTAAGCTCCTGTGACCGACTCTTACAAGGCCATTTCATTTATAAAAAAAGGGTGGTCCCCAAAGCCCACACCTTTCTTTGTCAAGAATTTATGAACTACCTTTAAGCACCATTGACAGTCTGATACATGGGTCACTTGCAAATCAGTTTTTCTTGCTGAATTATTACACTATTAACTCTACAGCTTTCTCAGCTTTAGAGAGTACACTTCTGCAGTGTGTGTGAAGGATGAACAGCCTCAATAAATCCCATTATACAAAGGAACAATGAGGATAGCATATTGCTGACTTTAGGATAATGAAAGCAACTCTAGATTTCAGATTGTTTTGATGTGATTAGCATTGTGTTCTCATTTCTGTAGGTGAATGATTTTTAAGGTTCTCATTTTCTAGAAGTATGTATGAGAAGCGGATTTCAAGAGATGAGACGGGTTTTATTATTATTTATTACAGTATTATTGTTACAATAGCACCCACGTGAACCATCTGATATAAGGTCTCATCATGTTTGATTTTTGGTAAGCATATAACAAGACGCAATACACCCCCGCCTCTGACAGCTTACTTAAAGCACACACAGAGCAGGCAGAAGGAAGCGTCAGAGCCCCATTTAGTACCCTGGGAACTGAGTCACACATCCTGTCTTGGCCAAACTTGAACCGCTTCCCTGAGCGTCCACAGGATGTGGCAAGATCAAGAATGTCTCTTAAGTCACATTTCTTGACAGTAGTCTATTCTAGATTACACCGGCCAATCTCAGACCTATATATCATTAATGATACCTCAAATATTAGCTGTTTGAGAAGTCACTGATGTTAAATTTTCTAGATACAGGTTTAGGACTTCACACTAGGGTATTCAAGTTGCTAAATCACTGCTATTAAATAAAGCTTGAGTAAGTAAAGGCATCAAATATGGAGCCTTTCACTTCTCAAAGTACCTATTTCAGTTTAGATCTCATATTGTCAATGCTTGCTTCCTTATAAGTGTTAACGTTTCTTGGTTAATACTATGTTGTAAAATAACACCCAAAAAATTGTTATATTATTATGAGTCTCAGCAGAAACAATCAGAGGAATTTCATATCTGTAACCCATAATCTGGCAATCATTTTAAATCAACCTTTTTAACTTTAGGTCTGTTCACAAAGATCATTAAGCTACAGTCATGGAAATCTTCTAACAGATGTAAGCTGCTCCTACTCTTTGATCAACACGACTGAGATTATTTTAACAACCTCTGTAATTGTCTCAGACACACATGCCCTCAGCAACATAGAGAAGCAAAACTCTACATAAATCAAGCAAGCTTTTTTCCCTACAAGCTGGAAATTAAGAAACTGAGAATGCGATGCTTGGAAAATCTCAGGAACCATGTAATGGGGTTCACACTGTAAAGGTGCAAAGCCACGAAAAGCTAAGTCCCTGAGGAAAAAACCTGAAACACAGAAGGAATTTTCCTTATAAATTTCTTTTCTCAAGATCTGCCCCACAACTAACTGACCATAATCATCATATAGGCATCTAAGCTAAATAAGAGAATAAGGACGTAATTGCTTATAACAGATCTTAAGGCTTATCATAAAATAAGATACTTAGTACCCAAGCATCTGATAGAAAAATTAAGAAAAACAGTATTTTTTCACTTGTCCCTGCTAATAGCCAAATTAGCGGCACATGCAGGAAGAGTAATGCTGAAAATCAGTTTGTGGTGTTGCAGTTACACGTTGTCCTGTTTTCTCCTTTTCACTGCTATATTCTCTGTTCAGCATGCAGAGTAAAAACTGCATACTGCCAAGTTTTAAGGAGAAACAAAAGTCATTTTAAGAGAAGAAAGGGCGCACTGACATTTCAGGCTTTGGTCTGCTTTGTCTCTTTTCTACAGTACCAGCACAATCCCGTTTCAGCCCTTCATCTGCCTTGTACAGTGGACAATACACAAAGTCCCCGGGCTTGGTCACCCCACAGCTTATGGGGATCCAGAGGCCGGCTGTCAGGAATGGGGAGATCCCCGAGCCCTGCTCCCATGCACACAATCTCCTGCGCTTCCTAGCACTTTAGTGATGCTTGGTGAAGCCTGCACTGAGCCAATGAAGCTTGTTAAATTCACAGAAAGCAGTTTACTTGTTCTTTTTGTCTTGCCAGGTTGAATTGGCTCAAGGAAGGAATCAAGTAAGGCCGGAGGTAGCACAAAGGATAAAGGGAGGAATGTGCAGCCAGCACCACCACGGGATGTGTGTTTGTTGGGAGGAGTAGGAAGTGGCATGTCTCCTTTTGATAGGAGGTGTTAGCTTGGCTTAGCTCTTTTAAGCTTGCCCTACGTGTAAGAAACTAATATAAAGTTCCTTAGGACAGAGCAGATCTCTCTCCCATCCACCAGTCACTAACATTTGGTGATTGCATGAAGTAGTCATGACGCTTGGTCAACATACAGCAGAAAACCAACATATCATGAAGATATGTTAATATTCCAGTTAATAGTTTTAAAGCTCTCTGAATACCTTAAGGAAAACAACACAGATGGCTATCTCTCTGGCTGTCACTGTCTTCAAATATCTACATACATAAACAGTGAATGTGCTTCAGAAATGTGAGAATCAAATACTGTTTTCAACCCTAAAACATCCAGCCGCTCCCTACCAACATCTAGCAAGAGTATCATTCTGACTGCTGTAAAAAGTACTGATAGGCCACTCGGCATCTGTCATGAAAGTCAAGCTAGCTTCAAACTCATCAGCTGGTTTAATGTTAACAAAGCAAACCATACAGCATAAAACCTGTCCAAGACGATAGGGAAATAGTCATATAAATAAATAAGAGAAAAAGAAACAGCCTGAGACCAAGGAGCCATCCTCTGTTAAGGGTTGTCATAGCTACACAGCCAGCAGTACTTGAGCTAGCTTGTTTAAAACGAGGTTGGATACACCTTTGTGACCTGTGGTCGCAGCAGAGGCTGCAGGACAAGAATAAGTCTTGCCCAGACTGGCTACAGGCTGAACAGTCTCTACCATCACCAAAGTAATTCCAGCAGAGTAAGAGCAAACAGTCACTCTGGAGTAGGAATGTAGAAATACTGGAGCCACCTTCAAGATGGGGAACTACAAAGTCCCCCAATCCTCAAATGAAAGCAGTCGGATGTTTCCTCACTCATGCCTACCCTCAGACCTGAAGTGTTACACCTGGATTCACTTCTGAAGTTATTTTTCTCTTTTAATTCCGCTTATATTCCTTTCTTTTTTTTTAAAAAAAAATCTTTTCAATGGGCAAGTGGGATAAAATTTTACAAATTGGACCTGGAGAACACAAATAGTAGGTAAACTTTGAAAATACCATTTATAAACTTATAGCAAAGTAAAATGACAAAACTGCTTGTTCAGAGAGACAAAAATCACATTCTCACTACTTCCATGATTAGCTGAACAATGCTTTCATTTAAAAACAAAAAGGCAAAAAAACCCCAACTAGCCTCTGATCTCCATCCTGATAGATTGATGGCCTCAAAAAGCTTTCAGCACGCCCCAATGACAAGCTCTGGTGCCTTTCAAAGTACAGAATGGATCCCCTCACATTCACATTAAAAATCACCATCAGGTTCCTGAGCAAGCTAAAGAGAACAGGACCTTGCATCTTCAGTGCTCATTCAAGCAGCCGACGCACACATAGTCCAGGGCTTGCTTCTGATATATGACAAAGGCAAGCAGTCACTGCAAGCATGGAGGCATGCCTCCACGTTCTTATTAAATTGATGACAATGTTTTTACCCAAAATACTGGCTCTAGAAAAGCATTAGCAAATTGACTGACTTTGCTTACCAACTTACTAAAATACTTCTTTGTTATATTGAAATAATATTAAGGATTTATCCTAAGGAAAAAAGCATATCCTCTCCTTTCTTCAGTGAACCTAACATACTTAGTTGTACTGTATGTATAGAGGTAATATTCAGGTACCATGAAGTATCAATTAATTTCAGGGGTTTTTTTCCTGGGAAAATAATTAACACAAATATTCCATCTCTAGCCATCTCATTTTGTAAGACAATAATTCATTTTAATAAGTCTGCCTATAATGGTTCACTCAGACTTACGTGGAGCAAGTTCTAAATCTATATTTCCCAAGCATACTGCCTATGGCAACTATATTTAAAACTTACTTTCTCCATCTGTTCTGGCTCCCTGGAAGAATGTCTCTCCCACAGGACTCTGCAGTTCTTTAGCCCAACAAGTCCCATCAGCTGGGAGAAGGGAATTTCACGTTCAGTGTAATTCCTTGGCACAGAGCACGTACGTAGAATATGTGCTCAGAAATTAGAATGTTTGGGGAGAATTTTTTCAATCAGTATTTTGCATGGCACTTAGCACCAAAGGGAACTCATCTCAGCAGGGGAGTCTAGATGTTACTGTAACAAAGAATAATAATGATGTTTATAAAAGCAATGAGGCTTTTACATGAAATACACTACATCAATGTAATTTATTATGAGAAATTATTCTTTTCTATGTAAAACTTCTAAACCTCCACTTAAGAAGTCTGAAAAATGATGCAGTTCCTGCTGATGGAATGCATCTTCCTTTACCACAAAAGCATCCTATTTGAGAACATTAATGACAAAATGATAATTGGACTCTAACAACTATTTTTCATAACTAAGTTTCTTAATCCATTTGTCATATGAATAGAAAATAGAATTAGTTTTCAAATATTTATGATAATCCTTAAACTGCATTAATAGCACAGAAATGATTAATTCTTAAAAAACCATAGAATTATGAGAAGGCAGCAAAACACAGCAAAATATGCAGTCAGATATTTCATACTACATTAACACTGCTTCACACAACATACAATTTCAGTACAACCGAATCAAAGTATTAAAAGAGGTCATCATGTTGTGTGGGTACGTTTGTATTTTTGTAATATAAAACAAAGTGTGTGTGGGGTTCCCCAAAATATCCTTTATGGGGCTGATTACATAAATGAGCATAAAGTAGTATTTCTCTAGTCATTCCAGCAAAAGCATCTTATGGAGAAACTCAACCCACCTTCCGTCCCCAAAACACTTCAAGCTCCATTTGCTGCCAAATGCCGATACCCACCATTACCTGACCTAATTGAGAATCATTATGTGCAGCTCTAAGTAAAGGTCCCCTGTGATCTCTAAACCTCCTCTAACATCTTCATGAGACGCAGCACCCAGAGTGATCGGTGTACAGACCTGACTACTAAAATGTAGGCCCAGGAGAGATTGCAATTTAGTTTTTTGAAGCAGTATGAGTGGACATTTAATGACTCTGCTTTAAAAGCATACAGGGACTACTGAAATTAAGCTGGTTTAAAATTTTTTTCAGTGAATATTCATAGTTTACATTTAAATACTTTACCTTTTATTCTATTTTAGTTTGATTACTCATACAGTAATTTCAGCTATATTGAATTTAATGCACAAAAGCAAATATTCTTAGTTGAAACCTACAAAATGCATAAGGCTGTACTTTGCCTTCAGAATTTTAGCCTATTAAATAAAACATCTGCAGGATCAATAGTCACAAATTTTAACAAGAATAAATTGTATTTCCTATTTAATTATATTCCTGCTACTGTGAAACATCTATTACATTATCTTTTTAAGCTTTCAATAAAATGATTTTGGTAAAAATAAGGAAGAGACATTACAGAAACATAGTTTGAGCATTTCAATACAGTAGATCACAGTGTTATTTAAAATGTAAACCAAAACAAGTTGAGAAAACTATGAGCAAAAAATAGCAAGTTCTTCTAACAATATCATCGGGTATTACAGAATGACTCAAAACCTAGAAAGTGTTTTGTCTTCAAAAAAGAGGAGAAAACTGCTCTAATTTAAAATAATAAACTTGGTATATATTACATATTGTAAGTAGCCTTTTCAAAATACGTACACAGATTAAGAACAAATAGAAGGCATATTTAATCACATATTTACAGAAAGAAAAGCTTTTTTCTTTTTTTGACAAATAGGCTTTTGAACAGAAGTAGATTTCTGAGTTCAGATACTAGTCAAAACAAGGTTCAAGATGTTGGATTTAAGTAACAAATAGAGATAACAGAATTAAGGGCCTTAAAAGTCAATAAAGATACTTAAATACATCAGCTGTTTCATAGGCAGCCAACACTAGAATTCAAGTTGCACATAATCACTTTTTTTAAAACCCACTAATATCAGCTGAAAGGTTCCCACTGACAGAAGAGCTCAAACCAGTCAGCAATCATGCTGCTCCACTCACAGTAAGCAGCAAATGATGAAGTAGCCCAACTGAGATAAAGACATAATGACAAAAAAATCCAGTTTTCAACCAAACCCAATATATTGATGCACTGAAAGAAAAGATTTACTAAAAGAGCAGTGCTAATATTTGCAGTCTCATTCAACACATCAAAACAGATCCTCTCCCTTCAGTAAGACAGCATACAGAAGGCTTCCATCAAACAACCAGACTTTTCATGCTCAGGTTAAGGGTTTGATTCAAGGGCAGTGAAAATCAAGCCGAGTGAAATTGATGGGGTTGAGATTGACAATGTCCAGCCTGGGCCAGAAAGCTACCCCAAATCCTACAATTATTTTAATCACATAGTGAGGAAACATTAGCGTTGACCAGTGATTCACCTGGAACCGCTGGACGGCAGCCCCAGTTTCACCGGGCAGGCGACCATGCCTCAATGCACCTTCATCAAAACACTGGCGACGCACAACGTGCCTTGACACAGCCTCTGCCTCCCAGCTGTCAGGAAGCATTCATACGTCTAGCACAAGGCAGAGCTCTGCACACCCAAGAATAGCAAGCAACCATATATTGCAAAGAGAAGTAACCCCCATCAGTAATGACATCACGTTAAGAGCTGGCATTCTTGGTATTATTTGGTGGGGGTTTTTTCACTGTATATTAGAGTCCTAGCCCTGCACCTCTCTGTTGCTGATGCTGTAAAAAGAGAGTAGAACCAGCACATAAGTGGTGAGCCTCTGACAACACTGAAACACACAAATATCTGTATTGGAGACAAAATTAAAGTCTCTTGTCGTCAAACCAAAAGAGCACAGACCACCTGCAAAGAACACCACAGGTTCATCATTGCCACCAGCTGCCCAAGTCATTCAGCATCTACACAAAGAGGTTACCCTAGACTCTGTGACTGCTATAAAAATAGAAAAAAAGTAGTACTCACCCTTGCTGTATTACTGAAAAGATGATAAAGAGAAAGACAGATGAGGGAGTAAATTATGATCAAAGTGAAAACCATTGAACATGTTACACCAGCCAAATACCTTCCTCAAGCTTTGTGTAAGCATTATGGCAGAGGACCATTGTCACGAACAATTCGAAGAGGAACAGAGGGAAGTTTTTGTGACATTTTTTGGAACTCTACCTGGTTACACTGGCATTAGCTACAAAAAAGAAATACAAAGATGTTTCAAAAAAAAAAAAAAACAACAGTAAGTTGGAGGACGGAAGATGTCTTGATGAGCAGTTACGCAGTACAGATCACATCTGCACTGGATAAGAAATGGCAAGAGGTCAGTCCTCGAAACAGGAAAGGAATTTTTTTAAAGTAGAGAAGATAAGTTTTGTTTAATGTCAGATGGGAGAGAACAGAGTTGGAAAGAATAAACTTAGAAAATTGCTCTGAATACAAAACTAGAGAGATTCTGTGACAAACGAGAGAGATACTGAGTGTTTTGTTCCTGGTCACTGACAGAGCAAACAGCAAAGCTGAAGACATAAATCTGATCCTAAAGTCTTTAATCATTCCACATTTGCTCTAAAATACAAACTATCCATCTAAAGCACAAGTATTCAAACTTTTTGTAGGTATACTTGCTAAAAGAGTTAAAAAGTAAAACCTATTTACTACTTCCCAGCACCAGGGCATGCAGCCTTGCAGTCACCAACCTTCTCCTGATGCCTGCAGATCACAGAAGCAGAAATGTAACACCGTACATGGTGCAGTTTACTGAATGCCTACTGAAAGGAGCTTGTAGCCTGCTGGGTCTCAGTCTCTTCTCCCAAGTAACAAGCAATAGGACAAGAGCAAATAGCCTCAGGTTGTGCCGGGGAGGTTTAGATTAGGAAAAATTTCTTCACTGAAAGGGTTGCCAATCACTGGCACAGGCTGCCCAGGGAAGTGCTGGAGTCACCATCCCGGGAAGTATTTAAAAAAACATGTAGATGTGGCACTTAGGGACATGGTTTAGTGGTGGACTTGGCAGTGTTAGGTTTATGGTTGAACTTAATAATCTTAAAGGTCTTTTCCAACTGAAATGATTCTACGATTATAAGTCTAAGCCTTACTGATTTTTTCCTGCATTAGACCTCAAGGTAGAGTTAAAGGATGAACAGCTTTGTGCAGCACAACAGAAATTATAATGCTCTTCCACCTGACCTCAGAGCAGCATCTATGAAGGCAAAGAAAAAAACCCCACACACCAAACCAAAAAAACAACACAACACACATCCCTCTATAAAAATGGTGCAGGGAAAAGTTATTTACTTTTTCTACACGGTTTTGACCGCCATAATTTTCAGCTTGTTTATGATCTGCTCTTACAAAGTTCTTCCTATCTTCATAAAAAGTGAAGCCATGTGATTTCAGCATGTTACATTTCTCTTTGACCTTCAGTTTACCTACGCTATAGAGACACAATTTACGGGTCTGCTAGACGAAAGTGGAGTTCAGAAGAAAAAGGATGGAGTTATTAGCAAAAACTGCTAAGCTAATTTTTGCCCGCAGCAAAAAAATAAATATACTGTGGGGAAAGTCTTAACTCTTTAACCAGCAAAACTAAGGGAAGAAAACAGTTTCCCAGTCACATTCAAAACAAATGAATCATGTTCACTTTCAAATTCCTTAGAAATGCAGTTTATGAGAAATAAGCCTGGCAACAGCAGATGAAATTTACCAACGTTCTTATATAAACACATATCTGTATACCTAACATGAAAATTTCTGAAAAATGAAAGAAAAGTAGCTGTTAAAATGTAAAGTAACTGCCAAATTAGTTCTTCTACATTTCAGTGAATATGCTACATTTAATAATAAGCAAAATGCTAAGTGAAAAATAATTCATTAGAAATCTTGGTCTTTAGTGATAGGCAGACAGCTTGTGGGTTGTTTGGCCCAGTCCTTTTCATCCTACAGCAAATCATATCAAAGCACAGTCTTTTTTCTACTGCTCATTCATCCCTAAAATTTCTTGGTTTGCTATACTGTTCTTTTGGCTAATATGGAGTAGGCAAGACCTGCCTTAATCACATGTTCTAAAATAGTTTCAATGAGGCCTTTTAGCATTGATATATTGTCTTGCCTTTTGAAAGAGGCCCAGTTTTGATTCTTAGCTCAAGCAGTAAGTGGTGATTACATACAAGTACTTGTTCAGAAGGACTGTCAGGCAGGATAGCATTGCTCTCAAAGAAGACAGAATTGTCTTGCAATTGTCTAGGTTTGATTGTGGGCAAAGCCTGAGCAGAGGATCCCATAGCTAGGATAGCAGTTGATATTCTGGGGACATTCTAGCTTAATAAGATACTATTTTTATAATGCAATCCTCTGAGAATCTGAAATCCTGAGAAGGCAACCAGGCTGTTAGGTGATGAAGATTTTATCACAGAGGCAATCTGAAGGGAAATCACTGCACCCCTGTTACGTTTTTGTGATAGTACTGGAACCAGGCAGGCTCCTACACAGTTGCTCCTCACACCTCGGAAAAGTAAAGGCCAAAGACTAACCATTTTAGAAGAACAGGAACTTGACTACAGATTTTCAAGCGTGGATCCATTTCTAGTTACCTTCATTATCTGAAGGAAAAAGAAAGTAAGAGAAAGATTTTATTCAAATTCTAACAGCAACTTCACAGCTGCTTCTGTTGTTAACATGATGGTGCTAAGGAGGGAAACAGCTCACTTCCTCCCCCTCTTCTCTGGGCTTCTACTGTTAAACATCAGAAGAAACAACCCAGAGGTGGCTATGTTCTCACTGCTAATACTGACCCAACAAGCTACTAGAAAGCAGCATTGTCTCGTCAGTTTTCAGTGACAAGCTATACACGTTTCCCTCTTTCTTTCTTGGAATCCTTAATTTCCAGAGTAAACCTGTCAAAACTCAGCAAGAACAGATAAACATTTCCTTCTTTGGAAAAGCAGCACAACTCAACAGGAGGCATTGGAAGCCAGTGTACCCTACTAGAGCTGCAGATAAACCTTTTATTTCTGTTCCCTAGTTACAAAAGCAAATGAATGTTTAAGTCTTACTGTTGCTCACTTCTGAGACTAAGCTCTTTCTTGATCCTCAGTGCTTGTGGAGTGGTTCTGATGATTGATGGTGGAGCCATAATTGAGGCAGACTGCAGAATACTACAAGAGAAAGCAGTGGTAGAAGTAGCACTGATTTCTCCACCTCTTCTGCTAGTTTTTATCATCTTAAGCTGCAGCTGTTTCTGCAGAAGCAGCATGGATCATTCAGCTGCTGTGACCTTGGCTTCAAGGCTGTCTCATCAAAATTACAGCACATATCTCTTCTCCATAGTTTTAGAAACCTTTTCCAAGAGACCTCACCTTTGTGCACAGCCCCCTCAGGTTCTGGCAAAAGCAACCTGAACTGTAGCAATAGTAAATCTCCTTGGATGCAAACAGGGACAAAACTGAAGAGATAGAGGAAAGAAAAAATAAACTGCTTAAGATGGAAGCAGCATTAAAATATAACTTGTGCTCTTTTGCTCCAAGTATATGGGAAATTATTCAAATTATGGAAAACTGAACTTTTAAGTCTTTTGCACTAACCTTTCTACCATCTGTTTCTTGATTCCTCCTGTGCTTTACAGGTCACCAGTGTACCGGTTACTGTCATCAATGTCAGTCTGACCGCTCTAAACTGATTGCCTGTCAAAATTACCCAGGTGATCCAAAACAAGACCTTCCTCGAGGTCACCAGTATCTTTCCCTCTGTTTCCCTCCCTCAATGGCACATCTTCCTGTATTTGTCTGTCACCCCAGTTGCTAACACAAGTGTATTTCAAACAGGCTGCAAAGAGCCCTCAACTTTTTCTCTCATACTAACATAAGAGAAAGATTATGATCTTCACAATAGCATAGGATTTAATTTATACCTAGACAAATTAAGAGCCAGTCAAAAGACAGACAGATATTTTAACGTTAACTTCACTAATTCTTTCTCAATACACCTTATCCTTCTGTGCCAACCTTCCTTCCTATACTCCATCCTTGCCAAGTATGAAAATCTCTTCAGTCAGACTCTGCCTTGTATCACTGAATTGTCCTTTATTATCATCTACTCAGAAACAGTCTCACCAGTTAATAAATGGCCTCACACTTTGCTGTAAGAAGCTAAGACGTAGTTTGAAGTTGGAGTCTTGCATATTCTTTTGTTTCCTCTAGAAAGGTGGAATGATTCCCTGAACCAGTTTTGAACAGCAAGACAAACTCTTTTTCTGTGACCCCCCAAGGCAACCCAGGACATGGAAACTGACCTCGATTCCCCTCCTACGTTATTTTCTTCAAAGTGAGAAGCACTTTTAAAAATTCTGCTAGTGTGGGTTTTCTGAAGGAGCAGAAGTATATTGTATAGTGAACGATAACTCGGATACTGATACTTACACTGAGCTTGAGGAGGTCAAGCAGGCAAAAGCACACTTGTCAGAAGCTTTGCTGTAGTAACATGACAGAGCCATGCGACTTTTGCACAATGTTCTTGTGCAGAGACACATGTACCAAGACAGACAAATTCAGAAAACTATCACCTTCAGTCAGACATCATCCATGTGTCATTGAACTGCCTTTGATTTGTCCATTCACTGAAAGTGAGGGAACTTAACGGCATCCGTTTTCCTGACATTGAGCTGCTTTGTCAGGGAAGGAAAAATTTCACTGCTTGTTCTTGTTGGCAAACACAAAATCCCTGGAAGACTTACACCTATTGTTTAAACAGCAGGAACAAAATGCATCTTATCGGTGTTTGCAGATTGAGAGGTTTGTAAGATTTTGATCTCTACCGTGGTTTTAATTAATTTCTTTATCTACCTCAAAGCTATCCAAGTAGTAGAACTTTCAGGTTGGTTGGTTAACAGGGACTGTAACTACTGAAAATACAAAGATTTTGATCCATTCTATTTCCAATTAAATTTTCATCCTCTAACTGTAAATGAGGAGCATGCAAACCAATTGTTTGAGTCTACAGCTGGTTTTGATGCCTCTAGGCCAGATGTTTCTGAAAAAAGAAACTGACCTAACTCCACTAATCTCAAAGGAAAGACCCCTGTTAACCTTCATGGGCTCTCATCAGCCCTAGCAACAATTGTATTTAGATGAATTAGGCAATGCTTTCCTTTCTATTCTAATCTATATCAAGCTTTTCATAAACAATATATATTTTGTGTTCAAAAATAAGACAAGGCTGAAGGATAGGACAGTTTTACCAGAACATCTAAACCAGGCTTAGCCAGCTGTACCTTTGAAACAATTCTTTTGTGCAATTGCAGGTAACCAACTATTACCCAGTGAAAACACGTCATTCAAGTAAATTTCTATCTAGTTACCAAATTCAGGATTCTGCAAATAGCTTATGGGCATTTCTCCTCTTTTACTGAAATAAATTTATACTGACACCTAAGAAAAGCCTACCATCTGTTGGGAGCCAGTGAACCCTTATTATTCCTTACCTGAGATGAGCAGGCATTTAAAGGTCATTTTCCTCTGAATGTTCTTTGGATTCCTTTGGTTAGATAGCAAAGCCAAGCCCATGTCAGTGAGAAGGTCAAGAACAGTCAAGTGAATACTCCTAATATTAGCAGAATAATTGGGCCTAAACTATACTAAAGAAGTCTGGCACCAATAAAAAGAAAAACCCAAGAAAATTTCACTTTACTAACTTTTTTTTTACCACCTGTGGAAATGAGTCTCAAAGGTGTTAAAAATAAAGAAATCACATAATTGAATAGACCAAGATGTCACATTTTCAGCTTTTAACTTAAAGCTACCACTTCTGGGGAAACAAACTGTTTGTCTTGTGTCTTGATCCTTTAACGAGCCCAAACCCATCCAAGAGGACGACATAAATGAACATTGATACAGAAATATTCTATAGTTATTTTTATCTGAAAATCTCTTCTGTAACTTTCAGTTTTGATTGCACTGGTTTTGGCTCTGCTAGTTAAGAGAGTATCTATAGCTCCTGCCTTAGAAAATGATCAAGTAGACATACTCTGTATTATTCTATCCTTTCTTTCCTTATTCTGAATATCCTCAGTTCCCATCAACATAATGCAGTTCCACCCGTTTTCAGTTGCTCTGCCTTTACTTAGGAAGGTGTTATTATTATTGTCTTAACATAAACTGTATCCTAGGACATTTAGTTTGTCATCAATAAAAAAGTAAAATTTAAAGTTGATCCTGTATCATAAACGTCTCCAAAACTACACTGAGCTATGCAGCATGCGCGTAAGTGACTAGGAGACACAGAGCACTACGTAAGCTTTATTCTCTTGCAATAGCACTGACATGACAAGGCAGAGCACCCCTGGTGCTGAGCAATGAACCCAAAGGTGAAGCACTACCAGAAGGAAGACGGGATGGCCACAGAACTGCCTTCTCAATTACAGTTAGGAAACAGTGAGACATGGAACCTTTCTTATGGGTTGCATGAAGTAATTGTATCAGCATATTTTTGTGAAGTGTTTGTTTCCTTCAGAAGTCAATGTTGAAAACTAAAGTGTAGAGTATGCTTTAAGAAATTTAGTGACATTTTGGGTTGCTGAGACCTCTGATTCTTATCAGTTCCCTTAAAAATTTGGGACCCTGACCAATCTGAAAAATGCATGGGCAACTCTTCCATTTTAGACAACCTGAATCACTCTTGCAGTAGTTAAGATCTGTCCCATGTTCTATTAATGCAGGTAATATTTCCTAATTACTCTTGCTGATCTGAATAATTAGGACTTCATTCTTTTTATGAAAAGTTCCCTAATAGGTGCAAGCAAAGGAAGTTAATGTTAATTAACCTACCCTTGAAGTGCCCTATTATCAAAGCACATGCTTTCAACACGTTTTGAGATGCAGCCTCTGACTTCATATATTTATTGACTTGCATTCCATGAAAAGGCTACATTCAACAACAGGGAGGCTCAGACAGTATTAGCTGGCAGCAATCACTGAATGATGATGTTCTGAACTGTATTTGCTTTTACTTATCTGTTAGTCTCAGTGGTTTGTAATCCTCTCTAGTACTTTCTGTTTAACATGCACGTGAAAAGAATCAATCTTTCTCCTGAATGTAAATAGTTCACTGAGGCGCAGGTCCCCACCGGATTCCAGCGACACGGATTAGGTATCACTTCCTCTTGCAGCAGAACTGAGCAAGAACAGTTATAAGGCCCAGGGCAGTTCACCAGACAGCATAGCTGGGCTCGATTATCAAATGAGAATTTGTCCCAGCTCGCCATGATTTAGCATCTCATATTCAAACAACATAGTAGTAGATACTATGTAAATCCTTGCCTTTCAGTTTCCATGAAAATAGTTTTTAATTTTTGTTTTGATTATGCAAATTACATCTCAACCAAAAGTAAGAAAACACTTGACTCTCACGGCCCATACTGAACTCACTGCAGTTAATTTACATGAGCCTGTGACTGGGTTCTGCTGAAGCGAAGAGGTTCACTTTTCCTAGCAACAAAGTACCGGGAAGGAGAACCACGTGAAAGCAGATGATATGAAAGGATATAAAGGATTTCCACAAGTTTTATTCTCCTGTGACAGTGATGATATTATGCAAGAAGTTACATTTTTCACTAAAACGGCAGTTTTGAACGCCCTCTCTCAGGATATGCACGTCACTAGAAACACCCAGGAACACTGCAACTAGCGGCCAAGATTCTGCTCTTCATACTAAGCCATGAAGCAGCCACACTCATCTGCCTTCCAGTCTCTGCCCTCCTCCTTGCCCAGCAACTGTCTCGGCTATAGCTGGAACAGGAGAGACCCAAGAGCAGAGCCAGCTTGTGTTACGCAGGGGACGTGCACTCAGGTCTCACTGGAATACCGCACCACTTCAGTCTCATCCCTCCAGCACACGTTGGTGTTCATATCCCCAATGTATGCTATAAACATTGAAATTCAGTTGTTTGGTGTGGAAAAGTAATCCGAGTCATTTTCATTATAGTAAAAATCTGACAAAAGTTCCTAAGTGGATTTTCTGATACAGAAAATATTTGCAAAATAACACAGAAAACTCTTTAAGGAAGATTTAAATTATTCTTTGTACTGGCAGGAGAATGATCCCTCCCTTCCCCCTCAGTTTCAATATGTTTTCTGGATGAATATTGCTGCTTTTGACAGATGAGTATTAATGACACAGTACAAGCAGGAGCTATTTAGGCTTTAGCATTATACAGTACCACTCTGTGGAAATTAAACTCTGTGTGGAAGACGGGGAACAAGGCTCTCCGTACCGCTGAATTTCTACCATGACGCTGAAGCAAGGATCATCTGGATGAGAGTGCAGAGAGGACCCAGAATAGAAGTACCAGTACCTAGGGTCTATATAGAAAGCCAAATTCGAGGTTAGACAGAAAAATGGCTTGGAAATTTGTTGTATGCATCCATTTGTTCCCCTTCCTTCCAACATGAACAAATACAAGATTTTTTTTTTTAGTCACAAATACCAGGTTGTGATTATTGCTGATCCACAACTTCATTTGGGCTCACGATTGCAGCAGTAAGTTTTACTATCCTGGCCTGTAACAACACATAATACTTATTAGAAGTATTTCAAATTAAAGTATTTCCTTTTCAGATATTTCATTCACTACATAGCAACTATTTCCATAACAGAGACTTACTGAAACAAAAGAGAATGCCTTTTCACACACTGAACCAAACTCCCTTTTTTCCTTCCAGTTGGAATTTCCTTTTTAAAAAAAAAAAAAAAAAATTCTGAGCAAGCTGGTGCTCTCAAAATGTTTCAAAAGGGACAAGATAAATGTTCATGCCATTTTAGAGTCTCCAGTGCAGGATGCTGGCTATAGAAGACACTACCAGGTGCTGACAGTGCTCTGCCAGTTTCTACAGTTGTTTCTAGACCTGCTCGGTATCATGTGCCATGTGTTGCCTACGAGTGAATCCTAATTTTGATTTCCTGCCTAATTGCTCAATTCTGCATCCATTTGCTAGTGGAGTCTGTCCTTTGCCAGGCTACCATGTGTTTTTCCATCATTCCGCTTCCATGTTAGAACTGGTTGAACAAACAACAATCCATAATTCACTCGCATTTCCACATCTAAAATGCCAAGTTTGATCTGCAGTCATATATAAAGATCCTAGTAATACTAATTATTTGTAAATATTTGTATTACGGATTGGTAGAAACACACACCAAATCTGATCATTTTGCAAATTTAAATAAATTAGAATTTGGTACTAAAACTATACTGGTCATTATCTGCTACTCGTTACCCCAGAGTACAGACAGACATGGAAACCTTTACGGCCAACTGTACAAATGCAAACAATGCAGCTAAGGGTCTGCCAGCTGAAACTGTGTTTTTCAAATTAATGATAAATACTCTTAAATATCCTATCTTCTCCTATGCACTTCTTCGAGAAGGCCCTTAATTACTGTTCTTTAATGATCTCCAGTGTTCCTGTCCACACCAATTATGCAACAATAGACGTTAGAAGTTGAATTAAATTTCCACTGATTTCAAGTGGAAATACACACTTTTATTGAGAAAGATGCTTGGCTCATCAAGTTCAAGCCCTTATTCCTGAAATTAGATAACTTACAAGTAGCACCAAGTAAATACAGAAAAGGAGCTCCCATGTGCAGAGTAATCTTATCTAGCTAATACGTTAAGAGCCAGCAGTTCCAGAATGAGTCTCTGAAAATGCAATCCTCTATTTTCCTAAGACCAAACCACAATGCCACAGGCAGGAGCGATCTACAGTTCAGATCGCACATTTAACCTTCCTGCCCCTAAATGCTAGATTCCTTCCACAAGAAAATCTGGGTTTGTGCAAACGGAGAAAGACATATCAGAAGTGCCTGCATACCAAGGACAGTAGAGGCACCAGGACTGCAGGGAGCCATGCTGAATGTCCCTCCCCAGTTGGGTTTCCATGAGCCTATAAATAACCTGTTCTACAGTTTTATTAATTACCTCAGCCTTGAACCAAGCCTCCTAAATCCATCTTTCTTGGGATCTCTAACCTTAGAGAAATTGCACTGAATAAAGGTGCCTGTATTTGACCATTTTGTACTGGTAATCAGGCAGAAAATTGCAAGAGAGAAAGCTACTGCAAACTGATAGATCTCAATTAACCTTGAGAATAATCTGTCTCAATGAATTTGCATATGTTCAGCCCTTCTCTTCGTAAAACAAAACTAATGTAACTTTTTCCTACATATAGTTTAAAGATAGGAAGAATTCTTATCCAGCCAGTCAGATACTAGGTATTTCCCTGCACACCTTCAAGCATAAAATGCTATTTATTGTGCTTAAAAACCTAAATTCACTCATAGAACATTTATTTGCTATCTTGCTGTTAGAAAGCCCAGTCCATTCACTTTACCACTGTTTCCTCTATTTTCCTTATTCAATAGTGCTGAAGGAGCTAGCTGATGATATTGCAAGGCCTCTCCTCGTTACCTTTGAGAAAGGTCACGGTCACTGGGAAAGGATTGGAAGGAAATAAACGTCACTCCTTTCTTCAAGAAGGGCAAGGAGGAAGATCCAGGAACTACAGATTGGCCAGCCTCACCTCACTCCTAGGACAGGCGGTACAGCAAATAATCCTGGAAGTCATTTCCAAACACAGGAAGGACAAGGCGGCAATTGGCAGTAGTTAGCATGGATTTACAAAGGGGAAATTATGCTTCAACAACTTGATGGCCTTCTGTGATGAGAAGTGTGGCTCGGTGAATGAGGGGAAAGCAGCAGATAATGTTTATTTTGATGCTGGCAAGGCTTTCAGCACTGTCTCCCATAACATCCTCATTGACAAACTGATGGAAGTACAGACTAGGCAAGTGGAGGGTGTGATGGACTGGCTGACATGTCAGGCTCAAAGTGGCAGAAAGTCCAGTTGGGGACAAGTCTCTAGCAGAGTGCCCCAAGGGCTGATACTGGGCCCAATACAATTAAACATCTCCATTAATGCCCTGGATGATGGGACAGAGTGCACCCCCAGCAAGCCCACAGATGATACAGAAGGGGGAGGAATGGCTGATGCACCAGATGGTTCTGCTGCCATTCAGAGGGACCTTGACAAGATGGAGAAATGGGCTGATGGGAACATTGTGAAGTTCAACAAAGTTCCCTGTACCTGAAGAGGAATAACCACAAGCGCCAGTACAGGCCACGGTCTGAATGGCTGGAAAGCAGCTTTGTAAAAACATGAGCATAGTGGTGAGTGTCCAGCAAAGGGCCATGAAGATGATTAAGGATTTGGAGCATTGATCATACAAAGAGAGGCTAAGAGAGCTGGGATTGTTCAGTCCTGAGAAGGGAAGGCTCCAGGGGGATCCTATCAATACCTGAGGCAAGGGAAAGAAGATGGAGATAGATTCTTCTCAAGGGATAGGACAAGAGACAATTTCCATTTAAATTTTCATTTAAAACACAGGAAAAGCTATTTTATTGCAAGGTTGATTGAACACTAGGAACAAGTTGCCCAGAGACTGTTGTGGGGTCCCTATCCTTAGAGGCAATCAAAACCTGAACAGATAGGGCCCTGAGTAACATGCTCTAATTGACCCTGCTTGAGCAGGGTGGTTGGACTAGATCTCCAGAGGTCCCTTCCAGCCCCAATGATTCTGTGAAAATCAAGGCAATGGGATAGCCCATTCAGCTTTGTCCACTCACAGAGTGGCTGGTAAAAGGAGACAGACCTGAACACACCAACAGGAAAAAAAGTGATTTACAAAATAACATTGGCTCTGGCTGACACAGCAAGCCTGGCATAGCTGCACTACAGCCTGACAGTACAAACACCAGCCAAACCTTCCTCTCCTTCTGGCTGTTCTGTCAAAAGCAGAACAGTTTCCAACTAACTGAAAATACATCAGTGAACTGAAGTTCTTCCCTTTCAAACAAGGAAGGCTGCTGTACAAAGAGGTGCCAAATGAATATTTTATCTCTATCAAAAGTCTCCATTAGCTTTCAGTGAAATCCCCAAACAAACAAGAAGTTTCAAAATATTTATATTTTAGTTGTGAATCTTGTTCTCAGGGACACCCTAAACCATAAAAAACCCCCAGTGTCTGGCATGAAATTTCCAGTGTGTCTTTGTGGTGACCTCACCAGTATCCAAAATCTGATACCATATGTAATCTTCAGTCCTATTTAGTGAAAGGATCATACTGATTCTTAATTTCTTAATTCTTTGAACACATGTTCATTTGAAATAAATACAACTGCCCCTCCACTGAGTGCTGCTAAAAGTCAGCTCCAGAGGAGCAAGTGGACTGATCCCTCCCGTAATGCCCTACCAAGAGCAAAATTTGAAGCCCTGAACAGGGGTTGCAGACAGGGAAAAGTTCAAAGCAAGATTTAAAATTTTATATCAAATGTTAAAACCGTCTAAAATCAGACATCTAATCACAGGATATAACATCAAATATTCAAATGACTCTGCACTATTACACAAAGAATGAGAGAGTATAGTTAAAAAAAATATTTTGTCATCTTAATCTGAAGAAATTGGGATTTTTCTTCTGTCTTACATATCAGCTAATAGCCTGCCTGGAAGGTTAGGAAAGAAAGAACAACATAAGGAGCAAAGAAATTGAAAAAATAATTGAAATCTGTCTGAAGATTATTTTTTTTTTTTTACAATTTCTGTTAATAACTTATTCTGTTGTTTGCTTGTTTGTGGTTATTTTAGTGTTTTTTAAACTCACTACTTTTCAAATACTGACCTGTTTCTTTACATGATATTAAAATTGTGAAATCTCCAGATCTAGATTTACAAATTTTGCTTAAAAATTTATGAAGTAGTAGACAGCCAAAATTACTGTGACTTTTCCAACTTGAAACAAGGAATTTGTGAACCTGCCTGGGGACAGTGGCATGGTTAGAATGAGGAAGCGACTCTGTTTTCAGAAGAATCCAGATGTATGTGGTATGTCACTGTATGCATATTCTGGTAGATTCTTCTAAAATATGACGTAATTTGGAACCATCCCTCAATGATATTTGTGCTCCTAAATCCCACAGTCAGATTTTAACGTCCTTTGTTTTGTGGTATTTAGACCTTCTTGCTTATCTTGCTTACAGGTATAGATCTAGACAAATTGATAAAATTAGCAATACAAAAAATATTCTTACCATGTTCCATCACCCTAAATCAATCTACAACAGCTAAATTAGCTACAGATATGGTATAAAATTCTTTCTTTGAACTATGGAAAATGTTGAATTTCTGCTAACTAATGCAGCTGGACTTAATCTTAAAAAAAGAAGTATAATCTTCTCAGCTGAGGATCTGAGAGGGCAGAGATTACGTTTTACCTGTGACAGTTAATTCTGCTATGCTGGGAGCAGAGAGGCAGTAATGACAGCTGCAAGGCAGGGCCAATCTTGTGCTGCAATTCCACTCTTTCCCTCCTGGCCCACCACTGCATTTCTCTGCATCTCTCCAGACACACATCTCTAATCCTAAGCACCAATTCTTTCTCTACTTCAGCACACCAGTTTTGAATTCCCTAAAAAAACCACCCCGATAAAACCAAACCCCAAAACAAAACCACCACACAAAGAAAAAAAAAATACACACAAAACTTTACAATAAATATCAGCATGAAACATCTATAAATATGAGCTTATCCTGTATATTATTTGGATACTCTCCCACAAAAATTAGTCTAGGTGATGTGGGCAACCTTTAATGAAAGAGACATCTATTCAAAAGTCATCATAGGAATCAGCTAAATTTTCAGCTAGCCCTGACTTAATCTTGACCCATGTTTGAACACATTGTTAGCATGTCATTAAAAAGGGTAGACTTATCTACATATGGAGATTAATTCCAACAGGTGAAAGTAAATTACAGAACTGTTTACACATATGACAACTGGCAGTATCTTGGGGATAAATGTCATGATGTATTTGGAGACAACAGGCGGGCACAACCATCTGCGATGGTTGACTACAGTGTGGGAACACATCCAATACACAAATGTAGAGGTTTCAAGAGCCTGATGGAGGTGTGCAGCGTCGCATACCAAAAGCTTGCTGGATAAGATACAGGGTGTTCTCAGACCATATGTCTGTTCCAGAGAGGACTCTGAAGTGTTTCACTCACTGTTTTATGCCCTACTCACTCCTAGTTACTCCTGACTCTCTAGTGGAAAGAAGCTCTGCTTGTTCACAGATGCCAGATTCCCATACACCATCAGTGCTCCATTATTTGGTGGTACAGACAGGCACAGACTAAACAGCAGAACCCAGAAGGTACAAGAATGAGAGGGCATTTTGCAAAGCACAGTGCACCCATATGTCTGGGTAGGGAGTGCCCTTGGCAATAAGCACTTACAGGACTCATGCAAAAGTATTTGGTAATCCTGTACTATTTTGGGCTGTTTCAGTTCATGCTCACCACGAAAATTTGCACAACTCCCCACAGTCACACAACAGAACACCTCTAAAACCCAGAGAACAAGGTGACCTACTGCTAGGGCATGGGCAGCTCTGCACAAATGCCTAATTTCCCATGGAACCTATGCCAAGCTGGACCTACCAAACCCACCTGGACTTCAGCTAATATGGTAAACATGTTAAACTAACATGGTATAGTTCTTTATGTTTCCAGTTCCTGGAGTATAGTAATGACACTGGCTAGTTCTGTTGAAAGTCTGTTTAATTCTGGCAGACTTAATAGAGCAGGCTGCAATCCATGCAAAGGTAAGTTAATTGCTTTCACATCTGAGGTAAGCCAAGGGCAGGACCACTGTTTCTCTATGGTGGTGGATCTGAGTCCCCAGAACCCACCACACCTGGTAGACTGCATGGAGCTATGTGAATCCTGCAGCATGGAAAATGCACAGTCCAGATAAACCACTCATGGATAACTGAATGTTGATTACACTGAATCTGTGTATCACCATGGTGAATACATGGAGACTTCTGTCCTGTCCCAGCTGAATCCTCACAAAGGAAGTTTCCTGCTTTTCCATAGTACAACCTAGAAAGAGCTGTGTAGTTTCACATCTGTAAGATCAGTTCTGCTCAGAATGCAACTTTGCTGTCACTCCTGAATACTGTGAAAGCATCACAAGCCTTCTACACACACACAATGTGGTACTACAGCAAAGCTACAGAAAAACTCACAAATAAAATGATACACAAACTTACATATCTCATTATGTTATTTCATTTTGTCTTTGTTAGTCTGCCCACTCTCCTACTCTTCTTGTTCTCTCTGGACCATACAGTTACAGACTAAGTGTGAAGCATAGTAAGTTAATGTTTTACACACAGTACTTGCTCCTTCCATACCTACAGTTCATGAGCTTCAGCATGACCCAGTAGAGCAGTGCTATTATTCTAAGTGTTGCTGTCTTCCTTCAGAGTTAACTATGAATTTAACACTGGAAAACTACCTATACTTCTGTCAAATAACTACATTTAGGATTTGCTTTAATAAGTGTACATAGACACATGCTACCAGCTATTAATTAGGTAACAAACATAAGAAGTGGGAAAAAAAAATCATAAAAACTCCAGGAAAAATCAGATTTTGATATTTTGACAGTTGTTTAACCTACAGAAAGTGTTTCAGTAGAGAAGACTCATTGCCTACCCAGTGAAGTGTAGATGAATCACCCTTTTCTGAATAGCTTGACAAAAGTGGGATACGGAGTTCATTATTTATATCAGGAGGTCTGTTGCCTTATGCTTCATTAAACCTGAAGACTGCATTACCACTTGAATGATCTCTAGTAAGATCACTAAAAATCATTCCAGTAGATTAATAATTCTAAAGAACTTTGTTAATTTTCCAGTACTATTCAAGGAAAAAAAAAATCAAACACCACAACTATCAGGTTTAAACTAGAGACTACAAAAGCAAATACTGACACATGAAGGGGGGAGGGGAAAAAAAGGCAGGTCTGCAGAATTCAAACATGCCATCACAACACTAATTTTGCTTCTCTTAACATAGGAGATTGAACATCTAATTCTGGATGTCATCTCTAAGCATGCGGAGGAAAAGAAGGTTATCAGGAGTGGTCAACAAGGCTTGACCAATCTGATAGCCTTCTATGATGGAATGACTGGCTGGGTAGATGAGGGGAGAGCAGTGGATGCTGTCTACCTCAACTTCAGCAAGGCTTTTGACAGTCTTCCATAACATCCTCATAGGTAAGCATAGAAAGTGTGGGTTAGATGAGTAGACAGTGAGGTGGATCGAGAACTGGCTGAATGGCAAGGCTCAGAGGTTGTGATAAGCGACACAGAGTCTAGTTGGAGGCCTGTAGCTAGCAGTGTGTCCCAGGGGTCAAGTAGTGGGTCTGGTCTTGCTCAGCATATTCATCAATGACCTGGATGAAGGCACAGAGCGTACCATCAGCAAGTTTGATGATGATACAAAACCTGGAGGAGGGGCCAATACACCAGAATGCTGCCCTGCCATTCAGTGCGACCTGGACAGGCTAGAGAGCTGGGCAGAGAGGAGCCTAATGAAGTTCAAGTCAAGTGTAGGGTCCTGCACCTAGGGAGGAATAACCCCATGCACTGGAACAGGTTGCTCAGAGAGGCTGTGGAGTCTCCTTCTCCGAAGATATTCAAAACCTGCCTGGGCACGATCCTGTGCAACCTGCTCTAGGTGATCCTGCTTTAGCAGGGAGGTTGGACGGAAGGGGGTCCTGAGGTCCCCTCCTCCTGAGGTCCCTTCCAACCCTTACCATTCTGTGAATCTGTGATATGGCTAGAGAAGTTTCAGAAATTACTCATCTAAGACAGGTGCCTTGAAAACCAAAAGATACCAATCGTGGGCTGCAATTTCTGTGAACTGTTGGAGAATACAATACAGTTAATATTCTTACTCACTTTCATGCTTAACGGCAGAGTCCGTTAAACACAAGGAATTCACGTGTGACATGCTGATCTTCTACCTTACATATATTATGCAAGTAAAACAAAATATAATATTTTAAATTTAAATAAATATGAGCCAGGAAATATAGCTATGACAAACACAGGTCATATTCTAAAACATATACGTTTTTATTATTTGAAGTTTACCTTACCTCCAATGGCACACATGCCATGCCTATGCAACAAACTAGGATCCAAATAATGCAAATCTTGCCTCTGCTTTGATCAAGCAACCAATCTTTCGGCTTTTCTCCCTATTTCCCTTCACTTTCTGTATCCTAAGAATCTTTGATACATACCTCATTCTTATTTTTGTGTTTGAATGGTTTAAAGGTGGGTTATTTCCTCAAATAGCTGCGGCATACTAACAAATGGCTACCAATCTTATCACATGCATATAGAGAACAGGAAGAGGCTCAGACATCTGAGAATGGTCTCCCAAGGGAGATCGAGGGAATTAGCTGAGATCTTGACTTGTTGTAGAACAGGGACCAGACTTATCCAGAAGAAAGGGTTTGTTCAGGTTCCAGGCATTAGCCTTATACTTATCAGATATAGATTAATTTTTTCTCGAAGAGAGTATTTGTTTTACTCTCTCAAAGAGAGTATTTTGATGCAGTATATGTTGAATAAGACAGAACTTGGATATCCTGAATAAGAGATGACTGAGATAATTTGGGGCTGACTGAATCAGAACAATGACTTGAGATTGCAGAGAGCATAAGAAGTGACCCTAGAATGCAGCAACCTCAAGAAATTCAATTTTGGTGTTGTTTGGCTTCCAGAGGCTGGTACTGGCTTTTTTCCAGAAATGCCCCTTTGGAATTACACAGGCAGAAGTGCCTTTAACCAAGCAAGAACAGCCTGATGGGCTGGAAAACACTGACATCTAACTTCTTTCCTCAGATCACAACAGTTTTTAAACTCTGCTGCATGTTCATAAACTCTCCCTCTCTCTAGCCAACTTCCCTGCCCCCTGAAAGGCATACTTTAAACAAAAAGAAAATTTTACTGTGATTTTTATTGTCTACATTCCCATTATCATCAACTTTATTAGGCTTTCTAGAATACCATTTATTGCCACTGGCAAGAAGGTAACCCAGTTCACATTACTGTGCCATTTTATAGTTCTCTGTTGGGAGAACATGAAATTTCACAGAAAACTATTACAATTATTTATGCAGAAAATTGGTATTTTGGGTGGGGTCTTTTTATCATGGTAATAGTTGTAGGCCTTGGAAAATAAAGTTTATATAGAAAATTATTTTATACTAAAAACATCTGTCTGTTGTTGTAATTGTATATTGCTGTTCATCACAAGCTTATGAAAATCAGCAAGTGCTCTGATTATAGCATTATTTCTATGAATAACCCTATTTAGATGATGTATTGTGATTTATCTTTAAAGCCATTTCTAAGCTGTTACTATTTTTAAACATTGATCTAACAGAAGTTACAATAAAAAGTTATGAGACTTATATAAATGAGCCAGAGAGAAAATATGCGATAGAACAAATATGAAACCAACTTTTAGAGCACCTTGAAACTCAAAAGAATTATATGTTTTTATTTACCACAGAAGATTTAAAACACACTGTATCCAGAAAGGCTTTTTTTTTTAAAAAAAAAAAAGACAGAAAACCACCAAAGGTTTTTATTTTTTCAGTATTCTCTAAAAATGAGTTGCAATTAGTAGCTTCATTTTCTAAAAGGGCTACAATTAGGGACTCTCCTTCATTACAAATTCAACGCTAAGGTGCAATTGTGAGCCTTTTATTCAAGTATTCCACAGCAGTGTGAAATTATACAGCCAACTACAGCTATGATATTTTGGTACCTGGGCCCCCTTTTTCCCTCCAGCCTAAATCTAATGATGGACACCCCCCCTCCTCAATTCAAAGGCAAGGCTAGCTGGAGGGCTAGAACTCTTGAAAGCAACACTCCTGCTAGATTTTTACTTCCTTTGCTTTACTTTCAATTCCCCTAGACTGCATGATCATTTTCCCAATTGCCAATGTGGACAATTAGAACAATCTTAATTCGATGTAGATAAAAATACTTCCTGCCCTACCAGTTGCCCCTTTCAAGCACAAACGTTTAATATACTTTGGATATACGGTGAGTAATTCCAATTCAATACTATAATCTCTGCAGAGAATCTTCAGTGCTAAGTACCTCACGATTATAAAATGGCCTGGCTGTAGCGCTCTGGTCAAACTGGCTGACCTCCTACCACTTCAATTAACTGTAAAAGTGAAATAGAGTAGTGCCGTACTCAGGGAAAATATTGCAAGGAAGTGGAGCCAAAGAGCTGCCTCAGGAAACCTGAAAGAATCACAAAAGGCCTGGTACAGTTTACGCTAGTCAAAAGCCAATGTTGAGTAACCTGATTTTTCCAAATATGTCTTTTAGATACTATCTGTAGCACCAAGCTCCTTATCAAATGTCTTTATATAAAGACCAAACTAATCAGCAACCCACAGATAACTCAGATACAGTATCTTATTAGCCAGCCTTACTGTCAATGAGAATGCTTGACACAAATCCTTGACACCTGGAAAGCATTCCAACCATTATCTGGGAGGATTTCTGTATCCTTTGCAGCAGACTCTGTCAGTTACTAAGATAATATGCTTATGTTTTCCATTTAAATTGGTATCAGAGAGGTTGTAGTCCTTCACATTACGTGTGACAATCCAAAAACATAGGTGCTCCTGAATGAAATGTTAGTTGGGATTTTAAATATGTTAAAGGTTTAAAGAGAAAATGTAAACTGTGAGGACATGATAGCTGGTAACACGCTAACATAAAGATTGTCAAGAAGCAGATTGTCAGAGTAATTCACAAAAGAAATTCACAAGACAGTATCACCTTCCAAGCCTTTACTCAAAAGAATTGTTTAAGTGCCAGGAACTTCTCATACTACCATGACCATGCTCCTGTGATATGAGCCATAAGTCTATCTGTGTTATGTCAGCCATAGCATTTTCAAAGCCTACCCGCAAGTAAGCTTTCAGAGACATGATGCCTAAGATCCTAAGGAGGCAAGTTGGGTGATACTTTAAGTGTTTAGTGAAAAGTTTTCTCAAAAGCTGTGGGGAAACCTAAAGACAGCGTATATACTATAAGACCAGCTGAAGGCTTCACAAAGATAGTGTACTGTATCATAATGGGGACCATACCCTCAATCAGATCATGCACAATAAAGGGAAAAATACCAATAGGTTTTTTTTAAATTAAAACATTAAGCTGGGGGTGGGAAACATTAGTAGTTAAATTTTACTATTTTATAAGTACACCTGTGTCCTGGTTCTGGCAAGGATAGAGTTAATTTCACAAGGAGCCAGGACAGGTGACCCAAGCAGGCCAGGGGCTATTCCATACCATGTGACATCATACTCACCATAAAAGGGGGCTAGTTGGGCAGGGGCAGGCTCAGCATGGCTCCGGGACAGGCTGAGCATCTGGTCAGTCAGTCATCGGATCAGTAAATTGTTTTCTGCTATCACCCATTGCTACTATCTGTTATCAGCACTGTTGTTGATTGTTTCCCTCTCCCTTGCTGTCGCAGTAAACTGCCCTTATCCCAACCCTCGAAGCTCTGCCGTTGTTTTTCCATTGTCCTCCCCATCCCACTGCCAGTGGAGGGGTGAGCGAGTGGCACGTGGTGCTCAGCTGCTGGCTGCAGCTAAACCACGTCAGTCCTTTTTGGCACCCAATGTGGGGCAGTCCGGTGTGTACCCCAAGGGGATTTGATTTTGGGTGAAAATAGCCAATAAATTAAATTGTATGATGTTAATAGCTATATGCTGTATCAATGGTATGACCATAAGAATCACTCAAAACTAATGAAGGATGGACTTTGAACAAAATGCCATGACAATGGAACTAGAACTGACTTCAGCTGGTGCAACCTGGAAGTCAGAAATGGGGTTTTGATTGTCCTACAATCACAGTTCAAGTATATGGACAAAAAGGTACCATCATGCCGACATGAAAGCCCCACTTCACGGACAACTTAGTGTGCCTTTCTTCACTGTAGCCCCAATTCACCGAATCACTTAAGTTTGTACTGAAGAGCTCTACTGAAATCAAGTGTGTAAGTTTTGAGTATTAGTACTCATGTACTAATCTATGAGCAATTCTCTCACAGAAACCCATTGGGCTAAATCTGCATGAGAGACTGCATGAACCTCACCGGCTCAACATTTTCAGCACTCAAGCTGTCTTACTCTAAAGAATTATCCAATACCTATGGTGTAAGAGCTTCTAATTATGGTAAATTATTGGGCTGCCCAGCTCCAGGAGTTTGCCTTTTCTTTACGAGTAACCTGAGTCAAGCAATATTCTGAGAAGTAAACAAAGCAGTGGCACAGCGCCTGTTGCAAGGAACCAGTGAAGGCAAATTACTGAATACTTCTTTGTGGTCCACAACGCACAAGGCAGGCTGATACAAATTCCACATGGTATGCGCAGTGTCCAGATCTTTGTGTGCAGTCTGTTGCGCTGATGAGTTAGGCATTCTTTAGTGTATAATACTTCACATATATATATTAGATGTATAGTTATTATACATAAAATATGAAAATACTGTTAGGCTTTTCTCAATTTAAATTTCACATATGCTTCATTTTCAAGAAATGCAGGGGGGGTGAGATGCTACCAAATGTGAAGAAGAGCTCCATTATTGCAGTATTCATTTATTTTTGTCTTTAAAAAGAACAAACAGGTGCTTAATTTCTTACCCCTGACCTAATACAAATAAAAACCATAACATATGGTTTGAAATGTACAGTTTCAAAATGTATTTGGGCACACAGAAATGCCCAGTCTTTTTACAATACAGATTCAATCCATGTCATCATATAACACCTTCAATATTGTCTGTTGAACCAGTTCTGTACGAGAAATGCACTCAGATTTTGATTTGCTAACATGCATGATTTTCACTATCAAGATCTCTCTCAGTCAGCCAAGAAGAAATTACTTTAATGGTTGTTCTACTAATTGCCCAACTACTCAATAGAAAGGGAAGTAATTACTAAACTAATTCAACCATCATCAAAGAAATGATGGACAGACATAGGTTGAAAATACAAAATATAATTTGTAAAAATAGTAAGCTTATTTAAATAAAGTAGGAATATTTAAGAATGCATTTCAAACTCCATATTATCTAGTGCAATCTAGAAAGACTGAACTTGAAAATGCAACACTAACTTCAGCAAAAAGGAAAATGCAACGCAGACAACTTAAGAGTGGACCCTGATATTTATTCTCGCTGTAGAAAGTACTAACAATTGTACATCAAAATGAATTGTATTGATTGAAATTCGGACAGATAAAGCACAATACCAAGGCACATCCAATCTAGGCAAATACAAATGGCCAAACAAAAAAAATCTTCCCAAGGCTAAAAATACCCCAACAAACAAACAAACAACCACAAACAAAACAAAATCCCCTTACCTTTTTCTTGGGTGTGATCTGTTGGATTTCTTTTCACTCATTGAATACAAGTGAGGAACCTGGAAGACAGAAAGAATGAAAAATGGAATTCACAACAATGTTCCATGGGGAACTATTTTAACAACTGATTTGCAGTAGTTTAAGGATCATTTTTGTTTGGGATTTTTTGCCAAGTCATTATATAAGCACTCTCTCAACACTATAATTATGTATTTTAGATGAAGTGGAAAAATTTCAAGACATCAATAACACTGACCATAATCACATTGAGTTTCTGACTGATTATGTTAGGGAAACATGTACCAGACAGATCTACTGATCAACATGAAGTTCAGTTTAAACTTACCCTACTCTGATGGAATATGCATATGACTGGCAAATAAAATTATAAATATGAAAAGAATGTGCAGTAACAACTCATTCAGCAGGTAAAAAGACCATACAGACAAAAATACAGAAGTGAAGAAGATGAAATGTAAGCATACACAGACAGTCTGGAAATCAATGTAGTATTTTATTCTCAATGCCTTTTCTAAGATTTATTCCTTAAAAAAAAAAAAAAACCAAAAAAAAAACCCACAACCAAAACCCCTCAAGTAGCCCATGTTGATTTAAGATGTGACTTTACCATCTGTAGAGTCTTAAATCCTTTCTTCAGTGTAAGATACCCATTAAAAAAATTCCAGACAAAACAACTGTTTCTCCCAATTATACCCATCAATAAAACCAGAGCTGTATTTTTAGGGATTATATTTCTAAGTCTAATTGCCTAGTTAATGCATACACAACATTTGCATTTGACTAGGCTTTCAGAAATCACTGTAGTAATAGAAAGTTTGGCCTCTGAGAAATGCAATTCTGTTTTCAGGGATGTCTGAACATCTAGTAGATAATATAGTCCATGGTTTACTATCAAAAATCTGAGTTGTTTATAAATACAACATAGTGTATATTAGCACACCAGACCATCAGTTGCAGAACCGCCAAGCTATTTTATTCACTGGGAGGGTGGGGGGAGAAAGGGGACAACAATGTTGGTAAAGCCTCGGTACAAGGCTCCAGCAGAACTGCATGGCCTTGTCTTTTAATACCTGACATTGAATATCAAATTTTCAGAGTCCAGGATTGTTACAACCTGGCTGTCACAAGCAAACCCCACCACACTGGAGTTCTATCAAAAGACAGTTCCTTGCAAGGCAGACTCTCTGCTATAACGTGACCTGAAGAAGTCTCACACACTGGGACAGGGAAACTTGATCTTGGCTATGCCAGTATGTAAAATGGGTAAGAGCAAACAAATAGTTTTGGTAAGCTGCGAAAGTCATCTAACTAAGCTTTTCTGTCCTTTGTCAATTCAAGCTGGCAGCAGACACAAACACACACTAATGAGGCCTTAAGATACCCCCTAATTTCTTCCTAGACAGAGGATGATCCCCTTATCCCATTTCCCTTACACAATCACTTAATATAATTAAACCAGGGAATCTTTTCATTTTACATCTTGTTTGATGTTTTTGTCACTTTCTATGTGCTACGTTTCAGTTTGAGTGCAGAGGTTTTTTGGAGCAATCTTGGACTCTTATTCTAGGACTTCTCCACATCCATTAGAAAAGGGAAAAGATTAATAATGAAGGTGGAGGGATACTATTTGGAGAGCTGCTCTGGGACAATGATTTTAAAGAGTGCCCTTCCTCCTCTTGACATTCCCCTCTCTTTTTAATATATTAGGTCAGATGTAGAGACTTCTCAGTAGAGCAGCCTGTACTTGTACAGCTGCCCCTCGCACTGTTAAGTCTTTGATGGATTTCTCTGCTGTGGAGATGCCAGCTTTTGAAGTGCCAATCTGGTCATCAGGGGTAAGATTTCCATCTAGGACTTCCTCAAAACTAAAAGCCTGATTGATTTCCTCCTCTATGATGTACTTAAGCACATCAGCATAGAAGTCTGAAATATGTTCAAGGCATTAGTGTCTGAAGAGAGCATGCTGACTAAAGGCCTAGTTCTACTTTGTCATTAGCTGCAAGTCTTTGTCCTCTCCCTGACATTTTCCTGAAAAAAGAAAAGCCATTAAATCCAGAGTTCCATCTAACTTTGAGGTTTTGAGGTAAATTTTTGCTTCCGTATGCACATCAACAAATCAAAATGGATTACAGAAAAGAATATGAGTAACTATAACCTGTATCTTTATTTATAAATTTGACCAGTTCTAACATTACAAAGTAAGTAAGAGCACTTCAAGTACATCTGCCAGAGGCAGTTATACAACTATTAGGCAGGAGATTTTAACTTTCTGGTCTGCATATTGTAAATGGAGATTTAAATCAAGATCTGAAAGTTAGATAGGATTCTCTCAATTTCCCTAATTTGGGAATAGGATACTGTAAAATTGGGACACTCTCAAGCTTCCAAATTTCCCCCCCTCTTTAAACTTCTTTAAGATTGTTTCTCATTCCCCTTCCAGCCAGGTTTTGCCCTTTGCCCTTCCCTTTCTCCTCTCTTTACATCTATCTCTAAACACTCATTGAGCTGCAGCACGTCTGGGAACAACTCCTGAATCTCTGTTTGTTGGCAACCTCCCATCCTTCTCTCCAAAGGGAAATTTCACTGCATCTCCTCAGTATCTGCTTAACAACACTTGGATGTCCTCATTTGCCCAACGTGACAAACCCACTGCTCTTAATCTCTCTGCTCAAGGCTGTCCCACTACCTCTTCGTGAAAACACGACCAGCTTTCCCATCATTGCAGCCTATAGTTGGCAAAAGCTGTGGTACATACATAACCATACAGAAGTCTCATCGTTATTTTCCAATGAATCAAAGTTTTCGACACAAAGAAGTTCTTTATATTATTTATATAGACACTATTCTTGAAAACAGTAAACTTCTTTATCTTTTTTTTTTAAGACGGAAATTTTAGACCACATGGCATTTCAGCAATCCTATCGGTTCACAGGAATGCATGATTCATTAATGGGTTCATCTCCATTTGTAAAATTCTAAGGCAATTAAATAGGAATTGGTCTTTCTCCAGAGAGGCTTCTCCAGCTAAAAATAAAATAGAAGTTAGACAGTGACTGGCATTATTTATATCAACAATTCTACTGGAATGATAATACAGCAGCTTTCACATGCAAATATACATACATTTAAATGATTTAAAAAGGATTAAAATAAGGAGCTTAATACATTTCTTTGCTTGTACTCAATCTTTTCATTTGCTTAAGAATCTTATGAAACATGCCTCTCAAAGCAATTCTTTTGGACTGTGAAGAAATGCCAATACACTGCACTGAAAATATTCTTACCACATATGAAAGAAATAGGAAGTGGTTATAAAGATACATAAATAGCTTGTTATAAAAAAGTGTACTCAAATCAGCATTCAACAACACAATCTAAAAAAAAAAAAAACCAAAACCAAATATGTTTGTTTAAACATGTAAATATCACTGAGATACTAAAACTTTCAACGGGGTATAGGATCATTTCCACAAGATTTATCATTAAAAGATTAACTTCACAAATAGATTCAAATCCTAGGTAACTATGCCTTAACACTTAAAATAACAGAGCGCCAGCATAACGGGCCAGGTCCCACTGTTGGTTGTCTCAGCAGAAACAACAATGGTTCCTTTCCAGGGTTAAACAAACAAAAATAAGGCTGTGTCTGGAAACTCATGTTTGTGTTTTCTGTGCGCTATTTATTCATTGTAGGAATACTGGAAAAAGATAATTTACGTTGGCTTTATCACAAGCATATTTTCTCACTATCCTAAGTTTAATGCCCTTCAGTAACTGTAGCATGAAGCTACATAGAAACAAACACTAAATCTGAGTTCAGATGCCAATATTTCATTATATGAAAAACAGTATCTTGTTTGCAAGGTGCTACAATACAGAGATTAGCATACCATGATGCATCACTACAGAAATATATTGTATTTCTCAAAACAGTGACATATACATCTGAGGTTTTCTCTCCTTTCCTGTTCATGCTAAATTTTTGCTTTCAGTTATCTCAGCATTGCCAATAACTATGTAATTGCACTGTATTTCAAATTTTTCTTTTAATATTTCTGATCCTCATATTCGTGTGATCAATATTGAAGTAGCATAGACGGTAAAGTGAAATTACCATTCCACAAGGCTAGAAAGTAAAACTTGACTGAACTCTAAAAAGCCTACATAGAGATAGCAAATAAAACAGATGCTAGTTTAAAAAAGAAAACTCTCATCACTTCAAGTCAGTAATGATTTTTAACACTTCAGACTGGCAACAGTGTGATCCAGAGTGTGATTTTTAGTTGTATCTGTAAAGTTAACATCTTATTAACTAGCATTCTTTTTGAGGTCAAAATTTTGCCTGTGGTGGTGTCCATATGTTTGGGTGGGCTTTTTTCATAAAATTCTACAGTGTCTACAGTGTTTGGGTGGGCTGAGAGGGTGATAGCATTTATGCCATCAAAAATAGAAATGTTTCCTCCTTCATGTTAAAATCTCAAATTTAATGACTTGCATTTGTAAGTTTATAGAAGAGAAGTCATACCAAACAATTATTCAAGTGAATAGAATTTAAACGTCCCATGAGATTTCTTAATTCTATTTCAAAAGGCTCACATGAAAGCAGGCTTCTCTTTTGGACAGTAAAAATATAAATCTTCAAAACTTTGACTTCTTCCTGACCTGCATATCAGTTTCTTATGTTCTCACGAACAACATTTCTCCTTCTTATATTTAAACTCTAACTAGCATTACAAAACACTGTTACAAAATCACTCACATTGTTGTTTGGGCTTCCCTAAAACACTGGACAGTAGTTCCAAGCCGGTCCTGCTGTTTAAGACTGTCTAAGCCCCAAAGTTTCAATTTGCCAGAGCGTAGAGGGGCCGAAGCTTTCCAGTGGAGCTGACAAGGCAATGAAGGCCAACTGGCTCTGCAGGAAACTCCCTTAGCCAAGGAGCGATTCTTCAAAATCTTACTCCACTGCCTAGCAGTCAGGGCTGCTTCCTGGCTGCCACATCACACTTCAAAACTGTGAGGCTATATATACAAGCCACCAATAAGAACAGACAATTTTCAGGGTACCAAGAAAAAGAGGTAGGGATCTTCTGATCCCTACAAAAGCTAGAGAAGAGACAAAGAACAACAGCTGAAGTAGTCAATTCATTAGGAAAGATATCCTACTTGTAACTATGATATATCATGGTACAGGTATCAGCAAATAATGCCAAGCCAGGCACTCTATCTCCCTGGTCTCTTTAGAAAAATGAGTATCATATCTTGTTCCTCATACTTGAATAGTAATGAAATGTGGTAGCAAGAGTCAGAATCCATACCTGTTCTTGGAAAGGAAATGCAAACAAAATTCAATCTGCCTATTATCTTTTTATATAAAAAGTGATTACTGTTGTGCACTAAATATATTAACCTGACCCCGTTCTTATTTTCTTTCTCAGTTCACTCCCACACACTCTGTATGTCGATTAGAATGCCCTCTTCATGCTCTAGATATCTTCTGTAAGTCCTAAAACTTGTCATCAAACATCAAAATTTAGAAGTCAGGTTTGTCAGTATCTTGTTATGCAAACTAGGCAATCCAAATGCACCTGATGCTCACAAAACTACAACAAAGTGTTGAAATGCACTTCAGCACAAACAAGGGGTACACTGTAAGTAGCTTTTCTCTCTAAAACCTCTGCCAGCAGTCTATGGTATTATCCATAAATTACAGAGATTTTATGCAGGGTTGTCAGCAAAACAGAGCATTATGATTATCCTGCTTTATTAGTAGCCAAGACACATGATCTGGATTGATTCTGAAGTGTTTATTGACACTGACAATTGTAGTCACACCAGGATATTAGAGTGCCTCTAAATCAAAAGTCACAGACAACTGTTCTGGTTATTCAAGGTGTTTCATTTGACAGCTTTATTAAAAACCTGTAAAGTCCAATCAGATCTATTTTACTATCTTCCAAAAATAGATACCATATTATGTATATCAGAAATAAGAAAAATTGACAGAATTTTGCAAATCAGTATCTAACTGTAGATACAGTTTAACGAATTGATTTCATTTAATTCAAGAGCGCCTTATTCTGAGTGCTGGGTAATAGAAAAAGAGAAATAAATTTGACTAGGGTCATCAGGTTTTGAAGTGCAAAAGTGAATACTTTATGCTACTTTATGCTAAAATTTTCAGTAGTTTCATAGGATTATACTTTCACAGCAATGTTGAATATGATTCTACCTTTACAACAAATAACTCCTGTAAACTTTTCTAGTATGAAAAGTTGATATCCAGTTAATTTTCAAAAATAAAATAAATGTCTAAACATACGAGTATGCCAAAAGTTTATTTCCTCATCCAGTTATATGCAAGCTTCCAACATCAGTCTCCAGATATAACAGTGTACCTGTATATGAAATTTAGAAAAAATAACTTGGGCTGATTATTTTAGATTGGAAGCCTCCTGCATGTAAGCATATTTCATTACTTTTATGGGTCTGTCCTGAATAAGTACAGAATACATGCCAGTAAGAGCCTCCTACATACTATGCTGATAACATAACCTAACATATTATGATGATGCACAATGACAGTCTGTCAGAACATAAAGACACAACGGTATTGCATAGAGATGCAATGACTTGACACAGACAGAAATGTTTTCATGCATCAGAACTTGCCTGCTTTGGCCTGAAGGACAAAGAAGAGAAATCCCACCATCTGCCATCAAGGTTTCTGCTTCAAGTCTGAAGCTTGTACTACAGTGTTGAAGGTTTTTTTTTTTAATGTCACCATACATTTTAAGTTTTACAGAGGAAAAAGAAAAAAGAAATAAAAATCACTCAAGGAGGCAAAGTTTGAATATGTCTACCACAACCATTTCTGAAGCATCAAGTATCTTAGCCATATTTAGACACGACTCCTAATCCAAATACTTTATATAAATGTAATAAGTTCCTGATAATTTAAATGCATTACTGTAGCACAGAAAATCCGTAGTGCTAAGTCAAGACAGTTCCCTATCCTAAACACTGTTCAAACCCAGAGTTTGTTTCCATAAAAAGAACAGAAGAGAGCAAGTCAGAAAGCCAGGAGACAGGCTGGGAGTTGGAACACCAGCCAAGATGGTTGGGTTGTATCACCCACTGTCACTTAGGAAGGAGATATTAGGTGGAGACATGGAGGATAAGAAGAATGGTTTGGACATAGTAAGAATAAATTGACTCTAGACATTAATAATCAAACTTTCACATATAAGAAACCTGTTTAAATCTGTACAAGCCATACAATAGCTTATGTTTCATAAATATAGGAAATCCAAGTGGAAAGCTAGACCAGATGTCATCCATAGGTCCTTTTCAAACTACATTATTCTTTGATTCTACATGAATAAGTTTCAGAACAGCCTATTCCACAGACACTCTCCTCCACACTTTCTAACATTTAGTCCATGTTTTAAATTAAAAAGCTGAAATATTTTTTTTTAAACAAACAAAAAAATACTCCAATGGAAATTCTTTCGCAACTATTTTATTTTTGTCCAAAAATATCCATATTGAGTTTTTCTACAGCTCTCCTAAGTGACAGGGGTATCATCAGAAAAGTATTGACAAAACTGGTTTACTAATTAGAAACCAAACTTCTGAATGAGAATAGAGATTAAACTATTCTCACTATCAAAAAGATGATTTCTCCAAGAGAATAAAGAGATAGTCAAGGGGCAACATATGCAGAAGACTTTAATTGTCGCTTGGGTTATGACAGCAACCTTTACAAGCGTCTGAAATAAATGCTGTAAAACTTCATGTTAATACAAATACATGCTAACAAAATTGTGAAGTGTCATCGGAGGCCTTTTTGGGTTTTTTTGCTGTTAACAGATCCTGCCAAATTTCAGATGTGTACTTAAGTCATTTACTGCTCAGAGAAAAATGATCTGTTGGGCTTTCCAGGGTGATGGAAGTGTTCATTGCCATCTACACCTAGTTTTAACTATTCCGGTTAACCCTCTACCCGAACTTACAAGGTTTCCAGCTGACAGTTCTATTACATGGAGAATAGAAACGTCACCTGCGGGTGACTTTGAATGATGCTGCTGTTCAGTGCCCTCAAGAAATCACATGTGTAAGACTCAGGTGGCCAGATTTGTAATATAAACAGAGCCAGGTGTCAAGCTGCTCTTTTCCGTAATGAGACACTCATTTGTCCTCAAAAGAACTGGAAAAATTGGACAGATACAAACCCAAATTCAGTGCCAAGATCACCAACTCCCAGCTGTTTGGAGTTCACAAGAGGGCTAGTATCTTCAAAACCTGTAACAGTAGCATCTTGAATTTGCCAATGAGAGTTCATCTTTAAGACAGATATTTTAAATGGCAATAGGCTCACCTCAGTTTAATGAAATAGTGAATTAAATTATCATTATGTATAACCTTAGAAAGCTGTTGCAAAGCTTGCTACCTAATATGGATGACATGCTTTGCACAGCTTAAGCAAGATTCTATAGAAGGACTAAGTATAAAAAGAATTGTTATAAAAGGAGTTGTAAATTCTGCAGTACTGGAAAGTATGGAATTACACATCAAGCACAACACAATTTCAGATAATTTTCTTAATGTATTTAATGAAAAAAATCAGATACCTTTAACAAAAATACATGGGGAAAACAGTTACTCTAATTACTGCCCTCAGGAAAGATAAAAACCTGTGGGTATTTTGGACACTTGGTATAATATAACACTAAAGGCTAAAAAACAACCCTGTCCGGGCATCCTTTTCTAGAAGGTGGAACGTGACCACAAACCAACACAAACTTTAGTTGGAAGTAGCCCTGTAATGAAAAAAAAAAAAACACTCCAAAAGCCTCTGAAACTCCCCATCAGTACAACACTTCAGTAAAACCACAAGAGCAGCAAACTCGAATAAAGCCCCTAGGTTCTGGGGAAGGCAGAGCTGAACAAAAGATCACATTTAATGCAGTGTGTGGTTCCAGCGTGCTCTTCCTTTTTCTTTCAAAACCCGCAACCTGCAAAGCCTGAGTTGAGGTAAACCCCTCCATTGTCCTTCTCTCTAGCTTCACCTTCCTACCCCAACAGTTCTGGTTCCTAGAAAGGACCCCTTTCATTTCACAAGCCTTGAATTTTGGTCCAATTCTCAGCTGCACACAGGTTCCTTGCTTTTTTTCAGGCATCTGCCTGCCAAGTCGCAAACTTCCTTTCAGCCTGTGCATTCCACCTCCCCAGACACACACAGATGCTTCAAAACCCAGAACACAAGAGCCAGGATAAGGTAACCTTCCCTTCTGGTGCTCACTCACTCCATCTCTTAGAGCATACAAAATATAGCACTTGCATACTAAAAAATTCAGTGAGCCTACCATCTGTTGCACATGTACTTTGGACGTGATGCTGAGGACCCAAGTCAGGAGCCTAAGGATACACTGTCCCATCTGTCTGCTGAACAGGACAGCTCTGCTCCCCTTTAGCCTCACCCACCTGCATCTGGGGGTTGTCCTACTCCTTGCCTGCCATCCGATCTAAAGATCAGCTGGCTGCAGGGCAAGTTGAATTACTCAGATGGTCTGCCAGAAAACAACTGGGTTTTTGAGGTGGTGTGGGCTTGATCACTGAAATGATCTGACTCAAACTGTTGAGTGACTGTGCATTGGTGGGAAGACCAAGCACAGGTCAGGACTACATATTTCAGCAACAGCCCTAAGTCAGGCTAGATTTGATGTCCAGGCTAGATAGATGAAAACATGTGCAGAGTTTCCCTATGTACTGAAGAGAAATAAGCACTTCCAAAGACCCCCTCAGAGCATTTCAGAAGGAAGCTGACAATGCCTAAGGATCTTTTTAGCTATTGAAAATAGTCTGACAGGAGGAAACTCCCTGTCATGGCTGTGATTCATCGCATTTGGGTGAAATACACAACCCCTCAGGAAATGCCTATTTCTCTTCATTGATCAGAAGAGGAGCACGAGATGATTAGCTCACATTCATATTCTGAATGTCTAAAGATAGGTAGGATGAATCTCCCATCTAAAATGTTTAACTGAATTCAAACAGACTGACAAAGTGAAACTATTTCCAGTATAGAGACTTACCTAAAGGGGAAGATGGACAGAAGCAGTAGAGCATTCCCAGCTTCCTCTTCACTAAGCAGAAAGCTTAGTTCGCAAGTATCTCCTTCTACTTGTGAACTGCTTCGTGACCAAACAGTATCCCATTTCTAACCCTACAACAGGACTACTTCATAAAAATATATAGTGTCAGTTGAATATCTAAACATGTTCAGTTTAACAAAAATTAAACCCAAGCTGTCCTCAGCATAAAAAAAAAAATTCTTATGTTTGCTAATTCTTACCATGCTTTGTTAAGACCCTGCCAATATACTAAACAATACAGCCACCAGAACTTCCATGAAATGGAAACAATGTTCACTAAACAATATGGCACACTACTGATAAAAATATGCAAGTAATATGTATGTGTAGTGGTTAAATAAAGTAAATGCAAATTAACCATTTATTATTTCAAAGTCTTGGTTTATCTGTCTTTCTACTTCACAGAAAGACAAGCACCATTATTACTGCATGGAACACAGATACTGCTTAGAAATCTGTAAAGAATATTTTTATTATTAAAATTTTTATTAAAGGGACATTTGTAGTTAGGTATTGCCATCTACAGATACTGCTAGGCTGCCATGAGCCAGCTCCGAGTAAAAACCTGCAAATAGGATTAATTTAGAGATAACTATCGATATAGTCTTTTTATTCAAACATTCCCTGCTACAACATTGTTATTTACAATAAGGATGGGCACGGAACCAAGTTACTAAGATTTTGATTTTGCAAACTCCATCAGCACAATTGCAGTCTTTGTTTAATTGGACGAGTGTCAAAGGATGATAGCTATGTATAGCAGGTGCTGTGTTGAATGACCACAGAGGTGCTGCTACAGTGCAATACACTGAAGCCTAAGCCACTACTATAAAGCACAAGAAGCGAGCGCGTGAGGGATCAAGAGGTTGTATGACAGTCTGACAAGCTTCATTTGTTTAAAAGCAACAGTAAAGTTAGCGAGTTAATTTTTAATATTCTACTGTATTGCACTAGCATTTACAGGCAATGTATTACGTTAGCTTTATACTTCCTGAAGTGCAGTAAAAAAATGCAGTATTGTTAAAAGTACTGAACTAATATACTAAGTACAGCACTAGCTCTGTTACATATTACTGATAATACAAGGTTTTGGAGTTTCGCTGGGTTTGGGGTTAGTTTGTTGTGGTTTTTTTTAGTAGCCGAACTAGTCTACATAGAACCTTCAATGTCCAAGAGAGATTCTCTGCAATAGGGAGCTGACTCATTCAACAAGATAAATCATTGAAATGTAGGCAATTAGGAACCTTCCCAACCACAAAATTGGGTTAATCATATGGGGTTTTCTAATTGGAAACAGAAAGCAGTAACCTTTCTATCAGGCTATGAGATCTGTTCACATACTTGCTAAACCACTTTTGAAGTTTCCAACAAACCACTATTTGAAAGCTAAAGTTCATTTCAATATGTGAAATAATATAAATGAAGATGCAGCAGGAATTTCAGCAGAGTAAAATAAATTAACTTCAAAACAGGAATTATTTAAAAAAATAACTAAAACATAGGCAGTTTCCATTGCAAATGCCAAATACTAATTTTTTGGGGCCTTAGACTGGAAGAAAGGCTGAACAGTTTGTATAGTAGGCCAAATGTGTCACAAAACCCAAGGAATAATAAAAGAAACCTCGTGCAAGTGAGGACTGCCCAAGCAACTGGATCTTCTCCCTGTGTTTGTTAACACCCAGAAACTGCTCACACCACCAGCTAAACCCTGATTTGCAGTGCTATTCAGCAACGTTTGAGAACTTTTGCTTTAAAACTGTAATTTAGCTGTGTTCAGGAACCCTAGCTGTCTCCATGTAAAAATATTCTGTTAACATGATACCATGTGAAACACTGAAAGATAGAAAAGTAGCATGTTGTTAAAGCTTAACAGATACTGAAATGCTTCTTTGCAAAAGAGCCTGAATAATCATAAACAGCAATAAACTCTATTTTTGTATTTAAAAATTATGCAGAATTCATATGGGAGAGAAAAGTGGGACTAGTTATTTCATCTGCTGAATAATAATGAACTGTTATATCTTGGATATGCAAAACATTAATAAGCAATGAGTAACTAGTTAATTTTTTAACCAGCCCAGCAGCAATTAACAGTAGCTCTTTGATGGCACTACAACCGCAAGGCTAGATATGTGCTTTTACGTCTCCAACCATGTTGCAGTTCAGCACAGGATAGTCAAATAGGTAGGATTCTGTGAACAAAAGATTTCTGCACTCCTCTAACAACATGATAGCTCTCTTTCACCCTGCCAGAGAAGCAAGCTTCAAATAATTGCAATATAAATAAGCTATATCCTTGTGAAACAACTTAAATGTGCAATCTAACAGCTGTTCTGTTTGCTGTTCCATTCCAAGGATCAATGAACTTTGGATATGTCAGTTACGGAGACATAATCCATCGAGAACAATAAAAAAGATGCTGCTAAAGACTGTAGCTTTTACATAGTGTCTTTGGAGCTAGGAACTATCAAATATATCTATTCAATAACTTTGGCCACATTCACTACATTAAATTACATTATTTATTTCAAACAGCTTCCAATAATGTGCACAAAAATATTCTCTACTGCAATTTAGTTATTAGGACAACAACGAATATGCATAGAAACCAATGATTTTTAAGGGCCAATATATATATATGAAAATGATTATGATGAATTAACAGACAGACAAGATGGGTAACAAGCAAAATACAGGAAGTGAAAGCTAAAATAATTTACAGAAGTTTAAACACAATCTCTTCTTAAACTACCTTCTGCTATTGTAGTCTGACTGTAAGCTATCAACATACTTCTGTAAGCTTAGCCTTAACAATCTTGTTGTTTAATATAATAGTATTTGATTCATGGAGAAAAATGCAGTCTTTGTATACATGACATGTGGATCCTGGAAATTAATGAAGTTCCACACAATAACAACTGCATACAATTTCAGATGACTATCAAAAGAAACATGGGCAGTACCAACTTCCTCTAGTTAGTTTCCAGTATCAAACCAGAATTTCCAGTGAAGAATCCATCTCTCCTTTTCTTGTATGAAGGGGAGGTGTTGGAAGGAATGAAGTTACAGGAGGTTTCTGTGTCTTACAGAAAGACAGATGAATGGATGGAGCATTTGTTCCGTAACAATGCATAACAAAGACTTCAAGTCTCAACAAATTACCAGTAAAAGGAGGAGCTTAAAGTGCTGAAAATAAAGACAAATGAAAAGTAAAAGATGGCAGAAAAGACTTTTCCCTGAGGATTATTAGAAGTTATTAAATATTCATAAAGGATGTGCCATCCCTAGCTCTCAGCTTTTTTTTCTCTTAATGTCACTCTGATTACAGAAAAATCTCTGTAAAGCCAGACTTCAACATTCAGAATTCCTCCTAGCTCTACCCCCTTCAAAAACTGTTACTTATGAATTTAATTTCTCTCTGATCAAAGAACTAGAAATTTGCTTCCAACACCTCTGATTGAGGACTGATTCTGCGCTAAGGAATTAAAAAAAGTTTGAAATATAAAACGTGTTAGAAAACTCTGGCTCCAGAAAAAGGTGGCAATAATATTTTTGTAGTGATGGATCAGGTTTTTGTGTTTGGTTGTTTTGGGGGTTTTTTTAATTAAACATTTGCCATGAACTTCCTGTCATATTCACAAAATTGTATGTACAGATTTGAGAGACTGCAGGGGAAGGAGAGACTGTGCGTAGATACATAAATATATGTATGTATATACATATTACTCAGAGCTGTCAGGTATGTATCTTTTCAGTGTCAAACATTCCTTGCAGGTTCCATCAGAGAAGTACTTCCAGAAAAAAACCCTAATCCAGTTAATTCCACTGCATTTCTTTGGAAAAATACATTTATATAGGTGCAAGATTCATAAACAAGCAGCTTTCAAGTGCCAGATACCCACATATGCTTGCTATTTGCCCTTCGTCACCTCAGTGTGCCTCAGTGAAAAAACAGAAAAAACAACCTCATCCAAAAGAAAAATGTGGTCTATATTTTCATTAAGCTTTTAGCTTTTCTGCTGAAACTGATGACACGGACACTTGAAGAAGTTGCTTTTTTAAAGTGAATTTTCCCACTATATGCTAACACAGCTAGGAAACAAAATCTGCAGTAACTCCTCTGGACTGTCCAACTAGAGCGAGGCTGCAGAGAAAGTTCTCAGACAACTGGAATCAAGACACCTTAATTATCTGCCTCAGCCCTCGAACAGTTCATAGTTGCTAAAAACCTTGTTATTTGACTCTAGAACTACTTAAGAACTGGAGATTTCAGGATTTTATACACATGAAAGATGATGTCTGATAAGGAAATCAGCTTAGTTATTAAAAGATGCAAATGAGAAGTCAGTGACAGCTGCTTCTGTTGATATCCCATGTGAATTAATTTTTTATTTTAGTTCATAAAAGTCAACCAAGAGCCCTGAGCGGGGGTGAGAAATCTTTTTATGGCAGGAGATTAATATTGAAATATTTAACCATTAAATCATATCATTAGGGGAAATAATTAGCCACTTCACACAGACAAGACAAGCTACCTATCAAAAGGCAGTTTATGAACTATTTTAAAACATTCTGTTTGAATGAATGGGATGTACTAGAATAAAGACAGCAATCACACTTGATTTCCATGCTTAGGAAAAGTTTAAAAGGACTGTGAAATAAAGCTTCATTGGGGGCCTAATCAGTTTTTGAGAGAAGATTTATCTTTGTTTAATCCAGTAAAAATCAGTCTATTAAATGTCATTGATAAATGGTCTTCTGGAAAGGCTGGAGGGTTCAACCAGTGGACATAATCTAATTTTTCGCATGTAGATTCTTTTTCAGCTATGCAAATTTGGTACTAAATAGTCAAGGAACATTAACACAGAGATACAATCAAACAAAGCAAGTGTGTGTGGGGGGGATAATCACATGACAAAGCTCTCTGTAGAGAAAGTAACATTTAAGCAGATCAGGGCAATATTCTGACATATGTGACTGGAGCGTAAGGTAGTTTGTATTCTTGCTTGACATGGTCCTTTCCCCGTATTACCAATTTTAAATACATTTGTTACTCAAGTCCCACATACCATACTAGGGATCAAATGTCCTAAACAGTATGCTATATATAGCAAAGGCACAAAATAGGTTGTAGTACAGCCTGACAATGTCTTTTCACATATATACCAAAACAGCTAGGCAATTCATATTTAGAAATAATATGCAGGTTGTGGTATATTTCAAACTTGAACTCTGTAGAACTGGCTCTAATTCTAAATCAAAACACAAAATTAATGTATCTCCCACCCCTTACCTACTTCAAGAATAGAGGAAACTCGCTTAAAAAAAAAAATAATAATTGAGGCTTGCAACATTCAAACATTTTTCTCAGTATTTGTAAACAATAGGAAAGGGAAACAAAACTTCCCCCCAAACATATTTATCTGTTTACCTTAATTGTAAAAACTTTTAGTTATATTTTTGTTAATTTTGTGCACTGTAAAATCTTGTATCTCAGCTTCTCATAATGTATTAGTCACAATCCTATGTTGCCACACATCCAGCATCATCATGCCTACCATTTTGTTAAGCTATAACAAAAACTCAGGCCTGCTTGTTGGAAGTCATTCATCTTTATCCCTAAAATGGTATTTGGCTGTCATCTCAAAAAATTTCTGTGCAACATTAAAAATAATGCAATAGCACAGTAATAGAGAAATTACTTTTCTTCTTAATGCCTCATTACTGATATTGCTAGTATTGTCTGTCTGTATATGATACAAAAGGTATCTCAAGGGTAGTTTTAGGAACACAAATGATAAATAATTTTGCCCTCATTTATCTAACAAAAAACACATACAGATTTCTGTATTCATAAGCCATTAAAAGTATTATCAAATGGTATATTCTTTGATTGCCTCATGATAAGATAGAAGTCATCATAAGTGTCCAGAAACTTTCATTGTCAACAGCAATAACAATTTGCTCCCCATCCCCCATCAGCTACTTTAAGTGTTGCAGCAACCAGTTTGCTTCTTACAAGTCAAGACCTGCAAAAGGCAAATTAAATCACTGAAGTTTCATTAAATGCACCAAATGTTGCCCTTATTTAATACTTCCTAAAATATTAAAATAAATAATAAAGCCGTAGAAACTAATTGTGTATCAGTAGAAACAATGCTGTAAATGAGATTATTTGAGATTTAATCTTGATTTTCATGCCACACTTCCCTAGTTTCAGAATGAGAACTGATCCTCCCAATACACTGCATATTAACTTAGCATGTCAAGTTGAAGAGCGGAAAGAAACCAGAACACTTACTTTGTTCTACTACTTTTACATCCTATTCCACTGAACGCATATATAAGACAGAGTCTTCAGTCTGTGTTTGAGCAGTACAGCTTTCAGAGTGTGGTTATACTGCATGGGCTCATACTAAAAGATTATTCTTTTATGACTGTGATATGCGATGCTCTGGCAACAGAAAGATGATGATGCTCACATCCATCCTCTAGAACCTATAGCTCCTGACAGATCTCACACAAAACAGTCGAATTTAACTTTTTAGAACTCATTTAACATCAGTAAGAACACTTTAAAATAAGAAGTTCATTAAGTTTAAAAGACCAAGATTTGAAATAAATATCACAGCTTCTTTTAAACCACAGAGTCTAGGAAATCTGGACACGTCCAGAAGTCCTTCCAGGGGAGGTAGTCCTTTTTCACACATCACAGCCCTTCACTTATATCAGATGTCCAAAACCAATGCTCCTTTCTTAAAAAACGCCAAAATGGAATAAAATAATTTCTTAAGATTCTACTAAATTATCTTTCCTACTCACGTACTCAATTTCAAACACACTACAGTGTGGCATTACCTACTGAAAAGTCCTATACTTGTTAGTTATTCCACAATATAGTAAAATTGTGACAAACACAAAAAGGTGCACAGCTACATAAACACGAATAAGTCTTCAGTACTACATAAGCATCATTTAAACACCAGAGAGCAATCATTCGTCATGTTGATAAAAACATCGGTTTTATTCCACCAAAACTTAGTACTTTCAGAGAATTTAGAAGACTGCAGCTTAATGTACCCTAGCACTATATTCCTTTCAGAATTTCTACTGCACATTTAATAAACAATACATAAAATCAGCTGTATACAACTAACAATATATTTCCACTATAGAGAAGAAAGAACAGAGAAAGGAAAGGCTGAGTGGTTATACCAAAGCATGTGACAAAGGACTTTAAAACTACTGGATAATTTAACTACTTTGTTATCATACTGAAAAAACAGATTATGTATTCTCTTATGGGGAATGCACTTTTACTGTACAATTTTAAGAAAAAATGAGTTATTGGTAAGTATTAGCTAAATCTGATAGGTATTCAATTGTATGGATTCATGTTTCTTGCAGAGAAATTGCCTCAACAATTACAATAAGTTAAATCAGTGTGACTAAAGAGAAACCTAATACTGTGGAACATGGTCTGTACTTGTATTCAGACTTGTATTCAGATTTTATGAAGATGTTCCTGAACTAATGTCTTTACCAGGTGTTAGCAACAGAACACAATGCTGTAGAGAGAAAATACTTCAGAGCAAGATTCCTGATCTTATTATTAAAAATAAGATATATTTCCAATAGAAGGAAAGTTAACATTAAAATCATAATTAAAATCAAATCAGGTGCCAAATGGTTTTGAAGTTGAACTGGACAATGTTCTGAACTGAAATACATTTGCTTCTTTCTTTCTCTTGGCACTAATAGGAGACTCTATCAATACTAATCCTAAATTAAGCAGCTCAGTTAACTAAAAGGATGTGGGTTCAGTCTGGAACTATCCACTTTGTAATGAGTTATGATTTGTGCTGTTAGTAGAAAGGAGATAGAATCATTTCCAGAATAATGTAAGCAAGGAAGTATTTACACTATATACTAGACTTCGTGTTGTGGGGCCTGTATGGAATTTTCTGTATTAGAAACTGCAACAGAGCAGTCTGTCCTTCCATCTGCATTGGTTGTTACATGCTGGAAGATGTGCTCAGCACAAAGTTGAAACTTTGGCTTCAGTTTAGGGAATAAAGGAATAACCACTCTATGTCCTCTCATTTAGCAAAGGTGATTTTATTTATTTAGGGATTTTTTTTTTTAATGTAGAAATTTAGAAGCACAAGCTGTAGTATTCTCCAGTATATAGCATGGACCACACAGAAGCATTATAAGTGCTGTCATCTGTAGTGCTACAAAGGTGCTAAAAGAGCTTATGCTCCAACAGAACATAAAATACTCACCAAAGCAAAGACATTTATATTAACATAAAATGAATTTTTGCCGAGACAAAATGACAATAAATATTCAGATCAATAAATTTTCAGGGGGGAAAAAAACCCCCAAACCATACTACAGCTACATATTTCTTGTGCTCTGTCTGGTCTTTTGACCTCTGTTGAGTGTTAGGTTGCCAGCTGAAGCTCCAACCTATTTCATCCCATTAAGACAGACAGAGCTGTGCAAACATCCAGCCAAGCACAACTTAATGACTGAGCTACTTAGAAAACTGTAAAGGAAATTTAAACCAGAAATCTGAGGTGCAAATTTAGGATCTAGCCTCAGAAAAAACATATTTTAGTGTAATTTCATATAACACGACCTATCATTTGGAGAAATTTCCCTTTCTGTACTAATGCTAGAAATGTACTTCCCCGTGCAAAGGACACAGAAGACTGCAGAACGCTAGAAGTTCCTATGAAGAACCAGCCAAAGATGAAAAACTTGATTTAAATCCCACAAAGGGACCAACATTTCAGAGTCCTCATGCAGGGCAACTTCAGAAATCAATCAACAAAGCTTTGAATTGACAACAAAGGTGGAGCAAGGCTAAGGGAAGATAGAACAAAGCACAAAAACAACAGGCTCGTGAAAAAGTATCAGTAGCCCATGCTACACCTCTGTTTTGAGGCTCTGTTTCATTGACATCACTGCTATTGTTTTATGTTACGTTCTACACTAGAAACATAAAAATAAACCTTTTAATTGACCATTCATTTCACGACAGGCAGCTTGTGCTCAGTCAGTAAGTAGCCTTATAATTCACACAGTAAAATTCTTAGTTCAACATAATCTGTTAAAAATTAAGTTACAACTAAGATTAGGCTAGTAAATCCACAGACAGCCCTGAAAGCAGGACACATCTTGACTTTCTAATTTGGAATGAGAGTTACTAGGTGCTGTCACTGGCAACTGCTGAGTGCTCATTATTTCTCAAAATACCTATTTGGGGTTTTCTAAAGAAGCTCTTAGAGACAGACCTTTCAGACACATTTAAAATTCTGTGATTTTTCTCACTTCCACCTTAGCTACTTTACAATATAACCACAGCTGAGTTTCTGTATGTACTTTCTTCACTCACTCCATTCAAGTGACAGGAGTCTATCATGTCCCCCCACCCTAAGATATATGCCATGTAAAAATTTAATTTCTTCCCTCCTGAGCCCTAAAGCACTAGTACAAACTGATGCAATTCGTAATTAGAATCCAAGCTCTGGAAATCACTTAAATTTCCAAGTTGAAATTACAATGGCCTAAATTTTGCACCTTTATTCCTTCAGATAACACATCAGAAGCCATTAGCTGATGATCACAGAAAGGCCCAAACCTAAATATTTTCCCAGGTCAAGCACCCAGTAAAAAAAAAAAAAAAAAAAAAAAAAAAAAAAAAAAAAAAAAAAAAGACACAACCTAAGATCAGATTCAAAACGTCTATGATGAGTAGGTTGTAACAATACAGGGTATTTTGTCAGTTAATTTAGAAGCATTATTCTGTCTGCATAGGTTAAAAAGGCATAGTATATTTGGAACTGCCTAAAAAGTTCTATTGCCATTTAAAGAGGTATTTTATTACTATTGATTCACCCAGCTCTCAGGAGCACTATATTACTGAACCATTGGTGCTTTTCAGACATTCACTCAGTAAAGACAACTAAGAGTCTTGGAAACATTTTCCTATTTCTTTTGTGCTTCAGAGGGAGGGCAGAGAAAGCAGGGTGCTGGGCACGCACAGTGATGATTGTCATGGTTTTACCCCAGCCGGCAGCTGAGCACCACGCAGCCGCTCGCTCGCTCCCCCCCCATTGGGATGGGGAAGAGAATTGGAAAAGTTAAGTGAGAAAACTCGTAGGTTGAGATAAAGACAGTTTAATAGGTAAAGCAAAAGCCGCGTGCACAAGCAAAGCACAGCAAGGAATTCATTTACCGCTTCCCATGGGCAGGCAGGTGTTCAGCCATCTCCAGGAAAGCAGAGCTCTGTTACGCGTAATGGTTACTTGGGAAGACAAACGCCATCACTCCAAACACCGCCGCCCCCCCTTCTCTCTTCCCCCAAGCTCCTTATAAACTGAGCATGACGTCATATAGTATGGAATATCCCTTTGGTCAGTTTGGGTCACCTGTCCTGTCTGTGCCTCCTCCCAACTTCTTGTCCACCCCCAGCCATCCTGCTGGCAGGGCAGTGCAAGAAGCAGAAAAGGCCTTGGCCCCATGTAAACACTGCTCAACAGTAAGTCCATAGAACAAAAACATCTCTATATTATCAATGCTGTCTCCAGCACAAATCCAAAACATATCCCCACACTAGCTACTACGAAGAAAATCAACCCTCTCAGCTGAAACCAGGACAATGATATAAGCAATACCACAGACAAGGGAGCAAGCCAACATACTTGCTCCATTTTAATCTGTTTGCTTGCCTTTGTTACCAGATCAGCAAGGGCCCATAAGTTAGCAGTATTTTTCTTAATTTAAGCTTTACAAGTTAAGAACCACACAACAACAAACCATCTTTCCATAGACTTAATACATACATTGGATAATATAGCTAAACCAACTTTCTCCCTTTTTTGACATATCTTACAAATGTCTTCTTCTCCATTTCTTAGGCAGATGGATGCACAGGAACTTAGAGAAGTCAAGTTGCAAACATATTCCATATTTCAATGGTTGTTACTCAATACCTTTAAGCCATATCCATTTTATTTCCAGATTTTCTTATAACTGCCTCCAAAAGGTGTTCAATGCACTTTAAATTTCAACATTTTTAAGGCAGGAAGAAAGTCTTTTACTGAGGGTGGGAAGGAATATTTTGATTAGGAAAAATATTAATGTTGTACCTCACAAACAATACTTCAGTGCCCAATGTTCCCACTATGCTTGCTCTTAGAGCATATTTCCTTGGAAAAACCTTGTCTCCTATGATGAAAAACGTTGTACGTGCTTGCTGTGTAACACTCCAATCAGCCATTACCTTGAATATTTGCTCAATCATTATAATCACCCTTTTCCCATCTTCCTTATCCCAAGTACTGATACCCATATGTCAACCCTGCAATAGGACCATCTATTTAGAATCTTTACCCTGAGTTCACACTATCCATCCCTCCAACTGTGTATCACTACAATACATGGTTACACCAGAGCACTAGAACCATCACAGCTAAAGCACTGGAGAACTTTTAGAGTGGGATTTTTGTTAAGAGAGGAGGTTAACTGACCTGTTTTCTCATACAAAAAGAAGAGGAAAACAGCCTTACAATTTTATGTGTATCCATCAACACAGCTATAACCAGCTTCATAAACACATTCTGTCAAACTGGCTTCCTTTGAAGTAATCACTATTCTGAAAACACTGCACTGGGATCCGCCAGAATGAAACTGTAGAGTGCTACTGAAGTGAGTTTTATGTCTGAATAGTGACGTACGTTATGGAACCATCTGGTTGTCTTTGCAGTGTGTGGAAAGAAGCAGGTTAAGCTATTGGACAGAAACATCAATGCCGTATGCTAGAATGTTTTGCAGCTAAAAGCATTTGGTAACGAACCACTTGATATTCAAGAGACTGAGCTCAAATATAGGAGGAACAAAGAACAAAAAGTATGAATCAAGCTGTTAAGCTTTGAATGTGTTCCCCCTTAAGGTAGAACTGCACCAAATCTCTCTAGTGGCAAGTATAAATGTTCATCCTGAACTATATTATTTAATATTTCAACCATCTATTTTTAAAGCATTTTGACAATCAAACTACACCAAATTCCTGCAGTGCCAGTTCATTTTTGGCAACAACTAGATCACATGGCCAGCACTACCAAAGGCATGTGCTCAGAAACCAGAGGTACAAGATCTTAGGATGCCCAGTGCTGCTAGATTTTTCCAATGATGATTCTGAAAGACACATATCGGTTTGTGCTGGAAATTAAGGATAAGTATACTGTAATCTTTTAAGAGGGAGAAGTCTGAAGATTAGCATTTCTGTACACACCAACAGAGAAGGTTTTCTTCAGCACGCAACAACTAGAAGTACAGGCAAATCATTCAATTAAAAAAATAAACAAAAAAATTAAGCTGTTTTAATTCAGTTTGACAGCTTGCCTTCTCTAAGACAGACTTGTATATCACTTCTACATGTCGAATCAAATTATTGGAATTAGACTCAGATATTTTTATTATCTCTGTGGTTTTCAATGTACCTCTACATTTTCATTCAAGATTCTTATTAAAAGATCCCATGGGGTGGTTCTTTTTTGCCTTTTTTTTTTTCCCAATACATGTATATTTTTAAATTTTTTTTTGTTCTTCTACAACTTTCTGAAATCACGTTCATGGTTCTTGTTTGGAATCTACCAGCATAGATAGATGCAACCAACTCTCTTATCCCTTTCTCCACCCCTCCAGTCTATATCTATTTACCCATACATCTCCTAGAGAAAGCAATAAGTATACCTGACTATTGTGTGAATTCACCTAGAATTTGTATGGAAGTTGCACTTGCTGCATTTTGGACTAATCGATAAAAATCACTTAACATCTCCTCAGCCCTCAACTTCTGCGACAGAAGGCAATGGTCATATTCCGCTTACTCACTAAGGACATTGCTTAAAAGACAGACTAACATACCCACAGATACTTTCACTGAATTACAGGTTCTTTATTATTGCCGCTTTCTGCAACTGGTTGCCATGTTTACCACACAGCTGCTTTTTTGAGGGGGGAAGTACCCAGCTGCCAATGAACTTGTAAAACAGTGTTTTGCCACACTTCAGAGTTTGTTTCACCCAAGAGCAGCAGTTCAATACAGCTCATTTGTGCACGCTTCACGCGCACAGCAAGTTTGTAGAAAAAGCAAGGTAGCAACAGCTGATGCATGTCGTTTACCTGTAGCATATTTTATTTCTCTCTATATCTCATCAAGAGAAGTTACTGAGCCCTAGTGTGGGTGTAAAAGTTCTTTTGTCCACCACACCCGAGTGTAGCTAATATGGCTAGAGATTTTACACCATTTGAACAGATATTCTGGCAGTTATTCTTGTAACACACATTGTTGTAGTAGTGCAACCCAAGGCTGGAAATATTTCTTATTGGGAGTGCTGCACTTGCGTGCTTTTCTACCAGGAGCTCTGTGCTGGACTTTGGAGAGAAAAAAAAAAAACAAACAAAAAACCAACAAAAAACCTCTCATTTAAAACAAATAAGTAGAATCAACTTTTTGATATTGATGCAATAGTAAAATTTGCAAAAAAAAAAAAAAATCAGACACTCACTTGGCCTTCAATCCCATGTCTGAGAAGGTACAGAATCAAGGATGAGAAACAGACAAAAATAAGATGCATTAACAGCTCTAGTTTAAAATCTTATTGGTACACGTTCCAAGTAAGATAGATTAAATTGTTGCATATAATTATTAGACTCTCTTGACTGTTTGCAACCGAACTGAAAGCAATTTTTAAAATTGTTTAACCCCTTTGGGTTTGTATTTATTTTAATGTATTTTTTTGTTAATTTGTAACCCCATTTTGGCTACAATATTGGCTGTTAAAGCAAATTCTGTGTTTTGGTCACCCACAGTGTTACAATTATTTAAAGCTGGCTCTCAAGATCATTCATTAAAAAAGGGGAAGAACAAATCTTGATCAGCATTGTCTAAAAATTGTTTTCTGAATGAACCAATATTTTCAATTATGCATATTTTCTATATGCACCAATGACAGTTCTGATCTGTAAGAAACCAAGCAACAGCCTTGAGAGAAAAACACAAGTAAGTGTCAAGGGAGGAAGTTGTATTGTTTCGCCTAAAAGAAAATTTTGGTACAGCTAGATGTAGCTGAAGAATCCTCAAAGTTGTATTTTCAAATATTAAAAAAGGAACATTTAAAAAAGTGTTTTTCCACTGAGATGTTGTGATCATACCTTTAAGATTATGCATTGCTTTGAAATGAACTGTCAATAACAGCATAAAGCTTCGGTCATATCAGTTATTAAAGTTAATGATAGCACTGTTATTAAAATGCATCACAACATTAATGAGAACAAAACACTGTTTCAACAGGTATTGTTTTCAAAACTAGAATCACATTTTTAACATGCTATAGTAATTTAATTTTTAATGACACTAATATGATTTCTAATAGACTTATGGTACATTTTCATTGGTTTATTCAAAATGGGTTTTAAATTCTTCACTAAATATTAATTTCTATCTCCCATTACTCTACAAACCATTACTTTCACCTGTTAGGAGTGACTCATTGAGACTGTTGATTAACTATCTAAAGAGAATATAGATCAATTTAGTTGGTTGCCAGAAAACCAAAAATAATTTTCAGAGAAATACTGATGTAGTATCTCCAGATCTTTACATATACCTATGCTTCATCTGGCTCAGAGTGATTTAATCTGATTTGGATGAAAAACATAAGGCATAGCAGGGAAAGGAAAAGAAGCAAGATCGTTGTACTTCAGAAGACTTAACAGCATACCATGAAAACTATTAGCCATTATTAGATTGATTTAATGGTTAATTCTTCTGCTCAAAATAGACTTTAACAGATAAACGTGGAGAACCTACTTTACTCCTACTATCGAACTATTACATTTACACTTAAAGCACTTGACAAGATACTCATTTCTGCCAGTTTTGTAATTCAGAGGGGGGTTTTCTGTTCTGTATGCCACTAGTTTCCTAGGTGATAAGTTACCCTCTGTACAAGCAACGTAACACTGTTAATTACAGGTTCAATTATCAGCAAATACACCACTATGGATTCAGTTAGCTAGCGTGGTCTATAGAGCACAACAGGACTATGTTATGAACTTACGACCTAGACTCAGTTGAATGTAGGTACCATGACCTTGAACATACTTCTGATCTTGACAAGTTCCTCACTGCAAGCTAAGGACACTCAGTAGCTTAAAGCAGAAAGTTTCCCCTCAAAATATTTGCAACAGAAATAAGCCTAAGTCTGTGAAGAAAAATGGGAGTGACAAACATAGAAAAAGTAATGTTTACAAAAAGTTTAATTTCACCCTAGATATTAGCTTTTTTTTTTTTTTTTTTTTTGACTTGTTAGCATGTGTATCTGAGGGGAGGATCTGATCCACAGTGCTACCAATGCTGTGGTAGAGTCCAAAATTAAATCCCAGTTCTACTGATTTTTAAAGCAATTTGCAAATTCCTAGACATTTTTAAACTAAGTCATTATGATACACCCACCAATGCAGACTATCTTAGAATTTAAGACTATACATCAAGCAATATAGCATTAATACAATTTATTCAGTGTGAATAGTTTTCTTCCAAAGCAGTAACTACACTCCTACAGAACTTTTCAAACCTCTACTGTTAAATATCTCCAAGCCTTATACATTTGTTCTTATTCCCAAGGAACACGAATAGAATTAAGTAAATTGTGGAAGAAAAATTGGATGCTTACTGATCTCTGGAACTGTACATTTCTAATTCATCTGTACATAACAAAACAATAGAATCACCTTTACAATGAAATGGAATTTCAGGATTTTAGTATAAATTTTCCATTTAAAAGTCACGCAAGGATCTGTATTTTGATGACAGTATCATTGGTTTTGTAAGGATAAAACCCCCTGAATTTCAAGATCCTAGGTGAGACAGAATCAAGTCACCAAATGTCAAATATGTCTAGATTTTAGGAAAGTTCTGATCTATATCCAAGTTTCCTGATTAGTCAATTAAACTTAAGAGACATTCCATAGAGACGTGTAGTGTTTTCCCCAAGATATATAGTTCTAAAATTTTGACCTGCACCTTTATCACTCATCTGTAAGACAGGCTGAGTAAAAGCTACCAGTCTGTATAAAAGAGAAGAATAGAAGCACCCTAACACACTTTTTTTTCCCCTGTATCAGCATGTTTTTATGACGCTCAAACTGCTTTCCAAGCTGTCTAGAAATTCATTTTGATATGCAAAGGCTTAGGGAGGAGTATACCAAATGCTTTTTTGACCCACATTCAATTGCTCCAAATAATTAATTATAGAACATGTGTAGTCATATGTCATATAACAGATTAAAAGAAAATTGGCAGTCAGTTCAATTTAAAAAAAACAGTCTGGGAAAGCAAAGAGAATGTCATTTTAAAGGTTAAATGTTAATCACAGCTGAATGAATGAAGATGTTTGCCTACTGAGACACCCAGTGAACTCTTCTGATTTGGGACAGTGTCAATGTATTTCTTCCTAAGGCCATCCTCACTGACGAATGTTTGGCTATCCCAGCTAAAGTTAATTCCACAGATTTTCATCACATACACAGCAGACAGACACAATTTGAAATCACAGAGTTACCCTTCATCTTAAACAGATTTGAGGATGAGCAGATACACATCCTCTCAGTGTCCTCATGCACAACTTCCACAGCAACTCTTCTTTTACCCACCAACTAAAATTGGGTGGGAGGAAATATCACACATGTAGGTGGAGTGGTAAGTTTAAGTTAGCTTCTTTTCTGACCTTTATGAAGCAACTACCTTAGGACTCTAGTCCTGTCTTTACTAGCACAACTACACAATTTCCCAAAACTTGGGGCCAGCAGATTCTATTTGCTTTTACTCAGCAGACTCAGTTAAGTATTTTCCCTATAGTCCTGTGCATTGACATGCTGTGACAGGAAAACCTTTTCAAAACCAACATAACGTTCAGGTTGTACTGGAAGCAAAGCCTTCTCGCACAACTATACCCTCTTTTCTTTTAGGTAAAGGATTGACTGCAGATGCCTTATTTCCTCAGGATACCACAGACACATCAGAAAACATCTATAGTCTGCTGCAACTTCCATGTGTGGGAGAAACTCTCCAAAGTTTTTTTGTTTGCTATGTCTTTGGGCATTTTCTTGTATTTGCATTGTTTATTAACAATACACAAGTATTCACCAGACAGTAGCTTACATTAAACGTTATTTCCTCCCACCTTATTTTGTACTTAACCGCAAACTAGTAAAACTAATATTCATGAAGTAAACTAGGACAGTGAAAAAGTTTCTTGAATTACAAAATAGTTCCCAATACTTGAGTGTATTTTGAGTCTTTCTACTGAGCAGGCATACAATAAAAAAAAAAACCAAACAACTTATGCATACACAGAGTAGGTTGCAAAAAGTAGGGTGTACCACATGAACAATTCAGTAAGTGAAGTGTACTCCAGTGAATAAACATGCATGTATTAAAAAAGGAAAGTTTAACACTGCATTATTACCCTAAGGTAACTATTGTATTTGAGAAATCAGAGTCTTAAGAGCATTCAACATGACAAATAAACTGAAAGATCTCTAACACCCTAGACATTGTTCAATTTTTTTTTAATATTGAGCACGGCAAGGATTGCAATCATCTGTACTTGTGGCTCAAAGTTAATTCTCTGTGGAAACTGGAGTCTGAGGGGAAAAGGAAAAGCTAATTTAGATTAATTACAGAAGCAAGTGACAGGACTGTTGAATTCTTACCCCTGGAAGGGGAAACAGACCTCCCGAACCAAAGAAAGTCAATTAAACACAAAAGACAATCTGAATTAATGGACACCTCTGTTGCAGATGCTTACTGATTCAAAAAAAAGGACAAAGTGATAAACTGGAGAATCAAGGGATGCCTTTGTTTTGTGTTTGCAAGCAGATACAAGTAAACCTTGTCATTGCTCCAGGACAGGAGAAAGCCATGCATGACCAAGCAAGGGCCTAGCCCAAGATTAATGCTTCTTCAACTCCCCCTTGTGCTGGGTATATTGATTCACAGTTACAGTCACAAACAATTCTTTTTCAACTTGGACCAGGTAAAGAATGAACTTTTATTTGTCCATGGTGTACCACCTACACACATACACGACAGGACTGCACAGGTAGCGGGTAACAGTCAGCATGTGTGAACTCACCATTCATTTAGTGACTCACCATTCATTTTCTCTATATTGTTTGTTGCCCTAAATAAATACCACATCTTGTGAAAGGTGGCTGGTTAACTTTGTCATTATCCTCAGATAATATCAGAACTGAAGACACTGACTAAATTTGTACCAAAGCTATTACTTGACTGCAAAGACAGTCACAGTGGGAAAAGTATAGGGATGGATATAGGCTATTGCCCCAGAAGAAAGCTCCTTAAACCTCCAGTCAGTTCCTAAGCGTGGCACCCTTGTAATGCTGTTCGCAGCAGAAGAGACCATTCACACTCCCATGTATTTCCATTTATTAATTTAAACATTGTTGACACTTGAAGAGTAAAGGTAAAAAGAAAAGTGATTTGCTTACAGCAAGATCACTTCTCTTCAATCATACTCAACACAAGCATTCTGGACTTTTTTTCTAGATATTTGAAATATATGCCACTATAAAAATACAGTTTTCTCATTACTTAACTCAGAAAGTAAAAGATATCTCAAAAGAGGAGAAAAACTATATAAATTAATAATCACAAAGGTAAAGCTGCAGTTTTGAGTGAAAGCTATTCTTCCTGTTCTGCTTCTAAACTTTTTTGATAAAATGAAAGAAATCATTGATTTGTTAACTCATGATATTGAATTAATGTTCTTAAAGCAGTAATACTTGAAACTGCATTAATACTCAAATTGTTCTTATTAAATATTTAAGCCACACACTGACATTATTACACCTAATGCTATTTTTAAATACCCACAAAAAAGTTCTATTTGCTAAGATATTGATAGCATGGCTGATATATGTGAGGATGCACCCAAATCCTACCAAGCAGCAGCTAATCCTGGGAGCTCAGAAGAGGATCACTCTGGAGGCAGCAAATCCTGGTTCAGGGCAGAATGTATATTTCTGATGCTAATCACTCCCTTCTGCTGGAGACAGTGCTGCACTGCTAAAACACTATTCACATTCATGTTTGTTTAGGTTTGGTTGCGCCTTGCTAAGCAACAGGCAGCACATGGACTTTGACTCCAGTGTTGGGAAGTTCAAAAATATTTGGTCAACTCTGCTCCATGAACCATCAAGAGTTTTGGGTACCACCTGTATTGATCCTAACAGATTTACCCTAACAACTCTTCCACTCCAGTAGCCCAATTGCAGCCTGGCAGTAACACACATCCACCATCTCCCTGCTGTGGCTGACAAACATCCTTGCTTTGCCCAGTCAGAAAAGGAGAGAGAAAGGAGTGAGGAGACCCTCAAAGGGCAAGCAGGGACATTGGCTGGGTATACGCTTTCAGAGGCACACAGCTTTCTCAGCAAGAGCTGCAGGAAAACTGTCTTCCTGCTGTTGCTGTGCCGACTGATAGAGCATGCTGAACTCTCTTCACTGCAATTCATGCAGTGCTTCTCAAGCAAATTATTTTAAGACAGTGCAGGTGAGCTTCACTTGAAAGAAGCAAAGCTGCTGTGGGAACCCTAAGGACTGCAAGGACAGAAAACTAGGAAAAACATACCAAACCACAAAACAAAACGCACACATAGCCAAACAAAACAAACAGGTGAACCAAGTAAAAAAGCAACTGAACTAGTCACTGGTTTAGTATCAGTCACACCTCTATCAGCCATAAGTACAGTAAGGTAAATCCAAAGGTCCCATTAACAGGCTGTGTTAGAGTGGTGAGAAGTCTAGTGTATTGAGGGGATGCTTTATTAATTCAAAAACTGTAACAGCATTAATTTGGATAGTCTCTATACTTCCAACTGTGGTCAATACATTTCCAACTCACTCTGCCACATTTTAATTAAATTATCTTATGGTAAATATATGAAAATCTCCATTACTTGATGGCATTTCAATTTTAGCTTTCAACTATTTAGACTCACTCATGAAAGGTAAGCTTGGAAAACAGTGCCATCTAATGCTAAAGAGCATAAACTAGAAGATTACTGTAATAACTTTAAAACATAATGTTGCAAATTTGTTTTACACTGATTTTCCACATAATTCTGTAATATTCAGTAATAGCTTAAATAAATGTTCAAAATGCACCTGTCAAATGACATAACAGATTTGGATAACAGCATTGCTAGTTGAAAAATATCTTCTATGGAAGTAAGAGCATCTAATTCAGGTGACTGAGAAGCATTTGTACCTGAACAGCACACTCCTAAACTATTGCGTTACTTTCATGTTGTCTGAGAGTGCTAGGGAACCTGAGGATCTGTTCCCAATTAGATCCATTCTTAATCAGTAAGTATAGGATGAGAAATAACATTACCTGCAAATCATGATATTGAACAGCTCTAAAGAAGATACAGAATAGTGTTGTCATTAGCCACAATTTATATAAAACCCAATAATTTACAGTGAAAGCATGAAGACCATTCCATAGTGTTCTTGGTCAGCTTTGTACATTACGTTTGCTCTTTTGCCAAACTTCCTGATGCAGGAAAGGATGAGCAAGATCCTCATCTTCACAGAAAGAAACAACAGGAACATGCATTTTCTAGGACAACTTTCTAGACATCTGTCAGCTTCATGTAGTCTGGAGCATGGACTTTCCTCTCCAGACATTTCACCAGTTTCCCAAATTTGGTTCTTACACAGCAATGACATATATGCAGAACTGGCAAGACTGGGTTTGTTTTCCATCATCTAAAGAATGTATTAAGAACGTATATACACTTAAACATTATACAGAATAAAGCAAAGGCAGTACAGTAGTGATAGAACTGAAAAGTTCTTCACCAGTTTAATGAATATGAGAAACCAAGGAAAGTTTCTCCTTTATAGTCTCAAGCAGTTCATATACTAACTTCCAACCCAGAATATTAGAGAAATTCACAGTGAACTGAATTAATGTATTAATTTAAAGCTGTAATGTATTCATTCAAATTAAATGGACAGCAGAGCATTTGCGTGCATTTTCAGCCACTGAACTTTTAACTCATTCTCCCATTTCAGATTATGAGAAAAAAATCACATCTCACTTACAAATACAAACACTTTTCAAAAATATATTCAAATAATGCACCTGTACTAGATGACTTCCCTGCTAAGTTATTAAACATTTGAGGTTCTCTCCATAGATACCATAACCTTCTGCTTTTAATCCTTCAATTAGTTATTGTATACAACAATACTCTTCTCCAGGCTGATCTGGTGAGATGGGTTTTTTCCCCAGACATGTTTCACTGAAATCCCCCAAATGTCACTTCTAGTTTTTTCTCAGTATTTACTACAGGACTAACACAAACATAAAAAAGAAATAGGAGATATCTTGCCACGACCACAGCCACTGTTCCATAACCCTGTTATGCTCAATGCTTTTTACACTAAAATGCTAATAGTTTCACACAACATCAATTTTATCTTACTTGAGAATTAGTCCTATAATCTTTGGCAGACCTGCTAGGGAGATCAAGATGTGGATCAAGAAGCTTTGTTCTTCATTTATTTCAACTGCCATGGAATGCAATGTTATATTAATCAATTGTGTGGCGGCTTTGAATGATGTAGATTTTCTTTATTGAGGTAAATATCATCCTGGATTTAATCACAGACTGGTTTGGGTTGGAAGACACCTTAAAGCCCATCTAGTTCCAACCCCCCTGCCATGGGCAGGGACACCCTCCACTAAGACCAGGTTGCCCAAAGCCCCATCCAGCCAGGCCTTGAACTCTTCCAGGGATGGGGCATCCACAACCTCTCTGGGCAACTTGTGCCAGTGCCTCACCATCCTCACAGTGAAGAATTTCTTCCCAATATCTAATCTAAATACACCCTCTTTCAGTTTAAAACCATTATCCCTCATCCTATCACTCCATGCCCTGATAAACAGCTTTCTTGTAGGCCCCTTCAGGTACTGGAAGGCTGCAATAAGGTCTCCCTGGAGCCTTCTCTTCTCCAGGCTGAACAACCCCAACCCTCTCAGCCTGTCTTCACAGGAGAGGTGCTCCAGCCCTCTGATCATCCTCTGGACTCACTCCAACAGGTCCATATCTTTCTTCTACTGGGGACCCCAGAGCTGACACAGTACCGCAGGTGGGGTCTCACCTTCCTTGACCTGCTAGCCACGCTTCTTTTGATGCGGCCCAGGATACAGTTGGCTTTCTGGGCTGCGAGTGCACCTCGTCAGCTCACATTGAGCTTTTTGTCATCTACCAACACCCCCAAGTCCTTCTCCTCAGAGCTGCTCTCAATCCATTCTCCATCTAGCCTGTAGTTGTGCTTGGGATTACTCCGACCTTGCACTTGGCCTTGTTGAACTTCATGAGGTTTGCACAGACCCACCTCTCAAGCTCGTCAAGGTCCCTCTGGATGGCATCCCTTCACTCCAGTGTATTGACCACACCACACAGCTTGGTGTCATCAGCAAACTTGCTGAGGGCGCACTTGATCCGACTGTCCATGTAAGTGACAAAGATGTTAAACAGTGCCGGTCCCAGTACCAACCCCTCTACTTGGACGTTGAGCCGTTCACCGCAACTCTGAGTGTGACCAACCAGCCAATTCCTTATCCACCGAGTAGTCCATCTGTCAAATCCATGTCTCTCCAATTTAGAGACAAGGATGTCATGCAGGACAGTGTCAAATGCTTTGCACAAGTCCAGGTAAATGAAGTCAGTTGCTTTCCCTTATCCTCCAATGCTGTAACCCCATCGTAGAAGGCCACCAAATTTGTCAGGTATGATTTTGCCCTTAGTGAAGCCATGTTGCCTGTCACCAGTCATCTCCTTAATCTTTTTATTTCTTTCCTTTGTAAGTATACTCTAAATATCATGTTGCATTAGATTGTTATTATCACAACATAAAAGATTTTGGGTTTGGTTCTAACTTAATTTTAATTAAATTCTCAGATGCATGCACACACAAAACCATAAAGTACTTTTTCCCACACAAATAATAAGGTAAGACACTGTTTTGAAGGCTCAAGGTAAGTGCTTGCCTTTGAAACCAAAAAGGTGTTAGAAACATGATGCAAAAGCAGACATGGCTAAAAGTTATTACATTAAACAAAAATTATTTTTTTTTAATTCATTTTCACTGTAGGGCAGCTTAGAAAGATTCCCTTACTGGATCCCTTCATAGTATAAGGCATACCAGGGGATTATCTTTTTCTGTCATATTAAAGGGCTGCTGGAAGACACTGTAACAACAGAAAAAAACCCTTCTACTCTGAACATTCTAAACAATAACAAGTCACTGGGCTTAGGTGGTATTCATGTATGACCTTCTGGACAAAATCTACAATGAAATAACTGAGCAGTTAACTGTGCTGTGTAACCTTTTTGCTGAAACCTCAGATTCCTTCAAAGTGAACTTCCTTCACCTTTTTTTCAGGTGACCCCAAATTCCCAACCCTACCTTTCCTTTATGATCTCCAAAGATTTAGTCTTCAAATCCATACAGTCCTAATGCTCAGACAGGCTTCCAAGCAATTGCCCCAAAGCTAATGTATGCAAGACAACTTGCTTTGTTTGTGGGGAAAGATCTACCTTTCCCCAACAGTTCAGAACAAAGCTGTCCACATGTAAGATGAAATATTCTTGGTTTGTTTTTCCAGAATGTGACTGTTAACAGAAGCAGCTACAAGAGATGCAATTCTGCTTTAAGCTTCCTCACTAGCCTGCTTGCCTGGATAGATACAGAAATGTCTGTCTCAGTGAGTCAGCAGAACACACCCAGCTTTCTTCTTGCAAAATAATGAACTGGTCACAGGACACAAAATTTCAGCAAACATCACCACCACAGTGAAACACAGATAAAAGAGAAGGAGAGGGAAACCTTTTGCTTTCTCTCTCAAATATTCTGTGATGGCATGACTGGACAAATTAATAACAGCATTAATCAAAGTGTGTTTATTTTCTTCTCTGTCATATAAAAAGTGAATAACCCTAGGCATAACGCTTGGTTTAGCTCCCATGCAGTAGCTACCTAAATGAATATGATGAATGAAATGGTTTTAACAGTTTTGCAGTAAAGGCAGCTCTACACTACTCACTGCTTGTACAACGTGTACTTAACACATGAATAGATTTTGCAATATAAAAATACACATTAACATTCTGAACTTTGGTGTAAGTTCTATACATTAGAAAATGTATGCAGACTTGCCCTTCTTACTGTAGAAAAAACTAGCATAAGTTATTCTGGCAGCTCATGGTAATTTTAAAATGGATTACCTCTAATACACCATGTTCCATTATGAATCATTAGAGGAAGAGTGTTTTCATGATGTATGTCACAATTTATAGGCTCTCTGATGAGGCAGATAATACACTGACGTAATGCATTCCAGAGATTTAGCAGGGGGAAAAAAATAAAATCCCCTTTTGTTCTCTTTAAATGAATACACATGGACATATTCTATGCTCGATTCACCCCTGCTGACATCAGAATTTATAAAACCACATATCTAACGTTGTCATGGTGGCAGGAAAGCATAAGGACTATGTCCAGCAAATATATAACCAGTACGTTTAGTTTCCTTGTATATTTCCATGACCCGATCTATCAATTACAAAGAACAGCCTTGATTCCCACTATTCAGCAATAGTATGATTGTTACAGCTCAACATGCACATGACTCAAGTGCACAGTACGTTCCCAAACCTACTCATGTACGCATGCTACAGGTACTTGAAAAAAAGAACCAAGAGATTAAAGCATTGTAATACTGCAAACTGAACCAAAAGATATCATGAGGTCTATTATCAATTTGCCTCTCTAACATTTTCATTAACATCTACTCTGAAGAGATTATTTAGCTTCAGAACAAGGAAGAGGGGAAAAAGTTGAAGAGGATGGAATTTGAGACTCTGCTCTGTTGCTTTCCCAGATAAAAGGAAAAAAACCCTTGAGTTTTACTGCTGTACTATTTTCTTTCTTAAGAGTCTTTTACAACCTGGTAAATATTCAAATAAACAGTGTTCTGGGTAAGAGTAATTGATATCACTCTCTGCAGTCAAAAGCGAGACTACTGCGCTCCTCAGAACACAAAGTGCTCTGTAAACAACTTGAGCATCCCAATTTAGTTCTAACAGCTTGATGTGACACGGTCACAAGATATTCAGGATATTCACTCATCTGTATTCAATTCTTTGCAGTATTATTCCTTTGTTGCTTCTTCATGTCCCATTCTAGAGTCTTCTCTGTGAAATCACATTGTTTCACCCAGGGATGGCTGTCCCACAGCTGCTCTAGATTCAGAGTGGGCTCAGTATGCTTTAGCATTTCATTTGGTTTTGTGTGTCACGCTATGATTCCTGATGGCTTAAAGCATCGGGGAAGATGCATCTCATCTGTAAAGTGGAAGCTTCCAACTAATCTGATAGTGCCACTGGTATGACCAAGCAAAATCAAACGCTGATTAAGAATGGGAGGCACAGGGGATTAGCATCATTAGCCCGCATCTCCTACTGTGCCTCAGCACTAACTCATACATTGCCAAAGGCAGCTTTCCTCCAATTCCGTAACACAATACATGGGATGCAGATGTTGATGCCCCATCATGTATTGCCAACAGTGTTCCCTCATTCATGTCATGGCAGCCTCCATCTCCAACTATCTCCCAAAGCCATCACATTCATTTTTATAAAGATATGAACATGACCAGAAGTATAACCCCATATAAATTTCATTTTGCTTCACAGTAAATTTGCTCATCCTGTTTGCAAGTCCCTAGTTCTGGTATGGCCAGCTAAGGCACAAATCTGATACCATGGGCATTAAAAATGGATTCTTCTTTTTGATTACATTTAATTTGTCAAATTTACATTATTACACAAATGTTACACATGACTGACTTCACAATACTCGTATAGTACATTGTTCTCACTATCTGATGCAGTTATTAGTATAAACTAAAAATGGTCATTGTAAATTAGTCATGGAGCAATTAGCCATGGAGAAATTCACATGTTGCACTGATTTCATACCCACAGCACACAGCTTTTCAAGGGTAATTCAAATTTAAGTCGTGACAAGATTGCATTGTCTTCAAGAACTAATGAAAAGCAGTTCCTGTGCTCCATTTCTTTGTGCACGGAAGTAACAAGAGAACAGCAAAGCTGATGTAGGTAACTAAGGAGAATTTTGACATTCAAGCTAAATGGAAAAGTGTTTATGACTTTTTACAGTATCAGATATCTAAAGAGAAAAAACAAGACAAAAGCAATGAGCAACAAGGAGATGATCCTTGAGCTAACACACTAGGATTATAGAATATTATTCTACTCTAGTGCAACTATTTCCGTATCATTCTTCCTCCTGCATTTCAGGTGAAATGAACAGAGATTATTCTATTGTAGAAATGTGTAAGGACTCACCAAACAACCATACAGCAGCACATACTGATACTAAATCAACGCCAAGCTGCTTGTTTTTCTCAGATTAAGTATTCCCAGTAATTCAGAACCCCATTATCCAGGCTGTACTGTGAGTGTTTGTTCAGCATCTCCTCTGTCCTAACTTGCCAGTCTCCTGTGGTCTCTTTTCCATTTTTTTGGGAAAGAAATTTCTGTTCCCTTCGAATGAGTCACATATCCTCAACCACAGCGTCATTGCTTTGTGCAAATTTTCACAGCAAGTGATTTCTAGGACCAAGATGCCATGTTAATATAACTACCTAGCAGAAAGTGAAACACATTCTTGCTAGTTTTACATACTGCAGAAATGATTAGGTCAATTCTCAGATCATTATATCGGTAATGATTCACTTCTAATCAGAAAGACATCAACCTCTTTCAACAGGAATTCAGCTCATTGGTAACAGAAGAAGTAGTTTGAACTTGGGCTGAAGCTTTTCACGCTTTGAGCCTCATTTATGATCACCATGATTTAAACCTTGGTAGGTCTCATGCAGAAAAACTAAGGGACAGATAGAGATAATTAACTCAGCTTCACACTACTATCTCCAGCTTATTTGTTCTTTTTTCTCATTAGAAGACTCATCAGAATCCCTAAGTGGGAGCTGATCTGTGAATTTTGTTCCATGATAACAGGCAAGTATCCGCAAACAAAACTGAGTTTATGTTAGTGTTGTCGCCACCGCAATCTCAGAGAACAAACTGCTCAGCATGGTCATGAAAAGTCCACCAGAGTCAGTTCCTTTTTCAAAACATGCAGTTATTCCTAAAATGTATGTCAATCAAAGTTGGTCAGCCAGCCAGTCTGAGCTATTCTAAAACAAGAGCTGCACTCAGCCACAGTTCTATCTTGTGAATTACATTTCTTTCAAAGTTTTTGTCTTTCTTTAGACTCTTTACAGATCCCCAGCCTGTAGTTAAGATTTCCTTCTATCCCCTTACTGATAGAAAAGCCAATTTAGAACTCCTCTTCTCTATTGCTACATTCTCATGCTGTTAGCCACAGAACAAACTGATCACGTGACATACTTCTCTATTTTGAGCTGCAACCGTTCACTGATATTATTCATCAGGCACACTGATAAATTGATGTGATCTTTCTAGAAGCAAAGGAAGACAACAATTAGCAACCATAAGATCAGAATTGTTTCTACAGCCTTCCACTTCATCACAGTAAGAACCGACTGTAAACTGTTTGTAGACCCCAATTATACTGTGAATACCTCCAGCCCCATGCAGCAGCAACAAATATAGCATTTTATTTCCATTATATATCCCCATCGCTACTTTCAAAAAGTAGCGACAAGTTTAAGAAAGAGGTAATTTATTACATCACACAGTACAATGAAGTTGGAACAAGAGAGGTTCAGACTTTTCGCTTCCTGAGGAGAGTCAGGCACTGCAACAGGTTACCCAGAGAGGTTCTGCACTCTCCATTCCACTTTTAGCAGTAGGTTGGACTAAAGCTCTCTGGAAGTCCCTTCCAGCCCAAGTTATCATATGATTTTATGATGCAACAAAACCTAAGGTATTTCTCTTTTTTTATGGAATGTTTGCTCTCTATTCTTATACGTACAACACAACTTTTATTCAGTGATAGTAATTGATGCTTTGATTCTGTTGACACAATTAAATATTTGCAGAAAACCAAACGAATTCACAGAATGGTTGGAATATAGCTTCTGGGAACAAATATGTCACGTATAATAAGTAGGAAGAACATAAGAAGCAGAGTCTGGACTAGCAATGTATTCAGAGAAATATATTAGAAAACTAAATATCTATGCCCACTTGTCATGCATCATTTACAGGCTGGCAGGAACAACAGCAGTCTTGATTTTCCAGCAAAGTATTTTCTACATTGTCAGTTGGGGTGGAGGGAAGGATCTCTGAAAAATCTGATGGAAATAAATGTGCAAACTTCATACTGAACTGAGTAATATTTTTTCTGTAAACAACAGCAAATGTGAAGAAGAGAGCAAGAGAATAGTTGCTTTTTCTTTACTATTTGGACTGAAGCAGTTAAGAGAGGGAAGAAAGGGAGACAGGTCTTAACTCAAATATTTCCCCTCTCTCAATTGCAAGTGGAATTAATGAATGACAATCCTCCCAGCAGCCTCCTATTTTCCCTCCTCAGAGTTTAAAGGTCTTTCTACAGACTAGTATGCTGCCCTTGCCACTTTCAGGGCATGTTCTGCAAGAAACAGTTGCTTACTCAGCTGAATAAAAGCCTCTCCACGTTCACTGGTAGGACACAGACAAATCTTAAACTACAGGACAAGCTATCCTGAAGAAGCACCCTGAGTATATTTTCAGCAAAGCCATGAACGGGGGGCATGACTAGCAGCAGACAGAACATAACATAACATCCTCTTTCACATGCCAAGCAGAGAAAGAGCTAGTAATAAGTCTTACCTTACATGCACCCTTCTGCTACTGGGTGCTTTGCAAACATAGCTGGTTCCACACTGCCTCAAGATGGAAAGAGGCAAAAACAAATCTGCATTTCAAGCAAACGGTGGCACATCCTTGACATCTGAGGGCCTAAACCAGGAGTTTGGCACAGAGGGACAGAGACTGTAATTTATGGTGGCCAGTCTAGAGCTAAACACGAAACTGCCTTGTTCCCTCATAGTTTACCCCTCAATTCTATGATTAGGGTGAGGTATTCCCCTCATCCAGATCACTGACTTAAAAAGGAAAGAGGGAGGGGAGGAAATAATTAAAAAAAATCATATCCATCCTAGAATTTGAGAAGTCAAGCACAGCTTTACCGCTAGCTTGCGCATTCTGGACAGGAACTATCTGAGGCTGTGACAGCTCAAAAGAAACATCTTCATATAGCAGTTAATGGAGACCCACTAACCTCTTCATTTCACTAATATCACCACCTAAAGTCACTGAGCATGCCCCTAGATCCTCTTTAGAAAGACTGCTAGCCTCAGGCAAAATCCCATTTGCTGTTTCTTCTGCTTTTGCTGCATTCAACCCTACACAGCTAAGCTAGCACCAAGGTCTGATGGGTCAAGAAAAAAAAATCCAACTGTGCTGTTATTCTGGAAATATCCACTTCAAAAGCTGTTTCTCACATTTCTTTCAAAGAGTCTACTTTGCTCCAGGGCTATATGTAGTCACAGTGTCAGGCAGATACTCACAATGAAAGACAGACCTGAAGGATGATGTCAGGAAACTACCACTGAACCAAAAGGATGCTCAATAAATGAACATGGCTCAAAAATATTTTTTCAGCAGATTCAGTGAAACTAATATAGATTCATCATTCAGGATCCTGATACAGGATTCAGGTTTATCACATGGCAGATCATTTTAGCAAAACAGACATCCAATGGAGAAATAATGACCAATTATGTGGCTGGTTTGTAAACTGATTGTAGTAGCAACAGCACCAAAATGTTTTGCTGCAGCGTATTTTACAACAGCTGTAAAACAGTAAATGCATAGGCAGGAAAAACTGTCTTAGGTAGAAGTAGTATCTTTCACTACACCAACTGGTATTCCTGGAAAAGCCAGACAACATTGCAGGCATAAAAGTCCTGCTTCTATTTCTGATTCGAAGAAGCAGCTTCCAAGGTACACATGAGCTTAGCAGAACTCAGAGTTTAGGTGTAGATCAAGTAGACAATCTTTTAAAGAAAGGAGAATTTAAAACAAAAAAGCCTAGCAAAAATATAACTTAAGACCATTGAAAACTTCGGTCTAGTCATGCTGAATAAGTATTTCTTGAAGAGAAAAAACAATACCGATAAACATAAGGAAGTTCAGATACACTAACCAAACAGGTTACCTTGTTCTTCAGCATAGGACATACAAAGGTAAAACGTCTTCTCAGCAGTGAGCACATTAGACTTTCTGTCTGGTTTAGAAAATTTGATAGGAATAGTAGTTCCAAAACCCTTTCAAAATTCTACATAAACAGTTCTCCTTGCACAACCATTGCAGGTACAGGTAAAGAGGAAACCCATTCTAATTTGGGCAAAACATCATTTACATTTTTCAGACAGGTAAATACACCTACTTTTTGGTTTGCCATTAGAACACTAGTGGTTTATGAGCTATGTCTGAGAACATGTCCCTCCAATTCTTCTTCCTTTTTGCCTTTTCATCTACACAAACTGCAAGCAAACCTTCAGTTCTTAACAGACAAATTAACATCCTTTTGCAAAGGAATCAGTGAGTTTGATACATACAGAAACCCACTTCTGCAAGCTAAAATAGTCACTGCTTTATTTGAGAGAACATATTTACAAAACAGAAATTAAGTACATTCATATTTTTAGTGCCATTATATAAAAATTAGGGTAACTCCTTTTACAACAACTTGGCTGCATTAGAGAAATATCAATACCTTTCTTTCATTTTAATGATGTTGCAGGGTCAGTTGAAGTTAATGGAGTTGCACCATGGATTAATTCAGACTAATTAAAAGCAGCAAATTAACTGAAGTCTTCTCACACTTGCACAACAACAAAACACCTTTGTGGAAGCTTCAACCGCTGCCTGCTCCACTTCTCTGCCAGGAACCGTAGCCCCATAGCAGTGCTGGTTGAAGAAACACATGCATGTGCCTGAGCTATTGATGAAGCAGCTAAGAGAGTTTATAGGACCCTAACGTAATTCAGGTTGGAATGCCACTCAGACCTCCTGTCACTGCAGGGGGACCAGCAACCCTGAACAAAAGGATGCAATAATGCCATAGCTATCAGAGGTAACAATCTAAGCCATAATTACTAGATCCATCAGGCCTACCTGTTGACAACCCCAGAAGGGTCACAAAATTCATGCACATAGATCCTGCTCTCTCTCAGAAAGCTGCTGTGTAAAAGGATCAGAAAGGAACAGATGCTGTAACATTAGCTTTTATCCAGCTGAACTAACTCTGATCTCATTCAAGTCAAGGAGACTTTTGACACTTAAATGCTGATGGACTTTCACTCTTTTACCCATAACAGCATCCAAGATTTCATATAACTCATTACAGGTACTACTCTACTGCCTAGGACCTAGAGTACTGCAGGATGGATGCCCCTAAAGTGTTTGCTTCTCCTTGCACTTTATATTTATAGAGATATGCAACATGGCAGCCACAGTCCTGCACTGACTGATCTACTTAAAAATACCCTTCATGCATTAATGTGAATTATCACTGCCTCTGCACAAGCACAAACCCACCAATCTAGACACCATCATTTGCAAAACATTTTCTTAATTCATATAACTGTTGGCTGATTTATATTTTCATGTCTTCTAGCAAGAGACAATTAAAGCTGTTCAAAGAGACAAAGAAGCCACAAAGTGAATTGAGAATGTCAAAATGGGTAGAATTTTACAAGACTAATTTTGAGAAGCTGCATCATAAACTCAGCCTCCCTAACAACTGCTTTTAACTGAAACATTTCAAGTGGATTTTCACTGAATTATAATTTTCATTACCAAATGGTTATGATCCAGGATGTTCTGTGATTAGGTGGCATGTTTCTTTTATTTTCTTCTTCTTCTTTTCCTCCTGATGGACATTGCCATGAGAACTACAGTGAAATGCATTCCTCCTACTCTGGTAATAAGGTACATATTTGATTTTAAATTATAAAAAGCAATACTTTTTTGGTGTTGTTACTTTTAGTAACACAAATCAGGCCAGCTGGAGATGTTATTTCTACCCCAGAGAGTCTTGTGTGATGTTTTAAATTGTAAAGGGAAATAAGTGATTCTAGCTTTTATGATAGCACAATTCACAGTGACTTCTCCTGGTATTATTTTTCTGGGAATTGTTGCACACTGCAAGCTAACGTAAACTTCTACGAGCACCTTGAGAAAAATACACATTTAGAAGTTTATTTAGGCAAGGTAAGAGATTACATTGAGAAGAATACGTTAGCATATGCTAAGCAGAATAGTGCCACATCTCCACCATGGTTTCATTTCCCTCATTGTATACATTGGACAAATGAGCTTAAAATTCCTACTTCCCATTGGATGCAAAGTCCTAATCTTTACATTCCAGTCAAGTCTGACAGAAACACAAATTCCTTAGCTAGAGTAACTGAAAGCAGTTCTTCCTGGGCAACATGAGTGACAACCTGAGTGACGTAACTTTAACTGTTTTTTATAAAAAGTTTCCAAAAGTAGCTTAAAATTATTGATCCTGAAAAATTAATTTCTCAAGCCAAAACAGACTAAGTATCATGACGGCTTCTGTGTTTTTATTCAGTATTAGTTCAGTTTAGCTCCTGGGATAGATGCCACAAATTTAAAGTGAGCAATAACAGTGAAGGTTGATAAGCCTGAAGGAATAACGCTGGCACTTTGCAGAATTCTTGTGTCCTATGGCTAATTTTTTCATTCCAAATAGTCTCTGCAATGCCAGTACGCCCACCTTCCATTTGACGAGAACATTCCTCTCTCCTAAACAATTGTTGTTTGCAGACAATTACAATTATAGTGATTTCCAAATCCATGACAAAAATCAAATTGCCCCACCTCCTCGCTCCAATGTAGCAAACAGTTTTGAAAGGAAAGAGCCAAGTTCCCTTTCCCCTAATATGCTTTAAAAACAGATCTGTGTGTACTATCAGAGAGGGAGAAAGAAGAATGATTTGGAAACAGCACTCAGTAGTAACTGGTAGCTCAACACAGAAACATCCCCTATTTACAGCCTCATATGGTAATTGAAAGTTCTTGCTACAACCTGCATTTCATGAAGTCCAAGAGATTTGACCCAAGCTAACTTTTCTAAAATCACTTTCAGCCTATACTCCACCTGTAAGAAAAGCCTGTAACTAAAGCTCAAATATGTTTTTTTGACAATATATTAGATGCCTAACAGGTTCTAATACTTCTTTCCTCCCATGTAACACTTTTTTTTAAGTATGAAGATTAATTTGAATAAACACCCTTAAAAAAATGAAATTTAAAGCCAGGTGTATCTCATAATAGAAATTATATAAATTGCCCCTTTTCTATCTGCTCTTTTTGATTCCCCAGTTAAATTTTCCAAACATTGAAAATAATGTTAGCTGTATGGCCAGAGAGTTAAGTCTGTCTTCTGGCATAGGTTGCAAGAAGTAATGCAAGAATAGGCTGTAGTAAGAAATTGGTATGAAGTGTGTATGAAGAAATTACATCAATGAATTTTCTTCACTCAGGAGAAACATCAACCTAATAGTTCTGCAGAAATGCAGGAAACCGCTGTACAAGAAACTTCTTTCTCTGGGGGATATGGAAAGAAGTGGACTAGTGTATTGTAGACTCTTGAATTTATCTCTGTATCTAATTTTAATGTTATGTATTTAAATACCAGATTTGTAGATAAAAAGTTAGCTTTCTCCCCTAGTATGTTTCTACCTCTGCAGAAACACACATAGCTACTCTATCAAAAGAGTTAAGCTGTTTTGACTGAAAGTGAAGATTTTATCTTTTCACAAAATTGCAGACAATCCTCACAAAAACATACAAACTAGATTTCCAGTTTGCTGTTTCTGTTACCAAGCCCAATTCTAAGAAAACTGTTTTCATGCACAGTGTCTCTATCTAGAAGTGATGATTATTCATTCCATCTTTTCCCTTGAATAAAGTTTGGAATAAGCAATTCTTAAGAGTTCTTGTATATAAACATTTGCACAAATAAAAGTGACAACAGAAACACAGTAGCAGTAAAGGAGTATGGGAGACAAACATGCTTGATGTGCTTGGTCACCCTTCTAACAGAAGGGGAGAAAAGGTCTACACCCTAACTTGCTTATAGTTTACAGAGAAAGCGTAAAGGTTAAAGTATCAGTTAAAAAGTAATTTTCCACACAGGAGACCGAGATAGTCAGAGGAGTTATATTTGGTTTGTTGCTGGTTTGTTTGGTTGGGGTTTTTAATATATGACACAGATTATAATAAATTTTAATTAATTACTTCTTAAGAGGTCTTGCTGGAAAGAAGTCCCTATTCTGTAAGAATGTAACATACATATGATTTTTAGTTGTTTTCCTGAGTGGAAGTCTAAATTTGTATATAAAAAAATCAGTTTATTCCCAACATGTGTTCAACAGCTACATTCTTGTGAGACACTGAAATATGGAGAAAGTTGACAGAAATCAGCTTAGGAGAGCTGCCCTATGCAAAGCATTCAATGGGGAAGAAGCACAAGGCATCTGTCTCTGTGGAGCTGAGCAACTGGACAGACAAAGCCTGAAGTTTTAATAGGACAATAGAAATGACATGCAAAAATAAGACATGAAAAAACCTAGATGGCAGAAGAAGAATGGCACAAACCTCCAAAGTCATGAAGAAGCTTGGAAACAGTAATCTCTCATTGCCCTATTCTGCCTCTCTGCAGTTCAATTCCTTAATTTATTCTAGTCTGACACATCTGCAACTCCAGTCTTCTCAAAGCAATCAACAAGTCTATTGCTCAGGATGAGGATCAAACTGTTAGAGCTAATGGTGGTTTGTCAGATTGCCAGAATGACTCTTTAAAAGAAATATATTATTACAATTTCAGCAAGTCCATTAATGTCACAGTCTAAAGCAAGTACAATGGGCATTCATTTTCCTGTGTCAGTATTTGGTATACATACGTACTCCTAGAATGAAGGATAAGCCACTGCTGTAACCATTCTATTTTACTTCTCTCACCTTCCAGACTTCCTCCCACAGATACACACAAACTGTGCTAGTTCATCCCTGTTTTGCAGTCATATGCAGAAGCCTCAACTAAGATTAGGGCCCCAGTGTGCTGTACATCAGTAGCAAGACACAATCCTTGCCTCAGAGCTCACAGGTTAAATAGCCAGGACAGGCAAATGATAGGAGAAATAATGGAGAAAGCTGGAGATACAGTCACTTGCCCAAGGTCACAGAGCAGGCCAGGAGCAGAACCCGCATCTCCTCTTCCCTTCCTAATAGGTCACATTTCCTCTCGCCTTTGGCTGAACTTTCTTCTCTGCCTCTTCTCAGTTATGAATAATTCATTCTCCAGCTCTGAGGTCAAGATTGCTCTTTACATACAGTAACGTTAACCAGATAACAAGTCTTTTGGTACCATATTAAAAATACTAAAAAGCATAGCAAAATGAAAACCTTTCAGCCAAGAATGTTGCTAATGTGGCTTCTTTATCCATACACATGTAGAATTGTTTCTTTTTTACTGATATTGATGTAATTAATTTTGTCTCTTTGTGCCCATGGCAAGAATTTAATTTCTGCAATTCATAGCTTGAAATGTGAAGAAACGTGAAGAAATTCTGCACTCAGATTAGCTGCAACATTTACTTTGCCCCAGCAGTACGAGTTCGTAGAGTTTACTGCAAACACAGTAACAAAATTTAGTAGTGTAAAAGAGAACTGCAAATTCTGCTACTAATAAATTTTGCATTTCTTCACCACTTTTATACATAAGATTGGATCATCCATCCAAATGACTTGGAGCCTGAAAGAAATTCTAACTAGTTACTTGTTCTAAACAGATAAACAAAATTGTTGTCTTGACATTAACTAGACTAAGTTACTGCATTGAATAAAGTTCACTGACCTGATTTCTGAAAGTGCTAGATACAGCTCCTATTAACCATAACTGTGTTAATAAATTGACATTTTTTTTAAAATAGAGGTCATCCATTGCTCAATTACCCTAAATCAGTTTGTCAAAGAGAATGTCCTTTGGCTACCTTCTATTAATTATAGTATAACATCCAATGTAGCTGTAAATAACATGCCTTAAGCCTTTAATAAAAATGCTGATCACATCATCTTTACTCTTTATCTTTGAACTCCACACCTAAATTCTCTACTTTTCTGGTTACATTTTCTGAGTTTGAGGGGTACAATACTTGCACTGCATGGCAAAGTGCTAGATAATTTTAAATCACTCATTAAAAAAAAATGGAGAGCAGGCAATGATTACTAAGGAAATGAGAAGGGTACATTACACAGTGAGGATGAATAAACAGCAACAGTGGATTTCTTTCACTTGTCCAAATTGATGGTGCACATCTCCCACAGCAGAATTGTATCCCTTGGATTTATAGGCAGAGCAGCCCCTCTTACCCAGCCATCAGTCTCCGGTGAAAACTGCTGGATATTGGGATTCCTTTGCCTAAACATCATGATGTATTGTTTGAATAGAGGATGGTCTGAGTAAAGAAAATAATATGTAACTACTCTTTGTCTACCACTCATATAAATAAAATGACCTAACTTTAGATCTTGAAATACACCATACCAAGTATTTCTCAATAGTATATGTTATATAATAAAATTTCAATATAGCATAAGGTTGCAGACCAGTGAAGAACAAATAGGTGGACTTGTATAGCAACTGTATGAAACAGCTCCAAGTGAACCTAAATGAGAATAGAAAATGCATCAGGGACATCTCACAGTGAGGTGTTTGGATGCTGATGTCTGATTGCAAGGCACCAACTTAAAGGTTGCTCATCAACCTTAGGACTCTATGGGTAATGAAAGAGGAGAGAAACACCAAATAACGGGGTGGCTGTACCTTGGTTAGTATGGCAGATGAGAGGGCACAGCTCTGTTAGGTTGCGGTTCAGTATTCTGACTAGCTGGGTGATAAATAAATTCTTGGGTTCCAAAGAGCAGGCAGGTTTCTCTGACTAAAGCATAATTCTTCCTCAAAGATATCCTTTTGATATGGGTTTTGCTTACAACAAAACCCATATCAAAAAGTAGAGAGAAATACAGAAACAACAAAGCTGTAAAACTAAAGAATCATGATCCTCAAGCTGGACAGTGACTTTACTGAGCAACATGTTATAAACTGGCTTGCACGTGAGTGCAGAATTGGACAACGACTTCTAGAGATATTTTAGGGTCTACATCATTCCATGGGTCTATAGAAGCTACATGTTTGGCCTCTTATTTCAAAGCTTGCCCTGGCCTCATGCAGGCTCACATACTGCTTCTCTTAAACAGAAAAGGAATGGAAAAATATTTTAAAGGCAGAAAACTCCCACTATTTATCCATATTTAAATGAAAGTGAATTTTAGAATAGGAAGTAGAAATAAAATGTAGTAGCTTTTTTAAAATTCCTGTCGTTTTTTTCCAAAAATAATTTCAGAAAGTGGTAGTGGCTGTTGCAGTTCCAAGCAAATACATGCACGAGGCCTCAGTATTAGAAGCACTAAAGAGAGGGCACTCCTACAGGTGTGGGTGGGAGACGTGATTAACTTAGTCAATCACTATTCACACATATTGAATTTAGAATTTAAAAAAAATCCATGCAGCCTTAATTACTTATCCTTAATCTAAAAGCCTCACATTTTCTACCATTGTCATTTAATTCAAAACATAAATACTTTACTTTTACAATAGTTTTCCCTGTTGAATTGTCTTTTGAAATCCAATTGCAGTAAATTAGTCTGTAGTCATTAAAAAGACAGGCTGAAAGATGGACTCGCAATAAAATCAAAACATAGACCCATATTAGTATAATAAGAGAAGTACTTGAGCTGTCTAATACCATATATAATTGAACTTCTAATGCCCGTTTAAGCTTATAATGTTAACATCAGGCACGTGATATTCTATAAAACGAGAAACACACCAGGAATTAGATAATAAAGAATAGGTGCTACGTGTGACTTTTAACCTCTTGGCAGATAAAGGCTGTGCAAAAACCTTCCCGCCAGGTAGAAACTGCACGTTACACACTGTATTGCAACTTCTCCCTCACCATTTTCAGTGCTGTGCTACAGTAGGGTGCACGGTAGGATGTGCAGCAGTCCTTTACAGTGACTTGATCCTTAGTTTTCAGTGAAGGTTAAAAGTATCTAAAGCAAACTAGACCCTCTCCAGCTGGAGGGAGGAGGAGAGATCTCACAATGTTCCCTATGAGTATCAGCAGGCACAGCAACACACAGTAGTGAAGAGAAACAACAATCACACACAGGAAAGACTATTTAAAGTATGAGCATATACTAAATTTCCTGTTGAAAGCGAGATGTTCACATAACTTTTCTGGCAAAGTACTACTGATGTACCTAAAAAAACCCCAGGATTCGCCTTCCATTTTAATTGACATAAATGCATGGTGACATTGTATCTTCACATTCCTTAAAAAATTTGGGAGGAAACTTATGTGAAATGCATGTAATGTGAAACAGACCTGGGAGCCTCCAAAGTGCAGTGTTTCCTGAAAGCATCTTAGAAAGCATCCAGACTCTTTTTCCACTAATTCCATTTATACCAGCCAAGAAGACTCAAGACTTCTGTTTGCTTAAGTATCTTCAAAATCTGCCTACTGCTTTACATAGTCAATTACTTTTCTCCATGATTCTCTAATTACTTTTTGATCCAAGTAGTACTAACAGTCATAAAAATTCACTACAGTTTCCACACACTGATTAATGTTAAAAGTTATGTTGTTATACCAGAGACAAACATAAAACAATTTCTTACTTGTTTTAGGGCAGGTAAACAAAAAAATCACATAAGCAGACTTTTTTCAGGCCGAGGAGAGAGGAAATTACAAATTTTGGATAACCAGAAGCTATTTACAAGCTTTTATTTTAATTCTATCAGTACTATAGACAACGATAAATATTGAGGAATGTAGTTTATCTGTTTCAAACCTCCTGTCACAGAACTTGGAAAGACAGGTAAACACCTCTCAGTTTAGTACTACCATAAGGAAACTACACATCAAGTTTTGTCTAAACAAACATTTCACATGTAGAGTAACAAAACAAAGGGACAGACAAGCCTCTTACCTCAGCTCAGGTACCCGAAGTTCAGAGAGTCATCTGCAACTCCTGTGACCATTTTGCCACCACCTGTAAAAAAATACAATAAGGTAAGAAGAGAATGAATTCACACTGTTTAGTAAGGGCATTCACCAAAAAAGTCACATTCATGCCTATCACCAATCCCAATCAAAACTAAGTACTCCAAGTGCAACAGCACCAGTACCCTTTAACATTAGGACATTTGATTCAGTGACAGAAAATGCTAAAAAACCCCGCACCCCAAATCTGAGTCACTTTAAAAACAGACTGAAATTGATTTCTTTCCAGAAAAAACTCAACTTCTTAAATATTTCTTCAGTCTATGAAATAGTTTACACAAATAAACTATAATCTCATTATATCTTCATAAACAGAGAATTAAAGGATGGTAATATAATTAATGCCAACCAGGATATGTTTATGGAAAATGCATCTCAACTAACTTGATGAGATTAAAAGTTTGTATTAAAAAGAAAATTGCTTGATGTAGTTAGAATTTTATGTGGATAAATTAGAGCTGGTACTTCCTGAAATGTTGACCGAGAACCTTGAATGAAATAAAGTCAATACATGTCATGTGCTAATCAAATTAAAAGCTGATTAACTGACAAATCTCAGTTGAAAGACTAAGCAGAAAATACTCATCAGGGGAGCAGAGTTTTTAATGGGTTCCTGCAGGCTCTACAGGCTTTTAATAATTTATTTTTTTTTACAATTAGCCACCTGATGGGAAAAAAGTAAAATCTGAAGATGAGACTGAGAAAATGGTAAGCAAGAAGCAGGGTGTGTCATGGATGCACAAGGACATACACCAGTAGAATCCAGTGCAACACGCACTTTAACACAGAATGTAAACACAGGCACACATTTTGGCACACAGAATGCAGGGAGAAGGGTTCCTTCTGAGTTACTGTGTCACAGGACAGCAGTGGGAGCTCTGACATGTTTAGGTCTTCCTTGTTTGCTGCATTTTGTCATCTTAAGGAAGATCAACTTCAGTTCTTTAATACATTTCATTTTAAATGGTTACTGTATATACGCATGTGTGCGCACACTCATCTAAATGCACATACGTGTATATGTAAAAGGATGTTCTTGCTCGAGGTAACAAATATGGAAGGGGAAAGCATACTGTTTATACAAAAGGATTAACATGTTGCCATGGAGATTTGATTCTTTATGGATCTCAGTTCCTCACCTTAGTGAGGAATGAAATGAAACACCCCTGTGTCATGACACTCCAATCAATGTGCTAGAATCAGTGACAACCAGCAATTCCTTCTCTTCAACAAGAACGTTCCTGAGGACTGGGAAACTGTATTTACCAAAAAGATACAACCTAAAATCTGTTGAAGATAACGAAAAACCCCCGTAAGTCAAAATTTTGTTACTTAATTCTCTACGTACTACTGTAATTCCAATATTATTTTTCTGTCTTACTATTACATTTTTCTTTAAAATACCTAGTTTGAAGAGGGCCAGGGTCAGCATTTTAAGTATCTCCAAAATAACTATTTACAAAACTGACTAACAAATACGAAGCAAAAACACAACCTATGTGCAACTCTGAGACTAACTGCCAGCGGAAGGATTAGACTGCATAAACAGCCATATGAATGCACACAGATTTCCCTCATCAGGTTCAGAAACAACGCAGGCAAATTGTTCGTCACATACTTTGTTTTCAGCAGCATCCGTGACTTTTTACAAGGGCATGTAGTGATAGGACCAAGGAGTAATAGCCTTAAGCTGAAACATAGTAGATTTAGATTAGATATAAGGAAGAACTTCTTTACTGTGAGGGTAGTGAGACACCGGCACAGGTTGCCCAGAGAAGCTGTGGATGCCCCATCCCTGGCAGTGTTCAAGGCCAGGCTGGATGGGGCTTTGGGCAACCTGGTCTAGTGGAGGGTGTCCCTGCCCATGGCAGGGGGGTTGGAACTAGATGGGCTTTAAGGTGTCTTCCAATCCAAACCATTCTGTGATTCTATGATCCTGTATTTATCTTTTTTTTTTAAATTCCAGTCATATCACGATAGGATAGAAAACACTTGCTAGCAGAGAAAGCGCTAAATTTGCAGAACTAAAAATTAATTTTTGCTTATGATAGTCAATAGTCTAGCATAAGAACTTTGAAGAAAGGACAATCACTACCTTTCAGAAAACAGGACAGTTTCATAAATAATAAATCATATCATCATATTAGTCTTAGAGGACAACCTACTATTTCCTTCACAAGCATAGTTCGCAGGAATTAGTTTAATCAGCTACACAGGTTAAATAAATGGGGGGGAGCAGTATCTCAGAAGTTAATTAGGAATACAAGTCTATTTTCAGAAGTGAAACGTGGTACAATTTCATGTTGGATATACAACCCAGTGCCCTTGCTAATTGCTATCAAAAAGTGGACTCTCATTCTCATCCTCTGCCCTCGACCACTTGTTCACACCCCTCCTCTGCCTTGGGCCTAGTGAGCATGCTGACACAAAAAACAACCCCCATCATCTTTCTATTTAAGGGCACATTAAAGTAAATTTCTCAAGTTATTTACGGACCCAAAGACACATATATTTTTGTAAGTACCTTTCTAAATCCAGCCCTTGCTTGTCAAAAATCTACAATGTTCAAATGAACGATGGGATTCAAACTTGATACTAAACGGCACATATGCTTCAGATACGACTACAGCTATTAGTGTTCATATCTAATATTTCAGCATCTCCTGTGGTAAATTATTCCCTGTAACTGAGAAGTAATTATCACAAAGTTATTGGGTTATCAGACTTCTAATGATGTTATAATCGCTTTCATTACACAATTGATTTGTCACAAATGCTCATATTACAAATATTATTGACCTCCCGCCACTCCTATAATGTAATTAAAGTTGCAGTTCAGCTTAACACATTGCCTTCCTGTGGTGCTGAAGACTCACAGAAGCCACAAAGTATCTGCAGACTCACTTTCTGGCTCAGCAGCGGTATAAGACCTAGGGCAGACATTTTGCCACCTATTCTCTGAAATCTTACTTTCTCAATACTTTGTCTTGGCATTTTGATACCCTACTCTGTTTCTTTATTTAGCCACGCTTCATTTACCCCAACTACATGATATTTCTCGTCAAGTACAAAATGAATTTCCTATCCTGCAGTTTTGCTTTGCATGCTTGATACACTTGCACCAAAACCAAATTAGCTTCTGCTTTTCCTTGCCTAGTATTTTTCTTCTTGATGAAATAACAGTCCAATTAATTCACTTTCTAATTTTTTTCTGATTGTTCAAACTTCTGCTTTTTAGCACAATTATTTTTCCCATTCATTTCTCTCTGGAGATTTTTCTGAATCTATCTGAAAGTTCAGAAGAATAGACTGAAGGAAGTCCAAGTGTACCATCAGTCTTTCTTTAGCAACCCTCCCATCCAAACCTATTAAGCTAGGTAGATTTAGTACAGCATTCTTATCTTCAAAGGAGCTGTCCTTCTGAAATAACATGAGATCTTTGTGAGTAACCTTCTGAAAATGAGAGCCCTAAAATCTAGTATTGTTAAAACATTTATTCAAAGTTGCTACTTTCATACAAATCTACCCAAGACCCAGCTTTTCTTTGTTTCTTCTCATCTCACAATTGCTTTGAAGTTTAACTGATTGAGGTTAAAGTGCCTGCTAGCAACAGGGGGTTAATCTAGTTTGCATATTGAGTTCTGAAAGTCTATGAGGCCATTAAACTATCCATCTGCCTACACATCTTCTCCTGCGTCTCAGAGACAGCTACATTTTAAAAGCTGCAGAGGATTAAAAACACAGGATGGGGGAATCCCCCCCCCCCCCCAATGTTTACCATTATGTGATCTTCTAGGACTAACGCAACATGATTAAGCATTAGGGAACTAGGGAAGAATAGTACTATAAAAAGAGATGTCCAAAATATCAGAAACTCTGCAGTGTGATGGTTAAAGTATATCTTTAAGTTAGTAAAATGGGAAGATAATACTAAGGAAAAAATAACACTGAAATAATAAATCTAAAAAATACACAAACCATTAAAAAACACTAGAGAAAAATCTTCGTCAAAAGGAGGAACAGGTAATAAATATTATAGGGGTTTGGGCATTACTGGCATTTAAATTACTGCATTATTAAATGAGAAGTAAAGGAAAAAACAGAAGTTATGTTACATAAATGTTTATTGAAAAAAGGATAAATGAATCATCATTGTCAGAAGTGAGAAACAAATATCCAGTAAGCCTTCTAAATTGTAATGCTTGCCTGCGCAGGAATCTGAAATGCTATGTCAGAAGTAGACTACATCTGATAGGGAGAAAAGATTCCAAAAGCAGAGTAACAGCACCTGACTTACATTGCAGTTACACCAGTGTAGACTTGGTGAAGTCAAGGGAATGAGAACAAATCTGGCCCATCACTCAGTAGCCAGATATATTCATAATCCATTTTCTGACAGGCAACAAGAACATTAAACAGTAAACATGCAGATTAATTTTAAAAGGCAAGTTTCAAAATCCATATTGTAGTTCTATAGTGTCCTGCACCTTATGCTACCATTTAACTCTTTCCAAAAATCTCCATAAATAATGAATATTACACTCTAAGAACATATTACTTAGCTGTGTGACAGTTTAAATCAGTAAATGAGATCTGTAAACAGGTGAGAATCAACTGTCTTATTTATCCCGCAGATCACTCATTTAGATCACAAAAAATGACAGAAACAATAGGAGAAACACTCGTGTGAAACAAGAATTACAATTCCTACCTTAAAACTATTAGAAAGGACAATTGATCTCTCAAGATAGTGTTAATCTCCTTACGAGAGCCATCTGTGCCAGAATATATATACTAGCCCTTTCAAAATGGAAAGAACAGGAAGTATTTTACATGGCACAAGGCTTTTGTAGAACACCTTCAAAACAGACCTAAGTAGTATGCAACTTCAGTTACGAAACTCAGAACAAATAGCACAGAAGATCTGAGGGTAGGAGAGGCTGGCTAGAAAAGACAAAACTTTCACATAAATAATAAAGCTTACGTCACATAAGTCTTTCTAACTGCTGCTGTGCTACCAGTTCCTTAGCAATAGCCCCTGACAAAAAAAAAAATATTTTTTTTTTGTTCATGACAAGTTCACTTACCAGAGATAGTGATACTTGTACTCAGACTTCAAAGATGCTTAGCAGGACAGCTAAGCTAATCTCAAAGAGCTCACTGCACTCCAAAGTGTCTGTCTTACTGCTTGTCTCTCCAATTTGCTCCATGCCTAGCTATGCAGTCATGTCTCCTTCCATACCCCACATGTAGCCTCTTACTTGACTGCACCGTATACAGTTTCAGCTCACTGAGACTGCAGGAAACTACTCACACTTTGTACTGTGTTAGTCTCCTGCAGGCTTAGCAAGCTGAAGCAATTCCTTGAAGGGTCAGATGAACAGAACTGGAGCCACACATAAGCAGAAGTGTGGAAGGAGTGAGATTGCATCTTTTAGTTGCCACAAGCTGTTAAATCAGTTTAGACCATCTCATCTAACTTCAACCATAAGGAAGAGTGGAGATTCAATTTGACTTTCTATTTAAAGAAAAAAATGTTTTGTTGTTACAATAATGTAGGAGAAAGACAATACTGTCAGGCTACCAACATCTAAGAGCTCTTCACAGGAAATTCACTCTTGAGAAGAATGTTCTCACTCTTCAGAACAAGTGATCTCTAGCAGGCTGATGATGCTGCATGCAGGGAGGTGGAAGAGTTCAGGCAGAGATGAAGAAACCCATCAACCATTTTTTTCCAGTTTGGGGGAAGAATTTTAACAAAAGAATCTTCTTTTCACATGCTCCTTGTTGTATCAGTGTTCTACCCATGACTGCACAAATAAATTTAGATCTTATTTCTGAGGCGCTAAATATCTTTCCAGTGTGCTCCATTTGGAAGCAGTTTAGGGAATACTGGGCTAAAATAATATGTAAAACCAAAGTTACAAGAACAGGAGTGAAAATTGAGACCTAGTTTAAAAATATACAGAGAAAATTCCTTTTAGAGGATTCATCATTCATATACACCAAGGCACGATCTGATGGTGTAAATGTCCATTTGTATTTTTAAAAAAAAATGCAGAGCACAATACTTATTAAAATTATATTACTAATTTCTTTCTCCTTCCTAGGATCCTGAAACAATATTTCTATCTTTGAAGTACAGCTGAACAAATATAAAGATACATCCATCTTAAACTCCGTCATGGTCACAGGAATCTCCCCACCCCGAACCACGCTTAAGTAACTGAAACAATTGCATCCAGTGTAACAGTAATTCTGAATTATAGACGTCAAGATCTGAAACTAACTAGTTTTCAGTACAGATACCTTCCTCTGTTTTCATCAGTTGTCCGTAAGTTCAAATATCAATTATACGTTTAATTAACCATGCTATTTAAAAAAAAAAAAAACAAAGCAAAGATACAGATGATTATGCTTCTGCTGTTATTTTCTTGCTATTCTGAGTTTAAATTTAATGAATGTCTTTTGGGAATATATTCTTTAGTCTGTGGAGAATGATGCAATTAACTTTCACCAGCATGATTAAGTAATTCTTTGTTATAAGATCACATCGCTTTTGTAAGTTTTTCACACCACATTCACTTACATGTACCCCTTTCCACACATAATACTAATGACCACTATAAAATATTGTGGATACTGTAGATTCATCATTTCAAAGAGGATGTATAGAGAAACTGACAGAGAATTACTGATTCTTGACAGATGTAATTAATCACTCTGCCCAGTACATTTCCTTATTCCTGTGCTAAATTCAGGCTCAACTGGCAATAACCACTCTTGACCAGACTCCCATCAAACTCTCTGGTATGTGCCACTGGGCCATCCAGCAATCCATTACATATATAACATAAAGATGTATAAGAAATTTTGTGTTAGAATACATGCCTCATACAAAGCAATCCCCTAACATATCCAAAGAACAATGCAGCAAACTACAATAATGACAGCAGAAACTGTCATCTACAGAGTTTACACGTGATTTCCCATGACATCTTAAGACAGGCTCTGTAAAGTTTAACAAGGGATTACCATCAATATTAGTAGCCTAATGATACTATATTGGAAGGTGTTAATGGCCATCAAGGGAGCCCAGGATCCAAAGGCCATCCTAAGACTTCAATAAAGCCTGTGGTTGTACCAATTATACTTCTTTTGCCTCATCAAGAGGAGTAACAAAGTCCCTCAGTGCAGCAGCAGACAACACTGGCAGCTAGGGCAGAAGTGAATCTCTGCAAATACAATACAGGGGGTATTTGTTGGAAGAAGCATGCTGTCAGCGTTAAGAATATGGTCCTGACAGATAACAAGTATTAGATTTTTATAGCGCACACACACAGATGAGGCCTAGAACTTTCTGAGCAAGAAAACGGTTGATGATCGTTTCAAGAAAGTATCTTACTTTCTATTTTCCCCCCTTTAAGTGCGCATGAATTATGCCAAGGTGCAGACCACATCCTAGAGCACAACAAACACAGCATAACCAGCTGGTCCAAAGAGGTGGTTATCCCACTGTATTCACTGTTGGTGCAGCCTCACCTTGAATACTGTGTGCAGTTCTGGGCCCCACAATTTAAAGAGGACGTGAAGGTCCTTGAAACTGTCCAAGGGCGGCAACAAAGCTGGTGAAAGGGCTGGAAGAAATGTCCTGTGAGGAGCAGCTTGTCTAGTTTGGAGAAAAGGAGCCTGAGGGCAGACCTCATTGCTTTCTGAGGAGAGGAAGTGCTGATCTCTTCTCCCTGGTATCCAGTGATAGGGCACATGGGAATCATTCGAAGCTGCACCAGGATAGGTTTAGACTTGACCTTAGGAAGCATTTCTTTACCAAGAGGGTGGTCAAACACTGGAACAGGCTTCCTAGAGAGGTCGTCGACGCCCCAAGGCTGTCAGTGTTTAAGTGGCATTTGGACAATGTCCTTAACATACTTTAACTTTTGGTCAGTCCTGAAACAGTCAGGCAGTTGCACTACATGCTATAGGTCCCTACCAACTGAAATAGTCTATTCTGAGGCAGATCACAGCTTCATTTCATCAATTAAAAAAAAAAACAACATCAGTGTAACCAGAGTCACCAGCAGCCTCTTACAAAGGTCACAATATCCTGGCAGAGTAGGCAAAGTCTGAGGTTTATAATGCTAAATATTATTTCTGCTGCCCAATCTAAATACTGGCTGTAGATCCGCTCTATGGAGTTTCCCCCTGCCCTCATGGCAATATATGCAAAAATCCTCTCCAGCACATCACAAGCATCAAGGAACCAACACCTACCCATGTAGCAAAAGGACAGGAGGAAATGAAAACTAGTTTCAATGAAGTCATGCACTGAGCTGACTATAGTCTTGAAATATTTTGACTTGATTTCAAACATGGGGAGTAAAAAAAAATAAAAATAGTTTCTGCAGACAGACAGACAGGTTTACTTTATAAGAAAAAGATCTTTTAACAGAACAATTTACATTTGAGAAGATGTTTCAAAAGTAATCTTTTCTCCCAGACTGTAATTTACAAACTATCAGGTTTGTTCATGACAGACAGAAACATTTGTGGTGATGAGTCACACCAAGGGCATATTGACCAAATAAGGTTTTTCAGATGCTTCCAGAGGTGAAGGCATGAGGAATGTTATTCGCCACTGTAAAAGACTAGTTTTCATTGTTTTTAGTTTCCTGCTTTTCTTTGTATGTGTGTTTCTCTGCATAAGCCCCAGTGAGAAGATGCCCCACAACTAATTATACAGAGCACTATTGCAAATTCGAAGGAGTTTTCACTCAATCCAGGATTAAGAAGCTGCTCAAATCTCCATGAAGGAGCACACAGTGCTGGATTTCTACTGCATAACGCTGGCTTTGCCCAGATTAGTGCATTGCTTTTAGATCACCAAGTGCTAACTCAGGTATCTCTAAATAATTCATTTGTGCTAACCAAGAAAGCCATAACTCTTTCCCATAAAATAATTTGGTTTTGGCAATGATGTTCTTAGAAAAACTGAAGTGTCAAACATAGACACAATGCATGAGAGCCCAGAGGCAGAGCTGCATGGGCCAGTCCCTCCAAGTCTGTGGAACTCGGCTGTTGATAGAGACTCACAAGAACTACAAATCTCACAGCTCTCAAAACACGAAATTTATTGCATTACAGCTTTTTCAGAACTGCAGTACCATGAAGGAGAAACACTCAGCTGGAAGAAAAAAAACCTAAATGCTACACGTATCTCTGGAAAGAAGATAAAGCAAACCAGAGGAAACACATGCCTTCACATTTTGACACAATTACTTTCTAACTAACTAACTTTTTATACTTTTTATATTTTGTCTTTGAAGAAGAAATTCCAAAAGCACAAACAGGAATTACTCTAGCTCTAACTGCTCTTCAAAATAGTGGGTTTTCCTCCCCTCAGATTTAATATTCTTAATATATTTTAAAACTTTAAATGCAGCATACAGCTGTGCTATCTTACATCTTACACAAAAAGGGGTAACTGACTGCATCTGTCCCTAAACAACTTCTGCAGGACAGAAGTCGTCCTTCTTTTGTTCTCTCTTCAATTTAGTAACTACTGCCATTGCAGAAGGAGACTGTCATTTTTCTTCCTTCATATTTTGAAATTACATCCTGCATGTTTTAAGACTATTTTTAACTCCTGTTTTCTTGTTAATTAGCAGATTTATAGTAATGCTGACAGCCACAACACATAGGACCTGTGCGCTTTGCAGCTCAGGTAACTGAGAATCTGCAACTGTTCTAGCAGAAAGGAGAAGGGAAAAAAAAAAAATCACCTTTCACAGCTCTCTTTTGGTCTTACAGCTTACTCTTCAAAATGCAAACTGTATAGATTTTTAGGATTTTTATAGTATACCATCACAGAAAGAGCCTTCTGCTGAACTCCCCACTCCAACTAACAAACGTGCATGTTAGTTGTGCCTCACAGTACACATACTAGACTTTATAAAGGAATATTCTCTCTCACATGAATACTCTATATGCCTTTAAAATCGTAAGTATAAGCAATTAACTGGAGGATATAAATCTTCCAGTACTGAAAAAAAAGAGTAATGCATCTTCTAACTAAAGGACTTCAAATGCTATAAAAAAACCTCAGGCTTATAGGAGTGTTCTCCTTCCCATGCCCAGTGCTTTCCATATAATTATTTATTTGAAACTATAATTTCAATACGTGAATAATCTCAGCAGACTGCTAGAAGTAGATATTGATATATTCCTACAAAAATATCTTTAATGGCTGTAGAACCTATTTACACATTTTGTGTATTTTAAGAAGTGCATTTTTAAAGTCTGCTACTGAAGATTAACACGTTCTAAAAGATAATTTTAAATTGTGACAGTTTAAAATCAATTAGAAATCAGAACTGACACGAGTTCAGTAGAAGCTACAGGCACCTGTTTTAGATAAAAGAAAACAATCGTAAGTCTGAAAGCTTAAAACACTTCCAGATAGAGCAGTATTTTAACTATTCTATTAAATAACAGTACTTATAAAAATAGTTTATACTTGCTAATACCTTTTAAAAACTATCAAGCAATTAAAGAAGAGGTAACAGTGTAAAAAAATTCTAAAATGAAAGATTAGTTATTAACTTCCATATTGTCCATCCTCCTACCTTCTATTACACTCTCCTGAATAAGCAAGACATATTGCTGATTCCACTGAGGTTTTTCAGTTTGGGAAAGAAAGAAAGAAGCTAAGCCTAAGAAACAAGTTGCATTCCAAGTCTATTGACATACTGAACCTATTGTCCCAAAAAGGTTGCAGTAACCTTTTTGGTTAAAAATGAAAAATCAATATATGCTTATTTGTAAGGCAGACCCCTTGGACTGTTAGAGCGTGTTTTGGTTAACAATGAGCTAACCAATGAAAGTTTGAGTAGAATGTATTGAGGCAAAAATCTAATGGCAAAAGCATTCCAAGCAAAAATGTTTTTCTATTGCTACACAAAATTTTAAAATATTTATATGTTTATAGATAACCAGCGTATAAAATAAAGTGCCTAAAGAATGTTTAGAGGAAGGAGAGGAGAGATTTCCTAGTTTTCCTTGCCTACGTGCTGACTGTGTCGGGCTTCTGTTATAACCAGAAAGTGATAAGCTTCTGCTGAAGTGAACCTGTGGTTTTCTCTAACAATTTTACGGTGACACATAAAAAGAAAACTCAGCAAAAGACCACGAAAACTGGGTGCTCTGGTCTTAGCCTAATCTGACTGATGCTCAGAAATGACCCATTTTTATATACAGTACATTGCACACTTCAAAAATCAGCATTTGGTTGACTGCATCCTTTGATGCTGGAATTGTGCTCCATCTCTCCAGACTATGATTGTTAAGACCTTTCACAGGATCAAGTATGAAGGACCTCTGAATTCATTTTATTAATGAAGGATGCTACTAAATGCAATGAAGAGGGACAAAATGAAATATTCATGGCAGAAAGTTGTTCTAAGAGGAGGACCTGAGAGATTTAAAACTAAACACCAACATTCCAAAGTTGGAGCTACAAACTGGTGTCAATACGAAGCTTACTTGCTGGACTAAAGCAGAATTAAGTGCTGGTCAGTATGTAATTGAACGTGGTACACTGCAATACAAGACATACTTAGTAAAAAAGATGGGCTGTTCAGTCCCTGGAATAGTTTTCAAAGAGGTTCACCATCCTGAACACATGGCTAGAAGTCAGTATGTCTTTCCTTTCCATATACAATGATTCGTTTGTTGAAGTGAAAAGCAGCACATAAGTTTACTATGTTAAAACAACAATAAAAATATTGTTGGCACATACTTGAAATGGACAGAAAGAGGGAACAACAATTTCCTAAGGCTGACATTACACTGACTCCCTTTCAAAAGCATTTAATACAGTTTTTCATCTCAGGAAACAAACATGTCTGTAAATAAAGGTTCTGCACACACAGTGAAGTGAGCTTACAATTCTAGCTTATTTTAGTTTTGCAAGGAAACATGACCAGCATCATAAGAAAACAGGAATATTTTCCCAGTTACAACTTATATGAAGTCTGACTGCTTGACTCAGTGCTACAGCTCTTACACTCTTTCCAAACTAAAGTAGAGATGTGTTACGACACTCATGAGAAATGCAATTGGTGGGTTCCTGAATTTTAATAAATTAACCATGTCACTTTGTTCAGTGCTTTCTTTCCCTATTACATGCTTTCTGTAACACATATCACACCAATTATTGTTTTTAAAGAAGACTACATCTGTTAAATGTCAAAGCAAAAAAAAAAGACTTAGTGCATTTGTCATAAGATACTTTATTATAAAAATATTTTTATTGCATGCCAACCTGTAAGATAAAGTCTTACTTTCTGAAATTCATTAAAGTATAGGTACATGAACAGAATACTTTTAAAAATTAGTATTCAAATTTGAATGTCATGCAACTCTTGCAATAGTCAAAGCTCCTAAATGGCCAATACAATTATGAAAGATGGAATGCTTTCTTTTCTGGGCCAATATTAGAAACATTGGTGGTTATGATCTACAGCTGACTGAAGAAAATGGGAAGCTTTCTACTGATTTCTTTCATTCTCATTCAACCTAATACTACTATTTGTTTTCTGCATAGATAACTCAGTTTAAAAAAAAAGGAAAAAAGGAACACAAGAACTCTAATGCAGAAGACAACAGAAATGGGATTAATTGAACACCTTCAGGAGCACATGGAAAAGCTCCTTCAAAATAAAAGATTTCATCTTCATCCGCACAGAATATCTTGGCACCAAATGCTGGAAAGATGGGGGCTATTCCATTTCAATCCCGGGGTCAAAAGGAGGAGCTAGTGAACACATACACGCAAAAAAGGATTCCAAGCAGTCTTACTTTACATCACACTTTGTGGAGCCTAATAGTCACATTTTGTGAGAGATCATATTTATTTAGTACCCTAAGTTGAATTTCATGTCAATAAGGACAGAGTATTCACATTATACAGAATATATACAATCATATTCTGATTCTAACTCACATATAGTTTATGGTTTTGGGTTTGAGTTGTTTTTTAGGTTTGTTTTGCTTTGTTTGGGGGAGTGGAATATGCCTTATTAATGTTGCAGATCCAAGAAAATGAGAGAATTAATTTGGAGTTCCTCCAATGGTGGCAGAATGCTGCAAAGAGGATTCTGCAGATTTGAGGTTGGTGAGATAGGCTGGATTGTATAGCACACAATAGTTAGTCATTGCTCACTATTTTCACAAAAGAGAAAAAAATGTTGACCTCCTGCTGGCAAAATGAACTGTAACTAGGGGGGAAAAAAAAAAACCCTAAAAACCTTTTTGCACTGACACCTAAAAATTCATTATTTCATGTATAACAAATTGATAACCATAATGCTTGCTCCAAAGTAATTTTTATAGATGCTGTTGCAAAATTATAAAACTGAAATAGATAACCTCTAAGATCGTGCTCTGTAAACAAGAGAGATAGGGTGGGAAATCAATTTATTAAAATTATTTTCTCCAATGTAATTAAAGCAATCCCAGTTTTTAATGTAAGCTGTACTGTTTTTAAGGTACATTACTCTCAACACTAAGCCATTAAGTACATCCTCCAATTTAAAGAAAGTCTGTAAAGTAATGTGGGAAGTCATCTGTGTATATGTCATAACAAGCATGACATTTTCTCTGCTGCCAGATGGAAGAAAGATCACAAAAGAAGTCACTTTCCCCAGTAATTTGAAGCCTTACCAGGCAAACAAGTCTCAATAGTTTGCCAGGCAGAAATGAAGTGAAAGTGAACGATAAGCCAGTTTCTTCAGAACACCCATTCTCTTAGCAGCCACATCTTTTAGGCAGTGTTAGCCTTCCCTAGTGCACCTGCCACCATCAGAGAAAAGTACGCTGCACAGAGGCAGGCACCCAGCTCCTTGAAAATTGAGATCATGTCTATTGGACACGTAATAGCACAAACCCAAACAACTCCCTCTTACCTGAGCCAGCTCCAGCATGGGATGTGGCAAAATCCCAGGGATAGAAAAAGACAGCGCAAGACATCACATAGAGGTAGGACTTGGCTTCTTCAGAGGGAAACGTGCATGTATTCTTGTGTGCTCCACAGAAGCTGCAGAAAGGCCCCTGGTTTTCCTAATGAAACAGTTCCTGTTCTCCCAGGTTAAGGGAAAGGATTCATAGTTGAAGGATTAAGGAACAGTGGTAACAGATAGCAATGGGAGATTGCCTTTGACAGGGCCCAAGCTCCAGGGCCTGCGACCAATAACAGACTAACAACAGGCCTCAGAAACTTGCCGTTCCCTTTGGCTATACAGAGATGCACCAACTCAAAGGATGGCATGTCCTTTATGTTTCTGCAGCAAGATCTCCTTCTGCAGTGAGAAATATGAAAGGGCTGCTCACCAAAGTGCTACACAAGAGAAACTACAGCAGTGGGAGGGAATGTTGCTTCATGCTTCTACTGCTGAAATATCAGTGCTGGAAAAGGACATTTGTGAGGATGAATGACTGAAAAAGTGTAAATGGCAGGGACTTGTTCTAGTGCCAGCACTGGAATGCAGCCAGTACCGTCCTTGAGCCTGCAAATTGTTCCAGGAATAACGACAAAAGCCAGCGATGCTGCTCAGTCATATAGAAAACTAAACTTGCAGTGTTTACTGACAGCAGTCCACAGTCATAAATGACTGCTTTGGCAAGAAGAATGTCACCTACCTGACAAGACCCCCTGGTGACCCCAGATACTCTTAAGATCTTAGCCAGAGTCACAAGAAAGCTTAGGTACAGCACAGCTGCAAGATAACAAAAAGGATAGCAGTCTCCTTGCCTGACTCAAAAGATTTGCATTAGAAGTTTCTAGGACTGCCAGAGATGAGAGACTGAAAAACAAAACCGGACACATTGCATCCCTGAAGGGACAGTTCTGGAGTCTGAGCTCTTCACACACTTGTCTGAGACTTGAATGGCTTGCACACATATCATTTCTCTCATGGCCAGGGCATTACAGACTGTAGGAATGAAGATGACCAAGTGTAACCACTGCAAGCAGCACACAATCACGAGGAAGCCTTGGTAAAGGTAGGTAGATAGTAAACAGCACAAAAAACATTTGCTGCTCTACAGCACAAAAAACATTTGCTGCTCTACTGGAAAAGAGTTTCAGAAGCAGAGTGATCCACTTCAGATGGGCAGGAGAAAGGAAGTGAAATTGCATCCTCTGCTTCTTGCGTGTCTACACACCAGGCAGAAAGAAGGAACAAAGATGTGCTGGGGGGGGGGGGGGGGGGGGGGGGGGGGGGGGGGGGGGGGGGAAGGGACAGGACACAAAAGGGTGGGGGAGAAGGAAAAAGAAAAAAGAGGAAAAAATTTCCAGTCAAGTAATTAGGCACAAATATACTCATCATTAGAATAAACACGTGGACACAAAGAAAAATCGTACTCCTTAGAACAGCATGCAGGCATCATAAGATGGATTCACCACTCCAAAAGAATATTGCTACAGCCTCCTGGTTAACAAATGTGGACTACTGCTGAGACATGTCATTTAGCTATCTTTTTGAGCTGTGCTACCTTGGGTGGTTAATTGGATAGTACCATAGTATAATTGCACACAACTGTTCAGTGTAAAATCCTCAGTTACTGGAAAGAAAAAGTTTTAGAAAAATAAAGAAAAACTCCAATAATTGTTTTAAAATATGTTGACAAGTTGCTTTTGCTTCCACTCCACTGAGCAGACTTCTGCCTTTCTCGTCTGCTGTAAACTTATATTACCCAGCATGTCAGTTTTGTGCATGTGACAGACAGTCTTTTCCTTGACAGAAGACAACCTTAGCAATGCGAGGAGACAAGATTAGATTCTAGTTGCTGAAGTTTCAAAGAATTTCTTTGTTGAGACTCAGTAACTGTTTCCCATATTTATTTTAATAACCCATAATTGCCTACCCAGTTTCAGATTTTGAACTTTAAAATCAGTCTAGTAGCTGTTACATGCTTTTGAGGGATAGCTCCAGCACACTGACACCTTACACTAAGAAAAACATTCAAAATACACATGCCCTATGTAATTAGTTGTTGAAGCAGATCTAAAGCTACAGGAAGCAGTATGTGTTGTTTCATTGTAGAGATGAACGAGCAGACAGAATTACTTACCAGGGGATCATGTTTAAACAATTGTTCTTTGCTAGCCAGTAGTGAGGGAATCGCACCAGGACAGCGGCACTGCAGTCATCAGCTTTACTGCCTGGAGCTGTGCGCACTCCAATTTTGAATTATGTTTCAGAAAGGTAAATACACAGAAATCTATGGGAGTTGACAAAAAATTGGAGCAACTGTTCAGCATACTAGCTGTTATTCATATGTTATATTATACAATCCCTTTGTTACCAGAGTGCACAATTAATTCACCTCAATCTGTTAAATGCTTTTTGATGCTGACATTTACATCCCTGGACAATCAGACACTAAGTGAATCACTGCATCTGTTGGCTGGAGTCAATCCTGCCCCATTTATCAGTTCTAGGATTTTCAGATCATAAAGATCACCAAGCCAAAATTACATTTAATAGTATTAAGGAAATTATTTATTACAAATATATATATAATTACTCAAAACAAAGAGCAAGCAAGCTGGCATTTTCTTTGGTGATAAACCCACTCTCCTGAGCCTGTTCAGTGGCAAGAAAGTTGGTATCTTTCTCTCTTAGAACCTTCCTTCCTACAGCTCTAAACTTCAATGGCACCCTGCTGTATTTCCTGTACACATCTAATCAATGATGCAACCACTAACCTCTTCCAATTTAGGCAATGGTTTACGACACCCAACCATCACTTCTGATATTGCAGAACAAAGTTTTGCAAAGATACAGTACCTTCAAAACAGTGTGAACCTGTAAAGGCAAGAGATGAGCATATGCACAGGCAAGAATACATAACAAAAAAGTAAAAGCACATTAACTTTATGGATTACCTGGTCATTTCAAGAACAATCAATATCAGAACTTTATTCTTGCTAATTCAGAGCTATATTTTGGCTTTCTTACTTGTTGGGAATTTCCATTCCTGCTAGGGCGAGCTTGGTGCTCTACAAATGAGGTGACATAGTGACCTTTACCAATGTGTTACTGCTACGTAACTAACAAGCAGTAAAGCATACGTAGTTCCTTATCTGTATTACAGTGCTTGTTATTGGTTTACATTTGCTAGAATTTAATTAAGTGCAAAGATAAGTTGATGATTTCTAGTGCAGCAAAATTTTTATTTTTTCCAAAGATATTGCTACATCATCTAATTTTATAGTGGAATAGTTGGCAGCTCCTTCTGTAATTAAAGCATATAGTTAGTTTTTAAGATATGGATGCTGTTATACTTAATTAAATATTCTGTATACAGTTTTTCCTCATCAACTGATTTATACATAGATTAGAGCTGTTTTATTATGCTATCACATAATTTGATATATGTAAAAATATAAATGTTCAATCTGAAGATATGTTCGATCTGAAAGAAGGCAACTTGCAGTTAAAAGCAAGAAAATTAATCTGATTAACTTCAAGTTATTTAAGTCACAATAAAAACACAGCTAAAAAAAAAAATCTCATGACAAGATGATCAGCTAGCAATGGTCCTGCTACAGCAATGGTAAAGTGTTCCAGCAGAGTACTACTATAGCCATGGAGTACTGAGTGATTTCAGCTCTTGCTTATCTGAGTTAATCTTTTGTTTGTTTATTCTAAGCACAGTTACTCTGCAACACATCTTGATGTTTTACATTACTGGGTTCTAGAGACAGTTTCTAGCACATGTTAATGTGTGTTCTAGAAAAAAGTGTTTCTAATACGGACACTGAAAAGAGGTAGAAGACTGCATTCAACTTTAGAAGAAATCCTTTCTGTTGCATGATGTACGGTCACATGTAAATTAACCATCCCACATGTTTTCCATGGGGAATCCATCTTATTTGGAAAAAAAAAAAGGAATAATTTTAATCAAAATCAGTTTTTCTCACAGTAGAATCAGATTTGAGACCACCACAAGCTCAGGAAGGGGCTGCCTCCTCAGGCTCTCATCCCCCCCCTCTGTGAACCATTACTCCCCAACGCCTTGTCCCTGCCCAGACTGACCTTTTCTCTGCAATGACCCTTCCTGCTCCTGCTCTCATGAGCCCCCGCCAAAAATGCTGCTTCTCCTTGCTGCCTCACCACGGCCTGCTCACCCCTTCCTCTCACTCCCTATGGCTTTCAGCTGCACCATGATGCCTTTCCACACACCGCATCCTAACAGTATCTGAGGTAAATTGAGATTTTGGCTGAAACTGCCGAAGTTGTCCAAACACATACAGATGCAAACATCAAAAATAAATAAATCCCTGAGGACAGAGAGGCAGGTGCCCTGAGGCACTCCTTGCTTTCCTTACTAAGGCATCTCCTCTGCCCTGAGGCGTCCCTCCAGAGCGCCCCGCCCCTGCAGGAGGCCCTGCCCCCAGAACCTTCCAGAAGCTTCCAGGCCATCCACCACCCTCTGGGTGCACCTGGCTGCCTGCCCTGGGAAATGCATGCCCCATTTTTAAGGCAAGGTACAAAAACCCCCAAACAATTGCAAGGAAGGAGGTGTGTGAGGGGAGAAACAGGGGGAAACACACGGAGTTCAAAGGGCTAGCTTATTCACAAAGTGGTACTTTGCAAACCACCATGCCAGCCTTCCCCCTTTCTCCCCCTCCACTCCAGAAGCCCTTTCACCACACTGCAATCCCAAAAAGCAGCCAAAAGTTTACAAACACAAAGCCTCCTTTCAAGTCCAAAGCAGGGGGGATAGGGGGACAAAACCAACCAAGCCCATACCAAGACTGTGGTGGGGCCCAGTGGACTGCTATAAACTACCTGCCAGTACCACAGCAAGCTCCATAACCCCCCGGGTTCAGCACCACACACACTCCAGGAAAATCCTCACTTCACAACCCCTTTCTTAACAGGAAGGACAGCTTCATTTCGGCTTGACTCTGAAGACTCAACATGCCTGAGAAAAAGCAGCTATTAAATACCAAAGGGTACAATACACCAAAGAAAAGTGGTTTGCTGCTTAACATCAGTTCTCTTTTTCAGGTTTTCACTTTACTGGTTGCTATTTTATTAAACAGGGCCTCCTGCTTTCCCAACAGACTTTTCCCCTAGACATGGCCCTCCCAGACATGGATATTTTCATAAGATTCCATTTTTTAACAGCAGAAATGGAAAGCCAGCCCCTAAGCTTTGCCAGTGCTTCAAGATCCACAGAGACTCTCCAGATACCATGAGGAGGTGACAGCCAAAGCTTTTTGATTTCCTGATACTCTTTCAAGCAACAAAAGGAAGTCTTCCACAAGAAATGAAATGTCAATAGAAAAATTAAATACAACCCAGTCTTAAACTTTCTTCTTAAGTTTTCCTAAATAGGCATCAAGAAAAGTTATAATGTACAAATTTCTACACTCCTGAGAACCTCTGATCTACTTCTTACTGAAGTTTGCCCCTAACACAGAAAGGAAATCTGCATCAAGCAAGAACATCTTTGGAGAAAAAAAACCAAACAAAACTCTACCACAAGACACTATCTCCTCCTGTTTCCTGAGGAGGAAAGAAATAAAGTGTGCTTGCACAAGAGAACAAATCCAGCAAGCAGAAAGTTGTGACAGATGGACATAGGAGTCTGCTTTAAAAACCTCTTACTTTGTATCTCTTATGTAGTTTGCCTACTTGGAGGGGAAAAAAGAGGGAAAAAAAGCTACTTGCATGCATTATGGTCCTACTATGGACATCTTCTGCATCCAAAGCAATGGTGGGTGGACTATTGTGCGTTTTTATAATGCTTTTTATGCAAAGATATTAAAAACACTGTAAGAGATCTCACAGAAGTCTGCCTTGTCTCTATTTGAGCTTTGAGAAATAAGCATACAGAATTAAAGAACAAAGTATTCATGTACATGCACTGCTTTTGTGTCCTCCCATTTTTAGTGACTAAACTTGACATTGCTCGTCTGATTCAGAAGTACTGAGCATCCCCCAAACCAGCTGAAGTGAGTGATACATGCCCTCACCTAATAACACTATACTGCCATTGCTATTACCAGACCACAGATCTTCTATGTACTAAGCTTGCAAGGCCTCAGAGGCTTGTCAGACTTGCTCTGTCTGACGTTTTTCAGGTTTGCCTGCAGCTATGTTCTGTCTGGCTTTGCTGCAAAAGCAGTATTTTTCTTCTGACCAGGTAGCTCTAACCCATTTTACTTTTGTGAGGTACCACTGTAGTTTTATAGAGACAGCAGTAACAAGTAGTTATTCTGTGTAGAATAAAATATTTACGGCTAACACCATGTTAGCCTTTGAGAGGTATAGACACAGGATGCAGTGCAGAGCAGTACAGCAAGGGACAACAGTTGGGACCCCAGGGCCACAAACAAGTCACCTATGATTAGGTAAAGAAATGCAGACCTGGAGCTGGACCAAAACAGATTTTTAGAAATAAGATAACAAATCGTATTTAACATGTAAAATGCATCATACACTATCAATTCAGATGCAGTGTGTAGTTACAGACCAATTAAAGAAAGAGAATATTCATGCAAAAGCATGCTAGAACACATAAAAATAGCCCCATGTAAAATAAAAGGGAAAAGAGAAGAAAAGGAAAAAAACAAATGTAATATTCTCCAGGGCAGAGGGGTGCATCACCCCTACCCCCAAACACCTGACTGAAGCTCTTGATTTTAGTATTCAGAGGAGCAAGGAACGGTGAGCATAACACCAGTAAAAGGGATTGAAACTAGTTAGTGCATGTATAAGAATTTTACCTGTGTTATTCATTACTGGGATATACTTCTGCAGGCAGCATTGATTTCTTTTGTTTTGTTTTTTCCTGTTGTAAATGGATGTGGACTAATAACGATTCTTCAATTAGACTGTGAAGGTTTCTATTATATTAGCGATAAATTCTTGGCTTTATACATAAGGTGTGTTTCCTTTTTGCCAACAAGATTTTGAGCATTACAATGCAATTTGGACACTCAACATTAAACTGAGTCAAACGTTCTACTTTAGACTTTTACCTCATCCCTTGCTCACAGCAGGGCCAAGACACAAGAACCTCTGACAGAGTAAGCCTTCACACTTGTCCAAATTATGAGGTCAGCTTTCCAGTGTTGGAGGAGGGACTACTGGACAGAGTCAAAATACAGCTTTTACTCCTTTCATGATCTCTTTTCTTTAATCAACATGGAGAAGCTGACTGTAACAAACCAGATACATTCCTGGAATTTATTCTATTTCTTTGTTTCTTTTTGAGAAGCAATTTATCTCTTCTATATGAGATTTTAATCAGGAAACAAAACTGCAGGAATCTTTGAAAATAGATTTTTATCCCTTAAGAAGATTTTCCCCTCTAAGACATATATTACCGGTAATATCTGCCAAAAGATATACAAGAAAATTGTTCAGTGAACTTTCTTGCCCTGATTATTTGAAATGGTTAATCACATGCTAGCAAAATCAATACACATATGGCAGTATATCTATACTCTATTACTAGTAACTATAAATATAATGGTGAACAGAACTTCTCCCAATAGAGAACTTCTGCCCTATAGAGTTAAATATGTGATTTTTCAGAAAATAAGCAAAAATATTTGTTTGGTACGTGAAAAAAGGAGGGAAGTAAAGAAAAGCGCAGCAAGTCACCCCCATCTGTCAAATGATATCTGAACCTAGGGTTAAATATCACTTTGTTATCCTGCATCTTTGGAAGCATGTGAAAGACAAACGTTTTAAAGATGAATGTAACAAGCTGAGTATACATAAGGCCTGGATTATTACATTTATACTACTATTACAATGGGATCAGATTTTAAGCGAGATCTGAATAACTCCTGCCTGAAAGGCCCCTATTGACAGGGAGATCTGTTGCACCTCTTCCCCTACTGATCTTACTTAAAGGAATAATAGTGAAAATTAGGAAGACTGTAAGCTAAAACTGACAGCTCACCTAGTAATTAGACCTCCTGGAACTCCTTTACACTTTGCGTAAATTACAGGTCATCACCATCTCTTTTATTTGTCTTTTACAAACATTTCTTTCTGCCTATTTACAAGCATAGTCATTCCCATAGTTACAGTTTTCTGTAAACGTAATGGCTAAAAATCAATAGTCACTATGATTCTTTTGAAGTTCATTATAAATTTCAGTGCAACCAAAACTAGTTAAGATCCCCTGGCTGCAAAGACTCAAATACATGAATAAATCTACACAAATGAATAACTATTTCGGGGTCAATGCAATTTTTCATCAGTGTGAAGAAAGTTTCAAAGAACTTTTTATAAACCAAAGATTAGGAATGAAGCAAAAATTTTCCTGGGAAAACTAACACTTAAGTGCATTCACTACTGTAGTTTTGTTCTGATCTGTTTTTTAGTAACAGATGTTTAGTTTTTCATAAACTTCTATGCTCCCAATATCCCCCCCATCCTCAAGAATGCCTCCTATAAAATATCCAGCACTTCTTAATCCAAAACCCTAACACTCTTAACATTGGAATATTATCTCTCCAGTTTCACTAAAGAGCCTCAGTTATCCCATTACATTGTAGGAATACCATGCATGTGCGCTACCTGAAAACATAAAATATTGAACTACATGAAATTATTTTCCTTATCTCTAATTTGTATTTTCAAACTAGGGGCAGGGGTGGGATATCCACCTTTCTGCTTACCAACAGCAGATGGGAAGCAGAAGACACCACCTTATGCAGCTCAAATTCCAAAGGTTTTCTAAGCTCACGCCAGTCTTTTTGGCTCTGAAGAAAATCTCCCCTAAAAGCAGCAGCACAGAATCCCCTGAGAAAGTAAGCATCCAGCACATACTAACAAAATGGTTTGTGTTTCTGCTGCCTTTTACGGATTTGCTGAGCAGCAACAGAATGGAATTGGCAGCACTACTCAGGTCCTGCTTGGAGCCGAGGAGGCAGCAGGGAAACTAAGAATTGTGTCAGTAGTCTCTCCAGAAACCACCAGGTAGTTCTACTCAATGAGTCTGTGCATGCTGTCTTTTTTTTTTTCCCTGGCAACACTGTCCTTTTGCATGAGTCTGCCAATGAAATGAAGGGTTTGTGGGAAAGCTGAAGTGACAAAGTAAGTTTCTTCACAGTGCTAAAGGCTTCCGAAATCAGTGGATGCCTTACATGTATGCTCTTGTCTCCCAAAACCCTGCATATCCTACACCTGGCTGGGAACTCAATTCTCCAAGAACCTCTTTAAATAGGTATAATTGCTGATACCAGTTTTGTAAAATGTCTTTTTTTCCATAGTTTTCATCTCATTGGCAGGTGTCAGCGTGTACTTTTTATGCTCTATAGAATGCATTTAAAATTTTATTCTCAAACTCCAAGTTTATAACTACAACTATTTATCTCATACATTTTACTACATATTTTTTCTTCTACAATTCACTAGGACAAAGTGGGAGACATTACTCCTATTAATAATATGGTATATTTAACCACCATTGCTTCCCTTTATTATCCTTTCAATTCAGACACCAGTATATCAACCTTAAGGTGCTTTAAGTCCAGCCAAAAAATTCAGTTGGGTGACTCAAGCTATCAGACCATCGTAAGGTTCCACAAAAGAAGAGACCTTTCCTACAGAAAGGTATCCAAAACATCCAAAGTTACAACAGGAAATAACTTTTAAATCATCTATCTGTGGAAAAGATATAATTTCTAACATTCTAGGTTGTTAAACTGAGTCTGCCTTACAAGAGTGAGGATGAAAGCTCTCCTTTGCAAAGGTTTTCTGTAATTTTCCATTTCTTGACTGTTGATTTCCCTTTGAAGATGAAGTCCCCCTCGCAGAACACACCAAAACAGCCGGACCTCTGGTCCAAGCTATGTCAACCTTTCTAGTCACACAATACTCAACTCTGAGCAAACAAGAAAAGAGTAAACAGACCAGTCAGCAGGTGGGATTGTTTTTCTTCCCCTTCCAGCACAGCAGCACTGCTCAAGTTTTCCCTAAATAGGTTGGCATGGCATGCAGCCAGCTTACGTAACCTAATGGCAATTATGTGCACAGGAGAGCCATATAACTGACTGAATAGGGCTCTTGAATAATAGGAGTATTCTATGAAGGCTGTGTAAACAAAGTACTTCACAATATCTTGATCTTTTCTTACTACTTTGTAGCTGTATATAATCAATATACCACTATCACAAGGACTAAAAATGTGACTGTAAATGTTTTACTGGTGTCATATACCATTCTACAAGTGCCATTACAGACCTAAGTTTTCACAGTGCCTCAGAATATGGTTACAAAGTTATATTTCCAAGTATGTATATTAAAGAACATAACGTACAAAGAGCTTTAAAATTAAAGTATTAAAATATTTGGTTTCTGAAGTAAGAATAAAAGCTTTTTAAGGCTGAGAGAAGAAAAAAAAAATTACAAAAAGCAATTCCAGAACTAAAGTTTCTGTTTCAAAAAAAGTGACAAGCATTTAATAACCATGCCCCTATTGCTTTCAACAAAACTTACGTTCTAAACTGCTTGTCAGTTTTGAGAAGGGAGCTCTGGATTTTAATTTTCAAAGCTACCAGTCAACCAAGTGACACATATCCTTACTTTTACTACCAGAAACAATGTAATACTACTCCGTTTGGCAGTGTTTGAAGGTCTGAAGATCCTCTGAATTTTACCAGAGGTCAGGTATTTACTCTGTCACAGTGAAAATCAGGCCAATATGCTTTTTCCCTCCTCCCTCAATATTTCATGAAGTTCACTACAAAAGACCCACCATTGCATAAACGGCAACAAATTCATTCCAGAAATTACCAATAAACCCATAGACAATGTTTAAACTTCAGTCCTACACTGACTACTGCTATGATACCTTGTGTATTTGTATCTCAGAAGAGATTATGAGGGCATAGAGGCTCACTTGTTACCATGAAAATAAAAAAAACTGTTCTTTCAAATGACTGAAGGAGTAATGGGAGAGCAAGAATGAACTTTAGACAAAATGGAAGATAACCTTATAGCATGATATATGTACACATTGTCACTGACTGACTCATATGTTAGTTTATGCTGTAGGATTTTATCTTATATCCTATAAAGTACTCAAAGTCAGCCTTTGATACATTTTTCTTTATAAACTACTTATCATAATGTAGTTTGCTTCTCATTTTCCTGGATGCAATCCAAAGTGATTTAGGAACTTAATAACAGAACCTATAGTTTATAGGACAGTGATTTCCTTACAATTAACTGTACTATGCATTTTTACAGGCAGTCCGTAAGACTGAAACTATGAAATTTATTAATACAAGTTTTAAATTATGCTTACTCTTACTGATGAAAAAGGGCTCCCTAATGCACGTCTGTCAGTTCTCATTCTGTCAAAAAATACAGAAGCCTATCCTACAGCCTAACAGACCTCTTCAACATTTCTCCCGGTAAACAACGGTTGTTTTATACCCAATTCCAAAATTCTTTAAATTACACAAAAGACTTCAGTTTTCACCATACTGAAATACAAGGAACCCTGTCTTTCTCATAAAACTTTAATTATTTTCACTGCTATGCTATTTCAACAAACTTAGGGTTAGCAACAGCAAAGGACCTGCAGACGAGAGCTAGAAGAGGCATTAAATCACCCATGAATCTTCCCTAAGAAATACAAAGTGCACGAGCAATGAAAGTCTAAATTGCACTACCTTGTCTGGGCTGCTTGCAGGACGCAGCCTGACCAGACTGCTTTGTTGGGTGAGTGCCTTGGACATCATTCCCTCTCCAGGTCTCTGTGAGGAAGTCTGAAGAGAGCAGATTTACACATCCCCTTCAGAGGCCTTGCACAGGAGCAGGGATGGCTCTATAGTGGCTGAGAGCACTTTGGCTTCCGTACCACTCTCCTCAGACACTGCTCTGTGGGCTGGCAGAAGTCACAGAAGCCAGGAGCAAACCATCAAGAAATTCTTTACTGTTAGAGTGGTGAGGTACTGGAACAGGTTGCCCAGAGAGGTTGTGGAGGCCCCCTCCCTGGAAGCGTTCAAGGCCAGGCTGGATGGGGCTTTGGGCAACGTGGTCTAGTGGAGGGTGTCCCTGCCCATGGCAGGGGGGTTGGAACTAGATGATCTTTAAGGTCCCTTCCAACCCAAACCATTCTATGATCACGTTTCCACTGTGCAAAGTAAGGCTAACAAAAGCAGAGTGACTTGCCCAAACTTGAATGCACATTGAGCTTCAGAAAGTTTATATGCTTTTGGCTGTAGAGTAATAGCTAGATGACAATGCTTCCTTGTGGAGCTTTCACCTCCATCAAGGCTACCATGTCAGATACACCATATATAAAACAGTGAAAAGTTCAAAACTATTGTTCAGGGATATTGTAATCCAATGACTTTAATATTATCATAGTATCTAAGAGAGCCATAAAACAATCTCCCTTTTTTGTAACCATCTTGGTGAGGAGATATATCCTTTAATACCATGATATATCCCTTAATACCATGATGCCCAGACTGTCACATGTAAAACAAGGACCATAATACTTAACTGAACAATTCAACAGTGCTTATGAAATAGTATCTAACGTAACGATTCCAAGTCCAGGTGTACTCAGGTACGACAACCAGCAGCAAGACCCAGCTCTGTGCAAAGCAAGGCACAGCTCACGAGGAGCTGGGCTTTCATACCCTCCAGAGCTACACACACACACAAACTCCCATGGAGAGTGAGTTAGGTCACACCCATTTTTCAGACTGAAAGACTTGATGCAACAGTTAGGGATAAACGTGTTTAATGATACTTAATTATGTTCAAAGAAACTCAGTTAATACTCACTATGCCAGAGAGATGTCAGACCTTCTCAAGCAGCTATAGTCCAGAAGAGCAAGGATAAGATCATTTGACATGCTACATTTAGATTCTAGTCCAGGCTACAAAAATCTTAATAGTTTGGAAGAGCAACCTTCCAAATGAACGGAGCCAGCATTTGGCTGTAAATAAAGAAGCTTCAAAAGATTCCAAACATCTTTTACATGCTGTATTGAAATTTTCTACGTTGACTTTCCTTAGCAAAGTTGCCTCAGCTCTGTTAATTTGCAGTAATTATCTTATTTCTTCCTTCTTTGATTACAGGTATTGTCTAGTGGCTTTGCTTACAACACTGACCATTATTGACCACTTGTGCTCCATGACATCTTGGCACAGCAATTCATTATGCAATAAATCAAAAAACATTTGAGCCACAGAAATGTGGCCATCAGTGTTTTAGCATTTTTTTAATCCTTAAACTTCAGATTTCCAGCTACAGTTCACACTCCTAGACACTACAAGGTTTTGGTGTCACTTGCATCTCATCAGAAGAAACCCCAGATAGTTTCATTGAAAAAATAGAATATAAGGCGGCATGATCTCCAAGGTACCTATCAAGTAGCTCGGAATCCCACTAAACGACAAGAGTTTAACACTCAAAATATTTGGGCAACTGAGTTGTCTCAACAGCAACAATTAATTTTAAATGCAATCCTACTTTGAAATCTCTTGGCTACATTAACCAATATGTGAAAAGGCTACAACACATAAAGGTTTAGATGCCACTCAGAACTAAGTAGTTTAGTGAATCTCTTCTGTTAAATCATTTTGCTTTTATACTACTCCTATCAAGTCTAAATCTGGCTGAGCTGCTTTTGAAAGTAGTTATCTTCCAACCAGCAGTAGGAACTCATATAGGTATTTTCATCAAGGTATTTTACTTGATTTTCAAAACATGAGATGCCACAACAAGAAAACAATGAAATATGAAAAAAGCAAGCTACAATATTTGTGTTTAAATTTGCAAGCTAGACTAGATGAAATATGAAACACTTCTAGTCCTCAGTGTAAACAACTATTTCATACATTTTAATAAAGATACAAGATCATCCAAGGAATTGCCCCTAGATAACATAGGAAAATTGGAAAGTAAAATGCATGACATTTCAAACAAGTGCAAACGCACTGACATTTTATTCAATGCTCTGCCAAAAAAAAACCCCTTCTCAAACTGCCAATTATTTTGGGCATAAAAAAAAATTGCAAGTCTTTGGTTTAGACCAGATCAGCTCTACATACAGAAGGCTCCACATGGGAGCTTTTATACTGAGTCCAGTTTAACACCCATTTGAAAAATATAATGAGGGACCCATTACACAAAGTGTTATACCAAGGTCCTGGCCTGTTTGCCTTTCTCTTTTCTTGCCTAGCTTCTCTAAGCACATCATATGAATAATTCTCCAAGTAAAAAACAAACTGCCTTTATCAGCTTTGCTATATACAAGCTGCTTCATGAAAATTCTAATAGTAGTGGTCAGTATATAGAAAAATATTTCTTCATCGCACTCTTCTTGTTCTGACACAATTCATTAATTTTCTTCTGAAAATGTACATTTTTATTAATACTATGTGGAAGCACCTGTTAATAACATTATAGTTACTCGTAGAAAGAGGCGATGTTGCTGTGTTAATATATTTTAGTAAAGAAAAATATTCAAGATTAATCAGGTTACTGTGCAAATTCATAGATGTGCTTCAAAATATTCATATGTTCAGATACACCACTTTGATACAAATATCACAAGGTAATATCACAGGTAATAATCTATAGTAGTATGCTCAGATATGCTATCAAAACAGGAGCCAATTTACATTTACAGTTCTGGAATGGTATTCCATGCTTGATAAGTAGTCACACAAAAGCAGTGAGACTTAGATTGCTCTAAGACATTTCTTAAAATGTCTTCTTTCACATGCTATTAAAACAGAAGTCAATATCCCTGTGATACCTAAGTTGCCTTTGATATCCAGGCTAAAGATCCTACTACTGGATTTCCACACTGGTTTTGTTCATTTTTTAAAACAAAACCAAATATACACACTCTTATATCACTGTCCCTTATCTAAGGATTATTACAAGGCTATCAGTAAATACATTCTCTCCAACAAGAATCTCACCTAATGAATCTCTTCTTTCCAGTTGTTGCTGACCAACTTGATCTCTACGTATCGGGGTACAGTTGATAAGCCCTCACCTTACCTAGCTCTAGGCCATAATAGAGTCCCTGACAGTAGCTCCTCCAAACACCAGGAGTGTTTTTTCAGCCTGCTGCATAAGAGCAAAATCTCGTTTCCTTCTTCACAGCTCCTCTTTCATACACATGGAGACAAAAGAGGATTCTTCTTCCAAGCAGTTGACAACTACACCCTTGCATCATCAATACCTGAACACGTTCTGCTAGAAGAGATGCTTATGTCATGGTGTATGACACTTTTGACAAGTTAGCTCACACTGTGCCTCAAGCTGCTGCAGAGAGATTTCAACCAGTTCAAACTCAGGTATCCCTGTATTACAGCACAGTTATTGCTGGAAGCCATTAGATAACTTGGATATTGGACAGGATCCAGAACTAGGCTAAAACGTGGAAGAGGCAGCTGGTCTGAACCCTGCTGCCACCATGATAAAAAACAGAGACCAATTCTGAAAGTTATCATCAGTGAAACTACCCATGCCATTTACTTCCTCCTAGAATTTTGCACTTTTCTAAAAATCTCAGGTACCTGCGAGTTACAAGTTTTTATGATGTTGAACTGTTAGTAAATGTACTTAACAGAACAGAGAACACAGCCACACCTCTCTTCACGCACCCAGTAAAGCAAGATTAAGATACATAAACACCTAACATCCATTTGCTTGCTTGCTCTCTTGGATTTGGACTGTCTGATGACAACTGCATCTCCTGCTGTAAACCAGCAGCTTCCCACAGTGACTAAAGAATGTCTTTACCCCTATGCTTATGCTGCTGCGCAGGGCACAGCAATGATAGAGACAAGCAGATGGCTTTGGATATCTTCAGTTTGCAAGCAAAGAGACTTTGCTCCATACCTAACGAACGTGTTACTTGTGGAAACATGGTATGTCTGTCACTGTCATTGCAACAATCACCTACTGTCAACTTCAACATCAGGGTACAGTAAGCCATAACAGTGGAAGATGGTTGAACTGTTGAAATAACAATGGATTAGTGTATTCAAACACTTGGAAAATCATGCTACCTAGAAAGAATGAGAGCTCTGCTTATCCAAACAGGCAAATCATCATCAGGTTATCAAAACTCTTGCCCAGGAACTTCAGTTTCCAATTGGCCCAAGTCCACATAGAAACTGAAGAGCGCCTCTTGCTGCTGATACATTTCTATTCTCCTTCTGGCTACCATATGAGTGCCTGTAGTTGGTCCCAGAAGAGTTTGTAAAAGTCAGTCCCTTAAAAGCTATTATCATTTTCGCCTATTAGCAGTCCGGCAGTTGAGAGTGAACTATGGTATCAATTGCCTCTCAAACTCTCACTACCAAAGCGTGCAGACTTGATTTAGCCCAACTCAGTCTAGTGAGGGACTGAGCTGCCTCAAATAGCTGCTGAAGCTTATTGCAAGCCAGTTTCTGCACAGCTCTTGGATCCCTTAGGTATACCTGGCAGAAAAGAACCAATGCGAATCCTCTATGAACACAGCCTCATACCAAAGACATGCCAAGTCTTGCCTATCTCTTTGTCAGCTTCCAAAACCACTCACCAGGACCACAAGAGGCACAAACAGAACTCAATGCCAGAAACACTTTATGAAAAACCACCCATATCTAAGAAAATGAGGACAGAACAAGCATGTCTCTGATGCGAAGATGAACAGCCCTTTTGCCATACATAGTTTTAAATGTTTTAATCTCTTATCCTAGGCATCCTATGAAATAATAATTGTGGTGGATTCTCAAGAATCTAGAAAATAAACGTATTTGTGTGCACACTGCTGGTGTCTCCAGAGAAGTCCTGTACCTGACAGAAACCATCACCCAGCACTCAATAGCTAAACAGCCCTCCTGCTACTCAGTCACTGTCCTTGTTCTTTCTCAGATATCACAAGCACTCCACAACAGCGTGGGAAACAGCAAGATGGAATAAGAGCTCTGAGAATAGTGGGTATTTGCAATAAAAATATCATGCACGGTCAAAGCACCAGTGAAGTCTGTTTTGTTTGAAAGACACAGCTTTAACAAGGTTATTGTAGCACTCAAATAGTAGAGCAATATAACCCAATCCCCAAAATCTAACCATGCAGATAGGTAGTCTCTAACCATTCTCTTCATTTAATGCATTAACAGTGCCCGATTTCATTGCAATACATTATTTTTTTTCTATAAAACAGTAAACCATAAACTCTCCAGCAAATAAAAACAATTAAAAATTTAAGCGAGCACTAAGTCAACAATTTGGTGATACAATCATGTATTTTCAATTAGATATTCACAGTCTGCAAGTGAATTTATTTAGGCCAATGTATCAGCGTCATCAACAAAAATATTCATCATCATTACCACTTTCATCTGGCAGAAATTAGTAGCAGATGTTATGGAACTTTTCCATGTTTATATTCATAGATGCCTGACATTACCCCATTGAGTTCAAAATAAGAAAACACAATGAATAATAATCCCATGTTCACAGAACACTATTTTGAATCATAATCGGTGCCTGCTTTCAAGTCACATCTCAGACTGCAGCAGCCATTATGTTTCGGACTCAGTCTTCAGCAAAAATCATTTGCGCTGCATAAGGATGTGAAACATTAAAATGGAATATTGGCTTCAGTTCAATTACTGTCCAATCACTACAATTATTCCTTGGCAAGTCTGATTTGCATAAACACCATAGTCTTACTCCACACCACTAGGAAGAAGCATCAATTCTTCTACTCTCTAGCCCACTGGTAACCAGTATTAGATTTACTTGTATAGTAGGACAGATCTTTAAAGTATGTACAGCAAACTCCTCTACATTAAAGAATATTTTCTTAGCCCAACCATACTTCCAACTGCAAACACTTATTCAGTAATGACAAAAATTGTGATTTAGGATTAAAAAAAAAAGACAAACAAAAAACCCACCGCAAACCAAAACAAACTCAAATCCCAATACAAAATAAACATGACCTCGTTGGCAGCCCAAGCAAAGTTGTACCTGTTCTTTCTGCTGGTTAGCAATCACGCAGCACAGAGTGGTGACAGTTTGGGAAGGGCAGGGAGGCAGCTTCTCATATGTACCTGCATGGCAAACAGGAAAATCTGGCGATTTCAAGAATCATATGGTGAAACTGTTAAACTTCTTAACGTACCTACAGACTCCTTATGCTTTCTCATGACTATATTGTCCAGTAACTAAGGCCACTGAAAGTGGCTTGTTTTCCTTTTCTTCTTCAAAGGATTATTTGTCAATAAATCAGTTTACCACACTGGAACAGAAACATGAGGGCTAAGACAAGGGAAGTAGCAGGCACTTGTGGCAAGGAGCACAGGGGAGGGAAGGAGATAGCTGCCTTTTTCTTGGAGACTACACGTGTTTGCACTGTCTCCTGAGATATAGCAACCAGGGGTAAAAACGCAAAGGACCCACACTACAAAAGACATAACAGGAACAGACGGATTTATTTCCACATCCTCTTAATCCACCTTACTCTTCAGATGATCCAAATTCTCCAAGACTACACCATTATGTTTTTCTAGTTTACTATTTTGCAGCCTGCTACAGTCTAGCTCCATAGACTAGGCAGCACAAGGACTTTGAGCACAGCCCCAGAAGAGGCAGGGGAATATTACAGTGGGAAGGGGGAAAAAAAAAAAAAGTGGTGAGGAGGAAAGCCAACCCCAAACCTTAATTTTGATTCTCTTTCAAATCAGACAGGCACACCTACCAGCATCCTAAAAGATACCACTCTCCATAGAGACAAAGAACTAGAGAAGCTGGCAGGGAGGACAATACACATTACAAGATCAACGGTGTCACTCTAGCAAAAAGAGAGCCACGATATGCCTTAGATAAAATACTACTAACTCTAGCCTGTAGCTAGTAAGGTACTGAAAAACTCCTGATATGCCCTTAACTCCTATTTTACAGTAGGCAATACAAGCAGAGAATCAGATCAAAAGACAGCATTGTACAAAAAAAATATACAGACAATGTAAACTGGTAATAAAACTGAAATATTCAGGCAATGTCAGTCTGTCAAAGCATCTATTTGGTCTAGTAGCTAAAACACTAGCAAGAAAAAATCCACAGCATTGCAGTACTCCCATTTATGACAGAAAAATATACATCTATTTTCCTCTTACTGAAATCCTGTATTTCCTTGAAATTACAGATTATTATACTTTTCATTAAATATAATGTGGGGAGTATTTGAATTTAGATATGATTATAATTACAAATAATTATAATTATAAATCTGTACTTGGAGTTAAATCTACCTGCCAATAGAGGTAAAATGTCACATCTACTGAACTAGATGAAGAGTAATTTATCTAATGTAACAGTAACTGGATAAGTATCAAGATAAAAATTTCAAAAGTTTTAGTGTATGTATACATGCAAGTACGTTTGATTATTTAAAATGTAGCTACATTTATAATTTTGAATTAATGGTAAGAATTTTTTTTAATCCAACACAAATTGTTACTGAGAACTGGGAACACATGGAGCTTTGTTTTGTTGGCTTGTGTGCTGGTTTTTGGTTTTTTAAAGTTAAAAAAACCAACAAAAAACCCCACCAACAAACCATAGCCCTCCTTGCAAGCATCCCTTGACTTACTTCTCAAAGTGAGGGGCCTCTGCTCCCATTCCACATTTAGGGCTGAACCACTCTAAAAAAAGCAGTGGCTCATTAGGAGAGTAGCAGAAAGAAGTACCTGCTACCAGCATCTGAATCGCTCTTCTGCTTCCCAGGCTGGCAGCCTGCTCTCTCTCACATTAACATTTACACTTTGTGACATTTACACATTCTTTTGTGAACAACCAAGCCCCACAAACACACCTCCCAACCAAAGACTAATCTGAAGGCACCATCCCATAGCTAGAACAAACAACTCTTGGAACTGTAAAGGTAACAAAGCTCTTAAAAAATGCATAGCCATAAGCTTTTATCACAGGTCTCATGTTTCCTGTTCAATGAAATACCCATAGAGTGGTAGATAATCATGAAAGGCAACCTAGAGGGTACGAGAGCAGGAACCAGTTGTATTGTTCCCAAAGCCAGCTCAGACATTTAACAGAAAGATAGATAAATCTGACAGAGAGCGAGCATTGTTGTATTAATTATTAATGTATTTTAATCAATGTTTTCTAGATTGTTCTGGGAAAACGTAGTTTAGCAGAGGAAGGTAACAATACACTCACGTACCCACTAAGCTCTCAACTTTACTTTTTGTACAATATTCCTGAATATTTCCCTTCAAACAGTAGTTTTTACAAACATGAAAGTGAAAGCTTCTCGTCTAGCAGCCGCAGTATCCATAGGATAGCTCCTCTTGAGCTCATTCCTGATTCACAAGGCAAGAACCTCTTCATTCCTCAGCTATGTGCCATTTTTCTTTTGCTCGTCTTGAGATTTTTCAAACCCTTAAGCTGCCCACAAATAAACATACCCAGTGGAATGCAGGACGATCCACAAGTTTTTAAATAATTCATCTGACAATCCCATTTTCAATCAAACATTTTTGGTTTGTAACCACACAGCTTCTTTTTCTGCCAAGTGAAATTTTGGCTAAGTTTTCTGTTAGAAAGCTTGATGCTGAAGAGACATGTGAATTGCCTGGACTTCCTAAAAACAGCAGAAATACTACTTCATGATATATATACCGAGATGATGAGAGGGCCAATAAAATGCTGTAGCTGTAGAGATTCCAAATATTTCCTGAATATAAAGAACTAAGTAACCACATGTGGTGGGTTGACCCTGGCTGAGGGCCAGGTGCCCACCAGAGCCGCTCTATCACTCCCCTCTTTCATTAGACAGGGGAGAAAAGGTACAATGGAAAAAAAAAAACTTACGGGTCAAGATAAGGACAGGGAGAGATCATTCACTAACTATCGTCACGAGCAAAACAGACCGAACTTAGAGAGGGAATTCATCTAATTTATTACTAAGCAAAACAGAGTAGAGGAATGAGAAATAAAACCAACTCTTAAAACACCTCCCCCCACCCCTCCCATCTTCCCAGGCTCAACTTCACTCCTGGCTTCAACCTCCAACCCCCTCAGCGGCACAGGGGGACAGGGAGTGGGGGTTACGGTCAGTTCATCACGCGGTGTTTCTGCCGCTTCTTCCTCCTCATGGGGAGGACTCCTCTCATCATTCCCCTGCTCCAGCATGGAGTCCCTCTCACAGGAGACACTCCTTCACAAACTTCTCCAACATGAGTCTCTCCCACGGGCTACAGTCCTTCACGAACTGCTCCAGCATGGGTCTCTTCCATGGGGTGCAGACCTTCAGGAGCAAACTGCTCCAGCGTGGGTCCCCCACAGGGTCACAAGTCCTGCCAGCAAACCTGCTCTGGCGTGGGCTCCTCTCTCCACGGGGCCACAGGTCCTGCCAGGAGCTTGCTCCAGCATGGGCTTCCCACAGGGCCACAGCCTCCTTCAGGTGCCTCCACCTGCTCCGGCGTGGGGTCCTCCACGGGCTGCAGGTGGAATCTCTACACCCCCTCATCCTTCCTCCATGGGCTGCAGGGGGACAGCCTGCTTCACCATGGTCTTCACCATGGGCTGCAGGGGAATCTTGCTCCGGCGCCTGGAACACCTTCTCCCCCTCCTTCTGCACTGACCTTGGTGTCTGCAGAGTTTCTGACATCTTCTCACTCCTCTCTCTGGCTGCAAAAGCTCTGTTTTTTTTTCTTCTTAAATATGTTATGACAGAGGCGCTGATTGGCTCGGCCCTGGCCAGCAGCGGGTCCATCTTGGGAGCCGGCTGGCATTGGCTCTGTCAGACACAGGGGAAGCTTCTAGCAGCTTCTCACAGAAGCCACCCCCATAGCCCCCCCACTACCAAAACCTTGCCACGCAAACCCAGCACACCACATTAAGGGAGACCATCTACCAGATAGAAGGAACATGGCTATTCCACTCAGAATTGTGTTACAGGGAAACAGCCAAAGCAATTGGCCGTGTTGGAATGGCCCCTATATCAGGTCAGGGAAAAGCACAACTCATCCACTGTGAAAATGAAAAATAAGAGGTAGTTGTATCTTAGGGTCTTACCCATCATAGCACATGCGAAATTCCAGTTCTCATTCTATGATTTCCCTTAAGAAAAAAAATCCTCTCATTTTCACTTACTACTACTGAATTACATGTGCACGTTGTTTTTTGACAAAAGCTTCCTCTTGGAAGCAATCTCCGCATTTTGAACTGGTTTTGTCTTCTCTACTGGGCAGATATTAATCAGATTAAGAATTTGCATAGTTCTGTTCATCTAAGCCAGAGCTGTTCCAGCTTGCACAGGCACCTCCCCATGCAAGTTGAACAGACAGAAGGGAGTATATCCCCATTTAAGTTTAAGGAGCAATTTTGGATTGTTGTAAAAAACAAAAATGGGAGAAATAGGAGACAAAAAGCAGCTGCAGGAGACATGTATGCATCCGAACACAGGTTCCCCAGTGCAGACCCAGTGGCCCAGCAGGGCAAAGCGAAGAACAGGCTTCTCTCTCTGAGAGGTGGCACAATCCTGCAGGACACCCAAGACAAGGTCTGGCAAGGGCCAGCACGCCCTCACATTGTGCCATGCAGCACTGCCCCTTAGAAAATCCAAACCAGAAAAGTTTCCCATATTTGCTTGAGGTGCTCAGTGCAATGCAAAGATACTAGCTTGGGTTTTTGCCTTCATCTCCCTGCTCAGAGCTCCATGTAATCCCTCAGAGTTATTTTCTCTGTTTCTACCCTCCATAATGAGCCTTCCCATATCTGAGTTTTCCCATCACTACTTACAGACCGATATTGTTTCAAGTCAGTGAAAGAGAGAATGTAAAATACTGAAATAAGTATAGATAGAGCAAATGAGTGCTAGACTGCCTTATTTAGCTTTCGAAAGGGCAGTGGAGAGACAAAAGAAGCTGTGAAAATTATACATAAAACCTGAAACATTCTAGTGAGATTGAAGAAGAAAAGTTTCCTATAAACTGCAGCTCATACCAACTTCAGCTCATACCAACTGCAGCTTCTAGAGTTGGCTTCTCAATTGTAAATGCAGGGTCCAGATTGAAACAAAGGACACAATTCAGGAACAGAGCTCATTTACTTAAAAATGTCTCTCACATCAGACCTATGCTGTCAGTCACACATTCTCAAATATTTAAAAAGAGATGTAAGATTCAGGGCTGATTGGATAGGAAATGCAGAATTACACTGAGCCTGTCAAACACCACATTTTAGAGAACTTTTTCCACACAAGAATAAAAAGGTTGTACTGTTTGGTTTTGAAATACTAGTAAGAAGGCACATCAAATCCCATAGACAGAAGTTATTCTTAATTAAGCAGTACAAAACCATCTGTGATGACCTGGTTAATAAACCACAGCAGAGTAAGGGACTACAACTACATCATTAGAAAAAAAAGTCTTAAACTGTTGGATGCGATCAGCATCCAATGATAGAAAAGAGCATCTCACACATGGAAAGTAAAACAGAGAATGTCTCTGCTTTGCTGCTCTTTAGGAACAGTGGCTCCACATAGCTGACAGCTGATCAGAAAGCCCCAACTATGCTATAAGTAAATGTTAAAAAACAGTTCATACAATATATGTGTTGCATATTAACGGCTACTAAAAGCCGACATTGTAACATGTAACTATCCTGGAGACAATCATGAGAAACTATGCATGGACAGAAGCCAGAAAAGATTGGATTGCAAAGGAAGTCCTCTCTATCAATGAAACTGTAAATGGATCATACTAAAAAGAATTCTGATTGCTGAAACACATTTGTTTCCACCGAGAAAACAAACCACACCATTAAAGTTATGTTCTCCTTTTTCTTGAGTTTCATGAGATGCTTCATTTTTGGCAGTACACCTTTTGCTAATACAGCTTTGCTAGCCTAACTGCTGATTTCCTGAAGAGTTCTAAAAGCGAGCAGAATACAAGATGAAACCTCAGAGGAAGAACCTAGAGCTGGCTGGTGGGCCAGCTTCTGTCTTTACACACCTGAATTCCAGTTCTTGCTCCCGTTCAATGACTTTACCACTCAACATAAAACTATGTCAAATGTTTGCACAGCAGATAAGACCATCTAAAACTTGTTTATAACACATACCATATCTACAAACTTTCATTAGACTCAGGATGAGTCAGTTTATGTGGCTTTAGTAAGCAACATTACATTTTTAAACTGTTATTATTTTAAAAATAATAAAAGTTTAGGACATTTTAAAACTTGAAAGATGCGTAGGAGTTTCAAACTGAACATCACGCATTTCAAACGTTTTTCTTATTTTCAAAGGGAACAACTAGGCACCTACAGAACAGTTTTGTTTAAGACACTGCTTAAGTTATAGGACTATTTCATACATAGCAAAACGTTGTCAGTTCCTGACCTCGCAGATCAGACAGCTGGACATCTAAGGCTTTTGACTATAATGAATTGCAGGAGAGGGATTTAAAAACCAAAATCTTTTTGGTCTGGCTTTAAAGTGAACTGAACTATGGTTTAACTTGTGCTATAAAACGCGAATCAAATTATTTTGTAGGGTTCACAGTTTGTTTCAATACGCTTTAATCATAGCATGTTCAGACTGTTTTAATCAACATCTTTATGAAAGCCAGACAATGTTCCTTCTTGCTGCCACACATCACCATTAATGGCTCTGCAATGGGGAATACAACCGAAGTATAATTTAGGACTGTTATGGTGGAGAATAGCAAAACCTAGCTTCTGTTTCAAAGTCATATTGCCCATGAAGCACTGACAGATTAAAAAAAAAACAAAACAAACCCAAACAAACCAGCTTTTAGGGCCTGGGCCCTCAATCTTATTCACACAAGTAGAGTCTTGGGTGCACAAGGGATCTTGTTCAACTCTAAGGCACTACCATCGTACAGTGCTTTGTGCCAACCAGTGCTAGAGCTTTGGTCAAAGTCCACATTTGTAAGCTGGGTTAAGAAAGGCATAGTTTTTACAACCGTTTGTTTGGATGAAAATAACAGAATCAGTTTTAAGAGTCTGAGGGAATAGCAAGGGATTGCTACAGCAAAAAGAGCACCCAGCTGAAAAAACAACAACAAAAAATCTCCTAGAAATGCAAAGAGCAGACTTAGCTTTGTAGTGGACTTAAGGCCTCTTCTTCCCATCCCAATCACATTGCGATGAATAATAAATGTGAGCACAGACTGGGGCAGAGGAGAAGCCACAGCCAGTGCCTGCTTTGTACCGTGCAGCAGCATGGTGCTCTCCCACACTCGTCCTCCCCCAGAAGACAGAGGATATGCGGTGGAAACGTACATGCAGGGAATATTAAGAGACTGCAGTTATCCCTTCCTCTTCTGAAGAAAGAGGATGAGGAGTTCACACTGGTCTTAATGTAGACCAGGACCTAAATGTTAACACAGGGCTAGGATCGGTCCTGTTCCTAACAGTTACCTATTTGTTTAAATCAGCAGAAAGATGTTGCTTTAGAGGAGCCGATGACCTGTTATTGACCTTGTAATAGAAAACCACAAGCAAGACAGGAACCATCATGATCCCCATGTCAGGTTTATAATTACTCAATTTCAGCAAGGTAATCGCATGAATATACAGTGTATTCAAGCCAATATTAAAATAAGAACACCACACTCGCTTGATGCTTTTTGCTTTGCAGGAAGTTAAATATATCTTTGTGATTGCAGACATAAGCACACTTGCTCCAAACCTTCAACTGGCCTGATAAATGGTATGGTGGTTTTCCAAATCAACTGGGACAAGTCAGGTGACAAATGATTTCCATTAGCTTCAGCAGAATGGAAACAAAACAGATCAATACAAATGATTTGCAGCAAGTTCAGATCATAAATTTCCTTTTGCCCAGTTCCATCATTTTAAAATAGAAGCATTCTCCCCACACAATATGAAAAAAGGCAGTAGTGATCCAGAGATTTGATCATTCCAGTTACAACAAACTGCTCATGATTTCAGCTTGGAGTGCTTTTTAATCAAGCATTAATTTTACTCAGCAATACATAACAGTATTATTTTAAAAGATGGCAAACAATAAAAATGTTAATGACCATATTTTTAGAAAATGAATTTGATCCTACTGTTATGTAAAAGCCATAACAGTCCCAGATTCTACTTTTACTATAGTAAAATTACCTGTTATTTTGCTTTTGCCTTTCCTCAATTGTCTATAGCCAGTTCTAGACCCTGTTTGTGAAGAATATTTTGGGGTCATTAATTCTTCTTTGAGATCAAACAACAGATTTTGAGCATGCACTGCAAGGAACAGCTTGCACATAGTTCCTTGTTCTTTGTAGCAGGCTAAATTAACTCCTATCTAACAAATTCAAGTCCCAAAATATAGTCATCTATTGTATGTTGAGAGGAGATACACAGCGGTAAGTCATCTATACTAAAGAAAAAGACATTCATAAACAAAAAAAAGGTTTTGGTGAAGCAGGAAAAGCATCAATTCCCTCAGAGCAGGCTCAATACACCCCAGTTTCAGAGGTACATAATACACCTCCACAGGAACATGTTTTGGGGGAAATCCCTCTGTAAATTAGGTAACAAAGACACCGAGATGTTTGTCATTTGCAGTTCCATTCCCTCAATATATCTATACAGTTATCAACATTAGTGATGTCTCTAACTGGCTCTGATTCTGCGTTCATTTTCATGCAATAGCTAGTTCCACTAGTTAATTCTTAATAGTAAAGGAAGAAGGAAGATAAACCTCCCATAAAATTAGGCATTCTCCCGTTCAGTTTCAGTGTATTGTCTTTAGCTCTTTTAATTTAAAAAAAAAAAAAAAAAAAAGTAAAACAGAAGGAAAAAGTTGTCTCTTTTCCATATCAATATGTTAATAATACCTTTTCAAAACATTTCTCTCCAACATATGGGAAGGTGGAGGTTGCAATTTCCTCCTCAGGACTGCTACATGATGCCCTGCATGGGGGCATACCACCGCCAGCCTTGTCACATCTCTTGTCCCTGTCTCTTACCTGTCTTTATTCAGAAGTCATACAAACAGGCCATTGGTAGAGGAAAAAAAAGAAAAGAAAAAAAAAAAAGACCTTTCTCTGATATAAAGCAATCCTACCTTTTCATCTTTGTACTTGACAATGTAAATTAAACAATTGTTACGTATCACAAGTGGATTCAGTTATGAGTTGGGATCCTAGTTCTAGAAACAAAGCTTAAGAAAAACAGTGAATTGAATCAAAACAGCATTATGGATTAGAAGACGCAGCAAGTACTGTAGCCTCTTTGTACATACTAAATATTTCTCTGGAAGGGGAAAAAAAGAAATCACCAAAATGTGATTTTTTGAGTTTATTTTAATAAACTAGAGCTGTCTGGAAGCTCATTAGAATGAAACATCCTCTCTTTGAAAGGTAGAATTAAACCTAAGAAAACACATATTTTACTTCACTCAGGACAGAATTTCACCAACATTCCAGGATGCTCTGTGCTGAAAATGACTTCACATACAGAACACCATTTCTCCATAAACACTAAAAAAACCCCAAGTTCACAGATACGACACCTGATCTATATAAAGGAGCTGTTGCTCTTTAAAAAAAGGATATGAAATGCATTAGCACAATTTTATTTAATTTGGAGAAAGTAGAATGAGAATGGATTTTAAACACAAATTTCTGGTGTAATTACGAGATTTACTGCTGCACTTGAATTTTCCCTCCCTCCCTCTCCCCCTCCTCCCTTAGCTGCTCTCCTCAGGGTTTCTGAACAAAGGGTGCTTTTTTGCATGTACAGCTTTTCTAACATTATAACTGAAGACAGAAGTGCATGTTCTGTAACCTGTGTTTCAGAATGGGTTATGCACACACCTGTGCAACAGCCTGTCAAATATTCACAGTCACGTCACTGACTTTCTGTGACTTACTATTGCACTGATAAATCCTGTGGCAGCTTTGGCCTGCTCTGCAGGACACTTTAAGGTCATTTGCTGAGAAGTTCCACATCAGAGGCAGCTTGTGGGCACTACCCCATCCAATACTTGCTAAAGGGATCAAGGAACACAATGCAGATTGAAAAACTGAAATTAAATCTATCCATCTGTCAGGAAGTACAAACTACACTGGAGGGTGGAAAGCAATTATCTGCTGTCCATCAGTATTATTTTGGATCTCCCCTTCCCACCCGCATTCACTCTCAGTCCACTTCTTTGTTCAATCCAATTCAAGTCATTCAGTACTACTTTAAGTCAAAAGCTCAAATTTTTATTTTTTTTTTTATCCTAAATAGATCTAGGTCACAGAAATTACCTTTTTCCCCCCTCAGCAGATACATACTGAAAAAACAAGTTAAGGTAGTTCACGGTATATTTCATCAGTTGGTTTAACATCTCGGAAGAAGGATTTTTACATCAGTTTTGCAAAAGTCAGCTCACTGTAAGACACTCCATCAGGAAGACTGAATAAATCCAGCCATATGAGAGTGCTTGAGGGGTAGCGACTGCATTTACTCAATACTTTTAACTCTTTTTAATAGATAAGGAATAGAATGATGAATTATGACGTGTATTCTTATGCCTACTTGGAAACAAATGCAATATCTATACACAATTGAACTGCAGTATTTTTCTGCTGGGGGCGGGGGGGGGGACGACGACACAAACTGACAAAACCATCATAGGAAAGACTGCAAAAGAGGCTGTCTGTCAGCTTTTCTAAAAGCCTCCATTAGGCTTCCAACTTCTCAGAAGGAAAATAAGAGAAAAATAGACACAAAGAAGAGATGCAGCCTCTAAAATGGTGAGCAAATGGTCACGTTAGGACTGCAGCTGCTTCTCTCTGCAGGAGGCACAGCCAAGATACCAGAAGAATATTTGGCAAAGATGTTCAATATGGAGAAAAATACACAATGTGTGATCTATGGTGCTATGCTTTCCCCTTGCACAAATTCCATTCCCAGATGGCCTGTAAGATATTAAACTATTGCTTATGTTTGCAGTTCCAGCTGGAGACTGTATATAAACAAAACCACTTCTGCAAGCCTCTTTATTCTTACTTTTAAATAAATCCCGTTAGCAATATTTGATATAGATAAATACAAAATACATTCAATTTCAACATTAACTTATCTCTACACAGCAGGGTTATTAAAAAAACCAATTAAACAAGAACTTCTTTTGGTCCAGCCTACTAAAAAAAAAATTAAAAAAAATCAGGTATTTTAATAGGTACTAACTGTCCTCTCTGCTCAGAAGCCTCTTCTAAACACCTATGCAAGAATGAAAACAGGAACAAAGATCCTGTAAACCCAGGAGATGTCTCAATTTGAAGTAATTTATTAAATATTTGCTTTAACTTTGTGAAGTATACTATGGAAACTTCATTCCTCTAATTGGTTTTTGTTGCTTAATGTTTAATCAAACAGTTGCACCTAAAATAGTATGGGAAAAACACGTCCCGTAAGAGGAATTCCCTACGTACAACATATATTTGTAATTGTTGGGCTCCAAATTGTTTCCGTACCTGTACACAAAGAATAAAAGTGATGTTGGAAAACAATATTGAAAGCATAGAATAGATCTAGAGATAGCCAAGTATTTTAAAGGTATTAAAAGAATGCTAAAAATATACTTGGGATATCAAAACCTAAGTGAATAAGAAAAGTAATTAGCTCACCTTGCTGACATTGCTTTCCTGTCAGTAGCATAAGAGCAGCTAGTGACACAGGCAGCCAGCCACGCATTTGATGACTGCCCACGTTGTAGGGAGTGTAAGAGAGCAAAAAAACCCCAAAACACTTAGACCATGGAACTAAAGATCTTTGAAAAAGTTATGAATGTTCTACACATTACTTCATGAATGAGCTGATGTACGAGTTTAATTTTAGAGTTGAGCTGGTTTACTTAAAAATAAACCCAAGCCAACATGTAACAATTATTACTCATATTAGAGTTCACAGAAACAAGCAAAATTTTAATTGTTATGTTCACCCACAGGCTTCAACTGGAAGTTTATATGCTGACAAACCATTTTGCTAAATGATAACAAGAATGTCTATACTTTGAAAAGTATTTTTTAATATATTTTTAAATTTTTGCCCAAAGTTTTATGAACTCCACCCTCTTGTCCTCCAAGTAGCAGTGTCCCTGATCAGCAAGTACACCTGTAATGCTAAGTCTACACTAAAGTCAGAGGTCAACAGAAATCATTCCCAATAGCTTTGTTTAGGGTTGAGATTCGATTAAAAAAGGGAAGATCCTTCCTCCCAACCGGAATGAAAAGTCAGTCCTATTAAGCAGAGCCCTGCTTCATAATGCCTGCCATTACAGATGGCATTATGAAACTCTCAGCTGCGACCCCCAGGCCTTCCAGAGAGCATAATTAACATTTCTGTGTTCCTATCTTTGAAGTTCTTTTCCTTCCAGTAAACCTCTGATCCTGCTTTTACTTTCTGCTTTTCTGAATTCTGGTCTGTTCTGCTTTCCTTCATCTCTCCTCAGAGCTCTCCAACTAGAAGACTAATTCAGGGCATGGAATTTTAAACAGTTCTTCTATCCACACTTATTTGCTGACAGAAGTTCAAAGACTACTCCAGAATTTATTTGTCCCCTTTAATAATACATACATGTGCAAATAAGAGGATGCACAGGGAAAGCTGTACAGTTGTTATGCTAGCTATGAGATACAACCTACTCTATCAACCTGGCATTAGGGGAAAACACAAGGTGATTCCCTGACAAGGGAAGAAATTCAGTGCTGTACTAAATTGTTCCTCTATTTCTTCCCATCCCTTTCTGTTACTTCCTCATCCCTCTTTTTTTTTTTTGTTTCTGAATGTTAGTGTAACAGTCATTCCTATAGCTCTACAGTTGATGCAGCCTTGAGAGCTAGTTTTACAGCTGGGCACTTTTTTTTTTAATTTTTTTTTCTGATGGTAGCCTCTCTTGCTCATTTTATTTATGCTGCTGTAAGCTTGGAACAACAGCTGCTGAACACATTAGTATAACAAGTAACTATAGCCAGGGTAAATGGATAACAAAGCTTAAAAGAATATAGGGATTATTCTACAGGTGTTTTTTCTTAAAGCAGCAAGTCAAATGAAGGCCCTCATCAACAGAAAAATCTGAACGCTACGAACTGCACTGAGCAGTACAGATACTGGCCATCCACTTTCTTGAAGGTTTTTCTTTTTTTTTTTAAAGACAGAAGAGTTTGACTTTTAATTTACATGTATAAAAAGCATTTACATAGTAATACAATCCATGCTTCCAATTGTCTAAATCCAATTCTACAATATATTTACTGCCTGCTGGATATAAATACCACTCCAGGCCACTGTCTCCATTTTACTTATACCTATATGAAACTCTTTTAGCATTTGCTGTACTGCTAAGATGATTGAGATCAAATACTCTAAAAGCTATGACTGCTTTTGCAAGAGCACATTTACTCGCTATTTAAAATGTTCTCATAACTTTATTGCACTCAACAATACATTCCAAGTTCACTTTTTTAATCCAGACTTCAGCATCTGTGGTTCTTTGAATCTGTATACCTCTCCTGTCAGACAGGATTTGCGCTGCATACAGCCTAAGAACATTCAAGAATCTGAGAATAACGTGGAGCTTTGTGCCTAGGCCTTTCTTGTAGCTCTAGTGCAAGACATGCAATTTCAAATGAATACTTTGCCAAAAAAACCCCCAACCAAACAATGACAAAACCTCAAACCACACACCAAAAAACCCCAAACCTCTCAAAACCACCAAACCCCACAACAAGCCACCTTTCTGAAACATCAAGGCCTTTCAAATTCTTGTTCAGTAATTTCTATCAACTATGAAACTGTAGTTTCTCCATTTCAAGTTTCATTCACAGATAGAGCAAGTTTCAGTGGATGTTTGCTACATATTTCACTACTGCAGCTTTATAAATATCCCCAGGAAGCAGTGCAGGAGTTATGGACAATGCCTGGATCCTTGGTTATCATTTCCTCCAGGTTAGTGGTAGTCACTGCTATTGCAGTCACCCGCCTCCTGGGACTCCAGCATCTGCCAGTCCCATCTGCACCACACGGTCTCTTGGCTGGACCAGAGAGCAGAAACCCTGACATTATTCTCAGTTTCTTTAGGTAAAGCCATTGCAGAAGACCAAGTTTAACAGAGATATGGGCCTCCCTCTGGAGGCACGAGGCACTTGCCAGCAGCTGGAAGGAAACACATCCCCTGCCCATCCCAGCAGACCCCAAAGCAACAGGGAACAGAAAAAACTCAGACTAAAACAACACATAGAAAACCAACAGGACGATAAAAACCTACCTCAAAGCATAAAATCCCATAAAATTAATGTCAAGCCCCAAGACGGTAGCATTCTCAGCAGAGCAGGCAACCCTCTCTTTAACGAGCCCCAGAGGTGAATCTTCCACTTGCAGAGATGGAGGTCAGCACCCTGCCCAAACCCCACAACCTTCCCCACCAGCTTTGCCTGCAAACACACAGGTCCCTCTCTGCCCCCAGCAGCCAAATTTCAGATGTGCCATTCAAAACCCAGCCTGCTGGTCTTGACTTGTTTAGCCCTCAGTGACCCGAGCATTTCGCAGCTGCTGTGGTCCTGCAGTCTCCCCTTGTGCTGGTTTGGGCTGGGAGAGAGTTCATTTTCTTCACAGCAGCCAGTATGGGGCTATGCAGCGTTGATAGTATAGAGACATTTTTGTTATTGCTGAGCAGTGCTTACACAGTCAAGGCCTTTTCTGCTTCTCGCATCACCCCACCAGCAAGTAGACTGGGGGTGCACAAAAAGCTGGGAGGGGACACAGCTGGGACGGCCCAACCCAAAGGGATATCCCATACCATATGACAACATGCTCAACATATAAAGCTGGGAGAAGAAATAAGGAAAGGGGCGACATTTGGAGTTATGGTGTTTGTCTTCCTACATAACCGTTATGCGTGATGGAGCCCTGCTTTCCTGGAGATCGCCTGCCTGCCGATGGGAAGTGAGGAATGAATTCCTTGTTTTACTTTGCTTGCACACACAGCTTTTGCTTTACCTATTAAACTGTCTTTATCTTAACCCAAGAGTTTTCTCACTTTCACTCTTCCCATTCTCTCCCCCATTGCACAGGGGTGGAGTGAACAAGAGGCTGCGTGGTGCTTAGTTGCCAGGTGGAGTTAAACCACCAGAGCTCTCTAGCTTTGCTGAATAAATACTTTTGGATTCAGTTCCTTTAGCTGTATTGCTGCCTTCTATTTCCAGGAAAGCCACTACCTTTTTTAGTCATATGTCTTAAAACAAAACCCCAAACCAACAAACAAAAGTAAAACCCCAAACCAATCCTCCCTCAAAAATACCGTACCAATCTTCTCTAAATCAGGGATGTGCAACACCTGGATGAAACAAAAGCATTTAGTTTTATTAAATATATAAACATTTCAGTTTAAGCCATCTCAGGCTTCTGGAAGGAACCCATATTAGTATAATTATGCTACAATCACTCTTGTTTGATTAACGCAACAACTGATTTTAAAGGGCAGTTCTATTTTGAGGCTGAAAGTAGCAGAATTAGTGGCTGATGATTTACCGATGTCAAAATATCACAGGTAACATCCTACTGATCACAAATAGAGATGGAAAAGTCAAGTAGCTCTATTGATCTATGAGAGATCTCACTGCCAGGAGAGTACCGCAGCCACCCCACATTCAATTCTTAAATACATCGCATAGGTACTGCTTCAGTTGGTCTCAGCTGTTTCACCTACACAGGCCAAAGTTAGCCCCCACAACACATACTAATATCCAGAAGTAACAACAGTTGTCAAACTCTGCTTTAACACGTCCATGAATTTGGAGGGTTTTGGTAATCGTACCTGTAATTAGGATTAAGTACAAAGTCTGCTTTGATAGATATATATAATTAGATATATCTAATTACAACCTGCATAAAGCACTTCAATAAAGGAGAGTGGGTCAAACTGCTTGTGGTTTTGCACTAAATTGTTGGGATTGCCAAGCTGCTTACTCCCAGCACTTGCTATAACCTCTAAAGCCAGAGCTGTCAGTATTATTCCTAGAATAAAAAGAAGTCAGCTTGATCACTGATCACATATTGGTCATTGCAAAAACATGAAGTAGCAAAGTTGAGTACTGAAGAATTCTTATCTACTGAGCAGCATTAACTGACCGTAAATCTGCAGTAAAGCCTTTGGCTGCAGATACAGGCTACTGGGAAACACAGCCAGCCCAAGAGTACCGAAGGCGGTCCACAGCACGCTCCCCCCCCAGAGAATACAAAGACCAGTTCCTCAGCAGAGACCTGCAGCTCTGCTTTCCTTGGCTCACGCTGTCCCAGCAGATCATACAGCTACCCAGAGGCAGAGACCTTACATTTGTGATTGCTGCTCCATGCATAAGGAGGAGCCATGGCTGCGCGTTTATACCATGCACAACTAAGGTGCTTTTGCTGTGTATATCGCACTGCTGTTTGTGATGCACAAGACGTAGGTGCTGGTTTTCCCTTCACTCATATACCAGTGGCTGGAAAGGTCAAGAGAGCCCATCTCATCCTGTGTTGTTCATATTTGCTGGTAATAAAGCTGCATTACTCTTGGGCTGCTTAAATTCTACACACTCAGTTCCATCAACACAGCAACACTCATCAGTAAGCTTTCACATTAGTAAGTCCAGCTGTGGAAGCGACACCAGAGATGGTATCATGTATTATAAAAAGCCGTAACATCATCTGACTAATACTCTAGGACTCAATTCTCCTCTCACTGGCATCATGAACAAGTAAATTGGCATATACCAGAGAATTTATATTAAATAAATTAAAAAACCCACCAAAAAAACAACCCACCACAAACCTAAATGTCAGTTACAAATAAGTCAAACACACTCAGATGAAAGCAGACAATAGACATATGGAACCACAAGAACTTATTTGAGGTTCAAAGCAAAAAAAGTACCAATTTAAGTCACTCCAAAAAGTCTCCATCTTGCCACAAATAAATATTTTAAATAGAAATGGTTGTGGAAGATTCCCAAAATTTAGCCCATATTAATATGCCTTTTGTTTCATGTTTACCCTGTTGAGACACTAAAGCCTTTTTAAAATGATGACAGTGATGTTATCTTCAATGCCTATTGAGAGTAGAGCAGCTAATATATGTAAACAAAACTAAATATATACTCATCCTTATTATAAATGGATTTGGAGTTTAAGTGCAAAGGAAAACAACTATATTCTGTCAACAAATAGATACTTGGTTAATTCCTAGCAAGCCTTAATCTCCACACTAACTCCCAGAGCTCTGCGGAAGAAACTGTAAGGCAAAAAAAGATGCAAAGATACAAAAAAACCCAGATTCCTTGCATTTTCTCCCACATAAAAAGGGAAAATGAGATGCTCGCTGTATCATATTATCCCATCCTTCTTAGAAAGGGGAGTGAAATTAAAAATATACAAGCCTACATCCTGGGAGAAGCAGAGGGAATCATATTTGAACATCTGTGGATTTGCGGGTTTTTTTATCAGGTAAGAAGTGTGAGAAAGCTATTTGGCTTTTTTGACTAATGATTCTTCTATTGAAGAACTGAATTTCAGTCCTTGTCCACTGTCAGAGCTTGGTCTTCTGCCACCCACAGTCGCAGCCTGCAGCCTAGCCAGTCTTTTAATGCAGGAAAACTCCATTGGAATCTCCCTACACTCAAACTAGCTACTCTAGGACAAACATTTTTAATGCATTCAAGCACATCATGCTCAAGCACATTAACATTCTCTAGAGCACTCTAAGACCACAAATACAACTCCTAGGACTTCTGTTTTTAAGAGTGACAGATGCGCCTGACAGATCTCAGTTGCCTTGGTATCTCACATTAGGTAAATATCAGTCAGAAAAATTTCTTGCACTTAGAACATACTGAATGTTTCTTATGTTTGCGCAGTGTATTCATACTTAGAAATATATAGCACTTCAAATGAACAATAAAGATATATTAAAAGAGCCAAGTGCTTTGATGAAAAAAGTCTTTTCAAGTTCAAACAAGATCTACAGATGAGAAATCAGTCTTTTATAAACACTTTCTTAAATAGTATTTTTCATTTGATGTTTCCTAATATAGAAGTTAGCTTCTCATTTTATTAACAGAAGAAAAGCCAAAAACAGCAGAGTAAGGCCTACTGAAACTCCCATGTTAGATTTATATAAACAAAACAAGTGCTCATCCCCACTGGATCCTATTGTTTCTTTTGAAGACTACAGAAGTACAATAAAACATGAATTACATCTCTTCATATTGGTATTTCTTTGTTAGGTCAAGGAAAATAGTTTTCCAGATTCAATCTGAACAGCGGAAGCCAAAAATTACGAGCAAATCAATGTTTATGCGATGCTGTCTGAAAAGAGTTTTTAAAAATAGTATGTAGACATGATCCTCTGAGCAACCCAGCGCTGATGATCCAGGCACAGCCTGAATAAATGGCTTGTAGCCACGATCATGTTCCACAGCAGAAGGCCATGCACTCACCCGTTAGTGACATGGCAGCAAAAGCCATCTTTCTGCATCCTTTCCCAGTAAGCCTGCCCTGTGGAATAGCAGCTGTACACCAAAGAGTGACTTTAAGCACCTAAGATAAAGAGCAAACTCTTAAAAAATAAAAAAGGCACATAGCTTGAAACTTGTATCCCCATGTATAACAGCCCCACCAAACATCTCTCTGCAACGATAAAAGTCTCATATATGGTGCAGTTCCTACATTTAATTGACACAAACAGAAAAAGTGCTGACTCCCAAGGGATGCCTGTTTCTGCAGCTCTGCCGCAGAGGGCTTCCACCTAAGATCCTCACTCCCAGATCCACTCAGGATCCACTTATTTTCTTGTTTCCTCACCTTTAGGCTTAGACATCTGAATAAATTTAATCAGCTATCTTGTGCTACAGAAGCTACAAGATAGCCCAGCTTCATTCACATAGTAGCCCCCACTTCTTTAAGAGCAAAATCCTGGATTTTGCTGTTGGAAAGATCTGGTTGTTTCATTAAAGCACAAAACAAGTTGGGCTACAGATCAGTTTAAGACTCCACACTACACAATGTTGTTCTTAACTGGAGCTTGTGGGTAAAAATCAGTTTGTGAAACAACCAAGATGATCAAGAGAGAAAGAGGATTGTGCCTTGTCGTTTACATTCCCAGTGAATGTGAAAAAACATTTGCTGACAGAGAGCTTCCATTCATTCTGCACAAAAAACCCCAAACAAACAAACAAAAAAAAACCAACCAAAAAAAAAAAAGGAGAGTGCCTGGGTGTTGAGGTTTTTTCCCTCCTCCCTAGAACACAAATGCTTTTTAAAGAATTGACTGATTCCTATCTTCTCTGAGAAAATCTGGTGTCCTTCAAGGTAACAATCACTAACAGTTTGTTTGAAATAAATGTTACACTCATCATACAAAGTCATAATTAAAAGAGAAAATACATCATTCTGCTCTATTAATATTCATAGAGCCAGAATACAGTTCACAACATGTATCTTCCAGCCTAGGTCTGTAGATTACTAAACTTGACTTTTAATTTGTTTGAGGTGCAATAGTTAAATTCTTGTAGAATTGCTATAGATGCTCGAAGGTTAACCTAACAGAATTATAATTTACGGGTTTTAGCACATAACCACAACCCGATTGCTGCAGAAATTTGATAAGGCTCTTATCTTTCAAACCAACCACACTACAGGATGTGCAAATCACAAGCTATTATCCTTTAGTTCCCCCTTCTTCCGGGAGAAAGGCCAGAGTGCCTGCGTGCAACATGGGTAAAGGCAGATCACTATGTCACTGCTGTTTCAAATTCCATCTGCAATGGATTCAGCATGCAATATGTTAAAACTAAAGGTCTGGGGCTTTTTTTGTTGGCTCTTTTCCTTTTTTTAACGCACCGTGTCCTACTGTGGACAAACCACCTATTTCTTCTGGGGGCAGAAAGGCAGAGAGCACATAAGAGCAAACCCACCTATTCAGTCACTTAACAGTCCCCTGCCACCCCCCCTCAAGGTGACCTGTTGTAACTCACAGAAGGAGCATCCCAAGCCAGAACAGCCGCTTCACGTCCCTACTTCAAGTCCTCTTCATTTCTCTTCATACTTTGCTGCACCCATTTCTGTCACCTGAGCTGTGGCACTGCACAGCTGCTCTTAACCTACCACAGCTCTGCACTGAAAGTTGTCCTCTGCTCAAATACACCAACTACTCCCCCCTAGTTGACTCCGTTAGTTTGTAACAAAGTAGTTATTTGGCTTGGAGTCTTGCATAACATAAGTTGATCCTGTATATCTTTAGCAATATTTAGTTCATTCACTATTTTGTAGCAGCGTAATGGACTAGAAACCATTTCCTTGATTCTCAATATGCTGACCTTCATTCATTTCTACTGAAGAATAAACCAAACACATCATGACTGGAATGTGCCGCGTTCTCTGTGGTGAGATAAACGACTGAACATTCAGAGCAAGAGAGAGATGCAATTAGAACACGCTTAGTTCACTTTTTTCTTTATTAAAAGCATATCTGTTGTGGTATACCCTAAACAGAAAAGAGGACTGTATTAGAAGAGAGTGAATTTTAGTAGCCACCAAAACGAAGACTCCAACAGAACTGTAAAGATACTCAGATGGCGATTATACAATCTGATACTCTAAACTAGCTCTAGTGACCTAAGTACAGAAAAACATTTCCCTTCAGCTGTCTATGGGAATCTAATTTACCCTAGCAGCCAAAATGTTAATATTCTAATTTACCTGCACCCAAAACGTTAATATTCTCCAATATACAAATTCTTCTTTCCCTTGTCCAGCTATTTACATAGCACCTGCACATGACATGCTCCCATACACTCTGGACAGCATTGAGCGTGGTACATTTCAGTAATGTCCTTACCAGTTTAACAGCAGACAGTAACCATACAAGAGTCACTTAAGCCAGTGAAGACAAGTAGCAAGTAAATACAAATATTTTACTTAATCCAAAAAAGTGTGTCTGCATATATATATATAATACACACACAGAGCTCAGATAGGTTTTCAGTGTTGTCCTTAAGTGTTCCTTTTAATCCTATGATTAATAGGTCTTCATGATTAATACAAAACAAGACGAACAAGTGCGTGTTGTTATATTCCAGCTATCGCAATGATACTGGCTGTGTTGCCATACAAAGCTGCTTTAGTACTGTGCCTCTCCCTGTACCTTTGCATTATGGAAGCATCTACTCCTTTGTTCCTGATCTGAATTTCACTCTTCCCCAATCTTTTCCGATTCAGTGCTTCCTTTCCTTTACCTTTGGTTTAAGGACATGAAGCTGACAAACCAAACCCACAACTCACAGAGCGTGGGCCAGCCGACAGGGCCATCAAATGAGCACAGACCCAAGGACACGACACAGTACACAAACTCCAAGATCAGCCATGAAGTCAGCAAAGCAGCTTCAACACAGCCTCATGCCAAAACTACCAAGCCCTATTTTGCCCGGTACATTAGCTCAAGTGCAGTAGTACGTTGACATTATTATATTGCTTTCCACTCCACAGCTAGCCTGGTGTCTGCAGCTTCTGTGTCTTTGTCCAATACACAAGTACATAGTTAATACCACACGTGCCATTTGCTTAAATTTCACAGCTCATACCAAACATTGACTTGTTAAAGCATCTGGAAGAGAAGAAGTAATGTGGTTGAGACAGCGGTAGGGAAAGACAAAAAATTGTACTCTCTCTCATGCAGATCTACCACTAAAGCCGCAGAATATTTCCTCCTGCAACTCACCGTCATCTCTTTTCTTCTCACCACCCTGTCACTGCCACCAAGACTACTCTTATAAGAGTATTTTATCATGTTTTGCTTTAGAGTTTTTTTCCCCATGAAAAATCTCAGTGTAATGGAGCATTCCATCAGGAGGCCCACGGCACACAGCCAGGCCTCTGAAAGGGAGTTTGATGATAGATAAAGGTAATTATAGTGTAACATTTGCCATACTACAATTTAAGGCTGTGTCAGCACTTTCCCTCCTTTAAGAGGCTTATAACTCTACGAAAGCCTCTGGCCTGAAACTTGATAAATACATTCAGTGAAAAATAATCTGAAATGTGGAGTCAATGAGATGCCTTGAATTGAAAAGCAGTAATGCCAAAAGTAGTCTTGGAGTGATAGTGGATGGAAGATTAGATACGGGTTGCAAAGAGGTCTGATGGAAACAAACAAGTATCAAAAATAAATCACTTTTCTACTTGTGTATTTTGAAGAACTGCCAGTGGACAAAGTTTTTGGAATATATACTATAAGTTTCTTGGTAAAATTAAAATTACATTAAGAATGAGTAGTAGGACTGAACACACATACCAGAGCTCAGCAATTGCTGAGCAAAAGCTTTACCAATCCAACAAAATATTTCCCTTCCCCAGGGCAGTTTTGCTATTTCCCCCTCTGCGCCCCCCATCCTACTAATTTACATAAGCCATTGTAATTGTACAATTCTCATTTTTCCATGAAAAATCTGCACATAAGCCCTGATATCACAAATGCACCTTATGAACAACACTCAAAGCGTGTCTGTACAGTTGGGTAGAGGCTACATGAACAGAGACCTGGACCCCTCTGGCCCTGTACACAGTACAAGCCCCAAGGCAGCTCTGGTCCAGGAGTCCTGTAGACACATCAGTCAGGTGATGCACCTGAGCTAGTATTTCACTACAGGAAACTTCAGAGAAAAAAAAACATAAGTCATAGTTTCCTGCAGTTGCCACAGCCTAAGGATGGTTCCGTTTGCTCAAAACCGTTTAATTACAAGTCCAGAAGTACTGAACAGGAATATCTGTATTTAACCTGGCTTCATTTTTTTCCTACGTACACTCCCATAAACAAGCCCAAGCAGCTGAATTTAAGCATCCTGAACCAGAGCTTTGCCCAGGTTCCAACCCATTTGGCAAAGCAGCTTAACCAGTATGAAGATGCTGATATGCCCCAGTTTCCATCAAAGAAAGGGAAAAGTGATGGGTCAGGACATTGCTGAGGAAAACAGACAACCTGAGCTGTAAAAGGTCTCAACAATGGTGTTATAGATGGTTTTGACCATGACTTGCAAAGCTGCCACAATGGCCTGTGCTATGTTTTTTAAGTTCCCAAATACATCTGTTTTGCCATCAAGCTTCTACAAATCCTACAGCAACCTCTGGAGCAGGACAGAAGACAGGAATCATGAAAGCCCCTCTTTCCCCCAGGATGTAATTTCTGTATCGTGCCTCTTATAAGAGCAGCATACAATTTCACCAGTTGTGTTTTCAATGAAAACAAGAGAGGAATTTCACGTAGTCATAAAACACGGTCTTTGCCTAGAATCTGTCCTCAATAGGTACAAAACAGATTCTCTCCTTTTCAGAGGAGTACCTCATATAGTGGCAGTAATACCACTCAAGTCAGCAAAGTTACACTATTGTGGAATTTTAAAAATTAGAGAACACCACAGTGTTTAACATTTCTTTTTAAAAGTCATCACAAACAGCACCACTTACCACATAAACCAAAGTGAAAAATCCCATTCTGATAAATCCCATCACTGCTTCACAGCCAGAACATACCCCTCACCACCAGTTCACAGATGGTAAAAGTCTAGGCACGGTAAACGTGGAGGTTGGGCCCTTCGGTAGAACAGAGCAAATGGTCCTACAGAAGTTTTCTGTGCTGTCAAGGGTTCCTTATGAACACTCCCACGCTGCCAGCAGACAGAATTCTTTCACCAAGAGGATTTGGGAAGTGTAGGGCAACATACAAATTAAATTATATTGGACTGAGATCATGAAGAAGAAACCACAGTAGCAATGATCCTAGTGAGACTATGGAGGAAAGAGAGACTTACCTGGCTCTGTGGATTTATAGAGGAGGAAGCCAAAAGGACACGGGAATGTTATTAACAGCATTTCAGAAGAGCTTTTTGGTACAGGTGGCTGAAAAAAGAAGCATAAACTAACTTATTTTGGCCACTGCAGTTTGCAATTGCCAAGAGAAAGATAACCAAAAGTGAGAAAAAAGACTGTTTCTTTATGAGGAAATATGAACATAATTTTTAATGATCATCTCCACATTCCACAGAGTCTCCACGGAGAAGGTGATTTCATTAACTCACTGCATACATAAGAATTATATCGTAAAGTAAGGTGACAGCAAATATACATGTGTAAGGTGGGGAAAAAAACTACAGGAAAATTCACTTAAGACTGGAAACAAGGACAAAGTAAGAAGATAAAATAGCAGTAAAAAGAGGAACATATTAGCCCAGCTTAAATGGGAAACCAAAATGGTGGAAAAGTTATTTTGAATGAAATTGACAGTATTAAGAATCTAGTTTCTCTTCAACTCCCTTTTTTCTACTTTCTGTTTCAGACAGTCCGCAGGTGACTGCAACAGGACCGAAGGATAGAAAAGTCACTAGTTGCCAAAGGATCTTGTATTTTACTCTTACAGGGTTAAAAGCAGACAGCACTCAGCTAGTAGTAAAAGAAAGTCCAATTAAAATTCACAGAATTATTGATCTTAGCCCTGCGCCAGTGAACCCTCCTTCTATTTCTAGCTCATAAACAAGATGACATAGAAAAGAACTATTGATTTTCATATGATATCTTTTTTGATACATTTTCTCAGAATCTTAAAATTACATCAAGTGTTCATAAAACAAATGGACTTAATGTGGTCATGTCCGGCAGACAGCACAACCCATTTGCCAAGTGCTATAGATTGGGGGAGTTAAACCAGGTAGATAGGTTCAACTTAATACAATCTCAAGCTTCCCGCTTGGAAACCAAAACACATCATCCTATATCCACTTGCCTTCTTGTTACGTGACAGAACAACAGCTTTTTACTCCAAATGGAGTATGTGCTGATCACAACACTCCCAGCTGACTCTTCTTGCAACGTAAATGAGGCTGAAACTCACTGGCCCTGCAGAGAAGGGCTCCCCATAGAGTGAAGCCTTTGTCCCCTGGGGAGCCTGCAAGGCTGCTGGGGTAACTCCTCACCTTGATCACCTCCTGGTATTGACAACAGGCCCCAAGTGCAATACTTTTAGGCAGCAATTAATGATAAAACTGAGCTCAAGGTTAACATTTGAGTCAAAAAGGCAGTTAAAGCACAAGCACTGGAGAAAACAGAAATGCCACACTGTCTCTGCTAAGAAGTTTAGGCAACAACCAATTATAGCCAGACTGCTCTGGATGAGGTCAAAGACAGACATCTTCTCCAGATGAGTTTCAGGTCACAGTGCCCACAGTGGTAATATTAGCAATTATATTTGTCACTACTAGAAGAGGTAGAAATACCCTGCCCTCCTTCCTTAGCAGACTTCCAGCATTTTCTGTCAGTCTGAGTCAGAATGGTACACTGACTTGCTTGCCTAAAGTAATGAAGCATACCTGTACGGGATAAACAGCATCCACCAGTGAAAATGCAAGAGCTGAGGCTGTTCAGACTGTAGGCATTAAAACTGCTATTTTTATTACTGCCCTCTCAGTTGAGTAACTCACTACATAAACTGGGGAGCCAAAAGTCAGTAACTGTGTAAAAAATGCTGGCTTTCTTATCTACTTACTTATACCCTGATGCAAAACTCATCATGCTTAGAACTCGCATAAGTGAGTCACCATATATGCAAGCGTTTCTAAAATAGGGTAAGTGATCAGCTCAAGTATCACGTGCCTTTCCTCAAACTAAATTTTGAATAAGGGCAACATATTGGTAACATTAAGGGTAGGTAAGAGAGCAAAGAGCACCACAGGCACCTTACAGGGAATATAACTAATGTCTTACTTGCAGGAATAAAAAGTAGAAAAATATCTTATTTGAGGAATCCTTTTATCTGCAAATTGCTTTGTTCTTGTAAAAAAGAAAGAAAAAAACCACCTAAGTAACGACAGAATACTCCAGCAGAATTATTTTGCGATCTCCTCTTTTTAAACAAAGACTACTTCAAAACACTCATTTGCTTCAGGGATTTGTTTAAAGCAGAACACGTTCATAAACGTTTTCTTTTCAAGATACAGACTAAATTGTGGGCTGTTTCAATTCCCATTTCATAGTCATCTTACTCCATATTATTTAAATAACTACAGAATTTGCCTATAAACAAATGAGAAAAAGACTCTTCAATCTTTGCCTTCTGCTGCAGTAGTGACTTCCCTAGTAGGCAGTATATAGCCTCTCTGTTTCTTATCACCAAAACTGAGTTAGAAGGGATGTCCTTACTGACAGATTTTTATCTAGCCTTGAAGACTTCTGACAGTGGAGAGCCCACACCTTCCCAGGCACTCTGGCCTTCTGGTGTCTTACTGCTAGGAAGTTCTCAAGCCCCACCTTGCATCTTTCTTGCTGAAATCTGGCTTTTTTACTTTTTGGTCTAAGCACTACAGATATGTGGAACAAATGAGACTTCTGCTTTCAAAATGCATTTGGAGCATCCCTTCCCCACCCAACCACTCCACCATCTTCTGTCTTCATTTCTCTGGACAGCTTTTCTCATCAGTCACACTCTCAACTGATCCGTTCAACCACTCTACAGACTTGCCAGCTGGGTCATACACGAAAAACTGTATCTAGCTGTAGTTATTTCACAAGTATTTCCAGGTTACCACTGCTGATTTTGGAGAATCGTACATGGGATGTCAAAAGCTTTACTACAGTTACAGTCCCTGCTTCTCCTGTAACAAAGTCCTATTTTTCTGCTTAGAAGGAAGTCAGATGAGTTTACGAAGAACAAATTGTGACAGTGTGGGCTACTATTTATCTCGTCATCAATACTGACAAAGAGGTTAATTCTTCCAGGTTAAGCAGGTAAGTTACATTGTAGAGGTTTTTTTCCCCCTTTTGAAAGAACGGTGTTACGCTTGCTTTTTCCTGCACCACATCTGACCACCACAGTTTCTCCTAAGTAATTGCTAACAGTCTGAATCAACAGTGCGGAATGAAAGCAGTAACCCTAAAAATAAATTTTATTGCAACAGTAGAAAGCCACAATGCAAGTTCCTTTGTTTCATTTATACTCACTTTGATCTCTACGTATCCCACTCAACACAAGAGCAATAAGAAGATGCAACGCCTGTGCATTGGCAAAAACAGTTTAATGACCTCAGCTAAGATGGAGAACAGTAACCACAGATCTTACTTTTACAAATTTCTGATTATAAATGTACTTTAACTGAAATCAGAAGGGCAGCTCCTAGCACATATCAGCTTAGGATGGCTGCATTTCCCTGCAAGAAAAAGCAAAACACAAATAACCAAAAAATTATAAACTATTAAATCTTACTTCAGGTCAAACTTTCAATACCATTTATATTCCAAACCAGTGCCACCTGTCAGGACCCCAGCTTGTGAATGGGCCAGACAATGTTGCAAACACAATCAAGAACAACTATTCTTTCTCCTAACTGCTCACAGTTGAGGTCGTGTTAAGGGACAAAAGGAGAGTAAGTTGTGAAAATATGGTAAAAGTGGAAAAAACTATTTTTCAAGTGATAAAAGGCCTGACTCTACAGAATGCCAGGTGCTGCTAAGAAAGCAGAAAATGTATAATAGCTGCTATTAAGTTCTGTCAGTTGAAAAGTACACACTGTTTACGCAGACATCCTGTAATTTCACGTTGCAACTTTCAGGCTCTATTTTCATCCACAGTCTATACTTTCTTCAGACTGAAACTTTGAAACACATTTCAGTTAAAAATAAAAGTCACCAACTTTTTGTAGCATGCACTCAACAGCAAACTTTCCAGCAGAAGAATTACATAGTCATTGGTCATTTCATCAACTTAGTTTTTGCTGGTTTCTCTTATAATCATCAATACATAAGTAACAATTGTGTCTTATGGGACAAATGGGAGCTTTTCTAGCTTTTTCAGACTAGAAAAAGTAGCTTGACCTAACACAAAGAAAAAAAGGCAAAATCTCAGCCCAGTAATTCAGTGAGAAATCTCTAACTGATTTCAGAGTGAAGGCCAAAGTTTTACAATCAAACTGAACGAGGCACTAGAGCTGTGATAGATCGGATGTGGACTAAACCTTGCATAGGTAGGAAGTCGAAATTCCCCAAAGATATGTGAAGAAAGACTGCACACTATGTGAAGTCAACTGCATTTCAACCTTTTTTTCTCTTTCAGTAACCAAGGAATGAATTACAGTGATGGCTTTAAAACATTCATCATCACTTTATTCAAGACATAAAAAAAAAAGTCAGTATTTTAGTTGCCAAAGACTAGGCATGTTGACAGCATCACTGCGAAACACACCTTAGGGGTTCAGAGCCCACTCCCCTTTGTGGATGAAACCCAAGGTGCCATTTCCTGCCTCTTTGGTAGTGCTGGGACATTTCCTGGCAGGAAGGCTTGCTCTGCAGATTATGGGGGAGCATGGAGGGTCAGCACATCCTGTTGTCCTGTTTTCCTCTAACAATAGTTAGACCGTACGTTACAGCTGCTGTGTGAGCCTCAGGATTGTAACAGGTAATATTGATACATCAACTCATTTTCACACAGTGCAATACTACTAAAGAATTTAGCCATTTCTGTGTTTGTTGTTCATAATCAGCCTTCACCTATGTTCTCATTTTGCATCTGAAGGTGCAATCTCTTCCCTGGCACAGTTTGTACCCGAATAGGAAAGAATCACAGCACAGACTGCAAGGATTAATCTCCAGAGACAAGAGGTACCCTTTTCTGTCTTCAGTATTTCTCCAACAAACTATTTCATATGGAATTCAAGACTTCATTCTCTTTCAAATACAGATTTCTCCGATCATGCCCCCTTAAAGAGAAGAAATAGAATACTGTTAAGCGTACTTTGAAAATACCAAAGTGAAGATTGCAGGCGTATAAAGCAAATAACTATAACATCACTCTACATTCAGCACAAAAGTAGCTATTAAAAACTACACATGCAGTTAATATTCAGTAAATACTGAGAATATAACGTACACATCTGATTTTACAAGTCACAACTACAGCCTCATCTAGTACAAGCTGGCACAGCTCAGCTGGCATCCCAACTACTCCACATTTCACCTGAAATGTAATGGCATGATACAAATACAGAAAATAACAGTACTAGCGATGCTCAGATATTGCCAGGGCTTATCCTTTCTACTCCCTTAGATACACATCTCACCTTCTCTAGGCACTCTCTAAAGATAAGCATAAAAATATGTCACCTTCCCCATTCCAACTATGCAGCTTGAAAGAGAAAAAGTTAGGATGGCGTGCAGTACAACTTGCAAAAAACTTATGTTTCACTGCATTATCCCGACTTGTCAGATGTGAAAGACCAGTGCCACCATCTGGTGCCTGCTAAGTCTTGGATCTTTCTTTCTAGTCAGAAAGGAACTCATATTTTGTCTAATTCAATACATAAAAGAGGAGGAGAGGAAGATAAGCAGTTCTGAAAAATAGAGCAGAAGACTTAAAAAAACCCTACAATGCAGCTGTTGCAAAAGGAGCCCAATGTCAGAATGAGCAAAACACAAATATTGGAAGTTGAGAGGGATTAAGAAAGTAAAATAAGCAAGCAAGGTCCTGTCTAAGAAAAAAGGATAAGTCTTAGAAAAAACGCAGGCCATGATTCAAATCTTATCTGTAAACGCAGCCTTCACTAGTTATAAACTTCTTAAAAAAAAGGAAAAAAAAAAAAGAAAAAAAACCCCCACCAAACCCCTCACAAGGAGCTTGGATGATTCCCAACCAGTGTTAACTATTTCCATGAACTTCACAGAGAAAAAAAACAACAACAATTCAAAATTTCTTATTTTTCTTCAATTATGCTAAGAAAACAAAGTCAGTTCCTGGCACAACTCAATTTAAGAATTATTCTTAGGAATCTGATAAGCATTTTTTATTTTAAAACAGATTTGCATATCTTTTAATTGATTTTACACTGTATTTGGGGATGTTTGGGAACCCTCTGGAACAATCCCACCTGTACCATTCTCGAGGTCAAGGAAAATGGCAGCAATGTTCATTAATATTTCCTCCCTCACTTCCTAGAATGGATTCCTAACTGAGAGCTACTTCATTTCTGTGCTTTTATGGGGGTCAGGTTAGCATTCTTAATCACATCAGCAGCGAGAGCACATCACAGCCATGGTGTGGAACGGCACGGGCAGAAAACCCTCCCCAGGGCAGTGCACCTCCGTGAAGGAGCTCTGCTGACACAAACACGGCGAGAAAGCCTCTGTGACCTACAAGGATAAGAAGCAGTTTGTGACAAACGGGAGACTAAAAAGCAAAAGTGAGAGGGAAAGTAGTTAGCATCACAACACTGACCTGTACGCAGTGCAGCCAAGGTAGGGCCTGGGTGTGAAGTGCCTGGAAGGCAAGGCAAGTACAAAGGGAGGGCGTGTAGGACTCTGTCCTGGCCTCTGCTCGATCAAGGTCTGACACCAGACTCCAAACCTCATTACTTTTTATTAAAGTGCTAGTCTGGCTCATACCACGTGGACATAACAGAAACCCAGCAATAAAAGTGAAGGTAAACAGTAAAGCTCTCCATAAGAGCAGTGTGCAGGGAGCATCATGCTGCACAGCTCAGAGCAGCCCTGTGCAGTCCCTGGCGCATACAGCCACGCTGCAGCGGCACACACGGCCTCGCTAATCCCAGCGCAGAGCTGCACCACAACATTTCAGGCTGCCTTCACTCTGTTCCCAAGCCTGGTTGACTCTGCTGCCTAGACACACAGCCCCCAAAACACACTTCTTGAAATTATGCAGAGATGTCCCAATTCCTTCTTACACAGATCCCCTACTTCCATCTCCAACATGCCCTTCCTCTCTTCTGCCTTCAGCGGCTCACCCTGCCAAAACAGCTGTAAAGGATACAGCAAGTACCTAAGGTTTTGTTCAGTTAAAACCTGAAAAAGTCTAATTCTTCACAGGTGATTAATGGAAGTTGTGAATTGAATATTAGACATTGATGACGTAGCAGATGAGGCAAAACTGAGAAGATACATATGCACAGCCAATTATATTTGACACTGGTTAGACTCAAACTTTAGGTACCTTAACATTCAAAGCACAGACACATTCACTTTTCCACCTTCCCCTAAAGCGGTAACTGCTCAAACTGCAGCCTCCAGAGCCCTCAGCACGACATACATCTCTTCCTATATAAAAAGGCCTCCAACTTCCACAGACACACCCCCTATCCAATTAACAAACAGTTTGTTTGCAAAGCCATCAATCCACAGGACCTCCTTACGGTTGTGCACTTTGTCATTCTGCCTGTCCTCTTCAAATTCCCTCCCAGAGGCAGCCTGAAACATTCTGTCACAGAGCAATAAGGATGAATTACTGGGTGGACGTTGCCAATACCACTTTGCATTAATTATTAATAATCATGGCAAAATATTCCCTATATTCATAACTTTTTAAATTACTAATTTAGGCAAACATTAGTCTGAAGACAATACACACAGAAACCTACATGTGTAGCACTTAATCACTCCTTGAAAGTTAAGGTGTCTGTCCCATGAAGATTACAAGAGCAACACCTAAACTTCAACAAGTTTATAGCTAAGTAGCACAATTAATCAGTATTCTTATTAGAACAGTTTGATTCATCTTTGTCATCTCTGCCTAGCGGTGTCATTTAATTGCTTTCCACTGCTAGCTTCTCATTGGACCAGCTTCATTAAAAGAATAGTTTATGTAAGCAGCTTTCTAAAACATTAGTTTTTAGAAAGCCTGAAGTTAGACAATAATAAATGAAGGTTCACATATATCATACATGCTGCAATTGCTATGTCAGAGTAACAATGTATAATTTTAATCCAGGGGAATACAGTATTTATTAATATGCAGATTTGAAATGTAGAAGCAAGCAGTATTTTTGACATCATCTGGTAGCAGGTATAGGTATTCTCAAATACACCTGGTGAAAATCTAAACTACTGCTAAAGTAGATGCAAACACTCAGGGTCTACCAAAGTTAGATCTGAAGCCTAATGGAGTGACCCGGGGATTTTTTCCCTCCCAACACCATGCAAGGGCTCTGTCATATATTAGCTGGTAGGAAAGTTTGTTCTGTAAGACAGCAGCAAAAAATTATAAGTCCCTACTAAACAATACATATTTTATAAAAACCTGATTTTTTTTTTCCTTCTCCCCCAAACCAGAAAATACTATCTTCTTTTTAAACATTAAGACATTCAGGGTTTTGCCATTTCAGAGGCAGGGTTAGACAAGTCATAGGTCCATAACACCATAGACCTACATTATGATTTTCATCACAATATATAGAAGGATTTTTGGTTTGTTTTTTTTTTTTTTTGTCAGAACAATCATTCACTGGAACAACCTCCCCAGGGACGTGGCAGAGACACCATCGCTGGCAGTTTTCAAGACACAACTGGACAGGGAGCTAGACAATCTCATCCAGGATACCTTTCCCACAAAAGACTGGAGCAGATGATCTTTCAAGGTCCCTTCTAACCCGGGCTGTTTTGCGACAATTCTATGATTTCTGGCCCACTGTTCAAGAGCCAAAAGCCTTCTCCCCACCCCCCTCAACTAGCTTATTATTAAGTCACTTCCCCTGGTGTCTGACAAGTCTTTCTTGCAGTAACTCCAGTGCATTACTTCTTGTCCCTAGACAAGGGGAGCAGAGCAGATCGCTGCTCCCCAGATCTCTTGCATCTGAAAGCAGACATTATCTCCAAACATCCCCCTTTATCTTTGTAAGTCTATGCAAACATAGTTCTTTCAAGCCCTCTAACATCACACTTCACTTACCTCTGATCACTCCTTACTTTCCTTCAGGCTATTTTTGCCTGGTTTGCAACCTGCTGTAAGACTGGAGCCCGAACTAGCCGCAATACTCCAAGCTGCACCTGGCAGCACAACAAGCAGAGTGGGAGGATTCCTCCTTTCTTACAGACAAATAAGTCTCCCTCATAGATCTTAGCAGTGTTAATATTTTTCACAAAAGCTTGGTATTGAGGTCCAAGTGAACAGAGCATAGTAATTCCCAGCATTCTCTTCTGAAGGGCTGATCTGTACCCTGTGTCTGCGTAGAGGTTCTTAAGCTTCCACCTGTTGAAGTGCTGAATCTGCTGCACCAGTAAAATTGCATGCTTTCTGTAACTCATTGAGTTCATTGGGAATTCTGCTCCCTCCTGTAATATCCCTGTTTAATATTACGAGCTACTTTGATAAGTATACTCTCTATTCCTTCATTCATGTCAGTCACACAAAAAAAATACTGATCAGTACCAGCCCCAGGAACGGCTGCTGAGAAACTCGTTGGTACACCCATCCTCTTTCACAGTTGGCCGCTTACAACTAGTCCCCAAATACGGTTTTCCAGCCACTCACGCACCACCAGTAGCTGTTCTTACTAACAAAGTCCTCTCACAAAACATGAAACACAGCAGGGAGCCTCTGATTGCTCCTCATGTACAATGGCAGATCTGCTGGAGCTGCCTCTATTACTGCCAGTTTAAGTCTGTGCCAATAGCCCGTGGTGCAGTTTACCTGCACGATGTTAAGGAGTGGAAGAAATGCAGCAGTCTGGTAAGAGCACACTCCATCTCTACCAGGCAGAACACTTTTACAGCTTCAGTAATTGATTGCCTTTGCAACAATCACACACCGCCAGCTTCATTTTTCAGAAAAAAACATCAGATTGGAGCAGATGGGAACAGATCAAAACAGATTGCACAGAGCAGCCACAGTCTAATGGTGAATTGGGAATACTGAGCAAATATGAGAAGCCTGTGTGCCTCGTGTCTGAATTGGAAACAGAGCTCTTTCATCGCAGCTTTGAAGTGCTGGTGTAAATGCTCTTATATCTGTTCTGACAGCTAATGGCAAACTACCACCTATGCAATAGCTTTACTTGCTGGGTGAATGCTTCAGTTATGACCAGGGCTACAGATTTGCACAAAGCAGGAAAAGTTGCACAGAGATGGGTGCAGACTACTTCGCTCACCAGAAAGCAAAGAGATGCAAGCATAAAGGGTCTCCTCAAGCCACAGCTGCTCCAGGAGCCCACAGCTCATCCCTCACATAGTCATCAACATTGCACCCCTACAAAGTCAATCATGCCATTCCATCCATAACCATCTTTTGATGAACATGGCATTAATTTTCCACTTGGGAGCAGATGATATAGAAAGCAGTTTCAGTATAGAGAAATTAAATATTCATCTTTCCACATAGATTAAAATATTTTGACACACACACACCCACCCACCCAACCCATGCTCTTCCCAAGAGGATTGATTTAGGTGCTAAAGCAAATACAGGCCTGGGAGGAATATGGCCTCCCCTCAGTCCTTCCCATGGGTTTCTTGTGCTTTCTTCAAGCCGGTGCACAAAAAAATGTCTCATGTAGTATCTCATTATGAAAAGGAAGCTTCCACTCATATGTAATCTATTTTTATTGTTCTACTTCTACTGACTTGTTTTTTTGATGCTTTTCATTTGCACTATGAGTGCCTCTGCCAAGTATGCAATACAGCTTGTTAACAGAAAACTTGAGGCTAAACCAAGCTCCGTTGAACTGGTTTTTCTTATGCTGTTGCTGTTTCTATTTCTATTCTCATTTCTTTGTCATGCTTCCAGTCACTGCAATCACCTAGTAGGAACGAGGAGGAATACGAAATATCATTTGGGAATGGTGACTCTTGCAGAAGGCCAGATGGTAGCTCTTGGTGTCAGTGCATACATCAAGGTTTACTTCTTCTACTCTAATTATTTATTTGGACCTATTGAATTCATACACACATCTGCCAGGCAAATAATCCTGGGAAACTACTGGTGCTGTAGCACATTACTTGTCTTCTTACAACGAGCAATGAAAATCCCCCCGATATGTTGAACGTTAGTAATGGCTACCTACAAACCCATCTACCCAAAGCCTACAGATGCTGCCATCTTTCACATGCTGCAGGGACGGAGACCTCCCAGATCCTTGCCAACACTTCCAGGCAAACTCTAGCACCATCTTCCCTTGCCAACACAGGGCAGACAGTAGCCCAAAATCCTCCTGTGCTGTGGGCAAGTGTTTTCAGAGGATTTCCAGCACCCAGAAGCCACCAGGTCTCCTTCCAGGAACACCTGTCTCAAAACTGGCCCAGAGACCTCCCTCCCAGCAGGGACCAGAGAGAGACAGCTATTTTAGCTGCACACCCATCCTGGCGGGCACGGTGTGGGTACACAGCCAGAGCCACCCCTGCTCTCCGGGCACAGGAGCTGAACAGGCTCTCACAGCAGTACCGCTGCTACAGCAGAGAGCTGCAGAGCCTGTGCTCACGTAGCAGAGCTGCGAGGCTGTACACAAGAAGCATTACCTGTCCCTCAGCTAGCTTTGTCTTTGAAGAAAGAACCTTTATATAAGGAGCAAAAGAAAACCCTCACAATTTGTTTGTTTTGTTTCCAGGGCATGCTATTAAAAAAAGGTACAGCAATACCTTCAACTGAATGTTTGAATCCAAACATGTTCAAAGAACTAGGTTAACAGCACTTTTTTCATTCTTTTTCATTTAAATTGAACAAAATGGTTTGCTGCATACATGCTGTTCACTTCAAAAGACCATTCTTAATCCATTAATAAATAGCAGCCTAAAAGGAACCATACACAAGTAAATTTTTAATGCATTAGCCAAAACAGCAACCAGCAGATGGGCAGGACTGAATTAACTGTGAATCCTTCCCACTGGTATCTTTGCAAAGTGTGAAAATTAATAGCAGAAAGGAAAAGTACTATTAGAAGGCAAAAAGTTTTTCAGAGTTTTTTGTTTTGAATAAATTAAATAGGGTTTACTGCACTCCAAGTCAGGTGGTCTAATTTTTTTTTTAAATCACATTGCAGCTGTACAATTAAAAAGATCATACCATATTTGTAGCTATCCATTATATCAAAATGGTAATGATTATATCAAAATAGTAATGTAAGGGAAGGAAAAAAAAATCTGTATCTTCACACAATCTCTCTGGTTTCGGTGACCATTTCTGGTAGATTTGAACTAGACTATTCTGAGTATCATACCACATTATAAGCTGAAGTAAAATATCTGTATGAAGACTGGCTTAGCACATTCATATATTGATAATTACCTGGAAACGTGGTTTCCACTTTGGCAAAACTCCTCCCAACTCATCCTGGGCTCTAACAGCTTTTTGCATTGCCTTCATTGTCTCCAATCACCCATGCAATCAGCAGTTCCCTCCAAGGAAGAGGAAGGTTCCCTCTAATAAAAACAACTGCCTGCAGGAAAATTTCTTCCTTCCCCACACCTTAGCACGTATATTTACAAGAAGCTCATTAACTTTCCAGCACAGACCAGCTTCTATCCTAATCATCAATAGCCCTGACAATTAAGTCTATTTTGATAGCTATCAAACTCTACCCTCTGGAGTGTAATTGTAACAGTTCTGGAAGGACTCCTTCCAATTCCTTTTTCTGAATTACCAGCTTTCCAAAAGATACCGTTACCCATGAATCCTTATCCTGAAGGAGAGGAAGTTTGTGATGTGACCCCTCATCCTCTGAAATTTGAGAGCTATGGTAACCTTCAGCAAGTTTGGTGGTTGCAACAAACTCAATTCCATTACCTTCGTTTCTGTTATGGAAGTATCACGAATCTACCATACCCCATCCCGCATGTCATGCTCTGATTTAAGGCAAAAAACCTGTCACCCCCTTACTAGGTACAGAATCCTCTGAGCCACTACTGTACATGTTCAAAAGGCCGCAAGCATCAGTTCAACTCTTACTGTTCATTCAAAGAACAACCAAAAAAAACCAACAAAAAAGGAAGCTTGTGAGTTAGAAGAAGAATAGGAAACAAAACAAATCAGCATGTCACCACTCAGCTCAACCCTCCTCTTAAGTACTGTGCATAGATCCAGCCTCTCTTTCTGAAAATAAGTGTACTGTATATTTAGGAATGTAGACAAGTAAGAGCGGGTGATTGGAGGTACTTCTGTGCAAGGAACACTTAGGCAGGTAAAGGCTGTCATCTGGAAGAATCATGACAAAGCAGCACTGTAAGCAGGAGTGACAACAGAAGTGACACGGAAGATTAATAAGGAATGACTATTAATTGTTTCACATTTATATATAAGAAATAGGAGACAACAAATGAAGTCATCTGATGGTAGAGTCAAATCAAAGAAATAAAAAGATTTCACAAAAGTGACTGGACTGGGGAACTCAATGCCCTGGTTGCTGCAAATGCTAATGGTTAAACGGGGTCAAGTAAACAATCAAATGAACAGATTTAAAAAAAAATCCATTTAGCCCTAAATGCAAAGGTGCTGTCACCTGTGCCTGAAAACATCTCTGATCCATCCCAAGAAACAGGTAGTTTTCTGAAGCATCATTCCTACTCATTTCCTCTGTTTCCCCAGGCACCTGCTACCAGCCACTGCCAGACAGAACCACTCTTCCGTCTTTGGGACAGGTGTTCTCAAAGTAGCATGTAAGCAAACCTGAAGTGAGTGCTGATGCAATGGCACTGATGCCCATGAGCCTTGTGATCCATATAGCAGAAAGATTCTGCCTTTGTGTTACGATGTTCCCTTTTCACACTATAATTGGGATTTATTTTTTTTTCCTCTTTTCCTATACCACAGTACCAAGACCTCCCTCATCCTTCAAGCCCCAAGACAGAAAGGGGTTTCTCATTTGCACTAGAGCAGTTTCCATTACACTCCAGGAGGTGTGAGGATCTGTATGTGCCTTCCTCTAGGAAAGGGCCACAGCAAGCGGCAGCAGACACCCTTCCACCAGAGGCAGCTGCCCCACACCATCCTGCTGCTGAGCAGGGGGAAACCACAACCACCCCACAAGCAGCTTCAAAGGGCTCAGCCCATTAAGCAGCAGATGTGCCAGGCCTGGCCTGGCGGCAGGACAAGGAGCACTCCTATTGTGCATGGGGGACAATACGATTTGAGAGGGCGGCAGGTGCTGCTAAATAAAATGCATCTTGACACCAAGAATTTATCCTTTACACCCCTGGGAAAACATTGCACCAGAGATATGTCCTATTTTAACTAGGAAAAATGCAGCAGCTTTCATCTTAACCCTTAACGACCTTCAGTGTAGAGAAGGAACAGAAACCTTAATTTAGTTATCAAAGATGAGCTTGTTTTTCCTTCAAGCAGACATGGACGGTCTGTCGTAAAACTGCACTGAACACTTGTCTCCTTTGGCAAAGCCTTCACTGGGCTCTTGCTTCCTCCTGCTTGTTCTCAGGACTTCACTGATGCAAAATTGTCTCCTCCATGATTTGCCATCCTGGAGCCCGGTGACTCCCACCCCAGGCCTGACACAGCCAACCTGCAGCACTTCTCTGCGCCGGGGCTGGAGCTGCCAGTGCCCTGCAAGGGGCTGCAGGAACCCCCCTTCTGCCATTCTGCATGAGACTTGGTTTTGCTTCAGGCAGGCAACTACATTGGATATATTTTCTTCTTCACAGAATAATTAAAATGTTAATCTAGCCAAAAATCTTACTGTACATACAAAAGCTGTTTGACTGTCACCAATTATATTTATTTCTCCTCCAACCCAATAAGCAAAGTACTTGCCCTCTTTTCTTTGTGATCATTATTTGAGCTGCATTCAGTTTCAATATAGCTTGAATTTAATTTAGATTTTGCTTAACTGATTTTTATTCTATTATCTTTTGTTCTCTGGGCAAGTATATATTTAATCTTGAGAGTAAAATTGTTATAATTAAATCTGTGTTTTTAAAGGTAATATAAATTAGAGGGTAGAGATGAAGTAATATGTAGTAGCTTGTATGGAATTATATAGATGGAATAACAACTCACTTGTATGAGCAGTGCACCATGACAGAAATAAGTTGTTACCAAAAAAGGTACGTGTTATTCAGATTTTAGTACCCATTGAAGTACTACATGATGCTCAAATACATTACAAAAGCCTCATTCAGAAATGTCAGCTTTTCAACTCAAACTGAAGAAACATGGGCAGTTTTGAGCACTCATCTCCCTGCTTAAATATGCCCAAGATGATGGTCAAGGTAGTGCCTATCACATGAAGGGACAGAAAATCCTTTAGTTTCTTTTTACCTCACTGTGACACATAAACAAGTTTAATAAACAAAAAAAGATGGGTTCAGGGAGGGAGGACAGAAATCACAATAAAATTATCATGACCCAAAATTGCCTACACATCTTGTGTATGAGGCATCAGGTCTTAACAGCTTAGGTTTGCTCTGGAACCCAAAAGGCCACTTTTTACTTTGAAAATCTGCACCTACTTATCTCCTAGGTACACTTATGAGAAGATCTTTGCAGCATAAGATGATGAACAAATGCCCAATAGATTCACTTCCCCTTTTTAATACAAATGATGTTTACATTTCTAATTCCTTCTTGTATTCTTGACAAGCCAAAGAGAATGAGACAAGTGCATGGAGGCCTGGGAGTACAGTGACAGGCAATTTAGCTTCTGAAATGCACAAATCTTATGGTATTCACCCGTGGTTTTCTTTATATAGCCTATGTGAATTTCATGTGATTTGTGTATTTCACTAGTTAAATTATGTCCCTAATTGGTACTTCATAATAAAATGCTTGAAGCAGACCAGGCTGTTCTGATATGCAAGCACTTTTAGATTTAAATTAAGTTAGAGATTGATTTCCATTTCAAACATGGTTTTAGAATTTAACAAGTGAAATACAGGCGACACAGAAGATGGGAATGCAAACTGTGTGATCAGGCAGTTGATACTTAGCAGAAGTACTGCATATGTAAGAGTATTTTGCATTTGTGTTACTGTCCACTTGATTTAAGGGAAAAGACTAGATGGACATTTTACACAACTCTGCTATCTGAGTGCATTAGAGCTCCTTCCACAAAAGGAAAATCTGCCTATTAAAAAAACCAAACCACAACAGTACTCTTTTTATTAAAAGCTACTAGTGCTTTTTTGCAAGGTACTGGGATAAGGCCCCAAGCATTTTTTCTTCAGGTCATAATTGTAATGTCCGCTTCTGTTATTTCTTTGGATATTTTAAACTGGTGGTAGAGTTTCATTTTCTGCTATTTTATCTAGCTCTGATCCTTATTTTATAACCTAAAGCTGTAATCTTTCTAAACATGTGAAAAAGGTTTTAAAAGTTATGAAATATAGAAAATAAGGTGGTTTCACAACTGCTTTGTAGAACATATTGTAATAACAGAGAGATTAAGAAATAACGTAACTCCAAAATTAAATGGAAGACACTGGTTTCCTTTGAAGGCCATTGTCATTAGGCAGGGCAATCTCCTTTTTAACAATTTATACTTGTATAAATGCCATAGCACAGTTGCTCTGTTCCCAAATAAAGAACATTTCAGACCCACAAACTCAGCATAAGAATCAAGCTGGGTTTCTTTTATTTTTAAGCTCAAGTAGTTCCTAAAACTACTGAAGAAGTTTTAAGGCATCTTACATCTAATGCTGCTGAGAATGAAAAGGCTTAAAAAGGGAAGAGTGAAGAATGATTGGCCTATCTTGTTCCATTCTGGAAGAATAATAAGGAAAAAAAAGTCAGCAAGGTTAACTTTTTGCAGGAGAAAATGTTTTATTGGTAAATAAACCACCTGCCTTCAGATTCTGCCTGCCACAGGAAGGTTGCAGTGGCCATTTCTTCCAAGGCCCTTTCCAGGATAGAGGTTTACAATTACTGATCTTTTCTGTCCCCTCCATTCTTCTTGGAAAGATCTCATTTCTTTTCATTTATACAACTTTGCTCTGAGCTGCTGCTGCTGCCTCCACCACTATCTCTAACTTAAGCTCAAGAATTTTCCACTCTGTAAGGCATCTCTGATGAAAGCTACAAAAGGCACAAGTGTGTTCACTAGGGAAATACCACAAAGTCAAGGATGTCTGATCTCTGCTTACAATAGCTGTGTAAGAGCAATGCCTCTCAGCTGAGACACATCTGGATTAAAAAGATAGGAAGGAAGGACAGACCTGCCTAGGATAAGATTTACAGAGACTAAAGGATCTGCGGTATAATACAAAGCAAACAAATTCAATTTAATAAAACAGCCTCCATATAAGGTATCACCTAGCACTTTACAAAGAGATAAAAGACCAAGATAATGCTTTAGAGAATTGGATACTGTGACTCATAAAAGCAAAACAAGAAAATACACAAATAAAGTTGAAGTAGTTCAGATAAAGGAAAACTGCTGAATTTAAAAGCATCCAGTGTACAAGCATATGTTCTTATAGAACAGCTACAACCATAGAAAAAACAAACCTCAAACGATTAAAGGCTCAGTTAAGCATCTAAAGCCCTAGTGCTTATCAAAGCATCTCTATACTAAAAGTGTTAGGCTGATAGAAACTCATTTTAACCTGGTGGAATTGGAACTACAGAAAAATCTCACCTTTTCAAGGTTTCTCACCTCCCCAATACCTTTCTCTGCCTTAAGCAAAACTTTAATAGAGATTAAAAAGAAAAGGTGGACAAGGTTTTCTGAAACATGAAAAAAACTGAGTTTGAATAAAAGTAAGTATTGGATAGATCTCTTCTTATTTAGAGGCAATTTTGTCAGTTCTATGTTAAAATAAGGGAGAGCAACAAACCCCCAAAAGCATGAATCAATAAAGTAACAAACATACGGAGAGATCTGAAGGCACAACTGACTCACGACTTCTGGATGCACCAGAGTAATAGCTCCATCTACCTGCAAAATTTAAGTTAAAAACTGTGACCACAGTTTTAATAATAGATTCTAGTTATTCAGAACCAAAGCGGTGGAGGAGACAGGAAGAAGCTCAAGAACAGAGTAAAGGAGTAGGCAGGTAGCAAGGCTGAGCACCATGGAGTGCAGCAATGCAGCTTGAGAGGACCCCACGCAGAGCCTGCCTGGGTGGCTCAAAAAGCCCGAGAAGCAGCAGAGCTGCTAGTGCCGCAATGCTGCCCTGGGAAGCGGGAGTACATCCTTGTAAAACATCAGTACTGGAGAGTGGCCAGCACATACTTGGGAGTCTGTTAAAGAGGAAACCAGAGGCCCTGAACACTGGGAATCACAAAGGGACTAGCGGAAAGAAGCTGAAGGACGCCTTTGCACACCACTTGAAAGGGCAGATGGGCGATGCTTCAGGGTAGAGAAACTTAGGAGAAACGATCGACGCAGCTTTGATTACCTATACTTTCTGTGGGTGACAGTGAAGAGCTGTAGAGGGACAGCTGAGGGGAAACAGTGGCAGGATCATAAATAGAGGGTAAATGATTGATTCTTTCTTCCAGATGGGAGATTTTGTCCTGGGAACAGAAAGTATGTGGGAGTCACGGAGCTGACAGAGTCTGGATGGACAGATAGTGACTACAAGGTAGTTAAGGCAGTGACTGATGGCAGTATAGCAGGGTATCACCTGAACAAGCCCTATTATCGCTTTTAAAACTAAATGCGTGAGAGATGCCAGAAGAGACAGAAGCATGGCACAAGTCACTGCAATTCTGGAAACTCGGCTACAAACTAAGGCTCCCAAAAGGTGAGGCTGGGGCTGCTCACGTGCCCAAGCGACAACAGTTGCTAGCCTGTCCATATCTGTACCCCTCCTTGGCACGCAGGGCCCAGCCCTGCTGCACCTCGCAAAGGGCCATGCGTGCCCCACTCCTGAGCTACATCACGCATGTGGCAGCCCACTGCCCAGATCAGCATCTTTGCCTTGCCGAAGACTTCTCACTCATCCCTTTTCTCTCCCCAGTGCACACCTATGTCAAAAACTGATCCAAACAGACTTCTTTCCAAGGCCAGAATGTCCATGGATTTATTTTCTTTACCCTAACACAGCACAGTAATCAGTTCTGAGTTTCTCCAGACTACAAGCTCTACATCGATATAAACTGCATCTGCTGAAAAAGACCTTCTCCTCACATTGGACCCGCTCACCTTCCTACAGAAACTGCCAGCAGCAATTCCCAGGAGCCCTCTCCTTTATGTAAAAGTCCCTTAGCCACCTGCTTTGAAGCAGAAAGAGGTGCACCTGCAGCTGCATGAACCGGAACTGCCAAGCCATCTATTGCAGTTTGTTTGTTTTTAACCTATTTCAACCAAGAAATTGATTCAAAGGTTACGAATAGATTGAAGGATCTTTCCAGGATCCTCTTCCATATGAGCATTTCCCTTCAATATTCATCTCATGAATCATTAGAATATATTAGATGCCCAACAGAGTAACACCACAGATATTCCTTTCAAAAGGAAAATATATATCCACTGTTTCTATCAAAAAGAAAATGACATGAAAATTAAGGTGTTTCAGTTCTTACAGAACTGCTACAGTACAGATTCTTCTATAAGCACCTTCAGGAATATTTTTTGTTATTGAATCTTGTAAAAAAAAAAACAACAAACCCACAGCTTAGGAGAAAATGTATGCATTGGATCTATTTTTCTTTCAAAAAGGACAAAAAATTGCTCATACTTTGCAAGCACAGTAGCCTCCTGAAACTAAACATACTTTGCATCAGCTCAAGCTGTTGTGTATACTATAATGATCAATGTTGAAAGCTTCTGAAATTATTTCCACAGCTAGATACTGCATGGCTTCTTAAAGGCTTAAAACAATTTCCTCTTATGGTTTTATAGATTGGGAATGATCCATTAAGATGAATATGTTCAAAATACTAAGTGCTTTTCTGGCATTTTCATTTCTAGAGTATACAAAAATATTCTGAACATGCCAAAAGTCACACTTGCAATTAATTCAAGGACCTAATTAGCTCCAAATAAACAGGAAATTCCCTAAGACATCACACAATAAGAATTTAAAATATTTGAGAGGTTAGATTGCAGATCCAATTAATTTGGCATTCCATGAAAAAACAAGAGTTAATCATATTTATTGAGAAACACCTCCAGCTGTAAAAAAAATTTATTGGAATCCAGTAGATATGGTAGATAATCTACAAAGCATGCAGTAAAGGGGCAACAGCCACAATACAGCTGAGCAAACATTTCAATAACGGGAATTCTTAGCGTCAATGAAAATCTTTTAGTGTGAAAAGGGACAAAAAAAAAAAGGAAGGTGAATATTTACAAGAGGTACAAATCAGGAAAATTCACAATTGAACTTTGAAATCACAGCAGGTAAGTCTAATTCAGACAGAAAAAACTCACAGCTGGCCCACAAATAATGAGCACAGATAGCTGTTGTAATGTTTTGGCACCTGATCTGAATGATTAACAGCTTGAAAACTAGCTTGCTTTTACAACTTTTTTCCACTCCAGAAATGGAGAATTTCCCAGGACAATTATTAATTCTGATCAACAAGTCTTGGAAGTAAAAGAACATTCATTACTTTCTACATAAAAATATGTGTTTCAGAGCTCCAAATTTCAATTATAAAGATGGCAATTTAGCTGTGTTGGAATAAGGCATTTTCCTGAAAGCTCCTGCTGTACTCCTATGTTTGTCTTGAGCTAGTTTGCTGCTTTAGGTATGTGTGTATACATAAAATTGCATACTACTGTAAATACTTTGATCTGTGCCCAGAGGTGTGGCACGCTCTCCCAGAACAGTTCGACAAGCCTCATGTCCCAAAAGGTTCCATCCAACTATGGCAAGACCATGCAATGGGAAAAGGAGATGAAATCAGGTGCCCGGAGCACACTCCTCAGGGCTGCTCCTTCTTGCCAAGGTCCTCCTCCCTTTCTCCCAAAGGATGCATCCATCATCACCAGCTGCCTGCCATCACCCAGCCCTCAGACTCCTCGACAGAAGAACATGGTGTATGCCACGGTGGTAGACACGTGACAAATATCGGTTGATGAAAGCGCAAGTCCAAACATCATTGGCTAACTCAGGCCAAACTGTTACAACACACTTACAGAAGGAGGATTAGTGAGTTTTCTGTTAGGATCAGACAAGTGAGGTGATACTCAGAAGAATCAAGCAAGCCACATTTCTTCGAACTCAGCAATTAGAGGCTCAAAACTATGCCAACAGAGCTGGATTTCAGAAGCACCACACCTACTTACCCAGGTGCAGAGCAGCATGAAAAATCCACATCAAGTTACAAGAGCAAGAAAATTTAGACTTAATTTGGGATGGTTGAACATCTTCCTGATGCGTTGTAACAGTTCATATAAGATGGCTATTTTTGGTCCAAGGTTTAATGGTACATCTATTAACCTACTGCAACCATTAGAATTTTATTCCATTAATTCACAGTAACTGATGTTGGCTTGATTACTGATTGAAAATATTTTTGAAAAGCAGAAGCTATGCTGCAGTATTCACTTTTCCAACAATAAGATAAATTGTTATTCAAATTTTGTATATGGAGCAAAAGATAATCAGTCAATACTCAAGAATGGACTTAAATGACTTCAAAATTAAATTACATTGCAGCTCAATGCAATTTAAAATGTCAAAGAAATCAGAGGCTCTCACAGATTTTAATTAAAGCAATCTCCTCTATATTCAGAGTCCTCCCCTTCTTCCCATCCTGATTCTACTTATTCCTTTAATGTTTATTCACTACTCTGTATAAAACAATAAAAACAACCAAATTTACTTCTCCTTATTATTTATAGTAGCACAGTTCTTAAAAACACAAGGACAACATTCCCCATCCTAAATAAATGACTGGTTTGGACAATATTTCAGAAACCCAGGCATGCCCACAGTGTAATTTTATGGATAAATTGCCATAGAAATAACCAGCTCGAATGCATGCAAAAATCTCAGTCACGGAATAAAAAGCAGTTCAATATCCTTTAAACAGTCTCAGGAGAAGGAAGAAACAAAAAAAAGCACCAACTGACAAAGGAGCAGATAGAAGTCAGATAAAAAGAGAGGCTTTCCACTGTAGACCTCCATGCCTCTGTATTTAAGTTCGATCACTTTTAGTCAGCCAGTTTAACTAACTCACTGGAGTCAAGAGACAGCAGGACAACAGGAGCCTACAGAATTGTTGTCTCACAAGATAATACCCAAACTTTCCCCCCACCCCAATGCAAGCGGCAGCACATTACAGACAACTCCAAGTGATGTGGGAGTGAACAATTCGAGTTCTTGCCCCCAGCCTCTGAGGGCAGAGTCCCCAAAGCACTCTGCCAGGAGCAGAGTTATGCTTCCACATCTGCAGAGAACTGCAAGTTAACTCAGCAAACAACTACAAGGCTGTTTAGACATGAGGGGAACGGAGTAGGGGCCAAACGTGCCAGGAGACATGGGTTCCCCAGTCAGGGGGTAGAAGGAATCAGAAAGTCCCTACAGAGGGAAAACAAACACCCCATTTAAACCTTCCGCTTACCTCATACCCCAGGAAACATGACACACTGGGGTTGACTAGACTACCAGGTAGGCCAGGGCTGTAAGAGAACCACCCTCCTCCAACACCCTCAGGGCAGGCCTCAGGGCCCTGCCCAGCCCTAAATGGGCCTGCAGGCCCGTGGGCGGGCCCAGGTGAGGGCCCAGGTGGGGCTCGTAGGGCCCAACCAGGAGCTTCCAGGCTTTTCCTCTCCGCCAACGCGGGTTTCTCCAGCATTGGAAAAGTGCCCACAGCACATCACGTGGCTGATACTGCCCAAGTCTACTCCCGAAGGCCGGATCTGTCAGAAGTAATGCATTTTCTGTGACAAATTTCACACCTTGTTCTATTTACTGATTGTTATTTTTTAACATATTCACAAATTAATTCATTATTTGGAATTATTCTTCTGACCATTTCTAGGTTTGTTGTTTTTTCTAACTTGTTCTAATTCCCCAGGTGACTGAAACAGTGATGACTGCAAACTTTGTATCTGTGCTCTGCAAATATATTGAAATACATATTTTAACAGCTGTTCAAGAAACATTGGATAGCAAGGAGGTCTATCACTAGGAGCCTTATGGATATCAAATTTACCTCACAGTCAACAAAACTGTAATAAATTGAATTAGAAATTAAATCATTTTTTATAGTCCACAGACCGCTTTACAGTACATGTAGCTTCCACCATTCACATATATTTGCAGAATGTGCAATTGCATTGCTTCCTTAGTAAATATTCAGATTTATGCTACGATGTATTTACCTTTTTTACGTTGCCTGCCACATTCTGAATCCTTTAAAGTGCGAAGTCATCTTTTTTTCTTCAGTTCAGGAGGTTTTGCTCGTTACTGTTGGTTGAATGATAAGTATTTCTCACTGTAGTAAAAATTCTTGGGGTTGCAGTTTCTGACTGAGGCGACATATCTAATTAGGAGCTATCATGTGCCACAGCTTAATCAACCTCTCATTAACATTCTTATCATCATAATTTCACAAAAAGAATTCTTTTTCATGTGGAATAATCCAAGAAAAAAAAATCAGACGCAAGACTGCATTGCGGTGCTCTCCTCTTTTCACACAGCTTGTTAAGAGTAAAGCATTACTAACTTTTGTAGTAACAAAAAACCTGTTACTAGCATTATTTACAGTCTTGAGCAGGATGCATCACCACCTTGAAATTATAACCACCTTTAAAACGTTTGATATTTTCATTCTGGGGGGCTCCAGCCATGATAAGAGAAGACACTAACTGAATAGACTCTTCCCCATTCATAAATCCCTTTGTATTCTTTTGGGGCTACAGAAAGCCTGATAGAAAGAGGAGTTTCTGCCACCGTTGCTGCAGGGCACTCCCTTGCTTATCTCCATAGCAATACTTTTGCAGCAGAAAGAGCTAGCAGACAGAAAAGGTCTCTGATAACAGCTTAATATCCCCTCGCACGCAGTCCCACTGCTATGAAATACAGCCAGACAGCTTCACCAACCCCAGGAGCTTGGAAAACAGCCCCTGTCTAACAAAAAGCTGGTAGTGGCTTCCCTACTGCTCATCTCAGTGATAGGCTTGAGGCAGGCTTGGTTGGTAGGCTCAGTTTCAGTCCAGATTGTTCCCTTTCCCTCCAGTCCACTTCCCTCTCCAGCCTCCCCTGCTGCTTCTGGCTCCTGTGATTTGACAGACAGATGCAGCCCTGTCCCCTGTCACCTTTCTGGCTCAAAATAGAGACTCACTTATGTAAGTGGACTAAAACTGAAGGAGTTTGAATAAACCCAATACCTGCTCCCACATTTCAGCCTTTAAAAGGAGGGGCAGGGCTCCAGGGGAAGGAGCCAAGCCACCAGCTGCAGACCAGCCCTTCTGCTGTGGACATGCAAGAAAGACGCTGAGGAGAGCAAGCAAGAAAGAATGAAACAAGGAGCTCTGAGTCTGTCTTCCAAATATCTTATCATCTGATGTCCCCTCTAACATAAACAACTGAAACAGTCTTGTGGTCTGGGACCAAACATTCGTCTTCACCTGGGCACTGCATTATTGCTTCCCTCGCTCAGTGATCCTCAGTTATCAGTAAGGGTCTGGGATACTTTTTGTGAGTGCAACAAGAGTTAAGTTCTTCAAGGCAAGGGGTTATACAGGGTATAAACATGAGACGGGCATTCATTTACTCACAGCAGCATTTTGGGGAATGGGTGAAAAGACAAAAAAATCCTGAATCCTCATAAGTAGTTATATATGTGGCACGTTGCCCCCAAGTTTCAAAGGAATCTAATTTTCTTCTGTGGTCCTGAAATGCATCAGCTGACATTTCTTGCTATTACTGACTTTAGGTTAGACCTATGTCTTTCTTTAAGCAGTGGATCAGCCAGGCACCTGCATGCTGGAAAAGCACATGCCAGTATTGATTTTCTTAGCAGTAATAATTCACCACCAGCTGCAGCAGTAACAATGCTTTGAAAGCTGGTTCCATAATGGCATTTTAACATTTCAGAACATTTTGTGCAATGAAAAATACAGAAACTGCAATCATGCATTTACCTGCTTAAGTAGACATTTTGTCTAATTTAGTTTTAGTCGTAAGGACACTACACTGGTACTTTGACTGAGAAGATCCTCTGCCACTGGTGCAGAAGGAAGAACTCCACAATTTGAAAATGAGCGAGCAAAAACGCTACAGGGAAGGCAAACTCTTCTAGTTTAATGTATGAGGCCATGACTCAAGTGAGAGCATGGCTTGCTTTCTTCAGATACCACCACCAAGAAAAGATGGTTTAAGAAAACAAGAAGTTTGATCTAGCGTAGCTTCAAGCATGAGGCAGAATCAGGGCTGGAGCTCAACTCTGGACTCAGCTCTTGTTAAACTGCAGGAAAAGTTGGCAAACACCCTGCAAATTTCACTGGTCCTGCATAATTTCCACCACCTGCAGCGGAGCGTCGCTGAGAGCAACAGCCTAACAGCAGTTGGCTGCAAGTCATGCAGGGCACATCTCAGTCCTGAGACTGGAATCTCAACCTTTCCTCCTCGTACAAAGCTGGACATCACCTCAGAACTTACCCTAGTCAAAAGCATTTACAAAAAGGTCAGTGTTGTGGAAAGCAAGGTTCAGTGATTAACTTAAGTAGGGGCCTATTATAGTTTTAGCATACAGTATTATATTTTAGTCCCAGTAAAAATTCAATGTTAATATTTACTGCAAATTACCAATTGGTTTTTCTTTTCTAAGTTTCTCCAGTAGCTTCAGGTGGATGAAATTTCCTTAGTTCTTGCCTTCAGATATTATTTTCAAGTATGCACTAACAATTAGCCTATTGTCTTAAGAAGCATCTTCGTGTCAGAACTGTGTACAGCATCCTCTAGTAAATGGGAGTATTGAATATTAAGGTAAGTCTGTGAAGGTCTAGGGAAGAATATTTAACACAGAGAGGATTCCATACAAAGAGAGTATATTTTCTTTAGTATAATAGTAAACATACCATTCCTGTGAAAGCATGAGGCACAGAAAATCTAATGATCATGAGCAAGCTATTGTGAAATTATGTTTTTAAACACTACCTCCTTTTAAATGCAGTATAGTCATTCATAATTACATGCACCTATTTCACAGAAGTTTCTTTCTGTGTATTAACTGAGTAGTAGACTTGAAAATATTTTGCTTTATTTATAAATGTAATAAGCAGTAGCCAGTGGCTGGAGTCAAGAAAACAGCTCATTGGAAATATTTCAAAATCAGTAAAACTGAGGGTCCAGTGAGCTAAAGATGTTGGTTCTAAGGATGTTGGTTTTAAAAGGGTCCAGTGACCTGCACAAGCTATTTACATTTCTTAAAAATACATGTTTTAAACAGGCTGAGCTTTAAAGTTTTTTAATCAAAGTTGCATTGATTTATTAAATAAACTGCTTCTCATCCTTCTTTCTCACCAAGTAGAAAGACTGCATGTACTGTATTGAAAGCATGCTAAATAGGACACTTACCTCAAAAGCTCTGGTTTGAAAAGCATTTACAAAATCTGCCTTTTGTTACCATGCAACGGTATATTGAAACAGTATCTTCTAAAAAATACAGGGATTAAAACGGAGCAAAACTAATGTTCCTCAAAGACATTATTCTTGTCTTGTCTTTATCTGAAGGGCCTTAGCAACGTAGGTAAGACCTTTTAAATGTAGCTAGCATTGTTCTTAATCATGTATTTATTTAAATACTTATGTTGTAACTAATTAAGTTATGGATGAGAACCGTGTGTTAATTGGCACAATTATTTAGTTAATAAAGAGCATGAACAGCTTAGGTAAGCTCAGTGCAGGCAGCCATCACACAATGGAAACCAGTGGCCATTTTGAACAAAGGGAATTCTATAAAGCTGACATCTGTATCCACTGACCCCTGCAAGCAGACCACACTAAAATCTCACACTAGAAGGACAAAAACATATATATTAGTCAAAAATATTTATTTTCAAAAGTTACTTGTTCCTTTACATAGCAGCAGTGAAGAAAGGAAACAAAAGGTAAGGCTGGGAAAACAAGACTGGCAGTAAAAATAGCATAGCTGTGGATGAAAGGAATATGAGCTGCAAGGAAGACATGCAGAACATCCTTTCTATTAATGTGAGGCAAACACCGAGGATGAAGGAATAGGGAAACATGGAAAGATAGAAAAAAGACAATGGAATGTAAAGACAGAAGATAGGGAAATGGAGATAAAACCTCAAGTTCCTTTTGCAGCTCTGGATATTTCAAACACTAATAAAGCCATTTTAAATAAGATCAAGTGGTTTTATATCTCTCCAAATAAATACAGCAGCCAGAATACTGCTGAATGATGAATCTGACCAGAAAAGACAAAGGAAAAAACAACCATTATTTGATAATATTATGCACTAATGCTTGCTTAGTTTTCATTAAAATATTCTTATCTGACAAAGCCAGATGAAGGGAGTTTCCTGGCAGAAGCTGGCTGACAAGAAGGGGTCTGGTTTGGAATCGCACTGTCGGTGTGCCATAAAGTGCCTTACCTAACTGCTGCAACTATCCCCGATATAAACGTTAGACATTGGATTTGAGCTCGTACTGAAAAGAAATCCATAGATAGTGCAAGTGGAAATGCACAGTTAGGGTGTGTATATATATCCTTAATTATGGCATAAAGTGGCACAGTGAAGAGGAGGATGAAATTATCATCCAAGACATATCTGTTTCTTTTTCTCTAGTGTGCAAACACAAATACTAAGATGCCTTAATTAGAGCCATATGGCTGGAGTATGGAGTCACTGCAGGGTATTGTTAATGCGGTTTGAGTGCTCAAACTATGCTCATTCAGATGTTTTTGAATTACTCTGAATAGTCATAGATAATAGTAATCAACTCTGAAAATACTGGTTGAAAATATCATTGGTTTTTCCATAATGATAACACACTCTTGTACTGTGCCTACCCACAAATTATAAGCACACCAACTCCATATTAATGTGGACATGCATCCGCAGAGCGGCTCTGACCTGGTTACCTCCACAAGAAACGTCATTGTGGAGAGAAGCCCAGGAAAAAAAACAGGTGTAGGTTAAATAACTGATCCAAGTCTGTGTCATTGTGCCATAGTACCATTTGGAGATAGTGCACAGGGGCACTCAACATCTTATAAAATCAGTCCCTTACATATTTTAGAAGAGTCACAAGTCAACAAATAATGATGTAAGCGGTACAATATATCCCAAAGCAAATTAGAAAACTGGTGGAGGAGTTCAGTGGAGACCCAATGTATGTAAACATTGATTTCAGATGCAAGGACAGATGAAAATAGTTCAGAGGTAGAACTTCATTTCTCAGATGATATTCTTCTGGAAATCTTAAAATATAAAGTAGTTCAAACATACCGAATTCCGCGTTGACTGTGTATTACCTCGTCACTTGACACACCAGAAGAAAGATGTTTCTTTAGCTTGCCAGCAATGAGGAAAAAGGCAAATTTAACAAGGTGCTAAACTGAAGGTAGGAAAAATTCTGTGTTATAAGGCAATGCTTAAAAATAAATGGTGGTATTAGTGGATAATAGGAAAATAAAGCCAGACAGTAAACTACCTGTTGACTATTAACCTAATGGTCAACTTGCTTCTTTCAACCGCTTTCTGCCTCAGCGGCAGAGTCTTGCTGACACAAACACTCCGACTCGCTGCCACTGAAACCACGAGCAAGTCACTGAGGTGTGGTCGTTTCTACCACCTGATGAGCTGCCACGGGGCAGGAAAATTATGTCTCTGCCTGAATTCCTTGCATATACTTAACCTCAGTACTCGTTATTAAGAGATTTGGGGTGTGGTGAGGGGGAGAGCACACTTAGGGGCATTTCACAGTCTTTTTAAAAAATAAAAAGAAAGAGGGAACACTTTTATCACAGAAAAAAACAGGAAACAGTTTCTTTACAAAATGAAAATGTTTATAAAGGCCAAAGTGGTACCACAAGCAAAGAATGATGTAATCAGGTTCCCGATTCCATCACCTAGGATGTTAAAATATGGCAATAATATTGAAGATAGCAGAATTTTCTTGCCACTCATTATCTTTCATTCAAGTTTTAAATTCAGAAAGATAGGAAAAAAAACACCCAAGAGTAGTATTTTCTTTCTGTGTTTACTACAAGACACCACAATGAATCAAACACACTGCCCTATCTTCAGTGGCCCATTATTATCAAGAATTGTCTGCTATTTCTATTATTGTCCTTCTTTTTATTTCCCTCGTGTGTTTCAGATCTATCTCCTGTTAACCAGAGGGAGTAAAAAGCTGAGAAGGGAGACAGCAGAAATAATGAAAAGAGTGTTTTCTGCTCTATAGCTGCCTGTAGACTCTGGTGGACTGCCCCTGCTCATATCCCTGCCCGTTACTGCAACTGCTGTCCACGCTCACTAGGCAGTATATTAAGGAATTCCTCATTTCTGCTTAAAAAAAAATAAAAATCAAAGAAACTGAAAACTTATAAAAGATTCTGCTTAACAGAATTCTCCCAGTTTTACACTATTTTGTTATCCCTAGATACAAATTCTGCAAACTGAAAGATCTTGTTAACACACTTTGACATGCTCTAGAACACTAAATAAAGTGTTCTGATATAACACTGATTTAACTGAATTTACATTTACTTTCCTACTTCCTTGGATATGTGAGCCACCTGCACCAAATAAAACCAAGTTCAGTCAAGCATCCTCTCTCTAGCAGTGGCCAATAGCAATTGCCCAGGAAAAAGTAGATGATGTTGGCATAAGCCTGAAGTGATGCTTCCTCTGCCCCCGCAAACCTCTGCCGGACTTCAAAAGCTCATAAGCTCAGAGGTCTCCTGGCTGAGAGGAGATGTCTGTGCTTCAACAGCCACTGATGGATTTTTCTTTCATTAATTTGTTCCAATGTGTTCTTTTTTTTTAATTTTCCGTTTTGATCTAAAAGCATAATACTGCACTATTTATTCTGGCAATTTCCCATTCACTGACTGATGAAGCAATAATAAACGGGACTATATTTGGGAAAGAGAAAAAACCATAAAGAATATGAAGAATAAAATCCTAACGCTATTCATTCCTAAAAAAAAAAAAGGGGGGGCTAATAGTTTATGAAGAAACACAGTGTTTCTGAAAGCTACTCCAAATCTCAAATATATTTGTAAAAACAATCACAGATTTAATTTAATTCTCCATTAATTCTACATCCATGAAGCAAATATTGTTTCTACTATACAGAATTTCTCCCTTTATACATTTTTTATTATTATTTCTTCTATATATGTAAAGGAAATGTCTAGAAACAGCATCAATTTAAAAGTTAATTTTCAAGCAATGTTAAAGTTATTTTACAAGTTTTCAAATTATTTAAGTTCATGTTTCTCACTACCATTTATTACTGTAATTAATACAAAACTTCAGCCTCACTAGAAAGCTCTTATTAGCACAGGTATTTGAAAACATTTCATCTTAAAAGAACAAAAAGATCCTAAAGAGTGAAGGACAGCCAGGGCTTTGATTCCTTAATAGTGTTTCAGATGTGCATGTTGAACAAAGTTGGGCTTTTTTTTAATTTATTTTTCATTCAGACTATGCACCTCCAGGAATCTTGAAACCATTTGTCTTTTCCCAAATATTGCCATCAGAGAGATAAAAGTGTTTCATAAAAACTCAGTGATGCAATTCAAGAATGCTGACTGACAAAACTAATGAACCTATTAATTGCTGGAAGGCAGGATGTAATAATAAAGTAGAATTGCTGGACTTAAAGACAGAACTATGACTCCTATCAGTTCCATCTCCAGCAAATCTTAAGACTAAAAATAAACACATGATTTCCTTAAATATGTTTCTTTCCCAGGTTTAAAAAAAAAAAACATCGTGGGGATATGCTCATACGCAAATCCCTGAAGGGACAGTACCTTTGTAATCTTTAACTATTTAATAAATAAATGGGCTTTTCCCACATCTAAGGTCACATTTGGCAAACATAGATCAGAAGCCATGACCTGGATTACCGCCCTGTCAGTACAGTTCAAAGGGCCCTACTCGTTATCCAAGAAGGCTTCCCAAAAATTATCATGTGTCACAGACAGACAGTGGGAAATACGCAGCGTGTTGTTGTTATCTAGAGTCTTGGCAATATGAGGTAATATGTTACGTAAAGATGCTCTTGGGCACAGGGAGTGAACTCTCCACCGTGCTGTGCAGAAGAATGCCCCTGTCCCCAGCAGCCTCTCCTCTCAGAGGAAAAACCCAGTTGAATAAAACCTGACAATATTTAACTAATCCAATTCCTCTACTGGATGTTCAAACAAAACAACCTGTTTGTCTACTGAAGTGGTTCTGCAAGGTTATAAATAATGTTGAAAGCACGATTTATTCTAAATATCTAAAATATTTTAAAGAGTCATTTGTAATTAAAACATTATGATAAACTGTAAAACCAGTTTTTCTGTTCACATTGTTATAATTCAGTATGCTGGAAAAGGGGTTTCATGGGAACATTGAACTTTTTTCTTGAATACCTACCTCCATTAAGAAGCGGAGTATCCGATAATAAACATCACCAAGAGATAACTAACAGGCAGAGAGAGACTGAACCTTGGACTACCTTGAACAATGTGTTAGAGGCATTGCTGAGACAATATAACTGTCAATAAAACATTGCTACACACAGGTCTGACCAAATTATATTCTTTTGAATTGTCATACCATAGAAAGTGCTGTTGAAGAAAATCATGGGGACATGCACTCAACAGAAGTTTGTTACAGTTACAAAAGAAAGAAAGATACAAATTCCTCCCAAACCCATCTTTAAATCAATTTAAAACCCAATAGAGCCTTTTTCCTCTTTTTTTAGAATACAGCTGGCCTCAGAAAAAACATGTCACCTTCCCTTGAGAATGTCTCTTTGAAAGACTAGCAAAAAGCTAAACAGCATTTCACAGGACGTTATGCAGAAAAAAAACTTCATAAGAACAAAATAATAATAATAATTAAACCTCCCTAGAATTTTGTAAGCACATTAGAAAAATGACATTAGCTGTAATTATCATTACACATATAGAATCACAGGTCAGTCTCCACGCAAGTATGGAGATCAGAGTATTTTACCTACTTATAGACTTATTGATCCAAGAAGAACATACTCTCAAAAAATTAAACAAGATACAGGTAACTGGTGTGCAGCATTGTTTCCTCAGCTTTGGAAGGCTGCCTTCGTACTTCTTGAGAGCATGCACTGGATACCAAATGAAGCACAGCTGTGGCTTTGGTGGCACTCTGCGATGTAAAATTAAATGTTCTTTCCCTAAGTTATAAAGAGAACTGTTCTGCCATCTCTGCATAAGCAGATCTGCCGTTTAATGAACGTACTGTGCACCCTGGAAAACACAGCCCACAAAAAAGAAGAGCTGGAACTGCGGTGTGGAGCAGGAATTGCCCTGTGTGTCCTTCCCCAAGCCAGGGACAGCCCAACCCCCTGGTACAGCTCACCTGGGCCCAGCCAGCCCAACTGGGCCAGCTTGAGGCTCATCCCTGGATAAAATAATGTTAGTGATGGTAGGGTGAAAAGGAAAGCTGCATAATTAATTTGGCAGAAAAACAAATGCCATGCAGTATGTCGGATGTATTTAAGAAAAGCAGAGTTTTTCTGTAAGAGAAACACAACTGCTGTCAAACCAAATTGTTGCTCTTGTGAATCTTCTGAGAACGTGCCGTGCTGTTCTGCATTGTGTAGTTCTCCACGTCACAAAACTCTCCAATTTGGCAAGTTAACATAAAACCCACGTAAATGACATATTAACAATGTACAGACCCGATATCACACCTTTAAGTGTGACGTTAGCCTTCCAATAAAAGTTCTAGACATGCCCCCTCCTCTTTTTGAGTACTGTTAGGACAGCTTGCGTGACAGAAATCTCCTTCTCTTGATCACATCATCATTCGCTACCAAAAGAAGTTAATTATTAGTAACACCACTGTTAAGAATTGCCAAAGTGAGAATAGGCCTCAATATTTTAAAACCATCATGCCTTTGTAAATGGAATGGGAGCATTTACCTTTTGCCGCATCCAGTGAGTTCTCCCACCTGCACGTGGCACATAGCTTTCACCAAGTTCAGTGACGCAGCCTCACAACCATGACTCAATAAAATATTCACTTACCCAAACCTGAAAACATCAGCCAGAAACTGATTGTCGAAATGACTGTTTCCCTCTAGTAGCAGGAAGTTTTCTGGCAGTTGTCAATTTTCAGGTGCCTCCATTCAGTGACATCTTGATTTAACCTCCAGTTTCATGAACTTCTCTCCTTCCCTTTGCTCTCTTAATTGCAGGTCTTAAGTTACCAGTTCCTGAAAACAAAGAGGAAAACAGTAACAAATCCAAAAATCAAGGGAAGCATTGGCAATGCTTCTGTGTAGTTATCCTTCATCCTCCCTCTTTGAAGGGATAAAATGTCCTTGTTCCGTAGCTGGCCTCCATGTTAATTATATTTTTTAAAACCTATTTTCAAGATACATAGAAAGTAGTTATTCTCTCTTTGTATTACAGATGGAAAGGATACACACTGTGGGCCATTCCAGAGATTAAAGTTGATCTACCACCCTCTGCCAAGTACAAGGTCTGTTAGTAACAACGCTTCAGATTTCACTGTTTATCAGCTTTTGTAATTCTAACTATTTTCATTTAACGTAACAGCCAGTTTCCAAAAATCTTCTAGGAGATTTCTTTGTCCAGATTGTTATTCCTTTTGTTTTTGTAAATACAGCACTGTCAGTATTTAAAGGCCTAACTCATGCCTGTTTTCACTGGATCAGGTCTATGGATTTGCTGTATATGGGGACTTCTGACACAAATGTTCTCGTTTAGGGGTTTTTAGTGTCTGTGGGAATATTTACTTCAATTAAGTCAGGGAACAAGGTAACCTCTAAGACAGTTTCTGTTTCTTGATAACTTATATTCCTTAATAAAGAGAACCGTATTGTTAGTACAATAAATATATAAAAAGCACAAAATACAATTCAACCACACAAAAAATAAAAACAATTTTCTATCATTGAGGTACCTCAGGTAGGATTATTTCTCCATTTTCTTCTATGAACAAAAGCAGAGAACAGTAAAAGTCTCCCCTTATACAAAGACATGGATGGGATTTACAAACACATATTGCTTAACTTCTTCATCTCAATGAAGTGGCTGAGGAGAGTGAAACTATACATTTACCATTGCTGTTCCATGATGCATAGCAATATATAAAGGACAGGCTGTCTTTCTGAATGCATGCTTTGGGGTCTGAAACTCAAAGACCACACACATCCTCTGGCATAAATGGGAGAACAGAATGGAAATGGCTTTTCAGTAAATTTTCTCAGTTCCAGAACTCTCTTCGTTTTATTCTCGTGGGAGTTTGAGAGCAGAAATTATTAGCTTTGTTCAGATTTTGAAACTGAAGTGAAGAGGGAAGAGGAAGAAAGACAAAGTCAGTTTGTGATTCAGCAAATGAATGACTAACAAAATACCATACTCTTGACAACCAGACCACAACAGGAGAATGATGTCCTAGTCAGCTCAAGCCGGAAGACATTGCTCAAGATTGGGACAAAGAATGATAGTGGACCATATTGGTCGTGATATTCATTGCTGTTCAAGGAAGAAAAGTCGGAGCTATTTTAGAGTTTGAATAGCACCCATTTCTAATATCCAAGCACTCAACATCTGTGCAGACAGGCTGACTCCCTGTGGGACTGTAGGGAATCTTCCACTCCTGTCTCCTTAACAAAAAATGTCTCTGTGTGAAAAAAAACTTACCGAACAACATCTACATCCCTGAGACCAGCTCAGAACAAGGATGTATTTAGATGATTTACAAAACATTCAAACAGTGGTTTCTCTCTGTTGTAATAAGAAAAAAACATTTTTCTGAACCTTGTGATGAGGGAACAGACACAAAGGATACATTCCTCTCCTGGGGTCCCTTGCTGCTTTGTTACGATGGGAGTAATTTTTTGTGAACTGGTAAAATTAAGGCCCTGCCCTATCAACCTAAAGAACATAGGCAGCCTTAAGGTATTTCATAATCTCAAGCAGATAGACTTCTTACAGTTCACTGGTGAACTCAGTCCTATCCTATATACCCACCAAAGTCTTAAACAGAAGTTGTGTTGCTTCAAAAGAAGAAGTGTTGCCCTGTAACACCAATACATGGACTATAATGAAGGGAGGGGAAAAATAAAGCTATTTTCAGCAGTTACAGTGGCATGTTCATGTGACCAATGTTTAATTAACTTCTGTCATGGTTCTCATCTGATACTTCATTAACTGAGAACGTTACCTATTTTTCTGTTGGAAAGATTGAAAAGTATGTATGTGTGAAAAAAACCCACCTTTATTATTCTACATAGGTTATTTGTACTCTTATTCAGCTCTGTTCTTTGGCAGCTTGACTCAGTGTCAGCAACCCCAAGGGTGCTTGTGTGTATTTCTCCTTTACATTTTTTGGCTATGTCTGGTAATTCTGCAACTCAAATTTTCTTTTTGCAAGGAAAATACCACTCCCAGGCATGCTGCAAATATCATGCCCTGGAACTGTACCTTTGTGCACTGACAGACGAGGGCTGGCCCTTGCTGAATGGCCAGTTCAGCAATCCACACACAGTGAATTTCACGTCCTGACTCTGAGGGTCTTTAATATTTCATCACTGTTTCCATTAACATAGAATTCAGACTGCAAGAGCTGCCCAAGGGAAATGAACACCCACAATTCATGTTTTCAGGGCACTTCTGGTAGGTTTGAAAACCTTGGTCTTTGTAGTTACTGTTTCTCTGTACTTACGAAAAATGAGAAATGAAATCTTGTTCTGAGTAAAAGTCAGTGGAAGTTTTGCTATTGATTTCAGTAGCATCAAGATTTCACTCAAGAAATTCAACACGAGTTCAATGAAACACTGGCTGACTTTGACCATAGGTTTCTAACTGCGGTGCAGCATTTTCTACAGACGCACAAACCACTCAAGGCAATAACGCCTCTGCCAGGGGGTTCTGAGCTCTGCTGTGACCGCTGCCCTTGTTGTCTGAGCGCTTATGCCATGCTCAAGTCCATCTTTATCTGCTTTCCCCACAGGGGTCTGAACTGAGCATCTCACATGGATGTGGGAATGCACTAATACACTGTCTGGCCTGCCCATTACTGAACCCCAGATTACTTTGTTTTCAAAGGTGCTTGTTCTGAAACCCCTTTGCATGTCTCCCCCTCTCTCTGCAATCTATGGCATGCATACGCAGTATTCTGGGTCCCACTATGAAGTTGGATGCCTTCTTCCATAAATACCAAAAGGCACCAAAATTTGCATATCTTAGCATACATATTGTCATGCATATGCTTTTAAGATATATGAAATACAGAAAACACTGGAAACATTAAAATAACTCATTATACTTTATAAAGATTTAGAGTTACGCAGTTGTTCTTTGTGATGAACTCTGAGCTGCAAAACTTTTGGCAAAACCCTGTTTATTTCGTTGCTAAATGCTTAAAAGATGCTGCGATCACTAATCAGCACCCACGCTAGAGTCAGAAGCACTGTGCCCTCTGCTGCGCACGTCCTCAATGACACAGAGTGACTAGGATGGCTAGTCACTGGCAGATGTTCTTGAAGATCAGGCACCCTATACATTTGCTCTTCATCCCTAAATTGGCAGATACTTTCCGCTCTAAATAAAGCTTTGATTAGCAGAGATGATCAGCCATACATGGACTCCCAATGATCCCCTGCCTCCATGATGATATAATGTGGTCAGGCTGAGACACCCAGGGTAAGCAGGCTGGTTGACACACTTCATAGTACTAGTGCTCCTTCACGAAAGAGAAACTGACGTACAGTTTTGTTGTGGGACAATTCAACCTCCCAACCTAACTCCTGAGTGATGACTTCTGGCCACCCTGATCAGACAGGGTTTCACACGCTGTCTGTTGATTTTCTGGACAATCTGATGATTCAGAGTTCTACACAGAGAGCACTGTTAATTGAGAACAACTGCAGAAGATAGCACACTGGATCTCTTCCTTATGGCTACCACCAAGCTAATCATTTTGTTCCCATAATGAAGCAGGAGAAAAAACCACAAACTGAAATTTAGCATAATAACAAAACAAAGTTGAACGCAATTTTCTGCTTCTTAAAAATACCATCAATTGCAAACAATCTTACTGTGCTTTAGAATCTGTCAATTTACTCAGTATTTATTAATACAAATACTAACAAGAGACAGACATGTTTTTGAATCTACACTTGAAAAAGTAACAGGCCAAGAGCTTCAGAAATGATGAGAAATGACTGAACCAGTTTAAACAAAATAAGCACACCCTTGAGACAGTCCAGCTGAAACTTTCCATTAAAACGTCTGCGAGTGCTCCGTACCTGGTAATTTCCAGCCAAATTGCCAGAACGAATTAGCAGCTGTGCTTCCACTGTGCATCTCAAACCCATAAAATCCATACAAAAACGGGCACTAAGACAATGAGTAAAAACAACATTAAGAATTGCACAAGGCAAAAAAATCCCTTCAGAGCAAAGAATTTCTGCTATCTTGAGTAGTATTCAGAAAATTAGAGCTTTTAACAAACCGAATGTGATGCACTGGAAATAATGATCAGGTAAAGCAATATAGGGAAAATGTTTACTATAGTTGTCTTTCACTTTCTGCCTTCCTGTATGAAGAAGAATGAGCATGGGGAAAGAGGGCTTTGGAAAACAATGCATCAACCATCTGGAGACAAAAGACCCACAGCAACAGCCTTTAGGTCAATTTATCAGAAGTGTCTTGCACAAGCTGTAAAACACAGAGGCAAACATTTCTGGCAGTGAAAGTGTCAGAGCCGAACAAGTACCAGCACCAAAGCTCACTGGGTCTAAGATAAATGCAGTTTCAGCTCAGCATGGATTGAATCACTGTCAGAAATACCCCATCTTGAACAAAATTCCTGGTTAGGGGTTTGAACCGCTAAGATAGCTGTCGTTACTTTGCTTTTACTAGATGAGATAGTTTTACCCCCCGTTTTCTGTTTTGACAAGTGCCCATTCTCCATCCTTCCCTTGGCATTAACTGAATAAAGTTATGGTCTGTCATGTTAAACCTATTCCCATTGCAGCTTTCATCCAGATCACCATACACAACTGCACACGTTATTTTACGCTTTCAGTATTGTTTTATATGGCCTAGCTGACATTTAACAAAGTCAGTTGCAATTTAAACTGTATGAAGATGTCATTATTCATCAGAAACTTGTTTAGCCTTTACATTAAAGAGGAGCTGAGTAAACTACAAATATGTTTTCTGTCATATAATCTGGGACAATTCCAGTTCACTGCTTTTACCTTTCTGAATTGCCTAACGTATTCTTAAATGCATTTTAGAGCAAAGGGAAAATTTCACAGACACTAATACACTTAAATATTTATTCAGGTCACATGTCATTCTGCCATTCATTGAACAGTAAGTACCAATAAAAACCACTGCTTACATTATTCATCAGATGTAAAAAGGGGAGTGGAGCTCATGAAACATACCATCTTGTGCTAATCTCTGGTGCAGTGAGTTAGCAAGCACAGTGTCCTGTGCCACACCTAGGTTGTATTTTACCCTGAAAACATGGCAGGGTTAATACGACTCACAACTTTCTTTGCAGGTGTTAGCCAAAAGCGCTGCTTTTGTTCTTTGTACTGAGGATCCACACAGCGTATGAAGATCTTATTCTCACCCTTCAGGAGTGGAAATTAGGAGAGAGGTACCTCTCAGATGTATTACTAGAAATAATGTGTGGGAAACAGAAAATGACAAGGTAACGCATCTAACAAAGCACTGGCATGAATGATTACCCTGCAGTTTAATGGAGAAACTAAGTCCCTCCAAAGTTTGCCACCTCAAACTCCTCAGAAAGTTTTCTATTGCAGCAGTGAAATGAAACACCTTTCCCCTGTGGGTTATGTTTAGCACTACGAGTACAGTATTCACACAGCAATTGAAAGTGAAGGAGGCTGGCTGAACATAAACACAAGGCAAATGTGCTCGAACAGTCATCTCCAGAAAAGTTTGGCTCATGTTCTAAATGCCACCATAATAATGATTAAAAGCTGTGATTATAAAAATTAACCTATTTCCTGAACAGTTACGAAAGACATCTCCAGTTGTCCTGAAAGAAATCTGATGAATAGAACAACATCCTTAAGCATTTCAAAGGTTACACCTACAAATTAAGCAAGCACAAACTAATTGTTTTGGTGGAACCAGGGCTAGGGTTTGGGTTTTTAAATCTTCCTAGAGATAAAAGAAATTTCAAACTCCAATCATATTTTTCTGCATTAGCCTCCCAGCTTCTCCTTTGAAATACTGATAATAAATTACAGTACGTAAGGATTCCAAAAGGATAAAATGGAAAGTAAATTATAATGCATCATTTGCCTTTTTTTTAGAGCATCATCTTACACAGACACAGTAATACATGTGCAGAATGAGATCGACTTTGGTAAAGTCCCACATGCAGAAGTATCTGTTGCTCTGGGCTAGCACCGTGCATATCACTCTTGGACAGCAAATTCATCTCCTTGTATTTGCTTTTAAAAATGTCAAAGGTTCTCATGCTGTGGATGGCTGAGCTCTCTACTAGCAAGGGAGAAGGAAGGCACACTGATATTATATCAGTCTCCAAGCAAACAAAAGCTAAAACCACTGCTGGCTACAGTAAGGTTGGCCAATGCCAATGCTCCACCTGGGATTACATTTTTATTCTCAATCTTCCTACACCGTGGAATGTCATTCTGCTCCACAAATGATCCCACTGAAGCCACAGAAGTTTTAACAGTAAGGTACGAATCAACAAGAAGAAAAGGATTTGTATCTAATCCAACAGCTCCATAAACCATTTTCAAAGTTTTGGTCAGAGCTTTGGTAGATTATTTTGGTTTGGTTTTTTGGGTTTTTTTTTTTTTTTTTTTGGCTTTTCTTAGCTTGGTCAAAGAAGTGACAAATTAATCATTTGCATAACTGTTCCTATATAGCAGGCATGGTATTTTAGTTAACCTGACAAAAGGCACCATCTGGTCTGGAGGAACGATTTGTTTCATGAGAACAGTTGAGAGCAAATGCTAATTAATACACAAGACAAGTTCAATATCAGAACCACTTCTCAAGACTTTATCAGATATTAATTTAAAGTAAGCATGGCACATTTGCTGCACTTTCTTGAATACCAATAACCCATGATGTTTTTCCAATTCAAAAGTATTACACAGAAATGCTATTAACTAAAGTTCAGGAACGAGTTTTACTAAAATGTTCGGATAGGATTATTTCCTGTTGGATTTTAATGTCATCCAATAGGAGATACTACAAAAGGAAACCTATCTTAATGCATTATCTTTTCTGTTACTTTTGTTTCAAATGACTAAGTTTTTTAGGTCTCAGAATGAAAGGCTCATTCAGCGTTTCAAAGGCATGTATCAGTGGAAAATTTCTCCAGAAGTGGGTTCTGATACACAGCCTTGGACTGACACCACTGCTGTGAGCAAAACTGTCTTAACTTGCGGAATTTTTACTTGATTTTATTTCTTGCGAATTCATACAAACACCTAATCACTGACTCAGGTACTGAGACAAAAGACGGAAACAATTCAGCTTACGGCATACGGATGACTGGGTAAAACACTAAAACACCGGACTCTCTGCCCAATACACACCACAAAATGTGTTTGCTTGCCTCAGCATGTGCCACTTCTGCTACAGCATGCTTCTTACTTGAGAAGAGGTAAATGGTGACACTGTTTGGGACTTCCCTGAAATAAGGCTTTGAGAAAAAAAGGGTGCTACAGCAGGAGGCCGTTATCAGTTTCCTTTCCTTGCTCTCCAGCATCTCCAGAGTATTTGAACATAACTGTCTTGTGCTAATGTTAATGCAAGCATCCATAGCACCACAGGATAACTTGGGCTGGAAAGGGACATCAGGACGATTCTGGTCCCGCCTCAGGTCAGATACAGGGTTGACCAGCAGCTCAGGGCACGCTACGCTCTTACTGCTTTCCACAGTCAAATGAGCATTGCAAAATACACTGATAACCAGCTAGTTGGCATTTTGTAACTTTTTGAATGCTTATTTTATTGAGGAATGATGAAAAATCAAGCAGTACTAAATGAACAGGAAGATGAGAGGATTTCAATTCCACAGCATGCTGGAGAGCCTTACGGTTTGGGTAATGTTACTCAACGCTGCATTGTTCCCGCCATTTCTTAAACAGTAACTGGTAAAACTATTGCTCAACTCTCATCGTCTTCAATAAGTTACTTTTTTTAAAGCATGCCAAACATGGAGATTTCATGCAAATGTACACGCAGCACTTTACCTTCCCCTGCCAGTGGTTTTATTAAGCTACTCACATATCTGATACATTAGTTAGCACTGTGCACTAATAGACTTTTTCCTAAAATCCTATCTGCCATTTCTTTCAGGATAATAATTTTCAAACTGGCATTAATATTCCTTCCTGCTGCACAGTTCTGCTATTTTAAGTGAGATTTTAATTTTATTCTTGGGATCAGTTTTCAGAAGACAAAATCTCTTACAAGGTCTCACTATCAAATGACATGGAACTTAGTTTTGTTTCTTATTACAGGCTCTTAAGATGTAGGCACTTACTCTACAGTTCACACTGAACCTTTTTGCCTCAAAGAAATCGAGACTTTAATAGCATATATTAGTCACACCTCTCTGTCACATTATTTCATAATTTCTCTGGGTTCCAAAGAGGTTAGTCCCTTTTGAGAAACAAGCGAGGTTTGCTTAAGATATAAGACATTTCAACTATGTTCACTCTAGATACAGTAAAACGGGATGGCAAAATGCAGGCTGAACACTCAGAAGGAAATGTTTAAGTTGGCCGAAGTGTCATTTCAAGCTGTTTCTAATTTTACCTTTTCTTGCCTTCAACAAATGCAGCATTAGCCCATCTAATGATGTGGGAATACTTCACAGGAACACAGATCAAATGACAGTCTGCTTTGAACATCTGTTCTTTGGTAAGTCTCATAGAGATGAACTGAAGTCAGTGATTCTAGTTTTGCAGGATTTCCAAAACTTTGTGTGATAGCGCACACACTGTTTATATAGCAATGCTCTGCCTTTGCATATAGGAGTGATATCACCCCTTAATTACTTGATCCAAAACTGAATCAGCATATAAGAAATAGAATACAGCTGCCCAAAGCTTCTATTGCTAGCTTCTTAGCTATATGAAACCTTTCTATCTATCCATATTTCACAGTCAGGTTGTTGCATCCCTGTGTGTTACATCCTAGTTTATGCCTACAAAGGAAAAGAACACTAAAATTCAGCCAAAACTAAATAGTTTCTTCTTTGCTTCAGAAAATTCCAGATTTTGTAATTTGTCAAGCTTGCACATGAGAAAAGATAGTAAATCTGCAGAATAGGAGGGTGGGTCACCTGAGATTAATTCTGATTTGAAACAAGTGTTGTTAACATGCATCATATAAAAGTAAAACTAGAAAGATGAAGAGCTTAATCTGAAATTCCAAATAAAAATCCTGTGAATGATGGAACATTAAATATTGTAAAGCTTTTTCTTCTTCATAGGTATCTTCATAAACTAACTTTTTCTTTCAAAATTTATCACTCTTTTTATAAAGAAAAAGACAGTCCTCTGTCAAAAATACAAAGACATATTGTTTGCTAGTAAGATTAACAGGACTATAGTGATATTCAGGTAGCTGGGTAGTCTCCCTTCAACTTCAGGCATCTCACTGGCACTGTGAGGCCAGAGCCCCTGTTTTTTTCCATGAAGAGATCAGGCTCCGCAGTACGTTCCTCTGAGTTGAGCACAGTGAGGTGTCTCAGTTAAACCACAGCAATACTCCCACTGAAGCTCTCAACAGGAAACCCCCATACACACCGACATACGCAACATTCTTCCCTGCCTGGTTTGTCAGTAAGAGAAACATTCAACCATAACTAATCCTCAACTAGGGGGAGTTTTTTAGGTTGCCATTTCTAAGTTGCTTATAATGATGCCTATATCATCTGTCTTAATGCCTAATTATGTTCTTTGACACTCCATTAGTCTATGGTTGGTGTTTTCTACAGCTGCATTGCAAATCCCTCTCAGGACTACAGACCACTGGAAAACAAACCAACCCCCGCATTGTGAAACAGCTTCCCAGATTCCAAAAAATAATTTAAAAAAAAATACTTTAAAGGTAACTTGCTAAGGTGAAAAATGTGCTTGTAGCCTTTTGTGTCTACCTTCTTGTAAAACAAAGATTTAAAAGCCTTTCTTTTTTACCCACCTTAATTCACATTTAGACTAACTGGTTTTGCTGGTGGGATGGGGAAGGACAGTGATTCAGAGACTGCCAGTGAAAATAAGCTGACATTTGAACAACTGAGCAGGAAAAAAATTTGAGGCAACCCACCTGAAATTTTTATGTTTCAGTCAACTTTTATCAAGGTCTGTTTGGGGGAGAGGGGAGAACGCGGGTTTTCATTTGGTCCTATAGTCTCTCCCAGAAGAGCAGATGCTGCAGAGCTGACCATAGGCAGAACAAAAGCCGGCAGTTACTGGGTGGAGCAGACTCCCACGGCCACTGAAATGGCCACAAAAACTCCTCTGCCATCCGTAACATCAGAGAGTCTGAGGTAGCCATGATTGCCGCTAATTTTCCTTATGTTTTACTAACAAAGGAAATAGGAGGTTCTGCCAGGGGTGACATTAATCTTACCTCATGCTTCCCTTCTGTCAGCCGGCTATGATACTACACTACCACAGAGGAGCATTTGGAAAATACAGCGTATGGTGTGGTTAAGGGGAGATTGGTAGGAATCATCTGATGGTTCCCTTACATGGGCACATAAAGCCTTATTAGTCTGAGACCAGAGGGAAACAAAAATCATGTTAGTAAAAAGCATGCACAAGGAGATAAAGGCTGAAGCCTTGTTCTCCCTGGAAAAATGGCTTTCCTCTAGAGCCGCCTTAACAGAGAGAGATATTTATACTCTCAGTGATTTGTCAACTAGACTCAAAAAGTCCTGCAGAATTGCATTACTCCATGCACAAACATACTGTTCTGCAATAAGCCTCTGTCATGATGTAATATGCATATACGTACTCTGCCTCCTATTTCTATAGCAGACAAATTTCATGACAACTTATTTTCTGGTTTACCTACAGGAAAGCTGATGTGAAAATGTCCTTCCTCCCCACTTCTCCTTTTCGGAGGAGGTGAATCATAGCATAACATTATCTCATTGGAATAACCTTGTTATCAAGAGGTAGCTGATGATATAACCCTTTATAAAGTAACAAAGTTGATCTTTCAGCGATGTAAAGGATGGGGATGCCTGCCCTCTGCTTCTCTGAAAATTCCACTCGGCATTCCTCTGTGATTTTTGTCTCTGCTGTGTTTGGTAACAGTGTATGGTTGGGGCTTTTTCCCTTGAAAGAAATGCAGGTCATCAAAGTGATGTAAGAGAGGCAAACAAATAAAATGAAAGGCTGAGTCACTAAGACAAGACGTGTGCTTACAATCCTCCAGGTTTGGGGCCATAGCTGTCACGTGCAAAGGGGAACACTGAAGTTAAAGGAAGTGCAATGCTAGAAAATAAAGACTTTTGTTTTAGCTTCCATTTATGCTTTGAAAACGGAAACCGCAAAAGTGCTCCACTTTAGGGAGCAATCATGCTGTAACCCTCCTACTGACCTCTGCATTAAGGTGCTGAGAAATTCCATGCTTGAAAAGGATGTAATTAGTAATAATGATTAGGAATCATACAATAATTAGTACTTAAGAAAACCACTTGTCCTTGAGAGCTTGCAGCTAAAGACTAGGAAGAGATTAGAGTAAAAACAATCCAAATCAGTAATACGATACTTGGGAACAGAAATGGGCTCTGCTTTTACATATGGGAAGAGTCAGGCATGTCCTAGGTTCTAGCTGTAATTCCACTTTTGGAAAAGACAAGAGCAAAAGACAAGAGCAACACTGGAGAATATTCCGGGCCAAGAAATAAATGAGCAAGCATCAATTGATAAGCAAGTTCTTGAACAGAAAACATCAGTATAGCACTTGGAAACAAGACATAATAGACTGTTAACTCTAACAAAACTTCTTTGCCACTGCAAGGTTATTCTTATGATACTATTTCCAGGTGATCTCAGTTTCCCACCTCTGAATCCTCATATCCAAAAGCCTCACTCGTTTGGCTCTTAGGTGTGCACTAGCAGGCACTGCTACAATGCTGGCTCACCAAAGCGAATACTCACTAAACTCTATCTCCAACAGAGATCTTGATCTCTGATTTTCATTAACTCTAATCTCTCTCCTCTGGTCATTACACTGATGACTTACAGCCTGAGTTACTCACTGACTCCTATCTGCAATTTCTCTGTGGGTCTACTCTGCCCACTTTATTTACTCCCAGTGACACCCAAGCCTTTCTGGAACTACTCTTTTGTTGTTTATACCATATGCTGTTGCTCCTTAGAAGACTGAGAATATCTTCTGAACAACTAATAAAGGCATAAGGTCATCCATCTTCATATGCCCACTTTCTCAAGATGTCTTTTAATATAAAACTGTAATGCAAAAATCAGAACAGTGCAAGAAGGGAATTCATTATTAGCACTTCTAGGGGTGTGAATCCACCCTATTTCATTTTGCAAGCATACTCTGAAAGTACAGACTACCAAGCCCATTGGTTTTCAACGCATTTTCTCCACAAATTTTTTTGTTTGCATAGTCCTCTCATCAGTTAATGCACTCTGCAGGCCAAGGTCCATGTGCTCACCCAAGTGACACACTCAGCACTGCCCGGCACATTCAAAATTCATAGGCCGATGAGAGTTTGGGGCACACCATGTCTGAAGTGATTTCTGGAGTGAGTGTTTCACAGATGGTGCTGAAACTTTTTAATACAGCAGCCAGAGTATACACATAATTAAGCCTGATGTCACTTCCAGAAAGTTTCCAAGTCAGAACGATTGGTTTTACAGCAGGCACTCACGCAGTGTTCCCAACCTCATTCTCCCTTGTTCAGGATGTATGTTCATACCTGTCCAGAAACTCATTGCTTGCTTTTAACCCAAATGCATTTTTCTCCTTCACCATCTTCCAAGTCAGTAAATCTGTTCATTACCTTACACGATTTATTGCCTTCCTTAAATATTGCGTTGTTTAGCAGCTCTCAGTACTACTGCTGTTTTCAGACCTCATTTTAACACTTCGCCTCCTTCTCAGAGCTTTAGGATCACTGCAGCCAAAACACAGAAACTCCCTCTTCATGCGTGATGCAACACCCCATGCTTCAGTCATCTTCCGTGTTTAGAGATGATACTCCTTCCTAACCACCCATCTACTTCCACGGCTGAAAACAGGCCCCCAGTGCTGAGCACCATGGTTCCCATCTCAAGGGATTCACATTTTCTCTCCAGCTTTTAATTCTTTCTTGAAAGAAAAAAAGCCCTTCACCTTATTGCCTTTATTGGCGACATCATACACCTTCAACTGTAAATATAAATTACCTAAGAAAATAGAGTATTTGTTTTATTTTCTCTAAGGAAAGCTGCTGCATGTTCCAGGAGATGAAGTGTATTTAGCTTCAAAGGCTGCCACACATGACTCCCCCTGTTTCTCAGATTACACTTGCTGCTCGTCAGTGCCAATTAGGAATCATTTTCCTTGCATTTAGTTTTACATTGATTCAACTAACAGAATCAGGCATGTTAGCAGGATCTGTGCATATATGGCCGACCAAAACCTACTTACTCAATTTTCTATTCAGTTTATTCCTTACATATTACTACTTGCTTTTTTGGGGAGTGGGGACAGGGACACTGAGAAGGGAAGACAAAAGAACCTCCTGACCAGATTCACATCATCTTTCATGCCTAGTGTAATAAACAAAAGTTATTTGGGCCACCTAAGAGCAAAATGAACCATTAAATTGTAATTGATCTGTCCTGATTTTCATCAGCTGAGAGTTTTAACCTTAATAACCTTGATGACACAAACTTCAGGGACTACGAAGTTCCCCAGCCAGGACCCACACACAACCTTACTTACTTCCATGCCATAAACTGTGTTACAGTTTCATCCTTCCTCCTGTCCTTACAAAAGAAGCTGCCTCCAACTCAGCCATTGCCTGCCAACAGTAACTTTGAAGTGCCTTTTCTGCTTCAGTTAGGCAAGGTGCCATTCTTACCTGGGGCACACATGCAGACCAGATTCAGCGCGACAAAAGACTACTCAACGGGATATACACAGTGTAGAAGGAGCTGCCTAAAGTAACAGTTGCAAAATGTAGGTCCTAATGCTGCAAAGATATGCAGGACTGTAGGCATGGCAAAGGAGTGTCAGACACACCCTTACAATGGGGGCCTTGAGCAGCGACTGAGCAAGAGGAAAGTTTTGTTTAAGTGCTCACCTGCTTGTGCGTGTGTTCATTGATTGATACAAGGCTTCATTCCCCAGTGGAAGTGTGAAATCAATTTCATATAAATTGGAACATACACACAAAAACCTTATCACTGCCTAAAGATACATTTCCATTAGTATGTTCTCTGTTTTCTTCAATCAGCTTAGTATTTATGGGGTGGCTGAAAAAGAATCCTATACATTATTTATTAACATTGATTTTAAGCAAGTCATTCAATTCATAACCATGAATTACCTAAGAAAATAGAGTGTTTATCTTATTTTTTCTCTCTAAAGAAAATTAAGTATTTAATTATTAATGTGATTTTACTGTTGAATTCAGTAAACAGGTCCTTAAAAATAACAAAGGGGGATATAGATAACTAGCCATGGTACAGTTATACAATGTCGTTAATAATTCCAGTGTTTACTGCATTTCTTAATTTAAGGAAGTACTGGTGCTGATTTAGAAAGAATGTTGCATCTAATTAAAAAAAAAAATAGCCCTTTGTTCCAGTATTTTCTGAATTTACATTTGAAAAAGGTTCATTTTCACCAGAGGCCTTTATCTTCTGTCTAGATCAGTCCTGCTCTGCTGACCACTCATTATGGTAACAGGCTGCAATGAAAAATCCCATGGAGGATGCAGATCAATTACTCAATGACATTCACTTACCGATATCGATTAGGCAATGCGTTGTTTGACTTCCCCTTTGATTCCTTCTGTCATGAAGAAATGGTTACACCCCTCCTGTAGGGCAGAGGAAAATGGAATTCATGAAAATGAAATGACTGAGGTTTAATAAAAATCCTATCTAACTTGAATGAAAATGGCCAATTAAATACCTTAAAGAGCAAAACCCAGTAAAACAGTAAAACAGCACAGGCTCAGATCTTTGCTCCAACCGTGCAACCCTGTGGGGAGACAATTTTACATAGTATCGCACACACTAATGACCAGATCAACAGCATCCAGGAATGCAACTCTGCCAAAATACTAGCTTTCAAGTGTTTTTTAGATAATACTTTTTTCCTTCAATCTCTTATGAATTCACATACCCCCAATTACAATTTCCTGAATTTTTGGTTATCCTCATGATGTAACATTTCCTATCTTCTGGTGATAGGTCTGTTATATTTAGCCAAGAGTATACATAGCTGTTCTGCTAACACATTCTTCTGATGAATCTGTTGCTTTATCACTCCTTAAAATGTCAGCTTTTTCATTACCGCTATGTTTTTTATTCTATTAAAAACCTTACAACTAACTATTTATTTTTTATGGGTTATCAGTTACAATCCATTTATATCCAGGCAAAGTGCAACAGTTTATAAAATTGTGTGTTGTCTGGTATGTGACTGATGAGATGCTGGAACTAATTAAGCAAAAAATATTTCCCTTAGTTCGCTCTTCTGAAATTATTCCTACAGCTGAGGAAGTCTTATGGTCAGGCCAAAGCCTAACTGCCTACATCTGCATTCCTGCTTGGTTTTATTGCTCTGGCTAAGAAAGTGATCAACAAGGAGATGTAGCCTGTCAGAAACAGGATAGCTTGTAGTCTCCGCACTCCTGCTGACTTCCCAAGCCAAGGCAACTTGGAACGCACACAAGGACCAGAGGCACTTGTACATTGAGTTTTTAGATGTAGCCCTGCTCTGCTGTACTTTTTATCTTAGAAACCCTCACACATGCCTGGAAATGTCTTTGTCAACAGACAATTTCTGCAGCCTAACTTCCTCAGAAAACGTATCATCACTGCAGTTATCTGCTCAGGTCTACCTGCGCCTGCTCTGCTTTCCTGTGCTGCCCTTTTTCATGGCACGTTTTCCACTGTGAAGCCCCAAGCCCTACCAAGCGCACAGCACACTCTCCACCAGTGCCCACCTCTCACAAATCCCCCTAATTGTCTGCTAGCTTTCCCCCAAAGCCACTTCATGGCCCTCTGCCTGCCCTTCAGGCTCTGCATCTTCCTGGCACTGCTTTTCTTTCCCATCTCCCTTTCAGGAGAAAGGCATCTTGCCAGGTGCCAGCACTGCACCCTTGCTGTCACTGAGATAACCCTCTCAACACTTGAGCAGCCCCGTAGAAGGCAAAGCCAGTGGCTGTCCTTTGAACAGTTCACTTTCTTTCTTCTCATCTCCTGCCTGCAGCTCCTCCCTCCTCTTTCTTATCCTTTGCCACAGCTTCATGTTCTGCAATTAAAAAAAAGCATTTCTATAAATAAATGCTTTAAGAGTCAGTGTTCAGTTTATTCTTCAGAGCTGTTTCACTATAATATACACCTGTTGAGACTGGCAACATAGGGACTGAAGAGTGCCAATGAGAAAGACGTGTTTGTCATCAGACCACATAGCTATTAGGAACTGGCAGGATCATTTTAGTATAGGTAATTCCTCTGGAAAGAAGGGACATGTGCTGGTTTTGGAATGGCAGATATGGAAGGGGGAAATGACAACTAAATCCCAAAGGCAGACCAGAATACAGGAAAAAAACTCAGGGATTACTTTGAAGTTTCTAATCCAGTGCTCTGGAGTTTCTAATTCAAGTTAAGGGTGTTTTTAGAAGGGCAGAGCGTAGCTCTGATTCCTTAGCTAACGGAGCACTGAGATAGAAGAAGACACACACATATGTATCTTATGGACCCATGGGTGCTCCTCAATTTAATCCAGAAATGGAGAATATCAAGACATTTACCAATCTATTTAAGGTGGTCAATACCACACCACGTTGGCTGGTACCTGCTCCAACTTCTTCTCTGGTCCATTTCATATTTTTGGCCCATCTATGTCTTCACAGACTTCTAATTTGAAAAGTAAGGCTGATTTTCAATTATATGATGAATGATTCACATAGAAATCTTTCTTCTGGAAAACTTCTTTTCAAGCAAGCCCAAACCAATTCTAGGGCCATTAGGTAAAGAAGCCTGTCCTTGCTGTCTCTGTCACTGAAATGCAAAAAACAAAGAATAGGTGCTTCCATACATTTGCATCAATAATAAAACTTCTAAATTATTTTTCTTTCTATTAATGTCTTGTTAACTACCACCCTTTGCCATTGCTTCTGAAAGCTGCTGCATTGCAAATAATCCAAAGCATTCTTAACTAAACAAGAGAAAAAGAGAACAAAGATAGTAAATTCATTTCATTTGTTTCTTTTCCCCACCCAGTTTCATCAATCAATACTACATATTACCTGCAATTCTGTTGCTCTCATAAAAACCTTTTATTCATGTCTTTGGGGATATATTTTAGAAAGTTAGCAGGTTTAGAAAATGATAGGCTGCCCATGTAATTTTTCTAACTTATCAATAATTCTCTTTTGTTCAGACAGAGGAGAAAAAGAAGAAAAAAAAATACAGTAGATGTGTTACTGAACTCGAGAAATAATAGCCTGCAGATTTGAGCAACATTTTAATTTGCAGTGACTACACTCTCATCATTCTAAACAAGTAATCTGCAGTCTGATCATACCTCCTGCTGGCCTGGACAACACGTACCACAGACATTCTGGCATACTATGTCTTAAATGTCCTAATCAGTCTTTTTTTTTTTTTTTTTTTGACTCCTCCTTTCCCCACAGAGTAACAAGTACTCTTTGCCTAGCCAACAGCAGCAGCGAGCTCTGCCCTCCTTCCTGCCACGCACGTAGCCATGCTCTGCCCATCTTTGGGGAACAGCTTTCTCCACCGGAGAAAAGCTAGAGCCTTTGCCTTCGAAAGTATCTCTTCTCTCCCTCTTTCCCCTGTCCGCATCATTATCTTACCTGCAGGGAGATCGTGTATGACACCTTCTGGACTTTATAAAGTGTGCCAGTAGGAAATCAAGTCCCCCGTCTCCTCCCTAGCTCCTGCGGCAAGTCTCTAACAGAGGCAGGCCAGCAGCCCTTTCAGCATCTCAAAGTGTAGGATGCTGGTTTAAAAAACATAAGATAACCCCAAGGAGAGGTAAATCTGTTCCTTACATTCCCTTCTCTTTCCACAGTAGATTTGCATTTAGGTACAACCACCTTGATTAGAGGTACGAAATGCATTTTAACATGTCCATTAATTAGTTTTAGTTTTTACATAACTTTAGAGCACAGATGTTCTTTCCCAGCTAAATACAAACACGCATATAAGTATTTTCATATAACACATGGATAGATTTACTTAATAGCAGTAAAGATAGGGGTTACAACATACCTTAGATATCACTAAAATTAGAACAGAACGGTACAGAAGTTGTACCATTGAAGTGTTGCAGCGTCTCATGGGAACGCTTGAAAGGAGAATGAAGTACAATATTCACACTTGGTATTCACAGCCTGTTCATTACACATTTCTAGAAATGTGCCCCCCTGCACCCCCCTTAATTAAAAAGAAAGCTGAAAGAGTAGGAGGAACAAAAATGTTCTCAACTTCAATGACACTATTGGAAAATAATTATTTCAAAACTGCTTATCTGTTAAAAAGCTGGCAAGCTACCAGGATCTTGATTGCTGTAAGCAATTTTATAACTGCTCTACACAGATAAATTTAACAGAGAAATTAATTTCAGTCTCGTAATAAGTCTCATCTCATTACCAAAATGACGTCTGCACTGCAACAGAGCCTTGCACAAAGGACTGCTGGTAGAGGATTTTGTGCGCAGACATTTAACAACTGCCTTGAAAAAGTCCACCTCAAAACTCTGACTGCCATTTAACACTTCTTTCTAAACATAATTCTTCCCAATTGTGAAATAGGAAGTGAAATATTGTGAAATAAAGTGAAATTCTTCCTAGTTTCACTCATATTTTGCCCATTGGATTTGAGGAAAGCTACCTGACTGCCTGGAGCCATCACTTATTCTCAGTTTGTTAGGAACATGCCCCTGGGAGCAGTAACAAGAGCATCACTCCTTTAAAGAACCGTATCGACTATGCCACCTTTTCTTTTTTTGTAATCCAGGGCACCCAAAACCATGTTAATTATATGTCAGGCTTCTCTGTCCAAAGACACGCTAACAATACAATTGAATAACGAAGATGGTCTGTGGGTAAAAAAAGTGGTCTTCCTTTATACCACCATGCTGCCCTTTTCTGAGACTCGTCTTCCTACAGGACGTTTCTATTACATCCCTAACTCCTCCAACAAGTCTTTGAAAAAGCTGGAAAATACAACATGACCAAGATCCAAAATTAAAACTTGACAGCAGATTCAGCAATAAGCTGTGGATGCTTTGAGCCAATTTATGGCCACTGCGCTCTGCAAAAAAAGGCACAAAACAATAACAGAGTGCATAACAGCTCATAAATCCTGCCATGCTAGCACTCGTGCTTGCAGTTCTCAGATGGCACTGCTTGAGCAGTGGCATTACGAATAGCCTGGGTTTCTTCTTCTACCATTCTTATTGGTGTTCTTGTTATGGCACATCAACCAGGGTATAAAAAAAATGAGTGCATGATATATCCTGATGAAAATCCTGATACGGATTTCAGCTTTGCTAATGCATAACTTCGCTATACAGCATCTCATCTTTGGGAGCCACAATGCCATTTTCTGCTACTAGACATCCCATCCAACAAACTGCGGAAAGCAGATTTACCGGCACAGAAAGCACTTTTTCATGAGGTACTCCTCACACATTCGCTGGTGTACTCGACCACGCAAATCAATATCTCTTTACAGAGCACACACTGTAGGCAGTAAGAAAACAGACCATTTTCTTCAATCCAGCACATCCTCACAACCGCAACTTAATTTCACTATTTTTCCCAATTACAGAATTATTCTGTCCATCAGTTTTGCTTCCTTGACATAAACTCATCTACAGATTTATAGAAAGTGTATGCATTTAATACAGCAGATGATACTTTATTTGTTCTTAAACTTTTCCACAGAAAATGAAGATAAAAATCCTCCCCTAAGATTTCTTTGGTTATAATTAAACTGATTTTCGACCTAAGTTTCTTGACCTCTCTCCTTAAAGATGTTTTTCATTGTTCCTTTTCTTGTTTTCACAGCAACCTTTCCATGACTCTCATGAAGTTTTTTTCCATGTTTTCTTATAATTCAATAAGGAAATAATAATTTTGGGGTTTTGTGAGTTTGTTGGGGGTTTTTTTAACAAATGCAGAGATATTTATATGTATGTCTTTTAAAACAAACCAAGGATTCTGGGAAAATGGTCATCTCTATCTCTCTTGCAGGAATTACATGATTCTGCAACATTTCATTGAAATCAGCAGTACTGCTGTCAGTCTCTCACTTTTTGCCAGGTTCCACAACACCACAAGCTTACTGCAGTCCAAAGTGGGGAAGCAATCTTCTCTGGAGCCCGTTTAAACACTTCATATGGGAGCATCAGTCAACAGGTTCGAAGCAAGGCATCCATTCCATTTAAAAATTTTTAAGAAATGCTAAATAGAGCTAATATCAGTCTCCAGTGATTAATACAACCCAGTTCACACCTAGGGAGAAACACTGAGGCATTGTAGTTGAAAATTTTGATGGTGATCCATATAAAGACTGCCCACTCACATCTAGGTTGTAGGAAATAATCTTTTAAAGGAAAAAAAAGAGACTAAAGCAATGAGCTAGGTCCCTTTATGCTGCTATTGCCTTCCATTTCTTCCCTTTCCGTGTTCTTGCTTCCAGTATATTTTATAAAATCCATTGGAAATGACTTTATATATACATACATATATGCTTAGATGTCTGTATAACTGCCAGAAGTGCATCAAAATAATGGAATCTCTCATTTAAAATAGAATGGAAAAAACATATCACATTCTGTGCAACTGCTTCCAGAAGACATGAAAACAGACCTTTCCCCCATCAGAGATTCCCACTGAAGTCAAAGAGAAGTCTGTTTAGGAGCTGATGTAGTTTCTAAGCTAATGCAGAGGGGCAAGGTTTTATGTTTTTCCTTTAAGCAAAACACAAGTGAAGTTCAGACGTGCAATATTTTCTGAAGCCAACAGATAACAAACAAAATTTCAGTTAGACTTTATTGCAAAAGCTATTAGATTTAACAGTAATGTTCCAGTTCATATAAATGAATATTAAAGATAGGCAGTTTGCGTCCCAACTGTTTCTGCACAAAGTTTATACTTAATTGTCTTTAATTCTGGCAATAGATTTGGAGTGGAGAAAGGGACTGTTCCTAAGACTCTGCATTTTAGACACTGTGACTACTGGCTTTCAAAACTCAGCTGAGTAGGAAAACGCATCTGAGAGGATTAAGTTCCAGCCCAGACCTCTGCTAATAATAGTTTTTCTTTCTCTCCTCCATCAAAAGTGAATGCAACATTCGATGTCTCTTTCTAATTTATTGGAAAACATATGCCTGAACCTTTTCAAAAAGATTCTCTTTACGGATTGTTTTTTTCTAAACAGGTTGCTAATGGGACCTGTTTGGGATTTTCCTACTGTGTCTGCGACACCTCAAAGTAAAGTAACTTTTCAGTTTCCAGACCTCCTCATGTTTTATGCTGCTTGCATCAAGGGGTACATTTGCTATAGCAGCTGTTCCTTCCACATTCAATGGATTTCAAGCTTTTAAAATAGTTACCTGTAAAAACAGAACAAACCTTAAGGTACAACAGTCAAAGGACTATTAATTTCACCAGCTTGGAATATAAAAATACGTATCTCAAAAAAACATCCTCCTACACTACATGAAACAGAAGTACAACTGAATGAGAACTTTTCTTGAAAGATTTTTCTTTGCAAATGCATCGATTTATCTATGCACTTTTCTACTGAGGCATGACCTTTTAGGAAAATTAGTAATTTTAATAAAAAACATTCACTGACAGAGATTTCTCAGCTGCAAATTGAGTTTTTAGTCCACACTAGATAAAAAATTTGGGTGCGCCTATTCAGACCACACGCTGACTCTCAACTATAGAACTGGACCAGGGAAGTGAGAGCTAAACCTTATGCCAGGTGTGATGGGGACCTGACTGGAACAGAGCTTTAGTTTTTTGCAGGATGGTCTCATGCTTCCAGGAAGAGGTTTAATCAGCTCTGGCTTTCCGGCTTGCAGCAAACCACACTTTTTTTTCCTGTGGTACTTAGAAAGTTTCTTTCTTCAGCAACTCTGAAGTTGGGCTGGGTCTGCTCCCTGCTCACCTCAGCAGCTTCTCAGTTTCTCTGCACGAGCTGCAAATTCTCAGAAGGCTGCTACAAGTCCTTCCTTCCTAAACCTCTTCTGCCTAGCGCTCCATGCACACTGAAAGCTTCCCTCCCTTAGCAGGGGCTGCATCCTAAAACTTCTCTAGGGCAGCCCAATATTTGCATGAAGGAAAAGAGGAATATGTGGCTCTACGCAATTTTAAGCGCTGAAATACATAAGAAGTACTGTGACACCACCTAGCAAAGCAAGGGAAATAAAATCTGGCAGCATATCCTATGCAATGTCTATTACACACCTACTAGAGACACACTGACCCAAGAACACAACAGATGAAAGTACTATAATATGCCAAACCAGCTTTACATCTGCAGATTTCAACTATCCCTGGCTACAATGCTCCTGAATAGAACAAATGCGGAACTGGCTATTTCAGCAAGGGATTACTAGTTAGTCAAGGAAGGTTCATTCTAGATTTAGTATCTCCTAGAGCTCGGGAGTTGTCCAAGATCTTAAGTTTTCCTCTATAATGCCACAATCAGTGTTTTGGATCACTGATCTTCAAAGTCATGGTGAGTTTGTGGAGCTGGGATTTTTGTTATCGCAAGATCTACAACTTAGAATACTTGTGCAACTTTTCAAAATTTTATAGAAATTATGGCTGGAAGAAAAGCTACTTCTGTCTGATACTGTAGATACTTCCTTTATCTTCATAACAGTAATATCTGTTTAAACACCTTTCATTCTAACTTTAAAACCCATCTGCTCCTGAAAATGGAATTACAATACCTCATCTGCGCTCTGAATAATTCTTATGAAAGCTAAAGCCTTGTCCATCAAAACTAAGGTACACTTGCACATTTTAGGTTGAATTGCTTGGTAACATCTTTTTCTGTACAAGCCAATTTTAAAGAATTCTCTTGATTGAATTTGGATTGCTACTTTCTTCAGCCCCTAGGCTACAGTAGAGAGATGCAAGCCATTTCTTTCAACTGTAACTTGCAAACTTTGGGATTAATTGGAAAAACGTAACTTCCATCAGGAGAGGAAAGCAAATACGCAGGCTGCTAAAGGCAAATCAGGTGCTGAACTCTAACACAGTAATTTCCTTACAAGCTGTCAATTTATTCTGGAAAAAATAGTAAATAGGTGCTAATTAGTACCTACTTATTATAGCCCTGTTCAGCCTTCAGATAAGAATGAGTGACTAGGGAGGCTCTGACCTCTGCTGCTCTCCCTGCAGAGGCTGGATCTGAGACTACACCTCGACCCCATGAAGCTTTTAGCATGCCTGCAGGCATTCTTCAGCTCAACACTTTGTGCAGCCTTTTTTATTCTATGCTTTTTATTGTAGTTACCGTGTTATGGAGGCCCTTAGCAATCCAAGATACACATACTGCAAAATTGTAACCACAGCCAATTCAATGGACTTCTTAAAGGAATTTTGGTGAATGGGTTTTGGTGTGGTGTTCCTCTCACATCAATGCTATTTCCTTCAAAACATTTCCTGGGAAGTCCTTGTTTTCCAAGTTTAGTTAAAGCCGTTTTCACAGTATTGTAAAAAGCTTGGTCAAAAACTTTGCAGTTCATTTAAGCCAGTGCTGCCTGAGGAGCTGAGCCTACACAAAACTAAGAAGTTTTTTCTCCAGTTTCACTAGGGTCAGTAGGTTTTTAACTGTGTTCTTTCAGTGCCTTTTAGAAAATGCTCCAGAAAAAGGGAGGACCATTTTGCCTCTAAATTATTAGTAACTTATTGAGGGGCTAGCACATATCTGCTGCAGCCCACTTAGGACTAGAAGACATTTTTTAAACACATTACACTCAGGAGGTGACACTATAAAGCAGACCACAGGAGTTGCATGTGTAAAAACACGCATGCACCTCACCTAGAGATTGAATACAAATAGCCATACGTTGTCAACTACCTGCTTATTTAATTACCATGTTTACACAAACAGCTGAGTGCTCATTGATTTCAACTTAAAAAGTCACTTTTTGAACATACACATTTTCAGAACAGGTCCAATTCTTACCCCCAGCTGCACTGTTAAGGTGAGTTTAAGCAAAACTTATCTGCTTTTTACACTGCTTCCAAGATGATTCAATTGTCTGTATGCAGGGAACTTCTGCGAGTCTTATATAAGGCACATCTATCTTATAGCTTAAGCTTTTAGTCTTACTTTAACATCAGATCTAGAAATAAGGTTAAGGCTAAATAAATGAGTCTTAAAACCATTACTGTCCTTCATTGGTGCCAGATCACATCAGTACAAGGTGCTTAATTTGCTCTGGCTTTTAGTTTTAAATCAATCACTCCAAAAGTTCATACACATTATTCTTGTAACTTTTTTTAGTTAATAATGAAAGACACAATGACAATTACATCTAAAATAAAAAAGCTTAAACATTCTAAAGCCATCTGATTTCATTATGCAAATGAGATAACATGTTAATAACAGCACATACTGTTTCAGTAATATGACTTGACTTTGTACTTCAGTCATTTCAACTTCATTAATTATGTGGAAGGTGGAAGAGTCAATTTAGGTCATAGTCAGGTAGCGCACACACATATGGAAATATACCATAAGGCATACCCGTGATAACAGCATTCAGATAACATTTTAAGTGTGTGTAATAGTTGCCCTCATAATTTTCAGTGTGAAGTGAAGGACGTACTTGGGAGTTTATTGTCTGTGTCACTGTACAACACATTTTAATTTACTTTTTTTAAAATCAGCCAGCCTGGCCCCACATGCTCTGCTGGGACAGATGAGCTCGTGCACAAAGGAGCTGCTCACTTCCAGCTTGAAGGAGAGACACGGCCCTCCCGTCCCACTGTCAGCTCAGCTCTCTGGCTTGCATCAGCCAGGACACAGGAGAGAGACCGATTTCTTGCTAAGCATGTCCAAACCATGCCAGAGGCACCTGTATGCCTGCCCAGAACTGGCTGATGAGAGACACCAGGCTGGGTTTCCATGACTAATAACCCAAATAACCCCTTGACTGCTGGACTGTTCTTCATTCAAGAGACTGCTGGAGAGCAGCTGAACAGCATCTGCAATTCCTATGGCATTGCCCTTCTTCCCTGCAATGCCTCACATTTGCTCAGCATCCTACCTAGTTGTTACAGTACGTGCAGAGAGCACAATATGCTAAATGAATATCCTGAGACTGGTAATTTTCATTCATAGGCAACTCTGCAATTACCATCTTAGGCTGCTGACAAGACGGCTTTACAGGGTTTGCTATTTAGCTTGTTCAAAGAAAACACTGCAGCTTACCGTCCTGGGTTGCATCCCAAATATCTGTTAGCATCACAAGGCTTAGAGACTCAGCAACAGGCATTATCTGGGCAAGCTACATTCTGGCTAGTCAAGCACTAGGTCTCTTGCTTAATGGCTGGCCTTTGACAGGTGCTGATTTTATAACTTGGCCAAGTAGCTATGGGTTGGCAGAAGAGATGTGCTCATGAATCTGTGTTCAAAAAGGGGAGAATTATGTCACTGCAAAGTACAGACCATCAAAGAGCCTGGCATAGTTATATCTTCTCCACAGTGAGGGGGTGTAGCTGAGCAATCTTTATTTAGAAAAAGAAGTGAGCTGGCTAGTAAGCATTGGGAAACAACTGAGTAAGGACAAACACAAGAATCTTAAAGTTTGGGGATGAAATATATGGTCTCCTTCCAGAAGCAGGCTTGTGCTGTGAGGTTAAGGATGGCCTACAGGCTATGCACAACCATTTCTGCTTAGCTGTCCCTTCTTGCTTGGGGCAAGATAAGTTTCTCAGGGAATGTAAAAGCATATGGAACTGGTTTCCTACAGATTTAGCAATCAATCATATGGGAAATCATTGGAAATCCTTGGAAATCCACAAGAAGAGGGTAAAAACAATCACTAGACACTGGATTTAGCTTCATTTGTTTCCATTGCAATAGTCTCAGATAAAGTTCTTACCTACAAGCAAAATAAGAATTTTGATGTAAGTTTTCTAAAAGCTTCCTTGAAAGAGGCATGTTCTCAGACAAAAAAAGAAAAAACACATTTTGATTTAAGGAAAAAGGTTCTCTATTTGCTCCTGTTTATATAAATCCAAAAGGAGGTATTCAGATCAAAGTAGCATTTGAACTTTGACTTAAATAAGCTGCAAAAGCTTTTCATAAGCAAGGGCTGAAACTCAAAAGTGTCAATCATTTTTGCAGTATTATGATAAAAAATGGTTGAAATGCAATAATAATCTCTTACACTACAGAAAAATATTTTCAATATAGATACAAGATTAAAATATAAAAATACGGGGATAAGTTTGGCTATACACATGCAGACTTTCTGAAGAGTGCACAGATGCATATCAGCTGGGTTTTACCTTTGATCTCATTTTCCAGATAAGATTTCTGCCATATTTTGAAATATGAAAAGTAATGATGGAAGTCATGTGATGTACTCTGCATTCTGCATTCAACAGAAATGTAGTTAAAGTGAAAAATAACATCAATGACTTAGATGATCAAAGACTGTACACACTGACCCTGTAACTTGTGTGTCAGCACAAACAATTATAGCCATAAATCCCGTTATATTATGTACGTGTTTCCTCTTAAAGTATATGCTCTGTGTGCACAAATACACAAAATTAAATTACCCACCAGCCTCTACTCATTCTGCTGTGGTTGCCCCTGGTTACACCAGTGGTCACTCTGGGTATTTTGGTCCATTATTTTTCAGAATTTTGTCAGAGGGAAAATTTTTGCTCTTAAAGAAGTTAGAACCTTCAGCTGGCTTTTCTTTGGCCCAGTCCCTCCAGAGTCCCATATAAGTGCAGCAAGAATGCTTCACCCAGCAGCACTCGCTGGGATTACATGCTGGCCTTGCAAATTTTTGTGACCTTTCTGAGAAAGTAGTAGGGGGACAGCTGCTACTCGAAGGACATGGGAATAACCTCCAAAAATACCGTAACAGCGATAGGTCAGCACAAACAACTGTAAAGGCATGTTTGAGTGTGGCACCCTATCCAGGATAATATAACTTCTTTCAACATTAACGTTTCTTCTTGAGTGCATTCCCACAGTGATCCCACAAAGTAGCTGACTGGAGCTGTCTCATAGAAAAACAGGTAATACGGAAGAAGATTGGTGTTTGCTCCATCAAGTTGCCCCTGGACAACCTAAAAGCACAATGGGGTGATGAACAGTGAACACATCACATCTTGGCTTAGTTGTCTTACAGACAGTATTAGTCAGTAGCAATAACTATTTTCCACGCAAGCACAATGGCAGCAGCATTAGCTCACCACTTTTTAAATGACACTGGGAAATCACAGCTGGATTGATTTCTGCAGCAAATCACAAAACTGATGCTGATAGGTGGAGCTATCAACACAAGCTTTACTGAGGCCTTCAGGGATTCACAGAAGGGAGAGAGGGCAAGTAGTAGGTACCCCCAACATCCCTACTGACCTTGAAACAGCAGCCACTGGCAAAGCAGTGCTCAGCTCTCTGCAGGAGCACACATCTGCATGGCTCATGGGTACATGGACCTCAGGGGTCCCCATTTCAGAGACACTTGTTCTACAGCAGGATTTCATCTCCAGCTCCACCTGATGGGAGGTCAGCTAACAAGTTGTGGGGTCCCTCTTAAGGTAAGCTGAAGAGTGCACATCTCGCATGGCGCAACTACATATGGGAACTGAACAAAGAACAGGAGCACGCAGCTTCAGCAAAGACTCTCAAAAGGTTTCACATTGCCTAGGGTTGTAAAAGCCACAAGTTACTCCTAAAAACAATACCATTAACAGTTAGAAACTGACTGTTCACAGACAACAGCTGCTTTGGGACCTTAATAACTAAGTTGTTACACCACACCTTTTAGTAGCACAATTAAAAAGTAATGTCAACTTACAATGAAAAGCGTATTTCAGTATTCACCAGCTTTATTTGTCTTTTCAAAACATTCCCCTTACTACAACAATTTTGATGTTACCTCAGGAGATTTCTGATTTACTTCCCATCTTATTCAGCATTTGCACTTTGGTAGAACCTAAAAGTCATAGTCAGGATTAGGCCCCATTCCATGAAACACCACATGTGCTAATCCTTTTTTAAAGCCAGCTATTACTCAGACTCTGTGGGAGACAGCCCTTGGCAAGCTTTTCAAGGACAAAGTACTTCCAACATGGAACTGTAACACTGATGTTTCTTTTTTCACATTGTAAGAATTATGTGTTATAATTGTATACTATACATAAATTCGATATGCATTCGGTCTTCATAAAACAGTTTCTTTTTTTTTTTTGCCTTGATTACAGATTTATGCTATGAACCAATTCTGAACGGGTTCAGCTGAGACCAGTGTAAACATCTGTGCCTGTTGAATTTCCCTGTCATCAAATAGACAGACAATTAAAGTCAGCCATAATTTATGGAGGACAATACATGTTTCATTTCTGAATACAGGTATAATGTGAACAGGGCAAAACCTCCTTTCTGACTGAATAAAAATACTGAAGAATTACTGTAACTGCTGCTCAGTTTGAGCAGTGAACAGGGCAGCAGTTGTGCAGGAATAATATGCAGGACTGCCACATGGAGCAGCGCAATACAGAAATCATGGACAGTCTTCACTTTTCTTTCCAAGCACATCCTGTTTTACCAAGCAACATCCTGGATTTTCTTTTCCTGAATTGTCTCATTGTTAGTCACAACTCAAGAGAAAATATCAAAAAGTCACACTGAGTGATACAAAGCCAATTTGAATTTTTAGTATGATGATAAATAGCATCATCCACTAAGGAGAAAGCTGAGCAAAGAAGAATCAGAGTCACCAAAGCCTACAGTCAGAGCATGCCAATGAACACAGCTGTTGTACCATGGCATAAATGTTCCTCGATTTGACCAAAATACTTGCATAAAGATGTAGATCTGATGAGTCATAACTCAGACACCATTAAGAAAATGTATTTCAATTGTTACTTTTGTTGCACAATAAAAATCCCTCCTAGATGCCAGCATCTTCATTATCTGGCTTAGAGCTTCTGATGCAACTTTGAATGTTCCAAGGGAAACTAGGTTTACAATATTGCAAATGTTCTTACAAATAAAAACATCTTTAATATTGGTATAAAAACCTACTCAATAACTCAGGTTTCCCAGAGAAGATAGTCTATTGACTGAAAAAGAAAAAAAAGTAGGACACATTCTCAATAAAATCTTCCATGAGTTTGACTAATTTCTTAGTATGACAGATTTGTAAAGAAAAAGCATCATGAAACTGAGTAAGTGTCCATAAACTTCTGTCTGCTAAACCGTTGTGCTATCACACATTCATCCTTCTCTGTCTTACTCAGGGGCCCAGAGCCTGAGCTAACATTAACAACTTCCCCACAAAGCCAAAGAAACAGGGAATGCATATTTAGCATTAAAAAGATCTATAGATAACATACTTAAAAGCTTTGGCATTTTGTGTAGGCAGAGAAAACTGGTTTAGGCCACTCTTAGAGTGCTTTCAAATTTCTGTACAAGTCACTTATCTTTTGAAGTCAATGGGTACTTTGCAATTGTTATTTGTCTAAGTTACATACAGTCTGCTCCATGTTGTCCATGCTACAAAGCAACTGTGCCACCCCAGGAGAGCTTTATTTCAACAAATATTTGACTGACTCAGTTCAATGAATAGCCAAAGGAACAAGAGAGAACAATTTCACATAAATTGTTCACAACAGAAAAGTAATATTCAAGGAGTTGTACCAACTGTTGGTAAATTTTACATGGCAGGAAAATTTAACAAGACTTACAGCCCTTCATTTAAGAGAATGCACATAACTCCTTTACAGCCTCATGCCATGTGACCCTTCCCAAATTCATGCCACTAATAATGCCTACCTTGCAATGTGTGTAATAATATCACATATGTGTAAACAAACTATAAATATATAGAGAATACATGTCAGCTACATCCACTTTCATACTCTGTGATCAAGTCCCCACATTACTATCTAGGGTATACAATGCAGAAATTAGATTTCTATTCCCATCTCGGTTTAGTAGCTTTCTCCCATCTCGTGTATAGTGCTGGATGGCCTCCCGCTGTTTGTCTGCATTCCCTTGCTGATCAGTGCTGTGCGTAAGTGCTACACTTTGCATCTTTGCTCCAATTTGTTAGGATTTCCTTTGGTGCTTCAGAGTTTGCAAGTTCCAGCAATAGCCCAGGGAAATGCTTACTAGCATCTAAAACAATCTCCCTTTTGGGAGGTTTTCAACTTCGTCAGAGAGGAATCCCTCCCGCTAACAGGTGTTCCTGATGGAGCCCAGCAAGCATACAATTTTTTCTGGCTGTGAACTGCAATCAAACTGACAATTATTCATGTCCTTGATAAAAACTCATTTAGCCACAACATTAGGCTGATACTTTTTTTTTCTCCCCCCTGCTGCATTCTTACATATAGTTTTAATTTGCACATTAAGAATCCCCTACCCTCCCCCTGAAAAAAAATACATGCAATAACCAAGTTTCAGAGCTCCTGGTAAGTGTAACACATTTCTGAAAATGCCAGTTCTCAGAGGGGATCTACTTGTTATCTGCTGCACTCAGTGAAGGTTATAGAGTACGAGAGAGGTGATTATTATTCTACACTGCATATATCTATAGTATAGATATCTTCTGTAGGGGAAGCACCTAAGGCACAGAACCAGGCATCACCGCCCCTCAACAGCAGGCAATATTCACCTATCAGCAGGCACAGCGACGGCAGCACATGTGCATTGACAAGACCGCTGCCTGTGTCTGGCTGTGCAGCCCTCCCAGAGGCAGCAGCTAACTCGGAACAAGGCACAGCTCCAGCAGGCTTCCCAAAGGCTTCTCCCATATGCTCGCCCTGTCGGATGCAGCACCACTCCTCAACAGAACTGGCCAGGAAAGACGTTGATCCTGTGCTTTTTTGAACACACACGTTATTATTAGAAGGAGTGTTACTGGGACATTTGGCAGTCCTCATGAGTTTCCACACCTCATTTGCTATGTGGGTGTCAACCTGTTTGTAGCTAAGCGCCCCATGAGAAAATTGGCAATACTCTGTGTCACATGGGGTTGAACCCCCCCCACTTACTCTTCGGGGTTGCTACTACCAGCTTTTCCTTTCTCCTTTGTTTTCCCCATGTTTCTGAAGCACCTATGCCTTCCCTCCTGGGACTCCTCATCTTTCCCCTGCTTCTGAGATGTCTCCGTTGTCTCTTACTAAATAACGAGAACCTGCGATCACTTCCTCTTCCTTTCTGCCCTCCTGCCATCCCTTATTTTGCTGTCATTTAAAACTTTAGAGGAGGAAGCACTTAAATAACTCTCTGGCAGTGCCACATAAAATTTATTCAGTGTAGGCAGAAAAAGTGCATAAAGTACACCGTAAAGATGCACAGGGTAAAAATCATTCTTAGGATGCTAAATTATTATTAAAGCAGAGCAGATATTTCTTGCAGCTCCTTTACCATTGGGATCTTACAGTGACAGTAAGCAGAGTTTAGAAAAAGAAGTATTATAAAACCTTGCTACAGTTGTGTTAAATGCTAGACCTCAAAGGAAATAAATTTAAGAAAGTATGTAAGAAAAAAATACCTCACGTCCCAGAGCTCATATGCAAACATCACTCAGCACTGAGTGTTATATTGTTCATGTCTGTAGGTTCTGCTTCTCTTGCCATACTAGCAAATCATCAGTAATCATTAGGAAATTATGGAACCTTATGGCTGGAGAAAAAAAAGAGACATGAAGTACAGATGCTTCGCCAGGGAATCCTATATATTTGCACCACTCCTTGAACATGGCTGAGCACTAACAGCATACAGGTAGTGCCATCTTTAGGGAACCTCTCCCAAAACACCATGAAAAAGCCCTAACCTCACGCTACTTGCAATAGATCCTCCAAAACAAACCAGAATCAAAACATTTCCTCCAAGGCTTAACAAAGCTCATATGCCAAGAACGGACACTCAAAAAAAAGTCACGAATCAGTGCTATCTCACCAGTTACATCCAATTTAAATATTACAGCAGGTTCCCAAACCTCCGCTCTGTCATCCCGACTCAAACAGGAGCATCACCGCACTATAGTTATTTACTATATATGATCATCAGTTAGCACTCTACCCTGTCCTATCTACTCAGAAAGTCATGGTAAATATAATTTCTAGTCCTCAGTGCTCACCAAAAACCCCTTTCACTTCTTGTTTATGAACTGGCTTTAAATAATATAGAAGTTTTATTTTTGTAAATAAGTTTTACTGCCATTTTTACTCAGCTGAAGTCAAGCAATCCACAGGCTGTATTACAATTATGCAGAAGTAGGGGGTTAAAAACTACAGTTCAGGGTAAAGACACTGCAGGTGTGCAGTTTAATGAGTTCTTAATTGAGTAGTGGGAGAGCGTAAAAAGAAAGTGTAGAGGGTGATTACAGGGCTCTTTCAGTGAAGGGAGCAGTGCAAGCACTGAACTCTATAATCAAGAATAAAGAAAAATGAGTTCACCTCTAATTTTCACTGTACCACAGCCTTTGTTATTCATGTCTAGAATGCAAGATTAGAATTTGTACCATCAAGTTAACTGACAAGATTAACCTTTTTTGAGATGTACTTGTTTTAAGGCTAAGGCAGCAAAAAATGAGGAAGGACATAAAGAAATAACTTGGATCTGAAAAAGATATTGCCTGCACTCCTGTTTTGCAAATCAATTAGATATCTCTCTGGCTTCTGCCTGTTCTCTGCTATTGAACAGACTGCAGAGGATAAATCTGCAGAGGAAAAAATGGAAGGAGACACCACATGGAAGGTAAAGGCAGCTACTTGGATTTACTACACTCTGTCCTCCTCTCTCCAAGAAACAAACACCACAAAACCCACAAAACCTCTTCTCTCTGCTCAGGGAAAGGCACCTACAAAGTGACAGCACAGCAGTGTCACTGCTTAGGTAGGCACTGCAGGAGAGCGCTCACATGTGACAGTGGGAATGCTCCTGAGAATGCTAAGGAGATGTAAATATGTTAAGGAGACATAATTTTATATATGCTATGCATTTTATAAATGCTAAGGAGAAATAATATAGCACGCCCACCCGCAAATGTGGACAGTTGAGATCTCCTGGACATTCACTTTGCTACCACGCATAAATCTGATGAGTGATCAGAGCAGCTTCAACCTTCACTGGGGCAGAAGGCAGTCACCGAAAACCCAGCACAGTCCCGCTTAGCACAACTCTAGACTTCAGTCACTTGGGCCATCAGACGTTTGGGGGTTTTTTGAGAAATAAGAGCGCGAAGTAAAATCAGGCATCTTTCCAAGTATTTCTATGCAGTTCAAGTGTTACCTGAAATGGTTTTTTTTGCCTTCAAATTTAGTACTGAGAACTATGAAATTCATGAGAGAGCACAATCTGCCTCAATGTCTGAGGAAAAAAAGAGGTTTCTATATATAAGACTTTATATAAAAAGTCGTCTTCATTATCATCTCAGTTTTATGAGACAACTCTTATATTTGTATAGCTATAGCAAGCTCTTGTAATCATTTTGTATATTACACTGGCTTTTTTTTATCTAAGCATTTTTGAAATTCTTTTACATCAGGCTTTAAGACTTCAAAGTGGGTTTTTTTGGTGGTGGTGGTGGTTTTCCCCCATAAATATACTTGTAACTGCATGTTGCTGACAGGGAACAGTTAGCTACCTTTCACAAAGCCACAGCATGCTTGAATTCACCAAGCTGGTTGCCAAGTTATTGATATTTGTCCCCTGTATGGTGGTCTCTGCCTCCACATCAATTTTTGACTCCAGGAGGGGACAGAGGGAAGAAGTATGACAAGACCTTTGAGGCCCTCTGGAACCATTACCATGTTCTATTCTAATTTCCCTTATAACTTAGGTTATAGAATATCACCCATTACTCCCTACGTCAGGCTTATAATGCTTAATTCAAATATCATTGCAAGAATCCAGTGCATTCATCTCCAAGAAACAGGAAATATAGCTGTTTAATGATATGAAGCCTGATCTAGAGCCCACTTATGTCAAATGGGAGTCTTTCAGCAGACTAATGGTCTTTGCTTCAGGGCCATCAGCTCCAATAAATCAGGAGGCAATTTTAGCTCTAATCAGACAGATCTCGAGAAGTTCACATAAACAGACTCACCAAGTTCCCTTTGGCCATCCCTAAAAATTGGTAGCATGGATGACCATGCTATCAGCACTTTTCTAGGTGAGTAACTTCTCAGTAGCTATGTAAAGTGCAGGCAAGAACACCTCCTATAAGGTAGTGGCACAAAGCATGGTGCTGCAAAGACATGGACACTTACTTAATGCCAGAGAAGGTCTAGGCAGTGTAGGTATGCTCACTGGTCCAAATTACCGTAATACATCTGACACACTCCCCCTGGGGCTAGTGAGAGCACCTCATCCAAGTGCTGTAATTGAGCTGCTTTACGTGATTTTATTGCATACAGAACACAGATGCAAATAAAGAATTTGCCTAACAGAAGCAAGAAGTGTTATGCTGTAGTCATCAAGCCATACGTGCTAACTGGAAGTCAATAGATTCATTTAAGAAGAGGGGCATTGCTTCTTTCTGATGATTTACATTTGGTAGCTGTCAACTGGCCTTGCGTTATCCAAATGCCAAGTCTCTGACAGCTGTTACTTCTTTGTCCCACGCTACAGCACACTCAACTTATATCAGTATTGTACTTACTTGCACAAACCAGTAAGTTCATTTATCTATATCCAAATCACAAGCATTTAAAGAAATGTTTTACTCTAATGCTGGAGAAGAACACGATGCAGGAGTCATTTCCGTGTTATCTACAAGCAAACAAGCACATTTGTTCAAGAGGCACCCATTTGCACCAGAACTTTATCAGCTTCTGAAACATCCTCCAGTTTGAGCACATCAGAACTTTTTTTTATTGAAGGTCTGGTTCTTTAATCTAGTATCGATCATCATTAGTGATTATTTTGCATGTGAAGCAACATGTATTCTTTTAAAAAATTTGCTGATGTTAAAACCTGCAAGCCGTGGCATTAAACAGAAATGTTAAGCTGTGCATTTAAAAGCTCTCTGAAGAGTAAGAAATCTTTGCTCAAAGAAGATCTTGTCACCCATATCAAGATTATATCTAAACAGTACAGATCAATGGAAGCTCATGAACTACCATGATGAAAAAAAAAATTGATGATTTGATAAACAGTTCTCTGAGGAAGTATTTGGTTTACTTTATGTGTTCTACTGAGTTATAAACTCAGCCAGTTCCACTTGGTTTGGACCTTGCAAATGCAAGTACTCCTCAAACTACACATACTCATGTTAACATTTATCCACATTAGTAATAATTACCACAATATTTAAAACCAAGTAGATTTAAATCTTTCTGTTGTATAATTTTGCCAGCCCTCACCACTTTAATGTTTACTTTGAAAATCCAGTACTCACACATCATCTTTCCATTAAGCAACAGGTATTTTTCATAGCTTTGTGATCAAATTATTTTGTACAGCTAAGCTGTTACATTCCGTTATATTCTATAATTATAGAATAATTCCATTATATTCTCTATTCTATAATTGCAGATACAACAGTAACAAAAAATTCCCTACCTATTTTTTGGGGAGAGCTGTGCATATATAGTATATGTTCTTTAAAGAGTACGTTCAGTGGGATAAGTAAAATCCCAGTAAGAAACACTACACAGTCTTCTGCAGAACAAAGAAAACAAAGTTGAAATCACATGGTCCTCGTAAGGAAGAAGTGAAGTTACCACCTTTCTAGGAAAAATCTTTTATAGATCTCAACATTATGAAAATCTATCATATTTACCCCAGACAGTAAACCTAACAAATTCAAACACTTTCTAAACTGAAGGGGGTTTATTTCTTCTTCTTGGGCAGACAAATAAAACTATACGCCTTTCAAACCTTGCTGTTTGCTGTTCATTTTCCCAGCTGAAAAGACAACTCTCAGAAATTTTTCAGGAGGTGAAGGAAATGCATGAAGGTGTTTCATGTTAATTGTGCTTGCTGATTTTTTTCTTGATATTTTGCAATTGTTTCAACTTCAGCTCTAGCAAGTGAATTTTCACGTCCTGGCAACATGGCTGCAACTACCTGCCAAAATCACCAGCAAACAAAATTTCTACGGTTCTGCTTCCCAAAAGTTATTTTCTTAAGCGAACTTTGCCTCTTCATTTCCTATCCCATCACTGAAGCTTTACCAAACAAGATATAAAAAACTAATACTGCACAGGGTGTTTTTAAGTATGGGCTTATATTTCATTATTAAATCAATACAAAGATTAAAATGAAGAGGCTGAAAGTTTTTTCTTTTCTTACATCCAATTAATAGATTGTAAGCTCCAGGCTTATAGAGTTCTGGTCTGAAAGAAAAAAAAACAACAAAAAAAATAGATCTGCTATATATAGTTAATGGAACATTGGTAAAATTCATCCTGTCCTTCCTTCCAGCTAAGTGAACACCTTCAACCTGTGTATCTCCAAACCCAGTACTTTCTGCCAACCTTTCAAATCGCTAATGCATTAAGTCGCTTCCAAAATTCATTCTTGACTATTGCTAAAAATTGTGTTAAGTTGGGAATTTGCAACATTTAAAAACTTCAGATGAGACACATTCAGAGAACAGAGAGAGTGAAATAACAATAGTTTTAGTATTTTAAAATTATAAATAGCCTAAGGCCAAGGAAGGTTTAGAGGAATAACAAACAACTTGCTGTGAAGATAATTACAGGTAACTGGCCAAGGTTTTAGATGGACCAGCTGGTTTCCATCCAGATTAGACATTTGGGATCCACGTTGATGACTGAAAGAAACAAGCTGCCATAAGGTGACCTGTTATTACAGTTACTACATAAACAAAACCAAACCCAAACAAGCAAAACAGAGATATGTGCCCTTAAACATAAACCACTACTTAACGAAAGAGAGCCATACAAATGCTGAACCAAAACACTATCTCAGTGAAATGTAAAAGTTAGCCTAACCATAAGTTTGCACTCAAAACCAATTAAACCGGTGGAATTAACAGAACAAAATCACTGATCTCCTGAATTTACAAGAATGACTCTGTAGAAATTGGAGTGCATTTGGTTATAAATCCCAGCTTAGAACATTCAGCAAATTCAATCTGCAACAGCTAGATATTTGGAAAATGAGTTATTACCTTGCGAATAAAACACAACCTTTGAGTCAAACATGGCTTACACATTCTCATCATAGACTGGTAAGCGAGCCTTTTGTTCTAAGTGAAGGAAAACATAGTATGCAGTAAATCCACCCAGAATAGCAAAAGTGTTTGATATATGTCTGTTATGTATACAAATATGCCTCCTACTGTACTTCGAAACACATGTTACTGCCTCTCTTTTACAAGATCATATTTAGGGCTTTCTAAACTTGATTAAGCACTTTTTCTCCAGCAGCTGCTTCATATGCACACACATGGTCAGGAAGCCGTATCTACACTCGCTAATACAGACCAAGAAGGACTTGGCTGTTCCTCAGCTAACAGCCCACAGGAGGGGACAGGCCGGGGCTGGTCGTCTCCACCCTTCCCAGCGCTCCAGCACCCAGCTCTCTTGAGCAGGTAACAGGCACTGGCTGCCGCCCCAGGCCCAGCAGACCCCCGGGAGACACCCCACCCCCCCCCCCCCGAGGGAAAGTAGGGGAAAAAGTACTTCTCGGCAGTTCCTTGGTGCCACAAACCTTGGCATGACAAAGCCCATCGGGAGGTACCAGAATTCGACTGGAGCGAGAGTGAGTAAGTGAGCTCATCCTTAGCCAGAACCAGGACAGCTTGGAAAAAGCTACCTGAGCTTTAAAATTAAGAAACCCACAGGAGTTCAGCATTTTGTGAAGCTCAGAGGGTATAAGCTTGCAGCCTCTTCAGTATTCAGAAAATTGAAATCATGTGATTGCTTCTGAAGATGCTGTATAACTTTGTCTCTGTGAAAGATCATGAAATGACATTATGTCTCCAGTTTATGGAAAGTTTGAACCAAAATCCTATTACAATAGCTGACTGAGAAAGAACTAGCAATAGCCAGCAACTCAATATCCATCCATCAGAAAAAATTAAGAAAAATCCACAAAACCAATCACCTTATGACTACATGCCAGCCCAACCTCTATAAAAAGACAAAGTTTTATATTTAGGAACTGAGTTATAAATGAAATCTTTCTCTCTGACAAGGTGAAATTTTCAAGAATAAGTTATTTTAAAATTCCTCTAGATGCAGTATATTTAAGAAACAAAAATCATAAGCAGAATTTAAGGTCTCTCTCCTTATACGTGCTATCTTTCTTTTTCTGGGTCAGGTGATGTAACTTAATGCTAAGAAAAAAAATTCTACATAATACATCAGGTTTTAGATAGCATTTTTTCCTTTTTGTCCTAGGATATTATCATTGCCTACTTCATTACATCATATCAGTGGAGTGCTATGTGGCAAAGCCTGATGTAGAACACCATTTATCAGGTAAAAAATACAATTACACGTAACTTAAGGTTAATACCAGTAAAGTTATATCATCTACTCTGATACTGGAAAACAGACACACTTCCGGTTTCACTTTTGTTTCAGTTTATTATCTCACTATGCATAGACATACATAAAAAGAGAGAGAGCGAGAAAGATACGAGAGAGACAACTTTCTATCCTTCCATTCCTACAATAGACTATACCGTAGTTGTGCAGAAATAGCTTCTTAAAGTAAATATGAATTAATGTCCTTTAGCTTATTTTAACTATGACACATCTTGAAAAATGAACCTGTACCACAGAGATTCCCAGGGATATTTCTATATTCAAAAGAGATGATCAATGGGAATACTATTACTCAACTAGCCAATGCAACAGTAACTACTGTTGCCCACATTTTACACTTCCATAAGTCAAACTAACTCAACTGGGTAAATCTATTAAAAAATAAAATCAACTAGTGCTGATTTTTCCATTTTAACTCCAGTTTATAAAAAGACCACTTTACATGTAGTTTTGTGCAGTTACAAAACAATTTTTCAATTTATTTTATTCGGGCATGTTAAATAATTTTTGCCTTAGATAGTGCTGTCACTTAAAAATTCATATCACTGGGGTATATATCTATTTTTTCAGTATCACATTCACAGGAGAAAAATTGACAAAACCCACAAAAACATTAGAATGATAAAGGTTGTCAGGGTAACGAATTATGCGCACAGGCAAAAGGGTAAAATATAATTATGCAGATGGCAAAATAAAAGAAGGTAATTTACAATTGATGCAGAAAATTACTGGCACAATAAGCATATCCCATAAATCAGTTAGTTAACAAGCTAATTTATAACTTTCTGAAAAACTGCAAAGATAAAATAGAGACCTAGAAAGGAATTTAAGCGCCTCATGTCTTTTCTTTCAGTAATGCACCTACTAAGGACAACACTAATAGATCAGCAGCACATTAAATAATTGATGCCACATTATTACCCCCCTCTCCTTTGCACTAATGAGCAATTACTTCTTGTGATGATTGACTCTTTTCAGCAGGGAAAATAGGAAAGTTCTTTGCAGTACAGAAATGGCAGAAGCTCACAGGTCTGAGACTATCAGCTGGAAAACCTATTCATTTTTAAAAACATCAACAAACGCTACTCAGGCCGCAATGAGAGGGACACTTCATTATTTTAACTATGCATTCTTACAAGTCCATTGGAAAGCACAATAAAGAGACTGAGCACGACTGAGACCTGTCTTCTCCCCACAAACCTAAAGGTACATCTGAGTTGCTTTCTTTTGAAAAGCTATACAAAATTAACTATGAAGGAACACACACTCCCCCCCGTTTTTTAAAATAATGATAGACTTTAGGGGATAAAGATTTAAAAAATTGGGTAGTTTAGAAGGAATGAGCACAGTCATGGTGGTTTCTGGGCCCCTAACTTTTCAAATTACTCCAGCACAACATAAAAATTAAACAGCTCTCCAAGTCCTACTTATTTAATGAGGACTGTTTTTCTACATTAAAGGGGAAAGGGAAAAGCCAAGAATGATTTTTGTGAATAAGGTCACACAACAAGATGTGACATGTATTTGAGGAGGAGGAGTAAAGGTACTAAACTAAAGAACAAATGCAAGAACAAATGGCACACTCATCAAAGAGACTATGTGACAGCACCGTGTTCAGGAAAGAATTTAAAATTTCAAGGAGAAAAGTGGTTATCTGTGTGGCACACTGATAATACAAAACAGCAGGTAGGCATAATGCAGCAGTAGCTTTCTTAAGCAAAACCCATCATCCTGTTGGCACAGCTAGGGAACTTCAGCATGCACCGATGTGACTAGGGTGGTAAAGCTGTAGCATTTGCTGCAGGTAGGGAAGCAGCAACCTGAAGAGTCTGTATTAAGGTTTCAGAAACAGTCTTGGCAGAAATGAGTAATAGGTAACTGCAAGGTCATCTCATTTGTGACATTAAGTCATTAGACTGATTATGTGTCCATCTGCTCTGCTTTGCAAATTGGCCTTCTGTGTTCATTAGCAATCATAAACCTAAATCATATTATGACAGAGGCTAGGAAATACATGTACAAACAGTCATGAGCACGGACCTGAGAGCAGTACAACTACTCAGTGCCATAAATGCTAATGACTTTGAACCACACATTTAGCCTACTGGAAGTAAGCACCTTTAGAGCAAACGGAGCACAAGACCTACCTCAAGAAAAAAGGAATTTTCAGTGTAAATATGCACAAAACCAAAGGGACTACCAAAACAGAGAGGGCTGTCAGTGAAGAGAGAGCTCAGCGCAGTAACTATTCATCACCACCGCCACCATAGTATTACTTTCCACTTGTCCAGTGGATTTCCTTAAAAATAGAGATACCAGTCATTTGGCTCCACTTCCCCTTCCTTCACCAGGCCTTAACTGTGCTTTTCTCTGTACAGCAAAATGCAGCAATACAAAGGCATTGCAAAGCACGTTCTTACCCTGCGCTGGTACAGGATCCTCTAATAGGAGCTTCTCTGCTGCCGAGCCTACTCTTGCCTCCCGAACCACGCTTTGCTGAACTCCAGTCAGCTTCACCTTTGTTTATGCAGATACAGAAGTGTCGAGCTATGTTGGCATCAGGTCAGGGAGCCAAATCCATTCCTGGTATCATTACAGGATGAATTCGGTGTGGGTGCTTAAGATTAAAATGAATACAAAGTTGAAGTAGCTGGAAATCTTCTGCATGTTGATGGATGAGAAGACCCTCCAACAGCCATTTTATGTTTGTACATTATGATAGCTAATAGTTAAATTATTCACAGAGTGAGCACTTGTGCCATAACAGTATTTTTGTTAGCTATGTATTTGTGCCAAGGGAAGCAAAAATAGTATAATCCTAATGGATACATTTCTATTCATACATTCTACGGTTCTCTCATTCTACCCTAAGGCTATCATTATATATGGTAACAAAGGAAATTAAAATGATTCCTGTTGCCTCTCTTCTTTATTAATCTTTAATGATTTTTAATTTGAATGCTTTAATTCATCCTTTCATAAAAAGGATAAAGCAGTGATTCTTAAAAAGTCTTCTGCCTTTTTTTTTTTTCCCCACCAGTCATCCCTTTATACAACAAATTTCAAAAAACCACGTAGGAATTTTGTTTGTTACATACTTTCCTATTTTATCAGTATTCAGAGAAGCAACTGAGGGCATGAACCTGCACCCATCACCAGCACAAGGAGTGATTCAATAGAGCACATATGCATGTTTCTCTATAAGCAAATAATTACGCTTCTTGTTCAACAAAGCATTTAAGCAAAAGCTGTTTACTGTAAGCTGTGCTCACTGCCATGAGTAATCTTTTTTTTATTTAAATGAGACTAATAAAGGTAGAAAACATGCTGCCTAAGAGTATTTTAGGAGGGGAACCCAAGCTTGAGGAGCTTTTCTTTGCAACAAGCCAAGAGAAAAGGGGAGGTAAATGTTTGAAAGTGCATCATCTGCAGCCAGCTTGTGAGAGGGCAGAAGAGCTAAACCCAGTCTGAATTAACCCTTCAACGAAGAAATTGCTGCCTGCTGAGGTCACTGCTGGGCACCAGAAACAAAGCCTTCCACATCTGCTGTCACAATTCTTACAAACGAAATACCTGCAATCCCTCTGCCCTATATACCCAGGCCTGTCACCACTACCCCTTCACACACTAGGCTTTCAAGTCAGCCCAAGTGTCTGCCTCGGTTACTTCAGATCCAGCTGGAAAACAAACACCTGAGAAAATAAACCACTTCCCACCACCCCAGCTTAGGAGCTGAAGTACTTCTGAACATTTCACCAATCTTCATTAAAGACATAGCCCTGAAACCCCCCTAGTACAGCCCAGGCATGAAGTCAAGTTAGACTGGCATATACATCCCAAATTACTTGTTCTCCTGGAAGGAGTGACATATGGGTGATGCGCACAGAACATGACAGCATAACGACCATTAGGTATTTCTAATGTGTCACGCACACAGCACTTCCTCATGGCACTTGGCACAACACAATTGTCTAGTTTTTGGAATTTATTTTTTCTTAATATTTCAAAAATTTTGCATCAAGGCAAAATTTTGGAATGATCCTCATCCAGCCACAAATGGGCAAACTGCCGTGTGCCTGGATACAGGAGCCGTGAAGTGTGAGGGCAGGTCTTTCTGAGTCCAAATCAGAGGAGGCAGAGGGAGGACACTCCATCTTCCAACTTCAAAGGAGGAGGTATGCATAACAGAGGCTCTTTTTAACCGGCAGATTAACTGCCTTCAACATATCTCTGTCAGGACATTTATTTGCAAAAATTCAGATGTTCTGATTCATCCATCTTTCCCACTGGAATTGTTCCATTATGTATAAACACCCACATATTTGTTTATACACATATCTCCTGCAGAGAAAGAGAGAAGTAGCCTGGAGGCTGGGTCTGTTTTCTGGAATAGAGGAAAGCAGATTCAAGTCCTCACTCTGAGAAACAGCAGGATTTTGACCTGCTGGTGTCTTACCTTTCCACAGGTCACTCTGCACACCGGACTGCTGGCTATTCCGATGTTGGCTAGGGTCACTCTCTTTGAACAGAAAAGCTATGGAAAGCTGCAAGTTCAATTAACTAGCTTTCATTTTCCTTATTTATCTTGAATGAAAAAGATACCATTAAAAAACCCTGACCCAATTATTTCATACATAAAAGAAGCCTTTGTAGCAGGTGTAATTTTCCTAAGAGGTGGTTAATGAGAAATATACATCAGAGCTTAACTGGAATGAGTCTTTGATGTCAGTTAGCTTACCTGTCATGACACTAAAGAAAAAGATCACAAGGGAGAGAGCGAGCATGCACTGCATCTCTACTGGGGGCTGTTACAACTGGATAAGCCACAGTCTCCTGGGCTGTTATAGTTCATTTCATGCCAAAGCCCTCTGAACCTCCCCCTCCAAGCCCACACACAACCCCACACCAGGACACCTACAACCCACGGAGTCAGGCTGCCCCAGCAATGCCCACAAAGGACCCACCTCCCGATGACTACAGGGAGCTTTGATTTCAGTAGGTTTACTTCAGTACAAACCCTGTCAGGTCACACAGTCCTTAAGATAAACTAAACAACATTCACAGCTGAGGTGGAAAAAAAAATACATTAAAAAAACCCTGGTGTCTGAAAAATATAAAGTAGAGTTTTGTTTGTTCCAGCACACTGAACTCAACTGAACCAAGAAGATGTAAATAAATTTCTAACAAATGTAACTTATTAGCTTTGTAGCTTTGATTAGACAGTCTTTAAAAATACATAGTGACAGAGGGGGGTTGCGTGTGAATGCCATTTGGTCAGGATAAGCACAGCACTATTGCACAAGAACACCACAGTTAAGCAGAGATCCAAGGAAAACTCCTCCTCCTCTGCAAAAAGCAAAGGGAACTTCTTTTGCCTTGGGTTCTCCAACTTGCTTAAACTTCATTTTCCCTCCTCACATCCTTCTGTTGCTTGACTGGCACAGTGAGAGTTCTCCATCCCATTTCGATTTATTGTAGCCACAGGAATGGAGGCAACTACAAATTCACATGTCTTTGTGCATATAGCAGTAACCATAGCAGGAATCTCATCTCCACAATCAAACTTTTCCAAACCCAAAATGTAAAATGACCACATACTTCACATGCAACATTCTGGTAATGAGAGAAAGAGATAAATGACTGAAAATTGTAACAGACAAGAAATCATACATCCTTTTTTTTTTTTTTTTCATTTTGATGTATTCAAAGTATACCCATTTGAAAAAGCTGTAAAAAACCCTCCAAAACACAGTTTCACATTGCTTTATCAGAATAACTATTTTTCAAATGCAAAAGCATGTGAAAGGCTAAAAGGGTTTTCATGTTACTGGCTTAAAAGTCATTCTCATACTTGAGTACATTACTACTGTTTAACGAGGGAACAAATGCACTTTACCAAGTGAATATCTAATTCCCTGTGTGACAGCAAGCAAAAATGAACGAAGCTGCCAGTCCTCAGGAGACCTGGTAGGGCTGCCAAGCTCCAAGAGAATTCTTGAACATTCCCTGTAAATCACCAACATCTGTCCCACGCCTTTATGCACTCACTGCACAATGATTGAAATCTGTGCATTATTATAGCTATTTGTACTTGAACTTGGCTTAAATTTAGCTGAGTTTGGGGGGTTGTACTTGCTAAAATCATGAACAAACTATGTATTTGAACCTTATTAACACTCATAGGAGAGCTGAGATTTAAATTTTAAAATACAACAGAAATTGGGGGCAGGCGGGGGGGGGAAGTAAGGGGCAGGAAGGGGACAAAGAGGAGGACAAGGAAAAGAAATGAGCTTCGTGCTCCAGGGCATGATGAAAAACTTGCCATTGAAGTGTCATTGTTTGCAACACCCACAACTCCCTTGCCAAAACCCAGTTTAGGAACTGTACACAGAACTGTCCCTCTAATATTGTACTGGGGCACCACGGACAGTGCTGTCCAACAGAAAGGGCTTGTAATGTGTGGTTTGATTTTCTATTGCAAAACGAATGTGCTTTGATCTCTTTTCCAATGCATTCAGGTGATTCTTGCACAGAGGTCTCTCTCCTGTGCTGCAACATAAGAAATGGCTGTTTGAAACAGAGGATAGCAGAATGAAAATCTCTCTTTACATACAGGGTTTCCAGCAGTTTTGCAAGCTTCCAACACAGTTCAAGCCCAGTTAGACACCAGTGCTCTGCAGAAGCAGGGAATGCTTATACCGGTTTAAGCTTTGATCCTTCTGCCAGATTTGATAACAAGAGAGTTGACTACTGCCTGACTGCTGTTTCGGATATTTGTGAACCCCACTGGTTTGTCCAACTTAAGCAATAAGAGAGATTTCCAAATGCACCTGGCTCGTGGAGGCAAAGGCACCACAGTGTTTTCATTGGAAAAGAATAGGCTTTTACCTCCGAGCCCCACAAGAAACACAGCTTTTAACAATTTTCCAGCCTTGGCTAGACCCACGCCTAAAATCATGTCCCTGGTAATACTTGGTACTAAATGCCTTCGGAGACTGTATTATCATGGAAGTAAGGAACAACCTGCTCTCCACACCAGCTACAGATGAGACTTCTTTAAGATTGAAAGCCTGAAATTTTAATTTTCCTTTCATAAAAACTAGCAACTTTTTGATGCAGGTTATCAGGTTTTTAAAAGAACATAAAGGTGCAAAGTGAAACACTTTACTAAAGACCAGGATCGAGCTTACCACCTAACACTAGTCCTCTAACTCAGGTGATTTATGATACAGTCTTGGCAGAGCTGTGCCATCATGATTTTCATGAAAGTCTACTTCATCCTTTACATAGGTTAAACTGGATTTAACTAATGAGCACTTAGTCAATTTTCTGTTTAATTTTGCTTATTAATTCTGTACAATTTAAATCCTACTCTATAAGTCTTAGCTTCTTCTGGGTGCTTTTCACAGTAGGATTTAAGACAACAATCCAACATAATTTTAGCAGAAGGAACTCCTTAATGCAACTACTGTTCACCCGTTTCAATACAAAGTCATCTGGCTTAATTTGTGGCTGTTTAACCTGAAGGCTGTTTGACTTAGCTGACTTTGCAACAAAGCAGAAAAGATCACTGCATGATCCATTCCACTAGAGTGACATGACATAGCTTTCAGCATATGGAAAATAAGAAGCTGATAAGGAAATGAGGGAAAAGAAGGCAGTATCTTAAGTACTGCAGCTGTTTCTAAACTGGACAAATATATTCCATGCCAATTGCACTCAAGCTTTCTGTTCCAATTGCTCCTCAAATTTATTCTACCTTCATAGCAGCAGTCTCCAGAATGGGGAAAATCTGGGGCACCCACAGTCATGCCCCCTATGTCTGCCTAGAGTACCTATCATTAAAAACTTCGTATTTTTAGAGCAAACATGGCCCTGATTTATGCCACAACTACAAGTGTCCAGAAAATGAGACTGGTTTAACAAAAGGCTTATGAGAAATCTGAGTTAAGCGACTGAACTCACCATCGTTAAAGAACTCAGCAGTGAAGGCCGGGCAAGGAGCCCATTTCCTTGTGCAGCATCCAGCTAGCTGAGCGCTCAACACCTGCCTCTTCCTGCACCTTCTCCCTCAGTATCTGCCTTTCACTTTCTGCAACAAACAAGACAAACACCTTATTTCAAAATTAAATGACAACTTTATTTATTACACATTCTTCCTTCCTCTGGTAACTGGTCAGTGCACTGTACACCAAATAAACCATGGATTCTGTGGCGACTGTGGAAACTGCTACAACCTTAAACACCATCTCAGGTAGTCTCCTCCTATTTACCTGCTCCCTCTCACCTGCCTAAAAAAGGGAACATGTAGTTTATACAAATGGTTTAGCTGCAGCATTTTCCAGATTTTTAGGTGCTTAACTTCACAACGTCAAAGGCGACTCTTCTAATGCATATGTTTTTTATGTTGTGTCCACTTAAAATGATACACATAAAATATTTATTGTTAAGATATTGCTATTAATACAATATCTGGCTCCAAATGTCTACAAATCATAACCTATATTTTCAGGCCAACTCTTATAATAAAACAAAGGCACAATTAAAACTCACCAGATTTGACAAATGTGATCACTTTATAATCACAATCTGATTATATAGATATACAGAAATATTGACATATAATATTGAGATCCAATATTTTTAATGCTCTCTTAATAAATCAGTTTGCAACAGCTTTTTATTGTTGTCTAGTAAAGTTAGCATTTCTTTTTAAAAAGGAAGGTTCCTGCTTAATTTTGCAATGCATCCAATACATTTGAAATTAGAAACCATACACAAGGTGCATGAGTGAGTGCCAAGCCCAAGGCTACTGCCACACCACTTTTTCTGAGCTGCTTGTGAAACAAGGGTCGTGCAGCTGCAGGGAAATGCTGCAGGAGCTCCTGGCATACCAAAGCTGGTGCAGGAGGGCAGGAGGTGACATGGATGAGTGCTCAGAGAGAGGCAGTTGGCAAAAATCATCTTGAAGAGTGATGTGCCTCACCAATTGTGGAATTACGTATTGGGTCAGTAATTATAGGATACAAATTTTTGTTTTTAAGATCATTTCAGTTGCAAAGCCAGGAAGGCTTTAGCACTGCTACACCTTTCATCTGATAATTAAGGTCATTCTGCTCCTGGACCTAATCTTCACTGCATGTTCTGAGCGGTGTGTTAACAGAGCTAAGTGAAGAGTACTGATGAGCTATTAGTCAACAGGTAATACTGTCCAGAGGCAGTATGGGATCCAGGCTAAGACTCACTATAATTAAAGGATTAGAAACAGCCAAGACAATGCATGGATCATCCCAAAGATATTTGTTTTGCTGTCTGACAGACTGTTGAGATACAAAAGCAGCTTCCTTATCACAGCAGTTTCCTGGTTCCATGAAGTCAGATGTGCACTCACGGATAACGCTTGTTTATGGGCAGATGCACCTGAAGTACATGAATTTCTCTTCTACAACTTTATTCTTTAGTCTGTCACATAAAGCTTCCAAGTGAACCCTTCCACTGCAATGGATTTCCCCAAGGCTATTGAAATAATTCTTTGAGGGTCTCCAAGTAAAATAAATTAAGCCATTGATGAGCAATTCAGTGAGCTAAGCATGAATTTCATAGACCAACTTGAAATACATTTACGGTTCCTACTGGAAAGAAATGGGAGTTGTAATTGAAACTTTTTCATCCACTGTCCTAAGAGAGTGATTTAACTCTATGTGGGTGACTGGATTACACTAAATGCAAAAGACTTGAGCCCACATGTTGTGGCAATCATATCCATTTGGAAACATAGATTTGATTTTAGAAGGGAGTCTTACTTGCAGACTAAAACTTTCAGTGGAGATTTTATTGATTCACACACACCTTTCCTGAGAATCTCTGTAATCAATACAGGGGAATATTATCATAAGTGTGATTTTTGGGACACTCTGGGATTGTTACCAATACCAGAGTGTTAATTTGCAAGTTGCTACAGAGATCAAGTCAAAGCCATTCCTGGTCTACCTCTGAACACAGAGCCTTTATACATCCTCCTCTTTTCCTCTGGTAGAAAAAGAGGTGATTTTTTTTTTTCTTTCTTTTGTATCACAGCCATCACAAAATGAAAGCTATTGGCTTTGCCGTAGATTTAAAGGGCAGCAGTGCAAACGCTGCCAAAACTGCATTCAGAACAGCAGACCTCAAAGTGGCTGGGTTACACCACAGCCCTATGGTACAGCGTCTCTCTCCAAGAGTTGGCTAAAGACCTTAGCAAGCATCTCCCTACATCCTAACTTGCTGTAGGATAAGGCAGCACTCAAAATCAACACGCGCAGCAGCACTCAAAATCAACACACACAGACCTACTGCCAGGGCTGGAAAGGCAGACTGAGGAAGCCAGCATAACACGCCACAAATAAAGCTGAGAGAAATGACAAGCTGGTATCCAAAAATTGAAGATAATTTGAGTATGTTCATTTCAACTTCCATTAAAGAAAGAATAACACACTATCTTGAGCAACAGGAGGAAGGAGACTCAACAGTTTAATAGAACAGCAATGTTTTAAGAGGGAAAAGCCCCACCATATATCTAAAACATTATCAGTCCACTTAGACTTGCCTGTTCAACAAAGAGTTATCTAGCAGCCTAGACATTTGTTTGAGGCAGTAATTTGCCTGCCTATTCCAAGAGGCCTGCAGGAGTTCTTAAAGCTTTTTATGGACATCTTGGATCCTTCCACCCCTAAAGAATACATTTACGACTTTTCCTACCCTGCTCTTCAACTGCAACCTCAAATTTGCACAAGAACAAAGTAGTCTGTAAATAAGTGCTCTGGAGGCCTACCTGAATAACGCATTTTAGCAACCACACATGGAAGAGCAGGGCATCCAAAGTAGCACCGTGGCCATGACACTCCAAAAGCAAAAGAATGGGTGCCAGCACAGCACCTCTTTGTCTCCCAGGGTCACGCAAGACCACTCTGAGCTCAGCAGCACCCCTGGTCACTGTATTAGACCATCATGCCCGAAGCAGAGAAAAGTGTTATTCCAAAGAAATGTATATAGAATATATAATACATATCTAATATAAAATATGTATAGGATATAGGATAAAACTGTAGGGTAAAAATCAGGATCCCTGAAGAAGCAAGAAAACAGTTTCTCATGAGGAGAGACTAAAAGTTGCATGAAATGAGTCTTAGGATGAGGAGGAACTGGTATCCATGTGGAAAAGAGAGCATGCAAGAAACAGTTTTCAGTGAAATGGCAAACTGGGAGAAATATTTATGATGTGCAATTTATCATGCAGCAAACCCATCACAGAGGGTGGGAGCATGTGAGGGGACCAAAAAGCACTGACCAAGTCTTAAGGTAGCAGAGTAGCACTGCAGAGTGCCTAGAGCTCCTTTCTCCCACACTAACACTTTACAAAGCTACTTTAAGAGTAGGCAGCTCCTCACACCACCAATTACCTACAGTGTCTTACTGAAGTAACTGGAGATAACCCACAGCACCCTCATTCAAGCATTCATCTGCCAGAAAAGCTGCGTCACGTGAGCTATAAGCAGCAGCTCGTGCCTATAGTGATTTGTAATAAGCAGGACAGAAGTAGCCTTGGTACAGACTGTAGAAGGCTCTTCATTAACAGTCTTGTAGTTGGATTTAGGGAAAGGTTCACATCTGTTCTTGCACTACACATATTCATCAGCTCTCGCTCAGCCAGGGGACAGCAAATTTGCCTCACAATGTCTGAATCTAGGGATTAAGTAGCAGCATTTATTTTAGGCATCCATGGGCCAGGAGAGGAACACAAAAGCCAGAGGAACGATCCTTCATGCTTCCAAAAAAGCCTTTTTCAAGATGTCAAGTGCACAGTGAGAGATTTTCCTCAGCGTCCCTGCATGGGAGAGAAGTGTCAAGCACAGCCTCTCTTTCCTGGCTGAGTTTAAGAGCTCAAACTGTGGTTTGATTTTCACAGGCATTAAAACAGAAGACAACTAGCCATGATGGTCACTGTGCTTTGGCATCTGCTCCCAGGTTCATCTTTGTGGCTTTTCAAGGTCTTGCTGAGTGCAAACCCTGACACACACCAGCCTGAGAAAACGAGCAGAGGTAACATCCTCAACTGCTTCACCTTACAAAGACTGTCCATGGAGCAGGGGTAACCTTCCCTGTTTGCAACCCCATCACGAGAGGCTCCCGGGAAGGGCATTTTCTGGGTAACAAGCTCCTGCGTGACACCTTCCTGACAAGGTCTGAGGCACAAGAGGAGTTATCCAGGACCACAGAGCAACCTGCTGACAAAGCATCCTCACAACTGCCTGTGAACCATTTCCAAGCCAGCCTTACTCTTCGGCCTGGTAACAGCCAAGGGGAAAGAGACATTTGTGCAGACTTTGTAGGGGAAAGTCTTAATCCAACATAAAGGTAGCTCAAGGATAATTGTGGGAGATTTGGGAATAGGGGAATCATTTGTTCTTCACAGACAATTATTGGCCATGAATCATTTACAAGGAGGATAATGAGACACTGGAGAGAGTGATACTGAATTAAAAACGATGGTCCTGATCTTTATCCTTTTCCATTATTTCCCTTAATAAAATTGCATGGGATTTTCCTAGACAGGAGAAGTCCTTGCTGCTAACTAAGTTATCTTTAAACATTTGGAAGTAAGACTAAAACATCTGGAGAACTACCACACAGAGGGAGAAGGCAGGAGAATAGCAAGCCTGTACCAAGACTGTGTTATTTAGGTTTTTTGCAACTAGAGAATCAATTCCTACATGAAAAATACAATTTCAGGAAAATACTAGTTTTGTTAATGTGCATTTTTATGGGAAATCAAGACCAAAATATCTTGTTTCAAGTAGTTTGAATCAAATCAAACTGTTTTTGCTTGGTGGGATTGACATGAACAAATTTTGCTTTGAGTTAGTTCAACTGTGAACTGCCGTTTCTCAAGAGCAGCAGGTTGGAACAGGCACATTCTCCTATCGCACCCACAGGATGAGCTCCTGAGCAAATTTCACTGCTTTTTCTCTCTCCCCTTCCTTACCCCTACAGTAAGTTTTCTCATGGTCAGGATATTCCTAGAGTTGACCAAAAACTTCACACAATATTTTTTTCCTTGCCTAGCCATCAGTCTGTAACATGGGAGATGGGATCTGTTGGCAAGCAGTGATGGAGTTCACCCATATTCCTACTACTACCAGAAACGGCAGCTTGGCTGAATTAGCTCTAATTTAGCTGCAAGCAGAGCCAAAGAAGTCAACATTTTAACTTTTCCCAAATCCAGCTTTTAAATGTTTTAACTGTTTGATAAGATTTAGGAAGAAAAAATGCTGAAATATCATTTCATTTCAATCAGATATCAATCAGAGTTTTCTGCAGAATGGAAATTCTGGCTTTTGCACAGCTCTGCACTTTGCTACCAATGGTTTGAATTACAAAACAGGGCATGGTTATCATGTCCATCCAAAGCAATCAGTACACACTTGATCCAATATATTAGTCTGCTACTTTTAATCTTGTTGGTCTTCTTACAATCCAGAATCTTCCAAAGTACTTATGTATAAATATATGCTGAATGGTAAAAAAAATAATTTATTTCCTCCATTTTCCATACATTTTGAGCACTAGAGAGACAAATCTTTTCAAACTATTGTCGTGACAGCTAGTTTAACAAATACTTACTTTCTTAAGAGCTTTAGTTTGTCATACTTGTTATCAGTCAGTTTTTCAGGCGTCTTATTCTGAGGCCAGGATGACACCAAATACCTGCATGCTTAAACCCCCTTCCCCAAAACGTCTTACCTCCAGTAAGTGACCATTTACTGGGCCCAGCACTGAGGTCATGAAAGCCCACACAGAGGCTCAGCCACTCCCATCAGCATTGCATCAGGCTTTTACTGCAGCTGCCTGCCTGTACAGAGGCAACAAATGAGATTTTTACTATACAAAGTAAAAATAAATAGACAATAGAAAACAAAACCCATTCCACTTACAGTGCGTGGGAGGGAATATCAATTAGTTTTTTTCCCAAAAATACATTATGCTTTTAATCATTTTCTTTCATGGAGACTGCAGTAAGTAAGGCTACTACATAGATGCTCTGATGCATAGCTCACAGCAAGCATGCAGATGAGTAAATAGTGGTTCTGAGCTAGTGAACAAAGATAAGTCTGCAATGGGTAACTCAGCTGATTTTGTCTGACAGTAAGCATGACAACATGCAACCCAAAGCATAAAATCTTCATCTCTAATAATTTTAAGAGAGATTAATGGAAAATTTTTTTCAGTTTCAGTAAGACTTCTAGTATGCTGAGATGTAGTACATGCACAACAAGTTCCAGCTCAGTGTGAATTTTTATATCAAGCCCAGAAAATAGGGGTTTATTGCCTAAATGTTGACACAATCATAAATATAATGGAGAGAACAGCATTGCTGTAACTTCTGATATAATCCTGTCAATACGGTTAGTAGCTAAAGGTTGCACCAAGAATTTTACTTTTTATTTTCATTCACCTTTTCTAACTTAGACTTCTCAGGGGTTTCCTGTCATCTAGTTTTTGTAAAACAGACCTACAAACCATACCTCTTTGCTCATGGTGTGCTATTAACAATAGATAATAAAATATCAAGTATTCTGTGCTGCCATCAACTAATGTAGAAGCTAAAATCATTGGATAACAGTTATTTCAGGGACAGCCTTGCACACATGCTGAGATTAAATTAAAGAGTGAATTTATTAGAACTTGAAAGAAATCTCAAATGAGAAAAGATGCAGGAGATTCTGGCTCAGTTACACATGCATGAGCTACTAACTTGAAGCTAATGAACAAAAATCATCTCTAGAATTTCTCTCATGTAGAAAGTCTGAACAGAATAAAAATACTTCTTTAAAATGTACATAACAGAAACAGTATGTTCATAGGAGGGTATCAGCCATATTTCTAAATGTGCTAAGATGGGTCTAACATCAGCGTCTGAAAGACTATGGAAGTTGTCCAACTGTTCTGCTCTTCCCTCCAAAGATTACCGTGCAGCTGCTGGGCCACCCACAGCAAAGACACAGAGGCAGAGGCAAGCTCTAGGCTGGCAGCCACAGGCAGACGCTAGCCACGGACAGCAGCTGTCAGGCCTACCACTTCCCATGCAGGACTGCAAGATACTGCTTTGGGTCGGCTGCCCTAAAACAAGGTCAAGACGTTATGTCCAGTCTGTGGAGCCATGGAGATGTGCTAACACAGATCTGAAGTCTGCTCTGAGCTGATCTGAACCTGAACTGCAGTGCTCCACAGTTGGCTGAAACACCATCTGAAAATACCAACTTCTTTATCAACAGTCCTTAAACGGTGCAGTTATTCCTCAAATAGCTCAGGGCATATGCTTTCCTTACTTTGCTTGCCACTTTTGGAAGATGCAAACTAAATCCAAAACGAGCCAGAAACGTTAAGGAGACACATCACTACTAGGAAGATTGCCAGTGGCCAGGTCAGAGCAGTGTCCGCAACATGAACTGGCAATGCTGCTACCCTGCTAAATGGTGAGAGAAACACATCAAGGGCTGCTCCTTTTCCATCCCCAAACTCATTAACTTCCCACCTCGGGAAGAGGAGACCATCCAATCGCTAGTAGTGCCCAAAATCTTTCACAATATAAACATCGAACCACTCGGCAGCAGGCTGCGGACAGGGTCTTATTTCAGATAAGCTAAACATTATTGCAGCGGTCAGATTAAAATAAGCTTATTTTAATAACATCTATACTGTATTACAGACTTCATTTATTTTTAAAGACATAGCACTTTAATTCTGTGTATGTCAAAGCAAATGTGAACCGTTACTTGACTAAAGGAGGCAGAAATTAAACAGAGATAATCAGCAGGCCATGGGCAGAGCCAAAAATGGAGGCCTAGTTTCTCAAGTGTGTTCTCTGTTAGGCTGCACCGTGTACAACACGTGAAGGATTAATGATATTATAATGCCAATTTTCTAAGCCAACGATGTCCTTTGTGGGTCTTAACCATTGAGGTTACTACCGTATCAACTGCATTTGTCGTAACTGTTCCAGTCATTCTTGCACTCAACTTTATAGCATGCTAGCACATTTCTGACCAAAAGAAATTATAACCTTCATTGAAATGGAGCAGTTAAAGAAAAATCCAGTTTTCAGTTATACCCAGCTACTGCTATAAACCAATTCTGTCACAGTGACAGTGTCACTGCAGTTACAGCTTTTTCCATTGTTTTCTACTACATACTGCAGCAAAAATGCCCATTATTGTCATTTTGATACAGTAACCAGGTTCATTATCATTCAGCTATGCAGAATTCGTTATAAATTACCTGCAATTACCTTTGCAGGATGAAGGCCAGCTAAGTGGCAGGTGAAACCAGTTCTCAGCAGAGGTGCGAAGCAGTCCCAGAGGATGCAGCCCTGCACCCCCCACTCTCAGAGAGTTTGTGGCAAGATGCCCAAAGCCAACCAGGTCTGAAATGCAGGTTTTGCTAGGCTGAAGGATTTCTTTTGAAACCTCCTGTATTCCACAAACTTGTGTTCCCAAAACATAGACAGCATCAATTTCACCAAGGATTAGCAGGTCTCAGGGAAATATTTTACTTGAAAAGACTGGGCTTCATCACTTCTAAAATGCTTTTTACTTACCCTGCCCCAAAGAAGCTGGGAAACTTTCCGGCCATGGTCCAGTTACAAACCACATTTTTACACATATATATTTATATATCCATCCAACTAAATTATCTTATGTTTCACCAGTTTATGTATAATGTTTGCTTCATAAGCAGTAATTTCCTCTGCCTTTATCCACTTTCACTGACTAGTAAGAGGAAATCAGGCATCATGTCACTTTACCCTAGGCACTGAATTTTGGAGAAGCTGCCAGTGTACCCATACACGCTCCCTCCCCACTCCTAGGCTACGGACACAGACTGAGATGAAAGCTGTGCTACTCCTGCACACTTGCACAGGACTTGCCTGAGTTGAATCAATTCCTATGCCACAAACGCCAGCAGTGGGTGAGGGTGAAAAGTCAAGACCAATCTAAGTCGTTCTTTTCCTTAAGCTTTAAAAAAAGAATTGGTCTCCTGTAATATTCCTCTAGCATTTCTAGCCACGAGCTTCTGTCCCTTTTCTTTGCTTCATTTAGAATTCACATTTGTCTTATGCTGTATTTACACCACACTTTAATGCAAATCAAATCAGCTTATCTACTGTGCAAGACTAATGCATGCCCTGTAAACAGAAGTCTTTTGAACTGGTTAAGGGGGGGATTTTTGAGACCTTTCTTCATCTTCCTGCTCTTGACTCAGCCTTAAGGTGGCATTTATAAGCACTGATTGTGACTTAGAACTACTCAGTGGTATTTAGCTGGCAATTTCCCCTTATACTCAATGATTGATTGATGTATTTATTTATTTTTAACCTTGAGGAACTTTTTCCCCTTTGATTGCTCCCTGCAATGAGTGTCTGCCTGGCCTGTTACTCTGATCGCATGGCAAAACTGGTTCAGTTTTCACCTTCTTAGTGCTGCCAGCACACGTCCATCAGACCAAATGATTACACTTCTTTCTCATGCAATTGTTAGTTTTCAGCTGTCAGAACAGTGTCTGCAAAGTCATTTGAAGACATTTTGAACTTAAGGGCTTGAACTCTTCACTCCATGGCTTCTACCGTAAGGTCCATGTCTACAGAGCGATGTTGATGACACCAGCACCCCAAGGTCTAAGGTTTCCACAAATGGTCAAGTTTTGCTGCTAGAATAGTTCTTTATTCTGTATTTCCTGTCTTGTTTTGGTATCTGTGAGGTAAACAAACAGAATCATTCATTCAGATTTCTTCACTTTGGTGTAAACTTCTTGCCTGGAGATTTCTCATTGCTGTTGCCTGACTTTCTCTCCGCTTCCTTTGAGGATTCCTAAGTGATAGAAAATTGCACGCTTGTCCCTCCTTATACCATCTTTATTCTGTTTCTTCCATCAAGGTGACATCACTTGCAGATTGTGCAGAGCACAAATAACAAATCTAATTGAGAACAACAATGCCATCCCATTAAAGTTTAAGAGCTTCTGACAAAGATGAGAGAAGGCATTCCAGGCTCACCTTAAGTGTGTGTAGTTGCTAAAATGACACTGCTGAGGATTGTTTTCTTGTTCTTTTATGTTTTTGCTCAGAGGGCTTACGTGCCTATCATGACACTTTGTCAGCACTGTCCTTTTTCTACTTTAGACTTCAGCCAGTTCAGGAGGATGTAGATGTGGCCAAAAGGAGTAATTCAGCCTGTGGCAGAGATTTTGTACTAACAAGTCCCTTTCACAGGGACTGGGATCACAGTTATTCACATCCCTGGTATTGGCTACAGATGTGACTGCCAGGTTATGCTGCCACTATATCAAGCCAGTCCCTGGTGAGCCCTCCATCCCTCCACATTATTTGGCAAACACACTACTCCCTGTAGGTGCTGATCTGCCGCCTTTAAGAATATCTACTGTTTCTGTGGTGGTTTTTTTTCCAAGTACAGATATACCTTCTTCTAGCTCCTTTATTCCTCACTTGCTGGTCTGCTAATCATTGTGTCTATACAGATTTTCTTGATACTCCTTGTAGCTCTCTTCCCTGCCTAGATCATTACAGAAAAAGTGCTGCATACATACATGCTCTCTCAAACACACTCCACTCCTAGTAGATCATTACAGAAAGGAAAAACAAAAATGTTTTTAAAATATCTGAAAAGAGGAATTTTACTTACCTCATAAAGCATGTATGAGACAGTAAAACCCTTCTCTACTTATAAATTTTCAGCCAAGAACTTGCTTGAGTTCAAGACTTTTTTTTTTTTTTTTGCTATGTCTCCTTCTCTCTCTCTCTCTCCTTTTTTTTTTCTCCCCATCTTCAAGATTTGGCAATGCTAAGATATCATTTTGCTCAAATAAGTACTTATGCTTATAATAATTTTACAACTTAAGTTTATCAGCATTTTCCAACTTACATTTACTGTTCAGTTACGAACTAAACCTACAGCTTGCTCAATTTTAGCTGGAGATGAAAGGTGGTACAAAGAAAGTGGAAAAATGAACAGAAATCTCTTAACAGTTGCTGGCCCTGAATACAAAAGCTATTTCTGGACTGAGAATAAACAGAGGACCTGAAGAAACCTTCTATTACTTGGTCAGACAACAAAGAGGCTGGCAGAGAATAAGGAAAATCATTAGCCTCCCAGCTTACTCTTTTGAGTGTCAAGTGACAAATCTCTATGGCAGCAGACCCGTAGCCCACCAGGCACCCTGAGCACTGTCACCGAGCTCACGCCAGAGATCGAGCCCCAAGAGGACAGTGGGGATGGTGGTGACCAAGGGAACAGAGGCAGCACCTGTGGTTTGGTTTTGTGGCGTATGTACCCTGACAACGACACACGCACCTAATGTGATAAAATCAACTATTTGCAGTGGCTTTCTCATCTAATTTTATGTTCAAATTAAATGTTTGATTTTGTTTTCAACTTTACAATAAATGACCAACAATAAGAGAGCGAGAAAATACCATAAGGTAATGATCTGGGGACAGCAGAGTCTTCTTGTATGGCTGACCATACTGTATGTAAACCCAGCTAAGATTTCAATGTGTTTCCTTATCACAACTGTGCAGACAGTTTGCCAAAGGCTACTTTAATTTCAAATACAGAATGATACACTTCTGCCATATTTATGAGAAGTATTCTTGTCATAATGCATCTCTCCAATTATATTTAGCACCACAAACTGTAGAAAATAATTATACAAAAATATTTTAAGCCTGAATTTCTGCTTGAAATCCAGTCCCTACAATGGAAATAGTTCCTTGACAAGGCAAAGGAAAGGTGGATGTCTGATATTCTCTGCTCTCCTATTTACAACTCTTTAAAATGTTTTCCTGTGTGGTTATGGTTGGGAAGATGTGGGTACACAACACAAACAGCAGATATTCACTAGTCAAAAAATAAGAATGAAATAAAATTTGAGAATTTATATAATGAATAAAACCTGTATTCTGCTAAATATCTCTTCCTTCTTGAGAAGCCTAATGATCCTAACCCATGCCATTGTAACTAGGACTTCTGAGATCTTTTTCCAACTTGCTTTATTTATATCTACACTAGCTGAATAGCAGTACATCAGGATAAATCTCAGGCTCACTGCCATGACTGGATTAATTTTCCTAATTACTGATCAATTTTTCTTTCAGCTCATTTCTCATTTTAGTACCCAGTGACTTCCCTAATTCACACAATATGGCCTTTAAATGTCAAATCACAAGTACATTGCGGGGAGGGGCGGGGGGGGAAGGCATTCGATAAATCTTAAAGCTATCCATAAAAACACTGGGCAGAAAGTGAACTGACCCAAAATTGCCTTCCTCTCCCTCCATTGCACACAACAAGCCATGAGGGCCCACATTCTACATACACATTTTTCAAGATAAAATGACCCAGGAGAGAAACATCAAAGTGGGCTTCCAAAATAAAGGAAAAAGAACTGCAGCCTCCAAAGTCATTGCAGTGGGCTATTGCTTCATTTCAGCTTTATCCCTCTACCCCTGGTATTTACTGGCAGAGCAGGTGCCAGCCCCAGAGGCATGGACCCCTCTCCTCACTTCCGAGGCCACCAAGATGTGGCAGGGTGGCTCCTTTCTGCCTGGAAAGGGCAAACAGCTGCCTAGCAACAATGCACTTTAAATTTTATAATTATTTCTTTCAAATGAATAGCTTCCATATGCATAATCAGGTATTCTAGCTCTGATATGCATGATGATTAGGATTAATCACTTGGCTGATGAATTGGGCCAAGTGAGAGCTTGCCCTGTAGTAAAACTACATGCAAGAGCTGGCTATATTCTCTACTGCTGTTCTCCAAATTTAATTAAGATGTTGCATACGCTCTTGGAGCTAGGGATTAGCAAAGTTCACATTGCTCAGCAGTAGTGAGCTGGACGAGAAAAGGCAGAGTCACTCCATCACCATATGTGGTGTAACACAGGCCCTTGATTATCACAGCCATTTAGGTAAAAAAGCTGGAGGGCACCACTTGCACCTGAGCAGCTGTACAAGCTGGAGTCATCTCAGTGGCCAGAAACGATTGAAGAGAAAAATACTCTCCTTTTCATTCAGCTTTGGTTATAGCCCAGTGATCTGATTTCAGAGTAGGAATATGCATGCCCTACAAACACAATGCAATTATCCTTCAAGCTTTATTTCGTGTGGACATAATTAACCTTTTGCTGGGATAGCCAAGTGGAGCATCTTCTCCAGCATCTTACTCTCCTGAACTGATTTACATAAGCTGCTGTGGAGGGAAGGAAAAAAACCCCAAACAAACCCAACACCACACAAAAAACAAATAAACCCATAAAACCCATAAAACAAAAAGCTCCAAAAAAAAAAAAATCCCCAAACCCAAACCACCAAAATCCCTCAGCATGAAGAATATAGACAACTTTATCTTTGTTAAATTCAACATATAATACAGGCTTTCCTTAATACTAAAAAAAAACCAAAACAAAAAAACCACAAAAAACAAAGCATATCTCTTCAGCTCAACAAATAAAGCACATATTGTAAATTTTGAAAGGCTACACTGAACATCCACTAGCATTACCAAAATCATTGTCCTGGAACGATAAATTTTTAGTAGAAAAAACATCTAGGTCAGAAATGTTTTAAACCTACATTACAGAACAGGAGCTACTACATGTTGTCAGTTATTTCTCAGACATTTTCCAAGGTTTTTGTCCGTATTCATTATATATCGGTTTACTCAAACTTGATTCTTGCATTTTTGCTTTGTCAGTATAAGTGGTTAGGGGGGTTTTTGAGGATATTAATGATCTCTGCCTGGTGATTTATTTTAGAACTATGATTTCTTCTGTTATTCTTATGAGAAAAATTTAATTAGCATTTTCTGAGAACTGTAAGGTCATTTTGACGGTTTGTGTTTTCTTTAAAAAATTGTAAGAAAAGATGAGGGATGTGAAAAGACATCTGGTTAAACTCAACCATGCAGCATTGTAAGCAAAAGAACATCTCAACTGAGGAAAACGAAATTGCCATACACAAACTTTCACTTAACTTGCTTAATTATAGAGCATGGGCAAGGTTGCTAAACAGGGCTTCTTTTAGGAAGAAAAGAACAAAATAAAGAATAGGAAACCACCTACTTCGGGGAAAAAAAAAGTTCTTCCTGGCATGCAGAGAGGCTATCAGAAAAGATTAAAACCAGGACTGTTGTAGCTGTGTGAGAAACTAGGCATGATGGCAGATGTCCTGTTCACATTTTGGTAGTTCTCAGGAGCACAACCAGCTTTTTAAAGAAAAAAAGTTTTAGAATGCATATATGTACACACACACACACGTATACTACCAGCATGCCTGGTTATTCAGAGCCACAACAGTCCTGGTTTTAATCTGGATAGTGTCTTTGCGTGCAGGGAAGAAGGAGCAGCTATCTTGCTATTTAAGAGTGCAGTTCAGTTACTAGCTCCAGTAAAACTGCCCACTAGTCAGCGGAGAAGTATTTTGCTCAGCTTCTTGTCATATGGATCATACGGAGTAGTCGGTGTCTGCCCCCCCCAGCTCTCAGCAAGCCTCCGATGCAAGAAAAGGCAGGAGCAGCAGAGCAGGATCATGAGAAAACGCGTTGCATGGGGCATCCGCCCTGCCCACCCTGCAGCCTCCCTCGCCCTTGCACACCCTGGCAGGACTGCCTGGGCAGCGCTCCACAACCAAAAGAGCTGGATGTCCCTGTACAGCAGATGTTAAATATGTTACTGCAAAGAATCAATACCCTGAGAGGTTAAAAGAAAGGATAGAAAAATCACTGCTTGGAACCAGTAAGACATTAGGTCCAAACTCAATTTATTTTCGAAATTAGATTTCTCAAATCCAGAAAGTCTGCATTTTGGCCAGCTCTTACACCCCAGCCTTTTTTCACCTGTAGACTACCTCACAGAAGCCAGCCAAGAAAAGCAGCAGACAGCAATGCTACTTCTTCAGTTTATAAGCACTATAGTTTCCAATAACTCATTTATTGATCACAGAAGTGGTAAATGTCTGTCTACCCTTGAAAAGAGAGAACAATACAGAAATCCTCACAAAATGATTAATGAGATAATACAGTCATCTAGCTAAAGCTATAGGAACTCAGAATATTTACATGCAGTCACAAGATGAATGTACCCTTCTTTATGAGACTCTTTTAGCTTGGCCGTAACACTGCAACCTGTGAATCCCAACTTTGATAAATTAACATCCAGATCACAATCCACAGCAAAAAGGATTTGAAACAGCAGCAAGGGGCCAGGTCCTGAAGATAAATCAGCCAAGTTTCTGGGCTTCAGGAGCCAATATGTACTAGGCAGAAATCCTGCCATTGGGAAATGACTTGTGAGTTAAATATAGCATATGCCATTCTCTGACACCCAAAGAGCTGTTCACACATCTAGGTAAAGCACTAATTACTATTTCCACTATGCAGCGTTTTACAGATACCTTACATGCATGAAATTACAAAAGTTGCAGGGCAGATGAAGAACAGAAGACAGATTTACAAATTATGGATTTATCTTTTACTATGGACCAAGCACTCAAGGGAACATTTCCTCCTCAGCAGAAGAGGAAGGTAATTTCACACATAATAGAGAATGTGAAGACTGAAGGGCTCCAAGTCCTCCTTTCTCCAAAAGCAGAGCAACAGTACAGTGCAGAGGAGGGAGGCATTGCCTCTGCATCACTGCAGCCTCGGCTTCCACGTATCCGCTGGAACTCATGAAGGAGCTCCGATTTCACATTTATAACAAAATGAGTATCTGGAAGGAGCTGAACACAGCAGCTCTGCAGTCTTTTCCCCCTTCTTTAATTCAGCTTGCAAGAAAGCTTAATAAGACCGTGTATTTCCCTAATTATTTTTGCATTCTTTCATTTTCAGGTCCCTTCCATTGCTTGTACCTTTATGATTTTGCCCCTTTTCCATTTCCACACATCCTTATCATGTGCTGAATGGAACTTTTCAATTTTCTTCCAGGTCATAAAATAATCTGATTCTCCAATCAAAAAGATGATTGAACCTGAACTGAGTTGGTCCTAATGTATGACTGTCCTGCTAGTCTGACTCACCATGATCAAGTCCCTTCTACATAAAACTATCTACACCATGATGCCAGCTAATATGAACGATGTGATTGAATTCCTTTATTGCTGAATGGTGGAAGGTGAAAGGTTTTCCCTTTTCTCCACTACCCATGCTGCCACTTCATGCTAATGGAGTTATGTCAGCGTATTGCCTCACTTAAAATTACTCACAAATACTTTGACTTCAAGGCATTCCTTATTCTCCCAGTTCTAAGGTGTTTTCTGGGAGGTTTTTTGGTGGTCTAGGGGCAGAGGGGTGGGAAAGGTTCTTTTGCGTTTTGTGGCGTTTTGTTGGTGGGTTGTTTGGAGGGGTTTTTTGGGTTTTGGGGTGGCGGGCTTTTTTTGCTTTTGTGTTGCCACATCCCCTAGACTGGTCAGAAACCTCTAAACAAATGTATTTGTTGATGAACTATCAAAAAAATAAGGAACTTATATAAATGTGACATTACTATCAAACACACCTTTCCTCTTCAGAAATTTAACCTTTTCATTATTGTCCATCAGTGTACCATATAGACCTTCTGTACTTGTTTGGGCCCTTTTACTTATTTTTAATCTTTAGTCAGGCAGAACTATGTCCCATGATTTGACATTTGTACTAAAGGATGGTTGGATCTTACTTATTTAATTTTAAAATAATCATCCTTTGTTCCATTTGCTGCTTATGCAATGCAAAATTGCATCCAATACACACAGTGTCACACTGTTGAGTGTTATCTGTAATTGTACATTTTGCTACCTCAGCATCTCCAGTAAAAACATGTTCCCTAAATCATATTTATATATACGAGTTACAGTGCAATGAAGGAGGAAAGTGTCTGTACTTTAAAAATTATCTTTAGAACTTTGTTGGAAAGGATACCCAGAGTGTAACATTCCTGCATACCTCTGTGATTCAGTAATGTAGCTGGGCCATAAATTAATTCTTAATGGTATTTTGCTAAATTGAAAAAAAGACAGTTCCATTACTACAGCCCATAACCTAAATCTCTTGATACAAAATGACTTCACATTCGGTTATAAAGAACTGAAAGACAACAGTTAAGCTTTAAAATGGGAATATATTTGGAAGATATCCCATTAAAATAGTAGCATTGATAGTGCTGAAAAGAATCGACCTGACAAACCTTTCTGCAGACAACCAGTGGTAACTATGTATCTGGTGTCTGGAATTTTACTAATGGCAAACACCATTACATTTTGTAATTTAAAATATATTTGTACCAAGATATGAAGCACTGCAGAAACTAGATTAGCATAAGTGGGTTTCTCCATATATATCCTTTACCAGGATTAAAAGGTAGCAGATACAATATATGAAAGTGTGTTCTTGAGATTTTGCTAAATTACCACCATCGTTAATCTTTTACATCTTTTGACAACAGATATAAACATACTTTTTGAGGAAAAGAGGGCAGGCTAGGGGACGAAACTATGCAAAGAGCAGTTGTATTCATATTTGTCTGGCCTTTCCTCCCAGAAGTAATGCACTGACTGCTGAGAGCTAGTCATTAATGGGTAACTGCCAATATTTTCAACTTGTCTATAGATTTTAGAGCCAAGCTTGAAATGCCTTGGTTCTAGCCAAAGGTTTTAAATTTCCATAGATCAATTAGAATAAAATACAGTATTCTGAAAATTTAAAGGGGTCAAAAAAACCTTTTACACCAACTTTGTACACTTTTAAAATCTTGTGTGCAGAGTTAGATGGGAAAAATAGAGCCCAAGTGTCAAAAAGACAGACAGCAATGCTGTGAAGTGCTTTAGAGATACAGAGGGCATAGACTCAACTTCTGAGTCTATTCAGAAGCAGCACAAATTTTTTCAATGCACAATGGAAACAATTAATAACAAATGCACTCACTTTGAGTTGTTTAACAAAATGTCTAATAAAGTTTCTCCTATCTTAAATTCCAACAATTATACAATTGAATAACTGCAATGCCTAGTGCTAAGTGAAGGCACTGACATACAAAGCACATGAGAAACTTGGGGGAAGGAAGACACTAAGCAAGACATTGTGATACCAACATTAAAAAAAAAAAAAAAACAAACCACAAACACACACCCAAAATCAGAAAAGACAGGAAAATGAGCTACCTGTACTGTAGTATGCTAAGGAGAGGTCAGGGTCAAATCAAATCAACACACTAATCACCTCAACAAGTAACACAGAATCCATGTGCCTTGAAATGCCTTGTCTAAAACACAGCAATGTAGAACTGGGTCTGTAATACCTTTCAGCCGAACATACTAACCACAATATGCCAGGAAAGATCAGAAAGGGTAGTAAATGAATTAGCAATAGGGAGGCTTCACTTACTATCACAGACTAGGCAATCATCACACTGCGACAGGAAGCAGAGAGGCCATTTGCCCAGATGCTGCCATTAACTGTGTGCTGAGAGCTCACGCAAAACCCTACTTGGTCGTAGGTAGGTACAGGTCAATCAGAATTGCACAACTAGAAACAATCTCTGCAGAAGTAACTTTGGTAGTTAGAGGCAATCTCCTGCAGGAGAAACAAAAATGGAAAAAAGAGAAAAAATCAAAAGGAAAAAAAAATGGTTTAGTGACGCTCAATTTCAGGAAGGCAGAATACATAAAAATTAGGAAACTTATTAAAAAGCAGCTAAAAACGACATTTTAGAGATTTGAAAGCTGAGAGACAGCGGTGAAAACTGCTGAAGGGCAGCATGGTGGAGTCACTGGGCCAGTGCAGACTGCCCATTGAGAGGAGCTGGAGAACAAGCAGAAGGAAGCCAGAGTAGCTGAACAGTACAGTGAGGGGTTGTTAGAAGCAGGATGACTGACTTAAAATGCTAGAATTGTGTCCAAATGAAAAAATGCAGATTATAATTTCTGGTACATTAAGTGCAAAAACCACAGTGAGAAAAAAACTACAGGCAAAAACTCAGCTAAGCAAAAAGGAACCAGAACTAATATTAAATCCTTCTTCAACAGAAGCAACAAAGTCTCATTAAGGCCAACCAATGCCCAGGGCACAAAGAACACTGAAAGGACAGGGCTGCCACAGGGAAGCTGACCAATTTCTTTGCATTAATGCTCACTGTGGAAGAAACTGGAGAGATCTGTCTGGAATTGAAGCAACTGCAGGATCAGATGCAGAGTAAGTGGACAAAACAAACAAAACCACTAGCATTAAAAGGTATTCACCAGTGTATTCAGGAGAAGCAGAAAATCTGATTTGCTAAGTAGGTAGCCCACTTGCTTTAATTACCTTGGTATGTACCAGAAGGTGGGAGGTCTCTATACTTAATATAAAAATAGGGGCTCGGGTAGACTCAAGGGAATCATAAGCCTAATATCCGTACCGAGAAAATTAGTAGAAATTTTGATACAGGTTAGAACCGAGGAGGTCTTGGCTCCGCACACAGTGGGTACTCGTTGAGAAAATAGTTGGTAGATGCTAAAAGCTTACAAAGACTCAAGTTTATGGAAAATACTCCTGTTGAGGGTTAGTAGATAGATCAAAATCACATCCAGCTCAGGAAGTCCACAGAGATGCACCTAGCTGGAGGCTAGAAATACACATTTGCTTGCTATGGTTTTCACTCTTCCTTGCGTATCTACTTATGGCCACTGCTGCAGATGGAACACAGAGCAAAATAAATCTTGTTCTGACCCGTTAGAGGAAGGCTTTTCTTTCGGCATTAAAAGAGCTGAGCTGGCAATGAAATATACAAGTCAAATCCTGAAAGCACAGCAGACACCCAGAGCTTCCTTTGGCGATGCTTACTGCTGGGTTCTCAGTGCTGTGCTGAGCCCTCGCGGTGAACAGGGGATTGAAACAACAGCTACTTATCTTTCCAGCATCAGCCCTAAATCACAGTGGCCTAAGTTTAGCCTGAGAAGGTATAAAAATATCATAGCCCTGACATTTACACATAAATGAAGCTCTGAGTTTATTTCTTGCTTTTCCCCTTTTGAAAGAAGACCTGTTAAAATGTTTGGGAGTCCATCAGAGAGCATATCCCACAACCTTAGCATATTGAAACAAATCTTGTGAAAAACACTGCCCTGGCATTAAATTTTTAAAGTAAATTTTCATTTAAAAATGCAGTGTGAAAATGTGGCTACTTGTTAGACTGCAATTTCTATGCAAATAAGGAAATGGATATAAGATCCTTAACTTAGAATTCAAAATTAGAGTTAGGAAGGTCATCATAATTCCAATTAAAATACGAAGATCATGCGCACAAATAAACCAATTGTCTATTTTACTGGTCTTTTCTATTTATTTAGGAAGTCTTTGTTAATAAAAATTAAGGCAATTTAACTGAACATGGAATTGGCCATAAAGCGTAGAAACAAACTTAAAGCTGAAGAGATCAGCTCAGTGCTCCTGCGATGTTAATGAGAAATTATACTCTCTATCTTTCAACAGATTGGATCTTACACTGCCTGGGGAGCTTGGGAGAGCTAGGGGGTGAGTTGTTGGTTTTGGAGGGGTTGGGGGGGGAGGCACGGAAGGGAGTGGAGTGGTTGTATTGAATTGTTCCACTTTTCTATGTAAACTCTAGGCAAGCAGCATATGTAAAAATTGTCTGAAAGACTGCTTATGCCCCAGACCTTCTGCCAGAATAGCCATTTGTAGAACTAAGTCACAGTAAGTATCAAGGTAAACCAGGTCCCATCTTATGGAACATTTTTGCTTTTTTCAGGGTGACATTATTAATTATGGTTGCACCAAATGGTGCCTACCATCTAACATTTTCCATCCCTCCATGAAATTACCAATTGAGGATCAGAAAAGAGGAATTACAAGGCAAGAGACAAGCGCTATTCATTGCTCTGGTGCAGATTAGAAAGGAGGTTGCCTCCTTGCCTTCAACAGGGCAGGTTGGAACTAGATGCTCTTTAAGGTCCCTTCCAACTCAGGCCATGATTCTATGAATTCTTAACTATTTATGGGAAGACAGGCTTTCTCTATTTCAATGATATTATTAACTAAAATGATCAAATATTATACATAATTAATTATTTACATCATGAATTACACGTAATTGTATTTTAAAAGTTTCTACATGAAGTGTAGATTCAAGATCGAGGCCAAAAACCAAAAATAAAACAAAAATCAGGAAGCTTAAAAGGCGAAACAATTACCTCCTCCTAGTTAGTAACGATTCACATGTTCCGCTTGTGCCCTGATGGCTTTCTCCCTGGCCATGTACGTGATCATGTAAAAACAGATCAGACAGTGAAGACAGAGTGACCACATCATACCACAGAAATAATCAGTTGATTGTGGTGAACAGCTTGATGCTAAAGAGACATCTAAAGTTTTTAATTAAAAATTAATCAAAGTTAAATCTTTCCCCATCAGCAAAATACTTTGAGTTACCTTTGCTATATTTCTTTACCTTTCATTTCAAATAAGGCAGGAGCAGAAACATTCAGTGTAGTTTCACAGGGGAAGTATCAAAGTGCAAAGACTAAAGAAAATACTGCACCCAAAGGAGGAGGGAGTTATATAGAATTTAAACTGAGTTAAATTTTTGAAAGAAGAGGCAAAAACCAGCAAAGGAAAGCAGAATACATTATATCTATATAACAGTGACTATGATTGCTTTTAAAGCAGTAACAAACAAAAAAACCTAAAAACAAACAGGAAACTCAGAAATCATCTAGCTCCAGAGTTAGCGCAGTTGATGCTATAAACCATAAAATAAACATATGAGCATACACATTCAGAGATATAAACACAAACATATATACAAGGCAATCTAGGAAGACCTCATCAGAATTATTCTTGATCAAAATAAGAATACATTATCTCCTGCAAGGAAGGCAGGAGATCCAACACCACACATCTCAGTGTGTGAACATGGGCACAAATATTCCTTTTAATTTAAAAACTCATGAAGTTGCAATTAAAAAAAGATCTTTTAAAAAAAAATATTTTTTTAGAAGCATCAACAGGAAATCCCTTGCAATGCCGTAGAATACAACCTGGGAACTCCAGGCACTTCATAAAAATGCACAATTGATTAACCCCTTGATACAGGCGGTAAAGCAAGCTCTCATTTAATAGGCAAGGAAATTGATATAGAAGAAGGCATAGGGCAGACTTTATGTTTGAATACCTAAGTGACTTCATATGTCATTAACCCCAGCGACTCGCATCATCACCAGCAACGGCTGCTCAAGACCTCTGTGGAGCCCAGGTGCATCGGGGCTGGTCCCTGTGCGTTCACAAGGGAGGCTGTGGTTTAAGTGACCTCTTCAAGGTTACATAAATCTGGCTTCCAGGTCTGTCTGCTCTTGTCACAAGACCCATCTTGCTACACTATTTGGAATATAAATGAAATACATGTCAAATTTCCTAATGGTTTTACTGGCTGTCTTGCCAAATGCATTTGATGGTCATCAGGTCCTAAGGGGGACTTTTTTCTTTTCTGTATAATGGGGATGAATAAAAACCTGCTCTTTATAATCAGGAGTTCTCTTAATATAGGGATTGACGGGGTGGCCCTACACAGAAGAAGCTAGGAAGAACGGTTACTAATAGGACTAAATAAGTCAAGAAATATTTTGGGGAATATTTTGGGGAATCCAGAAACAGCAAAGCCTACATAAGGTATATTATTATCTATAGGCATCTGTTCTAAGCAGCTCTGTATACTGATCCCATAAAAAGGATCAGAGCATTCTGTTTTGTTCTTCAGAAACAGCAAATTTAAAGCTACCCTATCAAATGTAGTAGATGAGTGAAGAACTGTTTACTGCTTTCTTAACTCCCAGCTCCGTACCCACAAAACTGATTTTTAATATAGCCCTGCATAAACAAAAATGAACTCTAAATTAACATCAATGGCTTTTTAAAGTGCTTTAGAGAAATCATTTTGGTGAACTGCTTTGCAACTGCTAGAAGCGGTGTCAAAAATTAAAACGTTACTTGCTTTATTTTTTCTGTAGATCGAACACTTAGTTTTAGAAACATCATTTTGAAGACTACTTGTACTCTATGTGACCTTGTCTTTGAGGCTTTACTGGCAGATAATTTTATGCCACCTAGCTAAGTCTTATTATATCGTAATTATGCTGTCACATAGGATCTGAAACGAAATTAATGAAATACTATTAACCCAAGACAAGAGCTGTGGGAACCAGCAGAACTCTCCCTGTGAGCATTTGCTTTTACTATTAAGGCCCATCACTTCAACTCCTATATTAGGTGTCTAAAGAAATAAATAAAATCGGGGAAATTAAGTTCAATATACAAATGTTTTGATTAAATGCTGTCTTCAGTTTCAGATTTTTCACTGAAACCTCATCCTGTAGGTTTCACTGAAACCTACAGTCCTCTGTAGCCAAGAAAGAAATTAATTGAAACTGGTGGAAAAGATAAAAATAGAGAAGATAAATTAGGAAGGGAAAGAACAAAAGCACAGTTCTGTCTGCCTGATTGGTCTCAGACAAATAGGAGAAAAAAAATTACTCAAATGCAATGAAGTTCTTCCTCAAGATTTACATAAATAAAAGCTGTTAAATGTAATTATCTGTAGAAACATGAGAGCATCAAATATTGATAGTCTGATTTGATCACTAACAAGAAGATGCAGAAACGGCAAAGCAAGGATGATCTTTTCAAGACTCTGTTCCCATGAGTCAGAGATGTTATTAGGAGGTGATCATTTTGACTCCTTTGAGTCTTCCCAGTACTCCGCACTCACAGACCAAAGTCTCAGTATAAACACTAACTGCCCATCAGGTCTGCCTCACTAAGAAGCATCTACTGTATTTTCCTGTATTGAGTGTAAAAAGATGTGAATAACCTGAGAAGTAACAGCCACAAAAACCTTCCATGTAAACAAAATAGACATCTCTATTGTGTGTGCAATTATTTTTGAGCAAAGGGAAGAGTAACAGCTTTTCCATCACACATTGCCACTAGATTTACTTAAACATCATTAAATACATCCACTCAGGGATACAGAATAGTTAGAAAGTGGCTCGAACCACAGTCAGTCAAGACTGAATCACTAAATCAAGGAACTATCTGGTTGGTGGTGGGAAGCAACCAACCATATCACCAACATCCCCTGTTGATCAAACCCATGTCTGATGTCTTGGTTGCTCAGATGCCAGAGAACAGACAAGCAGCAGAGAGCACATGTTTCTCCATGCATATATTCAAATACGCAATGAGTTTCAGGCTCAGCTCAGCTAAGTTCCTTAAGTGCAGATGCACGATTCCCACCTCTGCAGCAGATGCAGCACATTGCCATGTCACATTATGCGACAGAGAAACCAAGCAGCTGCTCCCAGTCACACCAGGATTCCATCTGTCTGGGATGACGCTAACAACAAAGGTGAAAGAAAAGGTAGAAAAGCTAGCAAGTTAGTGCAAACTTATCTGAAAGTAAGCAGCTTGTAAGTCTGAGCAATTTGAGCCACTTTCCCTTGTGATGTTGCATTCAGCATCTCAGGATCATTAGGTGATAAAGGAAATAATTCCCTTTGAATGCACAAGAAAATGATCTGAAAAATAGTCAGCCTAAAAACATTTCCTGAAGGAACTGTTCGTAAACTGTACCCTGTGCAAATGTTGGTAAATGTTTTAGCAAGTGAGTATTATGAAAAAATTAATTGTTCTCTGAAGAGTTGCTGAATTTTAAGATTAAATTCAAGTACCTGAAGTGTGAAATGCAGGAATTGTAAATTTAGCTTAAGTACTGCAGCTCCATGGCATCTTCACCATGGAAGAGATGCTCAAACAGCCACAGTGGCTCCACCTTCCCAAAGAAAAGAAAGGGAATAGCCCTGTTAAGAGGAGGCAGCAGGGAATCATCAAGGCTACCATTGAGGACCTCTCAAGGTCACCCTCTCTCTGCTATGGATTATGAGCCCAGTACGCATACTTTAAATCTCTCTGTTTGTACCAAATGCTAATTAGTAATGGATCTTTGCTCTGAGAAGATCTCTGATTTTACAACCTAGGCTTTCCAAACATGGACCATATTTGTGCCTGATGTAATTGTTAATTGAAACAGATTAACTTTGACCAGTTAAATTTGACCAATTTAATAGCTGTCTACATAGAAACATAATATTAACCTTGAAATCGATGATGCTGGTTTGCAAAACCTGTCTGATTTTTCAGCATCCCTTATGGTGTGTCAAACCTCACTGTTTCTTTGGCAGGCAGTTTTTTGACCCTCAGACAGGGATGCACTTGTCAGCCTTTACATCACAGACACTGTGTTCATAAATACACATCAGCACGATGTGCAAAGATTCAGTCCCTGACTGTAATGCCAGCCAATGCTATTATAAGCCTTTTAAAGCTGAGAGTTTCCATTCAATATGCTTTTTTCACTTTATACCTACAGACATATTTGTCAGACTGAGTGCTTATTAACATGTATTTGACCACTGAACTAAGTCAGCAGCATTTGTTTTCATCAATGCAAGAAACAGAGTGGCCGGAGATGATTTCAAGTGCTTCCCTGTACCCAACCGTTAAGTGCTTCATGGGAAACTCTTAAAGTAGAAAATTTGTGCTCCTCCTTTCACTATGACCTGAGTCCAAACACATAATGTGGCTTTCAGATCTTGTTTTATACATATAGACATATGTATGTATATGTCTTTTTTCAACAGAGGTTAATAACTGCTGAAACATGCCAGGATTCAGAATACTTACTGTCCTAAGGCCATACTTCCTGACTTCAGCAAGTTCTAGAGGTACCCAGCACCTCACAGGAACTTTGCTTCAAACTACATACCTAAACCTTCAAACTCAGCTTCCAACTACATACCTAAATCTCAAGCTGGCTGCATAATATACTTAATGTAGGACAGAAGTAGCCCATTCAAGCAATAGCTTATCACATATACATTGTATTTTTTACTTACAGTATTTTGATTTTAACTCTAAACCTCAGGCCAGCTCCAGTCACCTGTGAGCATGAAGTCTTATCTGTGCTGGAGAGAACTGCTGTTCTCCACCCCTGAAGATATTTAAAAGACAAGTAGATGTGGCACTCAGGGATATGGTTTAGTGGTGGATCTTGGCAGTGCTGGGTTAACAGTTGGACTCCATGATCTTAAAGGTCTTTTCCAACGTAAATAATTCTATGATTCTATACTGAAAGTGTCCCAGCATTGGTCTGGCACAGATGCAAACTAACAGAGATGCATAACAAATTAGCTCTAATGCAGTCCTCATTTAGCAATAATGCTGAGAAAAATGAAACCTTCCTTGGGACTTCTGCATCACTGTTATCCCATTTAACATTCACCTAGAGAGGACTTCTTACAACCTCTTTTTGAGCACACAATACTGAAGGAAAAGGAAAAAAGAAAGAAAAAAAAAAGAAAAAAGAAAAAGAAGAAGGAGAGCACATTTGAAGCTTTCCCTTTTCAGTGAGTTGTAACATGAAGACGGTAAGCATCTTCAGCTCTGCTAAACAGTACACATTCAGTTAGAAGGGAAAAAATGACTATGACTTGATCTACAGCTAAACTATTTTTAACATCTCAGAACCACACAATGGACTTTAACCAGCTGGCAAAATGGTTGTATTCAAAGGTCTATAAACTAGAAGGTAAGAGACATCTTCTAAAGCTATGAAAAGAGGACTTCAAAAATCATACAGTGCAAGATACGCATACTTTTCCAAATTACATTTGTGCTTAAACCTCTAAGTGCAGTTAGCAGCTCCTGTAAGGGTCTGGTCCAACTCCAATCAAAGGAGTGCACTTGAAATCAACTGAGTAAATGATCAACACTTAAGGGGTAAGTGACCTCTTTTTCCACCTTAAGATGTTAGTTTAGAAAACATAGTTAGCTAATATCTACTGACGTGAACTGCCATTATCCTAGCAGTTTGTAGGAAGACTACAAATTCATTTCTGCTATACCTGTTGCTCCTAAGATGTAAGTTTAAATATCTAACATGACAGGAAGACTACATTTCCTACACTGCAAGGTTTTGTTCTGTATTTTGAAGATTAAAGTTCATTTTATTTGTTGAATCTAATGAGATCTGGAAAATGTAGTCAGAAATGAAAGTTTACTTGTGTAGTTGCTAAGCAACGGGCTCATACATAAGCTGACTGATCATTTCATATAGGACTTTTCCTCTTAAACATCATGACATTTTCAGCAAATTACCCAGCTGAAGGTAAAACCCCTCTTGTTTTCCTCTTCCAGTTTTGCAACTCAAATTATTTAATGATATTTAGAATACATGAGACATTCCAAAGAGTTTTATTCTTTCTGCTCTAAATATTTAAAAGAATCTGGCAGCTTTCCCAAACAGCAGTATCCATTTCAGCCTGCAGGGCACATTCCCAGGCAGCATCTAATAACTGGGCTCCTCCGAAGCCACTGATCTAGATTAAAGGGACACTCTCAGGTAGAATAAACATTGCCTGCCCTTTCAAAAAAGTGATTCACCCTTAGGGTACAGCTGCCTCTACAATAGCTAAAGCAAAGATTTTGTTTTTAAACATAAGACCTTCCACAACCCTGGGACTCAGGTAGCAGTGTGCAAGAACTGCATTCAGCCATGTGGTCACCTCTACCAGGAAAAAGCTCCTCTAACTTCAAAGTGATATTCAACAGGGATACTCAAAGTGCTATGCTGGATCAGGGATAAAGACAGGCATGGAAGGACAGGGCCTGATTATTTTGCTTTACTGACCTGCACAGGAAGAACCAACTGAAGAATATTTAGGTAAGTTAGTTTTGTCCAAGTCACCTGACAGTCCTCATCTAAGTCACTGTATATCACATAAAACGTTAGATGAAACTTCCTCTGGATCTGTAAAACCCTAACTCCACCACCCCCACCCACTCACCCAAAAAAATTAACTTAACGTGGTTCCAGAATATTTTCAAGTCTCATACTAAGAAGTTGCAGGTATTTGCACAGTTTTAAGGCGACCGCAAATAAGCTGCCATGAAACATCAGATCAATCTTATTTCTTTCCTGGGAGGAGCTCTCAGTTCAGTGGTAACCAGCCTGCAGGACCCCCCTGCTCCTCAGTGCTCTCCCAACACAATGTTCTCATAAACAACAAAGGAACGTTATCAGTGTCACCATGAGACCACAGCTGCACAACCAACTGGAAGACTACCCTCTGCAAGTGTTATTCAAGCACAGTTCAGGTGCAACCTCATCTGCATCCAGTGCTATTTAATATTTCCATTAGTGATCTGGACAATGGCAAATACAGGCATTTTGTGGAAGACATCACATAGAAAGGAGTTGCAGGTACGTGGCAGACAAACCTCGAGCACTCCTTGCCCTCCCATCTGAATTGCTACGTTGCTTTCTCGCCCTCCCATTACCAAAATTCTCAATTTCCATGCCTCCCCCCCTTACTAGGGCAGAGGGAAAAGAAGCAGCAGCAGGACAAGTGTCCTTCTACAGCAGCCCCTCCTCTTGATTGCTTTTTTGGTACAAATTCCTCTGCTAGAAATCCCTCCGAGTGCTGCAGCAGAGGTGAACCTTACCCACTGCAGCAGGAGTGACAGCCACCCCTGCATCACACTCTCCCCACCCTCTTCCAAAACTAAGCTTTTCAGCTCAATGGATTCATCCAAATAACCAGCATCAGACTGCTAAGCAGCCAGAAAGTCCCACTGTGGGAACCAGGGGTGCAGACTGCACGTTCCAAGATCAGCGCCTGCTTACAGGATGACTGGTTAAGTCACACCTTTACCATTAATGCTGCATTCAGAAGAAGCCACGTTGACTCCAGCTCTCAGACAGTGTTACACCATTCTGTGGGACATCCCAGAGCAAAGCTGAAAAAACCATTCAGCATCTCCAACAACCTATAGGGTTGAGATATTCCAGCAGATTCTCAAAAACATGTAAATATGTTCTGGATTGTTTTCCCACTCAAATTCCCATTTCCTCTTGAAAGTGCAATATATGAGCAGAAATATTTCTATATCTAAAAACAACTGACTAATAAAGGCTAAAAAAAGCTTTCAAGAATAATGAAATTGGAAAACAGAAAAGAAGAACTAAAATTAAGGCTTGGCATGGATTAATTCAGTAAATTCCTTTCCATGTTTAATCAATATTTCAACACAGAAATGAAGACTAGTTTAATTTCTAAATGCAGACCTCGCTCAGCCTGGCAAGAATTCAAAGTCTATACCTGAATTCTGCAGCTAGGATCAATTGCTCTTGGAAGTAAGGAAAAGGATAACTAACATGAGATTGACACATTTTGTAGCCCTCTTCTGGTTGAAATTATTCCATCACCTTAAAAAAAACAATCATCTTCTTCAAATAGCTTAATTTTGCGAGTATAATTGCATTCGGTCGTTGATACTAATTAGCCCTTTCTGATTCCCATGGTAATTTCTTTTCTTCATAAATTGGAATAGCAGAGACTACATAAAAACAGTAGAATGTGCACACAGTTTACCCACCACAAAAGCCATAAATAACAAACAGACTACTCACTGCAACATTACTGCTGTGCTGCTGTAGTGATTGGACAGAGAGGGGGTTTTGGTTTTTTAAAAAAGGCAAATAAATCTGCAGCAAACTATCTTCTTCAATTTTACCCAAGTACAGTTATGTATTTTTCTCAGATGATTACTTTAAATTTTTTTTTTTCTCGCACAGACTATTTTGTTCTTCATCAGCTTGTGCTGGATTTCTGGACTCCTAATTTCTCTCAGGAAAGTCAGCAGCCTGACCCAAGACTCACCTTTTCTCTCATTATATAATGAAAAGAAATTATGAGTCTTTTCTCTTTCAGCTGTAAGTAGCTGCAGGTAATAAGTCATCAGTTCAATACCATTATGTCAAAAAAATGACATCTGGCCACACTGCACTATAATTGTTGACGTTTTTCTACAATATTAAATCTAGAAGCTTCACTCAAGCTACTATTCACTCACTCAGAGCAGATAAAGATATTGCACAGTATTATACAGTAATGCTAAATCATTCCAAAAACCAAAATTTGCCCACCTATGCTCACCACTGTATATATTCCTACTAAGGTGATAACAACCAACAGGCAAAGCAACACAACTAGGTCCCAATAGTGTTTTCCACACCAACTACTACAATTAAACAACCACACACTAAGGCAACATTTGAATACTTACTTAGACACAGAAAATAAAGAGTATTATAAAGCATTGGATGGCATGATCATCATCCAGTTCTTGTAGAGGACATTTACTAGAAACACTACACTGAAAAAGGAAATCTAATTGATTATGATATATGGGTGTCACAGCTCACTTGCCAGTGTGTAAGATGGACTCGAATAACTACAGGAATATGAGAGTCACACTGCTTACTATAAATTAGAGTTAAAAGTTTAGGACAAAATATTAGCTTGAGTACATCAACAGCAGGAAAAATAAATCACATCTAAGTAGAAATTTTGTTTCTTCCTACCCATGTCAAATCACTTTACAGAACACACTTTCCCTTTTACCCATGAAAATGAACAGACACGTGAGGGCTTCACACACACTCTCTCTCCCCCAACACCACTCAGGTTTTGTATCTTGTGACTCCTTTCAGGGGCACTGAAAAGAGCCATAGAAATACATGACTGTCGTGAAAGCTTGCGTGGGTTGTAGACCCAAGGGATTTACACAGGTGTCACCTGGTGAGCGGGGCACACATCCCTCCACATTGCAGGCATGGGAAGGGAGCTTCAAATTCAATTTGTCCATTTTCACACTCTGTATCAGCAAAGACAAAAGGTTAATCATATTACAATATGTACTCCAAAATCTTTATTTTCCATTTATTTACCATTTGCATTATTTATACTGTCTTAGCACTTGCAGAACATATCCATTGCCTATGAGGCACAAAGAGCAGGACAACCATGTTCATTAACTCTGTCAAAAATCCCAATCAGACCATGCTTGGTGTCCCTGTGTAAAGCATATAGATGAGGCTGGGAGACTGGAAAAAGAAAGTCAAGAAGGTCTGATAGAGAGTCAAAACCATCCTCTGCAATCCAACTTCCTGTGTGTTTAATATGAGTGAACCAGTTGCAACGCAGAGTCTACCTTCCAGAGAGGAGGACAAAAAAAAAAATCAGGAATTTTTGAGCTCAGAATTATAGAATAACTGAAGATTTTTTTCATGGACTTATCTCTACATTTCCCCCTAACTTCTAAGGACTGGTAGTTATTTCAATGTAGGTGGGTTGACTTCAAAAACTTTTTTCACAAAAACGATTATACACTGCTACTTTATCGTATTTAAATCCCTATGAATTGAGTTTAGAACATCTCCATAAAATTACAGCATTAAATTTTTATACTTCATATTTAAAAAAAAAATAAAGACAGCAGGTCCTAAGATCACTTGACTGTGACAAATTGTCTCTTTCTGCTCACTTGAAATTGGCCTGTGAGACTTATCAAATCCCCAGCTTTGTTACTGCTAGAAGAATTGATTTAAAAGTGCACACTGTCATTATATACTTACAGAGAGGTATATTTTAGGATTATCCAAGTGCTTGATATATAATTGGTTCTATCTTTTTGCCACATCTTAAGTTTTCTGACTAGAGAAAACAGAAAGATTTAAACTGCACAAAAAATGTGAGCAGTCTTTATAAAATAACAGTAGAAGACCTGAATACAACTCCTAATTAAATGAATGTGACCTTCTTAAAACTGTCAATCAAAATTAATTTCCTATGAAATACAATAGGAATGGCTTCTTTGATATGTCACTTGTGCCTATGCGTTTGTAGGGATCACAACACAGCACTATGGACCTCTGCCAGTGAATAAAAGAATCCCAAGTTTGGGACATCACAAAAACAGCTCACTCGCTGTCAGAAAACAACTATGAAACCAGAGCAGGGCTAGCATAAGGTATTACTGCATTTGTGCCCAAGGTGAGGGCAACCAAGGCCTTCTACTGAAGGCTGTCCTGGCAGCGGTGAGGCTCCTGCACTTGCAGAAGACTCTTGGGGACCTTTCAATCCCAGAATAGGGATACTTTCCTCAGATACACCACTAGCAATGTGGCTTAAAGCGAGACATCACATCAAACATCTTCGCGTACTATAGGTACGGAACGCAAGATGAACTCCCCACCTGCCTGCTCAGTAGAAACAGGACTCTCAGACTTTAAATTCACGCACAAAAACCCTGCCTGTAGCACAAGCCTGCTTTAGAGAAGTTAACGTCCTTCAATCCTCACACATCTCCTGCAAAAGTGTCTGGTTGAAGCACTTGCCTCACAACAAGCTTTTAAGCAAGGAATAAGTGTCACTTGTTCCTACACAACTTGTCATTTTTCCATGCAGGTTGCTGCTGTGCCAAGTGTCTGCGCAGAAGGCTGTTGTATAGGGGTACAGAGGTGCACATTAAAACGATCTGCATAATAGTTGGTACATCCCTGCTGGTTTTATTCGAGTGTGCTATTTAGGTGCAGCATCTTCCACAGAGCTGGGAGAAATCCTCATTCAAGCCACAGGTTCCAACTCCACAAAAGGCACAGACATACTCTGATCTCCTGCTCAAACTCCCCCAAAATATTTCTATTTGTAGCATTGATTGGTCTTAAAAATATTGATTGTGCAAGAAGGCATATTGACACTGTGTAAAGAAAAAAAAGTTTAAAATCTTGGGAAATAAGGTAAGATTTGGAGGACCTGTAAAGCATATCTGTCTGAAAACTATTTTTGTCTAGAAAAAATTCTTCATAAAAAAATTCTTTATCAAAAACTATATGGATTAGATGAAGTAATAAGCATACTTCTGTCAAAATAACTCAATCATTTTTTTAGAAGGAATATGAGTTACAAAAGACAGAAAACACTTTTGAACACATATCTTGAAAACTTTCTTATTTCAAGAAATGGTACCAGGGTTAAGATCAAGTTTTAAAGAGTTGATTTTACTCCACAGAAACAACTACTTGATTGTAAGCTAACAAACATTTTCAAGTATATAGTAGGATGCAGAACATCCTTACAATGGATACACAGACACCATAAAGATTTATTAAGAATGTAATAGATCTAAAAAGTGAAATACAGGAATCAAGATAGATTAAAAAGAAATTCTGGTGTATTTAATACTCTTTATCTTGCAGGTTACAGTTACATTACAGCTGTGCTCCAAAGAGAATGTCATTAAGTATTGTGCACTGTAAAAACAGAGTGAAAACCAGTTTGCTTGATGATCTTAGTACTTCTCACTGAAGCTTCCCAAGAACTCCCAAGTGCTGGACCAGCCACCTAAATTTGACAATATGCATTACTTCTGACTTACCCTGGGCTTTAGCTCTCCTGGGAGGGCAAGCCCTTTTGCTTCCTGCCCCCCTCACTCTCCTCTCCCCATGAGTTGGACACACCAGCCTGGGGATTGGAAGACACAGCTGAAAGTATTCATAAAGGGCAGTACAGAGGTGGTCCTTTCCCCAGGACAGTCTGTCATCTCTAAAAACTTGGGTCTCACAGGCTGACAGAAAAGGTCTGGAGACCTTAGCAGCACACAGCTTTCAAAGACAAGCATTGAGCCCTACAAGTAGTAGCCGTAATTAATCATAATATTGCTTCCCAGAAATGTTTAAATAACCAACTACTATAATTAAAGCCTTATTAAATATTTGGTTCCTGACTTTAACCACCACCACCACACACAGTAAAATGACATCCCTATCTGTATCTCTTCAGCGATTACAGGTAAGCAGCATTACAGAGGAATACTGAATAGCGCAGTAACATTGGTATGTATTTTCTTTTTCCTACCTGTTATTTGACAGACAACAGTGTAAATAGTCATTTTCTGTGGCACTGCTGCCGTGACAAAAATCTGTACGAAAGGCTAGTGTGATAGAGTCCTCTTTATGCCAAAGCAGAGTGAAAAACCAAGCTAATCAGTTTATTGCTATTTGACAGTACCTGGCATCTTTGGTCAGTATCGTAAGGAAAATTATTTATTAGTCCAGTGCGTGCTGCTACACAGAAACCTTCCTGCATGGAGAAACATAATGAAAACACAGTGCAGAGGAGCTTCTGTGAGAAGGATACCTAGAACAAAGAGCAAGTGACACCTGCTAGAGCTTGGATGTTTCTGTGTACTTTCCCACTTTCCTTCTTGAGAAATGCTGAGCTTTTCTGCTGAGCTTCTAAGATGATATCTGACAAGAAGTACACAATAAGCTATCGCCTGCTTAAAACAATACCTGTCAAGGTTAAATACAACACATATATGTTTAATTTTGTAAACAAACACCCCAACGGATTCTCAAAGCTATTTCTGTTCAGCAATGCATTGGTAGATCACACAAATGTGCTTTTCTGGATGGTATAAAACCGCCAGTCTCCTGTATTTATTTTGTTCTGGTTTTACACTTCTACATCACCACCACAACCCTTTTTCCATGCTCTTGACCATACTTTGAGATGCTATTCAGTTTCATTATCACTTTGAGGAGTCTAAATACAAGTTGTGAGCAATGAACGTTGAATGAATCATAATCCCTGGCTACTGGCACCCTTGACAGGGGTGCAAGTCAGACCAGAAATTCAGAACCACCTATTGATAGCTAGGAAATTTTTTTGCTAGTTTACATACACATCCTTTCCCATTAGGAACAGCTGGACTCTCATCAGTTGCCAAGTAATGCTGCTCAGTTCCCACTGTGAATGCAAAACTGCATCTATAGTTAATCTTTTTACTGCTCCTCTCTCAAATGCAGATCTTGGCTAGTTTTGTTTTGCTATTATTCTTGTTTGATATTTGGAATACATGCTTTATGTGTTACACATCACTTACAGTTTATTAGGAATAACTGTGAATTATCCATGTAAATATCCAGTGCAAAAGTCCATTTAAAAAGTCTCAGTTTTGGAAAGGTGTCAGTCACCTCCAACATGATACATTTTCACCAATCCCCTCATCATCTAAGATTTTTTTCACGCTCAGTAGATTTCCTAGCAAGTGAGTAATGAATCATAAGCAACTTATTAACCTTAATTATCAAAGTAACACTGGAAAGTCTAATATTGTTACATTTGATTTGACGAAAATGTCCTACATTTCTTATCCGTATAGTAAAAGGGATCATAGTCTCTGATAGCTTTCCCAGACAGTTTTCCTAGTTAACACAACTGTTTATTTCAGACTATTTTATTTTAGTTTATGTCTTGTTTTTAAAGACCTTTAATTCCTTTCTCATTTCTATCGCCTTCTCAATTCATAGAAAAACTAGACCTGACATCTTCCTTCAGGATTAACCTCTATAAAGCAGTTCTAAACACAATACACTTCTACCAAAAAACAGTAAGCCATTCAAAGACAAAATACTATAAAACAAAAAACCATTCACTGAAGAGAACGTATTAAGAAAATTCTCATGGAGGCAGTTTGTGTCAAGTAGAGAGATTTGTCTCAGAGTTACTGGCTTTGTTACTCTGCAGCAAGATTTCCAAGAAGCAGTGTTTGCCAAGTGGATGTATTCTCTTTTCAAACCCTGTGCCAAGTGCCTTAAATTAGCATAAGTAATAATCCCTTCGCAACAAACAGCGAGTGGGACAAGAACAGAGGAGTGCCCACACAGTAGCCCCCCTTCAAACTCCCATTTTCTATCATCATCTGTGGACTCAAAACACACTTCCAAAGCCATTAATGAAATGGGTAAATCAATCTGGAGACAAGAAGGAAGACTGCAGTGACAGAGAAGGAGTAGGGCTGTCATGGCCGGTAGTGTGAAGTGGGAGCAAGTTGAAATCACTGTCTATCTGCCTTATGAAACAGGAGGCAAGGTGCTGGCACTGCAGCAACTGGACAGATTGGGTGAGAAGACAGTAGTAAAATGTTTAGAGAAAATTAGAAGTAACTTGACAGAGATGGAGCAGAGTCTTGTCCACATCCCTTCAGAACCACTGAAATATATTCCATTTCAGGAAAAGTAATATTCAAAATTAATCTCAGAGGTAGTAAATACTTCTGCCAGGCAAACCAATACCAGCAAAACTGTTGCATCCTATTATTTTGGTTGTTTTCATTTAAATGAGAAAACAGAGCTTCTAAAAATCTTTAAATCAGAAATTACTCAGCTCATCCAAAGTGTGCCCCCCTGCCCAAATCAATTATTCACACAGTTCTGCCCCTTCCTCCAAAGACAGCGCTCCAACACAGAACAAACTGTTCACTTCTTTGTATTGGTTGTATCCTAAGCTCAGACGGCAGGCTTGACGCACTCGCTTTAACGTAGAAGATAAAATCCTGTGATAGGTCTCCTATCACGCAGAAACAAGCGTTCAATTTCATGCATGCAGTTCTGGCAAGCCAGAGGAGGCGAAGGAAACAGCAATCACCAGCAAAAGCCCTTTGAATATGGCCAGACTGACCGTTACATACCACTTGTACTGCATTAGTTACTGTGTGATTAGAAAGGTACGCAGAGAATTCTGGGCGGTAATTCTCCCGCTTCTGTAGAAGGGAAACACGGGCAAAACACTTTCCCCACAAAGTGCAGGTTGTGCAGATATGGCTCAGGCTGTATCTTTGGTCTCGTCTAAACCTACACACAGAACATGATTTTTAAATTAAGGAATCCGATACTTGCAATAGGGTTTGGTGAATCATTTCAAAGGTAGGATAATAAAAGAGGGCTGGGGAAGCTGTGTCTATTCCTTCCATGGATTTGGTACCATGAAAGTAAGTTAAATATATTAAAAATACAGTAGTTATTAGGAGACAGATAATGAGCATAAAAGTAAGATATTGCATAAAACCAGCATAAAAGTAAGAGATTGCAACAGAAGTGTTCTCTACAGAAGAGGAAAAAAGGAGGGGAAAAACCTCACTGACGTATAATGAACATATCAATCAACACAGAAGAGATTAGCAGTGGGAGGGGGGGAAAAAAGAAAAAGGAAATCAGGGACTCCAGCAGAAATAAAAATGTCCAAAGTCATAAATACTTCTGATACTTATTGTCCCTATTATTCCTGTATTTGTGTGTTTGGCAGAATGCCATACAAGTAAAGCATATTCAGCACCAAGATCTACATTTGAGGAAGGGAAAAAAGAAGGGGAAAAAAAAAAAAACCTAAACCAAACAGACACAGTAACGATGCCATGAGAGACGAAAGAACTGTTGGTGGGGGAAAAAAATCTGAAAAAGTTGTCTTTGAGAAAAACAAGAATAACTCCTCCCCACAAAAAACCAAACCATGCTGTTTCTGTTGAAACTGCAACAGCAACATTTCAATTATTCTCAGAGGGAACCAGAAAATCAGGATAAGGCTGAACTGTAGTCAGCCTTAGAAATTTGACAATATCCTCGTGGGGTGAGATTAAAGCGATGTTATCACATATCATGTGATCTATATATCCTCACTCTTCATTTAAAAAAATACTTAGGGACGCTACCAGAAGTGAGCGCTGATGATCATTAACTGAAGCTATTTGGAATTTCCAGCCAAAATTCTCGGTACATCAGTCGGAAACTTGTGAACTGCTTTAAAAACTTAGCAGGGGGGGTGCCTCCATGAGCTCGCCTGTAACCTAGTTTCTGTGATGCGCAATTTTGTGGCAGTCACAGTTTTCTGAGAGTATCCATTGTAGGAACCAAAACAAAATTCTTATCAAGATTTACTCATCTGATTTTGCAGTTGTGTTTTGCCTTAGCCACTGAAAAGTATCAAACCCAGCCATTTAAAGTATCAAAGAAACAGCTGCAGGATTAAAATTAGGTAAGGCTTTATCAGCCCGTGCTAATTTCTCAGTGGATCACCACACACAATCACTTCATACAAAATAAAGCTCTTCTCCAAACTGTATTGCAACTTAAAAAGGACATCAATCTTTATAAAAAAAAAAAGGAACAGCAAACATGAACAAAGTCAGATTAATTCTGTTTTTTTCAACATCTTATGAATACCCTTAGGCATGATTTACCCATCTATTGCTTAGCAATATGAAAGAACAGCTTAGTAATTCCTCGGACTAGATGGAGACATCAGCAGTGGTCAGGTAACGTTCAGATGTTACTTTAAATCCTGTTGCATCTCATGAGGCAAATCAATAATTTTTAAGGGTCACTGTATGAATAAATTAGACTTGACAAATTCTTCCATCACTCTCCTATTTCCTACAATTAATGACAATTCTGATAAAAAGTGGCATGGCTTTATTGCAAAAAAATAATTTCAGTTTCAGTCCAAGCAAGGTGCATTACTAACCTAGCAAAACTAATTAATTTTGCTTCAAGCATTCTTTACAGAGTTGCTTGTTTTGAACAATTTTCAGTTTAATGAACCAGCTCTGAGCAGAGAAAATATAGCATTAATGAAAGGAAGTCTACTTGCTTTTTGTTTTGTTTCGGCAAGTTTTTGTTTTGGCCTTAAGATGGCTTGTCTCAAGTTAATTCAATTCTGGTGGCTGCGCACCTCTTGAGCTGTGAAGGGTGCTGCTAGGAGTGCCTGCTTGGTTGCACTCTTTCCCCCTAAAGGAAAGGGAAACCGACTGATTCAGTTACCTTACAACCAGTAAGACCATCTAATAAATAACTCTAAGTATTATTAGCCCTACAGACTAACAGAATTGGAGAGAAAACAAAAAGAGCATCTGGGAAAAGATGCAAAGAGAAAGGATAGCAACCATTCCTCTTCAAGGACACCTACATCAGTTAAAGAGTATCTTCTCTCTCATAGCTTTCTCCAGTGAAGGAAATGTTACAGAAAATCCTCTCAAGGTGCTACCAAGATCTACCTTTACATTGAAATCTCACAGCTTATTTCACCCTTGCCCTCTTAGAGGGAGGCAGTGTGACAGCTTTGGACCAAGTCAAACCAGCTGAACTCCTTCTATCAATACAGACTGAGTCTTCCATAAGTCCTGCAAGAAACATTTGAAACTTCAATAGACCTGGACCAAACTAGTCCTGGTCTGGCCTGTAGTCTTTCATTTGAGTATGAGGGTACTGATGCACCCAGATACCTCCACCTAGGTATTGCTGGGTACTGAATAACAACTTGTGATACTCCTGACAATGAAGGTCTGAAAAATAAAGGACTATGAGATACACCAAAAGGTGTTATCTCAGTGGTACCACAAGAGTTTACACTACTAGGTACCATATAGGTTCTATCTTTTGTGTAGAAATCCAGAGGATTCTATCTAGTAATGCAAGTGGACATAACTTTTACTGGGGATGCCTCAGACATCAGGTGATCACATGATCAAAGCCTTAAAATTAATCTCTGTGCTCAAGAGAGATCTTCATCTCAAAAAGAAATCCTCAATTTATTCAAGTTGAAGTAATTGTAACAAGGAAAGAGCTCTACAATATACTGAAGTGAAAATTCACAGAAGACTAACTTTCTCCCTCTTGAGAGCACTTTCAAAAAGACATTTAGTTATTACTGAAGCTCAAGTACTTGTAATCTGATGAAAATGAAAGTATGCAAACTCTTCACACCTTCTTTCAATATCTTTGCACAGTCAATACCAGTAGATTTAGTTTTTAGAAGTATTGCTGGCTAAAATTACATAGCAGGTTTATATAATGAAGAGTTAGAGCCACAGCCCCAGATAAATTACTTCTCCTCTAACTTTCCCTCCCAAAGCAAAGACAGAAGCAAATGCCTTTTTGGCTTTGCCACCTCAGCAAGCATGCTGCAGTGATACAGAGACAGAAACACAGAGGGCATATTATGAAATAGTCATGTCCTGTTACATACAGACACAGTAGCTCGGCCTCAGCTGGGGTCCACAGCAACTCCTTGGTGATTCTCCACTTTCCACTAAAATTACCATTAAATGAAAGAGTGAAAAATAAACAGGTGAAAAAACGTTCTCTGTGTATTGGTACTAGCCCAGTTGTTGCCCCCTCTCAACTTATTTCTACTTAGTACAACTTCACTGATCAACTGCAGCACCAGGCTAGTAATTTACTTTGTGATTTCTGTTAGAGCAGTAGAGTAACCCATTTTAGAGCCAAACCTAGCAACTATTAATCCTTTGGCTCTCACTTCATGGCTGAATGCACAGTTTAACATACTGATCATCAGCCCGCACAAAGATTTGTGAAACTGTTTGCTCTTACTCTGATTCTTCTGGTTCCTCCTGGAAGACCAACTTTTTTCTTTTTTAACCTCTCCATTAAAGCTTCATACTTCCCTCTTGCTCCATCACTGAATTGTACTTGCTTTCTATAACGAGGAAGTGTCATGGCTAACAGCGGCAGTTCAGGCAACAGGTGCTGTATCAGTTTTAAACTACTATTAAGTTGTTACCACAAAGAGAAATGCACTGAGGGGTTGGAATCTGAATAGTTAGTGGTTTGGGTGAGCGTGTCATGTTTGTCTGCCTCAGGCCCTGGTCCTGTTCCCCATGATTCTTTTAACTTAGAACAGCTACTCTGGTTTGGTGCTTTTGAAATTACAGATTCTGTTTAGAGGTTACCAAAATCATGCTAGAAATATACACAACACTTCTAGGTTTGATTAAAATTCTTCTCTATTTAAGAGTGTTTATTCAGGGCGTTTGAGGGAGTTCCCTTCAGAATACAACAAATGCATGTTTCTGCAAAAATAAATTACTATCTAATGATTTCATCATCCAAACTGCTACACCTAAATGAGTGGTTGTATGTATTCTGAATTCAGATAGATTTCTATTTATAGAGCATTTATTTATGTCTGAGATGCATTTAAATATAAATTGCAGTACCTAATGCCAAGTTTTATAACATGTCATTCACAATCCATTAAGTATTTTATTAGATGTATTGTAGAAGAGAGAAATTTATAGTCCCCGTTTATAGTTTTAATAAGGAATGATGAAACCACACTAAAGATGCATTGCTTTTCAGTTTATGTGGAGGTTTACTGTTAAAGTGTAGTTACAAGTCATGTTTTAATGTTTTATTATAATAAAAGACATGATCTGAGTGCTGTAATGTATGTAAAAATTAAAAGAAGCACGACTAAAACAATATAGACTGTCATATTCAGGCACAAACTAATATAGACTTAGTATTTTCAGTTGCTTTCTAAGTTGTAGTGGCCTGTAGAAATAAATATTGATTTGTTAATTTAAAAGCATTTACCAGGTGCTTTATCACAGAGCATTTCAAACAAATACTTTACTTTGTTTGCAAATTTGGAGGGAAAAAAAAAAAACAACACACACACACACAAAATTTATTCCTTGCATCCTCTTTAAATTTCTTAGGTCATCCCTCACCTAATATGCTTTCTTCCCCACATTTTCTGACTGTAAGTCTGGAATCAACAGGGAAATAAAGGCTTTCCTCTCTACCTTTTTCTTAACTTACCTCTCAAAATTTCATTTCCTATTACTGGCTAGGAAAAGACCAGCTGTTTGGGAAAACCATTTTCCTTATTTGTACTGTTAGCCTCTCATGAGGACAGTGTATCTCCACACTTGCTCGGTTCTCCCACTTGCCAAAAAAGCAAAGAAGAGAGGAAGACAATCTATGGGGATTAAAGTCATTGCTTTAAAAAAAAAACAAGCCAAACCAACCAACCAAAAAAAACCTCAAAAACATCCAAAGACAAGCAACACTTTCCAAAAAATATTGCCACGGGTAAATCCTGGGGAAGAGGGAGGAGGTAAGAGAAAGGAAAAAGATATTTTTTGATCAGCTCAGGTTTTGATCTGAACAGTTATTGCTCTCCTCCCAAGTAGCTCTGAATCCTGTGGTCTATGTCTTGCTAGCCTTTTCCAGAGGCTTTCACATTCATGAGTCCACAGTCAATCCCCATTCAGCTGCCGTTATTTTAAACACGTATCTGAACAAAATTTCAGACAAAGCATATCTGAATAGGTCTTCATAGAAGTCTCCGATATTAAGTTACTGTCTCAAGTATGATTACCGGTTGGTCATGTACAGGAAATGGGAACCAAAACATTAACGCATAGCATTACCTATCAGTCTCCAATTTCTATTTGTGTAATCCTTGAATGTCTCTCACTAGGACACAAGGTTTGAAGAAAGCATTGCCCTGAAGAAAAATACTTCATCCCATATCACAGAGGGAAAATAGAGGCAGAAGTAACTTGCTCAAAGTAAACACAATCTCTGTGACAAAGCAGTAAGAGAACACTGATCTCTGGAGCACCATTTTACAACTAACGCACAGAAATCTATCACTGCTTACTTAAGAGATTTAAGAGGAAAGTAGGCAACCCTGAAAGATCATGAGACATAAATCCTAGGATTTCAAATGCTACAGTTTTAAGAATCTTCAAAGGTGATAAAGCAATTTTCCTAATGAAAATAATTTGAAGATATACCTCCAATTAAAACAGAAGTTTGTGATATGAAAACAGAAGTTAAATATATACCTGTGAATTTCACAATCTTTTGTTTGTTTGTTTGTTTTAAAGCACGAATCTTCATTTTACTAAGTAAAGGTGGGTAAACAAAGGCACAGGGAGGCTAAGCAAGTTACCAATCTTACAGCAAAGTAAATAAAACAACAGGAAAAGCACCAAAGTCCCAGTTCTTAGCCATAGACACTAACCAAGAATCTAACTCTGAGCCTTCCTCCAGCTTACCTACCACATTTATTTTGACTGGTGTATACTAGTGATACTAATGTTTTTTCAATTCTGCAGATAAATTCAGAATCTATCTATCTATCTATATATATATGGAGATACATCAGTGCTTTTGTATTGGCATAATTATGATAGCTATTTCAGCTTACCCCATTAATCCTGCTTTCCTTATCAAATTCCCAGTTTTTAATATTTGCACTGGGTTGCCATTTTAAATTCCTTTATCCAGTCTGCTTTCTCTCTGTCACAAGATGTCCTTGATCTCTTCTGATGTATTTCCTCTCATCCTAAACTCTTGAAATCCATTAGAAGTCTAGGCTATCCCGCCATGTGCTCACACTGATCTGTCTAGAGAGGGCTAAACCACAATTTAATCCTTTTCTGGGATGCATCTAACAAGTAGGCTGCTTCCTAAATAACTAAGCATACAAAAAGAAAAAATCAATTACAAAAGCAGAAGAACATACAAAATGACATCGAAATAGCAAAAAGCAAATAGTTTGATTCACTGGCTACATCTCAATTTCCTATGTGCACCCTTCCAAACGTGGACGTTACAAAGCACTAAAATGAAAGCTGTGGAAGTGAACTGCTTTCCTCTTTAGGTCCATGTAAGGTGCATCATGCTCTGGCAGTGATTTGTTTTCTCCTCTTCGTTCCCCTCTGGCAGCAAGCATGGTCTATGTAGTAGAGATTGCACAACCTGCATCATCCCAAACAGCTGCAGCTTTGTTTGTGCTTGAGGCCAGTGCCTATAATCGCAAAGGCTTAATTAAACATCACCCCTGTGCACTTCAGTAAATTCGTAAAATACAGTGTAGTTCCTACGTTGTTTTGGTTAAGGAGTGGTTGGAAAAGGTAATAACAGAAAACCTACATTTACCTCTTTGCCCCTGCTGACCTAGCAGTAGCATACTTTTAAACTTGGTCAAGCCCTCCGTTTTTCCCCAGGAAAAAAAGGCGTGAAAGCTTCTTCCAGAAGACGCCTGCAGGAGTTGGTGGTGGAGACTTCTCGGGGCAATGTTTTTATCATCCTTTTGCAGCCAGAAAGTGCCAGAAGATAAGCTATTGAAATTCACAGTGCAACTCCTACTTCATGAAGCTAGTTTCTTTCCTACCCTGAACACATCACGTCAGGCACAGAAAAGAAAATGGATCCAAAGCATCAAGCCCTACAGTGGCAATCCTACCTGAGTCAGAGCTCAGGGAAGAACCAGGCAGGAATGATTTCTCACAAGGTGGGCATTAAACCTGTGCGGCAGCAACAGCACCAAGAGATCATTCAAATATCAGATCACAAGGGGTGTAGTTAGAAGCAACTTTCTTCCACAGCTACTGCCATGGTCACGTTCAATGTTTTCTCTAGCTTCAATGAGAAAGAAGCAGTGTTATTGGGAATTACATCAATGAAATGGAGGAAAAAAATTATTCAGAGAGCAAGGCAGAAAAACTCAATACAGGGACAGACATTTGCTCTTGCCACACTCTCATAGAGGACCTTCATTCCAGTAGAATTATTATCAATGTACAGAATAAAATAAGGGGTCAAAAAGTTCTTGCTTTTTTCACCAATGGTGTCATGACAAGAGGTAAGCCTTGCACAAATAGTAAGCATAAAGTGTATCTATTTTACAAGACATTCACTCTAACATTGCATAGGAGTTCTCATATTTTTCAGCTCTAAAGGGGGAAAGTATTCATCCCCTACCTTGGGTCTATTAGGACACAGATGAAACTGTTCATTCTTTTCAAGAAACCTAAAATCTTCTTTTATTCTAAGAATTCTGCCTCAAAAAGTTACTCTTCTGGTAAGCTCCAGGAGCACAAGCAAACTGTAGCAGGGATCACAGAGAGCCTCCTGCGAATATACTCTACACAACAACAGGTTCTCAATCAATCCTGCTGATACAGAAAGAGATCTAACATAAGAGATAGTAAGAAGAAAGGAAAAAGCTGAAGTAATAGCTGCTCTATAGCTATTTTCTGCCTTGGTGAGCCCTGGAAAACCAAGCTTAAGCAACTGCAGAAGGCAGTCTCACCAGCATTTCAGATACAACATATTCAGAGCTTTGATTGTAACCCTGCAGGTTTTTGCATATGACTAGTCTCATTATTGTGATTAGAAATACATACCTAGGTACTGGTCCTACTCTACAGGAATAGAAATTTGCAGGATTAGTGTTAAGACAGCTGGACACACAAGACAGCATCTGTATTAGAGAATTTTAATTTCACATTCATTATTTAAAAAGCTCCTAACATCCACCAACAGAAGTGGGAATAACAGCTTCATGTGGCTTTTCAGAGCACGTCCAACAAGAGCAGTGCAAGGATGGGTGTTCCCATGCTCCCCTTTGGGACCTGGCAGGAAGGAGTCACAAGCCAACAGCTGGCTAGCTGTTCTGCGCACTAGAAGAGACTCTCCCATTTTAACCGCTCTTCTGCATCATTTCAGTGCTACTTTTTCCAATTAAACTATTTAATTTTGGGGCCGTGTTAATGAGCTCCTTTCCTGAATACCTGCAGCTCTCTCAGGGGTCTGTCCTATCCTTTAAGGATTCCCCTTGCAGGTCATTACCCTCAGAGTTACACATGAATGAGATTTCTTGCGCTTGTAGAAGCCTACTTGTTCCCTTGAGTGCTACTGGCCTAATTCCTGACTTAAAAAAACCCAACAACCTAACACCTAAACCCAAATATTGCAGCATCTCCTGGTAGACAGTCATTTACTCATACAGTGGGCAAGCTCCTTCATTTTCCTCATGTGTCACATAACAGAGGAGTGTAAGTGAAGTGGGCAATCCCAAAGTTAGGTGCCATTTGTTGGTCACACCATGTGTAATACTCAGCATTTCTTCTAAAATACATAAGCACTTAAATCCCAGCCTCCTGATCCTCGGTATTGTCAACAGAATTCCTTCAGTTCCTTTAAGTAGCAGCACATTGGTGTAAGGTATTTACTGGTACCTAAATGCTCTTGATGGTTTGCCTTCTACAAGAAGACTGTGTAATGACCAGAGGCACTGTGTTGGTTTTGCGTGGCAAGGTTTTGGTAGAGGGGGGCTACAGGGGTGGCTTCTGTGAGAAGCTGCTAGAAGCTTCCCCTGTGTCTGACAGAGCCAATGCCAGCCAGCTCCAAGACGGACCCGCCGCTGGCCAAGGCCAAGCCAATCAGCGCCTCTGTCATAACATATTTAAGAAAGAGAAAAAACAGTTAGAGAGAGCTTTTGCAGCCAGAGAGAGGAGTGAGAAGATGTAAGAACATCTGCAGACACCAAGGTCAGCGCAGAAGGAGGGGGGGGAGGTGCTCCAGGCGCCGGAGCAGAGATCCCCCTGCAGCCCATGGTGAAGACCATGGTGAAGCAGGCTGTCCCCCTGCAGCCCATGGAGGAAGGATGAGGGGGTGTAGAGATTCCACCTGCAGCCCGTGGAGGACCCCACGCCGGAGCAGGTGGAGGCACCTGAAGGAGGCTGTGGCCCTGTGGGAAGCCCGCGCTGGAGCAAGCTCCTGGCAGGACCTGTGGACCCATGGAGAGAGGAGCCCACGCCAGAGCAGGTTTGCTGGCAGGACTTGTGACCCCCGTGGGGGACCCACACTGGAGCAGTTTGCTCCTGAAGGTCTGCACCCCGTGGAGGAGACTCACATTGGAGCAGTTCATGAAGGACTGTCTCCCATGAGAGGGACTCCATGCTGGAGCAGGGGAATGGGAGTCCTCCCCCTGAGGATGCAGAAGCGGCAGAAACACCGCGTGATGAACTGACCGTAACCCCCATTCCCCGTCCCCCTGTGCCGCTGAGGGGGTCGGAGGTTGAAGCCGGAAGTGAAGTTGAGCCCGGGAAGATGGGAGGGGTGGGGGGAGGTGTTTTTAAGATTTGGTTTTATTTCTCATTCCTCTACTCTGTTTTGCTTAGTAATAAATAAGATGAATTCTCTCTCTAAGTTTGGTCTGTTTTGCTCGTGATGATAATTAGAGAATGATCTCTCCCTATCCGTATCTCGACCCGTGAGGTTTTTTTTTTCGTTGTACCTTTTCTCCCCTGTCTAGAGAAGGAGGGCAGTGATAGAGCGGCTCTGGTGGGCACCTGGCCCTCAGCCAGGGTCAACCCACCACAGGCACTAAGAAAAAACCTAATTCTGTCCCAGTAAATCTCAATCCTTTTATCATACCTTCCAGCTCCTACCATTAGTGCTTTTCTTGGTTTATTGATGGGGCCAGGGATTACACTTCAGAGCAGACAACAACCTAGTTCACCAGAAACCAGGGTCCCCAAGAAAACCATGTTAAATAAACATTAAAAGTTGGGGGGGGGGGAGAAGGGAAAAAAAGAAAGAAAAAAGAAGAAAAAAGAATGTTAACTTTTCTTTTGCTAGAATGTTAAAAGTGTTAACTTCTAATCAAAGCTACTTAGAAACACCTAAAAGTCTCTCCACTGAATGTTAAGCCCCCAAAAAAAGATTTCAGCTTTTGCCCTTCCAGCAAGTACTTTTTATTCTGGTTATTCTGCCTTTATTGATGAAAAATGTACAGTCAACCATCAAAAAATTACTACCCAAAGTATATAACTTGTGTCACCAGAGACACAGTTCAGAGCTCTCTCTTATCTCCTCCTAGTTTCATTGCTTTCTGGATGCACATTTAAGTCTGTCCCTGAGTTAGACTACTGACACTGGTGTTATCTGTACTTTCTGAAGAGCTGCTGTGATATCTGTCCAGACTGCATTGATTAAGGGATGTCTGGACTTGAACATGATTACATTAAGGCAGATAATAGTCTTAATGAGGAACACATTTGATTGCTTTGGACATTTCTTTCCCTTCTCTATCTCCTTACTTACAAGGCAGGATCTGCATTTCATTTATTTTGTACTGAAAAGTAACAAGTTTATTTTTTAATTAGAATACAGTTTAAAGCTATAGAAAAGTATTAAACGGTTAAAAAGACATTTGCTAAAACTAGATTGAGTCTACATGTTAAGTAATGGATAATTAGTATGGATATAGATGACAGATTTGGTTTCTGCCTTTTCAAAAAGCAAATAAAGTCACAGAAAGTACGTGAAGAAAATAAACAAATACGAACACTATCAAAATACTGATCTTTTAGTTACAACAGTTTAGGAGCTTACGGTGTTCATATCTAAGGAGTAGACAATCCCTGTTTTTAGGATATTATCTGAAAAATTACCACTTGACAGCCTATTAGCTACTTTGCTCTTTAATCTAGCATGATGCATATTACCTTTTGCAAAATATCTTTTGCATATGCAAATGAAATGTCTAACCTCAGAGACAGGAAAAACTACATCTCCAATTAAAAAACACAGGGCTAATTCATTGGCCAATGCAGAGTAGGCATGGAAGGAAAGAACCATGTACTTGCTGGCCAAGTCACACCTTCTAAATAAAACAAAAGAAATCCCAAACCAATAGTGAATCAATGACATTCAGGCACTGGAAGCATGGAAGTAATTTTTGGAATGGTGTAAGCCCATGCCTTGTAAACTCCCACTCGTTCCATATTTAAGAACAGCTGTGCATACAGAGTATGTTTTCCAAAAATATGTGCTGATCAAGTTCATAATATGAACAAATATTCTTTTAGAACTTTTTCTCTGCAAAAATTAGAAAATGTGCTATTTCAAATTTATACTCCATAAAGAAAAAACCCCATACTTCTGCTTTCAAAGAGAATTCTTTACTGACAATAAACCTGAAAATACTGTGTATTATGCAAATTAGTGTAACAATGCCCATAGCTAAAATAAGCAAAATGGTGGGAGAAAAACTCGTTGTTACAAACTGAAAAGACATTGTATGTCCATTTGACCTATGTTTAATCTTTACCATAGACAAATATTCCAAAGAAATAGTCTTAACAGCACTTCAGGTGCCTAAGAAACTACTGAGCTTGTCAGCTGCTGTTCACATGCTGCTATTTTTATACAACTTTAGTTTCCATGTGTTAACTACTTCTGATTTGTTTTGTTTGGTGGTTTTTTGTTCATTTGTTTGTTTTTAAAAAAGCACTTTGAGATCATATGAAAGAAAATGTTGTTTCAAAATAGTTTTTAAAAGATTCTTAGGAATTCTTCTGCTTCTTGTTTAGAGACCAAGATGATAAATGACCACAGACTATTTTCTAAAGCTGTAGTAGCAGACATCCTTGCTCGGTTTCTGCTGTATAAAATTACTGCAATTTTTGAAAAGATGACACTGAGGTCATACAGGGTTAATCTGATACATTACATGCCATTCCACTACACAGATATCCTGACTTGGAAGCAGAGAGCCAATGTCTGATACCTGGAACAACTTCTCTATCAATACACTTATCAAAAGGGGTTTTTTCTTTTCTTTTTTTTTTTTGACAGTCAAATGTTTCTTTTCTTGAAACTTTTTGAAGTTTACAAATGTGTCAACTTTTTGCCATTTAAGCCACAGTTTTCATAAAATCTTAATTAGCAAATTATTTTTTTAAGCAGGAAGGCCTATCCACAACTAAGCACATAACAATTTGCTGTATAGCACTACAAGGCTTTGGTTGGTTGGTTTTTTTAAAAGCCCTGTAATTTGTGAGACTTCACAAATATATCCAGAACTGGTAACTTGACTACTTAAACATCCCTTTTCTTTCCTTCCCAAGTTGAGAGCCACGACTTTAACCCCTGCAGCTCAAGCAAGGAGATCAGTGCATGCAAAACAAGAGTTGCTTTCTTTACTCTGGTCAAATCATTCCACAGAAATCCCAAATCTTCTCTACATAGCAACCGACTTCCTTTGTCAGGCAATCCTCTCTCCTTTACACTACTGCTTCCCTCAGATAAACACCACCGTGAATTACGAGCACAGCTTACAGGGCAGAAACTCGAGCATCTCTTTCCTTCTGCCTCTGCGGAGGATATACAGGCCACAAACAAGTGTTCCAAGGACCAGCGGAGCACACTGTGAGTGCATTGCCCGGCCTCCCATGATCAGCTCTGAGCATGCCAAAATAAATCAGCTGCTTCAAGTCATATTATGATAATTAAGGCACTTTCCCTACTTCCACTACAGCATGGCCTTTCAAGTCCACACTCCCCATACCAAACAACACTTGAACATGCTTCTCTGCTTGGACATATGTTAGAGGAATCCTCAGTTTGGGAAAAACAGGCTTAGCTCGCTGATCAGAGAAGCACGCAAGAAATGGTCTGGGTTTTGTTCAACAGCAGTTAAATTGTATTTCTACTGCATTGTACTTCAAACACATGCTGAAATTAATAACAATCTGGAATTGTTACTTTATGTTTCCAAGATATACTTGCTTAATTAAACTTATTTTCTTCTATATTACTAGATAATTGCAAAGAAGTAAGCTCATATCGCATGTCTGAATTTTTAATAATTAGAGAATACAAATCGCTTAGGAAATACAACTACGCAGTTTGCACTGATCAACATTTCATGGGGTACATTTTACTCCCTGTCAGGCCTCAGCCACTAGCAAATCTAAAAACTACGTAATACAAAGGGAGTGAATTCATATAGGAATTCTTTGGACCACAACACAATATACCAAATGCCAAACAAACTGTACTTCAGTGCTGTTCTGCATTGTTAGAGACATCCTTTATACAATCTCTTTTAAGCAGTTCACTTGTGTAAGAAAGTTTACCCTTGATTTCAGTCCCAGCTCAATCCTAAATTATTTAATTACTATTATTATTTAATTATATAATTACTAAGAAATTAAAGAGAAGGCATCTTGCAGGGTTCCTCAGGGCAGTCGCATGGGCAACATTTATAGCTCTAGCACCCAAATAATCCTGCTGGCATTAAGAGAAAATAATACAGCTTGCAGCAGAGCAGAAGTGCTTCAGCTTCTCAGTGCTTCATGTCACATACCTTTTCCACATTTCTCACCATACTATTAAAGATCCTTCTTCTGCAAACAGCCCTGCACTGCAGCCCCTGATAATCAGTATCATTTCCAGCAGACATTGGCTCTCTTTTCAACTGCAGTTGCTCATGGCCCTCCAGTGCAGTATGGAAACCAGCAATTATTTCAGGCATATTTTTAAGTCACCACTCATGAGTAAACTACAAGGAGGATTATATCTAGCAAGCCTCCTCAAAGATCATCTGTTGTCTCAGGTCTGGAGCAACCTTTCCAATTTTGGCAAGCCTGAAAACATGAAAACAGTAGGGCAGAGGATGTGCAATGTGTCTGAACGATCACATGGATGCCTCTCACTGTCTGCACACACTTCCAGTAATTCCTCTCCGTACATACAAAAGGGCCATTTTAAGGACAGCTGGATGACTAGGAGTGAGGTAATCACTGTCCTAAACAACAGGGTTTGCCTGCACAGCTGTAGGCTTTTGTAAGCAGGTGGATCTGGCACAAGAAATTTGCTTCATACCCTTAACCCAGACCCACAGACTCCTAACACTTCACACATCAGCTCTGGAGCCTCTTCTCCATCAGCTCTAGGAAGGAGACAGATTCCTATATATGTGTACAATTAAGACAACGCTGTTTTAAAAAACAACAAAACACACACATTCGTTTACTGAGAAAAAAGTACTTGAAAAGGATACATATGACACAGAGAGACTCATCTTAAAACAAAACCCTGATAAACTTGACAACTGAAAAAGGCAGGGCCCTCCAGCTGGTAACAATACACCCTAAGCTTTGAAACCTGTAAATTACTGTTTTACTGCTCTTGTGCTTCTGTTTTAACACAAGTAGGATTGCAATGTGAGACCTTGCTGCTGCATAGGTCTGCCATTGTGCCTAACAAGAACTCCAGATTCTGGCCTGAAGTCAGGCCTTTGGAGTGTAATTATAGCAAGTGGCAAGACAGCTGTATCCTCAAGATCCTGAGTTTGAGAGAAACATGATGTCTTGTGCAGATAAAATGCAACAGGTAAATGCCTCTCCTTTGGGGACTGAGAGGGGCAGGGTGAGCCTGAAAAGGCCAAAGGCACAGGAAAACCCAGGTCTGACAAGACCAATCTGTCCCGCTGGTGAAAACAGCACTTGTGACAAGGGGCCTGCAACCCGGGAGCAGGCAGCTGCTGGTGGGCTGCTGTCAGACCCTCACCCCAGAGCCCAGGGTGCTTCACCAACAGCCACTCCTAGGCTCTTTTTCTGGTGATGAAGGAGGAAGCAGGCAGCAGCCAAGTAAATGGCAGCAGCAGTCCCCTCTGAGGCATCCCATCTGCAGGGGTGACTCTTTCCATCACACTGCCAGTTCTCCTAAGGGGAAGTAGGAATGGTGCTCCTCTGGCACAAGAAGAAACTAAGTGGCCACCCCAGCCAGAAAGATCAGGCACCACCAATCTGTGGTATGGATTAAGCTCTCCAATAGTACTAATGCATTTATCTATACCAGGAGATCTACGACTGACCTTTGCAGTTTATTTTGCAGTAATAGAAAATCCTTCAAATAGATAATGAAAACAGAATTTGATTAAGACAGATTTTTAAGGTTCCAGTGATATTTGTCTTTTTAAAATGGTTTACATTCAATCTCATCTCCATTATTACTTAGATATCCATTTTAAGGTCAGCAGCTAAGCAAAAAACAAACAAAAAACTAAAACAAACCTTTTGTTAGATTTTGTTTGTTACAAAAAATGAAGTATAAAGAGCCCTGCCAAGTTTGTTAGGCCTTCCACCTATGAATGAAGCATGCTCTGGAGGTAAGAGTGATCAGATTCCTGACCTAATCCCCACCAGAGGGGTCCTGTTATTAAGGGTGGTCGAAAAGGGAAGAGTACCAGCTGCAGTTCCAGGAGCCAGCTGCATGCAGAACAGATCAAAGTTTGCTGCCCATCAAAACTGTCAAGAAACAATGGAGTAGCATTCCTCAACCAATGCTCTGGGTTCAACACAGCTGCACTGAACAGAGAGCACAGCCAGCCCCAGTGGAGTCAACAGATAATGAAATAGAGCAGGCTATAAAATTATGGTGTTTTCCAAGAAAACATTACAATTTGCCGAACGTTCTCCTGTCCAAAGCAGTTAAAGACATAGTTGTTGATCACGGATGAGTTTAGGCTTCCTCTCCAATCCTCAAGTCATATAAAACTCTAACTGCCACCTGTCTCACTAAGTGCTATATAGCATGTGGACCTAAACTTGTGTACAGAGTATTGTTATGCATCTAGAAAGCAATTCTTGCACCTGGTTCTTTTGACACCCATTGTATCCCACTGCTATCAGCAGAACATTCACTGAATAACAGACAGATCCCAAGTGATGTTTTTCTTCCTACAGAAGCATTTTGAACAAAGAAATGGAAAGAAAGCCTTCTAAAAGATGCACTGAAAAGCATCCCAAATTCAAGGCAATGCTTCCACTAGTCCTTGATTTATATTATTTAATCCCTTTCACCAAGAAGGATAAATTGTAACAAAAGTCACGCTTCAGTTATCATGAAGGCTAGTTCTTTAAGATTATTAGAACAGTAAGGCTATAAATATACATCCTATGAAGGTAAGTATCAGCAAGAAAGATGAAGAAGTGTTTTTCTCTAAGGCTTATCACTTGTTCAAATGCACAAATCAGTATTTGCTTTCCAAATTCCAAGGCAAGTGCATCTTTGGACACATCATTTTACTGGCAAACAGAAAGCTTTGACAAAACTGCACACTGAAGAGTACATAATTTTCTAAGACTTCCTGTTTTGCTAATTTCCAGCTACTTGATGCTTTACTATTCAAGTTTCCATTAAAAGCGGTAGATTTCGAGTCCTTTTGGTTGAAGGGAAGAACAGAAAGCAAACATCCCAGGTCACACTGACGATATATCAGCATCTGCTTCAGCAGCAAACCAAAGGCACTTGCCATGAAACACCAGTAACATGCAGTGAGCCATCACAGAGCAAGGCTCCACATTGCAGACAGCTGCTCACCACCTGCATCCTCACAGAGCCACCTTAATTAAAATCTCTTGCCTCCACAATTTAGACTGTTGAGTTTACACAGACTGTCTGCTTCTTTTACTAACTAAAGACCTTCTCAAGGGTTATCATCATCCTAAGGAAAAACGCCTTGCAAATTCATATGTTTTTTACACGAGAAGCTGCTGACAGCAAGAATATTTAAGTGACTGAAGTCAATGTATTAAAACAACACGTACAAGAGCACATAGTTGGAGGCTCCTGTTGACACAAAACCAGGTTAGCACATTAAAATTAAAGGGGAAGCTTGAGGGCCTGAAGTCTTCCTCTCTCTTCTCCAGGAGAAGGAAGCATTTGGGACAGGGGGAGGAAAGAAATTGAAGAATGTGCTTTTGCAGCTATTAAAGGAAAAAAAAAAAAGGAGAAAATATTTCTGCTTGCATTTTCAAGGAAGACAAGAGGGGCTTTAGCCCACCTACTAAGTGCTGTCTGTGCCTCAGCAGCAGTCCATGAGCTCATGGAGAAGATGAAGCTAATGCCTCCCCAGCACGGACCCTGCACATCAGGCTTCAGCAGAGGAAGGAACAAGACATGACCTTTTCATTGGCCAAGGTGGAGGGGGTCTAGCAGCCTTGCATCCTCTCTGAAAGCACATATTTGCTGGCTTTGCAAAACTCAAGACTGTATTGCTCTCAGTTTTCTTGTGCAGCTTCTTTCATGTCTAAGGTAGCCCCCTTCTCTTCCTCATTTGTACCACACGGTGAATACTCACCTGCCTTTGAAGCATAAAAGGCTTTACATTTGTAGTAAGGCCTCACCATTTTGGAGGGTGCTGCTAACAAACAGCATAACTGAGGAGCACCTGCATGTATACAGGCCAAGGAGCTTCAGCATGTGATGCCACTCAGTCTCCAAACTCCAAATCACTCTCTCAGTTTAGAGATCCCTATCAGCTGTAGGAAACTAAATATGATTATTGAAGCTTCCCTATGTTAGCTTGGACTATGAGTGTATATTGTAAGTAGGCTAATAATCTGAATTATTAGGCTATTAAAACATTATTGGAAATTACAATAAATTCTTAACTTATTCTTTTATGGCAACCATAAATGTGACTGATGCATTCTTTGCTAAAGAAACAGTTATGCAAAGCTCTTTTACAGAATATTCAGATCTTTTCTATGCTTTAAAAAAGGGAAATGTTTAATTCCTCTTTACCACGTGGCAATCAAATAGACTGAATAAGTGTCAGACTGCCAAAATATACAAGATAAAAAGCCTACCATGAGGTCAAAGGCTGGCAGATGGCTGATCCCTTTCCATAGCTGTATTTCCTGTTATTCTCTTAACAGGGGAAAATACATAAAAGGACATTGTCTGCATTCATTCTCTGAATTTCATCCATTTAGTCTAGCAGTAGTTTAAATTGTACAAGGTTCAGTTGTATCCACACATGGACAAAGTTAACCACCGTTATCTTATTTCTTTAATTCCTTTCTCAGATACCACAGCAGCACCTGGTAGGAATCCATAGGCTACGCATACAGGCCCGTTCTCTTCAAACCCCCAGCTGAAACAGCACTACTTTATAAAAGCTGTTGGTACCAATAAAGTACATCAAAGTAACTGAAAAGCAGCTAAAGTGGTGTTGCCTTGATATCTCTGCTTTTGTCAAGAGCTACAGCCAAATAAAATTGTATAAATAAGTTGACTGTATACTGTTTTATTTCTTGCATCTCCGGAGATATTTCTGACAACACAACAAATTTAACAAAAGATAAATGTCATAGTTTCTTAAAAAAAAAGAAGAAAAAAAAAAGGCTAACTCTTACTTGTCATGATGTCACTGTTCCTTCCTTTGAAAACCACTGGGATGCACTGGAAGTTAAAACCTGCTCTAGAACAGCAGCAAAAACAACTTCTCAGTGAGTACAAGAGAAGTCGTGTACCGTCCCAAAATTCAGAAACAGGCCTTCAGGAAATATTGCTCAGCCACAGAACTGAACGTCAAGATCTTTACCTTCCACTGATCCCATCTGGGGCATTTCAGACACATGCTCTATGGCTCTATCAGCTCCACTAGTCTGCCCTTCCCTTAGCCACAGAGTCCTTCTCAAGCACTCATGGGCTGTGATTACCGAGAGCTAAGTCCTTACTTTAGTGTGTAGTTCCGATCATAATTTTAGTGGAACCACAAGTATGCTTGTAGAACAAAAAGGCAACAGCAGAACCACAACCTCAGGCCCTGCAGCCACTAAATTTTACAACTAACAGTAATACAGCAAGACATTTTCTCTAATATGTTATGGACAAATTTAGACATCTATCACTGGAATAATTACAAGGAATGTCTAAAAATTAATTACATCTGTACCCATCAGCATATTTATGCCAACACTGTAACCAGGTGGTATCTAAGCATCTTACAGAATTTATGACCAGAAGAGAGCATTACTATCTGGCTTGCTGAATACTACAGGTCATAAAACTATACAATAATTCCTACATCAAGATTGGTGCAGCTAGAGCCTTGTCTCCCTATTAAAAAAAGCTAACAATTTAATATCGAACAAAGAACAATTCGATACATCCTTAAAAACTGCTTTTTGCCTTAACTGGAAAAATGTATACCCTACTACATGCAGATTTCAGCACCCAAACGATAGATTATCATTATCAACACAGTTCAAAATCTCCAATAAGTACTGTATTTGTACATACTCTTGAAGATTAAGGTTGATGGGCAAACTCGACAAAATAATTCTACTGCATTGCAAACAAGTTAGGAAGCTCAACATAAATTCTTTTCTTCAGAAGAAAACAAGGTCCTTTCCCAAGTTTTAGTATCAAAGGCAAACAATGAAAAGTTGTCCTTTCCATGGCGGCTGCGAAGGATAAAGCAACAACTAAAGCAACAACTGGAGAGCACGATACCATGGTGAAAATGGAAGATGAACTGCAAATGAGGACCCGTCAGCTGTTTGGCTTTTAGTGCTGTGCTGAAGTGCCCATAGAGCTGAAGTGCCTCTAGAACTTGCCTCGCACACAAGCCACCTGGCATCTTATCGGAAAATGCATCTCAAAAGAGACATACCAAATTGTATGAGAGAACAAAACTTACTACAGCTTTTGGCTAGGAATCCAAAATCAGAATGGGGATTTATATTAGTCAGTGTGAAGTGATACATGCCAAGGTGTTATAAAACCAAAACACAGCTGTTATTTGTCTGGACCACTTTTTATACGGCCAAGGAAAGCTCCACTGTGCTATAATTAGAGAGCAGACATCCCAAAGCTCATTGGGCTTGTAAGTACCAGTAGAAATTGTGAAACTTTCCACTAAAGATCATGCTGGATATGATTTACTAGATTTATTAAAATAAAAAACCTGCTTTAGTTACCACTCTGAAAAGCAGAATTATTAGCACTTAAGGTGATAATTGGAGAGAGAAAGCAGGAAACATGGGCCGTTCCTGCTCATGCAGAGGGCCTGAGCAAGAGTTTCCCTCTCAAAGGCCCCCCTCCAAATCTGCTCTCTCTCATGCATGAGGCAGAACTGACTGAACTCAAAACAACTTCCCTCTGTTCCTTCTCCCTTGCCTTTCACTGAGCATGTCAAGACCTCTGGATAGTGAGGAGTGCTGCAACTCTTGATTATTGAGTTGCTTTTTCAGCTGAACAGAAAAACACACAACATTTGAGGCTTTTCCATGCAATTAGACTTTGGTGAGCTAGAGAGCTGTGATTCATAAATTCATGGATGATATGCAAGTTGCTTAGTGACTTTGCTGCTTTCAGTTCAAAGTCACTACACCAAGATCATAAATTTCAGCTGCATATGCTGAAATGGCTGATTTTAATGATGCCTTTTGAAGACATCCGTATCTGTAGACTTTACAGTAACTTCTGCTGCATGCTAGCTGCAGTACCAATAATAATGTTCTTGAGGATGATTTCCTTCTACTTACAGATTAATATTATAAGGACTTATTTGGTCCCATTGACAATATTCTGAACATCAGGAACTAAAAATTTACTGTTTAAATAAACATTTTGTGAGAATAATTAGTTGTATTGTAGGGCAATGGGAAAGCACTACAAAGTAATAACATTTAAAGCATACAGTTCCTCTCCTTCAGGATTTCCTTGAAATGGTCTTGCACACCAGCTGACTTTTTGTGGGCAATCTTTTGATTGGAACAATATGGCAGTTTACATACACATATCTGTGCACTTGCAGCCACTATTATAGTATAGAGAATCACTGATTTAGCAAGAACTGACAGTTGCATTTTCATAAGCTCCAAGGTATACTTTGTGGGGACAGTCTCCCAGCTCATGTTTGATTATTTGCACGACACATGCTGAATACATATTGGATGATGGAAGCAGGCTGAGTCAATGCCACTAATTTTAGCGGCGGAGCTGATGACTTTTGTGACCTTCAGCTGTAGTGCAGTTAGGGGATTTTTTTTCTTACAATCTGAAACGTCGCTAAATTTTAGAAATTGTATGGAGTTCCGAGGCTGCTAGAAACTTTTAACTTGTTGATAACACTCCTTGTATAGGTGTTGGCTCCCATTTGACAGACTGGACAAAAACCGGAATTATTAAGCTCAAGTCAAAGTACAAGAATACTCATATCTTTAGCAATGACTGCTAGCAGTTTGCATTACTGTTTGATGCATGCAGGAGATTCAGAACAGCACATCTGCTTCTTTGCAAGATTATTTGAGATACTGTACTTCCCCGTAGTGGTCCCAAAGGGGAATGCATCACAAATTGCATAAAAATTTAATCATGTAGCTTAGCTAGTTAGCTTGTTTTCTGTATTTCTCTCCCTTCTTGGGCTAAGAATTGATGAGGCCTGATTTGTTGCCAGATACTATCCCCTTTCACTGTTGGAACTTGCAACTCACAGCTGTATTTTTAAAATGAATGCTTTTGTTGGATACATCCATTGCATCTCAGTGTGTTTTACAAAATCTGGCAAATTCAATTACACCATCAATTCTACAGATTTCTGAATCTTAGTGTAGCACTGCAGACCACATTTATTTCATGAGCCCTTCAAATGCTTTGGTGACATTATGAACTTCTGCACAAGAATCATTTCATTTACAATACAGGTTTTAGGATAGTTTCAGTGGTGCCAAGTCTGTGTGCACACTCTCTCTACCTAGAGAGATCCTGTTTACATTTTATTATTGCCAGTGGCCTGCGAAGCCAGTGGGCTACCACCTAAACAAGCATAGAAGCATGAATAATTCAAACTTCAGACAATTCAGGCACAAATCTAGTCTCACTTCAGCACACAAAATCAATGGGTTACAACTCTAATTGTTGCCCAGATCAGCGGTCATATTGCAGTTTCACATGCTGTCAAAAAGTTGAATGCGAATACAGTACCACTGATTCCATCTCATTGAAAATAATGCATCAAACACACAAGAAAAAACCAACCCACTACAAACAAAAAATGAAAAACATTTGGAAAGTATTACATGAAAAAGGGCAGAGCAGCAGTAACTGAGGAGAGAATTCAAGTCAATCAGTCTCAGCCTATCAAAAATTTACATTAGGTATTGTAAATGGCATAACAATCCCCATCCTCACATCATTAAAAGCAGTGACAGCAGAAAAACAAGCAAACTGACATTACTGCACTAGATGTGTATTTCCGTGACCATCTTGGGAAAAATCTGTCCCCGTGGAAAAACAAGCAAACTGACATTACTGCATTAGATATATATTTCAGTGGCAATCCTGGGGAAAATCCATCCCCGTGGAAAGACTGTTGTGTATTAAAAGACTTTACTACATTATACTGATAAAACAGCCTGACTCAAGTTTTGCTGCCTTGAACAACAGCAGCTAACTTACCAGCTCATGGACTACTCTAAACAGCAAAAGTCTGCAATTGCTGGAGACAAACCTTAGAAAAGCAGCTCTCTCCACTTCAGTGGCTTTGCCCATACTACAACTTCTCATCAGTACTGTCAGATTTGGGTGACCAGGGATAGGGTGCAGCATTCAAAGTTACAGCATTAAGTTGGGGAACAATACTGATACTGTGAAACAAAATGAAATCTCTAGGGGTACCAAAAACTTGACCTAAATTAGCAGCACTTTAACGCAAAACTTTTAAAACACACACACGCACGCATGTCAACTATATAAAGGAGCCATTTCTGCAGAAACAGGATTCCATCTTTGTTTTGCCAAAGAGATTGACTAGGATTGCACAATTGCTCCTTACATGAACACGTGGTGAAATACTACTTCACTATCCTACAACTGCCAAGTGCTTGTTTGATTCGGGTGCCTTCTCAGTATTGATTTATTAACAGTAATTAGGCAGATATTTGGAAAAAATTTTGCTAGCGACCATAGTGCAGTTTCCAAATTCATTTTGCAATGCTGGAGCACTACATGTTGGGCCCTGCTGCTTTTCCTATTAAACATTAATAGGGAGAGCTGTGAGGCTGGGCACATTGGAGCTCTGGCAAAACACAACACGGTTGCTGGTAACATCATCACACACACTATGTAAATACCTGTTTTCTTTGCCTGAAATGTAAAGTTGATCTTCCTAAGAACACCCGTCCATATAAAAAGATAGTATTTATAAATCTCTCTGGAGTGCAACAAACAAAACTTCACCTAGTATTAAAAGTAGCTTACCTTGACAAAAAGTTTTATGCTTGCTTTTTAATATGCCTACTGTCACAAAGAATTTATTTATTTTTTTTGCTATTATAACAATCCAAAAATTATTGTAGCTTGTGAAATGAGGTAGAAACCACAGGGAGACAAAGCAACTCCAATGTAGAAAGAGGGGACTTCTCCTTTGGTCTATAGTTTAAAATGAATTAAACATGATCTAACTTGCACTAGCTTTTCAAACTGTATTTAAACATTTTGTTTCAAGGCTTTGAGTGAGTAACTAAATTTTTTAAAGTATGAAATGTTACAAAAAGAGGGAAGGGGGGAAGGGGACAGCAGGAAGAAAAGGGAAGGAAAAAACCAGGACAAGTAAGTTAAGAGCTGGAAGGTAGATGATTCAACATGACTTCACGCATCATCCCTACAGTCTTGTCTACAATACTTTCAGTATATGAAGCACAGGATCCCACATGTTGTGCAGCGTTACAGCACTCTTACACCAGGCACCACAGGCATCATCTGACCTCACGTTGCAAAACAAATTTTTTTTCCACATTGAATTTTGTTTCAGCGGAAATCTTAATTCTGAAATGAATGCAGCAGATATTCTCATTTGTCCATAATTTCCATGCATTTCTGGCTTCTCGGCTAGTAAAGTTAAGGAAAAAAACAAACAAAAAAGGACATAAAGCATCGTCTACTTCCCTAACATTTCACCTCCTTTGTACAAAACCATGCTATTATCAGCAAAAATGATCAGATCTACTAAAACATAACCTATATTTTTGTATCTGTAATAGCCAATACTCTCCAGTACAAACATTAAGCCATTACCCAAGATGATAGGAGCAGAAAAACTCTGGATAAAGGAAAAGGCAGATGGTATATATCCCAGGATCAGCAGGGCAGATGGATCATCAGCCTGGGTTTGGGAGGGATAGCCCTGAGCCACAGCTCATCAGACCTGCCAGAGACAGGCAGACTCCTGCAGAGCTATTCCCCCATCTCCATGTCCAACTTCCCGGCATGCCACACATAAAGGGCACAGAGCTGGACCTGGGCTGCTTGCGCATACGTGTGCCAAAGAAAATAAGCATTCCCAGAGTAGTCAGGGCAAGAGGAAGCGCTTTGGACCACAGGGATATGGTTCATACAACCTTCAGCAAGTTCACAAGAGCCCGAACTCCCACCTTCCCAACACTCCTCCTGAAAGGATGGATGCAGGAGCCACCATACTTCTCTCCACCTGCTGAAACAAAGTTCCTCCTTCCCTCTCTGGGAGGCTGTGCTCGGAAGGCCTCACACCTACTGCACCCAGCCTGTATCAGGCTCTCTGAGACAGATCGCAGCCAGACCTTGATTATTGTTGAAGGGCACAAGGCAATACAGGCAATGTGCATACTCAGCGTGTATCCGATCGCTACAGAGTGGTTTAGGTTTTCTTCTTTGCAAAGATGGTGATAAAGGATCTCATATTGCATCCTTTTTTTTTTTTTGCTGCATTTATAGAAAAATTACTTTTTCAAGAGGTAGTGTTAAACAGAGTTAAGAAGACAGAACATAGCAAATTTAAATTCAAAATTTAATGGAATGATTTAATTGATTTGGAGGCGTTTTTGAGCACTCAGATTTCCAATGGATTTTAGAAATCTGATATGCTTTTATTAAACCAAATTTTCATTCCATCTAAAACAATTTTAGAGAGCCACAAATAGTTTTGAATTTGAAATAAAAGCTTGCTTGACAAACTCAGAATCTCTTAAATAAGGGTTTTCATCACAGTATATTCATTTAAGATTTTAAGAAACTGTAATAAATGCAACTCTAACACAAATGCCAAGTAAAAAAAAAAAACACATTTCCATTACCAACTATATTTGCACCAGAGAGTCTGAAGTGAAAATACAACCTGCAAAATATTTCCCATGTACTGACTTTCTTCCTCCTTCTGAAACTTTGAAAAAGAAAGAAAATATTCTCTCCTTGATATTCCTCCTTTTTTTCCTTTACTTTTTTTTCTCAGAGTATGGAGGAAGGGAAAGTAAAAATCATATTATGCCAAGCAAAACAACATTTTCAAAACTTGCACACCAGAAAAAGTTAAAATTGGCCATCCTCAATTGCTTTACTTCAATTCTCCCCTTGGTGTTTCCACTGGAACAAAAAAATCAGAGGAAGTGGACTGCAAAATACAAGGACTTGCCAAACGTAGCTGTTTAAACTGCAAAGGTTTTCAGTAACTACAGCTCAAAAGTGAATAAGCGAACTATGTTGTTCCTTTTTAAATTTCTGGAAATTCATCTTGCACTACAAGATCTTTGAGATTAAATAACACAGGGCTGTATCATAGCATGTAAAACAACTGTTCTGTTATAGAGGAAGTTCTCAGTGTCTTCAGCTAAATAAATAGCTGCTCTATATTACCACAATAATTAGTTTTTTAAATAAATATTTTTATGTTCTAAATGCTCCACGTCAATTTTTACATATAAAAACCGATGATATTAAAGGGAAGCTGATAATTATAAAAACATAACAAAAATCTACACCCTCTTACTAATTTCACCCACCTACTCTTTATGAATAGATTTGAATATTATAAAGGAACATCTGTCTTACCTGAAATCAGAGTATGAAATTTAGGTGTGGTGGCATTTCATGTATCTATGAATTATAAATTACTTGTCAAGATTAAGTTTAATTGTTTACCAAATTTTACCCTGCCATCACTTTGCATTTGTGTACAAGCTGATTTTGCTGCCAGTTGATATGAATCTCATTTGCCATGCATGGTTCAGAATGATAGCTCCAACCTCTTAATGGCGCCGCGAGCATGGATTATAAGAAAACACTTCCAAAACCAGCTTCTGAGGTACAGTTCTGCCACTTTAAAAGCAGTGTATCAAAACAGCATAGTAAACCATTTTTGCAGTGAGATAAAAGGCATATGAAAGGCATTAGAACAGTCACTTAAAAAATTAAAATAAGCAGATTTTAAGTACTCCACTATTGCTCAGAGCAACCTCAGTTACACCCCCTCACAACCACGTACCTGGCATTTACCACAAAAGCAAAGGCTCCTGTTTCATGAGTTTCTCTCACAGTATAATTCTTATCTCCCCCCAACCTGTTCAAGAACAGCAAGGCCACAGCAGGTTTCTGAGGCTCTACGTTTCTTGTCCAGAGTCTTTCTTTTATGTCCACTTCCAACAGTAAAAGCTAACCTTTTGATCTAAGTTCACAGGAGAGCTATTGAGCAAGGGATGAGAGTTTGTTATCAGGACATGACATTTTTTGAGTCCTGTACGTAAAGAGATGAGTCAATCCCTTGTTCACTGGGAGAACTGTAGCAAACTCCAATCTGTATGAAAAACAAACAAGAGTTTGAGTTTAGGGTTTGCCTTTGTTGGGGAGGGGGGTGTCTTCAGGAAATTTAATTGCTTACACATTTGTACACTTGAAAAAAAAAACCAGGTGGGACATTATGAAGAAGTTGGGTAAAAGAACACAAAGTTTAAATACTGGCATTTTTTTTGAAACTTTCTTTCTTCAGAAAACTCCAGTGTTTCCCCTCTCATTTCTGAAAGACAACGTCCATCCCTTCCACATTTCTGAAATTCTGGACACAAAGAAATTCAGATGTCTTCCCAATTCTATGTGGAAGCCTTGCTACAGCCACTCCCCCTGTCAGGCAGCTGGGTAAAGCTCAACCAGTTCTCTGGGACTATGGAGTTTTGGAACTCAGAAAAACCAACAACTTCCATAGGTAAAACAAGCAGCTTTTATGAAGAGTTATGGAATAGAACAAAGCCAGAAACAGAAATCAAAGACATTTTTAAGATTCGACATCAAAAACCTCTGCTAAGCTGCTTCATTCTGCCAGTGGAGTTTTTCACCCATAATGGGTCTAAGTAAAAATGTAATATTGCCCTTCTCTTAAAATATGAAAATGCAAATGGTGTGCCTTATGTGATCTATTAGTTCTTCTCTATCAATAGAAAACTTCAGAGACAACAGTAAACAAACCTTCACAGACTGAAATGTTGAGTAATGTGCAGTATGTGAAAGGAAATGATTGTTCACTCTCTGCTCCAAAACAAGAACAGAGTGTCATGTAAAATTAGCCGGAACAAAGTTATTTCCAGAATACATAGTTTACTGTGGAAGTGTTTGTAGATGTACAGCAGTTCGAAAAGGAACTGGAAAAATCCACAATGGGAAAATTCAAAGATGGCACCTTACCCACAGAAAGGTCCTAAGCCCACAGCCCTGGGCACCCAGAGAGCGTACCTAAGAAAGATACTACATGCCTTTCCGCTTCCAGCTGGTCACAACTGCCAACGTCCGACTCGGAGAAGAAATCTTCCTTTCATCCTTTAAAACACACATTTCCAAAAAGTGGGGGGTTTTCCCCTTATAAAAAGCAACAAGAACATATGGATCACAGCCAAACTACTACTTAATATCATTTTGATTAAAGGTCATAGGAAAACTAGATAAAAGCTAATGAAGGGCTCGCAGCTGAATCCAGCATACTGTACTCACTGTAGCCTGGATTTGGGCCAGGCTCCAGGCAGACACAATATTAGCAGATGGTCCCCTAATGTCAACAGATGATAAGCAAGCACTGCTTTCACCCTTCCAGACCTCTTTAAACCTTCTGACACTGTTAATCAAGCAACACTGTTCCCCACTCTAAGAAGTTCACAGGAGTCAAGGGTGATTTGCTAGAATGGCTGTAAGTCCATCAGTGAGAAATGCCCTATATGACCATACATTAACAAGACACTTAGCAGCATGGGCAAGATTACCTAAGAGGAGCTGAATCCAAGTGAAAAAAAATGCTGCTGAATCCAAGTGAAAAAAATCGGAGCACAGAAGAAAAAAAATCACATCAATAATGCATTTACTTTCAATGACGTAAATTTGTTGAGAAAAAGAGGTCTTGGACTTACTGTTGAAATTAAGCTCTCACAAAACAGTAGCACTTAAAACCAATATTGTCAGTGCTACTTGTACTAACTGGAAACATCCTCTCGATGAACAACAATCTGGCCTCAGATATGACCTCTTGGTTTCTTTTATTCAGGAATCTAATATCTCTGGCATGCATCCTTCAGATCCTTGAAAACTCCAGAAGGAACAACATATTCCTGCCCTCTACTTTGGCTTCCTACAGAACATTAGAGTAGGCTCAATTTTTATCTTTAAGGCATTCAGTGGCCTGGTTTCTGGCTTCAAAACATCTTAGAAATGACCTCCTCAGGCATGAAAGACTTCAAAGTATGGAGAGCAGAAAGAACATCTATCCAGGGCACAGTTTCCTTAGAGGTCAGTCCCAAACTGGAACAAAAGACCAGCCTTGCCCTTTTCAAAAAGGCTGAAAATACATTTACTTAAAATGACAAAAAATATGAAACAACAAAAACCAAAACCCGACAAGACAGGAATTAGTTACAATGAAGGTGAAATGACTTAGTCATACTTTTTGGCACAAAACTCACAGGAATAAGTGTATTGTGACAAAAAGCAGGGAAAGAAACCATATACAAGAAAAGAAATCTCTCACTGTCTCAGCATCCCTCTCTTTGTCACACAGATTTCTGGCTCACATTGGAAGCACCAAGTGTAAGATATTGTAAGGATCATGGTAGGAGGCAAGGTCATAAAACAAGAAGCCAAACTTATACTATTAGAGTTATATTCTTCAAATGGTATGTTTCATGAGGAACTATAAATCTGCCTCAAATTTTATTTTTACCACTTACTGCTGTCTCAAAAACATATGCACTAAGTTTTCAAGGTTCAATCCTACATATACTGAGAGAAAGAAGAATGATTACTAATTCACACTGAAAACTATTGTTAGGTCTTCCTTATTTTCCCCCATAAATGCTGTGAATATAGGAGATTACATTTTAGTGCTTTTTTCTGTCAATCATTTTCATGTCACCTTTTATTGGCTGCTCTTGGCATTGACCAGCAACTGAGCACTAAATAACTTCTGTTGACCAGCAGATTTTCAGTTTCTTTTTTCCCTGGTTAATATTGACTCCAGTCCCACTTGTGCTGACAGATAATTTGCCATTAATCATGCACTTTGAGTATTCTCCGAGTTCAGCTGTCTCACAGAGATCAAGTTAAGGAGAAGTTAATTATATGAACATATTGAAAAAGGACAGCAAAACAGAACAAAAAAGCCAGCAAAATAGTCCCTACTCTCATTTTCTCTAAGAGGTGTAGGAAAATACCTGGGATTAGTGAAAGGATGGACATGAAGCAAACATGGCAGGGAGAGGGAGGGAAGATGTCTCGAACTGACTCTATTCTCAGCATTCAAGTGATCCGTGTCTATGGTAATAATGGAAAACATCATTTTAAAAACAATTCTAATATTTTTAGGTAAATAGGTTATATTTTCTAGTGATAATATTGCAATCTTTCTGGGAAGCATCCCAATAAACCCATTAACATATCAGACATTAGTTTCAGAAAGCTTATATCACATACTTGCACATCCTTGAGACTTCCCTTGCTGAATGATGATTCAGTTCAGTCATTTCCCCCAGCTCAACGTTAATGCTCCCCAGCTCAGCTGTGCATCCCACACAACCCTCATTTTCATGCACAGTTGCACACAGATCACTGGGTAAAGAGTTCTCCTGTTGATACAGGAGACACATACGCTCCTGTCAGTTGGTTGAAGTGCTTAAATCTGACAAAAAGGGAACCTCTACTGATTGCCTACCCAGGTCACTTTTCTGGGCAAAACATTTTATCCTTTTATACTTTAGTCCTGTTCACCTGTAAACTTTCAAATGTTCTTTGCAACTTGTATAACTTTTCCCTTCCAATAATTCTATGGCCTGCAAGCAAGATGGCAAAGAAGTTTTGTATCTCATATTAGTTGATTACAAATGTCAAACCACAAGGAATACCCATTAAGAGACATTGGTTTGCAAAAGTCTTTCAGAACATCAGCCCAAACCAAGCTCCACTGACGCTACTTTACAATCAAGCCTCTTGTATTTATTCACCTTGCTACTTTGTAGTTAAGTGCTATGAAATGCCTTTTCAGGGTCCTGAAGGGAAGCATAAAGCAGGGGATTCCTGCATGCATGAGAGTGCGCTCAGGAGGCAGCATGCATTCCCTGTGCTACAACAGAGCTTCAGAGCATCTGCCCCTCAGGGCAGGACTTACTCATACTTTGGTTCATGCAACAGTGTTACCCATCCCACCAGCACATGACAAAATAAACTTGCTTCTGAGTACTACCTCCCAAAATCTGCTCTTTTATTGCATGATACTCTTCTTTTTGCAGTATGCACCTCCAAATAGACTGCTGTTTGTGGGAACACAACTGCCAAGGACCTGGTAGTGTCTCAATAGGGATTACAGGTAGGAAGAACATGACAACAGAAAACACAGGAGGAAAGGGGGTGTTTTTGGGGGGAAGAAGGGGTGGAGAGGTCCGGGTTTATACTACCAGGGAAGACTCAAGATAGAATAATTCCTTTTTTATACAATACCTTTCTCCTATCCTTGCTCTTTGCCAATACCGTAACAAAAAGGGAGATGAATTTCACCTTGAGATATCTGACAACACGCTAAAATAAAAAAGATCCAGGGCATGCTGGATTCAGATTCAGACACTAAAACTGTAATCAAAAGAAAGGATTGTTCTTGCTTCAGGCTGTGAATTAATTCCCCCTTTCTGTCAATTTAATTTGACAGAATTTGTTGTTTTTTAAATTGTGTATACAAACAGATATTATCTAAAACTAAATAAGTAAGGATTGGCTCCAAAGCCCATTTCTGCAAGATGTCTGTCAATTTCATATAAAATAATTCAGTTGCTCACGACTCAAAGAAAAAATATGCACACTGAGGACATGAGAAAGAATATATTACCTTAGACTTGAAAAAAGAAACAGCTGACTTTTCCACTTCAGATACCTTACTTGACCTCTGTGGAAGTCTGCCAAGACTGACCTGTCTTTCTAAGGTCCAGTCTGGAAAGCAGAATAGTCATTGACCTTTCTTACTGGGAAGTGTAAAGTCCTGCAACTAGTTCTAAAACTAAGGCACACCTGTACGTGTATACACACAATGCATTTTATCTGGGTAGCTTTTAAAATTTTGCCACTCCATTAGGCTATAACAACTTTGTCAAATGAGCCAAGTCTTACGTCTCTTGGTAACAAACTTTTCTAAAGTTGGAAAACACCGTAATGAGCTAAAGCATATCACATCAAAAGCCTACACAGTGCTAAATTAGCATAACGTGATAAGATACAATGTGACATAACATCTTCATAAACTTAAGCATGTCAGAAAATAAAATATCTTTCTATCAGCTTATTCTGAATCTAATCCATATTTAATCAGGCAAATCACTAGCCAGCAACTTTGAAAGTTTATTTAATAACACCATCACCAATTGTCTATGGTGACCCAATTAGAACAATAGAAACAAGGTTAACAAAACACCAAGACAGAGAATGTTTTAAGTCTTCAGTAGCTCTCCATGAGCGAACTGAAAGCCCGTTTTCAGGGCTTAGCATTATTTTATCATGCGCAGAATTAATACTTTAGTGATTATTGTGTGCACAAAAAGCTAAGCATATTTCTTTTTTAAAAATGCCATTTTTCCTCCATGTAGAAGCTAAAGCAATGTACAGAATCAGCACAGTAATAGAATTTACTAAAATCAGAAATACAGTAGGTGATGATTCCATGGAACAAAAGATTTGAAGCATGGCTGAACTCTCTGAACATTCAGAGCAGGGCCATGATTTTATCATCCGAGTCTGAAAAATATTGCTCCAACTGTGACTGGAATATGCTTTTTGTCCTGTTAAAAATATTTTTGCTATAATAAGATTCTTCAATGTATCTTAGCAATTCTAAATGCTGGGTAGCAGAAAGGCATAAGCATAACCCCCTCAAAAATATTTAAAGAAAACAAGAAATACTATGCCACTTGTTACCATCTTTTCAACAGATCTCAACAATGGAGTACCTTTCTGGATTTTAGATATAGTCTGTCAGACCTCTCTGCCATCTCCCCCCAACTCCCCATTTTTTTTAATTTAAGCATTTATGCTTGGTATCAAGGGAAAAAAAAGTATTTTTCTAGTTACAGACATGAGGGAGGCAAGCCACTTCTCCATCTGAAACCAGATACATGCACATATAAATACATTCAGGCAGCTTTTGCTTCCAATGAAAATTCTTTCAGGTAAAAAACCCAAACTACTTCCTGAGCATTCATATGTCCTTTTTCTGAAGCACCACCACTGCAAGTCCTCAGCTATATCAAACAGTGCTGCCATAGCCTACACAGAGAACTACAAGGAATTCATTAGCTCAGGTCCTGTCAAAATTGACAGAGCATGCCAATTTCAGTGTCAATGAAATTATTATATAAAACTTCCTAAACCAGCAACAGCCCAAAAGGGTGCTGTTTATCATTTCAGAGAATATAGCACAGGAATACGGTTTCTAACACTAAAACACTTTCAAATATAACCAATTTTACTACAATTAAATTGAGTGGCAGAGGTATTTTCTTGTATCTTCATGACTGTGCTTATCAACAGTGTTAATAATAGTGTCTGTCTACCTAAACTAGCATATTTTAAAGGGCAGAGTATAGTTCAAAGAACAGCAACCCCACTAAAACAACAGAGTTCTCCATTTCAGGCATGGTCTTTTCCATGTTACTTGACCAGTATGTGGTCACTGCTTCAACCTATCTCTAATTTAAAGAGTAAATCAAATTAAGGGGAACAAATTGGTCCCAGCTCTATGAGGTCTAATTTATACAGAAGCTTGTTTAAAATCTGCTTGCAAATTGCATAATATTATTTGGAGGGGGGAAGCTCTGTTTGCAACAAAGCATTTAACAGCGTCTCCATTGTTATGCTGTTTTTTCCTCTAGATGAGCAGAGTTTGCCCATAAAGTCTAGTGATACCTGAAGCAGAAAACAAATCTTCTTGTTTAAATTCAGAAATAATAAGATTCACTTTGCTTTAGCAGATACATCTAGGGAAATTGCAGAGGGCTGAGGAGGGGCAGCATAATTTCAGATGTTAATTGAAACATGTTTTTTCAAAATTCAAAATGAAATACTGTATCAACTCTTCCTAACAAAAAAATAAAAAAGGTGAATATTGTACAATTATGTTTCATTATATTATTTTAAATGACTTCTCAATGAAGAAGTATTGAATAAAAGTGTTCTAAGCATTACTTAAATGTTTCACCCAGAAATATTTAAGAACAAATAATTTCAACTGAGGGGGAAGGAAGAGTCATATCTACGGACAAATCACTGTGACTCTGACAAAAGGAGTTCTACTAGCAGAACAGCTTTGCTGACTGCTTCCAGTACTGGTAAGCAGGTGGAGTTGGGGGGTTAAACAATGAAAGAATGTATTTCGGATTTCCATTGACCCTCGCATTCCTTGATATGTGCCAATTAACTTCTTGGATTATTGCACATCGCTGTGATATTTTTTTCTCTACTGACCTCTGTGATACTGGCTTTGAAAACAGCACATGTAAATAGTGCAGTGAAACCCTGTTAGTTCTTGGCATTGTGGGACTGACACGTTAGAGAACCGGACACTTGTTAAGGTCTCCTAGTTGCTGTACTTTAAGGCTGCCAGGTCCAGTGGTGCAGATTTCACTGCTGCATGCCAGATCCCCCACAGTCAGCATTACTGCACAGCAGGGGTTGATGCAGAACTGCCATATTCCTTTTGAAACTGTGTTTATTACAATTGCTTAAACCTGAGCAGATGGATTACATTAAAGAAACCTCCTGTGCTTCTATTGTCTAAGATGATGGCTACTGCTGCTCTCATCTCAACTTCCTTCCCGAAAGCAAAAAAGACAAAAAGGAAAGGATATGACCCCTTTTGATGCCTTCTCAAGTGTGACTGCCCTGGTCTTGTTTTAGGAAGGCTTCACTCCCTGCTTTCCTGTGATTGCAGGCAATGAAGCTTTCTGTTTTCCTTCTCCCCAAGGTCCTTGACTAACACTGCTCTAGTATACCTTACTTAACACATCCCTGACCTCAGGCCACTTTCTTCTGTTACAGTCTTCTGAAGAAACATTTGTAAGACCTTGAACAAATATCACATTCTAGAAATATTAAATCCCCCCAGTCTTCCTAATACTGCTGCTTCTTCCCTGAGCACTGGGAAGGCTGATGACTATTAGCTATAATCCTTCCCTTTAGTAGCAACTGCAGCAATAACAAGCAGACATTTATCAACCCCCCTCATTAACTCAAGACTGTCATTTAAGAACATACTGAACACAGACTATCTCTTGACAGGTTTTGGTGGCGCTCAGAAAGGAATCCCACAGCAGCTATTTCCATGCTTCGCTGACCACATTCTCCCCCATCAAATCTGTAGATACTGTTTAAAAAGCATCCCCTGACCTCCTACAGGTTAGCAGACCTAGGATGACCATATGTGTCTTCTGAGATTCTGGGTAAGAGATACGTCCAAGATACTGAGGGGCAGATGCTGTCTTTGGAATAAACTGGTTTTCCATTGGAAAGGGCTAGTTTGGCTAGTCAGAAATATTTTACAGAAGCATACCACTGACAGCTAAGCTCTCATTTAGGATAGGACCTGTCAAGGTGATCTGCTTGTCACAGAAGGACTGTCTGTAGAGTTCAATGACCAGGACTCTACCCTGAGCACAGTTGACTCAGGAGCTGCACAGCTGCTGTCTCTGGTAAGTTCCTTGAGCAGAACTATTTGCCATTGAGTCAACGGTCCTCTCTCTAGTCAGTAGGAGATAAATCAGTTTTGAAATTAGGAGACAAACTAATTGTGCAGATTTTGTGAAACTTCTATGTCTTAGAACATACACTCCACTTAGAATTTATAAGGTTAAAAAAATTAGCTAGCTAGCTCTTTGTAGACTTATTAAAAACAAATTCTTTGATAGATTATGCTGCTATACTTTTTGTTTTCTTAAATATGAAGGAATTGGAAGAGAAAGCAAGCTTGTTAATAGCTTTTCTGGGTTTAATCTCCCAAATACTTTTGCCAAATGCAAACTGTGATCAAGTGGGTTAATCTGCACCATTTAATAGGAGAATATATTTGTATTAATCAAATTCATGCATTTTTTATTTATTGGGAATTCTTGCTGTTGTTCTCATACTCCTGGACTATTTGGAAAAGAGATGATAGAGCCTGAGCAACACCTTTCAGAAATGTAGGCAATATACGGATTTGCAGAGGTGACCAGAGAGCAACTTCTGGGAGTGAGGAAGAAGGAAATGTCTGAAAGGAGGAAAACAAGAAACCTGAAACACATTATCTTGTTCGCAAAAGAACAAACCTGTAAATTTGATGGGAAAGGGACTCTACAAGAGACCAATGGTGATTTTGATGAAGGCGGCAACAATGCCTCCTTCCATCTCTTCCATGGCTCCTTACCCTCTCACCTAAGGCATGGGATTTCTACCTTTTTCTCCAGGTGCAGAGGTTCTCGTGGACTACGTCCCACTTTCCTCCAGGCAGCCACCTAACCCTGCCACCAAACAACAGCCCTTATTCATGTCTCCGTGTCTCTTGGGGCAGGCTGGGATGTTCCCTTTTGCCTTCCTTCTAGCAAGAGAGAACACACAATTCAAGTAGATTGCTCCTGCAAAGCTAGTACAGGACAGCAGCAGAGGATACGATGCACGTGCACACAAATACCAAAGACACAGAGATCTCCTGACTGCCCTCCCGAAAGGACTGGCTGGGCAGGAGGCATGAGCAACCTCCTCAGCTGAAAGCAGCCAGTCAGCCCCAGAGGGCACAAACCAAGGTCCCTTCAGTTTGCCAGCTCAGGCAGCTGCTCGGCAGCTAGATCCCTTGCAATGAAGTTACTAAGTAATATGACGATGATATAAACCATTTCTTTGGCATATAGAACCTGCCTGAGGTGAGGTTTTAATGAACTAAATAAGTCTTCTAATACTGGATAAATATTAACATTATAGGAATTAAGTTGTAAATAAAGCACGTGTCTCTTTCTGATGCATCAAGTAACATTAGAAGAGTAAATGAAACAGGGATTACCCGATACGCTATTTCCTCTGCCTGTTCAAATGGGCAAGAGCAGTACATGATAGTATCCTTTTGTTCCTGGAGACAATCTGTTGCCATACAGCCTGACAATCCTCACCCTCATCCTTCCCTCTCCCCTGGTTCATGAGCTTGCGTTTGTTCCCCGAGCATGGCAGATTTGCATGCAATTTGCCAGGTACAAAGCCCACTGATACACCAGGTGATTTTCTAATAGCAACAACTTTAAACCTTACTAGCACAAACCCTGCTGGCCTGAGCCCAGCTTAAATTAGTGTTGTCTGCAACCAGCACCATGAAAAGGTTCTCACAACTACTCTACACTATCAGCTTCCCCAGCTTCTTTACAAAAATGATTTTCAGGATTCACGTTTACTAAATCCATATAAAGTATGTTGCTTTCCCATGCCTTGTTATGTGTGACAGTTTTCTACAGCATTCTTACAGATGACTGGTACCTTGCTGACAGCTGAGACCTTCCTTGAACAGACAATCTAGGAAATTTATAAGGGCAGGGAGTTGCACATTTCCCTGGTGACCCCAAGTATATTTATATGCTTTGTCTATTAAGAATGAACAACCACATGCTGTTCATCAACCAGAGTTTGGCTTCTGTGACTAGCTTTCATACGACTGTGAAATGACAGACATTTCTGTTCAGTCCTGGTCATGTTGTGTGCTACCCGGATGTAAAATGGAGCATCAGGATTCTGGTCTTGGGTACTGCCTCCAAGCTCCTGGAAGAAGAGAGTTCAACCTCAGTTGTTCAGTTTCTAAGTGATTTACATATTGGTGCAACTGCGTACAGGACACGTGAAACTGAATTTTGAGAGCCAAGTGGGGATTAAGCTGCTTGCAGAGACACAAACAAAAGCAGCAAGGTGAAAGAGAAAATACAGTTTGTCAACAACTTAAGTAGCAGCAGCTGAGGACAGACTGTGAAACTCCTCAGTAACCTGTTGTTTTCTTGCCCTCATCTACAGCAAGTCCGAGTGTGAAAGGAGGAGGACAGAAGTCAGGGTTGCAAGCAGTCAACAGTTTTTCATACACCACTAATCTTTAACCAGACTATTCTACAGGCACACCTAGAAAAATAATGTGACTGAACCTGTGCAAGGATTATCCAGTGAAAGCTCTAGTCTTCAAAACTTTCAAAACAAAAGCAACAAAAAAAAGTGTTTCAAAACTAACAAGAGATGAGATTTGCAATTACAGTCCAGAAAAAAAGAAAAAAAAAAAAAAAACCAACACCAAAACTTATTCCCTTATGCACTTCTCTTAATTCCCCACTTTCAAAACTTCTAAGTAACAAAAGCTAAGGAACCCCTTGCTGGCTAAGCCATTGTCTCAGTCTACTTCATTTCTGTGTAAAAATTTCTAGTCTTAAATATCCAACTATGAATTCTCTTCAGCTGGTTTTCTTTTACCTTAAACCTCTCAATAATTCATATTTCTGTCTATGTCCTTTCTGCCTCCTAAATAACATCACCTTGTTTTTCCCAGATACAAATTTTTTTAATTTTTTTAAACAAAGCAATAAAAAATAGTTTCAAGGCCAGTAAAAATGATGGTTTACCTAAAAGCATGTACGAAGCAAAGAGGGGAATAAACTCAGAAAATTCAAACTATTATTTAAAAAGTTCTCCATTTCCTGAGGTAAAAGTTATGTTTGAAGTTTTTCTTCTTTCATACTGAAAATGATCATTTACTTCAGGAGTAAATATAGAAGTGAATTATCTATAGTTAATAATGTCTGAGATATAGAATTACAACACTAAATGATCTTTTTTGCATCACAAAGCCTTACTCAAACCATGAAGTACACAAGAGATTGCTTTCTAAAAGAATACTCAGGGATCATATGGGAATTTTTCCATTGAAATTACTTACATAAGCAGTTATTCAGAAAGCAAAAATATTTTCAGGGTCAAGCCCTGAACTAAAAAAAAAAAAGTTAAAAAAAGCGCATCCTTTAGAAATTCACTACAGATGTAAGAAATTAATTCATTGGGTGTTTTTTCAAGCATGTTGATGTTTTTGCATCATGTACAAGAAATAAATCATGACAACCTCCACCTACATGATCTCATTTTGGTTTTGCTTTTGATGACAGAAATCCAACATCCCTGCTCATAACATGTTATACACTTGTGATGCAGTGGGAGTTTTGAGGAGATAATGACAACTTGGAGAAGACCCAAAGAACAATGAAGTTGATAGCAATGCAGATATGGATTCTGAATGTGGAAGCTGTACTGCTTCTGGGACTAGGTTTTTGTTAGTGGTCCCTGAGCTGCCTCTGTACCAGCAATCACCCACACACACACAAGGCATGGAAAAAAATCTAGTTTCAGAAGTACAGCTTTCACATTCATCAGTCGATCTTGTAAGGGTAAAGCTAATTCCCAGCAAAAGTCTTGTCAGAGACTGAGTATACAGTGTAGCTAGATGAGATCGTTGCTTATATTTCCTACATAGGATTTACCTCATGAAGTTAAGAGCTCTTTCTTCACCTCCACTGGGATTCTATATAGAGGCTAAATATGTTACAGGTTTGGGTTTGTGTTTTTTTTTTTTAAAAAAAAAAAAAGGGGAAAAAGAAAATTCACTCATCTTTGCAGTAAAAACTCATACACAGATTGCATTTGAGGAACAGAAACCATTATTCTTCACGAAGGAGAGAAAAGGTTCCTGACTACTACAAAAGAAATGTACATGTCAGACTTGTTAATTAACGAGATTCTGACCCAGTACAGGACTACATTTCCCATACAGACTTCCTCACTGTTTTATACAAAACTGACTTAGTTCTTCACTGATTTTCCTCAAGCTTCGATAAGCTAGAGCCTATATCTAACCAGGAAGCACATTGTGATCTGACCCCTACTGTTGCTGTTCTTTAGAAGAAAGTCAGGTGATATTTGCTGACCACTGAAGGACAAAATGGCTCCTACATGTTACACGTCAACATGCATAGGCAGATTTCTTTGTCTCTTAGCAGTTGTCATTAAGTAGGTTACCACTACATATAATTGCAAAGTACCTTTAGAAGCTGGTGGCTATGCTCATGACACCTCTCCAGATCACAGGACAGGGCTCACACTGGAAGTGCAAGGAGAACAGAGTTCTCTCCTCACCTGAAAAGAAGTCAAATCGTGAGCAGAATTCAATCACATAACGAGGATTTCCTCAGCAAGGGGACTAAGTACAGCCATGTCTATACCAGAGTGAAAAACAACTTGGAAGACAGTGAAATTCAGTCATGCTGTTATCCTGGAGGGAAGCAGAGGGATGGAGATTCACTGAGGTCACAGATACGCTGCAAAGACATGGGCACAATTTAAGAATTTAAATTTCTTACTGTCATTTTTACTCTGTACTTACTCCTTTGCAAGCAATAAAGATTTCATGAGAGAAACACTTAGCTTGTATCATTTACCCAGACTCTGAATTTTGGGTCATTACTGACAACAGAGGTTTTTTACCTGTTGTATCTTATTTCACTTAGAATTAGAAAAGCTGCTCTGTTCACAATGACATCTACACAAGTTTAAGGACATTCTGAAGTTCCATTGAATTAGCACTTAGAAGCACTATTGGCTTTAACCTAGTTTTGAACCATTCCAGATAGAGCTCAATTTAACCAAATGCCAAAGCAATTTGATGAAGTGGGTCTTATGACTCTCTAATTGTGCCTTACAAAATGCCTAAAACAGCATATTTAGTTGCCAGGTCTCCAGACCAGCCCTGGACTTGTATGTATCCCAGGGTTTAGATCTGGAGAGCTACCATTGTGAGGATGCCAACATAATCCAAATCTCAGTACTTTATTTATTCTCACCTGTAATCAAGAAGAAGCGCTAGCATGTCATCATCATTTTGTAAATAGCATAAAAGGTTAATGGTCATATTAAGCAGAGAACAATTATACCACTGTATCTGAGATTTTTTCATTATAGGTGGTATGAGTGACAGTATTTCATAAGATGTGCAAATTATAACTCAAAACCCTGAACACCAACTTAATTTAAAGTGTCTAGATGAAAAATTCAGCTGACAAGTGCCATTCATCCCAACCAAGTATCTTCCACACTGTTAAGCAAATGACAGGATAGTAAAGTAAAATGGAATTTAAACAGTGTTTTTCCTTCCCATTCCAGTGAAGCACAAAATCTGAATCCCAATTCTGCTCTCTCAATGACTTCTGCTAATATATCGTTCATCAGGCAATCCAAAGAAGTTTCATTAGTTTCAAGTAATACATTCATTCATATTTTTTCTTCTTGGCTGCTGTTCATTTGGTCTTCAATATACTTTACAATATAAAATTGTCAGGACATTATTTAACACACCATAGACAGGGGTGTGTTAGGAAAAGAGCTTTTCACAAGTGAGTTCATTTTCATGAAAAAAGCTGACTGCAAGCAAATTGCATAGGGAAGGGAAAATATTTCTGAAGGATTTCAAGAGGTTAAGCCTGTGTTTTACCTTTCACCACATCAGGCCAAGTCCTCAGTGGCTACAAGTCACTGGAGCTCTATTTCAATCAACAAATCCAGTTCAAAAATCGGCCTCTCCAAATACTGTCAATAGCCTGAGTGTATGTTTGGTTTCTTCAGATCCCCTTCTTCAAATTCAGCCTTAAGAGAAAGCTCAGAGAATCCATTTGAATATAGCTCAAACTTGGGGTATTTTAATGGATTTGCATTTGCTCACAGAATCCCAACCTTTAAAGCTCCATGGCTGGGGGGGGGGGAAGCTCCTTTTATAAAAACTCAGAAGTCAAAGGAATAAGCTCAAATTCTTGACATATGTTTTCCAGACAGCTGGCTTTCAAGAGAACCAAATATCCTTTTTTAAATACAAACCTGAGGTATGATCCCAGGTATTTTCTACAACTCAGACTAACCCAACATGGGTTTTGCGGGCACTGAAGCCAGTCACAGCTACACCTCGCTTTCACTCACTATTGCCTGTGCACTTAGAAGCCATTTAAACGTTATTTTCGAGAGACACGTCGCTCCTTGTGGTGCAGGGTGTAGAAGACGAAGCCTCTGGGAGCCCCTTCGGTGCAAGGGCTGGCAGCTGGCTCTGTGGCCGCCCTCTCTTCCCTCACGCCGCTCGACCCGCGGCGAGGACTGGTACGGAGGCACGCGGTCGCTCCCGCCTTCCCATAAACTGCCAGCACGTTCAGCCTTTCCGAGCTCTCTTTTTACACAGGGCGGGGAAAGAAAAAAACCCTCCCGCCAATTTTTTTGTTTTTGAGGCGTTACCAGAGGCCGAGCTGCCTGAGGGACCCGACAGCAAAGCCCAACCTAGCCCTGCCCCACCTGCCGGCAGGCACCACTTCCTACATGGAAAACAGCCAACCCACCGAAACCTCGTTGCTAAACACCTCCCTCTTTGTCTTTTACGCCAAGGAAACTCCTGCTGGTGCAGCGGCATTAGTTAAAAGAGGCTCCGGCCCCAAGGGCGGAGGATGGGCGGGCTGCCCGCGGGGGTGCCGCGCTTCTGCCCGCCCACGCCAGGGAGGCCGTGGGGGCTGCAGCCCCCTCAGCGAGGGGCAAAGTGGGGCGAAATTGGCTTTTTAAAACCAAAACGGGCAACTCTAGAAACAACTGAAACCCTGAGTGCCAAGGCCTAGTTTTCATTTTCATGGGTGCAAAAGGAAAAGAGTGGCTACCTTGCACAGGGAGGTGAGCCTAGATGCCTTTTGAGCCTGAAATCAGTCCCATGAGACTACTACTTTTATTTTTTTCTTTAGGACCTCTCTCTTCTCCAGTTGGTAGCTCAAGGAAGAGTAAGGAGTAGCCAACACTGGCAAGTCAAGTCAGGGGAATACCTTTCCAGGCACATCACAACACAGCGGGAGCACAAGGGTTTTTGAAAGTATCATTGACACTGAAAGCAAAACCATCTCATTTGTAACACTAGAGATAAAGGCATAGGTTGGCTTTTTCTTCACTCCAGCCCTCACTGCTGATCGGTCTGGGATATTTTGCCCTGATACTTCCACGTGACAGCTGGTGTTTTCACCAGCAGGAAAGGTTTGTGGAGCAGGAGGTGCGCGGAAAGCACTCCACTCAAGGACAATGAGATTCAAAGCTGTTAGCTCCTGTACATCAGGCAGGCACTGGCCATGTTATGACTAAGGAATGGATGTGGCTGAGTGGCTTTAGTGATGGCCAAGGAGCTGAGGAAGATGTGAAGATGTGGGGGTATGCATGGAATGGTAAACCTCATTTAAAAAGATGAGAAGCAGGAGTGTTCGCATCTCTTTGAATACATGTTATTTAGAAAGAGAACGTCTGGGACTGCTGTGTACTCCTCCAGTCCTGTCAGTCACACTGCGGCGTGTGGCCAGGATGTGACTGATATACCCTGACACAACAGATCAAAATGCCAAAAAAATTTGAAATATAGGGGGTTTTTTCTTACTGAAAATGTGACAAGATCATGTTATTTTGAAATGTCATGATCTTTTGGGAGAAAAAGTAATAATATTCAGAACAACTTTTTTTTTTAACTTATGAGCCAATAATTACAAATTTCAGCAAAAGCATGAAAGGCACCATCTTTTCATCTGATTACTCCACACCTCAAGCAGACCATGAAAAACTACCAGAATAAGAAAATAAATCCTCACATAATCCACACCCTCAATTATATCTCAGAAAATGGTGTGAAAACAAAGCAGGAAATCTGCTGGGTTGCTGAGGACCAGGACAGTGAGATTCCTGGGGGAGAAAAGGCTCTCACATAGCCAGAAAACATCTAGGTTATCACTTCAAAGCCATCAGAATACTTGGGGTTTCCTCGAGGGTGCAATCTGAGACTCCAGATTTTGCACATTAACAAATTTTACACATTAACAAGTTCAGTCTACAAAAAACTCTGAAAGTGAAACTGAGCTTATCAACCATTTATACATTCCAATTTATTTCAAAGACCAAGAAATCAGGCTTCCAGAATGAACGTTCTTCCAGTGGCTTTGTTTCTATAGTGGGTAGCTCAGCCGCTGACATTTATGATTGTCATTTTTATATGATTATTTGAAAACTAACAAACAAGCACCCTTGGAGAGAAAAGCAATACCAATACAACGTAAGCATAAGAACACACAACTACATAAAGCCCATAAATAACCATGTCGGCACATTCTCCTGAAGGCCTGGTCCTCCCCAAGTGCCTTCCCCTTGGATTATCACCATTAGCTCTGGAGGACAGGCATTCACACCTATGTTCTTTAGTTAGGGGGCCTCATCCTGCACCCACACTGTGCACCCCCTTGACTGCTGACATTGCAGGCTGCTCGTGACACCCTTGGGAATGACAGTATCCCACAAACACTTGTGGCAACCTCAGCATGCCCTCCAGCCATTAATCCCACGTCCCGTGCATCTGCTCCACTCACGGCCTCCCCATAACTCACTGTGCTCTCGGCCTCTCGTCTGCTCCGGGTGGGTGTTGCACTACCAGCAGCATTTTGCCCTCCCACAGCATGTCAGAACAAGGCAGGAGGCACTGCCACCCACCTGCATGGCAGCCATTCCTGCACAAAGGTGCAGGCCATCCGACATCCACCAGACGCTTTCCTTCAGCTGCTCTACTTCGCCAGGGCTTTACCAGAGGGAGCCAGCAGCAAACTCACTTGCATTACCTTGCAAGAACGATTAGGGAGTAATCAGTATATCTCAGAAGACATACTGACTTTCCTTACACCAGGGAGGGCAGTTAGACGGGCGGGCTCTGCCTGCACACTCCCAGCTGAAGGTTACAGCCACTCAATACCTGAGAGTTTGGCCCGGCTGTTTTATGCTCCTGCGGGGGGCGGGGGGGGAAGTGTAAACTGTACTTTTTCTGCCTTTAAAATTGACAAATATCACCTGTATTTATGTGTTATAAAACCTGAAGAAGCTGACGAGTTTTTAGCTAGGAATCTCTAAGGGGCCCAAGGTAACTAATTATCCATTTGCCACTAAATTTCAGTCAGACTGAAACACTTAACTCCTTTAGGTCCATTTGAAGGTCCCAGTCCCAAACTAACAAAATGCAACAATAAACAGCGATATAAACAGTAAAAAAGTAAACTGAAATCAGTTCAGCCTTAACTATCATATATCTAAAGTTTGCATTAATAAAAATATAGTTTAATCAAAGTGACAGTGTGCCTTTAGTATTGTTCTCAGTTTCCAAAATAAAGCACTATAGCTGTGGTTTAAAGCAAGTGTGTAAAGATAACAGATTGCATTCAGACAATTTTTCCAGTCACTTGAAATGCCAGACATACTCATATGAAGTGAAAAAATATTCTTTCAACTGTTTTTTATGTCTTGTGAAATGTTCTGCTTTGTAATTGGTCTTCTTTTATAGGCATTATTTTAAAGCAAGGTACTATAATGTTCTGAGGATCTGCCGTAGTGCACAGTGATTACATCTACTTTCCTGCTGCAACAGTTATAAAATAAAGTTTACAGTCTCTACCCTACATCATTCTCTTCAACACTGTTGGACTTAAATCATGCACAGGGTCAGAATTTAAGATTGCTGAGGGAGAAACACGGACAGAGTTCTACGATAATCTAAATTAATCTTTAAGTTGTTGCTGCCTTGCCAAAATACCTCAGCAAAAAATTTGATCCAATTATTTTCTTAATGGAGTAGATATCAACAATATTCAGCATATCAGTTGAAACACAATTTTTCTAACCTTTGGGCTTGCACTCACCACATAATGGCTAAAACTCTCTCCGTGCTCCTTTTATTATTTTTACTCTTAGCACCCACAATGTGGATTCTAGTAGAAGAAATGAACAGGCAATTTTGCTACTGATGCATGAAGCAAAATAAGATATATTTTATGTATTTTATATAACTGCAATATATTTGTTTTTGGAATGCTGACTACTGTGAAAAAATATTTTTGTTTTTACAGTGAATTCCAAATTATTTTTATTTAGTCAAGCTTTTCTACAAAAACAAAACACATAACAGGAAATAAAATATTTCTCACTGTTTTTCTATTTTAAATGGCTGTGCTAAATATTGTAAATTCCACAGCAGTCATGTTTGCCATCACATGATCAAGTCTTAACAAGAATGTCTTTTTCACATAATATAGTCCATGAAATTATGGTGGCCATCCACAGTGGTTATATGCACTTTGTCAAGTGGTTCGAATAGCCTAGGAAAGTAGAATGTGTTTGTTACAAGAATAAAAAGGGCTGCTGGATAATGATATTTATTCCTTATCTTTATCTAATAAGGTGAAAGGTTTTAGTGTTGAATGTATTATTCTAAAAAGTCTGTTTGATATTAAAAAATCTTAAGATGGGATGCTTGAGATCAAAGTGATGAAGCCTTTTGAATTCCACATAAGAAAAATGAGCATGCTGTAATAAAAGAAATAGTTTGCATAGCCAGAGAGAGAGAGAGGACTTCATGGACTAGATTTTCACTTTGGCTGAATGTACTCAGTTCCACTGAGGTAAATGTGGCCATGCTGATATAAACAAGTTAAGGACAATTGGACCCTATAACAAAAATATATAAGAAATTGTATTTAGTCTGGATGTTGTCTCTCTGTGCCTACTTTCAGTCAAATGTAAGATAAGGAACACATGATTATATGAGAGCTTTGCCATAAGAACAAATATGGCAATCAAAATTGTGCTAAATGGAAAAGAATATTTATAGAAAATAGTGGGAGCTGATGTTAATCAATCATTTCTGTAAAGCTCACAGTCTGTGTGACTGAAAAGTTGAAAATAATTTTGAGTTACTTGTCTAGGGAAAGAACACGGTATTTTCTCCAAACAATTCCATTCAACTAGAGAACAGGGGCTACATTCACAAAATATCTTGGGTGTTAAAACATGGAATATTTCAAAGCTTCACTTGAAAGCATCAGGTTTTCCAGCAGAAACTGCAACTGTGAGTTGAAAAATTCCTTGGTATAAGGTGAATAAGCCTGTAAAACTTCGTTCTCCAACAAAGTCGCACTTTTTCCATGCATACAGCCCAAACTCTCAAAGGAACACAGTTATTTCTCAGAACAGGCTAGTTAAAGAGTCTTGGTTTTGAGTTTTCCTTTCTCTTTTCTTTCCTTAGAATGATCTTAAATTTCCCTTTCTATATTTGCTTAAAAAGGTTCATTTTCTGAAGCTGTTTTCTACCCTGAGGCATCTTGTTTCATATATGGCTTACTGAGCTAGTCAAACTTGTCAATAACTATCAGTAAGAGGTCTTCTTCCCTATTAAATTGGGCAGCATAGAAGGGTATCTATGCTACTCAGCTACAGATATTTCATTTAAAGCCTTGAATCACCTTGAGAAGACACCAATATCTTTTTATTGATGACACTTATAGCCAAAGCATCTCACTTTCCAAGATGTGAATCTCAACTAAGTTACCTGCCTCAAGTACACAACGTGAATCCTCCCTGTAGCAGACATTAGAGAAAAAACAAAGCCCAGCACCAGTATCCGTGAAGCTATTATTATTTGCTCCCTCTATTTATACATGTTGGATTATGTGCTTTGTGGGTTCTTTATACTGACCAGCACTGCTGTTGGAACTGTGTTATCAGAGATCAGCCGTGGTTTGTGAAAAGCACACGTGGTTTAAACGATTGAAGATGGTAGCTGTCACTGTGACTGAGAGAGATCCAGGTGCCAGGCTGGGTGATCACTGGCCTTACTCCCTTTTACTCCTTTAATGCATCTACTTTACCTGACTTTGTTTACTGTTATCTTATACCAGACCTACTTCTTGATGAGGAATGGCAGTGTTTACTTACATAACTTGTCCTGAAATTTTGCTCAATTTTCACACAGGGAAGGCTCAGTTCTCCAGCTTTCTGTTTATCACCTCTTGTTTTCACCCCATCAGAGCGCCATTTGGAAGCCCAATTCTAAATTTAACAAAGCTAAAGTTAATAAAAAATAGCTTTTAGCTAGTGAACTAGCTCTTACAATCTTTCTCAGTCTCTAGTCAATTTTTCTGTAAAATAAAACACTTAGGGAAATCCAAAGGTTTCACAACTAACAAAACCTTGTTTCTAATTATTTAGGTTTCATAGTTGATAGGCTGGTGTATAAGCTTTTCCTGAAGCATTTCCAAGGTTTAGGTACTCATCACCTTTCTTTCCAGTGTGGATTCTCCAGGTAACACAGTATGTGTTTGTGCTACATCTTCCCCTCCACTCCCAAAGAGGAAGAGATTTTCCTCCTCTCCTGCACTGTCATTTATGCTGATGAAACCTATAGGGATCATGCTTCTACAAAATTTGATTTAAACTGATCAAAGAGTTCAAAAATTCATATGGGGAGAGGGGATGCATACACACAGTATGAAAAGATACACTGCTTCTCCACAGGAAAACGAGACTAACAATAAACCTGTAAAAATAGCTGGAAGAAAAAATTCTTTGCAGGTCCTTTTCTACAGGCTCTTTATATCTTTCCGTTTCTCTCTCTGGATGACCATTTGACCATTTTTTTCCTACTTTCTTTTCTGCATCTACTATTTTTTCCTCTCTGTTGTTCCCTCTTTTCATTTCCACTCTTTGTCTCTTTTCTCTGGATCAAAGTGGGAGGAAGGACATTCGAACATCATTAGTTTGTGGACCTATAGGCATATATCACATTGCGACAGACATCACAAAAAACCAAGCACTTCAGCTAATCCCCAGGACTGACTGCTGGCATCATCACCCAGCAGACAAGTGCTGGAATTTTCAAAAGAACGTTGTCCTGCTGAAGATGCTGACAACCTGTCAAGCAGAGTGCTCGCTAGCTTACATGTGGCACTGAGGCAATATAGATTTTGCCAGTCCAGAGTACCATCCTGGAAAGGTCAAGAAAGTAGTTTAGACTTTCTGTCCTGGCTTTTATCAGGTTTATTTTTGTCTCTATTGGGAAATTGAATGAAACTACAATAAATTCGTTTCCGTTTTGATAGGAGGAATACTATAATTGCTCAAAATGCCATTAAAAATTCCTTCTTGCAAGTAATTTCAAAACTATTGTCAGTCCAAAACAGTTCTGAAATTCTTACTGTCCTAGTCCAAGCTTGGACTTAATTTAGTAAATTCAGCCTCATACATTTGGAATGTACATCCCCAGCATTATCATTTTGTTTTTAGGGGGCCAGAGCTAGTAGCTTTTTGTGTTTTCATTTTCCAAATCTAGATGCCTTTTTATGTCATATTCCTATAACATTCAAAAATCTATAACACTCAGGATAAATCCATCTAATTAAGTCAATGGAGTTCTGCCAGGTACAAACCAGCGCAGAATTTGTCTCCTTGTTCTCATGATGGAGTGCTCCATCAGCAAGAGAAATTGCTGTCTAGCTTTGGCAAGAACACTTGGATGCTACTCCATGTATAATATTCCCTTTAAGATGACTGCAGTTCAAGAACTTTCACGAAAGATTATTTGCTTTAATTAATGAAAACACTACATAGGTAGCTATAGCATATCCTCAAAGACAAGCTTACAATTCAGTTCAAGTCTTTTGCTGAAAATAGGTTAAGTACAGGCTTTCCAGTAATTCAAATTTATACAATGGCTTGCCACAAGATTTTCCTTACAAGAAGAGAATAGCACCAGAAGGGCAACTTTCAAGAATTTGCAGAATCAAAGAACAGTTGACGTTGGAAGGCACCTCAGGAGATTGGCAAATCCAGCCACCCTGCTCAAAGCAGGGTCAACTTGAGCAGGGTGCTCAGGGCCATGGCCAGTCGGGTTTTTAAATATCTAAGTTTGCTAAGCAGGATGAGGCTTCAGGATAAGCTCAGTGACTCATATTCTAAAGTGTCGTTTTAAAACTTTGAAATGTTGATGTGTCCCATAAAAGACTAGTTTCTGAAGTTTACTACTGACACTTTGCATTTACATCTTAATTGAACCTCTATGGCATCAGTTACTGATGATCTTTAGTGTACCTGTGAGCAAATAACATCTTTTCAGTATAAAAGACCAATTACATATTTTTGGAGGAGTGATTTATAGCTAAATGGGTTGAGTCTGTATCAACAACATTCTGATGAAAATCTCTATTCATGGATTCCTATTAAGCTGTATTTGGAGAAATAAATCTAAGCTTTCTGAAAAACAATCATAAATATATACATAAATTATTCCCTTTAAAATAGAAGAGCTTTACTTTTAATATTTCACAAGACAACTTTCTCTGGTCAGAATCAAGAAAGATTGAAAAAGAGCCCTCGTTTGCCCTTGTTCCATATATCTGTATATTATTTCACCCTGAACAATGGGAAAGGCTCAAGTGCTTCGAACAAAACCTTTACTGGGGCTGAAGCTGCCCTGTAAGACAGCAAGTTTCCAGTTCCAGTAGGTCCTGATGAGCAGAGTCTGATATACTGAGTACCACTGGGTAAGCCTCTGCGGATCAGTGCAACAACCAGAGTGGAGGTGCAAAATTTAAAGTTACCATAAAAAGCTGGATGCATACCTTAACTTGAAATATGATTTTATTTGCAGAGATGCAGCTTGGGAATACTGTTTTTATAGAGTCACAGATAAAATCAAGGCTGCTTAGTTTTGCTTTCCCCTACAGTACAGTGCATTCTGTAGGCTTTGGTTATATGCGTGGAGCAAATAAATTGCGTAACTAGAGCGTGCAAACCAGATCTGACGTATGCCACACTGATCTGATTTCACATTGCATAAATGCCTGACAAGTATAATAAATAAACCAGACCACATTAATTGCTTTTCTAAGTCTCCTGAAACCCATGGAACTTACTCCTGAGTGAGTTTGGTTCCTCTAGCCAGAAAGAAATAAATAGCAGCCAAGACTTCCCACTAGCCATTTGCAGCCTCCCAAATTACAAACATATGTACGAGATCTAATTAAGGAGTCTATGAAATTTGCATTTCATTGCATAAATAATCTTTGGAAAACTTTAAAAAAAATCTGCAAGCATCACACATGCTTCCCAAAAATTAATCTGGCAGAATAACAACATGAATTGACACTCGGAAGGTCTTAAAAATACCTGGAAAGATTAAGCATTCAATCTTGGGAACACAAGTACTGCCAAAAATCAGAGGCATTTAAAATTCTCCGTTCAGAAACCCCAGGATATTGGTACACAGTGCGCACATGTACATGCATGTAGAAATTATATTTGACACTATTATTTGTTAGCAATACACTTCACTCCTCTGTCAGCTTTACTCTCTTACACAAAGTTCTTTGGGACATGGATTTTCTCTCACTGTATACAGGAGAAGCCTTCCACAAAAACTGGGCCTTGACTGTAGAAAGGACATCTATCTGACGTTGTGATGTACACTAATCCAATACTAGTAATACAGGATTTACATAGCTGAATTCATGCTCTTCATAAAATTGTCATTAAATAAAACCATTTCTTATATGAGTACAATGAAATAAGATATAGAAATCTAATACCATCCTCCTAAAATTTATTAGAGCGCTGATATAGTTTTACAATTATAACTTAGCATCACTCAGTGCCTTGGCATTATTCATATTATTTTCCAGTCTAGCAATCAGAGGAAGACTTTCCAGTCTTCTAGACAGAAGATTTATAGCAGGCAGTGGAGAACATTGGTTTAAAATGTCTTTTAAAACATTTCAGATGTGGTCGTCCAATAAAATGGGCTTTATTTTCTTTGACTGTTTGCTGATTCTTTCTCAATTAAGAAAACTTGATCTTAGTTTTTAGACACGACACCACATTCCTAGTGCTCTCTCAGAATGGTTTCCTTCCAAATCACTAATACTCCTTCAGACTGACAAGTCAGAATTCCTACGGCAATGCACTGGAAAAAAAGATTCTGAACGTTTTTTCCCCTCTCTACATAAACCCAGGTATCTACGCTAATGTCAATTTTCACTTCAGTGTAGTGATAATCATTGGCAAGTGTTTTTTCCATGAAATATGTTCTTCATCTTCTTGAGGTGCTTTACCTAATTTGTTTGCAGTGAGTTTATTTCACCTCTCTGGACTTCACAATTCCAGCTTCTTCTTCTGCCCTAATAAATTTTAATTTTTAACATATTTTTCTATCACTGAGTGACACGTAGGCTGAACACTAAAGAAGAAATTTCAGCCTCGGGAGCTCTCATATTTTGGGAGTCCAGGAGCCAGATGGTCTCTTTATCTCACTGATGTGTTTCTGATCTGAGAAAAAAACCCAAACAACTCTTTCTTTTCCTTAGCCCTGAAAGTGACTTCTTAATCTATTGCCCTTATTTTGTGAGAAAGGTCTGTGGTAATATTTTACTATCAGACAGGATCTTGCTGAGCTTTTTTTCATGTTCGGACCATTTGCCTGCTCCTTCTGCCTAGAAGGGCATTTAGGTCTTCACACTCCATCAGTATGTATAAGATCCACCCCAAAGAAGTCAGTGGATCCATGCTACTTTACACCACTTGAGGAGCTGGGCCAAGGTCTTAAATTTATGGTTACTTTGAGTTAAAGATGCTTCTAAAATGAGTCACTTAAAGCTTTCAGCACAGAAAAGCTCTTTATCTGTTTTTTTGGATTAGATGCCATCCTTCCTGCAAACAGCAATTCTGGTGAAATTTATGTCTTCTATCCCCTTAACTGCATTAATTAGCAGTAAGCAGTATTGGATGTGTAAAGTATTTTTTGTCTTAGTAAATCAGGATCCCCCTAATGCTCTTCTTTCCCCAGATCCATCCTCCTAACTCTTCCCACGGAGAAAGTTCATGTCCAGGGCTGAGAGGAGCAATGTAAACAGAAGGAAGAGAGAGTGATTTTACAGTTCAGAGGCAGCACTGTTCCCTTCCGCGTCTCTGCATGACTCTCCTGGGTCATTGTGTTCATCTTGCACCTCTCCCGACTCTGGCTATGATTAAAAAAAAAAAAAAAAAGGTGTTCCAGAAATTCTGGTTTCTTCTGAGAAAAGTTATTCTCAAAATGTTGTTGAAAATCTTTATCTGCTCCACTGTTATCCTCTGCATTAATTCCCTGAATAAACTCCTGAAAGTGAGGACACTACGGAAACACTCTGAAAAACTAGTTTTAAAAATTATCATGAAATCACGGAAACACAAAATAACTTACTTTGGAAGGGGCCTCAGAAGGGCTCTAGTTCGACCTTCTGCTCAAAGAAGGGTCAGCTGTGGTCAGACCAGGTTGCTCGGGGCTTTATCTAGTTGCATCACACAAACTTTCAAGGATGGAGACTGCACAACTCTGTGGGCCACCTGCTTCACTACTGGACTGTCCTTCTGGGGAAAGAGGTTTTCCTTTTAGCCAGGCTGAACCTCTCTTGTTCCAGTTTATGCCCATTTCCTGTTGTCCTCCCACTATGCACCACTGTGAAAGAGGCTCTGTCTTCTTCGTAACCTCCTCCTGAGTTCCAGTGGGCTGCTGTTACGTGCCTCCAAAACCTTCCCAAACCTTCCCAACTCCAGGCAGAACAAGCCCCCTTTCCTTAGCCTCTCCTTACAGGACAAATTTTCCAGTCCCCAATCACTTTGGTGGCCCTCTACTGAACCTGCTTTGGTTTATCAGCATCTTTCCTGTATTGATGGGCCCAAAACTGGACAGAGCACCCAGATGCGGTCTCACAGGTGCCAAGCACTTCCTTCAATCTGCTGGCTCCGCTGTGATTTGTACAGCCCAGGATGCTGTTGGCCTTTGCTGCCAGGGCACACTGCAGGTTCATCATTGAATCATTTAGGTTGGAGAAGACCTTTAAGATCATCGAGTTCAACCATTAAAATTTAGTTAAAATCATGCTCAGTCTGCCAGGACTCCCAGGTTCTTCCTTCCTGGCTGCAGGACTTCGCATTTGGTCTGTTCTCTTGTGTACCCTTTTGCTTTTCACTTGCAAACTTGATGAGCCTGCGTTCTATTGCCTCCTCCAGGTCATTGACAAAAGTGCCGAAAAGGATAGGTTCGGTAGGTAGCCCTGTGGTACACTCATCATGGGCCTCTGAGTACATCCCATTGTCCTTCTGAGCCTGACCATCCAATTGGTTGTCCACCTACCCAGACTGTAACATCTTAACTTGGATAGAGCAATACTGAGGGAGCGTGTTGGAAGCCTTGCTATTATCTTTAGAAAATGATTGTATTTAGCAATTACTGTGTTTGGAAAAATGGAGAGAACTTGTTATGTTTCACACAACTTTACAAATGTTCTTTTCACTCCAGTATTGGCAATCCTACCCTGCTTTTCTTGGTTTTGATAAACTGTGGACCTAATTTTGGTATTAGACCAGCTCTTCACTGGAGTAACACCACTAAGTGTCACAAAATCCCTTAAGATTTATGTTAATGTAAGTGATACCAATGTCAAGCTCTAACCCTTTCCCAGCTAGGTGACTCAGGGTAGCAGTAGTTTATCGCTGTTTTTTACCAGGCATGTTGAAAGGATTGTGCAACGTTTTATTTGTGGTGAAACTAAAATATTCTGATGAGATTTGGGGTTGGGTGTATGCGCATTTCTTTGAATAAAAAGTTTTGAGCAAGGTGTTAGAATGCTTTTGATATGGCATGTGCAAATCAGAACAGATGACAGCTCTGATTCCTGAGCAGTCCTACGGCGCTTGCCGTTGTTTTAGTTGCTCTGTTTCCATATTGCTAGTGTAGTCAAAACCAATTGTTTCAATTAGCCCTTTAGAGTAAAGCCATGTCAATGTCTTGTATAAATACAATGATCCCTACAGCAATATGTAAAATGTCTCTTTTCACATCTCACAGCTTCTGTGTTGACTTCTGCAGGACTGTAATTATGTCTAATTAAGTAGACTTATGGAGTTACACTAATGGTTATGTATAAGTACATGTCCCTCATAGCTATTTGTTCAAGGCACTCTTACTATCATTTAACTTGCTTCAATTATGCATATTATATTTTGCCTACTGATGCTTTTGCATCGTAATTTTCTAAAAGTAAACGTGACCTACAGGATTTTCAATATTATTAACTTAAGATCTGAAGAGATTTGACATATGACTTAGTTTCTTTCCACTACTTTTTAAAGTCAACTGCTATTAAAATTACTCCCTGCACTTAAAAATTCATTTGTACTTTAATTATACCAGAGTAGACACAAGATGAGAAAATAGATGAACTTTAAATAAACATTTTTCTATATTTTTATATAATTAACTACAAAGTCTTGAAAATGAAAGTTTTAGAATGGTCTTTATACACAAAGAAATTCATTATTTGAGGCCACAATTCAACATAAGAACATTAAAGCATATTTCTTGCCTTAGTTACACAAACTGTATTTTCATAGAATCACAGAATATCTCAAGTTGGAAGGGACCCATAAGGATCATCGAGTCCAACTCCCTGCTCCTTATAAATCATATGACTAAGAGCATCATCCAGATGCTCCTTGAACTCTGACAGGCATATTAAGCCTGACAGAAATAAGAAATTCCCTAGATAACTTCTTACCTCTTCCTTGGGATGATTGCCTTTTTGTGTCAGAGACAAGGCAGTCTCTGGGCTTTTTCAGGTTTTTGACTGTATCACAATATATATTTGTTCTTCTGCACAGATGCTTTTTACAGACACAGCATTCAAATGATTAGGAAAAGCTGGTATGTAACTTTTATGTTTAAAGCATTGACACTATTGGACACCTGCTTTACCTGTTGAACACAATAGATAGATACACCAAATTGCCTGTATTCACTCCTCAGGAGCTGTGCTTATTCAATGTAAAATTGTTAGATTCAAGAAATGTTAAACTGTTTAGCTAAAACTTGACAAGCTAGCTTGAAGGTATGTGTCTTTTTTTTGCTTACTTGAAACAATACATTTTTTCCTACTAGAAAATTCATTCAGCATTCATCTTCTAGATGTAAACAAGTCCTGAAAATAAAACAAGCGATGCCCAAAACAACATGCAGATGTATATATGTAAATTCTCAATCTTCAGCCACACTTAGTGTTATGAATATTTAATTTCCTTTGGGCCTGGATTCAGCAAACTACCTAAGCCAGTGAAAGCAACTCTGATAAATATCAACTTGTTACTTAGTGTAATCCTGAATTTAGGACTTTCTATCAATGCAAAACTCATAACCCATCTCTTGGCTGAGGGGAAGCATCTGTAACACCTCGTTATGCTCTAAACTGCCCACAGTGTTTGCAGTGAGGAAGGAGTTCTGCTATATATTTTTATGTATAAGACACAACATGTGTGAGCAGCATGGGATTTTGAACAAATCTATAGTATATCTGGAAGCAATTAGAATGTATATCACTTATGAGGGTTTGATCGAGAGATTAAGGACTATGGAGACCCAAATCAAAACCCAACAGCTCATCGCCTATAGAGCTTCCAGACTGGAGGAGACAGAAGATGGCCTACAGACTGCTAGCATGGTGGCAACGCAGGGGGAATTCCCAGAGGCAATAAAATGTCAAAGGACTTCATCTAGGGGGAAAACCACACAGACCCATGTGGCACAGCTGAATAAACACCTGCTTGTGCAGAAGTAAATGCCATAATTAGCATGAGAGTTGACAGAAAGAGAGAGAAAGCTGGCCAGTGCTCTGAGGCAGATCCATCTAGACCTCCAGAGAATACTATCCTAAAAAGACTTAAAAGACTTATAAATGCAAAAAAGCCTGATTTTGTCTGAATAAAACCTGGAATGTTTCCTTTAAATGGGAGAAAGCTCAGAGCAAATAGAAAAGACATGAAATGAAGAATTTACACAGAGATCCTTTGTATGTCTGCTTTTAATCAACTCAGTGCCTTTCTGAGTAGCAGCAAACTCTTCAGTCACAAGGAGGCCTGCCTAGCCAGCCAGTGCCCCTCCTGACAATCCTGCAGGCTTTACGCAGGAGATAGATACAGGCTCTTAAGTCCCTGCAGTAACTCCTTTGCTTGCCAAACTTTGCTGTTACGCAAGCCTCTTCCCCCCAACCATGCTCAATGGCTCCCCACTATCACATTATCCCCACTGCCGCAGTGGGTCCCACCTCACCCATTCTTCTTAGAAGAACATAGCATACCTTGCGAAGAAGAATACATGGTAAAGCAAGTATGATCTGTCAAATACGTTAATTTTTTCGGTTAAAGGATTATTGCTGAGTTCAGTAATTTAACATCCCAGAAGAGCCCAAAAAATCATGAGATTCCAGAGGGAGCAGGGGAAGGGGTGACGGATTTCTGAAACCTAGACTTGCTGGACATCACCTTACTCTCTTGGGGCCTACATTCTCCACACCACTGAGGTGGAGACTAAGGAAACGTGGGTTACACGGACGCAGATGTCCTGATGTTCTGTCAAAGAGAAGCCAAACACCCATTAAAAGATTTCAGTCTTAAATGCCAATACATACATAGATGAGTAACCTCCATCAGGGGAAGAAGTTAAAATGAACTGAAATTAAGAAACAGATGCATGAAGAAATTGAAACAAGCTGGTATTAAAAATGAAATAAAAGGCAGTAGAGGAGAGGGGAAAAAAAGACAAGACTGCTCATATGAAAAAGGAGAAAACATAAACCTAACACTTCCCAGATCACCACTTAAATACCAGTAGTCTATCAAGTACACACCTGTTCTCCCCACACCCTGCTGAGCACATGAAAGAAACAATTTAACGAAACAGTAGTGAATGTGGAAATTGCAGGCCTATCCATCACAGCTACTGGAAGAGGAGCAAAACAAACCAATAAGCCTTTGTTTCTGAACAACTGCATGACTGCTGCACGTAGAGAGGCACGCACAACCCCCCACATCTTTTGCTGCTCTTGGCTGTGTATTACGTTTCATTCAAGGAATAAAAGCAGTAGTGCTTCAGTGATGCTACGGTGCCAGAGGATCCACATTTACTGTCCTCATTTTTATGTGTTCTTTTCATTATGCAAATACTAGCCACATCAGATGCCTGAGCGTACGGAGAGCAATGGCAGCAGAAGCTATTGCTGGGTCAGAACCTCCCAAATCACCTAACAAAATTGCTACTCTCTGCTCCCTGCCTCAGACACAGATTCAAGCCAGACAATAGGAGGAGGACAGATGCCACATTTGCTAACAGTTGACAGAATGGCAAGTCTTAATTTTAGTTTCTCAAACCACCATAAAAGGGGCTCCTCCTTCAGCGAGTCAGTTCTCAGGAGATGCCAGTTGTGTTGCTTTCATTGCTGGACATTTATTACAGGCCTCGTGTTAATACTGAACCTTTTAACATGTATTTAGGGCAGGATTCCCACTTCTGGATTCCAAGCTAGCGGCAAGAAGTCAGGGCAGGATTCCCACTTCTGGATTCCAAGCTAGCGGCAAGAAGTCGGGGCTTGTAACAGATCATAAAGTGAGACTCACACACAAATGGATGTTCAAAAGAGCAAAGTCACAGCTATTTAATTCCCCTTTTGGTACAACTTACACCTGAAACTGGGAGCCTAGAGTAAAAGCTCAAAATAAAGAAAACCGAGAGTGACAGTGATGCTTTTAGGCTTGAGCCTTTTACACTTGCACCACTAGACTGCACCTTCCTGGACGAGAAAACTCCATCTTCAAGAGCAAAGAATCAATTTGAAGATGAAAATGTTTAAAAATGGAAGCACAAATGAACTATAAGAAAATTAATTGTGACTGTTGTTCTTTTGGGTATTCAGGCTGCTGTATTTAGACTTCAGAGGTAAACATCTATGTTCTCAAAACATACGGAGGAATAACAGGCTTGTTATCTTCCTGTAGAATTATGAAGTACTTCTTCCAGAAGCATTAAGAAACATCATTTTGCTAAACTTATTTGACAAATACTTGAATGCACAACTCTGGATGACAGTTATGTAACTTCCCCAGGCTTATGTATGGCCAACAGTTTTCAAAGGATGCAAATAAGTAAGCTTTTCAGATTAATTCAATCCTATCTATCAATCATCTAAGAAATTATTTATACCTTAAGGGGAACAAACACTAAAAAACTACCACCCTTGGTGTGTTCTACTTCATTTTGTTTTGTTTACTGCCTTCACTGTTGGTGCCTTACAGATGTTATTGTTCATTTTGGTATTTTTAAAGCACTCTTTAATATCTGGCGTGTGACTGCCCTGCAGTGAATAGGACTAAGAAGCTGTCAGTTTGATAGGCTTGCTTAGAGATTGCTCTTTCTCTGTGCTGTCATTGTATGTGAGATGTACAGAGCCACAAGAAAGCTACAGAAAAAAACTCCTTGGTGATGGAACAACTCCCTCCATGCCATTGTTACTGTTGTTTTCTGTTGTGTTACTGTGAAGCTCCATTGTACTAGATGCTGTGCAAACTCAGAACAAAAGTTTGTTCCTGCTACAGAGCCTAATCCGTGTAAACCATGAAATTAGCTTCACATCACAGAACGTGGAAGAGCATAGGAAATAAATTAGCAGATGTGGGAGAAAGTTGAAAAGCCTGCTTGCTACTCAGTATTAGCTGCAGTCAGGCAAAGTCCATGTTTTTCAATGTAAAACCCTGGTCAGAGGCTGACTGTACAGAAATCCTGCTCCAGTCTTCTGTGGGTGACCAAGGGATCTCATCCTGGCAGCAAGGCAGGCAACAATCAATGGGAAAGCTGCACCCTCGTGCAGCTCTAATGACTGAGAAATCCCAAATACATGCATGTGTCCATCTTTTTCCACTAACACAGCGTTGATAGCATAGATTTCATCCTTCTCATCTCTGTGTAGTTTATAGACAGTACTGCTGGAATTGACCTCAGGAGGTCATCTCAGATACCCTCCTGCCAAAAGGTAGGATCAACTAGTCCTGAAGTAATTCTGATGATCCGTCCCACTGGCTTGAAGACAACAACCAGCAGCAACTCCGTAACATCCCCAAAATGCCGTGTTCTGTTCCAGCATTCAATCACTCCAGTCATTACCAAGTTTTCCTGGCTTCTAATCCCATTTCTCACCTGCTAAGCCTATTATGTTTTATCCCAACAGTAGTAGAGATGGAGAAGATTCACCTCCTCTTTGCAGCTGTCTCGCAGATAGCTGAAAATGAATTTGTCTTCCCTCCATTTTCTCCTCTAGCTAAAGCCCTGTTCCTCAGCTCTGTCCTCATAGGTCATGTTTTTGATACCCTTAATACTTCTTGCTGCTGTCTTCTAGGATCTCTGAAAACTATCCCACATCTTTCTTAACATGCATGCCCACAGCCAGACCCTGTACTATGGTCGAGACCTTGATAGTGTGATGTAAAGCAGAAGGCTGCCTTATCTCATTTTGCAGACTCTCATCTTGCTCATAACATCCTCACTGGGATGCTTGCCTTTTTCTTGACAGCATGGCATTGTTAACTCACATTCAGTTTGTGACCCATTAATATCTTCAGATCATTGCAATAATTATTAGTTGTGCAATTAATTATTCCTATTTAAGTACTGAAACTTGTTTGCATGTATCCTATTATAGCACATCCCATCTTTTTCACCTAGTTTGCAAGTTCTTGGTTTTTCTTCACACACTTCCTCCATTCTTCCCTTATGTTTCATACTTCATGTCACATCCCTGTGTAGGGAGTGATGACATTCATCCCTTTAGTGTTAGCACTCAAATCCATTATTACAGGTCTTTAATTCACACTTATCAGAGAGAGTCTAGTGTCTACGAAGGGCATCACAGCACAGCCAGTAATGCTCCATCCCTGCTTTCCCCACAGGCTTTGCTAATGATACCTATTCTGGAGCAGCAGCAGCATTAGTGAAGTTGTCCTATCAAACATAATAGGAAGGCTACAGACAGTGATTTATAACAACTTTAACACCGTGAGAAGGAATTTACAATACAAATTGGGGTAGAGACTTCAGTGTCTCTAAAGCAGTAGTTTGTAATTCTGAAGAGATCTGAAGGGTGAGGTCTCAACAGAAATGCATTAAAAACTCAGCACCTTGTCTTTGGCAGGAAAGTCAGTGATAGACACGCCTGACTACAGAATATAGGATAGGCACAAAAGGGTCCTGCAGACTGGCCTGACTCCCTTGATATTCAATTATTATATGGACTTCAGTGTCTTTCTAAGTGGATCTTTTTAATATGAGAAACTAGTTTAAATACCAGAAATATTAGCACATTTACTGCTGCTCTTTATGGTATAATAGTCACTTTGTGACTTATGAAAATGAGTCTTATAGGAGTTCTACAGAGCTGGGAAGCCGAAAAGGTCAAGTTGCATTGCTCTGAACTTACCCCTTTAATGCTTTGCTGTTGAAATACTGTGTCTTTCGGTAAGGACCTAGTCCTGTATAAAAACCACAAAGCTAAGAACACTTGATCATTCCTCTAGGATTAATTAATTTCCCAGAAACCAACTAATGCATTTTAGAAATAGCTGCAGGCAAATGTTAATAAGAGATTAATCTTTCATGCCTTTGAGAACTTCTTAGACAAAATGAAGATACGTTCAACTTCCCCTTGAGTTCCAAATGTGAATGAGATCAACTAGTTTACATACTAACTTTTGTGATGAGACATCTATCAAAATGGAAACAACTTTTGCCCAGAGCAAAACCATAATACCTTATTGTTAAGCCATTTAACATCAGTAAGAAGATAAAGTTTCAGTAACAAAGCTTACAATAATGTCTCTTCAGGTGGGACTTTCAGAGAACACTCAGGCCTGCCTCTCAGTCTGAGACATGCTTTGGTCTCAGAAGCCTAGAGGAAAATCCTTTGCAAGCAAAACAGGCCACTTTTGATTTGTTTATGGCAATGAAAGAGTTCTGCTCTCATCAAATTGAGTAACGAAACACTTCATTCCCATGGATGGAGAAAGAGGCCACTTCTTAGGAGGCTGACAGTTTGTGCACAGGGTGAAAACTATGAGTGGTAACTGGTAACCCCAGCTGTGATAAGCTCTGGCCTCCACTAACTCACTGCTTCTCACCAGCTCAGGTGCCAGTGACTTGCCAACCCTGTGGGGCACAGCCCTGCTGATGGTGCATAGCCCAGCCCAGGCGAGGGGCTTCGCCTGTCGTGCTCACAGCCCTTTAGCCCCAGAGACACCAGCTGGCCACCTCCTGTCAGGTCTCCGGCCAGATTCTCTTTCCACTTAATTCAAGACCAGCCTCCTGTACCAAAATACTGTCCTTTCCCATCAAGGAAGAATATTCTTCCCTAACTTGCAAAGCATAGGTATGGTATAAAATACACAAGGTTTGTAAAATGACATACTGCGAAATCTGTTTCATGCACAAAGAGTTCTTCTTTTCACAACATCGGGGCACTGAAACCCCCTACTAAGAGCTCTTGCACCATAACTAAAACAATAATGCCTTGGCATTTTATGAAATATCTGAAACTTCAGTGCATGTCACTTAGTGACTGAGCATAGAAAGTGGTGATAAAGTTGTCGAGCAAAATGGCTGCCTTTGCATTAGGACTATTTTATACATGTGTGTATATGAGACTATATATTATGAACAGCAGCATTACAGCCTAAGGTTTAGCAATCATATTTCTCTTACTTTTGTCTCTTTACAAAGTTCATCCCACTGCACAGAAATAAACATTAGTATTCACTCTCCCTCCAGAAATAAGATCTCACAAACATCACAATGATGCAGGTGTTTAAGCTGCTGACATATCATGTCAAAAAAGGTTAAAGAGATTTATTCATCGGAAGCAATAAACACAACTTCCTTGATTAGTGCAAGGCTGTGAATGCAACTCACATGTACTGCTTGTTTTCAGGAGTTTCTATTCTGTGATTAATTGTTTACATGGTGTTCAGTGTTAAGCACTAGCTAACACATTATTCTTAGTGTTATGACAATATTCCCTGTTGACATCTTTTAGCTGTCTACACTTCTTGCAGCAGACTTGGCAAACATTTCTTGAATATATAATGTTTGCTCACTCCTTCTGAGTACAATGTTAAAAATTTAGTTGGGTGAGATTTTTTAGATCCCATTTTTGTAGCACACTTGCTAGTCCTCTTGCAGTGCTTTACATTATTAATTTCAGATTAATTTTACCCTCTGGCTGTACACATTTAATGGAACTCCCTGTAGAAATACCTCGAGCAAAATGTTGTATTTACAGTAGTTTCCAGGCACATTTATCTAAATTGACAAAGATCAAAAGAATGCTGTTGAAATCTATGCATTTGTCAGTGAAATACCGAAACATCTTAAAAGAAAAGAAAGAAAAGAAAAGAGAAATAAAGAAAAGGAGTCAAATGTATGTATTATATTTCTGTGATACAGCTCCAGTTTCAGTGAATGCAGCCAATTAGACTTGCTGCTTATCTAAAGCAGAATTGACTTGTCTGTCTGAAACATCATAACAAACCAAGTACTTTTCCACTTATCTTCTGAGCATTTTTCTTGTGTGCAATATCCAAGTACAATAGAACTAATACTACATTCAAAGCAAAATCTGTATTGACCTTTCTTATGCCTCTCAGTTCTTTCCCCTATCATACTCAGACTGCTTTACATCAGAGAGTGGACGAAAAACAGGCTATCTGGGCAGCTGTTTACACATTCAGTGGACACACCACTGGCTCACAGACTTTCTTTCGATAAATGGTGATTATCTTTTCTTCAAAGAAAAATAAGGCAGACCAAGAAACTGTCAGCTTGTCGTTTACTCTGAAATAACATAGTGAATGTGCAGGGCACAACCATTAAAGACTGGGGTCCGTGTGAGTACCTGGTGTAAACAGAAATGAGATATCTTTGATAAATTACGGCCAAGGAATGGGCTTCCGGCCCTTTTTTCATAAAAGCTGACAATTTTTTCAGCTTATCTATTTGACAGGAAAAGAATATCTGCCATCTGCTAATATGCTACTTGCATCAATCAGGTGCTCAGATGTAATGGCAGAGAAGGGGAAGAGTCAAACAGGCATGCCTGAGGGCTCTTCCTAATGGTATGTGCTCAAAAGCAGACACAAAGCAAAAAGTGGCCAAGACAGAAGCTGTCCAGAACTGACTGACTCTCCACACCAAGAAGCAGGTCGAAATCTTCACTGCGATAGCAAGATACTACGGAAGTGTTGATACCAACCAGTGATGGATGACAGGAAAACAGCCAAAGGACTGGCAGTGTCAATAGAAACACAACAGTTTTTTGGCTTCAGAGACATGTAATACAGCAATACGGTCACCCTGGGGTCTACATGGTCCCTGTGAAATTAATAACAAAATAAGGCTGGCACCACCGTCCCCCCTATCACTGGTACAAACCAGGCCTGAGTCCTTACAAAGGAAAGAAAGTGTGTGTATTTGGAAAAAGAACACTTTGTATTTGGAAAAAGAACAGAGATTCGTCTGAGATGGAACCAAATACTGGAGTTAGCAAAGAAGACACAGACATCACATACCTGCTAAGAACATCCAGTTTCCTCAGAAATACTGGCAATGAGATAATACACTGAGAACAGCTGCCCTTTGACAGGTTAATACTGATCAGACAATCATCTTGCTAAACATTTAAAGGAAAAAAGTGAGGAAAATAAATACTTAATAGTAGTTGTCCAACAGAGGATGGTAAGGTTCCCATATCTTGCTTAACTGGATAATGTATATTTTTAATTTCATACAAGGGAAAGCGTGCACACCTTTCAGCTCAAGCAGTTATACAGTGCAGCTGGAGTCCATCTGCAATGGAGCAATGAACTCTTGTATTGCATGCTGCTTAGGCTGAAGGGATTTTCCTCTAGATCACTAACATTCAGGTGAAGGAGAAGAACTTGGAACCCGCTGGTTTTCAGAGGTAGCTAAAAGGCTACTCAGGTCATGCTGAATTCCAAAAAAGAACACAGAAGAAATCTGTAAGCAACTATGGTCAAAGGGAAATAGTAAATCTGTTGTATAGCCTTGCCTTTCCTCTGTCTTCTCACCAGACTCAGTTAGTCTCGGTATATCCCCGTACATCTCCCAGGGAACCTCTTTTGAATGAGGAAGCATTTCTCTGGAAGAAAAACATCTCAGTTACAATTCACCATAAAGAATGTGGATGACAGATTAAAACTAAGTTTAAAAAGAAATTAGGATGTCACTGTATGCAAGTAGCATTGCTAGGTGAAGAGAAATAGACACAATGATTGGGGTAAATATATTTTTGGGAAGGCACTGAAAAAATCCACTGGTTACAAAACATACAAAATAATTTCCCAAATTCTGTCACTTAATGAATGAGGAAATTTGCTGCAATATTTCTTCTTGACATTACAACTCTGCTAATAAATAATAGAATAACATATCCAATTCCATAACACTAAATAAGATGAGAAAGATTCAACATTCAGAAAGCTCATTTATAGAAATCAACAGATTTAGTTCTCAATTTTCTGTTCAGGAACAGTTGTTCCCCAGCTCATATGAAGTTTATGTTCCCAAAGTCAAGAGACAACAGAGAAAACTTGCAGGTCCTCTTCACACAAATCAACAAGGTCTGAGCAATATGCTGCTGTTCCCAGGTAGGTAAATTAAATAATAATTGTATTATCCACAGGATCTACAGATTCTCTTCACGAGTCTGATGCCCACATGATTTCTGAATTTCTGTCACTCTCTGTGTAACATATGAAAATTAGAGAAGAACAGCTTGAAGAACAGAAGTACAAAGCATGCGCTAAGCATTTATATTTATGCAGTATTTCAAGAAGTAGCTTAGTCACTTTCCATCTTAAACCAGAATTAGCATTCAGGGCAAAGAAAGTGAGACGGACTTGGAAATCTGACCAGCTTTTTCTTCAGCCTTCTAACTGGCTAGAAGACTCTGTTAGGGAGCCTGAGACCACAGCCATATGGACAGGAATGACAGTCTGTTCAGTGTCATCCTCCTATGTTATTCTGGTTTTTATATGCAGGTTTTTATAGCAAATTATTATCTGAAAATTGTCAGTTAAATAATTTATATGCTGCATGAGCAAGAGAAAAATCAGCATCCTTTATATATTATTTTGCTCCTCTTTTGAGTATTGCAAGGTTCAATACCCAAGTATAACTGTATGGCTACTATTCTTTTCTGACAGTGAAATATGAAAGGGTATATTTTCCTCTATACGGATGCAGATTTCAAGGGCAGTGAATTTCATGCTTTTCTTTGCCAGGAAATTGTTGTGATCGGAATACATTTTAAGAAAAATTACCATGCTAGCAAGTGATTAAGAAAGAAAACATCGTGTATTGGCAGCAAACAAATGAAAAGCACATAATAAAGATGGGTAGCAACGTAGTTCAAAGAAGAATTTTAATCCCCTTCTAAACTAAATAATAAAAAAAAAGTAAATTACTAGGAAAAGAAAAGGTGAAATGTAGTCTGTTCTGGCCTCTCACCCCCACCCACACCATAACTGAATTTACTGCCTTGAAGTTACTCCTGACCTACCGAGGTGCAAACAAGATCAGAATGAATCTCTGAGCATCTGCCTCAGGGTGAACTCTCAGCCAGTGAAAGATTAAGAACAGGGGTCGCTGCAATCCTCTCTGTCATTTGCAGCACAGCATTGACTAAAGCCGTCATGAACCTATTGTAACTTATGAGTTAGGATGGCTTACGGCTGCTTTGCATTGCCAGAGCTTTAGAAAGGAACCACAATATATACTGGTCAGTATGTCCCTAGGTGAAAGATGCACAGACCAAAGCAGCACAACACAACAGTCCCCCCAGCATTTTTAAGGAGAAAAAAAAAAGGGAAGGGGAAGGGAAAAGGGAAGGGAAAGCGAAAGCGAAAGGGAAAGAGAAAGGGAAAGAGAAAGGGAGAGAAACCATGTCAGGAGAAGCTTGGGGCATAGCTTAGAGCAAGAGGGTAACTAGTGAAGAAATCTGGCCTGTAGTCTTGCTTAGGCCACCTGCCATTCCAGGCAAACTCTCATCATGAGCAGAACCCAAGTTACAACAAACCTCTTTTTCCAGAGGCTGTGCTACTGCTCCAGGTCCTCCTGGGTCTTTGAAGACATTGGGAGCTGCAGGTACTAACCTAAGATCCTGGGCTGCACTATTTGGAGTTTATCCAGCAGATCAAGGGAAATGGTTATTCCCCCTGTTTGAGACCTGTGAGATCCCAGCTGCAGTACTCCATCCAGTTTGGGCACCCAAGTACCAACCAGAGGGACCTCGCTTTGAAGTTGGCCCTGCTTTGATCAGATGGTTGGACCAGATGATGTCACTTCCAACACAAATTATTCTAAGACTTTAACAGCTATATTTTCCTGGGTGGCTTACTGTCTCCTCACACTGACTGTACGTGCTTGAATGCTGCTAATGTCTTCTATCATTTCATCATCACGATCCCATTCTTCATTTTCCTATAAACAGGGCAGTAGTTACTGCTGTATCTCATTGGCTCCTCTTCTTTGTCTTCCTGCTTTTCTCATTAACCTTACAGCCACTGTTATACCCCTGTCTGGCCGAACAATCTCTAGCAGGTCACACTTATGTTTGTGTCAAACAGGGAAGGTTTTGTAGCAAAGAGCTGAGATCATGCTGACAAATAAAACATTCTCTGAGTCACAAACACTTCTTTGCTCCCATTCTTCTTCTCCCATTCTTCTTAAAGCAGTCAATCTGAGTCGTATTTCTTCTAAACCCTTTTTACAAGGAACAGTTTAAATGGGACAAAGCACTTTTTAAAGACAGCCTTTTGTAAAAGTTAGCAGTAAGTTTTAGATAGAGTTGGAACATTTTTTCAAAGACAGTTTTTTGCACAGATGCACCAATTTCTACACCAATTTGTTGTACCACATGTACAGAACAGTGACTACGATCAGGGAGAGAAGTGATCTGAGAGGTTCCGGATCAGAATCTCTGCTCCATCAGACTATACTGCAGAGCAAAGGCCAACCTCAAAAGCTGAGGAACCAGTCTGGCTGCCAGATGGTAAAATTCACACTAGAATCCAGTTCTGCACAGAACGAGACATTTTCATACATATGTACCTGGGGTTTTTGTATGCGCACACACACACTTGGGAGGGCACGTGTACACTCACCTACACATATAATTGTGAAGGACACAGAGAGACAGACTTGTTACACAGCCAGCAATTTCACTGTTTCAAAATTATACCTCTCAGCAACACCATCACTCAGTATGTATCCCAACTGGAATGTTAATAACCATGGAGTTTGGTCTGGTTTATAATCAGTGCAGCACAATAAAATTTATCATGATTGCAAAAAAGGAGAGAAAGACCCTTATAGAGGTGATGTCACTGGAATCTGCATCTCTAACTACAAAACTTGTGCTACCTTACTGTGTTATCATCGTCCAAAAACCGTTATCCTAGAACATGTTATCAAAATATCAGTCAATCAGCAACTCTACTCCCTCTCATGATTTCCAGAACTAATGCATTTTCTTATGCTTTTTTCAGCAATGAAGAAAACCAGCAATAGTTCCAGTGGCTCATTAGGAAGGAAAACATTTTTAAACTTGTTGGTCACCAAACCACACCAGATTCCAGAACGTGAATTGCTAGGTCAACTATGTGTCTAGAGACATACCAGACTACATATAACACAAGCCAACACACAAGGTATGCACGACATAGGTTCACTGGCTCAGTACAGAGACAGAGAGGGAGCCTTTTCATCCGCATCACCTGTGTTTGCATGAAGAGCAAAAGTGTGAGGGCATTTGTCTGGGGGAGGCATGGCTGAGCCCAGGTTGGAAAGGACTGACCTGGACTTCATCACTGCCGTGTCCTGGAACCTGAACAACTCTGCAGTCATATATACACAAGAACAACATGATGCCTTTGAGAGACGTAATCATAAGCTGAGAATTAAGCATGATCGTTAGTAAGCTGAGGACAAAAGGTGCAGAATTTCTTTAACAGATGGAAATTAATTTATTAAAGCACATCTTTGAGGGTGGCTAGCAGAAGCTCTCACAGCATGACCACTGACTCTCTCCTGTGGGAGAGCTGTGGCAGTTTGGAGCTGGTGAGCAGGTTCCGCATTTGGATGTGATACTCATGCAAGTGGAGAGTGGAGGCAAGGCACATTTCCCATAGAGCAAATAGGGAGACAGTAAACAAGAAGATTCCAGTGGAATGTGCTTCACCATGATCCAGGGTTTTTCTCCTTCATTTAGATTTAATTTTTGCCCTTTACAATCACAACAATAAGAAATGTGTGACATTTCTTGCTCCTTAACACTCCCAAATGCAAGACACCAACTGGGTATTCCTGGTTGAGAGGCTCAGACTTTGTAGGGAAAAACCTCCTGTGAGGCTGTCCCAGGATTACATTTTCGCAGCTCACTCACAGCCCCCTGCATTGACAGAAACCTCTCCAGGTATATACAAAATTCCAATCACACACTCCAAAACACATCCAGTTCAGGAAGAACATTTCCATCTGTAAATGCTGTGCCTCTTTTTGTCACAAGTGACCACAAAAAATAATCTAGAGGGAAAATATGCTTTTATTTTCAGTTGATTTGCTCTTGGCATTCAACTATTTGCTCCCTATTGATTGAATACTTTCCTAAAGAGACGTCTGTTTAAGCACTTACTTACTTAACAGCTTTCCTAATTCAAGAAATATAGGGGTGGGTGTAAACATATTGCACAGCACTAAAAAGGCCACAAGGTCCCTAGATCACTTCTCCTCTCTTTTCCTGCTAGGAAGTGGAATTTCCATTCTACAGGAGAGTTCTCATTATGAAAAACATTTTTAATACTAACAATGTAAACATAAAATTTTGTGCAGAATGGAAATGTGTTAATAATCTTCATCACTATACAGGGAGACAAGGGGAATTGGAAGAGGCCAGGCAAGGAAGGAGCCAGAAAGCAAATCAACCAGATTGGGATTTGCCTACTTACCTTCAGACTGCAGGTAGCTTAAAATATCCCCAGGACACTGGAAAGTGCAGAGCTGCTAATGGAAGTCCCAGACAGCCTGCTTACCTTCCAGGCTGCTGTCAGGCAAGAACCCAGTTAGGCAAACCTGCTCTTTATCTGTGCTGAATCAAAAGTGTCTATAGGATTCACACAGTTCAATTTAGTCAAATCACTATTTTCCAGTCTGGATGGAAAATTTCCATTCAGGGCTTCTTAACTGCTTGGAATTGTTAGTCTGCAGCTTATGGAGTACCACTGCCACACTTGGATCATTTGTAAAAATCTTTTGGAAACAAGTGGCGCTTCCTTTTCTTTCTGGCATGTAATTTCTGAGAATCCAGTTTCATTATATCAGGCCAGCTACATATAATGGGAAGTGTGAGCTGCTCTAAACTTGACTTTTTAAATGACTTTTTACTCAATTTTCTTTCCAATATTCAAGCAATGAGCTTATTTAAATGGAGTAGCTTATTACACTGCCTAAGACAGAAATAACATTAAGATGATATAAAGGTGAAATGTAAGATGATAATCCACCCTAAGTAAGCTACTGTGAGTCATTTAAACTAGGTGAGATGTTTTACTTTTTTAATTAATTCAAAAAATCACTTTTACAGCACTAAGTTTTCACTGCAAGTAAAAACTACAGTGCAACTAAAACAGGATTGTGTTTAATAATCAGAGCTAGGGCTGAAATCTGCAGTCCTTACTGAGGCAAAACACTGAGTATTTACACCCAAGAAGCAATGTCTCCCTGTGGAAACAAGCAAACCAATTTGGGCCGAAACTGGTTTTTAAACTACATCCTGTAAATAGCATGTGGAAAAGACTTAAATAATCAGGAGGACCCCAGGATTAAAAGAAATTATTTCAAGCTGCTTATCAAAATAATGTTCTTGGGAATAAATGGCAACTGAGGAAAAAGAATATTATAATAGGCCTATTTTTCTCACCCACAGAACAGATTCCTATGTCCTCCTCAAATAAAAGTGGTAATTTCATAGTACTTTCAAAACAAAAAGCCAGGATATAGTTTTCACTTTCCTGGTAACCAGTATTAATGTTGGCACCAGAAAGTCATGGGCTCGCAAAGGGTGTGGCTTGGAATATGTCATTTTTAAAACACTTCAGTCATCTTCACCTTCTGGAGTTGCAATTGAAACTTAAATTCCCAGTTTCATTCTCCATAGACAAGAACAAGTACTTTCCTGGAAAACAAATGGGAGACTTGTCACAGCATGTTTTTAAAAATGATAAAGCAAGAAAGATGCAGGTTGTTCCTCTAAGGATTTGGCCATGACACAAGTCAGGCGTGAACTCAGACCTCTTTGTCTCCAGTCGGGTGGAGTCCAAGAGACAAGTAATTGACATCCAAACGAGGAAGTTGCTTTTCTCCAGTGGATCCACAGGCCTCAAAGTTGTTCTTATGCTGACTTTTAAAAATTGCCTTAAAAAGCAGGATGTGAAAACATTGGCTGAAAGGTACCGTGGATATTTTCTGATCTCTAATTACATGTTTCAGTGCCTGATGTAAGGAGCCATTGGCACCTACATGCAATCATCACTGTGAACTCCCATACCAGAAGAGACCAGTGGCCCATGTGGATCAGTAGTCTAGAAACACCTATTCTTAGCCACTTGACAGAAAGGTAGAAGAAAGAAAGTGGGTGAGAACTCTCCCTGTAAAAAAAATAAAATAGCTCATTCTATGTAATACAAGTGTCTAAGTACTGTTCAAACCACTGAGCAGGAGCTGAAAAGATGGCTAGGAAGGATAACTTCCGTATTAAGTTTTACTACTGCAACTTTTGTCTCACTATCTAGAAATAACCTTTTGGCATATTTATTCTTCCCCAGTTCTGTACTTTCAATACCCAACGGAACATTTATCTCTACTTTTAACAGCCAAATCAGCTACACATTATTATCTGTAGATTGCAGGTCTGAGCTGCATCCTCCATTTTGGTTGCAGTGCTTGGACTGAAGGGATGGTGGTAATGAAATGAGTTAGTGCTATTTTTATGTGAATGACACTCCTTGATTAGCTAATAGGTAGCATTCATTGTCCATTAATTTGTCAATGAATATTCTAACGTTCCTAGCTCAGCACTATGATCTGGCAAGCATATGATTGATACCATCTCACACAGAGCTGTTTTGAGCTTTGTTGCAGGCAAAACGTTGCCCAACAAGTTGTCTGCTGATTCTAGACACTAGTTATAAAACTTGAAAGGGGAAAACAAGCATGGTCGTTAGCTCGAAGGCCATTTTACCATTGTTTCCTGCTTTTCCCACCCCCCTCAATCATTTTATCCCTATGAGTTTATTCTTTAAGCCCAAGCATTATGGCCTCAGTATAGCAAAGGACTTAACTGTATGTAATTTACTACACATTAAACATTATTATTTTGTCAACCAGATTTATATCTTCTTCATGTTCACTTCTATTTTCATAGTTATTTCCTTAATAGATGATTAATAGTCCAATGGAAATAAAAGTTCAAATCTATCTGTAGTCAGGGGTTGACAGTAATTAGGAGCTCTGCTTTGAAAGCCAGTGGGATTTAATTTATTCCTTAAGGGCTGTTTCCATTATGCATATTTCATGTATCACAAAATAAACTAACCATACATGGGACTGTAAAAACTCATATACACAGCTAAAAATGAATCCTGGAGAACTTTCTAAACTATAGCCCAGAAAATTCTTTGAAGTATAAAAATTACTAGAAAAACTTTCTGTCATATAGAATAAATTGATTGTTAGAAAGGAAGATATTGCAAAAGCAGAATTCAAAAGTAAATTTTAATTCCAACATATACTTTCATACTACTAATGTATATTCATGCTTATTATTGTTTCCAGATTCATAGGTGAGGTAGACATAGCCGGGGAAAAAAAATCTTCTAATAGAGTTTTCAAAATTCAGTTAGCTCATGAATTTCAGAATTCATGAGAACAGTAGTTCTCATGCCCTGGACAAAGTCTTCAGAATATGGATAAATAACATAAATTAAATGCCCTGAACCTCACGATATTTTATCAGGTGTCCCAAAAATAGCCTGAAGAGTAGCACCTCCTGCAAAGAATTTATTTTTTTTTTTTGGATCAGTCATCAGTTGATCTAATGTTAAGGAAAAATGCATGGAAAGCCCATTTTTTCCTCTGAAATGACAACATTATGCTAATGAGATAATCTATACACAGGGAAATGCTTTAAAAAAATATTTCATTGAGGTGTCAAATCCCTTCAACTCATATTCATTCTGAAGATCACTGGCAACATGATCAAGAATTGACTTTCTTGATCTTGATTTTGTTACTAGTTTGGAAAATTACTTATTAAAAGAAAAGAAACTCTTTTCCCTGGTGGTAGTAGGGGAATCTTTTCCCTGAGGTGGTAGTAAGGGAAATCTGTTAGAAATCAAGCTCTGCATGGAAATAAAGACTACGAGTACTTTGTTCATGGTGAACAGGTTGCTCGTCCTTCTGCCTTGATACTTGCTCAGTCTGGTGAGCAAGAGTTGTGCTCCCTAAGATGTGCCTTAAGTACCAGGTATAAGAAATATCACAAACCCCAAACCAAGATGGTTACCATTAGCTTTAGACTAGCAAATGATGTTACTACTTACTCTTCACTGGGAGATTTCTTAGGGCATATTCTCAGAGAAAACTGAGACTTGTCACATTAGTCCTCTCAGCTGACCTAGGCAAAACATACTGAGCAGATTTTAAAGCAAACACTGCAAATGGATTTATTTGTATATGCAAGTATTTCTAATTCAACACCTGAAGTTGCACCAGGAAGAAGTTATGCCTCTCTGCACATCCATTTCCAACACACAACATCTGTTCCTCTATAGCAGATCACTCTATGTGCAGGGTATACAAGATGGCAAACCCAGTAACAGTGAAAGTCAGTGGTTTATTTGGACCAAAATGACTAATTCATGTTGCAGGAACTTTCTTTTACACTCACATATGCCAGAAAGCACCTTTCCATAATGAATATTTCATTCTAAAAGAGTGAGCACAAATAACTAGGAAGGCACAAATGATTGGGGGTCATAGCTACTGTAATAACAAACATCAGGTGGTACTTCCCAGGATTATGCCATGATTTTGACTTTTTGGCTAAATTGTTTCTTCACCATTTGTTTTAAAATGATCCTCACAGGTGGCAGGCTTATTGACACCACCTCTTGCATTTTGTAATATGTATTATACTTTAAAAGGTGTTATCTTAATTACTTTTTTTTTTAAGCTAGGTGATAGTAGTCATCTACAAAAAAGGAGGCTGATTATCCTCATCAGCCATCCTAGCAACAGTCTTATAACAAAAAGTAAACCATAGAATCATTAAGGTTGGAAAAGACCTCTAAGATCATCAAGTCCAACCGTCAACCCAACACTACCATGCCCACTAAATGCTACCATGCCTAGGCATAGGCTATAGGCAAATTTTAGGTTCAATTACTAACCTAGATGCAAGAGAAACATTAAACTTTGATTTGTGATGCACTGAGACTCAAGTATACAAACTGGCAGAGCTCACATCATAGCTTTTTTGTTTATAATAACCTACTAAATAAGTCCACAAAGCGATGGAGAGATGCAATCCAATGAACAAACATATTGTGAGACTGCTGGTGAGAGGAGTTGGGGTTTTGAGCACTCCATAACAAGGGCAGGTGTATCTTAGACTCAGCATGTACATGGGGCACTCACACCTGAGTCTTTCTAAACTTGGGAGATTATGGGAAAAGAAGCTTTTAAAATGGAAAGGAAAGCATATCTAGTTTGGCTTTATCAGATGGCTAAATATGCAAGTTTCTTGCTAGCCAAATGTGCTTTGTGTCAGTGAAGACGGGTACAATCTCTTGTGATACCAAAACCTTTTAGCTTCCCTGCTCTGGGAGGAGGAGATGAGGGGTCGCTGGCACTGTAATGACTGCAGGTGACTAATGCGGTTGATGACTGTTGTATAAAGCAATGAGAAGCAATACAGCAGTCCAACCTGCAGAGTCTTTCAGCTCAAGCAGTTACCAAAATATTCATCATCAAACCCATTTTAGGGTTTCTCTTGTAGAAAAATCTATTTATGACAGAAAATATTTATACTAAATATTATGATACCAAGTACTACTCTGGTTTACTTTGTACTAGGAAACAAAATTTCAGTAAAGAATCTATCATCTTCTCCCTTCTGCCTTCTAGCAGGGGTTGACCACCATAGTCCAGTATTTTTTTAGGTGGGCACAGAATGGCAGGATGCCTTCCCCAGCCACGCGAAGGCAAGTCAGCAGCTCCTGGGTCTGGCCACATCTGGGTACAGCATTCCCCCACCAGGCCCTTCCCCTTCGTACATGGATTTGGTGCTGGGAAAGAGGCCCCAAGGGAAAAGCAGTAGGTCAGATGTGTTCCAGCCAACTGGCCGTTCCCCAAATGATGCCTAGCAGGACTAGCAGCTTTCTCTGCACATGATTTACTGTTGCTTGAAAAGTGAAGGAAGTAACAAAGCACACAGCCACAAAGACGGGAGGAAAAAAATCATCTAAATGTGTGAAAAGTAACACCGCAAACCCTTCACTGTCTGAGCAGCTGTCCAAACACAGGATTAAATGATGGATCTTGCACCCCAAAGAGCTTGCTAAGGCTCGCAGGTGTTACAATTAGTCATCAATAATTTGTTGAGGATGTACTGCAGGCTGAGATGGAATATGTGAGAGACAGAGTAGTGATATGAGGGATCTCATGAGGTGCAATAGAAAATGCATGGATCTGGTGCTCTGAGAGGCTGACTGCATTCCCAACACTGCTCTGTGTGTGTTGTGTTACCAACACAGCTCTATAATATCTAAACAATGTTGGGAGAATTTCTTTGACTGTAGAGCTTTTCTCGTGTATTCTGCAAGCACAGAAGGTAGAGAAAGAAAGGGGGGTGAAAGAGGGAAAAAAACCCTAGCAAATCCTAATTAATCAGAATTTTTAACTATTCCGGTTTTTCCAAAGTTTCAGAATGGCATGCTTGGTAGACAACAGGAAGTGTTATTCTAGGTGGGATTGCATCTGCTAATTGCAACGCCACTTGAAGTTACAAGCCAGATCCCGCAAATCCTGATCAACATCCCACAAGGTTACAAGGACCATGCTTTCCTACTTTGGATGAAGAAAAGAACACACATGCACACACAAAACAACAAAACCACCCACACCCAAACTCCCCATTTTCCTCCTGCTTAAAAGTTCCAGGAAACCTTTGGTAAAAGATTGTGAACAACAGTGGCCAATTTATATGCACAATTCAAGCAAAACAAGACATCCATAGTGATCCCACAGAACATTTCAGTCAAAATGTTCAGCAGCAGCTACTAAAAATCCCCCCTGCTGCAACTATACTAGGTTCAGGGGCAGCTCTGAGAAACACTCAGCTTCTCTCTCACCAGAGAAGAACAAGTAATGATCCTTTATGGCTTTGATAACCCACGATATACTAAATACAGAAAATAACAGAGTATGTCCTGGAAGTGTGGAGATGAAAGAACTAAATTTAGTTATCTCAGTCACCTTGACAGGACAACATTTCTCTCCCCCATATATTTTGCAGTATTTTATCTAGTCTTTTTAAAAGTCCTAAGATTGGTACTTCCATGCCTTTCACACAGTTTCCTCAGCATATTTCATCAGCAGAGATTGCCTGGTGATGGTCAGCTTAAATGGACACTTTTCTCCATCTCAGCCATTTTGTGCTACAGCTCATGGCAGAAAAACATTTATTTCAGCTCTGTGCCGCTGACATTGGGGATGTTTGTCTTGGTGCAGGGGATACATTATAGCATCCTGAAGACCTGTGTAGCTGTGTGGCAAGTATCCACCTTTCAAGAAGGAACTGCTTTTCCACAGAGGGTGCAGCATTCTGAGGGAACCTCTCACTCCTCTATGGCCCTCCAGTGACTTGTTACTGAGAGCAACCTGCTAAGGAAACTCAGGGAGATAAATCTGGGAAAGCTTCCTGCTCTGCATGCTAAACGGATGCTTTATTTTTTTCTTTAAAACGGTAACGCAGGCTTTAGCCTCACATAATTGCTTCTTTCTATAAATTACTCACAATATTACTCTGCACTGTGCTGAAGAGCCCTGATGAATGTAGTCCCATGAAGATTACAAGACAGCAGTTCCTACATTCAACATAGAAGCAGAATAAGAGAATGACAACATGCATGATCCGAGAATAGCAGCAGCTGCTTTCTTATACCTAATGCGGGCTCTTTTTTAACTCAATAAATCATATATTAATTTTGATTTAAGATTTTTGTTGTTTGAAAATTAAGCATTAATAAAAAGTGTACAAGATTGCTAGTTTATGCATAACCCTGTGCAGACCTTTGAAGGATATTAAGTCCTGCCCTACAAACACTACCTTACATGATTCCTGCTACTGGTTTCATCTATTTCAAGGACAAACAGCATGATTTTACTTGAGTAGCCATCCTCACCTGGCCTGAACTCTAAGCACATACTTAGATTCACCCTAGTTCTGCGATGAAATGAGGCATATTAGCTTAACAAATTAACCCTGTACTTAGCATTTTGCTTCCTGAAGTCCTACAGGGTTTGAAAGCCCTAGACAAGACTGCCAGAGCAAAACAACAGAAAACTGCCTTTTACTCTAGCTAAACCCTGTATATCACTGCTAGGAATGGAGGCAGTTCAAAATTAATTGCCTTTCTATGCAGGCAATGTCTTATTAGCCCATATAATTTGAGCCAGTCCTCACTTTATCCTCTGTCCACTCAGTGCATTTTCCTGAAACAGGTTTTTTGTGGCAGCTGTTTACATTATCAGCTTCACTTTTGTCCTATTGCCTCCTGCTACATAGATGCAGAAAAGAGCTGGCCTTGTGTAGCCTTCACAGTCAGGCTGTTTCTCAGCACTAAGTGCCACCTCAGAGATATATATAGATATATATAGATATACACACACACAGCCTCTCTCATAATGCTTCAATGCCGAAGGTCAGTAAGTAGTAGACAAAGTCAATATGTAAGAATCCTCCTGTATTAGTATTGAATTTCTCTGATATATTTCTGTTTGGAATTCAAGTCAAGAGAAGAGCACTGATCCACGCTTTTCTTACCGTTCTGCTAAATTGCTGCCATGCATTACACCACTAAACCTGCTGAACTCTCAGGTGCAGTTGCATTTAAAGACTGCAGAGTGTTTGCCATGACCTGGTGTCTTCTGCAGATGTGAGGAATCTATCCGACATTCTTCACTGTCTTTAAAATCCCATCACTATTTATCCTTTACTTTTCTACACAAGCCTTTTTTTTAACCTCTTGCCAACTGATTATTTTGCACGTCCAAGTGACAGTCAAGAACTAGATACTCCCACTTACTTATTTCACGTACCACTCACACATGTTTTACTAGCCAGATATAACAGCCCTTCTAGCTCCCAAGTGAAGGTAGTAGGAGAGGACTCTAGTAATGAAGGATTTAGTACAGTCCTGATGCAAAGCAGAACATACCGATGATGTCGCAGGTAGTACTAGATAAAAGAGTTGGGGAGTTCAAGGGGTGAGCCTTGGTAAGAGTGAAGCCAAGTGCTGCTGCAGCATCGGTGGTTGCTGTCCTGTGGTTACAGCGATGACACCTACACTAGCTTCCCTTCAGCACAGAGAACACTTCTCCACTCAGAGACTTGCAGACTTTGTCACTCATAGCCAGAGCAGCTTCTGCAGTCTCAGGTTAGCAAAGCAGAGACAAGCTAGTGTCTACTATGCCCCATGAATGAAATGACGATGATTCGTACATGCGCCTTTGCCTTCAAAGTTCAAAGTAGGAGTAAGAGATGCCTCTGTTATTTGCAAGATGGAAAGCTGTGACTCTCTATTATCTTAATATGCTTGACACGTTTCACTTCTGTGACCCCAAGGTACACAGAAATTGCATACAATAACAGGAAGAAAAAAGGAAAGCAAATGCACGTCATGATGACTTGATGTTGCCTTTTGCCTAAAGCAATTTGATATAATTAGCCATCTCACAAGTAAAACCTTTTATTTTATTTTTTCACCCATTTAAAATAAAAACTGTACATTGGCATGGATAGCTTGTCATTTTAATACACTTTGATGTTTGCAAGCTTTGAAATATCATGTTCAAATTTGTATGCAAATTTGTGTTTCCAATTACATACTCATTAGTTCTTCTGGAACTTCATCTTAATATTCGCAAAATGTTTATAGCTTCCTCTGTTGTTTTCCTGAATTGCTTTAGAATGAAACCCAGTATATAAAAAACAAATGAAGAAATCCATTAACACTCAGTAACTTTCTTAAACATCACATTTAATTTCTAAGGATGTTAAAATTTGTCACTTCAAAAAGTTCAAATACCTATGCACACCCCACCTGATAGCATATTAAAAATCACAGGCAAATGTGTTTGTGTCTGTAGCACTGTCACACTGTCAGCCTACAGAAATGCCCACCTCCATCACACCTACTTGAAAAGCCTGTCGCTTTTATCCTTGCCTTTAATGAATGTTTTGGTGCACATGAAATACTGGTTCACATCCTTAGACAGAGTGAAATTGGGATTACTGCCTAGACTTCAGTGGAACAAAGCAAATTTACAGCAATTATAAATCTGGTTAATTTTTTGTTTAGTTATCCACCTCCACTGAAAACATGAATAACATTCTAGACTCTAGAGTGAAGTAACAGCCGTGTTATTAAAAAAAATACAAAAATCCCCATTGCCAGAAAGATCAACTTTTGAATGAAACCTGAAGCTCATTAGTACATTAAATGCATTACATGCAGAATGAGAGGAAAGAAGGGCTGGGAGGGAGCAGGAGGTCATCCGGTACCTGACATCACCCTGCCCTGGAGTGATGGTACAGGAATGCAGCTGAACAAGCTTTGTCTAACCTGTTCCCACAGATGTCCCCTCTTAGAGACTTTACGATTCCCCAAGCTATCTGTCACTAACAGATTTTTCCTAATGTCGACTTTATAAACATTATTTCTCTGCAGGATGTGTCAGAGCCTGAAAGTACTAACCATAAGAAAGGAAATCCCTGACTGATAATGTGGCAGTGTCCTGTTTAAGATGAAAGAATTTGGAAGAGTCACTAGAAATAATATGAACAATTAAGACTGAAAATGTATTGTACCTGTATATGGAGAAGAAACTATGCAAAATGAGCCAGAGAGGCTTGGCTTTCCCTGGTTTTGCATTCAAAGTGAATACAGTCCCACTGGGCTTTAAATAAATGCTGATTTTCTCAGCCTTTCATCCTCTCTCCCAATTTTGGCTAAAACTTGCAATCAATAAAACAGCAAAGAAACAACAAAAATAGAGGCCAACTCCATCAAAATAAAAGTCAGTCAGGTTTCATACCTATTACATGTTTTTGATGTCAGCAAAGAATATTATAAGCAAACATAACATAGGTTTGTACGTCACTATTCAATGCTAGCAGGCTTGAACACATAACAAGCTTTTTAGCACTAATAAATCTAGAACAATATGTTAAGGGTTTTTTAATGACTTTAAATTAACGCTGATCTTCTTAATTAAACTTTTTTCATTAAGAAGTAAATCTGTGCATGAACCAGATCCATTTATTCTAGCATGCCACCAGCATACAAGATGGATATTACAGAAAAACTAGCAATGCAGATTTGCATCTTGCTCCAACGGAGCTAGCTCTCTTCCTACAGGCAGACAACCGTAATTGCAGTTCAGAGGGTGGGAGTAGCTCAGGAAGAATTTGTAGCATTTCTCACAGTCTGACATTTGAAATGTGCGAGGCTCAGCAGAAATCTAAGAGTTAATGTTGCAAGTCTTTAAAAAATAAGATATTGGAAATTTCTCCCTTGCTCTGAAAGCAGTATCTTAAGGCAAGTAATTACCTAGAAGAGTGGGAACACAGTGACAATCCATAGGACTACTCTCTGAAATCATAAACAGAAATTTTTATCAGTGGTAACTTTAAAACAAAAGACAAACCAATTTGAAAGTCTTCCTGGATTCTGCTCCAACTTTTTAAGCATTTTGGGTATGGTGAAAGCAACTACACACATGAATTATCAGCAATTTCAACATAAAGTAGAGGGAATAAAAATGCTTTTGACAAATTATTATAAACTATTACCAAAAAAACATTATTTCAGAAATGGGTATTTGTGTGTAATAAAGTAAGAGATTTTCTTTTACTGCCTTTCTTCCTAATTGGTGAAGAGCATGAAGAAGCAGTGACTCTAACTGCATGCAATAGCCATAAATTAGACACATGCATGGGCACTGTAAAGGTAATTTCTTCAGGGTCATTTGCAGTTTGGTTATGTCAAAGAGGAATCAAACAGGGATCATGAATTCAAGGAGCAGAGAGGTGGCAAATACTAAGTAAAGTCAGAAGGAAGGGAAGACCCTTGAATGGATTTTAATTTTTTGAAAAAGACTTTTGAATAAATGTCAATAAACACTACCAACAAAGAATTGGGTGAAGAGAGTGTGTTCTGTAATAACAATGGTGTTAATTGCTCAACTGTGCAGCAAGCAACAAATGCTAAATATAAATTAAAGTTCATTGCTCATCCCCAGTGATTTTGGTAAATCCCCAAATCTCAGAATTGTGTGAAGGTGCATTATCACTCCTTTCCAAAAGATGACAATTTACAAACTATTTTTAGGAGAGACAGAGAACGTTAGATATCTACCATCTCAGGGGGCAAATATGACAGGTCATCAAGTTCTTTAAAAACAGACATCCCATGAATTACGAATAACCTGTCCATGGTTATTAAGCAGTGGGAGCAATACACCTCAAGAAACTAGGTTAGAGCTATATTGGCTAGCAGCATAATTATGAGAGCAACAGAAATACTCACAGATGAAACAGCCGCTCCTGTCACAGTATGCTCCCTGTGATCACCACGAATTTCAGCAGGGATTCTTTTTGAGAGGAAGCAACTGAGTAGGTGAGTTACTCCAGAAAAGCAGGACTCTGGAACATCTGCTGTGGCATTATTTTTATTATAAAAGCACAAGTTCCGTGGGGTGGTGCTTACAGTGAGGATTTTTCTGATTATATCCAGGTCACAGAAACACAGAATCATTGAGGCTGGAAGAGACTTCTAGAAGTCATCAAGTTTGACACCACCACCCCACTGAAAGTAAGGTGACCTACAGCAGGTTGTTCAGGGCTATGTCCACTTGGATTTCTAATATATCCAAAACTGGAGACCCCACAGCTTTCTGGGCAAACCGTTACGACATTTGACCACCCTCACAGTAAGATAATTTTTCTTATGTTTGAATGGATTTTCCTGTGTGTCAGTTTGTGCTCATTGCCTATTGCCCTGTCACTGGGCACCGAGAACAGCCTGGCTCCATCTTCTTTTCACCCTCCTATCAGGTATTTGTACACATTGATAAGATCCACCTGAGCCTTCTTCTCTCCAGGCTGAACAATCCCAGCTCTCTCAGCCTCTCCTAATATGATCAATGCTCCAATCTCTTAATCATCTTCATGCCTCTTTGTTGGACTCCTTCCAGTATGCCAATGTGTCTCTTGTATTGCGGAGCCTAGCATAGGATGCAGCACTCCAGACTTCATCTCACCAAGGCTGAGCACAGGGGAAGGATCACCTCCCTCAACCTGCTGGCTGCTTGCTTCCCAATGCAGCCCAGGAGACCGTTGGGCTGCTTTGCTGCAAGGACCCATTGCTGGCTCATGGTCAGCTTGGTGTCCACCATGACCCCCAGGTCCTTTTCTGCAAAGCCATTTCCCAGCCATTTGAAACACAGCTTGTACTGGGGCTTGGGGTTATTCTTCCCCAGGTGCAGGGCCTGGCTTTTCCCTTTGCTGAACTTCAGGAAGTTCATGTCGGCCCATTTCTCCAACCTACCCATGTCCCTCTAAACAGCAGCACAACCAGCTGGTGCATCAGACACTCCTCCCAGTCATTGTCTGCAAACTCACTGAGCGTGCACTCCATCCCACCATCTATGTTTATTAATAAAGACGTTAAACAATATTGTCACCAACATCGACCTTTGGGATACACCACTCATGACCGGTCTCCACATGGGCTTTGTGCCACTGATTATGAATGATCACACTTACACATCACTTCTCCGCAGATTACCAATGTGTGGTAACTGCATGAGGTGTGTCAGGTAAAACTGCACTCCGTTCTACACAGACAGGTAACTGAGGAGTAAAACACCAATGGAGCACTTGTGATGGAGACGGCACGTCAGAAGTCACTGGCATCCCTCAGGCCGGAAAGCAACAGAGGAAATAAATTACCACTCCAAAGCAGCGGCCAACTGGGATTAGAACTGTGACTGCCAACAGGGCATAGAAGGTTCTTTGCAGTAGGTTTGAGCTCACATAATCCAGCACTGTCTGATTTTTTTTTATCTTGAAGTTACTTGTTAGCTTTATGTTTACTCTGCTAGATAAAGCCAAGAAAAGTTCATCTATCCATTATTGATTAATGCAGGGAAAATCCAAGGGGTTATTCCTACAGTATTATCTAACACATACATGGTTTAGATGAGAATATGTGTTGACAGTGCAGCATATATATTTCCTACTGAAAAGAAACTTGTCAGTAGAGTTAAAATAGCATCCAGTTGCATAACCTGTCCCAGAGGACAGAGTATTACTCGGAATCCTCTGTTAGACCTCTTAATTCTGAACACATCTGGGGCATCCAAAAGAGTGGGCCAGGTCTAGGAGAAGGGGATACTCAGAACCAAGGCATGAGTGGCATCTCCCACACAAGAACTCAGCACACCCTCGTTGCTCTCTAATGTTCCTGTTCTCACTCATGCATAGGTCTTATATCATCATAAGCTTCTGGAAGATTGATTTACCTGTCCTACTGGAAGTTGCTTACTTGTCAGGATCTTGGCAGATAATCTGCCACTAACCTTGTCTGAAAAGTTATCATGTCATTCGCACACTCAGTTACAATTTTTGCCCTAAAATAATAAAGAGTAGGGAGGTACATCCTTCCTGCTGCAGGTCTGAGTTGAGTGATACACTTACTCATAAAACTGGGCAAAACAATTCCCATAACAGAATAATACTGCCAAACCTTCATCAAAACCACAACCCCAAGGTCAAAAATACTCTGATAATTGTCAAACAAAATTTATCACGTCCCTCCTCCTAAGTGCCTTTAACTGGTTCACAGTGATTTGAGGCTTCTCCCCAAAGTCAGTGAGTTCTCCCAGTTCAATCCCAAACTCCTCCTCTGAGCATGCTGTGGATTTCCTTCTGCTTTTGGAGGAATGGCACAATGAAGTAACAAGTGAGTGAATCCTACAGCAATAGGAGGTTACTAGAGCCTTTTCCCTACACTTGATTGGTCTTTTCTATCAGTTCCATTAAGGGCATTTCTCTTTCTTTTTAAATTATCTGTCAGACTACAGCCTGTCGTGGCTCTCAGCAGACATTCAGAGCCACTCCTGCTTTTGGTAGCACTGATTTATGAAGCCCTTATTGGGATAGACTTAATCTATCACAGGAATTGTTTTTTCCTCTCAGAACTCAGTATAGCAGATGTGATAAAGCACCTGTATAATAGGCTTTCTATGCTGCCGCTGCCCGAGGATGTGGTTTACCACACTATTTGTGAATTATGGCTTCGTTCTGAGCTTAAGTAAGCCTGGGCAGGGTGAATGAATTACAAAAGTGAATCGTGGAGATGACAAACACATGGAATACAGTGGCTCAAGCTCTTGCTGAGAGAAATGAATTGGTTTTTGACAGCAGAAAGCAGAAGATACTGCTTGTGTTAGACTGTCCAAAGCAAATAATCCAGTATAGTAAAACACTGAGGCGGAGACCAGGTGCCTTTTCAAAAAGACTAGCTTGTAATTACTGTTTCTTTTCCTACCTTGTCAGATAGGTCTGGGAATAGCTGCTTCTGGGTTTGTCCAGCTGCATTTCTTTATTTAGTCTCCAAGCCACTCTGCCCGTTAAAAACTATCAAAACCTGCTTACATGAAAATCCAAGGACAGAATTTGACCTTGCATTGGATATTGGATTGTTTGGCCAAAGATGAAATGTGTGCCACAAAATATTTTAGTATTCCAAGATTCAACAGCACATTACTTCCCCCCCCCCCCCAAGATTCAGTTGAACACATAACATCAACAAATGATTTATGCATTTTTTCCATCAACTTGCCTTCAAGTGATACTCTTGGTAAATAGGGGTTTTATTTCAGGAAGATGTGTGTCTTTGTCTCATGTAAAAAGATACAGACAGAAGAGAAGTTAATTTGTTCATCATCACATTAATTAACTTGAAATAGTCACTGAGGAATAACCTACTTATAGATTTAGAGTGCTGCTTCTAGTACAGAACAGGAGTTACAGTGCGATCTTTCAACAATAATGTATTAAATACCATAATTGGCTTATCATGTTTTCAGATATACAATTTATAAATAAGGTGGCATTTATGACAGATTAATTTGCAAATCTGCCCCCAAAGAAGAATTTTTTTCAAAATATGCAAAAGACACTTGAGAATCGCACTTCTCTCTATCAAAAGATGACTGTGGAGTTCTGTGTTCTCCTGGAGTTAAGGCAGCATTACTGCACATTTGAGAACTTTCAATCAGCCACAAAGAACTGAAAATCAAGATCTAACAGTTTTAAATGTGTCTAAATGAGGAATGGGAAACAAATTCAACTGAAATGTCACATCACACTGAGCAAATTCCAGACTTTGGGGGGATAAGGAAGTTTTGCATTTACTACCTTCCTCATACACCCTTGGCCTTGTGTCAATTCAGGCAATAGTAACAACTTTGATTCACTAAAGAAAACAGCATAGATGTCAACCCCCTCCTCGTGGAACGAGACCCAGCAGTTTTGAAAACAAACATAGCCTGAAAAAGGCAACTTTTGCAATTTTATGCAATTTATTGAGTATCTGTATCTATAATGATTACACTAAAAACTGAAAAGACTCCCCAGAATATTTCCTATTCATTACAACCCTCTCGTTAAGATTATATAAATCAATACAAAACTGTAATCTTTTCTGTGTGACAGAAAGCACATGAAAATGTGATAACAGCAATAAGGAAACACTATATATTTGGTATGTTGTAGACAAACAACCAAAGGAATGGTGGATGTGGTAGCTAAAAGCCCAGGGCAAAGTCAGATCTATTAATAGCTTCAGTTCATTTGTTTGGGAAGAACATAATTGGCTTGAATGAGATTCAAATATATCTGATCTTTTACCCATTAAAAAAAAAACCCAACAGATGAGCTTAATTGGTGACTTATGCATGATTTCATGGCTTATAAGACTCAAGGGATAACAGGAATTTTAAAAGCTTAAAACCTCAACTTAGCTAATTGGTTTTCCAAATACATACGTTGTTTTTAAGAAGCTGCTGCTAAGACAGCTAATTTCAGAATAAGCTTTCAGAAGCACCCAAAGTCAGTGTCTAAACATGACACCACTGAGGGTGGATCCTTTTCTGGTTTTATTTTAGAATATCTTGAACTTTATTCGATGTGTTTTTAATTCCCATTACTGCTCCGTGTTTTGGCATGGTTGAGCATGGGATGCACAGCAATGATGTATGTCCTAGGCATTCTTTCTTGGGATAGGACTCTGTTTCCCTCCATTGACAGATCTTTAAATCAATACAGCACATGAAAATCTGCTTGCATCTGTGCTAGGCTATACAGGTTTATCAAAAGATGTACAGTGTGCCAGCAAAGAAAGAGGGGAAGAAAGTAACATAAAAAAAAGAAACACTATTCTTTGTATTTTTAATCTGTTTGTGCAAGGACCATGGGAAATGCCCATTATACTTCACAAGTAGAATCTATTTCTTTCATTTGATTATGATGTTTTTTGCTCAGGTGGTTCAAAGGAACTTATGTATCTGCACCAGCTCACTGAAAATCCGCAGTAAAGCAGGCGATGCCTTTCAAACTAAAAACCCCATCAAACTAACATTACCTTTGAAGTTGTCCTTCTGCCCAAGGTATTCAAAGCCCTTGGTACTGGAGAAGAGGATTTCCTGGTAGGAAGATCTGTGTATCTTTGTAATACACAGGACATTAGGCTAGATGAAAACCTGACCTTTGAGGTGACGAAGGAAGAGTTTGGCTCTGTGGGGAAACAAAGTGAATTTGAGCTTAGCCAGAGGTAGGAGTATTTATAATCAGTTAGGCATGACAGAGCTGCGAGGGAAATACAAAACCCAAGGCTTAGATGAAGGTACACCCTTGGTTCCTTTTAGCTCTTCTCTGCATGCTACCTTCCTACAAATAATTAAATAATGCACTGTGATGAGGATACCATTTGGTAACACTTAAGTCATTTTCCTGGACGCAGCTACTAGAGCAAAATTTCCCACAGGAACACAAACATTCTTGAGAAAGAATCACAGAATTGCAGATGATATTCTGCAGTCTGTGGGAGCAGAGGCCATCCTTGAAAGATATTCTTGGGAAAGGCTGAAAGGAGATGGTGTAGTTAAATCTGCTGCTATGACACCATTAAAATACATAGAAGTTTTCATTTCAAAGTTGCTGAAATCTGGCCTAGATAGCAAAGTTGAGCTATCTATCTAACAAATGTAAGTATATTTGATTAGGTTTCCCAGTTCATCTTCAGAAGCAATAGAAACAAAGTAGTATCTTAAATGGGTAAGTTATTCTATATATACTTGATCTCTGCATGTAAAGGGGACATGACCTTATGGACAAATGAAGCACTTAGGACTCTATCCATCACATTACTATGTTGGCATTTCACTATAAACAAAACCAAGCCAGCTGCCAATCTAAACTCAGTTGCTCACTGACCTACTCAACAGAAAGGTCAGTCATCCTCTTCAAATAATTTTCTTCATTTACACATCTGGATCACTGTGATATTTATCAGGAGTTGATCACAATCATCTACAAGTAGCTGAGTTATCATCCATGAATAATAAGTAACAGCACTTTGCAAGTTTTGTGACTTTGATTCCTAACTCCCTCAAAACTTTCCAAAGTATGTGTTTCTTCCTACTTCTTTCATATTTTGGAAGGTCTCTTGGATTTGAAAGCATCTAATAAAAACCCTTCAAGGAAACAAAGACTTTTATTTTCTGTGTGGGACTTCTAAAACATCTTCACTTCTTAAATAATCAGGCACAGTGTTTAGAGATTCTCCACATTCATTGCTGTTTTCCTTTAATCTTTTTGTGCTATACTGTACTAGTGATCCTCTTTGCAGAGGTTTACAAAAGCACACAATGATTCTACATTTGACTGTTTCATTTAGGTACTTCACTCTTAAAGACTCCTTTGTATCTGCTAATATTTATTTACGCAGTTTAGATTTAAGGTAGATTTTTTTTACTCCTCCTGTATATTTTTGTATTTCTTTCACCCACCCACAAAGACTTCTAAAAGTTCTCAAAAAATATTGCCAAGTGAAAGCTTATGCTATCAGCATGATTTTCAACACATTTCATCTAGTCTTACTATCTGAAATTTTATCTGCCAGAAATGTCTTGATGTCACTGTAAAATAAATTATATTTTCAGACCGTTTTTTTTACTCCTTCTATAAGCAGTTAGTATTCAGCTAGATATAAATGTATGCATTCGCTTTTCTAAAACCTTTCAAACAACCCAATTTCTCTTTAAAGTGTTTAAAAGTGCAGGCTGGAATCTGTCTAAGAGCATCTATATTGTCATTCAGAAATGGAAAAATCCACTTTTTTTTTCTTGTACCCACAAGAAACTAATCCTGTTCTTTAACTGGAGAAAAATGAGTTAATAATAGTCCCAGCAGCCCTTGCATTAAGCAGTGCCCACTCTTCAGTTGAGCTCCCTAGGTAATTATGTGGAAATGGCCGTCATTATTAGCCTAGGTTGATCCACCTTTGCATTTATGGTTAAATTTGTGTCATACAAAATCAACATTGCCATTTGCATCTTTAATGTTCTCTCTACCTTCAAATGTTTTCCACACTTTTTGTTTTCTTGTGGATTAGGTATTTTTATTCCACTTAAGCACTTTAAATAGTTTTCACAGATAATGTATTTATTTATCTGAAGGTTAATTTTCTTCAAAGTCTGCTTTCTTTTTTTTAATAGATAATTTATTCTATTTTTCTATAAACTAGGACAATATTAACCCAGACAAGAGAATCAATTGTTTCACTACTGTAGAAGTGTTGGTATTATAAAAGAGGCAATTAAGTTTGGTGTGGCTTCTAAGTACATTTCTCATTTCATTTAATAAACATGAGTTATAGGCATATAATTTAAGAGAGCGCTACCATGGTCTGAACTGCTACTGAAAGCCAGCCTCAAAGTCTTCAGCAGACCAAACCCAAGACTAATTTCAGATTTAATTGACTGTATTTATTGAGGCTACATTGTATGTTGTAAAGTATATCATATGAAGATATCTATTTGGTGATTTACTCTCAATATACACCACAATAATCTCTCACATCAAAGCATTTTAAAAAGACCTTTTAAAATGCTTCAGCTTACCTTCTAACTGGCCTAACAGAACTTAAATGGCCTAATCCTATGGTAGAAGGTTCAGTACAGATCTTTTTGCAGGATGCAGACTCTAGGCATTTCACCAAAAAAACACACACCCCCAGGAAAGACTCAGACACCCTCAAACAATCTGGCACTCTCACAGAAACACTTCGAAGAGATGTAACTAGGACAAAAATAAATAGGCATTGATGTTATAACTATCACTTCCTTCTAAAATTCTCAGGAATAATTGTCCCACCCACACAATCCTAAAACCAGAGTGATGAATGTATTCCATCCACATATAAATTATTATCTGACTGCAAAAATAACTTTTTGCCTCATGTCCTGGTTTCAGCTGGGATAGAGTTCATTTTCTTCCTAGTAACAGGTATAGTTCTGTATTTTTGATTTAAGATGAGAATAATGCTGACAACACACTGATATTTTGGATGTTGCTGGGCAATGTTTACACCAAGTCAAGGACTTTTCAGCTTCTCATACTGCCCCACCAGTGAGGAGGCTGGAGGTGCACAAGAAGCTGGGAGGGGACACAGCCAGGACAGCTGACCCAAACTGGCCAAAGGGATACTCCATACCACATGACATCATCCTCAGTATATAACTTGGGGGAAGCTGGCTGGGGGCTGGACCGCAGCTCAGGAACTAGTGGGCTTCAGTGGTCTGTGAGTGGTGAGCAATTGTGCTGTGCATCACTTGTTTTGTATATTTTATTATCATTACTATTGCTGTTGTTGTTCTCTTCCTTTTCTGTCCTATTAAACTGTCTTTATCTCAACCCACAAGTTTTACTTTTTTTTTTTTTTTGATTGCCTCCTCCATCCCACTGGGTTGGGGGGAGTGAGCAAACGGCTGCATGGTTGTTTCAGCTGCCTGCCAGGTTAAACCGCGACACCTCAGAAGCAAACTAGAATCAGTGCAGGAAAATCTGAGTTCAGCCCCACAGGTGGTGCTTGGTTAGCCCAAGGGATTAGCTGGTCCGGCTGAGGCGCCATTCAGCAGGGCCCACAACGCTCCATTCCTCAGATTTTCCAGCCCTGTGCAGGAGTGAGCATGAACTGCATCTCAGCAGAGGGGAAGCACAGCACAACTAGCCAGTATGACCAAGAGGGGAAACACCTGCTGGTTCACATCATTTTGTAAGAGAGACATCCAGCTACTAGAAAGATGGGACTTTGCCATTCACCCACGATGTCCCACTGCTGCTGGAGCTGAGAGCTTGAGAAAGCCCAGCGCTGACTTACCTGAGCATCCAAGCAAAATCTATCTGTTGGGAGGCTGTAGAGTGTCATCAGGAGCTGCTGGTGCTCAGGGAGGGGTGGGCTGGGGGCCAGACGGGGGCTGGAGGAGCTGCGCTGCCACAACACAAATGTGGGATGAGCTGTGGGGTAAAGAGATAGTCTTCAGCTTGTAGTGTTGTACTAATCATCCTAATTTCCTTCATCACATTTCAGCATTGCTCATCACCAAGAGGAGGAACTGCTTTTATAGAAGGGAGTCTCTGTTTTTATGTGTCCTAGCATGCAAAGCTATTTACAGAACCATCTGACCCAATCCCTTAGTCACCCTAAGCTCTATGAGGCAAGTATGTATGTGAGAAAACCTTGTGTTGAAAGTCTTAGAGTTAAGGAAGAGCTCCAAGCCCTGGAGTTCAGAGCCTAAGACTGGAATTGACTATTAGTGTACGTCATATAGTGTACGGCAGTATCCTATCATCATAAGTCATTTTAGCCACATTTCTATAGTAAAAAATGAACTGAGAATATTTTGTGGTGCCTTGTGCTTATTTCCTGTTGTGTTTATTGTTGTTTGATTTGAACAATTTGGTAATTCATAATTAGTCTTCCAGTCTCAGAGAGATTTTACCCTCTGAAGGGGTGAGAGCAATGAGCAATGTAAATGGCACAAAATAAATACTAGAGCAGAAGGACATAAAAGCAACAGTTGTGGTATGACTGCCGGAAGGGGTTATTTTACTAGATTCGGCTTTTCTTGGTTGATATCTTTCATGAGTTACTTTAGAGTCTGTTTTCAAAATTCATTTACTCTAGTCAATCTGTTATCATAGATGTGAACATCTCCACTTCCTTGCTGTCTCTCTGCTAGAACAAGCCTTAAACTTTCGAGAGTTTAGGTTTATGATAATGTACAGAAAAGAAATTCCAATGTAGGTAGATGCTGTAACTGCAAACCGTTTTACAGATCTGTCAGCACTGAATATTTAACAGCAATGCCTGTCAGACATTATAGTTTTGTGGAAACAATTAGTATTTGTACAATGTTATCACATACAAATATGAAATATTTCTCAGCAATTTCTGGGAATGGTTATGAATTAGCAAACATAATACTCCTCAAATACAGGAAGCAAGTTCAATTACAAACCATTCCTGCAGCATAACTTTAAAAGGCAGAGGTAAAAAATAGAAAGGAAAAAAAGAACTAGACATCTTCTAAATGCCTATGATTCAGCCTCCTTCAACAGAAAGCCTGAAAACAGACCTGTCCCATTTTCTTAATTCAGTTAAGAAAACTGGGGTTTACATGTAGACAGGTCTGATTTCCAAACATGATGACACATATTACTTGTGATGGTAGCAATAGAGAAGCATACAGAATGCACTGCACTTCTGGCACCAGTCCAGGTCTCCTTGGGAGCCCCGGTTGATGGATACGCTGCCAGGAAGGACCTAGATATCGCTAACGGAGAAAGCCAGGAAAGAATGCCGTGTCCCAAAAAGAGAACATAATGATTTTCAAACAGACAAGTGTCTGTATCACATTTCCCTTCCACTAACTCTTAAACATTCTCAGTGTATAGACTTGCTCGCACAGTTTCATTGTCAAAAAGAAAAAAGGGCTTTTAAAAATTATTTTTCAAAAATACGTAAGTCAAACTAATCTAGAGAGTCCTATACATCAGTATATTAAGAATAAAATGCTTATGATAGAAACCGTTAGTCTTGTTGATTTGCTAGTTTGGTTTTTTTTAATAAAGACTATAGTCAGCATTTTACTCGGCTTGTTGAACACTTCCACATATGAGAGTCTTAAGGCACCTGTAAATCGAGACTGAATATCATCTCCCCATTTGACTACCCCTAGCAATAAATACTACACTCTGTAACAAACACTGTTCAGATCTGGCCTGAGATCTACCATCTGCAAATACCCAGGTGATGTTTGCATATGAGTGAAGTTCAGCATGTGCAATTCTTTGCAAGATGAGAGCTTATGTTAACATTACAACTCCTACAAGTCCTTGTCTTGACTGGCACATCCAGAGATAATTTATTACTGAAGTTAAAAACTCCACAGACATAGGCTCAATACTCTGTACTTTAAGAGAATTTGAGCTCAAATACTGAAAACAGTTCTCCAGTCTGAATACTCCATCTACCTTGCTTCTCTTCTCCCCCTTTTTCCCTCCACTTCCTTTGCACATTTCCAGAAAAACAACAAGAAGCCGCATCAGTTCAGTCATATTTCCTTACAAAAGTTTGATTTAGCTGGTTTTGGTTTTGGCAATGTGCTCCAAGTTGAATTTCTTCTGCTGCTTACCTTATTTAAATGTATCAACAACCCTTTCTCATCTATATTTACAGAGCAAAAGAAAATAATGGTGTAGCTTTTCCACTGAGTAAACTAAATAATAGCAAGGATATAAATATAGATCGCAGATGAATTAGAGACTAGTTAAACCCCTTCGTTCTAATTGAATATTCACTTGATGAGTCATATCACTTCCTTCCAAGGAAAACCCCATGGCAGGAGAACAATAGACAAGGAGATCATGCAAACACAGAGATTGTTCTTGGCAGACGGTTCTCCCACTGTCCTCTCTCTGTGACAGGAATGAAAGAGTTGTCGAATTTTGGTGCTTTAGAAATTTGGAGTTTGAAATTTCTTCCTAACAGCTATGTAAATCATCTTTGCTCCTAAAGATATAATTTCTTCCTATATTCACCTCAGAAATGGACAACAAATAATTCCTTTTTGTTTTTCTGTAGTCCTTTAAACATTTGCAGTTCTGGTGTGCCCCTCTTGTTCCTTCTTTCTCTATTCTTCCTTCTCTTTCTCTCTTGAACCATTTTTTTTTTCCTTTGGCCTAAGTAAATATGGGCTAATATAGCCAATTCAATTGTATTTTCTTCATGGGTTATTACAGTTTGTTATTAAAATAGTCCTTTAAACAATTTGCAGATTTTTAAAAATAGCAACAGATGATCTGAAGACTTAAAATCACAAGGTTCGTACTGAGCCCAATTGTACAGTTTTGTTGAAGCTACAGGGTTTGGCAGATTTAACCACTGGCTTCAAGGGAAGCAGTGTTTGCTTGAATATTTATGAATCTCTTCGGTTCAGACCTATTGGATGCCCTATTTAAACCACTTATCTCCAGGTCTGTGCTCTGCTAGCATCTGCATTAAAACAGAAAATGACAAACAGCTCACCACACGCAGGAATGCGCTGGGACATCATCTCTTCTGAATTATTCCCAGCTAAACTAGGTGTATGTCATGACAAGTCCCTATATTGTAGAATAAATTTTGGCAGGCGTGTTGTTTGAGATCATCCTGAATAACAAAGCTAAACTACAGGAGAAGAAAAAATGTGAACATTTATTACACGAGAATAACTTGCTGATTTAAAAATGCATTTTATCACATCCTACACAGAAGTCTACCAGTGAATCCTGCTAGCTTCTATCAATACCTCTGATTATGCAGGTTTCTTATTTTGCCCTTCATTCTATCCCTCAACTTGCTCTTGAGAAATGTTGTCATCATGCTGCAGCTATGCTGTGAGAACCAGCTATGGGAAACAGGACATTAATCCCTTCTGTCTGTCATTTATTCTAGGTGGGTGGAGCAAAGCATCTATGTAAAGAAGATACCTCTAGATTTAAATCCTGAGTGGAGTCATTGTTTCATAAAGGCACTTTTCTACCATGTAACAGCATCAGAACTTCAGGAAAACTTCAATTCAGCCTGGAGTTGCTGAGGACAGCCTGAGCTACCCCTCATCACCCCTCTCCACCCCAACAAGGCTGGTTAGGAAGACCACCCCCAGGTTGCCATTTGAGGGCCTGAGCAGTAAGCCATGCTGGTCCATTGGCTGGGCTGCCACACCTTCAGGAGACGTCTTTGCCCATTTGGTTTCACTAGGTGCCAGAGACCCAGGAGAATACAGAAATAGCTTGCAGCTGCCTTAAACGTGCCATCTCCATCCTACAAGTAAGGGGCTGGTTTAGGCCCACCAAATAATTTCTGGGCTTTAGATATATAAATAAAATGTTAGATTGAAATAGGTGTAATATGTCCCCTCCTCAGCCTGAAGGAATATGGAGTTATACACCTATAAATACTTTTATATTACTAGGGAGATGCAGGATTGGATAGACCGTCTCAAAGCAAGACATGTTTGCAGGTTCTTATCCCCACCCTCTCTGGGGAAGGAATCAGGCAGCAGCTGAACATTGTGTCCTAGGCTCTGTAACATGGATGTTTTGTAATGGTTAACACCTCCGCTGTGGGGGATTTTCCTCCTGATACAGAAGTATCAAGTACAGAAAATTCCTTATTTTTATCTTAAAAAAACCAAACCAAAACAATAACAACAAAACACCCACAAAGAACAACAAAGAAAACTGTTTCAAAAAGCTATCTGCATCAGAGCCATCTCATTTGTATGCTCAGAATTGTATTCTCTTTCCCAAACATAAAATGCCACAATCTGGGAATTAAAATTAAACCATCAGGCTTAATTGAATGGTACAACTGCATTTAAAGTGCGCGCACACACACAGAGAAATATAAAACCTAACTTCGTCCGTGCTCCTTCACCCATTTAAATGCGCAGTGCAAGTTAATAAATGGCAGGGCTTCTTAGGGAACTAATCAATGCTGATGCATAATCTTTTTTTCAGTTGAGATAACTGGCCCTTCCATTTCTTCTTCTTCTATTGCAGATACCTACTCATAGTTTGTTGTTGTTTTTTCCTCAAACTTTTTGAACAAAAGCCTCAGCTCAGATGGGTTTTCTCAAGTTCTGTGCAGTTCTACCTATTGCTGAAAATCCAGAATTTAAAATCACTTATCCAAGTGTTAAGCAAATTTCCCAGTCAATCTTCTCTTTTCTCTCAGAGTCAGTCCTTTTTTTATCATTATTTTATTTTTTCTATCACAGAATTCCATTATTGTATCAAAGGGATGTGAAAACAGAGCTCTTGCAATCTCTCTCACGCTTATATGGTAGAATTGCAGATGGGTCCAATTCAGCCAACAATAGAAGGTAAATTGTAATACCCACCTAATTCCACATGAGCAGAAAATGGCAGTTTTGTTTGCTTCATCTGCAAACCTGATGGTACAATTTCATATGCATACAGATAATTAGGTAATCCTTTTGTTTTAACTCTTTCGTAGCCCTTCATTGTTCCATCATTTTCATTGAAAACAGCTGGTAATCTCCATCAGTGAAAACTAGGTTTGTTTTATCATTTTTTTCTGTTCAACAGGCTTGTTGAGATATGCTGTGAATCAATTAAAAGGCCTGTATAAGCCAGATATATTAACATTAAAATAAAAGCAACACCTTTCGCTTGCAGATAATAAGGTGAAGTATTAAATATTAAAGTTGATTTACTGAAAGGCTTAACATATATGACAGCCCAAATCAGCTAAGAGAATGAAAATGAATTGTATTATATTGTTTTTAAAAAGAGCTGACAGAGGAAAAACATTTTTACATTATGGCTCTTTAAAAAAATAGATTAAAAAAAGGTTTGGTTGATTAATCTCCATACCATTTTGGGTATTGTTCCAGCAGCGGCACAAGTGTAAGGGGGAACAGGGAAGGCCAGAATAAGGGAATGCACTTAGCGGATAATAGACTCCATGGGCCAGGAGGGGAAGTAAGCCCTTACTGTTATTAAAGCCTCTTAACACTGCTGTTCCTCTTGCCTTTAATGGACCAACTGTGAAAATTCACATGACAAATATACTTTTTTATTTACTGAATGACATGCAGTTCTACATATAACTCATAAGGCAAATTCTATACTTTTATGCAGAAGTTTCTATTTAAATTCAGCATGCTCAACTTTTCTTTGATCATTTTATCACATCCATGTCCTAAACTATTGGCAGATTGCTTAAAAGGATGTGATAAAAGGTAATCCAAATTGAATATATATGTAATTATGCATGTAGTCCAAATGTAAAATTCCACCTGCAAACTAATAACAATGACATTCTTTACATGTTTTAATCCCAGGAAGATTGTCAGATGTCTTGTGTGAGCTGGCATTCAAAGAGGGTTGACTATGCGCATGGCAATGAGGCCATCTGCAGTTACATTAAACCACGTTAAGAGGAGGGAGAGGGAATCTAACAGACAGGTGTGTTTCTGGCTTCACTACCTATTTCAGTCACTACCTAATGGGGGTTCGCAATTGTTTTTCACAATTCTACAGGGAGTTTCTTTTGAAGGGTCTCACTCTGAGCACTCCAGGGACCTGAATGATACATGTACATCACCCCTCTTTTCAAGGAATGAGAACAGAGGCAGCTGCACTGAAATCGCTAAGGAAGCATGGCAGAGCACAGCCTTTAGCAAACAGGTTTTACAATTAAGAGCTGAGGACCCTACCCTCTCTACTCAGGTAGACTTCAATCCCACTGTGGCTATAAGACTACAGACTCTGAATTAGAATGTTTAATTTGCATGAAGTCATAAACCCACTGTATTTGCTTCTCCTCACAGCCCGTTGCTTTATAAGCTTTACTCACATTTTAAGACAGACTCTCAGTGTGGGAGTAAAATGTGATGGCAAGAGTTCCTCATTTGAACCTGCTTTAAGCAGGTACAAGTAGGAACACGAGACATAGGCAGCAGAATCAGGCCCATATGCTTTTTGTACTTGTTTCTGGCTTGTAATCCTATTGAGAACACTAATGTAACTTTTTTCGTTTTGAAAAGAGAGAATACTAGTTCTTTCAGAGTTTTCTTTCATCTTATCAACCACATTATTACTCCAGGCCAGTGTCTTCTCATATGGATGCTTCAAAAACTTTGAATTAGAGTTCTATAGAAGAATGTAACCCAGCTTATGAAATTAAATATAACTAGGGATTCTGTATACTTGCTTTCTTCACTGCTACTGCATGATTAATCAATGACTCTTTCTGTTGTTTTCCCCCATGAGATTTCAATACATTATATTTGAAAATATTATTTTTGCTCTACTCATACAAGACAAGAAATAAATGCATTTGTCTATGATTTTTGTCCAGTGTCCTCTTTTCTAATACACAGTTTTCATGTTTAGATGGCTCTGTTGTAAAAATATTGGTTTTGCTAGTGTTTCCAGAGTCTCAATCTCTAGACATGTAAGAGAGAAACCACAATGAATATAGGTAAAGTGCAAAGAACTTGGTGTACAAAAATGCCACGTACCTGGTAGATCTGTCCTCAGAGTAAAACTCCTTTGGCACAAAGCTAGTACAGCAGCCCTACTTTATCCCCTATCCCTTCCAAATCTCTGGGCAGGAACAGCAAGTTCCTTGGGTGGATGGTCTATTTTCCAACTTCCCCAGACTCCAGCTCAAGATGCAATTCGTGAGCAAACTCCTCTATTTCAAGGAGCTGTAGAACTGCAGGAATGGAAAATGCCAGTTCACAATTTTTCTTGATAGTCTGCCACCATGGAAACCTGTAACATCCTAGAGTTACCAAGTAAGTTATTAGCTACCTGTTGGGTAAACTTCCAGCACATATAATAGCAAAAAACAGGTAGCTGGGCTTTTTTTTCAGTTCAGCTTCTTTCACTGTTCAGTGAAACACTAGACTCATGCTTTTTCTTTTCCCCTCTGGCAGAATGTAAAAAACCGTTCAGACAGTTCACTGTTAATAAAAACCATCAGTAGTCACATACCAGACATAAGTGCATCTCTTGGTCTTCTGGCATACCTAAATTCAGTATAAATTTTATATTCATCAGGCTTATCCAGCTGTTACCTGGGGACCTCAGCAGCCCTCTCCCACAACATGCAGTGTCTGCCTGGGCACCCTCATGGGCTGTCAGCGCTAGTCTGCACAGCAGCCCACAGCTCTCCTCTGAGCAGAGGCCAGGGCTCAGATATTAGGAAACAGCACAAACAGTAACAGCAAGCAGGGAAGATCACCCACAAGAAATGGTGTTTTACATGATTAACATGAATTTCCCTGGCTCATCTTCTTTCAAACTTTGGACTACATTCCCTGTATGCTATATTACAGTCTGTAAGTACTTTGTATAAGGTAGGCTTTTGTTCCTTTTTCTTTGGGGTAAGGAATGGGAGGGAGAATTATCTTTTCAGTGATATCGCTTCTCTCACAAATATATATAACTACTAAGTGTAAACTTGCTTTGCAAAATGCATCTTCTTGTGTCACTTAGGAATCATCCTTTTGGCGTGGAGGAAAGGAGAAGAGGTGGGAGGGGTGTCTAAGACTCCATATCTCTAGAAAACGTTTCACTACAAAACATATTTTCCTTTACCAGGACAGCATTACAAGAATTTTGTTCTGCAAAAATCTGCCTGAAGCAGAATTTCTGTGCTACAGGAAGGTCATCGCAAATGTAGACATTGAAAGTTGGCAAAAGAAAAGTTTTGCTGGAAGAGAGGAAGATGCTGTTTCCAGAACAGCACTGTTGCTTATTTTGACAAGTGAAATCCAACCTTACTGCACTGCTCTCTGGAAGAACTTGGGTATGCCTCAAGTTCCTCCTCATCAGAGTACCTAACCAAAGCTACTCCTGCCTGCCCTGACCTTTTGCAAGCACTGTTAAGGGCCTGCCATAGTCAGTTACCAGAAAATTAAGGGAAGGGAAGGGAGGGGAAGGGGCATGAAGCTGGACACCGGGAAGGACAGCAGCAGGGAGGGAATGGGGTAGAATACTTGGTCCCTGGTTTTCAAATGGCCATAGCCCTGTCTGGACCTGCCTGGAAAAACACTCATTTGCATGCAGAGGGAAGAATTTTAAGTGGATTATTTTGCCTTATAAATTGATCCAGTTTTACAGCAATGTGATTCCAGGCAGTCTTTTGTCCTTCCATTAGATGCAAAAAGAGACAAGCAATAGCAGTTATCCCTGTAGCAGGATAGGGACATCATCTATTTCTGCCTCCCTCACATAAATACCCACTCATAGTCATTTTTAAGTTCTGAAAAATTTTATAACAGCAATGGTATAGCATAAATTTATATGCACACACAGACACACATTGTGTGTGGGTAGAGAGACCATGTAAGCACCTGATGTTCATCTCACAGCTGAAAACCACATTACCATAAAACTAATATTATTAAGATGCCAGATACTTTCTTCCACTGCCCCATATAATGATACAGAAAAAGAAGATCTGGTGCAAGGAGCCAGCCATTAAGGCAGCCAGGAGAAAAGAAGAACAACTGTGCTCCTTCCTTTTCTGACAGCCCGATGACACGGTGCCAGGCGCTGGTGGCTGATGGCCCAGGACTGTTTGAGAACAGATGGAATACAGCATGCTACTTTCTGAAATTAAGGCAAGTAAGAGAAAAGGAAAGCAAAAGGAAATGAAGCTCAGATCAGTCCTTCCTGACCTGCACTTCCTCCACAGCGCCTGACCCAGAGCTCTTTGAAATCTACAGAGAATGCCCCACTGATTTCAAATGGATTTGATTCAGAGCCCAAAGGAGTAAGAAAAACTGTGTGGCATGGCAGAAAGCTCACTGCCATCATGGATCTGTGGGGATGCACAGTGCTTTGCCCAGAGCCATGCATGTTTAAATGTTCCCCTTCCTTGGATTGCACTTGAGACACGTTCCATCCAGCAGGACCCAGTGAAAAGATTTAAAATACGGTTTAATTTCATATATTTGACAGAGAACATAAGTGTTCTTCCAGAAGATTTGTGAGTCAAATAATGCTTTTCCTCCCCCTATCTGGAATAAAAGAATATTTCCCCTTTTTCCTGCACAATGTTCCTGCAAGAACATTGTATTAACTGTGTATTACTTGAAAATTTGTAATGTTGCCTTTTTATTTTTTACTGAATGCAGTTATTACAATCAAAATTTCTTTGATCTTTTAAGACTGGCCTTGCTCCCTAACAACTATTCCCAGTATCTCCACAGATGCACATTCATTTCAGTGTTCTATAGCTGGAAAACATTTCATTTTCCCCTCTAACAGCAATTTACTTTGATGTATTAAAAATGTCCATCAAAATCTCTGCAACTACAGTCATTATAAAAGACCTCAATATTTATGTGGCTTCACATCCAAAGAATTCTCACCTCCCCCCCCCCAAAAAAAAAAAATCTATCATTCAAACTACCTCTTAGTCCAGTTTTATGTGTATCAGATGGTTAAAATAGCTCTCTGGAGCTTCATACATCATTCTGTCTGGAAAATAACCAAACAGTACTCCCTTTCCTCTCTCCCCCAGAATAACCACACAACCATCGTAAAATACTCTGAAATAATAAATTATACATAGAACCCATTATGTATTCAAATATCCCATGTTCTTCCAGAAGCAAGGTAGTAAGCATGACATAGTGTGAGCATTTAGTTCTGTGATGCTACCAGAGGACTCCATGCTGCCTGCTCTGTGTCTGACAAATTACAGGGTCAAGGCCAAGAAAAGAGGAAAATGTAGATGCAAGATGCATTTAAGTAGTCACAATGAAAGCTGTGATAACGTCCTAAAATCTATAGCCTTCTGTTTGACAAAAAGATTAGAGGAGGCTTCAGTGTCCAGTTGTCAAACTCCTCCACTGCCTAAGCTGCACGCAATGTGAGAAAAAACCTGAGCAGCAGAATTATATATATACAAGCGACAACATGTTCAATGGAACAAGAGCTGAGCAGACAGCACGGCTCACTCGGCATTCCTGCACACACACGTTTGAAATGGCAGATGGACAGGCAGCAAGGGCTTTGGAAGAAGCTCAAGGAAGGGTCCAATAGGCTAACGAAGAAATTAAAACACCGTATTTTAAAATGTGACAAACAAAAAACCCTTGATCAAATCTGCTGGTATGGCTTGCTTACAGATGAAGTTGAAGTTTGGGCAATGGGAAATCAAATGCCTCCAAGGCTACCAGTGAAGCAAAAAATTACATTAGCTTTACAGCCTGAAGCATATTTGTTAGTATTTAACAAATTATGTGCTTCATTTAAATACCATTGCTGGTAGCCAAATAAATTAAAATCACCTCATTAGGCTTTACATCAGTGAAGTTAAAAAATTAAAAGAGGCTTTTCTTACCTTCTGTGTAGGTGCCTTTCTACTTGCACAGTCAGTACCAGTAGGGACCTACATCACGGACACCTTTTTCCTTATCATTTGACTCTTCAGAGCATTTACAGCTCTGAAGGCTCACGTGCTGCCCTCTGCTAAAGACAAAGAAATAGGCTCAAGCAAACAGAGAACTGATTGTATTTCATCTGTATGCTGCATCAAACACAGGTATAACCCCCTGCACAGGGGAAAAAGGGAGGCGCCTGGACAACCAGCTGCTAGTCTTCACCTACTTACAGCATGACTTTGGGAAAGCTGTTTCTTTACATGTGTTTCAGTTAACCTGTTTGTAACATGGAGATAAATTGACTCTAAGCCCAGGTTCAGATTCTCCAGTTCTCCCCTAAATTCCTTTGTAAAACATTTTTCCTAGTAAACCTTTCTGAAGATCTACAGCCAGCCAGTAGGAAACATGATGTACAAAAACTGAGGTAGAACTTAGGCTATCTGAATTTAAGCCTTAGGCTCTTTTGCAAAGTCTTCAATTTATGGAAAGGAAAAATGCAGTGTGAGTCCAGAGTTAGGGTGTCAACCTTGTACACCATACTTAGAGAAAAGCCCTGTTTCCATCATGATAGATAGGAAACAAAGACTATATGTAGCACTTGCTAAGCATTTGCAACATTTGACCAACTCTATTGAAGAAATTATGATAGAAGAAAAGCTAAATTCTTTTTTTTCTTTTTTCTTTTCTTCATTCTCTGTGGAAGGCAGTTTGGAGAAACCAAAACCTTTGCAAATTTGCATCGTACAGTAGGCATGTCAGAAAAAAATATATATTATGACATTTTCTAAGTGAAGCATTTCAGTTTTTAATTTGAAATGTTATTTTGGGATGAGGTTTAGTACATTCAATTTAAAAAAAAAATTTATTGATGAATAAAAAGTTTTATTCAATCAAAAAAATCTTTCTTTCCTCATTCCCTAGGATTTATGTTTTGGCATGGAACCAGAAACATTTCTGGTTCAGGTCACCCAGTAGCAGCTTCTCTAGAATGATTTGCACAGCCCTGCTTAGGGAATATTTGAAAACTTGCAGCAAATTTCTCCAACTGCACTGCAGAAAAAAAAAAAATGAAGACTGCATAACTCATCATATATAACTAGTACCAATATGTCTCAACATTTAAGAAAATATTTAAGATTTGCTATTCCTACGCACTCATTTCCTGTTGAAGCTAGCAGGACCATTTGCATACTTCTGATTAAATGTCTTCCTAAAGGCTTTGCCAAGTCAAGGTACATGAAGTAAATGATAGTAAGAGAAAACTGTTCAATAACTTGACAGTTATTCACAAAATTCTTTGAATAAATTACTTGAGCACTTTTACCTGTTATTGCCCTTTTGGCATGAAAGTCTTTACTTAAAAGAGTTCCTCCTCTTTAATGAGTTTGACTTGTGATGATGACTGATACCTCCTGTCCTTGCATTTTGGCACTCCTCTAAAGTGGTGATAACAACTTACAAGGTCCTGATCAGCCTGACACCAAGCCAAAGGGGAGAAATACGGAACACAGACTTCCACCCATCAGCAGCAAAAGCAGTCAGGTAAAGCTACATGTGAAAGATGCTTTGCAGTAACAAAAATCAGTCGGAATAAATTAGCTAGCCATATTGTCAGTGGTTACAAGTAAGTTAAGGCAACAGTGTTAACTCCTTGCTAGTTTACTGGTCCAAAAGCGTGCAGTTATTTTTAATTAGTAGAAGAGCCAGATGCTAGTTAGGGTGTTTGTGTTTCAGATGCTGTGCTCTGCTTGTTCCACTGTGGAAACCTTTTATAAATAAAAGGCTGCCAAATATCAAATTTTTCATATCACTGTAATGTAGAATGAAGTTCATTATTATTTGACTTAGGCACATCAAATTCATTGCACTTAATCTGATCAGGCTCATCATATGTTACCCAGGTCAAGAAAGGCAATTTATGAAATATGATACTGGAGATACCAGTAACACATTATTGATCTCTCTCTTTTTCATTTATTTCACACTTGTGAAGTATAATAGAGGTGTTGAAACAGTCACATTTCTATTAAATTTAACACCTCCCACAGCATACTTAATTTTCAATTGCAGTTCTCTACCTCACATGCTATTTGGTGATTCTAAACTGTTTGCATCCAAAGCACCTATATAACCAGCATCATTTCAGCAGAATTCCATTGGTATGGTATACTAATATTGATTTTGGATACATCTTTGATGTTAGTCAGCTCTTCAGAATATGGTATTCAGAACTGAGCATGTATGAAAAACTAATCACATTGTATCAGTGTGTGCTGTGAAATTATACTCAAACTAAAGCAAAAACTGGTGCTCAGTGAATTATGAAATCTGTTTTCACTGCTTATAAGGAAAAGAGACAAAGCCATGGAAGAAGCACTACAGATGCTTAGTTTGGTAGGAAGTAACTCGTCCTCATGTTCTTCAAGAAGTGATGGCCAAGCTGGCCCCAAAGGTTGCAATTCCATGAAGCTGCTGTAAGGTGCAGTTAGACCACATTGCCCTCTTCTCCCCTACCACTCCCACGCTGATATACACTTTGGCCTGCGGAGCTTTGCAACCAAGTGTCCAAAACCCACAAGTCCTGATCTTTGCCCTTTGCCAAGTCAATGTTGAAAAAACATCACAAATTCTAGTCTCTGCTCTTCCCATGGGATGTAGCATTTAGGCAGCATATGTGGGAATGAATAAATCAGAGCTGTTCCCTCTCCATTCACATCTGCAACGCTCCCTCTTATCTGGCACAAAAATGTCCATTACCCCAATTCTTACCCTGGTTTGGGACAAGACTGGGGTTGTAGGAGCACTGCTAACTGTAAGAGATGCTATAGGCCAGCCTTTTATCTGTTGCCACAAATAAATGCATTTAAGGTACATCATAGTTTTCCTACAGCAGTACTAGTTCTTCCTAAACTTCTTTTTTCTCTTTCCTGTAGTCACCTTTTCTTTGGTGAGAAGAACTTCTCACTCTGTACATAGCAGCAAAAAAAGATTTCAAAAGAGGAAACAGTGACTCTCTAGCTAAGTACGTGACAACAGAAAAAAAAAAAAAAAAGTCTTGTGAATCACTCTGCTTAGCTTTACACACACACACACAGATGAAACCAACAGTTCTGGATAATTTTAACCAGAGAATTTATGAATGCTGCTACAGGTCTGAGTTGGGGGAAGTTGGATCTGCATTGCTCCAACCTGCCCTCAGGATTGCAACAGGAAAATCATTCTCCCTACCAACATCTGAAAGCAGAGCTCTGAGCTAGGGTCAGCAGGGTGACTTTAACTAGGCTGCCCACCCTACAGCCCTTTGCAGTGCTCGGCTCACCAGCAGAATCCTTGCAGCTGCTTCAGCCTCTTCTTCTCCATTCATCAGCCATGGGCTGTGGTTCCAGATGCATGCCGGGATGCAGAACCACCTTTCAGTGTCTCCACAACAGACTGCCTGGTCTCCACCTGGCCAAAGGCTGTGCACCACTTACTAGAGAGGAAAAGCGGGAAAGAAGAAGGTGAGGGAAAAAAAGGAGGTAAAAAAAAGGAAAAAGATAAAAAGGATAAAAGGGAAAAATAAGAAATAAAAATTGAAAAAGGCAAAAAGATAAAAGAGAAAAATTAAAAAAAAAAAGGAAAACAGGAGAAAAGGAAAAACAAACCAAAGGAAAAAGAAAAAAGGAGAAATGGATAGGAAAAAAGGAGAAAGGAAAAAAAGGAAGAGAGGAAAATGGCAACAAAGAAAGGCCAATGTCCTTTTAAACACAGGGAACCAGAGGTTAACTCAGGAGATCAGAAGGGAGGACCATAATGAAAAAACAAAATTAAAAATTAAAATGCAGTTTATTTCTACTGACATATGCAAAACAAATACCTTTTTCTATATGCTCCTAAAAAGACAGATAAACCTATCCTCAGTGGTTGCCTGAGAGAAAGAAGGGCAGCTGTACCACAGGGTTACTACAGCCATTAGCGTTTTTGCCAGTTGATGAGAAAGCATTTTATACCAAAACGTGTATGGTCAGCAGAACATAAGCATTAACTTATTGCCTGTCTGATTTTCATCTTTCATTTCAATGTTTTGAATTATTAATCTCATCCTAGTCACTAGTTTAACTTTTTTTTTAAAGACTTTATATAATGTTAAGTCTTTACATAATCTAAAAAAGTTCAGGGCTGTGAAGCAGCAACCCTCCTAAGCATATCTAGGAATATAGGCTACCTGAAGTGCAAAATAAACTTTTACCAAACACAGTTACCATTCAGCACCAGCAGAACTGCAGATACATTCCTGCAGGAAGACATACAGCATAGGCTCTATGGTGCCTTCAGGAAAAAACAGTGTTCTGGGGAGGCAGAGGGAAGCATAACACAGGGCAGTGGGCAGGTTCAGTCTCCTTGCAGAAGGCTGAGAAGCAGATGGAGGCAGCTGCCTGCTCAGAGGAACCTTCCTTCAAACCTATGGGTTTGTACACCAAAGCCAGGCCAAGGCTGCTGTGACAGCCACGCCACCCAGGGACATGCAGCACCACAGCATGCCCTGAGCGGCTCACTATGCTGCGTCTTCCACTGCAAGCCTTTGGGTTTATGAAAATCACAGGCATGCTTCTCTGATTTTGCAAGTAATCCCCACTGACTTTGTGAATGCCTTTCACGGAACCACTCTTGTAAATTTGACTAAAGAGGCTGGGGAAGTCCATGCAGGTCAGGAGCTGACGAGGCAGTTTGCGGTCCATGATCTTAATCTGTTAGCGATTGTACTAAGGTCTTTGCTTTAGGGAGCAAAGATGCATGGCTGGGAAGAGAGGAAGCTTAAACTGTATTCAGAGTGTTGCTGCTGCCAGAACTTTTCAACACTTGAAAAGAAATTGTTTACCCTGCACTATTTTAAAAGGTTTGAAAGTCTTCAGTGCTGAATGGGATTACCTCTTTATTTATTTATTTTACAGATTAGCACAAGCCAAACTAAATACATAAATTTCATTCCAGAGCAAAAAAATATTACATGCCGGGGGGGGGGGGGGGGGGGGGGGGGGGAGAAAAAAAAGTGTGTTTACCTTAACTCTGCAATTTGAAAAAGCAAACTTGAGAGGAGTGATTAAAAGCATGTGAAACAGGAAGTGTGCCCTTTAAATACCAACTTCTAATTGCAGTGATGTGAATATGTAAATCTAATTATGCACATTTAAGGATTAGCTATTTTATTAAAACTGCCTTGATGTAAATTGCACAATCAGTTCTTTTATTAAGACTGATCATCAGTTTTCATTCTGGTATTTGTTAATAATAACTGACAAAATATCAGAGACTTGCCATTTCTATAAGCATTGCAGTGATGGCTTTACAGTACAGATAGATTGAATACCCTAGTGCTCAGCTCCAGCATACTTGTGATATTATATTAATGCAGCCCATGACAGGACTAAAAAAGAGCTTAATTTTAGCTGTACAGAATAATATTTCTTAGAGTCTTAAATGGCAAGATATAATCCAATTAGATGAGATTTCCAATAATTTTGCCCTTCTTTCTAAACTGGTCCACACATCTTTATTGCAGTTAATTACAGCCCACTCTTCAGTTGACCAAGATGAGAGCCTATGTCTGACAACTGAGGAGAGCAGCCCCATTGGTTTTGGCTGAACCACAGTCACATCCTACATGCAGTGAGCGTACAGGCACACCTATACCCCACTGCCTCCTCGGCTCAGAGTGCAGCACTTGTGCAGAAGTCACATAGTCGCCTTGTGCTGAGCTCACCGCTTGTGCCTCAGCTCGCAGAAAGGCAGCTGGGCTTCACTGGACAGAGCAACTACCCCTCCAACCGCTGGTTGTCCCAGTGCTTAGTCCAGCTCCACTGCTGTAAGCATATTGTAACGTGTTTGTCTAATGTCTTCTCTGAATTTGACTTCAGCATCCAGTCACTGATCCTTATTACACCTTCCTCATAAGATTAAACCACCCTTTAATGTGTACTATTTCCTTCTCTGAAGACATGGACGTGCAGGATAGTTCAAGCAGAGCAAAGGAGACACCGTATCACTTTAGCCACTTACAGTCTATACTCATTATTTTGCCTTACAGAAAAGCCCAAAGCATCTGGATCAGAATCTGCCCATCACTTCTCTTTCCCAACTACTGAGATGCAAGAGATCTGTGCCAAGAAGCATTTAAACAAATTGTTTCTTCCCCAACACTTAACCACTGTGTCTCTCCATTTCTTTCACCTGAAAACCAAATACCTTCTCTCCATTGCTCCCTGTAATTCCTTCTTTTCTTTTTCCAGAACAAGACAAACTGCAGTTCTCTAATGACAACATACTTCTCACATGTACGTAGCCCCAGATAGCCAGGATGTTTTGTAGACTATTGACAGCATTGTAAATTTTTGCAACTTAAAAAGAACATTAAGTATAATGAAGTCCATGGTAAAGCCCCAGTACTTGAGTTAAGAGATTACATGAGAATTTGAGCTTTTACTAAAACATGTAGAACTTGCCAGAAGAAACACACTGTAAAATATCACAAGTAAAATGGCAGGGACCACAATCTTAATATTAATTGTACTTAAAATTTCAATTTGTTGGGCCTGTTACAATTATTCAGGACTGGTTTCTGAATTCTGAACATTCTCTCTTTGGCAACACTGAATAAAAGTAAATTATTCAAACTGAAGAAATATCTCACATAAGACCAAGGCTAACATGCATATTATAATGAGAAATAAATATAACAGCAAGGAAAAAGCTACACTGTGTTTATTTCATGTTTGGAGGAAATAAATCAGGTCCATCTTAATTCCATCTAAACCATTTTGCCTATCTCAGAAGTAAAGGTTTAAGAGCAACCTTTCTAAAAGTTAAAAGAAAAAGATTTCACAGACTGTTAAGCTTCATCTTCTGAACATCTTTTCCAGAGCACCACACTAGTAATACTAAAATCCTCAACTTTCTCTTTCACTGAATTAATTACTGGTCATATTTCAAGCATCCATGCATAGCACTTCGAATCAAAGGTGCTCAATACAGTTCTACAATAATTTACATGAACAATTCATCTTTTCCAGTCAAATTCAATTTTATACCGAGGTACTCATTCTTACACTGTTATTTAATAATCAGAGCCCACATGAAAAAAGTAAAGGAAACCTGAAATAAGTCTTATTGTTGACTATTTTTTACAGCTTATCTACAGATGCAGTTACCATGCACATTTCTAAATGGCGGAAATTGTAGTAAAATGACTCACCGATGCTCTCGGTGTGGGGTTGCCTCATCATACTACAGGAACAGAGGATGATTAAAAGAAATGAAGAGACTAGAATCAAGACTGGAAACATGAAACATGCAAGGTCCTAGCTTCTGCTAAGGGACAAAGTACCACAAAAAACCCAGGCTTTACCTCTCAAATTGCAAGTCATTAATAGTATATTAAGCAGCTGTAACTACAGCACTCAAACCAAAGGGACAGCAAAAGAAAAACACAGGTGGAACATGCAGGCACAGCACTGAGACCCCCCCGGAAACTTGTGCACCCTTTCCAGAATTTCAGAGCCTTTGGCTCACAGCTCGCTGCAGATAAAGGAGCAGGGCAACATTTGTAAGACTAGCCTTCATACTGCCTCCAGTTCCAAGTCAAGAAAGGGAAAGCTGTATCTGTATTTCTGCATTATCTTGAAATCGTCAGAGACTTCCTGGCAGAAACAGACACATGTATTTGCAAGCCTCCCATCCTGCATGGCTTCTGTTTCATTCCTACGGCTACACACGTGTCCATGGCAGGTGGCCTGCTGCAAAAGGAAGGTGGTGATGTCTTGTCCCCCATGGGCAAGAGGGAATGGGCTCACTGACAGCTACAGGGAGCTACAGTTCATGGGAGTAAACTGAATTCCCTTTAAGATTCTCAACTTTGTGGGAATTTCAAGGCTAAGACAGAACAGGACAGGATTTTGCAAGGAGATCATTATTTGCAGGTTTTAGTACACTCCCTGCACCCATACCTGAGGAGAGGAAGAGTTTGGCTCTTTCTGGTCCTTCTCTTATCTCAGCACCTTAGAAATAAAAATAACTGGAAATTACAGATGTCAGGTCAGGAGTGGAAAATCATTCTGACTAGGCCAGAATACCAGGCCATGAATACCTCTGAAATAACATGCTACAGTTTATAAGTTTAAAATACCTGAGGCAAGAAAAAACCCCAACCAACAGCCCTGCTTATCTCACAGTTTATTTTTAAAACACTGCACTGACCAAATTCCTTCCTGAATCATACAGAGGGCAGAAACTGTCCTATAAATTACCGCAGCACCAAAGAAGTCAGTTCATATTGAAAGGACGTATCATCTTTACATGCATCTGAGCGCACTGCTTGGCCCACTAAGTTTGCACACTATGCCTTAAAAAGACAGGTGACTGCTGGAGGTCATTTGGCTTATGTTTGCTCCTGTAGTCTCACGGCAAGATGGTCTATTTGAATCCAGGTGGCAGAAGAGAACGTTGCTGCTCTGTTCCCCTGTTCCTGTTAGTGATATTCAGGCCCCCCGGAGACAAAGCTCCCCCTCATCAGCAACAGAGATTTGTTTGGAAAGGTGTGCACGGGGTGGACTGGGATAAAGACAGGAATTTAGGTCTGCGGTAAGATCTGAAGCATTACATATACTTAGTGGTTCACTGGCATCCTTGATTGCCACAAAGACGGGTCAGGTGGAGAAAAATCTAGAACACAGTTTTGTTCCGTGTAGAACTGTACAACAGTTTTCAGTGGAAGGTCTTTTAGGTGCCTCATGTAGGCCCTCAGCGAGGATGGCAGTTGATGAAGCGAGAGGCGTCTCCCTAGCCCAGGGTCAGGGTTTGCTCACAGTGGCTCATGGCCGGGAGTGGCCAGGGTCAGCAGTCTCACACAGCTCCCATTTCCTGAAGCTCCTCTTGCCTTCCTCCCCGACCTTCAGACTGGTGCACAGCCACCATGTTGACATACTTCTAATTTAAATTCCTACCCAAACTGATTACGATATTCTCACTTCACTGCCCTTGAATGCAGTTGAATTAAGACAGCAGGGTAATAAATGGGCTACCATATTAACAGTGATGTATCTCCCTGTTCTACAGAGCCTATGTCAGACTAATTTTCATGTGGAAGTCATACTGTCACTAGATTTCACTGCCATTAAGAATCAGTTAAACATTAATTAATAGGCATTTAAACTTTTACTAGGACATGTTTAGTGAAAAATTCTCCATTGGCAGAATTGTAATTGGCTTTCTACATTTCAGGTCCTTTAAAAATGGTCTTTTCTATCTGCATGCCCCATTGCTCCACCACTTTAATGTACAGTTCATTTGGTAATCATGTACAGACAGACAGACAACTAATCTATTTCTTCTGACACTTTGTTTTAAAATCCCATTTAATATGATCTCTTCCTAACAGAATCGAGAATTTAGCAGGAGAAAAAAAATGTAAATGGAAGCATTTATCACCCTTAAAAGAAATACAAGAAAAGATTGTTAATATTCAGAAACTCACTGACATTCCAATAGAAACAGTAATTTCCAAGCACTCTCTCCAGGAGTGAAAACATAATGGAAAATTTAAGTCTGCTGTTCCCTGCTTCATGCTACTGTATCTCCTCATTTTAAAAAAAAATCAATACAGGCTATTAATCATTTCACCCCATGTCCAAAGACTGTGAATGCCTTAAAAGGTGAGCAGTAAAGGTCTGAGAAAAAAAAAAAAAAAAAGAAAGAAAAAAGCAAAATTGCTATATAAACACTCCATAATTAGGAGACAGACATTTCAAACTGATGTTTAAATTATACACTGTCTCTCACCTTTTTACAGATTTCAACCTCCTCAACTCAGTTGAAACACAGAGCCACACACAAGATGATTATTTCTCTACCGTTACTGACCAGCCCAGGAGCAAATAAAAGGACGGCAGGATTTCATTCAACAATCTAGAGCTCTTCCTTATTCTTTTTATCTTAGTTTTTTTCCCCTTAGCTTTTATAGATAGGAAATAAAAATAAACAGAATCATAAAACACTGAATAAAGTCAGCTTCCTTTCACCTTCTTGCAGACTCCTTTCTCCAGGCTCATTCACTCAAGATACTCATTTTGGCAACTGAGTGCATGCTGGTAATCTCAGCTGAGTGCGGAGCTGACCACAAGTGGATCAGCAGCTTCATGAGCCAGGAGGAGAAACACTGGTCTGCACCATGCCAAAGCAGTTGTTGACGCATCGACCTGCATCTTACAGACAAGTTGTGACACCAGGCTTATGCCCACAACAGATCAGAGTAGATCCTCAGGAAAGGTAGATTGTACCAACTCCACTGATCACAGTGTAGTCATACCATTTCAGACCACACTGATATTTTCATTACAAACAATAACTAAAGATTGTTTTTTTAATCCTCCTGGCCATCTGTCAGTCTGTAAGTGCACAGCCATACAAACACTAACCCAGACCTTGTAGGATAAGACAATGTATTTCACCTCACAATATTTCCACCATCAGTTAAGAGCAGGTGACAAATACCACTGCTAAGGGGACCATCAGAGACCTCCCAGCAAATTCTTTACAAGTGGTTTTATGGAAGAGCAACACATGCTCTTAATATGTTGTCTTCTCTGAAACTGCAACCAGCTCAACAAGAAATCCTAAAATAACTGGATTTCTAGATGCTGACCTTTTCTAATTTTCAACACTAAACCTACTTAATACCAATGGGAAAGAAAAGCCCACAGCACTGAAAAGGTGACTTGCATATTCACAGAGGCATCATGACCTCATCACAGTAGCATCTTTAATTTAATGCTGCCTTTACTTCTCATATAATGCCAGCAAATTAAAGCCTTCACATTTTAAAAGTTATTGATTTGTCTGATTTATGAATAAAAAGAAAGCTAAGTAGTTGAAATGTTATTTGGGCTGACTGAATTTGGGCTTTAGATGGAAATGCTTCTTTCTAATACAGGCAAAGCCTGCCCTCTAGAGCATTGCTGTCCCTTGGTGAGAGGAACCCGTCCGCATTAACTGACTTAAGAGTCAGTATTTAGGAAAGAAAAGTGAACTTGTGGGATTGCTTTAATTCTGTCTCAGATGAATTGAAAGTGACAGATTTTTCAGTTAGAAGTATATGAGCCTTTAAGCTAGAAAAAAGTTTTCAGGTTCAAGGTTAAATTATAATGAATTCCTAGCTGCATGAGAAGGAGCATCCGAACGTGATGCTTTAATACCACTGCGTCGTCTCTGCAAAAGAACAAAAGGAACTGCCTTTCTGAGACACACCAAAGCCCATACTGACCTGCCATCCATTCTCCAGCAGCCAGATGTATGAAAAGAAGGTGTAAAATTCCCAGATTCAAAAATTTTACACGTTCCCAGCTGAACACCGCTGGCACAAAGTCTCTGTGACAGCACTTGCTGCAATGCACACTTGTATTATGACTCTGGTTATTACACTGACTGCGTGCAATGATCTGGAGCTGCTGGCTGCACTGGAGAAGCATTTGCCCAGTTCTGACAGAGCAATGTTGGGTTGTCCCCCCTTGCACCCAAGCAAATTTGACAGAGCATCCGGGAAAGGAGGGACAGACAGACAGAGGAATAAAGGGATCCTTGCTATGTCCTTCCACCACTGCACTCTCCTTTGTCAGAGCAGCAAACAGTTATGTCCACATGTTAGCAGCACAAAGAGAAACACTCAATCCTTTCATCATATAGATAATGAGGCGGTATCTGCTTGGATAAGGCACAGTCTGACCCAAGAACAGATCATAGGAAATAGGAGCACACAGATAAAAGTCATCGGCTGAGCTCATGTTGTCTTTGAGGTGATTTGAGACACCCTTTGAGGATTCAAGGCAGAGTACCAAAAAGTACAAGGTACTTTTTAACCCTGAAGTACTTCACAAAAAAATGACAGGCCAGATTCTGAGGTCACTTCAGAAAAATATATTAAATTTGTCGGCAGAAACTTCCTGGCCATGGTTCAAGCCACCTGGATACTCATACTTCCTGCACTGGTCCACTTCTATGCTCTTCTGGACCTCTCAGGCAGTGGCACTGTAAGATACCTCAGGAACATGGCAAAAGGAGGAGGTTTTTTTCCAAGGGATTCAGTCTTAGAATTTCAACACCCCACCTTAAAAGGTATGGAAAAATCTTGGGGTATCTTTATACAACACCCTGAAATCTTAAGCTTTGATCTAGGACAGCCCATGCAGTGGGGAGAAGCTGAAACCAGAGTGTTGCCCAAGGTGACTTACCTGCTTTCTCTGCCTGGATTTGGTTCTTCACCCTCACCTAGCCAGTTTGCAGAGCAGGGAACTAAGCAAGCTACAGGCTGGCGTGGGGGAGGAAGCAATGGTTTGGGGTTTCCTTACAGATAGCCTGCAGTTTGTAGAGATCTGTCAGAATGTGGAAAGAGCAAGTATTTGGCAGAAGATGGAGGAGAGGTATTTGTGGTAAATGACAGTGAAGGTTCAGGGCTGGGCAGACAGATGGAGGCTTACATCAGTGAGAAGAGGCAGAAAATGAGAGCATCTTAGTGGCATATTTAATTTCCGTATGCTTGTTCTTTCAGGCAACAACCTGAGCAGCTGCATTCATTTCATGCACAGACCTCTCTAAGGATCCTCTCATATATGGAAATCACTGAAATCACAAATGAAATACATCTGTCTCCCTGATGCACTGCAAGAGCCTTTTCACTAGGCACATCTACACAGTGCAGCAGACTCAGAGAAAAAATAAGCAACAATGCACAGAAAAATGCTCAATTGTGTTCCTCTGAGCCTGCTATGAAACCTTAACAAATTACTGTCACTTAAAAAAGAAATGTAATTAAACCACTTGGGGTGGACAGAACCCTGATCTGATGGGAGGAGGGCAGTGCAGCTGCAGCAGCCGAGTGTGGTATGGGAAAGTACGTGTTTGCAAACAAGCTGTTAGATAGAGCTGAATTTCTCCTACCTACTTCTGTTTACTGGGTGAGTATTTTCCTGAAACTTGCCCCAAATATCATCATCACTTTCTGTTAGTCCTCACAAAGGTGCAAGATGATCTTCCAATGACCAAAGGAATTAAAAAAAAAATCTCCTCTTTGCGTTCAGTGGACAGCACGATGGGCACAATCCCCCCTTCCGGCCACCAGGAACCAGCCCAGCCAAAGGAGCACACCACCAAAAGCCAGCACCTTCTGTTCGGATATGTCTTGCACAGCTCAGCTGATAAAAACTAGACAGAACACAGTGCCAGGCAATACAGATGCAGACTACTTGCCTTTTTACAGTACTTGTACAGATAGTAATATCAGCTATTCTAGTTTTATTCCTTGTAACAATTTTTTGTGTCTATTTTGGGAGCTGGAAAATTTCAACTGCATTAATATGCTTTAGTCCCCAGTCTCATCAGAAAATGTTTGTGTTCCTCAGACAGAATATGAATCATTGTAATGGACTAGCTTAGCTTCCACTTCTACATAATAATGTGAGATTCATAAAGTACCAACAATCTGAAATGCATACTTAATTTACGCTTGGGCAAAAAAGGAATGGCACATACAAAGTATTTGCCTTCGTTAAGGTGCTTTTGCACTTCTGTGAGCTTCGCTGATGTCATTTGATGACATTCCCTTGCTGCTGAAGAGGCCACCTTATAAGCAACAATGCTGCTGGACTTTGAAGATCTGAACCATAAGATGCAGTGACAAGAAAACAAAGATATGTTGTGTTTATCTAATCCTTGCACTTCCCATCCTACTTGGATTTGAAAATGGGGCATTTAATAGCAGAGGAGGGCAGTTCTGCAGAAGTAAATGTGCGTTCAGTTTTAGGATTTACTGAGCAAGGCCTAGTCTTCCTTAATGTTTGGAATTTTTTTTTGCCTTTGACTAACTCAATGTTATGTCTGTGAACACTTCCATACCAGGCTAATAATTCTATGGCATTTCCAAAAATGCTCACAATGTGAACTGGTAAAATAACAGAGTGATTAAACCTGAGAACATACTTATTGGATAATTTCAGACTAACTATCACTTCTATTTTAGTTGCTGAACATTTTATATCCTGTTGTGCTACTTAAAGGGTTAAATAATTACAAGATCTAGATGAAATTGATAAGCAAAATGTGATGGTTGAATTTTTCCTGAACATTGTAAGTGTCCTAGGATTTGCATTAAAAAGAAATTTCAGGAATCAGCTTTCAAAACTGCATTTCTAATACAAAATTTTTTCTATTGAAAATTTTCTGTGGAAGTACAGTACGAGTTGTTTTTCATTATTCTGGTTTACATACAGAAAATGGCTTTCTAGAGCAGCTGTTAATATCTCTCACATATACAAAGTACTCAGAAGACTGTGTTCAGCAGGTCAGGCACAGTGGCAGACTTGGATGGGCAGAAAACTCTGTCCTCTTCAGCACTACTTCTCTGGTGCTGTTTGCACTCTACTGTGAAAAATAGCTATTCTACTCCAGATCCTGGAGGGGCAAAGCAGGCACAATCACCTTTGATGCATCCTACTTGCAGCTGCTGCCACCAAATCATTAATAGTACTAATAAATTAGTGATAAGCAAACACAAAGCCACACCCTCAAGGAAAATTAATTAAAATGGTGGTTCTTTACTCAGCTGAGCCCATATCAGCAGGGCAAACATGCAAGGGAACATTCTGAGCGGCATACGTACCAACCAAAAAGTTAACTGAGATCAACTGCTTATTAAAGTAACGAATACGCTAACTTAAAATTTTGAAAAATTCTTTTCAATGAAGTATTCTTTCCAGAATTTAAAGTGAGAAACTTAAAAATTTCGGCAGGAATATTTCTCAGTTTTGATCTCCTGTATGAAATAATAATAGGAAAAATATGGCATGAAGCCCAGTTTAATCAAATTAGGACTTCTAAGTCTGAAAAGAGACATCCGTTCTTCAGACAATGACTCTTATATGCAAATGTAGAGAAAAGAATTTCAGTAACTTTCCCAGCTAACATAGAGCTCAAACTCAGTCATTACATTCACTTTATTAAACTCATTTTTCACCTTAACGATACACGGATAAGGCAATTTACAGTGGAGGAATCATGAGCTCTGTTTTGCCACTTTGGAAGCACAGATCTGTAGAAAACCAATAGCAGTGGAGGTTGACTGGAAGGGTATCTTTCGAAATGAATGTCATTCTGCCTTTATGGTCAGCCATAACATTTCTTCCACTGTTGCTGAAGTTGCAGGTGCCTTCCTATCAAAAATCCGTATTTTTTGTAATATTTGTAATTCAAGCATAAAAATTTTCTCTGACTGAGATTTGCCAGCTATGTTCTCCCTCTATTTCACACCTTTGCAGTATAAATACAGGTTTACCTTGTTAGAAGAAATTTTCTTGGTTAGTAGCTGGGAAACATTTGACACTTTTAAGAAAATACGTTTGGTCATTTTTTGGAGCAACATAAACCTAAGAATACCAAAAATTAAGACATTTGAGGCACTCTGTAATGAACCTTTTGCTCAAAAGCCAAATCTCAGAACACAACAAAGCCAAATGCTACCACCTATTCACTGGCATCTTCAGAAGCCTTAAACTTTGAATGCAAACACATCCACCAGCCTTTTCTGTCACCAGCCAGGGAAAGTGGAAGGAGAGCTGGCAATGGGTCAACAACCCCTCCAACTCAGATCTCATCCACCATTCATGTTACCATTGCACAAGGGGATGAAGAACAGAGGAAGATCAGATGAAGTACAGCGCTCTTTCCCACAAACCTGAAACTGTCCTGGGCTCTGTGAAGGTGAGAGTGGGAAGCAAAAAAAAAAAATGGAAAACAAATAAAAAAATCTTTGCTAAGCTCCCATTCCAGTGTTTAACATCACATGTTGTATGCAGCAAAAACAATTAGAGCTCCTGCAGCCCTATAGTCAAAGAATCCCTAGTCCCAGGTTTCACAGATGAAAGGCAGTCAGATGTGTGATCTAAACTCGAAGACACTGGCCAGCTGATCACTTCCTACCCAGATCAGTGGTGCTTACCAGAACAAGATACCAGTGACACAACCTTGTTACAACAGCTTGGTACCTTTTCAGACAGCAAAACTGATGCAGGTTTTGACAATAAAACACAGCTTGTCTATTCTGCAACTGTAACGGATAACACAGGTGGCATTTCACCTTGACTGTTGTGATAACAGTAACATAACAGAAATTCTTTCTGAATAGAATCCTTTCTGCAGGAATACAAAGATATGTTAATTACACAGGGGTACCGAATTTGGATTCTATCTATCCTAAATGATATTTTTAGGTTTAATTCACATCCTGTTCATGTAAAATGAGAAGATAGTCTTTTGAAGGCACTGTAATTACATCAGGTCAAACTGATACAAGAAGAAAATCAAGCCATTATGATCACAGGCTGGAGCCTGGGTAGATGCTCAGCAAGAGCAGATTCACTGCCTGCTGTATTTACAAAACAGCAGCAGAGATTATATTGTTAAATTCAACTGAAGCTGATTCAGAATAATATAGTTAGGAGGTCGTACACTATGCTGGTGCCATTGGCTAGTGGATAAAACTATAATTGAAAATTTCATTTTTCTCATTTCAAATCTTTAAATATTGGAAGCAGAGAATGAACACTAATTTATCATTATGCATACCATGCATGACATTTCTAAACTACTTTTATACTAACAAACTTGTGGTACGTGTATTCTAGGAAAAAAAAAAATCCAAGAACGGTACCATGGCATAATGAAAAATAAAGAGGGTTGGGGATGTTACTGAAAAGTATTAGAGCTTCCTTCCAGTACAAGTCTTTGAACCTAGAGATCTTTCATGTTTTATAGACTCTAGGTCTGATTCTTCTCTTGCTGAAAATGACTTTACATGACAGGAATTAGGTAACAGAGTTACTCCTGTCTCACATGAAAGGGAAGTCAGAGTTTGGACACTTGAGTGAATGCTACCAGATCCTCTGATCCTCTCAAAGACTTCTCCTGAACTGGCAGGGGAACAAATTGTCCCCATTTCCATACTATCTGTGAGTGCAAGTGTTCATTCTTACTGCTTGAGCCCCTGTGTATCTCAGTCCAGAAGTGACAGTTCATAGGCTCCTAGAAGTCTCCCATCTTAGTGAACTGCTTTTAAAGTACTCTTATAACACAACCTTTACTGATTTTAATGGTTAAAGTTGGGGTATTTTAAACAGGAAAAAAGGAAATAAAAAATGAGTGCTTTTTCTATATGCTTCTGTAAAGAAAGAAAAGATCCTTTTGTTCTTTCTCCCTTCAACTATTTCTCAGAACAAGCTTGATCAGGCCACAGAGATTAAAAATGTGCAATACCTAGAGAGATGCTTTTTAGGCAAAGACAAAAAGTGAACAAGCAAAAGGTAAACTGTCACATTCAAGGCTGAGATTTGTTTAAAACAGCAGACTTCTCTTCTGACAGTCCAGCTTCTAGAGCCAAAAGGCACAAATTTCATCACTACAAGTAGTATTTAATAAAGGAGAGGGAGACATAGGGCTGCCTGAGTCTCTAAGGATCCCTCCTGCCCAAATTCCTACTCATTTGGGAACCCACCAGTACAGTGGCTGCTCCAGGGAGCCAAGGAAAGTGGCACGAGACAACTTCAAATCAAAAGGGTTCTGTAGGCCAAACTATCTGCATGGAGCACAGCTCTCCATGGATATTCTGATAAAGGAAGCCTTCAGATCTAAAAATATTCACAGAAGACACAAACAAACTCAAAAGAGAACAAAACTGATTAGCAGTTTTTGCATTCGATTTTAAAATATGCATTTGTTTAAACTGGAAGTGACGTTTTGTCAGGACGCCAGGTTTGCAATTCCTTTTATTTCATTTTTGTGACAAAACCCAGCAGCACATCTTCTGCAGTTCTCCCTGATTTATTAATTCCATGAATAAAAGATTTTTCTGGTGACTAATTCACCCTGACTTTTTGGCCACCAATCCTGCCCTTTTTGTTCCTTTAGGGAATAGATTTCCTTCCAAATTTAAATGGCAGGATTGAAGAACACTTCAATGATGGCATAGTACACAAGTGGTACCATTCTTCCTTGAAGAGCTGATCTACCTGCCTCAAGAAAAAAACCCAATGCTTCAATTAAGGAACTTAAATTATTCATAAAGAGAAAAAACCCCACATATCTTTGTCAAATGTTGTCAGCCATTTCCTTAGATGATGAGAATAGGCACAACAAAATAACAGCATTTTTTATACCAGTTAGCACTGAAGATGAGAAGAATCACTAGTCAGAGCAAACTCTGAGCAAGGCCTGTAAGAGTACTTAGGGGATTTAGTCAAAAAGGCACTTTCTTAGCTTGAAACAACAGAAACCCACTTTGTATCACCCTATGACAGGAGGAGCCATCTCTCTATAGATCTTAGCACTCCAAGTTACTTTAATTACATCAAACTTTGTTTTTCATTTTAACAATGTCACTATGCCAAACAACCCCGGGTAAAATGAAGAAATCATGTCCCCAGTGAAGCTAATGACAAGCCACACATTCATTTCAAAAGATCCGAGATCTCAGCCCCAGTTTATTATTCTAAAAGGGATAATCAACTTTTCACCTACTATTACTCCAGGTCAATGTAGAATTTAATTCAAACACCTGTAGCCAAGAGCAGCCAGTGTCCTTCAGATCAATGCACAACCCCACAATAGACAATCGTGGAACAACCTGACAAAGGGAAATTTCTTTAAAATCCAGCAGTTTCATCAGCATTAAATAAGCTCTAGAATGAGTTACTACCTTTTCTCAAAAGTCACAGGAACTGGTGCCAGAAAACTCAAGCATAAAACGTTTTTCTGTGCAATAAAATTGAAGTAAGGCAGGCATTTATCACCTTCATTCTCAACTGAAAGTGAATGGACTCCCAGAATCTTGTTTAAAAACATATTCCCTCCATGTTGGGTGAGAGAAAGGCCGCAGAGCTCCTGCCTGAGCAAAGGAAGAGAATTGTCACACTTTACTCCCAGAGCTGCTAGCACCTCCCTATTCAACTCACTGTCAGGAGGGATTTCTGAAAGCAAACCTGTATGCAGCTGACTCCATAACTGCTCTAAGCAGCTCCTCAGCTCAGCTTTTTTCCTACTCTCTTTTTCGAAGAGTGGGGTTCACACTCTGGCCCAGGTGTGTATTGGTGGAGTAGGGAAACGGACCAGAGGACCAGCAGTGTCAGTTCCAAGACCAAGTTTTCATCAAACTATTATGAATGATTTGTACATTGATATTTTATATCTGTGCACTGCAGAAAATCAAACAATAAAAACAAATTAGAAATGCAAAGTCCATAAAGTAACTCTTGCCCTGCGGTAAATGGTACAGCTATTAAAGAAAGAAATCAAAGTCTAAAAAGAGGAAAACACACTGTAACAATGGCTGTTGAACTACATTAAGGGCTGGGAAGACTGAAATGGACACACGTCCCTTTGTCACATAAATCCCTATGAGACATGCAAGCGAGCTCACAACTTCTGACTGTCTCTGTATGATTAGAACATTTCTTTCCTATTACTGATTCAGAGAGAGCACTGAAGCATTTTTAAACGTGACTGTGTGCAGTAACAGTATTAGAGAGATGCTGTGTGTGCATACTGCAGAAACCCAAATCAAAGACCTTTTAGACTTCAACCTTGACATCTTCCGTTTACACTTTGCATCACAAAATAATGAATGGGTGTGTTAACAGCAACGGAAGTGACAGATGTCATTCCCCATAACCTCTGCCGGTGTATGGTGGAAGGCTTAGGTGAGATCCTGGAGAAACTCACACTTGTTTTAGACAACAGTAATTCCAAATCCAGCTGCTCTTCAAAAGTATCCAAAGATCCTCAGAATGTCACACACCGTCAAAACAGTTTCGCCATGAATGTACCTCTGTCACACTCAGAGTCTCTCAAAACAGCACACGTGGGAAGCGTACAGATGACTCCAAGAGCATGGGACACCAAGAAACTAGGCCAAGAAAAACCTATGAGTTACATTATTTCAGGCTTCTTTTCATAGAATCATTCAGGTTGGAAATGACCTTTAAGGTCATCAAGTCCAACCATAAACCTAACACTGCCAAGTCCACCACTAAACCATATCCCTAAGCACCACATCTACACGTCTTTTAAATACCTCCCGGGATGGTAACTCTACCACTTCCCTGGGCAGCCTGTTGCAATGCTTGACAACCCTTTCAGTGAAGAAATTTTTCCTAATATCCAAACTTCTCCTGGCACAACTTTTGTAACATCATATCTCTTTACTTCTTAAAGGCATACTCCTGTGGTCTCATACATGTACAGAAAGCAGGAACAAGAGATGGCTTGATTTTCACAAGTGATGAAATTCAGGATTTGATGTTGGAGAGAGTCCAGAGGAGGGTCACGAAGCTGAACAGAGAGCTGGAGCACCTCTCCTATGAGGACAGGCTGAGAGAGTTGGGGTTGTTCAGCCTGGAGAAAAGGTGGCTCTGGGGAGACCTAATTGCAGCTTACCAGTACCTGAAGGGGGCCTACAGGAAAGATGGGGAGGGACTGCTTATCAGGGAGTGTAGTGACAGGACAAGGGGTAATGGGTTCAAGCTGAAGGAGGGTCGATTTAGATCAGATGTTAGAAAGAAATTCTTTACTGTTAGAGTGGTGAGGCACTGGAACAGGTTGCCCAGAGAGGTTGTGGAGGCCCCATCCCTGGAAGTGTTTAAGAACAAGTTGGATGAGGCTTTGGGCAACGTGGTCTAGTGGAGGGTGTCCCTGCCCATGGCAGGGGGGTTGCAACTAGATGATCTTTGAGGTCCCTCCAACCCAAACCATTCTATGATCAACATTAATTCCAGGCTCAGTTTTCATTAATCTGGTGACATCTGTGACTCGACTGGAGGTTGCTACAGTCCTTTTGCAGGAAGATCTGATCACTTTTGACTTCAGGAGTACTCTTGCACTGCTACAGAATGCAGATCTAATCTTGCTACGCCAGCTATGGAGTTGGTATTTTAACTCCAGGTATCTAAGTGAAAAATACGGCACCCCATTTGTCATATCCTAGGTTTACACATGCTTCTACAGGAGCCTTTGTCACTAGGACCAAGGCCAAAAAAAGTGAATGTGAGATAAATATTCATTGAGAGCACAACTAATGGGGTTTCATAGGGATTAAGTCAGGAAATTGGAAAACAGAGCATGAGAGAATATATTATTAAATTATGCATTTCTCTCAGCATATGAATAATATAGAACTGAAATTGATAAACAAAGCTCTAGATACCACCAGCATTATGTGGAAAGGAAAAAAAAGTAATTGTAAATATTGCAGAATCATTTCAGTTAATTATAGCAAAAGACAACTTCACCTCAATGCTTTGATTTTAATTTACCTATTGTACAATCCGTAGGTGGAAAAAAAATTCATGATTAAATTACACCCCATAAATACTCCCAGAAGATGATGTATCAGCATAATTTAAAGGATCAGAATTGGAAATTAAAGCTTAGTTTTCTATTATGAGAGCTCTGATGGTTTTGGAAGAATAAATGTCAGACACTGCAAGAGCATACACTAGGATACCAAGGATATTCTTACTGGACTTAATCATAAAGTTGCTCCCTGTAGCAAGGATTACACTCTGGCTCCATTGAAGTCAACGGCACAAGGGTTTTTCCCTACACGCTTCTAAAAGCACAGTCCAGAAGTAGGTGAAAGTATGAAGCACCACAGCAATCAATCAGGAGTAATTTTTCTTCCAGAGATTCTTAACTAATGGAGTAGCAAAATAATGAAAAGTGAAGTCGTCCAATATAACGTGATTTCAAAAAGCCTCTGATAATCTCTGTATAACCTGTAATTAAAAATTACCAAACACGTGCAGTCCTTATTCATCTGCTCTCATTCTACAGTGCTAACACTGCAGATGCACAGTCAGTAATTTCCAAGTATAAATAACCCATAGGGCACATTTTAAATGGCAAGTAAGTGTGTAGGAGACAGGTAAGTGATAATGGGATTTTCAGAACTGTTTTCAAACAGGAGTTACATCCAGCTCTATTCTGAAAATCTCACTTAGCACCTATATGGAGTGTTACCTTATTGAATTTCTAAAGAGACCCACATGACCAAATTTTATATGATACCTGTGATACACTTAGCACATGTTTAAATTCCAGTGGAACATAAAAGAATCAATCTATGTATTACTAATTAATTACAAAACATCAGTGAACTGTGAGCCCAGGGCTAAGCTGGAAAGGTATCATATGAAAAATGCTCATGTATTTCTTTTCTCAGCCACGGAATTTGAGGCAGAACTAACAGAAGATAACAGACAGCAGTGATTAAACAACCACCACCACACTATGGCAAATTGACTTTAGGGGTTTAATTTCCACCTTTAGGGTATTAAAAAATAAGCTTTTGTAGATTTACCATTCCATAATCAAGCTCCAAGTGGCTGTTTCATAACTGCAGATGGTGACTTGAAGCAATGACAAAGCCATCAGCTATGTGATTTCTGACATCCACCCCCTTCTCATGCTGAAAGGTCCCATATATGGCCCATGATGCTTTCTAAGGATTTATTTTACTGCTACTGGAAAAAGAAGTACACAATGTTTTAAGGGAAGATTATCAGTTTATAGTTTTAACTGCTTATTTTGCCTTTAAAATAAACATTAAAGACCAGAATTAGTGGTTGGATTATTAGCAACTTCTGACTTTAACAAAAAAATATAGCCCCTGAGTCCAAGGGAGCATCAGCTTCAGGAGAGAACTCAGTGTTCAACATAACATAAACTCTTCCTGTCCCTCAGTCCCCCTCTCGTGTTTTTTATTAGCAACATCATACAAGCAATACTTTGCTTTCAGCCTGGATGCCTACAGTCTCTGTCATTCTTTTATCTTATTTAGCAACTGAAGCTTGCACTTCAGAAACACTGCACTTGTCTGGATATGGACTAAATTGATGTAAGGAAAAAGGGGTTAAGATGGGATTATATAGGAAAAGCATATAGTAAACTAATTCTTAATTCTTTTCACAACTCTTTTATGCTGTTCTGGCAGTCTCAAGCAGTTTCCACCCTCTTTAAAGTTACTCTACACAATTACGCCATTATAAAGGCTCTGGGGAGAAAAGGAATCAGTACCAGACATCATTAATGGACATCTACCATTTTCCTAGTTCCTCAAAATAAGCATGGTGACAACTCTATTCTTCGTTACAGTACTTAAGCAGGAAATAAAGTAGTAACTGTAGCACACCTAAGGGCAATACACTTGTGACTCCCACTTCCAAAAAAAAAAAAAAAAGGCAAACATATTGATTTATCTATATAGGAAAAGGAGCTCCGGTTCTGCACACAGATTCTCAAAAAATACCTGTCTTGCGACACAGTGTGGCCAGTGGCTACAGAAACCAGCCTTGGGAACAGCAGAAAGTCAAAGCACTTACAAACCACAAGTATGTTTATAGACCTATGTGATATAAGCATTTCCAAGATCCACACAGGGAAAGAAAGAAAATAAAAATGCAAAAAATTAACAAAGACATAAGTTCTGGGGCCAAGAAGGCACAGGAAGGCTCAGAAAAGCTCTAAGACACACCACAGGCAGTAAGAGTGCACTCCTCAGCACTTGGCCTGTGCACTACAGTCCAGAATTTAAACAGCACAGGTCCCTGTATGGGATCTCTGCACTCCTTTGAGCTGTATCCTCTATGGTATGGGTTGACAGTGTTCAAAAAGATGTACGAAAGACACACTGTACTACCACGTCAGCAGAGCCAGGGTGACCCCTGCAACACTTATTTCAGAAGCAACATTAAAACACTCTTATACATGTTTTGTTCAGAAAAGCACCTGCAATACTTTTTGGCAGCATTCCAGAGCAACGAAAACTACCAAATCTCTCCTTTTTCACTCCTACGAAAACCAAGATAGGCACCACAGAAGGGTGTTACCAGTTTTCTTGGGCACTTGTGAGGAATAAAGAAATGGTACATTGTCTCTTGTTGCACAAACACCAGTCAGTTTTTGGCAGTGTCAGTGCAGCTTCCAGCTCTGTAAGCAAGAAGAAGCTTTATCGTCTGTGGCATGAGAGAAGGATGTCAGGATTCTGCTCATGACTAATGACTTCATGCTGTAATGCTTCAGGTCTGCACCTTGAGTTAAATAACTTCAGAAAATTAATTGAAGAGTTATCCAAGCAAGAAGAGGGTGAAAAGTTTCAGGACTGTATCCTGCACTTCTAGATGCACATCAATATTTGCCTCAATGTCTCCTTTGAGCTTGTAGCCTCTGGTGTTGTAAGATGTGGACATGGCAAGGGAGAGGAAGAAAAAAAAGAAGGAAAGAAAAAATCACCTGAAAAGAGAGATAAGTAACTGGGGAAATTGCAAAGCTGGCTTGTGCAGTAAAAAGCCTAGTGTATAGAATTGATTGAAGCATTCAATACAAGGGAACAAGGGTCTCATTTCAACTGCTGATCAGTTTAGACGTTTAGAGTCACAGCCACAATAAAAAAGGCTATGTGCCAAACCTCCTGATTATTAAGAAAGGTTTCTACTTAAGAATCTTTGTTTCCTTAAGATAGGTTCAATATACTTAGTGATTTCTGACTTGATGAGCACTATTCAAAGTTCACAATCAGAGATGACAATAAATTTCACACATTAGTAGACTTTTATGCCAACAATCCCCCCAGCTCACAAAATTTATTTCATTGAGGAAAACTTTTTGAAAGTATATGGCCTTGAACACAAGGCAAACAGAAGAAACTCTCAACTAAAAAAGAGAAAAGGAAAGATCAAGGAAAGATCAGTACTTACAGACACTCAAACTTCACAAGACAAAAAGTAATACATTCAGGTAGAAAGAACAGCAGGTGCCGATATTGTCTGCAGAACTGTAGCTTACCTGCAACTCTCCCCTTGAATGAAAAGCCAAGAGTTGCCCATCTGACCCCTGGATACTCTCAACAGCTGACACTGAAGCATGGCATTACCAAAGACTGCCTATATCAGGACAACTATCTCCCATTTATCTTTGCCATCAAGAACTTGTTTGTGCAGATCCCAAAGCAAAATTTGGCAGATAACTGAATCAGAATTAAAGCAGCCTGAAAAATAAGTTCTTCTCCTTTCTATAGAGAACATTTCTTTTGAACAAAAGTTGGTGCTGAATAACTACTGAAGAACATGCTTAGCAAACTCTACTGCAGGTGCAGCCAGGTATCCAGGAAAAGTTTAATTTAGCTAATAAAGCTAACAGTTATATGTGAAGCCTCCTCCTGCATTCAAAAAAACAAGGGTCATTTCAGTTGCTCTTAAGCAAGAACACAAGATTTGCAAAAGCAGATTTTGTGTAGTTAAAAAAAGTGTCTAAATGGGCAGTAAAGTATATTTGTCAAACTCCATATGGCTGGCCTATTGTATCAGATCCTCAGGTGATTTAAACTGCTGTATTGGTAGCACGGACATCAATATGCATCTTCTCACATGCTACTTCCACAATACATATGGTTTGCTGGTTTACACGGAAGGAACAGAAAAAAAGACTGCAGTCTTGTGGCTCTGCTGACGGTTTATTATTGAAAAGAGGGTTTCTGCTCTCTGGGGTACAGAAATTGAAGTTCTTGATGCTGGGACCAAGACAGATATTCTCCCCTACAGTCAAGCAAAGGTAAGTCTTCCTGTACATGACTTCCTCACTGCAGTAAGTCAACACCATCATTATGCTGTTGCCAGTCACTGAAACTTAAAAGCTGGCCATCACCCCGACAAAATCTTTTGATAGTTCTGTGATCACTGCGTGTGTGCCTCAGTTTCTTCCTTTTGCCTTACGCTGTTTAGAAGGGGTGATAATGGACTAAACACTTAGCTTGAGGTAAAGAGCTAAAAGCTAAATGCAAGTGTGGTATGTAACAGACTATTGGGACATACAGGGGCCCTTCACACTTAGGAAAGTTCTTACAGTCTGCACATGATCAATCAACCCATACTCCTTCCTCTTCTCTCCTGGAAAAAGGAACAAAGGATATATGCAAAGCATATGCTGCTTTTCAAGATGAAAACAAGATGGATATCAGCAGCAAAAATGCTGCATTGGGGTCTCTTCTGTCAGGGCAGAGAGTCCTGAATGCTCTGACCAAAGACACACACACCCCTTTTATCACCAGATAGCCAATATGTGCTGGCCTGTTTATAGAGAAAAATGACTCAGCTAGCTGCAGTTCCCTGCTATGAACCTTGATTCTCCTTAAGGGTAAGGGCAACTCATTCAGAGTTGATTTAGTTCTTTCTGGTGGAGCCCTGAGAGCAGGCTATGGTGATACCATGTATCACCAGCTGCAGTGTCAAAGGAACCACGTATGGCAACAGAAGAGGGTAATTCACCTTTCAGCAAAAGCCACACCAGGCCAGCTCTGTGGGGTGTTTATTTGAAGAGGCTTTAAAGGTAGAGGTCTGATCAAGAACCTGCAAAAAATTTAAACAACCCTCTTCATCTTTGCACTCAGATTACATCTAAATGTTTGTCCTGGTTTTGGCAGGGATAGAGTTAATTTTCTTCCTAGCAGCAGGTATAGTGCTGTGGTTTGGATTTAGGATGAGAATAATGTTGATAACACACTGATGTTTTCAGTTGTTGCCAAGCAGTCCAGGACTTTTCAGCTTCTCATACTGCCCTGCCAACGAGAAGGCCGGGGGGGTGGGGGTGTGCCCAAGAAGTGGGGAGGGGACACAGCCAGGACAGCTGACCCAAACTGGTCAAAGGGATATTCCATACCATATGACATCATGCTTCATCTATAACTGGGAACTGGGCTGGGAGGCAGGGCAGCTCAGGGTCTTGCAGAGCATTGACTTCAGATGATGAAACATTGTGCTATTCATCACTTGTTTTGTATAGTCTATTATTATTTTTATCTTCCTTTTCTGTCCTATTAAACCGTCTTTATCTCAACCCACGAGTTTGTTTTTTTGCTTTTCCATTTTCAATTCTCTCCCCCATCCCAATGGGAGTGGGGGAGTGAATGAACAGCTCTGCCGCTGTTTTAGCTGCTGGCAGGGTTAAACCACAACAATGTTGCAAATTCATCCTGGGTAACACCTCTAAGATATCAACTTGCAAGATCACATAGTCAAAATCCTCAACCAAGCGCTCATTCAATATTCATCTGTGTATTGGAGACATCCTCTCTTCTGTGTTTGATATATGCAAAGATTCTTTCCCTCACCTGTCATTGACTCACATCACACTTTTTCTCTACTTGTTGCCAGTTCCCACTTCTCTAGCACAAACGCATGCTACTTGTTTTCACTTTCAAGGCCTTTGCAAAGCTGTCCTTTTCCCTTGCCATCAACTCTTACACAAACATCCCGCGTTGCAACCATTTCTTCAAACACATTAGCAGCCTGGGGGCCACATACACGCAGCAAGCCCAAGAAGCAAGTACCCTGCTCAGAGGAAAACTGGGATACTTCCACAGCCAACAGCACCTCTTACATCAGCTACTTTTAATGCCCCAAAAGGTCGTACACTGGGTGATGATCTTGCACAGAGAGGGAGAAGGAATCAGCTCTACCTTTGCCCTGACAACTCTCTAGCAGTACTCCATCGAGGTCATTTCTGCCCAAGGCAGGGTTCCTGCCATGCAAGACCACTTGTAAAATCGCTTTTGTCTTGTCTACAGCATTGCCTTAAGTTTTTCCTCCAATGCAGTCATAAATCTGTCTGATATTCCGCCCAGGGTAATACGCTGATTGCCATGGCATTCTCCAAAGCTTGACCTTGTTTCTTTGAGTTTGTGGCAACACACTATACAGCAAACTCAGCTTTAACTTCACTGTAGCATACAAACCATTTATTAATATGCAACTGTTAACTAACAACTCAAGTGAGGCAAATGCATTCAGCAATATTGTATTTTACTGCTGAGGGAAAAGAGGGTCAGGAGGGATGGCTGGGCACCTCCCAATCGCAAAACTGAACATTTAAAATAACATTCAGAAGTCATGTTTAAAATTCAGGAAGGAATCACAGATAACAGCAAGGTTGAAGTGTTACTCCAGGCAGCAGAGTTACACTTGGCAACGATCTGCAATAATCAGATGATGCAAATCCCAGCACATGGCACCAGACCCAGGCAGCAGGACAGGGACTCTGGGCATCACCCTCTCCCTCCCCTGACTGCATCCCCAGCTGCTGGGAGTTGGCCACGAGCAGCAGTCTCTCCCCAGCACAGAACCATCTGAAACAAATGCTCGCAAATGGCGTACTTTATGTCCAGCATCTACTTTTTTTGTCTTTTGAAGTTGTTCAGGTTCCAGCCAGGGAAGCTGGAGTCAAATGTTGACAAATGAGCTCCTGGCAGATTATTAACTCTGAAATACCCCAGATGACCCAAAGACATGAAGGCTGAGTACAATTTCCCATGGAAGTGTAAAGCAAAACTGCTGATTTCTGATATAATCACTTGTAAGGATAAAATGAATTTTAAATTGCCAAATCAAAGCATTTGTTAATATTTGCTGTAACAAGACAAATGAGCAACTGGTATAAATGGCTTTTTTCAAAGTTTGGGAGCCTGACATTCCTAGACAGGAAGCTGATCTTGACCTGAGTCAAAAGAGTTTTTGCTGTACTCATTGATTTAATAGCAACAGAAAACATCTGGCAAAGAGCAAAATAAATGGGGGAAAAAAAAAAAAGATTGCCCTAATTTTCAAACTTCTGTAATGGCCTGAGATAGCACCCTAATTTTCAAACTCATCCAAAACATAGCAACTTCTATAACTTTCATCTACAGAACTTTCAAACGTTTGCTTCAAACTTAATGAAGCTTTTGGAAAGATCTTTACCATTCCTCATTCAAAATGTAATTAAAATAATTTCAATTCTATTCTTCCCTTAATCCTGAGGAGAAAGGTTGAAAGGCTCATCAATAGAAATAGAAAATAAATGCCAAGTAGTCCTTTTACCTAATATAATCCATGCATATAATCTGATGACAGCATTGTATTTGTCAACATCTCTATAGCAATTTAGGATGAGCAGTAATCACAGACAAGGCCTGAAAGCTGTTTTTCTGGCAAATTTCTGATTCAATGCAGAAAAGGTAGAGGGGCTCAAATGAAGAACAACTCATACACTTAGTGTGGATGTGGATATGCTGTTCATGTTCTGATATTTCTATTTTATACTTTTAACAGGTGTTTCCATAGCTTTAGTAAGTGTTAAAATAACAGCATAGCTTATAAGCAGCCTAGACGCTCACACCAGTCGTAATACTGTCATCTAACATTCATTTCACTTACTCTGAGTAACAAAAGAAGGATTAAGCACCTTTTTTTTCTTTTTAATGAGAAAAACCAGAACTGCTTAATAACTTACATTCAGTTCCTGGTGTGGAAACTGCTGCAGTAAAACTTAATGGTGGGAAAAGAATTCTGTGAGACTCAACAAGAGAGAACAATTGTTTGAAGTAGCTGGATAAATTCGTCTTTATATTTCATAGCAAGATAATGAATGAGGAACAAAGCACATTTGTCTCTGTGTTTCTCAACACAGCAAAAGTCTCAGCCAGCAGTTGTATTACTGATAGCACTAGACAATTGCAAATTTCAAAATGAAATGTGTCTTACCATCACATAACAGAGTGGATACCACAGCAGTGAAGACATTATCTCAACTGTATTTAAATCACAGATTTCACTGATATCCTATTCATTCTCAGCAATGAGCTGCACACATACCTAATCTCCTGACAACCAAATACCAATCCCTTCTCTTACCTCACTGTTCAACAATTGCAAACTAGTTTAGTGTTTGCAAATTTAGTTTGTGTTTAGGGGCACGGTAGCACTTGTATTGCTTTTCCATCGAGCTGAGAAGAGTCCAAAAGGCAACATGTCATGAGGTTTTACAGGAGGAGCAGGAATCTCCAATTTGACTCCAAGGAGAGCTGAGATGACAGTTGTGGTGGTGAAGGGAAGATAAGCATTTGTGTGGCATAACGTTCTCTGGAGCTGTTAGTATAGAAAGCTCCAGTGACAAAAAATTGCAAAGTTGCTCTGGACCTAGCAGTTATGCCTGAGAGTGACACAACAGCCTAATTAACTGTATTTAAAATGCAGCCAGCCTAGGGATTTGAAAAGTCAAGTTAAATCTCATAGGACCCAGAAGGAAGGACTGTGCCAGGATTCACCGAATAACCTTTGCGTTTCTCCACCAGGTTAACAGGCAGCTGCACCAGCGCTGCTCAGGTCTGTCTTCCACGGCTTGTGCCTCTAGCACAAGAGCAGATTTTATTCCCCTTTACAAGGCAGTCACTGCAGTGTTCCCTGCAAACATGTTTCTCCACCACCTCAACAGTGGTAGGGGCACTCATTTATCTGGGGAGAGATGGGAGCAGCTATAGGTATTAGGGCTGTTATAGAGCTGATAACAGCACTGTTCTGATTCTGCTGCATTTTGCCTCCACATCACAGGGGATGCTGTAGGTAGCTGGAGTTTCTGTACATGTTACATACAAAAGCAGCTGCAGTAACCTTCCCTTTTAATCATTTGATTGAATTCAGTGACTCACAGACAAAACAGAGAACTCTGCATGTTCTCTTTTGTTCAGAAACTACATCATCTCTGAGCTACATTACACACAGAATGTAACCCAGAGTGAAGAGTGAGCGTAAAACAGCTGTCTTTCTGTGAAGCTGTGCAACAACATCGCATGGTCACAACAGCCACCACACCCGGCAGGGTTAAAGTAATACAGCAGTTAAGATGAAGAAAAAAGTAAAGAGGTGGCAGATTTTCTTGTCAGAGAACTCTGAATTTAGCACTACCATGGCTCTTCCAGTGTTATTCTGGGCTAAAGAGAAGTAAGCTTCTTGTGCTCATTAAACCCTGCCGTTTCATAGCACTACACTCCAGCCAGCACTTGCACATTTGTTAGGCACTCCATGCCACAGAACAGCACAGCAGAATGTAGGATTCTTGCGATGCAGATACATCCGGCTGCCACACAGCCCCATTTTTTCCTCAACGCTTTGCAAGAAAACACTCCATGCTGGACTTCCACGCTGACATGAGACTGAAGTTTACCTTTCTACAATTTGTTTTGCCACATGTTGCTTCTGTGGACTTTTACAATATTAGCAATGCCTACAGCGAATAAAGCAGCAAGACTGTGCATCACTACACTGGAACACAGGCACTATCCAGTTCACTGCAGATCGCACTGACTCAGGACCCGTGTAGACTTCCTTGAGCTTTTTTTTTTTTTTCCCACTTCTGCCTTATCAGCACCACAAAGCAGCTACCGATTTGGCCTAGGTTTTCATTCCTGTTAAAAAGTGCAGGATGACAGCATGTAGGCTTTTACAAATGGATTGTGAACCTGAGGTAAAATGCTACTGCTTACTTCTGTGATTCCAGACGGTTCCAGCACACACTTGTTAAATCTCTCAGCAATCGCTGTATGCTGCATTAAAAAGCCACAAGGAATATAAATTAAATCTTAAAGGGACACTGTCAGGATTGACTGCCACAAAAGAGTATGTGCAGAAATGAGCATAGTAGAAAGCTGTACAACAAAACAAAACCACACAGCATATAATTTTATGTGATTATTAATGAGACTTGATATCCACACTGTGGTCAAAGAGAAGATTGGCCTTTGTTTCAAGGCTTCTAGCATTTTCACGTACAAATATTCATACTCATAAATGTCTGCAGGATCTCACTATATACTATGCAATCTGCTGCAGGAAAACATGACTTTTGTACTATCTTGCTTTTAGTATTGCCCAAACCTGTGTTCTGTTACACTGATACATTTAAAGATCAGAACAAAGGTAACATTTCCAAAATAATAGAGGGATTGGTTTGTTGGCTGGTTTTCAGTAAATTACAGATTGCTTCCCTTCTCTCAATCTCCAACCAAGATATAAAGAAACAGAAATTGCAATGAAGGATTCATTCAGGAAGCAAGAAAACCAAACAAAACAACCCCGCCACACCCCCTAATCCACTCGTCTGGCTTTGCATCATGCTTGGTTGTGTTACGCAGGAAACCATTCCGAATCAGTTTATTGTTTTATTCTGGTCTTCAAATAGAAATATATGGATAAACAGGCTTCTCTCTAATTTCTCAAACATTTATAAACAAATCTGCCCATGCACAAGAGAAATAAGCACGGCATATAAGAGTTCAGCATTTTTAGGCGAAAAACAGACCATTTAGTATTAGAGACACTTGGGTGTCTCACACTACAGCTGTCTGCAGACATTGTTCTTTCCTGGCTATCACTGAGTTACTAAAGCTGTCTCTTGCAGTCAGTGCAAAGGAATGTCTGGAAAAAAAAAAAGGAGGTAAGTGCAAATGTCAAATACTGGTGTCTGGTTACCACCTAGACAACAAACTAAGGAGCAAAGGGTGTTTGTCTACCTCCCACAGTTAAAAGTTCAGTAAAACACTTCAGAAACAGTTTTAAAATCTCAATAACTAACCCCACTTTAAAAGCATTAGTGAAAAAGATTTCTCTCATAGCATGTCTAATTGAAACATGAGTATTCCCATGGTGAAGTGCGGTAGCATGAGTGTAGCATGAATTGGCAATAGCTTAGATTTGAGTCACCTCTCAGATGTAATTCCATTGATTTCAACTAAATTACTTCTGATTTGTGCTATTGTAAAAAGGAAAAGAGAGAAAGGAAGAGCTTTCCTCTTGATTTTGCACCAGAAAACTCAACAGCAGTTATGCTGTTGACTGTAATGAATGCCAGATTCAACTCAGAGCCTGAAGAACACAATTTTTAGAAGCTCCTGTAAATTCTGTTGCAGCGCCCTGGGAGCAAAGACCCAGATGGCCAGTTTCTGCTGATTTTTTTTTTTTTTTTGCTGTCCACTATTTGATCTGAAAACATTAATAATGAAGGGTAAGTCTTATAAAGAAAAAAATTATCTCAGAAATGTCTCTCCCACTGTGCACAAGTAGAGTGAAAGTGCTGATGTGTTTCCTTTACCAGGCACTAAGGCAGCAATGTATGGGACTTGATCCTGCAAACACCACATGTTAGTTTTCCTTTAATCACCTAGTAGGAGACTAATTTCCTGAGTGAGAGCAACACAACTAAGTACCAGTAATGAATCCTGGAATCCAGGTGGTGAAAAGTGTAATAACCAGAGACTTTAGGTAACAGTGCCAGAAACAGTCATTATGCTTGTTCTCAGAGCTGACCCTGGCTGGAACCTAAGCCTAGTCTATTTGGCTGCTTACTATGAAAAAGTTAAATCTTGCACTATTTAGCATGTATGAATATCAATTTGGTTTTTAATAAATAGAGGAAAAAAGCAGTATTTAAATAATCATAAAACAAATTGAATGACTCAGCCCAGTGTGTTTTCTGGATTCTTAACAATTTGCTACAGCTAATGGTCCTTCCTTTCACCTCACACCATTAATTTTCAAAGTCATCGTTAATCTCCAAGGAAAGCATTGAGCTTTGATCATTATTGCTTAATTACATAGAAAAATAGATGGATAGTTAATATTAATTTGCTTTACAACAGGCCAACTAAGTTATCTTCAATTCTCAGTGCATTCTACAGTTGCCATTTTATGCCAGGTAACAATTAATAAAATTATTCATTTAAACAAAGCTTTTTACTTTTACTAGTGAGATAGAAAATCCTTATCTGAGCTTATGAACACTCATATTTTACTACCCAACTCCTATTGTATTTTGTTTACCATATGTGAGCCCCCAAGGTAAAGCAATTCCAAGCTTTACCTTGACATTTCTATGTAAATTGCTTGAAGTTATGCATGGAAATCTCGTAAGACAGGTTCTGTCTTTCAGGGAAATGGGAGAATGTTCTTCTAAAAACTCGAAGGACAAATTTAAGACCAAAGTCGTCAGAGTAAAGGTGGACTTAAATATTTGAAGTCAGAGAAGTCCAACTTCTCAGAGAAGCAGGGAACTTCTTATGTCTCAACACACTTATGTGGATGTCTCAGCTACCCTCTTAGACTTTAGCTTTCCACAAGCCTTCAGGGGACAGCTTGGTGAAATTGTCCTTTTTTTTTAATCAGAAAAAAATATTTTCATGACTTTTCAGGGCTAGTCACTGAACCACTAAGGGACAAACAGTTTCTGAATGAAGAGAATAAAAAGACAGTTTTGGGATGTACTTGTCAGCCAAAGCACAGCAAATATACTGCTTGGATGTGGCACCTGCATAAGGTCTTCTTTTGCTCCTTTGTCACCTTGAACTAAGAAGAGGTGAGGCTTGAGATACTTAAAATCTCTCTGTATTTAAAGAGTTCCCTGCCTAAGCACATGAAGGGCTAAAGGAAGGGGGAAACAGAATGTCCTCAACTGCACCTTTGAATCAGGTGGACTTCTATAATATTAGTAGAAAGGCTCCCATTAAAGATAGGCATGGACACTCATACAATGGAGGGAAAGTAGGAGGGCATTAAATCACAGCCCTCCCGAGAGTCAGAATTGTTTTGCACACAATTCGTACTTTTCCACCCTTTGTGTTCTACATATAATCTGAATCATAGAAATCTGGGTTGAAAATAACTTCTGGAGACTCCATCACTGATGCAGGATCAAATAAGTTGACATCACCAGATGCTCATCTGACATGGTCCTAAAAACCCCTAAGGGCTCATACAACTTCTCCAGATATCTTTTACCCTTTCACATCTACCATTAACATTAGGGCATTTTGCCTATTTGGTAACTGAAACAAACTAAATAGCATCACAAGTTCACTGCATTGCTCCTTAACCCAGCAGTAACACAGCAATTATTATTCCATTTCCAACAACCGCTAACACATTGATAAATGTAACCCCTGCCCCCTCAATCCCCTTCATCTGCCAGTCGTCTTTAGCAGAAACAAACCCCATTCCTTCAGTCTTCCTTCACAGGTCATGTTCTCTAAACTTATCACTTCCCTGCTGTCATTGCATTTGAACCATCTTTCAGTATGTCAAGATCAATTTGTCAGCCTTAGTGAAGTGAGACTATCCTACTGAGACGTCATGGACATGCTGATCAACAGGTTGCTTCTTTGGCCATTGATCTTCCAAGAGAAGCAACTGAACAACATTTTCCTCAAAGCCAGACAATATTTACATCTGAGTGGCTGACCCAACAATTCATTTCAACATATAATAATATCTTATTAATTTATATGTTAACTCTTATTTTTAAAATAAGATGAGGAAACCTACTGATGAAAGCTCTGCAGTGGAAGATGACAGACAAAGTGAGATTAGAGATGACTTTCCCTTTAATGAAAACATTCCTCTTATTTTTTTTGAGGTTTCTTCCATGAAGTGAGGAGAAATTGCTCTTTCCTGCAATCACTTTCTGTTGTCATGTAATGTACACTTTCCTCAAAACCCACATTCACTTGTTTTTCATCTTTAACTTCCTCCAGAGGATAAAAGACGACATTTTGCGTCCATCCAGCAAACAGAGAGCAAATACTACATCAAACCCGAACTCAGCTGATTTAATTCAGCTCAGGAACATGGGAGATTTGAAGTGAACAATTTTTGTGACACGGAGTAATGAAAAGTCGACAATGTGAAATGGAATTCTTTTACCATTACAAGCAAGTCTGACAAGTTTTTGGGTCACATCCTCTGATCTAGACAGACTTGTAGAGACAGAACCCCAAATCCTTGTCACTGAAAAAGAAAGGGTATCCCTCATCTTCAACCACGTTCCCTAGCAGAAACAACCAACATGATGGTTAGGAAATCTTTGGCAATAACTCTAAGCCCAACCCCACCCACTGTTTTTCACTGTATAATTTCTAAGTTGTTAAAGTATTGCAATAAAATTCAAGATCTAAATGTTTACACAGCATCACATTTTACTATATACCATACATGGCAAGTAAGATATTTCTTAGGTTACAGTATATAAAGCAAAGGGCCCCAAGGGAAACCCAAAAGCATACTGAGATCATATTGATATATCAGTATTTCAGGAGAAAAAGTGGGAAAGGAAAGCTCTCTTTTAAGCTGACTACCAAAATAAGCAGCACCAAAATCACTTACATTCTAAGAACAAAAAATTAGATCAGATTCACACATCACACAGTCAGTGGATTAGTATTTCATAATTCTCCCCCATATCTCCAGTGCTGGATATTTGTTTCTTTTCTTCCTCTGTCACACTGTCTTACCCCTCCCAATTCTCTGCCTGACCACAAAATACTGAATCTTTCACAGGCATCTTTTTTATGATGGCAAGTGTGACCCTATGTACAGTGTTTCTACTGCCGGAAATATCTTTCTTGTTCTCCTTTCTTTTCTCTCTCTCATGCTGTCCTTCTCTCTTTTAATCTCAGTTGAACAAATCTCTTTTGCCTTTTATTTCTAGTACCTATATTTCTAGTAAGAGCCAAGGCAGAAAGAGATTAACTCACCATAGGATGCCTTTAACTCTGTGAAGCACTGGGGGTAGAGTCAGTACCTGAGAAAGTCGACAGGTATTAAAGCTCTGGTACTGCAAACAGGAATGTGATTAGATCTTTGCACAGAATTAAATATATATTTAAGCACTGACAAGACTGGGGAGTACAGCTATCTCAGCTTGGGGTAAAAAAAAATACATACAAGTGCAAAGCACAAAAAAACAACATGGCAATATAGCATGCCTTAGAAATATTTCTCTGCCACATCCACCTTGCTAACTACGAAGCATTAAAACAAGTAAAATTTTTAGGACATCTCAGGGCCCAAGAATAACTTTGAACCATATTACTCCATCACCCAGCTTGTTCATGCTATGGCTTTTTTGTTTGGGGTTTGGTGGAGTTTCCTCATGTGTGTGTTTGCTCAAATCAGCTCCTAGGTTCAAGGTGTTTACGTCAACACCATTGATACTAGAGTTAGCGTGCCTTTGTCCATAAGGATTAGTTGTTTTAGTTTCCAAAATTCACCACTCTTCTAAAGAAGCTATTTATCAGTTCTTAGGGATGCTAAATTTAAATGGCAGAATTTGTGTCTCAAATGATTCTAAAATAACTGGTTCTTTCTCCCAGTTAAAATCACTCACCTCTAATGACTATGTTTTGACTAGTCACACAGTGACAAGTGTCAGACACTGTGAATATAGTTTAAAAGACAAAGAGAGTCAGATGGAGGGAGACGACCCAGTTTTACACTCACCTCTGTTATAAAAACCTTGATGATGCTTATAGGCATGGACTGTATTGCCAGGGGCTTATGTCCCTTTGCTGAATCACTGCTACCCAGTGCCCCACTCCCCCGTTTGCTCCATCAGCCTGCTACCCCGTTAGCCCCCAGTCCTCAGCTGGTAGAGGGGGACACTGCTGCCAGTGCAGGGCTCAGTGGAGGTGCATGGCTGCAGAACCAAAACTGGCACACTGGGGAGGGGGAGACACATCACAATTTAAACCCCAAAGTATATTCCTGCATTTACAATTGTGTTGGGTTTGCGTGGCAAGGTTTTGGTAGAGGGGGGGCTACAGGGGTGGCTTCTGTGAGAAGCTGCTAGAAGCTTCCCCTGTGTCTGATAGAGCCAATGCCAGCCGGCTCCAAGATGGACCCGCTGCTGGCCAGGGCCGAGCCAATCAGCGCCTCTGTGATAACATATTTAAGAAAGAGAAAAAACAGTTAGAGAGAGCTTTTGCAGCCAGAGAGAGGAGTGAGAAGATGTCAGAAACTCTGCAGACACCAAGGTCAGTGCAGAAGGAGGGGCAGGAGGTGCTCCAGGCGCCTGAGCAGAGATCCCCCTGCAGCCCATGGTGAAGACCATGGTGAAGCAGGCTGTCCCCCTGCAGCCCATGGAGGGAGGATGAGGGGGTGTAGCGATTCCACCTGCAGCCCGTGGAGGACCCCACGCCGGAGCAGGTGGAGGCACCTGAAGGAGGCTGTGACCCTGTGGGAAGCCCATGCTGGAGCAAGCTCCTGGCAGGACCTGTGGATCTGTGGAGAGAGGAGCCCACGCCAGAGCAGGTTTGCTGGCAGGACTTGTGACCCCCTGGGGGACCCACGCTGGAGCAGTTTGCTCCTGAAGGTCTGCACCCCATGGAAGAGACCACGCTGGAGCAGTTCGTGAAGGACTGTAGCCCGTGGGAGAGACTCATGTTGGAGAAGTTCGTGAAGGACTGTCTCCTGTGAGAGGGACTCCATGCTGGAGCAGGGGAACAATGAGAGGAGTCCTCCCCATGAGGAGGAAGAAGTGGCAGAAACAACGTGCGATCAACTGACCGTAACCCCCATTCCCCGTCCCCCTGTGCTGCTGAGGGGGGCGGAGGTTGAAGCCGGGAGTGAAGTTGAGCCCGGGAAGATGGGAGGGGTGGGGGGAGGTGTTTTAAGAGTTGATTTTATTTCTCATTCCTCTACTCTGTTTTGCCTGGTAATAAATTAGATGAATTCCCTCTCTCAGTTCAGTCTGTTTTGCTCGTGATGATAATTAGTGAATGATCTCTCCCTGTCCTTATCTCGACCCACAAGCTTTTTGTTGCACCTTTTCTCCCCTGTCTAGAGAAGGAGGGGAGTGATAGAGCGGCTCTGGTGGGCACCTGGCCCCAGCCAGGGTCAACCCACCACAACAATCAACTGCTTTCAAGTGTTATATGCACGTTTAAAAAATCACAGCAGACTTGCACACTGCTGTCAGCCTATTTGTTTCTGTTCCAAGTTTATTTCACTGCTGCATTTGTTTCGTGCTGCCACTAAGAAAATGCTTCAGCTATCTCACTGTTAGTCAGTCCCAAGTACAAGCACAGAGCTAACTCTACACTAGGTCACAAGGCATGACTGTGCCCAGGTTCCTCAAGGCCCTGTCCCTTCACTGATCTCTGATGCACAAATTCTGGTGTAATTCTCCTTTACTCTGTGCTCCTGCATAAATGATGAGTAATAAATGACTCTGCTTCGTCAGCAGTAGCTGCCTGGAAAGGACTAAATAAGCTCTTCACTTTTTTTTTTACCTGAAATAAAGCAGCTGAGTGGTAAAAATAACAAGCACTGCCCATTGCTAAAAGGAAGCTGAAAGACCTCAAGTGGAGAAGTAACACCTACATTTGTGGAGGCAGAGAGAGAGGCGGGGAAAAAAAACCAATCAAAACACCACCTTGTATCACAGGCCACTCCTCCTCAGCAACTGCTTCACTCCCTGAAGATCACTGGAAAAAAATTGACAAAAAGAAAACAGAGCCTGGTTTTTCATCCAATTCGTTCTGTCATTTACTTGCTGAAATCGGTCCCTTCTTCCTGATCCTTTCAGGGTTGCTATGTGAAGTACAATAAGAACTTTCATTTATTCAAGTGATACACAACAAAGGGCCAAATAGTCAGACACATTAGACCTCTTGCAGACTTCAAACCCAGCAAGCAGTAAAACCACAGTAGCAAAAAACAAGCCTTTTTCTTCCACTAGAGTGGTACTTTGTACTACCCTGGACATCCTCATCTTTCTTTTCCTTCTGGATCCTTTCCAGATTGCAGGCAATATAGCAGAAAGTAAGAGCACAAAGTGAAAGCACTTGTGATAGTAGTTCACAGAAAAAATGAGCTTTTTTTGGCATATGCTCTAATCTTGCCTGAAGAGCAGCAGGACCTTAATAAGCTACACGTGGCCCCAGTGAGGTCAGTCTGAACCTGCACAGACACAATGCTACGCTCATGGTGTTCTCACTGCACAACCCAGACCACTACAGTTGTACATTCAGCCCACCCCAGCACAGCTTTGGGTAGCAACAGTCACCCGCCTGGAGTTTCCTTCCTCTATTTACTCTCCCTTTTTGGTACATCTTGCACAACTCCTCTAGACAAAGCTAAATGTCATCCACTGCAAAGATGCTATAAGTAATAGAATTCTTTAGCTCCCCCTTCCAGTGAAAAATCTGTGGTGAAAATAAAAGAAGAAAATATAGTGCTTACAACATAGGTTTTTGACATTTTGGGGAGAATTCTTTTCATGGGGCTGGTTACAAAGTAGATCAAAAGTATATGCTCAATTTTGATCCTAACAACATAAAACCTATTATACTAAATCATTTCCCCATGGAAAGATTTCAATATATATGAAACTGTCAAAAATCTCCATTATACACATAAAGGGTACTATGTTATGTACCAAAAAAAAAAAAAAAAAGGTAATATAAAACCTACAGAGAAATGGGAAAGATAAATGAACATCTACCACAGAGGCTGGGCAATTCCTAAATGGCAAAGGGTCAGAAAAAAATCTTCAGGTTATGTTGTGAAGCATTTCTATTATCTTTGTGACTGAGTAGAGCACAGGGACTGCTATCAATAAATGTCTATATACATGTTTTATTGTTTGGCTCACTACAGCCTATTTCAATTTTCACTGACTTGCTGAAGAAAAAACCAAAACCCAAAAAGAACAGGCCTGCCAGCTATACAGGAAGAGACTACTAAACACACTATTCTATACTTTGACTTCAAAAAAGACAGAATTTAAACCTTCTGAATTGTCTATGCACAGAAGTACCACTACCTTCCTTCACAAGCTAATAAAAAAACCTCAAGGAAACATAAACCATATGCTAAGTTAAGCACATGCTGGGACATTAGTCTTGACTTTGTGTTTCTTCTCAGAATTGCTTTAAAATATTCATGTCAGATAATCATAAAACATCTTGAATTTTAAAGAAGTTGAAAGGAAAAACAACTGTTCCTAAAGAGTAAGCTCCCCGTTTCCAAGTACAAGCCTGGATCCACAGGGGTCTGTATTCTTGTGCTCGTTCCAGTGGTCTACGCCTGATATACCTGCATTGACTGAAACAGTTACACTGAACAAGCACCAATATAAAATAGCTCGCAGTGTGTTCTGATCTCATTGCTCCCTTTTCTCCAGCTTAATTCATCTTACCTGAAATAACATGTGTTTATTACAGGGGTCAAAACAAGCCTTTGAACTTTTAACTCAAAACGTTTTCCCAATTTCAGCCTATAACACTTCACAACCCTTCTAAAATCCCTTGCATAAAGCAATACAAGGATCACCTACACTTACGGGTCTCTCTTACATGGATAAGAATCATACATTGACACTGTAATCTCTGAAACAGAAATAGCATATAAAGACAACCAGTCTGAAGTCCATTCTGCAAATCCCAAAGTAATTGCTTGGTCTAAACCTTGAAATCTTTTATTGCTTTGCTTCCTGAGTACATTTGTCAAACTCAATGGCATACTACAAACATAGATGTTTGTCTTACGTCACCAGCTTTTCTTTATGCCCACTTGATACTCAAAAGGACTGAAAGTAGGAGGATCAGATCATCTCCATAGTCAGCACTGGACTCTAAACTAGTGAAAATGGTGAATTTACTTCCCTGTCCATTCTGAGATAGTCTCCTCTGAGATTTTTTTCCCCATAGATTTCAACAGCTATCAATTGTTTAAGACAGTATATTCTCACATCTGCCCGATCTCTGATTTTTAGATTGTCCACTAATACCTCTAAAGCCGTCAAGAAATTAAATCTTTATGGAAAAAGCCACAGGGATTAAAAGGAAGTGCTGTATTTTGCAGATTTTTTGACTATTCCAAAAAGTACACTAAGTTGCATTCTTTTACCAACTTTACCATAGAAATTCTGAACTGCTTTGTGGAAAACATTCGCCTTCTGTGCCATTGTGTAGACTGCGAGTCATTTCTACATCACTTACTTACCCTTGTTAGGTGCAATTCTTCCGTAGTCTGACCCAGCAGGTCTCCACAAAGTACCGCTTAAGTGCAGTGCCTCATTAGAGCTGAGGAAGATGCAGACCTGTGCACACAAGTGGTTTCAGTTAAACTTTCAGCTGTGTGACAGAAGAGGCACATACTCTCCAACACAACAGTCAACGCAGTGGCCAAGATGACAGCTTGTGACTCAGATCTACAACAGACATTATTTGTATCCTTGGGTTAATTTTCCACATACCTCATTCTGTGAAATGGGAAGACCAGCCCTTCCTTTCCCTGGCTTCCACTCACCTGTTTGCATTGTGACACTGCACAGGTGGAAAAAAAACACTACACAAAGAAATATCTCACTGAGGTAATAATATGCAGCTTCTGGCTAACATGTCACACTCCTTACGACTCTCTTTTATCTTGGTGTATATGCATGCAGCAGTGTCAAGTCAAGAGGGCTCTGAGTGAGCTTGCTTGGCCATCAGAAGCAACATAAGTGTGTTAATATGGCACACAAAGCTAAGATACTTCTGGCTCATACCATATTTTGCCATACTGAGGTATCATTTGGCACACCATCAGTCTGCCACCCACCATGTTTAGTACAAATGATAGTCCCATCACATCCAGTGCAATATGTCTGCAATTGCTACACCAACACTGAAAGGAAAATATGGTTTGGCTGGTGTGTGCAAAAGAGTCTTGAATCTGCAATGTCAGGCAGTCGCTGAGACACAACTGTACCTATGGTGGTGTCAAAAAGTGTACAACAAGATTAGACTAAAATGCATTAAAAAATTCAGTGGTTGCAGGCAGGTTTTAGAGTTAATGTGCACACTAACAGTTCCCCTGGTGGTTCTCTGCCTGGAAAGTCAGTGTAACAATACACATGGGAAAGTATTACTTTTTCTGTAGAAAGGAAAATAATTTTTTTTTTTAGTCCAATAAAATATACACATAAATATAGAATCCCATGAGAGATCAGCAAAGTCTCCATTATAATAGCTAAATAAAAAAAAGCAATTTAAAAAGGCACAAAAAGGCTTGATCCTGCAAAGTTAAAAGTATTCTATCCTTGAATTAACAAAGCATTTCTGTCCTTGCTCTAAGTTCATGAATAGTCCTCACAGCTCTCAGCAGAACTATGTAAATGTTTAGAGGTAAGTATGTGCTTAAGTGCTGTGCTGGGTAAGAAACATAGTAGTTTGAGCTCTGCAGAATCAAGGATTACATTCAAATCTTCTGTGGTTGATTTTGTGCTAAAGTAAATGCTAGTGTTTACCTGAACATCTTATTCTTCTCTCATTCATTTCTGATACATCAGAAATGCATATCGTTATATTTAAGACTAAATATTTGCTCCTACGTATCACAATAAGAGACTTCATGATAAAGGAGAAAGAGGCTTTTATAGGGCTTGGAAGTGCTCATTTCTTGATCTTATTTCTAGTATTTTAAGTTGAAAACGTTTTGTCACTGACAGAATTAGTGCACATTCTCTGTATGATTTTGGTTTTCTACCAGAAGACTTATAAAGGAGGAGTAAAAACTATTCCATTTCTAAACATTAGAGATGATCAAGTTGCATGCTAATTCCTTTTCCCATTTTCATTTTGTTAGTGCTATACTGATGCTGAAGCTGTAGTGTGCCCATGAACAATCTAATTTCCATAGAAGTTAGCTGTGCCAAGATAGACATGTAAAAAGAAATTAAATAGATGTTTTCCTCTGCACAATGAGGATGGGATCACATGGTTCTTTGATAGCTACACAGCTGAAGCACACTTTCATCTCAGAAGTAAGTATTCAGTAGGCAACAGAACTACCAATGGTAGCATTCTACCTCCTTACCACTCCACAGAGAAAAATAAGCAAAATAAAAGCAGGGAAAAAAGCCACAAGTGATAAACAAATCACAGTTAATAAATCACATGAACAAAGACATGCAAAGGAAACAATAAAAGTCATTACTGCTCTGACATTGCCCTTGTATTGTCTGTACATACTCACTTTTTGTACATAATTTTTCTTCTGAAGTCTAAAGTCTCCACTAATTGTTGAGGGAACAAAGGGGACAGGAGACTTGGAAGGAATTCATGTTATTTTACCTTAACATCAAATAACTATGCAGGGCAAGAGAAAAGCTACCTTATGACCATGCTATCAGCCTCCCATACTTGAATTCCTTTGTGTTGCAGAATATGGGGGGGGGGAGGTTGTTTGGTTGGATTTTTTATATGTGTGGACTTATAACAAACCTGCAACTAGTTAATTTATTTCATAAAAAAGGTTCTCAATTTTTTTCAATACCTGTAAAGAAAATGCTTAGGAGAATGAAAAAAGAGAGAAAGTAAAATACAAATTCAGGTCAATTTGAGTCTTTGGATTCTTAAAAGATATTTTCAGAGAAAAACAAATTTACTCTACATTCTAAGTTTTCAGTATCACGAGGAATGAAACAGCAATGCAGTCAAACAGTGCCCATATTGTTAAAAATGCACACTAGTCACATTTTGCAGGCGGAATGAATTTAATGAAAGCAGGTCAAGCTGGTGCCACACATTGCTCTCATGTCCAAGGTTTATATAAATTCAACCAAAAGGCCCAGACCTGTGAAGCTGGCAACGAGATGCAATTTCCATAAACTACGTGCACAGCACACTTAGAAAAGATGCCAACATTAATCTGCATGGATATCTGAAAATACTAAAGGACTGAAAAAGTTTAAAGCCTTTTTGACTTACATTATTCCACAACCTTTTAATTCTCAAGTAAAACAGCTGTTCCAAATGTCTTTGTAGCCTGTTTTCCAAGAGCAGTTCCTACAGAGTCAAAGACACCTCATTCTTTGATGGGATGGCAAGTTTGGCTGGTAAAGACAAGAGCAAAAATGCAGTATACTCAGAATTCTGTAAAGTTTTTAAAGCCCTAAAGTATATAGTTAATGGATTAAAAACTGGCTACATGACATAAGCGTTGAAAACAAGAAGAAATTAAATAGGAAAAAAACATTTGTTAGAGGTAATCATTACCTAAGAGAAGTCAGTCCCATTGACAATACAGTATTTACTGTCTGGAGGTAAATACTACATCCCTGCAAATACAACTAACAGCAAACACAATCAGAATGATAAACAACGATGAGGAGAGGTTATTCATTCAGAATAGACCCAGATGCTTGTTAATCTGAGTCTACATAAAAAAACCCCAAACCCCAAAGTTGTAGTGCACCCCAATTTAAAGTTACAAACCTAGGAATAAAGATTGTCATCCACACCTATAGAGTGGGGGACCCTGCCTTGCACAGCAGCAACTCTAAAATAAGTCCCAAGTCCCAGTGTGATCCTTGGTTGCACAAAACAGGAGTAACGAGATCAGGAAGTGGTGCTGCTCATCTCTGAAGCACTGTTGAGACCCATACCAAAAGACTGCGCATGGACTTCTCATGTTTCAAGAACACTGAAAAACTGAGAACGATGAACAGAAGAGGTTTTCAGAATCAAACCAACAGACAATGAATAAAAAATAAACCTGCCTTGATTACACTTTTTTAAAGGAGAAAATACCTGTTATCATGGTTCTTAAATCCTGCAGAATAAATCTAACAAGACCCAATGACAGAAAAAAAGAAAGTGAGGCAAATTGAAATTAGATAAAACTTTTAATAGTAAGAATGATAAACTACTGAAATAAGAAAAGAAATGGCAGGTTCCCTGTTCCTAATATCCTCAAATGACTGGATGTCTTTCTGCTAACAATGCTTTTCTTAAACATGATGAAGGATCACTGGGTGAAACTGTGGCCTGTATTCCCATGAGGTTGGAAAATGGATCTAACTATGGACCCTGACGAGAGGTGATTTCAGCAGTTTACAGCCAGCAACATGAACTTCCTTGTTTACATCATATCTACAGTTGATCCTGTGGGCAGTAGGAAAACACTACCACCTGAAATTGGGGTTTGGACTAAGTAAAAATTTTCTTTCCCCCCCTTCTCTCCGTAACTCCATTGCCACAGTTTCTCAGTGCACTCTCCAAACTACCAATCCACAGCTAGATCTACTCCCCACAGCTTTGCTCAGAAAACTCATCTCCTATTCTGAGACAGTAAGTTCACATTAAGCTTCTTCAAAAAGTGCATCACAGGTCAAGTCTAAGAGCTTTTTTTTTTTAAAAAAAAAACAAAACATCACACTATTACAATATACTCTGGCTTATATTGCAAATGTGTTTCCTTACCCTCAATTTTCTTTAATCACAAACAAATGTCAAGTTTTGCATATTCCTACTCTGAATATTCCCTTTTATGATGGCCAAGACCAAAGCTGTCTCAAACCAAGCAATCATCATAGAATCCTTACTGTTCTACCTTATTTTTTCCCATGAATGCACATAAATAAAACAGAACTAATACTGTTATAAACTTGAATAACAGAACTTGACTTGAGAGCTTATTGTAGTGAAAGAAATGGCTCTTTTCAACACAGCATTTGCAAAAACTACTGTATAAAAGGAAGTTAAATCGTATGATTATGGCTATCATGATTTAAAAAGATTTATTTTCCATCCTGGAGGCATCCACAAAGTTAAGTCAATCCAGAGAGAGAAATTGCCTAGATATACAGAAACAGTAGCTGATTAAGGAGTTTTCCAAAATTCTCACCCAAATTCCGATTTAACTGCCCAGGTATTAGACAAGGCCACATGTCTGAAAGAGTAAAGATGAGTTTATTTCCTGCCTGTTTTTCAGCTCATGTTATTTATTGACATTCTGCATGCAGTGACTGCATTTCAGACTTCTCCCTGGGAGCCGGAGGAGGCGGGTCACACACACAGCAAGTCAAAGCACACTGCCAGCAAAGAATTAAAGTATTCCCCAGAGAGTGGTGAGGCACCATCTTCCCCCACCGAAGTAGGAGCCTTGCTATCTCTCTTGGAAAATCGTAGCAAGGCAGCCCTTGCACTGCAAAGAGCTCTCCGATTTCACTGATGTTTACAAACCAAACTTTATGCCAAACAAGGATAAGAATGTTACATTGTCCAAACAGATCGGTTATTCTTTCATGTTGCTCACAGCAGTAAGTATAGCTAGAGCACACAGCCTGGAAAGCTGGTACTCTCCATAGCAGTGATGCAGGATAATCAAGCCAATCACGAATGTGTTTTGCACCAGTTTGGGAGAAGACTTCAAGGGCAGTCCCACATACAAGCAAATCCAGAACAGACCAGTCACAGGGGAAAGCAATCTTGGAGAACACACAGAAACCCTACAACAAATCAATTATAAATACCTTGCCAAGCAAAGAAGTGAAGGCATTGTGGTTGACATTATGCTTGGCTTTTTGGGAGTATTCAGGGAGCCACAAGCATGGTGCACCCACATTCACCTCTCCCACGTGCCATGAGAGAGTCAGACTCTCCTGTGACACTGCTATGCTCAGCACCATTCCTCACCTGGACTTTTCTTCACTAATTTCTTTTCTGGTTGTCTCTCTTCTTACACTGTTATCCACTCCCATCTTCTTCTTGATCACTAGTTTCGACACTTGCCTTCTGGACATGTGTCTTTCCTCCTCCTCCCCGCTGTCTTATTTACTGAAGCCTCATACTTTATTCTCTCTGCTCTCCTTGGTGATTTCTTACCTCCTTGTGCATTCACAGGATTTTCACACTGCCTGATCCGAGTTCTTAAAAAGATCAAAAATAAGGATGCACAGTTACTTATTTACAACTTTGTGTGTGTGTGTGATTGAAATTTAGATTAAACTACAGGCAAATGACAAGTAACAGCACCTCCATTCAACAAAATGCCTGTTTATCTTCATATACCAAGAAACACCAGATTTACTTGTAAAAAGCAGTGTTTCCAAAGCATAGTTCATTGCCTTTTCTTAAGTTGTGTTTAATTTGATGTCTTTTACTCTAAATTGCTTTACTTTACTTTCCTTTTTAAATGTTGACATTATTTTACTATTATGAGGTAGTCCTCACTCCTTTCTCACGCTGGGAATCATCTTAGTTCAAGTCTAACTTGTCAAACTAAGCACAAGCCTGTTTGTTAGGAAAAAACACAAAATTGCTTTAAGGTAGTTCATTTCTTTCTCTTACATGGAAAGAAAAAAAGTTGTCGCTTCCTCTGTTTTTTGAGTACTTAGCTAAATCATGCCATGAAATAAAAAAAAAATGTATATTTTATAGGAAAATATTTTTTCCTGCAAGTTCCCCCGTGCATTCTTTCTCTCTGCCAGACAGGCTTTAGCAGCGAACTCTCTGGACTTCCATATCTCCACACTGCAGTCCTGCTCCTCAGTAATTGAGCAGAACTGTGCTAGTCTTTTTACAGTAAGACAGCCTGGCCAGGAAGTCCCTGGGGAGAAACTCTCTTTTCTAATAGCCCTAACTGTATTACTCAGCAAACAGCATTACTTCTCTGCTCAGCAGTCAGTAGCTCGGATGACTCCTGTTTGTGGTGGACTGGACTGGAAGAACACAACATTGGGCTTTTTGCAGAGACAGACCTTGAGGTCCAATAAGAAGTCACCAACCCAGCCCTCCTTCATGAAGCTTGATGCTTTCCCCAGGAGGATACAAGATCAATCACTCCAGGCCAGCGCTTCTCCACAGCCATTCCCTGAGGGCTGCCTTGTGCTTACATGTATGATGGGACAGAGAGTAGCATGGAGCTGCCCCTTGTTGGCCCACTCATCTCTTGTCACCAATTCTTGCTTTCAGATGTCAGTAACACTGTTCCCCTCTCACTACTCCCCAGTCCCAGCCTACAGGGCACATTTGTCCCCTCAGAGATTAAAACCAGCACACCAGCCACCGCAGGAAAATGGCCGCTGCATGTGGGGTGCCTCAGGCAAATGGCTGCCAGGGGCAAACAGCCATCACATGGGGGGAGCCTCAGGCAAATATCTGCCTGAGGTAAATGGCCACCACACATGGGGCTTTGCAAGCAAATGGCTGTCTCGGGCAAATGGCCACCACATGTGGGGCACCACTGGCAAATGGCCACCTCAGATAAATGACAACTGCATACACTCCTACCTTTGCCTACGTGCCCTGCAGCGCTGAGGCCTGCAGGACACACTGAAATCAGCCAGCTCAAAAGAGAGGGGTTTTCCTTTTGCACCTTTCACACCCCCAAAGCAGGCTCGGAGTCCCTGCAGCTGTACCAAGGGATCTGCTGGCCACCTCTCCCCCACCACAGAGCCGCCATGATCACCAGGCCAGCTCCAGGCTCACTCCCCGGCCTCCGCTCCACAGACATGGCAGTCACAAGTGACTAGCGTGACCCCTCCACAGCTGGTTTGAGGGCTGGGGTTTATTTGGGGCAAAAGGGTGACAGGGCTCCCCCCAAGCATGGGCTCTCCATCGCATTCTCAGCTGTAGGAGTACAGCACCTTTCCTCCCCACCACTCCGAGGCGTCCATCACCAGTGAGCTCACAGCAAGCCACCCTTGTCCAGGAACCACGCTAGGAAGTTTGCAGTGTGAAATTGGAAATAGAGAAATAAATTGCGGAGGTAAACTCTGCTCCCAGAGGCTAAACCCATTGCCGCAGCCATCACAGAGAAACGGAACCCACATCTGAGAGGAGGAGGAGGAGAGGGGGAGGAGAGGGGAATCCATGCTGCGAATTTGCACAGCCCCTCAGTATAACTCACCGTGAGCAGCACATCCGCCGGGATGGAGGATGGGGGGAGAAGGGGGAAATCGCATTCCTTTCTCAGGCCATTTTAGTTAATACCTGCTCCGACCATACGTTTGCTTGTAAAAACAATCTCTGCATCAAATATTAAAGCATTTCCAGGCAAATCTGTAAGTTCTGTACCTACTGCACTCAATCTTTTTTGTTCATTCCATCAGTCCTTATTAAATAATTAATAAGAAGTAAAAACGATCTTTCACATTAATACAATTCATACTAATGTTAAAAGAGCAACTCCATCTGATGTCCAGCACTTAGGACCAAGTGATGCACAATGCTGATTTATCCTTTACATGTAAGTTTTGAGCCAAAGGGCAATTCTTTTCCCTTGGGTACAAGTGAAAATTTCCATCTGAGCATGCTTGCAAGAGACTTGCCACCCTAGCGACTGGCTCACAGAGAGATGTAGGCATCACAGACTGCCCTCAGCCCCCTGGTCTGCGGCACCGCTGGCTCCTAAGGCTTCAGCCACTCACTTTCACACCTTTTGCAGCTCTACATATTCACCCAGGCCTCCAGCCATCTCCCTCCTCTCAGGCACCACCAGCAAGCCCCTCTCCCAGCTTTCTGCATGCCCCCAGTAGGAGTCCAGTCAGCAGCCCAAGGCCATGCGCTCCTCCAAGACCCTGCACCGGCCCTTGGGACAGCTTTCATCAGCTGCTCCTGCAGCCTCTCCCAGGCTTTTCTGGCCTTCACCTTCCCCTGTTACCTTGGCAGCTCCCTCGAGCCTGTTGCCATGGAAATCCACAATTAATAACCCTGTTCTGCCTCTCCAAGCCCCAGGAACCAACCCCTGGAAGCTTCTTTCTTCTTCTAGCAACATCCTCTCTTGGGTTGTGTCCCCACATGGCCCTGGTTCCCACGAAGGGGGGGGACCTCACCGGCTCCCCTGCAGAGCAGCCCTCTGGGTTCAAGCTGCATTCAAATGGGTCCCACTACTGCTGCGAGACAAACCCCACACCATGAGCGCATCATTGTACGCCACAGCAAATAGCTCGTAATTTATGCTTACAGAATAGCTGAAATGTAGTTAAAAGTGTTGGATACATCAGTGAAAAAAACTGCTCTGGTTCTCCAGTTTGCCAGTGCTCAGCTAGTAATGTTCAGAGTGCTCTACTTAATACAATAACTATGAATTAACTTAAAATGGGTCATTCTACCACAATAAAGTAGAAGAGATTTTCAAAAGGAAAAGGAAATGCTAACTGACAGATGCCACTGAAAATCTTCCCCATTAATCTTTATTTTGGCTTTGTACACATTTGATATTGCTGTTGGTGAATTTTGCAAAAAGTATTTGTACTTAAATAAGGTTATAGAAGTTAATATGAAGGAATAAACCTATATTTTTCAGCATAAGTACAAATAATATTTTTTCATTTCTTGATTAAAGTGTTATAGAATTGAAGAAAATGTTATTTTCAAGAAAATAATGCTAATGCTATGCTCCAAGTAGAATGATACATAATGCAGTAGGAAAGACAATAAGAAAGAAGTGATTCATACGTATCCACCACAATTCACTGATAGGCTTTTTTTTTTTACCCAGTATAGTGTCTAATGGGCACAATAACTGGAATATGAACAAAAAGCCATTTTCACTTCCAATACACTTTACACTGATGTCTTTGTGATTTAAGGACCATTCTTAATCCATTTTCACAGGCCTTTACCTTAATGCAACAAAATGAAAGTGACCTCAGGGACATTTTCTCCTCTCCATCATAGACAATACAGGCAAACTACGTGTACTCCAAAATATGAAGGTTGTTGCTCTTAAATGGGACTGTCTCAGAGCACAGAGACACTTTACAGCCACTGAGGTATAACTACATATTTACTTTCCCAGCAGTGTAATTTGCTACACTGTGATTGGTGCTACAACTATGGTTTACAAAATCATAGCACAATCATTTAATGTAGTTCAATTTGCAAAACCCTCTCTGGCAATTGGCTAATAATAATTGACTCATAATCTGAGCATTCTCAATAATCACTGTATTATCATTTTTTCAATTACTTTGCAGTTAAGTGCAAATTTCTTATCTCTGAATGCGTCTACTTGAACTTAGAAATGATCACCTTTGACAGTTACAAAAACAACACGTTAGCTTTTCTTTCTCTTGCAGTGAAACATAGCAATTTCCAATGTGACATAATAATAAAGAAATCTAATTGGCATCCAAATGTGAGGCACTGTCAAGAGAAAGTAGTATTTAAAATTTTCTTCAAACAACTGCCATTGAAAAAGCAATGTTATATTCAATCATGTAAAGAGCAACACGCAGAAAAAAATGTATGCTGTCTTTCAATTAAAATTACATATTTCAGTCATACAAAAGAACACATGAGTTTGTCAAACTATTTCACTCACTGTAGAAAAAAAATGGAGGAAAAAGGGAATGTAGGAAAAAACCCAAAACTATTAATAATAATTTCAGAAACATCTATTTCAATTTTTGTTTTACATAAACTTATGTGAGTATGTTTTCATAACTACTACAAAGCTGAAACAAAAAAATATTTTATCCAAAAATTATATATTTTCTGCAATCTTAGAAAACTCAAAAGAAGCTATTTCAGATCGAACCCTTTTTAGGTGGTTTGTTACCCGATATAAAACCCAATCTTATTCAAAAGCTGTGTTTAAAAGATACATGTTTTTCATCTTTAAAGAAAACCTTAATACATTTTTTTTGCTTTTTATATGACAGCCCTTTGAAAGGACTGAGGCAGAGCTCAGGAGTTTCACACTCGTATCTACTATCTCTATCTAGAAATAATTAAGTAATTATTGTCACCCAGTAGTTTCCTGGGAAACAGGAATTGGTTGTGAGCGCCAACTAAGCAAGCATGGGAGACACAACTGCTGTTTACATCCCCATCTCTCCCAGGACTGGTATATATGTTTAAATAAAACAAATTACCCTTGCCCACCAAACTTGCATCGCTGATTTCCCCTTCTCTGAAAAACTGAATTGCAAAACCCTACATAGGTGCTGTGGTGTGGCAGAAAGGAGACACAGATACCAAAAATCACACCATGTATGAGTGTACGAGTTCACTCCATTTCTGCTTTTGGGAGAAGACCAGCCTCCAAATAGCCAATGAAATATTTTCCCTCTGACCTCAGAGGAAGGAGGACCATGCCCTGCTTCTCACAATCAGTTTCTGGGATTAAAAATGAAGAATGTATTCAGCCCTGCTGGAAATTACAGCAGAGGTGTTAATGAATGAATGAACAGGCACAACGACTAAGGTCCCCTGCTCAGCTTTTAAAAATCAACGTGCTACCAGCAAGCAATGCCATCTCTACATCTTTGTCTACATGGCTGTCTGCCATTTGGTACACTGAAGTTATTAGCAAGTAGCAGTGAGGGATGGCAGAGATTTTGGTGTTTGGTCAATGTTCTGACAAAGGTTATCAAACAGGTCAGGAGATTTTCACGGACAAAGTGTCTGCATGGTGATAAGCAGTGTGATGGAAATAGTGAGACAGAAAAAATCATTCTCTTGTCACCCAGGATAATGTTAGAGACATCCTTGTGTAGTTTTACTGTCACGGGATAAGTGATAAATTATGTATATGGCACATCATCATGCTGATTTTGCAGAGGGCATCATGAAGGTGAAATGCATACCTTCTGCTCATGAATGTCAATCTAACTCAAGTTTTGGAGGTGGATACTGCTGTCAGACTGCTACAAAACAAAAAGGACAGAAGACAGGCTGTCTGGGTGCTTGCCATGAATGAGGACTGAACAGAACTTCACTGTTGGAAAACGCAACAGAGATGCAAAAATACCCCACTTTGTGGGGTAACAGAGTTGATTTCGAAAGCTTTCCTTCAAGGCTGGGGCACATCAAATTCTCCAAGCATTGGAAAGAAGAAACAAGCCATCACTAGGCTAGACTCTGATACCAAATCATGAGGTTAAAAATCAGTAATAGAAAACACACTGTTGGATCTGGTTTCTCAAATGTACTACCTGGATATCCTGTCCTTCCAGGATTTTTCCAGTCCAAGGGCTTGACACCTCCTCAAACCAGCAACAATGCTCTATCTCCTCCTTGTTTGGCAGAGATTGGTTGTATTTCACACACTGGAACATAATAAATGCTTCTGCAGTTGTGTAACATGTAAATAATTAACAAATGCTGATGACACAAAATAGAAAGCAAATATAAGCAACTCTCTATAGAGGTTTGTTTATCTTCTGACATATGGATGCATAAATACATGCACGTATCTTTACCCCAAATATCAAGAAGCAGTAAGTCCCTATTGTATTTTTGAAAGTGTGTGTGCTTTGATTTGATTCTAGTTCCAAGATAGTTTCTCACACACCAATAATTGTCATTACATGACATAGCAGTAAATCAGTCTGGCCATTCCAATATTTTTAAGCAAATTTATGGATTCTTGACTGAAAAGTAAAACATTTCATCACAGAGAAGTTGCTGTCAGATGGCACGAATGCAGGTGCTGATATCTGCTTTTGGCACAGATAAGAACACAATACTACCACCCCAATAGCACCCCTATGCCACTCCAGGTACCTGCTGCCTGCGATTGGCAGCTGTAACGGAAACCCAAAAGTCAGCTCTGAATGTGACTGTAGGTCACATGCTGCAGCCTGAGATGTTACTGGCCATAAGGGACCCATACACAGAGCTTTACGACTTAATACTACATTGACTATACAACTTGAAAATACACATCCAAGGACTGAAGCTAGAAGAAACATTTATGTTAGAGGGAAAAGGAACCAAAGATGAATATTGGGGATACCACAAAAGGACAGCTCTAGAAAGTCTGTAAAATATGCTTGGGAGTTGGGCTTGATTTAACTTTTGACATTAACAGGAGCTGCTGGCATCGTTTGATACTATATTCTGAGCAATCAAACATGTAAGTGTTGTATATATGATGCCAGATTTCCCTTAAGAGCTTCATCTGATATGTGTCACTCATATGAAGGATTTCATAAAGGCATTGCATATTGAGCTGTACAGACCCGTGAATGCATTATCATTGGCAAAAGGTCAGCTTTTTCTTCTTTTTATTTCCTACGCTATTTCTGAAAGAGCAGAACAACCATTTTACTAATGTCAGGACATGTTCTACAGCTAGGTGTTACTATGATAGAAAACATTTCTTCTACCCATTGCTACAAATAAAAATGTTTTACCCCTCAATCAGGAAATGCTCAGAAGATTACATGAGGCACGGACAGTCTTCACATGGCTCTGTGGTCCTTCAAACATAACAGCAGTTCTAAAATCACCTTCTCAAAACACCATATCAGCTTTGATTCTGTCATGCAATGTACAAAAGATATATCCAGAGTTAGAAAATGTGACAACATCTGTTTGCCCACCGAACAAAACCATTATAGTTCACGGTAGAAGAAAAGGTGTTGGTTCACGGTACAAACTGATCTGCCTGCAAGAAAGCGGTTGTAAAAGACTGAGCAGTAGAACTGGAGCTCTAACTAAACGTAACTAAAATTATGCTAACTGTGGTATTGAGACAGTGAATATGAACCCTGATCAATGAGAGAAATATGTTTCTTCCACTATAAGAACATGTTTCTTTCTGTTAGAAGGGGGGGGGGGGGGGGAAGGGGAAAAAAAGAAAAGAACAGCTTGAAAGCAAATGCCTTCCAATGGATCTCCAAGATTTAAATAACGTGGTATTGCCTGAAGTTTGCACTCCTCCATTACAGCCCTTTACAAGAATGAAAGAAGTTCAGTTGGTTGGGAGTAGAAGTGAAATAGAAGCAGCATTTAGATCCTCAAGCAAAAGTTTGTGTTTCTCCTCTGCCTTACTTGTATAACATCATGGAAATTAGAGTGAGAAAAGGACAGTGGGTTGCTTATTTGTTTGGAGGATGCTGTTTAAGAAACAGGCAGTATCTGTCATCACCGTGAGGGAGGAATAATGACATCAGCTAACTTTATGTTTCTGTGAGCAGTATTTCTTTTGAATTGAGGTTTTGTAACACTTACTCATTTTTAACTCAAACAATTTACCAAAATTCAGGATCCTAACAGTTGTTTTGATTAGGAAGAGGAGATCACGATGAAGCCAAGTAATTTTTGGATGAAATCATGTTTACTTACATAGGACGTATGAAGTTCTGTTTCCCTGATCAGAGGATCAAACACTAGAGCCTGTCACTACTCACAGCTTGAAGCCTTGCCCAGCCCACAAACAGACAAAGCAGACTTTCTCTCCACTGGCACAAACTCAATGACAGGTCCCTCTACTTTTTGCTCCCTATCACGCTCCAGTTTTGTGATGTACCTTGCTTTTCTCACATGTTATTTCAACACAACCCCTCCCTTCCTCTTAAACTTGCTAAGATGAAAACCAAAGCTCCTTTGGACTGCACATGCTTTCATTTTGAGTGAAGTCTCCCATGCCTGTATTTTACACCAGTTGCTCACTCCAGCTTTTCTGAGCTCATAAGTTTAAAATTGTAACGGAGATTATATGGGATGAAAAAGTTCAAATCATCTCCCAGAGCATGTTTTCAGTGTTCTAGCTGGAACAGCCATCCCCCAGATAAAACACCTCAAGTAAGCAAGATTTCAGACAACATAGAAAAAGCTATCATCAGAGCACCACCAGAGTAACAGTTCAGGAAAGGAAGACACTAACAGAGTTAAATCCAGATAGGAAGTTCAGTCTGTTAAGTGCTTTTATTGAAAAGGGTAAAAAAAACCCCAACAACAACAAAACCAAACAAAACCCCAACAAACCCAAACAAAAAAACCCCACAAAACACACTATTAGTGGAGGAAGAACAGTCATAGAAAAGCATAGTCAAACTGGTACTCAAGACACCCTCCTTTGAGTCCTGTGTACTAATGTACTAATGGGGGGGTTGGGTATATCTCACCTCCCTAACAAACATCTGGCCAGCCTTCTCTTTAACACGTCCAGAGAAGGAGCCCAGAGCCCTTCTGAGGGATCTGTTCCCGTTTTACAGTACATTTTCCTAAACTCCAACCTGAATTTCTCCCGCATTAACCTGATGTTTTGCTGTTCTGACCCAAGTATAAAAGAACAATTAGCTGCCACTCTCTGCACAAAACCTGTTGCAAAGTGGGATACTGTTATACTGTCTATTTGCTCTTCTTTATATTAAAGATAATCACTTCTTTCAGCGTGCATTCTATGCTTTCTAAACTCTCCCTTGAGTTACCTCCAATTTTTCCACATCTTTATTAAACAACGAAATACGTGTTTTTACAAGAGCACCACATTGCTGACCTATATTCAGCTGTTGCCCGCTCCAAGGTCTTTTCCTGCCATTCCTGCAGCCTGGGCAGTTACTATTCTCCATTTTTCACTCCCACTTGCCCCTTATCTTCCCTAGGTATACGACTTTGAAAAGCTGGACCTGGTCTTGTTGAGTTAGTACTTTCTTTCAAATTAACAAGGCCCTTTTGAATTCCAGTTTTGTCTTCCATTGTCCTTACAGTGTAACAGTTTGATGTCCTCTGTGCATTTGCCCAACAGAACCACCATTTCATTACCTGAGTCCTTAATGAAAATACTGAATAGAAATGAGCTGGGTTAGCCCCACTTTAAATGCCCTCTCACTCTGGCAGTGAACTACAACTAGTTTTGAATGGTTTCCACTCCATTGTCTGCAGTATTTTCATGTTGGACATATCTCCCTGTGTAGTATATAAAGATATCATTAGAAAAAAGTCAAAAGCTTAATAGAAGTCAAATTATGTATCTTCCCTATGTACTGTGTCTATTATCCTGCCCAAGAAAGAAATCGGATTAGTTTGACATGATTTGTTCTTCACAAACCCACAGGGTTTTTTTTAATCACTTCATCATCTTCTGCAGCTGATAAATTGCCTGTTTAATAATTTGTCCCAAAACCTTTCCTGGGCTAAGTGCTCCTGAATTTCTCTAGATCAGTCCATTTTTCGTCCTTTTTTCCACCCGAAATTTTTAAGTGATAACTTTGTGAAACTCAACCTATTAATAAAACTTATTCCACAAAAAAAGATAAACATAACTAATGTCTCAGAAAGTGATCTGCAAATAAAGAAAAATACCATTTATCTGAACGATCCCAGGAGTTTCACAAAGGACAACTCATCTGGTGAAATTGCCAGAAAGCAGGAACAACTGGGACTGCTTATTTTAGTAAGAATATGAATCAGAGGGCACATACTGGAAGGATACAAATGAGCGCACAGCATAAAGAAGTTAAGCCAAATGCTCCAGTTAATCCTCCAGTGATGCAAAACAAGCAAGTGAGCAACAAAACTGAAAGGCACACTTTTAAATGATAAAAAACCCCCACGTTCTTCTCGTTTTAAAAGGACAGTGTATGGACTCCTGTAAAGTGTTGCCAACAGTAAATAGTGAGGGAAAATGCCTAGCAGAGAGGATTAGACATTTCAGTAGATAAGAGCCAGAAGCAAATGCCACCCCCTCCACAGAGGATCTGCAAGGCACCAGTTTGCCTTCTTGAACCTAAACCAAGAGCACGGCCACAGGGAATTGCTACAGCGATTAACTCCAGGGTCTCAGCACTGCTCTTGGTGCCCACGTGCTGATCATGCCCACCACCAGCTCACTCTCCCAGCACGTTCCCACACTTGTGCTTCTGCCAATGATAGCTGGCTACATTCTTCTTCCCCTCTCCCCCTGCTTTCTAATAGTTTCTCTACCGTTTTGCAGCCACATAACACCTGATCAGCCTCAATCACTCTGCAGTAAGTACTTGCTCCAGGACCAGAATTTTAAGTGACATGACCGGCCCCTGCAGAGCGCTGTGGTTAAAACTTGCCAAATTTTCCCTTGCTTACAGCTTCTGCATCTGGTCTGTTACTCACATTTTCGTGCATTCACTTCCACAACTCGCTTGGCCTTTTCTCCTCCTTCAAAATCATCCTCTTCACTGAAAAACTGAGGTGAAGGACCCATTTAGCCTGGGACCACACATCAAACTACCATACTGCTCACCTCCCTCTTTCTCCATAGCAGTCCACTTTTTTGTATGATTAAACCTAAACAACTTTACAGCCTTTTGTTTTAATATCTTTGCAAAGTCCACCTCGGCCCAACTTTTATTTGTATTCCCACTTTAGCCCTATACTCCTTACCCACCAAGACAGATTTACTGCACACTGTTCAAAGTTTGCTCTGAAGACAGAATTATTCATTTCCTTAGGGCTTTTTACAGCACCTGTCGGGATAATATTAGCACTTCATAAATGTTAGAGGTGTTGTAAAATAAATGCCATTTGTTTGAGGAGGGGGGACTTCCTTCCCACAGACACTTCTAGGCAAAGAACTGAGGCAAAGAAAATAATGCCAACATTGCACATGAATTTTGTGTACCCAAATGAGACACCTCACACCTAACTTTTTGAACCAGCTAACGCAATGTTGTAGTTATCTGTTCAAAGCACATCTACCACTGACTTTATCTGCAGCTACAAGTCAGCACTTCTGCAAATCAGACCCCAGGGTCCATAATGATGATCGCACGTGCAATCACAAGAAAAGTGCTTAGTTCACACAACTTGTTCCATAAAAATACACTGACAAAGGCTCTGAGCAAACCCAGCTCTCCAGTGCACCATTAAGGTGAGCCTTCATTGGGAAGGCAGCATCTCATTGCCCTCTGCAACCCAGACCGCTGGTCCACTTAGCATGCCCTTGCTTCGTTCTTTTCACTGTACCCTCATTCCTCTTTTTTTTTTTTTTATTATCTGCCCCAAGAAACAGCTTGCAACTCACGTCCATTATTCATCCTTCCCACTCTGGTGCTTCCCTCCAGTTTGCGGTTGTGTAATTAAAGGCCATTTCCTAACCACATGCACACAGAGAACTGCATCAAGGTTGCACAAGTATTCTGAGAGCCTGACTTTGCAAATTTAATGTCCTTTCTAAGTCTGTGGTCACATATGCCTATGGTACAGCAGAATTAATAAATAATCATGCTTTCCATTTTTTTACTTGGTGTCTTACAAGAACCATGGAAAGAACACCACACAACCCATGCCCTCTCTTTCTCTCACCTTTTCCTTTGCATGCATACACCTCCAGGCTATGTGGGTTGCAACCTGAGAAAGAGAAGGCAGAGCACAAGGCTGCTACGGAGTGGCATGGCCTTTGTGGGTGGGACCAAGATCCAGACACTTCTCCACACACCCTCCTTTCCATGCTCAGCAGCAGCAATTCTTTCCTTCCCCCTCAGGATAAGGAGCACAAGATGTGCAGGACATACATGACAGACTGCAGCCCAAGCCACCGCGTGCAGGGCTGCAGGGTCCCAAATGGACCAGAAACTATCTACATCATGGAGGAAAAGTGCCACTTGTATAGTGCCATTACGTTCAGTGATACCTGTATGGGAAATACTCTTCACATTCACTACCACAAAATGTTCTCTTCTCTGCTGCTACAAAATACTAAATTAGCAGGGAGAAAGAGCAAAGAGGAATTTTTAAAAAGGCAGGGACAATTAAGAGAAAAAATGGGGGAGAAATGAACAAGAGTTAAACTTGTGTAGCTAGCATTTTACACCCAAGCTTTTAGCGCAAAAAATAAAATTGCACTGCATGGAGCGCAAAGACTCATTACTAAGATTGCATGTCGCTGGGACCTTCACGGGGGGGGAATGTGATAGGCAGTTTGGACTTCGACTGCAGTTAAATGTGCCCATCAGTGATTCAGATCATTTTGTTTGATAAGCAGCCATGGGTGTCTGCCGAAGAGAGACACTGCAGTTTGTGTTTGTTGTGTTGTTTCCAGTACATTGACCTAACATCAATGTACTGCAGACAGTTAATATATTTAGAGATTTGCAGAATGATGAGATTTAATCTTTTCAGTGCCCCAGTTCTAGGTAGAAAGGCACGTGTGGGAGCAACTAGTTTTTTCAAAAAATACCACAGATTGTGGTGTTAAGGTTTAAGTGCAGATTTCAGTTATTCAAAGTGGATTTATTTTGCTAGAGGAAGGGGGATTTCTCCTGTTAGCTACCAATAGAGCCTGTGCCCTTGAAAGATTAATGTTTGCCCAAGGAATTTTTATGTTCCTCAGCTGGAGGCTTTGCTGTCACACCACTGCTTCTGAAGTTCACTTGCCACGGTCAGCTCGAGGCCTGGAGCACTCGGCATGTAGTAGAGCTGATGCCCCCACGCTCCCAGCAGTCGCACAGGATCCCAGTCTCCATCCAGATCGTGCTCATCCAGCCGCCGCTGAGCAATGCAACCTGTCTGGGAGCTGCGGTGTGCGCTGCAGCCCTGCAACATTCCTCTCTGGCATCAGGGGTCCCTCACAAAATTCAGCTGGTGTTAGGATTTCCCTGTTTACAACAGATCTCACACTGATAAACCCAGTGAGGATTGTTTCTCCAAGAAGCTGACTGGCTGGTGACTATAGTGGTAGATTATATTACCTGGGTAACACTGTTCTGAAAACACTAATTAAAAGGGCTATTTATTTTGGGAAAGTAAGGATCTTACGAGCCACGTTATTTAGATGAAGCAGCTGAGGAGCCTGAGCTAGGCAGCCTACCCACAGTCACACTGTAACTGCAGCCTGGTGCTCTGAAGTTTGTGTCTTCTCTAGGTTTTGCTCTTCTTGAACATAGCCTTTAGTTAGCAAAAAGGTATTTTACTGCTCACTGGAAGGATATATGATTACTCAGCAACTTGCATCACTGCATGTTTTTACTGTTTATTTCAGCTGTGCAAGTTACAAAAGCCATTGCTTTTGGCAAGTCAATAAAAAAAGCTCCCATTGTTCACAGGTTCAGCCCCCGCGTCTGTCAAATCTATTAGAAGATAGATTCTGTCATTTACAGCACTTTTCATCTTGTGTAGCCCTAACCACCAGCAGCTGGATTGAGATTGCCTTTTCAGAGTTCACAAGGGACTTTTACTGCTGTCAGAGCTGAGCAAGACTTAAAAACTAATTCTCAAAGCAAGATTTATTGGAGGGCTAGCATCTGGTGACAAATGTTGAAGGAATAACAAAATCCTTTGTATTGTGGGGTTTCTTGACCTGCCTGTTTATTAATGTTCATCTTTCCTCATAACTCAAAAGCGCAGCTTTGTGCTTCTGATGCACCCTTACGGAAACAAAATAAAATTATGCTGCTGCTCCTGCTTGTCCACATCAGAAAAAATCAGCTCAGTAAAACATTAGTGCGGAAGTTGCCAATAACTACATTTGTTTGCTTTCCCTGTTCAAACTCAACTAACGAATCTCTACCAGCTCCATGAAAGAACTGACATGTCTTCCAGGAGTTAACAGATGACATATTTCTAGTTTTTCTTCATTTCTATTTAAAAAGCTCTGACTTCTGTCATCGATAGGGACACCATGCAAGAGTCTGCAACCACTGTCATTTCTGTGCAAGTTCAAAATGCAAGTGAGGGACCCTGGTCTGCCACGCGTGCTGGAGGTTTGCTGTTGCTAGCAACGAAGGTTTTTCCCCGAATCTTTTCCAGCCCCAGTGTGCCAAAAGAAAAACTGCAAGCGACTGTTCCTGGCTGCCCTTATTCAGGCAAAATTCCCAATGCATTAAGAAGAGTTTTCTGCAAGATGGCGTATTTGGAGTCCGAAAAATGGTTAAAATCTGCTCCTTCACTTATACTTACTAGTTTCCTGTATACGCATTCAGATGTTCGCACCTGGTTCCCAATGTGCAAGAGCTTAGTCTAAGGTGACACCGGCACTCAGGAGCCAGAGGAGTGTATGGGAGTAGTACTTCACGTAGCCTACCCTCTTCCTCACAGGACTGCTTGCTACCTCGTCATCTGGGCCCTGGCCTCAGCAGCCAGTTCCACCCTCCTCGACTCCAATGACCGAATTGAGAAGACAAAGCTAAATCAGATCTTCTCAAACCAGCTAATAGGAAAAACATTCTGTTGTGCTTCACCAATCTTGAAGTCCCTCTTGTTCTGTGAATATCGTACTGGGAATAATTAATCAAAATAATATCCCAGATCCAATCACAATTAATCCCTTTGTATAACACAGGCACATAGTGAAAGCTTCCATTATCTCTGTGTTCTTACATCAATATCAGCCAGAATTGTATCACTGCAGCACTTCAGTTCTGACTAGCTCACTGCTAACTGTGACTCTTAATTGGCTGCAATATTGCTGCTTGCCAGGTTTCCAATTTGTATGGGAATCAAATTTGTATTTGTATCGGAGCGTTAGGCATAATATTCCTCTAGCAATCACCTTAGTGATACAGTCATTCCCCTCTGTTACAGAAGCAAGTAGCACAATATTTATATAAAAAAACCAAAAAACACACACACAAAAAATACCCCACAACCAAAACCTAAACATTAATCAAAACTAATCAGAATTCCCACCCATTCTATGTAGATGGCTATCACCCATACTCATGTGTTTCTGTGAGCATCTCCCAGAGTAATTTATTGGTTGGAACCTTCTTAGAGGCAGCTAATTCTAAAGTAAACCACATATAATACTTAGGGAAATAAAACGTACATTGCAACCAGAACCTGATTCAAGAAAATAATATTATTCCCCACCAGGAACTGAAAAGAACAGACATATCAGTAGAAACAAACACAATCTGAATTTCAAAACCTTGTTACAGGTTATTTTCAGGCAACCTGTTCTACAAAGACTTGCAGATATATCTGATTTATGCCCTGAAATTAATCCTACTGTTTTCAAAAGATGATATTGCAGCACCAGAGCCCTCTCTCAGGCCAGTTTGCAGAGGGACTCACTGTAAAGCTAAGCACTAGTTCAAGGTTTTGCAATACTGATTCCTCAGGTTAGGAAATCAGACATGTGGTTTGGGGCAGCACCATTATACACTGGGGTCTCTGGATGCACTTATACAAAATACAGTGTAACAAGTCTCCAGTCCTGGTCTTTGAGAGAAATAAGCAGATCTCAACTCAGAAATAAGACTGAGATCCAATTGCTTAATTGTATAGTGGTATAAGCAAGCCTTCCCCAACACACTTATAAATCCCTAATAATAAAGGAGTTGAATTATTTGTAGTAATTATGAACAATTCATTATGAGCTAGCAAATAAGTTTTAAAAAACTCCACCTCATTGGCCACTACAAGGAAATTTGTCAACACAAAGAAATAAATTCATCAAAAATTATCCCATATGAGTTATCTGGGTAGCCCTGGTAAATATATAACCTCTTCTCAATTTTATTAGCTGCTGCCCAGCTCTCACACACAAAATGCCAGTGATTGCATGTGCAATAAATATTAATGGTTCATAAATTAGATAGCATTATTCTTCTTGACATAACACCATTTTGCAAGGCCCCACGGAAAAGGTACAGGGAGTTTGTTGAGCAAGCTCTGATAGAAGAAAAATATGCCTTTGTTTTCGCTTTTAAAAGCATTTGTCAGGATTTATAGGGTATATCCAGAAGGCAATTAAGGCGACATTTTACAGAAAGCTACCATATGCCCTCAAATAACAAAGAGCAATAAAAGGAAAGTGTGATCTGTGAAAACAATTTGATTTATTGAATTACATTTATAAAATGTAGATACTTTCAGTCTAAACAATTTGTACAGGAGGAGCTTATGTATAAAGATAACCCAGAATCTTCATAAGGACTAAGCTGCATTGTTCATATTACAGCAGTGCATTGCTACCAAGGCTTCATTTTTGGGTGCTAAAAGCAAGACGGGCTCTGTCCCCTCAAATGCCACTTCCTAGAAGACAGCAGCACCGGGGCATAGACACAAGCCAGAACAAGGCAGCGCACTGGGGTGTCTGCTGCCACGCAGGCATTACTGCTAAGGAGAATTTCAAGGCTAGCCTAGCAGGCATGCAACAGACCCACCCTCCTAGATTTACAAGGAACTTTGCCCACCCCTGGCAAGAAACATAAGTAGTAGTGAAGCAGGAGGGTGAGAGACTGGCACCATCTTCAAGGCAGAAACAAGAGTTAACAGCTGATACCCTCGTGGGGCAGGCCTGCAAGGGTCTTAAAAAGTGAAGAATGACAGCTTTTAGAGGGGAGGAAAGTAAGTGCTGGAGAGATGCAAGAAGAGCGGTGAAGTGCTTAAATTAACAAGGAAAGAAATTAATCTCAGTAGCAGCATTTTAAATAAATATAAATGGAGTGTGAGTGTTCTCCTAGGTAGCTCCAAACATTAGGTGATGAAACCTGAATCAGAATTTTAGTTGTGCATGCACAGAGATGCTGCTGCACAGAACGGAACAGCGAAGTACAGACACCCTGAAAGTAGGATGTGAGAACAAGGGACACACTGAAACCACACTCACGATGCAGCCTGGGCCATGACAAAGACAGTGGGGGGGGGGGTGTCTTGTCTTCAGTGCCTGGAAAAGAAAAAAGTGAGAAAGTGACCTTTAGCAAGGAAAGGGCAAAAGACTGAATTTTGTTAACTGAATTTCCACAAAGAGTTGTCCAAAATGCTACAACCTTAGCTTGCATTTGCTAAGTGTGCATAGATCCCTGAATCTCAGTTCATATATGAGATTTCCAGAGATGCACAGCAGAAGAAAAAAGGAAAATGTAGTTAGATCTCCAGCAAAGGTCTGTCACTGCTAAAGGCATTTCAGTTCAGAAATAAGGATAAACTGGGAAGTATCTACAATAAGACACCAGAAAACAGTTCATTAAGCTTTAGGGTAAAATAAGATGTGATGGAGAGAGGAAAATGGACTGAAGAGTGGCTGGTTTATTTTAAGGTATAGGAGATTACAGTGAGATCACATTTTCTGTGGAGGAGCCTGCAAAATTATACTGGTTAAGAAAAAGGGTATGGAAGGAATTGCTAACTGAGAAGCCTGAGGGACTGGGGAGCATATAAAGTGTGCTAAAGTGGGTTTTTTAGTCACTCAAAAAGTAAGCTTAGAGTTGCTAAGTAAAGAGGACAGACTTTTCTGATGGTACAGGTAGACTGAAACTTTGCAACTCGGTCAAGAGAAACGCTGAGTTCTCTGCAACTCTGTTGTCAGGAAGGACCAAACTGGGTCCCTGTGGAAGGACCAAGTCACCAGCAAATACGTTTGATGCATACAGTTTATAAGCTGTCCATTCCTCATTCGAGATGGGACTTGAACTGGCTGAGAAGGCAGTGGTTTGAGTTAATATAGAGAAATACAGATAGGGAAATACTGCTTCTTTCTCCTTCCCTCTGTCTGTAGCACACACGTAATATAGGATGGCATTTGCTTTGTCTCTCACAAATATTGATTCACAACAGACGAGCTGAGTTGGGTATCAGCACACTTGGGAATGTGTAAGCAAAAACAATTTCTCACCTTGGGGAATCAGGGGGGGATATTGGGTGCAGAAAACATACAGTGACAGTGAACACACAGAGGTACAGAGCTGAAGGACACCCCATATATCCAAGCTGAGCTCACAAGCACATCCCCAACACTAGCAGATACTTATGGAGGACACAACACATTTTCCCCATTATTTGAAGGACTTCCGGTTGCTGTAGTCAGTGAAGTAGGAGTTCCTGGCCTCATCCTTTCCTAGGGGGTTAACGAGAAGGCCTCCGCTGAGCAAGTATCTGCGGAGACACTAAGGAGCAGAAAGATGTTGCGCATACAGTAGTACAAAACTACAGGATATTCACATGTTTAGTTTTTACAAAGTAAAGCTATTTCTTCCGCTCACTTAATTTCTTTATAGCATTTCAGAAACCTGTGAGACTGAAAAAGATACTACCAGGTCTGATGAAAGGAGATATTAAGTAACCCTAAATACTAGTTATTTGGATTTTGTTTAGTTTCAGGTACTTGACAGTAAGTGACAGAGCTCTCCTGGGGGCTCCATTTCTACAGTTTTACCATCACTCCAAACTGGGCTCCAGTGCTGTACCTTAGCAGTTGATTCCTTTATAAATAGAATATTTCCATTTGAATTCCCTACCTGGGTCGAAAGAGTCACGTATTGAGAATCCAAAGAATCCCATGTGCTCCTGTCATTTTTTACGATCAGCAGAAAATACAATCTCTACATTGAAAGTAAAGGATATAAAAGTGCAGAACACCTGCTTGCTGCAACCGCAACTGCCTTGCTCTGAACTGATGAAACGTGGCAATATTCAGTAATTTATAGAGCAACAAAGACAAAACAGTAGGAGGTTGCACTTCCATGACCAACAGGCCAATAAAACAAAAGGGGGCGGGGGGGGAGAATGTGATTTGAGGTAGTCAGACCAAAATTGACACAGATATTTCTGCTTCCTGCAGTAAATAAAACATGCTGTGTCAGCTGGAAAAAAAGCACTCCAGCAACGCTGTCCATCTTAAAAGAAAGGTAGTGGTGACGGAAGGTCATCTGCCACAGCTGCAGCATGTTTAATGTGAAGTTTGTTCCTCAGAAGGAGCCGGTACCGAGACAGTCAGGGTCCGGCTAGCCACAGGAACTGGTCCCCACAACAGCCTTGCCAGCAGCTCAATGGCAGAGCTTGCAGCTGGACTTGAGAGAAACAAGATTCAAACCACTATTTCAGAAAGCTACAGGGAGCTGCTTCCTCATATCACAGCACCATATTTCTAAGCTATGGACTGAAAAAGAAAAGAATTAACTTTCTAATGTACCCATGTTACCCTGATGATTTCATCGTCTTTACCTCCTCTGCCCTGCAAATGGAAGGATTATTTTTTTCCCCACACTAAGCACTGTTGTTTTACGTCTAGAAATGCTTTCCATCCCACAGCCTGGAGATAAGTCAACAGATTTTAGAGAGTTTCACCATTACACAAAAGCTGGACAACAAGTCACTATCCGCTTTGTTCAAGGAAAAATTTCAACACCAGCGCATGCAATTTCAGCATAAAGAAAAAAAAAACATATTAATACAGCAAATCCCTTATGGTTTCTTCCAGCCAACAGAAGAGAGACCTTGAGCCACACGACCTGTTCCACCACATCAGCCAGAAAGGTGCTTATTTCTCACAGTCAAGGAATAACAAATTACCAGAGAGCAACAAGCTGGCATCAAACTGCCCAGCCTTTCCTGCAGCCAGGACCTCACTACTCCACATATGGAATGTATTGTCCAAACTATCGAAGGGTTCACCAGGCTAATCTTTACTTTATCTAGCCAGTGATTTGCAGGCAGTGGAAAACAAACAAGCAAACAAATAATGAGATCACAAATTTCCTGAAGTTATGAGAAAAGTAGGTATTGTTTGTATAGTAATTATCCTGGTTCGATTACAGTAAGAACAGTCTTAAAAGAAAAGTTGGTCTCCTTCCTCTTGGGGCAAAAATGAGTAAGAAACTATAATTATCTTCCCTGCTTATTTTCATGAGAGTTGAAGTATTTCCTGTAGAGGATGAAAAAGACAGTACTTAGCATGAAAATAAGACATTTATTTTCAAGAGATATGGGAAATTCTACACATTACACCTCTAAAACCTTCTGTTCATTGCCCCTAATGTTCAATAATTTTTATCCAAAAGTAGTACTTTCTTCTTAGATAGACTGTCAACTGCTCTCCAGTCACTTTATTATACGCCAGGCATGTTAATATAAACCTGCAGTCATTCTGCTGAGGTCCATGTTCTAAAAGTGGTCTTGATTATTTTTCCATACTATCTTAGTGTAGTTTCACAGATGACACTGACAGTCCCCATTTAGACAGTAAGAATAAATCCCTAAGATCATAACACTATGCATTTTGAAACCTGCATATGACTTTCCCCAAGAAATTGCACAAATAAATCACCTGAAAGCAATAACAGTGTAGGAAAATTCTACAGCTCCAGACAATGTGCAATCAGCCAACACACACTGTATATATTCCTTTGCCTTTATCACGTCTGACAAGCGTACGGTTTGAGACTGACAACAGAGACTGTCTGTTCATCAGGAACAGGGCAGAATTTATAGAAATACCTCTTGAAAGGAAGCACTCCAGCTGGAGTGCCAAATCTCCACCTCAGCTCCAGACTGGTAATAATTTGTGCTCTATTTTCCTATAAAGCAACCTTTTCTTATAAGAATATTCAAAGAGCCTTTGGAGCTGAGTGTAAATGCTTCAGCTATACTACTTCTACTAAAATGCAACTATGTGCAACTATGAAGAGAACAAGCAGCGATGATTCAGGATATAGCAAAGTATATAGAAGTGCCTTTTGCCTCTAAATTACCATGTTAGAAGTGGTTTAGGTCAACTGGATGGCTGCCTCGCAAAATTTGCTGCTGAAACAATCCGGTTTCTAATTCAGAGGAGCCAGATTCTAATCACACGCATGCTGACGTGCAATTGAGAAAATAATTACATCAGTGAAGGAAGTATCAGGTTGTTATTGAATCCAAGGTACGAGAAATCACTGCCACTGTCAATGGCACAACCCCACCATTTTTACTGGTGCCAACTGTGGGACTAAAAATTCAGCGGCTCAGCTGAGAGGCCAAGGACTACACTGCACTTTCATATTCATCGCAGTGATACCTGTCAGGCATCATTATACACTATAGGAGAACTCACAGCCCTAACGTGCCTTACAGTTACAACCTTTGCAGGTAACAGCTTTCCCAACAGGTGATGCAAAAGTGCATCTCTGCTGCTTGGGGTATTTTTTTGTTGCATCTTTAGGAGGACACAGGAAGAAGGTCTGTCCTGCCTTCGCATGCTAATACTGCCGCATACGAGGTCCTCCTGAATCCAGGTCTTTCAGGTGGACTCCACAACTGCATAATGGCAAAAGGGCTTTTACCTGCAGCAAATGTACTGTTCAGAGCAGCGAGGCAAGTGGAAGGCTGTGGAAACCTCTCAGGAGAGGAGCTGACGCTTGGGAAGCAGCTCAGCACCCAGGTTACTTCTTTGTGGGCTCTCCATGGCACGGGCCATAGGTCATAAACGTGTGGAGGCACAAGGGGGATGTGCGCTTTTGCAAAGCCAGAAGCAGTGGCAAGCTGGGGCACGGCAGGAAAGGACACTCAATTCTGCTAGTTTTGTGCCAAGGGCTTTCTGTGGCAAGTCTTTCCCTGACAACAAGCACCAAGCTTTGCTTTGTCAAATTTGAACAGGAGATGCTGGGAGAAGAATAAATACACATGCTCTGGGTCAAATCCTGAGAAGTCACCGTGCTAGGAGCAGTACAGGGGAATGCAGTAGCCTGCCAATAAAGGAAACAACATACTGGGCAAACCAAAGGACCATTTAAAAAGACTCAAGCCCAAACTATTTGCAGACATCCTGCAGGCAAGGTCAGATGGCATTTGCAGGCAGGAGGGAGGAACAGCCTCTGCAGCTGTAACCATTCAAGCAGAGGGAAGGAACCACCCCAGGGGATGCAGCACAGCCCCCCACATCTGCCGCCATGGCCCCCCTGGATAGCTGCCCCAAAAAATGTATCTTTATGGCTACTGACACTGACAGATGGAAAAGCAGGAAATTATTGGCCTCAGGACCTCAGCTCAGCCTGATGCATGAAAAACATCCACAGAAAATCACCTTATACAGCTGGAATTGGAATCGATAACTTATCAACACTACAGAGAAGAAGGGGAAAAAGCTCAGTTCTCTCTGGCCTGGTGGTTCTGCTTACTAACTAGGGCTATTCTGCAGCGGTCAATATTTTTGCAAACAGAAGTACTCAATGTAATTCATGCATGAGTACAACATAGATTGCAGGTGGCCAAGGAGAAAGGGAGATAACAGAACAGAAACTGTGTCTGGACAGTATTTGGATTGGAGAAGTTCTGAAACACCTCCATCAGGTGACACAATTTCTTTCTCTGTTGCAGTCCAGGAAAAAAAAATGGTGTCAAAAGGTCACCATGGAATGTACTCCAAGGGGTAAAAGAAGGGTTGTCATCATCACTGGTAGGTAGGTAAGGAGAGACTAGAAAAATATTAAGTCCTGCCTTTGTGTGTTGCAATTGTTATTATAACTTTCCAACATGTCATTTGATTTCTATAAACAAGAATTACGTGGTGTCTGTTTTGAGAAGAAATTTTCTGACATGCTTCAAAAGCGCTAAATTCACAGAGAATTGTTTTTCAAAGGAGTTAATAGTGTCTGAAAACTCTGTTTCATTTACAGTCTAAAGGAAAAACATAAATACCTTCTGAACCTTCAAACTGTATGCAATTTGATGCACCACTATCAAGTTAAAAATTAGTAATTCCATGCCTAAAGGAATCAACTCTCTCTTTCATTTTATGTTGAGGGTCATTTATGAGAGTTGTGTGTCTTTTTCCAGAAAAGAAGAGTATAATACACACTTGCATGGGGGAAAAAAAAAAATCTATTTTTATAATTCTATCGAGTTTTCATATTGTCATGCAGACAAATTGGTTCTATATTCCTGAGCCATGCTTCATTATGCCAGGGGAGGAAGGTACATCCCTTTCATTCACTAAGTTGTGGGGGAGTAGACTTGGTGGATGGAGAAAAAAAAAAAAATTATGAAAACAATCCATTCTCAGCTGAAGTTGTGGGTGGACTCCAGGATAGTTTGGTAACTCACTTGCACAACATACTGCTGCAATGTGCAAAAAAGAAGCAATGCCAGAGTACTGCACGCACCACGGTTTTAACCTCATGTAAACAGAGTCACACATCACACTGGGTTCATCCTGATGGAGGATGCAGCAAGCGAGCCAGGGCACCCCATCCTGCACCAGCAGCAGGCTGACACCCCTATGCTATGGCTGGCAACATGCTCCCAGGCTCCTCCACGTGCAACCCCAATTGCGGCAACACAGGGAGGTGCCGTCCTTCCTCGCCAGCACAAAACCAAGGGGACACTGCTAAGACTCTGCATGCCCACAGCGTAGCTCAGGTGTCTGCTCCTCACCTCTCCAATGCCCAAACTGCAGCTGGCTGTGGCCCATGGCTGGTCATAGGAGAAGTCCAGCTCCCAGGACAGGCCCTTGGATCTCACAGCCTCTACTCAGCACCAAAACTGCACCCAGGGAACCTCCTCCCCATGCAAATAGAAGTGCTCACTGAAAATATAAACCCATGTCCCTACCTGCCCTGGATGCTCCAAGTTACTCCTAGATAGGTCCAAAAGCCCACAAAAACCCATCTCCTGCCCAGATATTAATACAGACTCTCTTGTACACACCTTTGATAATTTTCTGAACAGTGAGCAGTGGAGCATACAACACAAAATGTGAAGATGAAATAAAAGAAAATAGCATTTCTCTAATGGTGAAAAAGTGGACAGCCAAAGGCTGTTGTCCCCCATCATTTAATACAGCCTGAAGGAAAGCAATGTCACAGCATTAGATTACATTTCAATGACAAGATGCATTTGGTGTCCTTGAAGCGTGTGTCACCAGCAGTTGCCTTCATTCCATCTCAGAATAGTAGTGGTGCTTGGCTGTTTTACATCAAGTCACAGTAACCTTAACCAATGGTAAGTACTGGCTTCTGTGAAGAGCCCAAGAAGCAAAAGGTATACGACAAGAAGAAATTCCTACTAACATCAACTATGGTGTTAGAAATACATCAGTGGTATGCAGAGAAGACGCATTTTCTAGCATTCAGGCACTTCACAGCCTCTAATGTTTTTAACCTCTCTATACCCAGACAGGGTGGAAATGCAGGTAAGGAAGTACTGCTTTCTCCATTTTAGAGATGGAAAAGTGAGACACAGGACTACTGTAGCCCCAATGCATCTATTTGTGTCTAGTCACCATTTAAATTCTTTGCATATTTGGGCCTACATTGCTTTATAAGGTCACATCGAGCCTGATGGGTTGCTGCTGTCTTTTCTCAGACCCTAGCTGTTCTTTCCTCTATGAGCCTATAGGCAAGGAAGCAGGTTTTAAGGCAAATCAGAGACCTTCTGACACCCTCCTTCGTACAAGGGGCTCACTCTCCCCTCAGCTGGACCAGGTAAAAGGAATTTACCTGGCTACTAAGTGCACGATCAAGGTCCCTTAACATGTTATTTCTTACCTTGTGATATGCATTTGTCTGCACATCCTGAGTATTCAAAGACAGCTAGATGAATCTGACTTACGACCAAAATTCATCTCTGACCTCAGCGCAATATTATCACATGAATAGAATTCATTTTGGGGACATTACACACACCAAGGAAAAAAAAGGGGCTATAGAAGAGCAGAGTGCTCTCAACCTTCTTAGGGAACCTCAGCTATGCGAGAAAGTGACCCAACATTGACAGAGAGGAGGCAGTACAATAGAACAGTGTCCAAACACAAAACTGTTTCAAAGTTGATGGTCTTATTCAGCCCTGTGGAAAATATGCATATCTCTCATTTTGCTGAGCTTGTGATATTTTCTTTGACATTTGAAACTTATAACAATTTAATACAAGTATTTCTAAGCATGTACAGGTGGCATTTCTTTCAAAGTAATTTTCTTCTATTATCAGAATAACTTGTTATGTATGTGACAAAGCCCCTGTGTCAGCACAGTCTAATCCTTATGAGAGCAGGATCGTACCAGAATTAGATGCATTCGATATGGAAGACCTTCGACAGACTCAAGTAAACGAGGACCAGAAGTTTAATGCCATCTGAAACTAAGTGCTGTTGTCAGCTGCTGTTTTTCAAACAAGCCATCTAGTACTCTCATCCTTGGAAAAGCAGAAATACAGAGCCAGAGAAATTAACTGTATCAAAAGGGCTTGGGATTGAATGCTAAAAAACCAAACAATAGTGTGGTGGTTCTATATAAAGATTTAAGGCGGCAGCAGTGCAAGTTATTAAAGGCTTCTTTGGGAAAAATTTTGCAACTTTGTGCAACCAGACAATGGAAGAGAAGATAGCTCAAAACAGTGAAAATTATTAACATAATAAAAGTGAAAACGTGTATATGGTGCACTCAGCTAACAACAAAATTTCATAATTACACCACCATATTGCTTTTAGCAAGTATCAGCTCTAGTTTCACCAAAAAGCTCTTCTTGCTTCAGCTGACTCGAACGCAGCTATTCACATGAATTTATCTGTTTATGTATCCTAAGATCATACAATTTTGGAAAAACAAAACACAGAAACCCACCCTCCATCTGCAGGATGACAGAGCCAGACCAGAGCCAAAGGGTGTCCCACACAGCAGAGCATCGCTGCCCCAGCACCCTCCTCGCCCTGGCTGCCCCAGAGCCAGCTCCGCTTCCCAGCCTTGCTGTGCTCTGTGGCAGCATGCCAGCCTTGAGCAAGTATTGAACAGGACCAGAGTTCAGTATCTTCTGCTTTCAGCTCATCTTCTATAAAATTATGATAAAAAGCAAGGGGTTTTGTTGTGGGGAGCTTCCAGGTGGATCAAGTCTACAAAGTATTACTGCAAAAAAGCCAAGCAACCAATGGGGAAAAACAAACAAACCAACCCTACACCCACCAAGCTGCTATGTATTCAGTGAGAGTGCTGCATCTATATGCCATCGTTTCTGAGAGGAGTGCCAGGAGAGCAGGTCATCATCTGTGTTTGGCTGCAGGTGTCTCTCTGTTCCAAGCACCTTACCATGTGCAATGTGTGCATAAAAATGCATGGTGTGAAAAGGAAAGCTCTGTGGCTTGGTTGATACAGCTTAACAATCGGCCGTGAAAACAAACAAACAAAACAAAAAAGCCAGGACTGTACTTGAGAAATGCCTGTTTGTCAACTTAATTCTTATCATACAGTCAGATCAGTCAACTGCAAACAGTTACACATCTCTGTAATAAAATATTACTAGGTCTTGCATACTGCTTCCACAAGGTAATGTAGCAAAAAATAAATGCTACTCACACATTTCCTCATCTTCTCTTTTGTTACTGCCGAAAGCTTACATCTTAGAAAGCCAGTTTACTGCAGCATTATTCCTTTTTTTTTTTTCCCCAGGTGGTATTTTTCCTTTAAACCTTAGAGAATAATTAAAATTCCTCGCACAGGACAATGGTAAATAAGATTAGGGTATGCATTTCAAATGTAGCATACTAATGGCATTTTTGGACTCCATAATAAATCATCTCTATTCTCTGCAAGCAGTAAATGGACAAAATCTCTGAAATACACATCCCCATATATGAGTCCCATACCTTCACTCTGATCTTATCTTTCCACATCTCTGACTTGCCCAGACATCTTGGTATTATAGATATAGTATTAGCTTTTTTTATACATCACACAACAATCCAATAATCTCATTAACTGCAGATACTGTAGGAAAGCAGCAGCCTGCTGATACCCACGAAACCATTTCGGCTTTTGCCAGGGCCAGTTGTCAGCAATAAGCAGCCAAACATACACTGCTCTATTTGATTCACTTCATCATTTGGTTTTACAGTTTCCATTTAGCACTGACCTGATAGAAGAGAAATGTTTTAACATTCACTGAGAACTGTTTATTTCAATACGCTGAAGCTGCTTTGTTTTTGTACCTAACCTTTGGGTGATCTCATCTCTCCCATAGGTTTCTGACATTTGTGTTTGTTCTGAGTAGCTCCAGTTTACCCTACTGCAAACAGTAAGATCATGACTGGATATTTCCATTATCTGATAGGTTTTCTCTCAGCTTGCTTTTCTTCTTCCTTCCATGTAACATTAGCACAAACCATTGCTGTGTTTTCCGTCTCCCTTGTGCTATATCACCCTGTATCTACTGAGGTAACTACAACTCTTCTTTCCTGGTTTGAGGCAAATCCAGTTCTCCTGATTCAGCTTCGAGTTCAGGTAAATCCTGGCCCTCTGTCAAACCCTGGGAGGGTGAAATGGCCAGGCCTGTGCTATGCCTGATAAACCCCATCCTAGTTTGCAAGAAATCCTGCTGGTTTGGCACATTAGATGTTTCTTAACATTTCTTTGCTCTAGGAAGTCCTTTTGGCTAAACAAGAATAACAAATGAGTTTCTGTTTTACAGTTTTCACAACTAATAGAAATGAAAAGGGGAATAAAAGATTAAGGAATATGAAGTGTAGATGCATTTATTTTCAGAAAATTGCATAGATAAAACAGAACTCTCTTCTTGCAACAGGCATTCTCCAAATTCCCTTTAAGTTCAATTTTCTGCTGTACTTCCCAGATAAGCATTCAGTACTTAGCGGTTTTGGCTCATGCAATCAATATAAATCAGAAAATTGTTACTCTCTAAATGCTAACTAACAGATTTTCTCTCTTCTCTTCAATAACTTCAGGCTAGAGCAACTACTCCTCACACGGGTCACTGTTTGGGGGCTTCACAAGGATAAAATCTTTACTATGGAGTTTTGTTACTTTACAGTCTCTACTATTGACTTTCTTGTTCCCGTGACAATGGAAAGGCTGTCACTTTGGGGCCAGCCTTCAGAAAACCTGAGCTTATTTACAGCAGCACGACCTGAGTGTACCAGCTGACTCGTGCCTTATTTTTGTGTTTGTGGGAAGGCTCCTTTTCTGCACCAAAAGCACCACCAGCATCACACCAGCCATCAAAGCCCAAGGGCAGGCGCAGACCCCAATGGGGCTGGCATTAGTGCTGGCTCAGCTCCCTAAAGCTAGTGCCGAAGTAGGCAGCTGGAAGCTGCGAAGTTTAGTCCGAAATTTTGATGGAAATTGCCAAAAAGATAACTAAAAGCTGCTGAGGCTTTTCGTACATCAGGGACTCAGAAGTTCCACTTTCAGAAAGCTTAGAAGTGAGATCAGCAATTCAGGGAGCTGGAGAATTTGATAATATGATAGCTGAGTTATTGTGATTGTAACGGCACCTACATCTGAGGCTATGGCCACTTTCCAGGTCATCTCAACTGTTCAGGATGTGTCTGGTCTAGAGGATCTCGTTTAGAAATAGCTGTTAACTCTTTTGGGGAAGATTTCTATGACAAGCCAGCGAAGTTTGTTATGCAATGATATTAACAAAGCTCACTCACACAAAAATCCAATTAAACAGGGAAATAAATGCACACTCATTTCCCAAAGTACAGAATGCATAAAGTCCTCCCCTAATGGATGAGCACTAAAGTGGGTGCCTGAATCATTCCAGTGACTTTCCAGCACAAAATCTCATTGTATACAGGACTTGGTCACGATTTTCAGTTCAGTACTTGGAAAAAGCAGTGACCTGTTTTGAAGGGGAGTCAAGCCATTAATAAATAATGGGAGATAAACTAAAATATGGTAACGTTAAAAGAATATGAGAATGACGGTGTGACTGAGGTCCTGTTCACCTAGACACAGGCAGCTCCCACAAAAGCACAGAATTACACAGACAAACAGGCTGGGGTGACAGCCAGGCGAGTACACCCTTACCCCATTGTCCCACAGTACTGCACCTCTGAGGGTGTCCCCACAACACTGTGCCTCCAGGGGTGCCCACAAACTATTTCCAACACAGCAGACCCCACACACTCCTCCTGCAGAAATTCAGCAATTCAGCACTTCCTTTTTTTGACTCCAAAACAACTTGAAGCTAGCCAGATCTACAGAAGCTCTTAAAAAAACCAGATACACCACAAGCACAAAACCCCCTCCAGATTTCCTCAGTCACCACAGCTTCTCCAGTTTGTGATCCAGCCTTACTCATTGTCTAGCTACAGCATGTTTTTACAGCTATAATTCATTTAACTACAAAATATGGGTCCAAGCCACTTCCAGATTTTTTCCCAGCTCAGAGGAAAACCACCTCATTTAACCCACTTCACAGCTTATCCTTCTGACAACATAGCCACACTGCTTATCAGAAGGAGCAGAAAAGGCAGAAATGAAGAAAAACATAGGCAGAAATAACTCTTTTTAAAAACAAATGCCTGCACTCCTTCCAGAAATTTGAAATGTTATCATTCTCTTATTGCTAGGCATCTGGCTCACCTCCTTCTCCATGCAAGTGTGAGCACCAGCAAGGGTACAGGTCTCAGAGGTATTGCACATAGCGCTGCTTTATAGCTGTCGTTTCTGATTAAAAGCTGCATGTGTATCCCAGTTGAGCGAGGCTGGATCTCTCTCCAGGACTGCCGTCAGTCCACATAAGGCCTCTACATAAAACAAAAAGAAAAAAAATGAAATGCTGCAGCTCTTTGTGTTCATCTGGCTCAGCAATGAACATCTAAATATAAAATGTTTATTGTCACTTAAGGTGAGCTCTGTGTCCCAAGCCAGCGAGTTGGCATCCTGCAAAGCTAGGCATATATTTGCAGTTGTTGCCATCCAATAGTTTGCATTGTTATGAACAAGATTTAATGGTTACACTCTGTATCTATTACCTATTTAAATTACTCTTCCAGCATGTGAATATTAAGCACTGGAAGAGGCAGATGAATGTCTGTACAAAACTACAGTAAGAAAAGATAGATTCGAATGAATGTTCTAACAAAATGTTTAATGGAAACAAGTAGCACCCTGGCTCCAGTGACGTTTCACTCCTCTCTGCCGAGCCCAGAACTGGATGACATTGTTCCAAACTTGTTATCATAGAATGGTTTGTGTTGGAAGGGACCTTTAAAGGTCATTTAGTCCAACTTCCCTGCAATGAGCAGGGACATCTTCAACTAAATCACATTGCTCAGAGTCCCGTCCAACCTGACCTTGAATGTTTTCATCTACCACCTCTCTGGGCAACCTACTCCAGTGTTTCACCTCCATCATTGTAAAAAACATCTTCCTTCTATCTAGTCTGAATCTACCCTCTTTTAGTTTAAAACCATTACCCCGTATCCTATTGCAACAGGACCTACTAAAAAGTCTGTCCCTAGTATGCCAGTAAATAAGACATTTCCATCCTCAATATTGTCCTGTTTGAGTCTTGATTTACAAGATCTAGATTTTACACATGAAAACATTTTTAAGAAAATCATACAAATTGGTTCCTCTGACCAATACAAAAAATACCCCAAAAAAATTGCATCACCAAGTTGCTTCTGATAATTTTTTCCCCATGAAAAGTTTCTTGCAAACCATGTGTTCTTCCATGATTATTTTCAGATCTTTCTTCCATCTTTCAAACTTAAGGGAAAGAGATTCAAGATTTTTGAGCACGATTCCAAGTGCCATAAAAAACTATTACTCTGGGAAGGAAGGACGACTTTCACATCAATTTTTTAAAAAAATTTTTATTTTTCCTTCTCAGTGCCTAAGACATGGATGTCTTTCCATAGACTATTTCTAAAGATGAGTGCTTGAAAAAGTCCTGTAATCACGACACTGCAGCAGTGTTCAGATTACACTGCACTGGAGAGTCCAACATCACCAAAAACTTCCTGAGAAATTTTGAAGAAAAAAAAAAAATCTCTATTTTGATTTTAAAAGGCACCATTGTCAGGAGCAATTAACATTGTCTGATCACTCCTTTTATATCAGGCAATTTAAACTCCCTGTCATAACTGCAAACCAGTCTGTAATTATCCCTCATTTCTCATTCTCTTCTTTTGCTACAGCTTCTGGGAGGGAGACATCCAGCTGTAGCTGTGTCATTTCCTCCTTAGCGTGACACTGCATTTCTTTGTTGCAGCCAGCTCTAAGAAGTCATTTGACAGCACCCGTAGAGGACAAGTCCAAGTCTCCATGCCAAGAGACACTGCAAGGACATCATGCTGCCATGGCCCATCCCCACCACGTAAGGAAGAAAAACAAGCCCAAACATTTTACTATTTGGGAGTCCCCCTGAAGACAGGGAAGGGGGTCAAGACTGCGCAAAGTTAATTGTGCAAAGGTGCGTGTACAAGGGGTTCCCATACATGAGGGAATGGCAGTCCCTTGGTACAAGCCCTGAGCACAAATGTCCTTCATAGCACTGGGGTGGCAGGGAACAGTCATCACTCAAGCACATCCCTCTTTAAACTGTACCCCTGATCCCTCCTATGTACCTGAACTGCTCATCTGGATTTCTACAGCAGCTGTTTACACCTTTCCTTGGCCTCCTCCCAGCCAAGCTCCCCAGCTCTTGCAGGGCTGGCTGACAGAAAGTGCCACAGGACCTCCTGCCATCTTCCAAAGCAATAATCCTCATAAAACGTAATGGATCCCAGAGGTGTGGAGTGTGGGCGGGAGGAAGCAAACAAACAAAACAGAAAAACAAAAACAAAACCAAGAACTTTCCAGCATGAACAACTGAAAAAAAAGATCTTTTGAATCACCAGATCTTCTCTACCTCCCTTAGTTTTCCTAAACTACCGTAAAAAACAACCAAAAGTGAAACAAAAGAAAACAAAAAGGGAAAAAAAAAAAAAAGGGCAAAAACCCCCAGTGAAGAAAGATCCTTGCATTCAGCCTCTGGTGAATAATGGCAGGGAATGAATTATGGGATGACAGATCCTTCACAGACAAAGGCTGCCTGCTCTCTGCTCTCATTTTATTGTGCAGCATCCTCCTGCTGCTCCTGGCCCAGCAGTAGTGGCTGCTGCACTCTACCTGTCATCAGAGAAGGGCAGCAGCCTCTTGTAGGGCTTGGAGGGACAGTCTGACACGTACTGACAGTAATTCCCTTTCTCAGTTACTAATTGAAGTTGGTATCGCAATTTCCCTCTCTGACCTTTGGATTCTTGCAGCATGAGCATTACTGTAAAAATCTCGTAGCATTGTAGTCTGATCATAACAGGCTCTTATTTCCCATAACCTGCTCCCAGTGTGGCCCACTGACAATCCTCCTGATATGGCAAACACCAGAGACTTCTGTGTTAGCAGATCCCCACCAGGTTAACAGAGAAGCCGGGGAGTGGATCAGTCTGGTTTGGTGAGAACCACCGCTCTAAGTATTGCTAAATGCTTCTCCTCCCCATCCCCCTGCTCCTGGTCTTGTGGGTGCTGCGGTCCCAGGAAATCATCAGGCAACAGGGCTCACAAACCCTGTCCTGGGGTTGTGGGAACACCCCAAATAAATATGTGTGTGCGCGCACATGCCTTCCTCAGGCATTGGGGCCACTCAAGTCCCCAAAGGCAGTGGGGCTCCCTCTTGAGGGCTGGGTAAAAGGCAGAGACGGACCCTTGTCTGAAGCCATCTCATAGCTCTGATTTCACTTGCCCACCCCCTTAGTTGCAGGTTAGGTTTTTCTCCCGCAAGTTTTTATTCCCTAAATTTTGCTTTGCTATGCAGGACCTCATGCCACATAGCTTCCCTGTGGCTCCACGTGCCACCTTGTTCTCGGAATTAAGGTCACAGGTACTAAACAATGGCACTTGTGATCTCAAAATCCATTATTTTTCTGGGATTTCACTCAGCTTTAACTTCCTAACAGCAGTACCAGTAGAACCTAACACCAGGCAAATAAAACAAAACAGCAGCAGGGTCCTTCTCAGTAAGTCACAAAGAAAGCAAAGGCCGCAGGCACGTTCTGCTCCCAAACCCACTCGTCCAGCACCTCCTTCGACATATTGGCATCCTTTGGCACTGGAGAAAGCATAATCTACCAAATTTAATTAGAAAATTTTACATGAGTTGCTAAAATTTCAAAATTTCTGCTCAATCCAAACTAACTACTTTGCAACCAATCTTGTCTCAAAAGGAGAACACAAACGAAGCTGCTCAGTCAACAACGAGGGTCAGAAAAGGGTGTTTTAAGGTGATTCCAGCCAGTCGTGAATAAAGGAAACAGCCTAGAAAATGGCCTAAGCATTTATGTAAATACCATCAGCCATGGAAAAGGGGTGCATAGGTATATACAGAGAGATTTTAATCTTCAGCTTTTCCAAAAGAAATAAAACAAACACCAAAAAAATAATAAAAAAAACACTTCAAACAGCCAAGGGGTGAGATTTCAACTCCCCTGATTTGACAACAGCACCTAAAAATAACCCACAACCATCATACCCTCATGATCACATCCATGAAAATTTTTATTTTAAGGCTTCCCTAGTATTAAGTTCCAATCAGAGAGTTCAGAAACTCAGGTTAAAAATAGATAGAACTCCACTTTTTGTTCTGAAGCAAGTACAATCATTTAAACTACTGTTAATAATATGTCATTGCCAGGTAGTTGCCCTCACAAAATCTGACACCTAATCTATTACCATCAGTTTATATTCAACTTAAAGTGAGATGCAACAGCATTTAAAGCTGCATAGAGCTCTTTTGGCTGGATAAGAACACGTGAATGAAAAGCAAATATGCATTTTCTTAGCTTATCTCTCAGTCTGGCTCATACCTCAAGGTCTGCATAGGTTGCAGGGGGTGAGTTTTAAATTCCTACAGTCTTCTCAGAGTTTAAACTTTAAGTTAACAAGGAAAGATAGATTTGAGCTACCGACACTGCAAGATACCGCTGTAATATGGCATCAACAGTCATGCCATTTTAATCAACGATGTTCCTATTCAGTGAAGCACACTTCTGATCTTCAGCCAAATCATGCAAGAGAAAATTGCATTCATGCTCCCTGGTACTGCTGCTGCTCAGTAATCCATTACCGCATTGAAGCAGGTTGAAAACCCTTTCTCAAAGGCATTTCTTCTATCAGATATTCAGAGGAGGGGCAGAAGGGGAAAAAGCAGCACATCTCTACCCACAGTCCCACCAAGTGTCCTTTACTCACAACTAGGGATGCTCAACGGACCTCAGGACATCAGCAAAATGGAACAGCAGTGAAACACTCCCAGCAGGAAAACCTTCTCACCTCCCACAAAAAATGAAGCCAGACCTGCCTAAAGCTGAAGACAAGACTGTGGAAACATTATTCTCTGCAAACCCCAGAGCGTCATGCTCTGCAGAGGGAGGGCTCCCATCTAGCCACCTGCACAGGCACATATCTGGGACAGAAGGCAGGAAATCACAATTTTGCATCTCAGGGACACAAGAACCCCCTTCCCTGCCTGCTACTGATACTCAGCACGATGCCGAGATGATGAAGAGTCAGGCAATGTCTGAGAGTCTGAATCATTTCTCATAATTAGAAAGTAGCTTTACCTGCACCCTAGGACCAGCAAGCAGTCAGCTCCTTCAGCACCTAGACATTTTGTTGGCAGTGAAAAGCTTTATAATCCTGAGCCTTTACCTCCAATTCAAATACTTCATTTACAGACAGCAAATACATTCAAGTGCTGTTAGTACTGGGCAGGTAAACATCCAGTTTCTTTGGAAGAGAGGCAATCCACAATGTGAAGGAAAAATAACATGGCTTCTGACTTTTTGCATATGTTATACTTAATACATTATTATCAGCCTACAATCCATGTACAGTTTTGGTTCGTAATTAGGTTTCTTCTTACAGTTGTCTAGGAAGACAATCTCTTCTGGATGTTGTCTCTTCTGCCAGTGATTAATTAAAGGGGTATCTTTGGCAGGACATTTTTCTCTGTTCCATCATCTTGGGTTTTGGTTTGGTTTTTTTATACCTAACCTCTTGTTTCCAGCTTTTGCACCCACCTGTATTTGCACCGTGCTTAGTCAACACCAAAGCCCAGACATCACATATTTGCAGTCTTGGCAAGTTTTATGGGTTCTGACAAACATGCAGTTGAATTTCTCACTAATCTTTCAGCAGGACCATAATCCTCAGCATCTCTAAAAGAACTTTTACCCCTAAATTCCTGTGTGCCATGAGCACATCAACTGAACAGCACTCCACAAAGCACTGTTAAATCTTTCAATTTTCAGGAAGTACATACAAATTTTATACCACACTTGAGAAAAAACGAGCTCGGTAGTAGAGACAAAACAGAGAATAACTGGCCAGGTGACAGTATTGATTTGGGGTTAGAGCAGATCACTAGCTGCACCCACATCAAAATCTCAGTGAAAACAAAGATAAATCTCTTTTTGGACTTATAAGCAAGTGTGTCATCAAAATAGAGTTCTCAAACCAAGTCCCTAAACCTCAAAAATGTTTTGGGGATTTTTTTCCCCCCTCCTCTGAATATTGTTTCTTTAAGTTGTGTCTCATTTTTAGCTTTCCCCTTTACCACAGGATCACAAGCCTAAGAGGTGCCAATACTCTGACATGCTCAGACTTCCCCAGGAGCTGTGGCATTAGCACCAAATGCCACGATGACAGTAAAGTCATGAGAGTTGGCAGAACCGATAAGCAGTGGAGATCCCTTAAATTAGCTTTTCCTAGCACCCTGAACTCCCCCTCCACACAGAGAGGAAACCAGGGTTACTGCAGAAGCTTTCACATTTCTCTCCTAATAATAGGAGCCGTGTTGTACAGGGGAGTCGTGGGAGAAAGATGTTCCCTGGAGGTGTTTCCAGGTCTCACAAATTCACTGTGTTGCTGCAGTGCTGTATTTGCTTTAAATTCCGGTTTCTTTGGCTACATGTGTAAAAGATAATCTCAGCCTCATTTAAAACTAGATATCTCTGGAACCTCTGATCCATGAAGAGTTTGAAAACACTGGAAATATGTGCTCGCCAGTTCTCAAAGTACATGATGGATCATTGGAAAAACTATGTATTTACTGTGTGGTTTTTTTATCATTTGGTTGGGGGGGGGGGCAGTTAAAGCATTGCTGTGTGTTTGCAAAGGTTTAAGGCCAAAGTACTGTACAAAGCACCTCAATTTCATTCTGAAGCAGCAGACCAGTATAAAGAACAGGAGGGAAAGCCAAGACCCTGCGTTCTGCTGGGTGCGCTGGTGGAAAACTGTGTTTGCAACAGAAAAATCAATCCCTACATCCTACCTCTAAAGCCACTTCCACCATGGTGAGTCCAGGGAATTAAAATTTCAGTTAAGATCTGTTTTTACAGCATGCTTTTTCTTCCAAGATGTCTTAGCTAAGCTCATCCTAGGCACCACTCATACTTACAGAAGCTGTTGCCTGTTACCTGTCGTGCCCAATGGATATGTCCTGACTTGTAAGGGACTTGCACACACACCTGCGTGGAGGAGACTGTCTCAGACCCACCACATTCATTTAACTTGACAGCTACATCTTCAGGCCTAGGTAAGAGCTCCTCAGGGCTGGTATTTCAGGCAAGAACAGTTCGTTGGCACGTCTTTCCTCCAGAGAAAAGCATTTTTGGTTGGGTTTCTGCTTCCTCATTTTCCGAATGCTAATGTCCTCGCTTAAAGCTGTTGTTTTTATGATCACGTTGTTCCCTGCCCAAATGCCAATCCTGCAGCTCAGGATTGTTGGGACGAACCCAGCTGCTGGTGGGTGGCCGTGGAGATGACAAATCCCACAGGGGCACACCTGCTCATCCAGGACGCATAGCCCAGGTTCGCATGGGCTATACCACCCACACAAACAATTTGTTCTGCTCTGTTGCATTCTTCTCAAACTGCTGTAAGTTTAAACAGCTGTAAGATGCTTTTAGCCATCAAATAATAGAGCCTGTGAGCTCCTTGCTAGCAACCGCAGCAAGAGCTGTGCCTAGTACTTGAAGTCAAATTTCTGTCTCCAGCAGGGGTTCCCCAACTTGCTCTGCTCTGCTGCATCCTTTCCAAATAGCTATAAATTCAGGTTATTGTAAGACACTTAAAGCTTTCAAGTAGCTAAGCTGAGGTCTGTTCCTCTCTGACGTTCACTCTAAGAGCAATACAGGAATATGTAAGCCAGCTTACTGCAGGCCTTCCCAAACTCACTTTGCTCAGGTACCATAACCAAACCAGGAAACACCAGAGCAACTTTCACTTGTTAACTTCCTCATGATACAAAAATGCACGTGGTGCTTCTAATCATCAGAAGTTGCAAGAGTAACGGTTGCCTGCCTTATTGCTCTTTGAAATGGAAGATGTGACTGGAGAGCAGTGTTTGCCCTTACCCGTGTTTTAAACAAAGTTGTTATGTGAGCAACATAACATACAGCAGCTGGGTTTACAAGCACTCAGCCCTATGGGGTAGAGATGACACAGGAATCTGTTCATCTATTACAGATTCAATTCACTAATACTGAATCTGGGCCATGAAGTGGTCTTAAAATTGCCTATAACAAGCACTTGAGTTCAAACTTAATCTGTATGGACAGAGGAGTTTGTGGTTGGTGCAGATGCCTCATGTGTTACTCAAAACCCTCCTATGATGCCAGTGCTGAACACACACATCACACACAGCATGGGGGAAGAGTAGCCACGCACAGGGTGAGCTGCTTAGACCTAAGCAGGGACACCAGACTATCACAGAAATCAAGGAAACACCACAGCCCCTCCACCGCTAGCCAGGAGCACAGACACTCGTGTGAGGAGAGCAGAGCAAGTTATACGATCCTCCCCTCCATGCTATCAAGCCTATGTTAGTGCACAGTTTTAGCAAACCTGATGATTCTGACTTGCTGACAATTTTGGATGGCTAACCAGGCACCTTGCTTTACCCATGAAGAGCCTGCAAGATCCAAAATGTTTCCCTAGACAGCCTTCTCTTAGCATTTCCTAGCTTTTTCAAGACTTTGCAACATCAGAATGTGTTTAATTATATTTGGATGCACCATATATAAAGTGCAGCAATCAGACCACTTGTGTCCTCAGTGATTCACAAAAAGAGCAACAAGGATTGAAGTTCTTTAGAAGAAAAAAAAAAAGCATTGGTGGTGTTCTATTATGCTACAAGAAAGGAAAAAGAACCCCCAACAACAAAATATAACACACTTATTCCTAATCTTCCCTGCAAATCCATGACTGAGTGCCTGTTGTCTGCATGATCCCAAAGGGAACACAAGAGCAGAGCAGTAAAGAGGAGCCGAGATAGATACTGGTGGGATGAGAGAGGGTTTGCCAGGTGATGCTTCACTCATGGTACCATTTGCTGAGTTTTCAGTTGATGGCTCTTGCCACTGTCTTATTCAAGTTTCTAACCTTTTTTTTTTTTTTTTTTTTTTGTCCTTTGGCTTTTTCAAGCAACCATGGAGGTTTCATTGCCTGGGCCCAGCACTGCACCACCATCAAGAGGGCTACGTTGCACCCAGTGGCAGGCTGGAAGGAGTTAGGTTTGAACAGCAAAACCCTGCAGGGGCTTTTCCTTGAAGCACTTGTAGTTCTCAGGGTCTCATTCTCCATGCTACGTCCATCAGCCCATTGGGAAGCAGTGCCCAATACTCCCCCTCTGCTTTCTCAGCTGTTTTAACTAAGTGGATTATGAGGATGTACTGGTGGTTCCCTCCTGGCCCCTATTAAACCCTGACAGAGGAGCATCACAAAGTCCCCACAGCCACATGGCCCCCGATTTGCCTGTCACGTCTGCTGTCTGGAAGCCTTTTTCCAACTAGGAGCCATCAGCACAGACAGAGACTGCAGACTGAGAAATGCGGCTGTCTTCTCCCCTTTGATTCATACTGGTCTTTATTTTGCTGCCGGAGACCTGGCAAACTCCATCTCCTGTGTTGCAGCTGCCATCTGCAGGTACCTGAGCTCCTCGCTGGGGAACAGCCTCTCCCAGGCGTGGAAATGGGGATGCGTCTGGCAGAAAGGCTTTTCCTCCCCCTTCCACCTTGCTCGCTATATTTCTACCTCCCATCTGTTCATCCCTTCCCCCTTCCTGGCCTCTCTGCTTTCTCCATAGGCTTGCACTGCTAACATCTATATTCTTCCTCACCTTCACATATGTCCGTCTGCTGATACAATGGAGTCACAGTCTAAGCTTTCAGCTACCACCAAGCATCGGAAAGAAATGTAATCCCTCATCCTTCCTTTAGTTCTCACCTACCCTCAATGGCATGAAGGAAACTGGCCTCCAATGCTACCCTCTCTGTACTTCATTAGGATACTATTATTTAACACAAAACCACCCAGAAAGATCAAAAACCCCTAAATTAACAGGAGATTCCCTCCTGTCCTCAATGTTTACACCCCACTTCAAGCCCCATCATTTGCAGCTGCTCCCTAGTGTTGGGACCGTAATCCGGAGTCAGGAGCAGTGATTTCAAGGGGCAGTGAATGACAGCCTCAAAAGCCTCTGAGACTGTCCCACACCTGAGGCCAAACAGGAGGGGACACCCAGAAATCCAGCTCTCACATCCTGCCTACCCCCTAAACTACTCCCTGATTAAAGATCCCTCGTCCTGTATCAGCACATTAAAGTTGCAGAGCTCTGTCCTCTCATTGCCTTTCTCAAGCAGAGCATTTTTTAAATTATCTGCCTACATTTGGAAGTAAAGTGCCTATTTAACAAGGCACACACACCACGCTACCTTTTATCATCTTGTCAGCAAGCTGAGAGGGAAAACTTCAAAACATGGTTCTGCTAGAGGGAGGAGCTCATTGTCACAGCCCAGAATATATTCAACTACCTTCTCTCCCTACCACAAAACCCTACTAATGAAACATGCAGATCCCAAAGGGAAAAGTAGGTCCTGTGGCATATCATAAAAGCAAACAGACAAATTCCTATTTCACTTCTAACCGTCTTCCTTCACAACCGGATGCATTTTCTGTGTGTTCATTATGCAATGAGCCTCCCCCTCCCTGAGCAAGTGTTCAAGCGTGAAACAGTTCTACAAACCTGCAGCGACAAATATTCTCATTTTCTGCCTCCCCACTATACCATGCACCTCATGACAGCTTTTCTCATAACATATAACTCAGAAACATGGTAGATGGCAATTAAACTCTGTTATCTCAGTTTGTGGATGGGAATGCCTATGCTTATCCTCTGGCTTTGAACTGTATTAGAGCAAAAACTTTTGAATTAAGAATCAGCAAAGAATAAAAATTAACATTTTGAAGTGCTTGTTTTTGTCAGATAAATCCAAAATATTATCATGACTCGTGTTTTCAGTCCCTCTGTCCACTGTATAAAAAAACCCGTTGCTTTAGAGGAGGTAACAGAGCTATTTGATATTTGTATCAATACCTACCATGCAGGTTGGAATTATCCAGGCTACCAAAAAATATTTTAACTCTAGAAAACAAAGCTGTGTGATCTTTATTTACCATGAATATTCAACAGAGACAATGTAAAACCATGCTCAGCAGTAGCTCTGCTGCTTATACCTTACTCTTTGCATAATTCAAGACTTCCTTTTGATAGCGAATCAAGGCACTCTGTGGGCACTGAAACAAACCTGATATAGCTTGTGAGAGCTAGAAAATCATTACCTAATCTAACACAACAGCAGGCAATATTCCTCTTCCTCTTCCATTATCTTAACTATGCAAGGTAAGAGTCATGCTGAACACAACTACCAGGCAAGCAGGGCATCAGAAGAAATGTGCCCTCCCTACCATGTCCTCTGGAGCATCTCATAGGTGAGCACTTCTGCTCATCCACGTGAGGATCCAACAGAGCATAAAAAAGAAACAGGGAAAACAACAAAAGCAGAAGAGATCCCAAAAATCAGCACAAGAAAGGGAGACCCACACAGCTTCAACACCACTCTCATTAAGAGAAACGCACCAGCAATATTAACCGTACACCTTGCCACTGCACTGGACACAAGCACCAAGGGGTGGGGGTACTCCCTGCTGGGAAAAAGGGAAAAGGGATTAAAGAGAAAGAGGGAAAAATATATATATATGTTCCCTTAAAGCTTCTATGCAGTGTGCAGCTTTTACTTTTCCCTCAGATGTGAACACACTCAAATGGTCAAATAGCCTGATCCCTGCCAGGAGGCACACACTGCCTCCATGCTGCGTCTCCTTCCTCCTGGGGCTCACCGGCAACTTGGTAAGACACAGGGATGCTGAAGCGGGTGGATACAGTGAGCAGAAGTGCGAATGTCACTATGTAAGTTTGAATTAAACTGAAAAGGTGCTATATTAAAAAGTGAAGAGAAACAATGTTTTAAAGCATGTCACGCTTTGCAAATGGGTGCCATTTTCTTCCACCATCAAAACCCTTGTGCACCCATATCTGAATCCTCCAGAAGGCTTCATGGCTCTGTGGACGCTGCTCACAAACCACAGGGAAGCCCCCCAAGGAAGGGAGCTAACTCCCACCCTCCTCGAGAAGCACTCGCCAAGAGGAAATTTTGTATTTGGATTCCCACACAAGCTCAAGTCCAGCACAATGGCCTCCTCATTACAAAAGCCCTAACGAACCGAGGGCAGCACCTCTCACTTCACAGTCCTCACCATGCAAGCCACTGCAGCTGCAGCTAGCAGAAGAGCATTAGAGACAAGTGCCTTCGTATGTCCACATCAAGTGAGTCAAGCACAGCCTGAATTAATACTGAGAAGCTTTAAATAACAGCACTGTACAAAGCTATACTCCAGCCAGACGCAGGTATACTGAGTTTTCACCCAGAAACTTCATCTCTCCCTTTGCAAGCAGGAGCTCGGCACAGGTCAGCCCGCGGGTGCAGCTCAGCAGTGACGCTGGGAGCCACCAGCCAGACCCCGACCCGCAGCACCCCGGCACAGCAGCTCACTCACTGCCTGTCCCCAGCGTAGCTGTAATGATAGGTTTATTCCAGTTTAATATTAAAGCCTAGAAGACTATTTGCATAATTAAACATTGATCTGCTCTCCCTCTCTGCACGTGCCTCTCATTCATGTGAAATACATTAATTCGGCGTCTGCCTCAGGACAGAGGTCCTGCAGACATGATGTGGTGCCTGTCCCCTATGGAAAATTCTGTCCGTCTTTGGAAAAACATGCAAAACTTAAAACATAAAGCCAAGGTGACAGGCCAGGGGCATTTTCCTTTCTACCAGGGAACAAAGGAAGAGAAACAAGGGACACAGGGATTAGCCTCCAGGCTGGCACAGCAAAGGGGATATAATTTCTAGGCTTTGCTACTGCAATGGCCATAATCTTCAGCTGTGGGTGTTCGGACAAATCAGCATACCCAGAATAAGCAACAAAATAAAAACACCAAGCAAGAGGTATTCAAAATGTATTGTAAGCTACTAACAGTGGGCATCGCTGAACCTGCTTTGTTGTCAAATGGTATGTCAGAAAGTGTAATGCTCATGCAATCCAAAGTAATTTTTTATTATTAAGTATTTTTGAGAAACTAGAGGAACCTACTTGACAAAAAGGAAAGGAGACCTTAAGACCTGTAAGGCGGATATTGGGCTACTGCTGGTCAGCATGCTATCCTGCAGCCCACTGTCCTTCCTTGACTAAGCCTCAACAGGAACATCAGGGGGTGAGCAGTTGTTTTGTTCCCTGGAAAAACAAAACAGGCAGTGGTCTGGGAAGATAACTGATAGCGTCATGGAAATGCAACTGGTCACAGATGAGAGCCTGCAAAATCCCAGGGTAAGCCTACACAGCTTTGCATAGCCAGGGATGTGACACAAGTCAACTCTCATCTAAAGGAGAATCGGCCAAAGAAGTTTCTCCTTTGGGAGAGAAATGACACCAGTGAAATTAGTAACAGAACAGTTCCAGGTGCTCCTGGTAAAAAAAGCAGCAGCAGCTACAGCCCACCACAGTTCGTGTGGGGAAAAATATTCTAAAAGTAATATTAAGGTTAAAATCTATATGATAGTTCTGTCACCCAGGCAAAATTTTTGCTTTTGCCACTGTTATTAAAGCTATTCAAATGGGGACACGCAGGCACAGGATCTATACTGAGAGGACTCCACGTTTGATGGAGGAGTCATCCCGAAGCCACAAAAGTTTGCACATATCCATCCTCAGAGGGGCATTTCCACCCCACTGTGGCAGCACCTGGCCTCAGCCCCACTGAAAAGCAGCAGTGGTTTCTCCAGCTGCCTGTAATGTCCAGGTTTCACACTCACTTGTGGGCAAAGTGTATCGCCTCTGGAGCACAAGCTGCCCCAAACCGGGACCGAAGGGGCCCCCAGCTGCTTTCCTTACGCTTTGCACAACCGTGTGATGGAAAGAGGATTTCTGCTCATGGCAGGAAGGGGCTGGGGCAGCCACCAGGCAGGAGGTGAACAAACACAGGCTTTCCGTGGGCAACCTCAATAGGCACCGCCAGCAGTTCCACTTTGGGGAAATTTCTTCAGTGTGTGAGATGTAATTTGGAAATAAGCAATTTCTCCATGTAAATTGCATAAAAGCATCCCACAGAATGCATGAAAATACCTGAGTGCTCAAATTAATTGCTTGCATGGAAGGCAACCGGTAGATAAATAACCAACATTAATATTTTGAGTTCCAATTTCTATTTTGTGCTACCATAAATTATTTTCACATTTAAATAACAAACTTGTATTTAAGCTAATCAAGGTTTAACAGTTGGGACACAATTGAAAAATATCAGGAGAATCCTATTTTTGCTGCTAGCACTGATTATTCTATATTTTCAAAAATTGTAATTGGAGGATTGCAACCTTTTTCCCCCTAGCTATCTCAAAGAAAATTGCATATTTATTTTTTTCTTTTAAAGTCACTTTATCTGAAATTTTTACTGGGACCTATCAGAATATCTTTTGTTCGCATCAAGACTTTTACTTTCCTTATGCGAATATATACTGAGATCCTGGCAAGTGGTTGAGTGTTTTTTTCTGCCTAACATTTGCAAAACTTGTTTTGCCTTTTGTTTTGGTCCATTCCTTAAAGGTCAGCAAGCATCTCACCTAATCTGACTTGTAATTACTCTAGTAAACATGGCTGAATAGATAAACACTGACACATTTAAGTATAAAACATTAAATGACTGCTTTCTGTTCCTAATGTACTAGATAACAAGAAAAGCAGAACTATAGCACTTTTCTGGTGCTGATTTATAGGTCAAGATGAGATGGAATTTGTGTGCGTCTCAACTGGCTGGAACGGCCCTTTTCTCTCCACAAAACGCTCTGATTACTCCTCCATGCTCTTCCTCAGGAGCTGCAGAAGGACAGAATAAAATATTTCCTGCACGAGCAAGGAAATAACCTAAGGTGCAACAGGTCAGCTCACAATGTAATATACCTTGCGTATCACCTTCAAGGGCCCACTTGAATTTTGGCAGCCATCCGTTATATTGATCAGATTACCTGGTGACAGTAAAATCCAAAGGATGCATATTTCAGAAGCCTCCATGGACAAAGAGAGCCAGACAAGCCGGTGAAATAACCGGCATCACATCCAGACAGCGTTACATGCCGCTATAGAGCGCAGCCTTGCCCAAGGACATGGTCACCCTCTCCTAGGGGGGAACAGCAATAAATCCATAAATTTACTTCAATGAGTTAAGATAAATAAACCAAGGAGGAACAGAAGAGCATGTGTGCAGGGAAGATGATGAGGCCACAGGGAGTTTCCCCAGCACCAGTGTCGGGCCTGGCAGGAAGTGAGAGCCATCACCAAAACGAAGGGAAAGCTGCAGGGAGCTCCAGTTTGGAGACTGCCAGCATGAAAAGCCCCTGCTGACTTCTGCTTATGGGAAAAGCAGCCCCTAACGAGTGTCTCAGCCGCTTCCCTCCTCATCCTGCTCAGACACGGCCCTCCTGTTGAGTGAGCTGCCGCAGCATCTCTGCTAGTCTGGGTTCCAAAATCACGTGTTGGCTTCTCCACATTCAGCCCGTTCGCAGTCTGTTATTCCCACATCATCCTCAAAATCGCCATAAGGGACTACTGTCCCTGGGGTGCCTTCCCCTGTAACTTCGTACAGGGCTGGACCACTAAAGCCCTGGCTGACAGCAGCTTCAACGTTGCATTTCTCACCCAAGCTTCTCTATGCTATTTTCTCAGCAGGAGGGCAATTTCCATACTTAAAAAAATCAGGCAAAAAGCAGACAAACCTAGCTTCTGGTATAATGCTTCTTCACTATCTATGTCTGTAATCAAAATATAATTTTTCAGTAGCATTTGCATTTCTCCTGTGAGAATCAAGCCAAAAGCAATCCAAAGCCCTAACAAAAGAAACCCCAGGTTTCTGTGTAAAAAACAAATAGCTCTCATCCCACTAAACCCCACAGCTACTGCAAATCACTTGATACAATATTTAACACAAATACCAGACTCCAGTCCCTGACTGAGTCAGGATAAAGAGCCTATTTAAAAAAACAACCACCATATATACCGTCCCACACATCAATATTAAGTGAAATGAAATAACAAAAGAAAATCATAATTTCCCAACCACAACTCTTGTCAGAGCCCAGCCTAAAAAAAATTGTCATCCAGTATTTGACTAATACTCACATTAATTTTATCAAGCCCACTGAAGACTGCTGTGAGACTGTTAACATACCGCACCACTGCCACACGCCAGGATAGAAATAGCTAAATCAGATCAAGACTGGTACATTGTAAGAAACGAAAATCTCCTGTCAATCTAGGAAAGAACACAGTACTTTTCCCCATGAATATATCACATACACAAAGCAGGCACAGTAGGACCAGAGGTGCATTAACTTCAACTTTAAATATGCGCTTTCTGTGCTATCATTTGCGTTGGCATGATATCACCATTTCCCCTGCTCAGTACATTTGCAGAAACGGTGCAAACCCTGATGGGCTGTAAGGGATGACCAAGCTACAGAGAAGGCTACCTGAGCTTGCTGCCAGCCTTCAATGTCTGCCAACAGACCTATACATGCCATAGAGGCACCACAAGTTAGTTTCAGAACTTCCTAGATCACTTTCAAAAAGAAAATTGCAACTCTTAAGGGAGCCTTAAGGAGGAGCAAACTGTGACCCGTTGTGTGCCTCACCCGCCTCTCACACCACCACAGGCACCAGGCCCAGTGGCATTTCACATGACGATGGCAGCTCTCCCATTTCTTTTTTCAGCTGAGTTGCACTGTTTGGGATATTTCATAAATACGGACACACTTTGCATTTAGTTTACTATATGCAAGAAGCTTTGCCAAAAGACTGTGTGTTACCAGCATGTTTCCATGCATGAAGTTGACTGAGATCCTCCACCAAGAGCTTGGTCATGAGGGAAATAAGCATTAATCTGTGCACCAGAACTGGAATTGTGCAGCTTCCTATACCATTTCTAAACCTGATGTGTATCAGTCCCCCATTAAGCATCATTAACACACATTTACATAGTCTTTATTCAGCTATGTGTGCACTACATCTAACATATTTTGTGGTAAGTATGCACATGCCAAATGTGATATTTACACATTATTTAAGTTTTTACATATCCCTAAGAGCTGAACAAATTAATACTTTGATTAACTTAGCCATTTGCTCATATGTGATTATTTTCTAAAATTAATGCATTATTTAAATTTATTCAATAAAATAGCTTCTGGGGTGTTTCTTCTCTGGGTTGATTATAAGCTCTGAAGATCAAACATTCATAATTTGAGCTCTGTGGCTTTGATTATAATTGTTAAGGTAAATCATAGGGCGCCTCCAGCTCTCCCTGGATTGGACAAGTACAGGCGCACTCCTACACAGAAGCCAAATTTGGTACTCGGGGCAGGCAACACAACCTTGACATTTGCTTTCATCAGACATTCAGCCAAATAAATTCAGACAAATGTTTGCGATAAGGGAATAGGAAGGGTCCACAAGTGCAGCTTGAGCTAATTCTCTTTAAATTTTGATTGAATACGTGCACAGAACACCTCTCTCCCTCCTGAGCCCCCACCCCAGGATCCTCCCCCACAGCAGCATGACAGTAGACCCCTATATGCACAGTCTGAGATTTCCCATTACTCAGGAACCATTATTAAAATGTATCTTGTTCTTTGTTTAATTTATAATATGCTCTCTTTTCTACATGCCCTAAATAATTGCTTTTTAATAGCTAATACAGTTCTACATCATACTGTATGTTAGTATTTCCCATCGGGAGGCTGGGACGTGCTCTCTAACAGCGCTGGCTCCTGTACAGAGATTCACTGACACTCCTGCTCCGACCAGGAGCAAGCGCGCAGATATATGGCTTGTAATCTGCACTTAGCGCCAAGGAAGAAGCACAAGGGGGAAAACATCATCGGAGTGCTTCGTGCCAGGGAAGGCTTTTAAAACACGGATGAGTCCTTCACAGTCCAAACTATCTGTCGTCTTTCTAGTGCACATCTGAAAACTACCAACAAAAGCAATTAGCTCTAGAGAAGTATTTAATTCCCAGCAATACATTTAAGTACTTCGCTATTGCTTTTTAATTGGAAAACATGCTACTGAGAACGTTTACTGCAGATTTTGAACTGACCCTGCCAGTATCAGAATGAGTCCCTCTGGGATTTTCACTTACTATGGTACAACTTTATCATTAAAAACAATCAGTATTTTTAGAAACTGATTTTTCTGTACTCGGCCTCACCTCAGAGCTCAGAAATAGCAGCCTTAGGTGTTTTGGAAAGTTTTACTAGCCTAATCGTAATCTAGTGCAGTGTAACTTAAAAAAGGCAAAGAAAACCCCCCACGCACTGCCGGCTGATCCCAGCACTTACACAGCACATGGGCGTGCATTTGTTTATACAATAAGTTGTCTGAACCACAGAAGTCCACCTTTATTTCAGCACGTTGTCCCTCTCAAGTTCCCCATGGCATGCAATAAACATAAGTACATTCTTTATTCTCACTGAACCAAATAAATGTGTGTATCCAAAATGAGGAAGCACTAGATGACAGATAACTCCTAAGCCAAAAATACACAGAGCATGAGGGACTACAGTCTGTTCATTATTTCTTTGCTAAACCTTGAATTAAGATTTTCTCAGTGACTAGAAACCAAACCGAGATAGATTAAAATCTCCTGTATTTAAGTTCATTCAGATCTGTTAAAGATTTTTCTGCATAACACACAGGACTTCAAAGTTCTACAGTTAATGTAGAGCAATTTGCCCATTTCTTAAATTCAAATGGACATAATTTTGATTGTGGTAAAGGTAAATAATATACCTCTTCAGTTACTTACCCTGTTGGAACACAGTAAATAAAAAGTAGAATTCAATAAGCATTTATAGAACAGTGCCAATGCTGCAAACCAACTACCAGAAACCCACCCTGGGGGAAAGTAGTGCAGGGCATCCCAAAGGGAGCAGGAAGTGTCACTACAGTTATTGAAAACATTCCACCTAAAAGGAACTGACAAATCCTTAAAAATATGGAGTGTTGGCTTTAAGAGAAGGCTTCTTGCAGAGATTCAAATTTTTGCCATATGCCAAGCTACTGTGGAGAAAGGAAACGTAATCCATTTTTTTAGTAAAACTTAGCCCCTACTGCCACCTGCAGTTCCCACAAAATGCACTCTCTGATTAAGCACTTCCATTTCCAAGCAGAAGCTACTGCACACCCCTGGGTACAAAACTGGGGTGCCGTCCCAAACCAGGCAACAGTAAGGATCGAACTTTCCACAATTAATATTTAATTGCTCTGTTCTTGTTGTATGATAGCAGGCTGCATCCTGCTCTCGCTCTCACACACCCCCAAAACTTATGAAAGTGCCACCAAACTCAGCGGGGATGCAGCCTAGAGACCTGCCAGGTTAAAGCTCTGGCCTTGCAGTGTTTGCTGTTCCTTTTGTTTAAGTGAATTGTGCATATTCAAATATGCAAACCCTGATAGCAAGCAGCATCTGTGCGCATCTCGATTTCTTTCTCCGGCCTTACCAGTCTGGCATGAATTTTGGCAGGGCCATCATCTCTTCTGCTGCACCCCTGGGAAGTGTTCCTTGCCGCTCTCCCTTGCTAGAGCCAACACAATGCTGGCCCAAAACCACCTGTTGCAAATGAATAAATAAAATTTAAAAGAACCAAAAGATACTTAGAATCATAGAATGGTTTGGGTTGGAAGGGACCTTAAAGATCATCTAGTTCCAACCCCCTTGCTGCGGGCAGGGACACCCTCCACTAGACCACGTTGCCCGAAGCCCCATCCAACCTGGCCTTGAACACTTCCAGGGACGGGGCATCCACAACCTCTCTGGGCAACCTGTTCCAGTACCTCACCACTTCTTAAAAAGTAGTATACAAGTAAGTCATCAAGTCATTGCTTCAGGCGGGACAATTTAATATGTAAGTGTGTATATGGGCTCCTGTATGGTATAATTTGCATTTTGATTCCCGACACACCTAGAGAACAGTGCCTCAGCAGGCAGCTTCCCATGACCACACACATGCTGGAGAGCATAAGAGGTCCCAGCAGCAGTCAGTACCAGAACCTCTTCTAAACCCGACGACAGTTATGTTTTGCAGGTCAATTAAGTATTTCTCTGTGACAGATTGACCATGGCCAGCTGCCAGCTGCCCACCCAGGCGCTCTCACTTCCCCTACTCAGCAAGGCAGGGGAGAAAACACAGTGGAAAAGCTCGTGGGTCAAGATAGAGACAAAGATAGATACAGACAGGGAGATCCCTTACCTACTACCACCACAGGTCAAACAGATTCAACTTGGGGAAAATAATTTAATTTCTTACCAATTAAACTAGGTTTGGATGGTGAGAAACAAAGATAAATTACTCTCCCTTGCTCTTTTTTCCCCACCTCACCCTCCTTTGCTCCCAACTCCTCTGCCTCTACCCACTCCCGGCAGCGTTTCCCCCCTTTCTCACCTCCATCTCCCCAGTGCCACTCGCGGGGCTGAGGGGCTCAGCAGGGCCCAGCCACGGGGCCGACGGGACCGGCCATGCCCAGCCAGGGCAGCCCCGACCTCTCTTCACGCCTCAGCTCCGCTGCTGCGCCTGGGCACGGGCACCTCACACATTCTCAAAGGCAAAGAGAAGGTGTAAAGCACGCGCCTACAGCCTTCAGATGCTCTCTTGGGCACACGATCACACGGCTTGTTACTTCAGGAGTAATTATGAAGCAGTGTTGCTTGCGTGCAGAGGCAGCACGATCCCCTTTGAGACATCAAGGGCAAAACCACCCTCTGGCTTAGCGCAGAACAGGGTAAGGCCAAACTGCCACGCACCCACTCCTGCTCACCTTTGTCGCCTGCTACAGCTGCCTTTATTGTTTTTTCTTCATCTCTCCTCTCTCTGCACAGAGAAATCTGGCAATAATCACAACTGAACAAAAGCTATCTCAAGGTTTTGTTCATTAACCATGTACTCAAAGCAGAGAGCAAGGCTTCACAAACCTGCTCGTGCATAAACACCCATTTTACAGCAATTTACTTTGTGTTCTCAAGTAATTTTCTTTCATCTTTTACTTAGCCCTTTCCTCAGTCTTTAAGTGGCTTCACTGCAGTTTCTTCAAGATGTTCATGCATTTTATCGTACTATTTTTTCCCCACCATTTTAGCAGGCTTTGAGCAAGCGTAACCTTGTATTTGCTCCATTGCTAAGCTGGTCCCAGAAACCTGAAGGCAAAGATCTCACCCAGAAGACATCAGCAAGCACCAGCATCTCCACCTCACCACCAAAGCTCACCGAAATGAGGAGGCAGCTTCCCTGGGAGGGGGGGGTAACAAAAGGGGATTCTTACTCACACTAAGTAAGCAAGATTGAAAACACTAATCCAGCTGTCACACACAAAGGCATCTGCAAGTTACCGTCACAGACGAAGCCAGGAACAGGAAGGAAACCTGAGTGAGGCAAGAGTAGGGATTTAATTTTGAAAGCAGTAAAACAAAGCTCAAAGATCAAGCCTGCATCAACAGGAGTCCTCCAAAGCCGCACTGAAACCTTCCTTCCCTCCCCATCCCATCACACGGTTGTTTCACGGTTTCATTGCACATAATGCAATTATGGTATAGTGGAAAGCAGAGACCAAAACCTCCAGGGAGATTTATTAATTATAACCCAAAAAACCTGCAGCCCACCTGTGAAGCTGGCAGCCGTGTCCCCTCCAGAGCAGAGGTGAGGCTTTGCTGCTGGCACAGCCGGGCTGCTGCCCCGATGGGATGGGACCAGCTCAGGGGAATCGCAGAGGCCAGACGGGAAGGTCCCCTCTACCCGGAGTGGGCGATTTATTCCAGACTAGATAAACAGTCTCCCTGGATGGATTTTAAAAATTCATGCAGAAAAATGTGGCTGTCTGGGGGACTATGTTTGTATGTAGGGTGTTTAGCACAGAAAAACCCTCCAAATGAAAACCATCTAAACCTGCTACCATACACACACCAATATATGTGTATTGACATAAATAGAAAACCTTAATATTGCTAACATCTACAGGTAATAAACTACCTGAATGAAAACAACCATCCTTATACCTCAGTGTGGTAATATAAAGGGTGACGGCTCACATTCAGGATGAGGGCCCTCAACCATATTACTACCAGAGAAGCAGAAATCACCAGTCTCTTTTCTCAAAGCCAGCCAAATTTCCCCACAGCTGTCCCAAAGCCAGAGGCCACCCTTCTTCTCCCTGCCTACTCCTGCTTTGATGTGGCCAGAGGTGGGCTACAGGACCAGGGGTGGTCTGAAGGTCAGGAGGACTTTTACATCCCTTTTCATTTTTCAAGAACAAAGTTTCAGTGATAGATTAAGTCATAGGGATTAACTTTGTTTTCCCTTGCAGTTCCATTAAAAGTCTATGCATTTTAATGCTCTTCAGCAAAGCCTTCAAATTATAGATCCGTATTAATAAGCACAAAGAAAATCCACCTTTCTGCCTTTTTGCTGTTCTTTCCCCAAACTCATTCAAATTACCTTAAAGTTTTTATGTAATAAATGCAAGAAAAGACTATCACCACTCAGCATTAGCCTCCCGAAGCATAAATACATTAGTTAATGGGCTGTTTGCAAGCTGCAATGGTCAATTAAATATACAGAAAACATCATCTGAGTGACAGTACAGCATCCCATCTTAATCCCATCAAGGCATAGGCAAACAAGATCATTGCTTGCTTCCAGCCCTGCCATCCTCTGCAAGCCAGAAAAAACAGGTGAATTTTTCCCCAGCCCCTCTGAACTGAAAAGCTAACATTGTTTAGGGCACAAGTAGATTGATTAACTTTCAAGAGCACTTAAGTAAAGACCAGACACTTAGTCAATATTATTTTGCTCTTTTAGCCTTCTTGTCAGAGGAAAGTATAAAACTGCCTAAAAGGCACAGTATAAAATTTTATTTTCATCCTCTTATTTCATTGTAATTTGCTACTCATGAAAAGACAAAGAAAAAGAGATTAAACTTCTTAATGCCGTTTCCAGACCTCCACAGCTAGTACAGCAACAAACGTGAGCCCTGAAGGGCAGCGTATTGGTCCAGGAGCACACGAGCCAGTGCCAGAGCGGTCCCTGTGCTTCGTGCACAGCACGCTCCCGTGGGCACCATCGCAGATACCCACTCACCCACAGTCACCCTGCGCCCAGGCTGACAGAGCCTGCTGGCACTAACCCAAGCTCATCTCAGGGTCACCAGCCTGAAAATGGACAGACATTCGGGAACAGGCTGCAGGGAAATCTGAGTATGTGGCTGTCCCCAGGGCTGTAATTTTTGTTTGTTTCTTTAGGGGTTTTTTTTGCTAACAATAACATAAAGTTGCCAGGGGAGCACTAACAATTTTCTTCCTGCTTTCTCCCATAACAGCACCAATTCAGGGCTGGCACAGTACCCATCCTGACACTTTGACCTCCCAGCCATTGCCACATGCACCATTAGCTTCTTTGAGCAACCAACTGTCCCTGGAATAAGTTATTTAAACAGAAACTATTTCTCTAGCAACCAGCAGGGAAGTGGGCATAAGCCCAGCAAGGCCAGGGGGCAAGAACAAAGCCTGATCCACCCAAGGGCCAGCTCTGGACTGTCCACAACATGGGAGGAAAGGTGTTTTCTCTCCAAATGAGGCCTCGCCAGGCTGGATGCTCATCCAGCGCAGCCATGCTGCTCCTCAACACTGTGTTTGACAGCCCAAGTGATTGTCTTGAGCAGGACAGGAAAATTCAATGCAAAATTCAACTTCAGTGCAGGACAAGAAAATTAAGGCGAGCTCACTTCACACAGTGCTCTCCTGGTTTAGGAAAACCCAGGACAGTTATAAATCCACTGCAGTCTTTCCAGTATATCCTACTGGCACTATATGTCTGCACAAAGACAAATTTCAGTTAGAGGAGGAACTGTTGTCCCTTTCTGGTATAGACTTGCACACACAAAAAGAGAGAACAAAAGAAGACACCTGTGTCAGTATAAAATAGACTTGGAATAAAAAAGCACCATTTAAAGTTATTTAGAAGTACTTCTTGACGTTCATTTGGTTGCATTACTAATTGATTAGGTTAACGCTCACTGATGACTAGGAAGGAAAGGGTAGGATTTCTTACCCGAGTTGCCTGACATTACTGCGGATTTCCAATTGTTACCCAACACTAATTATAGATTTCCAATTGCATGGCTGTGAAATTGTATGCGAAGGGAAGAAGGACTGAACATACTCCAGTACCATACTCCATGGGTACCAGCAGCACATACAAAACACATCCTCTGGTAAGCAAGCGCTATATTCCCATGAACATTCAGATACGCAAGAAAACTCAAAAAAGTTTACTAGAAAAACTGGACTCTGAAAATCTCAGACAGCGATAAGCAAATTCATTAGGACAGAACTGATGATCATGGTGTGTGCATTATCACTGCAAATACAGATGTTTAAGCAGGAAAGATCTCCTTTCTCCAATATGCAAACCACCTAGTCACGCCATATTAGAAAGCAGCCCTGACGTAGCTATCTCCGTAATGTTCACCTACGGTCAGCATTTGCTTGAACACTTTCTACTCTAGAGCACAGAAAATAAGACCATTTTATTCATTAAATAGGTAATGTTATGGGAAGTCCTGCAAAACTGAAGCCACCCATTGTTACACCAGTCCCAAGGCAAAGGAGAGCGCTGGTGCTCAGGGCAAGGCACTGTTCGATGTCACAGGGACATGGCGGCCTCCCGCCAGCCCTGCCCAATGCCCCCGGGCACCAGGAGAGGTGGCTGCTTCACACTTCACACCATCAAAACCCCCTCCCACACTAACACTTCTTCTCCTTGGTGCCTTAAAGGCTCAAATTATATTGAGTCCTAAAACACGTCAGAAACTAGAAGAGCCCTTATTACAAGCATATTGCAGCACACAGCTTTCCTCAACAAAAGTATTACCCATAATTAAATGATGCGTGTGTCCATCAGGACAGCAATTAAACCTAAAGGTCTATCACAGAGACTTCACGCATGACAAAGCTACCAGGTGCTAATCAAAAGGACCATAACTGACAGCAAAACCAAAACCCAAGCATCAAAGACTTAATCCATCCCGTGTTTAAGTTATGAAGAAGACAGAAGTATGCAGACTACCCTGGGACACACCACTTAATCAGCAGAAAGCGGTGGGAGCCACGACGGGTGACGAAGGTTTAGCTAAGACACCCTCACCTTCCCCCGTGAGGCGGCCCCTACCTCGCCCCGGAGCGCCATCTTGCGGGCAGGCGGCCATCTTGCGGGTCACGTACCCTCCCCCTGCCCCGACGGGGCCAAGCACCGTGACCCGAGGGGCGGTGCCGAGTCGGTTCCTCTGAGGCTCGGCCAGCACGACGAAGGGAGTCTGAAGGCCGGCCGTGACTTGTGCACCGCAGGTCTTCAGTTCGGCACCTTCGCTTTACTTTAGAGCACTGGCATCAAGCACGGCATTAGTACGTGCACTGATAAACGCTACATGTGGAGGGGATGAGCTTTCTCCCCACGTCCTGCCCGTGATAACCATCATAGGCCACACGCCTCACACCCGCCTCTCTTCTCCTCAGCAGACAGGTCCCTCTCCCCTCCCCAGCAAAGCCACCCCGTTATGTGCAACGTTAAGGTAGTCTCCTGCAAAAAGCAATTAAAAAAAAAAATCACATGTCTTGCATGAGGCATACCATAAACCCACTACAAGTGTAATTATATATTAGTTGCATGTTTGTAAAGCCAACAGTTTAATCATGTTTAATTAACCACATTGTAATTGGAACATTTGATAGTTAAATGTTGTTTTGCTAAACTGATGAACACCTGGAACACGCAATTTGTTCCACCACCAATAAATTAAACTAAAATCTGTCATTAGTAATTATTTTCCTTCCTTCCTTCCTGGTAGACCACTAGGATTAAAGATAATAAACAGCCAATTCAGATCCATAGTGATTTGTTAAGACTGCTCCATGACTGCAGGAGCCCTCCTGCTGCCAATTTTACTTCTCTGTGATGCATTCTTCAGCAGAGATGACTAACTGCTGCGTAAGTCATTAGTTTTCCTTGCTTCTTCATTCCCAAAACAAATTGTTCCCTATGTTGGGTTTTGTTTGGGTTTGCTCTGGTTTTGGGGGGGGGGGGGGGGGGGGGGGGGTGTTGATTGTTTTGAGCCAGCCCTGCACCTACTTGTACAAGTCTCGGCACAAGTTAAACTGGGCACATGCTGAGAGGGTTTCTTTACACAAGCACTTTGAGCCATTTGCTTACCCATTTCAAGGCACACAGGTACAAAAATGAGGGGTCCTGGAAAAGTGTCCATTCATAGAAATAACTAGAATATTTTCAAAAGAAGGGAAACCAAGCAATACAAAATACATAGTATTAAACTGCAGGGTGTATATTTAAGTCAAGCATTCCTATTCAACATCATTATTCCCCATCATTGCTATGTCCAGTGGAACAGAGAGGCAGCAAATCTATAACACTAAAAGGAAACAAACATAATGCAACGACAGACTGCTGAATTGTCATATCATAGCCTTGAAACCAAGAGATCAGGAGGCCTTAAAAAAGGATTGGAGATTTGTATGAGCAATAGCATACACTATCATAAGGATTTAATAATGGTTTGAAACAGAAGTACCACCTCCAGAGCTGCAGCAGAAACCTGGTGGAGCGAGCTGGGTGTTAACATTGCTGCTGCCAGGCTTCTTGCAGCAATGCTCATAGACAGTTGTCACCAAATATTGACACCATTTATAAACCTGACCAACCATGAGATAGACATTGCTATTTCTTTTCACCATCCCCTTTCAACCTGGACACATCTGGAGTAACCCCATTCACAGATTCTAGTTTCCTTAGGTGTACTAAGGAAACACTGCTGTGTTTCTTTTTCTTCTTGTATCAGTACAGAGATGAGAATTCTATCAGGCTTGTGATGCCACTGTGGATGGGATAGTAGAGGAAAAAGTGCAGAAGGTAGAAAATGACACAAGTGAGGCTGCGGCAAACAAGAAATGAGGTGTTGCACATGCAGAGTCTCTTTGGAAAAGAGTTTTAAAAAGAAACATGTAATCACCAGTATTTCCCTGAAGCCTTTCATGACCAAGACTTTTAAATATAGCCAACTGAACATCCATAGTACTGCAACCCGGCAAACAAAAGCCCAATATAGCAATTTTCAGCCCAAGTGATTGAAGTTGTTGAAGAAGTCACTAGTCAGCCAATCTACTCAGTCTTACCTGTCATTAACATGACTGGGTTGCTATTACATCATGAGATGTCATTGACAACAGTGACATTTCACCCCCCTTTCTTAGGCAAAGCGCCAAGAAAAGCCATCAGCCTGCACAGCTTCCAATTTCTTTGGACCACTGTAGGAACCCACACTGTCAAACCAGTCCAGGCAGAGCCACAGTGCTTTCATAAGCAAAATTGCAGCAACATGTCTGCTTTCTGATTTATTCATGCCACTATCAGCTTGTGTCCTAAACCAGGAGACTATCCAGAGGAACAGGAGTGCACCTAGTATAGAAAGCATTGTAGCTATTTAATAGCAAGTTAAAAGGAGCCTGGCATAATTCAGGGTCATGCCACAAGTGTGCAGGAGTTGGAAACCATTTGATTCCCAAACCTCATCTACTTTTCTGCCATGTTCTCTTTCCCTCACAAACATTTCCTGCTATTGTGGTCTACCACCCTCCTGAGGTGGGCACAGACAGTACTCCCCCCCTGCACATTACAGCCCACACATTTCTTCACAGATTCAGAAGTCTTGGTACAAAGAAATTCTGCTACTACAAGAAAAGATCATCCCAGATTTACATATAGTTTGCCTGTAGCTGTACATCTGTCCACTACTTTCACAGATTTAACTCTAATGGAAGGATTGCATCAATCAAAAATCATCTCTAGGAAATTTTGTATCTCCTGTAGCAAGCGATACAAGGAAAGGTGACCTTTCCAATGAACTAGTGATAATTCACTGCATGGAAAAAATTAGATCTCTTGCATGCTGTAATACGCAATACAGTTATATGCCTCAAGCAAACTAAAAATTGAATGGCAGAACCAGCTGGTTACAGATGGTAGTGTGAAAAGTTCACCTCCTCCTTTCTCTGCTGCTTAGCTGCAAGAGTATTAGTCAACAAAGCAAAGGATTATTTGTACTTCACTCTGCTCAGATTAAAAAGGATAAATTCTAAAAATGAATCCATAGCCTTCACTTCAAGCAATAACATACAGTGCTCCACAAAGGAGGAAACAGCTTTGATGAAACATCAAATGGGATAATGAAAAAGATCACTGAGATGAGCTTGACATGAATATTGGGCAAAGTTTACTTTACGGAAAAAGGAGCTCAAGCCCTGCCTTTATACCTGACCTGATTTTTAACATGGTATGTGGGTGTCTGTCACTGGCTGATGACAAAATAAGCAGAGGGTATTTGCCAGCCAGGAAAACAGATTTAGCCAAACTCCCATTGCTTCTCCATGCCAAGTCATTCACCAGGAGGGTGGGGAACAACAAAATACAAGACATGGCATGAACTGGAGGAGCAATTGAAAAATTATTAAATATTTACAACTGATATTCTTCCTTGGACAAGGGGAAAACTGGAGCTTAAGCAAACCAAACCAAGAATTAAAGGATAAATATTGCCTAATGATAGGGAAATGGTATTAAAACGTAGGCGGCATAAATGAATGCTGGAGCTTTGCCGCTGCTCAGCACTCTTAGCGCTTAAGACAGAAAAAACACCCCAGCACTCCTTAGGGAAAAATACAGCAAGATTAAAGGTAAAACACAGAAAGGAGTGAGAAAAAAAAAGTATGAAATCCATTCAGACTTCCTTTCTGGACAACCTATATCACAGGTTGTATTTGTATTCTAATACAGGCTGTATTTAAGGACAGTGCAACAAGAACAACTTTTTTTTTTTTTAAAACCTTGAGTTTTGCAGCTGAAACATGATAAAATCCAGAAAGCAGAATTTTTTCAAATGCTGAAGTAAAAAGACTTCAGTTTAAAAACAGATAAAGAAATAAAGGCAATTTCACAACTAAGTGCTAAAGCACTGAAGACATTGTTCTAACAGATGAACAGTACAGATGCAACATTATAATCAAATTTTTACACACAAATAAAGCACAGGGGAAGAGCTAAAAGTGATACTTAAGGATTGGGATTGTGACCTAATGTGCATAATTAAGCCACTTAAATTAACTCAGCTCCCTTTGTTCTTTTTACAGAGAAAAGGAAAACAATAGATAACAGTCCCACACTGAGTAAAGAATTTATTAGGGCATTCCTCCCCAAAACTGCTTTGTCTTCAGTAAAAAGAATGAGAAAAAGAGCTGCTCTAAGTGAAGATTTTCTAATTCTACAAAATCAAAAGCTTTAAGGGAAGGGATCTACTCCCCAAAAAAGCAATTACTTGACAAAAATGCTGCCTTTTCTGATTTGCCATGACATATACAGTAATGAATGACAGAGCTTCTTAACTTTAGGACCTTGTAAGATTAACACACTGATCACATTAGTCCAACTGAAAATATTTCTAATAAATCTGCAAATAATTTCCTTATTTCTAACCACATAACTGGAAAAACACTTCTGCTTTCCAAAGAGCATCTTATCCAGCAAGGATATATAAAAAGTCAAGCAAGATGTTAAGTTGAATTGAAAAGATAAGCAAAAGGGCAAGTCGATGTTTTTGTCCATATTCTCTTTTGGATCTTGGAGATGAAGTACCAAACCAGCTTCCACACTGACCCACGCTCATAAAAAGAGCTGCAGGCACCATAAGTCATGCCAAGGCTGCTGAAAAGAACTTTTAACTTCTTTTTGGGATGCACAGCTTTCTCATCATCAATCCACCAAATTCAAAGTCGTCACCCCAGGCAAAGAATGAATTAATTCCAGGTCCAATAAAGCAGATATAAACACGTTCAAGATGTAAGTGATCTTTGTTTCCTGTTCTCACATAATGTGGAATAAAAGGCAGAGGAAAAATGCACTGATACAGCGTGATACATGTGGCAGGAGGGAGAAACAGACTCCCACCACATAACGTTACTTTCACGATCCTACTGTTCCAGAGTCTCCTCTCTGCTTTGGGAGTACAACTTTCCATCATTCCATTTCTTATAAAAATTTATTTCTTGTAACAAAAATATTGAAGTCAACAGTAACAAACCTTGGTCTTTCGGCAATATGGTCTAGTGGAGGGTGTCCCTGCCCGTGGCAGGGGAGTTGGAACTAGATGGGCTTTAAGGTCCCTTCCAACCCAAACCATTCTATGATCTTCCTTCTGACCCAATCATCCTTTGAAGAGGTATCATCAGTCACTGTGGTTATAAACGTTAAGGTGATGGAAGGCATTAATATTATTAAGGGAAAAAATTCACAAACTTAATTCTAATCCTCACAAGAGTGAAACATGACAAAAGTGATGAATAAATAAATTATGAGAAGATAAAAGTTTGCAGCATATTCTACATGCTGTTTGTCATCAAGCTTCAGCCCCAGAAGTTAAGTAAACACAGATGCAGTCCACCTTTATGTCAACATTACCTAAATGTTGTTCTGTTTGCTAACTGATTTTCACCTCTTGGGACCCAATCAGGCTATCTGTAAAGCATGCACGGACCGATACACCTACACACAGTGCAGATTTCAATGAGGCATCCAGGCAGAGCAACCTGCGTGTGTTCACGTGTGCACGTGCGTGTCTAACTGCGCACCCACTTGCATGGGTGTGTATTCATTTGCAGAACTATTATTTAACTATGGAACTTGCTCAAAATACAGAGACCTTTCAGTAACCTTTTCCTATCAGATGCATTAGATAAAGAGCCAAAAATCAAATGCTACAAGTATTCTTCAAAAAGCCTGAGTAAACATCCTGGAAAAAGCAGCACTCATAATACAGATGTTAAATAATTTTCTTTTTAATAACAAAACTGTGTTGGCCATCAAAAAACCTGTAACATTTGTAATAATATCTATTCCAATGTAACATATTATCTGTTCACCAAACCCATACACACACTCCCTCGCAGGAAGAATTTCCCATTCATATGTGAAATGTACTGGATTACATATTATTACGTATATTATACAATATATGACTCATATTCAATCATTTTGAGTTCCACATGTACAGCTAGAACTTAACCTTTGTCAAAAAGGTTACTCATTCTCTCCTTTAAATTTACCTCTTAAAGGCCCAGCATTTTTCCAGTATAGTATTACTTTTATCTGTACGTATCTTCATGTACAACTGTATTAAAAAATTATTTCCACAATAAAATTCATTTATTCTCCTTTCAGATCTCAAGTTCAGGTTTCTTATGCTAGACATACTAAGGCCAACAACCCATAAAAATCTTTGGTCTCTTCACACTGTGAAGTATACTGTAATTTAGAGGCAAAAAAGCCTGTAGAGAAAATTAGCATATACGGGATGCTGTTACTATTCACGATTACGGCTTGCCTGAATACATAAGGCCATCTAAATTTTAAATTATACACATCGCTTCAATTACAACATTATTGCCTAATCTGAAGCTAGCAATTATGTTTTGTAAAATAAATTAATACTTCAGTTTAAGAAGCCGTAGAGAAGTCCAAACAACCCAAATATGCTTTCGTTAAGTCATTAAATTAATACAGATCTGTCACCTCTTTTCTCATAAGCTTTGATCAACTTCCATGTTTTCAATTTGCCTCCACGTAAAACTGTTCACCATGCTACAAACAGCATTACACGAGTCCTCCAATATTTCCTGTCAGACAGAGCAAGACTCTGCCCTTGAACAGCACCTTCTCGATGGAGGCTTCATTTCCCACCACAGGCAGGCCTTCTGAAACTTAACTGTTTCTTCTAACTCGTTTGCCTGTCAGACAGAAAAAAAATAATTATTGGAAAAACCAGTTCACGTCTTATTTTTCTCATCCTATTTTATAGGCTAAGATTAAATGTGAAAACCAGAATTTATTGATTTTTTTAAAATTAGAAGTGAAATGATATTTGAAAAGCTCAAAAATTAGTTTTTTCCATTTCAACTGAATGCAGTATTACTATGTATTAGGCATAAAAAGAAAGCATAATAGTGTGTGTAGCATGATGCGTTAGTACCTGAAAGGGGCCTACAGGAAAGATGGAGAGGGACTGTTCATCAGGGAGTGTAGTGAAAGGACAAGGGGTAATGGGGTTAAGCTGAAGGAGGATATCTTTAGATTAGATATTAGGAAGAAATTCTTCACTGTGAGGGTGGTGAGGCACTGGCACAGGTTGCCCAGAGAAGCTGTGGATGCCCCATCCCTGGAAGTGTTCAAGGCCAGGTTGGATGGGGCTTTGGGCAACGTGGTCTAGTGGAGGGTGTCCCTGCCCGCAGCAGGGGGCTGGAACTAGATGGGCTTTGAGGTCCCTTCCAACCCAAACCATTCTATGATTCTATGATTAAACTGATTAAGTACAATAATTACCAGATAATTAACAAGCTAGCGTATCAAGAAAAACATCAGAAAAACAAGTATTTTTCTATCTACACTAAACCTGCTTAGTTCTATGCTAACGATTCCTTTCTTCTAGGAATTACCTCCACCACCACCCCCATTTAAAACTAATTCCTCCCAGACTTAGGGGATATACTTCCCATTTTCTATTCTATTACCTGTTGAAACAAACAAAACATTCATTTTCAACTTCAAAAGTTGTATTTAGTGCATATCTACAACAGGAAAATATTTCAAATGGCTCTAACCCAGGAGACAAATGAAAGATAAAACACTTCCTCAGATATAATCTAACATCAGTATATGTTCCACTACAAAACACGGCAGAAAGGCGCAATCCAATCTATGAAAAATATGCCTAGCTATTTTACTGTAAAAGCACAGCAATGTTCCTGAATGTATTGTTCCTGATTATTTTAGACTGCCTTTCTAAAATTTGTTTTCCTTTAAGGAAACGAAATAGTACTCATTTACACATAATGTAATACATAGAGATGAAAGCTGTTAGCCTTTTCATCTTTAAGAGCCAAACAAAGAATAAATTTAATCTCCACTGAATGGGAGAGGAAGATGGCTTTAAAAACTTCACACACACACACACATTCATTCATGCACAATCTAAGCAATATGCACTAAATCATCACTTGCATAAGATAGAGGGGGAATAAATAATGCAAAGCTACAGTAAGAAAAAGAAATCAATTACTCTGCCTCTTCGTTCTTAAGCACTTGGTATTTGGGACTCTGGAGGTCTTCAATGGTCTCAGCGATTGGCTTATTTAGTGTTTCTGGCAGAAGGAGAGTCAGGAATCCTGCTGACAGTCCACTGATTCCAAACACCACAAACGGTACAGAAGGACTAAGAGATTTCTAAAATTAAAAATCCACAGTAAAAATGGAGCATTGTTTCCTGCTCTTAAAATATAGATCCGTATCAACTGCAGTCGAAACCAAAAGACTACAACTTTTCACTCTAGCAATTTGTGCAATTATCCATATACCAGTAGAGCAAAGAAACCTAATAAATGTCATTTCACAGAAACAGCTTCATATGAAAACTTTGTTTACGTGCCTAAAGAACTCAGATACTTCAGTGAGCCTTAGCAGAACCAAATGCATTATGACAATCATGTCGCTAACAGATGAAATAGTAACACAGAACATTAGATTCCAAAAAAGAATACTAGGTATTTTTAAATATCTTGTTCATTAATTCTTGAAATTGAATGTTATTTAATTTTTTTCATAAAAACAACTGTTTTTCAAGGAATATGGGCATACATGGTACCAAAATCAGCAAAATGCTTTTGAGACAATTTAATAAATCTGAGTTACGTAAAAAGTAGAAAATAATCTTACCATGGATGGCACAAACGGAGCCAAAATGCCCCCAAATCTGCAAGACATGGAACAGACACCCAAGCCAGCATTTCTGTTTCAAAGAAAGGATGAAAGATTTGTAGGTTCAGAATACAGAACTGAATCGGGCATAAACATGTGGTGCCACTGTCAGAACCAACTTAGACTTTTTTTATCTTTTGAAGTTATCAATAGTCTTTATTTAAAAAAAAAAGTTTTTAAAGACCTCCAGCAGTTACTCCAAAGACTTTCTACAACTAGCTGCTAAGTAGCAAGGCACATCATGCCCTTTCAAACCCTAGCAAACACCCTGTTGTGCAATCCTTTGCAAAAGTTGGAACAGAGAGGTTTTCCAACCTGCCCCATCAGGCACTTTAACTGGACATCCCTGTGCTGGATGGGGAATGATTTCAAAATGTGGCAGGATCTTCAGGCAGAAGATCTTGAATGCTATCTCCAGCTCAGGCCATCACCAGCAGCCTCTCTTCTGCCACCTCAGGTTGCACAGATAAAAAGTCAGTGCTTACCTCCAAACAGAAAATAACTGTGCCAGTGTGAAGCCTGAAAACATCTGGCCAGATGTGTCACTAGACGGGCTGCTGAATTCTGCACTCCCTTCAATTTTCAGACAAGATCAAAACAATCTCATCTAGACTGTGATAATCAAAGCGTGGGTTAGAACAGCAGGATCCTCTTCAAAGAAAGTTACAAAACCCTCAAAGTCCTCCATTTCCTGATCAAATGCAAAAATCTTCTCTCTATATCGCTCCTAAATACGGTATTTCACAGCCCCTTCAGAGACTGACACTGGCACCAGTCATCACTGAGATGGCACAAACTGGCTCATGGTGGCTGATCTTCTCCCTACATCTTTCAGTTGCTTCCTCTCGTTCATCATCAGCCACACCTCTGAGCTGAGCTGCTCCTGCTCATCGTTTCCTTTTCCTCTTCCAAAGACAGGAAGACAGATGACAAGCAGAGAGGCGACATGGGTCGCTAGCATCCTAAAACCACCCACCTCCACGTCCCTTCCTCATGGCCCCTTCCACAGGTTAAGGGAAACAAATGATGGAAAGAGCTGATGAGAAGCCAGTGACTTTGGTGTAAAAATAAACAAAGCAACCTATTTTCTCAGCATGTGGTCGTGGGAAAAGGAAAATAGCAACCCACACTTCCTCACATTGAGGGAACACTGACCCAAACCCCATAAGCCAAGCACCCTGTCAACAAAATCCCTAAACAGATGCTAGACACCAGTCCACGTGTGAACCACTCATTTAGAAGCATCCTTCCCACAGACCCAAAGCCTGTCACTATCCAGAGGTTTGCTGGTTTCTTTCCTTCTGCCAAGAGGGAGCAGAGCAAAAAGGTGATCCTAAATGCAAATTTACTTAACTTCAATTCCAATGCAAAATTAAAGCAGTTTTTAAAAGTCTTTAGGATATAATTAATCCAGAATTCACCTGAATTTGGGTTATGCAGAACAACATCATAGTATCCAAGAGGAAAAACACATCATTGCCCAAGAACTATCGGTAAGTATTCTTGAGGTGCTGCACCGCCGACAGCTGACCACCCACGGCCTGTCTTACCTTACTGCCCCAGTTCTACCATATTCACTCAAGCCCTACAAAACCTGACTGGCTCCTACCACCCCAGGGAGCACAGCACAGAGCTAGCGCCAGCCAAAATAGCTCTACGACCAGGGTAATCGCATCAGCCCAGGGCTTTGCTCCGGCCAATTAGTCCCGCCGCAGCTGCACGGCAAGTGCCCCACGCTGGGTGGCACTCCAGGCTGCGCTGCTCGCCCAGCACTGCTCGGTGAGCGGGGTACAGCCCTGCACAAATGCAAAAGCTTCCCTGCTGCTGGCACTGGCAGCTCTCAAATTGCACTAATGCTCACCAAGGATTGTTGTTGAATAGAAAGAATTATGAAGAGTTCCTTGCGAAGAAAGCCAGAGATTAAAACAGCAAGTATTTTAAAAGTACAAACTTATCTACCACCAGTGACATGAGTGAAAATACAATAGTTTTCCCAATGTGAAAATAAGCAAATAAGCTTTCCAATGCTACCCTAGACAGTCCAGTGGCCCCACTCTGATTGCACCCAGCACATACAAGGATGCCATCATTTTCCAATCATTTTCTCATTAAAAAACCCATGAGCTTGTTTTTACATCTATATTACTAGAGCTAGGATCACATTTTGTTTCCAAAGACAACCTTCCTTTTTGTCCAAAATGTAAGAGTAGTGATGCTTTCTATTTTTAACTTTTTTGTTCCACAGCAGATATTTTAAAGACACATCAAAAAAGGAAAAAAAGCCCCAAAGCAGGTACGCACTCTCCAGCTTGCAGCACCTCTCCGTTTCTAGCATGAGGTGTATTTGTCATTCGTCTATGTACCAGTTAATTTAAAAAATAAGCATGAGGCCTGTTAGGCACATAATAAGCAGGTTTAAATACGGAGCAGTAATATTGAAGGCATTTCATTTTTCTGCAAAACATCCAACTGGAAAAAAAGAAAAGAAAAATGAGTTAATTGCACCTCCTCTCCACTGCCTTTGAATGGTACGTGTCTCATCAGCTGGCAGCCTAAGCTCGGCTGTCAGACCGATGCGAGGATCACTACAAAGCTTTGCAAAGACCACCAGATGGTGCTGATGTTTTGCTTTAAATTAAACCCACCACTGCTTTGCTAGCATAAACTATAATATTTGCAATTAAAGTACCAGAGCGATATCAAACATTTGTAAATGTATGAATTGTTCCATGTGAGGAATTTTCATATGGTTTAACGTAACAGTTTACTATATCATTAAACACAAGCAATCTAATAAAGTTGCTAATTTTTTAGACTATCTTTATTCTTGCATATTCGCCACTGGCTGTCTGTATCTTTGACACATACAGTTACTTTTTTGCCAGAGTATTAGTGCAGATTTTCAAATGAAGCAGCAATGTACTTGATTTTATTATTTTTTTTTTTTAATCTTCCTAATTACAGTTTCAAACAGAGACACTGCTGTAATTCCTGCTAGGTATGAGCTGTCACATACTTGGCACTGAACACCAATGGGGCTTAGGAAGACATAACAGGAAAACACAGTGAAACAAGCAAAAGCTAAGAAATGAAAACATTTTCAGATTAAGTTCTCTTGCTTCTCAATTCTAGAAAAGCAGAGGGGATAGGAAAACAAAAAGTCAAAACCCAAGCACTTAAAAAAAAAAGAGGCCTTAAAGAATACAAAAGTTTGGACAGGAAGAATGAAAACAAACCCCCACATCAATTTCAGTCAGCATGCTTGGGACTTGCATATTAAACCTAAACCGTTGCAAAAGCTCAGTATCTAGAAGCAGTCAATCCACCCCCCTCCTCACAACTTTTATTGCAGAAACTGCATTCACAGTCTAGGTTTTATGCTTCCGTAGCACATGGTAATTCCCCCCCACCCCCGCCAAAGCCCTCAGTGTCCTGGAACCAAGTGATTTATGTCACCATCCTCACCACCTCCACGGTGCTCCAGGACACATCGACCAGCCACGACGCCTTCCTACTCCACATCAGCTTTCGACTTCCCTGCTCTCTCTAAAGAGGGCTCAAGTAGTTTTGTAGCTGCTGTTCTTGAGCAACTAGTGCTATATGGCTCAAATTCTGAACATGTATTTGAAGTACCGTTCAGAAAATCATGCGGAACCAAGAAGGAGGTGAGAACAAGACTGCGTGGTATCATGTTCTCCTATCTCAGGTTTATCTTGGGACAACAGAAGACAGGCTAACCTCACAAAGAGTTGATGAGAACTATGAAAAATAAACTAAGGTACTAGCCTGCTTGTTCATGAATTAAATGCTGTAAAGCAAATTACTGTCATATAGAAACTATTAAAATGAGTTGCATTATGAATATGTAATGAAATAAAGATATAGAAAAGCACTTGTTTTTCAGCAGGCGACCAAACGTAATTGTATGGGAGATATAAGTATACGGAAGGACTGTAAATAGTCCTTAATGCATAGTCTCTATTTATGATTAAGTTAGCATACACTTACATCATTACGTTTGGTTTTGCACCCTGTAATCAATAGAAATGAAAAATAAATACAGCACCTAGCACTGCAGTGTAAGAAGTTGGTTTGCATATTTTTATTCTGGATTCGGACCTAGAGGAAGTTGCCACAAACAGTGTGGGAAAGCGCACTGGCGAAAACGTGTGACTAATAAAGAAGCCCTGGCAAGCTGCCTTAATTACAGGAAGAACTCATAGTGATATTTCAGGTAAAAATAATTACAGATAAATATTAAAGCACACCAGCAATCAGTATTGCTGTACGCGAAAAGTATTTTCATTTACCCAGAAGCTCTGTTAAATTACCTCAGTACTGTTGGGTATAGTTCAGATGTATAAATGTACACGATGTTGAAAGCGGCGCTGACCATCATTTTTCCACACAAAGCTAACAAAGTGGGACTGAGGGGCAGACCTTTCAGGAAAGAGAAAACAAGCTGTAAGCATAAATTGTCTGTTTTCTTACCCTTTTTTTACACAATGTTGAAAACACCCAGTCCTCTTCAAAAGGCTGTCACACAAAAATGTTTCATCCATATGTTTGTCAAGTACAAGCACAAAAGCAGTGTCCTCAATTCTTCCCAACCATTTGAGAGGCTGGCATAAGAACAGATACATACAATTATATTTAGGACCAAGAAAATCTGACCCATTTTGGGGGGGAAAGTATAAAATTATCACAGCTCTAAACTGAAGTGCTAACGCTTCCAGCTCTGCAGTCAGAATAACTTGTCAGGTAACTGCGTCTTCTGATGAGCACAAACAGACAACGTAGCCTTTTTGACCAATTTATTACCTTAAAATCATAACCTCAACAGTTTATTTGCTCCGCAATGACATCCTGTTGGGACTTGCAACAGCTTTGTAATTAGAAAGAATAAATGCTAATGCAGCCCAGGTTACTAATAGAGTTTAGTTGGTTAAACTGAAGTGTCCATCTTTTAAAGTCCTAAAGAAACCTGGTCTTCAATATCCTAATTTTGGTAGTGGTCATGTTTGCACCATCCACTTTAATAAAAAGATAATTTTTTTTTTTTAAGCATAAAAAACCAAATGCTCTGATTAGCTGTACTTCAGGTTCTCTTCCTCAGCACTGAGTTCAGCATGTTTCGGTTTGGATCAAATGATGTTGATTAAGTAATGGTAAAGCCTAATTGCTTCTTAATTGCTTTTAATTTTGCCCTTGAATATTTTTAGTTCTATTCATCCCATCAAGTCTGATCCTATTTCAACTTAAGCAGAAATTCATTTGTACATAAAGTGAAATCCAGAAACTTGATTTAATTTCTTTAAGCGTGACGTATTTTTGCAGTTATTTGTGTAATTCATGCAAAACAGATGCAACATTTTCATCCAAGTTCTCCTTTTGCTCAGTGAGAACTGGAATATTACATACAGTTGCCAGATGCAAACGTGCAAACCTGGTCCTCAGAGCCCTGCTGGGCAGCGTCAGAAAGCTGGGACATCCCTTTTCTTCCATCAACCAAACACAAAGCAATGAGGAAGAGATTTGTAATTCTCAAATATGTTTTAAAACTGGCTGTTTCTCTCCCAGGGAGACTTCAATTGAACACTACATATCCATGTATTAGAAATGTAGCACTGGGGCACTTGGGAAGTTTTGGTCTTACTATCAAAACAGAAGAAAGTCTGTCTAGACAGAGAAATCAGCACTGGGAAGCTCAGGAGTGAATTTGAAGTGCACTGTCTTCTCCAGGTTCCCTCTTCTCAGGGGAGGCTGAAGGCTGGCCACACGGGGAACTATTGTGGCATTAGAAGCGTATGGGAAATTCACTGCACCTCAGCTTCCTTGTGCAAGTAAGCCCAGACATAGTCGGTACGTTTTTGTCAGAATCTTGGAACGTATTTTTAACAATTCTTGCAGAACAGTCCATTATTTTCTTGACATCTAACAAACGTAATGCCATTAAGCGGGAATGCACTTTCCCCTGCGGGGAGTCTGGTCACCGTTTACAGTCATTCGCTCAGTCCAGCCACGCACGTCCGTGCGGCATCTTTAACACTCGCGTTACCTTTTGTCTAACGGCCTTTCGCCTGACCATCCAGTAGCAGCGGTACGCGCACAATTCTGCCGGCAACAGTTTCAATCTTTGGTCAAAGGCAAAGCTGTAAGCTCTCACTAAATTCATGCGTTTGAGTTTTATTGATAAAGGATAACCTTCCATTAATTGATCTTTGGAATTTGGAGAAGTAAAATGGGGGGAAATGGTAATAAATGGTGCTGATGTTTAACACCTTCTCGAACAGGAGTTACTCTGCAATTAAGTTTTGATGCCACCAGTGCCAAGAGTACTCTCATTTGCAGTGCCATTAGGTAGATTCACTCTCCAGCTGTCATCTTCATGAGTAAACGTTCACTTGAGCAGTACTTTTGAAACTAAAGGAGTCTTTAAATTTATTTCAGAAAAAATATCCACCACGAAGGGGTAGTTCTCAACACAAAAGGAAATACCCAACATTAAATTTTGTCTCAGCTTTTGTTAAAGAACCACATATTTTCTTTCTTTCTTCAGTGGAAAGCATATCAATAAAAGTCACAAAAAGTTATTATGTGTTCAGCACAAGCAGATAAATCTAAATGAAAGTTAAAATCTAGTTGCCCCTAGACTAGAAGTCTCCTTTGCTTGCTATAGCATAAAGCAGACACAAAATGCAGAAGACGTCTTTGTGCTTTAAGCAGTCTTTGACAGAAAAGAATGGTACAGCTCCACTCTCCCTCACCATCTTCCAAGCTGATACACACATTAATTGATGAGTTCTAAGCGATAAGGAAAGAGGGAGCTAAGGGATATATCAGTTTTCACTTAACCATTGAAAGATTTTTAGTCTCAAATTCAGTACACATCTTTAATAATGGAAATGTTCTTGGCTTATTCCACAAGGGAAATTACTTGGATCAGAGTCGCACTCACAAGTTAGCAGAGTTATTTAGAAATTGAGTAAAGGTTACGACATGAGAGGCAAGTGCCCAAAATCTCATTAAAATCTTCAATCCCTTGTTAAAAAAAAAAAAAAATCAAGGATCTCATCAACCACTCAGAAGAATGCAGACTTAGACACAGGTAAGAACAGCAATAGGAGAGTCAGACCAGAGATGCAACAATCCTCATTTCATCCAAAGTGACTCATCTGCATCACGCTTGGAGCTGAATTTCTTTCTACTTAACTAACACAGATCACTCCGAGCCAAGAACCAGCTTTACTCTTACCACAGTGCAAAGACGTTTTAATGGGGTTAAAGTCAAGTCAACTGGAAAAAGCAGATTTCCTGAAATTTAGCAACTCTTCAGGAATTACCCTATCTTGATTAGTCACTACTGCTTTTCTTTTATTTTGTTTTAAAATATATAAAAAGAAGCACAAAGAGCAAACTTGTTGGAACAAAGGGAGAAACTGTCTCAATAAAAGGAGCAACAAAACGTCCGAGAACTTGAATTAACACAAGGATGGCAAATAGGATTACGGGATATTTTCTCTCTGTTTTTCTTCCTGAGACTTTTCTGAGATCAATTTGAAATGGATGCCAGACAGCATTTATAACTGTTAAGGCTAAACACAATCTATAGAAGGCTACCTTGTAATCACATCGCTGGTGCTGCTCAGTCAAAACACTTAAGGCTAAAGCATTTCTACTAAAGCAATATCAAGAAAAACACAAGCGGAGAGCAGTCACTTCTTTCGTTAGAGTCATACAGATAGAAGTTTTCAGTAGCTACAATAAATAGTAGTACAGAAAAACTGTACTTGAAATGGAAAGAAAAGTGAAAATACAAACCCCAACATACATGAATGTCACTGAATGTTAGAAAAAAACCACATCTTTTGGAGGTGAGAAATACACTTGATGATACTCCACTGTTACCATGAACTGTCCTCACAACTGCATTGTGCAGCAACACATAGCATGAGATTGAGAAAGGCAGCAAGCTTCTCGCCATCCCTATGGCTTCCGTACTGCAATTCTGACTGCCACTTCTAATTTTCAAGTACAAAATACTTTAAAAAAAAAAAAAAACACCAAAAACTTTTTAGTGGCTTGGTTTTTTAATGATGAATTTCTATAAATATTATATGCCACCAAAACAAATGTAAAATTAAGCTTGGCATCTCACACTGTCAAGATCCAGTCAAACTAACATGACAGCACACTGCAGTCTAGCTATTAAATCCAGTATTTTAAGGTAAACTGCTTAATAGTGATAAATTAATACAGTGTCAGTATTTGAGACAGAACGTGATAGCTTGGTCTGACCTTCAAAAGAGCCATGGGCTTGCAGTCAGACAATCTTAGTCAATTAACAGGGTCAAATTATGCCTGCAAGAAGTTAAAAGCAATATAGATAAGACCCTGGGCTCCCTGACCAGCCCTGGAAGGAAGAGACAGAGAAAGAGAGAGGTATAAATGGATAGGGCTTTAGGCCCCAATATATTCAGTCACAAAATACTCATTAAATTGTTTTGTCAGCTTTTATCCGAGTTAGCAAACATCTACTTTAGCAGCAGCACATACTTACCAGCATTTGTTGGTAAAAACATGGTAAATATACAGGCAAATCCTGCGAATGTCAGAAAACACGTCATAGTTTTACGTCTTCCAGACCTAGAAGGAAAAGAGCACCCAGATAAAGATGGAAACAAAGTCCTTTAGTATTTTTTGAATTTGTCTGCAAAATACCAACTAAAGCACACAGCAGCATTAGTAACAGTTATAAACCCACTGTATCTTGTTAAGTGCTTCAAATCTTGCATTATTTTCCCGGTTCTGTGTGCTGAAGTCCTCCCACAAAAGCTCTCCTATTTCTAGCCAAGTTTTGAGGTTTAACCTACTGAATTTGTAGCCTTGAGAAGAACCCATCTACTTCAGCAACAAAAACTCAAGACTTTTTTCTGCTCTGTACTAAGCAAGGCAATGGGCCCTGCCACCAAAAGGGTACTACAGTGCATACACACAAAGATCAAATTAATATTGGTCAAGAAGATAGAATTCTAATGCTCCCTAATCTGTATTTCTTTTACAACTTTGCATAAATAAATGTAGTTGTAACACAGAACTATTTTGTATGCTTTTCTGCCTAATAGGATACACACAGAAATAAGGAAAGGTTAATTCTACTGCCTGCTGTTTTAAAATAAAAGAGAAGACAACAGGACAGAAAATCACCAGCCCACTGCCACATCTGCCATGCTTAAATATTTTGTAATTCTTTGCAAAGGATCACAAATAAAGATGTTCTTAGTAACAGTTTGCAAGTATGTAGAAATACTATACACGCTTGTTACTTCATGAACTCTCACAGCTATTTCTAACTTCTACCCCATACTAGTAGAACTACAGTTTATCTATAAAAACCATACAATACTAAGTTTTCAAAATCATATTAAAAATTCAAAAATGTTTTAAAAATATTTTTGCAACAAAAAAAGCTATACTATAAGGATAACCCCATGGCAGGGGGTTGGAACCAGATGATCTTTGAGGTCCCTTCCAACGCAAACCAGTCTGTGATTCTGTGATGCTGCTCACTAAAACAAAATGAAAACAGAGCAGCTGGCTTGTCGCATTCCGTTTTGCATTAAGCACCTAAAACTACTCACAGCCTTACTTCAGGAAAGCAAAAGCTTGAAATTTACAATTAGATTGACAAATTACAATAGGGAAAAAAAAAAAAAAGAAGTGTAGACAAGGACTTGTGCAGTTTGTGGTTTAAATGGATGTCCTCGACTCAGGATTCTTGGGCTTGAGGTGGAGGTTGGCTGGTCATCTTTACCTTGTAACTTCATCGAGCTGATGGCTTTTTACTGCCCAAAAAAACCCAAAAGGTGACATCGTCACCTGACTGAAGAAAATGGGTTTTATTGATAAAGGATATCTCACTGACCTCAGTGAGAGCAAAGTATCATTACCGAAATACTCAAACTGAAGGTTACACGAAACCCTGAGTAGGTCTGGATTGCCAGATTGTTTGGCCTTGGAAAGTAAGTATCCACGTAAACGGTGGCCTGCAAATACACTGAAAAGGATGAAAATAGATGGATATCGATCATTCATGCCTTAACAAAAACTGAATGGTTCTTACTTCAAAGTTCTCTTTGAAAAGTTTAAGTAAAAATGAACAATGCTGAAAACTGCTTTCAACTGCAGTTGGTAGGCAGTATAAAAACAAGTCATTCTAAATAAAATATGTAAGAAATATAGATAAGCTATGGATACTTAAATAACTAGGCTACCCACATTTTTTCCATTAAAACCAATTTTTTTTTTAATAACATTAATCACTGAAAAGCTCATCTCAAGGAATTCAAAAGATGAGCAAAACTAAAAAAAAAAAAAAGGTAGAAAATCAGAGTCTCATTTCCATATCAACTGCAGAAACCCCTGCAGCAGAGTAAATCCCCAAAGAATCAACACTGTTTGGAAAAACAGTGAAGTGTCTTACTGAGAAAAACGTTAATATTTTTCTAGGCTACTTACAAATATATGCAGAAAACTAGGCAATAAGTTTTGCTTACCAGGATTTCTCAATAAAAAACATGCAGAGAGGAAAGGCTGGAACTTCTACCAGACCAGAAAGAGCCACATTTAAATATAGATTTCCTCTTAATTCACCAGCATTTAAAGTTAGTCCATAGTACACAAAGCTGCAGACATACCTAAAAATAACCATAAAAGTTATATTACTAACATCATCATCATAATAATATTATTTTGCTGATTCCCTAGTCACTCCCTTACTGTCCAAGCGATGTAGAAAAGGAAACTTTTGCCTGATGCAGGGAGAAGTGCGTCCTCTGTCAGCAACACCACTCCAACAGCTCCATGCAGTGTAACTTAACAGGGTTTGAGACAGAAAAACAGTACTGCAACATCTTCTTTCAGAAGGTAAGAACGCCTTTGTGTCATTTCTCATCGCCATAATTACTTATATTTATCTACCAGCAACTTAAGAGTCTAAGATGCTTCTGGAAAGGTCCTACTTCACAAAGATGTTCCTGCCGCTTCTCCCACATCCTGCACATCAAACTACTGATTTTTTTTTCACCTACATCCTGGCAATCGTCTCAACACTGAACTTTAAAGGGAAAATTTGTTCTTGGCATTTTGGAAAAGAGCTCTTCCTCCAACAGGTTTTAGCTCAAGCCGATTTGCAACAGCTGCTGCTGCAGCAACCAACCCAACACCCTCCCCGCCCGAGGGGTTCCCTCTGCACTGCCATTTACTGCATCCTCCTGGAGCTTCAGGGTGATTTATTTTTTTCTCCAAGTTGTACCACTTTTCAAGACAGCACTTAATATACATCTATGTGATCTGTATTTTATCTTGCCTGCAGTTTTCTTCCACTGAACCTGTGTAATGTGCTTTTGGGGTCTTAACGCTTATTCTTATGCCAGATCTCTACTGTTGTCTGACCCATGTAGTCCTTTTCTTCCTAAGACTGGTTCAAAAACTCATCCTCTCAATAATTTCTGCTTCAGCTTCTCATTTCACTTGATGTAAATACCATGTTCTCACCGGATTACTTCTTAGTAGGTTTTCAAGCAGTTTTTAAGTAACACACTGAAAATAAAACAATCGATTGACAAATTTACGATTTAGTTTCTGAGGACATTTTTTAAAAGAAAAGGATGAAAGTCTTAATTGTTTCCTCACATCTGACTCATTCACAGCATCTCAGCATCTTGTTATTACGTACCAGATGTACATCAGTATGATGGTTCGCCACCGAAGGACTGGGTGTTTTGCTAAGTTTAGGATACCAGGTGCCGATTCATCCTTTCTCAAAGTTCCTGCACTTGGTTTCAATTTTAGATTTAATCTTTCTTTTCCGTTACCAAGGGCAATATATTGCAACACATCTTCAGCTTCCGCCATTTTCCCTTGGGAATACAGCCATCGTGGTGATTCTGGGAGCATACTAACAGGAAAGAACAGAAAATCAACGATGACAAGTTCATTCCTAGGAACACTGAACTAAAGTCAATCTTTCCATCTTGCAAATCAATACTTAAAAAAGTATCAATACCAAATTCAGATAAAAACATTCTGTTTGCACTGTTCTGCATATTAAATTCCACATACTCCATAATAACAGAGTTAACCTCACAGAAGCATTGTTGGAGGTGCTTGACAAAGCATTCAGCCATGTTAGAGGAGTTTAAATCTTGACTCATGCAGAACTGACTTCTTAGGAAACGCTACACTAGTATTATCCAGGAAGCATCTCAAATCCCAATTATCGAAACAGCCTGGACAAAACTTTGTTTTCACAAAGTTTATTTCAAGCTTCTCCATTATGGGAAGGGCTCTGAGTTGGAGTGGAGAGAAGAGGGAAGAAAACCTTACTGGGCAATTACTTGTCAGGCTCCAGTACCAGCTCATCGTTGCCCGCATAAGTTTTAAATTTCGTATTCCCAAGTATAATCAGAATATCCTTGCTTACCACAACTTCAGTTCATGATTCCTGTTTTTTTCAGGTTGTAGAGCGTGCTGCTGCTTTTATACAAGCCATAAAATAAAGAATGTAATATTTTTAACTGGACTTTTATTTTCTCTGATATTCTTAACAGAGATATACATCCTACAACCAAACTAATCTTTCACTACTTCTGAGGATGCCAGTATTTTTAGTATTTGGGAGAAGTAATTATGTTTCCATCAGAAAGAGAACACCATCTAGGAAAATATATTATGCAGGACTTCTTTCCTCAGCCCAGAGGCTTTGTTTTCCTTGACTACAGGAAGAGGCTGTGTGTGCGCGTGTTCTTTAACAGAACTTATTTCGAGAGCAGATCTATCTAAAAAATAATTGAAATAAAAATCAGAATTATTTTTATGCTGTACGCTGGACATTCCCTGTGTAGACAACCTACTACACTAACTCTTTCATTTCTTCTACAGCTGAGACTACTGATCAGAAGTATACACGGTGTATTACTTCATACACTAAAAGAATATTTTGTAACACAGGTCAGACAAAGCTAGCACCTGATTCCTTAAATACCGATGTATTTCATAATCGTTTTTATGATAACATCCATGTAGGAATTCTAAATAGGAGCACCCAAGCCCAGGAGTGCTAGGAACAGACACAAAGGACGTCAAAAGCAAGCCAATATATAGCATATCACGCTAAAAAGGCAATTCTGAGTGTTCTCACTTAGTTCCCTTTGCATGCGTCTCACGAAAAGAAACTCTAAAATCCCTCTAGGATCGCTTCCAAAACTTCTCAAGCGCCGAAGCCGTTCCTTGGCAGAAGGCAGTGTTCCTGGCTGACGCTCCAGCTCGCAGCCTCTGGCAGGCCTTGCCTTCCCCAAGCAGATTTGTAATTGAGTTTTATTGAACAGCTGGCACACAGCTGCTCTCTGCAACGCTGGCCACCACAACTGTAACAGCATGCAGAAACACACGCTTGTCTGCTGGGTGACCCTGACCTTCTGCTTCATTTAAAACCATTTCTTCCTTCACAGACTGAATTTTACGGTCACAAAACCATACAGAAAAACGTCATCCCTGTTTATACCACTCTCTTGAACGATGACAAGAAAAAGGAACTGTTTAAATTGCTGCGTATTTTTTTCTTATCATTGTTATGCACGTGAACCACTTACAAAGAAAGGAGGAGGAAGATGACTCCTGGAGTATTTGATACCAAGGCAAGGTAGCGCCACTCTCGTACACAGTAACCCAGTAAAGCATAAACAGCAATGCCAACTGCAAACGTCAAATTAGTTAACGAACCTGAAAACACAAGACCAAAGTGGTGACTACAGAAATCACTGGCAAAAGAAAAAAAAAAAAAAAAAAAGAAATGTTCTTAAGCAGAACCCTGAAATTCCTAGCCCATGCTATACCTAAATAAAATAGCAATTTTATGAGGTATCTTTATGGCACTTGTGAACCAGCTGGCTTATGCAATCCCAATGAAGAACAGCTTCGTATAATATATGGGGGTTGGGTTTTTCCCCTCCCTTTCAAAATTAACGAGTGGTACACAGGAGAGAGCAAGAAATGAACAGGAACCTACAGCCTAAAAGAGAAAAGCTGAGGACAGGAAGGGGAAGTGTTGAGAGTGATTTATTTAGGTCTATCGAGGTAACCTTGAATAGAGGTGACAGGCTGGAACAGAAATTGGAAGTTTTAAAAGTACAAGGACTGAGTTCAGTACAAAACCAGCTGCAAGCCAGAGGTTTATTACAGCAGACTTCTGATGAACAAGCATAAATAAAAACGTTAGAAATACGGGGTCAACTTGAACTCCAAAAGCCTAACAACAAACCCCCTGCAGACTAACACGGGAGCTCTTGTACTAACCCAGCAACTCTCAGCTATTGCCCACAAAGCCTAGCTCGCAGCCAGCGCCTAGGAGAGCTTCTTTAACACTGCTGAGCTGCCTCCAGCAGCTCCCTCTCCTTCAGCCGCTGAGCAGTTGTTCAGCACCTCTTTCCCAACAGCTGAGCAGAACTACAATAAAGCACCTAGAGCAACAAGCGGCAGGAAACGGACTGTCTCTTCGGTCCATCAGGATGCTGGCCCTGCAGGGAGAAAGGCTGGGAAGAGCAGGGACACACAACAGGGAGAGGGGAAAGGAGAGGTGGGGGAGAGAGGGGGCGTGAGTCAAAAAAGTAAACCTGGGAGAAGAAGAAAATTCAATACTTTAAAAAAAAAAAGTGGAAAGTTAAAACTAAACCACAACTGTTTCGTATATCCCCAAGAGTCCAGAGGAAAAAAATAAGAAAAATAGTAGAATAAGGTAACTGAAGAAATGAGAGACAGAGAAATATGCTTACAGCCACAGCAAGTCAGCATTTAGACCAAGTTTTTCCCCACGTTGTGCTAGCCAAAAAAGCGTTACAGTCTGAGCTACTCCAGCTTTACAACAGTCTGACATGCAAGCGTTAAATTTATTTTAAGTCTTGGCAGTGGCGTATGAAAAAGGACATTTAAAAATACTGGATGGTCAGCACATTCAGCAGTGGAAAAAACACTATCCAGGCACTAAGTCATCTTGTGGTGCAGGGAAGCTTCAGAGAACACTTCCAAGAACACCTTCCCAAGATACCATACAGCATCGTTCAGAAGGTGGCAGAATCTGCCAACACATACATTATTTTCTTAATATAATGCAGTGTACCCACTGAGAAATTTTAGGAATCGATGTACCAAGTTTAAAACCTCAGTTTTGCTATTTATCAAACTCAATCCCATCTTCCTTACTCAGGCACCTCTCCCACAGAAATTAGAACTTGGACGAATCACATCACGCTTATTTGACTTATGCTACAAACTGACTTTACTTGGTACAAACGTAAAATTTAAGGTATTGACAGTCAGAACAATAGATGGCACAGTAATAATGATTAAATATTCCCAAATCCCACCTGTAAACGACCAAAATGATTTTCCTACATATTCTTGGGTTAGGACAAAAGACACAAGAGCCATTCCACCATTCACAATTCCAACAAAAAAACGTGAAACTGCAAATATGTCATAATTCGGAGCTAATGCTGTGACATACCCAAAAACGACATCAAAAAATAGACCTGTAGAGAGAATAAAATGTAATTAGTACTTATCCTACACAGCTTGAACTCAGAAGGCAGGGACTACAGTCAGTTACGGACTGTAACGAGCAGTCTATAGCGCTCTTGTCTCTAACTCTCCCACATTTGGCTTTCTGAAATCACACCATACAAAAATTACAATCACTTTCAAGTCACACACTTGAGCTCTGCAATGCCAAAGATGATGTTTCCTTGAGACAATGTTATCATTAAACAAGACGACCCTTTGGCTGTAAATACAGCTGGAAAACAAAACACCAGGACGTAAGTAACCCACTATAAAGATGTTTTAAGTAAATCATTCTCCCCCACCCCCTCCAAAAGAGCGAATTATCTTTATTGGGAACAATATGGTTAGGCAATGCGTGGTATACTGCGCTCCAATAGTGATAGTCATAGCAAAACCAGGTTATTTCTCATCTCCCACTGATATTCCAGTGACTGCTATGCGGCTCAGCACACTCATACTACCCAATTTTAGTGCCGCTCTACTCTGAGTGAAATGTTTACCCAGATCGTGGACGGAGCTGGCGACCCACGGGCAGCCTCCGGGTAGGGTGGCCCACAGGCAGAAAGAGAAAGATGGTGTTACCTACACAGAATGCTTAAGAAAAACCTTTTAACAATCTTACCTGAAATATACACTGGTTTCCTGCCCAGTTTATCTGACAAAGGACCAAATGTGATATTTCCAATAAGCAATCCGGCAAAAAATAGGGATGATGCAAGGCTTACTTTGTAGGCTTCTTGTTCAATTAGGTACCACTGTCAAAAAAAGAATCTCCTTATTGTTAAAAGTATTAACACCAAATTGATGGCTTCCTCAAAAATAATAAAAATGTATCAAAATCCTTCTTTTGCCATTCACACTTCTTTTTATCCAATTAAAGTTTTGTTCAGTTTCACAGGTAAGCCAACAGTAGTCGTATTTTTTCCTCCTTAACAGACTCTCACATCTCTCTCTACTTTCTCTCCCCTAAGAAATTTCAATATATTATAAGGTTTCCTCTTGATAAGTATAATCAGTTGCACCCCAATTACCAAGCTTTGGCAAGACAACTTGAGTACTAAAACAAGGAAAGTCTGAGTTGTTAACAGCTTAGCCATTTCAACATTGAACAAGCTAAGCTATTTCAATGAACAGGCAATAAAAATTATTCATTAGCCAGAATAACGCCTGTGCAGCACTGCGGTACTTAGAGAGTTAATGCGGTGCGGCTCTGCTTCCTGAACCATCAGTAATCCCTGGTGCCCTTCCTCATCACACACGTGTTGAATTGTTGAAGAGAAGCAGGAAGGGATTATGGAAAGATGTCTTTGTTTTATAAAAACCCTAAGAACTACTTATTTGACTATTGAATGATATTTTAGTATCTTATTGTGCACATGCATTTATAATCAAACAAAAGTTAGAAACAAATGATGGGTTTCTTTATAAAATGTACTTTCTACCTCATCCGAAAGCTAAACTGAGGCAGCATAATCAAAAATTGTCAGAAGAGAAGAAAATGAACTGACAGTGGATTGAAATTGGAATGAAAGTTATACTAACGGAGCAAAGCACGCAGCTTGTGCAGCACCTCTGCTACAAACAAGGAGAATCACCACTCAGAAACATACCATTGAGATTACAAACATTGCTGACATCGTGAACTTGAGAAAGAATGGCAATCAGAAAATCTTAAGTGATTTTCTAGGAAAAGAATTTAACTAATTCAATGCAAAGCTTTGCCCAAAGAAATATTTAACCATTATTTGACTATTTCAAATAATTCCCAGTGTATTTACTGGAAAATTTACTTTTGAAACAGTGGATGAGTGTCATGCTGGCTTTTTAAACAACACGTGCAGTATGTCCTTTGGAGAAAGAACGAAGGATCCTAAACCCATTTGGTTTTTTATGAAGTAGTAGGCTTAAAAAAAAAAAAAAAAAAAAAACCTGAAAGGGAAAAGGCCCATGACCAAAATCCAATACAGCATAGCAGGACATCAGCCCTGAAGTGTCTGCCTTGAATTAATACGGATCCCCAAAGAGCATTAGGAATTTACTGGAACTTCTAGTTATAGCAATCTCAAGAAACCCATGCTTTTACTCAATCAGAACTCCCATAGCAACAAAGCACAGGGAAGACATGGCTCCATCCACCCAGTAACCCACCAGTTACCTGTGCCATACCCATCCAGCAGCCCGCAAGACGCAGGCTGCGGGAGCAGGACAAAATTTAACATGTTCGCAGGACACTGTCTTTAGTCCAATGTACCCAGTGTTCCAGCGCTTCGGAGTTTTGGGGGACTTTTGGATACTCCGGGAAAGTAAAATTTCTGTGCAGTAGCATTTGCAGCTGGTTTCTACTATACCCTACTGGGTAGTAGATTCTACCCTATCGCATTGGATAAGGACAACTTTATGCTCCTGGATACGGTTATAAAAAACAACTTCTTAAAGGTAAAGGACCATTTCTACACCAGATGTAAGACATTCCTGAACTCACCTTCCTAAGCATCGTGACTTGTTAAAACAGGGGACTGAGCTGATGCCAGACCAAGAAGCAATTCTAACAACTGTATTTTCCATGAACCAAGCCTGAGCTATTATTTACAAAGTCTTAGTTACACCAAAATTAACTCTTGAAGCAGAACCGAAGAGCTGCTCTGGAGTCTTGTTGGGCTCCAGAGCAGAACAGTGCCCTTGCCAAACCAGAACAGAACTGAAAATATTTACAGTTTAAGCTCCATCACCAAAATAAAGAAAATAAAGTTTACAAAAGCAGCTTCCTCTCTCAGGATAGAACAAGAGAAAAGATTGCTTTTGCAAACTGTGATTTGTGCCGCTTAGCATGCCACTGGAAGATGCTCATATTTTAACAAGTCCGATATAATAATCTGTGAAGAATATAACTTCTTTTAAAAGAACGCATCTATATACTTTATTTGCATAAAAGGAACTTGTTAAATATTTGTCAAAATTAACTGTAGCTTGCCAACAAAAACATTGCCAATTTTGCTATCACCAAACCAGACATCCTCTCAGCTCTTCAGTTTGATTTAGTTACTAGACTGCTAGCCTACAGCAAAACGTTGGCTAGCATCAAAAGGTTCCAGGAAAAGACTATTAACAATATAGTGTTTTTTTTTAAAAAAAAAAAAAAAAACCAACTTACAACAGAGTTACTGAAATGAATGGGAACAGAAATCTGTTTTGATGAGTCTTGAGATTTACTACATATTTTGGAAATAGGGACACTGACTTCTACATTTAGAACCACAGTATTAGTTAAAACTTGCTGATTTCTGATTATAAATTAAGCACTACCCCATATCATACATCCTGCTGCGAGTCTGAAACTGAAGGGTGATCTTGGAAAACAGGCTAATCAGAAAAACCTGTTTCTGACAGAGCTTAAGATCCAATATCGCATCATTCCTTCTTATGTCTAGTCACTACGTATTTTTTGATTTTTTTTTTCAAGATAAACATTGCACAGTCACACTTGGGATAACGAGAAGGAAGCAAAAGTGTAGCACCAGCCACACCAAGCACTAACCCATCTTATATGCATTTACTGACAATCACTCTAAGAATTCAATCAGCAGAACTCTGACAGTTCACGCTACGAGCCAAGCCACCCACAGAGTCTTTTTTCTGGCACTGGCAGCGATGCTTAGGTCACCCGTGCTCGTCGGAGCAATTATAGCCCAGGGACTAGCTAAAAGCAAATGCAGTCTGAATTCACAAGGCATAAGGACGAAGGGTCAAACTTCTGTCCCACTCAGCAAACTTCAATCTGTTCCATCTCCCACTCTCATCACACATTAAAACACCCAGACATGTGGTGCATGAGTTTCATTTTCATACTAGTTTTAATCTTAAAGATGTATCTTCTGTGAGAAACTAATGCACGGTAAAGCTTACATGCACAGCAGATTGCGCAGACATGACAAATTGAACCTTTTCTTGGTAGAAAACAGACATTACGAGCTCATCCTAGATTCCAGAGTAATAAACTGTAGTTAAATGATCATTCTTCATTAGAAATGACTTTAAGACATCTGAAGGTAAAGAAAATTGAAAACGAAATAGTGTAAAGAAAGTTTAAACTAAATTAGTAAGTATAGATTTACACTAGGAAAGCTAAGCTACTAATTTAGTCCTATACTTTCAAATTTAAAAATAATAATAAAATAAAAGAGCCAGATGGGTGGATTCCAATAACTTTTAATAGCATAAGCAAAACATTACACTAAGCCCTGCTCAGCTTTTACAAGCGCCACGTCCTGCCCTAGTGGCGTGAATCCCGAGACAAGAGGAAACCGTTAGGCACAACGGAAGTACTTGCCTCAGTTACTATAGATGTGAAGTTGTCCACAAAATGGATACGCTTGGCAAGCTCAGCTCTGCTCACCGGAACTCCTTCTTGGTCTATGTGATACTTGGGCACAGCTCCCACAAGCACAATAAGCATCGACTGACAAGCCACGTATACCTTAAAATAAGACACAATCGTTTACCCTAAACAATCCCAACGAGAGCTGATGGAATACTGTAGGCTTTTCATTAAATTAACAATTAACAGCTTCCCCTTTACTCAGCATCACAAACCAAATGCCATCCGTCTACCACATTTAAATCCCCAGATGCGATCATCAAGGCGGCTGGGAGCTGGGGGTACCGCTCCAGAGATACCAGGGCACTTTCACCAAAAGCTTCACCTTGCCACCCTCCTTTCTGTTGCAAAAGTTCTTCAGTTTGCTCTTGCTGGTGTGTAGCCAGGCACAGGAAAGGAAGATATTAAGAACTTCATCATAGTTTCATAGCTAAGATCTAACCCTTAGGCCAAGATTATTTTTTTTAAAACATTTCACTTGCTGTACTCAAAGAATACAACCTGCAGTGACAAGTCGAAAGAATAAAATCCAAGACTGTATTTTTAAAAATCTCTGCTAGTTCTTTCCATTGCAGAGACTGAAACCTTAACCTGATCATTAGGAAAACTAGAATGTGCAGGAATAAAAAAAGATTTTAATAAAGAGACCCTTACGAGAATATTTATTCATCAATACAGGCTTCAAGCTGTTTTGAATGTCTTCTAGGCTTTGCACGTGAGATTTGTTTTCCTAGCTTAAAATAACATCCTGAAGCATAACCACGTATTAGTGATTTGCAGCATGTTATCATTGATGGAAAAGTTTTGAATCTAGAATAACTTCCTTCATTGGACCACAAGTCTTTGGGTGGTGCATTTGGTTGGACATTAACGTGCCATTTTATCCCGTGCTTACCTTGGATGTTCTTGCTGAAAGAAGTTATAAACAAAAACCTGCAATCAGCACAATCTCCCTCCCTCACAACAGTGTTTTAATTCAACATGCAAAACTGCATTAACAGGAGGAAGCTTGTTAGGAAGAAACTAAGCAAGCGAAACAGATAACTGCATGTGGGGGTGTGGACACTATTTAAAGACAGCACCCTGCATACCATTTTTCACAAGAGATTAAAAAAAAAACACTGAATGCAGAACCAGTTGCTGTGGTTAGACTCCATTTCCTTCCATTCAGCAGAAGCTTAAAAGGCACTCTTCAAAAAGTGGATGTGCATAGAAATAAGGAAAACAGATCTTAAACTTTGAAAAGTTAAGCATGTAAGGCTGCAATGAATCCAAAAGAAAGGCTTGAAAAACACCCAACTTGCAAAGGAACAAAACCCACCAATCCCTTTTGAAACGGACGCGAAACCGGGAGGGTCTCTGCCACAGAACTGCTAGGAGAGGGCTGCTTTGCCATCCGCCGCAAGAGCTCCTACCTGGAGCGCCAGAGGAGCACACGGAGAGGACGGAGGGGCCAGGACCCGCCAGGGGAAGGCGCTCAGAGGCGGAGGAGCTGGGGGGCAGGACCCCGGCTCCCCCCACTCCCGGCCCGGAGCGCGGGGCAGGCCGGCTCTCGCCGTGGCAGCGTTTCCTAGAAGGATGCCCGAGGCACCTGCAGCCCCCCGGCGGGGCGGGGGGCGCAGAGGGAGGGCAGAGCCTCGCCTCAGGAAGCGGGTCCCCAACGGGCACGGGCACCCTGGCAAAACGCGGGAAAGCGGCGGCGCACGCAGGAGCGCGCGCCCAGGAGCAGCCCCGCGCCCCCAGACACGCGGACACACACGCGCAGCCCCCCCGGCCCGCCCTCCCCGGGATGCTGCCCGGGCTCCCGCGGGTCGGGAAAAGGGAAACTACACTAACGGAACCCAACACCAAACGGCAACCAGAAAACACGGAAGAGCGAGACCGCCGCCCGGAGCCGCTCGCAGGGGGGACCCGCGGGCGCGCCCTGCCCCGCTGCCCCTGCCCCGGCCCGCAGCGCCTCCCGCCGCCGCCCCGCCTCACCTGCAGCAGCACCAGGAAGGCGGTGAGGCGCCGCTGCCCGCCGCCGAACTCCCCCGCCGCCCCGAAGGCTTCCTCCAGCCCCACCGCCATGGCCCGCCCGCCGCCGCCGCCGCCGCGCTGAGCTGGCGCCCCCGCCTCGCCCCGCCCCGCCCGCCGGCCCCGCCGCTCCCCCCAGCACCCCCCCGCCCTCACCTGCGGCCCCGCCGCGGGGGGCAGCAGCGCCCGCCGGGCAGCGCTCAGCCCGGGCTGGGGCAAACCGCCCGCCGACTGCGCCCTGAGCAGTGCCGAGACCTGCTTAAAAAAAAAAACCCAACCCAACCAAAACAAAACAAACCACCCCCGTCACTTCTGGAGCATCAATGCTCTAGACAGAAGTAGCAAGGCAGCTGCTTCGCAGGGTGAATTATTCTTCAGCAGGTGGTGGTGGTGGGGAACAACCTCACCGCTACTCCAGGAGGAAAAGGCTGCCCGAGGTTGCTCAGGTAGGAAACAAGGGATATGACAAATCTCCTCTCCAGCAAAACGGCACTCAAAGTGGAGCTGCAGGAGATGCCCCAGGGAACAGCAGAACAGCTCAGCCGTTGCTCCAGAGCTGTTTTAAAATGGGAGCAGCTCTCCCTCTTCCATGACCTCCAATTTAAGAGAGACAGAATATTTCATCAGGATTTAATCTAGCCTAGATAATTGCAGGCTGCTACCAAAGGTTAATTTTGCTCTGTAGCTTTCTCCCCAGGCTGCTGTCTCTGGCCAGATCTGGTAATTGGGCACCTACAGAACAAGTCAGTTCTGCTTGCTGATTCAATAAAACAAATTAAACTACAATAAATGCTCGGCTCACCCTGTGGCTTTCATCCAATTTGCAGAGTGGCACCTAAAAGCTCCACATCCTACGGACAACAGCAGGAACTCCAGTTAGGTTGGTAGTTCTAGCATTTAGAGACATTAGCTGTTACGTAGAGCTAGGGAAAGGGTTTGACACAAGTATGGTGAGCGGCCGCCTTTGGTGCAATTCCTTCAAGACTGTAATACAAGTAGCTATGCTTATATTTTTCCTAGCATTAAGTCTGAAGACACAGTTTTACTATTACACTAGCTTTATACAGGTTTTTGTTTTACTTTAGGGGGTTTATTTTTACATCTTTCTCCTCAATTAACCATATCAAGAAATTCATTCCTTTGAGACAGTAAGCTAGGATGACCAACCTCCCCTTAGTATTCTTAGTCCGGGAGAACTAAAATTAATGGGAAGATTGGATGGGACGGTGCAGCTCACTGAGAAAGCAGCAAGTGCCACGCAACACGGCTGCTATGTTGCCCAGGAAGAGCTAAGTGAAGGTCAAAGTGCTGCTTACCTTGGAACTGTGACAGTGTGGATACAAGGGACTTTCTAAATAAATTTCTGAGCTTCCTCATCCATGTAGTCATCATACATTAGCAGACAGGAGTGAAATCCTAGGTTTCATGTGAAGTACTTCTAGTCTCTGCTCCAGCTGCTTTCATGATGCCTACCCTAATTCAAACAGAGCAATCTGTTGCTGAACCTTGGCAAAGGCAGGCAGACATAAACAAGACATGCTCCCATTTTGTTCCTGAATAAATCTACTGAAAGCATGAGAATAATTTTGGAAGTCTCCTGATTTTACAAGACGTCCCTCCTAACGCTCAATCATCTGCTTTCCCACCTCAGTATGGAAAATAACACTTCAGGTGTCTTAAAAGAAAGAGACCAAAAAACCTCTCACCACTGCTGCATCCGCTTAATCTTCAACATTTTCACCTAGGACATACGTACCAGCACTATTTTAGAATCACTGCCTGAGCAGGTCTCAGCAGCATCACATTAAATGTCAGGAAGACAGCTCTTAGCCATTCACCAAGGTTCCTGCTACCTGCTAAACATTAGCTGAACAAATAAAGGGAGGAAAAACAAAAAATCAGCATTGTTTTCTGACATCCACAATTTCTTCAGTAGCTAGCGGGTTTGTACTGTATGAGCTATTCTGGCATTAGGAACTGAATCACTGCAAGGTCCCTTACAGTCAGTTTGTGCTTCTGGGATGTATTTTCATAATGCTTATGATACAGTAGCAATAAATAACAACTTTAAGTCTTTCTCCTCTCTTAGCTGTATCAAGCAATTCTTTCCTTTGAGGCAGTAAGTCAGGAAGCCTTGCAAAAGAGGTCCAGAAAACTAGGTTACTGAGGGCTTTTTCTTGGTTTTTTGCTAGGGATGTTAACAGCTTACTTGAAGGGAGGTTGGAAAAAGGAAAGACCCAAGTTTATGTGTCTCCTCCTCTGGCTTACCAGTACAACTCTGTTTGACTAGAAAACACCAAACAAGATCTGTTCGTTGGCACAAACAACAGTAAAGCTGCATCAATAAAAAAGGCTAGCATTAGAAGAGGTTTAATTAATTAAAAAAAACCTAACAGTTCCCCAGGAAGCCATACTTTTTTTGGAGATTACACATCTTATTTTGACTTGACTCCAAGCTGAACATCTAATCAAAATAGATAACACTATAGCATTTTCAAGTTGCCTTTAGCAGGGTAAGTTTCGTTTTAAGCCTAAATCAGCATCAGGGTCTAAGGCAAAAACCTCAATGACAGTTTAGTCATACTTTGAACAACTTCAGAAACCTCTTCAAAATTCAGACAGGTTGTTTCAGTACAGGAATCATTATAATAAACAGAACACAGATTACAGAGTGACTGGTTTGTAAATCGTAATTCAGGTAATAAAATATCCACTGCATCCTGCTCAAAGCAGCATTTATTAAAGATAGTATCAAGATAAGTCAATGCATAATAAAGCTTTCCCTCCTACAAATATGTAAACAAGTTGACAGCAAGTTATTATTACAATATAAAAATTAAAGCTTACATTGCATTTTTTTTTAAAGCTACTAACTGCAGTCTCAATGTAGACAGTCTCTGGTCTGTAGCATTTAAAAATATGAGTTCGTGAAAAATGTTAGAGTATTGCCTTTGCACATACACATTTTTGTAGAAAAATACTTTAAAATACCAACTTCCCATTAATAAAAGCAACACCAAAAATAAAACATGTATTTTGTCATGAACAGCGCTTTAAATGCATCTAGCATTTACTCCACCATTCTGTTTAACCAAATTATCTTCTGTTCATTTTAAAATTCGTTACAGTTTGCAAAAAGTTGGATAATATTCAGTTACTTTCACATTGCAAAGCAATTAGCATTAAGTAGCTAATATTGACAATTACCTTGTAATCAGAGTCCGGCCTAAGTTTATTTGCAACTGAGGCCATCAATTTAATCCTCATTTCAAACTGTGTATTTTAACATGTACAGTAGGCTCTTGCTGAGAAATCTGAGTCAGTTCGGATATATTTTGGAAAGGTTTGAAACCTTTATATGATTTAAGAAATACATATTCTCTTTTAAACTTACATGGAGGTTAAAGGTACTTTAACTACATTAGCAGTTCTGTTGGTGGCAGTCAGGCAATTCTCAAGAAATGCTTTTTTCGTAAGACTAAAACATAGCTAATGTCAAATTATATAAATTCCAAAACCAAAATGAATGTTAGGTTTAATTTGGATTTTTGTTTAACATTTTTCCAAGAAGTTTACTGGCAAGAGCTAGACAGATCACTTTTGCAGTTACTAAGGCAAAAAAGTTTGAAAATTCCCTGTACACAAAGTTTAAAAAAATTGCGTAATATTTCAAAACCAAACTAAACTAAATTCAACAAGCAGTGAGAAATACATATCATTGGGATGAAAGCTAATCATGCCATTGTGCCCTGCCAAGCATCAGCTGACAATGAACAGCAAGGGAAAAAAAAATTAAGATAATACAGTGAACCAGTTTCAGGATAAATTCAAAGAGCAAACTCAAGCTGTGAAGAAAAGACTTTTACAGTAGGATATCAGACTGAAAAAAACAGCTAGGAAAACACTGGAAGTCTTATCACTTAAGACAGTCTGACAGAACACAAGTGCATTTATATGCAAGGAGTAAGGAATATGACTAATACCGCCTGCATTCCTAGTCCCATGCATAGTTCAGGAGTGTATTTAGCCTTTGTCACTTCTTAATTAGCAAGTTAAGTCTGCCAGAAGTTACAGCCTGAAGTACGTAACAACACACAGAGGAACTGACTGACCATGAGTGCAGTAGAGCCTAAACTACTCAAATGATCTCTAGCCCTGGAAACGTGAAAAGAACACAACTCCTGAAACAGGATCTCTGTGAACCTGTAACAAGAAGTGTAATTCCAAAAGAAGGGCTCACCCTGCTCCTTCACACAGGATTCTGATTTGTAGACAGATGACAGTTTTATTGCCATGCTTGCCGATAAGACAAACATGATGAGTTAAAGCAAGATGTGGGAGCAAGTGCTCAAGGAGGATGTTCAATCGGAGAGTAAGGGTTAGAGATTCCACCCAAGGCCCAGGTTAGTCTAATTTTCAAAGAGCAGCAAGATGCAAATACAAAAGCCTTACATACCTTAATACACAGACAGCCTTTCCCTACATCAGGGAAGCAGATGAGAAGCACAAACATCCCTGGGGCACAAGTGATGAACCAGGCCCCGGGGAGGCTGCCTTTCTGATCACTGCCTCCTCCACAGACAACAGCTCCTTATAAAAAGCTAGATCACAAGTTGTGGTTTTGGTTAGAGGATGGGATTTTTGCACTGTACTCATCTGGGATAGAACAAGATTCCTGTTTTCTGGTATGCAACAGCGTCTTCGAGTAAAGTGATACAAGCTTTGGCCTTTTAATCACTTGTGGACTGTTGCAACCTCTTACTAAAGCATTTAACTTCCTTGGAGATGCTAAAAGAACTGCGCCATCAGTATTGCCATATTTGTCAAAGGCTTTGCACTTGGCTTACAAATGCCTGCAACAGCAAGCGAGTAACGCAATGCTGATACAGACCAGCTGCATTGTTATCCATAAAATTCAAACCCTGGCCCAAAGTCTAGAGAAGACTACTTCAAATGTCAGTATATAGTAACAGGCCATTAAGTGCCTACCAGCAGCAAACCCGCTATAGCTGTAACAAAGAAAAAGAACTGCATCAGGCCCAAGCCTTAAGAATATGTTTAAAAGCGCTGCAGTAGACTTGCAGGTGACTGTCGTGCCTGGGGAAGGGTCTAAGGATTGGAGTCCAAGATCCAAGGATAAGAGGGATCACATGCCATTTTCTCTTCAAGAAAAGTAATGCCATCTCTCCCTGTGCCAAGTAATGAAATACTATCTACAAAAAGTGGGTGTTTTCTCCCTGAATCCACAGTAGAAATATAGTCACACAGAAAACTAAGGTCAGTCTAGTTTTTAGAATTGCAGAAAATAGAAGCAAAGGGGACCTCAAAAGTAATTTTGACAAGTCCCTGCCTTGAATGACATTCCAAAATTAATCTCTGTGCAAACAGTTATGCCATGGGACACTATGTTATAAAATGGCTGACTAAATCAGCTAGACTTTTAGAAAAAGCTATTTATGTAAATATTTTTGTAATAACTGTAGCAATATAAGCAAGTACGACACAGCCAATTTTAGAATCCACATATGATATGAAATATGCACTCATATGTTCATATATATATACACACACACACACACATTCTTAAAGCAATGCAGAGCAAAACCAAATCAGGGCCTGAATAATCTATCACATATGCCATCATGTCAGCATGACTTCTCATACACAGCTGATGGGCTGATCAGATCCCTGAGGTCTATCACTGGAATTGCTACAAGTTTTACTTACCACAATTTTAACCGAAAAACAGACTTAAAACATGTTACACCTCTCTAGGTGAAGGAGGAAGACAGACAAACAAAACAACAAAAAACCTACACACAGACAAAAAAAACACACAGCCTTGGAATACGTAGAAAGGCACCTGATAATATCGTTAAGTATTAGTAGCAGATATCTACAGCATCCTAAGCGTACTTAAGCAATCACGATAAATTCGAAAAGACCAAGAAAACCAAAAATTGCTGGCAATCCAAAGTTAAGTCTAATCTACCTAAGATTCTAAAATGTGCAGCTGTAAATCAGTAAGAGTGTGCAAAACTATACAGTTCTGCATAAAGTGCTAAACGTACCCCCAGTATGCACCTATTAGGATTATATAAGTTTAAGCTTGGCAACATGATGCAAGAAAATGATCTTAAGGATGTACCATATCTACCTCGTCCTTCCTTCTCCTTCCCCACCATCATCCAATATCCTTTAAACTGTACATTTTTAAATTACACAAAGGCCTTTTCAGGAATCGCAGTTCAAAAAAATATTTCAAGTATACCTATCTTTCCATGTAAACTTGGGGACACAATAGGTTCAATGTTCACAAGTTCCAAATACAACTCCACTTGAATTCGCAGAAGTTGTAAGTAATTATTTGGATCTGTTCGGTACCTCTGGAAAAAGGCTGTTTCCTGTTACTCATTTAACTCCCATTAACGGAATGCTGAAATTTATACTATAACTTGTCCAGATTTAAGTCTAAACAATAAGCAATTAAAGAAAAGCAGAATAATACTTTATCCAACCATTTAAGTTCATAAAACCAAGTCCTACCATATCTATTTATACATACTCATTATATGAATCATACACAGATCTTTAACACTTGACACACTGAATTCAAGTTATTATAATACAGCAGTTTGTCTTGCAGGCATTGTGCAATTCTCTTAGAAGTATACAACAGGTCTCTTCTTTACTCTATACTTCAGTGATCCATACCGTATCTGGGGGGGGAAAAAAAAAAATTACAACTTAAAGAGTTGAAATCACTTCAGGCAGAAGTATTATTTACCTTTCCACTAATCCAATCTAGTCGCATCTTTAAACGTGCTTTGGACACTCCACAGATTCAGTAAGAGAATCTACCTATGACTGAACAAGTCAAAGCAGGCCATATGTCTATGGGAACTAAAAAGTTCCAAATCTTCTTTCATCCATTAAACAGCAGATAAACATTTAAGTGTTCACAACCAAGGCACACAAGTGCAGATGACGATACCGCTATCTACACTCCCTTCCAGGTGAGCAGTTCCTGGAATTCGGGCTTGGTGGTGCCAGAATTAACATTACAAGCAAAGAGTCTATTTCATCTGCTGCTCTCTTTTTCCTCGCTTAGTTCATTTCATCCATGTATTTTCCTTAAACACCCCAGACTACAAAAGCTCTGAGCTTAGACATGTTATCATGTACTTCCTTCTCCATTTAGCATTCTACAACCCAGTTATTGTTGATAACTGCCCTAAGAATAAGAAAAAAATTCTGCATTATTAAAAATGTCAGGGTGCATTATTAAAAACAAACTCAATACTTTAAGGTTATACTTGCCTCTTTACGGCCTTTAATAGTTTTCACAGATTTCATGCTCTGAGTTCTTCGAAGGCCTCTCTGAGCAAACATTTCATCCTCTGAATGTGTCCCCTCCATCTCTTCATCTGTTTTATCATCTCCAGGGTTTTTTTCCAGTGGAGTTTTGTAACCTTTAAAAAACAGTTTTATAAAAATGTTTAATAAGAAGTAGCTGTAACTTTTAGATTTCTAAGACAGCCGTGAGTTTCACCTTTAGCATATATCCTTTATTCTTTTAAAGGATACAGTCAGTCTGCCAGCTGTTTCAAAACAGCAGAACATCTAGCCTGCCAGGAGCTTGTTACTTATAATTCTGCCATTTTTAAGTAACAAGCCATTTCATTCTGTAGATATGTAATGCAGTGGTCCCTTAATTGTCAAAAGTTAAATCAATCTACTACCATCTTCTGCTTTACGCTGAACTGCAAAAAACATGGACTAGATGATCTTTAAAGGTTCCTTCCAACCCAAACCATTCAATGATTCATAGGATCTTTCTTCATACTTACATACATCTCTGCATATTTAATACCAAAGATCCTTTCAGACAGATACAATATCAAAGTAATATTAAGGGTTGTTTACATCCTGCAAAAATAGGACCAGTATTATTACCAAAGATTGTCACTAGAGGGCGCAAACTGCTTAAAAACACGTGCTGAGGAGATCCTTAGGGCCCGACAGCCCCGAATCCCCACCCCGGATGTTTATCCTACAGCCCCCAAATGTAGTCTGGTTTTTTCACCCCCGCCAAGCTCTCCTTTTGTAAGGCCATTCCAAGAACCTACAGGCTGTACCACTTGGATACACCTTTTAGACTCCAAACCCAACTTTATTCATGATCAATGTACACTTCATCTTAAGCCAATGTTTTATTTAGGCTTAAGTAGATTCTTTACTTTTGATAATTTCATTTTTCTCTGAAACTAGAATCACACTCACCTACTCAACAGCTACTTAAGGCAGACTTGCCTCTTCAGCCATTCTAGAGGCAACACGTCTCTGCCTCTAATAGTTTCAATTCATCTTTTTCAATATGGAAAATATGAATCACATCTGTTACTCGTATCATTTCTGACTAGGGATGTTTGCAGTGACACCAACACTTCCTCATCTCTACTTGTAACACCTCTTCTGACGCATCAAAACCACGTTTGCCTTTTTCACAGCAAGCATACAGGCAGCTCAGTCATCCTATGATCAACGTCCTTCTACAACTAGGTCTTTTCAACCAATTTGCCCAGGACTCCCAGCTCAGATCATAAAAAAAAAATTTTACTAAGTGCAATAAAATATTACTGTCATAGTGTTCCTAATTTTATCAGTCATTTATTCTTTCTTAAAATCTCTAATACTGAAGAAACTTCAAAGAAACCAGAAGAGGTGTACACCAGATTTGGGTCCAGGAATAGAAATAATTAAGTTGAACTAGCTCTAAGAGAACATTTTGACATGGGAGATGGAATCTCAATCGGGGTCATTTATATAATATATATATAATCTATACCTGAGTTTGGTTTGGGTTTTGATTGTTTGGGGGGGGGGGGGTGTTAAATGGAATTTTGAGCATTTTCAAGCTATTTCAAATAGACAACTAATGCTGTCTTACTGAGGAACAGCCCCTCCACAACTGCAGTGACAACATCCCTCATGCAACTCTTCGTGAATTCATGGGCTTTCTCTCTGGCAGCCCCCCGTCTTTACCCTGATCTGCACAGGATACCTTCTGGGCTCAATGAGCAATTCAGCTTTGGGCCACTCAGGTGGCCATTATTCCTCAGAAACATCATAGGCTACAATGCAATTTCTGGAATTCCTTGTACTCCACAAGGACCACCCCTCCCTGAAATGGAGGGATGAGAAGAAACAACAGACTTAAGTGGAAAGACAAAAAATAGACCAGAGCTATTTCTTTTGTGTGAAATACCAGCCACTTTGCACTGTAGCCTAACCACTTTAAAGTGCAATTGACAGCCTTCCACTGAAACCTTCTGTCAAGCATCACAGGCACAAGAGCAAAGCGATGCTAATAATAATGTTGTATGTATTAATATTACATATCATATTGTATATTAAAATATTATATCTAATAAAATCTCTCTACAAAAACATATATTGGTCACCATATACCACCTTTTGAGTGTTGATGTGTGTCTGTATATTATAAGTTAATGCCTTCATTATTCCTATCACCACAAACAATTTTACACTTTGAACAATCATTACAGATCTACTCAATTTCCATTAATTTTCTCTTCCTATTTGTTGAGCTTCCATAAATATTCATGTTTAACTTTTTGTACACTTGTCACAGAAACACCACTTAATCTTGTGGGGTTTTTTTTACTCCCAATTAAGCTTTAGTTTGGCAAGAAATTATCATCGTTAACTGGCAAAGGTAGAGGTAATGAGTACATATGACTACACTGCTAGTGGCTGTGAAAAGAAAATAAGACAGGGAGCATTTCTCAACTGTCAGAATTTATCTTGCTCAAGTTAATTCTGATCAAGTGCACTGGAATTCTTTGAGGTCTTTTCCATTTCTAAATGGGGTAGATGTATTTCTGCTTTCCCATTTTTGTCTTTGGTGAATTGATCTTTTAGCTAGAAGAAGTAGATAGATACCTACCTGAAGATTCACTTGCAGAGGCTCTGGTTTTCTTTTTTGCTTCTGGTAATGTCTGATAGGGTCTCTGTCCTACTGGCTCATCTCCTTGTATAGTAGTCAAATCATGCATACTGAAACTTCTCAGCTTCTCAGTTATCGCACCTTGACTCTGAAATACAACAACAGTATCTTTGAAAATGAAGCAGAGGTTTAACTTTGCTGTTGAAGTTGGGTTAAGATGTTTAAGCCCATGCTTCCTTGTTGCACTACAAAATTCATTGAACATAAGCATGCAGTAGATTTATGTTTGCTTCAAATATTGCTTTTACCCAAGCTCAACTGTAAATTGCTCCTAGACAAAAAAAGTTATGGATAAGCTAGCAATTTCATTACAAATGTCTCATTTCACTCCTTTAATCTGAGCAAATAAAGGCTTTTTGGTGAGGGGAAGTGTTTAAAAGAAAAAACACATCAGAAATGCTCAATTCACTTCAAACATTGTATTTCTCTAGCAGTGCTAGGTAGCGTGACAGTAGCTTTAACACTTCATTTTAAAAAGTGTGGTTGAAGACAAATGAAGATTTCCACTATTTTATATTTTACCCTCTACAAATTTGAATATGCATACGAAAGGGAAAGTGTTAGAATACACTCTAACATTAACTCAAGTAACCAAGAAACTGGTAGCACTACAAAAGCTCTAGCTGACAAAAACTTGAAACCACAAACCAAAGAGGTCCTGCCTGGACTACAGGCTGGCAGGTTCTCTTCCTAACGTAGCTTTTCTGACGTAATACCAACCCAAAATCTAATGCTACATGTAAGGATAGGCGATCATATTTGAACATTAGTATTCCTTCTCTGATTGTCTCTACATCTTTTCTACACGTGACATCGAAAGTTCCCCTTTGGAAAGGAGGGTTGTCAAAACAGCTTTTCCATCTTATACCAGATGATGTTATTATTAAAGCACTGAAGCTTAATTTATTGTATAAGCAACTAAAAGGACAAGCACATTACTCAATGTCATGTTAAAATAACATTTAATTCTTCCTTCTCTGGCATATGAGGCAAAAAAATAACTATTTCAGAGGAAGGGTGACAAGCCTGTGCATGAATCCCACTTTGAGCAAGTACTCTATATTTTGTTTCATTCTTACAAGTGAAGCTTTTAAGTAAAATTCTTCATTTGAGCATTATGTTAGCTAGCAGTAGCAGAAATCTGGGTACAATTCCACACGCCTTTTTCTGCAACAGCACCAGCATTAAGGCAGTTCTTGCACCACTGACATTTGTTACCACTCCCTTGGCAACAAGTGTTTGGGGATGGTAGACCAGCCCACTAAATTATTCCATGTTAAAAATAGCCATGTAAAGTGAATAGACAGTAGAGTGATACTCCTTAAGCTTGCATGGACACCAAAGGCTGGGGGGGGGGGGGGGGGGGTGGAGTGGCTGAAACCTAATATTCATTTTCTAATGACTAGTCATTAGTACAGCATATAAAACTAAGACTGTGCTACACAGGCAAGAACAACCTATTTTAATTCTTACACCACCATTCATACATTGCCACTAAATAGTAAGAACAAAGAAAGGGTTTCTTATAAGAGAAGGAGAAGCCTTTACTTTTCTAGTCCTTCCACACAGAGGTAAGAAGACTGACCATTCTGAAGAACACAACTACAGCTTGCCTCTGAGTTAAAATGCACTACTGACACTGTACTGTCTGTGTATAAACTACTGTCGAAATTCTGAAGTTCATTTCATTCCCTGAAATGGCTTATTTAAGGCAGATCTGTCCTGCCTTAAGGCAGGAATCCTGGCCTTCCACTACTCCAGTTCTTTCTTGCTTTGAAAAGCATTTGCACAGTAAACCAAATCAGAAACCGGCTATGCCTCAGAACTAACAGTCAGCTGTTAGGACACTAGAGAAGAGAGAGAACTGGAGAGACGGGACTGCTTTTTTGACAAGTAACAGCTTACAGTATCTGCTATAACACATAAGACTTGATCAGTCTGCATCCACTGCTTGAAGAGATGCAACTGGACTCACATCTCAATCACTGATTGAGAATGCATAAATGCACATACACACTGACGAATGCATAAAATGGAGCCACTTGGTTCTCAGCAGAATCCATATAAATTCATCACAATTCCACTCACTAAGTGTGGACAGGATCTGCTGTAGTGACAGAAGCTGGATTTGGCCAGAAACAAAAGTATAGAAAGACACACTTGCATGACAGTTGCACATCAAGTTCATTCATCATGTGATGTACTACAAAGACATTTGGAAATTGTGCAAGATAGTGTAATTAAGATTATAATAACTAACATGCTAAGAAGAGTTCACATTACAAGCTTGAATTTCCCATTCCACTGTAGTTATAGAGGATTAGATCCAAGCTGGGAACGTTCAGCCTTAGTCTTCAGTGCAGCTTTTGGATACAGAATTTTGTTTTTCAAAGGGGAAAAAAAAGTGAAACTATGTGCCATAAAATAACATTGTGCCATTAACCAAACTGCACGCTCAATGAGGCTAGAGCTCCTGTGGAGTACTGCCTCATTCAGCGAGGACATAACAGATTCATACAATGGGCCCTTCATTCCGTAAGTACTTTCCAAGATGGAAAGTTTCACTCAAGTTACACACAGCAAATATTAAGAAGTTTGAAAGTATACATATACAAATAAGAGAAGCAGCACACATGCCTGAGGGTCACAGTAGGAACGGGGCTGCACAACCACTGCTGTACTGCACAGCCATGGTCACACACCGCACTAATTCTATGTGGGTACTCCCTACAGTCCCCCCGTCACCTTCTGCTTGAGTGCAGTCTCCAGCCCACCCCTAGGAAGATCCCATCTAGCCAAATCAAGATTGATTTCTACTTCACACCACTGCACAAACTAACTGGAAGACAAATTTCAAGGTGTTTTGTGGGGGTTTTTTCAATTAAAAAAACCCAAACCTACATCACTGTGCTCATACAGCATTTACAATTTAGGAAGATTCTTCCACCTCCCATGCCCAAAAGCAGCAGACAATTGCTTTCTGCTGAAACAAAGCATTCCATGAGGATCTGGATTACTATCAGCTCAGAATGAAAGTCTGGCAGAAAAATACTAAATACCCTCCAACTGCAGGAAATGTGAAATTAAATACCCTCCTACTGCAGGAAATGTGAGAGTACCATTCACATTTAGAATATTAACGTATTAAGAGCTTTGATATCTTGTTTGAAAGTTCAGAAAGTTACTAGCCACAGCTTGAAAGCAAGATGTTTGCCCACAAAATAGAAGGCGCAGCAATCCAACGGCAGATGAAGCTGAAGGGGGATCTCCTGCTTCTACACTCATGCCATGGGTACGGCAGCAGCCATCACCTCTCCTGCCATACCCACAGCACCAAGATGCTGCTCACAAGAAGATGGCAGAGGAGTTGCCACGCCTGCACTGCTACCCCATCATTTCAACAGTTCCTACCAGTAAGGAAGAAATACAGCAGGCTGCATCCAGCCCAGAGGCTGCCAACTAAGTTACACCACAAGAGATTGACACACACACATTTACAATTACAATGCAGGCAAAAAAAAGCACAGAACTTCAGTGCTCAAATTTCTATGTAAATTAACATTGAAGAGAGATGAACTGTGAAGTTTGTGTTGTATTAAATAAAATGCAAGTCTTAAAGAATGCGTTTGCTTATTTATTCAATAGTATTTCCTAAAACATATTAAATCCTTTTCAGAGACCACATTTATTACTGGTGACCAATCCAAAACACTAAAGTTATAATAGGTTTCTAAGTCCAGTTTTTGATAAATATAGCCTACTTAAGGGACTCCTTTAGAGACTACTCAGACTCTAGCAAGCTATTAGTATGCCGTCTCATCAGCTGATCCTCATATATGAAATGCCGTTCTCTATTTTGTTACTGAGCATGTATTTTTATAGCCTATATACTTAATCCAGGGAAGTTGCCATAAACAGATACCACACAGTATGTCTGCCTCAGGGACTTTTTTCTGTTGTTGTTTAAATCACACTTGCACCCCCTCAGTGGTCAGGATCACTGAATAAAGCAGCTTGCCTTGCTTGGACAAGTTCTCAATGGACTCTGTGTCTACAGAGCTGCTTGGAGCTTTGTGGCCGCAGAGCTGCGGTGCACAGCACCCACATTCCCAGCTGTTCTCTCCCTGATCCAATCCAGGCTGACAGGGAACGACTTCTGTTCCCTCTCAACCTGGAGAGGGACTGCTGTCCTGTGAATGACCTCTGCAGCATGCCAGGCAGTCCCAGCAGGGAGCAGGGATGAAAGCAATATTGCTGGTGAGCGGAGCTGCTCACAGTGATACTGGCTGTACGCCACAGCTGGCTGCAAGATAGCTCCTTCCTCTGCCATGCCCTGAGAGGGACGAAGGGGAAGTCTGAGCAAGGCCATTAGAATAATATTCAACCGGCAAAGAGACAGCAGATTTGGGATGCAAGACATGCAGGAGCACAGCCCTCAAAATATTTTTTTATTATTACCACCACCAAATAATACTTTGCAAATGACCGATATTTGTATGACCTCATAAAGGAGGACAGTGCATTCCACAGCTTAATTAGCAGCCGTCCCTCATGTGGTGATATAGAAACCAGTTTTTGCTAGTAGCTTGAGAGTCAGAATTTGTGCGTCAGCAAAAATTGGAACATACAGGTAACTGGGATCTCAGAGGATCTGGAAAGCAGACGCATCAAAATACAAGACGTATCAGTGGAACAGTGTTGTGGATAGAATTTCCACAAATCCATATACTATTAAGCTGAAAGAGCTCCAACAACTTCCCTATCATTAAAGACATCTTGTTGCTAATTCTTTTATATCCCAAGGAAAATGTGTAATTAGTAAACTGTAAAAGTCAGCCTAGACCATATTTCATCTCTAAGTCTCCTGAAATCAGGATTTTACAAAGATTTATTTTCTTAAATTAACAAGACAATAACACAATTTATTTTGCTAATGTATGCTACTTAACAGGTTTTGAAACACAAAATTTTATATGAACAGTGGCCAACTAGTACCAGCAAAAAAAAAATCAGTATAGGAGTGTAAGCTATAAGCCATGATTCCTGCCAATTACATTTCAACTTCACTACAGTGTAGCAGATTTAAATCTATGTCAAATTTCAGTAGACTGACCTGGCTGGCTGCTCCAGCCTCCCCTACACAGACAACTAGCCTTTTAATATTAATTCCCCTACTCCTTTGACAGCCCTTGGACAAAACTGCTCTTTCCCACACTTGATCTTGAAAATATTCCAGAGTTTCCAAGTGATTTTACCACCCTCCTGAAGTCAGCATAAGCAGACATCATAGTGTCTTTTGCTTGGACACTTTAGTGAACAGAGGCTTTCTTTGGACCTCCTCTTATGTTTAACCTCCCACATTCTCCACTCCTAATTTGAGATCTGATGTCAGAATAAGCATGCCTGCTCCTTCAAAAAAAAAAAAAAGTGATGAGAGTGTGTCTCCTTCCCATCAAAACTGATCCCACTAATAGGATTCCATTCCTGAAATCCTATAGCATGCCCCGCCAGCTCATGCTGAAGGGATAATCTTTTCACCTGCTGGAGGCAGCAGTCAACTCTTGAAAAACAGGGAACAAAATCAAGAACACATGCATTGTCTCCATTTGCTTGCATGAAGCAGTCATGCTCAGCTTTTTGGAATGACAAACTGAAGAGGTTTAACATGCCAAAATAAAGATTTTCAGAGAGTGTCCTCTTTCATACTGTTTAAAAATCATGCCTATTTTAGGTCTTTGGTATTGTGGTGGTTGTTTTGCCCCAGCATCTCATCTGCAGTGAACTAATTCTGTGCAAATATTCATGAGCATGTTTAACAAGTTTTAACAAACAGAGCAGGCATCTTGCCAGTCACAGCTGAATTAGCAATGAAAGCTAAACACAGACATTTAGGAAAAAGTTACTCATTTCTGAAGAAAGGGGGAGGAGATATTTGTGTTATTTATTTTACAATATTTCTGTAACACTATAAGGATTAAAAAGGAAATATCAAACATAAGGAAAACACACAGAGCAGAACCATCATTACAGGTGCACATTGTAATAAATTATTATTTACTGTTTGGCAAAGAATTTGCCTTTTAGCATTTATCATAGTTCTTAAACTTTTTCCCAGTAGAGTACTTTGAGGTTTTGTTTGCTGGGTTTAAATAACCTATTTTCACTCTGCATACTTTCATTCCTTTAGAGGTGTACTCTATTTCATTTTAAATTATTTTATGCCTCAAGGCAATACTAAGAATTTGAATAACAAAAAGAACCAGTGATCAAATTGAACCACATTCTCAGCATTTTAGGCTCATTTTGTCCCTATTTTAAACCAAAAAGTGTTTTGGTTTGGGGTTTGTTGGGGTTTTTTTTGGTTTTGTGTTTTTTTTTTTTTTTTTTTTTTTACACTACCACCCACATACATTTTTAAAAAGAAAGAAAACGAACAAACAAGATATGCATGACTATTTTTCCAGACTTTTTTGAGACAGCATTTGAAAATGTAGTTTTTAGAAATGGCTTTGATTTATATAGAAAGAAATTCACATACAAACACAGAAATTTAAGTTAAATGCTAGACCTACCTACTTGACTTTGACAGCCAGGGTTCTCTACATTGTTTTCTGTTAACTACTAACAATGTGTAGGTTTTCAGTTCTGTTACTATGGACACAGCAGTTTCATTTATTCCCAAGAAGAAATTAATCCTGATTGCCTTAAAACTATCATTTAACTAGGACATACGCATCTTTTCACACTTTTTTTGTGTTTCAGTTTAAATTACTATTAGGAAAGATACACATTGCCTAAAGTTATACTCCCTTTGGTGGGCTACAAGTTGCTTAGAATCTTACTTATAAGCTTATATTTTGTCCTCCTAGACCTAGAACCCCCTGAAATTCAACTGAAGGTCACAAGTTTTGTAGTAACAACTACAGGTTACCTCATGATTTAATGGAAGTTACATGACAAAGCAAGAGTATGCTCTAAACAGCAATATGCAAGCTTATGCTTAGTGTATTAATTTAATAATTCAATCAACAAGTTGCAAACAAGTTAATTGTGTCAAGATAACTTTTATCTGTGGTAGTAATCTTTCATGCCTTACTTCAAATGTGGAGTTACCTCAAGTTGATTGGAGAAAAACAGCAGAAAAGCCAGAAATCCTTTAAATAGTTTGTTTACCAACAAGAAAGCACAACAGAGACAGAAAAGAAACAATGGTCATCTTTACCAAAGGCCTGCATAGAAAACTGCACAGTATCTTTTGAATTACAGTAAACTGATTCCCATCATCCAAGAAATGACTACAAGCTATTTTAAACAAACAAACAAACAGAGGAGGAGGATGACAACTAGGGCTGCAACCCTTACATTGTGTTCCAGGTTTTCAATACATTCGCAGGATTAATCTTTTTGTTTAGAATGGCAAATCCTCAGGACAATTACAGTGTTCTATATAAAGGACAAAAGCAGTTAATGCAAGCAGAAAGTTACCTTTACAGCTGCTGTCACTGCAGCAGTGGCGGCCAAATTCAACCCTTGCCTTCCAAAATTCACCATGGTCTCATAGCCTCTTTCTTTGGCTTGCACAATGTACTCGTCAATCTCCTAAAAGCAAAACATGGTTAAATTTTAGAGGGCCGTGCATAAGTGTCACATTACCCCACAGTATTATTTTTCCCATCAATAAAGGAAGACAGAAGAAATCTTCAAGAAAATATTTAATGGGACAATTACTCTTGCCTTTGTATACTGCTATTTCATTCAGTTATACTCATTTTAAAAAGGATTATGTCTGGTCAAAGATGATGATCATATAGATCACTTTTGTCCAGAAACATAGCAGCTACATAGCAAGTTCCTTACAGCAAGCTTAACTTGTCAGACAAAAGATGTTCAAGAAATAACATGCTTAAGATGAAATAAGAGCGCTCCTTAGAAAGGTGGAGTCAGCTCACAAAGAACTTCTGAAACCAGAGCTTTGACATAGTTAAGTATCACAACATTTATCCCCAGCTGTGGTAAATGCCTGGAGCTGGAGATAAAGGCTTCAAGGTAGTTCACAACAGCTAGTAGACTACAGGGAAAAATCTCCTTAGCTTATGAAGCTGCAAACAGTTTATAGTGCAACCTTCAGAAGGTCAAGATGACTTACTGTTCATATCAGCAGCAATCACGTCAGCTACCTGTTTTGCCTAATAAAGGCCAAGCCCGGCACTGACCTTTATGAATGCTATTTTTCTGTACTGTGAGGTTTTTCAGTGGTAGTCTTCGCAGCTTTGCTAATCACTCTTCCTACACATCCAAACAGAATACTGAGAGAGCTAAGCAGATCTGTGGCCCTGTCATACTTTGGCTAAAGCTAAATAATCCTTTAGCTATTTTCCGTTTGCGTATTTTCTGTTGAGAATTGGTCTTCCCTTAAACCTCAATAGAAAGTCTCTCCTCTTAACTTGTCAGTTTGCACACCAGAAAAGTCAACGTCATTCATCCTGAGAAGTTTTATTACTAGGTTATGCTAGGAAGAAAATGGTGACATGAAAAGCTGTTGCTAAAACTGCATTCATGCTTCCGCAGAGAGAGTACTGCACATGTTCTTCCAGTAGAAAGTCAAACTGCATCACTTCCACTCAGCTGGGCTCCCCAAAGTGCACTAAGGCCAGAGAACACCAAGCTGTCTCATGTCAATAGAAAGTAGTACGTGGTCTGCTCATGCAAGTTAAACAGAAGCATGTATGTGGACAGCCATATGCACTTGCCCCTGCTAGGCCCGGTTTGTGCCGCCTGGCAAACCAGTAACATACTGATCTGCTTTATTATGTATCTAGCAAGTCAGTATTTCAGCACGTGGTATTTCCTTATTAGGCATTAAAAATAGGAGAAGTTATTTCTTACCCTTTCTTTAGAAGAAAGCAGCGGGTGGAGAAATTTTCTGTAGATTAAACTTGCCCCTCTAGTATACGGGGAAAGAAGCCAAATAACAAAAGCTATCTTCAGTTCATAGTACAGTGGAAACCTACAGACAAGTTAAAGGTTGCATGAAATCAACAACTGCAGTAAGAAAATGCACGGTAATTAATCATGAAGAGATCTCTTCAAAAACCACAATTACATATGAGGATTCTTCACATACAAGAGTTATATTAGACAAATTGAGTTATAGATCTATGGATTTAATTTTAATTGACTGTATTGCCATTTAATAAATGGAAACAGTTAATAAACTTGCTTTGCATTATCCATTCCTGCACAGAGAATTTCTAGCCCATTCTTTTAAGAGTTCCATTCCCCTATTCAGTTTCTACAGCAAAGGTAGAAGTTTTCTAGTCCCTGCTTCAAGGTACAGTGTACAGCAAGCTTGAAAACAGATGTTATTCTTCACAGACACTGAGATCTTTTCCTGAAAAAGAGGGCTATCAACAAGCACAACTTCTTTATAAAAATTAAATCATTACAAACCAAAGAACACCAGAAACAAATACAGTTTCATCCAGAGTTCATAAAAAGTAGGCTCTTACCAAGAGACTGTTAGGTCAGTTATTGTTTCAGTAACTGTATAAAGAGCAAACACAATCCAATACATCATCCAGCGAACCTGAAAATTAAAACACCATCTTCAGTAAGAATTTTGATTTCACCTTTACACAGAATACACTATACACTGTACAATCAGTTCAGAGCTGTCAAAGCAAGATGTTCAACAGTATCTCATCAACCGGGTTTCAAGTGACATTATATGAAGATTCTGAAGTTTTCTGTTCATAAGTAGAACTGGTGGCAGCTGCAACTAGCTAAGTGGAATGGCTGGGTCACTAGGGTCACAACCTCACCTAGGCTGGCTTCTACATCTAGATCTGATTCTGCCTGTAGAAAGCTTTAGTAATAAGAAAAAACACACTGCAAAGAGTCAGCAGATTATTGTAAGTATGAAGTGCAATTCCCACTACAGCACTAAAGGATATTTCACGCTCTTCCACACTCATCTATATGTTTATACTACGCACGCACCGAAGTCAGCATTACTAAGTCAGGTAGCCCTTGCTTTCATTTCACAATATACATTATTCAGCTATACTTAGCACTTAAGTTCTACACGTGTGCTTTGCATTAGGGTATTAACACTGTGGCAAGGCAGGAAAAAGCATTTTAATGGAAATTTAATTCTATTCATATGCCAAGAACCACAAAATTCTTGTTAATAAAAAAGCTCAGATGTAAGCATCTTAATGCTTCAGGTTATATCTATATACTGTTTTTTGGTTTTAAGACTTACATTATACATCACTGTTTTGAAATCACACAATGCTCTTAAAATACAGGTTTTAATTCTGTTTTCTAATAGTTAACTAAATCGCTCATTTTTCTTGAACATTTGTTTGAATTTGGTTGACTAAACTGATTACATCTTTCAGAATAAATATTATAGAAGTAGTTCCATGCATTTGTCTTCTCTAAGGTATCTATGGTCAAATGCAATGTATTTCCAAAATAGGTCAGTGCAAAACACCGCTGGTTATTCATACTAACTGAACACCCACACGTTCTTTAAATTGCAAGACTATCTAAACAAGGAAAAAACCAAAACAGTTTAAAAAAAGAAAGAAAAAATAAGAAAAGCATCACCCACAACCAGATGTGGTAACCTCATTTCATTTGCCATATACAGACTACTAACTCTTCTGGTATACCTAAAAAGCATTAAACACCGCATTGGTTAGACACTAGTTCAAGGCCTCAATTCATGGTACCCTCTTTCAAAAGGAGGAATACATACACTTTCCTACAGAGGACATGGCTGAGATTTAATCTTCACTTTTATAGCAATTTTTTTAAGTGGACTTAGGTACTCAAAACCTAATGCTACACTGCTGCCTATTTCGTAGCTATGCATTAGGCTTTAAAACCACTTCCTTTGTCACAACTTGAGACTCATTTATCTTAAATGCTTTTCTGCATTTCACTTTGAAAAGAAACTCAGTCATGTGATGACATTCTTCACTTCAATCTCTCAGAGGATTTAGGTATTTCAGGCTTGAATAAACTAAGACAAACATACACAACAGCTGAAGTCACCTCTGACAGGCCATGTGACATTTAGACTGGTGAACATCCCATGAACCAGAATCAACACCTGAATAAAAATGAAATTAACATCCAACCTAAGCATGATGCAATGCAATTTTTAAGATACCATGCAGGACTGAATTTTTCTCCATGTATTTTATCCAGGCTACTCATTCTTTAATCAACATCTATTTATCCAGTTAGGAACAACAGTAGAAGTGGAGTTTCTCTTGGGCTGCTAGGAACAGTAAGAAATGCTCTGCAGAAGGGCACATGAGATCTGCCAGGAGTCCTGCTGAGGTCTGGGCAAGGATTCTTAAAAAACACAAGTCAAATCATATTCTAGTACAATTAACGTATTAGGTACCAGAAGTATCCTTGACAAATGAACCTGAGTGACTTACAGAGTGGGTTTTATACCAGAAAAAAAAGGAAACAAAGAAGGTCATATTTGACACTGCCCAGAAGACCATCATCTACTTAACTTTCAGAGATGAAGTTACCGCAGCTTTGATTGAGTTTTGCTTTTTATGTTAAAAGGGTGATTACAGATTTGTTTTGTTGAGCTTTTTTCTACCATCCAAGTGTTTAGCTCATCTTTGTTGGCTTTGGCTGAAGCACATCCTTTCAAGTCAGGATTTTGAAGCCAGGATTTAAGACTGGTCATTCAGACATTTCAGATGCTTATTACAAGCACTTTGGTGTAACACAGTGAAAAAACTCCTCAAAGAACTCAGTCAGCTCCATTAAACCAGGGTAATTACAAGAACAAATAAATCTCCTCAAAGGCATAGATCCTCATTTCTAGAACTAAAGTCTATAAGCCTTTTAAATCACCAAAACCAGCAACAACACTTTTTTTTCCCCAGAAATAATCTTTGAACAATTTGCTGCATAGTGACCTACACAGCAAGTCAAAAGATGTCTGCACTTTCTGTTTGTTCATTTTTTACTGGTGGAAACTGGCTAAGTAAAAAATTTCACTGTTACACAGCTCTTGCAATCCAGCAAACAAAAAACAGATGGCTCCTGAGCCACACATAACCCAGGAAAGGAAGCTGTGCTCGGGCCATAGTGTGACTGGCACCAGACCTGTGCCATTTGGAAGGCTGCAGTTAAACCTACGCCCTCTCCGTGAAAGAAAATGACCCAGTTGGGAAGATGAAAGCGATGGATCATCCCTAAGATCTATCTGGGCACTCAACCCACCCAGCAAAGGAGTGATAATTTGCTGATGAATCAATGTTATTTCCCACCCATGAAAAAGTCACTGTGATGAATATCTCATCTCAGCCCCATGAACATTTTGTATGCAACTGGAAGTTCAGGAACTGCTTAAAGACCACAGGTGACTGAAAAAGCAGTGTTTTCACACTATATACACAGCTGGAAAAAATGGTTCCAGGCTCTACTAAAGGTCTTACGTAAATGACAGGCATCTCTAAAAACTGACACCTAAGAAAGACAGTTAAGTCATAGCTAACTGGACAACTACGATGAGTTAAAATCTCAGCATTCTACAAACATTACTTTTGTTTTCCTATGAAACATATTGCAAGAGGCAATGGTAACCTCTTAAAGTGATTTCTTGTACTAGAGTTTGAAACTGCTATCTTCTCCTTAGCCTGTGGATCCCTTTTGAGGGAGCTGTGAGGAAAAGCAGATTATAAATTCTTTGCATTATATACTTTCCTGACAGGCTAAAGTAAGCATGAGACAGAGGAAATTCTTCTCTTACTTTGGATGATCCCTGCCCCCCCCCCCGCAGAAGCTTAGCTCTGGCAGGCTCTAGCTCTATGTGCACGAATAGCTCCAATCAGCTTGTACACAGAAACTAGAAGAAGTACGAATATGATGTCCACTTTGGAGCCTTGATGGAGTGATCAGGCTAAATGTAAGACATACAAGGGGAGGAACAATAGCTACTGCATTCTACTACTACAACCAAGTACAAAGCAGAGACATCACACATCCAGACAAGCAGCATTAGGTCACAATTACAGCTGCTGAGTTAAAGTAACCAATGGCACTGACTCCATCCCAAGCCAGGCAGCCAAGTTAAGAACAAGGTTCAGGAGAGAATATAGGTTAGTTGCCAAAATCAAGTTAGACTTCCTCTTAGAACAGGGAAGTAACTCAGTGACCAAAGCTCCTTGTGATTGCAACTGGGTAACATTCCTGTTGTAATCATCATTGCCCATACTGAAAAGTAAATAATTTAACAGATTAATTCTGAACTACAGTAATTGTGTTTTTCTCCATCTTACTCTTCTGTTATGCTTCTTTCCTCCACATCATCTTAACCAAATCTTTTCCTTCCTTGGTTACAGGTTTTCTCTTTGAGACACAAGAGATTAACCAGAGCTACCCTTTTCTCAGATAGACTTTGAATCCCCAGTTGAGCCCCATACAATGACAATTAAACTGCTGTTCAACTAGTCACTGAGAATCAATTTGTCATTGGTTATACTACAGGTGTCGCAGAATTAGGAAACCTTTTTTCTAGCCCCAGCCCAAAAGTGCATTATTTTGGGCAGTTCACTGAAGTGTGGCCAACACTTTTAAGATTTACTTTTTTAAATCCTCCAAAAAAAAAAAAATCTGTATCCAGCATAGTGTGAGGACATGTTTCAGCAAAGTTATAAAAAGTCTGAGAAATCTTTGGAGCTAAACTTTAGCTCTCCAAACAAAATCACAGGATTACCACTAGATTCACACAGGTGTTCTATCTAATACATAGTCAAATTAAGCTTTCATATGATTTATTGCACTGCATAATGAAAACTTCACAGTTGTATATCAGCAGAGGCATTTAATTAAGCAATTAAAAGGAATGTGACTTACATATTCCTTCACGTTTTTTGTCTTCACAGCTTTGTATGAGTAATATGCAGGATACAGCATCCCAAACACCAGCCTATTGGAAAATAAAAAGAGCTTTCAGAATCCGTTATACTGTATAAGACAAAACAGTGACAACACATCATTAGAATAATGCAGCCAACTTAAAAAATAAATCCCATTCTCTAGCTTGGGGGGGGGGGGGGGATCACAATGTTATAGGTTGCTTGGAAGAAGTGTAGCAATACACAAAAACAGAGCAACATGAACAGAAAAGGCTGTATGCCCTGAAGACAACAAACAGTTTCCTAAGACTGCCTCTAATAGATATGTAGAACTAGTAGCTCTTCTAGTTCAGCTACAAGCAAAACCAGTCCTGCAGCCTGTCCATACCAAAAGACTGTTTCCGCATTGGCAGTACTATCAACACTTAAAAAGCCTCTAACAACTATCAGTAGGTAATCAGAATCATCTACTTTTATCACATTACCAAAATTGCTTTTGAAGAATCTTTAAGACAACAAGATTGAGTTACATAATTTCAGCTCCCTTTGCTAGAACTCTGCAACAGCAACACATGGAAACAGAGGCAAGTGGGAATTAATCCAGTTGTGCTCAGACAGCCAATTTCTGCTAAAATTCATCAAACGTAAGGTGTGGAGCAGGGTGAGAGTGCCAAGCAATCCATGCTGAGAGCAGGATCAGGAAAAAAAGATCTGCTCTAGCACAAGTTTGCTATAACACAGCATTTTCTAGTAAGTGTCTTGGCCACAGATTAGCAGAACAGTGCTTTATGAGAAATTGAACAGCAGTCGTTGCCATCTCCTTGACAAATGCAAGAGCACCATACTTTTGTTTCACCAGCTTGTTACACTTTACAAAGTCAAGCAATTGCCTGCCCTTCGTTCCAGCTGGCCTAGAGCAGCAGCTACATAAAAGTCTGTAGTGGGATCAAGTGCACCCTCAGCAAGTTTGCCAACAACACCAAACTGTGGTGTGGTCAACACACTGGAGGGAAGGGATGCCATCCAGAGGTACCTTGACAGGCTTGAGTGGTGGGCCCATGCAAACCTCATGAAGTTAACATGGCCAAGCGTGAGGTCCTGCACAGAGGTTGGGGCAATCCCAAGCACAACTACAGGCTGGGCAGAGAATGGATTGAGAGCAGCCCTGGAGAAAAGCTCAACATGAGCCGGCAGTGTGCACTTGCAGCCCAGAAAGCCAACTGTATCCTGGGCTGTGTCAAGAGAAACGTGACCAGCAGGTCAAGGAAGGTGATTCTCCCCCTCTACTCTGCTTTCACGAGACCCCATTTGGAGTATTGCATCCAGCTCCAGGGTCCCTAGTACAAAACAGACACAGACCTGTTGGACTGAGTCCAGAGGAGACCATGAAGATGGTCAGAGGGCTGGAGTACCTCTCCTATGAAGACAGGCTGAGAGAGTTGGGGTTGGTCAGCCTGAAGAGCAGCCTTCCAGTACTTAAAGGGGTCTACAAGAAATCTGGAAAGGGACTGTTCACAAGGGCATATAGTGATAGAACAAGAGATAATGACTTTAAGTTGAAAGAGGGTAGATTTAGATTAGATATTAGGAAGGAACTCTTCACTATGAGGGTGGTGAGGCTCTGGAACAGGTTGCCCAGAGCAGTTGTGGATGCCCCCTCCCTAGAAGTGTTCAAGGCCAGGTTGGATGGGGCTTTGGGCAACCTGGTCTAGTAGAGGGTATCCCTGCCCATGGCAGGGGGGTTGGAACTAGATGGTCTTTAAAGTACCTTCCAACCCAAACCATGCTATAATAAGTGGGGGAAAAAAATATGGAATTATTAGCAGCAAAGTTGAGCTATTTTCTTCAACACCACATACTACCAGAGAAGGTTTCTCCATCCTTAGTGGAAGACAAACACAGAGTTACCCATGGAAGGAAGCCTGTTGCAAGGGCAGGGGGATATTGGAAGAGGTACTAATGTTAAGCTATAAATGCCACAAGTGAAGGAGGAGGATAAAATTACAGAGGCATAATTGCAGAACCCTTCAAGTTTTGAAGGGTCTTGTGAAGTCATCTAGTCCAATCTCCTGATCAAACCAAGGTCAACATCAGATTTGGACCAGGCTATTTAACACTTCAGTCAGTCAGGTCTTGGAGACTTCCAAAGAGATATTTCATATTTCTCTCTGAGCAACCTGTTCCAATGCTTAATGAGCCTCCTTGTGCAAAGTTTTAGTTATATCCAGTCAGAACCAGAAGTTCATAACCATTGTCTCTCTTGGCCAAGTAGCACAGCAAGAGAATGGGTCTGGCTCTCATAGCCTCCAAATAGTTATGCAAGATTGCTACTAAGTCCCCCAAAACCCTTCTGTTTTCTGGCTGAACAAGCCCAGTTCATTCAGACTCTCAACATCTTGGTGGCCTCCACTGAACCTTCTCAGAGAAATTAACATCTTTCTTGCACTAAGAAGCCCAAAGCTAGACACAGTCAAATGTATAAATCTCACATCTACATCCCCATCCTCTCCTGAATGTGTTACATATATTCCTGATATTTTCTTCATCATTTAATTTAAAAATTATAAAACTCAACTCAAGAAAAATCCTCAAACACTGAACCATACATTTTCTTACCTTTAAAGAACAAAGAAGGGTCTAAGAATTGGTTTTGACTGAAGGACAATAAAAAGAATTACTAGCTGATCATAAGTTAGAGTCAAAGCTAGTTAATCACATATAGCTCTTTTCTAGGATGCATTCACTTCCACAACACAAGACTAGATCTGAACAAGTCTTCCGGCACATGCTTTCAATCTTTGTGTACATTCAGCCTTTAGAATTGCTAATGGCCAATAGCAGCAGAGGAGCTAAAGGGCACCAACCAAGTCTCCACAAGATCAGATTCCTTTGCAGTGGGAAGGGATGCTGCACCGCAGATCACTTAAAACAATATTGATATGAAAAATCATAACTGGTGTACAATAGCAGCAGTTTAAAACCTGGATCTGGATGCTCAGAAGTTCACAATTTATGCTAAACTGGACTTAACAGAAGATGAATCCTGAAGCTCTTTAATATGTATAGGCTAAGCTGCTACTCCACTGCAGCAGAACTTACCTACACATTTCAGATGTTGAAATGCCTTTTGAAAGAGTCAATTCCAGTTCAGCATACTAATCTGTAGAAGCCTATCCAAATACAGCTCTACTACTATCCAAAGACCTTTCATCCTAAGGCCAAGAAAAGCAACAAAAAACCCTGAAGAGTTTTATTCTCAACTAGGAAAAAAGCCTGACAACACAAGTTAAAAACCTCACTTCACCCAAATAAGAGGGGATCTGGGAACAGAAGGAATATGAGACCAAACATCCTTCATTTTTAATGAAATTCTGTAGACAACAGCTCTTCCTCTCATTTTTGTCCCTGTCAATATCCTGTTCAGTAACCCATCACCTCTAATGGCTCTCACCTTTCCTTGTTCTTCTGGATGAAGTTATAACCATTAAGTATCAGAGATAAGGAAAGCTTTGTTAATCCTAGTAACATAACACAGGCTTTATAAAGGGCAGAAATTTCTTTGTTCAAAGAAAAGACATAAAAGAGGTTCCTGAACATCATAACTACTACCAACTGTCAGACGACTCCATAATTATATGCCAGCAGTTACTGGTCATCGATGCACCTCTCCCAAATTCTCAAAAAATAGTCTGAAGTTATTCAAATAGCTACTAGTAGTGCGCACAGTTAAGTTTCTTGCTATGAAGTATATGAAAGAGAAACAGTTTGAATATTTCACTTAACAGATTTTGGGTCTATACTTTTCCACTCACTTTACTGTCAAGTAGCTCCACTTCTATTTTTGAAAAGTCGTATTTTTAAATTTAAACAGCAATTTATCCTCAATGTGTCATCCTCTAAAATCTGGTAGAAACGAGAATTGTGACAGAACAGAATTTTTTTTGAGAGCATCGCTTACAATCATAAAGCTAAGTTACAGAAGACAGCAAGTTAAACAAGAACAGTAGCACGAGACAAACACAATAAAAACAGCTAGTTTTCCCCATCTAGCATATCTTTGTTACTCAATGCTGGTCAAATCAAGAGTAAGGAAAAAAAAAAAATCTGTATTTTAGTACTCACTTTTTTCTTTTCAAGAATTCCTCCAGAACTCACTTTTAAAATCAAAGATCAAGAAATTTAACACCACAATATATTATTACTTATTAGTGTTCAATACTGTTTTAACATGGAAGTGTTAGAAAAACTGCCACTTGTCCCCAAAAAGTGGGTAGGTAGGACCAAGAATGAAAAACATCAGCACATTTAGCCAGTAGTAACAGGAACCAGTACTGTGAAGTTTTTATCTCCTTACAGCCAGAGCTGACATTTTAAGTGCGGTGTGATGCTGCTGCCAACTCTGGCATCACTACCTCCTTCACGCAGGCAAAGTCATCTAATCTTAGTGAAAGCTACCAGACAATTTAACAGTAGAAAAGCCAACTTGTCACCACTGAGTGTAGTTGAAGGTCAGCAAATTCACTTTTACCCTCAATCTATACATGATAGATTAGTATACAGGCAAAAGAGGGATTGCTGCAGCTGACTGAACAGAAACACATAGAAGAGGAGCAGTAGGGAGCCTATACGCCATGAGTATCACTGACATAGATAGCTACAACAGCCGAGAACTTTCTAATAGTTTTCCTGTTGCATCGATACCCCCAAAAAATCTCAAAGTTGTTAGCAACACCTACATGTAAGTGCATCCCTCCTCTGATGCTTCTACAATAACTATACGACACACTTCAAGGATGCTCCCAATTATTCTGAGGCTTTGCAAACTTAAAAGCTTAAGTGTTATTTTTAAAAGTGTAGCTTGTATTTCACAATGGATATCAACACACTGCATTAATGTAGCGGACAAAACCAAAGCCAGTTTCCACAGATGGAAACAGATTGCAGCTGAGTGCGATGTCCTTTATTTTACTAGTAGATACATGGATAATCCTGCTTATCAATGTACTTGTACTGCCAGTTGTATGCCTATTTCAATTTTTCAGCCATACTCAGCAATTAAAGTAGCATTGCATTTTTGGTACAGCCCCTTCCTCTACAGACATTTTGCTCATTTAAAGAGAAATGTTTCTCAAAGAGACTAGGAGATTAAGATCAAAAGACAAAGAAAAAATATCAAAAAGCCTTGAAATCCGGACAGAATAATGTATTTGTGTATCCATATAGCTGTTAAAACAAACATAACCTACTGCCTGTATTATCACATAGTCTACAGTCTTACAGTTTAAATAGCTTTAAAGCATACAACTATTTGAAAAATTCATTTCTGAAACACAGCAACTGAGTTTGCATTTAACTGATAACTGGGGGGGGGGGACAGTTACCTGTACACACACTGCTCTGGCACTGAGCATATTTAACCTAGACAAACAACTCTAAAGGTAATGTTTAAAAAAATACAAATGAAACCCACCAAGTCGCTCAAAAAGACTGCTTGCATCCAGACTCCCAAAACACCAAGCCATTAAACCAATAATGCATTTAAGACTTGGGCCTGTTCACATTGCCAAGAATTGCCCAAAACAAAGCGCTGGCACTTTATTCTTTTGTTCCTCTGAAATGCGGAAAGACAAGGGCCACAAGTGTTCCCTGATAGTCAAAGCCATTCAGGAAACTCGTTCAGCATGAGATACTTTGGAGACAATGCCATTTGCTAAGCTCCCTTTCCTTAACAAGTTTGGTAACAGAGATGACACCGATTTGTCCGCCCACTGATTGACTATCTTGGCACAGACTAATACCGAGCCAGACATTTGTTAAAGTGTGCATCTACAGTGGAAATACCCATCTACATCCTGATTGATCACTTGACAGCATTTGGCAGATTAGAGAATAAAAGAATCCTCCCAATCTCCACAACAACATGGAAGCAAATATAAATACTTGATATACTTCCTAACTTCACTAACCATGCCCTGTTCCCCTTCCCAATACTAGTCTTTACCCACAAGTTATGATAGGAGCATCTTCCATTCCTGTCATATACACACACAAGCTTTCCTAAGAGCTAGTCAGACACCATGGAAATACCAGCAGTAACACAGATGTCTCGCGTGTGGCATGAAAGCCTTAACTGTAGTGCAGTATCTATGCAGAAACTAGGTCTGATTTCTTAGTATTACTTTGCTTCCATACAAACGATAATTACTATTCCACATTATGGTTAGCAGGTTTAGTTTAAGCAAGATTTCTCTTGAAAGGGAAGTTTGCTAATGGAAACTAAATAGCAGAATGAAATCTAGTCTGAAGAAGAATGCTTGAGTCTTTGGCTGTTCTTGGCTTTAAGAAGGAAGATATGGCCATACTCCTTAACAATGCATCTACTGAGGTTTCAATCAGCACACACTGGGAAAACATAAGCATTTTTGCTTAGACTGTATGCTACTCATACTTGTAAGTCACTCCCATAAAAGATAAGCAGTTTGGATTTTTTTTTGCGGGGAGAGACTATAAAGCAGTAAGTCTAATCAGGTATGCACTAAATTATAACTGCTATGCATCTGTGTGGTACCCTCAAGCCCAAAATAAGGCATAAGGACTATCTCTAAGAATCCTATTGAGAGGAAAAAAAACAAACAAAAACCAAACACCTGCAATTAAACAGAAAAAACAAGACCCTCAGTCATGCCTGCCAACACCCCGAGGGTTACAGTGGGGTAGTAAGTTCTAGACTAAGCCAGCTATCTCCTAGGTTTTTACATGTCCAGACAAACAAAAGCTCACCCTGGCATTTTTGTCCTGAATATTTTTGAAAGGCACTGCACCAAGGTCTTTCTCTTCAGCACCTGACAGAATTTAGTTCCATTTTACTACCGGGTAACATTCAGATATACAACACTAACCATAACAATCTACATTAAAAGACTATGTATTTGAATAATAACAAATATGTGTCTAAATTACATTTCAACCAAAATGCTGGTCTGCTACAGGGACAGAGGAGCATAAGGATAAGCTCCTGAACCTCACACCAAATTGTATCCTACTTTTTCTTTCACCCCTAGCCTTGGGCAAGGAGCAGGGAAAGTCACATAAATCCTATTAAGAGAACATGTCTGCTAACAGTAGCAAACCTTAAACTCAGCAACTCCTTTAGCAGATTGCAGCTACCAAAAGGCAAGAATGCGATCAGAAACAGATCTGTTAAAATCTTCGTAGCAGTCTTATATAGAGAATATCCCCAAAAGCCATAGAAAAAAAGTCTTAACGGTTAAACAATATACCCAGAACCAACTGATCTGATTAAAGCACATTCTTGAGCAGAGAAGGAGGCTATTAACCTTCCAGCTTAGGAAGATGGAATTCTCCAAAGCTACTGCCAGATTCCTCCAAAGCACAACATAACCAAAAGTAACGCAATTCAAGCAGTCAAAAAATCACCTTAAAGTCTTAAGGGGAAAGTGACTTCCCTACCAATCCCATTAGCAAGTGGGACCTTCCTATGTCAGAAACATTTGTTTAATAAGTCCTAAGTATAGTAATTGCATGCAGTCTGATAGGAGACAGTTAGGCCTTTCTTCCAATACAGAGCTCCAGGCTTCATTACATGTATCCTAGCCATTTGTGTTTATGAAATACTACTTTCTTGACTTACCCCAAAATAGGGAACCTGTTGCCAGGTACTCTTCAAGTTCTCTCAACTTGAAAAACAGCCCTCTCTGAACCTTAAAAGAAGTCCAAAAAGAACACACCGAAAAAGCTAGAGAAATTTCTTTGAGTCCAAAATGAGGATTTTCCTTTCCTGCCATTACCTTAAGCAAAATTCACCTATAAATGCATCCTCCTAAGAATTCCTATTTATTTTCTCCATATGCTCAAAAAGCATTGAAAGCACTGGAAACTTTCATAGTATTTTCTAGCTTGCCTGTTACTCATTCTACTTGCTACTACAAAACCCTCCATAACACAATAAAGGTCAGAGAGCAGTCTTAAATAACAATTAACTTGATACCTGTACACACATTAGATGCGCTACCTCCTTCAGCAAGGATTCACCTTGAATTGCCAACTCACAGCCTACATACAGCTTGCAGCCTATTAGGCCAGTTCACTCAGCCAGCAACATAGCCCTAACACAAGTCTGAGTCCCACTCTCCCAGCAACAAACCTACTGCGTGTGGGTCATAACAACCCTCTCTCCGGGGCCTGTGGCAGTCTGGAACGAGGTACTGCTAAAGAGCAACTCCCCAAGCAAAATCCAGGCTATTCTCTCTAAGGAGTCAGCCTGGGGATTGTCTCCCACATGGACAACCTGCATCAGTATTCTACCACCACAGGTGTCCCAGTCACTCTCTTCTCAGAGGTGACAGGGCATTACCGGTACATAAACCCTGTGAAACAACTCGCCTCTTGTCCATGTATAGATCACACAATGCAGAAGTACTTAGGGAGAAGCTATTGCACATCAATCTCACTAGAAGAATCTATGCCTGTGTCTGGAGACAGTGTCCAAAACTTGTGTCCAGGACCCACCAACTTTTCTTGTGCTGCTGGATAGCCTAGGCATATTTTACCAGAAGGGTATAAGCCTGGAGATACCAACATCGCATCACTAAAAAAAAACCGCACCAGCTCTCAAATCCTTTTCAAAACATACAGTCAAAAGGCCCAAACCCAGTAGTATAGAAAATTCAAAAAAGCTAGTACTGGAAAGCAAGATAGAAAACATAGTAGAAATAAAAATTGTTGTAAAACTCTTAGTCACTTCTCTGCACGCCTACCGATCCATTGTTTTATTTTAATGTACGTGTTTGACCACTACAGTAACAGCGTCCTGCCTATCCCTGTACTATTTCCTGTTTACACTTACTAAGCCCCACCACGTGCAGAACAGTCAGCAGGTGAGCTCATAACTTCCAAGCACCCACACTGAGGAACTGAAACAAGATGCATCTGTAACACCTCCACGTGATAAAGAGCAAACACTGAAGGCCTTCAATACAGAGTAACCCTTATTAGAAAACTTAAAATCTTTCACCTAGCTCTCACCTCAGTAGAAAAGCTTCATCCTTGCTGGAGAAGTATTAATTTCCAAAGCTGCTCACACTCACTTAAATCTCATATAACTTACCATTCTTCAAATCTACCTTAAATAGTTCCTGATTTCACCCGTTGCTATGACTGTTTAACACTGGAAGCAAAGTATTTGTAGCCTCACAGCAGGCACCTGTGCCATCAGGCAGGAGCACAATGACCACTGAAGACTAGCCAACAGTTAGGAATGACTGCATCTACTCATACAGCTTGTAAGAGAACCTGGTATGACATTGTTCAAAGAAAAAGACATGTCCTTGTACTGAACTGTGCTTTTAACGATCAGCAAGGACTGACAGCTGGATTAAAGTCAGTTAGAAGAGACCAATTGACTAATTTGTTATTTTTCACTTTTTTAAAAAAAAAATCAAATCAACTACAGTTTTTAGCAGTTATTTTCTATTTTTATTAGTACATGCATGAATAAGCTTACTCCATGGAGCAGGTGAGCAAGAACACAATTAAGACCACAATTATTTTTTAAGTTTAAAGATGAAAGCCGATACCTACATGGGTGTTCAAAGAAACTGTCACATAGCATAAACTGGTTTAGGTGATTATGCTTTAAAAGAGTTTACATAATAAAGGTGATTGACAGAGAAACATATTTATGAGCTCCCTCGTGTTTTGAAAATGTTCTTTACACTTACTACTCTCAGAGGTTCTACAACCTACACAGTTTCCATAAGCAATGCAGTCCGCTCAATTTAGAATACTTCTGATGAGCTCCTAAAAGACATCACTAATTTAATGCAGATGAGATGCTGAACAAGATTAACATGAACATTACAAATTCAAGAATGAGGTGTTTGATTTTGTCATGAGGTTGAAAGTCAAATATGCATTTCATACTTAGTTTCTTGGCTTTGATAAACCAAAGTAAAAAATTACCAGTTCTCTTATTTACCTACTTACTACTCTTAGCTTTGTGTCTAGTGTCTTCAAAATAATTTTGGAAGCTCCTACAATTTTTTAATTAGGTCTTAATTTCTGTACAATAATATGAAGCCCTTCGTATCAAGGATACTCCAGAAGAATCCAGAAGAGACCTTGCAAACACATTCCATTTTAATCTAACTGGTACACTGAAAAATTGTTCATTACAATAACTTCAACTGACTCGTGTAAAGGCAGCAGCAACTTCTTTTCAAAGGTTTCTCTGCTCCGTGCCACAGTAAATTTTGAAACAAGCAAAGATAGATGGATGTTTGGAGAGCCAAAGCTAACATAAAATAAAGCAAATACTATCATCTCAGTACTGCCAACTTTTGCACATTTTTAACACATTTAACAGTCTTAAAGCTTCAGCTCTTGCAAGTCTCAAAGATCCCAAACCTGGCAAAATGACCAGGTAGGATTTGCATATGAAGATGATCTTTTATCCAGTACAAAATTGGAACAGAAGCACTAAGATAGCATAGCTGAAGAACAGCAATACTAATTAAGTGACAAAAGTTCTGCAGTTGATAGAAACAAACTAAAACAAATGCTGTCAAAAATACATGAACACCACATCTCCAGAACAAACAAAAAAACCCCACAAAATACATTCTCATTACAGCAACTATACTTAATGTTTAAAATAGCATCACTCGATGTATCTAAGTTCCAAAGCACGATAACTCAGTATTTTAAGTGGCAGTGATCTCCTTCAGTGATGGGAAAAAGAAATTTTTGGTTGTCTGAAAGGATCCAAGGCCAGCTTTTTCTCTGTTAGCCCTAACTTGGACATACTTACCCTAACTTACATTATCTTCAATCAAGCATAGAAGTCATGATAGGAAGCCTGTGCATAATTATACAAGACATCCAAGTCTCAACTGCATGAGATGGGGAGAAATTCTTTGTTATTAAAGTGTTCAAGCATATTTTCTCTACTGTCTCAGCAGCTGCATAAAGCTACCTGACGCATCCAACACTAACTATGGAAGTTCAGTAATCTAGTACTTCTAATATTATTTTCATTCTCTGAAGACTATAAAGTCATCTTCATTCTCAACCATTTTTGGTATCTAAAGCTTTCTTCAACTTTGGAAAGCAGCTTTAAAAGCTAGCCACTGCACTGGAGTTTCCCCACCCTGGCCTCGGCCATCAAGTCTAGATTTACAGTCTAGACTCACAGTCTAGACTCATTCCCTCTAATACCTCAGATTGCCATACAGTTAACAAAAATGGATTTCCACTTGGATTCTTACCTTGTCAACTTTGCTTTTTCACCTTACATTGGTCTGCTAGAGACTTTGGCTAATGTCACAAAGAATCATGCCATTGCTTGCTGCTCTACGAGAATATCTTCTCAACATTTTTGCAGCACCATCAACATCAAAATAACTTGGCTATAGGAAACTAACATTTAAAATAGGAGTGGTCCCAACTAAGAATTGCTTCTGCTTGTTCCAAGCAAAACCACATTTTATTTTTGAGCCATTTGTAAGTGAGAGACAAACCACATTGCATGTAACCATACATTCATCATATGGGTTGCATTTTTTTTTAAATGAAAAGTGCTGCACATGTGGAATATTAATCTGGCTGGCTGGTTTTAGAGAGAAAAGTGAAGTTCATAATCTAAAGGCCCAGAAAGTTCCTACTTAATCATTACACATTCTAGAACCTATGGGTGTTGTCGCAGACCAGCCTCAAGGTCCTGCTTCTCCCAAGAAAATGCTACAAAAAGACAATAATTTGAGCAAAGAAAAAAACGTGTAACCGCACAACGTCAACTCTTCAAGTAAAAATTATCCTGTCTTATCTCTTCCCCAGACAGCTGGGGTTTTTGCTTTTGATCATCAGGTTATTTACATCTCAATTTTTGCCTTAAGGTTCCCGATTTCCAAGAATTCTGTTAATCTTATGACCCAGAAAAGTATTTCTGAAGCCTTTTAGAGCATTCAAAAACCAAACTTCCCCATTGTACACAGGAAGAGACTTCTCCTATGAAATTTGTATTTGGCAGATACTGTTGAGATAGCATCTGGATTTGTCATTCCAGAGTATACGTGTTTCCTCAGTTATAACCAGTACGTAGATAACTCCGAATATGCTGTTAGACACCAAGTCAAGAACTGACAGCTTGCAGAATCTCTACCAAACTTATTAACGTAGTTGTATTAGCAACTTAAACTTCATGTCAAAAATACCATGCTAAAAGATACCTTTATTTCCTCCCCTCTGAACCCAAATAATTTTTTGGTTTTTCTTTAGAGACTCATGCATTAATGAAGCAGTTTGAGGGGTAGGCTTTGTTCTTAAAAACAGATAATGCACACTATGCTAATCGACCAAAGGTTCATTTTTGAGAGAAGAATTCTGTTAACACAAATGTGCTTGATTGGTAATACGTAAACAGGCTAAGAAACCAGAAGATACAGAGAGAATGTAAGTGTGCCTTTTCAGAAAGGTCATTTACCAAATGCAAATGAAAGGTAATTTGCTTTATTCACATTATCCTCTTCATACAAATGCAAATTCCGTTTTGTCTCAAGCATTCAAGATTAACTTTTATTCAAGAAAAACTAACACTCAAAGTTCTATATGTAGAACAGTAAAACCAACACTGCTTGTACTGCATGTATGGCAAACTAATGACTGCCAAAGCAGTCATTTAAAACATGTATTTTATGTTTCTGTGGATGTGTTGTCTTCCAAGTAAGCTTTAAGCCATTCGCTGCTGAAAAATGTGACTAGGTCAGCTTCTTCTCCGGCTTCTGAAACAGTCTAATAGTAAATATACTTCAACTGAGTAACACTAGACATGCTTTTAGCCATAAGGGAAACCATGCATTCTAGAACAAAGTCCTAGTCTAGGAAAAAAAGATTAGCAGCCAAGAGTGAATAGTAAGAGCACAAAGCCAAAGAATTAACTTTTTATTTTTTTAACATTACAGTTTAAAGTAATGTTACTAAACTAATCAAGCCATCTCTATGCTAGTGACCATTTTCCTCACTCTTCTTTCCATGGTTTTGATGAATGAGTTACAAAACGAGGTGGGGGGAAGAAATAACAAAACCAGACAGTAGTAGGAAGGTACAAGCACGAACTGTTTTCTGATTTTCCCCTTCAAGCACTGCAAGTTCCAACAGCTTTATTAGCAGAAGAAAGCAAAGCATTATGTCAGACTTCTCACTTCAGGAAAAATTCTGCTTTGTGAATCCCTTGCATTTGAATACTGGGTTAAAGGCTTTTGAAAGAAATTGCACTTAGTTTTCAACCAAATGCAAGTTCCAACTGTCTTCAGGATATGCAAGCAATATTTCAAAGATGACAAACACAGGGAAAACATTCATCTAGTTAAACCTACTTCCATGTCAATGCTTGCAGACTAGCTATAAAACACAACAGAAACAGAAGTAACGCCCTATTATTTTGTCAGTGATAAACTGAACTGGATAGTAACAGTGATGGCTGACAAAAGGTTCAATACAGAGTTAGGCACTATGGGGTGTTTTGTTCCCCGTGTCCGAAAGCATCTCATCAGATTGGTTACTCAGTGCCACCAAAGCCAGTCATGCTTAAAGTCAAAGCGGTCAGCAAGAAAACCTGCAATAATCTTTCCTACCTAGACCCCTATACATCTCATCTCATTTGTCCAGTAGTAAATTGTTACAATCTAGTTTGGCAGGTCTTTAAAATTTGAAAGTTTCACAACAACAATCATATTGTTTTCAGCTGTAATATTTTCTTCTCTAAAAACCTAATACTTTCACATAATAGTACACATTTTGAAATTGCAAAACTTCAAAAGCAGAACAAAAACAATCAAAAAGCTTAGAGAAAGTCTCTTCACACATGAAGCACCAGAACCAGGGGGTTTTGCCAGACATGTTTTTACACATGTTTTTTGAATAATTTCTTATCAAGGATTGAACATATTGAGCCAAACCAACTTACTTTTTTTTTTTAATATCAGAACTTGGCTTGGGATCTCGCTCAGCCTTATATGGGCATATCAGGAGTCAGGTATACATACAAAATAACCAGGAAAGACAAGCCATTCCATCAAGTTGCAGAAATGCTCAAGAGCCTAAAATACGCTTGGTCGAAGCAGACAGTGATTTGTGGAACACGCGAGAGTGAAGATTGTTTGTTTTAATTAGAAACATCCTTTTGTGCCAGACCATGCAGTTCTTGGTATTCCTTTATCTACAATGCACAGGACAGATGTGGATTTCAGCACGTTTTGTAACAGCGTACATGCCAAGGTCATTAAGTAAGAACGTCAGCCTCCACAGCACGCCTCTAGTTGAGCTCCATCTGTTTTGAGCAAGCTTTAGCCCACCCGCCTGCCATAGGCTGTGAAAACTGACCACATATGCTCTGCATCTACACAATCCCATAAACACGGGAGAGAAAAGAGCAGCTAGACTGCATAGCAAACTTTGAACTTTGACTTAAGGAAAGGCGTGCCGGGTAGGCAGTGGGGACACTTCTTTCTAGCAAATTGTCAGAGCTAGTCATTTTGCATTGTACTAACTTACAGAATAGGTATTACAAGTCTAGTCAGCAGACACTTTCTGCTCTACATACTAGGATTGCCTGAGAAGCTGAACTGTTGGAAAGAATTGCTCTGATGATTTCATTGCTCGATTATGTAAATTATTTTAAACTTTCACACAGACAAGACAATACACTTAATCCCTAAATTTCAATATGCTTACAGATTTCAACCTATAAAATTGAAGCTCTTTTAAAAAAATCTGACAGCTTGTTTGATTAGAACAGCTGCACCATTATTACTGGAACTAGTTTCACTACAAGAAAAGAATAAGCAGCAACACGCAAGTGAAGAATGTAGTTTCAGAGTACATTTTAACCAGTCTGGTAATATGCTAATACCAAAAATAATGCTGTTTTTGTCCTTCAACTTTTCATTCTCAACATGGCACTTACCTAGCAACTACACAACAGAAGCATGAGCTCGTGCAGTTCACTGCAACTAACAAAACATTAACCTCTTTCGAGCATGGTGATTTTCATTTGGGTTGACAAAGCAACCAGACTCACCCCGTGGTCACACAACTTTTGGACCCTATGGAAAGTGGAGAATGAGGAGAGGGTGAAGGGCAGGATGGCGCCTCCCAGCAACAGGCCAGTGAGATCTGGTTAAGCACGGCATGAAGGATAACTGATACACAGTGACTGACTCTTTGCAGTTCTGTGGCGAGACAGACATTTCAGCACATCTCTCCATCTCACTCACACTATGACAGCAACTCCTTTTTCCCCACAGGTGCAGCAGCGATTCATAGGCCTTTAAACTGGAAGGATACTGGAAGGCATTCAGCATCCAACAACACTCAACAGCCTTCGTACTTCACCTGGAACTGCCGGGAAAAGAGCAGGCTACAAACCATTGAAGAAACTCTCCCACAAACAGTCCTTCTGACTTGAAGATCAGGCTGTATAAAGCTATTCCTTCTACACAGCATGTGGTGGTACTGTCATTTAATTCCATCTGATGAATTACGGTTGCTTCAAGATAACATGTTTGACAGCATGTTGATTAGCAAAGAAGAGGGTAAATGGTTTTGTATTTACTGCTTTTAATTAAAAAATTTGTATTCCAAGAGCAAGACACAATCAGGGTTTATAAACAAAGCATACACTGTTACATAAAACATCACCACCACACTAAGCCAAATATTCCCAACAACAACGCAATCAATACAGAAGCTATGGCTTAAGCTACCTGTTCTCAGATGTCTAGTAATTCCAGGGGCAGCTAGATGCCTGGAAATGCCAAACAGCAGCAACAAAAGCATTAAAAGTAGAGTAAGAGAATGCCTTGGAAACTACCATGAAAGAAACAGCTCCAATCCGTAAAGCAGCAAAAACTTAAAGAGACTAGTACTACTACCTACCTTCAGGTCACCTCCTGTGTGCCCCGAACAGTCTTTGTCCAGCTTAATGTAGTTACAGTTATAATCTAATATTAGAACCAAGGAATGCTTGCTGCATCTTTTACTTGTACATCTTTTGCTCCTTGTAAGGCTCTAAAATGGGCATGGGGAAGGTAGGCATTGTAAGTACAAGCAGGCAGAAAAGTAAGTACTAGTACCCAAGAGAAATACATTCTCCTATGGACGACTACAACTCTCCCTTCCAACAGTCATGACTGCCGACCAGCTTTACTGAAAACAAAACATACTTAAACATGAGGGTAGAGAGAGTGTTGGAAAGCAACACAGATGGGGGAACTTTCATTTTTAAGTGAGGAGGGGAAAAAAAAGTTAACAGATTACAGCACACAGTCTGCTTTAACAGATTGCAAGAACAAAATGGCCATCTACTTTGTATTTAGGATGCTTCATATCTTTGCTTGGCACAAGAGGATAGTCTGATCTCATCCATACCAGGCTGTGACTGACAAGTACTCAGTGTGTTTACTATTAAATACACTGTCTCAGCAACTGATGTGTACACAATTGCTCAGACCTTACAAATGAGAAGAATGAGCAATCAAAGCAGACCAAAAGTCAGGCACAGTCTCTATTAGAAGTTAACAAGATGGGCAGCCACAAATTAAAAAAGCTATTCCCACCACTAAAGACTGAGAACTTGACAAGGTGTGCCACTTGGAGAAGTTTTCTGAGACTCTGAAAGAAATTACTATCTTCCTGTTGGTTTTGGTAGTGAAAAAAAGGAAAAAAACCTGCAGTAATCATTCTGGATACTGTTGCAATAGCCAGTGTATTTTTGAGTTAATAATGACCTATACCTACTACAGCAGCACCCCATAGACACAAAACTTTGAAATGAAAAGATGTTCTAATTATGTGTTTCAAGACTTCTGCTTCTTGACAGAAAGAAGGCATGCAATTAGTGCAAGGTAGTTCACATGTTTAAATGCCTAAGCATAGTAGCATTTCTAGAGCAAAGGAAAAAGATTTCATTAAAACAAAGTTTTGCCAAAGATTATTATGTGGAGTGCTGAATTTGAACCACTCCCCATTTCCCGTGCGTGACTCTTCAAGACAATTCATATGCAATTAAGAATTCTAATTCTCCACTAGCTCCATTCCCTAGTTCCTTAAAGCTTTAACCCCAAATTGCAAACTCTTGAACTGAATCAGAAGTCAGTTTGCTTGGGACATGCATGTCCAAACAAATCCAAAATCCTCCACATCACAAGTCAGCAGAGGGCACTGTGACACACCTACAAATTAACATTTTGCTGCTCTTTTGGCCCTGAAATAGTAGGTCAGTCAGAAGAGGTGAATTCTGCTGCAGCCAAAACAGCTGCTGCTCCTTTCAGTCACTAATCCAGAAAACAGGTATTCCTGATGGCTGCCCAAACACAACAACAGGGCTTTCTGGACTTGCTACAGACAGCGTAGGATATCCATAGCTCTCATATACAACAGAAAGTCACCACACCAAAATTAAAACACTACCTAAGTAAGAGAACCTCAGGTCTTAGCAGCAACATAGTAGTTAAAAATATTTCCATCTTTCTTACAGGGTTTAAGGAAAAGGTAGCATACGCCTTCCAAACTCATGACACACAACTCAGAGAAACAAAGTCACTGGAACAGGTATGTCTGGAAAGAGACCAGGAAGGAAAACAGATCAAATAGAGAAAGATAGCATAATGGACACTGAGAAAAGAGGACACAGAGGATAGCCTCAAGATGACTGAAATTAAGGCCTCTTATGTCACACCACATTGACTTCCGTGCTACTTCCCACCTTCCTTTTCCATGTGAATTTTGCTTTATTAAGCAATGTTAAACAATAGTCTCAAAGCTGTCCAAGTTCTCACTGAGCACTTTCCCCTTCCTGGGAAGCTGAACACTTGCAAACTAGTTAAGTCCCATAGCTAGGGAAGAAGGACACAAGAAGGTGGAAAAGATTTCTAAATAATATTAAGGTCTCCCTTTTAAGCAAAAATTAAGGCACACAAACAAGTGACCAATTGCAACCAGAAAGCCTAACTACATAGAACTGCACAATACATTGTCCTTTACTACCTCTTGCAATAAATTTATGGATAATAGTTGCTATTCTCTTCATTCCCTGTGCTACTGGTTAGGCCCATTGAGGACTTAATCCTCAAAATGCAAATACAAACTTTAGTTGTTTTTTCCATGAAATGAATTGCTAACTTCACAAGAATCTGGTCATTAGAAATTGAGGTGCTCAGCATCGCTGATATCAACCAACGCAGTCTAAGCTGTTGTTAAAGTAAAAATTCTCTGGTTGGTGCTTTTACGTAACAAAGTAGAAACAGGTTCAGCAGCTACATTTGATGCACAGAAAGTAAGCGTATGCCTCTTTCCTCTAGTGCTGTGCATTGCCCACGGGAAGACCACATTGACAGAGTGCACGAACAGCAATTCTTCCCACAGTCCCTCTCTTCCAAACCAATGTTGTCCTTTGCCAATCCTAGAACACGATGCCCTACTTCACAAGTTTCAATTATCTGACAAGTCTCAGGGACGGCAGGGAGAGGGAGAAGGACTGCTACTTATCTAGGTGACCAGATCGCAGCAGGAAAATGTACGTGGCAGTATGAGAAGGCTTCCTGACAACAAATAAAGTTTTCAGATGAAATTACACCAGATAGCTTAAGGGGGATGTTTGTCACCAATAAAACAGGGAAATCCTGTTAGACCCTGCTTTGTGTCATACACTCCTGCTACATACTTTGCACTAATTCAGATGTTTGTTGGACTGCTTTGTGAGCAAATTCACTTCATTTGCCTGGCAAAAGAGTCACAAACAGCAAATCTCAGCTTGAGCAATCCAATAAGCACAGGGGTCCCCACAGACACAGAGATACTCAGCAAGGAGCACGAGGAAGACTCAGTTGCTCAAATATTACTCAATATTTATTAGGGAATACTATTGAAATGAGCAAAATATCCCATCAGTTTCATGAAGGGACAGTAAAATGCTTAAGGAAATGACCAGAGGTTGCATTGGAGTTTACTCTTTCTGAAAAAGAACTTGGATACCACATAAGACGATACTTTTCACCTGAGAAAGGTTGTCCCTTTGGTTGACAAAAACTCAGTTTTACAAAGACCAGCACACGATAACACTGCCAGTTTATCTCTTCATCAGCTGATGACCTATACTCACCACAGATCCCCATTTCACACTCCCAAGCGTTCTCCTAGCCCTTTCAGCTCTGCCACAAGTTAAAAAGGAAAACAGTTACCAAATAGATTTTATAGGTTAATTTGGATCAATTTACAAGCAACGCTCACAATGTATGCGTGACGAGTACCAGGAAGCCTGAGCTTCTTGGCTGTACAGCCCAAGGAAACACGCACTTACAGCGGGAGACAGACGGTGCGACCAGGAGAGACCACCTGTGCTCACCAGGAACCCGGCGCTGGTTTTGCGGGCGCTTCTGGGAGCACAACAACCCTCTGAGGCACCAGACAGCTCAGCCGCTGCCAAGCAAGTGTCACTCTTGGGGAGAACCGGAGCTTCCGCTACCTCGCTCCTTTCGGGGAGGGGGGAGCGCTCTGAGCTGATTAAATTCCTAAAAGCGGTTTGTTTTAACACGGCACCTCTAAGCCGTCGGCTGATACAGCACAGCGGCGCTCTGGCCCAGACACCCGCCCCCCTCACCGCCCCGGCAGCCCAGCCCGGACCCGCACGACGCGGCCCCTGCCTCACCTGGGCCGGGAGCGGCGGGGCCAGGCTGTGCCGTGCCGTACTGGAGCGGCGAGGCCGGCCGCGGCCCAACGGCAGCTTAACGGCCGCGCGGGGCAGCCGCTGAGAGAGACAGGGGGAAGGAGGAGAGGGGGGCCACCTCCCTCCCGCCACTGCCCTCAGCCCAGCCCCGCCGAGGGAAGCCCCGGAACCGCCCACGCCGCGGGCGACGAGCCGCTCCCCGGCCCCCGAGGGCCAGCGCTGCCCGTTCCCCCCAGCCCGGCACTCACACGACGACCCGCGAAATCATCCAGGAAACCATCGCGGCGGCGCGTCCCCTCAGCCAGCCAGGCCCGAATGGCCGCAGCCCCGCCCCCTCATCGGCTCGGCGGCTGCACGCATGCGCCCCGGCGGGCCGGGCGCGGCGGGGGGGCGGGCGTGTGGAGGCGGTTCCGTGCCCGGCGGGCGGAGAGGCGAACCCGGTCGGGTCTTTCACCCCGGCAGCGCGGCCGGGCGCCCTCGGGACTCCCTCCGCTGCCAGGCGGGCCTGGGGACAGTGTGCTTTTTTTTGGGGGGGGGGGGGGCTGCAGCCAGCGCCCCGCCGTAAGGAGGTGGCCGCGCCTCCTGCCCGCAGCTGCCGCCTGTTCCCCCGGCCCAGCACTGCCCCGTCCTCCGCCGTGCTGCGGCAGGGCCGCCCGCTTCACACTGACGCGTCGAGAGAGTCTCTGCACCGCACCCATCGGGCCGGTGCACGGAGATAGGAACAGATTTAATTAAGAATGCAATAAGGCACGCTCCCTCCCCTTCTAATCTCTTCCCTTCGAAGCGCAGTGACCAACTCCAGCGAGAAGGACGGGCTGGGACACTCACCCCTTGCCTTTGCCTTTTCCTTGTGTTCCCTACGTGCCAATTTGCAGTAGGACCTATCGAAACATTTGTCTCACGTAACCAGGTCACCTAACGCGCCTTGCTGACCCGGCGGTGGCTCGCTTGCTGTGGGACATGGTGCCAAGCCACCTGTGTGTGCTGAGGGGGTCCGGTAAGGGCACGGTGCTTCACCGGGCTCACCCGGGCTGCAGCCCTGCCCTCCAAGCAGAGCTGTGGAGCCAGCTGGCTCCCCAGGGCTCCAGCACCCCGCTGAACCGCCGCGGGAAGGTGCTTCTCCTCCAGACTTGTTTACAAGCGCTCGGACCCAAAGGCTAAGGACACGTCCAGACTGCTACGTGCAGCTGGATCCAAAACTTGAGGTGACCGGGAGGGTGGGAGGATACGTGTGGGAAGGATTAGTGCCCGTGTGCCCTGTTACCTTTGTTCCTTCCCTAGACACCTTGTTATCGGCCGCTGCCCGAGGCAGGACACTGGGCAAGACAGCCCACAGCGTGACCCGGTCCGGATGCTCTTGACAAGCTCATGGTCTGGCAGGTCAGACATGCAGGAGAAGCTGACTACTCCCTGATACTTTAGCTAATCCACTGCAATCCACCTCTGCGTACCTGCTTTACACTTCATGCAGAACTGTTTGTACACATAAGAGGACAATATTTTGCTGAAACAGACTGCTTCATCTTTTCTCAGAAGAGGAGGATGTAGAAAGTTCTGCCAATGCCAGTGCTGGAAACATTCAGCTTTACTCTGATACCAGATACCAACAAACGTAACAAAGCGATACCCGAAGCAATAGGTGCTGATGCTACTGAACATGGCACTCGGCAGTTAAGGTAGAGAAAGAGGAGGTTGCTATTTTCAGCACCATTCCTGCTGACTCTCGCAGTGGATGACGTGCCAAGGTCAGCATCGCAATCTGTAGCAGTAACTAGTTCTTCAACGTGTCCTTAATGAGGATCATAGGTAGTTTTCCTGCCTGCTGTACAGCGAGATGAAACGGCTTCATCTCTGCAAGCTATTGTCTTACTGAGATGAGAGGTGCGAGGTGAGTGCAGGATGGTTTCTGTTCCACAGGCAAGTACCAGAATTCCTCCCTTCCTCGAATCCAGTAAAACCCAGCCACAGGGGTCTTCACTCCTCTGCAGCCTTCAAACGCAGCACGTGCAGCCAAACAGCTAAAAGTGACTTGGGAAAGAGAGGGTAAGTAAACAAACATGGAACATTTCAACAATGACAGCATTTGCAAACTGTTGCTATAATTGTATACTGTGAAATTTGAAACTTGAAATGGGAAAGTATACAATAACATTGCTTAAAAATAAACTTTATTTTTATAATGCAGGGATTTGGGGGTTGAAATTAATGCTATTGGCCATCTTGGGTCTCTCCTTACCTTGACCTCTGTAGGGGGTAACCGATGCAGAAAGAGGTAGAGGGGAATTTGTTTGTGGGCAATTAAAGTACACCATTCATCAATCTTATTTTTGAGACAAGCCTAACATGAATGCATTTTTCATTGCATTCAATGAAAGGAGAAATCTGAACCACTACTTATATGCCCCTGGAATAACAAACCTCTCCAGTGGTAAACTGCACAAAGCAAACTTGCACAGCAAAGCATTTGAAATATAAATGACTTGGGAGAGATTACATTTTAGACGCCAGTTCTGTAAACTCCCGCATAGAGGTGGATCCTGCTGTGTACATAACGCTCTGCTGAAGTTTGTAGCATTCCAGTCCATCTAGAGCAAACTGCAAGATGAGAGCTCTAGCTTCTAGCATATTAAATAATTATACAATAGATTTCTTTACTCCAAGCAATTGTATTTGATACTATCTCAGAGAACCATTCCAGGAAAAGACTGATACTTCTTTTTTTTACTGTCCGAGACAGTGTATACATTAATTCCGTAGCTGCATATTTTATTTCATATGGAGTGTGTTTAAGAGAAAAAAACACTATTTTGTATAAAGACATTTATTTTTCTTGTGTTTGTTGCCATGGCAATAGTGTCTCTGGTGGAAAGCTAAATTTACATTTAAAGAGGCATTTTTTAAAAGGTAAAGGCAGATGGTTCCTCAGAGTAATTTATCTTGCTAAGAAGATTACGCTTTATTTCATAGAATGTTTTGAGACTTAATTCAGTGCAAGAAGCTGGGTGGTGTTTGCCAGGCCCCCCAGCAGACAGGCACAAGGATGCCACATGGAATTCCCTGTTTTCCGGTTCACATGGAATGATAATCCACACTTCCGCACGTCAGAAACACAGGGAGCGGTATGGCAATTAAATCCATGCCATGTACTTATTCAAACCTGGGGTGTCTTACTCATATGTCTGTCTATTTTTATGTAAGGAAGAGACTTACAGCTATCTCATTATGAGATATTTTTAAGCCGACCCCCCAAGCCACTTAATATAGTTAAAAATTGCTTTAAAAAGTTTCAACGGTGTTTGGAAAATCACTTGTAAAGGTCACCTGCCCTCAATTTTCTTTGAGCTTGTTTGGTATAATGTAACGTACATATACAAACACTAATGTTTAGCTTTCACCTCCTTTACAGGTAAACAAACATTTTTCCTACTTTGCAGCTGTGAAAACAGCAATTGAGCAACATTTAGGAAGATGCTGGTTTCTGACAGAGCTTTCGATGCTGACCATTGGATTGGAGCTCCCCAAAGACAGCACCACTTTCATGCAGTTCCCAAAGATGTGCATGTGTTAATCATGATGCTGGGTTTTTCTTAACTTTGCTGGTTTTTAAGAAAATATTCTAAATGAGTCTCAAACGTAGAACAATTTGGAAAAAATTACAGAATTCTTTGTTACTGAATCACACCAGAGATGTTTGTAATTTTGGAGCCAGACTATGGAACAGATGATACCAGTTTATTTGTTGAAACAACAGAATACAGAATGGGTGAAGATGATTATTTCTTACAATACTCTAAGCTGGTGTGATTCCCATAACTGCTTATTAGTGAATATGGTTGAAATTTATGGTTTATGTTACCTTTGAATATTTAACTCTTCATGTATCTTTCCTGTGTATGAAGTGACAGCAGAAGTAGGCTCTGCCCACCAAACAGCCTGGTAGTCCCAGTGCCTTAATGGGACTTCATCTGAGAGAGACCCTTGGGCAGTACTATGGACATTTTTATGAATTAAAAATCAGTTGAAGCTTTTGTGCTAAATCCTGGAGGTGCCGCTTCTTGCTCACATGTGTGTTCCAACCTCCGAGTGCAGCATCTCACTGGGGAACACGGCAAAACCAGTTGGTGTCTAACACAGCTGTGTCTTAAGTGGTTTTTACAATACAGAGACAGTATACAAAGAGGCCATCAGTTTATTTTTTTTTTAGAAACATTTGTGAAATTTATTAACATTCCAAATTAGGAATGTGAAGCATTTGAATTAATAAAAAAAGAAAATGCTTAAAATATGTATCTCTGCTTGGTTTTTTTTTTAGTCTGGTAGGGTTAACCACTGTTGTTCTCAGTCTTATTACACACAGTCTGACATTCTTTTTAAAGCTCTTGCTTCTATATTAATGAATAAAATTCTTAGGTTTTGACTAATTTCTTCCCCTCTTGTTAGCACATCTACCTACAAAGGCAAAGCCTGTAGGTAAAAAAACTCAAAAAACCAACACAGTGTTAAAATCATGGTTTGGGAGGTTTCTTAAAGTTAGTTTCCTGACTTTTGGGGCCCTAACAATTTCAATTAGTACAAATTTTAAGCAATACAAAATTTGGAGTTAAAAAAAAGCCACCTGACTGGGGTTGTAGGATGACTGAACTGCAGAGCAGAAGGAAATCTTTGCAAGCAGAGAAGTTTGCAAAGGCAAGAACAGGCCCAGAGGGGTTCTCCCCGTCCCCCACCCCCCAAAGAGCACAAAAGAATGATTCCTAGCACTCTTAATTCAGTGAGCTATAGGCTCGGGAAAGCAGATAAGGCCTAGACAGAGCACTGAAAGAAATCCAGAACAGCCCTCCTGTCAATGTAAAGCTGAAGCATTTTCATCACTCCAGCACTAGCCTGTTTTGAATGCAACGTATTAGAACGTAGCCAGGCAATTTGGGCAGAATCTGATTGAAAGTATGAATATTAAAAAAGGCACTCTGCTTGTTGGTTTGTATTTTTTAAAGAAAGTTCACCGTGCTGTGAAAAGGCTTATCACGCAACTGTTGGTTCTATGAATTTTTAAAAACTGGTTGCAATGGGTTAAATGGCTCTGGTTCCTTGTTTCTTAGCAGAAACAAGAGCACCCCTTAGGATTTTTTTTCTTAAGGGAAACGTGATCTAAAGAGGAAAGGGAAAGTTCAGAACAGCTCCATCTGAGACGCGTTCTCCTGGCAGCAGTCCTATGTCCATCCTACCTTATTGCTTCCATTTGGAGTTGAAGGCGTACGAGATGCAGCCCTGCATGGGCAAGCAGCGGCAACAGAGGAGCCAATTTCCAAACCATCGAGACTCTCTGATTTCCAAATCGTGAGAAACTTTCACAAAGCAGCAGTGCCGTAGCTATCACTTCCCTACTCTTGTATTGATAAGCTACAGACAGAAAGGTTTTTAACATGTATTGCACATGGACCTGCAAATATTACTCCGTAGATAAGTGTAACCGCACACCAGGGCTACACACCGGTGCATCTCAGTAGGGCAGTCCACTGGACAGATTCGTATAGTTTATTTTTTCCCTGTTCCCAAGTAGAGTAGCATTAAAGCTGTTAACTTGTTCAAAAGCTGCAGCTGAATGTTACAGTAAATATATGGCTCTCATGAGAGCAAACCCACTTTAAATGATGGGCTACACATACTCTGGTATCTGATGATCCACCCTCTCTCTGCGTTTTGAAATCTCTATACGCAGACCAAAGCCATATTATTCCTTCCTGTCTGGGTAGTATCATCTCAGCTATATTCCATCACTGTTTGTGATGCATCACATTGAATAATTATAGCAATCTGTTGGAGATTTTTTTTTAAATACACTTTCTGCTTTTGATGTTTCTGATCACTATAGAAAGCTTATGCTATTTTATAGTCTGCTGACTAAGCTCATATGCACACCAGCTGCATTTTATCAGGGAACAATGTTTGCCTTTTGAACTGCCTGATAGATTTTACTTAAAATGAAGAGATATACATTCTTTGGCAACACTTAGAGCCTTGTTCAGCACAATATCCATTTGCAGAAAGTCATAGCCTCCAGCTAAACAGTGCACCAGCCCATGGCCATCAGCCCATGAAAGGGAAGGAAAAAAAAAATACCTTAGAACCAGAAAGGACTGCAAATTTATCTGCTGCATAACAAAACTAGGATCAGCCCACGCCATTTGGGCAGATGTTCTGTCCTACCTGTTCCTGAAGCCTTTCAGGAACAGAGACTGCATACCTTTTCTGAGCTATTTATTTACTAGTCCTTCATTATTCTCCTAGCCAGCTTTTCCCAGTACCTAAATTAAGCTGAGCCAAGGAGCGTTCAGGACTTTTTAAATCCCATCTCCCCCAAGCATGGAAGGAAAATTGTTAATTTCCTTTTGCAGCAACTTTACAAACCCAAAGCAGTGCTTACGCTATTACATCTTCCCTTGAAGAAGCAACCCCAATTACTCAACCATTTTATGGTACATTTTCTAGACCTTCAGATTCCCTTTATTACATCCAACTCTTTACTGAAATGCAGATCCCAAACCTCCCCCCCCCCAGCTCCAGAGGAGCCTAATCAGTACTGAGAACTGAAGGGCTACACGATACGTTATCCAGCAAGTTCGAGGGCTGCCAGCAAAGGCTACGGAGCTATCAGGTTTCCCTTTCCGTCTCTCCCACCCTTCCAGGGCAGCACAGCATGAGTAGCTCGGAGAGCAACTCAGCTTGGACCCCTGCCGTGAGCCAGGATAGCAATTCCTACCTAGAGCCAAAAGTTAATCTTCAGCCAGCTGACTTCATTATGCCTTCCCTCTTCATCCTAAGAGCCATCCAGTCAAAAGTACTGACCACCAAATTCATTTAAGGAAGCTGGTTTATTATGGAATATCCTGATTTGGTTTTTTTTCTTGGAGCAATGCTTTCTGTCCTTTTCTCCCAAGAATTGTCCTATTTCTGCATTCTCCCCTAAATTGGGGAAGAGTTCTCTTTTTATAGATCTTAAAACGGGAAGTGAGTATCACATAATTTCATCTGACTTAAACCCAAGACAGAAATCATTCATTCATGTGTTGTGTCAGATAACCTTTTTTTTCTAGAAGCGGTGCTGCCGACAAAGGATATTGATTTGAAGGCATCAGAACATTGATTTTTAAAAAAAAAAACCAAAACACTTTCATCAGTAAATTGTTTTTCCCTATATTAACTGGCCACATGCTTTTAAACTTTGTGTTTGCCTTTAGCTTCCAGTCATTGGTTCTTGCTACGCTCTAAGTGATAGATTAAAGAGCTCTTTCGCACTCATTATCTCTCCACAAGGATTTATGCATGCTTAAGTCACCTTTCAATCTCTTGACAAATTAAACAGCAAGCTTCTTTAAATTTTTTTTTTTCTAATCCCTAAATGCTTTATGGTAGATTTCTAGCTCTATCCCCAAATTTTTCCAGCACTTTCATATACTGACATTTCAACTGGATTTTGAATGGCGTAAGATAATATATTTGCCACCTACCTTTTATTCTCATCAATAGAGGTAACAGAAGTTACCCTTTTAGCCACTCTGTCATATCGGGTGCTCACATTTGGTTGTTCACCCCCTTTGATCCAGGCATCTCTCGTGTGCAGCTTCTCAATACTCTTGTATCCTCACCCCTGCAAGGCAAGGGCTGCCTGCTCTCCCTCCCTGCCTGATAAAGCCTCTCAGGCTTATCCTGGGGTCTGAAATCAAAGCTTAAGGTTTCTATGATATATAGCACAATCCTACACGGTGTGCAGGTAGATTAACAGCAACAGGATTATCAGCCCTTGTATTATATCCAGCTTTCACAGTTTACAAAGTGTCTAGAGACAACGTTCATTTCCAGCCTGCAGAAATCAAGTACTGGCTTCTTCCTACAGGGAGAGTGACTAAGGTCAGCACTGAAAAAAATTTGCAAAGGTTATATAAAAAAAAAGTTTGGCTTTTTTTGTTTGCTTGCTTGTTTAGCATTGCTAAAACCAGCAGATATCCATAGTTCCCATACATTAAACAGAAACCATTTGTTTCTGCCTCAGAAAGGTCCTTGCCACAGAAGATGGGAAAGAAGTCACCCGTTAGTCCTTTCCTCTGTTATTTTACCAGGACATTACCAGCTAACAGGGTACATTTCCGTGTAGTCTTGTATCCTCAGAACACAAGCGCAAGCTGTTGAAGACATTAGCAATAAGTGTTAAAGGCTTGAAGCCTCTCTGGGGAGCAGGGGGAGGCTTGCACAGGAATTTAGTGCGCTGCTAGAAATCCCTGCCAGACGGTGTTACCCTTTGCTCGCTTCAGGAGGCAGCCTGAAGATGCGTCTCGTACTAGGAACTCTGCCACCTTCTCTTTCCAAATAGCCTTTTAGTTCTTAGGAAAGTTGACTCTGAAGAAAAAAAAAAAAGGGAGCACAGACAGTCTTTCAGCCTGTCTAGACATTCTGGATGTTTAATGTCCTGGTATAACATAGCTGGACTATAGCAGTGGAAAGTGATGAAGGCAGGAAAAACAATAGGCAGAACTTCTGGTTTAACAGGCATAAATACACTGCTGCTTTAGCTGCTCTGAGCTGGTAGCCTGCAGGAGGCTAGGGAACAATTATCGACATTATGGCAAGGAAGCTCTGTCTAGACAAATCAAAACTTCTTCCCACAGAGGTTTACCCCTTTTTTTTTTTTTTTGCATACGCCTTGTCTCCCAGAAGTTGCTGGAAAGAACTCTTAGCCATCAAAAATCCACACTGAAAGTCAAAGATGGGAATCAGGAGCTGGTTTGTTATAGCCCCCTTCCCCACTATATTCTTGTATGGGCACAGTTCCTCCACACACTCTTTCTTCATCCTCTCTCCTGAGTTTGAAAAACAATTTACCAAGAGACATGAAACCAAAAGTAAAACATGGGGGAAAAAAACAAAACACAACCCAAAACTCAGGAACCCCAGCAGCTGATCTCTGAAGTACTTAGGACCACTGACTCCACAAGTGATGGATGTTCAACAATTAAGTGTGTTCATCAGCTGAATCAAGAAACATGAAGTCACCTTTATGGTTTTGAGTAGTTGTAAAGTTTACATGGTTGACCCACTTGGTTCTCAGATACAAGTACCCAAGTTCTATCAGCCTTGGCCTAGAACAAGTCTTATATCTAATGCAAATGCTGGAAGGGAGATATGTTAATATATTCCCTTTCTTTATTTCCCTGCAGATGAGTTGCATCACAACTGTAACCACCACTAGATCTCTTGTAGCAAAGACTTCAGTCTTCAATTGGATTAGCAGTTAGCACAAAGTGTGTGCTTTAGCCTCATTTTTGTATTAAAAAAGTTCATTTAAACAACATGAAACACAGGTGTTAAATTGATGGGGCATAACTTAGAGGGTTCAAAGCAGGCTAAGCCATAAGAAAAGTGGAGTCAGCATTAGGCTCTAAGGTGGTGTTTATTATAACCATTGCCTTGAACTTCCATTTTGCCTTCTGTTGTTGGTAACTTCAAGAAAGTAAGTGGATTTGCATTACATTCAGGCATATGAGAGTCCCAAATTAAGGGTTTAATAAGAGCTGTTTGAGGCCTCTTCCTGCAAAGGGAACGTCACCATCCAGTCCAGGACAGGAGTGCAGCCATACAGACTGGTACGCTGCCCGCCTTGGACCTTGACCTTTCTGAATCATCTCAAGTAGAGCTCTCTGCAGTCATCTAAAGTCTGCTTCATGTAAATAACATCACTGGGATTATGAAGCCGGCAGAAATGACGTGCTGGCCTTTTCTGAAGCGTAGGTTACGCATCATGCTTTTAGATACAGACCGGCTTGTGCTGGGGAAGTTCCTGCATGCTGTGTTCCCTCACTGCAGTTACAAATGCAACTCAACACTTTATAATTTGGGGTAATCTTTCTTTAGGTGTGGTCAAATAATGACTATTGCCATATAGTTACTGCTGCAACTCAGTAATACCAGAGCAAAGTTTTCTGGAAACAGCATTTTGATTAAGAGGAAAAAAGATGACAGGGAGGGGAAAACTAGAGGGCTGAGACATGAAGATTTATCCTCACTTACTATTCTTCCTTTTGCCTCCCTTCAGCTACTTCTAATATTAGAGCTAACAAGTATTTTGGCCTATTACTCTTAAAGCGTGATCAGTATCTAAATATAGCACAGTACTCCCTCTGGCACCCCTTAGATTCTTGGATTTAAGACTTGCTAGCGAGAGCAAGCCCACCTTCAGCCTGAGAGGAGGTACGTCTCCTGCAGACCTGTGCACTCCCTGTTCAGGTCTGTGTCCTGCATGTAACTACCTGCACCCAGCTTACTAAGTTTTCTTCAGCAGGTGGTGTATTAAGAGCATTTTTTGAATGTTGCAAACCTTCACAATCTAAAGCAGATTGTTCCCTAGGATTCCTGTGTATCATCCTACCAAATAGGATGGAACAGGACCAGATAAGTCCCTGTATAGATAAAAGTTTGAAGAGACTAATTTCTTAGAATTAATAGAAACTTCAGGTCCAGAAGTCATACACAACAGGAAAATAATCACACAAAGAAGGGTAGTTGAGTGCCAGTTACACTGGGAATAACAGCAGCAATGAAGATACCTCCAACTACTGAGCGCACACATCTTTTTCCACTAACCCTTCCTTCCAAGAAGATTTTTCCCAATTCGTCATGCTTACAATCAGTCAATGCTTCAGCTACAGAGTACGTGCTTTTCTAAGTCTTAGACCTTTACCTGTAGTTAAGACTCACCTCAGGGAGAGAAGTAACTCTCTGTTTCATACACTAGAGCAGCTGGTCTGTATTTGCAACCACAGAGCCAATTTGCTGAAGGCAAGAGAGCTATCTGCTCAAACTAGACTATGAGAGCCAATTTCTGCTTCTACCTTTTCCAGTCTAGGGTCACAAGCGCTATGGGAGCGCAAGAGGCAACCTGAGCGGCAGTGAGGATGCAGTGAGCTGGCAGCACTGCTGCGATGGGAACCCAAGGGAGATAACTCGGGGAGGTGCATCTGGACAGAGAAGTGATGACTTTAGCACCACAAAAATCAATAACGAATGTATAATAAACTCGGTAATAATAAGGGTGGTGTTAATATAAATAGAGTGGCTGCTGGAATCTTTTTTGAAGATGGAGTAAAGGAGGAGCCAGACTCTTCTCAGTGGTGCCCAGTGAAAGGGCAAGAGGCAGCGAGCCCAAACTGAAATACAGGAGGTCCCATTTAAACCTAAGAAAAGACTTTTTCCACTGTGACGTTGAACACTGGAACAGGTTGCCCAGAGAGACACTGAAGTCTCTGGCCTTGGAGATATTCAAAACTTGACCAAATGTCTCCCTGAGCAGCGTGCCGTAGGTGGCCCTGCTCTGAGCAGGGGGTCAGACCACACATTTGCCAGAGGTCCGCTCCAGCCTCAAGACAATCTCATCATTAATTAAATGACACAGCAACAACGAAACACAGTCTTCTGCTTTTAATGCTAAGAAGATGAGCAAGTCCCCTCTCATCTCTCTGCTTATGTAGGTCTGTGCCTTTTCAGATTGTCATTACAAGACATAACGGTTCATTACAGTTCTTGCAGTAAGGGCAGACTTAAATCAATTCCATTTCCAGGGCCAATTTTGAGTATAGCCCGAACAAATGTGACAGACAGACCGACCCTGGAACACTCCTAATGAGTACAGTAAATTAATCGAAGAAGTTACTGGCTCAGTAGAAAATTTGTGATAGTTTTAATTGGGATAACAGTGCCAGGAAAAATAAGAAAGTCCTGTTACTTGATCAGCATGGAACCAGTAACGTCATTTGTTTACATCCTGTGCCATAAAAGACTACAAAATATTAAGACGATCTTTACCAGAGAGATAAATATTGTTAAATAATAGCTATTACTGAATTGCAGGACACAATTAACACTAATTTGTTTGCCTCTGCTGACATAGAAACTCGACAAGGCAGGCAGCTGGAATACAAAGAAGAAACCTGCATGCTGGTTTTAATGCAGTTTGCTGGCAGGAAGAAAGAACTAGCATCACACTAAAATAGCAATCAGGAAAGTTTGTTAAAGGGCAGTCACCACATGCGATAATTACTGGTTTAGACAAAGCTGATATCAAACAATTGTGCTCAGTGATATATAGATATAGGGAAAATACTACAGTTACATTAAGAAAATGCAAAGGAATTTGAATAGCAGAGTAGTAAGAGCGTGAAGGTAAGGCAAAAGAAATTGAGGAGAAAGGGTGTTACAGAACAGTACAAAAAGAAGAGTTAGCTAAAGGACTTTTTTTTTTTACATGATTGTCTGTGAGCTTTTCTTTCCACCTCAGTTTCAGAAAGACCCAGCTGCCTTTCTGTTTTTTCCCAGAGGAGGAAATAGCTATAAGTAACATTGTCAAATTGCTTTGCTTACCTCATACATAGTTTAATGATAACTAAACTTATCTATTTCTCACCTCAGTTTTAGAGCTTTTCTAGACCCCAAATCATCCCATTAGCTTTTTATTGGGTGTATCGTGTAGCAACATGTTAAGCCATTTCCATACTGTAACCATCACCTGGTTTAGTTATGTCAGGGTAAGCAATACCACCATCCAAGTGATTTCAGCCTAAAGCTGCTGTCGGCAAGAGCTCCTGCTTCTGAAGGGGCCACAGCCCCAGCACAATCCATACACAAACTGCAAGTTCAGTAGCAGGAACTTACCTGGATGACAGCACTGATACAGCTCTTAATAGTGATTTCTTTTTTATAAGATGTATAAGCAGCTTTGAGATAAACACTGAGAAAGTTATATACAGGGGACTATTGAGATTACAAGACTTCTGCCTCTTAAGTTGGAGTTGTTAAAGGTGCTCACAGTACCCCACAATGTGGTGGATTGAGGTACCTGAAATAGACGGTTCCAGCCAGCTAGTTACCCATTTTTCCTTTTTTGTCTTTGCTACACAATATACCAGTGATCTCCAGTGAGAATAAGAGCCCTGATCCAGCTCCCAGTTAATTTAAAGATGATATATATGTTTACCTCATACACATATACCCTATTCTTTTCATCAGTAACAGTATCTACTCATAAAATGATCTACTTAAACACCTTTCATCCAACACAGAAAAAAATTCTTCTACAAGATTCTGGGAGAGTTTAGTACATCTTCAAGCCAAAATAAAAGTCTATCATAGAAGTAAGAACTGCCTTCACAAGGCTGTTTATGTTTTCAGGGATGTTTTCATTTTTTTTCTTTACTGTTATCCATCTGCTTACCTTAGAAAGCTACTAATTGCAAAAACACAGAGATAGCAATAGGCAAACATTTAGCAGTAGGTAAAAATAAATACTCACTGGATAACCCACAAAGCTGGCACTCCAGGAACTTATGGGAGAGAAACAAGCAGTTCTATACATCTAGCTATACTACTACCTAACACTCTAGCAGCAGAGCACTTACTGGCCTTTATACAGCTTAGGTGTGAGTGGGAGGAAGCTGGAGGTGAAGGTTCCTGGGCAGGTGATGAATTCATTTTTAGGGATGATTGGTCTCAGGTTTTACGTGTGAGCGACTGGCAGGGGAAGGGAGCACTGCTGCTAGAGCAGCCCTGTGGAAGGCAGGCCGTTTCAGGGGGAACGGCAGCGCTGCTCAGGCTCTGAACGTGCCCCGTCTCTTCTGGAGCTTTGTTCTGTAGGCAGATCCCCTCAGCTAAGTAATAATTTGTTGCCAGCTCTGGCACTTTTTTCTGGGCGTTGCAGTGTGCGTTGTCCCCGGAGAGCTCTGGTAGGGGCTGGCAGATGTAAGCCCCTTCTGAGCCTAAAGCTCAGTCCCGTTCCTGAGAAGCAGACGAGGCTTTGGGCAACGTGGTCTAGTGGAGGGTGTCCCTGCCCATGGCAGGGGGGTTAGAACTAGATGGTCTTTGAGGTCCCTTCCAACCCAAACCATTGTATGATTCTATGACTACCGAAGCTCCAAGCTGGCACCCGGGGCTTGCTGAAGGCTACCAGGAGCGCCACAAAAACGTTGCGCTGCTGCAGCCCAGGCATCGCCCTCACTCTGGGTGGTCGCGCTGCGCTGAGTGACCTTTAGCAAGGAAATGGCATCTTCCATCTCCAGCCTAAAGAGACTGAGACTGTTTTCCCCCAAGCAAATTCGAAGAGGTTGTTGTAAAAGGAGACGTTATCTGGTAAGGCCAAAGCAGGGCCCTGAAGTTTCCTCCGCAGAATTAAGCCTGTAGGTAATCAGGAAAAGGTGGAGACTGACAGCCTTGTTATCTCTAGCCCCGCTTTCTACCTTCTGCAGTGTGTCAGCTCATCAGGAGCGAGGGGCTGGTGCTTACCGAGGCGCAGTGCCGCTCCGCCGGCGCTCTGCCCCCAGGCTGCCGTTAAACGGTCACGGCACGCGGCGGCGGCGGCCGTTGGAGGCGGTGCCGTCCCCCGGCGGAGGGAGCGCAGGGGACGAGGGGTGGGGGCAGCTCCGGGGCAGCAGTCCCCAGGGCTCGGCAGAGCCTGCCCCTGCAGCTCCGCTGGGCTGAGCCGGCTGTGGATTTTAACCCCAGGCGGGGTGCTGGCGAGGTCTGTTTTGCTGGCCCAAGGCAATGGCGAGTGGTTGAGGGGGACAAGGAGGAAGGGGGGGGGGGGGGGGGGGAGTGTGGGTGGATGTCAGCAAGCTCCTGAGGAAGGGGATGTATTGAAGGGCGTATTTGTTTAATTTGTTCAGCCGGCTTTTGGTGATACCTCATTAACTGGAACAGAAAGAAATGTTGGAATTGGAGTGTGCTGTGAGTAGTCATCTGTTCTAGGCTACAAATTGACAGTGAGACGTCACGTAGAGGTTCACTAGTGCTCCTTGCTGTTGTCAGCATTGATGGAGCGGCACCCTGTGAACTGCAGTGTTTTCTAGTGCAGATAGGGCTAGAGTAATTTGCAAATGCAATAAACTTAAATCTTCCTCCTTTGCGTGCTGTAGCAACTGCCAGGAGGGTACGGAGGAAGTCCTGAAGGCAATACCTGGGCACGGTGGGGTGCTGCATTCACCTGCGGTGTAAATGTAGCAGTAAATTTGCAGCCTTTTTACAAGTGAGCAAGCCAAGCCAGAGGAAAAGATCAGGAGCGGTCAGTCGACAGCTCCAGTAGAGTTGTGGCCGTAGACAGCGATGCAAGTAATAGTAAATCACCATACGGGATGTTAGTGGTAGAGCTGGGGAGGTAATCCCACGAACCACGACTCCTACTGTCGTGTGCCTTTGCACCCCCAGGTGTTTAATGCAGCCTTTGCACCCGCATTAAATAGCTGTCTTTAAATAATCATATTTTCCCACTGACCCTGTGTCCCACGCAGTACTTGAGGGCTGCCTCACCACTCATAATTATGCTTCCCAGGAAGGTGGTTTTGGTAGGATGTATTCAGAAAAGCCCTTGGACTCTATATAGAAGATAAGGTAAGACAGTTGTAAGTTAAAAGTTAGCTTTGTAGTAGAAATAACTGATGTTTGAGGAAAAAATGGTTTTCTGTTGGCCATGAATTTTCAAGTTAGGAAACTTTTAAACCAAATGATGTTAAGTTTCTATCAAATATAGGTTCTTGTTTTTCAGGGCTCAGCATCAGAAAATTACTAAATATGACTTTCCAAATGTCTGAGGAATTATGAATTCAGAAGAAACTGATGTTTGCTATCTCCCAAGGAAAGGTAAAATAGATCTAAAAGTACCCAGTGTGGAATTTTAGGAAGACCTGGTTCAATATTCGTTCTGCTTAAGAATTGTGGCAGTGACAGGTCATTTTCCCTTCCTCTCTCAATTTTCCTTCCTGCAAAGTGGAAATAACCATTTCTAAATGTACTATTTATCTGTATGGAGAAGGTGCAATTACTGCCAATACAGTCTGTGCTGTGTTTCAACCTGAATGTTAGAAATGGCTCTCAGTAAAGATCTTAATTTTGCAACTGACCAATGCGTATACTTTCAGGGAAGTGGGACTGAAAATATTTTGCGGAAAAAAACCTTTATTTAGTAATCTGTGCAATTTAAAGGATACTGTTAATGTACTATATGCATGGCAGCCTTTTCGGGTGATTAAATGCCTGGCTGAAGTGGGGTATATAGCCACAGAAGCCATTTGTTGAAGATATAAACAGCACCCTCAATATTTTTTCAATTATAGCAAAAGATGGAAGAGGCAGTGATTTCTGAAATCATGGAAATCACGTTTTTTGATACTGGAAGGGACAGAAAACGGAGTCTTGTTTCCCCCATCTTCCTATTCCCATGCCTTTGTGGCAGGACCTGTTTGCCTCTTTCAGGTGGGCTCAGGTGGTTAACGTCGGCCCAAAATGCAATTTGGGTGAGAGAGGATGGACCCAGCAGGTCATAGCTAGTGTCAGTGGTGGTTTTCCTTTGTTGGGATGGCTGAACCTGAATTGCCTGAATTGATCAGTCACCCTATTTACTGCCAAAGCTGCACAGGGGCCACATAGGAGTGTCACAGAGGAGTTTGCCTGCAGGCTGTTTCCCAAGAAGAGCCCTCCTCCCCTGGGGCTCAGCCTAGAATTGTTTTGCTTTGTTTTTTTTCTGGACTTCTCCAGCCTGGAAATGTCAGCTCTGTTTTGTTTTTGCCATGGGCACCTGGCTCTGAGCATTGCTCCTAAGCTTCAAGAGGGTGATTCCTCTGGCCTTCTCAGAGTAATCGACTAGAAGAGGGCTTTCTTATGCCACTTTCTTCAGAAGATGCATCAATTCATACCACCCCTAATCTTTTCAATCCTGCAAATTTTGGTGCTTTGAATTTTCAATTCAAGTATTGCATAATAATTATCACGGAAATGGAGGAGGTCTTGCTTTGAAAGGGGAATTAATGTATTGGTTTGACACCTGCAAAGGCTTCTGAGAAAGGAACAAATCCTGCTGAAGTGTGATAGAGCACAGACTGTCTAAAAGTTAGTCTCTCGGGTGTCTTCAGGCCTTGGGCCACCGCACTATTACTTTATGTTCTGTTGCAGCCAGAGGCTCTGAGCTGACTTATCCACATCTTGAGTATTTAGCGCTCTCCCAGTTTCCAGCACTTTGCAGAGAAACAAGGTGAGAAGGAGAAAACGAAGGAGAAATGGGTAAGTGAACAGAGGCAAAGAAGATAAAGCTGCTGAAGGCAGAAAATGCGTTCAGCAACCCCTGGGTCTTTTGTACAGTGATCCACCTGAACCTAGTCATTTTGACCTTCCTAAATCACACATGGGTTACAAAAGCTGTTCAAAGCTGAGCAACTGCTTGCGGAAGAGAGAAGAACTGAGATGCGGGGTGTCTGGGGAGCGAAGCTGCCCCGACAGTATGCCAAGGCTCTCCCGTAACAGCCAGAAGCTGTTCGAGAGCGGCACGGTGGTGGGGTGGGGAGCTGGGCAAAGGTCCTGCCCTTCTCACTTGGCATCTGACCCTGGGAATTAACACCTAAACATTGATGTTACTTGATCATACTGATATTTTCAGGTGATAACTATAAAATGATACAGCATTGAACAACAGTTTTCAGTGAATTCCAACCTACACCAGAACATAATTCTGGTGTCAGCACTTTGTGATTCGAATTTTTGGAACAAATTAAAATCACTCGATTCTTAAGTGTTTTGGTATTCTATGATAAAGTCATGAGTTCAGTTTATTGGAATCATGAAACTTGGGGGGTTTTTTTTGGGCAAATGTTGTGGTTTGTTGCACACTAATGTAATCTACCTAAGTATATAATTCAGTAATAATCTCAAATTACTCTTTGGTTAATCGAGGGGTAATCTAATAAAACTATAAAGAGTTTTGATATGATTAATATTTATTTAGTTGTCCTTATAACTTTTTTTATACCCCTTATGAATTAACTGCTCTGTAATTACATAATTTTTTGCTTGTTCTGTGAGACTGCAGGCTACTTTTGTTTTGTTGGTTGGTTGGTTGGTTGTAGCATTATCTTGCAAGGTGGATGAAGATCTCATTTTGTTCAAATACGCTGTGATTTCTTCTACAGCTTCTAAGGAGCACATCCCCATGCATCCCTAATCTTCTGCCAATGGGATGCCAGGCAGCTATAGGTTCTTACATAAATGTTATGTCTCCTAAGTTAGTCTAATACCATGAACAAACTTGTCATGGTGAATGATGAATTGATTTTTATTTTTTTGCTTTCTGTTAATTAACATCTCTTGTTCCAAAAGTTATTTGTTCCAGTGAAACATACGGGAATGTGCTAAGCTGGCACTCTTGATTTATTGCTCTTTGCCTCATAACCTATTTTTCAAAAATGCACTATTCAAATTTGCTTTCTAGAGCTAGATGAGAGATCATTAACGCGCTCTCTTGAGAGCAAACGTACCAGTAAAGAAAGGCAGAAGTTCACAAAAGCTACGCTTCTAGATAACATGAAGGAAAACCTCTCAAAACACAAACATGGCGTTACTACAGCATGACTACAGACTTCATGGAAAAAGCAATAAACCGACAGCAAGTGCTACAGAACACGGCTTTGTTACGTGCGGCAACCCAAGCTCTCGGTTGAAGCGCGCGTGAGTCTGAGCTGACTGCTCTGATACCCTCTGTTCACTTGCACTCAATGGTACCAGGTAACGTCTTCTAGGTCTGTAGAAGCTTACGACAGACTAAGCAAACACCGCGTTCCCATAGAGCTCCGTGGTCTTGTTTGCAGTACGGAAAGATGGACGGGTGTCTTTGTTCAGCCAATGGGAAGCTCAGTTGGGAGGAGAAGGCGCTGCAGATGGCAGCTCTGGTCCCAAGTCCCCCAATCTGCGGGGGGGGTGCGATCACCGGCACCCTGGGCTCCCGGTGCCTGGCCCCTGGAGTGGCCCCACCGGCCCGAGCTCTCGGGCAGACGCACCTTCAGCAGGATGCGGGAGAGGCGGCCGGGCCGGGCAGGGCCGGGGAGCAGCCGCTTCCCCAGCCGAGGGGAATGCCGCAAGGAGCCCGTGGCTGAACCCCCGCCTGGGGCCGGACTGAGCAGGGGGGTTCCGGATCACCGCGGTGCTGCTTCCCCGGCGGGTACTCGGGGCTCTCCCTGCGCCTCCCGCGGACGGCGAGCGAGGGACCAGCCCGGCCGACGGGGCGGGCAGAGCCGCCCGGGCGGCAGGTGAGGGGCCGGGCAGGGGGCGGCCGCCCGGGGTTCTCCCGGTGGGAGGCGACCTCCGTTTTCCTGCGAAGCCGGCACGCCCCGGGGGACCCCGGGCGGCGGTGGCGGCGGGAGGAGTCGTCTTCCCCCGCCCCGCGGGGTCCCGGTGCCGCCCCAGCCCGGGTGTCGGTGCCGCCGCGGCCGGACTCTTTGCCGCGCGGCAGCGGCGGCGTCCGCTCGCCCCCTCCCCGCGCGCTGCCTGGCGGAGGGAGACGGCGCGTGGTGCCGGTCTCCATGGCAGTGGGCTGCGTGGGCGGAGTGGTCGGGGCCGCAGCACGGCGGTGAGCGAGCGAGCGCGCGAGGGAGGGAGCGAGCGCGCGCCCCCAGCCCTCCCCCGCCCCTCGGTGTTTGTGTCAGGCTGCTGGCGGCAGCGGCGGCGGCGGAGCGGCCCCGGCCCGGCCGAGGGGCGCCGACCCAGCCCGCCGCTGAGGCGAAGAGCCCCGCGCCTGCCCCCCGCTCCGCGCCGCTCCCGCTATGGGCGGCCCGTAGAGGAGCGGGTTCGGCGGCTGGTGCGGTGCCTGCGCGGCGGCGGCCATGGCGGTGGAGACGCGGCCGGAGCTGGTGGGGAAGCGGTTCCTGTGCGTCGGCGGCGGCGGCGAGGAGCCGCCGGAGAGCGGGCGCTGGCGGGCCGGGATCATCCGCGCCGTCTCCCAGCGGGACTCCCACAGCCCCGACCTGGCGGTAAGAGCCGCGTCCCGGGCCGGGCCGGGGGGGCTGCGGCGGGGGCAGCGGGGCGCCCCGGGCGGGCCCGGCGTGACACAGCCCTTCGCCCGGGGGGCGGCGGGTGCGGGGGGGGGGGGGGGCGGAAAGTGCGTGTCGGCGCCCTGGCGGCGGGGACGGCTGACGTGGAGCCCGCACCGCCGTCGGGGGGTCGAGGCCGGGGTCGAGGTGCGTTTCCCCTCGGCGTGTGCGGCCGCGGCGAAGGGGGGACCGGAGGCGGTGGCCCCGTCCGTGCCCCGCGCGCGGGAGGCGCGGATGCGGCTCTTGGCCGTGCAGCCGCCTCCGGCTGCAGTGGCGGCGGGAGAGGGCGAATACCTGGCCTGGCCAGCGAGGGCAGGTCGGTCTGCTCCGGGAGCAGCGGAGCTCGGGCTGGGGGCGAATGCGTCTGTTGCAGGGGAATGCAGAAACCGTCGTCATGTAGCACTGACGACGGGGTCTAACGTACTGGACGCGGTGGTGAACGCTGTTATTAAAAGAATGTCATTGTTTCCCTTCCTTTCATGTCCGCTGTCACTGTTTTCCTAAGGGGTGTAGGAATGTGCGCGGAGGTTGGTGAAGGAGCCAGGATACGTTCTGTTGTGCTCAGACACACTCGCACTGGGGGGGGGCGGGGGGAAACGCGACCAGGATTTCCTTGGGTTAGGAGTGTTCTGAATGCATAATCTGTAAAATGGAGTTTTATTGCGCTCCGTAGACTTGGTCGTTATTTTATTTGTGAATTCTGTGGTCGAGCGAGTGTTATGTTACTGCTGGGTTGTCTCTTTCCATGTTTTTATGTTATTTGGTGCTTCTGAAGGCACATTTAAAAATATCACGACTATGTAAATGGGCATTACGTAGGCTGAAAAAAGGAATCACCGAACTGCGCTGGGCAATCCATATTCCTGCTGGTAAGGGGGAGGCGTTCACAGCCAAACACGGGTCGGGGTGGCATGTTGCCTTTTTTACTAACTCGTCAAGCAAACAATTGCCTGGTTTGAGAGATTATTGATTGCTTTGTGCGAGAAGTGCGATTCACAAAATTAAGAATCCTTACTTTCCTACGTCCCAGGCTTTAAGCTTTGTTTTAGTAACAGAATGTATGTGACACTTGAAATGCTACTTTTTTACTATATTGTGGCTTGGTTTGTTGTTCCCCCCCCCCCCCCCAACCTATAATTCAAGTAGCGTGCTGTTCATGCCCTTCTTTATGAAATGGTCTGTCTTTTCAACCTTTGGTTATATGTGAGAATTGTCTAGAATGCTTTATTTTTAGAACCTCTTTTGGATGTTATTCTTGCAGGGTGGTATTCTCTAGAATCTATATATGATTATGGAAACACTGAGTAACGTTTAGGGAGATGTGTTTACTAACATTTACAAGTCAGAGCCATAATTTGTAAACTCTAGGGGCGAGCTGACATAAAGAGAGAAAGGGTGCTAAAACGAGGCATTTCAGGGGTTGTATCTTTTCTATTAAATAGATAACGTATGCTGCCTATTGTAAGTACTCGCTCCTCTTCCTAACTTTGGTATGTGAGTGTTTTTCTCTTCAGATACTCTTTCATTACAGTTCTTGGTTATTTAAGGAAGAACTGTCGTGTTATGGCTGGGTTTGTGAGGCAGGATGACTAAGGATATGCCTGCATGTCATAGTGGAGCGCCATTTGGATAGATCCAAACTACCTGAGAAGCAGGATGGATGCTTCAGCCTGGGCGCAGTGCTAACGTGGCCATATTCTGGTATGCAAGCTAGCTACGCAGCACTGCATTATGCTATGTAGATATACTCCTAGTCACCTAGGAGTGCTGGAAGCCTGGGAAGGTTTTGGAAATACTATCTAGGTCTAACAAGTCCCAGACTAGTATTTAACTACTGGAGCATCATTGCCCCCTCTAAGTGCAATATTTAGTTTTTGTGTTACCTGTTCTCTGTCCCCAAGGCACAAACAAGTATAAATCACACGGGGAGTGGGTAGAGGAAGAAACGATCAGGTTTCTGTTAGCATAGCAACAGGTAGTTTCTCTGAGTTAGGCTCTCCTTTTGCATTTGTAATTAACATTAACCTCTCATTAGTTGATGTTTCCTAAGATGAGTATCCTCTTCCCCCGTGTCCAGTGAAGGACAACAGTGTTTTTCTGTTAGCCCTGCTTCCACATATATTATACTAGATGGAGTAAGTGCTGCTCTTATCCTTCCATGGCTTTTGTTTTGAGGTGGCCATCGCTATGAATAGCTCCAGACCCTTCTGCTACTTGTCAGTGGAGTGAAATGGTAATTCCTGTTGACACTTTCATTGCTACCCACAGGGTGCAGCATAAAAACGTTGAAACTGACTTTTTGTCAATTTTGTGTATTCCTGGTCCCTCTGAGTGGGATGGACTTATGGAAATACAGAAGATGCCTTCGGCCACAGGAAGGGAGCGGGCATTTTCAAGATGCTTTGCAACCAACCAGAACCAAGTTACCTTTTAATCCTGGCTTTGGAAGGAAGTATCGTTTACATTGCCTTTGTGTCTTCCTTGATAAGTGTGAACTCCCCAACCAATTTAAGAGTGGGCAGAGGTCTGAGAAAGATTACCTTCCCCCCAGTCTGTGAAAGCTGCCATCTGAGGGGACAAGAGAGCCTTCCTCCCAAAAAGCATTAAGGCAAGGAGGCCATGGCATTTTGTGCGCTCCTCCTGGAAGCGAAGAGGCGGTCTCCAGCTGGCCAGCCAGCATGCACTGAGCTTCACACCAGCTACAGCATATGGTGCCTCTTGCTTAGCACCGTACAGCAATAGGTAGGTGATGGGGGATGGAGCTGATGGTATGTGAAGGTGGGTTTAAGGGCATGAGAGCTGAGCATTAATGAAATCACGAGAGCAAGCTTGAGTATTTGGATGTGGGACAAATGGAGAGTTTTATGATGTGAAGGATCTTGGGGAGACATGGGCAAGCTTAGAGGCAACTGACGTAATTAATGTTAAGTGACCACAGGGCTTGTAGGAGCAAATCTGCAGGAAACTGAGCTTCATTAGTTCTGCTGTAAACAGAACTACTCGTTAAATCAGGAACTCCAGAGATGAAGGCTGGACTAGCTGCTCTCTGCTGGTAAGCAGGCAAATGAAGACTCAAGTTTTCATGTGCTGCTAAGTTTGTTTCATGATTGTATTTTCATAACTAAAATAATGAATATTTTCATAGTTGAAATTACTGTCCTGGTAAGAAAATGAAAAAAAGAACTCAGTTATGCAGTATCTTCTTCCTGATAGGTCTTTCCTACTCCATGAAAGTATGTCTAATGACTCTTTCCTTACACTTTTTATGATTGCAACGTAGCTGATATGTAGTCTCTGTTTTTTTCCTAAAATGGGTTGGTTGGGTTTGGTGTTTTGTGGTGGTTTTTTTGTTTTGATTTGTTTTTTACAAAGGAAGATAACAGTATCCAAGTGTCCTTTTATTGCATTATTTTATGGTAATTTTGTTTTCCTCAGCTTTCCTATTAATTTACCGCTAGTGGGCAGAATGGTGAGAATGATTGGCACTGGTTGCGAGTACTGTTGGTCTTCTGGAAGGTGATTGCTCTTGCCATTACGTGCAGATCCTTCTTGCCAGGATTTGGAACCCATGCCTCTTAGTCATCTTGCAGGTGTTTTTAAACATCTGTAAACATAACTTTACAGGTACAATGTGTACAATGCATCTAATTTAATCTAGGAGTTTTCTTGATGATTTTCATGGTCTGAGTCACAACTTGATGGTTAGACTTCTTGATCTTTCATTCTTAAATGTTCCTGTTGCATGAGAAGCATTTATTTAAAAAATAAAAGCAAAAAAAAAAAAGTTTCATAGAGGTGTATATATATTTATATATGCGTGTGTGTTTACCTAGTCATTGAAGGACTTCATAACTATTTTTTTGCTTAAGTAACAGTGGGTGTTATTAGAGGAAGCTGGGAACTCTATTTTTCCTTACTGCAGACTGCCTGGAAAAGCCTGTGTGCTGCTCTGATTGCAGTGATAACTGTGGGCAAATAAAGAAACTACCAGGAGGAAAGAGGTGGAGTCAATGCCATACAATGTCCCTGGTCTTTGTTGTCCCTTAAGAATTGCGTTCTGGGCCACAGGTTGCAAAATGCCTATTTAGTCACTACTGACAAGATTTGACCTGGTGATGGCAGAGGTGTTTTCCTGTATTGTGCTTAAAAAGTGATTTAGAGGAATATTTTTTAAAATTGTAAATCAAATTATTAAAATTATTTTGCTTACCGGAAGTGCTTTACAGTTCTGTGACTTTTTATGGTTCTGCAGTTGTATATTTGAATATAGTCATATATTCAGCTGTATATTTTCTCCACATGAAAGACAAAATGGAAATAAGCTTTTAAACACATAATGTGCAATCCTTAATAAAAAGTATGGTTATAGGTTGCAGTAATTTGTAATTGCGTATTTATTGATGCGTGAATTTTGCTGCCATGATGTCTGTGGACTGGAATACAAAATCAAGAATTGAGTATTTTGGTAGTCTTTAATGTCTTACGATAGGCAGATGGAACAGTAATTGTGCATAGGGAAATACATTGTGGCAATAAATCACCATGTCAGATATCCTTCATAAAAACCTAAATATTAGGGATAGTTTGAAGCAGTTATTAGGTTTTTATTTACAGTAAAATTAGTAAGATATAGTGGGAGATGCATTAATAGTTTTGGTAAACTTTTTTTTTATAGTATCTCATCTTTGGTAACTTGCAAACAAGGAATTGTTAAAAAAATAACTGGTAAAACCATTTGAAGAGAACAGCGGCAGACTGTGTGTGTCTGTTTTAACTGAATTTGCCCTTGCTTAACAGTAAAATGGAAGTTCACAGAATGTCATGGAAACTTATCAGTACTGTATTACAGATAGCATGAAAATAAGTTGAAATAATTGCTGATAATTTGAAAATAAATGAAGGCATTTTAGAGACATACTCCATATGCCCAGAGGTTCTCACTAAAAGATGAAGTTACGCTTGCCTTCGCTGTGTGTGGAGTTACTCTTACCCCATCTTTTTACAACCTGTAATTGTTTTAATCTTCCTCCTTCTTCATTCCCAAACTTTCTGAATGCGGTATGGCTTTGTCATACAGGCACAGAATTGCACTTCTGTAGGTTACATTTGTTTCTGCCATACATTGATTTTTAGTGCAGTGTTGTTTTGCATTGCCCTCTGTTTTCCTTTCATTAAGCTAGTATTTAAGGAGAAACAATGTATTAATTTTTGAACGCATTTGAGCTAATCTGTTTAAAAAGGAAATAGATTTTTTTCATTCCTTAGTTTAGAAATACATGCTCTGCAGCTTTTACTTGTTAACCCTGAAATAAAGTGGAAGACATAGAAAATGCTTTAAACTAGTTGTGCATAGCTTGGTGGTGGTTAATGGAATTTAAAAATACTACATATTTCTGTACCAGCGTCTGGGTTAAAAATGAAGAGCAAGTTGTTGGTGAGGAGCCTGTCATGTTATTTACTCCAGCTGTTGGAGATGATGCTAAAAACATGCCAGAGTTTATCATGTCACTGCTACCTCTGGATTCAGACGAGGAGTGGTGGTGTAGGATGCGTTTTGTGTGTGTTTTGAAGTTGGTTTGAAGGGAGTGGGAGAAGCTTAAAGTGCAACAGGGATTGAGAGAATTTCCAGTTGTTTCTACTGTTCTGTATCAGTATTGAAGCCAGCAAAAGTCTTGTAAGTTTTGGTGAATATCAGCTGGGCAATCTTTTCTTGGCTCAGCAGTAAAAAAAACTTCCTATTTCCTTTCTGTATTTCTAATAAGATTGTCATCCCGTGCCTGTGAATGTCACCTCATCTGTCTTCCAGAGTTAGTTCAGTTAGTGTTCAGGAAGGAGTATCTCTTTCATAGACAAAAAGATCAAACACAGGAGCCTTCCTATGAAATTGACTGCATGGATTCAATGCTTTATACTCTGCCCTTCCCTCCTCTTTGCTTTGGTACTAACAGAAACCTGAATACGATGTTGTGTTGGATTTGTGTGGCAAGGTTTTGGTAGCGGGGGGCGGGGTGTGTGTTACAGGGGTGGCTTCTGTGAGAAGCTGCTAGAAGCTTCCCCTGTGTCTGACAGAGCCAATGCCAGCCGGCTCCAAGACGGACCCGCTGCTGGCCAAGGCCAAGCCAATCGGCGCGTCTGTGATAACATATTTAAGAAAGAGAAAAAACAGTTAGAGAGAGCTTTTGCAGCCAGAGAGAGGAGTGAGAAGATGTAAGAAACTCTGCAGACACCAAGGTCAGTGCAGAAGGAGGGGCAGGAGGTGCTCCAGGCGCCTGAGCAGGGATCCCCCTGCAGCCCGTGGTGAAGACCATGGTGAAGCAGGCTGTCCCCCTGCAGCCCATGGAGGAAGGATGAGGGGGTGTAGAGATTCCACCTGCAGCCCGTGGAGGACCCCACGCCGGAGCAGGTGGAGGCACCTGAAGGAGGCTGTGACCCCGTGGGAAGCCCGCGCTGGAGCAAGCTCCTGGCAGGACCTGTGGCCCTGTGGAGAGAGGAGCCCACGCCAGAGCAGGTTTGCTGGCAGGACTTGTGACCCCGTGGGGGACCCACGCTGGAGCAGTTTGCTCCTGAAGGTCTGCACCCCATGGAAGAGACCACGCTGGAGCAGTTCATGAAGGACTGTAGCCCGTGGGAGAGACTCACGTTGGAGAAGTTCGTGAAGGACTGTCTCCCGTGAGAGGGACTCCATGCTGGAGCAGGGGAACAATGAGAGGAGTCCTCCCCATGAGGAGGAAGAAGCGGCAGAAACACTGTGTGATCAACTGACCGTAACCCCCATTCCCCGTCCCCCTGTGCCGCTGAGGGGGTCAGAGGTTGAAGCCGGGAGTGAAGTTGAGCCTGGGAAGATGGGAGGGGTGGGGGGGAGGTGTTTTAAGAGTTGATTTTTTTCTCATTCCTGTACTCTGTTTTGCCTGGTAATAAATTAGATGAATTCCCTCTCTAAGTTCGGTCTGTTTTGCTCGTGACGGTAATTAGATAATGACCTCTCCCTGTCCTTATCTCGACCCACAAGCTTTTTGTTGCACCTTTTCTCCCCTGTCTAGAGAAGGAGGGGAGTGATAGAGCGGCTCTGGTGGGCACCTGGCCCTCAGCCAGGGTCAACCCACCACAGATGTAGATTAACAAGTAAATATACTTACGCTGATGGATTTTGAGAAAGGTTTGTTTGAATGTCAAGATTGCAAACAGAATTTAGGTGTCCCAAGCTAGGGATTAATCAGTTTATTAATTTGCTGCGTAGCTGCAAAATATGCAGCAGTGAACGAAATATGGGAAAAGGAAGGTTTGATCTTATACTTAAATCTTTCAGGAGGCTTGAAGAAAGATATGTCAAGTATTTTCTTAATCAAAAAAGCGTTCACTTTTTTGCCTTTTATATGCCATGCCTACAAATGTATTGTTCCACATTTGTATTATATCAGTTTTCTCATTCTAGAACTTTCTGTGAATCTTTGGAGGTGTCTCAAAACCAGGACATAGCCATCTTAAAGAGTTTTAAAGAATGAATAGTCATTTTATAAGCAGCCATTCTTTCTGTGCACATGCCAAGATCTCAAAACCTGCTTGGGAATAGCAGAACTGTTCTTTAATGTCAAATTGAGCAAATTTTAAAAGTGATACTTTTAAAGTTTGGCCAAAAATAGGCTCAACCTTCTTCTGGTCCTACTATCAGTGAGGAGACACTTAGTTCCATTGGTGATCTTGAATCTCTGCTGGGATCAGGCTTGACCTTCCCTTTCAGTAGGACTCGGTAAGCTGCTGGTGCTTTTGCTGGAAGAAAGCAGATATTGATCATCTGAGAAGTTTACCTGAAGTTGGCAACAAGGTGGTTGTCTGGGAAGAGATGCTGCTATGATGTTACTGCCCACTTCCGTGCTTTGGGCACTGACATCCACTGCTGCTGCAGGGATGGTTTCCCTCGTAGGTAGGGACTGAGGTCTGCTCTGCTTGTAACCAGCTTGTTTGAAGCTGATGGAGAATTCTAAACTAGTGCTATGTTGCTTCATCTTATTGACTCATCCAGAAAGTTACTGTTGTTAGTGGCACACAGGAATATCATCAACTAACTTTCATGTTATAAGATCAAGTGAGAGCAGGGGAACCAGAACAACTTAGGGGATTTTGCTGTGTTTTGCTTTCTACTCGTTTCCTTAAAAATATTTTCATTGATTTCTTAAATAATTTTACTTTTAACAGCTGTCACTGCTTTTCAGAATTAAGTGGAATGGAGCAACTTAATCAGCTCATGAGGAAGTTGCGTCCACGTACGTACAGAATCTGGGTTTGAGCTAATTCATGTACTCTGTTCAGAGCTTCATGGGCGTAAAAGATGCAGGCGAAGAGTTAAGACTTCTAGCTTGGCCCTCCCATGGCAACGTTTTTACAAGTTGTGGAGACTGTGGTTCCACAGACATTTCTCTTGGTGGCACTGCTGGCTTAATTTTTTTTAACCCTGAGCAGTTCCCTGATCCATTCACCATATGGCACTTTAAGCAGTTGTACTGAGGCCGAGGAGGTGGAATGGGATCGATCAGAGGCAAATGACTGAGGGTAGGAGCAGCTTTAGCTGGCACCATTTCCAGGAGAAATGTCTCTGGACCATGGCCTGAGCGAAGTAGTTGAAAACTAGCTTAAATATCTTAGTGAGAGTTGCAGTCACTGTAACTAGTAAATGTGTCCTAACCTGCTCAACTGTCATCAGGGATTTTGTACTGCAGTTGAGTAAATTATATTTATTCATTCAGTATGAATAATCTATTCTTTCACTTGAATAAGGAAATACACCTGTAACATGGTCATTTGATGCTACGCTTATTTGCAAAGGCAGGTTTTGGAAGAATACATGTGAAATCAAATGCTTTGAGGGAAACTTAAGCATCTATATGTTAAAATGCATGCATCTCTGATGCCTCAGTAAAATATTGCATATAATATTTCTGCATAAATATGATCATTTGGGTGTTCTGATCAGCACTCTCATTAGTGTAGATGTTGAAATGATTGCAGTTAGGCTTCGCTGCAAGTAACTTACTGCTATGTATGACAACTCAAGTAGACGCTGCTTCCTTAGTAAAGTTGACTCACCAGGGTTTTATTTTTTGCTACGGGAACAGAGCTCTTTAATAAAATGATGGTTTAAAATCTGGAGTGTGATTGCTTTGTGAAAGGGAGAGCACTTGCTGAGTCACTGCCAGGTGGCCCAAGTCAAATCTCTTTAGTCCTGCATGTCTGGCGAGGAGGGACTGGAAAGCTGTATTTTGGATGAGTGTTGGCAAAGACTGTTCATTTTGAAACAGTCCTCAAGTATATTTCCTTATTTTTTGCTGCTCTTGGCTTCTCTTCTTTCCTGAAACACAGAATGTAAATTTAGTATCTTTCAAAAACATACAAAACAACCAAAAAGCCCATGTCAAACAGACAAAGAAACTTGTTGGGATAATCATAGGAAATATGTGATTTAAACTGTTCAGTTAGTATAGAAAATCTTGGAGAAAGAGTGATGGGAAATTAGTACTGAAGCCTTAGACTGGAGTTTGTCACTAATCTGCAGTTTTTCTTACATCCTAATTTTTTGTAAAGCAACACTTGAAAGACACTAGTTTTGTAGCCTTAGTCATCATCAAAGGCAGGAGCCAACACATGCAAGCCAGGCATGGTGCGAGCAGTTTTAGAGGAGAGGTTAATGACTTTTGGGCTATAGACCCATGGTGATATTCAAAGAATTGCAAGTTAACACTGATCTAGTGCCAACATTTCAGTCAAAAATACAGAAGCTCACGTAGTTGAAGACCGAATGTGAACGAGACACCGCGATATTAGGAGCCGTTGTTGTGATACGTAGCTGTCATACCGCTACAATTCTAGCACATAGCTACACTTCCTCAGTGTTTCCTTATGGTGATTTGGAGCTCAGGGGCTTCATTCAGCAGATGTTTTTGGGTTTTGTAGCCCTTGATAAATTTTTCCTAAATGAATTTGTCAGAAACCTTTTTGAATCTCTGTGAACTTTTCAACATCCTGTGTCAAAGACGGGTCAGGCTTCAACTGTGTGTTGTACTCAGGATTGCTTGCTGTTGTTTCAGACGTGCTTTGGTTCCTGCGTTGTGAGGTACAAGTCAACAGTTGCCCCTTGTTTGCCATTTGCATGCCGCTCATGATTTTATTAGCTCTGCTGTACTGCTTCATACTCCTCTCTTGGAGCATATAAATGTGGCAATTTTCCTTTGCTGTTTCTAAACCCGAGAGACTTGGAGGTATCTGTTCTGTCTGTCAATCCCTACCAGCCCTGTCCAAATAAATGTCTGTTTGAACCAGAATATTCCAAAGATCGTGCAGTCTGTTTGCATATCTTAAATGGCTATCTACACCGAGACACGTATCTTCACATTATTTCCTTTCTGCAGGTTGTTCTGAATAGATTTAATTTAATACTGTCAAGGTGAGGTGTTGTGGGTTTTCTTTTCTTTTTTTTTTTTTTTTAAACAATGTAACATTTAAAATTGTAAAAAACTATTTCTCCACTGGAGTATACTGATGATTTTTTTTCTTTTTCAGTTATGGTAACCAAACTGTCTATTGCAGGTCCATTTATATGTAGTATACCAGTTGTTGGTCAAATCTCAGTGGTGAGATTTATTATTATTATTACTATTTAATAACAGTTAAGCAGTGAATAAAGCTTTAAAAAAAAAAAAAGCAAGGGGTGCTATTGAAATGTTTCTGGCTTGCTAACTATTAATACAGGTGGACTGTCCTAAATATACCTAATCCTTCTCTATACCGTCATATTTTAACGTTTGTATATAGGTCAGAACGTGATGTGAATATTTTTAGGCAATGTCATGACCACGTCTTAATTTAATGGGTAGCTTTTCTGTATAATGGGATATGTATCTCCTTCTGCATGATCTTTTAAGAGTTAATGAATTTTGACTCATTGAGAGAAATTTCAATATTTTTGTATAAACAGAAAATGTTTCAAGTGTTTTGTTACTTTGTACCATATTTTTCCTTTAGAAATTTGTAGTTTGGATTAATCTGTTCCTGTTGTTACCTATAATTTTTTACAAAATTTCAATTTAGTGAGAGTCAGGCCTAAGACTACATAAAACAAAAAATGAAAAATCTCATTTGATACATTATTCGTTGACTAACTTTCTAATTCCAACAGATGGTTTCTTTTGAAAATGAATGTAGTACTTTCATAAAGCATTGTAAAGTTTTTTTAATATTTTAAAATGGAAAGACCTGGCTTTCTGTTGACACTTGGAAAAATGACTTGCTGACACTACTTCCACCCCCTCCACCCCCCATAATAGTGCCTTGTCCAGGTAAAGTGAGATGTGTGTATACACTCTGGCATATTTTTTCCTCTGTCAAAATTTTTTGACATTGAATGGATTTTCTAGGATCTAGTTTTGATTATTTTTTTAAAGTATTTTAGCTTTCAGATACATTTGAGCATGGCTCACATTTCAGTAACATGGCAAAGTTGATCGCTGCTCACTGGCTGGTTTCAAATGTGATAAACAGAATACAAGTTAGGTCTTAAGTTTGCTCATATGTTACTTTCCTGCTAAAATAATGAGCAATAAAGAGCTAAGTAGTGGCAGAACTTAATAGGGCTCTTCATTTGGTACCTTTGAAATGGATGAAGTCTGTATCTCCACAGGGTTCTAAGGTTTGTTGGCTGAGGAAAAAGGATGCCATTCGCTACGCTTTTATGGTTTTTTCTAGGATGTGTTTTATGTTATGGTAGTCTACCTATTTCCAGGTACTCAGAACTGGTGAGTTCAGGAATGTTTACTGGTATATTTGAAAGAGTTTAGTGCTTCACTGGAATTGAGCAATTAATTCTATGTCTGTGTTTTTCCTTCCTTTCTTACAGAAGCCTGGTTTTGGTCTGGAGTTTAGCATACCTGCGCTTTAAGTATGTCTTCAGTGGAGAAGAGGACAGTGTAAAGACATGCAGAACGGCCCTTAGGGATCTTAGGACTGAGTTGGCCAGTATTTGGAGGGGGGAAAGAGTGGAAAAGAACATATTAATTTTTTTTTATTTGCTGAAAATTCTTTGATCAGTTTTTGAGCTTTCTTTGATCAGTGCTTCTTATGGAAAGACTGTGCGAGCGTGTACAGGAACTAGAGTGTATTGGTCAATCAGCAGAGGAGGCAAGGAAAGAAGAGAGGACCATGATGATTTAGATGTAGAAACCCATACATAGTTTGATGTAAATTGACAAAAGGAAGGCTCCTTCTGTCTGCACAAAAGTCAGCATCCCTTCCTGTGAGGGTTATAGCTCCTGAAGCCGTGGGTCCATTCTCTAACACAAGGTAGTACTAAGAAATTTGTAAAGAAAAAAAGTCTGAATGTTTAAGTCTAGCACCTGCATTCACAGTTTTACTCAAAGCTAATGGTTCCTTAAGCTCAGAAAAACAAAATCTCAAAAGCATTGATTATTTAAAGTCAGAGAGCACAAATGAAGCTGGTATTGCTGTTTCATTAATCGTAGCTTGGGCCACGTGCGGTTCTTGTTCCTGAGGCTGTCAGTTTGGCATTTCTCAGTTGTAGAACTGAGCTTTTTTTTGTGGCTCTTCTTAATTGCTTTGTTTCCTTCTCTTCCCAGGACTTAGCAGCATCTGCTTGTCACTTGTCAGATTTTCACTGTAAGGGAGACTCATTTGTGATGTAGCAGGCATACACAGCTCTTCCATGGGACTGCATGTACAGGACAGAGAGCCTGAACATAAACCTTACTTTATAGCAAGGTAGCTGGGATAGATAACTGTAGGCTGGTAATCTAAATACCATGGAGAATAACACAGCAGCATAATTCTGGGAGTTGGAGAGTTAGGTCTTACGAACTGCTTCCCTAGTACATATTGTGGTGGAGGGAGATGTTGCCTGAAACTGTGGTAGGTTTGGACTACCTGTGGATCACAGGAAAGTGGTTCTGAGTGTGTCTGTGCTAATGCAGTCAAGTTGTCTCTGAATTTGTGCTGCTTGGTTGGCTGCCCTTTCAGCCGATTTTTAACTAAGGCTGCTGTTGAATTCTGTTAGTTATGAGAGCTCAAACAGGCAGGTAGCCTTGATGGGGATTAGTTTATCAGATGTCCAGTAAAGTGCAAACTCTGACTGCAGCTTTATCTACCCTCAGGCTATTCAAACTCTCTCTGCAGTGTGAGCTTATTGTCTGAACCAGTGGAGCTATGGAATTAACCTTTTCCTTCAGTGTGGAGGGGTTGGGTTTTTTCCTTCAGAACTTAGAAGACAATGGTGTCTAATTTAAATATGTGACTCTGTCACTGAAAGCTACTTTTAATTAAAACCAAGTGATTTCTTCACTGCATCACTGTTGGCTTCGCTTACATCTCATACCTTTCTTTATTGGGCCTGTCAGCTGGGCAGTGGCAGCACAAGGTTTGGAACTGCAGGCGTGCTGATTAGGCACAGTAAAATGTACAGATTTGCAAGTCACTTTTCTTGCAAGCCTCTCATAAGAAATTCATGTGTGGACAGAAACTTCCAGATCTTCTGAAATTTGGCAGTAGCTTAGAGTTAATAGGGAAGTCTTGACTGGAAAACATGCTTGAAAATATATACCTAGAAACAGTACTAGAAAGTAATTTCAAAAATTTGTGTGGTAATGAGATATTGTCTACCAGTATTGGCCTTTGTGGCAATAAAAACTTGTGATATTTCATAAGAAAATGAATGTATCCACTTTGCTACAGAACTTGGAAATTGCTGCTGTAGTGCTTGCGCTGTGGAGTATGCAGGACTTTACCTCTGCTGTGTTGGTATTGTTGGTTGGGAGAAGAGGGGTAGGGTTGTGGGTTCTGTGGCGTACAGCACTTGTAGTAATGGTCAAGGCTGTTATGGTGAGTGGTAATTATGGACTAGGGGCAGTATATGCTGTTAAGTTGTGCTTTGAAGTATTTTTCTGTTTCTCTATTGGTAGCTTCCATATAGTCCTTTTAAGTGTTTCCCAACACTTTGTTATTTAAAATAGAAAATACTTGCTCAAATATTCTGATGAAAGATTCTACTAACAATCTGGAAGAAAGTAAAGTCCTGTTTTAGCAGTCATGCCACATAGGTTAACAGTTTGCAGGGTGGTTAGCCTGTGACATTGGGGCAAACTTGCAGTGGCTTATAACTTAAAGTATGTGTGCATTATGGGAAATGCATGCTTGCGGAAAAAGCTACAACAAAAATTTTTCAACAGGTTGTAACATATAGAAATAAATTACACAGAAATCTTTAAACATTTTCACAGACTAGTTAATATCATTGCCATTCCAACTGAAAGGCATTGTGGAGGTACTTTGAAATGAGTGCTGTGAAATAACATCCCCGTGCACCTTGCTGCGTTTTTTTCTTACTTTCTAATGTTAGAAATATCAAACCACCAAGGTAGCCAGCATGAGAAAATTGGCAGTGGTAAGTGTTATGCAAGGAGAAGATGTCTTACTATCATCTAAGTATAAATGGAAGATTAGACTGTGTTCTTTCTGGATGTATGAGTCAAAATTATTGACACTGCTTTTAATCTTCTCTAATCCCATGCAAAACACTCCCATCTGATGTTGTCCTAGTCCTGTTTAGCATCTCCTGTTCCCTACCTACCCCACTAATGAGCTATATTTTAATTTCTCCTTAGATCACATCTCTCTTGCATCTTTCTGTGGCCAGAGTACTTCAGACTTCTCATAAACGTCCTGTCCTGTCCTAACAGTTGGAAGACTTTCTCTCAGGCAATAAGATATTGTTAGCTAACTAATAACTTCCATTTTTGATGCGAAGCTCAAACTTACTGAAACTGTTGGCCTCTCATCTTAAAAAAAGACATCAATGCTGCTTTTGTTAGCAGTAGATGGTTGCACAGGTCTGTTTGGTTCTGTAGGTAATAACTGGAGCAAAGATTTAGTAGTGGTGTGTTCTTGCTGAAGGTGATCTGAAATGTTGGGGCGGTTAACTTCAAAAATGGATTTGTGTGTGTATGTGATTTTGTTTGTCTGAGGGTAAGACTGAGATGTTCTAGGGTAAATAGACTGTGAATCACATGATAAACTTCTGCCAAGTCTCAGTGCTGGAATTGCTGAGATTACCCTTTCTGTGTGTTTCTGTGTCCATGCAGCTCTGTTTGCTTTATAGGATACTCTTTGACCAAGACCTCACTGTGGTAGGTGCTGTGCAAACACAGAGCTAAAATTGTCTGTGCCGCAGAGTTTATGAAATCCGGAAGGACAAGGAGCTGAAATGAGGTTATAATGATGTGGTGTTTGTGTACAGCAGCCTAACCTTTGGGAAATCTTGTGACAGAGGAGAGATAGGAGAGGTTTTTTGAGGAGTATAGCAAAGTAGCTCTACCAGTGTTTCTTGGTTATGTCTGTCAAACATGAAAGACAGCCAGGGATAAAACTTAAAGGTGGCAGGTTGAAATGTATTTTTTCTTTCTTTTTTTTTTTTTTAGCAGCCAATGGCAGAGGTTTTGATTAAGTACGGATCAGAAGCAGGACTTGGCATTTTGTAGCTGAGCCTGAAGACTTTGAAATCAAACCCCAGTAAGTTGTGTTGATGGAGAAAGGAGGCAGAATGATGTAGAAAAGAGAGATGCTGTCATTGTGATGTAGTAAAACGATGATTTTTGTAGCAGCATTGTGAGAGAACATGTGTGGAGCAGAGTTCTGTGAAGCCCAAGGGTAAAATTGATGTAATAAAGGAGGTAAGAACCTAGGTAAAACTTAAATATAGATCTGAGGGTAAGGACCTTGGAGGAGTTGATAGAAACAGTATTGGGACGAACACTGAAAGCTCCATCTTAGCCATGTTGTGCTTGTGGGTGCAAACTATGGAAGTGAGTGAGTTTAAATGGTATTTGTGACCCTAACCATAGGGTTGTGCTAAGTAGTCTGATTCAGCTCCTATTTTAAGTACATGCTGGATTTTTTTTTCCCCCCAGCACAGAGAATGTATTTTTCATTTCCATCACATATGTTCTGTTTCTGTGGTATGAACTCGGGAAATAATTTTTGAAATGGATTACACTAGTGACTGTGTGCAGGCCATTTGTGGTCTAGGAATCTTAAGTGGTAAGCAGAACCAGGGTGCCTTTAGTAATTCTAGTAAAAGTTTAAGTGAATATTGATCTCAGAGTTTGAATGCTAACAATAGCTTTTTAGTCTTAAAAGCTTTGGAGTCACTTTATTTGAATGTTTTTCTGATGATTTAGTGGGCCCACAGTCATTGACATCTTGATGACAAGGGTTGGTGGCAACTTGAGTTGCCAGCAGGCTTTTTCATATATTACTTGTGATGTGAGTTGTGTTTTATATTATAGATGTGGCAAAGACCTCTTGGTTTTCACTTTATTGTAGAGATTTGAATAATTGAGAGTGGCTGAGGAGTAGAGTAATAATCAAGTTAACCTGGATTGCCTAAACGTGTAATAGTTGAGATCCTTCTTCTGTGAGGAACTGAGTAGTTTGTCAAGATGTCAAATTGGTCACAAGCCAAGCTAATCACTTCTGTGGGTTGCATCAAGAAAGACAGAAGAAATGCTCCATATGTTCTGATTTGTATTCATTCAGTTTTGCCTAACAAAATTTTAGGTGTTAAGTAGGGTTTGTGACACATTCTTGTTTTAACATCTCCAACCTATGATGAAAACTGGACTGCGCTATCATTAAATGCCCTCATGATTTAGTTTTTCATTCTTCCACAGGAGGACAACCTTACGGAGTTGCCAGGGGAAGCAAAAGCGTCAATGTGCTTGCAGTCCTCTGAGGTTTTATGCTTCTTGAATTGAGAGGGAATAATTATCCTAATTTGATAGATTTGGAGCTACTATGAATATTTTATATTGACCAAGTTATTGGAACACTTAACTGTGTGAACATATTGGTTTAGTTTAATGGGGAAGAGGAGGTGGAGGTGTCTGGGGAAAATAGGCAGGAACAGAAAGAATTTTGTGTCTTGGCAGAGAATTTGAGTGCTTCTAAGCCAGTGACTCTGTCATCCCTTGTTGTTTTTTTCCTTTGCTTTTTTTTTTTTTTTTTTACTTCTTTGTTTTTAATTAAGCCTACAGGACTGGTGGTGTTCAGAAGAACCAAAGCTGGATATGTAAAATTTTTTTTTTCACATCTTCAACTCCCACTCAGAAGAGTGGGTTGGTAATAATTCAAGGATTCAGACTGAGATGTAGGAGTCCTGAAAATGGGTGTGCCTGAAAACTCAAGATAGCCTTAAGTATCATAACAAGATGTTAAAATAAACATTCTCTAGACTTATTTCTCAATCTTTCTCTCTTCTCTGTACTTAAATAAAAATAGGAAATCAGTTTGGTCACAAGTTCCTAAAAAGATCATCTGAAATACTGAAGTTGGTAAACATGGTAGACCCACTAGGTGATGAAGGGTACTGATGACAGTTATCACAGGGTTTTGTCAAAGAGCACGATTGGAGGAGTGGGGTGTATGGATAGGTTCTGTTGCTGTATCTGCGTCCCTGGAGATGGATTTGCTGAACTATGAGTGGGAGCAAAAGCTAGTTCTGTAACTAAACCCAAATTCTACTTTTCTTCAATTCGCTGCTCAGAGAATTAGTGAAGTTTTCCGGCCTTATCCTGCTATGATGGGAAGGAATCAGTCTTTGTAAGGAAAAACCTTTATGAACTGGATTGATGGCATCTTTTGAATCCTCTGTTTATGGTGTGTGTATATATATACTAGGCTGTCAATTAAAAGGGCAGCTGAGAAGGGATCTAGATTTGGCAAATGTGTGAAGAAAAAATAGAAGCCCTTGAAAGATGGACATTATTGCGTGACTGTATTAGAGTGTAGGCAAACCAAGTTTCAAAGGTAGAGAAACTATTATTAGATGTTTTGGTGGTGGTAGGGGGTGAACTAGAAAAGCTTTTCCACATCTAAGCCCTTGTCTTTGAAATGGAAACAATGGTGATAAGGGGATGGGAAGAGGGAGTGAAAGAAGTGCTGAAATAAGTTTATCTTCCAGAGAAAGCAAAATAATATAGTTTAATGTTTGGAACATGAAGGTGAATGGAGGGGAGTAAAATTACTGGGTTTATGGCACTTTATATCTACTGAGTTCATGGTTTTGGTATTCAGTGAAGTTTGTTCTCAGGCTTATTTTTTGGAATACGCTTTGTAGGTTTCTCTTGTGGATCAGGGCAGAGCACAGAGATTATTATTTTCTGACTGATGTCCCGCTCTGGCAGCTGGATATTTCTGTCCTTTGTAAATGCCTCTTTAATGAGCTCCACTATTATAGTGGCTGCTTAGCTTCCATTAGGCATGTAGTGCATTGGATGAGGAATGTTACATTCTGAAAAATGCAGGTGCAAGATCCCAGGATTTTGATGTCTGTGTTGTAGAATGTGTTTACTGTGGTGGCATTAGATGTGCTGGCAAGTCACTGTCTGGCACTAATGTAGCTGCTAAGCATTGGGACTGGAGCCAGGTTAGTATTTTGTGCCGAAGAGAACCCTCAGAAACAAAAACGTAAACTGATTTATGATCTTTTGTGCTAAGCAGTAATCTGTTTATTCACCATCAGTCCTCCTTACAGTTTCACCAGTTGTCATGCATTGACTGAGAATTTTGGCAAACTGTCTGTAGGTTGCAGTAACTTGCAGGTTTGAATGCTCAGGTGCTGCTCATATTCGTGTTCACAGATCGCTCTGTCCAATTCCTTCCTAATGTCTTCTTAGCTTGTCTCTGCCTACCTTTCTTCCAGGGTTGGTTTCGCTAATGTGGCACTCTAGGCTAATAAATCTGTTGCCAGTTAAGTACCAAAACAAAAGTTTACTTAGGCAAATGGACTGGTGCACTGCAGATGCAAAGCAGCTGCAGATCACGTGTAATTGGCGCTTGCCGATATATTCTGTTCTGGTTTGTTGATGAAACTAATCATAAAAAGGAAAATCTAGGTTTCTTATGTTAGAAATGTCTATTTACTTGTCAGTGCAGTATATAGCACAGTGAAATCTGAGCCATAATTAGTGTTCAGCACTCTTGACAATAAAAGTAATCCATTTAGATGATCTAGTAATAATGATCTCTTGAATAATTGAGACTGTGAAGCTTTATTGTAGGTTGTCTTGCTGGGTTTTCAAAATACATTTAATGCAAGCATATTTTCCAGAACAGGCATTTAGGTTTGATTTGAAGGTTCTGAATAGTGAGTCCATCTTCCTTTGTTAGTGATTAATCATTGTTGTTAAAATAGCATTGTATTTCCTATTGAGAAGCACAACAGGGTGAATTTCAAGGTCTGTGATTCCCCTCTCACTGCTCTGCTGCCTGCTACCAAGTTTCTGTCTAATGTTATTGTGACTCTCGCTTTTAGTACTTGAGCAAAAGCCTTGTGATTTACAGATTGAAAAGTCCATGAGATCTTGGAATCCTCCAGCGCTGTCCAGAGGCAGGCTTTCAATACAAATTGATGAAGCTGAAGTTTAAAGTGAATAACCTTTTGTTAAAGTACAGAGCTTTTTGAAAGAAACAAAGCATCAATGATCATTGCTGGTGCTTGGCTTGGCTTTCAATGTCAACTGTGCTTAGTGCAGCTGAGAATTAATGGAACAGATCTGCAGCCTATTAGAAAGAAACTCAGTTCCTCAGTTCATCTGGCACTGTCTTCCCCAAACTGGAGCTCATACTGGGGCAAAACATCTGTATGAAAATAGAACGTACGTGTTTGCCGTGAGACTTTCTGTTGCCCAGAGTCTTCATAATTAGTTACTTGAGAATATCAATTTATTAGCATTCTGCTAATGAAAAGCTGTCTGATGTTGCATTAGGTTTTTGTCATGGAAAGATGCTTTTTTGAGAAAATCTCAAAGCCTGGTGGCTCAGACAACGTTATCACTTGTCTTCTTAGCAGATGATTTGTTTGGATCATGCAAATATACCTTGCCTTCACAAACAGCAAAGAAAAGAATTGCATACCAGTGTTCTACCAAACTTAGGTATCTAATATACATAACTCGGGGACTACTGATTGTGCAGACATTTTAATACTGATAAGAAATAAAGCTTACTTAATGGTTTTAGGCGGAGAATAAATATAAGTTAAAAAAAAAAAATTGGAAAGAGCCCCAGTCATGACTTTGTCATAGTAGTCTATTACTATCTGGTGTTTTCCTGTGAAGTATTTCCTGGTAATTTACAAGAGTCACGTTTGTTAGTAATCTGAATATATGGCACTAAATGAATTTTCCAGCCTATTTTTACTAACTTTTCAACACTTTCCTGCACCCTCCTCCATTTTTTAGCATGTTTTAAAAAATGTGGATATCTGAGATGGATGCAGTACTTTAGCTTCAGTCTCAAAACATATGTTGCATAAAATAATTTTGTTGTTTTTTTGTTTTGTTTGTAGCTGCCCTGCTACAGTCAACTGTATGGCTCATGATCAATGCTGTTCATGATCACAAACCATTTATCCACTCCCAACATTATTTTTTTTTTCCTGTTTTATCTTTTTCCATAATTTTCTACTGTACTCTAAATAGAACCTTTCTTTTGTTTGGACGCATGACTGCACTTCTCCACTGTGGGTATGTTACAATTCTGACAAACAGTCCCTGAATGTGAGGGCCAAACATCAAATATGATCCTCCTGGAGGGAGCCTGCAAGCTCTGACATGGCAAATTCAGTGTTTCAGCAAACATTAGCTTGTGAGCAGCGGATCATATTTTTTGTTGGAAACAGCTCTTGGATCCTGATTTGAACTGAGCCTCTCAAAATGTCTGTGCACCCACTGTTAGTCAGCCACAAGGACAGAAAGCTGCTGCCTGGCTTCTGCAGAACCCCAGACCTGCAGAGCTCAGAGCAAGGAGTAGGTATCTGCTGTCTCTCGCTACAACGAGATGCTGTAAATCATTGATTGTCTCTTGGTGTCCTGTGTCTGTGAAAGTTGGGGTTTGGACTCCTGATGAGTTCCAAACTCGGTGGGAATGGGAAGGCGGGAGGAAAAATGTTACCAACATGCTTAACTTTAGGTGTAAGGGAAAAAATAATACTATCCCAAGCACTTTGAGAAGTTGCAAGCTTCTGTTCTAGAAAAAGAAATGAAACAGCAAGCTGTGCTGGTTTCTGAGGCCTGAGAAAGAATGGGTTTTTGTTTTGTTCTGGGTTTGGTGGTTTTTGTTGTTTGTGGGGTTTTGTTTTTTTTTTAGATTTGTTAACATTTACATTTTTTCCAGGGTTTTTACTTTTACTCCCAGACATAGTGAATTGCTACATTCAAATCCCCAAATAAAATGAAACATCAGAAAGAAGCAAGTTAACACTTAAGCACATGTGGTATTTTTTTTTTATGTGGTTGTGACTCCAGATTTATCATCTTTCTTGTTCCACTTCTGTTCTAGTAAGTGGACTACCCTACTACTATCTGCAGTTTTTGTTGTAGAACTGTCCTTATAGGCTTTCCACCCTGACATTTCTTGATGTGGCTCTGGACACTCTTATAAATAGTTATCTATGTGTGTCTTATTTCATTTCTTGTGTGGGTTACTTTGAAACCACGTTATTAATTCCTAAATTATCTGTGAACTTAAGAATGTCACTAAAAATCTTGTGTTAATGGTTCTTTACTTTGTTATTTTCTGTCTTTATGCAACTCATATTTGTTTTGACAGCCTTCTTTACTCTGAGAGGCTTGACAGACCAGGACCAGCTGTGATCAAATATACCCTTCTTATAAAATATATTCCAAACTACAAAACCCACCTTACTTGAGAAAGGAGAGCATGTAAGTGGTAAGACTCAGCACTAGGGCTGGACTCTTTAGTTCCTTTTTGCTCTGTGGAGCTTGTGACTGGGGTGACAGCAGGGGAACAGGACCACACAACTCCGGCTCTGTGAACCAACTGCAGCAAGGATGTAGTGAGGAGAGTGGGGGTAACTGCGGCACTGAAACAGCTGCAGCTCTCCTTCCTGTAGCATCCCTACTTTGCTTCAGCACTGGCATTCTGATACCCATTTGCTCTTTACTCATATCACAGCTCCGAGATGCCTGGCGTTGCCCATCGCGTATTCTGACAGTAGCACCAGTGTGATCCAGCCCTTCTCCCTGCAGACAGTCTCCCCTGTTTTCCTTTAGCCCTTTGTCCTCCTGTCATTCTGGAAAACAGATAGCAGTTACTCTGTATTTCACCAAGGAAGAATGCACCTGAAAGGGCAGATCAATACTCTTTGAAATGTCTGTCCAGGGAATGGAAGAAAGTGGGATCAGCTAAATTGATTTGCTTAGATTGAATAGAGGGCTCCACCTAGGCCACTAGTGTACTGAACATACACACACCCCCCCACTCCCCAAAACCCAAACCACCCCCCACCCCCCCATTTGGTACTCAGCAAAATTCTCTGCCATGCCTTGTTTATTAATAGAGTATTAACTGCTTACTTGCTGGTTTTCTGATGAGAGGTAGAAAGAAGTTGGAACTGCTGTCTTGGCAGAAGAGGCTGGCTTTCACCGGACTCTTTCCAGAGGAAACTTATTCATCATTTCTTCCTAGTGAAGGAACTTTGTTAGTTACGCATGACTTGCATTTCCTCTCCTTCCCCAATGTTGCTGCAGACTCAGTAAGATCTGCACTTAAGCTTTATTGAATATTGTCTGTAAATTGTTTGGCATAAAACATCCTGTTTCAGGAGGACCTACTTTTAAAACTAATGTTTAACTGGAAGAAATCTTTTTGAATTTTCAAACAGCTCTCATCACAGTAAGTGCTGTATTGCTGGAAAGATGTGCTATGTGGTCTTCAAAGAAATGTATGAGTTTCTCACTGAAAGTGAGATTTCAAGGTAAGGATTCTGAACTGTGGAGCTATTACTGGTGTACTGTAGTATAATGGTCTCATGCAGTTGTGATTTAGTAAGCTGTACCAGATTTCAAGCTGTCTGCATTGCAGCCTTTTTGTTATTAATAGTTAATGATACTCTTCTCTGGCTGTAAGCAGATCCTTGCTTTCAACCTTCCTTCCCCCCACTCCTTAGGACCTTATGTTTTGCCCTTTTAACTGGGGGCGGGGGAAAATAGGTACAATTGCTTTCAGAGCTATCAGAGCTGTTTTATAGATGGTCTGAACAGATTTTGCTTGAGAACAATGTGAGCTGCCCTCTCTCAAGTCTCTTAGGCTTGCCTTAGCTGCGATGCTGGCCTGTAGGCATGCTTATCATCCAAACACTGATCATCTTGCATGGCAGCCCAGTGCGCTGGCTTTAGCCTGCTGATGACCCTGGATTATGTTCTTGTTCATGACATGTCTGCAGTGAGTGCAAGGTTCCAATTATATTTGCCTTCAGGCGGTTCTCAAGAGATGGTGGGGGAAGGAGAGGGCAGGGAAGAAGAGAAATCATTTGTGTAACTTTAAAAAAAGTCTTTGGAAAGACTGTTTCAGGCAAGAAATCTGAATTTCTAGTGTAATCCTTATCTCAGAATTGTAAGCCATAAATACAAATAAATACAAAATTTGAAACTATCTCTTGTTTTTTGAATTATTTTTTTTCTTCACAAAAGGAACACTGTCAACTTGATCTGTTTTTGTTTTAAAGATAATTTAAGGAGAGACTGTATCCCTGAAAAAAGAGAATTTTAATGTCTTGTGCTTTAGAAACAAACAAACAAGACAACAGAACCCTGAACAGGAGCAGTGGAAGATGCTTTATTTTGCCACAGGTTTTTCTTTTTTTTTGCTGATTGAATAATGTCACCAAAACTGCTTGGCCAATATACATTCTTTACCTCTGTGCTTGCCTGTTATCTCTTCAGTTTCTATTTACTTCAGCTTTGCTACTGCTTTTACTGGTAAGTAATCTCTTTCAAGGTCTGGGGGCAGAGAAGGCGTGAACTCTTCACGTAGCAGTGAATGGGTGATACTGTCATGCCAAATGCGTGACAACATAAACCATAATTGAGCCATCAATAAGACTTTGGAAATGACTATTCATAGCTTGTCCTGCAAACAGATATTAAAGGAAAAAAAAAAAAGACATGTTTTCAGTTACAGCAACAGTTGTACAAGTTTAATTTGTATTTTCAGATAGAAGATGTTCCTACTAAAAATTTTAAAAACAACATGTGAACAGACAGACTTTCCAAAACTGTTTGGAGCCAGTTGGTCATAACTTTCATGTTACTGTTTAGGCAACGGGTCTAGTTCCCTATTTGCGTTTTGAAAACTAATTCAAGTGGAAAGATGTTTGCTTTAATATTTTTTCCAGATATTTTCATTGTTATATGTAGAAGCAATGAAAAACTAAGAATCTTCAAAAGTTAGAGAATCATAGAATGGTTTGGGTTGGAAGGGACATTTAAAGACTATCTAGTTCCATCTCCCCTGACAGGGACACCCTCCACTAGACCAGGTTGCCCAAAGCCCCATCCAACCTGGCCTTGAACACTTCCAGGGATGGGACATCCACAGCTTCTCTGGGCAACCTGTTCCAGTGCCTCACCACTCTAACAGTAAAGAATTTCTTTCTAACATCTAATCTAAATCGACCCTCCTTCAGCTTGAACCCATTACCCCTTGTCCTGTCACTACACTCCCTGATAAGCAGTCCCTCCCCATCTTTCCTGTAGGCCCCTTCAGGTACTGGTAAGCTGCAATTAGGTCTCCCCAGAGCCGCCTTTTCTCCAGGCTGAACAACCCCAACTCTCTCAGCCTGTCCTCATAGGAGAGGTGCTCCAGCCCTCCAGTCAGCTTCGTGGCCCTCCTCTGGACTCTCTCCAACTCCCTCCATGTCTCTCCTGTACTGGGGCCCCCAGAGCCGGACGCAGTACTACAGGTGGGGTCTCACAAGAGCGGAGTAGAGGGGCAGGATGACCTCCCTCGACCTGCTGGTCACGCCTCTTTTGATGCAGCCCAGGACACAGTTGGCTTTCTGGGCTGCAAGCACAGTTATTGTCAAGATAAAGTTATTGGCTTTGCTATTACTGAATTAACCATGCAGTTAGTCACTGTTGGCAGATACCCTTTGCATGGGAGGTTTATCAAGTTTTCACCAACAATAGCCTTAAAGAATTGTATGTGGAGTCTTCACGTCATCATGCTGTTCACAGGGCCATAAAGGGCATTTTGAACTATCAGTACGTTCTACAGTGCTTGGGCAGAGGATTGGAGCAAACTCATTGCATCCTGTATTGGGAAGGTTTGTTCCTGTAAACAGTGTGGCTGCAGGCAGTGTTGTTTCTGTATGTAGTTTTGTGTGAAGAACTAGAAAGAAATACCCTTCTAGTCTGTGTGGCAGCGCGCTGTTTTAGTGTACTCTGCTTAGAAGAGAGATCTCTGTGTCACTGGTCGGCCCCAAGAAAGCAGCACGATGTCTGCAGAACTTAATTTTGTCTCTATTTGAAAAATAATCTAAATTTGATTAAGGTGCTCTGTGGAAGACATACTGAATGCTGTCAGTGCAGAACATTTGGGAGCCCTTAAAATAGATTACAAATAATTAGACATAGCCTGTTCCCTCAGTGAGATTTTTATAGGCTGTTCCTCTTACTTGTTCCTCCAAGTGTTTCAGGACACTTGGAGTTTAGAGGCAGATTTCTAAGGGAACACATGCAGAAGGCAAGGGAGCCTTGTGTAGAAAGGTACCTCAAAGGGGAATAGAAATGAAAGAATTCAGATTTAGAGAGTCATAGAAAGCCTATTTAACTTGAACCCAAATGTCTATAACCAGCATGTCCATTCCGGCTCGGTGGATAAGAGGGGCTTTCAGAAGCTTCAGGATGTTCTGTAGAAAGGGTGCTGTGACTGGTGATTTGATGGCTTTAATGGATGCCATTCATAATCAGTTTATTGTAATCAATGATTCCATTTGCTTTAAGGAGAGACAAACAATCTTCAAGGTTACAAATTTTTTCCCAAGGACAAAGGAAGAAAAGACCTATTAATTGCAAGTTGTGTCTTGCATTGGCTAAGATAAAGAAAACCTGATCCTCTCATGAGTGTTTGCATGTGCTGTGATGTTGTAAACATCAGTATCAGTCACTGTATTTGGAATTGCCAGCAAGAGAGTCCTATTTGCAGTATGTTAACTTGTGACGTGCCCTAATCTAAACCAACTTCATTCAGCAACAGGACATACTGCTGCTTTTTACTTTGAGCTGCTTTAATCAGTACTACAGGTCTCAATACCTTATATTTTGACGTGTGGCAAAAAAGTAGTCTGCTTTTCTGGCTTTGGCTCTGCCTATAGAAGTGCTCGTGTCAGCTTTCAGGCACAGCAGAGTCTGAGGCTAGTGGTATTTGCTGACTGAGGGTTTGTGACTCGAGGGAACATGCAGCAGGAGAAAATCTGCAAAATTAATATTCATGCAGTTAGGTTGTAAGAGGGATGAGATGGGAAAGAAGCTTTGTATCTCTGCATTGAAGACAAATTAATAAAAAGAAAAGGGATGAAAAAAATGCAAACTTTTAAAGGGTGCAGTGCTGTGCTTCAATGCAGTACTCGAGTAAGAACTGTGCAGGTAAGTGACTCAACTTAGAGTATACCTTTCATTGAATCTTTCTTTTCCTTGATGCTCTTTTTAGGAAAGGAGGTTCTTTAAATGCCTCTCTCTTTTATGGGTCTTAAATCAGACTTCTGGCTGTGGCTACCAAAGCAGGTTTTTTATGGTTCCCTCAAAGTTGACTGGTAAACCAAGACTTTATTCATTTGTTCTCAGCTGTGGCCCCAATAAGAGGAGTGATACCAGTGAAACAAAACAGGTGGTTCATCAAAGTTGTTTCATAGCCTGAGAGAGATCTCAGTATGCGGATGACCCTTGTGCTAGGTAGATAACTTTAAATAGAGGGCTTTGAAGAGCAATTAAAAAGAGCCAAGAGTCTTTACATTAATTTAGAAATGGTGCAATCCTCCCCACTAGTAGACATCAACCCCAATACCTTATTAGTATCTTTCAATTGGTTGCTTAAAATAGAGTAGTTTTACCATGAAAGATGATATTTTAAAGCCTGCCAAAGATCTGTGGGCCACATTATCTTCTGTTTCCACGTCATCACACCATGCTAACCACATAAATTGGATACCTTCCAAGGGGTTTGAGTATCTTTACAGTACTCTGCAATTCTTTTTGGCAGTCATGGCAATTAGAAATTAAAACAACAATGCATAAAAGAAGTTTGATCTTATAGGCAGATGGATGTCAATAAGGTTTTTTTTTTCCTCTTGTCTTTTTCCCCCTTATTTTCAAGGCAGAACAGTTTATTATTAAGCTGTACTATCAAAATTTGCTGGGGAAACAAATCACCGATTCCTCTGTCAAACCAACAGGGAGCTTGATGGCAAACTTTGCCAGATTGTTCTGGGTAACGGTTAATTGTCAGAGCAATGCTTGAGTCTCTTGGTGTAGCAGGTACCGGTATTATTACAAAGATGGATTCCCAATCAGCTATATTTTGGTATTCCCCAGGAGATACTAGGTGATAATGCAATAACTCTACTTTGAACAAATTTTTATGTAGTGAAAAAACACATAAAACTTTGGTATAGTTTAAAGGCTCAAATACTTTACTCATTGCAGATCTTTGTGGTTAAGCAGCTGACAAAATTTTATGAGCTATCTGTTGGTAGCAAAGTCTGTAGGTGTGGTTATCCATTGACATGAAGATGCCTGAATCATCCTTCCTCAGAAGTCATTTGTGATTTGTTTTCTGAAGAGACCTGCAGGGCAGTGTTGAAAGGTCAAATCTGGCTGTCCCAGTCTGTGTAATTTTCTACAGTGGTCTTGGGGTTCCAGAGTGTGAAAGACTTCCATCAAAATGCATTTCAAATGCAAAGCTATTTGTTATTAAGCTTATGAGCCACCCACAACCAGCAATAAATAGATGTTATTGTATGCATTCAAATGTGTATGTATGTGACACTACTTACAAAGGTTGCATTGATGCATCAGCCATTTTTTAAAAAAGTAACTGTAAGACAGTTTGTTTTTAACTGTGAACAAAGTGAGAAAAAATGTGTCTTCGAAGTGTATTCACTCTTTCATTGTCTGCCAGTCATTTGATCAATGATTATTAAATTTCACATGAGCTTTTGTGACAACAACCAACCAGTCGCAAACATGAAGATCCTTCTGTCTGATTTTGTGTGGAAAATAGATGTTCTGAGGAATGGCTGTGTAGGTCAGTGTTACACAAACAGGGAGGTAAATAACTTGTCCAATGCAGTCCAGATGTGGGAACGAACAGTTGTAAGTCTGAAACATTTCATGACTGTGGAGAGATTGACAAATTAGGTGAATTTGTGGTAGAACCTCTGGTTTGTAAAATAGTCTCTAAGTCTGTTCTGAGCTCGGTGCTCCTCAAATGAGTAATCCCTCAAGAAGATCTGGTACTTCTACAGAGATCTGTACCCTGGCAGGAGAAAAGACCCAGTGTTGGTTGTGGATCCTGGCTCAGCTGGTGTGTTTTCTTACAGGACTGTTGAAGGCCCAGGTAATCTTACTAGTTCTGGAACAGCTTCACTGGTTCTGTTTATCAGGCCTTGTACAGCAAGGTATCTATGGTTATAGCGTTATTTTTTTGATGCTTAAGATTTCACAAATTGCTGAGAACCTCTGTTTTCCTCAGTCTAGTGTGCCTGTCTCTTGCTCTTCAAAGCAAAATGATATAGTCTGATTATTTGTAATGCTGTATTTGTGTAGAGCAAGATCTATTTGCTTAATGCCGGGATTGTTTTGTTTCTTTTGATTGTAGGAAGAGTTTTTGGCATGCGCTACTGAAGTGGATTACAGATTGAGGCATAACAACGAATGATATCAACAAATGCTCCACTGTATATTGGAAGTCATTCAACTAAGTCTCAGACTGTCTTCATAGCTTGTATTTCAGTGAGGTCCCTGTGGTGAGGGGTTGGAGGGAGGCTACGTGGTCTTCGTGTATGCCCTAACTGAACAATGTGCTGATGGAAGCACTGAGAACAGATGCAGTGAGAGTTAGCTCTGATCTTTCAGCTGAATTTCTAGCTTCCATCTCCTACACGACCAAGCTGCTAAGTGAGAGTCACATGCATGGATACTTGAGCAAAAAGCTGTTACTTAATATAACTATTGTACTTAGAAATGTTCTGTACTTGTCTATTCGGCAACTTGCCCTCTGCTCATGCAGCTCGGTTTTATTTGCACTGGGGCCCATGTGGCCGCGTGGGCTGCCTTGACCCCTATGTGCTTGAGCCTGAGAGTGTGAGGGCAGGGACAGTGCTTGTGTGAACCCTAACGGAGCCTGTGGAAGAGAATTTCCTGAACTTAACTTGAATATGTACATTCATTATGACTAGGATCCATGTCTATAAAATAACCTGAATTGTAGTTACTTCAGCATAACTTTGAAGTGATTATACTGTGGTATAAATGCAGAGATGAAGCAGATACAAATGTTTATTTAAGTATTTCAGTAGATTTACTGAAACTGCAGAATCATTGTTATGCTTTCATGTAATTTTTTTTAAATACAATCGTAGAATGTGAATTCAATACAAATATACCTGAAGAAGCCTCTTATAATTAATATTCTTTACTACAGTAAAATAATTATGTTGCTTGCTTTAAGATATGTTATTTAAGAAGTTTTAGGCTCACTTTGACAAGGAAATATGGTCTGATCCCTGGAGGTTATTTAGAAGATGTGATAGACCATTCTGTTTACAAGTTTGTATAGCAAACATTCACAAATTTCTATTGGTAGGGAACTAGAAAAACAAATGAACCTTAAACTATAGTTGTTTTTACTGCTATCCACTTCTAGATCCCCATTTTCCCACCTTCTCAATGTTAGCAAGCATTTTCAAAAGAAAATAGTGTTGCTATATCGAGTCTTTTTGATGAAGTCTGCATTATCCAGTTCTGTAGCACCGTATATCCAAGTGCAACTGGAAAGAAATACATCATTTAGTGGATTTACTTGTTTCGCTGATTTAAAATGATTCTTGCCTTTCACATGCAAAACCTATGCATGTTTACTGGTTGCTTACTCTGTCTTCTAGCATGGGCTTTCCAAAACATGTTTAATTCTTTCCACTTAAGAATTCATAGATACTTTCCTAGTCACGTAGGCATATATTTTGTTCCTGTTGACTGCTATTGCATGCCTGTGTTGATTCCTAGCTGCGGGAAAATCAAACTATCAGGAAACTCTTTGTAGACTTTGTTTTCAGCTCTCAAGTAAGGTACTTTGCACACTAATGCAGTGATGATCTAATTTTAAAATGTTAGCTTCACCTAATAATAAATTCCATTTCTTCATCATAAACCTATTGCTATTATGGATATTTTTGTTCTCTGGGAGAAAGTTGATCGGTAGTTTCTGTCTGACCCATTTAATTGTTGGAAGAAATCTGATGCCTGGCTCTTGCCATTTTGGCAGTCTCACAAAAGGGCTAAATTATTCTGCGAGTCCTGACTTGCCAGATGTATGAAAATATCTCTCTGCACAGATAAATCAACTAGCTACTGCAGTATTTTTGGATCTAGTACTGCTGGGCAGGTACAATATTCCTAGGAAAAGAACGCCATGTTTTCAGAAGGAAGCTTCCCAGGCTGTTACCATACTTGCTGGTTTTTCTTACCTCTTGAGTTTCTGGCTTTCTCAGACAACATCGTAGCACATTTCAAAATGTTTTAGGCCGCTCTGTCTGAAGGGGCAAGTGACTTGTTTTGTGTGTGAATACGTAGATTAGATATATCTATCTATCTATATAGATATATATATATGTGTGTGTGTATGAGGTGACCTGGTAGCAGCTAGCTATTTGATGTTTTTGACAAGAGGTAATGTGTTTTAGATGCTACAAGATGTCCTTTATTTCTAAAAGACTGTAAAAGACACTCTAGCTGCAGAAGTTCAACTTTTGTTTTACTTTTTTTTTTTTTCCCTGAGAAAGTGTTTAAATCATTACTTTCATTGTGCCCCATATTTTTTCTTGGCAGTATGTCAGAACAACTGACTGTGATCACTTAAAAAAATGCCTGGATCCCTCTATCACCACATCAGTGCAGCACACAGAGGCTGTTGATTCCAGCTGACCCCCAGCTGCTGTCAACTCAACATGCTGTCCTAACACTGATGTATAGCTCACGTTCTTTGTGGGATTGCTATTGCTGTTGGTTGACAAGCCCTTTTGCCTGCTTGAAAGGTCATACTTGAATTTTATTGGTTAGAGGAGCCTCTGAGAGATTGGGGAAGATGCTCTAAATACTACTTATATGTATGCCTTTGTATAGGTTTTGATGTTTTATAGTGGTTCGATTATGTCTCAAAGAAGAGTATTTGAAGTGAGTTTGTGCCTTTCCTGCCAAGTACAATCACCCACCCAGAAGTTCTGATTCTGTTTTTCCAATGTCTTGTCTTGTGTTATTGCTACTTAGACATTCCCCTTAAAGTGATTAATTAGATGAACCATATCCACACTCTTCAGGAGATGAAAAGGTGGAGGCTTTTTTTTCCCCTTCAGTTGGCAGAAACAGGATTTTAAAGGTCTGCTCTCTAAAAGTATTTGGGTGTCTGGCCAAAAGTTTGTCAAGAATGCAGAGAAACTCTGTTCTTTCCTGCTCTATAAATGTCAACGTAGGTGGGAGGCAGTTACTAGGTAGTAGATAAACTGTCCTGAAAAATGGTTATGTAGTAAAAGAAAGGATTTGGACCTATTATGCTGAGTTTGTTCGCTTTTCTCTTTATCCATTTTTACAAGCATTTCAATTTGTAGTAGCATGGTTTGAAGTAATGACTGCATAGTGTAGTAGATACTGGATGTCTAAAAGCGCTTAGTCTGGCATTGCTGCTCTAAATCTATTAACTTTAATTACAGGCATTCCATCTCTCCATGATTACAGTAGAAAATCAAGGAAGTTTCTAGACTTCATTAGAAAGAAAAAATTATGTACTTGAAGAACCTCACTTGCTGTGCACATCTGTCATCTTAGATAATAATTTCCTCTTTTCTGTAACATTTAGGCTCACTTTCTCTGCCCCTTCTCCAACTCCACCAGCCTTTCTTACTGGCAGTTTTGGAGGACTGTACTGGTGGGCATGTCTCCCCATGTCCTTCAAGGGCAAAGTTCTCCAGCAGTTTGTCTCATTATGTTTATTTTAGGTTTGTGTTCTTTTAGTCTTCTAGCCTGGTGTTAGGACAGATGCAAAGAAGATTGGGACAGTGGTGGGGAAGCTTAACCATTTCCATGCTTCTGTCTTGTCTGTCTGTCCCCTCTCACTGATATTTGAATCTCTTAATCATTTTCAGTGAAATATATGGTACATGAAACTATGATAACTAAAGGCAACCTTTTTCATAGAGAATTCAATGAAAGCTAATGTTTGGGTAAGTGGATGGGAGTCCAAATCAACACTTTGCATACAAAGGCACAGAGGACTTAGCAGGTGTTGATTTAATTTGATCAGAAACCAGTTGTGCAGAGTCATGCATGTGCTTAAGCCACAGCATGTGCCTACACATCCCCAGCAGTCCAGGCTGAGGAAAACTACAGGATAGCGTGTTGCGGAGGTAAGCTCACAGGGTGAGAGGGGAAGAAGCTTTGGGATGTAGTAGAGATTGGCCTGTGTTATGGGAGCAACTCAATTTTGCAGCTCCGTAGGGAATTCAGAGTAATATGATGAGAGTATATTTGGAACATAAGAAACCACACACTTGTCTTCTGCTTCTGGGAAAAAAAAATTCTTAAAAAATAATTCTTAAGAAAGCAGTGAGTTATGTGGAAGGTGTGTTCTATATAAGCCACTGTTAATCAGTATAAACAATGAAGCAAGATCTAATCTCTAAAGCAGTTTATGTATGTGATGTGGAGAATGTAATTGAGATTTTTTTTTTTTAATGCCTGCACCCATGTAACATGGATCAAAATTGCACTACCAATTTTTTTCTATACTGCTGTGAAAATGTCGGGTTTTACTGTTGAAATATCATGAGAGACTTCAGGATATGTGATAACAAATCAGAATTGCAGACTTTGTGGTATCTGTTCATCCTTTAGGGAGTCTCAGCTGAGGTGATGACTAAAATCACCTTTCAAATTATAGCAGCATAAACCGAAATAAGAGACTAAACAATTATTAAATGAGCACAGTCCCCTCTATATAGAGTATTGTTTGACACTTCCTCTTGCAGGTAAAAGGAAAATTTAAATATGTCATTGGATTTCTGTAAGAATTAATGACTTGGAATATGTCCATACTGCTTCTTGGGCTTGAGCTATGCACAAATGCAAGCCAGGCAAACCTGCCAAGGTAGCATTCGTTGTTGTCTACAGTATACCTTAGTATTTGCATCCATTTATTTCTGTTAAGTGTTGAATGCTAAAAATTTGGGAAGGTAGACTTTGAAACATCAGTGTAAAGCTCCCTAGAACAAGCATTGAAATACTAATTCTTGGGACTTGTTTCTTCTTTCCCTTCCTCCTCCCTCCCTTCAGATTTAGTTGACCATATGATGCTGTTTTATTTCAGCTCATTTCTTCTGAAACTGTAGTGGCAGGCCAGCTGATAGATGAATTAAAAAGGAAGTTGATGATTACAGTTTGTAGGTTTATGTGATGCTACTCTGAGAAATAATTGAATGCTGTCTGGGTATTTAATGAAATATGGAAAGGTGCTAATTCTGGGAGGTAAGAATAAAGTGAGTGTTCTTGTCAGATTTGGTAATTGCAATACTCTTGCCTGTCTATCAAGCTATCCTGAATATGCTTGCATTTCTAGACTAAAGGAATTGTCACAACACTAAAAGCGGTGAGATACTTCACAGATATGGGATGAACAGCAGTGAATCAAGAGCTTTTACATATTAAAAAAAAAAAAAGCAGACATCTTGGAACTGTTGGGAGTCTTTCCCCTCTATTTTCTGGTGATGAAGTACTTGAGTGGAAGAGGCTATATAGCTGTAAAAAGGAAGTAGCTGTTGCCATCTGAAGTTTGCTTCAACAGTCTGTGACAGTCTGGGTTTGATACTGGTAAGTCGCTTCAACCATTGGGTTGCAAGTGGTAGATCTCTAATTCTTAGAGTTGATCACTAATAGGTTGTGAGTATAATGACTATAACAATTATATTCATTCAAGAAACGTCTTGAAGATAAGAATGTTCTTAGTTATACTGTAGCCATTGCTGGAGTGTATGTCAGCAGTGTTTAACCTCTCAGATGTTGGTAACTTGTCACCTGCATGAGGTGTTATTAATTGGCCTTGCAGTGTCTGTGAATTATTGGTCAGGTAATGATGCCAGAGCAGTGATAAGCTTTGGCATTGCCAGCTTGGGCATGGTAAAACCTTTCCTCATGTTTCATGGGATTACTGCATTTGTGCAACTGTTGTAAGAATATATTCTTTGTACCGTGTGAACAGTACAAAGTGATAATTTACTTTCCTGGTCTGCATAAGCAGAAGACATTACATCAATCCCATTCAATCTCAGGTGAAATACGAGGCACTGCGTGTATGATGGCAGTTTTGGCTGTACCTGTTGGCATTAACAGTGCAAACGCATGCTCTGCTTTCTGGAGCACTGCATGCAATGCAGACTTTCTCTTGGTTCCCTTGGTAGTTTGGGGACACTTGTGTTTTTGGTTTTTTTCCCCCTCGTTTTCCATTCTGCTTTTTTATCTTCTGAAGGAGTACATTGGTCTAATTGTTATGTTATATGACATGCTTGATTAACTTTACAGACTGCCGCCTTTGCCAACAGTTTAACTAGAAATCTAACTATTTGTATGCTCATATATTAGAGTGTAATTATGTTTTCTAAATTGATTTATTTTTGATACTTCAGTTAAACTTTCTTATAACTGAATATTCACATCCTTGCAAATGGGGAGAGGAGGGAGTATTGCAAATGCTATGTGAAAGAATACTTAATGAAACAAACCCCATAAAATAAGCTGGCTGTTTCGTATGCTTCTCAAAATGTTGAAGAAGGTATGAAACTGAAGTGCAAAAAACCTGAAGGCATCTCTGAGATAAAAACATCTTGGCAGCTCTATTTAAGAGTATCGTTTATGTAATTTCATATTGTCTTGTATTCTTTGTTATTCCAGTGCAAAATGTAATTAAAGATAAAGGCTGCAAAATGAAGTGCTAAAATGTCATGAAATAGTAACATATCAACCAACCTGAATAATCCTACCTGCCACACTTTGTAGTTTTAATGCATTGCAGCAAAATCTTAAGGACTACTAAGTTAAGGTGAAGAATTTGATGAGTATTTTAGGATGGCGGAAGAATGTAGTTGTCACCCAAACAACTGGAGTAGTAAAACCATAAACTTCAGAATAGTATTTTAAACAAACTATGGCATAGCAATTTTTAACATAAAATTGCAAGGAAAATGGAATTGGCCATGTCTGTTGTTAAAAGTCTGCATTTACCTGCCTTTGCAGTTAATTATGGTAGGCGTATTTAGTAACATATTTTAAACTTATAAAGGTTGTTTTGTGTGTCTGCTGCCCCTCCCCTCCATCCCCCCTGTCTTCCCCCCAGTAAAATGCTTCTTTGATTCTAAATTAGTGACTTGACCCAACCTTTATGTAGTTCTCTTCTGGCATTTTTTTTTGGCTAGACCCATCTTTCACACTCACATGTAGACAGCGTTCTTACCCAGCTCATACAAAAGAAAATCCCTAAAGACTGAATCTATGTTAAATAAAGTAGACTTTTTAACAATTCGGATGGTCAGACTGTCTGGCCTGTGATAGCCATTTTATGCGTTCTGGAGCTACAAAGCAACTGGAGAATGCGGAGCCGGTTTAGGCAGATTTACAGCTGCTTCACCTCACTCACTCGGGGCAACAGGACCTGCAGTTTATTTTCATTCTTGGTGTTTTGTGAACTCCTGAATTTTCTCATTTCCTTTTTTTCACGCTTCAAATACGTATCTATTTCCTCCTCTTGTGTATCCATCGTGTTGGCTAATTCAGATGCAGCAGCTTTTGAGGATGTTTAGCACTGCGATTAATTTTTAGGGAAAGGATCCTAAAAGCGTGTTTCCCTCCATTGTGCTTGCAACTTGTCATTTTTCAGTCTGATTGAAGCCACAACTGCTTGAACAAAGATGGCCACTACTTGCCTTCTGTTTTCGCTACTGGGAATGAAGCCAATTGCCCCCAGGGGAGAAAGTGGCTTCCTATCTGCAGGGATATAGATGATGACTCTGAGAAAGGATGAAAGCGAGGTAACAGTTATTCTTTGCTGAGAGGCAGCCTATGGCATCCGTCCTTCTGAGAGTGTAAGTAAATGGCAGCTGTTGTGGAAAAAGGGCAATTGTTTTGAGAGGTTCTCTGGAGAACATTATTCTTCATTCTCTGCAGAGCCATGGGAGAAAATTGCTGCTAAATGTAAATTTCTTCTCATAGCCTCTCCATTGCATTAAATACACTCTAAGATATTAATCTTAAATATACATGCATGGAGATGATTTGGGGAGCAATTCTGGTAGCATATATTTAAAGAACATTTTACATCCTTTGAACTGGTGAACTTTGAGAATTCTTTTAAAAAATCATCCATTCAGTACAGAATAAGTAAGTGCTGTAATTCCGTAGGGGCTAACTATAGTTATGCATGACTAGAAGCCTTAAATCTTAGGTTTAAGCACTGAACTTCTTCCCAACTATTTGAACCTAGAGTAGTGTCTATCTAATGGTGACCCATTTATGCTTTTCTTGGGTTAGTTATCCACTGTACAGCTCTCTTAGAAGCGGCATTTAGGCAGCTTTTTTTTTTTTTTCTTCCCCCTGCTTAGTGAGTAAATTTGTAACTTCTCTAGTGCAGTTCACTCACTGGTACAAGGTGACATTGCAACTCAGGTATGTTACTGAGGGTTCTTAGTGATGACTTCAGTAAGTTGCTTCTCAGTGGATTCCTTAAAAGCAGAGTAAGCGACCCAAGTTAGAGAGTAAAGCAGAGCAAGCCGACAAGTCTCTGGATGTGCATTGCAGTGCAGAGCAGATGTACTTGAGCTGGGTTTAAGCTGTCGTAGCCACGGTAACATAGAGTTCAAAGTAAATGCTTTGGCAGTTGGCCTGCGCTCATAAAACTGGTCTCTACAGATCCTCGAGCTCACTTCTAACATCTCTCTTCCTCATTCGTTGGCTAACATCCAAGCTGTATGCTACATCAGTAAAGGTAGTGTAGGTGTACTCTGTGTGTGCAGTTTACGTTTACAGGCATTATAGGCACTTGCTGTCTTAACTTACTGCTTTTTGGGGTTAATGTGTCATCAGAACCCCTCTGGACACTGGCATTAATGACTTAAAACCTCTCAAAGGTAGAGGTGGATCCACATGTACTGGAAAGCTGGAGAAATTAACCCTGTTTGGTATCTTTTGTGAAAGTCGATCTGCTGACTGTTTATAATCAGTTCTGTCTCAGCAAGTTAAACATGCCTTTGTCCTCCCTTCTGTAAAAGTGTAATAGGAATGCCAGGCCAATACTCTCCCACACGTGTGTGGAGATGTGAACTAGTGTAAGTAATTTGGGCTGTGATATAGTCTATATTCTCATCTGGCCAGGTTGATTCTTGAGTATGATATTTGTTTAAATAAAGACTGTACTCAAATATGTTAATGCAATTGGTAATGTTTGCATATAAAAGCACCCCAATTCTGCAAGCCGTCACGGTTATAGGATTTTATTGATCTGTGATATTTATATTGAATTGCTGTTGAAGCGTATGTTGTTATGTTTCATCCCTTAAGGGTGATATGCTGCTTCTAAGCATTTGAAGAAACCCCTTTGTAATGGCAAGTTGTACAGAGCTGCTGGAAGAAAAACATAGAGCGTGATAGAAACTTTTATTGGTCATTGCACTCTTCCCTGAAGCATCTCATACAGATGTTTGTTCATTTTCTTGGCTTCTCTTGAATGGAGAGATGGTTGAATGACTGAAAATTAGGAGACAGCTGGATACTGATGGGCCTTTCTGGGACTGCCTTCTATTCTTTTTTTTTTTCCCCCTAAGTGTGACAACTCTGTACCCCTCAGCATCCCACAAAACTGGGATCAGCCCAAACACTGACAGCTAGATGAGGCAAGAAGCAATAGTGGAAAAAAAAGTTGCTCAAAGGAGCTGAAGGCATTTTTCAAAGATTAAGTGGAACTAGTACGGAGAAATAACTGTCTCCTTGAAATATCCCACAGTCTTATTGCTATTCAGCTTTAATAAAATAAAAAAAAATTGAAGAGTTTTTTCTTTGAGACACATTTAAATTTAATTTTAGTAACTTAATTTTTGTGTCTCAGATAATACCAAGTTTTATCATGCCATTAAAACCTGTTGGTAGGTATTTGTAGAAGCAGCCTGTGCTTTTGTTGTTTTGCCATTGCTGCCACGAAACATCACCTTCCAGTGAGCCTGGTCTTGCTGGGGAGTGCTGGTCCCTTCTCCCATGCCCTGTTGTATGAGACTGTTGTACAGTCCTCTCCTTTCGCACAGGATAATACCTTCTCTGACCCATGGACAGTACTGATTCCTGGCCTGGTCATTCTGCTCTGATTTGCCAAGGAAGTGGTCCCTCTGTGAGAGGAACAACAACAACATAAAACAAGCCTAAAATTGTAGTTTGAAGATCACTTAGTGACACACAATTTAAAAAAAAAAAAAAAAATCTGAATTCTGTCAGATTGCTTTGTTATTGGCCTTTCTTTCCTGTGTGCAGAAGGCTTTTCTTGTAAATGAATACCAGATTATCCATATATAAAATAATGTTTTATCTGTAAAAATAGAACAATCTCAACTTTTCAGCAGCATCAGAATCGATCATTTATTTCTTCTGTGTAGGCTCTTGCTAAAGTGCTGGTTTTATGGCATGTGATAAGTTGTTGAAATACAGAGCATGTTGTTTTTAGGAGGAGCCAACAATTCCCTAATCTGTTATGATATTTGGATTATATTTCTGAGGTTGCTTAGTAAGGATTTTAGGACAGAATTTTATGATTTCAGGCTGTTTTTAACTCTAAAATCTGTTTTTTAGCACTCAGTAGGGGTGGGATTTTTTTGAAGTCACTGAGCTGAAACAAAGGCATCAAATGTGTGAATATTCAGTTTTCTGAAACTTTTTGTGATGATTAACACTTAAATAAAACCTCCTTTTGTTTAAATAAATACACATTCATTTTTTCCTCTGCAGTGTTTCTCTGTATGTGGTATCGGCCGCACACTATTTAACAATGCAGAAAAATGGCTCGGCATTAAGTAACTCTATTTCTGCTATAAAAAGCAAAAGTAGAATAAATCTTAACAACCACCGCCAGGTAGAGGAGTACTATGTGGTGATGGGAGCGAAGACTTTGCTGGTAGTGTTTTGGAAGATTTCAATCTGAGTTTCTTTGCTTATGTAAAACAGTGGTCTTTGTTTGGCACTTCCAATGGCGCTGGGAGTGTTGTGTAGCTTCATTGATTGGTTCCATGCAGTGGAAATCTGACCTTTAGCAGATGTTTGAGAAATTGCCAGCATTCAGAGTGATCAGCAGACTAGACAGTTTTTTCCTTGTTATGTCGATGAGAACTTCCATTAGATTAGTAATGTGCGTGACAATGTTAAGCTTTTAAATGATTAGTAAACTTTCCGAAACAAGGCAGGTTTTCCTGCAGTGTAGAGCTGCATCAAGTAATTTATTTTCTTGGATGCGTAGTTTTGCTAATTAGTTAGCGAATACAAATATTTTGATAATTAAAATGCTGATTTTTTTGTAGTAAAGACATTTAGATTTTAAGTAAGTTTTGATTTGTCTGTATTTTTCTTAAAAGGTCAGTTTTAGCATGCTGTTATAGCGCAATTTGGGATAAATGCTTTCAAAGAAAAAAGAATAAGCTTAAATGGGCTGGGGAGGGGGAGGCAGCAGTGAAACATATCCCATCTGGAGCATTTGGCTTGGAACAGGATGTTGCATGACTCTATGTGAAGTCTGCTCTCACGAACAGTATCCTAAGTAATGTAGGAGATTCAGCTGCTTAGTGGTGGGAGTTTAGCATGAAACGAGGTCTGTTTTCTCAAACTCCAACGGTTAGAACTACAGGAAAGAGGTGGGACTTAATAAGAGATTTATGTGATGAATAACTCAACAACACCAGCAGTTGCCAGATTAAACCCTTTCCTGCAGGTGCTGGCTTTCCTCAGAGCTCTACAATTGTTTTTCAGTATGTTGCATGTGGGAAGAAAAATTATTTAAAGGATTAGAGGTTTAATATGAAAAAATATAATTATTAAGTTGCCTTTTTCTGGTTTTAAACTTAAAAATTAAATAATTGCAAAAGGATTCATCTTGTCTTGGCATTAGATATCTTGCATACTTGTGTGCTTTTTTTGGGGGTGGGTGGGATGTTGTTGTTGTTAACCTCTTGGGTGTAGAAAGCGTGTCAAGGAGCCAGGCTGTACTGAAAGCAAGGGGTAGTCTTAACTGAACAACCAGTCCTGCCATTGTGGACTCCGGGGCAAAATGTCTCCTGTGAATATACAGGGGATTTTAATCAAGGTTAGAAAGGAAGGGATGTGATGGTAAGAGAAGCCACAAACATTAGAAAGCTTGGAAATCTTTGCCCTTTGCTCTCAGTGCTCAAGAACACTTAATTTTTCCAGTGCTATGGAACTTGTCAGGTATGTTTCTTTATTTTTATGATTCCCACGAATTTGTGCCAAAATTCCTTGGCAGCTTGTTTTGGTATCTCATAATCTATGTACGAAATCATATTAAGTTTTTTTGGATATGTGCAATATTCTGATCTCTTCTTATGAACAAAACTAGAAAAGCCCTCCTTGCCTGTGTGTAGTGCATTTAATGTTACTTCTGAATCTTGTTTATTCAGCCTTCAACTCCCGATCTAAACATTGGGTAGTGGGAGATGGTAGCAACTCTTACTGATTCTGAGTGGGTTAGATGTTTGTTTCTGTCTGGTTCATCAGTGATCTCCTCCTTCCCATCCTGAGAGAGACAGTTAGGAATGGGGTTTAGCTCTGGCATTCCATCCTCCCTCTTTTTTTCCATGCAGCAACTGGGGAATAAAACATCTTGGCCTTACTGGTTTTGTGGGAAGTGAAATGCATGGGAGGAAAACATGGAGGGTTGTTTTTTCTTTTTTTTCTTTTTTTTTTTTTCCTTGGTGTAGCTAGTTTTCATACATAGCCAGGATAAAAATACTGTTATATGTATTTGTCTGCAGTGTTTAGAACTATTATCTATTTAAAGTATATTGCAGTTGCATGATTGCGGGCCTTGGCTATGCTTAATGCTCTTAATAGATTATGATGTGCGAGGTATTTGTATCACAGTGAAATAAATGTATCACAAGCTGTGAGAGAGCCAATAATGAACATACTTTCAAAAGTATTTATTGCATATACTTTTAATTTATTGCAGTATTAATGTTTGAGAGCAGAAGGCAGACATCTCTGTCATGCATTTATGTCTTGGATACTAAGTGAAATTTCACATGAGTAAGAATTGTTCCGTTCTCATTCACAGTCAGTTTACTGCAGCGCAAGGTGTATTATACGTACAATTTACAAGGAAATGAGACTGATTGTTAGAAATAACATCCAGATTTTAAGTAGTCCATACAGTGAAGCAGAAGGCATTTGGTTAAAGAAGGTAGAAACTTTAGTTGTCATTCCCTGACTTGTTTTGAAAACAGATTCACTTCTTTATCATTATCAATGAATACTTCAGTTGTATTACATCACTAAGAGTTCTGCAGCTGGTGACTCCTTCAGTCAAAAATATCTTCTTACAGCATGTTCATTTTCCTGAAGGGAACACTTGTGTCCCTTAACTTGAACAGTAATTTTATTGCTCATTCCTTAGGGGAATGGGAACAAGCATGATGTGAGTATGCTGTATTTTCTCTCGCACCGATTTTTCATAATACAACAGAATTGTCAAATACAAGTTCACTCAGGGAACTTGAGTGGTTGTCTGAGTTACCTCTGGAGGTCATAAAGAACCCACTTAGTTACTTGAATTTTTTCCGGAAGTCTTGTCTGTATTCTGTATAACTGTAACAGTAGGTGCACAATCTATTGTGGTTCGCAGGCTTTTTTGTTTGCTTTCAAGAAGTTTCCTCATTCAGAAAAGTTGAAGTAGATGAGATGTGTTAATATTTGTTACAGAAGAACAACTTGCTTATGTTAATACATGTCTTTAAAGATTTTTTTATTAAAATCTGAATTTAAGTGATTATCAGAATTACAAGGAGCTCCTCAGAAAATAAATTTGTAAATGCAGAATGAGTGCCAAAAATTTGGGGAAGTTGTTCTGCGTGTTTTGTGTATAGTAATGGTTGAATCATGAGATACATAAAACTATATCTTAATTTTAAATCAGCAAGATGATAGTATGGAAGTAAAGGGGAGAAAGGAGATGAAGATTACCAGCCCTCATATTTGTACTTCAGGCTTTACTTTTTAATTGTTCAATTCTATGAAGGATTTAAGTAGCTTTTATAAATATCAGAGTCAATGCACTAGGTATATTTATCATATGTATCATTTCTAGCGTAAAAGCTGCCTTGGACGTACAAAGCTTGGTTATGTGGTTTTGTTTTTGGTGGGTGTTTTTTTTTTTGTTTGTTTGTTTTTGTTGTTGTTGTTTTTTTCTCTCCAGAAACTTGCACAGATGGTGAGCAAATTATGTACACTTCTGAATTAATGCTTTTTTATTCTCTTCTCTGCAGCATGCATTTTGAATTGCAGGGAGGATTTTTTTTTTTAATTCCAGACACAGCCCTTATAGTTACAGCCTATAAAATCATTGTGCATAAACAAACTTTCTTTTAATTTGTCATCATCATCATCTTTAAAATGCCATTTATTCAAAAATAGTATCCTTGCTATTGTTTCAGGGAATGTCTGTTTGAGTTTTTTACTAGTAGGTTACCCAGAGATAGCTAATGCTGTAATTAAGGTTATTCATTTGGTTCATTAGGCAGCTTTTGATGGATACTCATTGCCAGTGTTTTAGTCTTATGTCTTTACTTCTGGGCTTAAGCATTAAGGGTTTGATTGTGTTATCTGTGGTATCTGTTGTTCTGTTGGTGTTATCAATGGACCTATTGTTCTTCCTTAAAAAGATCTTTGCAAGACATTACTAGGAGAGCAGAAAATGCATAACATTACACTGCCTTCACTTTATTTGTTTGAGTTGTAGTACATCAGAGATTTCTAGGACAATTTATATTTTAAAAAAAAAAAAAGTATGCTGTAAACTTTTAACCTTAATTGCATGAATTTTTTTTTTAAATAAACATTTCACAGTAGCCTGGAGGTTTGTGGTACTCAAATTAGTTAATACTTCAGATATAAAAGGTTGAATGACCTATGTCACATACCTGAGGAATTTTGATGCAGAACAAAAAAAGAGATAGGAAAAGTATATCTTCTGAAAAACACTAGTAGACAAACATGTTGAGAGAGAGTTTTCATGTACGTATCATGAATGATTTCTGTAACCTTAAGTGCTTTCCACCTCTATATTCCTGAAGCTTTTACGCATCAATAATTCTATTTTTTTGAAGCAGAACTTCCTGTGCTTTAGCCTTAGCAGCAACAGCAACAACAACAAAGTGGGCAGTTGTTCAGAGGAGCCAGTCATCTTTGTATTTCTGTGATCCAGCGTGGTTTGTATTGTAACACCTTAGCTGCACCTGAAAACCCACTGACATTAGATCTACATTACATTTAGTATCATGTAAATGTATAATCTCAGTTCCCAAAGAATTTGTGGTCAAAACAGGCAACACTGGGTTGAAGTGTTTCTATTCCTGTGCTAGAGTACTAGGGACTACAGCACAGAGACTGCGACTTGCCTGCTGTCATGAACCGAGTGCAGAAACTCCCAATTCAATATCAATGTCTAAAGTTTGTTGTTTTTCTTAAAAAAAACCTCTCAAAACAAAACACCAAACAAAACCAAGTAACTACTAGAAGACTTCTGAAATACATTGACAAAAGATAATCATAGAATCACAGACTGGTTTGGGTTGGAAGGGACCTCAAAGCCCATCTAGTTCCAACCCCCCTGCCATGGGCAGGGACACCCTCCACTAGACCAGGTTGCCCAAAGCCCCATCCAGCCTGGCCTTGAACACTTCCAGGGATGGGGCATCCACAACCTCTCTGGGCAACCTGTTCCAGTCTCACTACCCTCATAGTGAAGAATTTCTTCCTAACATGTAACCTAAATGTACCTTCCTTCAGCTTAAAGGAAGGTCCCTTGTCCTATCACTACGTGCCCTTGTAAACAGTGCCTCTCCAGCTTTCTTGTAGGCCCCTTCAGGTACTGGAAGGCTGCTATATTGTCTCCCTGGAGCCTTTTCTTGTCTGGGCTGAACAACCCCAAGTCTCTCAGCCTGTCTTCACAGGAGAGGTGCTCCAGCCCTGTGATCATCTTTGTGGCCCTCCTCTGGACTCGCTCCAACAGGGCCATGTCCTTCTTATGTTGAGGGCCCCAGAGCTGGACGCAGTACTCCAGGTGGGGTCTCACGAGAGGGGAGCAGAGGGGCAGGATCACTTCCCTTGACCTGCTGGTCACACCTCTTTTGATGCAGCCCAGGACACGGTTGGCTTTCTGGGCTGTGAGTGCACATTGTCAGCTCAAGTTGAGCTTTTCATCAACCAACACCCTCAAATCCTTCTCCCCAGGGCTGCTGTCAATCCAATAAGTATTTGGTGAAGTTGGGACCAAATTGTCTGCACATTACTAATGAGTCTTCATTCTGATGTAAATCATCTCCTTAAGACTGTGAAATGGAAAAGATGATTGCCTAAATTACTTAGGGTGCTGCTGTATTTCTTTATAGTTCACATATTATTTATAGCGTTTTATTGGTTTTGGTCAGAAATTTCAGATATTCAGACTGAGGAATGGCCAGTATGTCAAAGAAGAGGTTGAGGACATGGATTAAGGCAGAAAACCCAGGAAGCTGTGGTTATGTTCCTCCTCCTGCTCCCAAAATGCTACTTAGTTTTGGCAGGATTTTTCCTGATGTCTTGTTTGCTCACATGCCATGCTTCTAGCATTTTAGTGGATAATCAGTGGAGTAGATAAATATTTAGCTAAATTTCTTTTACCTTTCAGGATTCTTGTCTTGATGCTTTTGAAGATGATTTTTTTTTAATTACTATTTTCTCATCTACTTGATGAGGTTTGGTTGGCTTGTTGCTTAAGGTTGATAATCTTGGATATAAGAGCAAGTATTGTGTTGTCATCAGAACACAGAAAATTACTATTTTGTAGTTGATAATAATTTATAAAAAATACAATATACTGTCTCTTTTTGTAGATGAACTTTTTCTCTTGATTTGCCGATTAGTCTTTTAATATTTCTCCATAGTTCTCAATTCCTGTAAGCTGACCAAAGAACAGCAATGAATTGTGCAAGGCTGTCTGATTGTATTTCTACTGTTGGTGTGAACTAGGCCTTGATAAAAAGTCTCTGGTACAAATAGAATCTGCTGACCAGCTTCCTCTGGTGGTGTCTGTCACTATGTTCAAGCTTTGCTGATGTCTTTTTGGTATCCCTGGCTTTATCTGACAAAAAGGAAATGGTTTGTGAGCCCGCTCCTGGTTTCTTTGGCTTGCTGTCTGGAGAATGATGTAGACACACAGAGCAGCTGAGAGGCACTTAGTCTTTTTTTCCTTAGTCTGGTTTTCAAGATACAGGTGTCAAAAGTTCAACTCAAAACCTTGCTTTTCTTTCATGGTCTCTCTTTTGTTTGACCTCTAAGATTTGCTACTGGAAAGTACAGTGTTTATTCAGGCTCTGCACTGTGGTTTTGGGAGGATCTCACTTTTTGTACCAAAAACCGAAACAGATTGAACCTTGGTCTGGATAGATATTGATAAATACTTCTTTGGTCCATGTCTAATCTAGGAGTTAGTCCTTAGAACGTTGGAAAGTTGGCTGTTTTGGCTCCTCACCTATTGAAGATAGCTAATTGGATTGTCTTGGTAGAAATGGGGAAAGCCTTGTGCTTTGAGCACTTCTATTGATTCCCTCTAGCAATGGTTCAGATTTGGGCTATTCAGCTGAAGTGAAACATCAGAAAAACTCATGTAATCGTTGCAGCTCTCTGCTTACATCCTGGTCATCTCCTTAAGTTCCAGCTATGTCTGTTTAACAAGCCATTGCACTGTAACAATTGACTGAAAGCCATTAACATTTAACAATTAATAGTTGGTATTTTAAATGGTCTTGTTTCCATTCAGGTGTTTAGTTTGTTTAGATCTTAAAATATGAGATATATACAGTTTAAAAATTACATAGTGGTTTTTTGAATTGAGACTTAGCAATAAGGATTTCTTATTAAATGACAGGTCTTGGTCATCTTAGTGTGACATTAAAAATGTGCGTATATACACATATGAATTGCTTTTAACTAGCCATCTAAATAGCTAAATAGTTAAATTTTAAATTGTTTGTTGTTCACCTTATCTAAAATCACAAATGTCTGATTCGAACACAAAATTCCCTCTACTTTTAAATGTAATATGTAGGCTTTCTATAGTATGTTTGCTTCTTAACAATTATTTTTAGAAATTAACATTTAGAAATTTAGATATAGTAAGAAAAGTCTCCTATGTTGTGTGATGGCAAAGAGAATTTGAAAGATTTTTTTTCAAGCCTGAAGGACAAGGAAGTTTTTGTGTAATGTGTATATTTTAACTAGTTGTTGCTATGATTTAATAGTTTATGTATGCTTTCTTACGCTTGTAAGTCACTTCTATTTCTCATTTTGGATGAGTAATTCTGTGTATTTTTGGCATCTAAAATATTTTTAAAATGGGGCTGCTTGACTTTGGTTTCTTTGTAAGTCCAGTACAGTCATGATTTAATTTCTGGTTTGCATGCTACTTCACTTTGCTGTTAAGATCTGAATTTGGAAAAAGATTTTCAAAATAGGTATGTCAAATATTTTAAATACCTAAGTGACTCAAATAGCTTTTAAAACTAAAATTTGGCACTCCTGTGGATTATCTTTTTTATCAAGGACAATTTTTTTTGGAGCAAATAATTTAAAACTCTAAATAGCATAGAAGTAGTATGTGGTTTTTTTCCTCCCTTGCAATTCAGGGTAGTTCATGTTTTCTCCCTTCAGCTTTCTCTTTAGAATATGCATTTTCAATTGAGGGATGGGAGACATATGCCTGTTTTAAATGTTTTTCTTTATTTTTCAAAGATGGTATTGGAGCATCCGAGTAGGATGTGCTTTTTTATTCTGTTGTCTTCCCTGCAATCCTACTTTGTACTCTGTGATGTGCTGGTTGCTTAGCAATCCAAGCTACAGACTGCAGCAGGCTGTTGCAATAATACTGGTATTTTTTTTCAGTTTTGCAACCATTTTTTTCTGCAAAAGCTACTTTGTTGTTAGTGTTCAAGCATGCATTTCAGGGAATGCAGAATTAGGGTTGGGAAATTAACCATAAACTTTACATGTTGATAATTCCTGTGTTTATTCCCCCATAATGTATCTTGAGACTGTTTGCTTGAAATAAATGATTGTTTTCATTTGAATGCCTCTCTGTGTTTGTAGGATTTTTGTTTTAGAGCTTGATATAAGGAAGCTACCTTGAAAATTCATGTTTATTGAAGCGTGAATTTGCTACATCTGGTCCTGTTCCCTCCTGCACATGGCATATATTTGACATGTCTTCCAGCAAGTGTGTATCTCCAGTTTATTCAGAAGCCTGTTGAGAGAGCAGGGTTGTCTTCCTCATTCTTCCATGTATGAAATGTATTGAGCAATGTTGGCAGTTAAAGTATGGCCTCAGCTTGAGTGCGTCTGTCATTGTGTGTCTCGAGTAAGCATACAGGCTCCTCTCTATAGTTTTATAAATTTTGAGCAGATGATCCTGAGGCTGCAGATTTTATTTTTTCCTCAGTAATGAAATAGTGGTTTTGGAGGGTTTGTCTCTTTGTATTTCAGAGGAGTTGTAGCTGGATGCTGGTACACAGGGTCTTTCAGTGGTTTACAAGAAGTAAGTGTTGGTCCATTCCTGCTGGACAGACCCAGAACCATTGCGCCACAAAAACAGGACATTTCCAGGCGGTTCTGAAACAGCAGATGATTAATACCCTGCAGATAATGAACTAGCCTCTTTTTTTTTTGTACACTTCAACTTCCCAGGTTATAACTGAGGACTGCTTCTGGGATAATATGCCTATTCCCATTTCCTTTGAATGAACAGAGAATTTAAGTCTTCAGAACAATGAGCGTGATGTTTCATGGTAGTAGGGTGTGTCAAATGGGATTTAATTTTCGAGGAGTTGTCCTTTTGACTTCCACGGCTCATCTGAGAGTAGCAGGACTTTCTGTTTAAGAGAAAATTAAATTTTCTGCCATTAAATTTTTGTTACTACTTGCAAGCTCCACAAATAATCAGAACAGATGTGCAGATTTGAACATTTGTCCAAACAATGTAGTGTTTTTTTCTCTAAGTGCTGAAATAGCATAAAATAACCAACACTATTAATTTGTCCCAACTTCTAAGGAGCTTTCAGTGTTCTTTCTTGTAAAATATGTATCTAATTCCACAGCTATTTTTTTTTTCTAGTGCTTGAGAGTTAGATGCAGAGCACTTGCATTTTTGAAATGAGCTATTATGTTCCTTAAATGGTGGAAGAATTGTAAAAGTCTGATTAATAAACATACCAGTTTTGTCAGGAACATTTTCAGGTCTTCTAAAGACTTACTGTGGCATTGTGGGTGTCTACTCACCCCTGCTATGAAATCCACAATACATTTAGTATTTCTTTGTCGAAAGTAAATACTTTCTTGTCTACAAATGTAAGTGAAATTTTTGTACTTAGGAATTAATCTGTCTGATTTGCAGTAAAAATGCAGGCTATTTTTAAGAATACATGGAGGCAATAAACCCCATCTTTTAATCCTAAACAATTTGATAGTTTAAGACCAATCTATTGCCATTATTCCAGCTGTTTTGGGTGTTTCTAGGCTCTAAGGACTGATGGCAATGTATTTTGAAATACTCTTTTTCTTTTTTCTTCTGTACTGTTTTGCTTTAAGAGTTTGTAAAATGCAAATGTATAGCATTTGAATATATAAAGGAAAGGGTATGATCATTCTTTTATGAGTTCTTTTTAATGTAGAGTGACTATGAAATGCTAACATGAAGGACTGGGGACATTTTGGTAGCACAGAACAACATTGCAAGCCCTTTATTAAACAAAAAACGCTACTGCTGTCTTTGGTTGCTATTTCACCACTTTTCCATACGGAAATGGGTAACACTTGTATAACACAGTAATAATTTTACTGTGTTAAGCTGTTTTGCTTTATAGTAAATTGTGCTTTGATCGCATTTGATTAGTTAAAGATATATTTAGAAAGACTTGACTGCTGGGTAATGCCGTTTCCATCAAAGAAACAATCTGTAAAAACCTGAGAAGGCAAGAATATTGGGAACAGGATGGGAAGATTAAGTTTTATAAAAACACTCTTATTGGCTCCATTCCCTGTGTACTTACAACTAGCTTTAGTTTATACCAGTTAGATATTTGGCAATCACATCCATCTCAGTTAGCAGCTGAAGAAGTTTTTTGGAGCCTAGTGTACTTTGTTTTAATTTTCAGCTACATAGAATGCTAAAAAAGCCCACCGGAGCTAAGCGAGCTGTCAGAGTCGTGTGGGGTTCCGACTTCCGGAAACCTCCCTGACAATGTCAAACCCGCGTTGCTGCCGGTGTGCGGTTTGGGATCCCCAGACTTGCCGCCTCTGCGGGCAGCAGTGGGAGTGGCTGCTCGCTTGGCTCCTTGGATTTTCTTTTTTGAAAGTAGATTTTTTTTTTTCACTCAAACCCAGGAAACTCCCAGCACCCTCTTTACTGGGCCAAGAATAAGCCGTTATTAAACATCCCGTAAAATGTTTGTCCCCCAGAACTGAAGTTTACAGGTTGCAGTTAACACTGGAGAATATGGAGAGGGAAGAACTAACTTGGACTTGCATTTTAAATTGCTAATTTGGGAATTTTGTCCTGATATCTTGTAATGTAGTTGCTGATTCTCTTAGTTACTATGTATAAGTTGGAGGCATCAAACAGGAAATTTTTTCCCCCTTTGATGATGGTACCATGGGTTTTATAAACAAAACACAACACGCCTGTCTCCTTCCAACTTGTAAAAGTTTATATTTATTGCCTTTGAAACATCTTGGTTTTATACTTGAAACATCTTGGCTTTATACTTGTGTATTTTCAAGTAAATTTCTGCTAAATTACATACAGCATTTACATTCTTGTATTTACCTCACCGTACAGCATGAGGTTGGAAAACTGACTTGGACAACTAGTTTTTGATGCTTGATCACATGCCAAGAGTTTTAGGTCTATCTTTTAAGTTGTGTAACTAAGACTTTGGAATTCCATAGATAATTTTTAGCACTTGAGTTTCGAATTCTCAACTTTTATAAATGATGTATAGAGTATAGATGCATTATAATTGCACATGGTGTAATAGTCTGTCTCTTAATTTAAAAATGGTATGAATGAAACCCAGTGGGATGTGCTCTGGAACTCCCCTGAAGTCAGTAGCCAAATTTGTGTTGATGAAGGAGTATTTGATGTGGTACAAAAGTAGAAGTATTTTCTTTGCCTTGTTAAAAACCTCTTAAGAAAGATTGCTTGATTTTATTTTTCTTCCCTAGAAATAAATACTTTGCTAACAATCTTTAGGTGATAAAGGGGAAACTGTACACTCCTCCCTTAGGAGAGAAAACAGAACTTGTATTCTGTTAAATACAAATCAGCCATATGGATTGTTTTAGCACACTGGGTTAGAAGCTTAGTAAATAAAAGCTATACAGAACTCTATTTTCTTCTTACTAGAGACTACTTTGCCTTAATGATGCAAGTTTTTAGCGATCCTGGAGCTCTTGCCAGGGTGAACCTAACCTGAAGTCAGCCTTTGGATTGTTAATGCTGCAGTTATCTTCAGCGCTAACCAACCCGTGGGCAACACGTAGGCTACTATAGCGTGGGGGAGTTACAAACAGCATCCACCGGCTCCGGTGGTTTCAAGAAAGTGGATGGTGCGTGGACTATGCTTTTTAGCACAAGTCAAATTTGCTGGAAGCCAACATTGTTTTTGTGACAGTTTAAAGGGTTTCAGAATTTGTTTGGTCAGGCATATTTATTTGGAGCAGAAGGACTGGAAAACTGGATCACAGCACTGCATGTAGAGAATTTCACCATGATTGTTGTGTTTTGGCTTTGAAACAGCAATATTTGTTGCAATTGTTTGGCTGACTCCATTGGAAATTAATTTGCTGTCTTGCTTTACTTGGATAAGCATGCTAAAAGCTTAGCTGCTTCCTGTTGGAAAATAGTAGTGAGTTACAAAATTAGCACATTAATGCCAATTATAAATATAATATCATCCCAGTGGGAATTTCTCCTTTTTATGCAAGTGAATGCATACGTGGTGAGAAGACTTCAGCCACTCTGGGAACACAAACGTCTGTATAGCTGACAAGGCAAAGAAGCAAAATTTGGCTGAAAAAAATCTCAAAATCAACATTCATTCTTAGGGAGGCAAATGTCTTAGAGTTTCTTGCTGTACAGAGTTTCATCAGTGAAGCAAGAGAGATTAGATATTTTCAGCCTTTGCAATCCTTAGGGGGTCTAACTTTGGCTCTGCATTTTATTTTGTTGGCGTAGGTTGCTGGATTGCTTCCTTTCCTCCTTCTCTCCCCTTTTTACTCCCTTTCAGAAATTGTGCTGCTTGGGATACCGCTCTTCTCTGTGCGGTAGGTCATTGTGCAGAGAAAGAGGAAGCCTGTGTTCTTCAGAGGCTTTACTATTGCCTTAGAAAAATTCGTAATGGATTTTCCTGACTTAAGTATTTCCTAGCAAAAAAGAGAATGGGCGAAGGATTGGGCTCTGTGTTTCGTCTGTGTTGTTTCTGCCTTTCAGAAATAAACTTTGAAAAGCCAGCAGATAGTTAATAGTCTTGGCATTGAAACCTGAATGTGGTGGAAGTTGGCAGAAGTAATTCCCAAGTAAGGTTGTGTGTGTATCATACTAGAGGAGGAATATGGTGCCCTGGGCAATGGCAGACTGGCTCTGCGCCATGCTCCATTCTCCACTTTTCTTGGAACTGCTCCTTTGAAGATCTAATTATACGGTGCCAGGAGACTCTGCAGATAGCTCAGCAATAACTCCCACTGTTGTTGCACCGGATTTTGGTTTATTTGGGGTGCAAAACTTGCACACAAACACTAGATTGTATCACAGTTATCCACAAGTTTTGGCTAGTGTCCAGAAGATACAGTATGTTTTAGTGTGGTCGTTTCTAAACTGCTAACTCTGGTTTAGACTTATCTGTGTTTTTCAACAACATTTATTCACTTGATTCCCCTTGCCTCCTATTTTTTAAAAATTTGCTGCTGTGTGAGGTCTGGTGCTTAACCTCTTACACTCTGTTTTAGACTACCCAAGTAAAATGTCTTTCCACATATTAAAATTATTTGATCAGTCCAGAATAATTGAGTGGAATTTGCAGGAGGAGAGGCCAGGAGGAAGGTGACTTTAGAGAAGGATTTTTTGACTGTACTGTCACTGAAGGTTGTCTTTGAATTTAGTCATTTGATAATTGCAGAAATAAATGTCTCTTTAGAAGCGTTCAAAGTAGCTGTAAATACAAGATGCTGCTGCTAAGATGATTTGAGATATGACGTGCTTTCCTGTCAGTGCTTTAAAGCATTTCTATTTTTGCTGTTAACTCTGTTTTGATTGAAAAATTATTATTCTGCAACTTTATTATGTATTTTAATATGTATAGAAATTGTTATTTAAAAGTGTTTTTTAGTGAAAGGCATCAATTTACAATTTTTAGTTTTGAGTTTTTGCTCTGTTTTCTACTGGCTTTGTTAGAATAACAGGTGATAGCTGTATTAATGAACAACTGAGGTGAGAGGAGAATTTGATACACAACCTGTTCCTGTAAGGCAGATTCTAATGCCACTGAAAAGACTAGCAGTACTTTCCTGATACTTCAGTGAGTGAAATGGGAAAAGGTGAAAGAGTGTTTGCAGTGATGAACAAGGTGATGCAGAGGTGGAGCATGATGTTGATCAGCCAGGGGAATTGAAGTGTTGGAGGAATGGCAGCAAGAAATTCCAGATGTTGAGGTGGCGAATCCAGAGGGAAAGCTCTGCCCTTGGGAAACGAAGAAGGAACAGTGTTTAATGCAGGCAACTGCCCTGCGCACACGCTACCTTGACCCAGCGATTAAGACCAGGCAAGAAAGAAAACGAGTAGTAAGATGAGATGTGAGATAAGAGATGGCAAGACCAGTTGGCTGTGAATATGATATTGGTGACAACGAGCGTGCACGATGACGGGGACGGTCAGGTGTCAGTATTTGGTAGGGGGGTGGATGAAAAGGAGTCGGGTGCGCAGTGAGTGATAGCTGTGGTTAGAGTGGTGAGCAGTTCGTGGAGGCTGTGGGGAGGGGGATCAGTGAAATAAATGGATAAACTGAGCATAGCTTGACAGAGGAGAAATGACTTATTCCTTTTTATTTGGACAAATTTTAAGTGGAGATGCGATAATGGGCTGTCATAAAAGAAAGTAACTGCAGTAACTTATCTTAATCTGATGCTTTAAAGAGGGAAGGGAGAAGGAAAGGAGTGTGTAGGAACAGAATAAGAGTAATATGGGTTAAAAAAAAATGAAGGGGAAGACTGGGATTATGAATTTTGATATAGGAGTGAGAAGAGGCTTGGTGTAAATTTGAAGTTGTGTACACAGAAGGGAGAGGGACAAGATGAGAAGGAGCACTATATAGTACACGTTTTGAAAGTGTGAGACAGAAAGTCTAGATGAGGAAGTATGTGGAAGGCCTAAAATTAACTGAAGTTAAAGAGACAGCAATGTTCCTGTGACAGTGATTTAAGTTCTCAGAAGCAGATAGAGGAAGAAACTCCAGTTTCAGAAGTGGCCTTGGATGTGGTTGAGAGCTGAAATTCAGGAGGGTAGCAAAGCATCTTCTCTTCTTGTCCAGTTTGTGTGACAAGCAGTGACTGTTTTTTACAATGCCAGCTGTTATTTCCTGTTATTTTTCTCATAATTTGAAAGAGAAAACAATTGATTATGTTGATTTTTAAAAATTATTTCAAATCCATTCTGCAATTTTGAAATGTAATGATTTTGGAAGAGTTTGTGTTTGCTAATGCAGATAGCTTTTTGGCTCTGAGTTCCCTCTTCCCTTTACAAGAGGAGACAAAAGGTTTGGCATATTCAGCTTTCTGAACGCAGCTGAGGGAGGGTATGGTTGTTCTCTAAGAATGTGCCAGGGAGAACTGTGTAACCTGTGGGACAGGGATGGCACAAGATCAAATAGTTGCAAACTGGCTCCAAATGAATTTAGCTGGAAACAAGAAGTGTGGGGGTGTTTTTTCCCTCCAAAGGAGCAGGATTCCAGAAGGACAGCAATGGCAAGAAACTGAGCTGCTTCTGTTAGGTGCTGTGCGTTGGGCTTGCTTGTAGTAGCCGGGTCTGCAGGCTCAGGACGTCCTTTCTGGTTCTGTTCCAAGTGGCTTTTTTCTTCTTCAAACAGTGTTTCTTTGGTTGGTTTGTATTAAATGACAAGTATTTGAGCTGAGAATGAGAAGTATTCTTAAAACTTATTTACTGATATGTAAATAGCTATATGTATTACTTGAATGATACTAGTAAATACTTAGTGTTATACTTTTCATTTGTGAGATAAGATAACCAATGTTAACGGTACTGTTTTAGCAAATGTAACCCTCTTCTCTTCAGCACAAATACACTGCCAAGAAAAACTTCTGTGGTGCAGGAACTGATTATATAATTTCAATACCATAACAGTAAAATGGGTTATATTAAGCTCTTGCATTAAATTTTAAAACACATGCTACGCATGTAGATGCACACGTGCTGTGTATATGTAATAATGTATGTCCTTTCCTGTTCTTAAATTTCCCCAGGTATATGTGGAATTTGATGACCTTGAATGGGAAAAACGAGAATGGGTTAAAGTTTATGAAGATTTTGCAACCTTCTTGGTAGAGTACCAGCTGGTCTGGGCGAAAAGAAAGGACCCAAGCCAGACTCAGGGATCAAAGATCAAACAAATTCAATGGCCTGCATTGGTAAGATACTTGAGCAATTGCATTTACTAAACTATTCTAATCTCTTTAATTCTGTCCTTCTTAGGAAACTGTCTAGGTTACTTAAGGGGTGGTGGAAAGTGGAGAGCATGGAGGGGGAGGAGGGTAAGAAAAGGATAAGAAAATACTAATAAAGCATGTTTGTGTTGAAAGGGTGGGAGTGATGTGATAATAGTCAGTCATCTTCCTTTTTGAATCATCTTAGGGCACTGCAAAACTAGTCTGAGTGACATAATAGAACTAATGGCACTTTACATAGTCAAAGCATCTTACAGGTATAAACTTACCAGCTCACATCTTACTGCTCTATGAAGAATTGAAACTAAGGTGAAAAATAAACCCTTAAGCTTGTGATACACTCTACTCCCGCAAAGAAAGTATCTAGAATTCAGAAAGATGAGAAAAGAGAGCAAAGATCAATAAAGTAAGTGGCAATTGCTTGCCTGATTTTATGAGATGATACTTGTGGCTCTCATTCTTTCTGGATTGATGCCCAAACATTAAAGCTGCGGAGAACTGCTAGGAGGTTTTGTCCATTTTTGACATGCTTTTAGATAGACCTGATGAATATTCAAGGAGGTGATGAGATAATATAATAAACAATAAACATGTATTCTTTTTTTTCCTCCAAAGAAAGTAGTAGTGCTGTCAAAATCTTCAGAAGAGCCAAATAGGTATGACATTTCAGAAATCTGCTATATTGGATGTTTTTGCTTTGTAGAGAGTTGGGGAGGATTTCTCACAGACTGGCAATTGAAAGGGAACTCCAACAAATTTGTCAAAATGGTGAAGAGAAATCATAGATATATCTGATATTAAGCTTAATGTCTGTAACTTCAGTCTTGGATTTTTAGAAATTTGTACTTGTAATGAATTTAGATGATGGTGTTTTTTCTTTTTTTCTTCTGGAATTTAGCTGTATCTGTTTCATGTAAATATTCCCTTCATGTTCTCATCTCTGAGCACCTGATGGACTTTCTGAAATGCTGTCGCATGATTATTTTTCTGGAGCTGTGGTTGGAACAGTCATGCTGAAGGTCATGAAGCAGGCTGTTCGAGAAAGTTTAGTGGTGGAAGAGATGGATAGATGGTTTAGGATGGACTTACCTCCTCTTCAGTTAATATTGCTAGTCGACTCACCTTGTATGTTTGTGCTCATGTGCTTGAGTAAAACAAGCCAACTTTCTGGATGTACAGGCTCTTTTGTGTATTTGCTTGTACAGTCAAATTCTCTGTTTCATGTTTGTATATCCTTGTGCAAGAATTTTTAGTTTTAGGGAGCGTGTTACTTGCTCTTTGAAGACACTCATATCTCCTTGATTGGGATGGGTATTTTAAAATCTGTTAGCAACTTAGAACTTTAGTATCTAAGTACTCTGCTACTTTACATGCTTTTAATCTCGCCCTCTAGGATAGACTTCCTTCTTGGGTTTAGAAGGGGTGTATTTCTGGAAAGTGTTCTAGTCTGGCTGCTGATCCTGTCCCCAAGTTAAAACTATGTCTTTGCTAATGTGTGAAAAAGTTTTAGTCGCGCCTTTCTCTCAGCAGATACTTTTTCAAACTTGTGCTGGTCCAGCAGAAGGCAGAAATATTTTTTTTTCCCTTCCATCTCTATCTTATCAATTTTTTTAGTCTTGTTTTAATATTTATGTTTTTGAGGTAGCTGATAGGTGTGAGAAGGAAGGCTTGCAAAAGATCCGCCTCCTGCTTTTACAATTAAAACATTGAAATCATATAGTCCAAAGTGGGGCTCAAATAGCTTGTTGGGTCACAGTTTCCAGATGTTAAAGATGACACGTTCTCAGCATTTGTATTTGGGCTGCCTACAAATGTTCTAGCAGTTGTTTTGTGAGTCAAACCCTCTAGTCGTCCATTCCAGAAAACCCATATTTGAGAGAAAGTGCGGATACAGGATATTAAATTCCTTCCATGGAGACCTCCCAAAGTTCTGCTCGGTATCAACAGCTGCACTGAGCATGCTGGGCCTTGGGGAACAGGGAGGGTGCTTAAATTGCCATGATACTTTTGGCCTTTGTTTCCAGACTGTCTGAACACTCTTGTGGAGTGGATGATCTCTCTGAAGGTTTGGGGTTTGTCTAAACAAGACTTATTAAAAATGGGAAAGCAATGGAAAAGGTGGTAAAACCTTTTGATTTGCCAAACAGCAATAGGAATATCTGCACTTTTATGTAAAATTCTGAGCGTGGATGTGATAATGCACGCTTTTCGGAAAAGTTGAGTCTTGCTGTAGTTATGAAAGGAAAAGTCTCAATCTTTCCCATGCATGCGAGCTATATTGGGAAAAAATCATTCGTGTACTTGACTATCTTCATATTAAATACTAAAATAAAAGTTTCTGGTACAACTTTGATTTGGATGTTAATGTATATGCCACAAATTAGTATTTAAGTATATTTTATGTAGTAGTTTTAGAGGATCTTTGTTTTTAGTGGAGTGAATGGAAAGTGCTTGTTTATTTAGATGGTTATCACCTTTCTGTTCTCTTTCAACATAGTCTGTATTTACTGTACGGTAGTCAAACCTAGTCAGAAGACAAGGTCTGTAATTTCCTGTGGGCCTTTCTATGGATGGTCATCAGTCTACTGTCTGTGTACTTCACCATTACTGATTTATTACTCAATTGTGTGTTACAGCGTAATTTCCACTTCAGAGATGAAATTGCTAGAATGCAAGTTCGTCACAAATGTTTTCTGTTTTTAAATGCCTGAACACCTGAGGTGTAGCTGTTATTGAAAGCACAGCCTCCGTTGACTTTGTGTAGCTGTGCTTTAAGGTTTTAGGCTCTTATGTCAGGTGCTGAGAAAGTGAGGAAATGAGAAGTACTGCCTCCCCTTGTTTAGAAACTCAGTAACAGAGGAGGGATAGATTATCCCTTGAATTCAGTTTCTCTCATGATGAGATTATCTTTTCTTTTAGTAGAGGCCCTGCCTCATTCGTGCTGAAGGTGAAAAGTGGACCGTAAGTGAGCCTGGAGTCCTAGTGGCAGCAACATGTTTTATCGTATCAGGGTCACTCAGATGATGTTGACTAGATACCTGTTTGTGGGCCACTGTGCAAGTCTATGAAAGAGAGAAGTGTAGTCCCTCAGGTTGTTCATGCTGTAATCAAATGCTTTTCCTTCTTGTGAGATGATTTTCTGGAGAGTGGAGAACTTCTTGGCTGCCCAGTTGACTGGTATAATTGGAAATCCAATGCATGTAGGGTACTTACAAGCACAGAAGAAAAGACTATCAAGACCCATGAAGAAATGGCAATGGTGGTAAGTGATGTCAGCATAAATGTAGCTTTGATATTAGGGAAGAGAGTGTTTGGTAAACAACACTTGTTGTTTACCTCAAGTAATGGAGATGCTTTACAGATGTCAAACTGGAAGAAGAAAATTTCAAGGCCAAAGAGGTAGCATAGGAAAAAATGAAAGTATAGATTTTGAAAACTTCCAAAAGTTTAGGTAGTGGAAAAAAGTGTAGGTAGTGGAAGTGAGTGGTGTGTCTTTCCATGTTAAGGGATTAAGAGAAGTAGTCTAGACAAGGTGTTGAAATTGAAGGCATCAGCTTAGTTTGGTAAATAAGGGTGTGTGTGGGGGAGTGTGTGTCACAGAAAGACAAAAAGAGAGGAGTGATGGGATAGGAGAATTACCAGTACTTCAAAAATGAGGCAAAATTGATTTTTTAATTCCTCAGGAAACAACTTTGAAGCAATTGAGATGATGGAGAAATTTTTGATCTGTGGGTGCATAAGAATAGTTGCATTTTAGGGGGAGTAAATTAATGTCCCTGATATAGAAATAGTCTGGGTACTAGGATGTTAGACATCAGTGATAAAATCATGCCTATGGTGCAGGTCAATCTGAAGTCTTAGGAGTATGATGGTATCCCCTCAGCAGCCAAGAAGGGAAATGGAAGTATGTGGGCGGGGTGACAAATTGGAGCCATGGTTTTAATGTGGACAGAACAGAATGCTTCTGTGAGCTGTCAGTTTGAATTTAATAACTGTCTCTCTAATTGCATATTAAATTATCTAGAAATAAAGTGTAGAGGCAGTAAAAGAGAGAACTAAAGACAGCAGCCACTAGACACGTTTTGGAGAATAGTAGAATAATGTGGAAGAAAAGTTTAAGGTGATAGATTAACTATGAGAGGACACCATGGTAGAAACTTAAGTAGCAGTTAACTTTTTTTTTTTTAACAGCATTAACTTTGTATGTTTAAGGGATAGGAAGGTGTGGACTGAGTGCCCTTTTGTAATAATTTTGGTTGGGAAGAGGGTTTTGGAAACTTCAATTATGTGCTGAAATGAAAACTTATCATTGAAGGTCTACGGGTAGAAATGAAAGAAAGAAATTTAAGTCAGGCATTTTAAGGGGCATGTTCAATCATCTTGAAAAGAAAATAAGGGAAGAAGGGTAATAGAAAATGCAATTAAGATTGAAGGAGTTTAAGATGGATGGATTATGTTTGTACTTTCAGGAAAAGGACCTAGGAGAATACAAGAAGTTGGAAAGAAAAGGATTGGAATTGGAGATAAGGGAGAGAGAAGGCATTGAATGAGAGTGTGCATGAGAAACTTCTGCACTTGCAACAAGAAAGGAAGAGACTTGTAGAACAGGGGAAGGAAAAGTATTATCTTATTTTGGCCTTTTCCTTTTGGAAGAAACTGGCAGTCTTGTGTAGGGTAGATGTGAAATGAGGAAAGAAATTGTTTCAGTCTAATATGATGAAAGACAGGACTGGGGAATGGTACATTTAGCTGGCAGGGCAGAGCTACTACTGCTTACCTACAGGCATGGGTGATGGTCAGGGGTTTTGTGTGTTCTGCTGGGTCTGGTTTGTTTTGTAAAGTCTGTGTTGCCTGTTGTTATACCTGTAAATAAAACAGTACTGATTGTGAATTTGGTATGAATTCATAGATAATAAATCACAAGAATCCATACTAATTCTCTGTTGGTTTGAATATGGAGACAGTGCTTTGCTAGCTTTACAGTACTCACCTTGTCAAACCAATAGATTTGCACTATGGCCTCAACTAATACAAAGGTCTGCAATAACCCTATCGCTCCCAGTTTTGGCATACAGCAAGAACTGGTTCTCCTGCAACTGTATATTTCTGAACAGTATACATATAAAAACTGAAATATGTTTCATGAGGAGATCCTGATTATGCTTGTCTCTTGAGGTAGGGTAGCTGCAGGAGCAACTCAATCTCGACACCCCACCACTCCCCCAATTTAAAAAAAAAAAAAAGTGTGTCTGCCTGTCTCTCTTTCTTGGAACAAGTGAAGTCATTGCTAAACAAGTGGCTTGAGAACAATCTTTCCTGGGACTCTGTCCAGGGCTCTGCAAGAATACACAGCTTTAGCCAGGCTTATAACAAAACCAGGAACAAAGAGTGGGTCTTCATTGGCAATGACTAACTCTTTTCCACTGTGAGAATCTGGAGCTGATTTACAGTGGACAGTGGCACCTGTGGGACTGTAGGCCTTCAGTCTGACCGTCATGCTAATCAGAAGGTTGTCTTGCAGAAGAATGAGATGAGGTTTGTTCTTGGTGGTAGTGGATGCTCTGGTTAGATGTGAATGTGGCCATATGTTGATGTGCTGTCTGCATCTTAGGTACGTGGCGGTAAAGTGTAAGAGTGGAAGTGTTCACGGACATGTGAATGATAGACTTGGCCTCTGTCCTTATGTAGCCTTTTCCTCCCTCCCTTCCTGCCCCTCTGTCCCAGCTGTCAATTGCAGAATCCTTTCGCTTGACTGCATTCCGCTTTAGCTGGCTTGATTCTGTTGGATTATAAAGCAAATACTTCGAAAGTGCTAGTTTGTTGGCATTTGTGTCACGATTAAAGAAGGAAGTGTACAGATTGAACAACAAGCTTCTATAGAGAAGCTTCCAGAGATTCTTGAGACAAATCAGATTCTTTATTTTTGGCATGATGATGGAAAGTAGAACAGGTCCCTTGTTCATTCCTGTTTATACCATGACACACTACCACTTTTTCACTCTCTCAAGGATTTTTTTCTTTCGGGTCTTGATGGTCTAATTTTAGCGCTTCTGAGTAAGTTTCTCTTTTATACGTTGGTCCCATGGATCAGATTGATCCCCTTCAAAGTCAGGAGTTTCTGTAGATACTGCTGACGTTCCCCCTGCACATGCAGTTACTTCACTGCAGCCTGTTCTCCTCCCTCTGCACAATGAAAAACAGAGGTATACACTGCCAGATGCTGTGATTAAATCCTCAGCGGACACTCAAAATACTCGAGCAGTAAAAAGAAGTTCACAAAGGATTACTGTGTATATGGAAAGCAAGGCAGAGAGAAGACTCAGTCTCCTGAGTCCTAAAAATAAGTGAAAACTTTGAGGATATTTCAAATTTGAGGGGTGGAAGTGCTGTAGCTTCCAGGTAAAACAATCAAAAACTAACAGTGGATTTTTTTTTCAGCTTCTCCATTCCCCGCATCAGAATTCCAGTGCTTGTATACCTTGCTAATCTGGGGTAAAAATAAGATATATACAACAGAGGAGAAAATGCTTGGAAACTGTCAGCTTCTTGGAAAAGATTTAAGACACTTCAGAGTTTGGGGAAGAGAAAATTTAAGTAACTGACTCAGCAGAGCATAAATGACCTGATTTTTGCTGCATTGTGAAAGACAGTAACATGCAGAAGCAGCACTTGGAGATGGTTCAAAGATTACTTTGCTGGAGAGTACGTTACTGTAATATTCCCACAGAACATAAATGTCTCAAGCAGTACCACATCCCGCCTGTGTACTTTGGCACTTGCTTTTTTTAAACTACTGCTTACTGGGAGCCACTGCTCTCCACACAGCCTTCTAAGCAGAGGCCATTACCTTCCCAGGACATGCCCCAAATGAACAGCAGTAAACTGAAATCTGCCTCCCCAGATGCTCCGTGGTGAAATGTGAGTGTTGTCCTGTGGCTTCCCGCTCTGGAAAAGAGTGACGGAGTGGAAAGCCTCACTGCAGTGCTGACTTGTATGTGGCCCTGGTACTTTCTGTGCACTTTACGCTACTGTGTTGTTTGTTCCAAAATGTTTTGTCTCAAGGTGTTGGCTAATGGCAAACTTCTACGTTTTTGGTTTTTTGTTTGTTTTTTTTTTTTTACTTTCTTCTTGTTAGACTTGAACTTCTAAGCAATGGAGACCCTTTTTATTTGAAAGGATTTAGTTTGTAAAAGCATGCTTCCATATATAAAGTACATAAAATATTTTTTGTAGTTACGTGCTATGCTAAGAATTATTTTTAATGTGAAATTCATTTACAGGAGTGCTAGAATTCCAAATAAGTACAGTATTTTCTAGACTTTAGCCTTAAAATAGCAGTAGGCACAAGTCATTTTGATCATACGGGCCTGGGAGTTGCCATTTTGGCAGCTCTTCTAGAGAAAGCTGCTTTAGTGTGTCACAGCATCCTGAAGGTCTCTGTATTTCAGGTTCTTTCCTGCTGGCAAAGCACTTCTCCTTGTTCTCCAAGGATTACACAAATTAAATAACTAGGTATTGTTTAGCATCCTTCAGATGCAACACTAAGCAGTACTCCCAATTGAGGGTGCTTCTGTCTCTTGTACCTGTTCAAAAGACAGATAGCAGTGAAATGCTGGTGATAATTTGTTTGTTTCTGTAAAAGATAGACATAAAGCTTCTTGAGGTTCCATATTCAAGCTTGGCAGTTGAAGCAGAGCAGCCATAGTTGCAGAGAGCTCAGTGCAGGATAACTGCTTGCGTATTGATTTTATAACTGGTGCTGAAACCTATATTGATTCAGTATATGGTTATACTCCTGTTGATACCCTAGTCAACTAGATGAAAGTTAGTCTAGGTGTATCTGAACTGCATTCACACTTCCAGCTTCAGTGTTGACCTGCTTCACAGGTATAAAAGCAAAGAGCTATACTGCATCCTCTGGAATTGTCTAGGAAGCCCTAAGTCTTTGATTTTTTTCATAGCATTTGTGAGAACAAGTTTTCCATTTGTGCTGAAGAAAACAAATTGCTTTGTAGCTCTCTAGATCATCTGAACTTCTTCAATGAACTACAAGGATTAGCTCAACTTTGGAGATACAGTAGTGAGCAAAATACAGGCATGTCGATGCAGTTGATTATTTCAGCGTGGTATTTTTGAAATTCAACTTCCAGAGCTTGGACTTTAGAAGAATGACGGAGTGCTTGCAGTGCTTTTTGTGTATCTCCATCAGTCTAGTCACTCAAAGTCTATTTGTTGCTGTTTATCTAAATTATTACTGATAAATATATACATTTTTATATATGTGTGTGTATTTATAGATGTATGTGTATAGAGATATGCACACAAATATAATATTTTTCTCTATATATTAAAAACATTAAAACCTGAATCTCCTGACCTATACCTGTTGAGAGGCTGTACAGTGAGGACAGGATGTCAGCATGGTACTTGTCCTCCTTTCGAATGGTGGCTGTCCAAAATGAGGAAAGCCGTGCCAGAAGACTTCCATCCACAAGCTACTGCTTGGTGTTTCTCTTGTGGTGGCGGGCAGAAGCAGCTGGGCTTTACACCTGTCAAATCCACTTGGCAGCTAATTTTGAAAGCCACCCACTGTTAAAATCTCCACTGCTGCTTCTGTGCATTAATGACTTGTCAGCTGTGCAATACTGAAGCACTGCTCTCTTCATGCTGACTTGAGTAAGATGAGTTATGGAAGGTGTAATTAGAGTTTTATGAGTTTCTTGTTCTCTTTTCCCAGAATTCCAGCAGCTGCTTCTGAGTTTCATCGTGAATCCCATGATGTGCTGTATTGACACTTCATTCTCAATATCCACCTTAAACGTACAGCAGCATGGAAAACCCACCCAAAATGTGAAGCACCTTTTCTGAAAAAGTACTTCAGTAGTTTACACATTACTGTTTGGATACATACGGCCTTGTGTGAATCGAGTCTGTTCTCCTATAGCTGAGACATAGGAGTTTCAGATGAAATTGTCTGAATGAAGTCAAAATGTTGCAGTCAGGACCAAACGCTGCATTTTGCTAGGTTAAGGTAAACGTTCTAGCGTTTTGCAAAATACTGAGAATCTGAAGGAAGCTTTTTTGATGGTACTAAGAAAGAATATACTTCAACTCCACCTGAATTTTGGTTATTGGCATATAAACAAGGCAACTGTTGCTTCTAAGGTCTCCTTTTCTGTGGAGTGACTCCACAGGGCGTTTTTGTCATGTCATGATTGCATTGCAGTATTTTAGCTTCTAAGACTACCACAGAACTGGCGCACTTGAAACAATATTCTCTTGATTGCTGGGAATTTCTTGTAGTGCTTTACTACTTTTTACAGCAGTAGCAGCAAGCAGGTCTTGTCACCGAGTATGATTTTTCACACTTTTCAATAAGCAGAATAAGCGATGGGGGAGGATCTTGTGTTGCTAGATTCAACGAGAGAATTGACAACATGGATTCGGGAGAAGACACAGGGCAAGACTTTAGTTCTTTGAGCCCTTGTGGTGTGGAAAAGGATGTTAATATTTGGGATAAGAAGGAAATTGAATCGAATAAAGGATTGTTTCTTCACCTCATGGGGTGAATGTGTTACTCATGTTGCTGGTTAGGCTGTAGGGAGGAAGAGGTTGTCCCTTTATGTGATTTTGACAGAGCTGGGGGGGAGGAGAAAAATTCACCTCTGCAGCCCAGAATTGGAGCTCAGTAGTGATATGATAGTAATTTTTGAAGTGCTTCTGTTTTGTAAACAGGTTAAAACCAAAACAAAAACCTAACTTCCTTTCAGCTCAATCTGTTACGGATGTGGTTTCACACTGAATTTAACCAATCTCTCACTGATGCTGAAAGGGACAGTAACTACCTCCCCTTTTTGGTACTTTGGCTTAAACCCCCCTCAATTTCAGTTAGACCTACAAGTTCTATTCCCTAGGCTGTGTACGTACACTCATGCTCCCCCCCACCAATACACAAAAATATTCGATGTTATAGTTTACAGTAAGCTCTTGTGAACTAAGCAGGGATATATGTGAGACTGAAGTGCTATTGTTTATTACTATTATGCATTGTCTGTGCTTGAATAGCGTTGGTCATGTCTGGTTTATTACATATTTTGATTTCATTCTGTCATTCTGTGCTCTCAGGGCTCTGCACTTGAAAAAGATTTTGAAATGAGGTCTTGGTGGTTAGCTACCATTAACAAAAACTTCTTTTGCTGGCAGGTGTTGCAGGCCTTCAGTTACGCTAAAACAGACTAAATCAAGTACTTGGAGCAAAAGGTTGTCTTGTTTTCTTCTTTGTCATTATAAATGGGCTCTGCACGATACATTTATCACGAGCAATCTGTTTTCATATATGGCAGTTTCTTGAGGACCACGAAAAGTCAAATTTCCACAGCAACCTCATATATTGTATTGTTCTAGCAATGATTTTGATTAGTGTACATCTAGTATGTTTACTTTTAAAATTTATCTTAACTTCTAAGGAGAAGACTGAACATAGGAAAGAAGTTCAGGAACAGGCTGTCAGCTTCAGGTATTTAACCTGCATGAAGAGGCCAGCTGGGGTAGAACCTGTATTTTGTATGTTTAGTGTCCTAAAATTTCTGGTAACTTCATTTTTTTGACAAAGTGACTATCATTCTTATTTTCTGAAAAAACAAACTCTTCAGTAGTAAAACCAGTATGTCCTCTGTTCCTGGCTCCACTGTCGTAACAGCAGTCTCCTGAAGTACTCGCCAGTTCCTTTCAGGTGTGTGTTTGTATGGGAACACGTGTTACTTTCTGAACTTCATGCTGCAGTGTTTATGTTGACATGGATTTCATTGGCGTTTCTGAAGCCCTTCTCAGATTTGGTGGCTCTGCACATGCCCCAGCTGGGCAGGAGGAACGGAAATGTTGGTTGGGTACAGGTCATGCCGCTCATGGCGAGAATAATTAAGATGTGATTAGGCAGTAACCACAGGCCAATTGGAATTGTGAGGGAGTATTGCTGGGGAGAGAAGGATAGAGGAGGAAGCTGCTGAAGGCACAGGTTTTATTCTTCTGCTGAGCAGTTTTCTCATTTTTTTTTATTTTAATAAATTAAAAAAAAAATTACAGTTTTTATTTTATGTGCCACATCCAATTGTCTGCAGTGGGTTCAAAATCCGTTCTCTCTGTGCGCACGCAGAGGCCAGGGCTGGGAGCATATTGTTTTACCACTTCCTTTCCCGTACCCTCAGATTAACATCCTTCCAGCTGCTGGCCAAATCAGGAAGTTGAGTCAAGGGCTAGAAATGGCAAATAGACTTTCAATGACTTCTTAAAAGAAAAAGCAAAAACTTAAACTGAAGACGTTTGTGTTTCTTTTTGCAATGTGTGTCCTGTTAGGATGATGTCAGTCTTAAACAAATGATGAACAACGGGGAAACTGTTTAAGTTTTTTGAAATTCGCGAGGTATTGAGAAACAACTACTTTGTCCTATCTGTGGTTTTATGATGCTTCTGCTTTTCTACCCTCTGCTGCTGGGAATACTCATGTAAATGGCGGAAGGACATACAGTGAAATTTAGTTTTATGTTGGGTCGCCCCCCCCATCTTACCTGCTCTTCCTCACAGTAAAGCTTGAGGTTACTTCAACAATAGTCATTTATCTTACTGTATCTTATGTAGTGTGCATTGCATGTTAAAGTATTATTACATAGAATATCTTTAATACTGGAAAGTGAATCAATGTTAAGAATTGTAAATTTAGGGCTATATAAAGTCTTTGGGAACCAAAAAATTTGAGAAGAGTATTCATTAGATTGACTTTGTAAGCAATCAAAATAGTCTACTATTGATTAGAGAATGGGTCTTTGAAAATAGTATTCTTTAGCAGTAATTAATATTTTACTAGCAAAACATGGCTGACCTCACCTAACCCTGAGTAAGTCTGACTTCTTATTTACAGATAGGTGAATTATTAACAGAATTAATGATTGAGTGTTTATTTTTTGTCTACCGGCTGTCAAAGGGTCTATACCAGTCATAGGTAGAAAAAAGTATTTAATGAAGCTTTTGGTCTTTTATTGGCTGCTTTTGTGTTCCACTTTGATTACTTTATGGAAAAGACTTGGTCCATTAGTTAAGCAGTTGTTAGAAATTTACATGAAACCTCTCAATATTCAATTTTTGAACAGAACCATTTAAGAAAAAATTAACTACTCTTATGCATAATGCATCAGTCTGAAAAACTCTTGACAAAGTATTTTAATTTGAAATTTCTCATCAATTTTGAGTCTAAGACATTGGGTAAGTACCTAATTTCTTTTAATAAATGACGCAGAATTATATTTCTGTTCATGGCTTTGGTTTCAGATGGCTTTGAAAAATTCTTACATATTTCATTGAAGGGTTTTGCTGGGATTTTAAATGCTTATGCTGAATTGCTACAAACCATACTAGTACCATCACAATAGGAATAAAATACTGATTTGTAGGGCTGACTGAATGGATGCCTTTGGAATCACTGAAACATTTAGCTGAGTCCTAATATGAGCTATAATTCATTGGTTGACAAATTTAGCTCTTCTGACAATATAATAATAAAGCTATATATTAATATGAATACAACAAAAATCCATGTATATGCTTTATAGAATGTTTTTACATTAATTTTGCATTTAAGAGTATACCTGTAGATTACTTAGGACAGACCTAATTGATACTGGTTTACTTTTTGAGTAAGAAGCACGTACAAGGTAGTTTGAGAGCTGGTAAAGAATTTGCTAGTGATCCTTTATTGGGAAGTAGACTGATAGGTATTTGTGTGCAGTTGTCTTCTAAGACTCATGGTGCAATTAATTCATGTGGGGAATCAGATATATTTGGGGCAATTTATTGATGATTGTGGGGGAATTAAAAAAGTCAGAGAAGTCTTTTGGAACTTTGTCACGCTGGAAATAACGTAAAACTAAAATAGAATCACTAGGTGCATTTATTAAGTACTTAGGACTTTATGGGTGTTTTCCTGCTTCCTAATAAGATACCAGCTTCTGTCTAGTGGAAAAAAGCAGTTACAGGTTTGAGATTGCATGAGAACTTGTTTGTAGCAAACTGACTTCCGTGAAGCATCACCTAGACAGAATTGTATGAACCTTCACTAGGCACCATCAAGTTTGCTGGTGAAGGTAGCTGCAGACAGCAGCAGTATCTGATTAGTCAAGGCTGGTGCAGTCCTCACAGAATAATACGCTTGACTTGATTTGCAGGTGAAGGGATTGCAGATGATTGTTACAAGCCTGAGCATACTCTCAGATGAGCTTTTCTTTGGGAAGAATTTGCACAATTTTCCATATGCTTGCTTATTAACAGTTTTGATCTGTCTTTTTATATATATATATAAAAAACCTGTATCTCTATATATGCAGTTAATCTGCACATATAAGCGCTGTGGTATTCATACTACTAGAAGGTTATGCTGATGGGGGCATTCTTAATTGATCATATGGTTTTTCTACAACAAGCTATTTTCCTGTGTTACAATCAAAATACCCAGTGAACTGTGATTAATCATAGTTTTGGCACACGGCTCTGAAATTACTGCCGCTGCCATAGAATGTCGATTTCGACATCTTTGGCTGCTGCAATTGCACAATCTTTTAACGATAGACGTACTTGGAGTTCCTTCAATACAAATGACATTATTGGCACACATAAGATTGTATGCTAGATTATTTATTAGCATTACTACTGTACCTTTTATTGGGCCTTTTAAACACTCCTCTGAATATCTAACCTAAGCTTCTTTTCAAAGTGGCAAAATGACCGATGTCGTCTACTTAAACGTTACAAATGCATGTACAAAGTACAAATGAAAGCAGGAAGGGCGACTGTTCCACGTGTCCAGGCAGGGGAGGTTAATGCTATCGGATGTCATTTGACTGGTCCTGTATCTGCCTGCCTTTTGGTAATATAGTGTATGACATCTTACCTACCAAGAGAATAAATTAAGTTGTTCTGTGTCTGCCCGTCTGCCCTAGGTCTTTGTGTTATTTTAAGCAAGTTTTGGATAGTAGGGGAGACAGACTGACTTTTCCCCTGGTTTTACAGGATTCTAAACACTTCCTTTTCTATATTAATGGTGTTTTAACTTATGCATTATTATATATATTTACACTGTGGTACTGATGTTTGGGGGTTTTGTTGGCTTTTTTTTTTTTTAAAAAAAATCCAAGTAATTTAATTGTATAAAGAAAGTACGGGTCTGTTACTTAGCTATGGATGTTTTTGGCACAGGAAGACTATGAAAGGTAGTCAATAGCTAGTTACTTTCTGTTGGGGAAATATTTTTCTTTAACATATATGGACCTTTCACTGGTTTTAACCAGGGTCTTAGCATATATATATTGAGTTTAAAGCACTAGCTGCAGTTTGCTTTCTCAGTAGTGTCAGTATAGTTCTTTCAACTAATATACTCCAGATTTTTGCTAGTTGCCTTTAGAGTTTGTCTTTGAAATGAACTAAAAGATCTGTTTATTTTCATAAATGAGAGATGAAGATGGGAGATAACAGAAAAGTCATTGCAAGATTTACAAAACACAATAAATTCTCAATACTGTTGTTATGTTGGCCAGCAATAACATTTTGACTGTGAAAAGTAAATGGAGAAAACCCAGTAACTGTTTAGATCAAATTTCTTATGGAAAATAAGCCATTAGGCCAAAGTAGATACTTGTTTCCCTCTTGAAATTGTTCTCAACCATGATCCAAAACTGCGAGGAGCCAAAGAATATTGGTAACCATGCATGCAGGTAAAAACAGTAATGTTAATTTAGCAGAAACTGAGGCTTATTTTTCATTTCTAAGGTAGACATGAGAATGTGGGTATGAACTGCCCACAAATTAATAAGTATGGCTAATCAGTTTTTCTTTTCTTTTTTTTTTTTTAAAGCAATGTTGTCTTCAAACAGCCTCTCCATCAGAGTAGTGGACATAAGAAGTTAAAAAAGTCTGTATGTAAAATGATTTTTCAATCCTGTATATTTTCTACTGTTGTAGTTCTTGGCCAGTAGTTTTATCACACTCTTCAAGTAATTCACTCTGCACAGATTTTTTTTTTTTTCCTTTTCTATATGATGTTTTGGGTGTCCTGTGTCAGAAACTGTAGCTTGGATCCACCTTCACTGAATCTTTCCCCCGCCCTCCCCCTTGCTCGGTGGCTTTGATCAGTTCACCAGACTGCATTTCTGTCTCTTCTGCTGTGCAGACAAAGCCTGTGTTCTCTTTGTTCTTTGCATTTTAGTGCTCATTGAACTGTCTTGCAGGTTAGTCACACTCTGAGGGACAAGCTTGCAAGTGGGAGCCGTTGTAGAGTGGGGGAAACAGTGTAGTTCCTGACTGAGACCAAGTGATGAAATTTGTTAGCAAAGACTTCATCGTTATGGTGTATGGGGAGAAAGGCCAGAGTTTCTACCACATGGATGTTGAGTCAGTAGTGCTCAGCTTTGAGATTAACAGGGCAGTTTACCGATCTGAGTCATTTCTCCAGACTCATGCAAGCAGTGATTTGCAGCCTGTTAATAGTTCTAGGCTCAGCTTGCAGCCATGAAGGCTGGAAACATAATTTTATTACTGAGAAGTCATTCTCTTGAGTAGTTTTTGTGGCAGGAGGTGAGTTCAGTTGTGATTTCTTATGATCCCTAGGCATAGAAAGAGCAACGAAGACTTTTCCCCCCCTCATTTTGTCTGATTTCCAATTTCGATAATATCTTAGTCATGCAAAAATTTGGCTGTATGTTATTCCATATTTCCTCTTTTGTCTACTGGGATTGCTGCTCAGCTGAGAAAGGAGGATTCAGTCACCTCTTCCTTTGCCTCCAGGATGTGCTGCTTGTTTTCAGATAGGAGGTTGTATCTCACTGTTTGAAAGGAGATACCATCAGTAACAGGATAGGTGTGAAAGCAGTAGAGTTGTCTACTTGAACTGCTTGTATTTGGTTCCAAGCTATGACTGGTGCCTGGTTTAATTTTCTGCTGCTGTTTGAAAACAGTGCAAGTGATGTTGGTGCTTCTAGAGCTGTCTGAGGGGCTTGTGTTGGGACTGGGGCTGCTCTCAGGGAAAAAAGGGAATTGGGAATTCATCACCAAAATCCAAAACAAACTTGGGTGTGAGGGGAACTGGGGAAAGAATGCAAAGATCACAGTGTAGTTGTGCTGTTTACCATTTCTTCTGGTTGTTTTGATTGTTTCTCTCGTGTTTCAGCATCAGATTTTGTTTGTTGAGATTGAATTTGTTAGCACGTAAGACTCAGTCTCCAGCAGCTGCTGGTTCACTCTTTTCCCACCTGTAGCCAGAATGAAGTATACACTAAACCATAGCTTTTTCGGGCAAGTGACTGCCAGAATCTAAGGTAGTCATCTTCCAAATTCAGAGAACTGTTGCAGGAGCTCACTGGTGTCAAAAGGGGGAGTCTTTGTTCTCCCTGTTCTCTTCTCTGCAAGAAGAGACTGAAGGTAGTTCAAATGGTTCTGCTCTTTCACCAGAGCACATGGATCCTGCTTGCTGAGATAAACAAAATGACGGAGTATCTGGTGGTAGCTGTTGTCTCCACTTTACCATTGAAAGGAGGATTACTGCTGCCACAGAAGATTGCAGATCAGAATAGGATGGAGACCAGTGGGGTTTTCATTTTGCTCCTTTGTGGTGGTGATGTCATGCTGTCATTTTTGTTGTTCTTGGAGGAAAGGATGGGAGAGAATCCCTTGTCTTGATTCTAGGTGGGGTGTTGAATAGAGGAGTGGCTACTGAAAGGAGTATGTTTGTTTGTGTAGAGGCCCAAATTACCAGTGATGTACAGCTTTCATCAGAGCTCTCAGAAGAAAAACGGAAAGCAGGAAACCCCCCACACTACTTCTGAGTGACAAACCTTAAGGAACTGGGGTGATGGTCACAGAGCAATGTTATTTCACAAATTCTTCACAATATAATCTAAGTTTGAGGAATCACTGCTCCCTTTTCTGCAATGCCTACAGATTCCTCACTTTGGATACATATGATGCTGAAGGGATACACTGTTTAGCTCCGTTTTCCTCTGCACCCCCAGTTCTCTTCCTCATTTTGCCAGGTATTGTGCAAAAATCCGTTTCACAAGACTTACGACGGTAGGGAGGTCATCTCGGCCAGATTGGAGATGTTCTCCATGTAATACAGAGAAAGCTTTCATTCCCAGTATTTCCTAACTTTAGGAACTGAGCAGTGAGCTGCACAACCTCTTCTTAAGTGGTTTTAGAAGCAGCTAACCAGATTTCTGAGGAAATTCACAGATGTATATAACAATCTTGTGATGAGTTTCTTCCTGTGCCCGTAACAGATAAGAGGTCCTCTGGACCACACTTTTGCATCCTGTGCCCTTAGTGCAGTTTGCCGGGGCAGTGCGTACAACATACTGTTTGAGGTCAGGTACAGGGCTTAGAGTACAGACACCTTATCCTCTGCCACCTCCTGATGGCTAGACCATTGTCTTAAAAACAGTGCTGCTTAAATCTTCTTCTCCTTAAAGGTTTCTCACTAGCTCTCAAATCTCCCTTTTCAAAGCGCTCCACTTGTGGGAACTCTGGTTCTACAGAGTTCTACTTCTGCTGAGAATTCAGCTTCACTAACCTTAATTTTGTAAAGAAACTTGAAACCATACTAGTCTAGACAAAAAAAAAAAAAAAGAAAAAGCAGACATTACAAATGTAGACACAACATGTCAATGTGCCATTTGTTTCTTCTCTCTTATTCCCTTTACAATTCCTGAGCACCATTTGGTATTTATTCAGTGTCCTGGATCTTCAGTCCTCTCTTGTGCTATTCAGCTGTGTTTTCGTGGTGCTGGCACCTGCCTGGCGCATAGGGTGCGTGCCCCTCTTACAGCTGGGCTTTCCACCTGAGTCAGTCCAGGGGCAGCGGAAGGAGAGCTTTGCATTTTCTGTGGAGTATAGGATTGTTAACAACACGTATCTCCTTTCAGTAGTCTTCGTTATACTCAGAGGACAGGATGTTTCACTTGTTCAGTTGCTCTGCACAGCTCCCTTTCCGAAGTTGCATGCCGTGTTCTGATATTGTCTGTGCGTGGTCAGTCATGGCAGTTCACAGGACACACAGTATGCGGCTGCCTGCAGAAAATGTTTCACTAAAGTGATGAAGCACGTGTTTACATGAGACAGCTTGTGTTCTGTCACCTGACAAGGGTGCAATCTCCATGGCTAAAATGCAGGCCTTTCCTGTATCTGCTGATGTGCCTTTGTGGCAGCTTTGCTATCTGGCTGGTAACAAAGCTGCTGGAGGGCCTTTAGTGAAAGGAAGTGGGTTGTGGCTGCTTGAGCAACTCTCCTAACTATAGCCCTGTTCTTACGCAGCTGGAGAGGCTGGCAGAGACTCTCGCTTGCTGTGAGTCATGGGTGAGTATTCTGTGATGCTCTCAGGTATCCCAGGATGGGAGCTGACTCCTCGCAAAATCTCATTTGGGGCGGGTGGTGCAATCCCCAACGTGTTATGCTCTGGCACGTCACAGGAATGAATTACATCTCTGGGAGGAGCATTCACTGGAACTTCTGAGAGCTTGAATATTACCACAAAGCCCATCATGCTCCTGTGATGTTGAATGCGATGTTTAAGCCTCTTGTTCATCTTCAGTTTGACAGAGGGAGGACCATTATTTGGATGGGAGGGGAATAAGTTACTCAATGAATATAAGCCACTCTCAGAAATAGATTACAAAGGTTAAGGTTTTTGGAAGCTATTTTTCCTACATGTTGAGAGTTTCTCTATGTGTTTTTAATGGCAAAAACATTGTAAATTGATACTTAGTACCGTAAGCAGGCTGTCTTAATTTGACAAAGTTCTTATTCATTGTAAAAAGAGAGAGAGGCAGGAAAAGGCTCAGTAAGCTAAATACCAAAACAGCATAATGACTTAGTACAGTATCTTGAATTTATGGAGGACAAGTTGGGGAAAGGGATTTAAAAAAAAAAAAAAAGGTATACAGCTAGATATGTAAATAAATGGGTATTTCTCTTTATCAAGTCATGGAGTGCTAAAGACCTATATGCATGGGCAATGCAGCTGACATCATCCTTCAATTATAACTTTTTTTGGGAAAAATGAATTTATATTCACAGATTATGGTGCAGACCTCAAGTATTATCAGAGTAAATTGTTGTAGCAATGTAAAATGTGCAACCAATTATTTGCTGATCTACCTATTAATACCAATCTCAAAATATATTTTCTGTCCCAGTTATTTATTGCTTTACCAAGACCCCCCCCCCCCCTCAAACCCACAACTTACATCACTGAAAACTGAAAGTTAAACTCCTTGCTAGTGATACCTTTAAATTCTAGGCAGCAAGGTCAATTCTTCTGGTTTGAGTGTCTGCATTATACCACAGGAAGGGACTAATTCGTCACAGATAAAAATATCAGCAGATAAAAAGACTTAGTTTAACTCATGGATTTCTTCTTTAAGAAAATACTAGAGTTAGGAAATAACTGCTATTTCTGGACAGCAGTATTCTCTTGAAAATTACTGCTGATAGGTAAGCATGCAGCAGCTATTTTGAGGGTGGTAATGAGCAGTGGAAATTAATACATTTTTCATGACTTGATTCCAGGACTGTAGGTTAATGGAGTCGATAGCATTTCTTTATTGTAGAACCACATCCTGTCTGGTTGAAAAGGATGGAGTTATTAGCCAAGTCTGTCTGTCTCTGACTTTCTTGTCAAGACAGGAACAGCTTCATGCCATGCTGTAAGCGAGCATTGCTCAAAAGCTCTTTGGTCTCGTGTCCTCCTTTCTACCAAAGGCACTGGCTCCTTTTCTGAGGGGTCGAGATGAATGTTAGATTCCATGAAGTCTGAAGGTGTTTTCTGGTCACGGCTTTAACTACTTTTGATGTCAGTGCTTTCACCACAGCCTGCTAGTAACAAACAGTTGATGCAAAACACTGGCATCTATTTACTTTACTTTGGTGTCAGGCATCTCTGATGTTTCTTTTGGGTCCTTACATGGTCAAAACAGATGTGTGTTTTTACTCAAGGTGGTAAATTGTAACATCCTTACTGAGGTTGAAAGGCAAGTTGCTATTCGCAAAATTATACTAGAAGTTATTTGCATGTAATATTCAAAGAAGAGCAGACTTAGAATTTACTGTCTGCTAATGTTGATCTGTTCTTTTGATTTTGGCAGTGTGCAGTGTATGAATCATATTTAATGGCACAGAGAAGGCACTGCGCTCTGCGAGAGAATGAGGCCGTGCGTATTGCATCTGTTTGAGTCAGCAGCCAGCGCGTTCTGCTGCAGCTCTTGTCGGAACAGTCTGGAGGTTATTTGAGGGTACTGTGAGTCACGGCGGTGCCTTCTTCACTGATCATTAGTCTACAGGCTGACATGCGTCTCTAGCACAAACCTCTATTCGTTTGGTTGTAAGAAAATGATTTAAAATAAAAAAAGGAAAGTGTGATTACTTGAAAAGAAAAAGATTTCTGGTTGTAAGGGGTGAAAACAACCTCTATAGTATAAGTATGTCATATTTCTAGGTAGTGAGGGACTCATTTGCAGGTGGAAAGATTTCCTTAATGTGCCCAAGGTCTCACCTTTCCCTTTCTATAGCACTTGCACTTTCTTTCTATAAAAACAAACCTGGCTGATATATCAGTCATACTGTATATGAACTTACTGCTTGAGCTGATTAGATATTTCTTTAAATGTAAGGCCAGAATTTTGTAGGAAGTGCAAGTATGAAATTAATTGTGCATTAACTCTGGTTGCGGCCACCTCTCCTGTACAGTTCTGTGAATAACAATGTAAGCATCAATTCATCCCAGTTTCATATAACCATTACGGGAAAACCTATGAGCAGCTGAAGTGAGAAGTGCTGTAATTTCTCTTGCTAAAGTGTTAAGAGTGGTGAAAGCAGAAAGAGGCCAACTGGGGACTGACCATAAAAAAACACACTTCCTTTCAGAACTAAAAATAAAACCCGTGAATCCTAGGTACCAAAACTTGTCTACCAAATAATTGACAATCATTTACATAGTCTTTCATCTCCTTCTAGGGACTGGTCTGAACAGTCTTCTCTTAAAAACTGTTCCAGCTTCTGTGGTTGCCTTGCAGCACAGGTTTTTAGGCTCCTTAGCTCAAAAGGCATCTGATGAGGTAGGTTGGTTTTGAGCAAGGTCTTCTGGGTTTGTGTTCTGTGGCAACCTGCCAGAGTTTCTGGTTCATCAGTTACTGGAACATAGCTCCTTGGCTTCTGAGCAGTGAGACGCTTGCTATTCAGTTTTGGAGGCTCAAGAAGATCCTCATCTCAGGCTATCCCTTTGTTTTAGAAGAGAGGATATTTTAGAGTAAGAGAATACATGTAGTTCCAGACTGGGGCCCCCACACCTCCTGCTCTTTCATTCACGTCATTTGGTTAGTAAGTGAAATATAAAAGTTTAAATTTGACATGTGATCTCTGTGGGGTCAGTACACTTCCACGTGATGGAGTTTCTGTAATACCAGTTCCATTTTGAGTTTAAGAGATCACAGACCAAACAACTCATACTTTTAAAGCCATTATTCAGATTGCAAAGTCAGCCATTGAAAAATGGGAAAACATGAGACTGGAAGATTAAGTTGTCTGTGCAAATTTTCAGCCCTCTGTTCCTGACTTTAGATTATATTTTTTTGGTCTTAACTGAATAAAAGTGTAATTAAAGTTGCATATGTAATGAAAGGATGACAGTATCTATGCCTAATATTCTTTCTCGGTCATCTCTTAAAATCCAACTGATAGATGATCCACCAGTTTTTCTGTCAACAGTGTAAGATGGTCCTTATCTGGAGCCTGGTGATTCACTGTGCATTTTCCATCATTCTCAGACTCTTGAGTATTTTTATATTTTAAATAATGCAGATGATGTATCTTTATTCTCCCTTCTGCCTGTTACCCTGCGCCTAGTGTTGGGAATTGTCCAGAACATGCTTATTCCTAAAATCCAAAAAGTTCATTTAATAGCTGTGATGGGTAAAAGACAGATGAGAAAGAAAATATCTGTGGAGTTCTGCAAAATAACCATGGTGGAATATGGCAGAGAGCATTATATGAGATCTAATTTAGTAACTGTAGCTGAGACATAGTTGATTAAATTCTATGTTATGTGAAATACTTTGGAATGTCTTTTAGTTATTCTGCATAAAAGTACTTTTAAATACTTTAAAAAAAATTCAGAGTTCAGATTTTTACTATATTTTTGTTGCACTTAAAAAGCTGAGCAGATAGTATCTTGATACCTGGTATATTAAATGTTAATCAGGAATTGAGTTCTTCCGTTCCATCACTGATGCTATAGAAATAGAAATGATTATGTATCTTTTTAATATAAGCATCACTTTTTTTAATGTTTACTTTAGGTCAAGAGTTATATAAGCCTTATTCCTAGTACTCCTCAAACAGAATTTCTGCTCTACTTTCTAATGCCCAAAATAGTTTTCTGGTTAAAAAGCATTAATTATGAAGACAGCTATACCTTCTTTTCCTCCTTCATAAAAATTCGTATCGATAATGCTGTGTGTTCAGATGAAATTGAAGTCAGGTCAATTGATTGTTTTATACCAGTATAGCACAGAATTCAAGCATGCTTTTAAACTCTGAAAAGAAAAAACATTTATAGTAAAAGCCACTGTTGGAGAATAAACTACAATACCTATGTCCCCCTTTCTGTCCAAAAGGGATTTGTTGACAGATGCTTGATGGGATGGTGTTGCCATTAAGAATGTACTCCTACAATCTAGAACCTTATAAATGCTGTCTTTAAATGTTCAGGAAGCATAAAGGAATTTTTTTTCTTTTTCTTGACTGAAGCATATAGGGGTCTTTTGTATGATCTTGAAAATAATATCAGTATATCTTTCTCCTGCTCAGTCTGCATTTTTACAAGCTGCTTTGTTGGCAAACATCCTTTTGAACAGCCTCAGGAAGTATTTCCATGTCAAGTTCACCCAAGGCAATGATTCAAAATGCTGTTTTGGTGTTTGTGCAGGACACCAAGGTGAGATTTATCAACACATAAGACTTTGTGAAATAAAACAATGGAAGTGGAAAAAGCATGGCTTTTTCTCTGGTAAGAGGTATGGATTTCTGATGGTCTAAAGATACTGTATGCTTGCAGATTTCCTTGTTATAAGTCAAGAGTTGGTCTACTGTCTTTTTATAGTTGTATCTTTTGATGCTTTCTCTCCCTATAAGTCTTGTCTTGCTAATGTTTTTTTTTTTTCCTAATATTTTGTCTATAACACTACAAAGATTTTACAGTAAATTTAAATCTTTTGTATGGCAAAAATTATTTCAGGTTTTTTAAAATGCGTTAAATGTGTTCATCTAAGCCATCTTTTTAACTACTGACAGTAACAAGGGAATTAAAGCTGTTACTACAGCCTTCTTTCTCAAATAATACAGATCTTTACAAATGCAGGCTTGTTTTAGGACCCTAGAGTAATACTGTCAACTTAAAATGTTTTGTTATTTTGGCTTGTACCCACCTCCCAAATGAGGCACACATTGATTTCATACAAGTGTTGACAGTGTCAAATACTAATGGAAACACAATGTTCTGGTAGATCAGCTGTTAATCTAAAATAACAATATTTCTAATTTCAAATTTTTATGAACTTGGAATTCCATAAAATGAAGAAATTCCTTTGTCAAACTTTGATGCAAGCTTCTCTGTGAACCTCTCTTAGAAATACATTGATGGCATTTAAAAAAAAAAAAATATTTTGGTACTGAAATACCACTAGCCCTCTAAAATAATTAAGTCTAAATGCACACTCGATTATTTACCAAGCATTTTAGCATTGTTCTATAAAGAGCAGGTAGTGGTCATATGCCCTTAATTGACCTTAACTATGGCTTGCTGTTTCCATCTTAGTTTTAGCTCTAGTGATCAGCTGAATAGCAGCAAGCAATAGAAAAAGAGTAAGAATAAGGACAAAGCCAAATCAAAAATTATGTCACTGTAGAAACCCACAGTGCATGCCTGCCTGGCATAGTGAATGCAGTCTGGTTACATCAAGGATTGTGTAATAGAACTGTAAAAGTAAAGAGGGTCAAAAGGATCTGTTGATTAGTTAGTAACTTCTCCTCAGGAGTCTTAAACAGGCCTGTGTTCTCTAGCTTGGAAGAGGGCTGATGGTGGGGGACAGACTTCTATATGGCAATGAATGCTATCGAGACAGCACATGGGAAATGCTTGCCTTGAAGTACAGTGGATGCCCAGCGAAACCTTGGAACAGCAGGTTCACAACAAGCAAAAGGAAGTATTTTATCCACAAAGGGAATAATATTGCCACATTGTCCTTGCCGCCGAATGCTGTGCTATGGTGGTAAAAAATGTACATGGATACAGCAAGTGGTTATGCTGACTCAGGGAGAGGACAATGAAATAGGATGCGAACTCTGGCTCAGGAAGTCGGTCCGTAAACCGCTGTTTGCCAGTAGCTGCTGGATCATTCTGTGGGCCCCTTTCCGTTTGCGAGGAGGGGAAAGTGTGTGTGTGTGTAATTGCTGAAACCAGGTGGTGACCTAGTCTGGCCTAGTATCGATGCTCGTATTCTTGTGGGGGAAGAGCTGGGAATAACGGTAGTTAGCAGTTCATTCTGCTATTATACACCACTTAAACAAGATTTTGTTGGCTAGGTTCTTTAGGAAATATTTCTTTTTTCCCCTTTTTAGGTTTCTGGTTTTTTTTTTTTTCCTTGTAACATCCTTTGATGTGGTTTAGGGAGCTATATGTGTGGTCGGAGAAGGAATTATGCTGTTTTGTTCTGACATGCCTTTTTCAAGTCTCTTTCTGCCCTCTTGGAAGTTTCTCTTTATGCCCTTTTGTGCCCCTGCATTAAAGGGAACAACTCTGTCTATAGTGATTTCATCCTCCTCGATGAAGACAGGATAGATGATGTTAACAGCACAAAGAAATGAAGCTGTAAAGTCAAATTTTTGGACCTTCCCAGTTTTCTTTCCTTCCCCTTACTAGCATCAGAAGTCAGTGAGCATTGCTGCAGCAGCTGCCTGAGTTGTAAACTCCCATCGCTCTCCCCAGCCCCTGGTGACCAGCCCAGCTTTAATTCCATAGCATTAGCTGCCATGCATGGTCGTGGGTATTTGTCAGCCTAAAGTATTTCTTACCTAAGACTTCAAAGCATCGCATGTATCTGAGAGTTTCTGAGAAATAAAAGTTTCATCCAAATCTTCTGTGACTGGTTAAGAGTATACTTTAGCAGAAAAAAAACCCCAACCCAAACCCATACAGCAAGACAAAATAATCCGTAGTTTTCAGTTTGTGATTTTCATGGTTTTGGCAGGAAATCCATGTAATCCTTACATTTGGATATGGTTTATTTTGGGCTTTGGAAATGCAAGGTAACTTTTCTTTTCTAGCCTGAATTAGTCTATGCAAGAAAAAACCCCAAAAAACACAAACAATAAAGCCGTTACTGAGGTTTAGCTTTAAAGTCGTCATATCTCAGCATGTGTTGAGGGCTACCACTTACATGCCTGTGAGGCACAGAGATAAAACCAGTGTTTCATCAGCTCCCTGACAGCCTCATGTACACAGAGCCTCATCAACTTTGGGCACTTTATATGAAAGAGTCTTTGGTTTGAATGTACAATTATCCAGTGCTACTCTGTGCGCCTTGAAGAGAAAAATGGAGCTAATTGAAGATAACTTCCTGCCATCAGTCCCTATTAATAGACGTGTGCAATCAGCTGATTTGCAACCATCAGAAAAACCAAAAGAATTGATGGGAATGCCAGATGAAGATACCAAGCTAACCTGATCACCATGTTAGCTGCAACAAAGCCTTGCCAAAAAGAGGGCTTGAAATCTCAGATAGTGAGAGAATTGATATGAGGAAGCAATTTTTACTTTTGAAAAAAAAATCGCAAGTTCAGGGTAGTACAATAACATGCTATGCCACAAAGTTTCCTGAGTAAAGTCCTTTGTGAGCTGTTTTCAAGGAATGGTAGTCTATGATCTCCCCGTATGCACTTGTTGGCAGTCGTCTTCAGCCTTCATCTACCCACCTGAATGTTCTCAAATAACAGGAATATGGATTAAGCTTTTCTGTTGTAGGTCAGTATTTTGAAGTCTTAGCTATAAGGCATAAACCAAGACATGACATAGGCAGTCCTCAGTTATACTTCCATACTTCAAAAATTCCCACACAAATTTGAGCACTCGCATTGAAGGAATATACTAGGAGGACTACGCAGCACCCAAATCCTGCCTTTACATTTAAACACTCCTCATTTAAATGCTCAAACATACTATGTGTTTGCTGGTTAGGATTTTACGTATGTTATGGTGGAAGGAAACAAATTTTCATCATCTCAGGTGGGTACGAGGTGCCAATGCAGAGATGTTTAGGTAGAGCTCTTCAGGTGAGCCCAAAGGGGTCTCCCATGCCAGAAGCTGGGCTGTGTAATTCATGTTGAGTATCTGCAGGCCACTGCAGCATGTGGAGATCATCAGCACTGGATAAACTATACCAGGCACTTAAAATTTCATGTGTACAATAAGTAAACATCTACCTGGCATGCTTTGTGTTTTCTGATAGTGCGGATGTTTTGATAGCAACTCTGCATGTTGAGACTTGTGATTAAAAGTGGCTTTTTTTTCAGCTCTACCCTGCATTGCCTTTGTCAGTCAGAGCATTTCTCATGTTTGAGGTTTCTCAGCAGGGGTGATTATCTTTGTGGGGCTGGAAGAGGTTTCTCTGAACTTAGAGAAATGTGAGAGGGTGATGCAGGTAGCACTTTGGTCTGCTACCTCACACCTGCAGTTTTGAGGAAGACCAAATCTTTATTTTTTTCCTTTAATAATTCTGAAAAAAAACCCTCTCATGTTTGGAAATGAAGTCCTGAAACGTGATGTGAATGTAGCAAATACAGGGACATCTGCTTGCTTCTTCAGAGAAGCAGAAGCAGTAGATCGGGAAGTTGTAAGAGGAACCATATACTGCAATAAAAGAGTAAATGCCAACACACATGACTTCTCAAGGAGCCTTGCCAGCACCAGTCTGACAGAAGACTTCTTGTAGGAAAAAAAGTGTGCAGTTGCTTACCAGCCTAGCCCAGGACTTCCTGGCCTTTGCGATAAGATTAAGATTTCCTCACATCAAAAGTGTGCTGGTAAAAAGGATGTGATTTTTTGTTACTTACAAAGAGAGGAGGGCTGCTGCTATGTTTAACATAAGGGCCCCGTGATGTTGTCTCTGCTGCTGTAGGAGAGAAGCACTTACTAAGGCAGTCTCAGGAACCTAGAGCGGCTTGTGACCCTACGGTGATAAGCAACAGCGTCAGAGCCCGGCTGTCAGGCAGGCCGTGCCTACTGGAGCAAACGACGTGGAGCAGCCTGGCACGTGGGCAGGGTGCGACGCCCTCACCGTCCACGCTCTGGGCGTTTTCTCTGGACTGCCAGGCGGTGGGAGCTCCTCGAGAGCAGGCCTGGCGTGGACCTCTCGTAGGCCTGTGGTTTGTGTTCCCAGTGCTGCATGGGGCCAAGCGTGGGGTTTGCTTCCTGACTACGCTCCGACACCAAACTAGCAGACTCACGCAGGCACGACTGCAGTTCCTTCAGTCTGGCTCTAAGGAAGTGTAAATGCATTGGCCGCATCAGTCAGCTGCTTCTGCTACCTTTGTTATGAGCAACTGTAATGGAAATAGATGAATTTCATGGACAGACTCTTGTTGATGTACCACAATTGTTTTAAATCACTTCTGTTAAGAGTAAGAAGGTAGATAACCTACAGTTAAGGAAAATAATTGGAGGCAGAAGTTAGTTTCTTTCTAATTGCTTATCACACAAATGCGTTTACATGGTAAGCTTATTTGTACAGTATGTGAAAAAAAATTTAATCTGATTACTTCTTCCCAGACCTATGTTAGTTCAGTTCTAAGTATAGGAACAGATCTTTTTCCAGGCATGCTTTACTGAGAAGCATCTAATACTTGATGCTCTTTTTCTTAATGTATTATGGGGGGAGGGGGGGAAAAAAAGTTACTCATTCACATACATGAGTTTTAGCTAGCTAAATTGACACTATAGCACAATAGGCCTTTTATTTTAATAAGTACAAGGATCTTCTGCATAATTTTTTCTTTAACCATTAAAAATTAACATTTACTATAACTTGGTGGTACCTAGAAGAAAGCATATTATGGGATAATTTTATCTTTAAAAATAAACCTAATGCTTAGTTTAGTAAGTTTTGATTGGTCCCATTTCACCCCTTTTCTTTGTAAATAGAAGAATTTGAGCATTTAATTAACAAGCATGAATGCTACTGAAATTAATGGTCATCTAGGCTCCACTTTTAGTGTGGGAAAAACTATAGTAATTTCAGATGTCCCAATGTGGTAACTGTTGTCAAAACAGACTACCCATGGGAAATCGTTTTGCAAAACTTGGTATAAAAACCTGTTTTCTCTGGATTAAATGCTGCCCTTCACTGAAGACTGTACAGACTTCAGAGTTCACAGCTGATACCCTCTAAAATTCAGTACTTTGTGCTGGGGAGAATAACATTCATTGTTCTAATGCAAGGGCTTTTTTCCCCCCCGTCAGCTGTAATAAAGAGGTAGAAATAGCTTTTGTTTCCAATTGAGACGTCCATTTAAATTAGTAAACCAAACTGGATTAGACCATCAGCCATTGTTAGATGGTTGAGGTAGCCACAGAAATGCACTTCTTGGCAAAGTAAACTGTTTCCAAAACACAGAGAAGTCTAATGGAAACCTTCACGGGGAGGTTGTTTGGTCAAGCAGTCCCTTTCCCTGCTGGAGTGTGGTTTTGCTGCTGACGCGGGAGGTAGGAGAGAGAGGTTCAGGTTCCTGGTTCAGAGCGGGGAGTAATGAAAACTGCTCTGAAGCAGATGGAAGAGGATCTTGAAACTGGGCTGCCCTTTACAAACGTTGGCATTCCTCTGCTCCACTGCCTGCTTGTGCAACAGGCTGAAAAACTAACAAGCCATTCAGTAAATGCTGAGACGCAAAAGTTGTCATTAAACAGTGCTGATTTTCAGACAGCATTTGTTTAATATGTTAGCAGATGTCTTTTGCTAATATATAAAACCTGGAGGAATCTAGACTGTGTAAATGTTCAAGAATACCCCACCACCATCCCAATCCCAGGGGCCACGAAGGAGAATCTGGAGTAAATGCTTAAATGGCTGTTTTGGACATAATGCAGAATCTGGTTTGAGTGCTCCTAATAATCTCTATACTGAACTCACCTATCAGCAAGCTGAAATTCAGTTCTTGCCCATGCTTTTCAGTTCCTAAAATGATAGGCAAAATATATTAAAGTATATTTATCTGGGCTGCATCCCTTAGGAAGCATTCATAGACATCAACCTTTTCTATGGAGTGTCCTCCTCTTGAATGAGAGTTTGGTTTCAAAAACGTTGGGGAGGGGGTGGTGCGGAGAAGAAAAAGGTTAATTCATTGCACTTTCGCAGCTGCTGCATTGACTGTGGCCTGTGAGTATCCAGTGCATGCTCTGGTAATGAGCAGTGGTGAACGGGGTGCCAGCACACCATGGTTACTGCGCTCTGTCTGGCTTCTGCTTTCCAGCCACGTTGCTGCAGAGGCTGTGCCTCTGTCCTCTGCTTCCTGCTGTACTCCTGCTAAAAGTCAGGTTGTGGCCTACCTTCTGCGCACGATACCTCCCCAGCAAAATTTGCATGAAAATAGATTTTTATTTTTTTTCCTTCTCTCTTTCTCATCCTCATCAACCTACTTTGGTCCTCTAAACATAAATTTTAGCCCAATGTTAGAGTTCTTTGTTTGGAAAAGCTAGATCATGCAGCAGAATTCCAAATCCAATAATGTCTGCATTTTATATTATTAAAGCTATTATAATCTAGAGTTCAGGGGGATGTCTCTGTGCATTATAGAGCAAGCACTTTTTCAAAAGGTCTAAGTTTTTACATGTGAGAAGTAAAGCTGCAAGGTATTACCAGACCAGAGAACAAAAAGGACGGGTTTAACTTTTTTTCTAAAATGATCACATCTGAAAGAATGTATACTGAAATTGGAGTTGGCAGGATGGTTTAGCAAGACGACAGACAAGTTACTTCAGTAACTTGCCAATGTTCTGCTAAATGTTTAAACACCTAGGTAACAGGTCAGTTCATGGCTACGTCGCCGAATGTTAAGATTACATGCGTGTTGCATACTATTGGAAATTACGTTTTTCTGGCCTAATTAATTGTTATGTTCCAGTCTTGTGGCTAATTCAGTATACTTTATATTAATCCTTTTTTTCCCCTCCTACTGCATATGTATGAATCAAAGTAGTTTCTAATATGAAGTCCATCACATTTTGCATAGCGCAGCTTTTTTTGAGTACCGCAGCTTTGCTCAGCAGGTGGCATTTTTTTCCACTTACCTGTCCTAGAGGATCTGGTGTCTGGCTAAAATTGAAATGAATCATACATTACCAGGTTGGAAGGGACCTCAAGGATCATCTGGTCCAACCTTTCTTGGCAAAAGCACGGTCTAGACAAGCTGGCCCAGCACCCCATCCAGCTGAATCTTAAAAGTGTCCACTGTTGGGGAATTCACCGCTTCCCTATGGTGATTATTCCAATGGCTGGTTGTTCTCATTGTGAAAAATTTTCCTCTAGAGTGTAATTGGACTCTCCCCACGAGCAACTTACACCCATTACCTTTTTCATGTCTTTTTCATGTGACTCCTTGCAAAAAGGGAGTCTCCATCTTCTTTGTAGCCACACTTTAGGTACTGGAACATGGTGATGAGGTCTCTCCTAAGCCTTCTTTTCTCAAGGCTGAACAAACCTGGTTCCTTCAGCCTTTCCTCACATGGCAGGCTTCCCAGTCATTTGGTCATCCTGGTGGCCCTTCTCTGGACCGTCTCCAGCCTGTTCACAGCTTTTTTGTACAGCAGGGACCAAAACAGAACACGGTATTGCAGGCGTGGTCTGAAAAGTACTGAGTAGAGTGGGATAATGACTACTTTATCTCTGCTGGTGATGCCCTTGTTGATGCAGCCCAGCATCCTGTTGGCCTTCTTTGCTGCAGCAGCATGCTGTTCACTCGTATTGAGCTGCTTGTCCACCAGGACCCCCAGGTCCTTCTCCACAGAGCTGCTTCCCAGCCGGACAGATCTCAGCCTATGCTGCACTCCTGCATTATGCTTTCCCAAGTGCAAGACCTTACGCTCATCCTTGTTGAACTTCATAAGGTTGTTAGCCCACTTTTCCAGCCTATCCAGGTCTTCCTGCAGGGTGGCTCTCCCTTCTGAAGTATCCACTTCCCTACTCAGTTCGGGATCAGCTGCAAACTTCATTAGGGTGCACTTGATCCCATCATCCAGATCACTTAGGAAGGCATTAAACAGTGTTGGTCCCAATCCCTTGGGGACCCCACTTCTGACAGGTTGCCGGTTTGAAAAGGAGCTATTTCTCACCACCCTCTGGGTGCAGCCTGTCAGCCAGTTCCCCACCCACCGCATGGACCACTTGTCTAGACCATAACGCATCAGTTCCTCTAGGAGGAGGCTGTGGGGAACCATATCAAAAGCCTTGGAGAAATCCAGGTAGACAATGTCCGCTGCTCATCCCACATCAACTGAGCAGGCTACTTTGTTGTAGAAGGTGATCAGGTTTGTCAAACACAATTTCCCCTTGGTGAATATGTGCTGGCTTTTCCCAGTCACATGCTTCATTTGACTTGTGATAGCCCTCAGGAGGATTTGTTCGTAACTTTCCCAGGGATTGAAGTAAGACTGATGGGCCTATAATTTCCTGGATTCTCCTTTAAGCCCTTCTTGTAGATGGGGTGACATTAGCTGCCTTCCAGTCTTCTGAGACATCCCCCGAAATGAAAAATAAACTGGATGTATTTGGAATGGGTCACAGAATCACAGTCTGGTTTGGGTTGGAAAGGACCTTAAAGATCATCTAGTTCCAACCCCCCTGCCACATGGGCAGGAACACTCTCCACTAGACCAAGTTGCTCAAAGCCCCATCCAACCTGGCCTTGAACATCTGGAGTTGCTGGATATTTTAGATACTAAAGAAATGAGTTAGGATCACCTTGACTTTTTAATAAATGCAGACTGGGAACATTTCAGTTACAAAGAAAATTAGACAGAATGAAAGGCAAAAGTGAAGTAGGAGCAATCTTCACTCATAAAGTGTACTTTAAAATGCTGTGTTTCACTTTTAGAGGATCAACTTCCTAAAGTCTGTGTCAGTGACCAAAAGTAAAGGAGTAACAAAGTATAAGAGTTCGGGGGAAATGCAATGGCAGAAAAACCCTCAATATTTTTGTGAAATAATAGGTGGAGTAAGGCTTGTGGAAGGAGGAGCTAATACATTTTGTTGGATTGACAGGTACAGAAAGAATTAAACTGCTAAGCTTTAATAATGCAAATTCTTGAGTTCTGAAATAGAAGTGTCAATCTTCATCCTTAGACCTTAATAACTACAACACTACTACTATAACAGATATCTGGTGTCATTATAATGGTTTAATTCATTTCTGTTTGAAAGGTCATAAATAAAAAGCTGATAATGGAACGAATAGCTTTGTCCTTTTAATTTCTTTAAAGATCTACAACATAACTAGTTAAACTTCACTTTCCAATTTCATATGCCTCCCATCTTCTACAGGATTAGTTTTAATTTTGATGTTATAATTACATTTGATACTCATCGTCATTACATATAAATTTCTTTCATTTCACTCTCTTTTGCCACCCATACTCGCATTCAGGAGCTTCTGTGCCAACTTCGTATGAGTTCTTTTGCCCTTCAACTGAAGCACGTTACTATCCTCAAAAGAAAGGTGGTACTTCTAAATATAGAAACCTAATTTAGATTCTGCTGTGACTAGTGGTCCATTTCTTTTTCATTACAATGATGAGGTATTTATTTCTGAAGTCCATTGATATGTTACTGAAGTCATATTTTAGCTTAAAGGCAGAGAAGTAGTTGCCAGTAAGGGGTAAGGCATGATTCTTGTAAACGTACTTGAGTTTGAGATCTTCCATAGCTAGAATATCTCTGTTCTATCTCCCAAAACTGGGTATGTATTCTCTTCTATCATTAAAACCACTACTATAGCCACTTACTACAAAGCGTCTTTACTTCTGCTGAAATAAACTCAAAACTGTGGATATATTTTTCTTTATCCCCTTTCTTTTCAGGGTTAGCAGACTTACACAGAAACTCAGGTATAACTCATTTATAGAGAAACTGTTTCAGAGACTGGATAATGCTTGGGAGAGAGAAATGAAACATTTCTATGCAGGTATGCCAAAGTGATTTTTTTTTCATAAGGAAAGGTAGTTCTAAAAGTAGCTATGCTTCTTTCTCAGAAAGTTCTTATCTTTTATATTAATTGGAAAACATCCCAACTTCTTTTTTATACCAGAGCAGGTTTTGGAGGGGGGGGAAAAAAAAGGTTATATTTTTTGCTTTTTATAGGCTGAATGGCTATGTGATTCACAGCTGGGATTTTTGACCAGAAATGGGTCATTCATTTTATAGATTCTCCTGAAGTAATTCAATGTACGATGTTATAGCACTATGAAATGGGGGGGCGGGGAAGTGTCCTAGAGATTTAGTGCTTTCCCTGTTGTCTAGCTCCATTTGTGGGTCTTGGTCTGAAAGAGCTCTCTCTCAGAGAAAAATAAAAACCTGTCAGTGAGAGTTACTCTTTTGTTCCTTCAATACCTAGCTAATGTAAAGCTTTTTCTTGTTAGTTTGGGGGTGGGGAAAGGAGTAAAGTTCTTAAAATAATTTTACAGATATGAGAATATAATGATCAAAGGGAGGCTTCGTTTTTAAACCCCTGTCTGTTGCTTGCTTTATAGCTTAAATAAGCACAGCTTGAGGATATCTTAAATAGGGGTAAGTAAAAAAAAAAAAAACCCAGACTTTTGAATAGGTCTAAACTTGATGCTGTTGTCCGAGTTATTGATAATTTTGTATCAGTTATGCCTGGCTTCTTGGGCCAAAAAAGAGTAATCTAATTTAAAAAGTCAGTTGAAATACTGTTAAAAAAATTGAACATGATTAAGAGAATTAAAAAAAATAAATTACAGGAGCTATATTAAGTTGAAAGGTTAAAAAAAAAAAAAAGACAATATTCCTCATCCTTACCTAAGCATGCTGTATCTTGCAAATGGCAAAAGTACTCAGAAGTGATACAGGGCAGGAAACAGAGGAAGGTGTCAACAGAAACAGCGTACGGGGAGAGCGCACAGCTGATTTCTGCTTTGACACTGCTGAGAACAGGTAGTACTTCTAGAAAGTAAGTACCGCTCCTTCCAGTCGATGTGGGGAAGGGGGGGTCCCCGAAGGAGGCCTGTTTTCAATGATGGAGACAAGGTAGTGAGGTAGAGAGAAGCTTAACTCCTCAGTTTATCATTTAGTACTCAAGGATTTTACAGAGCGAAGCTGTTTTTTTCACACCAGTTGGCTGGTTGGTTTTGTGGGCCAGGCACAAAAAAAGCAGTAAGTCATCTTGGTAGAAAACAGAGGAATGTTGCATGGCGTTTCTAGGTGCATTTCCAGCTTCCAAGGGTGATGTGTGGTGCGAGTGCACAGAGCTTTCTTTCTGTTCTTGTTAATCCATTGCTGGCTGTTGTACCCGTTTACTCTTTCTCGCCCTTCTGGTGGTTTTCTTCCTGCCCCCTTCTCCTCAGTTTACGTCTTCCTTTTCCTTTAGTGCTGGGTGCCAGCAATGGGGGACACTTTCTGTTCTCATGGCAGAGACCACAGCTCTTGCTAGGCAAGAACAGTGATTGTCAGGAAAGGAAACAGCCCCTTGCTTGCATGCATGCATTTCTCAGTGAAACATCTGTGAATTTTTTTTTTTTTAAGGCCTCTAACTCTGCCAAATTTGGATAGACTTCCATGGGAATAGCCAAAGCAGACATCTTTGACACATCTAGTTTTTTATAAAGCATTGAGCTTCTAGTGGAGGTCAACAAAGCCAGCATAGGACCTTTTCCCAGGGGGTTAGGAAGCAAATCTTGTTTCTTGAGGACCAATGACTAGTGTTTGATTTGAATGTAATTTACGGACAGTATTTGAACTTGAGTGTGAGACTGATTCCTGCTGCTAACCACAGCTGAACTAAATGAAGGGTTGAAGTTCCTTTAGACAAAAGGTTTCAAAAGTCAAGCAGCTGATAAGTAGTTGCTGTGTAACTGGTGAGTGTATCAAGGGAGTTTAGTGTGTGTCCTTTTTGAAGGCAAGGACTTGAAAGAGATGAGAGTTAATAATCAAGGGAGCAGTGGAGGAAACTTGAAAAATGGCATATTTAATAAAGATGACTAAATATAGTATGCATGAAATCACTAATACAGTTCAAAAGTGAAGAGGAAAAAAAAGAAAAATAAAAAAGAAAAGGGAGGGAAGGCTCAAGATGCAAGTGGTGATGAGGGTGGAACTTAAACCAGATCCAAGAATTAAGGGAAGGCTCATGTGGCTGAGGAGTTGCAGACTTTTTGGTGGGACTTTTGATGTTGCTGAATGGGGAGATAAGAATGAGAAAGCTGAGAAAGATCCTGAAGGGATTTGAGTGGGAAGGAAAGACTCCATCATTAGCCTTCATGATAGGATAAACAACAGCAAATTTTCTACCGTGTTGGATTACAGATGTGCGTACCATACTGCAGAAGACATAAAGTAGATGGTCTGATGGTCTTAAGTGGAATTATGGTCCCTGGAGGAGAGCCCTGAGGAGATCACTCTTACAGCTAGGCTCTGCCCCCAAGTACCTAGAAAAACTGCCTTTAGAGAAGGCGGCTAATGCAATGGCTGGGAACTTCAATGTAAGGAAGAAAGCTTTGACCAACCTTTGCAACTTCCACTCAGGTTTTAGCTCTCAAGTACAGAACTGCAGGTAAACCTTTGTCTCTGTCTCAGCCTATGGAGAAGTGCCAGTGAGTAGAAGACTAGTACTAATTGAGAAGGAAAAGAGCTCCAAGATAAAGGAAAATAATAGTCAGGCATTTCAGCTAGGAAAAGGTTTTCGCTGGATAATGGGATGTGGTTACTAAGAAACAACCGAAATGTTGTGTATACATATCGAGAGCCTGGACAACAAAATGGAGAAATACGAGCTTCTGATAGAGGTTGGGATATAAAACATCTGAGTATCAGAAGCATGGTAGAATGCTCTTAATAACTGGACTAGATGTATTTAAAGCGCTTTGTGCTGTTCAGAAATAACTGAACAAAAGCAAAAGTTGTGCAGTAGTAATTATATGGTAGACTAGAAAAAAATACTTTGGTGTAAAAAGGACAGACTGAAATCAGTTTGGCTCAAAATCACTTTGGAGACAGATGACAGAAGGAGTAAAGTATTTGTTGGTAGCCCCAGGGTTTGACTCAAATAGGGATAGGGATCTCTGTAGTGTTGTTAGATAAATACTGCTTGTTATAAGGTGGTTTACTTTCCCAGGTAGAGATTAGAGAAGAAATGATAGGGCCAAGGTATTCCTGGATGTGATTGCTGGCAAGTTTCTTCCTTAAACTAGTCACTAAACCAACAGGCAATCAGTGTTGCTTCAGACTTCATTTTGAAAAGCAATGAGGATATTCTAAAAAATAATTTTGGATCGAGGATTCAGTTTCATTTTATGCTTAATCAGCTGCCGAAAGAGCTGGCTTCACTCTTTCTGCCCCCGTCTAGCTGATCCTAGCAGTCACACAGCCAAGGCGTGAGTTACATCAGCAAGGTGACTCTAGAGAAAATGAGTCAGTTGGGGTAGGGGGGTGAGCTCTGATGGATCAGGCTGCCAGAGGAGGTAGAGAGAGTGCTTGGGGCTGGTGAGGTGTTCAGGACCTTCCCATTCAGTGGCAGTTTACAGTTAATCAGATTAAATGGAATTTAAAATTGCACCCTTAGTAATCATGAGTTGATTCAATTTGAAATACCTGAAAAAAGATAGCAAAGTTGGTTTGGAATTTAGGTTTTGAATCTTAGTGGCAAATTTAAATAAGCAAAGCTGATCACAGGTGTTAGGAGCCTGAGGACTCAATTTCTTGAAGTCACAGATATGTAAAATTTGTCTGGAAACTAAATCCCAAGTGAGGATGAGTTCTCCTGGTCTGCAGACCAAAATGGATGAATAGCCAGCCTGAAGATAGACAGTAAGATTAGGGCAGGAATCCTGCGAGCAATGGGGAAAAAAAGGACTTAATTCCGATTTCTTTCTAAAAGTTGCATTTGATCTTGCAAATGATGTGAAAACAAATAAAAAGAAGAAGCTTTTGTATGGTGAGAAGGGTAGAGAATAACAATAATACACAATTAAAACATTAAATATTTCTGGCTTAATTTTCAGTAAGGATAATGATAACTACAGAGGAAAAGGCAAGATGTATAATGAGAGTAAGAGAATGGAAATTACTACAACCAGAAGGAACTTAAGGATCGTAAAATACTCAGACTAAGAGAAATTTCCATCTCAGAATTTGGAAAGAATTAGTGCTGATTGTAACTATTTCAGCTAATCTTTCCTTCAGGGTGGTACAATCTTTTCTCCAATCTTCAAGATTGGAGAAAGCAGTGCCAACATAAAGACGGGGAAAGGAAGAATTATGCAAGCAATTAAAAGACTGTTGGTCTGCCCTGACAATACATAAAGCTTTGGAAGGCATTTTGGGGAAAGAAAAAAAAAAAAAAAGAATAATGAAGGATTTAGGAGATTAAAGAAAATGAAGTAAAATACAATCTACCTACTCAAAGAGGGAATTTCAGTGACACAATACCTGTCTTTCAAAAGAATTGATTTTCTAAACAAGGAAGGCCAGCCTGTGGTGGTCTTCAGGTCAGGCATGATCTGCCAGAACTTTTCCCAAGGTCTGCAGGTAAATCTTCCCGTTCAGCTCCATCGGTGGGAATCCGCAGGCTGGGATTAGTGCGGCTGGGGGAAGCTGGTACCTCACAGCTCTCGGGAGTGCCAGAATATTGCTGCCAGAGAGTGAGGTCTTCAGACTCTTCCTTTTGCATCGCGGCCCCCAAAGGACTAGGGTTTGTAGCTGTTGAGAGAAGCCACGAAGTAGGTGATGTTGGGCAGAGAGGCAGATGGCATAATAAAAGCAGACTTAAATATAGCATTAATTTGGGCATGTCTTTCTCAATGTTGTTTTATCTGAGAGGTAAGTGACCCTGCAGATACTCTAGAATCAGGAGACAGAAAAAGACCTTGAGATCATCTAATCTAAATTAAGGCTGTTAAAACTTGTTGTGTCTGCTGTAGAGATTAAGAAATTATTCCTTGCAGCATCCTGTTTTCATAGCTGGAGACACACCCAGCTCTGTTTTCCCCTCCCAGTCTCTTCAGTCTGTATTCATCCATGGTATTTTCCAAAACTGTGCTTATTTTACTGCTCTCTCTTGAGCACATACCTGTCTTGAAGAACAATATCCAAAACTCTGCTCACTTTATAGTACTCCAACTGAGGCTTTATGAATGCTGCACACAGGTTGTACTAACATTTATATATCCCAGTATTGTGTTTGCATTTTTACAGCATGATACCATTAACTCGTAGCAGTTCATAAGCTGAACCTAACTTCTCTCTTTTTCTGTGGAATTTCTCCTTAGCCAGTTGTTTGCCATTCATGTTTCTGCTGTTGACTTTTCCTGCCTACATGCAGTGTTTTGCATGTCATCTTTTTTTTTTTTTCCACCGACTTCTTGTCCACTTTGTCTTTTTGTCCTCCAGTATAATTTGCAGTCCCACCAAGCTGGTTGTTTGTCAATTTAATAAATGTAGTCTCTGTTCTATCATCTGGGTCACTAATGAATATAGTGAGTAAGAGCAGATCCAGCGTAGGTGACTTTGGGAACTGCATTCTAGATACATATTTTGACAGTGAGCTAGTGATGATTTCTGAATGTTTTGGGGTTGTTTTGTTTTGGTTATTCTTTCTTTTTTTTTATATGCATCCATGTTAGTTTCATTGGGGTCTAATCTATTTAGCCTGTGTACGTGAGTATCATAGGTGGCGGTGTCAAACCCCTTATTTAAGCCAGGATATAGATCTGCTTCTGAAGTCTGCTCTTCTATTTGTAAAGGAAATTTGCTTTGACATAATGTATTATTTTTGAATTCATGCTAGCTTTTACTCATTGCCTTGTTTTCTTTTAAGTGTTTACAAATAGACTGGTTATATCTGCTGTGTGTTTCCTTAATCACGGTCCATTCTTGTCATCAGCATCTCAAAAAGCTACACATGGACCCACTTGAACAAAAAGGTTGATCGGCTTTGTTCTGAGGGAAGAAAATGCAGTTAATATCATTCATCTAGACTTTTGTAATACATTCCACAGTATGTCAAGTGATGAACAATGAGAGGAAGATGGGGATTAGTAGTGCAAACAGTAAATTAGATAGGAATTGGCTTATAAGATGTTAGCTATGTGGTGTTGAAATAGGTGGAGCAGTGCAGTGGTGAAATAGGTCTGGCTATCAGTAGTTGTTCACACATTTTGCTTAGTGTTTTCACTAAAATGTTTGGACTAATTGATTAAATTTTATTAAATCTGTGGGTGGTACAGAATAGGAGGAGCCCTTAACACAGAGGATGAGGAGTTTTTTATGCAACTAAAATTGAATGTCCTTGAGAAATGAAGTAATAGAAATGGAACGAAACATAATGGCATAAAACACAAAGTTGTGGATTTAGAAGCAGATGACAAATGTACATGAGAGTTTATCCAGCGGAAGCACAGGCATGGAGAAGGTTCGGGCCTTCTGGCCTGTCAGAGGAGGACTATGAACCTCCTGTGTGACGTCAAAATGATTGCAGGTGTGACTCTGGGACACACGAGACATATCTTCTTGGAATAGAAGCATGCTAGTGTCCCTGTACAGCTGTCCCCAAAAGTGCTGTTAAACTAACACAGATAATTCTGGTCAGCAATGCTGGAGAAAGATAAATTCAAGCTGACCAGGATACAGGGGAGGATGATGAGGATAACCAGAGTGTAGAAGTACAATCTAACAGGAGAGACTAAGTGGGAGTAGATAATGTAGGCTAGTAACATTGCCATGTTCACTAGTATGGGAGGAATGAGGGAATGTAATTAGTGCTATAAATAGATCTTGGAGGTAAATACTGTCTGATATACTATACAAATGGATCCAGAAGATCCTGAATTCACGATACAGGCTTGAGACACAAATTTGAAAAAAAGCAGAGAGGTACATTGCTTCTTTCTAACATACCAGTAAGTTTGAACTTGGAAAAGAAATGCATTTCACATTTAGTGGGAAGCTTCGAAGTGAGACATATTTGTCTGACCTTTCAGGGACCCTAGAGAAAGGAGATGAACAAGATCTGGATCATTTCTATTTTATCTTTAAACTCACAGCTGTCACAGTTTGAAGATGAGTGAATTTATAGAAAGTGTAAAACTTGTTATCTCGGAGAGAAATACTTTCAATACCATCTGTCCTGTATTTTTCTGAAAGGGAAAAAAGTGTTTGTCCATCAAGGTTGCTACTGGACAAGCACGTAGGAAGGCAGATGTGAGAATCTAAAAATAACAGGGGGGAGGGGGGGAATCCATTATGATATCTAGGTTATTTTCTAATTTGTTTACTAGAAAGACTGATGGTGTTTCAACATTATTTCAGCATTATCCTGATGCTGGGATATATTGACTAAAACCCCGTCTGTTCCATCGGACTTTTTATTATCAAGTGTAAACTTTTAACCTTGACCTCTTAGTGATTTATGCCTATAAGGTTTTTGTCTTTGAGAAGTTCTCCCAAACCTTTTATACTATAGAGTCAGGAATCAAAGCAGCATATTAGCAACACAAGTATCTCCTTGTAGGAAGTCTGACAAAGTCACAATATGATTATAAAACAATCATAGCAGGAAAAATACTGCTTAGAAGGTTAAAATATATTTCTGTATATAGTCCGAAACTAGATTGTATCTCTCCCTGCTTATATGATACACAAAGGTGAGTCTGATATTTTAATTCGAGGAGTATGTACTAGCATGTTGTCTAAGTAAGTTGGAGCTCTTTACAAAGATAATTAAAACACAATGCATTGGTGTTGCTTAGTATTTAAGTCTCAGCATTTGGAAATATGAAAATACTACTTTTAAGATAAGATACTCTTATGCTTAAAGCGTACGTGTTTAGGATACAAAAAGGATGTATTGCAAACCACAGAGAAATGTCCAAGTACGACCTTACTCCCGGCAAGCTGGGATTAAGAGAGCACAGAGGCACTGAATCCAAAACAAGTAAGCCTCTCCCGCCCCGAATGGCCTTTCCCTATTAAGGGAATCCACGACGGCAAGATAGAAGAGAAGGCCTGCAGAACTGGCAAATGGGGTTCCTGATTTTTTTGGAGAGAGTGGAAGTAAAGAAGGAGGAAGGAATAGAAGTTGTAGCCTTTTATCTATTCACCAAAAAAACCCCCATTCTGAATATAGTGCAAATTGAACGTGCCTATTCCACAGCTCTTACTCTGCCTGACACACAGTGAATTACGCTGCTGTCAGTAAAAGGGAGTAAATGTAAAGACTGGGGGAATGGCCTTGAGGACTCTTTTGCTTCTCAGAAACGGAATCCAAATTTATGTATAACAACTTCATTCATATGATAATCTGAAGCAGGTTTTTCCCTCTTTCAGCTTCTACAGGATGTGTTCTTCTAAAATACTGCTCTCTGTTCTTGATACTTTTTTCAAGATTTTCATACTTCGCCTTTTGTATGTTTTTGAGGCTTTTGTTATTCCAGATAGCTCCAAACAGAAGCTCCTATTTAACGTATCTTTTTCTCCCGATCCGAGCTCTTTTTCAAGAGCCAATTCCACTCCCTGTAGAGAATTTCTACTTAACTGAGTTGTTACAGCCTACTCAAGTGACCATTTTATAGCATGATGTCAAGAATATGTTGCATGCCCTGGGTGTGGTGTCAGGCATATGGGAAGCATTTGATATTACAAGAGTCGCTTGGATACTGTCATAGGGCTGTGGGAATGGAAAATACCGGCACGGGTGCATTCTCACCAGTGCTGTAACGGAGGAAGTGATGCCTGGAGCAAGGCTCCCTCAGAACCGCACCCTGTTTCGCCTCCGATGGAGCCAGTGGCTTGTTTCCAGGAGGCGGCCCTGGACCGAAGGGCCTGCCGGCAGCCCGAGCAATCAGGGAGCCCGAACTGCAGTGGGAAGCAGAGCTTTCCGTGGTGAGGATGCACCCAAGGTGGAGAAAAGCAAATAGAAAAATGCAAAATAAAATACAGTCCATTTTAGAGACAGGAAGCTGACTAAGCTGGTGAATAAGTTGCCTTAGACAAAGGAAAGAGAGGGTGAGTGGCAGGGCAGAACAACTGAAAAAAACCCAGCGGAATTTGGGGAAAAAAAAAAAGTGCTCTGGAAATCAAAGTTAACAAGGATGTAGAGGGTGAGATGGAAGAAGGTGAGGCAGGTATTTAAGCTGTGGGGAATAAAAACAGAAAGCGACCTTATGAAACCGAGATCTGGGTGACTTTCAGGAAGTGAGATGTTCTTCAGAGAGGCAATTGGGAATGTAGTACGAGAGGGGCAGGAAATAGTAGGAGGGTGAAAGGTGGAGTCCTGTTCTGTAATGGACTTCAGTTAGTGGGAAGTATGGGAGGGAGGCAGGGCCGGACGCTGAATCAGAAGAGCAGCAATTCAGTGGATGTAAGAAGCCTGAAGCTGACATTCTCGGTCACGTTGTTTTTCTGGAGGTGAGGCTGGAAGGAGGCTGGGCAAATGAATGTTACATCCAGTAGGTTCAGGGGGAAAAGGATGCAAGAACGTCATGGATGTTGGTGCTAGGGTTGGAAGAAGAGAGGAAAGCCAAGAAATGAGTTGGAGGGAGTTTGGCATTATTGTGAGGGAAGCAAGAAGGCTGAAGAAGCGTGAATACTGAAAAACATGGACAGCACCCAAGTTAAAAAGGGTTTGATGAATATTGCAGGAGGAGTGTGGGTAAGAACATTATGATCTTGAAGCTGTTGTGCTGGCTTTGTGGAAGGCAGAATCCAGTCCCAAGGTTAATTACTGTTGTGGCACATCACCACGACATTTGGAAACCCCTATGAAAGTCCAGGATTTTGTTGTGCAATGAGTTGTAGAACAAATGCAAAATGAAAAGGGTTCCTTTCTCCATGGACTAAAAATTTTAGAGTAAGTCAAGGGCAGGTGACATACAGAGACAGGCAGATGGGAAATGGGAGGCATCGCTTATGAGGGAAGGTGAGACTTCCATAAAGTAGTGGCCAAGCCATTGTGAATGTTTCACAGGTTTAAGGAGAAAATGGAAAGATGTCAGTGAATCAGCTTTGTGAGTGTGGCTGGTAAATGAGCGAAATTGAAATTGATAAATGAGCGATAGCAGGATCGGGAGACGCTGTTTCTGACAGTGCAGTTTGATGTGATGGAGCTGCTGGGGGAAGGAGTGCAGAGTGGACTTCGTGGGCTGGAGGTGTTTGTGACAGCATTTTGAGTGGATCTGAGCACGTACGCATTTATTAAGGCCAGAGGAAAGGAGGCTTCAGTAATCCAAGCGCAGGACGAGTGTAGGCTGGTGCTCTTAACTATGGGGATGGGGAGAAAACCATGTGCAAGAGTTTAATGTAACATGGACCCAGAAGTGAGAGAGAGCAGGTCACACTTAAAGATGACGCTGATGTTACTGGACTTGGAGTAAGTGGCAGAGTCATGGCATTTTTGCACAGCTAACGAAGGCAGAGGGCGTAGGTAAACACAAGCCTGTAATAGTGATGCTGGGCTTGAGGTGACAGACATCCACTAAGCGATGCCTGAGAGACTGCCTAATATTTTGTCTTTGGAGATATGTCATAAATCTGGAGTTAGAACACTGTTCTGTAGGTTCCAAATATAAGGATTTCTATCTGTAAACGGCATACTGCAGAGACTAGGTAGAGAGAAAAATGTCAGCGACAGGCTGCTAATAGAAACTGAATTAGGGGAAGGCGTAGACAGGCCAGGAAGAAAAGAAACTAGAGGCAGCAATTGTAAGGCACTATTTCGGTAGCGTAGACCTGAAAGAATGAGTTCAATTTGTATAATGGATTGGAGGTTTGTAATGGGAGAAACGAAAGCAACTTAGTCTGAAATTATTTGTCAACATTCAAAATTTGTAGTTTCTGAAGTTTGCAGACCATTTAAACACTGGCAGCAAACTCCAGCAAATAAGAAAACTCATGCAGTACTATTGCCTACAATGATGATTTTTTTTTTTTTTTAATGCCACACTTCTGGTTTTCCTTTTACCAAGGTTATTGGTCTCCTGTTGCAGCAGGGACACCAATTCCACCACAAAAATACTGCAGGTTTACTAACAGAGCTTATTCCCAGAGCTGCAATTACAGTACTGGTATGATGAAGTAGATGGAGATGAAGTAATGGGGAAAATTGCACAGTCATGTTGATGCATGCAGCATTAAACCCCATGGTGCTTGCCCAGGGAAGGACAAAAGTGATTTTAAAAGCTGACTGAAAACATTGCAAAGATAGAAACCATATTTTAAATTGGATTAATTTGACATACTGTAAATAGCACTGATACGCAAGCCTATGTATTGTATTGTTGCCCGTGTTCCTCCATATACACTGCTGTCCTCATTTTCTCGGGTTTTGAAAAATTACTATAGATGGCCTGGTGAAGTTTTTGCATGCCTGTATGTCTCCAAGTGAGATTTCCCACCTCCATAACCTAAAAGGAGAGTTTAAATGAAGAATTTGCCAAATGAACTGGCACCTAAATGGCAGTTACTCTATTTTACCTGTTGCAGCCTTAGTAATGATTGTTTCACAGACATTAATTCCTCCTTTGGACTTTGGTTTCTGCACTTAAGTACACCGTCTGAACTCAGTTGGTTTGCACAAATACGTAATCAGAAAGTTAATTTCTCTGCTGACATGAGTCTGTGGCTCTGCTCTTACACTGTATTATTTGTGCAGGGGTATCGCTATGGAACAGTTCTGCTTGCTAAGCAAATGTAGGGCAGCACACACAGGAAGGAGATAAGTAGAACAACGCTCATTTAAATGACGAAGACCGATTTAAATAACTTTCATTTGTTTTAAAGTTTAAATATTTACTGATACGCAGTATTTACATGTGCTCTTTCCTGGCCACCAGCATCTCTCACACGTGTTTCTGGGGCGAGCAGTGCGGGGCGCAGTTACAGGGGTTCGCTGCCTTCACCAAAGGAAAGGGGGGTTACCGCAGAACGCCCCCGCTCCGTGCGTGCCTTAGTGTCCCGTCCCGTCCCCCCCCCCGCTGTCCTTGCGGTGTTTCTGGCAGCCGGGAGCCTCCCAGAAGGGCAGTGACTCAGGGCCCGGGCGCTGGCTGGCGGCCAGACCGCAAGTACAAGGGCTGCAGCTGGCCCCGGCCCCGGCCCGGCCCCGCCAACAAAGGGGCTGCGGGGGGCGGCGCTGCCCGCCGGCCTCCGCCCGCACCGCCAGCCCTGCCCCGGCACCGGCCGCCCGGAGAACGCCTCTGCATCGGGGCGCTCGAGTGAAAAACCTGCCGGTGTTTTAAAGGGAAGGAAAAAAAAAAAAACAAAACACCCAACCAAAAAAACCCAACAGCTCTTGCAAAACGGTGCCAGCGCAACCCGGCGTGCCTTCCGCATCAAAGCAAACACAAACCAAACCGAAAACCTCCAGCAGAGGAAGGCGAAGCCGTGCGCCACCGGGAATTTTTCGCGCTGTCTCTAAAAATACAAACCCTGCAGTATTGCCACCCTGGCGTGCCTAGCCTGAGCCTGGGGTGTGCTGCTGCAGCGCTCCCGAGGACCGCTCTGCTGTAGTCGAAGTTAGGACTGCGATTTTAGGAAGGGAATGCTTGCGTTTTTCCATCAATTTTCATCATTATCTGTAGCTCTAGCGATTATCTGCAAAATAGGGCACACTGTGTTACCAGTAATACATGTATCCTGTGGCAGGGAGCCAAGACGGTAATTGAAGGTCAGGGATTGTTTGCCGAGTGTAGTTCAGTGTGCTGCCTGATTCCATAGGGGACTGGCAGTGCCAAAGAACAAAGGCAGCTCTGTTCTGCGAGCTTATAGTATGGCTTGTTTGACAGAGTTGAGGCCCGATTGTGAGACGAAGCAAACAGTAGTTGGAAACAGCGCTAAAATAATGTGACTCTCAAATAAGCCGATCTAAAGTGTAGTATTTTGCAACTGCCGTAACCAGGCTTGGACAGGGATATTTTCCATAGGCTTCGGGACTCTTTGAGACACTAATTTTTAAAATTCTTGTTTAAAAATCAGTGTTAGTGCCTTTAAATGGCAAATCTGTGTTTTGTTAAGAATACATACGTACATATTGCGGTAAATTTAGTAAGCTGTAATGATGTAAATGTTGTTTTACGTTGCCTTAGCATACTTAACATCAGCAATTGCACCAGTAGCAACTTCATTATTTTTTTATACTCTCAAAAGGTGTTTTCCCACTTAGCAGATTTTTTTACTGCATCGTCTTTAAGTGAAACCCTGGGAAATAGAGTTGCTGGGTTAGTATTCCACGCGTAGCTGGTGCCACTTGAGAATCTTTAGCAAAATCCCTCTGTGGTAATGAATAGGTGGTGCTGCACTGGGTATTAATATTCTTTGTTACTAAGTCGCAGTCTATTAATAAAGCTTTGTCCAAACGGGCAAACTTGCCTGTCCTCCAGACAGTCTTGTGACTTGTATTTTAACAGCGTCTGTCTTGGATATTATTAAGGATTGCCTGCTTTGACAGTTGCACTACATACAGCACAGCTATCACAGCACCATTAGTTCAGTAGTAGCATGAAGTATGTTGCGTGCTCTAATAGGCATAATTCATTTGTTTGCCCTTCCTGAAATAACTACTGGTGTTTGGACTTTTACTTGAGAGAAATGGTAAAACAAACCCCTGAAACCGTAGGAGAGAGGTGCGAATTTGGTGGTAGGAGTAGTGGTATGTCTTTGGGATGTTGAGTACTTCTCGGAGGTAATCTAAAATGTGCTTTAAACATTAAATTGAAGATGATACAAATACAGAATTAAGTTTGGAAAAAATACTTTATTTCTTGACTACTTGGCAAAGTCTGAGTTCAGGATATTTCCTTGTGTCAGCTATTACTGATAGGTCAAATTTTATTTTGTGGAGATGGCAAGGCTTCTGAAGAACCAAGTCTGTGAAAGGCTCCCCTGCTCATTGAGAAGCTGTCCTGTTGCTGTTTGGTGGCAGGGAACGGACACGCTTCTGCACCAAAGGGGTAAAGGCGGTGCAAACTGCGGCCCCAAACATGGAGTAGGGATGCATTTCAGTCTCCGCTACTGCGTGATCTGTCACGGTACCAGTGACAGTGGCTGAGGCATTATTCCCCACTACCCTGGGGGAAGGGGGGGTGGAGAAGAAGGAACTGGAAAGAAGTCAGGTCAGAATGGTGTCACTAAGACGTTTAGGTTTTTTCCCTGGAGATGAGGAAACACAGCCCCACCGCGGCCTGGCTGGGCGCGTTTTGGGGGAGCAGAGGGGGTTAGCGAGCCCCATGCTCTGCTGGCTGTAGAAGGTGGCCTTTCTCTGGCTTGCCCTGAGGGCGAGCAGATCTGGTGAGGGGTTGTGCGCAGGGGTGCCGGAGACGAGAGGAGCAACTGTCCGGCCTGGGTGGTCAGGAATAGATGGAGGCTGCTCAGGGCACCGCCGCCTCCCCGCAGCCTTGCTGCCATATAAGGCTGCTCAGCCGCCTCGGGCTCGCCAGCCTGGGAGACCACTTAAAAGGGAAAAATCAATACAATAAACCGCCTCTGCTACCGTCCCTTCAAAGCAAAATCCAGTTTTGCAGTTACGTGGTTTGAGCGTAGGCCGGGTAGCGTACAAAACCGGTGTACAGGTAGCCTGGCTCCTGCCTTGCTTCTGCGCGCACAATGCCACGAACTGTTGTGGAGGAAATCCAGTTGCTGGAGAAAAGTCCGTGGTGGGTAGAGAGCCTTCCAGTTCAACTTTAATTTTTAACCGTGCTTAAGTATTTTATTATTTCAGAGCATGGTATTTTATAGCATTCCAGTACACCTTTAAGCTTACATCATTTGGAATAATTCAAGATGAGAACAGAGAGGTAGTCATGCATTGATTTCCCATTATTTTCATACTTTCTTGGCAAACTACACACTTTAGATTTTTTTCCATGAAGTAAAAAATGTACAGCTGTTTATGTTTAAAGGGTTTGGAGGAAATAAATGCCTCTATCCCAACCTCCCTTGTGATTTTTTTTTTTTTCTTCTTCTATCAATGCTTGTGTATGTGAGCTAAACTCAAGGAACGCATTGCAGGCGTTAATGCTAAATTTCTGTTTGGAAACCATTTTCTCATTAGATAGTCCAGGGGGAAAAAGATGCATGGTGCACTATTTGGGCGAATTGATGGTTTTATGTAAACAACTAGTTGGTTAGCGCTATTAACTTCTGTTCAACTGTGGGAAAACGCGGTTTATGTTTTTTTGTTGTCATCGAGGAGAAAATAGGTTTTATGCTGAAAATTAGAAAATTGTGCTTGAGAACGTTTTGCATGGGTTTACGGGCTGCAAGTAGTTGCTGATCATGGCGAGGCGTGCTGTGAGTAACAGGCTTTGGGCTGAGCAGCCCCTGCCAGGCTTTTCCCCGGATCTGGGGAGCGGGGCAGCCCAGGACTCCCGGCTCGTCCCCTGCGTGGGTCGCTCCCCTCACCGCCCTCTGCTCCGGGACCGACATCAGGCACTGAGCTCATGCCTGAGCCGCCCCTTCTTGGGTTTGGGTTGTTTCCTTGGGGTTTTTTGGGGGGTTTGGTTTTTTTTTTTGGTTTTTTTGTAAATGTGGACTCATGGTACCATCGTTTGCCGACTGTAAAAAGCCCCCCCCGAAGAGGGACAGGGACCGGCACCGCGGGGGGGCTTTTCGCGGGGAGGAAGGACTTCGGCCATAAGCGAGGCTCTAGGTTTTGCAGGGCGCCGAGGTCTGGCGCGGGACGGCGGCGGCTGCCCGGGGGAAGCGGGAGGCTCTCGACCGCCGGGTGCCCCGGCCCCGCTCCCGGGCCGCCGCCGCCGCCGCCGCCGCCGCCACACGTGGCCCGTGGCTCCGCCCCCGCGGGACGTGGCCGCCTCCCCGCCCCCGCGTGCCGTGCCTGCCGAGCGCCGCCCCTTCCCGCCGGCGTGCTCCCCTCGCTCGGCTCCCGGCGGTTCGGCTCGGCTCGGTTCGGTTCGGCTCCCGGCGGCTCGGCTCGGCGCGTCCCGGCTCCTCCCGCCCCGGCAGACCGCCGCCATGGCCGGCCTCGCGCACCGCGCGCCCGCCCTTATGTAAGCGGCGGCGGCGGCAGCGCGCCATGACCCAGCAGCGGGGACGCGCCGGGGCCTCCGCGGCAGGCCCAGCTGCGCGCTAGCCTGCGCCGGTCCCACAAAGGGCGGGCGGCGAGCCCTCCTCTTCCTCCTCCTCCTCCTCCTCCTCCTCACCGCCGCCTCCCCCCTCGGCCCCGCCGTCCCCGCCCCCGGCGCGGCCGCCGACCCGGAAGCGGCGCGGCGAGAACCATTTTCCTTGTGAGTTCAAAGGCGGAGGCGGGCGCGGGGGTCCTGCGGGTCGGGCCGCGGGGCGCCGAGCGAGGTGCGTACAGAGGGACGGGGGGGAGGGGGGAAGGAAGGAAGGATCGGCTGGGGTGGGAGGGGGTCCATCGCCATGACTCGGGGAGTGGGGGCGCCGCCGCCGCCGTCGTCGTCTCCGCGGGACTCCCCTCTCCCCCCGCGGACATTTTAACTTTCTGAGGGGCGCCCGCGGGTCTTTGTTTGCCCTCCAAGGCCGCGGAGGGCGGAGCGGGGCGTGCCCCCGGCCCGCGGGGGTGCCGTGGGTGTCGTGTCCCCCACCCCTCCCCGCAGTGTGCGGAGCGGCGCGGTGGCCGGAACGCACCCGGGCGGCGCACGTGATGGGCGGGCTTCCGCGGGCGCGGGGGAGCGCGGAGGCGGGTGCGGCACGCGGCCGGCGGCGGCTTTGTGCGCGGGCCGGGGGCGGGTGGGCGCAGGCCGTGCGCCGCCGAGGCGGGCCGGAGACACCGTGAGTACCGGAGACACCTCCCTGCCCCGGGGGAGCCGGCAGGGGCGGGCCCGCGGCCTTCGGAAAACCGGGCAAAACGTAGTTTAGAAATAGGGTGGCGGCGGCGGTGGCGGTGTTGGCGAGGTTAAACTTCAGCCGTTGACGGCGGCTGCTGGACTTCAAGGGCTCGTTGTCCAAACGTTAGCGGTAAGCAGCCCCGCCGTTACAAAACAGCTGCGACAGCCGTTGCAGCGCGGTGCCATGCGGCACCTCCGGCGGGGAGGGGGCCCGGCTGGCGGCGGCCTCTCTCTGCGGGGGCGCCTCGCACCCGTGTCCCGCCGGTCACTTCCTCCTGCTTGCGGTCTCCGGGGAAGGGCCGAGGGAGTTCCGCCAGGAATAACGCCTTCCCTGGGCATGGGGTCCGCCGTAGGGAATGCGGACGAAGTCGTCTGTAAATGAGAAAACTCGACGCTCGATTTTTGTGTCAAAGCCGCCTTATTTGTCTTCCGCTCTTTTCCACTCGGTAATTCTGTCTTTGAGTACAAACCATGGCAACAAACAGGCGTTGGAAGGGAGCTGCAGCTATTTTGAAGTTTAATGATTAAGTGTCATAATGAAAAGGTGCCAGTGTTTGCGCTATTGCATACTAAACAGCGAGGCTAAAGAACAATATGTGGAAAAGTTTGCTAATAGCACGTGTAAATTAAGTGTACATTATCTTTTTTAATTTTTGTGATTTAAAGAGGAAAATCTATAAAATGCTGCAAGCTCTAGTTTAAGAATAGCTTTCTTGAGTAGATGTTTAGCTTTTTAAAAATCTGTTTCCTTTACAGTAGAAATTCCTCTGGAGGGATTTAAAAAAAGAGAAGCAAACGCAGTGCATATGCACAGGAAAACGTGCTTTTGCAGTGCGAGGAGCAGGCTTGGGGCGCAGGGTGCCCAGCTAAGCAGGCTGCAAGCTCCGGCGAGGCAGATGAGGTGGTTGTACGTGCGGGATGAGGCGGGCAGCAGCTGCGAGCTCAGCTGTAACCCGAGCGTTTGCTGCAGTGAGCCTTGTGGGTGTCACAGCCGGGAGTCAGCAGCTCGCAGCCGAGGTGCGGCGGCTCCTGGAGCCTTGGCCTGTGCCAGGGAACTGCCTGCTGACATGGTGGGGGCGGCTTACCACGTCTCCAGCTGCTTAATTTGCATTAGGCAGAGATAAAAATGCACTATGTGCTTGCTCAGTACTGCTTCCTCGGGGAAAGTGGGGCCTGTGGCTGCCGTGGGGGTTTTGAAACGATAAATAAATAGATGAGTTGTGTTACTGGGCGTTAGAAAAAGCAGTCCGTGAGTAATCTGCTGTATTCGGGAGTATTCGGTGAATGCCATGGAATAGTTTTGAGGTTTGCTGTGAAGTGATGGTACTTAATATTTTCTAAAAATGCGTTGGGATTTTCAGAAGGTACAAAATCAACTTCTCTGTCTCAGAGCTGTGCCAGATGCCTCCCGTAGGCAGGTTACTTCTTGCATCAGCTGGGGTAAAATCATGGGGAGATGAGGGGGGCAGAGTAAGGAATATGTTTTATTCAGTATCAGGGGTCTTGGTAGCAGAGCAGCCAAAGCGTGTGTATGTGTGTTCATAGAGCTCCATTTGGCCAAGCAAGGAAATTTGGTTGAGAAGAGTGGGATTCTTTTCAAACAGCCGCTTTAGGAGAGTGCTGAAGTCAGATGTCACTTAAAATTGAGTGCTTGAGTCCTTTGCCTAATTGTGGTCTTCAGGGAGTTGGGTTAACGTGGATGGTAAAAGGAAGCTTTATGCAGGTTTGAAAAGGAGATTTTTGTTTGGAGAAGTTCAGTTTTCCCTGGTTTCAGCTAGTATGCCTGATTCTCCATAGACTTGTCCTCCACTTTGGGACTAGAAAGAGGGAGCGTCTTCCTCTGAAAACCTGCAGAGAGCTCGTTGGACCTTCTTGCATCTATTTTCATGTCATTACATGTCTCACATGCTTGCCTCTAAGTAGATGACTCTTGCCTGCTGTGCTCTTAGTCTGGTTTTCTTTTTGCATGTGCGATGCCTGGTGTGAAGTTTGGTCATGTCTTCTGCCTTAAGATTTTTTCAAATCCCTAACCTATCCTGGTTTGGATATCTCTTTGGTGGCCTGCCTATCTCCTGGAGCTGATGAAGTCTGGACTTTGCTTTCCTGAGAAGGCCTGCTTTTTTAAGGGGTGGGGTTTTGTTGTTCTTTGATATGGGGAATGTTTTCTAACTGTCTGAAAAATCTCAAGTTTTGTGCAGCAGAGCAGCCATCCACCTATGAGGAGGTGTGTGACATGGCGTAGTTTTGCTTTATTTATTTACATATTTTTTTCCTCTGTGCTTGTGGGATAGCCTGCATCCTCTACATGCGTATTTTGGGGGCGTTGGCCCGTCTAGAGGCTTAGATGTATGAAAGCAAATGAGAAGGCATTACGTTTCTCTTCTCGGAATAATCACACTCGCAGATCTATATTTGGAACTAGTTCTTTTAATATCAGCAGTAAGGTAAACTGGTGGCTCACACATACCTTAATCTGTAGCGTTGTCTGAATCCTGAATGATAACTGCAAGCCGCATTCCACACGGTTTCGTTTCAGCTAATGATGTGGTATGTCCTGTTGTTTGTAGTCGGAAACGTGTTTCTTGACCTGAATAATAGCACAGAAAGTTAGAAAGGAGCCAGCGTGGAAAAAGTAGAACAGTGTATGCAAAGACACGGGGGCGAATTAAGAACTGAAAGACTACAACGTTGACTTTTTAAAATAAAAGTTTGTCTGCCTGTGAGTTTATACAGTCAACGCTTTTCAGTTTCATGATGTGAACTCCACCCTGTCTTAACTCAAACCATTAGCAATACAAGATCCATTATAGAAAAGTGATGCAAGAGCAAAGGCCCTTTCTTAACTATTAGAGGTTAAATAATTATTTACTATTCAGACTCTGTAGTTAGCATGTTATCATATTCTCCTGCCCTTCCAGCCCTTTCATCTAGTTACCCTGTTGCTCAGATGGCTGACTGGCTGATAGTTTGGGTTTTTTTTCCTTGTTTCCCTGCTTGTGTGAGAAAGGGTGACAGCTGAAGTGAAACCTTAAATAAAATGGAAACAAGAATGCAGTACATTAAGTCGAGCATTTGTAGAGTTGGATATGTTTATTAGAAAGTATTACATATCTCCAATGAAGTGTTCTCTCACTTGTTTAATAAGTGCCAAAGCTGAAGCTCCAGAGAGACTTGGGTTATATTTAGCCTAATCGCCAGGCAACACCTTTGTAAAGTAGGTAATGAAGTCTGATAAAACCTTGAGCACATCTCTTAGGAGCTGCCTGCAGACTGGCTGAGGGCAGGTCACTGACTGCCGCTGCCCTGCTTAGGTGACTTCTGTCAGGTTACGGGATTGCTTCGTGCCTCAGTTTCCCCATCTGTAAATAGGCGGCCGTGATCCTGCCCTCCCCTTGTAAGTACTTGGGGTCTGTTGCTGCGGGCTGTTGCATGTGAGCTGGTGATGTCCTGTTGTGATAGCGGCATCTTAACAGATGTTGGTGTAGCCTTTGCACAACGATTCATGTGGTTTGACCTGCCCTTGTTTCTCCTCTTTGTCTTTTCCTCCTGCGTTTTAAATTTAGAATCAGTCTCAGGGGGCCTTTTTCTTTTCCTGTTTTCCCTCATTACTATTTTTTTGTGTCCTGTAGAATAACTTTCCTCTATTTTTTTTCTGTCCCTCCATGTTTTTTCCCCTTATATCCTGCATGTTCTTTCTGCAGCTCGTTTCTTTTGTTCACCCTTGCCTTCCTCTTGCTGTTCCCGTCTGTCTTTAGAGCGGCATTTTCTCTCCCTTCCATCCGCTGGGATTTCCTTTTCACCTGACTCATCCCCTGTCGGTACATCCCCGCTCAGTCAGCTCTCCTTGCGCTTCTGTTCCAGGAAACCCAGCCAGCAGGGAGGGAGATAGCCTGCTCGTCTTCTCTGGGGCGAGACCCGCTGAAGTCATGGCTCTCTTCCCCGCTCGCCCACCGCAGCGCCTGGACGAGGCAGGGCGTTTTGGGCAAAGACTGCACGGGGGGTGTCTAGGAGCCCGTTATTCCCTCCTCCCCTTTCTCCATGCCTGGCTTTTGCAGCGGGGCCGGGAGGTTTCCTGCTTCCTCCCACGTGCTGGGGAAGCGATATGGGGCCCCTCGTCGCTTCCCCAGCACGTGGGAGGAAGCAGGAAACCTCCCGGCCCCGCTGCAAAAGCCCCGGGACCGGGCGCTGTCGTCTCCGAAGCCGTTGCGCCGGAGCAGCCGGTTGCTGCAGGGAGGAGCAGCTGCGGGGGCGGCAGGCAGCAGAGTCAGAACAGATGCAGAGACGGGCAGGGAAATGAGATGGTTGACTCGAGGCAAGGTGAACGATTTCAGAACAGGAAGGGGGGGAGCCTTTTCACGTCTGCAGTCGGTTTCCACTTCAGCGTCCTTAGTGTAATTACCACTGTGCTAGCTAGTCCTGCAGGCAGAAAGAGAGGATCTGCATGCTAAGCTGTATGTTTAAGATATAATCGTGCTCCTGTACTTTGAGCTTCTGTGGTAAACACTCTTGCTCAAGCACAGTGAGGGAAAGGAAGAATATACGGTGTAGTTCCCTTTTCTAGCTGGTTTTCCACCAACGGCACAAAGGAAAAACGACAAAACACAAAATTCTCCTTTCTTGTATAATTAGTAATTGTTATTCTGTTTTAACTTGTTTTGATGGAAGAATTACATCAGTGTTTATACTGTCCTAGGGGTTTGATGTGCTGAGCTTTTTTTTTTTAATTGGTTAATTTTATTTTCTTTTTCTCTTTTTCCAACAGACATTCAAGCCCTTGGTTGGAAAAAGTGTATACAATTCAATTACTGCAGTAGAATTCCTTGTGGACAAACAGCTGGATTTTATAACTGAAGATAGTGCCTTTCAGCCCTATCAGGTAAGAAATTTGTTTAGTGTGTAAATACTATCCATTTTGCTTAGTTAAAAACCATGTGTTTATTATTTTAAATGCCTTTTACAGTCAAGTTCTGTGTTACAGGAACAATTTCCTATTGATTATTGGCAGAGATTGTCGCTCATCTTGTGAAAGATTATATTGAATGCTGTATCTGATTCTAGTGAATCTGATCATGTCAATGAGTACTACACAACTAATATTATTGAACCATTAATTGTAGAGCAGAAAAAAGATTCTGCTGAAGCTGGGTTTTCATTTCTAGGTCTTTGCACTACTACAGTGATATCTGACTGGGTTTTTTTGAGAGTGAGTAGCAGAAAATGTTAATTTTGTAAAAAAGAAAACACTTTCTCTTGCTATGGTTTCTAAGCCTGCTAAGATTTCCAATATCCTTGATTTTAATGCTGCCTTCATTGATTAGAAACATTAATATATTAATGTGGGTGTATTTAAAGAACAAAAGAAACCCTGATCCCCCCCCCCCCCAAGAAGGTCTAAATATCTCTTTTATGACAAATAGAATAACATTTGATACTTCAACTTGTGCTGAACTGATTGCAGTTAGAATAGCCATAAATTCTTTCTTATGGCTGAGATGATACACTGCAGCGATACAGAAATAGTACTTTGAGACTTGGAATAACAGATGGCCCTGAATAAATGCTATGTAATTTTGTCCTGACACCCCTTCTTCCCTCCTGCTTCACCAAGATTTTTTTTTCTTCCCCTCAATACCAAATATAGAGCTAGAAAAAGAGAAGCGACTGACAAGAGAATCCTGGGGAAAGGAGAGGGAGGTTCAGTTTGTGGAAGGGCTGGTGCTTTTTGTGTGTCTGTGGTGGGGAAGCCAAACGAGTTCAACGCTTCTTGTCGGGGTGAGGTTACGTGTTATGACTCGAGCTGCTGGAACAGCTTAGCTCTGCCACAAAAGACTGTTCCCCCCCACGCTAGCACCTTCAGCCTTCTAAGCCACCACAACCTTGATTTTCAAAACTGGGAAGGAGAGGGAAGCCTGTGATGTTAGTGAGCTGAGCTGGATTAGCCCAGGGTGCTGTGGCTTCCTCTAGGGAGGGGGTCAGGATGATGCAATGCAGAGTGGGATATCCTCCTTTGGCAGCAGCGACCTCTTAAATCAGCTGAGCCGTGAAGTGTAAATTCACCCTCAAGAGTCCAGCCGCAATCTTCCAGATTCATTTTACAAAGCAAATACTTGTGCTAGCGTCTGTCCTTTGCTTGAAGTCTATCAAGATCACATCTCTGATATCATTCATTCCAGTAAGAGTAATCAATCTCCTTTTGGCAATGGATCATTTCTTACAAGATGAGCTGAGGAAAACAAATTGAATATATGAGAAGGACTGCCTTTTGTAAACCAATCCTAGTGCCAGGCCTGGCTGGCAGTAAGAGCAGTGCTTATATGCATTTTAGGTCCTTCACTTCAAGGAGGATTTACTGATGCAGACACAGAAGCCCCTTAATTTGGGAAGGTGCATACAAATTGAAGGTGTCATTTTTGAACATGTGTCATATGAACAGCTGGCTTTATAATATCTTGGTAGATAATGCTGTAATTAACAGCATTAGCACCTTCAGTTGTAAAAGAGGTGTTGACCAAAAACTGGTACAAAGCAGTAGCTTATGAAAGATAGAGGCCTGGTCTACCTAACTCTTGGCCTCCATTTTTGACACGTAGAGGGCAACTGTCTGTCAGAAGTGAGATTTCCCTCTCATGCCTCAAGCAGCTACCTATTAAACCTGCAATGGAGGCTGCTGATTGGTATCAATCATAACTAGTTTGGTGACAAGAGATACCTAAACTGTCTGTTTTAACATTACAAGAAGGCTGCCGACGGAGATTCCTTTTAAGTAGTAAGGCATCCAGAATTTGCATCTTAACTGGCTGTTGCTCAGATTTCAAATGTAGCTACGTAAATTGAGCTTTCATCAAATAAGGATTTCTTTATATGAATGTTTATAAGAAATTTTAGAAATTACTTTCATAGGCATATCTCTTTGCAGGGCTAGCAATGTCTCATTGCCAAGTGTATGAGTTAATTGTACAGATAAGAACTTCAGTGAATTATAATGTCTTTAAGAGAACAGCAGCTATTTTTTAAAATATGCTAACTGGGTTATGTACCAGCAGTGTGTTAGAAATATTAACTTGATCGTTAGAAGACTGTTTTCTCTTGAAAGACACCTGAAGTGGGAGGATTGTCTCTATTAATTTGTTTTACTTGTTATTTTTTGGTTTTGCTGGAAATCACATTCGCAGCCTTCAGTCACTTAATGTAGGGTAGTTTTTACTTTGTACCTTTTTTCTGGAAGGCCTTCCTTTTCTTTGCCATGAAAACAGGTCCTAGATAAATCTTCGGTAAACTTCCTGTGAAAATCTGCTTTTCTAAAAAGAAGAAAAAAATGGCCTTTTTGTTCCCTTGCTTGATCTGGAATACTGTTAACCTGCTTTCAAGCAGAAGACAGAACTGAGGAGAACCAGTCTGTGCCGAGATGAGTTAACTTGGAGTCTTTCTAAATGTGTTTAGTTTAAGCTCTCATGGCTGTACGTTTTCAATATGAAGTCCTTAGAGACCATGGTGATCTAAATGCTTTTTTATTGCATTTTGCTGGTAGTGCCTAAAATTCCAGTACCTTTCTGCCAAAACAAACAAAGTTTGAATCTGTGTGGGAAGAGTCCATTTCACTTCAGATACAATTCTTAACTACTGAGTAATTTTTCCCATCATTGTGTATACTTGTAATACTAGTGATGGGCAGCAGACAACCATTTGGTACGAATTCTGCTGAGATCAGTTCTGATCAAAAAACGCAGTGCTGTTTAACTTAACTGTTGGGCTAAGGGGCTTCATGAATAAGGTGCTGCTGTCCAGTTTAGAGGTGACAACTGCTCAAGGCGAAGAAAACAGCACACTTGGCATCCTTTTAACCTTGGCAGGAAAAACAAAGTTTGAATAGGCGAAGAACTAAATTACTGTCGTTAGGAGAAGTGGTTCTTCCAGAACAAGAGTAAAGAGTCTTTGGCAGGATTCACTGGGGAATCGTGAACCGTGGATTCCCATGCCATCTCTGCTCTTCGCATAAATAAACGTTTCAATTGTTAAGAGATTCAACAACCTTCGTAAGAGCGAGATGAATATTGTTATTAAAAGTAGGGTATGCAGCTGTGGTATACTAGCCTTTTCCCATTTTTTTCATATCTTCATAAGGTTTTTCTATAGCAAGTATTGCCACTTGTCAGTGAATTTGTCCTTTACAGCTGAATGTGCTATGTGATTTGTCTTTTCCCTTCCATGTATACTGTTTTGAATCCTGCCCTTCTCTGTAAAAATTCCTTGGATTCTGTATGTGTGGTGCCTTAAACACCAACCTACAACTTGTTTCCTGTAGCTTTTATCTCTGTTGTTTCATAGAGGATATAAACAGTATTATTGTCTACGTGAAACTTGTGTGTGTGACTGAGAGTGACTCATTCATTAATCTGGGATGGTCAGACCATTTAGTCATGTAGTTCTTTTTATGGTGGTGACAAGGGGATCTTGAGGAGAAAGCAGATATGAACATTTGCTGTGGTACTTTGCTTAGCAGTGAAATGAAAATTATGTTCCTTTGCAGGAAGTGATAGACATAAGATTTACAACATGCATTTTCTATGTCACACTAGTATCTGTAGGAAATGTAGTCTTGAAATGTGATGTGCAAATCAGGGCTGCAATACTTTTCTACTTTGTATTCACAATACTTTGTGATTAAGTAAAAAATTATAAATATGTTGGTTTTATACTGGCTCTTGCTGTGGACTGAAAATGAACCATGCTTTCAAATATGTTGGTTATTAAAATATTTTAAGCAAAACTATAGTAAGCCTGCACAAATACAAGTGTTACTTAAATAGTTCAAACTGTGATGGTTTTCTGTAATGTGTGACTTGTACTAGTCTGTGACAGCTTTGTATCTATTCGTTACAATACACATAGTAAGTTAAGCAGCAGCAAAGCTGATCATGCCTTTTATTTATTTAAGCATTGTAGTTTACTTGAAGGACTATAGATGGGGATGTGAAGCATTAAAGCTCAGCATATGGTATGTGTGACCTCATCAGTGTGGTGTTTTTGTCTGGGCAGTGTTTGGCAGTACCCGTCACGGGCACTGTTGGGCTGAAGTGTGTGATTCTGCTGTTACTGGCTGAAGCAGCTGGAGTCAACTGCATTATACTTTGGACAAACAAATAAAGAATAATGAAAAGTGTTTTATGTCGTGTTTTTCCGTAATAATACACTTCTGGAAAGACCTGGAAAGACTGCTTTGCCCAAGCAGTCAGTGCATTTCAGCTGTGTGTATGAGTTGGGCAGACCAGGGTGCATGATAAATGATGTATTTCCAAATATATACACACACATTTTGTGGGATATGTGCCCAAAGGATTTGTGAGCACACAGCACTGGAACAAACATGCGCAGTTGAGCCAGGGCAAAGAATTCAAATTAAGTTCCTTCGCAATCATTAAACTTCCTGCAAAGAGGGTATTTCACTGCTCAGGGAAGGAAGTGGAAGGCTGTGCATACCTCCTGCATACTGGGTTTTTAAAAAAACAAAACAAAATCCCCAAACCAACCCTGCTACAAATTAATCAAGAACACGCTTCAGTTCTTCTCTTCTTGAATCCACCCTACTTACTCACATTTTCTTTCAGTACAATTTTTTTTTTTTTTTTTTAAGACAAGCCTGGTTGCCCTAGTGTTTCAAAATGGTAAGGTCTGCCTGTCCACCTCTGTGCTGAAGGTTGCAGATACAAAGATAGGGCACTGAGAAATCCCCTGTGGGAGGTGTTACATGCATAGTGATAGGTGTGTGTACTTTGCTCTTTTTCTAATTGTGCATTGCACATCTGGGACCTAACAGGTCAAATGTCTAACACACCTTAAAGGTTGTTAAAGTAATAATAATAAACTTTCTCACTAATCATGAAATAGGTACCTCAGATTCAGGACCTAATACTATGCTAATCTTAGTTGATCTATTACAAATTGAAGTTCCAAATGCCATGAAGTAAGGCTTGAGAAGAGGACCTTGTGCAACTCTAGTACTCTCATTTTCTGTTTATTGTGGGCAGACATTGGGTATTTCAGGCCTGGATGCTTTTGGGTTTTGTGACTTGTTTGCTCATAAGAGCAAGCCAATCATGTAGTAAGGCTTGAATAGTAATAACGTGTACACATAAAAATTCTTTAAACATCTTGAAACAGGGATAAATAATATTTTTGTCTGTTTTTTTAAGCACCCCATAATCATACAGTGCACTCATCTTTCAGACTTCTCTTAAACTGCGTGTTTAAAAATAGCTCCTGCAGCTGAAAATTGCTTTTCCCATAAACTTGTACCTCCACTGACCAGGCGGGCCCAAGCTTTTGGGTCAGTCCCACCCTTTGAGGTTGACAGAAGCAGCTGAGGAACTTGTGGTGCTGGCAGCCGTGGCCGTCGTGTGCTCGCCTCCTGCTTTCATTTCCTCCATGGGCGACAGAAGCACACACAACTTTCTGCATCTTTAACTCTTCCCGGCGTTGTCTTTAAGAGCCGTCTCTATTCTTTCCCATGTCTCTGGTGTCTGGACCACCCATAAGCAGTCCAGCTGGCTTCTCTGGCAGCGTTGTAAAGAACGATGGTCTAAACAGCGTGTTACCGACACATCTATGTTTAAGTGTACGGTTCCAACGTGAGGGGAAGCAAAAGGCTGCATCCAGCTAGAAGTGGGTCAGATGACTCATACCAGTCCTTGCTCCCTGTTACACATGTGGGACAGAAGAGTTTCATTGGAGCGCTTGCGAGGAGAGAGGAATGAGGGAGGAGGGATTGGCACCCTCCATTTGTAGAGTCAGAGGGTGATGTATGTCATCTCTCCTAAGCTTGTATTTGTGCTTCCATTTGAAAAAGAGCTGCTTCCCTGAGGACTTCATCTGTCTTTATTCTTCTCAAAATAGGTGGAATAAATTTGTACCTTTCTGGTTTACCTTGATTTCTTAAGAAATAAGGGCTTTAGTAATTTTTTTGTCTCTCAGCGAGGTTTGACACAGGAGTGGAGTTCTTCCAGATCTGACAAGCCTTAGGGAAATCAGCAGCATGGAGGGGAGACCATCAGTCAGCAGGTGGGTGGCGTAGCTGCCACAAATAGTGTGATCTTCCAGGTAGTAGTAGGATGTTCAGGTGGAGCTGCTGAAGGCCATGGTAAGGTACATAAGGAGGAAGGGGAAAGAGTTGTGAAGTCCCTGGGATAAGCTGAGGTTGCTACAGCGGAGGTAGGTTTCAAATCCATAGGAAAACAGGTTTCCTTCCTCTTTTGTTGAGAAACTTATTTTATGTTTTTTACAATTTTTCAAAAATCACAGTTAGTTAAATGGTTTGACTTCATTAATGCTACTACAGGAGATAGCATTGAAATAAATAATTTAAAAGTTAGGAATTCAAAACAGAACAGATAGAACAAAACTTGTTTCTCCTTTGAAGGTGAAGATCAAATCCTTTCACTCAAGTATTTTAGTGCTTCTCCAAAGCAGTTTTGGGATTACTGAATTTACAAATCCATCCAGTGTTTCTGGGTGAGGAACTTCCTGTGTTTGATCACAAATGATTACTTTTTTCACCAATAAAAGCCCATGGAAAAATACCACTCAGTAGTAAGAGAAGGGTGCCTTATCCTCAGTTCTGTGTCCTTAAAATTTTCAGTCTTCACATTTGATTTATTGAAAAAAAAAAAAAAAAAAGAAGCTTGAAGTATTTTTCTTAGGTGATGTTGTTGACCAACACTATTTTCATAATCCAGACACAAAGTCAGCTCCTACAGAATCACTTTTTATAACCAGATGGTGCTTTGCCAGTATGTTCTTGCTTTCTCAAATAGCTGCTGTATGTTGGGATTGGGAATCCTTAGTGCTTTGGGGAACTCTGAGGCAGTTCAGAGGTTAAATGAGGGTAAAATCCTGCAGTCATCATATAGGAGTGCTTACCCAGGGAGGGAAAAGAGTACGCCTTCCTGCATTTCAGGTAGAGGGGGACCTGAATTTCATGGAAATGAATTCTTACCAGAATTAAGCTTTAGCTTGATTTAATAAACGCAATAGGTCATTTGATGAAGTTGTCATGGTTTTGTTTGTTTTCATTCCTTCCTCTGATACAGCATTGCTTTGTTCAGGGCTGCTACTCTTAACTTTTTCTTACAAAATGTATTTTTGAAATTACATCTGATAGAAGTACTAATTTGTACTGTAGGGTTAGTGCTTCATGAGAACTGCTCCATAGCCTTCAGTGAGCTGCAGTTAGTACGGGTTGAGAGCTATAGCAGTTCCAGGTGTGTATATGGAATTCCTTTTCCAGGCCAGACATCTGGGAAGAAAATAAAGTAATTTTACACAACTTGATTTTTTTTTTTTTTAAAAAATTGAAACCAAGTATGAATCTTACTGTTTTCTTAAACATTGGAATGACTTTACTAATACACCAAAAAGTGCAGTATTTGTTTTGATGTAGAGGGCCTGGTGTACAGTGCATTTCCTGCTCAAACTTAGTTTCTTTTTAACAGTATACAACACAAATACAGTTTCAAAGGGTTTTTTTGCTACCATTGTTTGTAAATACTGTTCCCCCCTTCACTCTAGCAAACATTTCCTGTCTTTTGAATGGAATTAAAATTAACTATTCCTGTTTTTCCCTGCATCCCCCTCTTCTTCTGTGTGTCTGCCAGCATTACTGGGAGTAGTATTTTAGTATGTTTAGTGGGTTTGAAGCACAGTAATTTCTGTGCATCTCACAAATTATTCTGTATTTTATTATTTTAAGAGTGAATTTTAAGCATACAGTTTAGAAATTACATTTTAACCAAAGAGGCAGGGGTTTTACCCAGTTTTAATGTTTTCTTCCCTTTTTCTATCTTCTTTTCACCACTCCATGCCACTTTGGTTGACAGCAGATAAAATTAAAGCAGATTTCAGGATGCATAAGACTTGGTGGCTAAAGTATGGTGCTTGACAGGCTCTTTCGTCCCCCCCAAGCGGTGCAGTTCAGTTTTAAATTATGTTTTTAATAGGATTGTTTTTTGTTCTTTGTGCTAGTAGGTTATGGATGGAAAAATATTGTGGAAAAATTCAAGCGTTCTATCAATTTTAAATACCGAATGACTTTATTAAGTTGACCCCAAGGAGCTTATTGCAGCAACAACTGAAAGGTCCGTGTTTTCTGATTAGCAATTTAATCTTTCCTCTTTGCAAGTCCATTATTTGTCTGTTCTATAAAAGGCACAGCCACTGCTTTCTCCAGAGCTGCAAAGAGCTGTAGTGTAAATCCAAATATGATATATATCCCAGCTGGTCAGACCTTTGTTATTTATAGGGAAAATTCCTAAAATGGCTCCAGCAGGTCAGAATGGAGCTGTTAGCAGAAAAAAAACCCCACACAATGATGGCTGCATTGCTTCTGATACTGCCTTGGAGCAGAGGAAGCATTTCCATGTTTGCACAGTGAAGGGCTCACTGTTGTATGCCCAGCCAGGGAGCTGGAGCGTCTCTGCACCATATCTCAGAGACCAGTTTCTTTTTCTGAATGAAATTCTGCAAGAAAATGTGCTAATTGTTTTCCCAGCCCAGATGCATTGCTTCTTTGCAGTGCTGCCTTAAATCTGTTAGAAATTAACTTTAAAAAATTCTGTGCAAATACAGTGGTACTTGTTTAAAATGTGAGAGAAATGTATTTTATTCTGAATTACCTTCCTATTGGTAGCATGTTGGCCAACACTGTTATGTAGTACTAGTCTAAGAAACACATTTTCAAACAAACCCCAGAAAACTACTTGAAAATAAAATATTAATGGAACAGTAATTAAGTGGACCGAACTCCACTGAAGCTGGCTTTCAAGAACGTTTTTTAAGATATTTGATGTATTCTTTCCTCTTGACCAGAAGAAAAAAAAAAAAGGTTAAGATATTTTTATTGTTGAGAAGAATTTGTATTCTGCCCATAATCCCCATGAGTTAAAGGGGGAAAGGAGCTGGAAAGTTGCATGGTCCCAGAGCTCCTATTTGGTAAATAGGATTGAGGATATTTGCAGAAGAGACGGTAGCTCTGTGACTGCTGGCAATCTAAGTTGGTAGTAGTTCAAATTACAGAGCAGAGGGTCGTTCACAAGGGTGAGATACTCCAATGCATGTTTCTAAGAGGTGGTGATTCTAGACCTGTCGTCAGTCTGCAACATATTGGGTAGTGTTCTATGGTTTTCTTCTGCAGATTTGAATTGAGAGACCTTTGCTCTTTAATACAGTAAGCTCTTAGTTATCAGTAGTCTTGTCAAATAATATTGTGTTGCTGAGTAATGCAACTGATAAAAGATTTGATGGAGGTAACTACCGTGAGATAAGAGATGAACTATCCGGTCTGTCATTATTTGTGGTGGCGGTATACAGCTTTCCAACTCTGCCAGTTCAAGCTGCCGCAAGCAACTTCCGCTCTCCCTGATGAAATGAAGATGTGTCCTCTGTAAAACAGTCAGTCTCTGAGCAAGAACTGATCTCTTGGCTTGGTTTCCGGGGGCATTGGACTGCCTTTCTAGCAGCCCACTAGTCCAGATAACTGATGATCAATAGAACGTGCTTTCTTTTTTGCTTATAGACACATCCATCCATACAGCTTGTCCTTCAGCTGATAAGGTTTGGGGAGTTGTTAGATACCTTCTGAAAGCTTCTTAACAATTCACAGTGTCTGGCTCTCAGTTTAAATTTTAATATCAATGTACAAAAGATTTTTCTCCAATCTACTCGCTTAGCTGCTCTCCTTGTTAGCATCAACTTCACTCTGCTAATTGCTTGCTTTAGGGAAATGTCTGCACTTTGAGGTTTATTTTCCCATAGTGGCATTGAGTTGCTTGGTAAGTGACTTAAAGGCTTGTTCCAGTATCACCACATGACTTGGGAGTTACTGGCTGAGTGGGGCAGGACCAGTACTCCCTCGCTGTTTCTCTTAGGAGTAGATAAAACAAAATGCAAAATTAGGACAAAGCTGCGTGTTGCTGAGGTGGTGGTGATAAATGTATGGAGCAAATGGGTGGCTGTATCATCAAAATGAGAGAAAAGATGGACATGGAGCAGTGCTATTCACTTGACCTTTCATTCGTTTGTACATGGAGAAGAACGCAAGTGGTACAGACGGTCGCCACAGCACTCTAGGGGGAAGCTGATAGCCCACCAGGTTTGTGGGTAGGAGCCACTTGTTTGGGGAAGTCTTCAGGTCAAATGCTAAAAGATACGTCTGTCACTCCAGGAGATTTGGCTTTTCTGGCTCAGATTGTCCCAGCTGCTTAAAGAAAGGGTGACATAACCTGTGAGCATAAGGGTCATCTTTTTTTTAAATCTCTATTTTCAAATGCCAAACTGTTGTAGAAGTCACTAGAGCAGTTTTTAGGTTGTTTTGTGACAATAACTGCCTGGCTTAGGTTTGGTTTTGCTTATCCGTTGGTGGCTGCTTGTTTCCCTGCTGCATGCTTGTTCCGTACGCTGCTCTCGTTTCCCTTCTGCCTTTCCCTACTAGATTCTCATCTACAGATACAGGAATAACAAGCCGACTTGGAAAAAGAAGTTTTGCAGCATACCTGTTTCACCTGAGACATTGGAAGTCTTATGGGAAGGCAAATACCTCTTCTTTATTTCTGTGTTTGTGAGTTAAAATCAGGGAAAATACTTGACTACAAGTCAGATTTTTTGCTGCATATTTGTGTTTCTAACTTTAATATATTTTCCATAGGATAATCTTTCTATATTTTTAATAGAATTTTTCTGGTGTTCTTAGGGGTGTGAGTTACTCTTCCAGAACTGAACTAATGGGTGCAGTGATGCTTCTTCAAGCCTGAAATCATGACATGGAGAAGCATACGCAGCCCTGCTCCCCTAATTCTCAAACTTGATAATTAAAATTTTAAAATCAATCTCAACTCTTTAATTATTGAACAGGTGAAATGAGGAAGGAAGTAGGAATGTGTGGGGAGAAGTTTTAGGCATAGGGAAGAGTGGGAAACAACAGAAAAATTGTTGATAGCTTTTCCTGAGAGATGTTAAGTTTACTGACAGTTGGAAAACTACGAAATTTTTAGTCCTCATCTTTTTTTCCCCCTGTAGTTTTAACTTTCTACTTATAGAAACATAATTGTTGCTGTTAGACACTGAAAATAACCCCAAATCTTAAATGTTTGTCCTCCGAACTATCTATAAACGTTTGTTCTTTTCTGAACAGTGCATTCAGAGCCCCTTTTTGGGAAGGGATTAGTTATCCCTGTTCTCTTGCCTGACCTCTGCACGTAGCGAGAGCGTCACTGCCCGTCCCTGCCTTTTCCCATGCGGCATGCCTCGGTGCACGTGTGAGAGGGCTGACCTTAGCTCGACTTTGTTTCTGGTTTAGGGGTCAGGGTTGTGCCTTCAAGCTTGACTTAACTGGTTCAGATGTAGCCCGGCAGCTGCCAGGTTTGAATGAGGTAAATTGTGACCGTGCACTCCGAACAGCAGAAAATAGGTCAAGTGTGGGTTGGGTTTACATGGAAAGCGCTAGCATCGCCTGGTAAGCCTAAGCCTCTTCTCTCTGCTCAGACAAAGCCGGTTAAGGTAAACTGGGAAGTTACCATCTCCCTAAAAAACTTTCTAGCCTGCTGTAGCCCTGGTGTTTCTGGTCACTCTCTGTGGGAAGCCTGGAGCAGGGGGAGTTGCCCTAGCTGCAGGAGATGTGGCGGGTGGGGTGGATGTGTCCCCCCTGGAAAGGCGTCTCTCCGCTGCCTTGTGTGGAGCAGCACAGCCTCTCCGACCTCCTGCCTACCAGCTGCAGTGGCGTGGCACCTGGGGAAGCCTTTCCCTTGTCAGAAGGGAGTAAGGTATATACTGCTTACCAGTGGTTGATGCATGCCTGTGTGTCCAGAGAGATGGGCGAAGCAGCAGCAGATCTGTGTATTTTAGTCTCGGCTAAATGTGATGATTTCCCTGTAGGGTTTTGGTGTGGTCCTTGTGGCCTTGGCAGTGCTTGTCTGGTGATACCCTCGGGGGTGGCAGTTGCTGCCAGTTTCTCTGTGTTTTAGTTAGATTCACATCTTTTGCCACTGGAAGAAAAGTCTTGCAGCATGACAGAGGGAAACTACCAATTGGTGGTGGTGGTAAGATTTTTGGTATTCTGCCTATCCAGATTTTTATGTCGCTGTTTTGTTTTGTGATTTTTTTGTTTTGTTTTCCTGCTCACACCGATGTCAGGCAGGACAATATTAAGATTGAAGGTTTGTTAAAAAGTTATAATCAGTGAAGGAGATTACAGATCAGTGATATAATCAGGTATGTCAGGTGACACAGTGAAAGATAAAAGAGGAAGAAAAAAAGAAAAGGATGGCTAGTTATCAAGAAATGAAAATAAGGAGAGAATTGTACAGACCTTTCAAATGAGGGGTAAAAAAACACATGGGTGTGTTTGAGGCTGGGTGCACGTAAGGCATTTAATTTTTTTTTTTTAATGGTAGAAAATCATCTTCTGAAAGATGATATTAGAGGACTAGTATAAATTATCAGCAGTCTAGATTTTAAAAACAATACTTTTTACTGCCACTGCTCTCTGAAGACTTGTGGTAATTGGTAGGCAGGTGTTGACTTACCTTGTTCCTTGTTTTTCAGACTGCAGTTTCCAAATTTAATTTCTATGCAGATGAAGTTCTATGCAGCTGTAAAAATTATTTGGTGCAAAAAGGAGGAAAAAAAGGATGGGGTCTCATTTTATAAAAAATTATTTCAAGATACTCATGAAACAAGAAAACTGAAGGTTCAAGCCTTTGACACGTTGATATTTGAATTTTTCATTTGCACTGTTTGAATTTAAATGTGTTCCCTCTACCATTAAAGTGCTAACAAAAAGCTTATTTCTGTGTGCGGTGCATACTGCGTAAACATTGTAAACAGGACTCTCAAGTTGGTTATGTACTAGTTTTCATTTAATTCATGTCCTAAATTATCAGAAAACCTCTAAGCAGCCAGAGGAAGCTATAGTTAATTAAGCCACAGATGGTGAGGACTAATGTGGTGTTGACCTTTGCGAGGACTGCAAAATCTACTTAGTCTTTCTCTGTAAAACACTAGCTGAAATGAGTTCCTACTGATATTAAAAAGATGTCCTTGATGCATTGAAGCCAAATGCAGAGACACCGTGGCCAAGGAAGGCGCTTTCCCAAATAAACGTTTGCAGATTCTAATGCACAGCGTGTGTTGAGGCTTGGTCTTCAGGGCTCCGATTTGAGCCTCTTTACTGCCAAAAGCCACTGTTTTTTCCAGGACTGGTTTTCCTCCAATGCATATTGTCGGGTTTCCTCTTCTTACTGGCAATGGAGAGTTGATAGCTGACTGAAGTTTCTGTACCTTATTCTCATGTAGGTTGTGTGATTGGGGGTGGGGGCAGCTACTTGAATACACTTTCATGGTGGTGGTTTGTGCTCCAGGGTTTTATCTCTCGATTTAATGAACTCATTTCTGCCCCTCAAGTTTGCGAAGAATGACTTGGAGAAGTATTTTAAAATGCTGAGGAAACATCTTGCTTCAATAGAGCAAGTCTTGTTGGGAAGGTAGAGAGCTGTGGAAATGTGCAGGCGCTCCCACCACGGACATGCCCAGCAGCCCAAAATGGAAAAGGAGCCTGTGGTCACTTGAGCCTTTCAGAAGGCACTTTGTGTGGTCTTTAGGCAGCGTGCAGGTTCGGCTCATCCAGGGAAGCCTCTGAGTATCTTGGACAGTATTTTATTTGTGCATGGGGCCTGAGTAGGAGACTTCTGTACGTCTTTGGGTTTTGGCTTGTTTTTCTGTGGGTACTGTCTTTGAGATTCCTGTTTGATTCATGACTTAAAGGAATTTAGAAGCATTATAAGTGATCTGCACTTGTCCAGCTGTGACTTTGAATGGTAAATGTTTATCCAAACAAGCTCTCTGAAAATACTTCTCTGAACAAAGATTTCTACTTTCTGGTTAGAGCAGCGTGGTATCTTACCCTGATGGTATGGTCTATTGTTTCCAACCTGCTCTATCATTTTGCACCAGAAGAAAGAAAAGATATACTCAGAAAAACACTGGCTCACTTTGTTATTTGGAAAAATATAATTCTTTATCCTTCCCAGGTCTTCTTAGGAGTCAAGCATGTCCCCAGCGGGTGAGAATTCTCACCTAGAGAGATATGCAACTGACTCCAGTATTCTTTGGATAATTAAGCAGAAAGTCCACTCCACCAGAAGTGAATTCCACTTTTGGTCTGGAAAGAAGGAAGAATAGCAGCAAAGATCTAAAAAACCTGACGTAGATTGGTAAGCTTCTGATAGTCACGTTGCTTCATGTGACTGTCTTCCACAAGGGCAGGAAGGATTATCTTGACCGTATCTTTCTAACCCATACACCCTTTGTCTTCTTCCCAATATTGCATATAGTCATTTGTGGAGCAAGGGGCACTGCCGCATGAAGTACATAAAGAGCTTCCTACAGTAGAAAATTGCAGTCCCGTTTATTTGATTTGCATTCTGATTTGCATTTCATAAGGATTTCAAACCAGGATTAGTATCATCCTGTAGGAGGTATTCCAGGACTTGTGGAAAAACTAGTCTAGGAGAGGGTACCATACTTACTTTTGTGAGTGAAACTACTTTCAAATGAGGAAAAGTCTGGAGGAAAATCCTACAGGTCATTTAATTCTGCTGTGGGTTAGTCAGTCAGTCTTGCTACTTTGACCAAGGAGGGGAAAACTGAAGGTAGTAACTGCCTGGGTTCAAATCTGTAGACAGAGCTGTTGTTTCTTGAGCAATATAAATACAGGATAAGGAAAAAGACTGGCCAGTGCAGAGTCATCTGCTTGTCTTGAGTGCTAAGACAGGGAAGAGGCTGCAAGTCATCAGCCTTGCTCGTTGCCCTGTTTCCCTGGTTTTGCTAAAGTTTGTGGTGTGTGCTAAAACAGTGTGCTTAAGGCCATCACCTTATAGTTTAACACATTGTGCAATTAATTTCCTGTTTTTTAGATGTTCAGATTTAAGATTAATGGTGGAAAAAGGTCAGTCATGGTGCACACATTTTTTCATATATATATAAACACAAAAAACCAGAATTTTTGAGATTTCAGGAACCTTTTTTTAAGTATCTTGATACTGAGCTTCAGTTGTCAGTTACAATTTTGCTTTGCTGTACTGATTTCTGTTGACCACTGTATAGCATGTGCATGTCTAGAAGCAAAACACTCCCCCCCCCCGCCTCCCAGTGATTGATGATGTTAAATGTGTATTTTGTTTGTATATTTAGAAACCCTGGGTTCTCTTTGATATCTTCTACATAATCGCAGTCAGACCTGTACACAGTTTGTGTAATGGATCTTTGACCTCACTTGTTCCTTTTGTTAATCTTCCTCCAAGAGTGAGGAAAGAAGTACAAAATGAATTTTGCAGTCTCCTTTTCTGAGTGTTCACACCAAGCACTCTGAATCAAAGGTACTGATATGGCATGGATCAGAATAGGAGATAGAACAAAAAAGGTTCAAATGTACTGTCTGTAGGATCACCAGTGTCTTCAGTGTGAAGTTCAAAGAAGGCAAAGATGCTTAGGAAGGATGTGAAATCTAAAAAAAGAAAAGCAACAGTGTGTGTTGCCTTCAGAAACACATCAAAAGTGGCTCAAGACGATACAGACTCAAAAACTTTGCATAAAGAACTCACTGAAGTAGAGTAATGTTAAGAGTAACAACTTTGACTTCATGCTACCTAATCAGTGTGTATAATCTTGAAACAAAGATAAAAAATTTTGTAGATGAGACCGAAGGAATTACTAAAATGTACGAGATCTGCATATTAACTGCATTTTTAAGTCAGTCAGAGTTCCAGTATTGCAGTGCCTCAGTCTGTTGCTTAGCTCTAATGCTTGTGGATCTGAGAGGGGAAATTTTTGGTACAGGAATCTCTTGCAGCTGCTGTGAAAGAGTGCATGGGAAGGGGGACAGATGAATGGTCATCACATGCCAGTTCCAGGGTCTCTTGGGTTCCCCTGGCAAACCATTCCCTCCTTCCAGTGGTTGTGTTGCTTCTGTATGTAGGATCAATGCAAAAATGGATTTGCACAGGAAAGTAGAACAGCTAATACTATTTTTAGATTGCCTCAGGAGAGGAAGTGTTTTGCTGGTCTGCCATTCTTGAATAAATTTTAGTGCTGACCCTCTTGTGCCTCTGATAATGCTAGTGACATACTTGCCTGGTTGGTGTTCTTAACCTGGTGGTAGAGGTCCTGTTGATCTTCCCTTTCACTTCTACTGTGTTCCACTTCATGTGTATTAAAACCATCATCTTGACCATTCCTTTTGGATCCGAGGCCATATCCTTTTCAAAAGCGTAAGGAGAGAGAGTAATTTTCTCTAATAACTGAAGCATTGATGCATTCTCCGTAATGGAGCACAGCAAATCCTCAAGTGTCAAGAAGTGAATTTTGAATTTGAAGTAGACATCCTGTGATCAGTGGGTTAGCAGGAATAATCTCATCCAGATGAATAGAGAGAAATTGCTCGTGTCACTCGAGGGCCTGGCAGCAATGCACGATTCCCTGAGTGTTGCTTGTATCTTTATATTCTATGGCTGGAGCTCTTCATAATAAATTGTGAAACATCAAGGAATTGTTGGAGATCAAGGAAAGAAATTACTTGATCTCAGCTGCAGTACTGATAAAACATTTTACATTTTGTATGTGGAGAATTGCTCTGATTATTTTAGCTGTGTGAAGTTCTCTCAGCACAAATGAATGTTCCTGCAGCTCATGGATTCCCAAGGCCGTCTTCTGCATGAGGAGTTGCCAGGCTGCGGCGCAGCTTGCTTTCTCTGCCACAGCCTCAAAGGCAGAAATAGCAAGTTTGCTCTGAAATAGAAATAGATATTCTAAAAGTCTAGAGATGAATGGTGATTTAAGCCATGCTTTCAAGGATACGAACCAGATTTTGTGACTAGTTTTTCCTTGTTAGGAGAACAATGCCACCAAATACGTCTTAATTTCCCAGATGATGTCCTACTCAAAATCGTGAAAAAGAATCTTTTCCAGGGGAACTGAATACAATAAAAATAAAAATTAAAGCATGTCTTATTTGAAATTATCTAGTTAACTAAGGCCTTACACATTTGAAAATCAGTAATGGTGTTTCTCTCAGCATGTTTGTTTCTCTTAAAATACAGCTCTCTTATGCATTATCTTGGTGGGTTTTTTAATCTTATGTTTATGCTCAGTATGTCCATATTAAAATTTACAGATATGGAAAACATATTTGTTATTTTTAAATTCATTTAATCATTATTTAAACAATTACTTCTGCATACCTGTAAACACTGATGTCTTTAGAGGGCATTTTTAGCTTGTAGTAAGACAGTATTTATGAAAGTGTGATCCTATTAATAGCTTACAAGTCTGGCCACATGTGGGATCTGACATACCACATTCCCATGAAATAACTTCTAGCACTACGTTGCGCTTTTAAGTTTTTTCTAAAAATAACACAGGGATTTGCAGGCAATCAGTAAAATTAGCATCAAACTACTTAATATTGTATTTTAAAATACATCTAGGAAAATAAACAGAAATGTTACAAGTAAACATAACATATGGTTCTTTTTTTAATCTCTACTTTAGGACGACGTAGACAGTCTAAACCCAGTTCTCAGGGATAACCCGCAGTTACATGAGGAGGTAAAAGCCTGGGTAAAGGAACAAAAGGTTCAGGAGATTTTTATGCAAGGTAATTATGTGGGAAATTGTGTTATTTTTATTCTGTGTTAGCTAGTTTAAGGCCATTAGTTGTGTGGAGCTCATCCCATAGTACTTGTGAAATATGGAGAATATATTTCTAACTTGGAAGTAATTTTTTTGGAAGTATTTGTTAATTCCAGAAAACAAGACTATGTAAGAAGCTGTGCATGACTACTTCAGACTGTTCTTGTTTGATGTCTTAGTGATTACAGCAATGGCTGAATATCGTTAGTCTGAACATAAATATTTTGTAAAATTTGTTGTGAAAGTGTGTGTGAATGGCAACTACACACCTTTTAGCATGTTTAAAACTGTTCTGTGCTCTGTTAGTGTTACTGTTACGTGTGATAACTTCTCCGATATCTGTCTGTGCTTGTAGTTCTTCACAGTTCTGTCACAGATGAAGAATACTTTCAGATCCCCACCCCACACCCTCACCCCCGATTGAAAAGTGCCTTTCAAATCACTTACGATTTTGTAACTCGATTCTAATGCTGGAAGGTTGCAGCAAACAGATACGTCATTTTTGCACTGTAAATACAAGTTACGTGAAAACTAGCGTGAATTAGAGTAAATGATTTTGGCTCAGTGTTGCTGATAATAAAAATACATGCATTTGCAGTATATTCATTAACTTTCTGCAGAACTGACAGGTAGCTCTACAGAGGCATTCCTAGCAATGGGGGGCAGAAACTGACCTGTGGGTCTGGGTTAAAATCCCCAGGCAACGCAGTAAAGCAATTTGAGGACAAAAATGCTTAAGCAGTCATTCTGTAAATTAAGATGGAGAGGGGAGCAGTAAATAATGTGATATTATAAGGATGGCGCTGAGGTTTGCTTGCTGTCTGGTTTCCTTAATAAAACTAAAATTAGAAGACCAAAGGAATATGGTAAGTATAGTATTGAATTTACAGTAAAAAACTCGTGTCTTTCCTTCTGTAGAGTCTTTAATTTGACTAGGTGTGATTATACTTACAGGCCACAGAGAAAGGATGCTGAAAAAAGCCATGCACGGCATTGTGTAGATAGTAAGTTGATATGTCAGTGTTAGTCATTGTAGATTTTATCTTAATATCTTCAGATAAAACTTGAGTTAATAGTTTGTTGATGAAATTTGCAGCCAAAACTGCATTGAGAGGTGATGTGAAATCAAATTAGGGCTGTATGAAAAGGAAACTAAAATTGAGCTTGTTTATTGTATTTCATTAGAGTAACAATAATAAGACAATTAGAAGTCTCTGGTACAGAATCAATACTTCAGCAAAGCCCCAGCAATATTGAAACAGTCATCTAAATGAAACTGCCAGCCTATCATCCATGCAACTCATTTACATCGCATCATGCCAGGAACTGTATTTTTATCTTTATATATATAATTTTATATAATTTCTCGAACAGATGTTTGGATGCTTAGAAGTGCACAAATTAGGAGTATTTTAGATGATGAGATGAATCTAATCCAAACGTCCTTGCAGACTAACTCTCCTCGTCTAAGGAGAAGCTGCAGTTCAAATCCACTTGCTTACCTGATGTGGTGCAGCGTGGCCCGAGGAGAGATGCGTTGCCTCGGGTGATGACATGCCATTCATGGGGAGGGCTGTTGCAGTGCCACCGTCTCAGCCCCACGGGATGGTGGTCAGCCGGCACAGACTACTGTCACCTTCTTCTGGGGCGTCATCTGCTCCCGGTCACAGAGACTTCGTGTTTGGCACAAACCTTTCGGTGGCTTACGGACAGCCCTCCAGCCGTGCTAGCTGCTGTAATCTTAGTCATGCTATCCTTTCTTTCTCCTCCCCTTATTTCTCTGATTTTCTTCACCTTCTCCGTTACTACCATTTTCCTGTTCCCTGCAGTTTAAGCAACATTCTCAGTTCTGCCTTGTCTAGACGCATCTATTAAGGTTGTTACCATATTCTCTTACTTCATCCTCTACAGCATTTTTAGGATCCTGCCTTTTCCTTGTCGATGATGCTGAAGCCATCATCTCATATCTTAGTATTTTCTACTTTGACTGTCACCGTTAAAATGCAGTTTATCTGAAGAAAGAGGAGGGTTGGAGAAAAACATTAAAATTGAGTTCCAAATGTTTGAAAAGAAACATTCCAATTTGTGGAGGGGGAATCTTAATCAAAACTAGTCCAATTATTTGCAAGAATGAGACTAAAGAAAAAAAAAATTGCCCTCACGACCTTTTCTTTGGGTAGCAGTCACAGCAGCATGCTTTGCAGTAGAGATTGTAGATTTGGCAGGAAAGTAGTTTATTCCTTGTTTTAAAAGAACTAAACTCCTCCCCAGCTTGGCCAAGTTGAAAGCTTTTGGGACAAACAAAACAAGTTCAAGGAACATCGTAAAGTGTCTTTGATTTTTAACAATTAAAATCTTTGAATTTTTTCTTCCTATTAGATTTATTATCACTACAATCTCTGAGGCTGTGTGTATAATAATCCTCTTGAACCACTGAGCGTGCTTCAGCCCTGAAGATATTTCCTGATAGTACTGCACAGGCTGCTTCAACAATGTCTAGCTGAGTGTGATTCAGCCAGGGACTGGAGACAAAGCCAGGCTTTTCCTGTAATGGCTGCTTGTGGCTGGGCTGGGCTGGAGCTGAGCTGTCCTGTGTCGCATGACCGCAGTTTAATCTTTCTCCTTCTTCCTCACACCCAGCAGCACGTAAGAAACCACCACCACTCCCCCCCACACGCACACACACTGTTTTTAAAGGTAGATAAAGTCTCTTTTAAAAATAGATAGGATAACAGCTGGGATGAAGGGCAGACACAAATTAGAACAAGGAGTAAGAGGAAAGAAATTGGCACTGGGTCAGTGCAGAAGAGTGTAAGAGAAGCTGGAAGCTGATGGAGAAGGGAGGATGGAGCTTGCAAACTGCAAAGACTGGGAAGGGACTTGGAAGCCGGTGCCCTGGAATTGTAAATGCTAAAATGAGACAAGAAGCTGGGGAGAGGCTGGTTCTGGTTACACAAGAGACTGAAAGTCATTGTGCAGTTAACAGTAGGATGCAAGAGAGGAAGAGCTGGGATAGGAAAATAGGAATGGGAAACTGGCACGAAGAGACACAAGCAAAATTTTACCGAGACTGTCTGAACAAGGCAGAGCTTTGGGACAGCCATGAAAAGTTAGAGACGTGTTGGGTTGGGTCAGACAGCCAGAAGTGTGGGAGCTGAGCTGGAGGCATTTTGCAGGGGCATATGGAGTAAGGTTGGAGAGAAGCCATCAGGAAATGTGTCCCCATGGGAACCCGTCTGGTCCAAGACCAGGAATGTGAGACATAAGCTTGTAGATTCTTCCTCTTTTTCTGGCCATATATATCAGTGATTGGTAGTGCTGGTGTAGTTCTGGCCCTTGTCTGTGCCACTGGAAATGTGCTGTGGGGATGAGTTAATGGCGGTAGCTCAGAGAGTTCACTGGGTCTCGAGATTTCAGTTGTGTAGTGAATGACGTGGATGTGGGTGAAAGAAGGGTGCCATTGCATGGTGTTTCTGTTTCCCAGCTGTTTTAAAACCTACATAATCCCAAGCAAAAGGTATTTCAAAAGGCCTTGCTAAGGTTCCAAAATTAAACCCTAAGACCACTTGGAAATGTCTTATTACTGCTTTTGCACTTCTCTTCATCTCTCAAACAGTCCTTGTGATCACACACTTTCTCGTGCAGCGAGTATAATGGACCCAGTCGTGTGAATATGGATTTTTTTACTAGAGAAAGATGTCACCTGCGAGGTCCTTGGCCTTTTTGCTGCAGATAGTTGAGCTTGCTTAATGTACTGGGCAGGGCTTGGAAAAAATGACCTTTAGGAAATACAGGGGAATTCTGGCCTTGCCTGTGCGGTTGAGCAACTAAGGACTCTTAAATCATTTAAGTTAGGATTTTTGTATGTTGTCACTGACTGGTTTTGCTTCCGTTCCTGTATGCCTGACCTGGGGTTTGGTTGCGGAAGTAGCGAAACCCACACAGTTGGAACTGAACTCGGTGGCAGCATCGCTTGGTCATCCAAAATGCTATATAAACACTAAGTGCAATGAAGCTTAAGAGTCATGATGATCAAGTGAGACACCGAACATGAATAAAATTGTTGAATCTTGATTTCTAGGTCTTGAAACCAACTGTAAGATAAGTACTATATCATACTATCTCCCCACCCCAGTGGGCTTTTGGAGGTGAATTAAACTGATCTTTGCAAAGGGACGATGTGCGGGGTTTCTTTGCAGTTGATGTATCTGAAAACAGGAGCTAAAGCCTTCATAGCATGTGTGTTTTTGAATGTTCTGTGTGGCCATAGCAGGGACGGGATCACTCAGCTGCCTTTCTGACAGCTGTAATGGAGAGAAACTCTGTGGTCACTTATGGGAAAGACTTGGCAGATGCAGAGCCTTAACCACCAAGATGTAAATCTTTTCCCCAGCAAAGCATCTGGGCATGTGACTAGCCTGTTAAATAGCTTCTGTATAACCTGCTGCTGCCACTTTCTAGCCTTTCAGATTCCTTTTCGACGGTTGCTGTTTGTAGGCAGGAATTTTCCCATCATTTGTCATCAGGGCTGCAGAAAGATTTAGTTAGATAAGAAAATTGTATGTTGAAAATGTTAGGATAATTGACCTTAAAGCCTACTTAAATGTATCATTTGCATTTCAAAATGTCTTCCAGAATGAAAGTAAAATCCACAGGCAGTGCTGTGCCAGAATTGCCTGTAGTTTGCTGTCCATGCCGTGCACACTATATATTTGCTGTGAAGCTTAAAAAACCAGGAAAACCCATTTATACTTTTTTTTCCCCTCTGAATTCCTCAATGGCTTTTTTATTTCTTCCCCTTCTAAAGGTCCGTACTCCTTAAATGGTTATAGGGTGAGAGTGTACAGACAGGATTCTGCCACCCAGTGGTTTACTGGTATCATAACTCATCATGATCTCTTCACCCGCACTATGGTTGTTATGAATGACCAGGTGAGTTTGATATGCGATACTCGGAAAACAAGCGTCAAGTAAACTACGTGTTGGGAGTTTTTACTTTTTTTTCTGGTATTCTGAAATACACTGAGTTGTTCAGTTCCAGTAGGGCAAGTCTATTACTGCGCTGAAACTACAGCAAGACTTTGCATTGGACTAGCAGTTAATACCCTCCTGAAGCTGAACGTTTGTGCGGTGATATGGTTAATACTGGTTTTGCTTTTCTTCTGCTGTCGCTATTTGACTAGTGAAGTCTTTGAAGTGGAGTGATCTAGTTTTAAGAACTGGTTTTCCCTGTCAGCTCTGCTGAGAATTTCTTTTCTCAACGCTGAAGTCTTTTAGCACTACAGTAGCGATTACTTCTTCCAAGCAACTGAAATACTCACTTTCCGCCGTTTATTGAATTAAGCATTTACTGCAGCCCTAATTTACATTTACTGTGGTGGGTTTTAGTTGTATTTCTGAAGTTGATGTTAGAAAAAGAATTAATACTGGTATTTTTAGTGGCAGTAATGAATTCTGTTTCAGGAGACCAGAGTAATGACTCAACATTAATACAGTGAATGACCCATCTGCTTTGAAATGACTGACAAAATCATGTGTGACGATAAAAATTTAAGACTAGTCTAATGCTCAAATACATTTTCCCCTTAATTTACTCTAATTAATTTCCCCAAATATTTTTTTTTTCACTTTGTGAGACATTGATTAAAGATGTGGTTAGCTTTTCCTTCTTCCTGAAATATCCTTCACTAGTAACACTCTGCCAGTCTTAGAATTCTTTCTTCAGTCATTTTGATTCCTTCCTTTCAGCAGTTTTGCTTCTGTTGGAAGCAATATTGTAATGTGCTTCTGCAGTATATTTTGTAGTACATTAACTAATTTTTAGAAAATATTTATATATTGTAATTGCTAGTTAAGGGTTACTCTATGAAGAGCTCATTGTCTTTTAATTTCAAATTTGCAGGTCAGTGAAGGGGAAGGAAGTGGTGGTGGGGTACTTTTTTTTTAAAAGAAAAAGATGTTATTTTTACAGTGATATGTAAAGACACATTTGCTTTGGTTTTACTCTGTTCCCAGCCTTTGTCGAGAGTCATACGTCAGTTCTGCTATTCAGGATTAAGTAGGCTTTTCTCTGATTAGTCTTTAGCACAGAAAATAGACTGGTGAACACTGATACAGAAAATGCAGATTAGAGCAGTGTCTGTACATCTGCTGATTATTATTTTTTCTTTTTTTTTTGTTTTTATAAACCAGGTGTTAGAACCTCAGAATGTTGATCCTTCTATGGTTCAGATGACCTTTCTAGATGATGTTGTTCACTCTTTGTTGAAAGGTGAAAATATTGGCATCACTTCACGTCGACGGTCTCGTTCCAACCAGAACAGCAACACAGTCCACGTAGATACATTTATATTTTTACCTAAGTATTTTTGTATATTGCAGATATTAAAAATACACGTTTAAAGTGGCTAATTAAAATTGCATTCAAGTCCATTAATCACAAAATTATTTTTAGGGTCATTATACACGTGCGCAAGCAAATAGTCCCAGACCAGCAATGAATTCCCAAACTGCAGCACCAAAACAGAATTCTCACCAGCACCAGCAACAGAGGAATACTCGGCCAAATAAGAGGAAGGGCTCTGATAGCAGCATGCCTGATGAAGAGAAGGTGAAAGAAGAAAGATATGATTATATAGGTCGAGGAGGTAAAAGCAGTTATTGGAAAGGGAGGGAGAGCTTCTTTAAAACCATATCAGACTGAAAATGTTATAGACATGTTTTTATCTTTTACAGAAAACCCCAAAAACAAAAATAAACACTTCCTCAGTAAAAGAAGAAAACCTGAAGAGGATGAAAAAAAACTAAATATGAAGAGATTGCGGACAGACAATATCTCAGATTACTCTGAGAGCAGTGACTCCGAAATTTCAAATAAAAGATTAACAGATTCGCCCTCAGAGCAAAATTCGGAAAATGAGTTAAAAAGCAAGAACACTTCAAAGATAAATGGAGAAGAAGGAAAATCCCAAGCTATTGAGGGAGTAGAACAGACACTAACAGATAGGCGGTCTCCATGGGATGAAATACAGGAGGATAAAAAACACGAAGACACAGAAAGACTGAAGTCATCCGTCTTAGATCAGCAGGAAAAATCTTCACTCCATGCAGCAGAGCAGCCAACACCTTATGAGCAGAATGCCAAGGACCCACATGTTCAAGAGTGCAACGCGGAATTAAAAAATGAGCAATTTGTACCCAGACCTCCTACTCCAAAATGTGTTGTTGACATTACTAATGAAAACAACTCTGAAAAGGAGAGCCGGGATAATGCTGCAAGTACCTTTGGATTGCAAACAGTTCAGAAAATAGAATCTCACAGCAGCGATTTAAAGCAACAATTTGCAAATGCAAATTTCCTTGAAGCAAGAAAACAGGAAGCTGATCAAAGTTGGGTTAGCAGTGGTGTTAAGACGGATTTGATACAACCTGGGGTTGTAAAAACGTTATCAGTAAATGAACACTTAAATCCTGAAAAAGAAAAAGTGCAGTATGGCTCGTTTATGTCTCCGTTAAATGTAGCTTCTCTAGCAGAAGAGAGTAAACTGCATAAACAAAGTCCAGTCCCTGATTCTGTGAAGTCAAAACCTAGTGCTTCAGTTGATCATCCTAAAACAAAGTCACCTGATGTTAAGCCTAAATTCACCCAATCTTCCGATACTGTGAAGTCCAAGGTTAGTTCCCAAAACAGCCATGCTACTGGATTAACAAGGTCAGCCAATAAAACTGATCATGATTTGCCTAGGTCTAGTTTTCATCCGGTTCCAGCTAGAGTTAGTGCTCTAGAAGCTACTAAAAGTCCTCTTATCATTGACAAGAATGAACATTTCACGGTGTACAGGGACCCCACTCTGATTGGACAAGAAACAGGAACTAATCACATTTCACCTTATTTGCATCAGCATAATTATCCTCTGCATTCCTCATCCCACCGAACCTGTTTAAATCCAAACGCTCATCATCCTGCATTAACTGGTTCATCCCATCTGCTAGCTGGGTCTTCAGCTCAGGCTCCCTTGTCCGCTATTAACACTCACCCCCTTAGTACCGCATCTCACCATTCTGTTCATCACCCTCATCTACTTCCTGCAGTGTTACCCGGAGTGCCTGCTGCCTCCTTGCTGGGTGGCCACCCGCGACTAGAGACTGCTCATGCTAGCAGCTTAAGCCATTTGGCATTAGCACACCAGCAGCAGCAACAGATGTTACAACACCAGTCTCCACATCTTCTCGGACAAGCTCATCCTTCTGCTTCCTATAATCAGCTAGGGCTTTATCCAATTATTTGGCAGTATCCAAACGGAACACATGCTTACTCAGGACTCGGTCTGCCCTCCTCCAAATGGGTCCACCCAGAAACACCTGTTAACGCAGAGGCTTCCTTGAGAAGGGTAAGTTGTGCTTGTTTCTTAATGACGTATTAAGCCGGGGCTGGTGTCTCCCAACAGTGGTTTTCTAGGTTGAGACTCAGTAGTTTGTAGCGCACCGAGTGTGCGTTGACGTTGGGTTTTTTTTGAGTAGGCACAGAACTAACTAGGAGCGGAAATCCAGTAATAAACACTGTCTCACAGTGAATGTGAGTAGGGAGTTCTACCAGACCTTCATTTCCTAAGTATTTTAAAGATGAAATGTGTGGGTTTAGTTTATGACCAAGTGAGGTCAACCAGCTGGTATGGGACCTCGAGCCTACTGGTTGAATATTTGCTACCTCAAACTATGAAAACCATTAGGTAAGTGAAATACTAGGAGAGGTAGGACAATCATCTGCATAGTGAAATGTTGTGTATGCTTGCTAAATAATGGAGAAAGGCTGAGGCAGGAGGAGTCCTAGATCCAGTGGGAAGTTCTAAAGAGAAATACTCTAGCATTTATAAATCTTTCTTGCACCGTACACCCGTTTCTCTTTTCTTTACACCTATCTGTGTACCCTCTCTTGGTATATCTTTTTCTCCCCTTCTGTTCCTGTTGACACACATCCCTGCCTTCCCATCTGCTTTTACTCCTCTGTATTCGTGTCAGGGTGACTCTTCTGTACGCTGTGTATAAGCACTGAAGTCTCAGAAGAAATGGTTTGTGTTTTTCAGCCTAACGCCCAGCGCAGCAGGGGTTTTGGCAGGCAGACGTGGCAATTACAGGAAGAGTTTTCTCAGCTCCTGCAGGCTTGGGATACGGCTTGCTCATTGCAGGCACCTTAGAGGAGCAGTGTAAGATGAAGCATGTGTAGTGCAGACAGAAACTTTGGAAAGCTTTACTGCCAGCTTCAATCAAACCTCCACTGAGCATGTGCATACTGATTTTCAGAGGCTTACAACTTGGCCTAATTTGGGCAGATTTTCACAGGGACCACAAAAGGCATGTCGCTGACAGTGGTCCTTCTGCCAAATTGCAAGCCTTTGCGTCAAAGCTTGGAGTTTCTGAATGGTTATAGAGATTTTTTTCTTTTTCATCATGGCGAAAGCTATTCTTCCCCAGCCTCATTCTTGAGAAAAGCCAAACCACTGTGGCTAAGTCTTTCCCAAACAGTCACTTTGACTTGCCCTTGTAATATGAAGTCAGTTTGATCAAAATGGTGATAAAGTCAAACGCAGCAGAGAAGAAAAGCCTAAGAGAAAACTATAGGTGGATTTATCTTTTTCATGTTGCTGCCTGCTCCACCCCATGCTGAAGTCCATTTTGAAGAACTTATGATAGTCTCTGTTTTCACTTTGGCTGCCTGAAGTATGCAGCCCTGCATACCGAGGCACGTAGCTTTTTAATTATGTTGATATGTGGCAATTGTCTTGTGGTGACTTGTCTTCTGGCTCTCTTACTGGAGGCCTCTTTTAAATATGTCTTAGAAACCCAGAATGGGCGTTTCCAAAGTCGGTTTGCATGGATGCCACGATCGCAGAAAGGGATCTGCGTTTCAGCTGTAACAGCAGGAGCAGGCACCCTCGGCTCTGTGTGCTGAAGGAAGCGTGCCCCCAAGCCCACCTTTTCCTACCGTCTGCAGGTGGCTGTGGCAGCTCCCGGCTTTGGGCTGGGCTGGAGATGGGTGCAAGTGGAGTCACGCAGCTGTTTGGGCAATGCTTGGTGCACAGGCAGATGTTCCCCAGCTCCTCTAGGGAGGAGGTGACAGGCCTTTTTTGCATAATACTTTAATACAGCTTACAGGCTGTTCATGGGAATTCAACCACAGCGTGGGAACTCCTGGCCTAGGAAACGTGTGCACTAAAACTGTTAGCGCAAACCCAAGCGGTTGCTTTAAATATTCAAAAGTATAGAAATCAGAACTTCAAAGTTGTAGCACCTGCAAATCTCTTCTGTACTGCCTGTGTGTGTCATGAGAGCTCTCGGCTCCCCTTCTGCTGCGGCACCTCTCAGCTGGGAGTTGCCAAGAGGGGAGTAGGAGAGGGCTGGGCTGGTGAGGAGCAGAGGAGGAGGAGTAGTTCTGGGCAGTGCCAGGAGTGGAGGATAGAGCAGCACCGAGAGGCTTTGGGGTGCGCATGAGAGCTCTGCTTCCTCTTGTCCCAGTCCCTTCTTCCAGGCTTGTCCCTAGCACTGGAGCACCACGTCAGCAGGGTGCCCTGCCTTTCCACTCCTCTGCCTGTGTTTCTTGTAAGCAGGTCTCAGAGGAGAGGGGGAAATTGGAGAGGGATGGAGACCCGCTCTTGGTCTCTTCTGCGAGTTGTTACACGAGTTTCAGACAAGATAGGAAAAAAGAAACTTACCTGAGTAGTCAACTTCACTTAAAAACAGTTTCTTAAATTAAGACTATCATGGTGTGTGTAAATGAGGAGGTTGGTATTGCCCGCCTTTTGAGTATTTAGATATACAGCACAAAATTGTGCATGCTGTGCGTTTGCCATGCTGCAAAGTATGGCAGACGTGTATGTTTATGGTTTTAATAGTCTGCTGATTATGAAATTATGCCAAATAAAAATGTCTGGCAAAATAAAGCGGATTAATTAGGATTATCGTACTTAATCATTTGGTTGGGGGCAAGGAGAGGAACCATCCAGGAAGGAGATTCTTCTATCCCTTACATTGAGATTTGTTATACAGCCAGAGATGAAATTGTTTTCCAGAAATACTAAACCGTATTTGTCTTTTGAAATAAATACTTCTTGCGATTCATTGAAGAGCTAGTGGTCTGTTTACTAGTAACTGAATTTAAGTGTTGTCAGACTATCACTGGTTTGCTAATTTTGATGAGGAGCTTGAGATGCCATGCCAGAAATTAACTATTCATGCTGAATACTTGAAAATTAAATGGTTCTAAGAATGCTTCTGAAATGTGTAAACTATTTGGTAGGCCACAAGTCCAGGGGAAGTACAATCAGATGTTACAACTTGGTCAAAAAGTGACTTAAAACGTTAAATTCAAGTTGGTAGGACTTGATACAGTAAGTCTTGTGGTCCCATGATTATTTGGAAATCTAATTTTACTTTTTTGTTCTGGTTGGTGTTAACAGAATACTCCCAGCCCGTGGTTACACCAGCCCACCCCGGTGACCTCAGCTGACAGCCTTGGTTTACTGAGTCACATTCCTGTGCGACCCTCCAGTGCAGATCCCCTTCGGCCTCTCAAACTGACAACACATTCCAGCCCACCGTTGTCCAAAAGTATCGTAGAGCATCACAAAGAGTAAGTTTGCTGTTTGCCTCTGTGTGAGAGGGTACATTTCAGCAGCTGATGTTGTCTTTTAGCTTCCTTTTAGTTTATTTGTAAATGCGGGTGCCTTTGATAGAGAAAAGCTTGTCAGTGGGCTGCAAAACAGACTCTGCCCTGTTGACTTGGAACGGTGCTTGAGTTCCTGAGTCATCTGAAGACTTCTGAAAATCGTACCGAATATAAAGAAAAGTTTATTTTGTGTTAATAGATAACTTTGTTCAAAGCATGGGAAGAAAGGTCTTCTGTTTAGTATGTTGTGCTATATTCAGACTAACCTGTGTCTGCTTAACCTTTCTCAAACAGAGAACTGGAGAGGAAGGCGTTTATTGAACCTTTACGTTCCGTTACCACTGCACCAGTAAAGACGGAGCTAGAGCAAAGCAGAATGCAGACAGCAAAGGAGAGCCATATGCACAGACATTTTGCAGATCCAATGTTGAACCAGCTGCCAAGGCCACCACAGGAGACTGGGGAGCGACTGAGCAAATACAAAGAAGAACACAGACGGATACTCCAAGAAAGTATTGAAGTTGCTCCTTTTACAGCTAAAATAAAAGCACTGGAGGGAGAGAGAGAGAACTACTCCAGGGTAACGTCCTTATCTTCAAGTCCCAAAAGCCATTCAGTAAAGTATGACAGAGATGCCGAACGCTCTGTGTCAGAACTGTATAAAATGAAGCACTCTGTTCCACAGAGCTTGCCGCAGAGTAACTATTTCACCACCTTGTCTAACAGTGTAGTAAATGAACCACCAAGATCGTACCCGTCAAAGGAAGCTTCAAGTGTATATGTTGATAAGCAAACTAATTGTCCTTCAACAGCAGCTAGTCCCCAGTCTCTCCCCTCTTACATTTCTTCTCTTTCAAAACCTCCACCTTTAATTAAGCACCAACCAGAGAGCGAAGGCTCTGCGAGCAAGATACCCGAGCAGCTTTCACAGTCGGTGCAGTCTCACTCAGTAAATTCTTTCAGAAGTGACAGCAGGAGCCCTACTCAGTTGTCAGTCTCATCTTCAAATACACTCCGGAGTATGCCTGCGTTGCATAGAGCCCCTGTCTTTCACCCCCCTGTGCACCAGAACCTGGAGAAGAAGGAAAGCAGCTATAGCAGCCTTTCACCTCCGACTCTAACCCCTGTTCAACCCGTTAATGCCGGTGCTGGCAAAATACAGGAGTTGCAGAAACCACCGACTTTAGTACCTGAGCCTAAGGAAGCTCAGACTGTTTACAAGGGTGCTTCTGAACAGAATTTGTCAGAAATGTGGAAGTCCAATAATGCTCCAAATAATGAAAAAGTGGATTGGCATGCTGAAAGAATGAGTGGAAAGTCACAGTCCGCTACAGCATCTGTTATTGTGCGTCCTCCTTCCAGCACGAAATACGATAGCGTACCAGTAATGCAGTCTGCTTCCAAAGATCGAGTTAGTGAGAGATCTTCAGCTGTGACAAATCAAGCAGATTGCCTGAAAACAGCGGAAGCCAGGGAGACTGGAAGAATCATTCTGCCAAATATGAACTCAGACAGTGCTCGCACACAGTATGAAAAGAAATTTCCAGCTGTCTCGCAAGGCAGCATTCCTCGTGCTGTCACCCCTACCACAACTATGATCTGCAGTACCAAAACGGATGTCACCGCATCAGCGGCAACTACCACCAGCGTGTCAAGCTGGGGTAGTTCAGAAGTGACTTACTCCTTATCGAACACAGTCTTGGCCTGCGCGCCGCTGGAATGTACTACCTCGAGAGCGGCAAGTCAGGCGGTGGCGCAGACCCAGGAATGCAAGATCAGCACTCCCGCTCTGGTTACACCCGCCGCTGGCAAGACAGGCAGCGCTGCTCAGCCCAGCTCGGGATTCTCCACCTCCACCGACTTTGTCCATTTGAAAAAGCACAAGGCAGCCTTGGCTGCGGCTCAGTTTAAAAGTAGTAACACCAGTGAGACAGAGTCCAACTCTGTGAAAAATCAGACATTTTCAACCTCTCTCTCCCTAGACAGTGCTATCGTCTGTAATACAATAAACAAAGCGAACTCTGTAGGCAGTGGGCAAACTTCCCAGACGAGTCAGCCAAACTACCACACTAAACTGAAAAAGGCTTGGCTAACAAGGCATTCGGAGGAAGATAAAAACACTAATAAAAAAGAGAATTCAGGGAACAGTGTTTCAGAAATTATTAAGCCATGTACTGTCAATTTAATAGCTTCTACATCAAATGATTTGCAAAATAACATAGATAGTAAAATCTTGGTGGATAAGTTAGCAAAGGAAGATAAGCACCCTAGGAGAAAAGCAAAACGAACTTACGAGTCTGGCTCTGAAAGTGGAGACTCTGATGAAAGCGAGAGCAAGTCAGAGCAAAGGACTAAACGGCAACCCAAGCCAACTTACAAAAAGAAACAAAATGATTTGCAGAAAAAAAAGGGTGATCCAGAGGAAGAAGTAAAACCGAATGGTGTTCTTAGCAGGAGTGCCAAAGAAAAAAGCAAGCTGAAGTTACAGAGTGGCAGTAACAGCAGTGAGTATATTAATCTGATTTGGAAGAGACAGACTAACATGAAGTCTAACAGTGTTAATCCCAGAGGGTTCGTCATGCGCGATAGCTGGGAAAAGAGTTAAAAAGCATGCATGAGTAGGTCCAGGTTTATCTGTCCTGAGGCCATTTGAAATATTGTGGTTTAAGAAATTCAGCATTTCTTGTCTGTGTGTTAACAAACTGGTTCTTGGCCTAAAAATAAGCAGTAAACAGACTGGTTTATGCTGTCCATCAGAATTCAGCAGACTGGTGCATATAGTTGTGCCACTTGTATTGATATGTTGGGGGTTTTTTTAAAGATCTGATGCATTTATTTTTAGAGCAATACTGGAGGGAGAGATTCTCTATTGTTGAACTTTAATTCATCCTTTGATCAGGAAGCCAGAGGCAGTTCCTTGAGAGCCTGATGCCATTCTATTGAGATTTGGTTAATTTAATGAAAGGTTTGAGGGAGAGCCATTTCACACTCCTAACTAGCATGTGTATTACATGGTGTTAACATCTCTCTTGTTTAAGGAATAAAGAAATATAAGGAAATGCAAATTTCAATTTAAATGTAATGCTGCAGCATGTAGCAGATTCTAACTAGGTTTATCTGAAGAGAAACTGGTCTGCCAACATTTTATTTAAGAACTTAACTTATTTTTTTATCCCAATTTATTCTTCTCCAAAGACTATTCTTTTGTCTTTGTTCTGGTTGAATATGAGAAAGTCTACCATTAAATTACTTTTTGCAAGATTTTTTTAAGTACAGGTACTAAGAAAATGAGTACTGCTCCCTGTAATTACCTTCTCTGACTTTTCACTGCCTAGTGTATAAAGTTACTCTTCTGGTATCTGAGAGTACTTGATCCCTAAGTTGTACTGGGTACTGGAGGTGCTGCAGTCTGTTTGAGGTGTTCTGGCTTGAGTCCAGTGAAAGTGGTATTACTTTTTCTATAGTACTCCCACCCCCCCAAGGGAAGATGAAGGAGAACATGCCTATAAAGTCTTCGGTTTCACTTCTTAAAGTGAACAGTAAATCTATGCATGGAACTTGTTAGGTCTTTATGACCTTTGTATTGATGCCAAAGATTTTTTTTTGGTGCGTTTGTTGTAGGATTGCTTACCTAAGTTAAGGGGATGCAGTCACTTCTTGTTTTGGCTAGCGGTACCGAAGTATAAAAGTGATACATGATAATACATTTGGGAACTGTTTTGTGGAACTTGGGTTGGGAAATGGGTATGAGTTGGTGTTACGTTCTGTTGTGAGTCGCACAGCCCGTGTCCCGCATGGGAACAGGTTGGGCCTGTTCCGTGGTAGCAGCTTCTTGTGCTTGCCATCCTCTCTCGAAATCTTAATAGACCTGGGATCTTTCTGTCCATTTCTTCTACTTGACCATTAAACAGATGAGTGTTTCTGATACTCCTGTCAATTTATCTTGGGGGAGCTTTGTTATAATTTCTGAGCGCGCACTGGTCAGAGGTCTTCTTTACAAAAAGGACTTTTCCACAAAGATTTGTACAAAAACGTAGGCAACCTTGAGGAGCTTTCAGGAAAGAAGAGGTCCCCATGGGACAGCTGCCTGGGCTCCCTGTAGGTGGCTGAAGATAACTGTGCTTCAGGATCTGGGGCTCAGTGGCAGTTTCACAACGTGGGTGGTATCTGGATACTGCCAGGGTTGAAAACTGCGTTGTCCCGATGCCGTTTCGGAAAGCCCCAGGAGCCTGCGTGCTAGCCAGAGCACTCAGAGCTCCAGGCTGCAAGGCTCCCTCCTGCAAAGCAAGGCATTTTACAGTCCTGCGAGTGTTGGGGGTCTTCCAAGTTCCTGCCCACAGAGCTTGAAATCTAGCAGCTCCCAGATGACTCCCAGGATCTCTGGTTCTAAGGCAGAAAACATTGTTTTGGACTAGCAAACCTGTACTTTGGCCTTTTCTACTCTCAGGTTTTAATCCAATTACCATCATGCTCCTTAGATGAGTTGGGAGTGTGTTTTGTAGGCCATGAACTGAGGCACAGGCATCAAAAGTCATCTCTGGCAAAATACAGATCTGAACCCAGGTACCAAGTCCAAAGTTTGCACCCTGACCTCTATCGTCCTCTATCAGATCCCTGTTTACAGGACATGAACTTTCAGGAGTAATGGTAGATGAAATGACAGATAGATCTATCTATCTGCAGATAAAACTGGTGCCACTTTTAAAAGTCATTAAAATGAAAGCCTGGTTAAATAACAACAGGGTTCAGTTTCAAAATGTGTATGTGAAAATTGCACATATTACTCAGTAGATTTGCTCCTCGTGTTACTCGGTGTCAGATCTGCTGACTTTCATATTGAAAATAGAATTGTACTGCTTAGCCTTGCAAAGCCAACAAACGGGACAGAATAAATGGATTCTGTTCTTCCTTATGCCAGATATTTTACATTAAGTTCAAATGAGTTACATGTGAATAGAGCTGCTTGTCTGTAATCATATCTGTAACCCTCAGCAAAAATAAATTTTGAAGAAGTAGGATTTTTCGTTTTTAACCTCTGCTCTCATTCATTAAATTGCCTTTTTTGCGTACATCTTCACTTGAAACAGAATTCATACCTTTCTTTATTGAGGTATTGTATTTCTTTGCTTGTTTTGCAAGAATGAGATTCTGAAGATTTAGTGGAATGTTTGGTGAATGATACACCTAATATAAGAGAAAATATAGTGTTCTGGGTGTTCCTGGTAGCTCTCCTGCCTGTATAAGTCTAATTGGTAGCTATGCTTTTTAAATTTTGGTGCTGACAGGCAGACAAACGGCATTAATAATGAAATATGTTATGCAGGTAACAAATGTACTTTCAAAAACATTGAGCGCTGTCTGATCTGACTGAGTTCTGTGAATAGGGGCTGCCAGTACCTCATCTGAAACTCTCCTTACTTTTGCAGCTGGTATCCCTCGCTCAGTGTTAAAAGATTGGCGCAAAGTAAAGAAGCTGAAGCAAACAGGAGAGTCCTTTTTGCAGGATGATTCTTGCTCTGAAATAGGACCAAATTTGCAAAAATGCAGAGAATGTAGATTAATAAGAAGTAAGAAAGGAGAAGAACCAACTCACTCACCAGTATTTTGTAGATTTTACTACTTTCGGAGGTAAGTACAGCTGTCTTCCTGATAAAAATGTGGTGTTTTAACTTTTAAAAATAATACTGACAAAGGACTTTGATGCTTGAAATCTTGTCTGATTTTTCTGGCTCAGTCTGCCTGATAAAAGACACCGTCTAATTCAACAGTATTTACATTTGTATTTCTTCTTTTGTGGATTGACTTCATTGCTGTTTAAAGCTTTATAGCAAAGACATCAGAACAGCTGCCCAGTGTACATTAGGCAAGCAGAAAATACAGCACATCACCATTACACAGGTGTCTGACATTTGAAGTGGGATTTTCAAAAGACAAGCTTCAGTTATTCTAGACAAGTTGTACAACCACGGAGTTGCACTTACTCGTAATTGTTCTTATGCCAGTATACGGTGGGAATGCTGCTCAAAGTTTTCTCAGAGTTTTCTAAGGACAAAGGAGTTGTGACCTCCTTTTTCACAATTCATTGTCAATCAAGGAAAACTCACAAGTCGGGAAGAAAATTTCCCAGGATGCAGCATAGCATACGTGGTGCAGGCAGCACAGCTATCGGGTCGGAACAGAACGGCTTTAATTTGTGTGTGGGCTGTGTTGTCAGTATATATCCAACTCGTTTTGGACAGGAAATTGTTCCCTAGCTTGGGTTTAATTTTTTTATAATGAAGCTTTAGTTACCAGACTTGGTAGTCCTACAGGAATAGTTTCAAGGTTGGACTCGGAATACCTTCTGCATAAGAAAATTAGCTTCCTAATGTGGCAGTGTCAGAGTTTTGGGGGTTTTTCTACTGTATAAAGGAGAGAACATCAGTGATAATTTTCTGCCAACATTTTAAAACCCAGTTACGGGGCTTAAAAATTTGAATGCTTTGAAAATATTGGGGTAAATTTTACAGCACTTTAACTATTTTCATTGTTTTTAGATAGTAAATGAAGTTTGCGCTATTGCTAGAAGTCATGACTGTAACTGAAAATTTATCGTGTCGTCTTGTTCATGAAATACGTATCTAAACATCATTTTTGGTACCTAGTTCTGAATTCAGGACTGTTTTACTGGTGGTGTTGCTGTAAAATTCCTTAGCTATTGTAATAATTGCATTTGTATAATGAATTATCCTGTATTATGCAAGATGGAATAATTAATGTTACTACTTAAAAATAAGCTAAATATAGGCAGGGTTAGTGGAATATAGGCAGGTAGGGTAACAGGAAAGCCTTTAGTTATTTTGAAGGTCAGAAATTAGTGGATACAAAAATGTTATCTTGTATTTAGTGATTTGTTCTGCCTAGAAAGATTTAAATACAGTGTTCAAACTCCGTTTTTTGAGCATGAGAGCAATGGGATAGAAATATCTATAAAATATTAGAGTGATTGCAGTCACTCCAAAAATTAAAGCTGAAGTATAGGTGGAACCAAACTTTGGGTAAAAAAAAAAAAAAAAAAAGAAAAATAAGAGAATTTTCTTGTCTGCAATTTTAAAGCAGTACTAAATGTTACAGAGAGAGAATGATGAGTAAACTGAATGCAAAAAGTACCTGAGAAGTTAGTTTAGTTTTCATGCTTCCTCACTGTTTTAAAACCATTTTTGGCAGCAGGATTTATTTTAAAATTAAAAAAATATGGCAGGATACTAAAGAAGGTAAAGAAAACTAACTTCTTGTAAGACATAAGCAGTAAGGTAAATTAGCAAGTAAACTGTAAGTCACAGCATAAAATGATATATGGAGTTAATCTATCTGTTTTCATTTTTAGATTATCTTTTAGTAAGAATGGAGTGGTTAGGATAGATGGTTTCTCCTCTCCTGATCAATATGATGATGAAGCACTGAGTTTATGGACGCATGAAAACTATGAAGATGACGAACTGGACCTAGAAACTTCTAAATACATTCTAGATATCATAGGTGATAAATTTTGTCAGCTAGTGACATCTGAGAAAACAGCCATGTCCTGGGTGAAGAAAGACGGTAAGGGAATCTCAAATGTTCTCAAACGTTCTGCAGTTTTAGTCAAATGCTTGCGTTCATCATGATCCCTTGCTTCCTTGCAAGCAGCTCATTTCACTGGACTGTGGCATTGGATTTACTAGGCTATTTTGTAAGAGGGCATGTCGGGAAGGGGCAGTGACCTTCCTCGGTAAGCCAGCCCATTCCCCTTCCCTGCGCTGGTGGCTGTGCTGGGCCAGGGCCAGGCTGCTGTTGGGATTGGAGCAGCCTCAGTTCCCAGCTTGGCCTCCAGCTCTCCAGCCAGAGCGGCCAGCTCCAAGCCAAGGCCCGCAGCGAGCCAGGTACCGACTCCTGCCAACAGACGTTGTGTTTCTGACGTGTCTCCTTCCCAAAACAAAGGAGAATAATGTGACAGCGTGGGCCACGCGAAGCATGTGCTAACACAGTTGCCTCCTCCCCACCAAAGCCGGTTTGTCCTTCTGTCTCATGGCAGATGGACACAGGCTGGAAACAGGCTGGTGGCTCCACTAACTCCAGGCAGTATGAGGAGGAGGTGGGGCAGAAAGCAGAAGTACCACTCAGGTCTCCAGGACAGGCACCTCCCTCCCCACCTGCCAGCTTGAACCATCCGACTCACCAGTTTGGCTGCCCTTGAGATGAAACATGTCCCATAGGCAGTCGGGTGAAAAACCCAGCTCTCTTCATTGCACGGGCTTAAAAGCATATGTTAAAGAAGTTCTTCTTTGTACTCGCAACCCACTGATGTTGAGCAGGAATATTCTTTCTGTATTACTTTAATCTGTGGTTTTTGGATGGTTTAATTTCTTCATAGTGTATTGATAGTAGCATCGATGGGGATGCTGTGTAATGCAGCTAAGGGGGTAGACGTTGATGGTCTGTTTATACAGGATCACTTTCCTCCCCCCCACACCCAGTTCCGTCTGAGAGGAAAATGACGAATGCTTCATCTATAAAGACTGTTCATTCTGTGCTTTGCATTTAAATTTCAGTCCTTTTATTCTGCTTATTTTGTATTTCAGCCAAAATTGCATGGAAGAGAGCAGTGAGAGGAGTCCGTGAGATGTGTGATGCATGCGAAGCCACATTATTTAACATTCATTGGGTCTGCCAAAAATGTGGATTTGTGGTCTGCCTAGATTGTTACAAGGCAAAGGAAAGAAAAAGTTCTAGAGGTTAGTTCTTTATGAACTAGAGTTACTGTATAGGCTGTTTATTCTCATTTGTTGTAGAGCTGCTGATCCACTAGCGTAACTGCCTTCCTGTAAAGTGCTAAATTACTGCTTGTGTGTTTTGGTTTCTCTTAGATCTTTTTTGCCTCCTTTTTTGTCAGTAGATGGGTAGAATCAGTCATTCAGAAAGCAACTGCTAGGGGGGCTATTTTAGGTCTTTGTCTGCTTTTCAGACTTTTTGTGTGGGTTGTCTTGGATTGCTTGTGCCTTGCCCCTCAAGGTTTTATCTCGTTCTTCAGCTGTGAGGCTGGCACTGCATTACACTTCCCTGCTTTTTGGTGTAACTCGGTGCCATTAAGCCTTGCCTTGATTTGAGTGCCTTCTGCAGTCCTCCTTTGGAAGTACGTGGTTTGTCATACTGACTTAACAGCCTACTTTTTTATTATAAAGTGAGATGGAGAAAAATACTTGACGTAGTATTTGAAATGAGCGTTAATGGAGGTTTCACAATCCAGTAGCCTACACGCATACTCAGTTTAATCCAATTCCTGTGTTTGGTGGAAACGTCTAGTTTAGTCTCTCTATATAACAGGACTGACTTGCAAACCTTTGATTTCTGAGTGACCCAGCCTGGTTGCAAGTGAAAGGAGGAACGGCTTGGAAGATTGATCTGGTCGTTCAGCCCTCAGCTGCGACATTGGTGCTCAGGCTGCTGGTTGGAAAGGACTGCCTTCCCCTGGGTGGCAGGCATTGTGCCATGGCACAGTCCTGCGGTCAAACGCTGTGCCAGGAACTGATTCAAGTATAATGCTGTTTTGAAAAGCGTTTCCATGTTTGTCATAGTAGCATAATGTCACAGATGTGAAATGTTAGTAAAATAAAGTTTAACTGTTAGATGGCAAATCTTTGATAAACGGAGAGACTCATCCACTTTGTCCTTGGCTTGCAGTGAGAGGCCTCCTACATTGTGGTTATAGGATGTTCCCAGAGACTTCCAGCAAAGCCTGAAGTTTCTAGGGATCTTAACATCGGTGTTTTCCAACACTGAGAACAGTCATTAATGCTTTAATGCTGGAAGCTGCTTCAGCAGCTCTTAACTGGCTTAAGTCTGTGTCTGCGCATGTGTGTGCATCCATCTGACGTGGCTTGGGATGTACGCCGAACCTTATTTACCCTAGTGGGAACATGCAGTCAGAGGCTTTTTATAGTGTGCATGTTAACTAGCCAGGAAAATTTTAGTAAAATGTCTTCAAAGCTTAAAAAAACAGTATACAGAAGCAGGCTTCTTTTCACTCTTCTAACAGGGAAGACTTTCTCCTTACTGTTCATCACAACATCACATGGAACAGCAGAAGTATGATAGCTTCCCTCTCTGCGGCTTTATTTCTAATGATGCTGTAGGGTTTGTGTGAATTACCTCTCTCCTTTGGCACTGTCTTACAAAGTTCAGAACCACCCACCCATCTCTGTGTAATAGCACTTAATATTACACCTTTTTTCTTGGAACCAGTAGTTGTTTCTACAGTTGCTATATGTAATGGAGAATCCCTTGTTTTCCCCCGGTTCAGCAGGAATGTTAGAGGTTTAAATATTCCATATCAATGACTTCTCTCATTACTACATGAATGAATGAACGTGCCTCCATTGTTACCTTCAGAGAGTTCATGGCACCATCAAGTGGATTGCCATGTTACGGCATTTCAGTGATAAAATACGTGAAGTAGATATATGCTATGTTGTTTTTTGTTTTGATTTACGTTTGTGTCCAGTTAGATATGTCAGTGTCTTAGGAGTTAGAAAAACTACAAAAGCACTAACAAATCTAGTACTTATCTGAAAGGAACATTTGGTATGTTGTGTATCGATTACAGTGCAAGAAAATAATGCTTTAAATGTGCTAAATGCTTCCTTCAGTGTATTCTTTAGTTTATATTGCTAGAGCTGAGCGAACTAGTAAAAAGGTTTGAAGAGTCCCTTAAAACTAGCAGTTCAGTGGATGAGGATCCAAGACTGGGGGTTGAGAGAGAAACTGCATTCTTATTTCTGTCCCAAAATCACATAGCAGATTGGTGACCAGTTGCTTGGCCAGACATTTTTTGCTCTCATTCTTCCTCTGTCTTGTCTTTACACAGCATATTTTTCTGGCAGGGACAATCCTCCTGAAACTTTATGGAAAGCCTCTCTCTCCTACCAGTTAGGCCCTCTATGCTGCCACAAACAATTTTCAACCAGTACATACAGACTTGTGGTTTCATGATTGTTTTAATCTGACATAAATCCATGAGGCAACTTCCATCTCCTCTTGTGCCGCCAGTAACATCGGTGCAGCTGCATGGCAGGCCAAACCAGAGAACTGATTTGGTTAAAAGTTCATCTTTTGGGCTTGTTTGGCCCTCTCTGAAGACAGCCACTTTCATTTGGGGCGTGGATTGTGTCAAATTAAATTAGCGGTACAATCGCAGCCTAATCGTATGTCTCTTCTGTGTTAGAATTCATCGAGGGGGTCTCACTGCCTCAGTAGCAACTGTACAGGATTTCCACTTGTGCTAAACTGGCAGCTCTCTAAGTGTAATAAAAGGAATATACTTTGAAACTTTGAGGTTGTTGACAAGGGTCTACGTTACTGATGCAGCTATTTCAGATTTCAATATTGTAAAAACTCTTTGGTTTTTTCCTTATTGTGAAAAGCAGCTGTTGTATGCAAATCTTTGTAATGCAGGATACCAAGAACAGAAGACTTACAGTATGTGTAGAAAACCATTTCTAACTAAAACAAATCTGAAAAATGTTAGTTAGCTCTGTCTGTGTACCAGTGTAAGAAAAGTAAACCACTTGGGAATGTCATTTTGCAGATAAGGAGTTATATGCTTGGATGAAGTGTGTGAAGGGACAGCCTCATGATCACAAACACCTGATGCCAACACAGATTATTCCAGGCTCTGGTAAGACCACCTACGAACAAGCAGGATGTGTTTTTTATCCCAGTCTTTCTGTGAAGAGAGGACAGAGTTCGTTCTTTCAACTTCTCATTTTCATTTAAAAACCTGCGAATTGTGTCAAACCGTCGCAGGAAGGCAAGGGTTTCTGGGCAGTTAACAGCAAGGGGCACAGCTGATGAAGAGAGAAAGAGGAGTATGCTGACAGATGTTTGAAGGGGTTTTGGGGACAGGTAGTGAAGAAATTCAGGGTGTTGTGACTGTTTTGTAACTTTCCAGAGCAGAATAAACCAGCCAGAATGTACTTTAAAAATCTGACCTTAGCCAGTAAAATCTTAGAATAGTACTGCCGAGGAGCATTATGTGACAATAGATTTTTGGGGGGTTTGTTTTTCACTATTTTCTGTCCCAACCCCACCCACTGAAAAAAGATTCATGTGTGGGTTTGGTTGGACATCTGATGGAGCATCTTAAAGCAAAACGTAGTGAAAGAGCTTGTGATAAATGAAAAACTAAGCAGTAATCCTGAACCCAGCTAAATTCGTAATTCTTACAGTCAAGTAAGTTTTATGAAGAACTGCGGTTAGGTGTGGTGGTTGTTGGTAGCGCAGCTTTGCTTGTGATCTCTGGCAGCATTGATGCAAAGCAGAGAATAGAAAACTCAAATGTGCCCTTAAATGCATTGAGTAAATTCCTAAGTTATTTTGAGCTGGAAATACAGACTCGGTTATTATTTTATGGATTGTTGCATGTTAGTTCAGGTAGAAATGAAGGTTGGTTAGATTCCATAATAAATTCAAATTGTGACGTTCCCCAGAACAGGTTCTAATCTGAAACTGGTTTTAATTTTAAATTGTGAAGTGAACCACTCATCTGGAAATAGCACAGTGAAGGCTGCCTGCGTAACCTTAGTTTTGTTCTTCTGTGCTTACCCATTACCAAACAGCCTTAAATTACATGATCACATACTCATTTTTTTTGTCAAGACGTGGCTCACTTCAGCCTGTAGTTTGACAGTTTCATTAAACGAAGCACTGATGCACCCGTTGAACAATGAGGAGCAAATAACAAATGACTGGCTTGCTTGGTGTGTGCCATACAATTGGAATGCAGATTGAAGGTTATTCAGAAGAGTAGTGTGCAATTATTTAATTAAAGACATTGTGTCTTTCTGCACGAGCTTTCAGGTAAACTGGATAGTTTTTGTAGTATTTTTGAGTGTTATATTTAGCATTCTTAATAGTTTCAATTTTAAAAAGGTTTGGAGATAGCATTTTAGCATCATAGTGTGTGTATTGTAAAGAGGGCCATAAAATGATTTGAGAGCTCCTGATGGTTTTCTTCTTACTTGTCTTCTAGTTTTGACAGATCTTTTAGATGCTATGCACAATATTAGAGAAAAATTTGAAATGAAATCCCATTGTCAGTGCTCCAGCAAGCAGAGCACGCAAACTGGCAAGCTCCCTGCAATGAATGGTGTGTCCCAGGTGAGTCTAAAACATGTATGTACCTGGCAGTTTGTTCAGGTGTTCTGATTGTTGTGGATTTTTCTATTTGAATAGTAGTAGTTGCATTTTAATTTGCATGTACGATGGTTCAGTGCTAGCCTTGTCTTTGAAATACATTAAAGCAAAGTTATATAGTTAAAAATAAATTTGTTCTTTGCAGGTTTTGCAGAATGTCCTTAACCACAGTAATAAGATTTCTCTGTGCATGCCTGAGTCTCAACAGCAGAATACTCCTCAAAAGTCCGAGACAAATGGTAATACAAGTCCAAGGAGTGATGTAAGCACAGACAGCAAGTTAACGCCACCTGAATCCCAGTCACCGCTGCATTGGTTAGCTGACCTTGCAGAGCAGAAGGCCAGAGAAGAAAAGAAAGGTATGTGTTTGAAATTGTCATACCATGTCCATGCCATTGAGAGCACCAGTGATACACAATTGAATTAATTAGGAAAAATTCGCACAGTTTTCTGTGCGACAAAAAGAAAAGATGTTCTTTTCCCCCTTAATTTTAATCTTGAAACAGCAATGCCTTCTCCTGGTGGCATCAGTCTGTTACCAGAAGAGCCACTAGTGGAACGCATGTATAATGTGGCAGTGTTTCCAGCTATAGCATCTCTCATTTGTGACAGGTACTCACTCAGCTGCATGTCTGAGGTGCTGAGGAAGGCCTTTTCATGGTCACACTGTTTGACTGCATTTTGAAGGATCTAGTTCATCCTCTGGTGTGTTTTCAGGTGAATAAAGTGCTAGTGCTACAGTGTATTACTACTGCCACTATAAAATGCAGGATACTGGTGCTGTTCCTATGTCTGTATTGCGATACAACACTGTAAACTTCCAACGATTATTTTTGTTTTAGAGAACAAAGAATGTCCTCCTGGAAAACATGCAAAGGAAGAGAAAGACCAGGATAGTTTGGAATCGCCAAACTGTAAAAGCTCCCCCCCTGCATCCCAGAACAACGAGCAGGGCTCAACCTTACGAGATTTATTAACTACAACAGCAGGCAAACTGCGTCTAGGTTCTACAGATGCTGGTATTGCTTTTGCTCCAGTTTACTCCACAGGAACAGCAGTAAGTGTTTACAAGATGCATGGTTTTTATATCAGGATTTGAAAATCTCTGTCATTTGTTTTGGTACATTGTAGTTAGAGCAGTCTGATAGCTGTATTGTTTTAAATATTCATTTATAATTAAAATTTTATTACACACACATACGCATTTGCATTAACATTTTATTATAGTGATAATTGATACATACTGTGAGGAAAATGTCCATGGAGTTAGATAAAGCCTTAACTTGACAAAGTAAAGGAAGACTCCAATATGTTGAGTTTGGTAATAACTATATATTTCTAATTTCTTCCATGTAAGAATGCATGTAGTTTCCTACAAAGGAACCAGATAACTGCACGCTTCGAATTGTTAATGAAATGTTGTCATTCTAGTGCAAAAGGAATTGGATGGACTTTATTTGCTTTTACATTGTTTAAGCATACATTTGTTTGTTTTCTAATAGAGCGGCAAGAGTGGAAGGACTATGCCAAACATTCTTGATGACATAATTGCTTCAGTAGTAGAAAACAAGATTCCACCAAATAGAGCACCAAAGATAAATGTAAAATCTGAAATAAAAGATGAGCCAAAGGATGATAGAAAATGTATTCAGGATGACTGCAGTAAACTGTACAGTGATATTCAGTATTCGTGGATCTGTGATAAGCATGTTTTGTGGCTCAGAGACCATAAAAACAACAACAACTGGAAGCTCTTCAAAGAGTGCTGGAAACAAGGAAGGGTAGGTAGTGAGCTGTTCTGTCCATGAAGTGACCACCTCAGTGTGAACACTGGGGGAGTTGTGTTAAAGGACAAATTTGCCTAACTGCATGTTTGAAAATGTATCGTTAGCAGTGGGCAAAAGCTTGTCAGGTATAGCCCACGTACGAGCCTTGTGTAGTTTAAACTTCAGTTAACTGCTACTAAAAAATTACGGGGATTGACATTTCAAAAAGATGTGTGTATGACATCTTGGGTATGGTCGCTGTTGGAGGAAGTGTTAACAGCTCAGTAGGGCCAACATCTTCAGTGTGTGTTTTGGATCCATTTGTACTCCGGTTCAGTTGAAGGAGGTGTTTATTCTTCAGCCAGGCCCAAAGAGTTGTGGTGAGTGGAGTTAAATCCGCTTCCCAGGGCTCGGTACTGCAGCCAGTTCTGTTAATATCTTTAGTAATGATCTGGATGATGGGATCGAGTGCACCCTCAGGAAATTTGCAGATGACACCAGGTTGGGTGGGAAAGAAGGGCAGCAAAGCTGGTGAAGGGTCTGGAGCGCAGGTCTGATGAGGAACGGCTGAGGGAGCTGGGGTTGTTTACCCTGGAGGAAAGGAGGCCGAGGGGAGACCTGATCACTCCCTACAACTACCTGCAAGGAGGTTGTAGCCAGGTGGGTGTTGGTCTCTTCTCCCAAGTAACAAGCAATAGGACAAGAGGAGGTGGCCTCGAGTTGTACCAGGGGAGGTTTACATTGGATATTAGGAAAAATTTGTTCACTGAAAGTGTTGTCAAGCACTGGAACAGGCTGCCCAGGGACGTGGTGGAGTCACCATCCCTGGAGGTGTTTAAAAGACATGTAGATGTAGCGCTTAGGGACGTGGTTTAGTGGTGGACTTGGCAGTGCTATTAATGGTTGGACTCAGTCATCTTAAAGGTCTTTTCCAACCTAAACAATTGCATGATTCTATGAAAAGGATAAATATTTTTTTAATTTTATTTTTTTACAGCCTGTTTTAGTGTCCGGTATGCATAAGAAAATGAACTTCAGTCTGTGGAAAGCTGAGTCAATTAGTCTAGATTTTGGAAACCAGCAAGCTGATATCTTGAATTGCAAAGACAGTATTATTTCAAACACCAATGTCAAGGAATTCTGGGATGGTTTTGAAGATGTTTCAAGTACGTAACTTCATATATATTATTCCATTGATTCTGAACGTGGTCAGTGTTGGCAAATGCAGTTAAAAATACTCTTTATGGATCTTGAGGCTTTGAAGAAACTTTAAAAAGAAAGCTCTAAGTAATCTGTTTCCAGAGAATATGATGGAAACTTGCATTTTGTACCTTTGCAGAATTAAAGATACACTAATATACTAGTTCGGTCTGACTAAGAAACCAAACAAATGCCATTGTTCCTCAACTGGTTGAGTTTGTTTTGTTTCCTTCTTGAGTCTTGAAATTAATTATCTCCTGTTCTATGGATGAACAGGTTAAGAGTTCAGTTACATGTTTTAGTTGAATAAACTAAAATACCTACAGTGCGTTAGTTTTTAGTAATTTCTGTGTTACTTGCAGAACGGCAGAAAATAAAAAATGGGGAAACAGCTCTACTAAAGCTGAAAGATTGGCCTTCTGGTGAAGATTTCAAGGCTATGATGCCAGCAAGGTATTTGAGTTTAATATTAGATATTCTTAAGCCAATCTCTATGTTGGGTTTGAGGTTGGTTTTTTTCCCCTCTGGGTAATGACACAAATTCAGTTACATTCTTCTTTCTTTTCTCCTCCAGATATGAGGACTTATTAAAAAGTTTACCCTTGCCTGAATATTGTAGTCCAGAAGGAAAACTAAACTTGGCTTCTCATCTGCCAGGATTTTTTGTCCGTCCAGATTTGGGACCCAGACTGTGCAGTGCATATGGTGAGTGTGCCCTAGAAATGTAGCAATTCCCTCTTCCCTTACAAGTATGGAATATCACAGGGTATAATGCTTGATAGAAAGCTGAGCTTGTTAGAGGTTAATTGTTCACTGAATGTAGGAGAAATATTTTACTGACTTGCATATTAACAGTGCGTGCGCCTCAGGCATGAGAGTTTATTTGCTTCTGCGTTTCTATCATTTCTTTCGCTGTTACGGTCTTTGGAAACATATACGTGGTTAGCTACTTTTACACAAAGAGAGATCCCATCTTTAATGCCATATGACAAAATACTTCAGGAAGTAGTATTGTGTTCATAATTCTGGTCATAAATAAATCTCAGCATTTTTCTCTTAATTTGTATTTTTATTGTAAACTGTATGCTCAAAAACTTGTTTAGAAAAGGTTGTTTCCCTCAGACTTTTTCCAACTTTTTCCTTCTCTTGCAAACAAATTTATTCAATTCTGTTTTACAAATTGTTGTAATAGGATGAGAAATTACTTGTAATTTGTGTCATGATGGCTTTGATTAAAAAAGTTCTCCAGATGTCCTTTGAAGTAAATCTACTAAAGCTAGTGATCCAGGCATGGGTCTGAGGAACTGAATCACTAATGACACTTTTATGTAATACTGCTGCAAGGCTTAGTGTTCAGAAATGTCCTTTTGACTTAAGCACGTACATTTTCACCTCTTAAAACTAAAATTAATTTTCCTCTGTGCTTGGGGATTTCTTTTGGTTAAGAACTTGGCTTACAGCCAGGCATAAAAGTGACACATATGATTTGATAACCTTGTGTATTCATTGTACTTAGATTCTGCCTTGAACAACCCAGAAGGTTGAAAAGTTGGGAAGGAATGTAGTGGTCAGGAAATGTCTTTGATTATTCTGCTGAAATGTGTTTTGTTCTGACACAACTGCTACCTAGGGACAGTTACCTGGGCTAACAGTTATCTCAAGATCTTTGTTAAAAAGTAACATTTTCTTGTTTTGCAAGTGTAACAAAAGCACCTTTGTAGTTTGTGTGTCCCAGTGTTTTTACATTAAAACCTATCTGTACATAAAATGTTTTTTTGTGGTGCTTGGTGTACATTCAGAAATTTCTTCTCAGCTGTTGCACGTTTCTCTTTGACGGTGAATATGCAATACAACAAATGTTAATTTTATCTTGTAACAGGTGTGGCTGCTACTAAAGACCATGATATAGGAACCACAAATCTCCATATTGAAGTTTCTGATGTCGTGAACATCCTTGTTTATGTTGGCATAGCGAAAGGAAATGGAGTGCTTTCCAAATCAGGTAAAGGGAAGCTCACGGTAAGAGGTGTAGATGGGCTGAAGGATCTGCCACTTCTAAAATTGACACTGTACTTCTGAAGTGGGTGAAAGATGTCCATCAGAATTTGCTTAAACCTGGGAGATTCTTTGTCTTAAGGATTTGCACGCACATTAATTCTGCATAAACCACGCTGCAGTTCATGAATTATGAAATGGTATTTCAAACTCTTTTCACTTTTTTTGCCATTACCGATAATTGATGTACCATTCCTGTGCTGGGGCTGGCAGAGCTAATGAAAGGGCAGGATGAAGGATTTTCTCTGGAAGCTGTGGTAGTTCTAACAATTATGTCAGGATGATGTATTTGGCAAGCCCTCTGTTTATTCTGCTCCCTCTGGATGCACTGTGTTTGCTCTATTGAATTTGGACTGTAACATAATTTTTCTGCACTGGAGAGCTTAAATTGGTGTATGTTAGTCCTCTCTATGAGGTTTATTGCTTATGTGAAACAGTCTTTAAATCACTTTGTTTCTTTCCCCTTCTTTTGTCTTCTCATTCCATAATCAGCAAATGTAGATTTTGGGTGTGACTGATAGAGCTGCAGTAAGGTTTGCTGTCTTTTATTTGCTTTGTTTTTCACTTGCGTACGCACCGAGTTAGCAGCAGCAGAACTTCAGCATACTGGGAGAGCTCTAACTCCCTGACTAGCTGCTGCGGAACGGCACACAAAACACTGCTTTTGCTGACTGCGAGAAAACACCTTTTTCGTCTTGTAATTTTTTGGTGCTAGCCCTGCTCGTTTATTTCAGGTAGGAGAATGTGTTCTATCAAATTCAAGAGGTGTAAAAAAGTTTTAAAAATTAACCGTTGTTTCATGTTCTAGTAACTTAATACAAATATCGACAAAGAGGATCACTTGGGGGCTTCTGTTGTATTCAGCAAACTTTTGTCTGCTCAGGCTCACTCAAGAAATTCAAAAAGAAGGTGTTTAGTTTCAGTTTTTCCTCTGTCTCGCTTTTAAAAAATATTTTTTATTGAATCTTAGGAGTTTTGAAGAAGTTTGAAGAGGAAGATTTGGATGACCTTTTAAGGAAGCGGTTGAAAGATTCAAGTGAATTGCCTGGTGCTTTATGGCACATTTATGCTGGCAAAGATGCTGACAAGATAAGGGAGTTTCTGCAGAAGGTTAGATTTATAATAGATATTTTATAAATATAATTGAAGCAACTGGTAAATCAAAGGGGGCTGGCAAAAACCACGAACCCCACTCCTATGCTTAGCGAAGGGGCGGGAGCAAAATTCTTTCATTTATAGCACGTAAAACAGATTATAATTGACCTGCTACATCAGTCAACAAATACGTAACATGATTCGTAGTCACCTCTTAAGAGTTACAGGTAGCCTGCAAACTGAAGGCTCAGGAGGGCATGGAGGTGTATCGTTGTCCTTCTCTAATACAAAGGGTAATTATTTTTTGGTATTGGCATTTGTAGGATAATGTTTTTCTGTTGCTGATCCATTCTTGCCTTATCAGATGCTGACATTTTTGTGAATTGTCCCATGCAAAAACACCCAACCTTGCAACCCAGCAGCCACCAATCTTCTTAGGGACTCTGCGTCACGTCATGTAGTTCTAAAGGACACGCCCCGCCTCTTACTGAAGACGAAAGCAGTGAGGGACAACGTACCCAAGGGCAGCAAACTCCTTCAGCGTTAGCTACGGTGCAGGTCTTCCTTCAGTAGCATGTGATGAACAAGTTAGAGCCACATCAGAACCTTTCAGGTCGTTAACATACTATGTAGGATGAATATCCACCACTGGGCCAGTGATAGTCATCAATGGCATTAAATTTAGAGATACCATCTTGGAAGCGGTTTTCGGTGCCCTGTCTGCAGTGTGCTTTCATGTTCTAGAAGGCGGTCTTGAAGGATGACATAGAATTACCAAAATATCACTGAAGTGGTCGCTCGAGGAAAAGAAGTCTTCACTGTCTTCTACTGTGGGGAAAAAAGTCAGATGAGTTTTAACGGGCTAAGCCAAAGGGGTCCATAAACAGGCTGGAGGCCAAGGTCTACTGCAAGCAGGAAGAGCCTAAGAAATAGAGCTTTAAAGATTCTCTGGGACAATAAAGCAGTGTTTCAGTCCCAGGACAGCTGTCCTCTGGTGGTTTGAACATTTGCTCTTTGGCAAGCTGAACTGTGGGGAAAAATGAGCACTAGTAGACAAAATACAGCTAATTCCAGGAGGCTGTGAATTATACAGCTAGGCTTTTCTCTTCATTCAAAAAGTGGATGCTCACAAAGTAGATGCTGGCTTCAGTTTGGAAGAGAGAGTTGTGAACAAAATCACGAATGCAAGGGAATGGGTGGACATTGAATAGTATTCAGCCTTCCTGCTTGCAGAGCAATTAAAGCAAGTTGTGAAACTCTCTGAGCAGCAGGTTTAAAACAGAAGCGCTTAAGGCACTATGTAATAAAGTTTGTTGTTTGCTGCCACAGCTTGCCATGGTATCCAAAATGGTGTACCGCCTTGTATTTGTAGTGCGGTGGTATGTTTTAAATACTGAATTGGAGGTGAATTGGTGACTAGACCTCGGGACCACTTTGCTGATAAGAGATAGAATCTCAGTACCTTGGTAGTACAGAAGAAAGGTGATAATACGCAAGAACAGTTTCAAGCTCTGCATCACATAATTAAGTATATTTAATACCAATATGAATAAAAATCTGGTTTTAATGGGAGAATTGTCTCCTAATTCATGACAGATGGATTGGATATGTGTTTTTTATCTTTAGTCACTATGATTCCTTAATTAGCAATTGATTAAGGGTAACGTTTGTTCCCTTGTGGTTAACTTGATGAGAAATGGTTGTTGCACTTAAGCCTACCACTATCAGGAAGGTTTTTTTTTTAAACATCCCGTCATTTTTTCCAAATTCCTTGATGGGATGGTAGGAAAACAACTTCTTGTCATGGAGTGGTTGAGATTGGAAGGGGAGGTCCTTCTGTCCAGCCCTGTGCTCGAGCAGGTTGCCCAGGACCATATGACCCTTAGCTTTGCTGCTTTTTTCCTGAACTGAGGTCGCAGTGTTGTGTGCCTGTGTCAGAACTGACGGTTCTAAGTTTGAGGAATTGGCAGCATAGAAACTCTTGAGGTCAGATTTTATTTTCTTTATGAACAAAGTCACGCAGAGAGCATGTTGCTTATTAATAGATTATAGTGCCGAGTTCTTTAAAGCTCCGTGTTTTGGAGTGGGAATTCTGCAGATGTCTTCAGTTCCTTTGAGGTCCTTTTGAATCCCTAACTAAAATTCTCATTTGGGTATTGGGAACACAGTACTGTTGCTTTGTTAGGTGTACTTAAAACTCCTCAGCAAAAGGTTCAGCTCCTTTTGAAAGTGACCCGGAGTCTTTTCTGTACTTACAGATAGCAAAAGAACAAGGCTTAGAAGTTTTACCGGAGCATGATCCAATACGTGATCAGAGTTGGTATGTGAACAAAAAGCTTCGCCAAAGACTTCTTGAAGAATACGGAGTAAAAACCTGTACGGTTATTCAGTTTCTTGGTGATGCTATTATCCTACCAGCAGGAGCACTTCATCAGGTAATGTACATCTGTTTAAAGACACACAGGATTAAATAACATAAATACCATAAAATAACTTTTTTTCCAAAAACATAACTACATCTGTACCCAGATTTAGTTTTCTTACTGGTATGCATTAGTGTACAGGAATATACAATAAGGTACATCTGCTCGTACAGCTGACTAGCCAGTACTAACATACAGTGGTTTGAACGCTTGAAATAATACTGTTCCTTTTTTCCTTGAAAATGAAAAATGAGCAGACTACTGTTAACCACCATTTCCACTTTGCATTTCATTAGCAAATTTCTAAATAAACCGGTGTTAGTTATGGCAAAGTCAGGTTATTATTTTTTTCTTTTAAACCCAAAGTTAACTTGCCCCTGGAGAGGCAGGAGGAGGAACCCAAGCAGCTAAGTACCTGGATGCCACTTGTTGTTGCCTTCAGCCGTAGGAGAATTGTAGATACAGTTTGGGTGTAACAAGATGTTTCTGTAACGGGCTTTGGAGGTTGTTTGCTGCTCCACATTAAGTTCCTTTTTACAAAGAAGGTACATCAATCACTGTGAGTCCTCATTGTCCCTTCAGCAACTTTCCGTACCACCTTTGTAGCAGCTGGGCTGATTCATTCTTAATGATGTAAGAAAAAGTACTGCCAGTGGGGCAGTTCTGGAGAAATGGCGTGAATTTGTGTCGCAAGCTTCAGTCCTCTCCTAGCATGTGGGGTTTGTTACTTCGTTTTGCTTGTTTGTTTTCTCACAGTCTGCACGCTGCTTCTCCTTGGTGAGAAGAGAAGGAAAGCACACTTGTTCAGATATGATTTTTGGGCAGCTGTAGATAGATTTATTTCTTCACCCCATGAACATTTTCCTGTTGAAACAGGAAATGGAGCCTGCCGTCTTGCTGTCATGCCAGCTGTCAAGCACCACTAATGAGGTAGCTGACTACCAAGGAATGAGGAGCATCCCCACCCTGCAGTAGGGGTTGTAAACCATCGTGCTGTTAAAGACTTATCATTGATCTCCACTCGGGTTCAAGCGAGGCCAGGCCTTTCTGAAGAAGTTGCTATTTGGTTTCTGTTCTGTAGATCAGCTTCCAACCACCGCCTCTTCTGGGCGATGGAAACGATGACATACCCTGTCACCATGACCAGGGCAGCGGGGTTTTCTCTGTGAGAAAAATGACTGGGTTGTAGTGATGACAAGTGTTATGTCCCTCATCTGCCTGCTGGCTATTTCAGTTGCTGGGGTGTTGAAAGCAACAGGTACCTTACCCAGACTAGACTCCTTTGTCATTCCAGCCGCATTCTTTAGATGGATTTCATGTGGTGGTGTGCTAACCCTGGATGATCTGTGTGGATTTGTTTTCTGGCAAAAGAGAAAAAAAACCCCTCAAACCTGGGTGACCAAATACTGGGTTGTTGTAGGTTGCCTTTCCCTGTACCATGTCTCCAGGGCTTGATGTTCCTTCACAAAGGTGAAGGGATGTCTGGCATTGATGATATTCTTGGCTCCTGTTAGGCTAAAGCAGTTAGGACTCCCGGAGTTGATAAGATTTGTATTGCATCCTCCAGCAACCTTACTCTGATCTCTCAAAACAAGGGAGACATCCCAGATACAAAAGTGAAAAGGGAACCCACGGAAAATTACAAACACACTGGCGAATTTGTTTTATATAGCATGCGGCATTATATAAAGCCCTGCAGACTATAAACATGAAGTAGTGGGGCTGTTCCAGGCTTCCCTGCAGTTCATAGGTTTAAGGACCAAAAATAAGACCACTCTTAACTTTATCTCCTTGGCTTTAAACTCCACACTGCTTTTGAAGTGGTAATGTTCTAGCTCCTGGCACCAAGGAGTTAATAACATGATGTTTTTAAACCTTAGTGGGTGAAGCTGAGAACCTTTTCATCTTCAGCAAGAAGTTCCTGTGAATCTGCCACGTAGGAGGAAATGAAAGCATCATGTTCTTTCATGTACGTGTATAGTACTCTCTATATAGAGATGCATAAATACTGACCTTAGGGATCAGCACCAACACTTCATATATACAAAGCACATTCAAACACTTAAAAATAAGTCTGAACAAGAACACATACCAGGTTAAGTTTGCATGTTAAGTGCTTCAGATTTACGTGCACATCATGAATCTTTAATAATTTAAACTGGGTGACAGTTGATACTAAATTTGGTGGTAAATTAACATTTTTATTTTTATTTGCTCAGCAGTAAGGTGGAGTAGAGGAAATCGGGCTGAGGTACAGCATTAGGCACCCCGGCTGCCTGTGGTCAGCGTGTAGTGTAGCTCAGACACATCCATCCTGGAGCCAGTGAGGATTGTTGTGTCACTGCCGCTCCTGCTGTGCTGGTCTAGAATTTTATGGTTCTAACAAGGAGGAGGTTGTCTGTATTTCTTCAATTTATTCTTTTTTCCCCCAGCTTCCATGGATTCATGCCTAGCTTTTAAAGTAACTTGTTCTTAGTATTTTACAAGAGCATAGAGCATTCCTCTTGCTTCCCAGGTTTCCCTCTCCTCCCTGTGCGCTTGTAGACAGCAGTCACATTCCCCTTGTGATCATCTTAGTAGGCAACGTCAAGCTGTTCCGTGGTGGGGTGGGAGGGAGAGCCCGTCCTGTGAGCTGTGACGGTCGGAGCAGCCTTGTCAGCACCTCTTGGGGAGGAATTGCGCTCTCTTGTACTAGCTAGTCCTTGGCTCTCCTTGGAAACTCCCCCAGCTAAAAAAAGGGGGTTATTACTGTTCTTTTGACTGATTCGCTCTTTTGTCCAGTTCACTCTGGGTCATCCTGTATCACAGTCCTCCTCCAAGTATGCCCTCCCTGGTTTTAATTTGGTGACTCCAAATTTGTAAACTATTTTAGTGATAAAAAAAAAAGAAATACTTGAGTTGGTGATTGAAATGTGTTGTTCAGGCTGCATGCAAAACTTGTTCATAGTAGAACAGGTTATTATAATGTTGTCTTTTATACTGGTATTATCTTGATTTAACAGCAGGATTGTATGTTGTAAAATAACATGCTGGAGGTAATGCGACATCCTGGCGATGTTACGATAAGGATGTAGGGTAAAGGTCTGGGAGCTGCGTACGTAGAGCTGCTGGGCCGAGCGCTGGCCCCGGAGCCGAGCCCTGCAGGAAGTGGCTGATCCTTGGTGTGAGGACAGGAGGGAGACGGCTGTGCGGGGAGGAGCTGCGGCCATGAGGGCGGACGGCCCTTTCCTCCCTGCCCGCTCGCCTTTCGCACCCGGCTTTCCCGAGACTCCACCCGAGACTCCACCCGTCCGTCTCCCGGACCCTGCTGGAAAAACTCTGCCCTGCATGGGCAGGGGGCGAAGCTGCTCTCTCAGTTCAGCTGGAACCGGCACGGCCGTGGGAGTGCTGCAGTCCTCGCCCCACGAACCGCAGGGGAATCATCACTAAACATACTTATTTGTGTGTGTCGTCGTATCAGCTGGTATTATAAATCTTGGGAACAGAGCTGCCAGCAGGGCATTCCCATGTGAAGTACCAGACTGGCTGGGTAAAATCTGTCTGCCCCCCAAGACTTGCACACTGATAAGACAGGCCCTGGAAGGGAAGGAGGTTAAAGGCACAGTAGAGTGAAGGGTCTGAGGGCAGCAAAAAAATAATGCCCGCTCTGCAGTGCAGAGAGAGGGAATCAGTAAAATCTTGTCTCGGTGAGGAGAAAGTGAGAGAGTGATGTGGGATTTGCATGGGGTGGGAAGGGAAAGAAGGGCAGGTAGAGACTTGAAACAGGTGAGAAGCCTGCGAGGGAAGAGGGGGCTGGAGCCGGCAGCGCAGAGGCGTTTCAGCTGAAGCTCTAGGAAGTTCCCCAAGTGCTGGTGGGAGCCTTGTGGTGGCACATGTGCAGCTGTCTCCTTGCTGCTGGCTTTCTGACGTTTGCAAATTGTGTGGCATCAACAAACCCACTGCATCTCTGGAACGGTTTCTCTTCCAATTAATCTGCAGGAGGAACGGCACTGCTTTGCCCTTCTTGACCATTGCCAGGCTGCAGAAACCCCACGTACAGCACTAGGGTTGAGCTAGGGGTTACCCTCTGGGATTTCACCTGCAAAGGGACAGGCTACCTTATAAAACCAGACTTGAGCAGCGGTCTTGAGAATAATTTTTAAATGAAGTGCTGTCCTCCACTGTAGGCCCCAAAGGTTTTTTGAATGTCAAGTATCTCAGTGGAAATTTTAGAGTATGCATTAAAAATCTCTAGATTTTGCTAGGCTCGAGCTTAAAATACACAGATCTTCATCAGTGCTGAGCAGGGTGGGACTGTTCGTTTGCTTGTTAGGACGGCAAAGGCATTCCCTCCCCTCTCCACCCCCCTACCCCCCCCCCCCAGCTTGGGTGAGTTTGCAGAATTGACATTGCACAACTTCATGAGCAGTTGGAATTTGGGGAAATGAGGTTTTTGACATGCTAAGAAAACAGTGTAATTTCTAAGGGTTTAGGGCTGAAAACCTGATGCTGGGTGTTTCTGAAGAGGACAGGCAGGGTTTGGTAGTCAGGTCACAACCAAGAAGCGTTTTTTCCTTTACCCTGTCCTCAGGACACGATCTGGGGGGCAGGAGATGGTGTCCATTTCTCTCAGTAGTTACCTCTTATCAGTAAGAAGTATTTAGAGAAAAAAGAAGTGCTTTTTCCCTCCCCCCTTCTGAACCTGCCCCTTTGTTCTTTTTATTTTTTTCCTTTTAAATATTTCCACCGGCAATTACTTTTCAGCGAGCGTGGCAAGTTGTGCCTGGCAGTGTGGGTGCAAGCTCCCGGCCTGTCTGTGTGGCCTGAGGAGCCAGGTCCTGCAGGGCAGGGCTGCTGCGGAGTCGGCGCCTGCGCGGTGTTGTGCAAACGGCTGCGCAGCGGCAGCAGTACGCAGCAGCAGCGCCGGTGCAGCTGGTAAAAGGGTGGAATAACACATCAGAGTGTGCTGGATTAATGTCAGAGCCAAGTACAGGGAGAAGCGCCGGAGCACAGGCAGATGTGCGTTGTTGAAAGTGTGCCTCTGGCCAGAAGCTAACTCAGATAAGGCGAATACACTTAATTGCTCCCTACATAAAACGTATAAAGACGCCCTTTAGTCTGATAAGCCTGTGGTAAAGACATCTCAAGGCCCACTCTTTTCTCAGGTATCTCTGCCAAAGAATAACCCCAAAATACTAATTATCAGTCTCTTCTTCTTGTTATTTTGGATAGGTGCAAAATTTTCACAGCTGCGTTCAAGTAACTGAAGACTTTGTGTCTCCAGAACATCTTGTACAGTCATTTCACTTAACGCAGGAGCTGAGGCTGTCAAAGGAAGAAATCAATTATGATGATAAACTGCAGGTAGGAAATGAATGCAGCTCTGGAAGCTGTTGGGAAGGCAGGGCATGCTCAGGCTCATTGACATGCGGAGCAGTGTGTGGAGCTACTTCCTCGCTGCTGTTCACACAGAATAACAATGAGCAGCAGCATGAATGCCAGGGCTGCAAATGACTCTCCCTTGAGTTGCTGGTTTTATTAATTTTGCATGATGTTTTAAAATGTGTAAAAAAAGGTGTTGCCTTTTGTACTGGCTTGAGGTAGCCTTCGTTTTTTCCCCCATCCATTAGTCTAAGGGCTCGGTCCTAAAGACAGTTGCTTTCAAGAGTTCCTAAGTCGTAGACCTTACTAAAATGTGTCCGATGTTCTTGCAGGTTAAAAATATCTTGTATCATGCGGTTAAAGAAATGGTGAGAGCTTTGAAGATTCATGAAGGTGAAATGGAAGATATGGATGAAAACTAAGCGCGCTCTGCTTTTTTTGTGTTAACATCAAATGGAGGTTATTTTTTCTAATCTATGAACAGTATGCACACTAATTTAAGCTTCACAAACCATCAGTGCCAAGAAAACATAGTCATCGCATTTACTTGTTAATGACACTGCAACGGTAGAGCTTCATATCACAGCCACTGTGATTACACGTTAGACTTGCAAACAATTAAGCAGCATTCTGCTGTCCTGTATTATAATGTACATGAAGTTTGTGAAATGTCAAAGATTTAAGATGATGTATTTATTTTTGGAAGAAAACCACAAAATTCTATGCTATATTGTTGATCAAATGTAAATGTGACTTGTACAGTTTGCTAAAATAATTCAGATATTTTTCACTACATTGAGACAGTTACTGTGAGAGTAGGACACAAAACACCAGCTATTGCCTGCATTTGGGATCTTGCTGAGTCCGCACAGCAGTCATGTCATAATCTGAAAATTACTGCCAAATAATTGTAAACTTTGTAAAATATAAAGTATATAAAGTAGATATTAAATACAGACACTTCAGTATTTTATTGAAGCTATTCAGTGTACAATTAAACGTTTTCAAAAGGTGTAATTTATTTAAAAATTGTCTCATTTTGGTAAAATTTATGTGAACTTTTAAAGCTAAATATTAAACTTAATATGCTATGTAAATATATACATATATACATTCAATGATGTATTTTTTTAAAACATTGGCTTGCTTTAATTTGTTAAAAGTGCAAGTGTTACACATGCTTTGTACATTGAAGTTGAAAGGGGTTTTACATTTTCCATTAAAATGACTTTATCAAACGTCGTCTTGTCGTCTTCGGTTTCTTTACGTTTGTGGCCGTGTGCGACGGCCGAAGCCGTTGGCAGTAAGGGAAACACATCTCCGACGGGAATGCCTGGCGTGTTCTGCTGTGATTCCTGCGCACCACTCTGCCCTCTCCGGGTTTGAGACAAAACTGCGAGGGGAAGCGCAGGAGCACGGCTGGGATGGCTGAGCCAGAAAGAGCCTCTCCTGAAGAATCAGTTTCAATGTCACTTGTGTTCTGTCTTTGATAATCCCAACAGTTACTCTGGGTGAAGGGGGGAAGCAATTTCTGTAGAACATTTTGTTGTAGCATCGTGGCTTTTTACAATTAATACAGCAGAATAATGGATGTTTAAAAAATAAAAAAGACTTGTATCTCTTTTTATTTAATAATGATAAGTATTAGTGGAGCAGAATTCCAGCTCTAGGAGTTAATTTGAAAAAGTGTACATGGATTTAAACTACTAAAACTATTAAAACATGAAGTTTTTTATATTGAATGTTAGGTGCAGCTGTTGGCTAGCTTGTGACACCTCCAAAAGGGAATAGTAACTCCTGCTAACCGCTCCCAGTCTGACCAAGTCTGACCTGGGTTTGGGTCACACACACAAAAAAGTGTATAAATTATCTTAAGACATGAAAGCGCTTCTAGTTCCAGCAGTCAAGTTCTTTATTTACTTGGTTTGAAAACTTGGAATTTGTTTGAAGTCACAAAGAAATCTGTAGGGGTTAATGTTCCTGTGCTTGGCAGTGGATTCTCAACTTCGTACCGTTACAAGCTGCGTCTTCCTTTACGATGCCTGTGGCGCACAACTAGAGTGTTGCCTCAAGGTGCAAAACCTGCTGATGTACATTTGCTTAATGGCAAGTGGGCTTTAGTTGTGTACGTTTTTTTTCCCCCTAAAGTTCAGCGTATGTGAGTGAATTTTAAGTCTAAATACTCCCCACAAGTTGAGTTTTGATGAGGAACTGTTAACATTTGTGATACTTGTCGGGCTGCTGAAATCTGCATTCCTGCTGCAGATGGCAGTATTCCCCCTCGGGCTTTTTCTGCGCAAAGAGCGGTTGTTCGGGCCTGGCCAGTGGGCTGTTGCCACAGCTCGCTCCTTGTGCTGGTGCGTGTTGGTAGTCAAATGGAAGAGGATGGGTTGGTTTCCCCTGGGTTACCATCAGAAAGTGTCCCGTTGCTCTGTCTGTCCAGGCCAAAGCCTGGGGCTTCCTGCTCTGCCTTTTCTCAAAGGCGTTGTGGTGCTTCGCTGCGGGTGGCTGCGCAGCTGGCAGCACCCAGTGCTTCTACGTCTGAGCTCTGGTAGCGACCGGTGGGTCCCTGCGGGGCACTGCCGGCTGCCCCGTCACCCCGTGGCATTCACAGACCTGGGGAGGGATCCCCACCTGTGCCTGTCAGGTTGAAGTTCTTGCCTCCTCCTCGGGCGGTAACCAAAGGGGTCCCTGAACAGACGCTGGTCTGTATTTCCAAGTTCTTCCTATTAACGTTCTTCCTTTGTGACCTTTTTCCTGCCACCTTTGCTGATGAATCTTTAAGTGTCTGACAAAGTTGTTCATCTGCAAAAACCTGTGGGTGAAATGGATGGTGAAGCAGCCAGAATCCTCCCAAAGAAACGCCTGAGAGATTGACAGGATTTTAAGACCAAAGGTCTCATTTTGGAGAAGGAACACTGACGGGCTCAAGCTGCAGTGTTGCATGGCATGCTGCACAGGTGCTGGGGTAAGTACATCCTCGCTGCTTTTGTCGAAAGATAAATGTATCGATTTTAGTTTGAACTGGATAAATAGGATTTCACTCTAGTCACCATAGAGTTTAACTATCCACTCAATTTGTTTAGTAGAGTTTATCTATAGTAAATGGATACGGTAGTTACACCAGATGCATAGTTTTAAAATTTTGTGGTTAATGGGTATATCTGATGGATTTGCAATGCGTAAAAACCTGATCTGATGGGAATTTGGGAATGGGAAGGGACGGCCTCGTAACCTGCCCACAACAATGACAGTGTTTCCCAGTAACTAATGGGAGGTGAAGAAGCCAAAAGTGAGTGAACAAGGAAAACGTGGCACAAGCTTAGTGCAACAGGGAGTGCTGTAAAGCCTTTATTGTCATCAACTCAAAAAGACTGCAAGTCGCATGCTGCACGCATTAGCAGACCACAAGAGGTTGTTAAAGGTAACAGTTACTTCAAATACCACTAAAAGAGGCCAAAAATTCTGGGGTTTTTAAGTACTTAGTGTACCAAATTCAGCTCATTCACTATCTTATGATTTCTGGCTCCGTCACGTTGAAGCGGAGCTCCCCGCTCCCCTACAGGAAATCAGAGCAGGAAGCCAGGCTGGCATTGTGCTCGCTGCTGGTACGACCTGAGCTTTCCATTGCCCATGCCTGAGACTAGGGAAGGGGGTGTGGGGAGGTATTTCGTGTTCAGGTTAGTTTTTCCCTCTCGACCCTTTCCATGTTCTGCGAGGTGTTACTGGGCACGTTTTTCTCATCTTCCTTCTCTGAAGATCTTTAGGAGTTTTTCTGGTCTACAATCTCAATTATTTTAATATAGCCAAAAGTATTCGATGAGATCAGCTGAAGCTGTGTGAGTGCAGGAACACTCAACTCCTAGAACAAGAATATGAAGTACCGTGTCGTCCTTTGCCACCTTCCTGTTGAGACCAAGCTCTGCCTTGACCTGCTATGCTCTCCATCAAACTCTGCCTCTCTTTCTTTCTGTCCTTTGAAAGCTCACATCTCAAAGTCATCAAAACTGCAAGCTCCGCTCTCCACACCCTTCCTCCTTCCCTCTCCCCTTTCCAGCTCCTTATCCCCATCCACTGTGCTGCCATACAGTGAATGACCACGGCAATTTTCTTCCTATTGTAACTGCAGAGGTAACTAACAAAGGGTAAGTAATTAGCAAAGAATAAAGCAGGGCTGCTATGACCTGAAGCATTTCAGCATGGATGGATGGCTGTGTATATGGTTTTGCAGAAAAAGAAGTTACTGGATTGCTGAAATTGCCAGCAGTAAAACCGTGGTCCCTGTTATGCGGGTCAGATGTAGGGGGTTGTAACAGTCTGATTTTAAAATCTATTTATTTGACTCTTCCAGCTTCATGGAAGTTGCTCAGATCTGTGTGTGTAAACTGAACCCCCATCTGATCAGCACTACATTCTCATGCTCTCTGACCTTTTCGGTAGGTGGTAATTTTGTTCGTACCCTCTCCCGTGACATCCTGTCAAGCCCTCTCCTGCTCTTGCAGCTGACAGCCTTCCCCACCCCACGCCCGTAACTGGGAATTTCCCTTCCTTCCTCCTTCCACAGCCACCATCGCCCTGTTCTGCTGCTTTCCCGTGCAGGATGTTTGTGCTCTCCCCCACATCCGCACTGGCCGAGCTGCCTCTCCCTGTTGAGGCTCCCTGACTAAGGCTTTGCTGTGCTTTCCCCTCCTAAGCCCCAGGTCTGCCTCGGTGTCAGCTCTCCGCTGTGCTCCTGCTTTCCACCTTTTGACTTGGGCTTTGTTCGCAGGAGTCCCGCTTTTCCTTCTCTGCCTTTGTGTTCCCATGATACGTGTGCCCTAGGAGGGCAGGGGAGCACTCCGTGGTGTGGGGGCTCCTCCGGTGCAGTCCCTTTCTTTCCATCTCAGCAGGGCGACCTAGGAAACTCTGACCAAGGAGCAAATGATCTGTAGCGTTGTGCATTAGCAGCACACACAGACTAACCTCTGTACTTTTTTCATCTGTCCTCGTAGGTTTTGAAAAGGAAGTTACGCTCTATATATAGCTAGTAGGAAAATGTTGCCTCACAGCAAATTGAAGATGTTTTACCTGATGGGTTGCGAGCAAACAGTTGTGTTTTAAACATGGGTCCTTCTAAAGCTAAGTGGTAGACCGTAGGATTTTTATTGTTATGTTTCAAAGTGAACATTTCTGGTACCTTCCAACCATACCAATACAATATATTCTTGACACAGATGCCTCTTTCTTTTTCCAGGCCCTGGGCATGTGGTTTTATCGTACCTCTGTGCTTCCTTAGTGGAATTAAAGAGTTGGGTTTAGTAGCTCTGAGGCAGGAAATCCTGTATTTTCACAGCTCTAAAGATTTCATATTGTTTGATCTCAATAATACCTTAACTCCGGCAGCAAATGGGCCTGAGGGAACCCTTCAAATGATTACAAGACAAAAAGCCTGGGTAAGTTTAGGCTACTTCTGATACAACAAACATGGGAGAGAAAGGAGGTGGTGGGGGAGGGAAGATTGCCATAGCTCTGAGTCTTTAAGGAGCAAGGAACTACTTTTTTATACAGTTGAACTCCACAGGCCACGTACTCAGGCAGAAAGGTCTGGCAAATACTGTCCAGCCTACACCTGATTTGTGGTAGCCACACTACCACTCAGATGACTTTTGAACGGTTTGACTGATTGATTTTGGTTTTTACTGTGTTTTTAGGGATTTTATCAGCTGTTGTGACTGTACTAGCTTTTCTCCACCTGTTTCGCTAGCCTGCTTTCACAGAACCACACAACAGCCCAGGTTGGAAGAGAACTCAAAAGACCATCGGGTCCAGCCTTTCACGGGGAAGGGAGCTGAGATGCAGTCCCCACCACTGAAAGCAGGGCGACAGGAATTGCAGGTGGCTAAAGAGCTGCTGCTGACAGGAGAGTAGGAAGGAGTTCGAGGCCAGAGCTCCTGAAAATAGAAATGCTCTTAGAGGAAGAGGTCACAAGATTGTCTTTTCCCTTTATATGAAACCAAAATGCAAACCCCAACACTTCTATATTTTGGGTTTAGCTGTCATTGTGAGCAGCAACTGGTGGTGCAGTCTGCAGATTTTCTTCTCAGGAGACCCCATGTTGCTTCCCAGCTACCTTTCTTTGGTTTCTCCTCCTGTGGAGATGCAGCCAGAGGTCTGGCAATTACAATTTCTTTTTGCAAAGCATATGTTGGCTGTATTCAACAGGGATAATATTTCTGTGTTCCAAGACAAGAGCGGTTGCTGTGGTAAAGCGAAGTCTATGAATAGAAGTCAGTGTCTGGACACATGTTTAAAATTGGTTCTTGGTGAGACACTTTGAAATAACAGACCACAGACATTTTTAGTTCTGCCTAGCATAAAACAATATAGATCAGACTCACCGCCCATGGGAATCTTTGCACATGCTGTGCCAGGCTTTGGTTACACGCTGTGTGACTGCTGATAACTTACTGCTCTAGTTCATGCAAAATTGCTTACTTTCTGTATTCAGACACTGCGCCTTTTCCTTATTCTTGAAAGGCCTGGGGAACAAGCCGGTTAACATGACGATGGCAAGAACAAGACAGCGGAAAGGGAGGCTCCGCTTTGCAGCAGGAGCCGAGCAGGGCGCGGGGGTTCCACCAGGTGGCGGTCGGTGGCAACCAAAGGCTCCAGCATCCAGCAAGCGGCAACCGGCTGCGGGCCCGCCGGGGCGGAGCGGAGCGGGGCGGAGCGGCGGCAGGGCAGGGGCCCGGGCCCGGGCCTCCTGCGGCGGCTGCTCCGCTACCCACAGCGCTGGTCCCTCCGTCTGGTGGAGGGGAGAGAAGGAAGAGCATCGCTGTCGGTGGGAGGAAGGCAGCGTGGAAGAGGTGCATAAATAATGGCAACTAACCCAGGTGTTTGTCATGTCATGATGGCAGAACTCAAGCTGAAAAGCAATAATCATTGAAACCAGTTTTAAATTGGTGGGGTGTAAACTAATTGTTGACAGACATTGGAGAAGAATTTCCTTAGATTTATCACTATATATCTATAAAACTTGTCCTCTAGTGGTGAGTATTCTCTATGCAGCCTTTCTTTAAATGGACTGTGTTAATTGCTTAGCTCTGAATTCAGACTGAAGAATTCCTTACTTGGAAAAATTAAAACATTTCATGTGATTTCATAATAACGTAGCTTTTCCTTGAAATGTAAAGGATTGTATAAGGCAAAGTCATTATTCAATGGCTTCTTAGCTGTAGGATGTTTTAGAAACACCCCGTGCTGCTGGTGAAAGGTGTGACCCTCCCTGCTCCCACATGCCTGTCTTTGTGCAGGCTTCGTGCCTGGCTGGCTGTGCTGCGGTGTGGGAGGGAGGGAGGGAGGGAAAGAGGCTGGCAGTGCTAGGATCTCCTTTCAGCAGGAGCACACATGTTGTTCACTAGGCGGTGATCGGACTCTTTACCTGGTATCGCCTGCTCCAGCTCTAGGACGGGCTCTGTATTACACAGAAATACTCAGCTTTCCACATCACCTTCATAGGGCTTGTGTGACATGAGCAGTAACACTAGCAGTGCTTATACTGCACCTCATTGCTCCTCGCCTATTAAAGGGAACGTGGCACCCATTCTACTTTCTGCATCACTCACGGGAGTGGAAAACTCTTGTGCTAAGCCGTGCTGCTTGGAGTTTGATTTCAGCAGCAGTCATGTGTTGAGTAGGCAGACTGCAAGAACAAACAAACATTTGGAGAGAAAAGTTTTAACAACACTTTCACAAGTAGCAGTGTGGAGTTTTGCCCCTACTTGGCTATCTTCCTACAGAGAAGCAGCTTCCTTTGGATATGATTTGTTTACACAGCTATACATGAAGGGACAGTTTAGTTTTAAAAACAGAAGGTAGAGCTTGCAATTCCCCTACCCCTCGCCCCCTTTGAAAAATCCAGACTCTTCAGTAGAGGTACCCAGGCTAAAAATTGTTTCCTTCTCCTATAGCTGCTGTTCGCAGGGACAGGTAACATGTCTGTCTGTAGATAACAGCCCTGGGCTATCATCCCTGGCAGTGACATGAGATAGGTGCTTAAATAATTTTATTTCCTTCTTGTGAGCACATACCATTTTTTTTGCCTTCCTTAGATGAATAGAAACACTATGCTCCACTACCTTGTTACCTGTACCAGCCAGGCAGGTGATGGTGGAGAATGTAACTTGCCCTTTTGTGGGAACAGTGAGCTGGGGCTGACCTGGAACAGGTTACCTCATCACAGCTGTTCTGTGGAGCCATGTGCTAAACTGCTCCAACTGAAAAAGAACTTATTTTTTTCCCCAGCAAGATTAGTTTCCTGCTACAATTCAGCACAGGGGACCTCCTCTAATGAACTCGTCTTACCTTTGTTTCCATAGGCTTTTCCTAGCCTCCAGTCCCTACTCTCCTTCAAGGAAGCACAGGAGACAGCAGGTATACAGAGGAAAGGGGAGAATTTGCACAGCAGTAAGGTGTTCTTGTTGCACTTCCAAGTCTATTCTGGAAGAAAAAGGTACCCTTAGAAAGCAAGCTCACCTTGTAACAGAACAAGAATAACTTAAAATGAGGTAGCTTGCAACACTTCATACTTTTTCATTAATCAGTAACAGCTACAGTTAACTAATGCCTCCACTACACACTGCAACACCCCCTGGGAAAGCCTGGGTTCAGGTAACACTCTAGTGCAGGCGTAGCGCTGGCTAACTCTCTGGGGCAGGGCTGAGTGTGAGGAGGGCTGCACTGCCCTCCTCACAAACCAAAACCCTGAATGAGTGTGCACAGCTCTCATGGCACAGTTCGTTCAGTTCTGGGCAGCCTGTCCCCGAGCAAAACCATAGTGCTGCTTCCTCTGCCACTGCAGCGCTCCGTAGGCGTTAGAAGGCAGCTAGTAGCCAAGTCACTTCATGTATAGGCCAGGCCCTTGGAATTCATCCCCACTTTCCCATATTTGCTGAATGATGAACACAGAAGTTCAGCTGTATGTGTGTACTAACGCAGTTAGTATAAATCTTAATTTGTTTTTTTATACTCTGCAACATTTGTAGAGATTTAACACACAGTTAGTGTCAAAACACCTTGGTTTTTATTTTCATATCCTTTTTGAATCAGGTTAAGCTGTAAACAATTTATTTTTCAATCAAATACTGCCAGCTAGAATTACTTCCATTCATGCATCACTGAAAACAAAAAGGGTATTTTTTTTCTTAAGTATAGATTTTTCTTTTTTAAACAATGTCACTTTATACAGAAACCAATAGCTAGATTCGATGCACCCTGATTAGTTATGTAAACAGATAACCCAAAAAAACTTGTCAACAGAACTAATAAGTTGGTTCCTTCATAGAATGGAAATTAAAATCTCTCCTGACTTGAGGTTAACATGGTCAGGAGTATAGAACGTGGCACATAAATCCATCTAGGAGGTGTATAAATTGCACTGTATCTGAATTAACAAAGTTATGCATAATGAAATGCACAATTTAAATTCATGCTAGAAAGCATTTTTCAATATGAAGTGGTAGCCAATTGGCAACCATAACAGTTAGGTTCTGCACCATCATTTATGGCATTATAGATAACTATTACATATAGCATACTTTAAAACCCTGAAGGATTGTGTTACTTGAAACATTCTCCAGGCAGTCATTTGGTTTGAAACATTGGGAGAAAGACTAAAGAGCTTGCCATCTTACACCAATTATGGTACCTTTAACTTTTATGAAGTAGATCAGATATGATGTGTATTTCACAGTAACAAAGTTGCTTTAATGCCTTTTCTCCAACAGTAGGATTGTGTTAGATGTTTCTGCCCTCAGATCACCATTGTCTTGGTGGTTTTCCCTTTTCTTGACTTGGGGTAACTACACTGAACACTTTTCCTGGTTTTTAACTATTCATCAGTCCTTTCAGTATATCTTCGGAGAGTTCCAGCAGAGGGAGTTCAGGGGACGGGATGTCCAGAGGGGGAAGGCTGGGTATTGGAATGTCCTTTGCCTTCCCAGCACTTGTTGCAAACTTCTGCCAAGTTGCAGCTGAAGAAGCAGTTTCTGAGTGTTGCTGCAGACCCCACAACTCTGACTTCTCAACAAAGTCAGCATCTACATCCAGCTCCTTGTCTACTGGAGATTTTTGGAGTCTAGCTCTTTCGGCTTTTAACTGCTTATTCTCTCTCCTTAATCTCTCATTTTCAGCCACAAGAAATTCTATGTGCCGTTTCAAATCTGCAATTTTGGTTGCCTGCTCTTCTATTATTGTTTTGTCATCTTTTGGAGCTTTACTCCCAATACAGGCTTCCACCGGCTCCTTCTTTTTCTGAAGCAGAAATAACAGTGTATCCGGGTCCCTGTCAAAGACACCCGGAATATCTTGTGCATGCTTCTCCGTGGAAGGGCTGTATTTCTGAGTGACAGGAACCAATAGGTTTTGATCATCAGAGTCTTCAGCAGATGGCTTATAAGAAGTCTGAAGATGTGCGGCTATTTCCTTGTCAGCATTCTGCTGGGCTTTCAGCTTTTCCTCCCTCTTTGCCCTTTTCCATCTCTCCTGGATGAGCAGTAACTGTTTCATGTGACTATCCCTTTGTAGTTCCAGTGATAGCTGAGCCTGAGTAAGAACAAGATTAAATGATTTAATGGGTGATCCCCAATCCCACCTGAATATTCACACAAGTAAAGTTACATGTATGTAAATATTTACATAAACAGCATCACAGCATGCCCGAGGGAAGGGGAGGAGCTTTTGTTATTCAGATACTAATCCAACAAGAAGTGCTCTCTGCTTGTACAATGCAACAGATTCAGATATGTCACCCAAATTTAGTGTAACTACTGGTGTCGTGAAGGAGTGAGTTAACTTTTCATCTTTGTGTTTGGTTGGTTTTTTTAAGTCACTGACCAGGCTGCAGTACCTCTGAGCAGAGGCGTCAGGAGTTTAACTGACCTATGATGAACACCAAGAAGGAAGGGATTCACTTGCATGCACAGCTACATAATACAAACTATTTGTATGCTTCTGTGATGGTATCTATGTAGACATATTGATAACACTCAACACTAAGCACAGAAGTGCTCCAAGGCCAGATATGTTCCCATATTCAATGAAGGGGTTGGCATGTTGGGGTTGGAGTTAACAACTCACAGGAACCACCTGGGTAAGAGGCTACCATTTTTTCAACAAGAATGACCCTTTGGAGGACAGACAGATGTCTGATCTCCAAGGGTTATTTGCTTTGATAATATTGGCTAAACTCAAAGCCTGCTGCTGGAAGAGTGCTGAGCAGACTACACAACTACATTCACAGATAGATTTCTGCAATGAGTAAGGAAAGGTTGTGCTGGAGATCCCCCAGTCAGGATGAATAAAACCAAAATTACAGACTGTAGATGAGATACTCAGCTTTGTGTCTCAGCAAAACAGCCTAAGTGCCTCACAGCAGAAGTTAAATATGAAACTAGTTTTATCACCTACTTGAAGATGCCTTGCAGACTAGAAACCATTGTTGGAGAACCCTTGGCTGGGTTAGTAGTTCTTGTCCCTACTCCAGGTAAACTTGGAAAAACTCTCAAGGAAGACTAGCATCATTGCATTTCTAAAACTCCTGCTGCAGTTGCCATGGGTTCAGAAAACTATGCAGAGGCTAATGCCCAAGAGGGGTACGATCAGTCAGGGCACAATATGACACACAGGTACACAACAGAGCTATGGCCGATTCTGGCATCTGCTGCACTCACCTGCTCTGACTGGGTCAGCTTCATAGCGTCTGTAAGGTAAGCTGCAGGAGAGAAAATTGATAAACACTTAGGACAGGGTTACAAAACCTGAATGTTTCCATGAAAGCTAAGAAAAGGCTTCAGACCTTCCATGTTCTGAATCCCCACTTAAAAGCAGTAGTCCAGAGGCCAAGTATTTACCAAGTTACAGTGGCTGGAAACACCTGCTGTTTTTCAAAAGTCTGAAAAAAATGCTGTAAGATCATGTAATACATGCTACACCCTTGCCCTGGCATCCTGTTGGCTCAGGTTGTTCCAATTTTTTTTTCAGAGGAGGACAGCAGCCATTTCCAGAAAGTTCCAGAAGAACAGCTTTCCCGTGAAGGGAAGAAACACAGCTAAGGACCAGGCTTAACATACAAGCATTGTCAGACAAAATGTGGTAAGTAAAATCCTCTCACCCATGGCACACCAGCATTATGAAGTCATGCTTTTTAACTATATTCTTGATGAAGAGGTAGAGTCCGTAGTTCCCCACTTTTTTTAATGAACTTCCCCTCCAAACCAGAAAAGGTGCTGGCTTACAGTAAGACCAGCACTTTAGACTTTGAGCATATCTTGCTAGTGCTGAAAATGACAAGATACAAGAAATTCTTAACCAAATTTGGAAGGATGTGAGATAATGGCATAGACTCATCAGATGAGGAAAAGCAATAAACATTCAATGCATTTCTGGGTTTTGTCTTGGTATATGAAATGAGGGTAACTAAAGAGAAAACTCTGCACATTAGAATTTAACTGCTATCCCTCGTTGCTCTGAGTATTCATAAATACCAAGAAACTATCAGTTTCTCATTTTATGGGGTTTTCTAGTATTTATGAATAGAAAGTGACAATGCTTGGTATCTAGGTTATGATGTTCGGAGTAGCCACTTATTTTGTCGCCACACAAGCTCTGTCACTGGAAATGTCCTACTTGTTCCATCAATTAAGACCTCCTCTTTCTTCTTCTGCCAAGCAGTTGCCGCACTGTCAGCCAGCTGACAGACTCCAGCACAAATAATTAAGCGTGACTAGTTGAATGGACAGGTAAATGCCCAAAGTCTCACTTAGGAGAGGCTGTCAATTACAGTGTCAAAGCCTGCCATACAATCTGCTGCTTTGCTTCAGTTCTGGGAAAGCTGAGCTCATCACCTGTTCTTAGCTGTCTTGATCCAGACATTAGGAAAGGGAAGTAAGTAAAGTTTTGTAAGCAAACATTTGTCTAAGTATTCCCCTTATCAAGAGAGAAAGCAGGTGACTTCAGCTATGAAAGCAGTGAGGAAAATACAAAGTGTAAAGCAAAATTGGCTTACAGCGTGTCCCCAACTGCAGTTTGTGCATGGCACAAGGGGTTGGCTTCATCTTGAGTCAAGAACTGCCTTCACAGTGATAACTACCCTCAATCAAAACAACTTTGGAAACGTCTGTCTTTAGCTACTCATATTAGAGAAAAAGTTTCCAAAATGGTGCTTGATCTGGACTGAAAAACAGATTCACGTTTTAAGAATAAAAGGAATATTTTGCAAGTAACTAGATATTCTACTTACACGAAGCATGCAAATCTAAAAACTGATTTTAAGAGCTGGAACGTGAGAAATACCTACTCACCAGCAGCTTTTTTGTGACAAGAAATTGCTTCTTCATATTTTCCTGCTGCCAACAAACGGTCTGCTTTTCTGCTCTGCTGGTGTGCCTTAAAATAAAAAGAGCATTACAGGGTTAACCAACAAATAGTTATACCTGTTTTAAAAGTAACCAGTACATCTAAAACTGTACTGATTCCAATTCTCAGGCTTTTAGGCTCCTATTCCCTTCCAAGCTTTATAATTTAATTTCATTTTTAATACTACCTTACAATAATCTGCACTGTACAGGTACGAACTGAAGTTTGTTAATGCAGCGAAGATGGTGTGTGCACAACAAAATCCTTTTCAAACTGTTCCTCAGAAAGCACATGTTGTCCTTTATAGGCAGGCACTCATTGCAATTGTGTAAAAAGACCAGTAAAGTCATAAGAAGTTATAAGTATTCAGGATCAATTTACCTGGCAGAGTGCAAGATATTTGAATTACGTTACAGCTTACAGCTGGTTTGACATTTTCTGCTGCCCCATACCCAAGAGACTTTACCTCTTAGGTGAAGAAACTGCAAAAGATCTTTTTTTTTGTTTGTTTGCAGCTTACACCAATTAATGGAAGCAGCACAGCCATAGTTAAAGATACCAAAGTCACTTGTTTGCTGTACAACAGTTAAGTCTGTACTAGCACTTGTAAACCACTAGGGTAGACTAAGGATGTTGCTCAAACCAAGCAACTGATGCAAGTATTTGCATATGCTCAGTGAGAAACAGTATTGTATAACCAGCACTGCAATATTCATGAAAGCAAGTCTTTTTGTTATTAGTACAAGACATGAATTTTATGGTCCTTTCTCCAAGACAAGCTATGTAATATGAAAGGCTACAACCACTAAATGGCAAGGTAACTTGCCAGTTTCACAGACTACTCCTGACTGCTTTACTACATGTTGAGTTTGAAGTAAACAGACATCAAGAACCGGGCCTGGACTCTGTGAAACAATACAAGACACTTAGGAATCTGAAAAAAAGTGTTTGCCTCTTTCTTTGTTTTTTGAGATTACTGTTTCTCAAGAGAGCCTTTACCAAATCTATACTGACTGAACCTGTAGGGGAAACAGAGCTGAAAGCCTGAAATCTGCCTCTCTAATTCTGTCTCTGACCCATACAAATTACTTATTCCCTCCCTTCACCCAAATAAATGCATAAAACATAACAGCCTTCAGATGTTTGATGAATTTAAGTCACTGATGCACTTCAAGCATGTTCCAGGATCAACATAAAAATGAGAGCATTTGTCCATATCCTAAGATGCTAGAACAGCTGGTTCCCTGGAGGCCTTATGGAATTACACTTTTCTCTGTCTCCTGCAGTCTTGGAATAACCACTGAAGGTCAGATAATCCAAACAGGACGGTAACATGATTCTATCAGGACTAACATGATACTTATACTAACATCCATTTAAAAAATAAGTTCCAAAATGCAAATCAATCTCTTTGTCATCTTTGTCCTCCAAATTGACATATCACCTACAGTGTTACAGTAAATTCAATTTTCTACCAGAATTTTAGCAGCTCTGATGCCACAGAAGAGAATGACTTCTACAGAAAACAATCCTTTGGGCAACAGCTGTTCTTAGGCAATCCCTAGCAGTTATATCACTGCATTTAGACACTTGGCTTTTCTAAAACCGATTGGAGTGTTCTAAAAAAACCACTACCAAACCACACAAAACCCCCTCCTTGATTCTCCACAATGAATATTTCAGTTATATTCCTTTTCCTTGTCTTCATTCAATCCTCATAGCATTGTCAGCATTCCCTGTTTCTCCTGCCCTGAGGTTAAATAATCTCAGAAGAGGAAGTGGGTTTCTATTGGAAAATCATCTATTTTATGGCCTTTTTCTATAGACTCCTACAAATGACATATGCTAGAAAGATAAACTTATTTCCCGCAGGAATGAACAAACAGTATCAGCTCATATAGTGCCATCTCCTCGGTTATTCATTGCAGCTCATCCAGTAACAGATTAGCTGTGTCATGGACATAAAACCACCTGAGCTAGCTCCTTGCAAAACAATTTTTCAATAAATTAGTATTGATACAACTACTTTTGCAAACTGCATGGGCAGGTCTAAAAAAAAACAAGGAAAGAGGAAACAGGGTAGCTAGAGACAGAAGAGCTAAGAAAGCAATTCAAGAAGCCAAGGGCCTGGTTCCATTTATTAGTTTTTACACGTAAGAATTTGAGTCTGTTTTCAAAGTTTATTTTCATAGGTTTTAAACTACTGGAGCATGATCTTACTCAAATCACTTAAGCACATGCAGAACATTTGAGGACAGTCAGTTGTTATTTGATTAAGCAATTAAATTATTTCCATTCTCAATTAACTCCCAGTGAAGCTGAAGGGAGTCTGAAGAAGTTGGGCTAGACCATGAATAAAATTAGGAAAACAACAGTCCAGAGATGCTAGCAAAAAGAAAAGCTAGTTTTTTCCGATTACAAGGTAAAAATGCCTTTCTTCCTGTTACATCAAAATATATAGATGCCAGGCCATTTTACTCTGATGCAGAGCAGCAGAATTCCCCAATGGAAACAAGAGGAACCCCAGGGGAGAAAAAAAATAATTTAAAAATCAATGTTTCAGCACACGTGAAAAAGCTAGGTGTTTTACAGTCCGTCATGGGGGAGGAATTCCTCATTTTGTACCTTTTCCTGCCAGTTTGACAAGGAAATATTTACTCATTTATTCTACCCTGTGAGTGTTTGTTCCAATTAGTTGATTGTGCAAGGACCAAGGAATTTCTCCCATTTTCTTGGTAGATTATTCATCACCAGCAATTTGAAGAAATTAGTGGAGCTGTTTCCTAGCAGCAAGTGATGAAGCTGCAACAGAAGTACTTGCATGCTTAATAGCCACATATCATGGATAAGCTTCTACATCTTATCTAGTCTGCTGATTTATTCTTAGTGCTCAGTTATGCTTAGCAACACAGCACCCAACTGTTGTTAGCAAATGTATTTTGAACTCAGAGTAGCCTGTATCCCACTATAAACCTGGGAATAGGAGAATTGGTCCTATACCATAAAGTGAAAAAATGGCTCTCAAGTTTATCCCTGGTCTGATGTCATGCTAGAGGAAGGTTTTTACACCAACAATTCTGGAGCTGCTACACTGGTTCTCAACAGATTCAAGGAGGATTGCTTTGACTTTGGTCCTGCTGCTGTGATGATTACAGAAACAGCTGCTGCATAACTGCAATGGGTTTATATATTTGACTTCTCCTTCCTCTTCCAGTTGCAGTGCTGGAAATAAATGCAGGATGTGGTGTAATAATAATTACAATTTTTTAACAAGCTATGGAATTGAAGGAGGGAAGCAGTTCGACAACTACTTCCAGATGTCCCTCCCAATCCAGACGAGCAGGAATTCCCAGTAGGCAAATGGACAGGTGTAACAACTTGACTCTCCCAACAGGAAGCAGGTGTGAGCAATGGATGACCAAGCTAAAAAGCTTCCTCACGTTGCTCCAACATATTTGTTTCTTAAGGAATTTGTGTGTGTTTTATTGTGTCATCTCAACCACTCTGGATCAACTGCAGAAGCAGGTAAGCAAGACAGCTTTCCTCAAACTTTCCAGCTGTAGTGAGATGTTAAGGGATGATGATACCTGTATTTATAAGTTTGTACTGCTATTCCAAAGAAATGTTCCTATTTGCTTCTCCACCCAACTAACCCAAATCATTGCCTATGTAATCTCTGAGCAACAGAATCAAAAAATAATCAAACAATGCTGTAAAGCAGCAATGCAGGTCTCCTCTTTGCCTAGAGCTTTCTATAGCAGCCCAAAAATTAACACCCAACTTTTTTTTTTCCAATAAAAACTAGACAACAATGTGACTGCAGGCCACAAGAAATGAAGCCATAAGGCCCACTTGCCAGAGTTTTTGCTGCTCCCTCAAATAAAAAGCTACTTTTCTTTCTAGAGATTGTGCACCATTACAACTTAAAGGATTACCACCATATGATCCTAGCTTAGGCTGGGGGTGAAAAACAAAAAAAAGCTGCTGCTTTTCCCCTATGATTCCAGTTGATGGCTAGCTGTTAGAGAACAAGGAATAACAGGAAAAAAAATGCTCAATCCTACAATATTTTTAAAAGGTAGATGTAGTACTACCCATTTTCAAATAGGGTAAATCTGCTACCCTCTCCTAAGAGCAGTAATTTGCAACAGTCCTCCTGTAGCTGAGATAGCTAGCCTTGTGTATGTTTTGTTTTCCTTTGTTCCCCTAATGGGGACAGCTCTTCACTGGACAAAGCCTTGCACAACATGTTAAGCTTACAACCTTCTCTGGCCGGTGTAAGGGACTCCCTAGAAAGTGATATATTTTAATAGAATTATTACAGTGTCTGTCTTACTCATGAAGTTACAAATGAAGGCAGGAAAATCCAGCTACTAAAATGATGGGGCCTGAGGAAAGCTAACTGCAAAGAAGTTCTGTCTAATATAACAGTTTGTGAATATCTTAAGTGAAACCACTGTTTGCTGGTAACATCATCTATTTTATGCTATGGACTATGGATACCAGTTATCTTTGCCAGAAAGGATCAATACCTATGTTCTCTTACTCCTGAAAGCAAAGATGAAGGTATTTTTTTGAAAAATGAGGGATCTATTTGGGAATTTGTTTCCTTAAGGTTTTACAGGGCTGTTTTTCTAAGAACATATTTGGGAGAAAGGAAGAGTCAGAAAGTGCACATTGCGTTGCCTCCATGTTGTACAAAAGAGTGCTAAGTATCTCTTCCACATGGATGTTTACAGCATCAGGCTACAAAGGGTGGGATGAGGCAGTGCACCGCTGTTCCTCCGACCCCACCAACAAGCTGTCAGTGCTACTCACACATAGAGGTCTCTTTCAAACCTATGCTTACCAGGAAATAGTGAAGTTAGAAAGGTTTGAATGCGTATATGTGCATGTGCATTGAAAAATGGAATGAAGAGAGAATACGAGTAGAAAACTTGACCTGAGAGGTCCAAGAATAAACTACAGCCATCCATTTTTAAAAAAAAATTTAAAAGTGCAATCATGATGAATAAAACTCAGGATAACTACGGAAAACGCTTCTATTTACAGGCAGTTACACTAAAAGTGAAAATAATAGAGAGTTGTACTGTAACTTATGTTGAATAATAGGAATATATTTACCATTAAGCCTAAACAAATGGTAATGTGTAGCTTTATTGACAGAAGCAAGCCCTCTTAAAAGTATTCCTTGTATTCTGTAGAGAAAGATAGAGTTGACTGAAGGAGAAGCAAAAAAATGACAGAACCCATTATGGCTGCTCAACCAATACCACTAGCCACGTTAGCTCAATTTTCTGTCTTTGAAAGCCTGTACTTAGCAAGGTTGACAGAACAATGACTCAACTGTAAATTACAGGTTAGTATGACTATAGAGCAAAACAAGTATGTGAAACTCATGAGAATGTAGTCTCAATATTAACAGACTCCTCACTTTGTATTGAACTCTAAAGATGCTGAAGTTCAACTTGCTTGTAAGCAATAGTATGAGAATTTAAATAGATGGGCAGACAAGCATCCAGTTGTTTAGCCAACCAACATTAATTCACTGAATAGCTCTAACTGACTACATGTGTGTTCCCAACCTATTCCAAATTTATGATAAAATGGTTAGTCTGAGTTCCTTACCATGCAAATGCAATTAAGAGATCTGGAATGAAACCAACTCACATTCACACTGCTCAGGTTAGGTGGAGTCTTCAAAACCCCATACAGGCATAGCTGCAGCTCTTTTCTGGATCACCTGCAACTTCATTAAGGTGTGGTACCCTTTTACCTAATGCATAGTCAAATCAACCTCATTCTTTTCTGTTTTATCTATTTAGTATGATAAAAGCACTAAATGCTTCAACTTGCTTGTCAGAGCCATTCCATATACCTATAGTTCTCTAAAAGCTTTGGTAATGCTTTTCCTGTCCCCGTGTATAGTGCTGCAGCTGGTACTACACAAGTCTTCCTACCTGGAGGTTATAAGCTAAATGAGAACAGTCCCACTGCCTTGATAATACACAAAACCAATCTGGGCTCCTATACGTAACCCTAAACCGCATGGCTCAAGCTGTTACAGCAACTGAGCTACTCCTCAATAGGGATAACTCAATCACCACAACAAATGGTCCAGTAAACAGACTATTCCAGGAGGAACAATTTCAAACAAGTGGGGCAGAAAGGCTTCAGCCACAACTTCAAACTGCTGCCTCCCCAGGGCTCTATGAGGTGGCTTCATTTGAGTCTTTAAACTGTTAGGCATGCTTACTCAGAGCTGAACTGCATAGCTCAATGATATGCACGTGATGCAGCAGAAAGGCACTGCTGGTAGGTACCCAAACAGCAGTGAGGAAATAGTGCTTCTGTCAATCACCCACAGCTTAGCTAATTATGTTCTTGACTAGAAGCTACTGAAAGTTGTTCTATGTGGAACATGGAACAGTTTTGTGTTGTGGTTTAATGGTAGTTACATGACTGAATACAGCATTGTTGAGCTTTTACAAGGAGGCTATTACTGGGTGTTCAGCTGAGTGATGCATCATCTCCATACCTGCAACTGCTTTACTCGTACAGATATGCTGCTGCCTCTGTGGGTTTACACCTTATGTTTCCCTTGGCTGAAGTAAGTGGCCCCATATAGATCACATTGTTACTGGAAAAGCCAAGACAAGGCTTCCACCACTGTGGTAAAACCAGACTTTGTGTCAGATATGTCTATATAATGATACTTCCACTTTTATTACCTAAAAGCTTTAGGTAATTTTGGTATTCTTTGAGTTCAGAAGAGAGTACATCTGCCTTTTTAATTTTATTTTAGATTGTAAGAGCAAGTATAGCAGCTTTCAGGTTAAGATTAAAAAAAAATAAAAATCAAAGAAACCAAACTGGATTCAGTAAATGTTTCTGTAATTAACATAATGTTCCTGTTTTTCCAATGAAAATAAGAGGTGCAGGCTGGCATTAAGTCTCAAACACCTTGGCCTGTGTGGTTTAAATCCTCTGGACTCTAGTTAACCTTCATAGATGCTTTCTATTTTCTCCTCCTACTCTTCCATATTGCATATTTATTTTGCTTCTTGTTTTGCCCTTGTGTGGATGTAGTATTCACCTCACTTCTAAACCATTTCTTCAACTAGACCATTGATTGGCTTGCACTGGAATGGTTGCTACCAATGTCTTACAACATTAATGTTAAAAGCTTCCATTATATGAGATTCTTGCAATATACACTTTGTTGTGTTATTCTCACTCCAGCCACTGCTCCATGCTTTCTGTTTTTCATAAAACAACTGTTCAAGCTGGATCCTTTACACTTCAAGAAACTTACAGGCAATAGATATTCACCAGATTTTTTTGATTGTATCTTATTATAAACCATACAAAGTGCTATTGCCTTGTAGGAAGAACACAAGGTAAAGGTGGTATGGCTCCTTAGCACATATCTTACAGGAAGATACTGAGGTATTAAAGTAGAAGCTGCAATGTGTCTGGGTGTCGGACTCTGTTCAATGACCAAGTTTCCTTTTTAGTCCCTTCTGGAGGTTGATACGGTTTGCCTCATTTTTACTGCATTACTTCCAAGCTTCTGTTGGTCAGCAGTGTGCTGTTGTGCTTCTTGAGTATGGAAAATCTTCACAGGTGTCCAGCTGATAGCTTTTGCTCTTATACCTAAGGTTAAAATTATTGCTGGATGTGAGATCAGGATTCTTTGCATAAACCAGATGGTGGTAGGAATTGCCCCTATAGTTAAGAGCTTCTCTGGGCCACCTACTGCATTTTTTTTTTTTCACAGAGCATCTTTTCTTATGAGACTTGTTTTCATGCTTTTGCAGTAAAAGTTTTAATCTGTTAAAGAGTGTTGAGAGATGTCTTAGTTTATGGCACTGGATTATGTGCAAAACAAGCGTTCAGCTGGACTAGGTATCTGCTATATGGTTGCCTGCAGGTGCAGGGATTGTGCTTGGTCCATACCAGTCTTAAGTTCAACAGCACAACCAAAATGTTTTATTTGTAGGGTTGAAGAACTGGCTTCTTTATAAGTAAAAGGATAAGGAACAGGGCTTTAACCCATTCTTTCAATATTAGATGATGTTTCTCATCTGCAAAGCATACAGTACACTAAGGGGGGAGAGGGAAGGAGGGAAAAGGGCAAGAGGAAGAGACAAAATGAATACTCAAGTATCAGAGCTGCCCCAAAACACTTTCCCATGGCTCTAACAACCCAGCCGATGGCAACAGATTTCAGAAAAGTTGTTTCAATTTATTCCTCAATGAGGTATCTATCACTGGATACAATGAATACCTTGAGGACAGCTCAATGGTAAAAATCAAATCAGCGGTTAGTATTGTAGCACAAGTCCTAGAAAGGTTAAAAGAAGGAAAGATGGGGTTAGACTCGGCATGATTATTTGTTAAGCATGCAACAATGATACAGAAGGTGTATCTATATATATAAAAAAAACTTTAAAAGGAAAAAAAAAGGGGGGTGTCTGAAAAACTAAAGCCCAAATTCTAAAAAGATGGCATGTTTCTCATTGAAGTCATTAGACTTGAAGGTCAACAATTAAAACTTCCATTAAACAAAAACCACTGTATTATAGATTATTAAAAAACCACACCACACAAAACCCCAATAGATCTGGAAAGCAAATCAGTATTTCTAGTGCCATCTAGAGAAGTAAATCAGTGAATTAGAGAAACCAAAATGTAATTAAACTTAAGAAAAGAAATAGCATTGATAACTTAAGGCATTAAGATGCAGATGCATAAAGATAAAATATTATTTTGAGGGAAATGTACCTTTCAGAAGGCAGAAAAAGAATATAATCAAAGTCAGCAGAATACAACAAGGTATGACATGCCACCTGTAATTAGGAAGGCTAAGCAAATAGTCAAATACATAAACAATAACTGAAACTGAAAGCCACCAATACAAGTGATTAAGTGCAGCTGGTGTGCTACATGTTGTCAGAGAAATGGGGACATTAGGATATGCAAAAACTAGTAAGGACTTTTTTTTTTTTTTGTGAGATCAGCTTCCCCAGGAAAATAAGAACAGCATCCATGGTTTCCAGTAAGTAAGACTAGATGCTCAAATACACACCTAATGAACAAGTTTTACGGGACAAAGCACCATCCAAGAACTATAGCAAATTCTAATGAAAAGCCATAACTAAAGAAAAATCAATTTCACAAAAATTAGCAAGCCATGATATAATGCAAGAAGAAAAGTTTCTTGTGCTTAAGTCACTGATAGCAGATAAATAAGCCTAATGATTAGTGTATCCAAAACCACTTTGTAGTTTAGGGGTTTGTTTTCACCTCCTCTCTGATGGTTTGACATCTTTGGAAAAGGTTGTGCTTTTCCAATCCACAGGAGCTAGACTTAGGTAAGAGAAGATATTTATAAGACAAGCAAGTAAAATACATGACGCTGGATAGTATCAAAAACTTAAATCAGCATTCTTATATTGGAGGTTGGCACCTTCCCTGAATGTTGTTGCAAATCTGAAACTCAGTACAGAGAGGGACTGTGAATAGGAGAGCTCTGCAAAACTAGTTACTCCTGTTCACATCCTTGTAAAAAAATGCAGGCATGTTCTAACTATGGTTCTGTACCCATTCAAGCTCTTGTCATGGAAGTTTTCATGGTGCTTGACACAACCTGAAAAGACAGGTCACTTCCCTATATAAGATGATCCATGACTATATTGTGAGGCAGTTTCAAGAAAACTTGGGGGGTTTGTTTTATTTCAGGATACTGTTTAAAAGGCACATGCACAGGTGACTTCATAATTTTCTGTACAAAACTACATAAAGCAACTTTTTTCCTGTATCATCCATTACGCAGAATTGTCTTGATCTTATTGTTAGCTTGGTCCTAGACAGGTGTGGTAACTGCACACTCCTATCATGGTCAGAGGACAATCAACCAGGCTTTAGTCATATTCTTGTCGCCTCTACAATCCTTAATAGGTGGTCTCAGTAAGAAACACTACTGACTGGCGATATCTGCACTGCCACAAAGTTGCTACTTTCAGCCATTTACTAGTAAATACTCAATTCTAATTTTCTCCTTAGAAGCTTACGCACTAGATCTATTTTTAAAAAGGCTTTTATAGTGTTTGTGAAATAGCTATAGCTTATCCCTCCTGTGTTACTGTGCTACAAGTTTGTCTGACTTTAAACCCATCATATCAACAAGAGCTTTCTACTTCTTGTTGTTCCTTTTTTCAATCAAGCCTCCAGTCTGAGGCAGCGTGACACAGACATACCTAGAGTGGTTCAGCACCATTGGGTCAGATCTAAATAGACTATCTTCCTGCTACACTGTCAGCCCTAATTCCATGGGTGGTCTGCAATGCCAATTTTACAAGCCTTTCTGAAACTAGAGAGCACAATCCAGAAACACCTGACTACCCCTGTATGGAGCAGGCAAGGGTTTGTCAGGGCTGACACCAAGCTGGAGCAAATAAGCTTTTATTGAAAACTGACACAAGTCTCCAAGGTTTGCATGGCAATGTCTAAATAGTTTCTGGATCAAACTCACTCTGGAAGCACCACAGCTGTATTCCTGGTGTGCTGCTCCTGGCTAATTGGACTGCTGGACCAAAGCTATTTTTCTAAGAGAATGCTCTCTGTATCACCACCTCTGAGGCATAGTCAAGATACAGCTCTAACAAAACCCACAAGGCAGCAGAGAATTAACTGTTCTTGACCCTAGATCTTATTGATGTGACAGAAACCTACCAATTTAGGCTGTTTAAAATCCGATTAGCTTTTGCAAAGATGCATTTTTCAGACATCTATGTTTTGGTTCAAGTTCCTTAGAGGTTTAATTTAAGTAGAGTAATTACTGATTTAAAATTTCTAAAGCATTTAACTTTCTGAAATTAAAAGAAGCATCTAGCCTGTAGTGGGCCCTGATAAGTTTCCAAAACTTTCTGAAGTCACGTAGACGTGGCCTGTGTCATCTAAAGCTTTTTTCCTGTAACTTCCCTCAGCCCTTGCGTTTACAAATTGGGCCAGACTTAACCCCCCAGCTCCCCCAGATTTAAACACGCCGTTACACGCACCCCTGCGCTGCTTCCTCCGGCGGTGCTGCCAGGTGCCCCCGGGCAGGGACCAGCCCAGCTCCCGCCGTGTGCCGCGCCAGCCGCGGGCCCGCACCACCTCCCGCACAGCAGCGGGCCATCGCTTCCCCCGGCCATCGCTTCCCCCCGCCTCTCGGCCACCGGACCGGGCTGTGGCAAACGCAGCGCCCCACCCCGCTTCCTCAGGAGCCGCCTCAAGTCCGGGGCAGCCGCTCGGCCCCGCTCCCCCCCAGACAGGCCAGGGCCCGGTGCCGCCGCGGCAGGGCCTGGCACAAGCCCCGAACAGGTGCTGGGGGGGGGGGGGGGGCAGTGCGCGCGTGTGAGAGGAGCGGTGAGGGCCCGAAGTACCGTTCAAGTCGCACTTCTCCGTCCGGTTACCCACCGGTAAGAGGGGAGGCGTGCCACCCTCTCCCCGCCGCCTGAGGGCCGAGAGCGGCGGCAGGATCGGCGGACAGGACGCGTCCCCCGTCACCACCATTTCCCCCCCCCCCGGCCGCGCGCTCACCAGGTTGAGGGGCCCCTCCATCACTTCCATGGACGGCGGGGGCTGCGGGCACATGGGCGCGGAGGCGGCCTGCTCGCCGCTCCCGGTGCCGCCGGCCCCCACCGCCCGGTCCGGCTACCGGCTCCGCTCCTCCCGCGTCCCCGCCCCGGCGGGTTGTAAACACGGCGGCTGCTTCCGCCCGGCCCGGCCCGGGCGGCGCCTCGCGAGAGCCGCCGGCTCGCGCGAGACTCGGGCAGCATCGCCGGGGCAACGGGCGCAGCTCGTGGCCCCGCCCCTCCAACGGCCGTCCTCGCGCCGCCCAGCCGGGCGTCTTCCCGCCCGCGGGTGCCCCGCTGAGGGGAGAGGGGGCTCGGTCCGGGTGAGCGGCCTCCGGAAGGCGGCGGGGCACGGCCGCACACCCGTCGCAGGGGCCGTGCAGCCATCGTTTCTTTCCTTTTCCCGCCTTTTATTCAGCGCTGCGTGTGGCACAGGTCATCGGTCTGTGGGTGCGTGGGGCTGCCGCGAGGCACAGGGCACCAAGCGTGGTGGTCAAAGCACCCGTCACCGCTGGGCAGCAAGGTCGGTGCCGGTACCGGAGAGGTGACGCAGGCGAGCCACAGCCACGAGTGACAGCGGGAAGCGTCTCTTCCATTGCCAAGGTGCAGGGCCAGCTCCTGCCCTGCAGTTGAGTTCTGCCCTGAGGTGCGTTATGCAACACAAGCAAAGGTGACAGCCTCCCGTGGGCACAAATCTAGTCAGGACAGCGGCCGACTCAGCTCTCTCCGTGAGGGGGAGAAGAGACAGCTCTTGCTCTTTGTGGCTTTTCATTGCAGTATATGAAAACAGGTGACAGTGATACCAAAATTGCCCTATCACCATGTATGTGCTAACAAGGTAGCAGTATTAATTATTCAAAATAAACTTTCTTGAGAAAGATCAGCTAAGCAGGACACTGAACAGCAAATAACCTAACGAGCTAACTTACTGAGTGTCATGATCATCCTTATCTGTATGGGATGGGCTGATCTTGGCTGGACACCAGGTGCCCACCAAAGCCGCTCTATCAGCCCCCTCCTCAGCAAGATGAGGGGGGAGAAAATAAGATGGAAAAAACCTCGTGTGTCAAGATAACAGCAGTTTAATAAAGCAAAAGGCCACACATGGAAGGAAAGGAAAAACAAAATATTTATTCTCTACTTCTCATCAGCAGGTGATGTGCAGCCACTTCTCAGGAAGCAGGGCTTCAGTACATGTAGAAGTTGCTCTGGAAGACAAACATTGTAAAAAGTGGATGCCCTCCCTCTCTCCCTCCTCCTTTCTCTTAGCTTTTGTTGCTGAGCAGATGTCATATGGTATGGAATATCCCTTTGGTCAGTTGGGGTCAGCTGTCCTGGCTGTGTCCCCTCCCAAGATCTCGCCCACCACCAGGCTACTGGTGAGGGGGAATGTTGGAGAGACAGTCTGATGATGTGAGCACTGCTCAGCAGTAGCCCAAACACCGGTGTGTTACCAACACCTTGCTCGCTACCAATACGCAGCACAGCACTAGGAGAGCTGCTATGGGGAAAATTAACTCTAGCTCAGCCAGACCCAATACACTATACAACGTTGTGTTTTATGAAGACTATAAAGAAGAAAACTGCCATAAAGTCATTGTGTATAACTTACTTAGGTGGAACTAAGAATGGCATGAGTTCATAGGAGCGTGGCAGTAATAGACTGAAAGGGGAATGAAGGCAAGAAAAAAAAGGAGAGACAGAAGAGGACAGAAGGTAGGGCACAGAAGCAAGGCAGAAGATGAGACACCTAGAAAACAAGAAGTAAAAAAAGCTAATTAGCTGTAAGTAAAGTAAGTCCAGGTTTCCCTTTGTAGCCTTTGTAGATGTGATCCTTCAGACATGAGTGGCACCTGCGGTCTCTGAGGGAGCCTACATGGCCTGATATGCCATAGCTCTCAGCTATCCCTCTGCTGTGGGGATTAGTGTTGCAACACAGGAGTGCTGGGGGGGAGTTTTCTGTCAAAGTAAGTGGTTAGACAAGATAGTCTCTTCAGGCAAGGAGCTTCCGAAAGATACTTTGCTAGTTCTTGTTTTCATTTGCAAGAATGTATCTATCACTTGGTTTAATTAGATATCACCAAGTCAGATCCTGTGTAGTCCAGAGTGGTTTTGATCTAGAGCCCATTGATTGAATAGTAGATAAGTGAAGTTGTCCAATATCAGTCATTGAAGGGATAGGTCAGCCAGGGTGAAGAAGAAAGGCTACTTGGCACATCACTGGCAGTACTTATACTCAGACATATGAGATGATACAATTTAATTGTTTTGTTTACTAAACTGTTGTGCTTCCCTTCTTCTTCTTAACTCATGCACACATGCTCATGAAGAGGTAAGGTTTTTTGGTCATCTGTAGCAGTACAGCTCCCATCTTGACCATCCCATGGCTGCCTTCTCTCTCTTGTCAGTAGTGCTACAACAGGAAAAAGTCTGCTAAAGGTCTTTACATCTGAGCACAAAACTTGGTTGTTGAATTGTTAATGAAGTTAGACTGAGTTAATGTGTCACAATTTACTGATTCTCTTGGATCTGTGCATGAGATCTTACATTTAGCTGTTGATTATTCCTTGCCATACTGCATTAATCCAGAGGCAAATTTTTATGATCTTGCTAAATATTATGTAGGATGAGATTTTAAATATACTGGCAGTTAAATTGCATACTGTCAAGCTGTTATTTCTAGCCACTTTACTAACTCTTCTTTTTCATCTTTGGTGACTGAACTGCAGTTTTTTTATTATTATTTATTTAAACTATATTGCTGATCTGTTTGTGTATAATTTTTAGTTTTGTATAAAATGTTTGACTTGTGGCGGGTAGCTGCATAGGTGGTTTTTAACATGTGCTTATCAGTTCTCCATAAATAATACTAATTTGCTAAAATAGATCATTAGGTCAAACACTTTCTTAGAAATAAAACAAACTAGATCTGAGAAATGTTTTCCATTGTTCCTGCTGCTGGCTCAGGAAAGACATTTAATTTATTGAGTTTTAAGAGACAGTCAGTGTTCATTTCAAGACACATTATCGTTAGCAGAAAAAGGAGTAAGATGCTGGGTCAATTTACCACTTACGGAATGGGAGCTAAAGGATTGGGGAAAATTGTATCAACAGAATAAAGATTTTAGGAGCCGTGTTGCTGAGTCAAGCCAATGTGTTACAGCATGCCCGTTGTCCATGAAACACCACTGTTCCTCCAGCAAGGCTGGCAGCGACTGTAAGCCCCTCTGGGTACCCGGCCATGCCTCTTCTCATCCAGGGACTGTTAGCAGATGCTTAAATGGGGCATTTTCCTTGGCTTGTGTTGTCAATGTTTTGTTTCCTATATCTAAATCTGATCAAAAACTGAAGGCAAATAAGAAGAAACCTGACAAGATTACTTTTTAAAATCTCGTTTTAAAAACTGCTAGTAATATGCAGGATTTGCTTCAGAACCATCAATGTTGCCATTTGCAATGCTGTATTCCATTTATTTTGTTTCCAGTGTGATCTATTTATTTATTTTTTTTCTCCCTGATGGATAGGTAGTACTTTTTGTCTTTGGCAAAATGAAAATATCATTGTGCCCTGGTCCTTCAAGAAGCATCATGTTGCCTATTCCTGAAGTGGCTGTGGAAAGCAAGTAAAACCTGTAACATTATCTGTGTAACATTAGTTGCAATGTGAAATAGTGATGTTATTGCTAGTTCAAAATCTAAATTTGCATGGAGGTTTTCCTTTACTCAGAGAATAGTCTTGGGACACTTTGTACATTTTTGTCCAAAATGCCAAGATCCTGGATTGCTGGATGTCACATACTCATTCCAGATGGTGTGCTAACCTCCATTGCACTGGTCTGAAAATGGCTACCATTTTCTACCAGTGCCTACAGAGTTGTTCTAAGAGATTTAAAGTTGTCCTCCAGAGAAAACAGAACCGTAGTAAACAGCCTACTACATTATCTGTAAATTCATCAATGAAAACAGGATGATTATTTCTTTTCACGTGTTTTGCATGCTTTGCTCCTCCCTAGGGACTACATGGGAATAGTATGTTGACTGTGTAAGTATAAATTAAATGTTTGTCTAAAAGGAGAACTATTAAAATGCAACTCTGGGCAGGATGTGCCTGTCAGCAGGAAGCTTCCTAAAATACCCCGTGTTTTAAGAGTGGAATTTTAGAGTAGGAGGGAAGTGTAGAATTGCTATTTACCTGTCTGATGCTGCTTTTGACACACATGATGAGCCAGCTTCATTTGACTGTCACCTCCTTAGGAGGCAGAATTCCTCAGCCCACACTTTGCTTAGCATTGACTACTTCTTTATTTACTCTTTGTGCCTTTGCATTTTATCTGGACTGTGCATTTTCAGTTAAGCTCCAGTTAAGACAGGCTTCTCAGTCATGGCATTGTAGGAGGGCCCACAGAGCCTCCCACACAGTGCCTTCCTCAAAGAGAGATGGGGATGTCTGTTTCTTTGAAGAAGCACTTTTGAAACAAAAGGGATTCCCCTATGTCTCTGACAATTTATTTCCCACCACACATGTACAGAGCCATCGGACTGATGGGCCTCCTTCCATTTGTCAGATTTTTCAGAATAACCAGATTGCAGGATCTCCCCCTAGATGTGCTGTGTCTCTTCGGGTTGCCTCTGGGGAATGCCTGAGCAGAGGTGTGGGGCAAGGTGGTGGATGAAGGAGGGCTTTGACAACTAGGGCTGAAGGAACCTCTTTCAGAGAGCTGGGAGGTTCAGGACAGTGAATTCTTGGAGAAGGTGGAAACTAAATTAAAATCTTTTCCTGTTACCTTTCCCCCTTCTTTTGTGTCTATTTGGATTTTGGCTTCTCAAGGTCCTCTGTGACCTTTTCCTTTATAATTACACATGTGTTCAGCAATCAGAACCAAAAACCAGTGAGTCATTAAAATGGGCAGAAAACTTGCAATTGGAATGCCTTGGCATGCGAATTTTCTTTCTGAAAGAAGTTCAGCGCAGCTTAGAAATCATCAACCACAGTTTGGCACTTTCCTTACCTAGCAGAGCAACTGACAGAATTAGAAACCAGTCAAATTTGCAGGGAAGAAAGAGCACAACCAAGACCATGTCTGAATAAATTTCCAATCATCTGTACATAGACCATTTATTGAGAAAGATAAGAAAAGAAAAACTAAATTTTCATAATCCTGATTACATGCAGAGGATTGACCCAGATGCATGATTTTAGCTGTATTTATTATATTTAAACACAATGTATGCCTTCACATGTGTTTACTGAAAAGAGGAACCACAACCATTTAAATTAAAGGCATTTTTAAATATTACTGTTTAAAAAAGAAGCTATTGGATTCCTGCATACTAAGAAGTAATGTGTATGACTGTGGTGCTCTAGAATTAATTAGGTCTCTTATTTTAGTTTTAGAATCAAGAATATATTTTCTCATTGCTTGAAGAATAAAATAGCTAAATCCTCTGCTTAGATCTGAAAGTAGTTTTGCCCACAGCAATCAAACTAATATTTTCTTTATAGCTCATTCTGTCTGTAAGCTTTCTGCTGATTTCATTAGGCTTTAGATCAGGTTCCAAGTAACTAATTATATTTATAGTGTGATTTCTTTGCTCAGTACAACTAATTTAGGTAAAGGACTCGGTGGGAATGGTGAAAGGCTAAGTAGTAGTCCTTTGCATTACTTTGTCCAGGTGCGAGATACCAGGAAAACTCTGTTTGTCTTTGTATTCATAAGCTCTCAGTATTAAGCTGAGCAGAAACTTTCCTATTATGAGAGCATAATGATGAACAGTTGATATACTGACTTTTTCCTTTCTATTGGCTAGGGCTGACTTATTTCTGACACCAAAAATGAGGGTCAGAAAGAGCTGGCCATTTGAAAGTGGCAATGGGGAATCAAACTTGCATATGTGAGGACATCCATGGTTTTTGCTCATGCTCCGTTGCCCCAAGTTTCTTTCTCACATTTCTGAATACAAGTTCTCTCCTACAGCTCTATTGTAAAGCCACCACTCTCCCTTTCATCATTTTCCCACTCTTGCCACAAATCCCTCTCACCTACAACCCACAGGCCTGCCCCTGTTTCTCCAACTCAGACCTGCTGTTCCACTCATGCTCCTTTGAAATGGCCAGTGCTGCATCATTACTTCTGTTACTGCCTTCCTAAATGCTGCCACAGGCAGCTGAATAATGCTTCTCTCAGCTGGCCCTATCCACAAAAATAAAAAACCCTTCAGCTGTGGTTTCTGGGGATTTAAAAAGCTTGGACAAAAGTAGGTTTGTTTAGCAGCTTTACTTTGCTAAAGGATATGAAGGATCTTTTCTTGCATCACTAGCACTGATTCCTTTCTCTTTTTCTCAGCTGGCTTTCTTATCCTAATTCCACAGCTGTGTTTGTCTATCTGGACAGAAAATTATTTCCTTCCTCACCCATATAAATTGATTCTTTTTCAAAATCCAATGAACATCACCTATCCTGAGTTCCCAGTCAGAAATTTTCTGGTTGGTTTTGTTTTTCTTCTCTCAAACTGAAAGGCAAACAAATAGGCCCATTTCAAGTCGACTTTGTGACAAGAGGTGTGGTGTTTGACACAGCCCTGTAGACTGTTAGACTGTGTTTGGTCTTTAAAAGCTGAACCTTGAGTTTAACAGAGGATGCTAGTGGAAGCCAGGAGTTTTTTGGAGACCTGAGCCATAACATCATGCTCTGTGATCTAAAGTTTATTGAGGACCTCGAGTTACCTCTTTTTTTTTTTTTTTTTTTTTTTTGTATGTTTCTATTCCTGAGAAAAGCGAGAGCTGCAAGACTGATTTATAATATACTCATTCAACTAATCAAGTGAGAGTTTATCAAACCTTTCCAGGCAATTTTGTTTGAAGTGTCTGCACTCTTCTCTGCATCTTATGAGGTGCCAACACCAGTGGGAGTTTGCCTGAGGTAAGAGCTGTGGGTTTGGATGTATTCTTCCATTTTTATTAGGTCTTACACTCACAGGAATTTTGTGCTTTTTAATCTTGTAACTGTACAAAACTTATCTGGGTATGGAGGAAGATAACTTAGTGATTTGCTTTAATTATTCTCATAACTGTTCACATTATGTTATATGAGCTAGTCACACTTAAAAAATTCCAAACCCACTTTTACAGCAGGAAGTTTTTTAACTGAAATCCTTGTGCCGTAGTTCTAACCAATATGAAACCAGTAGCTCTATTGAGCTACCAAGATGCATCAATACTCAGAGCTCCTTCCCAGTTGACCACTAATTTCTTTTTATCCATTTTAGCATTTTAATTTCCTTTTCTCTCTCTCTTTGTTATCTGTATGCTTTCCCTTAAAATACTTTATACAGAATGACTTCTAGCAAAAAGCAAGCTGTCCAAAAAAAAAAAAAAATCCAGCTAAACACATTAAGTATTTATTGCTCTTAATATTCAGAGTATAGCTGCAGAATTGAATAGTATTTATTTGGAGTGCACTAGTACTGAGATTTCCCTTGCTGGTAAGCATGTCCACATAATACAAGACAGTCTCACACCACTTATAATCTTTCAAGACAAGAAAAGAGATTGAAAGTGAGACCAGGACACGAAGAGACAAACAGACTTTGGAAAGGTCTCATGGCAAGTACTATGCAAGGCACTACATTTTTGAATACAATTAATTAGGCAGTTAAGCAGGACTTGCACGCTACTCCACTACTCAAAATAAGATTCAGTGATGTCTGATATCTTGGCATCAGAGTCTACCAAAAAGATGGTCATATGACAAGACTGTTTTCATTTCTGTTTTTAAGGAACAAACAAATGAAAGAAGAGAGCTGTTTAGTCTGTACCATGGGATTGAAATTCTATGCAAGCATAGTAATTATAACACTGAAAGTTTAGAATTAACCCCTGAGAATATCTATTTCTAGGATCTCTAGATTCTTTGGAATAAGTTTTTTCAGTATAGATTATTGCTTGACTTGTTTTGTTGCAGTCATTTAGCTAGTACTCCCTCCAGTACTGGTATTTAGGGTTCATCATTTAGCTTCTAAACAGTCATCTAATTCAGAAGATGGAGTTTATTCTCTGTGTAAATAACTTGCTCATTATAAAAAAGAATAATGCCTCAAAATTATAAGTTGAATCTTTCTGTTCTGGGGTGGGGGAAAGATGGATGTCCAAGGCAGGCACAGGACAACATAAGCAAATCCCATCTGATTTCACTACAACAAGTGTAAGTGGATAATTACAATTAAGTCTCAGTTTCAAACACAGCAGCAAAAAGCCGGTTCAGTGTTTTATTTCCTTGCTGGCAGTTAAAAATACAATAATTATTACCAAATATGGGTTCCAAATTTTCAAATAAACAGGTTCATTACAGACTTAAAGCTGAAAAGAAAGCTGCTGTCTGCAGCAGTAGAGGCACATTATCTGATTTTCAAGGATGAAACCATCTTAGATTTGCAGATCTAGGCTATGAACACTAACCCCATCTATCTCCCTGTCTACCTTCTGCAAAGCAACAATAGCGTAATATGGGTAAAAATGAACAGACTGAGTGTATTCCATGTGCTTGACACCCTGCTTCTCAGATCATGGCAAGATTTTAAATAAATTGGGCTAGTTTTTCCCAGCTGCAGTGAGGAATAATGTGGGTTTTTTTCACTACACAGGCCATCACCTTTTGGTAAAGGTCCTTGTGCAGAGTGTATGTTAATCCATGCTTTTGAAAGAATGAGACAACTTGCAGTAGAAGAAAACAAAACATTCATATCAGTTACAGACACTGGAATACTTTTGATGGATCTAATATTCAGCCTTTGGCTGGAAGGCAATTTTAAAAGAACCAACTAGTTAAACTTGAGATACTTCTATTTCCTCATAAGATTTACTTCTCTTCCTTAATCTGTAACTCTCCATAGTGAGTTTCTCTAACCATCAATATGACAGTACGGCAATATTGCCTCATCAGTCATGATTTACTTAATGTTTTCTGAATTTAGTAATATTTGATTAAAATTTAATGTGAACATATCATATCATGCCACATATATTATTGCATCCATTAATCAGGTAACCATAATAATGAAATGTCGGAAGATTGGATGAAAAAGGAGCTGAAGTCTTTGATATATGTTTGGCATGGTTTTGTGAGTGATTAACGAAAAGATATCCAGTCAATTGTGTAAAGCTTCATTAATATACATTTACAATCATCTATGTATTGTATCATCAGATATTTTTAACCTTAGTTAAACTTGATTTTTTAATTTACTGAATGACACTAAAAATTAATAATCCTGAAAAATATATAGTATTCTATTAACTCTCATAATGCCAGAATGATTCATAACATGTCTTAATGCTTTTGTAACAAAATATGTACTAAAAATATTGTCAGAGTTAATGGATCAGTTTTGTTATAGGTGGAATAACAAATGCTTTATGCATGGCTCTATAAACCTCAAATTACACAATTGTATTATAATAAATGTAAGTCAGTATTTCCATCTACTTTTTTCATATGCAAAGGTAACATATGACCTAATCTAGCAAAGCATCTGCTCCAGTTTGGTAAAGGAGGTATTGAAGACAGTAAGACTTGAGTTCATACTTGTAAGTATTTTGTTAAACATATAAAGATTTTCCAGATTTAAAAAAAACACCTTTAAATCCTTAGGCTTCAGCTCGTGAAGCAAGATAAGGACATGTTGTCTGGGTAAACTTTGAAAGATGTGTCATTTTTTTTCCTGATATTTGTGGCAAGCAGCAGCTAAGGCACTGATCCTACAGTCTGGATCTGTGTAGGAAATTCTTTATCGTGCAGTGCATCTCAGTGAAGCTGTTTGTGTTGGCAGGCGTGCACATATGGATCTTCAGCCATGTGTGTTCAGTCAGAGCTGGACACAAACCAGATCAGAACGCATGTGTCTCACTTGTAACACGCTGAATGTTCCCAATGACTGGTGGTACGTGTCTCTCGTTGTATATAACATGAAGTGTATTTACAGTGTGATCTGGAGTCCCATGCTGAAAAGCTGCAGCTGTTCTATGTCTGTTATTTGCCTCATATCTTCTCTCACTTTTTGTGAGAATTTAATTAATTTAGTTTTCTTTTATTGATTACTGTGAACCATGGAGGACACTAGCATTTTTTCATTGCAGATGCAGGTAGATAAATACATTTTTACACTACAACAACTTCAAAAAACAGATCACTTCAAAATATTTTCAGAACAGAGGTGCCATGTGTTTTTTAACATGGCTTGTAATTTTGAAGTGTATTTGGTTGGAAGCTGTACACTGATCTCTAAACTGAAATATTACCACTTTGGAAGGCTGCTTGGAGATCATGGTTGTGCGGTGTTCATCTGTATAATCACTGTGCAGTATATCAGCATCTATTCTGTATTTTTATCCCACTATGTCTTGTCTTCAGCTGATTTCTTCAGGATGATTTCTTCAGCCGTGTCTAGTGGGCAAAAGCTCATAGCAGTCATGGGCTACTTGGATAACGTGGTGGATAAGCGTACCCATCAATCTACTGATAAAGGGCATTAAAAACAGTCAGGCTAAGATCTACGAATCCTCTAAACTAAATTCAGCCAAAATAAGCCCATGCAACTCCATCGGGCACATATTCTGTTAAGAAAGGTGAAACTATGAAGGAAAAATGACGAGGCTGGTTACTACTGATGCGGTACAAATGTATTTGTAAACAATCTCACTGAATACTAGCCTCTTTTTCCCTCTATTCTACTTGGAGATTGACAGAGACATAAATAATTATTATTCCACCTATAAATAAAATGATCCACCCACGCTGACAATATTTTTAATACATTCTTTACCTAAGAGAAAAATTCGGTGTGAGTGCACAAGCTCTGTATAGTGTTGCACCACTTATTTCACACCACTTAGTTGACATGCTACCTTGAGCACCAATAGGTCTCAGCATGTGTCTTGAATGTGCAGACCAGTGATGAAGACAACTTTCTTTATATAGCTATGAGGAAGAATTAAGAAGACACAGGGTGCAGAATTCTTTCCTGAGCTTAGGTGGACTTCTGAAAATGAATTTGCTTCTGAGCTCCTGTCAGTTAGACTAGCCATAACTCATTTTCTGTGGCTGTTAATCCTGCCTGTGAGGGGGTAGGGATAGTCATTTTCTCTGTAGCTGAAGGCAGGAACAGCATCATAACAAATAATGACTTTAGGATAAGCCTAAATGGATGAACTGCAATTGCAGTTGTCCTTCAAAATTAAGAACGAGAGGACAAAAAATGCAGAAAATATGATCTAACTAGTATTACTTTCAGCTTTTGTGAGTGCTCTCTAGCCTAGGACCTGTAAAGGTTTGCAAATGCTAAGGCAATGGATGTTGAAACATCTATATTAAGCAGTTATTTATTCACATTTTTACAGGTGGGGAAATTGGAAGCACTGGCTACAAGTGTCCCTTGTACAGCTAACAGGAACAGAACAGTGGGTTGTACCCCAGAGACCTGTGCTCTGACTTTTAGACAATGCAATTCATCACTGTAATAGTGCATCACGTGTAACGTGCATTTCCAATCTTTTCTGCAAAGCATGCTCTTTTCCTTCACATTCACAGATTTAGGATAGGAGAAAACCTGTCAGAGATTTGGTGACTTAAACAGTGTTTTATCTTTTCATCTTTAATTATAGCTGGACAAATGGTGTCGAGTGTAGACATGGGAAAAGCCATGGATAGCAACTCCTAAGAGTCTATAGAAAGATTCTATTTTCGTCACTTTTTTGGATGAAAGGGATGTGAAGAGGTTGTCTTTGGGAATGTAGCAATTGCTGCAGAGCAATTGCTGCAGTATGTCGATGAGGTAGAAGGAGTCCAAATAAATTAACTGTTGTCAGACTCTGATTCCAGTCACCAGGATTTTAAGCGGTTGGGAAAAAATGGTCTAATGTATTTGGAAAACTGTATCCTGTTTTGGTAAGAAGGAAAGTGAGCAGATCAGAGCCTGTTTCTCATGCCATTGAAGTGTTTGAGAACTTGCCTTCTGCTGAGATGGAAGGGAACTTTCTGCAAAATTAAAGTGTTTGCTATATCCATCTAAAAAGTGTGGCCCTTTTCTTGATGTAAGAAGCTTTGCACGGCTTCAATCTGCTTTTCTGGGCTAGGGAGGTCTGCCTTGTAGCAGTCAAAGGGGATTGCTTTCTGGAATGAACTCTGGCAGTTCCTTGTTGTTGCTGGATTATGTAAATAGTGGTGCGGGGCTTGAGGAAAAAGAGCAATGTGAATTTGCCAGTGCTAATGTTCTTGTCCTTTCTCTCTGCAGCAGTCTCTGATATGATGAATAAAGTGTTGCAAATACTTTTAGTTCTTCCTTAATATTATGGATGCATAAAAGGGAGGAGGTGGGATTGTTTACAGCAGACTGCAGCTTGCAGGTTGAGAATGATTTGCTCATGTTCATACTTCTGCATTTTTATATTCAGATCCAATGTTTCTCTGGTGGGCCTAGGGGTATGATGGGAAATACCAGTTACACTAAGCTTTGGATGTGAAGATGAACTTTGTTCTGTTCTATTCCCTTCCATTTTTATAGACTTGTGCTTTACGGTTTTCAGCATGGTATGTGAGAACCTAATGGTGCTTTAAGCACAGGTGGTTTGTTCTCATTGGCCTTGCAACTAACTGAGAGAGGAACTGCATGCAGCAGAGGTTCTTGTGTACAGCATAGGTAGGGCTTTAGCTAGGTGCTGTAGGGTTTTAGTTTGTTTACTTGGAAATGAGGGTGCTGCTGTGAGTAAATCAGGCAGACCAAGGTGGTGAAAGGTTAGTTAGCAGAGGGCGATTTAGTTGGGATAACTTGCAGATAACAATTCGTGACGCACACTGAGAACTGGCCATGAAATTTCTGTCTCTTCTGTACAAACCCACAGCCACTCAGTAGAGGTCCCTTTGTGCAGCACTGAGCTGAGTTACAGTACCTGAAATCTCAAATGACAAAGGAATCTTGCTGTCAGACTCTCTCTGCTGAGCTGCTGATACAAAGGGCTGTGGGAGTCGGGTAGGAACACCAAAGCATCTTCAATTGTTATCAGATAGCTGTTCACAGAAAGGTCTTCCCAGAGTTTGCTGCATAGAAACCACAACCCACACATCATTGTTATTCATTCGTTCAGTTTAAGAGGCTTGTTTTTCACAGATGTGCTCTTCCTGTTTGGCATTTGTAACTGAGGATTGTTGTTAGTTGAAGAAAAGTGTCATCCAACTATGAATTGAGATTTTCAGCTGATTCATGAACACCTTTGTTAACTACAGCATAAAAAGGAATATGGCTGAGTGTGAAATGTAGGTTAAACCGTACTTCTACGCCAGTATATTATATTACTCTGGAAGGGTGAAAAAAATAATCTTAATTAACAGTTATGCAAAAATTTCCTGCCTATTTTTATCTCAAATAAAATTAGTAAAGCAATTAGAAGACAGAGGTAATTGCTACATATTAGCCTCTCTTATTCATATGGAGTCTATATATAGAGATGTATATATATGGATTTTAAAATAATTAACCAAAATTGCTGTACATGGCAAGTAAAGTAAGCAATCAGTATGTTTCAGTAAGGCTTTCATGTCAGAAAATTGGCCAGACATGCTAAGAAAGGGCGGTAAAACCTGAGAGAAGGGGAGGAAATTAATTATCTCAGAATAATGGGACCAGAGCCATTCATGGGTGTATAGTACATAATTTGTGGAGCTTACGTTAGTGTGAGTCTTGAAAGTTTTGATATCTAAGTTAATGCTACAGCCAAGTAGCACGATCACAGAAAAGCAGCTGTTTATTATTGTTCCAGGGAATAATGATCAGATATGAATTATTTCTGCCTAAGTTTTCTTCAGCATATACATATCATCTCATTTCTAGCTTTAGTAAAAGCATCTAGTTTTTTTTAAAAAGTAATAAACATGCTTTTTAAAAGTAATTTTAAAATAGTTCTTCATACCAAAGTGCAACTGTGAAAACAGTTCTGAATTTTCAGGTCTGATTTGACAAAGCAGCTTCCTTTTGGCAGATGGATTAAATGTGCTCTCTGACAGTCCCAGTCACATCTGTATCTGGCTGGGTACTCCATCTCAAGGAATTCACATTCTTCTGAAACAGCATTAGGCATGAATCTGGCTACTCTTCAGAAGGCTATCCTTGCTTAGGCCTCATTAGCTTACAGTGAGGTTTTAAATGGTAAGGACATCTTTTTAATCCATAAACATTATCCTAAAAATTGATAAGCACAGGGAAAGTCCTCATAATTCAAAGAAAAAGGCTAAATAATAATGTTTGCCAATAAAACAAACTCTGAGCACAATTTTACAGCACAGTGAGAACCCAACATATATCCTTTGAAAATCAGTTTACTAAATTAAGCGTAAAATAATTATTCTGAATTATTTAATTGACTTTTCATTCTCAAGGTTTTATTTTATTTTTGCAAGATTCTTTTTAAACCTAATATCAAAGATCTGATTTCCTGTATCTGAGCATTGTCAACACATTAGAGAGAAACATCCAAACGGTAACCAAATTTATTCACTGTGTAAATTACTGCTGTATTTAACATTGAGTGTTCTGATATTCTTAGAAATCTTCCTTTTCAGTGAAGTTATCACTAAGAAGCCAGAAAATCACTTCTAGTGGTGTTGAGATGGTATGTGTTTAGTTGGAAAGAATGAGTGGAAGAGGGAAGAGACATCTGTACGGTGTTACTTCTGCAAACAAAATATCCATCATATGGTAGAATTAAGCACCAGAGTGAGTTTTCGGTTGCTGCACAAATTGTGGTTGTTCCTCAGCACAGCCAATTTCTGTTCTGAGACGTGATTTTTAAGATCTCTTCACTACTAAATCCAAACATATCACACGATTCGCTCTCCTTCAAGACTCTGAAGATGACTTGGCTCAGGCTGAGATTTACAGGAGTAGAGGCTGTAATCTTCCTGGCAGGTGCCCCCAGCTAATGACCTCCTGTTCATCCTGGGTAAGAAGGGCACCGGCAGTGTGCCGTTGGTTCCAGTCAGTCCTCCTGTTACACAGCGTGGGATATAGCTTCTATGCTTCCTTCCCAAATGTCCACAGTATGTGCCTGGGTCTCATCCTGGTGCAGTGTAAGGAAACAGTCCAGGTGTGTTCTCATGCCTTCAGCCCACAGGCCAAGATGGCCGTGGGACTCATCACGCTCAGAACAAAACATGAGGCCTCTCTCTGCATTAGCTTTTCCCACAAGGACTTTCCCAAATGTACAGAGCAACAGGTAGCCCCTAAGCAGCCTGTCTCCTCATCCCTTTCCAAACTCACCTCCTTAAAGGATCATCTCATAATGGGGACTGATTGTCTGTTTGATCTTGGCAAGCCTCAATTTCACACTAAACCATGCAGATGCCTCAGGACCACCACAGTGGCACTTGTGACTGGGGATATTAAAGCATACATGGATTCCCGCACAGTATCTGTTCTGTAGTTAAACACCTCAAATAACCCTCGGAAATTATTCTGGCTGTATTCAAAACTGGTAGCCTAGCAACTGATTTTTTTTTTTTTTTTTTTTTAAAACCAAACAGTGAAGGAAGTGAGTTCTAATCCTCTTGAGGGTGCTGTTTATTAAAATTTCCACCATGGAAATTACAGAGTATCTTCCTCTTTCCCGAAAGAATTCTGAACTAGTTGCAACAAAAATATTTCATTTGGTTGAGATGTTAGAAATAGAAAACAAAGAAAACTTTCTTTTTTTCCAGAAAACTAGAAAATATATAAGCATGAGGTTTGTTAGTGCTTGTATTAAATAGTGACTGTAGAAAATGAGGTTAGACAGGAGAGCATACAGGCTCTTTGAGTGCTCTATATAGTGGGTCAAGAACCCATAACGAGAATTAGGGTGCCTTGTAAATGTATTGCAGTCCCATGACCAAGATTAAATCGGATTGCCCAATCAGCAGTGTGGTGACAAGGAGTTGATGTTCTTTAGCCCATTCTGGACTGCCTTTTCCTGTGGTTGGTGAGGGCTGCAGTCCATGGGAAGTGATCTGCTTGTAGCCCATGTTACTGGAGCAGGGGAACCAGGTGAAGGTTAATTGGCATTTTAAATTTTACCATCAGATGCCCATCGTAGAAATGGGCAATTATACAGATTTCTTTTTTTTTCCTGCTGAAGGTGTATGTTCTCTCTTGCTCTTTGTTAATATAAAATGTCCTGTTAACATAAAGCATCTTTGCACAGTGTAGACATTTAAGCCTCAATCCATTAAAGGGTTTCATCCTGGCCACAGTATCCTTGACTTCAAAAATGCTTCAGGGGGAGCACACAAAAGCCTACAATTAAATCTGAGTCTTTGTGCTTTACTGTGCTGCACCCTGTGAGGCTTCCTGTGCAGACACATATGCACTTGGCTTGATGACCTGAATCAATGATTTTGAGTCATTTTCACTATATGTGAAAAGTATTTAGAACTGTATTTTGTTAATGATGGCTTTCATGTCTGAGACATGGAAGCCAATTAGAAGTCCTTGTATATTTTTTGCATATGTTTCAGACTTCGATGCTCCTGCAATGTTACAATTTGGTCAGTTAATCACTGTTTTTAATATCCATCTTCTTTTCTATAGTGGTGTTCCCTGTTGCAGAAATTATCTATCAATGTTCAATCTACTCACCATATTGTAACTGCTTCCTCTCCCTTGTGTTGTACCCATTGGCAATAGGTTATTCAGAGACAGCTTTAGGGAAAGAGATGCCAGAAAAAAGTAGTGAGAGAAAGATGTAGTGACAACAGAAATTCAAATGCTCAGTGGTCCTTGTTGACCACTTTAAGTGGAAACAATTACATTAATCATATCTACAATAAATATGTTAAATATCAGAAGTAGGTTCATTTTATAAAATTGAATTGATTATCTGTTGATAGCTGAGCCACATCCAAATGTATAGTAATAACCTTGTTACTCTGAGATCTTCTATCGTATCTAGGGTGCACCTTTTTCCTCCACAGCACTAACAATATGCATTCAACATGTCAACCCAGTCAGGTTTTGGATAATCCTGTCAGCAAAGGTAAAACAGGAGTAGCTATGGCCCTGAAATGTGTAGACGGATACAAATACACAGCTGTAACATGGGTCATGGTAGCGCAGGCAACCTACTAGCCATTGCAGACCCTATCCAGCCCCAGATACTCACACCTGTGCCAGATCAAGGGACAAATTCAGTGTTTCATTGTTGGGGCCTGACAGATTCTGGTCTGGGAGGTGAGGAGGGGCACCAGAGGGCTCCTGGAGAGTTTCTCCTAGCTCTTGCTGAAATGTTAGTCGTGACACCACACTTGCATGTGTGTGCCATGAACATGTAGGGTACAAAGTATTGAAGCCTCTGGCAAAATACCTATGCCAATCTCACTGTGTCTCATGCTCTGAGCCCAAGACCTCACAATGAACTCGCATCTCAAACTCGCCACCTGAAGGTCTGTAGTTCACAGTCCATAAATTCGTAGAGCCGTCCCATCTTGCAGCTCAGGCTATAGAGCAGGCGAGACAGCATGGTATGATGCTGTGAGTGAGGCCAGAGTACTGTTCAGCTGGGCACAGCATCCAAAGGAACCATGTGGGGAAATATACTTCCCAGCTCCAGCCAAGCAGAGTGGTCCCTTTTATTGTGTGACCTGACAAATGACCTGCTGCAGGCCAAAGCAGAAGGCACATGAAGGGTCTTCATTAGCTGGTGCTTAACTTTAAGTGCTTATATAGTTACTGATGTTGCTATAAATATTCCAAAAGAGCGTTGAAGCTCTTCGGTGTTTCAAGCCCACACTGCTTCACCCCTTACAAGCCCATGCCCAGGGAAAAATTATTCTAAATCCTCCCATGCCCAAATTCCAGATTTAAGTGGAATGAACTGCAAAATTGCGTGCAAATGTTTTCCAGGATTAAACCAGTTTTTTTTACAATGAAACATTACAAATACTATAAAGTAACTATTATAAACTAACAAATTATTTTAAACTAGTTTGCAACATGAGAAATCTAGAAGTAACGTATTGGCTAGTGCTTCAGAATCAGAAAATGAGTCAAAGATCATGGTTTCTGACAGGCTTTGCTATTCAAGAGCTCAAGGGCCACGTTCCATTTGGAATGGGAAGAACCCACTTGAAAAGTGGGTGAGAGACAATCATTGAACCACCTACCAGTAAGCCGGACGAGGATGCTGGTTGTATGTTGCCAAGAAGGAAGAAGAGAAATACCTCCTCTCTCCCTTGGCAATGGTTTGTGCTAGTTACCTGGAACAGGCCTTTCCATTTGCACATCTCCATAGCCACACGCTACATGAGAGCACAAGATTAAAGGAGAAATCTTGTTCTGCCATCTCAAAAGCAAATCTGTCATCTGCACATCTTGTCTTCAGAACACAAGCATAAGTGAAATTTTGTAAATGCTTTTCATTTTAATAATTAGAAGTTTATCTAAGTGAAGGAAGGAATTTTTAATAATGATTCTGCTTTTTAAAGCTGAGAAGGGGAAGAGAGGAATATGCCAAAGGCCAAATCAATGGAGTTTTTGTGTGAGTAAAAGAGGCATGAAGGATTTGATGGTCCAGTCTTATCAATGTCACAAAATGGAGCAGGTACTTGTATTAGGATCAAACAGCATCAACTCAGTATAGGACAAGTCATATTTAAAAGGGAGATGATGTATTGTAAATGTGATGGAGAACCACATACTCCTCTTAAATGTTTGAACTTTAGAAGAATGTATTAAGCTGTATTACAAACAGTTACAGAGCAAAGAGAACCCCATTACTGAAAAGTATGCTTTGCTGTCTATCCTTGTAATGACACAAGTCACCCTTGGATTTATTGTATAAGTACCACATAAGAAAGATTTTAAAACCATATGCAATTTAATAAAAATATTTCATGTAAAACCACACACTGAATTAAAAAAGGAAAAGCTTGCGTCCTTGAAGATGCTGTGAAGAACAGAAAACTTCACAAATTCTTGTATTTAACATTACTTTTTAATATCCTTGCATTAAAAATGAATGATTACTTTTTAATATTACTTGTAACCAACTATCCCCTACCGTATAGATACATTTCTTGTATGATTTTATTATATGCTCAATAATAGTACCTATAAGCTCAGATTTCTTTTGAATGTAAATGATTGGAAACAATATCTACCCTAAAGCATCTTTAATGTCATTATAGATGGGTAGGAGTAAATTAAGCGGTATTTAGCCACCAAAGTCTTTAATTTCATTGCATTTGAGTAGGAGTTAGACATTATGAGGTCCAATTAAAAAAGTCACTAATGTTTTTACATCTGAGTAGGAGTAAATTAAACAAAATCACTCCTGAGCTGCTAATATCATTTTAATTGAATGTCATTCAGTTTCTAACTGCTGTTACAACACAGTAGATAATGAGTCAAGCTCAACAAATCTTCTGAGCTCCAGGTACCATGGCTACTAGGGATGAAGGTAGAGTTTAGGGATGGAGAGGGGAAACTGTTGGAAGTTAGGAAGCTGACAGGAATGATAGCAGACCTGACATCTCTTGGTTGATGAGACCTATGTTCATCTAAAAATATCACCCTAACAAGAGCTAATCTAGCAAGGCTGCAAGCCAGGTCATTATTTCTAGTGTTCAGACATAAAAAAAAAAAAAAAAAAGAAAAGAAAAAGAAAAAAAAGCATTTATCCAGAAGATGCGATTTACAGAGTGAACGCTAGAAAGGCTAATTCCATTTATTCACACCTCATGAATAATTCATTGTTTGATTTAATGTTAATCTTGATGATGAGACAATGGTGAAACAATACTAGACAATATATAGACTTAAATATGTGAAAAATAAAAAATCATATCCTATCACAAGCATTATTATTTTTTGATCTATAACAGATAATATTGCATTTTCCTTATACCTGGAAATCTTTTCACTTCAGTAAATAGCAGGTTTAAGACAAGCTGTGGCACTTTGTATAGAGACTGTTAAAGAGAACAGAGTGAAAAATACCCTTCACTGAAACTCCAATTACTATAAAACAGTAGATATTTTCCCCTAACAGCAGTTCAGGCCATTACAGAATGGTAGGCTTCCACCAGGAAAAACTGCAGGGTTTTAAACCTGTTATTAATTTGTGAGCATCAGATCTGTTCTGATGTTGCGGTATGTGTACATGCCTGGCTGCTAAGAGCAAATATTGCTTTAAAATATGCATTTAATGTAAGACCCAAGAGACCAGGGACTTCTAAATGAGGCTCAACACCTTGTTCCAAACTCAAGCTGGGTGTTGGCTTTGCTTATAGTCACACACTTTCATTTGGCCTGTGTGATCAAATGCTTCTGTCACTTTACAGGAAATGGTGAGGGCAAAGACATCATTATGGTCTATGTGTGCGCGTGTAGCTGGAGCTGCTTCTTGTTCATATTATGTGTTAAGAAAGTCCCATCAACTATCTCTTGGCTATGTAATCAAAATCAAAATACAGTAGGAAATTTTCAATTCCGAATGTTTGTTTCTTATATATGAGACAACTGGAGGAAGTCCACTATAGCAGATACCATAGACCTGCCTTTTCTCTTTCCTCTCTGCAAGATGGAGGCCCCTTCAAAGGATCTGAGGCATACTGCTTTTTCTTCCTCCATGGGTCGGGAGAAAGTCAGTGCAGAACTGCAGAACTGTGGAATGTCTTTCCAGGGGCTTCAGGATAGCTTGTTATAAAAGGATGGGCTGCATGTAGCTACAGCAGCCCCCTCTTCCTCAGGGCTTCTCCTGCAGTCCCTATCTCCAGATAACAGGATGTACCAAGGCAGCACAGTGGCTAGAGCAGTCACAGGAGAGATGTCTTGTGGCTTTCCAGTATGGAGTACCTCCTATTCTCCATCCTGAAGGTTAGTTACTTGGCCCAGGCACTGCTAGGTAGATTTGAGGTAAATTCCAGCAATGTGCTTTTGGCCATAGATCCTACCCCAATTTTTGCAGGGAGCTGCCTGTGTTGCTATTCTGGTAATGAAAGCATTGTGCTGGAATGGATCCTGTGCCAATGGATGATTCTGAACATTGTCCAGGCTTTGAGAGCAGCATGGGTCTGTGCAGGTAACTGCATAATTTCAGTTGTAGGATAGGAAAGTTACAATTCGTTCTTGGCAGAAAGAGCAGAATTTCCCAGTGCCAAGGACACTGTCTTTTCCACTGCTTCAAATATGATGCTTTGACAAAAATGATTATTGTCAAACTCTGCTTCTTCCTGAGTATTTCTCTTATTTAATTGTGAGATTCTCTATTGACTCTTTCAATTATAACCTGCTATATGTCAGTCTGTAATTCTGGTATCTTTTACCTGTCTTGCAATAAATGAATGTCTCACTAGACATTCTGCACTACTTGAAATAAGTGGATGAAGAAACAGTAACTGTCAGTAGATGTAAAGAGGGAGACAATCCACTAGACTCTGCAGAACCTCCCAAATGAAAGGCTAGAGTTTGGGTCAGTTAGGGGAAGAGGATGGGAGGTAGAATTGTTCATTTACGTAGGTTTTTCTTTAAGGAGTGATTTTCAAATGAGCAAATATGAGCAGAAATTCCTGCTCAGGATTCAAGTCTAGCTACTTTTTGCATTCACCTTCCATGATGTGGAACACCAAGGAGCCCCAGTCCTGAATTTTGCTCCAGTATTCCCAGCAGGCAAGAGAGCAAGGTCTGTGAATTAAGACTTAGGGCTTTTATGCAGGGTGTGTGAAGAAACGTTTGAGATCAAGCGTGGGCTGAGCTCTCTGTGTAGATGTATTGTTGCAAACATGCTCTGGGACATACCAAATTATATTGTTACTTGGGGGAACAATGATGAAATGTTTTCACGTAACCTTTTGTCTTTTCTGTGTAGATTGCACTTGAACATGTTACAGCTTGTTTTAACTAATATGTTACATAGGTTGGCTGTGTCTTTTGTCTGTGAAGTTCCAGTGATAGCACTGCAAAAACAATTACTAAAAAAACCCCTTACAGCATCTACTTGAGGGACACTAATGACTCCTGAGGAACTTAATGACGTCTGCCATGTTAAGATTTACTAAGTAGGTGGGATTTTAGTTATTGAAATACAAGAATACAGGTCTCATTTTGGAATACTGCTCAATGCCATGTCTGTGGCTAACTGGCAATTTATGAAACATTTGCATCTGCACACAAAGTTAATCCAGTTGCTCTCTGTGTTTGTCAACTGTAGAACAACAAAACTTCTTCAAGAGGTCTAAGAACTACTATCTCAGTATTAAAATATTAGACCTGGATCTTACTTTCCTAAAAAAAAAAAAAAAAAAATTAAAAAATTAAAAAACTCATTGCAGTCTTGTATTGGCATTCTTCTCATTCTTCCATTGCAAATCCCAGAGTCTAAGGGCTTCTATTAGAAGTGTTATAGAACCAGGAAGGGTTGCCAGGTAAAGAACAAAGATCTCTTACCCACACAGATATTGCTACTGTAGAAGACTGCATGGCTGATACTTCTGCTTGCAAGGACAGCAGTTTTGCTCAGTGAAGGAAGTTGTCACAGTGCAGTAGAAGATACAAGTACTAAATGTTTTGGGGTTTTGTTTGTTTTCCCTCATGTCAATCCTGATTTGAGTGCTTCCTTCCCTGAATTTCTTTTAGTTGATCAGGGAAAGTTCCTTAGCTATACAAGCATCTACTCTCTCTGGTTTAGCAGTCCTTTCGGAGGCTTTTATCTTAAGCTTAAAAACATTGATCAAAACAATCTTTCAAATAGGCCACTTTAAATCAAAATGTATGTATTTCTCAAAGATTTCTAGGAGTAGATACGGTTAGGCATGTCATGTAAATTTAGATTACTAACGAATCAGTCTTTTGCCTCATGTTGTTCTCATAGTCAAGCACTTAGTTTCCTATCTCAGAAATATTTATATCCTTCATAGCTGAAAAGTTGAGTTTTGCTCAGCGTGTGTTAGTTCAGAGCTGAGGAACTCTTTCCCCTATGACTGGAACATGTAAGCTATTCTCAGCATGTAACACGCAGATACCTCTGAAGTGCGTGGGCACAAAATCAGGTAGAAGAGCTCTTGAAAATGCATCTGGTTTTAAACAAGGAACTTTAATTTTTTTCTGTAACCATAAGTTACGGAATTAGTTTGATGTAAGAGTTATGTTTACAGTGTGTTCTTAGTTCTTGCTTTGAAGTGTAGCAGTAAATGTAAAAATCAAACTACTCATTGAATTAATCACAGGTGAATCTAGTTTGACCTTTTGCAAATGGCAGGACATTCAGTGCTAGCTGAGGGCAGGAATGGTGATCCTGAGAGCTGTTTGTTCATGAAGTTAGAAGGAAATCACAGAACCGGCTCTTTATGCCCTCTGCTCAGCCATGGCCAGCAGAAAGCTGAAACAATGAGGTACTGGGGATTCTGTGCCTGAACCACCTCCTCTGTAAACTGATGTGCCGGAGTTGGTGAAGTTATACTCATTGCAGGTTTTGCACTATTCTGACAGGTGAAAAAAACATTACAGGTTATGATATCTGTGCCATCTGCTGCAGGCATTCACTTTGTATGTATTTCAGAACACTTACAGCTGGAGCCACATTAGGCCAGCCTGAGTTTCACCTGAGCAGTCTGGGTGTTATTGTGCTTGTGAAGTATTTGAGTTAGAGAGAAACCTGGGCCATTGAAGGTCTTTATAGGAAGGACCTAGAGCTAGTACTTTTAAGGAGGAGGAAGGACTGCAAATCCTTTTCTCCCCATGCTCTATGGCCCTTGTACCCTTCCTGCTTGGGCATGGCAGTGCTGCCTGCAACCCATCGTTCTGGCTGAGTCTCAAGGAAGAAGAGATGTTGTACCTTTGCCTATGCAAGTGGCTAACAGTTGTAAGTGGGACCTTTTATTTCTTTAGGGGTACTCTGAGGAACATGCATGCTCCACTTAGATCCTAGGTTTGAGCCCAGACAGGCAAATTCTCTGCATATTCAGTTGAAGAAAGATGCCCTTAGAGTACAATTTATGGCATTTAAGTCAGATGCTTAAAATTAGACAGTCTGTATGCATCTTGGTAGCCTTTCTCTGTCTGTATTTTGTATACTAACCTGAAAACCTGGATGATAGGAATCTAATGCTTCCTGAGCCTGTGGGCAAGACTGGCTAGATGATTCACTGCATGGATGCTCACACACAAATGCACTATATTGTCTTTCATCAGCTCTGCCAGAAAACAACAGGACTGAGACTTGTGAAGTCTGCTGCCCCTGCATCTCTCTCTTTCCCAGGCATGCAGTCATCAGAAGTACTGCTCAGATAGTGCTGGTTTGCTTACCGTCTTACAGGATGCAGAGAAGCAAAGTTTTGCCTATAATTTGTTACACAATGTTTTCCTTAGCAGCTGGGAGTTTGTGATCAGCTTAGAGAGTTTTATATGACTTAGTGGTGATTTTGGATCTCTAAATCTATAGAAAAGAGAAGCTTTTTGTGCTTTTGTCCTGGTGTACTTTTAAAGGTTGCTTATTTGTACCCCCGTAGATAAAACTGCAAAATGATGTTTTAAACTTGAACAAAGGCGAGTATAGTGTGGAGTAGTGCATTCTGAGTACAAGTTAGATGAAAACACAAATTATTTAATCAAAATCAATAGTATATCACAGATTTAAATAGAGCTCTTTAGAAAGTAGGTCACAAGCTAGAGTTTTAGATTAGTTTAATGACTTGCATAGGAAATTACATACCTATACTTGTAGTTATTTTCTCTCATAGGATCTCAAATTTCACAGTTTATGTACCTATGTGATAAACATGAATAGATGTTGGCAAAGGGACATCACAGCACCCTTTTCATTTTTATGAAGTTTAGATAGATTCATTCTTGTTACAACTGATAAAAGTTGAGTTCAGGCAGTCAACAATTCAAAAGAAATGTAGTTGTCAGAATATATATATTTCCAAATATAGCCCTCCCATGTACCACACACGAGACTTAACTGTTCTGGCATCCAGGTGGAATATGTCTGTGGTTCCCTGGTATAAACCGAGTACAATACATCTTTTTTAACATCTTGTTCTGAGTATCCTGGATATGTTTAGAAAAAATTGGTGCCAGCTGGCAGATTGCTGGTGAGGCTGAATATGTGAGGCTGCCGTTCTTTCAGTGTCGTTGCAGTTCCATCGTTCCTTCATCCATTCTTCTCGTCCTTGTAATTCAAGAGAGATGCTTTGCGTTCATCTTCTCTTTTCTTGAGTTTCCCAGGCCTGGCTTTCTTCATCAAACCTCACCTTTGCTGCAAATTTTGTTGTAGGAATATTTTTTTAAATAAAATTCAGGCAATTAGTTTATTTTTTTTTTCCCTAGCTGAGTACGTTATTCTCACTAATCCATAAGTGCCAGTAGTCTCTGAGATACTGGATCTCATTTAATTTCCAAGGAAGCAGAAGAGAGCTAAACCAAGAAAATGTCACAGCATAAACACACAACAGAAGGGAAGAAAAAACTAGATAAAACAGTTTCTTATCCTCCTACTTTACATTCATTCACTCAGCCATATCACATGTAACATCAGAGCATTATCATCTCTTGAAACTTGCTTATCACAAGGAGAGTGATAAGTACATCCCCCTTAATTTGCACAATTGCTCAGTCACAGAGCCTGAGGAGGGAAGATTATCTTCCTGCCCAGTAACTATTATAGGTTTAAAAGTCCCATTGTTTGTTAGTAGAGGCTGTCAATATTATTTCAACATTCTTTCCCCAGAAAATAAGAGTATGAAATCAAAGCTGGTTTCTTTTGTTTGTTTGTTGTGAGTATCTCTTTCTCTCTCTCTCTTTTGAAAGGATGATTTATTTTTTTTTTACAGTATTTGTTTAAAAAATGCAGACAAAAATCTTTGAAACTATGGAAATGTTTCTTTGGCTATTTTTTAAATTAAAAGTTACATTTTTAGTCCAAATGACTTTTCACTTAGGAATTTAAATTGATTTTAAAAAATCAAAGTGAAGTGTTTAAAAAATCTTGAAGGATTTTGATTGACTTAATCTGTGTTGTATCTGGGTCTCCATTTGTGGAAAGTTTCATCTTTTTATTCTGATTCCATTATTTTCTAAAAATAGAGGGCATATTGAAGAAACTTAAGTATTATAATTTGAGCCATTGAGAGGAAGAGCTAATACTCAGACTTGAAATTATATTACCCCATTTACTTGAACAGGTAGCAAAAAAAATTAGGATTTTGCACAAGTTCTAGTTCATAGGAAGTCTTGGTTACAAGAGTAAAAAAATCACAGGTTATGTATATAGGGAGTTTCACTGAGACAAGAAGAGCTCAAAGAATCAGAAGGTAGTGACCTTGCTCAGAAGCACAAACCCCTTTCAGCCAGTGTCACCTCAATATTTTTTCTTTTTTTTTGAATGGTGCTTCCATTAGCTTCCCAGATTAGCTCCAAATTTCAGAGCAGCTTTGGATTTGCTTTTGCTTTGAAGAAGTGGGTTAAGCTTTATTGTTTCCTACTGGTTAAGCAAAAGACTGATCTATTTTATCCATCTCAATCAGAGTTAGTCCAACGCCAAAGTCATTTGATAGTCTAGGAAAAAAAGGTAACAAAGGAGAATGAAAATTTTGTAGCATAACATTTATTAAACTTTGTCAAAAGCACTAGAACTTCAGATTTCAGTTCTTGCCTTTTATAAATTGTTACTAGTAGCAATTTTTTTACAGTTAAAAAATTATTACCAAATTAATGCGCAACTGGAGAAATAACATCATACTTTTTTCTGTGTCAGAGACTTGGGTAGGAAAACTTCCATTTAAATAAACCAAACCAGATTCTAGTGTATACTAATGCCTTGGGATACAGCAGAAGAAATGGAAGAAAAAAAAAAAAAAAGACTCAATGTCTATAGCACCACATTGACTTAAGCAGAACTCTGCAATGGAGTATTGTGTTTTCAAGTTATCACATGATATAATTAGACAGTTTTGAAACATAGGTTTTGGAACTTATGCATATACTTTTGCAGTTTATTCAGAAGATTTATGTTGTATCATGCTATTTAGTTGCAAGTGTCTGTGTTAACCTGATATTCATAGGTTAATATTTGAAATATGACTTCAGGTGTTAGATATATCTGTAATTGTACCTCAGCATATAGCCTATATGAGCAACACTTGCAATAATTTAAAAATATCTGAATAAATAATTGGAAGAAACAGTTACGAAGTTTTAAATAAAATATTTCCGTTTCAACACCAAACCAGGTGAAATGGAAGCTGTATGATAGGTTGATTTGAACAAATTTCTTATTCTTAATTAATATGTTTTAGTGTTCTGAAATGAAAATAGTCTGTCTTTCAGACTGAAAAATAATCTGTGCTGTTCAAAACAAAAAATTTCAATTCCAAACAAAATGTGAAGTAAAAATGTAACAATAAGATGCTGTCCTTTTTAGAAATTAATGGAATATTACAAATGGCATGATGGAATTTTTGTGGATGGTTTTTTTTTTCTTTCAGAAAATGTGTCAAAATTCTGGCATTTTGCTTGCATTTGAGATAGGAACAGTTTTGAGATCTTATATTCTCACGAGATGGAGAAAACCTTTCATTCTGGGTAGAAATTATAAATGTAGTGAGGGTAGGTCTGTGATTTATCCTTCCCAGAACCATTGACCTGGTGGATGAGTCTGAGTGAAAACTTAAAAGATATCAGTGACAGCAAATGTAAAGACAGTTCTTTATCCAGACATTCAGCTCTGAACATTGGTGTAGTGGAAAAAGTATTTGGCTCATGTCTGCTTAAGGTTTACCACATCCACTGTTGCCCTTAATATTTTGTAAGCTATTTTTCTAAATAATGTTTATATACTGAAGTATTCTGTTGCCTGAGACTCGCTATCATATCAGAGAAATGGCACAATCAGCTGATACACAAAATTTCAGAGGTGAAAACCAGGGACAGTTTCTGATAAATCAAAAAAGTAAATGCCACAGAATGAGATGAAATATAACTCATAGTATAATTCTGAAGGTAGCTATCTGACTGTGGCTCTATAGATGAGTTTTTGCCTGCTGTGGATATATTCATCATAACAGAAAATTATTTTGTAGTCAAACTGTTAAAGCTATACAAAACTGCTCGAAGAATCATAACTGTAAGGGCAATTGTTAAGCACCTGCATAAGGGAAGATATTTATGTTAGCAAGCCTTTGCTCTCATGGAAAGAAGCTAGCCATAGTGTAGTACTAATTATTAGTATGGAGCTGCTTATTTTTCTCATATCAGTGTAAATAATATTGGTGAGAAATACACTGTCTTTGAATTTATTTTGGTGATTGCCTATACAGTGGGTAGGAAGGCCAACCCTCTTTCTTCCAACGCTCAAACGGATGGTCCCCACACAATAATTTTATATAACAGCCTGTCATGGACAGGATTAGGCCATCACAGCAAAGCAGACACTTTTGTTTATCTCCACCAGCAAGAAGATGTTTAAAGGCCCCTCGGCCCACAGGCTGTCAGACAGTCAACCTCATCCTCATCTTGCTGCTCCAACTAGAGGGTTGGTCTTGTGGTCATCCTGCTACGGTTGCAAAGGTAGTGCAGCAGAGGATGCAGGTGATGAACATGGGACTGATACCTTTAGTGCTAGGGGGAAAAAGATTGCTTCTGCAAAAAGCTGAGTATGTCCCTCCTACCTGGGAGCAGTTCAGGGCATTTAGTGCCTCACAGGAACATTGCAAATCCAGCCAGCTAGTTAACATTGCTGATACTTTTGAGCGGGTCAGCTGAAAATGGTGATTATTTGTACAGTGGATGAATAACTGATAGCCTTGCCGTTTTTGTGTTTAGAGCATAGTTTGTGGCTTAATGGTTTCTGACAAGCAATGTGAACAAATGCTAAATTGAAAAAGGCAATAATATATGGAAGCTCACAAATGTGAGTGTCAGTGGCAGCAATTCGTTCTTTCTTGTTTGCTACCCAGCCACCTCTCATTATGTTATTCTTCATGTCTTAAAGTCGACCAATTCCAGGGACAAATCAATACTAGGGAAATCCTTTTGTCTTCTTCTAAAGCATAACATGTAAAGAAAGTTCAGTCAATATGTCTTTTAATAGCATCTCATGGAAATGGCTGGATTTCCCTTCATGTTCTATAATTAATTGAGCTCCTTGCCACCCACAACGTATAGCTGTTCCCCTCTATAATTCTCTTTTGGCTTAATTGTCATGTGTTTTTCTGTTCTATTTGTCTTTAGCTATTTCTTTTTCTTTTTTCTTTTTTTTTTTTTATGGTGTTGGATGTGCTTTGTACTTAGTTTTATCTTTCTGTGCTTTTGCTTCTAAATGTCAGCATAATTTTTCTGCCTTATAATATCGGAGATGTTATAACCATCAATCAGTCCAATAGAAGAGCAGAAAAGATTAGATACCATTTATCTGTATTGGTTGCCCATTGTAATGACCCAGTGGACAACATGAACGGATAATCTGTTGCTTTGATGGAAACTAATTATTCTTAAGAGTGACAGCGTCGAAATAGCTTTTGTGACATTGTTTTTAAAAATGATGACTACCTAGTCATTGGTAGTGTAAGACTGCAATTCTGTGCTGTTCCTCAATGATTTCCCTATATAAGCAGCAGGAAACCTAGATTATTTTTTTTTTAAGGAAAGAACCCTATTTGCAGAGACAAAAATATCTGACATCCCATGTAAAATGCCTATTGAATTTAATACAGAAAACACTGCGCTAGCTGCTGAAAAGTAAAAGTGCACTGCTATCTTATTTCTGTCGCGTGTAGTTGATCTTGTTGCTCTGTGAATATGAAGCCTGTTTTATTTTGACAGCTAATGGTTCTGCTAGTGTACTGTGCTGGCATTTCACCTCTTGAAAAGAAAGTTTCCTGAAGCTAAAATATATGTCTAATTGAATGATGGAATTAAAAGCAAGTGATACAGTTAAAAATAGCTGCTTCCATCCTTTCCAGGCACATGTAAATCACACAACTTTTACTCCGTGTCAATTAAAGAACTGGGGGGAAAAGGCAAAAAATAACTGTGCCTTGCAAAAACTTTCAAGAACCTCCTTAAAAATTGCCTATGTGAGGACCTGGTAAATGGCAGGATTCTTCAGCATATTCTGAATACATTCAAGCTATTGTTGACTGGGGAGGCATGGGGCAAGAGTTTGGGCAATGGGGTCTCCGCGCTTGTACAGATAGTCTATCTGTGACCTTAGATCCTTGTGTAGTTTCAGGGCTGTGTGTGCCGTGTAATGGGTGGGAAGCGCTTGCGTGGCAGGTGCCACATGCCTTAGCCGGAAGCCAGTAGTTTCTTGAGTGTCCTGCAGCTGTTGCTAAGCTTGTGAGACTGATGGCCTTTGGGGCAAATTGAACAGGCGAAGTGTTCTTCAGTAGGTTTGCTTTCAGTGGGCACGCTGGGCGTGAGTTGTGGCAGCTGAAGGGCTGATGCTGCTCCTGAGTGTGTGATGGGCAGCTGGAAATGGCAGCTTTTTCATCCCTGTTGTCTGGCGAATTACTGACCTGTCTGCGATGAAGCAGAGCAATATCCCTGTCTTCCTAAACAAATGAAGTGAGATACTAAATTGAGAAAGTTAAGCTGAATCTGTCTAGGTAGATGAGTGCTTTTTCAGTGCTGTCATTTGATTTCTCTGGTCAATAGGAGTGCGATGTATGGAGACACTACCAATGGCCTGGCCTGGTCAAAACGTCATGTTGGCCATTTTCGTGGTCAGCTCTGACATGACTTAATCTCACTTGTGCTGTTGTAAATCAAGATGTCAGCTCCACCATGCTGCAAGCCCATGTAAATGGGATCATGAAACTTTGATCTCTACCCAGCACTCAGTGCAGATCTGTGCCAGAGGTCTGTGCTCTTCTGTGGTCTTAGTGAGCCCAACACAAGTTGAAATGGCTGAAGAAATTTGAAGGCTTTGAGGCAATATTAAGGCTCGATTGCTGCACCTTTCTCTGCAATGCTTTCTTGCAGGGATGGAAAAAGAAGGCTCAGAGGTCAGGAGAATGGGCTTCCTAATGTGAACAGTTAAAACTGATGCATGTTGTGAATATTGTAATAGTCAGCACTGGACTAAAGTTGTTTTCATGGGCACTAATGAAAATTTCTTACTTACATAGTTATCTGGAGTGAGGAGCAGGGGGTAGGTATAGAAGTCTAGACTGTTAACTAGCTAATAACCTAAATGCATAACCTAACCTCGTAAAGAAACTTAAATACTATACAGCAGAGGTCCTAGAAATCCTTTTGAAGCATCTGAAAATTAAATTGTGGTGGTATTTCAGGATGGAAAGAGTCAATGGCATGAAAGATTTCAAGTGGTTTTGCAGTGAGCACAGCACGCTGGAAATACATATTTTAAGAAGCACACTTGCTTCAATGTGGTCTCTGCAGCCAGATCTGTGCTATTCAGACCAGTCCATCTCTACTTTTTCTTCCACAAGTCTCTCTTCTTCCCTCTGCAAAAGCAACATAAAGCTATGGACTGATAAATTTCACCGATTGCTAGAAACTGGTTTTGCAGGAGTTTTCAGCAAGGTATGCTTTAATCCTGTATACGTATTTTACTAGAAATACATTCAACAGAGACATCGCTATACACGTTTCAAATGTGCTTGTGTGTGTGTATATGTATTTTTTTAAAAAGTCTCATAGAAATCCCCCATCTCTTCCTATGTTTTTCTTATTCTTAAATTGCTCTGGTGGTAGAGCCTGCTGTAATCAGCCCTTTTTAAAATACACAAAGCAATCTGTCATCTTCTACACAGCATTTCAGATCTTTCCAAAGTGTCTATCTTAGCATCACTGAAAGAAAAAAAACCCTGATGTTAAGAATTGCAAAGTTAATGGTTAATCAACAGTGTCTGGTCCCCATCCATGGGACATCTTGTAGAACAATCAAGCCCTGCTCTGTCATAGTCCCAAGCAGTGATTGCTTCTGCATCCTATGAGGAATGAGGCACTAGGGATGAAGATGGAACACCGCAGTAGCTAATTAAACAAGGCAACTTACAACTAAAGTACATGCCTGGCTAAATAGGCTGGAGTGCAGAGTCTGTCAAGCTGATCTGTCTTTAGGTGCTTTGCACCCTTCACTGTACCTGGTTGAACATTAACATCCCAAATTTGCTGATTTTCACCAATATCCTGCCACATGCAGAGAACAAGCTGAAAGGAAGCTGGTATTTTTTGTAATGTAGTTCCTTGAAGCATTATCCTAAAAGAGACATCAATCTTCACTGTTGCAAAGAAATAGTACAAGATGTTTTAAACATTTTGAAGGGAAAATGCACTGTCTGTACTTTCCTATTTCTCTTCTACTATTTCCTCGGTCACTGGGATGTATGTTTTTTAATAAGAATTTGGAAAAAAGTATCTAAAGAAAATGAAGGAACAGTAACAAAGCAACTTATCTACTCTTCCCTGCCTCTTCACAATTTTTTTAACCCTGTCTGTGGCTGAGCCATTTGAAATTGTCTTATCTGTACATTTCAAAGGTCATCAAAATGTCTTTCTGAAGAGCAAGTGAAGAGAGCTATGCAAAATAAAAAGCAGAAATAAATATAGAGGAAAAGCTTTTCCTCAAAGCACTTTATCTTCATCTCCTGATCCTGTCTGGATCAAAAGAAAATCTAAAATGCAAAAATCTAAAGGAAATAAGCAAAATATTTGTTGGAAATAGACATCGAAAAAGGACTGGAGAGTTTGACCAAAAATGCAGATGTAGAAGCATCAATGTGAGGGGGGAAAAAATAACACCAAGAAGCTGAAGCTAGCGCCGTTGTGAATAGCGATCTGAGAGAGGACAGCAGAGATCACAGACTGGTATTCCAAAAATCTGTGAAAAAGTCTGTGCTGTAATAGAAAGATGTCAGTGTAAAGAAAAAATATTTAGCAAATTTGGCAATAGTTGCTAGTGTCTGGGCAGAGCTGAAAATTAATTTTTCTTTCTTGTAGGAAAGGTTGTATCTTTAATGTTAAATGATCTCCTGAAATTTATGTGTTGTCCAGCGACAAAGGACTGTGCAAAGCAGTTGGAATATACAATATTTGGGCCCAAGACTCCTAAATGATTTTGATACGAAGCTAAATTCTTCTTAAGAGTTAAGACTCCTCAGAATAACTGGAGAGTTTGGAAGGTTTGAAGTGAGTGTCCAACTGACATTGGAGAACTTTGACAAGAATTAGCACTGACAGTTTGTATCGGAGAAAGAGTAGGAATGGGTTTGAGTGGAGGGTTTTAACTATCTATTGTGAGTGATGCGAATTTTAAGATGATAGTTAACATGAAACATGAAGGTGCTTGTCCAGATAGCTGGTGATAATGTGCAGCATAGCTGTCATGAGGAACTGTTTGATATCATGGAGGAATGGAACAAATACGGTAGGATGGAAGTATAAAAATTGAAAATGTACACACTTACATTCAGAACCCCTTCCAGGGTATGTGGCGGTGTTCCTAGGAAATACTGGCAGTCCTGTAACATCGTAATTAAAGGCAAATAAAATTTCTGAAAGTTCATGAGTGAGACTGGGAACCAAATCCTGTCTTCAAAAAGGATTTAAGCCACAGAAGGATCTGCAATGTCTGAGCTGAAATCAGGATATCATGCGCAGCACAGATAACTAGTCCTTGAGCAATGACTGGGCTGCAAGCCTTACTTTAAGTGCTACGTTGCAGTTCATACTCTCACTTTTCTCTGGCTCCATCTTGTAAAGCAGCTTAAACAGGAAAGCTGTGAAGTGCCCATACTGCTGATGGGGTGGGGTGATGGAGGCTTCTCAGAGCTGAACAGTTTAATGCATTTGGCAACTGCAAGCTTATTGCATAGAAGCGCACATTATTACATGTAGTTAATCCACCTCCTGTGCTGAGAAGGAGTATCATACAGAAGGAATAGTCTCTGCACTGCTTGTTACAGAGAGGCACTCTGAGCAAGTCCTTCTCTGGGCACTTTGACAAGATCCTGGCTTTGTAATGATAAAAGCTTCTGGATGATTTTTTCTGCCACCAAGAAATTACTTTGGGTTTGTATAAATGTCTTGGTCATTTAATGTCTATTTTTTTTTTTTTTTCAAAGCTAAGGTATTTCTAAAGCTGCATTTGATGACAGAGACCTTTTGTAGAAAATGGAAGGGAAAGCTAAATTTTACTAAACCACGGGCCAAGGAAGTACACTATAAAAATACTGACATAGGCTAAAGTCTGGAAGTACAGATGCATCATTGCAGTAACTCTCATCTTAATTGTCTGTTTTCTGTTAAATCAGTGAGAAAATGCAAATTGCCATAATTGGAATGAGATCGGACTTAATTTATATGCTACATAGCTGAAATGGTTTGTGCGTGTTTTCCCCTACAAAAAAAAAAAAAGCCTTTTGAGATGTAGAAAATATTCAGAGCAGTTTTCAGATACATGGACATATTCCTGCTTTCAGTGCAGAAATTCAAAATGGAAAATGCTCTCACTGAACCTGAAGCTAAACTAAAAGCATCTGGGATTTGATTTATCCCCGTACTTCCTTTTCTCCTCTTTTTTCCTTATGGGAAGAGGGGAAAAAAAATCCCAAAAGCAGAAAACCAAACCATCAAAACTTTTTGTGAGTGATTTTTTTCAAATTCTCTCTTGTACCTGTGCTACATTCCTAAGATCGAACAAAACCAATCACAAAATAAGTGGAAAAGTATTTTTTAAAATAGTAAATAAAATTTTAAAAGTATTATTTAAATTTTGCTACTTGTTTCATCCAGTGCAAAACTGGCACAAGACTGAGCCAGGCAGTCTTTCTTTGTTCAGTAAAAAGCACCTTTCAAATCAGGTGATCTATCAGCCATGTTTTCAAAGGCAGTAAGGTGCTTAATGCCCCTGTATCTCCTGGTGGGTGTGAAGATTTACCTAATCATTCATCATTAGTGTAAATAACTGCCCCAACCACGATGATCAGTGAATTTGTCCCTAAGGCTTAATCTTATATCACTTGCATTTCAACTTCAGGGAGACCATTATGTGCATAAGGAGAGAAGTGATGCCCCAGTTGTACGCTGGAGCTCAACTTTGTTCTGAGTACTGAATGTGCAGTTTGGCTAATAGCAGTCAAAGTTTTCTCGTTATGTTGATATTCACTGGAACACCTAAACTAACCCTGAACTGAGAAAATTAGAAGTGGAATCAGCAGAATGCTGCAAGACAGTATTTTATTTCCTGCAAATGTTTTTCCTGCTAATAAACATCTGCCAGAAAGGACTCCATGGAGGCAAGAACATCTGAAAATACGGAAAATTTAAAGAAGTATTCTTCCATGTTGCTAATGACTTGGTCAACTGAGAGTGTGAAACACAGCTCATTTTTGTTTGTTGTTAGGCAAAACATGCTTGATTCCTAAGTGCAGAAAATATGAGCTTTTGATATCACTACTTAGTCTAATTGACTCATCTGAGTCCTGTTTGAACCCTATGATTCATCATTTTTCAAATTAGTAGGGACATAGATAGGATAATCTGTAGATATAATCAGTAAAACATTCACAATGCTTTCCACTGTAATGGATTATCCTGTCATTTACAGTATCTCTTATTTCTGTTATTATCGGGGCTTCACATCCCAATTAAAAGCCTCATTAGTTTGTTCCTGAGGAAGCTGCCCCTCTGCATTGCTGCTGACAGCTGAAGGAAGTGTGTCAGCTTGTTGTGTAGAGCATTATTTGCTTGAAGTTGGCAGCTCGCTTTAGCATAGCCGTCCTCCTGCTACATAGGAGATACTTAAGTGTCAAGCGTTTTCAGGCCATCCATCTTCTTTGGCCATTCCACCCACCCATGCTCAAGCCACATCCACCAGTGCTGGTGCCCCTCTCTGCCTTCCCTTTGTCTTTATGTCATTGTCAGTTGTTCAGTTTATTCAGTGATTAATCATCATTTGGAAGGTTCTGCCGGGAGTAAACAGAAAAGGGGGTATTCCTGCAGGTGGTTTCTCTCTGATTAGTTAAAGCCACAATGGCTGGCTGCTGAGCCTTTGTTTCGGCTTCTTCTGAAGATTGCACGGGCTTTTTCCTTACCAGAATTTAACTGGGCTGGTAACTGTGGGCCTGTCTTGGGTATCCTACTGGTGTATGCTGAAAATTAGACCTGTTAAGCTCAGCGGATTTGTGCTGGTCTAACAGAGGAATTGCAAAGATTGGTGGAGGGTTTTTGTAAGGAGCGCCTTGTTACGTGTCCACGCTAACCCTGTCACAGGTTTAGCAGCAGAGCTTTACGCTATTTGTTCAGAAACACCTGTCTGGCTGCTTTGTGTGTAAAAGGTAAAATGTTGCCCAGATGATAAGGGCAGTTCAGCATCTCATTTCTCCTTTGTATTTACACCAGCTATTTGATGAAGTTAAGTAATAATAATTTTCAATAACCTCCGAGAAGGAGGAATGATAATATTCAAAACTGGAAAACAAGGGAGTTGTTCTAAGCTTTGCTTGTGTCTTCTGAACAGTGGCTTAAATGCAACTATTTCACCATGTAATAAAGCATGGTTAGTTTTGCACCTCTTTAGGTCACATGAAAGTTACATAGATATTTGATGTATTCTCTCTACTTCTGTATTCCTTGACAATCATGACTTACCAAAACTTACGTTCAGTAAGAAAGCTAGGTGATGACAGTAACAGCTATGCCATAGTTCCAGATCTGTTAGCTTGCCTGTGTATTAAATTGCTCTTCATATTTCTCTTGCAGATTAATATTTCTTTTTATGCTGCAGCAGCTTTTAATGTCATCAAAAGGAGACAAGATGAATAAGATATGTGTGGGAGGATGAAGCAGTGGTCACTCAAAGTATCCTGCTGTTTACTCTGGCTGGAGAGTTTATAGTCCCTCCCACAGGGCAGCTGGCACTGGGCTATGATTTTAGTACTTGCATTATTTGCAATTCACAGCCTCCAGTCATGAAATGACAAACTCTGAGCATTCAGGTAAACTTGCAGCAGCTGTATTCTGACAGGCAGACTCGCAAATGTGATGGGGTAACTCTGAGTGACATGGTGAAAGGATACTTTTTTTGCACGCTTACTGTTTGTTTTATTATATGCGTAAGAAAGGGTGGATGGGTGGGTAACTGGGTGGAAATGGCTTGAAGAGCAGCGCAGCTAGATTTGCTGAAACCTGAAGAAGATGCAGTCTGGGGCTTAGGTGCTTGTATGTTTAACTGAAAGCCTTCTCAATTTTTTTGTGCAAAAAGCCCTCGTTTTGGTGTGTGTTACCCTGATTCGCAAGGGCTCTGCTCCACATCTTCTCCACATGCAGGAAGTGAGAGGCAAGAAATCCAAAGCAAGCAAATAGCGGTGGTGAATGGGATAGCTTTAAGAAGAGTTTTGTCATGCAGACCTGCTATTCTAGCTCGACTGGGTACAGCCATAGTGAGCATTCCTCTGCCTGGGAATGATTCTCCGGGGGTGTTTCAAAGAGTAAAAAAGCAGCCTGCTTGCCCTTTATTGTCCCAAGGCCTAAGCTAGGACATTTCGGGGGAGGGAGGAGAGATAAGACAGGCCAGCAGTTGCATGCATAAGTTGGTACACGGACCCGTGTCCACACCAAGTATGCAGGCATGGGTGGTAGGTAATGTGCCAACAACTGCTGTTCTAAGCTGCCCTAGCACCTCTTCTATTTTGCTGAAATCATGAGTCAAATGAAGGGGAAAAAAAAAAGAAGAAAAAAAAAAAGGCAAGCTTAAAAATAATCAAGATTTTGAAAACAAGTTGTTTGAGGGTTTATTTGCTCATATTCCTCAGATCTTCTGGAAAGTCTCTGTCTAACATATCTCACCAAGGCCAAATTTGTTACCTAGCAGCATTTATAAAAATGAACACAGGGATTTTTCCAAAACCGCACACCTCTAAGAGGGAGCAGCACCTTGAGGAAAAGCACTAAAACCCATATGGCTTTTAATAACATCACAAGACCTGGTAATACCACTAGCTGTCACAATGAGAGGGCTGGCCCACCTGGTTGCATATGAGGAGCCCTCTTACAGTTTGTGTCTGTGAAGCACCTCTTACTCTTGTCTCCCAGTGTACCCCCACAGATGGGGGTGTGCATATGCAAGCAGGAGTCCTTTGGCTTTTGCAGACCTGATTAATTGTATGGTCCAAAATGGGAGGCTCGGACTAAGTCTGGCAGGAGGAAGCCTTGCTGATCACCAAGACTTTTCTTCCAGGAGTTGCCTGGGACTCGCAAAGAAGGAACCTTCTCTGGCTTGGCCAGTCTTGGCCTTTCTTTGCACTTACTCTGCATTATGAGGAAAACCTGGCTGTAAAATACTTGTCACTCATAGTTTTCATGTTTTGCCAATTAATATCTGACTCATGTTGTATCCCAGCTTTTTCAGTCTTTTAAAACTACTCATTTCTTGGTGTACACAAAATTAAAAAAAAAGAAAAAAAATCTATGAAAAGGCCTAGACAGTAATGGAGCTTTATAAAGACTTATTCAGAACAAAGTGCTATTGGAAAGAATTGAATTGCATTTTTATGGCTCATGTGGGTGGGTTCTCCAGATAAAGTTCACAAGGTTGGCTGCAGTTTGTTTTTCATAAAACATAAGAAAATGGCAAAGATGGTGGCGCGGTGTAGCTATCACAAGACCCCTTGCCCTCCTGGTGCTTCCCCTCCCTTGTCATCCCACGGCCAGCATGGAGGAGCAGCAGTCAGCAAAGGGCAGGGGCCAGGGACTCCTGGGGGTACAAGGGACCTTTCCCCTTTGGAGCAGCAGGCATCTTTTCTTTCTCCCCCCCCCAAAGCAAAATCCTCCAGGAGGTGTAGCCAAAAGCCATCTTAGCTGTCGAGGTCAGCATGGGGTGCATTTACTTTTACTACACCCAGTCATGTGTTTGGTGGTGTGGTGGTGGCTCCCCAGGGCCACGAGCGGTCCTTCCACCCTGGGGCCAGGCAGTCCCTGCAGCCTCAGAAGCAGGGAAGACCACAATAGGTCATTAATGCTTTTGCAGTGGATACTTTTTAACATTAAAATTTTCCCTTTGTGATTATTTTTGCTTACTCAAGCTCTACCTAGTGCATCATAAAACTAGGTTAATATGTCTTCACCAAATTGTTATGGTTATTGTGTTTTAACTTAGCTACAAAATCAGGTGGACTTTGTATGCAAGCATAAGTTTTACATTTTTCAGTGAAAGGTAGGTTAATTTTGAAAGCATGGAAATTCAGTTGGTGTGTTGTCCATAAAAGGCACCTAATTTGCCAAGAATTTATTTGAAAAGTAACATTATTTTTTTAATTTAGGATATAATTGTGGAAAATTTTCTAAAGGTTTGATTTAAAAGAAAAATACTTAAAACCAAAGAAACGAGGCAACAGAGAAGGGAAAATCAATGAAGCAAGCTGACTACAGGGGGTAGATACTAATTTAAGAAATAGCAAGTTATCATTACTTTAAATACACAAAATAAAATACTTATACTCTGGCTTATGCCAGAATCTATACATACTGAGGGATTTCAGAAGGTGATTGTTTTTGTTAATTAATGCTGATAATATGCCTGGTACTGTACAGTCAGCTCTACCCTGTTGTTAATAGCACAGCCCCATCAATGTAAAGACTATACTAAACTAACATATAGCTGCAGGTGACATGGCATCCTATTTTTACATAAATTAAATGTGCACTCTGATCTGGGTCCTTCAAAACTCTTAGATGCTTTTCCTCAGATCTCCTGTCACTGGAGCCATTTTGGGAATGGGGCATGATGCTGTGATTAATTCTAGTTCAAGCAGCTATTTTTAGCATTTGCATATTTCCTATAGAGCAGAGCCCAAGACTTCACTCAGATGAAATCTGAACTGATCTGGTCACATGTGATCTGTGTCTGAAGGATGCTGGAATAGTAAAGGAGTGTCATGCTTCAAAATGGCACAAAAGCTGCTGATCCTAGCCTCCCTTATTTTTAAACATGATTAAACCAGAAATACTTATATATTTCTATATACGTGTGCACACACACATATATACATATAACATAGAAGGATAACTTTTTGTGTTCTTCTTGTCAGTGTTGGGTTTGTTTGGGTTTTTTTGATCTTGAGAGCTAAAGAATAACATCCAAATTATATCGTACCCTTCCTGTACTGGTGTGCTTTTTAGGAATAAGATCTTTTTGGAAACAGGATTTAAGTGGTTTTGTCCACTTAGACCTCATGAGGCGTTAAGTTGATTTTATCTGGCAGTGGGTCAGCAGTGCAGCTACCTTATTGAAGAGTTGACGGTCTTCCTCTCTGTAGCTAACGATTCAGTCCTCTCACCACCTACTCTAAACCAAACTGAATATTGTTAACGGCACTGAATTTTTCACAAATGGGAACATCTTAATCAATACACTGAAAATTTTCATCTATTAATATTTTGCTTCAAGGAGTTGTTTTTATTTCTTTTTCCCCCAGTTATTTTCATTGTTTCCAACAATGTATTTTATGATCATATAATGGTTCTGTATAAACCCTCAAGTGAACTCATTAATGCATATCTGGTTCATCAGTACATAAATAGCTTCCACTGTGTGTAGTAGACAGACCACGTTTGTGTGCTGGGGCAGGCAAGTAATGTCAGTTGTCTTTATTCATTCTCACACTCACTTCTTACTGCTCTAAAAGTTTCTACTAACATGTTGTTCCCTATTGATACAGTTTTGACTCAGGTGATGAGTGAAAGGGCAACTGTTGGTTTCTCAAATAACAAAGGAAAAACAATTGGTTCACTGAGCACTGTTACCTTTATGATACATTAATTATTAAGGAAAAGATGATATGGATCAAAAGTACAAAGGCTTCTTAATTAAGAGCAGTAAAAGGAGTACTTTTCTGGGAACGAGAGAACAATGAAACATAAATGTGTGTACAAAAATATGCACCAGAAAAGATTTGCAAACGTGCTCATTGTGGGGAAAAAAAAAAGTGTATTTAGCTGATAACATGGAAGACTTTGAACTGCATGAGTACTATTTCTATATAAATACTTCTTCCTGTAGTGATGAAAAGGGAAACAGTGAGTGGCATCTCCTTTCTGGCCCAGTAAAACTGATGAAAGCTTCTCAGCCAAAACCATATCCAACTGGAAAATAGAATTTTGTTCAAAAAATTTTTTTCCTTGGGAAAAGGGTGCAGTTTTTGATGGAAAATTTTCTTATCATTAAATGTAAGAATTTCAGCACCTTGGATCTTTTATTCGGAACCACTAATTACATGTCTAAGTCTTAATTTCACTCCCCCTTCCCCTTTGTGGTGACTTTTCAAGGCACCTATCTTCTCAGACTTCAGAAAAATGACAAGGCAGCAGAAGGGAGAAAATTAAATTATTTCTCATTCTGCAAATCTTAGTAGTTGATAGTAGCAAAAAAGTATTTTTCTTCCGTAGGCTCAAATATCCAGCTGCTAGGCCAAATCCCTCCCCAAACCAGACACAGAGATTGGTCTGCAATGGCTAAGAAGTTAGAATAAATGAAAATCTAACAAAATTAAGAGAATTACCTGGTTAACTAAGAATCATTCATATGAATATATATTGCAGTTTGGGGTAATGTCCCTCAGCTGATAAAATGTTTTATAGCAATGATCATAAAACCACATGTCATTTCCTTTGTTTATATTCTTTCTGAGCTTTGAGAGTACGCTCAAGAGATCTTGAATTGTGTCTCCTGAAATGACAAACCTACACAATTCAAGTGTTGTCATACGATAGGTGTATGAAAGAGCGGAAATCTTGCAGATCCCGCTGGCAACATTGATGCCAATAGCGTTGGCTGGAGGTGCAAATGTTCCTGCCGGAGCTGTTGCAGTGGAAATGTGCACCAGATGAACAGCTGCCCTTCTCGCTCAGCAGGCAGATTCGGCGTGCTGAAATAGCTGCTACATAAAGCATGGAGAGAAAAGAGCAGATAAGCACTATTTCAGCTGTAAAGCACAGGAAGATGTGTTTCCCATTGTAGCTATAAAAAGTATTTTAATATTTATGTAGCATCTATGAGTGTGGGATTTATATAGATTAGTTGTTGTACATACATAAAGATAGGAAAATACCCCAAATATTCCATTATATTATTTATTCCTCCACAAGCATCCATTACACAGTTTATTTTGCAATTAATCCTTACTATCAAACAAATGTTATTCTCCTCCATCCCCAATGGTAACTTCCTTCTTGTGAAACAGTTTTTCAGTGGCTGAATTAATGAAATGATGCTCACTGATTTTGTTGCTCTTACAAGAATAATTGTATAACAGCAACTGGGAACCATGCTGTTTAAGAAAGAGTGTTTACAAAAGGAGAAAATGCAGTAGTCTTCAGAAAGATTATTTTCATGGCAGATTGTAAGAGATGTCTGTGTCTGAATGAGGGAAAGTGGGAGATTAAGAAATGAAAGTGATTCGTTATTTCTCCTCTTCCCCAGTTTTAGATGTCTTTTAGCATGGCCCCTCCCCAAAGCTTCCTAAAAAACCTGAACTGTGAAAGATAGACGTTCTTCACATGGATAAATGAATTATTTAAAGGTAGAAAACAAGGAGCAAGAATAAATGATTGGGTTGCCCAGTGGAGAGATGTCACAGGAGAGTCCTCTGGGTACTAGTGCTGGACCTGGGCTGTCCTACATCTTCATAGGTAATCACTTGTAAAGTGAGTGATGGCGTAGTGAGTGTGTTCACCCAGGGGAAGATATTTAGGACAGTTAAAGAAAAAATTTGAAAAAATAAGGGCTTTAAAAGATGTGCCAAACAGTTTCATCCTCTAGAGTGTCTAGGAAATAAAACAGACCATGGAAATTCAGTACAGATTAAAGTAAATTAATGTACACGGGGAAAACACACCCGATACTCCGTGCACAGTAATGGGCTCTGAACTGATTACTGTCATGATGGTGTTATCACAGGTCTTGAAAACACTTAGTGCTCACTAGTGGGCAAAAACCAAACCAAATTGGGAAAAGAGAAGGAAACAGAAGATAGGAAAAACAGTTTGGTCATTGCAGTAAACCATGAGTGCAGTTGAAGGGCTAGCACTTCTCTGCCTGGAAGAGAGATAATGGGGGAAGAGAGATAATGGGGGAAGAGATTATACAAACCTGTAAAATGCTGACAGTCTTGAAAAAAGACTGCGTCCTCCTATACAACTACCAGGAGCCATCAAAAAAAATTATCAGATTGCAAACTGAAAACAAGCAAAAGAAGTTACTTCTCCACACAGTTAAACTCTGGAAGTGACCACCGCAGGATGCTGCAGATTGTAACAGGTTTACATGGTTCAAAAAGCAATTAGAAAAATCAATGGAAGAAAAATCCATCTGCAATATGCAAAGATGCCTTGCCTGGCTCGGAAAGCTCCTAAGCTGCAAATTGCTGCAGAGTGAGAAAGTGTGCCATAGGACGTAGTGCTATACATCTACCCTGTTTTATCTTCTGTCTGACAATCGGCCACTGGCTGTGGTTGGGACACAGGATGGTTAACCACCTGGCTTGCGGTGGTTGTTACTGTCAGGTGATGGATACAGTCAGGAAGGTGGAAGCAGTAGCTTGCCTTTCCTCAGAGTTGTGGAGGTCTAATTACAATGGGTCGTAAAGGGCTAAATGGTAAGACAGCTGCTTGATGCATTTTCAGAGAAGTAGGTAGTGATTTTTGGGAGAAGAGATGGAGCAAAATAGACCGAGATAGGAAAAGCCAAGCCTCTTGAGAATCATCTTGGCTATTTGTGTTGGCTTTTGCAAGGAGGAGGTGAGTGTCACTGCGTTTTTTCACAGGGAGTTATCTGTTTGAGGCATGTGAAAACTGCTGCTGCAAAGAGCTGAGGTAGGTCATCACCTGCCATGGTGACCACAGTGACGCTTAGAGCCAGGAGAGGCTCACCTCCTCCTGTCCTGCACAGACAAACCTCAGCAAAAAGCGGTCTTGTCAGGGCTTTTGGCATGGAGATAGGGCAGAGCTCTCAGGACCTACTTCCACATGTACAGTTGGAGCGTGCAGTCACACTAGCTATGAATCCTTGCGCGAGTGGAGGTTTGCAAGGTTAGATCCACAAACAGCCTGGTGGGCTTTGGTTGTATTCTTATCTGTTTAGGTAAAGGTGACTTGATTTTATTAAGTTTTATTATTCAAATTTATATTTGCCTTAGGAGGAATGAGAGTTTTGCTTTACTCTCCAGAGAAGAATGCAAATAGATGGGGAGTATGTTTTTTACATATTGAGTATCTGGTGGCTTAAAGGTTGAGCTCAGTTGCATAACCCAAGGGCTACATGTCTTGGTGTACTAAACAATTACAAAGAAGTCATTGTATTCTAATATTCTTTCTTTCTTTCTTTCTTTTTTTTTTAGTAAAATTCACATTTGAAATCTCTTTTGAGTAACGCTTTGAAGTAGAGTGCAGCTCCCAGAGGTGGATAATCTTAATGTTAATTTACTGTACAACAATGTGCGTTATTAAAGGACATGTGAGTGATTCATCCAGTGAACAAAGAAAAATTATTCCAAATGATTATTGATGAGTTAATCAAGATAGCCACGTCAACTTTCTTCTGTCCATTAGTGTGAACAGTATTTCACAATCATAATAATAAGAGCCAAATGTTAATGGCTGAGGTAATCAGACCCTAATGAAGAACAGTGAAAAGTGCTCTCTTTAAATAGTTTACAGTTTTCATAATCACTGGAGTGGTCAGTTGGTCCCATGATTCTTCATATTTCATAATGCATGTTTACTATCAGCTTTTGGTTTTAATTTCCTTTTTCTTTCTCCAGAAGGTGAGTGAACAGAGAAATTAAGAAGCATAAAGCTGTGTAATAGCATACCAGATAAAACTCATTTTGTAACCTGAATTCTTTCTAAGAGAAAAGGATTTTACACCTGGAATTATAGGTAGCTAAGAGCCTGCTTCTGGCTTTAATTTCTGTTCTTCATGTAATTCTTTTGTTGAAAATAATCACTATCATTTTTAAGAGCTCAGCACAGGCTTAAGCCTTATCCAGCAGACGAAGACTGTTGACTGCTTTGGTGTAGGAGCCTTTTGGGGAAGAATATTTTAAATGCTATCTATCTTTCCCAAGTCGTATGCTTATGATCCAAAAATACGCAGTTTGGGAACTGGGGGGTTTTTTATCTTTTTTTTTTTTGTGACTAATCCTGTGAGTAAATTTACTCAAATGGCTTTTCAGGATCAGTGCCTTCTCCTTGCTTGTATACTTGGCTTGCCTTTCTCTCCCTGTAGTATCTGAGAGCATTCTTTGAAAGTATGTTTTCTCCTTCAATGTAACATTTGAAAATCAATTAAAAAAATACATAATTTTGTGTCATTTTAGGCCAACAGACTCACCAAGTACTTGCAGTTCTGACTGGTCCATAAAACATCTGTCCAGTTTCCTTCCTCTTTTCCCAAGTGATGAAACTATCTAGCACTGTCTAGTAAAATTGAGACCATTAGTGTAAAAGATCAAAAGCTACAAAATTAGAAAGTGCCACAGGAATGTCCTAGGTCACTGCAGTGGCAGCAGATAGCAATAAAAAGGGGGAAAAAGCAGTTTGGCCTGGGGGAGAAATGTCTTTCTGACTTCAGTGGTCTTTTCCAGTTCTCTTTCCATCTACAAGTTCCTCATTTGATGGATTGCTCTGAAGGCTGGAAGGGGTAACTTGAGCAGTTCAGCTACTCACAGTTTGTAAGGAGGGAAGAATACAATGTTATTTTGCCACACCACATATCTGCACCAACTCTGATGTCATTTTGGACAGAGACACGGTGTCGTCAAGTTGTTCCTCAGGCTGCTAGGGGCCACGAACCAGACTGGGAAATACCTTTCATCAGCAGGCCCAGGCTCAACTAATCTATGTCCTGCAGACTACTCAAGCCTCATCCCCACAGCCAGATTGCCTGTCTCGCACCACTGTTGTCTGGATGCTCATTGCAAGGGGAGAGTGAGTGTGATAAATCTGCCTGCTGAGATGCTGCCTTGCATGCAGCTCTCCAGAAAAATCTCTTCTGCTTCTTTGTGTGGCTGGCCATGTTAGTGGGAACTTAGGAACCTCGTGGGCTTGGCTCACTCGGCAGACTCTCAAAACATTGCAGCGTGTGCGCCAGGGGAATGGCAACTGTAGACCATGATGCATCTTTAACCCCCCTCCCCTTCCCCAAACAGGATAATAGATGCATCAGTGTTCTTCCTAAAGGTCTCCAGGAAGGTGTCTGCACGGTGTCGGGTAAAGTGCATGGCACCAGGGGAAGGAAGCTACCAAATGAGATTGACCCTCTTCTTGCAGGAGGCTCTTCAGAGCTGGGGGGATATAGAAATCTTCTGCTCCTACCATCGGATGCATGTTCGAGCCTTTTGCCCTTGAGGGGAACTATTGAGCAGGAATACAAATTCTTCTACTGTTTAGAGCCTGCCCAGGCTCCAAGGAGGCAACTGGCATTCTGTGTTGTGGTATTAAATATTTTATTTGTTTTTCAGACTCAACTTTTCAGGAATATTCTTGGAAACCTGGGGGATAACTGTATCTGGGAATGCATAAACCTGCTGATAATTACAGGAGCTATTTGCTGTGATTCTTATCCACCACAATGCCTTGAGATGGTAGAGACAGTTACAGTGTCAAACGAGAAGTGAGAAGGAAGATCTGAGAACTCTATTATGGTTATTGCTGTTTGAGAAACCACTACACAGCTAGTAAGTGTACATTGTATTTAGCATGTCTTGCTGTTTCCTCCCGAAAGAGAGAACATCTTGGATTGTTAGAATAAATGGCACTGTAGTGTAGGTCAGAAACATGCTAACAAATAGAAAGTAGAGGCAAAATTTGCCTTAAATTTATTTTAAACTCTCTAGGATGTATGTGCGTGGGTATACAGCAGCATGGCATTAGGAAGGCCAGGGGGGTGATATTTTTCTTGTTAGTGGCTTGCAAATAACTTTACTTTTCATGTTGCTAAGCTGAATTTGCCCTGGTACTTCTGTGTACGTTTGCTTATGCTGTCTAGGGATGGAGGGGAAATGCAAACATGTTTTTGGGAAGTGTGGCCAGTCTAAGGTGTAAGTGTACCTGTGACATCAAGCACTGTTACATAAAAAAACAGAAGGACCAACTTGTCCTGGTCTGATAGCAAGTGTTGAATTCAAGCTTGTCTGGCAAGCTGTGGAATAGAGGTAGTCTTGTAACTTCAGAGTTCCTCTGACTTCTGGGTACTGAGGGTTTTAGAAAGTGGATTCTATAACTAGTTTTCACTTTGTCCTGAAATGACCTGGTCAAAACATAGGATGTGGCCTTTCCCAGAGTCTGGTGGGAATGAAAATCAGATCTGGAGCCAAATCTATGGTTTAGCACATCTGTACTGGAAAGAGAATATTACACTTTTAAGTTATAATTCTTTGATATACTTGTATACTGTATATTCTACCCAAGACTAAGCTCTCTTATGCTGTTTTATGCAAGAGTAAACTTGGGATGAACTGCCTTGATGGGAATTTCCGGAGTCTTGATCTTGACCCTGCCATACTACTTATTCCTTCTCACTTATGTAATGCTTATTTTTTAAGCACCATTATGTTATATGAGCTATTAGTAGGAGACTCAAATTATCACTTGGGTAAGCTTTTGTCTCCTTTTTATCTGTTTGTCTTTGCACTATCTGACCTTTAGAAAAATACCATTAAAAAACATTTTCTGCTGTACATAAATGATTTTAAATGAATTGTTTACTAGAGATAAGACATTTCCATGCAGTGTGAATTACTTATGCATGTGAATGAAGAGATTAAGAGAGCTTTTTTTTTTATATCAGGTGCACAGTATCACATTTCTGTTAAGTGTCTACCTGCGATCAGTGGCCTTCTAAGACCTCTGATGGTTAATTTACAGGTTACAATCAAATTTCTTGCCCATTGGTGTGCTGCTGCTGATTTTACTTTTAAACGCTTGTTATCTTCTTGAGACACTTCTCTGTGAACTTAGCCAGAGATGCAACATAATGCTGAATTCTACTGTATCTCTGCGAGTCATTAATTTCAACCTATTCATGTCCTCATCTGGTTCCCTCTGAGGCTGCTGCTGTTGATTGAACCAAAGCTTTGCGTTCACACAATATGTAATTTGTGTAAATGTATATATCGTTTAGCTCTCTGGCTCTTAGTATTCAATCTGTCTGTAGCAAAGACGTATCTTCCCCCAGGAAGGGAGGTGGGGCAGCAACCGTGTTCTTGAGAGCAGCGGTCTGGGATTGCTGATGGCTGCGAGCAGCAGCCTGATGCCGTACTCCTGCAGGAAGACCAGCGCCCTGAGCTGTAGGAATAAAAACCAGGATTCAGCATCTGAAAGAAAGTGCGGCCCATGAGATGAGGCAAGCCAGCACAGAGTATTTCATGCTCATTCCCTGCAACCACCTCTTGCAGCTTCATGCCTGACTCCTCCTGTGTTTGGAACAAAGTCCTCTTTTCTTACATATCTAATCAAGCATGATACATAAGCAGCTGGCTGTAACCCAGCACGAGACTGAGGGTGTATGTGAGAAAGACAGAGGTAAAACAAGGTAGGTGACAGCCCTCCCCAAGGTTTTTGGATCACTCCAGTGTCTTGCAAGGATACCAAAATTCCTGTTTACAAAGTGAGACAGCAATCAGCCTCTTCCCATTTTTAGGGCCTGCATCTGCAAGGTACTTGTAAAAACCATACAAAATACAATATTGGATTTTTACATTTTTCTCTTTCTTCTATGCTTGGCTTGGCAGATCTGTCTGTGTACCCATTCAATCTGCTTCCATGCATCTTCTGCAGATACCAGTATGCAGCACGTAGTCCTTGCATTGATGTTGGCTCCCATTTACAGGCTGCTCTCAGTTCTTTTGCTCCCCTGCCTCAAAGCCCTTCCCAACTAGGGGTCAGGCAACGGCAGGTATATCTCTGAACTCACAAAATGCTTAGAGGGGTGTCTTTGTTACAGTCAAATCATCTGCCAATTTACTTCAGCTGTTACAAAACTTTGGCTTGCTTTCTTTGAGAAACATGATCTGTCAAATGATTCGGTGTGGGCGTTTTTTCCCCCCAAAGGTTTCTCTTCTTTTTCTAAAACAAGAAGATAACTTACAATTTAGCCAGTCTGCATTTTTCCTGGATCTGACCATTAGTTTTGCTAAAAGGAAGAAAAGCACAAGGAGTACCACTGATCATAAAAGGGCAGCTTTTGTGTTTCATGGACTTATCTTGTGGTTGATGGTCATATGCCTTTGCTGCTTCCATTCAGGCAAATACTGGGACTGAATTTGGCAAATTAACATAACAATGTCAATGTCAAGACCCATAACAATAAAGAGGGAAAGTTCTTATTTGCAAGATAGTGTCTTAACAGCCCAGTGATGGAGGAACACTTTCCCTTCTTGAACTGTGTGAGTCATATAATCATGAGGAAAGTAAGTCAATGGTGGTTAATTTGTTGGTTTATTTTACCACTGTTGGATTTTTTTTGGTTTGTGGTTTTTTGTTTGTTTGTTTTTCCCCAAAAGAATTCCTAAGGCGGCAACAGAAATGTCATTTATCATGCTTCCATCGGTCTTCTGAAAAATTAAGCTACGTAAGTTGTTTTTCAGAAGCACCTATGTAAGTTGTTTTTCATTCCTTCAGTTTTGTTCAATGACTTCAGCTGAGGAACCTGCTTGAAGTTGCACCTGGCAACTTCAAAATTTTCTGAGAGGACAGTGTGACTGTGCCGTCTGGAAGATCTCCAATCTGGTGCTCTGCAGCTTTCAGCTGACTCTGAGGGCCATATCCTGCTCCAGTTGTATCTGTGCAAGGTTTGTTACTGTAATTTCATTGTGCTCACCTGCATGTCAGAGAGTTGGGTCTTAAAGGCCTCATTTAACCACACTGTTTAAATGGGTTCTTTCTCCTGATTGTGAGGACTGGCATGACTGACTCCTGCAGTCCTTAATCTGGCAAATACCCTCATAAAATCAAAGCAGCAGCACCTGTGCTTTAACTAAGTGACCAAAACAGGGCCCTTAGCATCAATACAGGTGACTTAGCAGGACTGCTAACTGATGTTGCTTGTCTTCAGACTGTTACTGGAAATACCACATTTTGTACTGATTGTGCTTAGCTAAAGATGTGTCTGGGTATAACTGTTGTTGGAGTAACATCCAGAAGAATTGTATTCAGGCAAAAGGTCCTAATCTGTGCCCTTGGATCCACCCTGCCAGCACCTTGAGTTTATGGAAGGTGAAAATATTCAATGTGTTGCAGGATCTGATTAGTTGTTTACATGCTACTTTATATTAAAGCTATTGGCCTCCCTTTGCTTTGCAAAGGATATTTTCCACGTTTTCGTGACTGTTAAAACCAAATGTAAATGCTGGTGGCTTACAGTGCTGAGATTTTGCTGCATTGGGACATTGGTGGGGAAATTTGTCAATGAATTCTCTGAAAGGCTCAGGATGAGCTGTGTTGGGAAACCGGAGCCATCAGCTGTTTCCTCATTTAAGGAAATTGTTCCAAGTTCGTTGTAGTTCCACATGCTGAAAATTAATGATAAAATTAAATGCTTAAAAGAGTTATTTTGGGGCTTATAACATCTGAATAAAACCAAACAGGAATGATTCAATTGTTTATATAAAGGACTTCTTCCAGGAATATTTGATTGCTTAACTACAGTCTTCACTAATTTCTACCACTATGCTTGTGGAGTTTTTCTGCCAGTTAATATTTGGTTTTGTTCCTCTTTTAGCTCCTCCTTTTGGAGCTGTGTGGCTGTTCTGACAGCTTTCGGTAAGACGAGTATGTGTTTGTATGTGTACATGTGTGTGCGGGGAGGGGAGGGTTGTCCTTTTTGGTACTGCTGTGTCAGTATAATGGATGTTTTGTTGTCGGTTAAATTGATACTATAAATATCTCCTGCTTGATAACAAATACTGCAGTGTTTTAAAAACTTTTTCTTGCAGTTAAGGCAGTATGTTTCAATAATGAAAAAAATACATTTCTAGTAATAGCATTTTATATTCACTTCACAGTGCTGTGGATTCAAATTCCGTAGTGCTAGGTCTTAATAAGATGACATGGCTTTTCTCTTTGATAGCAACTGCTCTGTTTTATTGTTTTATTGATATTTTAAGCCAAACTGAGCACAACAGTTTTGAACAAGAAGGAAATAGCAAAGGAGACTGAAATATTTTTAATTATTTTTTTTAAGCAGATGACTTTTTGGAAGGCTGTATTCTGCAGTCTCCAAAATGTTTAAGTTGCTGTCGTGTGAACTCGTGTGAGAGGAGGAAGACAGAGAAATCAAGTGCCTCATTCTATAGTGTGAAATGAAGTTTGTGGGTGGACTTTTCACAGGGCCACATTATGCTTTGTCTCCATGTGACACGTTGGTTAAATGGACAGGACGAGCCTTTGTAGTTTTGCAATGTCCCATTGTTGTTTAGCACATAAGATCAGTGCGGTATTGGTGCAGCTGTTCATAAACTGGTGATTGGGAAACCTTGTGCAGGGCAAGACAGAGAATGTTATATCATAATTTTGAGTTTGAGTCTTGAAGATGCTTCTGGCAATGTGAAACTCTCCCTTTCCTTAAAAAACATGATTACCTCTAATCCTCATTGTGTGATGCTGCAGATGGAGACAGTACTGAGCATCTATTAGCAATTCAGATACACAGGGCTGAGGTTGAAGTTTTGATCTTTTATGCTCTCCGAGGATCTCTGAAGAGTACTTTTGGCCTGGGGGTTTTACACAGCCCTGTTTTGTGAGAAATGCTGAGCTCCCATTTCTTTTCTTTCTGCTTTGCTGAGGGTGGGGTTCTGAAAGCCACTGCTGAAAACTTCAGTTGTAGCCTGTCTTTTTGAAGTAGTTGCATTTTAAATACTTTGTGAGCTTAAAGTATTCTAATTTCCTCTGGAATAACAAGCACCTTCCTCTAATGGTAGCCGAGAGGAGACTAACTGACAACACTTTTCACACACACTCCCCAACTCATGTGAAATCTTATACCTCAGGGTACCAGACCTGCTCTGCTGGCCTGGACATTAGCCATTACCTTTAACTTTAGCAAGGAAGGAAGGGTTTGACCTGAGCTGTGGATTCGGGATGTCTGCTGGAAGGCTGGGGTGTATAAACCAATAACTAGATGTCTTCATCTGTTGCAGCTGCCACCTTGGGTCAGGGGCTCCTGGGAGCTTTTGCTGTTCGTAGAGTCCCAGAGAGCTGGTGCCGTGCAGGGAGAGCAAACTGAAGGGTCAAGGGGATGTCAGGTACATGATCATCTGAAGTTTCAGGTGCCCTGGAAAAGCCATACTAAAATGCTAGGGTGTATCTGATGCTTTCCCACATTCTTTGCCCAGGTTTGCATTGGTGGTTTGGAAATTTAGTTTTCCTGTATACTGGAAGGCTTTTCTGGATACTCCCAGGTTTTATCATGGTCATTGAAATTCAGTGTACAAGGACGGATCTGTCCTTGCTATTATTTACTCATAGGTGCTTAGTTTCGGAAGCAGCTATCATGGAACAAGGGGAAAATATCAATTAGTGTGTTCATCACAGAGAAGGTAATATGTCACACATATATTTCTCCTGTGGAATGTGTAAAAAATATGGGACTCATGAGATGACACCCTGTGTTGCACTGGCTGCTATATAAAAGATTAAAGCTTGGAGCAGTTTGTTTGATTAATTCCAGTGTAGCAGAGTCCATTGCTAGTATGTGACCAGAGGCACTGAGACAAAGGATGATCTTTAGAACGTGTTAACCGCGGGGGAGTGGGGGCAACTTTCACAAAGGTCACAGAAAAGGGTCCGTCCTGACTCAGTGGGTAAGTGATCTCCCTGCAGGAGAGAGCAAATGCTGCTTTTACATTCGTGAGGCTCTTATTTGCTCATGATGTGACAGTACAAAAGATAATCAAAATGAGTTAATATATTCATTCTTTTCTTTTTTCTCTTTCTTGATGAGTCATTGTAATTACTGAAAACTAATCTATTTTCCAACATTAAAATATTGCATTGGGCTATCAATATTCTAGTGTACTCTTTCATGTTCAAAATGTGAAAGGGGGTTGCTAGAATATAACTTCCTGTATTTAATTAAGTAGCTTATATGTACATGGCACTTTTCAGAAAAATGAAATGAACAATCTCAGAAAGGATAGTCAGGGTGCAGAGTATGAAATGATACATTACACTGTCTTACCTTATCATTATTTTCCATTAATGAAAACTAAAAAAAAAAAAAAAAAAAAAACCACCCCAAAATCATGAAATGATTATTCAATATTTTTACCAGCAAATATTCTCACACCTGTGTATTTTGGGTTTTTTCATACAATCAGCAAATACTGCCTAGAAAAACTCTGTTGATCCTTTTATCTCTGCACAGGGTCACCTGGAATGATCTCAGCTTTTCCATATGAGCAGTAAAGAGCTGCTCTTTCCAGTGTCAGACTTGCTTTCTGGTCCAACAGGTATGCGAGTACGTGCTGAGGTTCTATTACCGTGAGTTACATATTTATAATTTTTAAAGCACCTCTTTTCAGAAACAAATTAAACTCTTTGGACAGGATTTGTAAAGTTATTGAGGTTCCTAAAATGCAGATAAAGTCTAGCTGAGACTTTTAAAGTAAAAATCAGGACTCTAAGATACTTCTGAGAATCCAGGTTAGTACATATTTGCATCTTTGGGCCAAATGTGGCCGTGAGTCATTTCTTGAGGACAGGATTTAGGAACCACTGTCAGTTGGAGATGTCCCTTAAGGTAACCACTCTACTGGTGAGCCTGGGCTTACCTTGGACACTCATAGGCAAACAGCTTTAGACTCTGTTGTTACAATGTCCTAAACTGTCTGAGACAATATCTAAATATTCCCAAAAGTCTATTTGTCTTTGTGGGTGTCCTTGTTCCTTGCTGAAAAATAAAAGAATGCCATTAACATATTTTGTAGAAAAATTAGGCCATCTTTGCTTTTTTTTACCCATTTCCTTCTGAGAAGAAAAAAATAAAATAAAATCAACCTTTTGATGACCAAGGTACTGGCTACATTCACAGGTTGTACATGTCACGTTTTTGGCGTTCTTGGCATTGCCAGGACAAGAGGTTTAGGATTATGAACAGCTTTAAGGTTCAGCTCTTCAGCAACAAAGCTGTCTGCAAAGCTGATGTTGCAGTATCTTTAAGCAAACTGAACTCTTCTAACCTGATGGTTGGGTTAGGAGTAAGGACTAAGTTTCTCACATTTTGCTATAATTTGGAAATATTTAGGGCTGAATATATTATAGTCAGAGATTTGAAGCCACTGCATTTCATTGCAAGTGTACTCACTGTTAAAAGACAACCTAGATCTGGTTGAGAAGCACGCTACGTCCACTGAAGTAACAATGTATTTGTTAGAATTAATTGTAATGGTAAATCCCCAACACAAGCAGACGTGCAACTTGGTGGCTGAGACTTGTTCAGTGCTGCACGCAGGGGCAGGCAGCACCCACTGTTCAGCATCTGCCGCATACAAGTGATCAGCTCCAGCTGCTCTGACACACCGGTGAGGCGTGTTGGGAGAGCATCCTTGCTGCCTTGCAGCAGCCAGGAACATCTGTCATCTGGCAGGTCCACCCTCTCTCTCGATGGAAGGAGCCCTGCCTGAGAGCACACACTTTGGCAATACAAAGTTTATATAATATGCAAACAGAGAGCACATATTCTATTATGAAGAGTAATTAGATGAGGATATAATTATAGAAACACTGAACTGGGAGTTCATGAAGATAATTTGTACTCCAACCCAGTGGAGGACTTGGATGTCTGTTTAACTGTAAGTCTGTGAGCCTCATTGTATAAGTATCAAATGGAGCACTTGCAGAAGCATTTATAAGATCATGATCGTACTGGTGAGAGATGAGGAAACATCTTTGTGGATGGATACGCAGGAATAGTGCCGCCGCCTTGTGTTTTTACAAAACAAACAAAAATTTCCTAGAGTAGAATAAAAATCATAATGGCAGAAAGACGCAATGAAAAGCCTGACATTCTTCTAGTGTTCAACAGCCTTCATAACAATGCACCTTGTTCTATGGCAGAGTGTCACCACCCAGAGTATTTAGATCAGCAGTAGGCAGATTCATGATCCTGCAAGAAAATTTATAATTGTGACAAAAATGGAATGAAATCCAATTTTCCTCCTTTTTACGTATTTTATCTTGAATTGTATCTTATGTGACAGGACCGCAATTAATATCTCTTGTAAAACAGAAGGCTCGTTAAATTGGTCTCATTATGGCTGCTGAGGTTGTGTGCTGCTGCTGAAAGGGATTCCCCCATTATCTGTGTTTGACATGTACTCCTAATCAACCAGGCCAATTCTGCTTTATCAAAGGTCTGTCACATGAGCAGAGATAATAGTTATTCTGACTTGTACTGTTAGCATAAAAAATGTAGGTTGCGTTGGCAGACACATAACCCTCTGTCACAAATGGCCGCACAGAGCATTTATTGAGGTGTTCCCTTTTGGCAAAGGTGGTGCTAAATATAGCCCACTTCACCGTGCCATGCAGTGGATTCGGGTCATTTTGGTTTCTTAAAATCTCTACTTTCAAGGGGTGTTTATGAAATTAAATTTAAATAGACTGTGAGGAAATATCACAGCAAGAAGTGTTAAGGGGCAAGATTAATATCAATTCTGCAATTTCCTCCACAATTTATTGATGAAAAAAAAAAAATCCAGCAGCCCTACATATCCAACTTTGGAAGCTTGTTAGCAATAAGAGGTCTTAATATGTATCACAATATTACTGTGTTGAAAACTTTCTGAACACTTAGTTTTGTTTTATGTTGATACTCAGTTTATTAGGGATACAGACATTTTCTCTGTTTATAGAACTGTTCGTAGAAAATTGATGAGTTTTAACAGACATGATATTACTTTAGTCTGTTTGGTTTAGCAACACTAATACACTAACGAAAGGCTTAAGAACATGACCTGTAAAAGATTTGCACAGATATTTTCATACTGTTAGAGTGTTATGTGTTCTAAAGAAACATTTGTAGCTGTAATGCAGCCTCATGTATTTGTATGTGAAACCACCTACCCCAAACCACAAACCAAATGCTCTCTTAGTTACTTGTAAGACATTTTGCATAACAGGTAGATCCATACAAATATATATATATATATATAAAACTTATACAAACACTACAGACTAATTTTTGATTTTTCATCCTTTTTCTTATATATACAGCATCTCTTACTAGAGGAGGATGCTTCCTAGTCTCCAGTAATACAAAGCAGTTTCCAATTTGAGGGAGAAGATGGGAACTGGCAGGAAGATGAATTGACGTTGCTCATGCCAGCTGTTGGAAGGATGCTGCAACATCCTGACCAGGACCAATTGCTGGGAGAATGACAAAGAAATGAGGTGCAAGGGTGTGATCAGCTATGGGAGTCCTTCTTTGGTTGTTTAAACTCTCATTTTACATCAGCATAATTTCTTTCATAGGTTACTGTGAAACTGAGAGAACACTGACCTGCATTTTGCAACAGACCCCTTGGTACGGCAGTGCTGAATATTGGCTAATACTTCAGACAAGGTAAATGAAGCCAGGAGAAAACAAGCATCCTTCCTCCCCAGAAGGAGGTGTCGGAATGTGATCACTGGAGAAGTCGCTGTCACATCAAGGAGGAAGGTGAGGAGTTGTAAGGGTGCTTGAGCCCAAATGAAAGCAGATACTGTCCTGCAAGTGCGTGGAAGAGGTTTTGCAGGATAGCCATTATGAGCACAGTTTAGTGCCAGATCTCTTGGCCTCTCCCTTCCTTTTGTCTTGGGGCTGATGGCTGAAATGCTGGGTGTCCAGGAGTCAAACAATTTCCTAGTCACTATTCTGTCCCTGGGAAAGCTTTGTCTGCTAATGAGGGCCTTATATTTATGATTTGCTCCGCTATGCAGAAAAGCTTCAAATGGGACTGTAATTCAGAAGACAACATTTGTCTCTGTCTACAAGAGATCATCTGAGTCAGTGTGTTGATGCCAAGAGATTGAGCCCTTCATTCCCTATTGAGAAGGCAGCTTTCCTTTCTTCTTTCTGTCTTTCTTCCCCTTCCAAGGTGAAAAGGTCTGTATTGTTTCTCTGGTCCTACACAGAATGATGGAGGAATAGCTGTATTTTACAAATGAACAGAGACAGAACACTGCACTAGAAAGGCTTTAGTCTGATTGTTCTTAGGCACAGTGTGTAGAATATTGAAATATCATGTAGAGGTATCATATGCTAAATCAGTCAATCACAACTTGGAAATTATTAATACGTTTTTAGCCAAAACATCCAAAACGGGTGAAGCTAAAAGTAAAATAATGTAGATAATAATCGTTCCCTTTTGCAGACTTATCTTCCATGAGTTCCCACTATTGTGTGTACTTCTAACACTGTGTAGCTTGGTGCATAATTAATGAGCTTGGTATAAAGCCATATTCATACCTACTTCAGATTTATTAGATGGAATATCCTGAAAGTCAGTGTTGGAAATCATAAAGCATGGAGCTAATCTTTTGATGAATAATTTGTTGAGAAGTTGATGCTTTTGCAGGCGTAAATAATCAGTTAAATAAACATGACAACAGAATGGCCCTGGTGGGGTAGTGTCTGCCCGTGAATCTTAACCAGTCCTATTCACCCAAAGTTCCTGCAGGCCTTGTAGAGCTGCTGCCTTGTACGTGCCCTGATCTGCTTGTCAGCTGCACCGTAGCAGTCTGGGTGAGCCGAAACTTCCCAGGCATTGCTGTTCTGGGAACAGTCAATGGCTGCATCTTACTTTGCAGGGGGGCAATTGCTCCCGGCTTCAGTAGGGTTTGGAGCCAGCCCTCTTTTCAGATACTTAAAGTACTCGGAGAAAAGGACACCTACATGAACTGCAGTTTGCATGGATTACCAGTGCACAACTCTGCTTGTGCTCTCAAATTTTCATTCATTTTTGTTGCACAAGGTATTGTCTTAAGCACTTTGCAAGATGTGGCAGGAAGGATGCAGAAACACAGGGCCACGTTTCCTGCAGTAAGTCCATCTTTCCCTCGTTAGTGGACCAAGGTCTCAAAGTTGATAAGGGCAGGGCATAACTCTGTTAACAGGGATGAGTGGGCAAATGCTGGGCAGGTCATAAGTCCAGGCATGGTCTGCTGCAAGAGGTTAATGTTCTGTAGGAACTTCTGAACATAATTAGCAAACAACAGAGGCCAAATTATTTCCTCTGTATCTTCCTAATCGGAAGGAAAGAATGGAAAGAAAAGTCTTGCATCTGCAGAGCTCAGAGAAGTACGTTATCCCAAAACAGTGAGACTGAAAAGATAACTGTTAAGTATTTAGGCCAAAGATGAGCCTTTAAAACTTTAAAGAGTCTTTCATTTAGAGGTCTGGAAAACTGGAGAAACAGAGGTGAAGATCTCTGCTTGCAGTGAGAGCTGATTTCTTGAGGTCAGTGATACTGGGGTCAGTTTTGGCTGGTTGTGGAGGACTTCTGTTGTTTTAATAATTGCACAGACATATCTCAATATTTTGTCAAGAGAATGCAATGAAACCAAAGGGCAGTGGTTTATCTGAAAATACTGAGATGAAATATTTGTGTTGTGAATGTTAGACTGTAGGAGTCAGGCTGGTATTTTGCCAGAAAATGTGATTTTGGGGAATTCTATGAAACTTTCAAGAGATTATAAACAAAAGCTGTCTAGCCAAAGGTATGAAATCAAATTTTTTTGTCTTCTGAAAAAGGCTTGTTTAAAAATACTACAGATATGTGAACAATTGAATGGTACAAGGGGTAGGGGAGGAACTCCTGTTCTTAATTTCCTTCTGACCAATCTCATTTAAGTATCAAGAGGACTGATTTCTAACTGCACCCAGCAAAAAAAGAGAATGGTTTCTTTTTACTCTGTTTAAATTTAAAGTTTGATGTGGATTTTTAGAAAAAGAATATCTTTATGGAAATTGACAATGCTGATGGACTTACAGTTTTCAAAGGAAATTCAATCCAGGCTTCATCAGTTCGGTTACTAATATATATATGCATGTATATATATACACAGCCTCTGCTGCACTTTTATTTTAGAAAGAACTTGAAGTTAGACTTCAGTTTAGCACCTTATCTAAATAGTCCCCATAGGGAGATGTGTACTCAGCTGACTAGCTGCTAATTCAATAGCTGCCCTAGAAACATTGTCCTGACACTTTAGTATCACAGAGGCCTTCTGTTTTAATTCCTTATACATAAGGAAAAATTGAATGGGTTCCAGTGTGAATAGGACAAGAAAATGGCATGCACATGTGTGTGAAGTTAAACATATGTGTAAGTGCTCAACGTACTGCAGCTTGTACTAATAAAAATTACCGATTTGGTAACTTTCAATTACTTTTTCACTCGAAATGGTTGATGAATGACTTTTTATTCTGGTTTGGAGATGTATTTTATTTTAGAGTTTATACAGTATTTCAGACTGCACAAAACATACAGCTCTTACTTGTAAAGCAAATAGAAATAAAAAATACCAGCCTGACTCCTACAGTCTAACATTCACAACACAAATATTTCATTTCAGTATTTTCAGATAAACCACTGCCCTTTGGTTTCATTGCATTCTCTTGACAAAATATTGAGATGTCTCTGGGCAATTATTAAAAAACCAGCCATTATGCTGGAAAACTGCTCTGCGTCTGCCTGAGTCTTCTCCCAGTTTCTCTTAGTTATTGCAGACAGCTTGAAGTGCCTTCCTTTTTTGTGCTTATATACAATGCCTATCTTGCATCCGTATTTTCTATTCTCTAGATAATATTATAATAAAACAGTGTGAAAGTTAGAAGTGATTTTGGCAATATATCAATGTTATTTCAGGAGTAACCTTGTTCTTAATTTTCTATTGATAGGTAGCATTTTTATAATAAATTTAATTTTTTTTTTCTAGCAGTCATTATTCATCAAAAAGGATTTTTGTGTTTCTCCAAATGGGTAGTTCAGTGCTTTTTTATTGGCTTTAAGCCTAAACTTCAACAAGTGTGTGATCAAGTATACCGGAAAAATCCTTTGTCCATTGCTAAACCTTATGAAATTGTAGATCAAAAGAATTTTCCTATCTTACAAGGACTGTGGTACTATTCATGGGCTAGAAATGACTGTCAAAGTAATAAAACAACTACTGTTGTCAGGGAAAGATTAAAAGCAGCAGCTGGATTGTACACAGTCAACTTTAAAATCTTTCTCTGGGAAGGTAGATGCTTTAGAAAATGATCTGGCTTTTCAGTTGATTTGCCATGATTGGCAGCCCCATAAAATGGCTACTGACACAGGAACTTGCAAAAGAAAGAAGCCTTTTTTTCCCTATAAAGAGAATATTCTGCTTCTTGCCTTCTCCCAAATTGGACTCTGCGCTTGGAAGTGAGATATAAGGCAAGTGTCATGGCGATGATGGGTGCCAGCCTTTTCCTCTGTTTTATCCAATTTACCTATCCTCTTTTTTTTTTTTCTGAAATCATGCCTGCTGTCAGTTTTCTGCAGCTTGTATTTTAACCTATGTTCTTTTTACTATTTTAGTTTTGTTCCTTGAGTTCATCTGTACCTTTTGCAATTCTCCTTAAATTCAGTATATTGCAACATCAGTTTCCATGTAATTTTTCCAAGATCATAATCAGCTGGAACAGTACGAAATACACCTGATCTCTATTCAGATTCTACATTTATTCCTGGTATCAAGTAGTGAAATTTTTTAATTGTCTCCCAAACTTCTAGTCATCCTGCTCCTCAGATTAGCATGTGTGCAATCTTTGAAACTTTATTTATGCAAGGTCAGCGTAATGGTTTCTTTAATTCCTTTCTTTCTGTTTTCATTGTATTTGTTATTTCTAGTCATCCAGACTTTCTTGTTCTTCTGAATGAAGGAGACTATCTTTCCATCTGTATCACAAGATTTGGCCATCTGCCTTGCACTTGGTGATTTTTCCCAGATTGTTGTTGAACTGGGGTTTTCTTTCCCTATAGCTTCTTGATTTATGTTTATTTCTTAACCTCTTCCCTCAAATATTTCTGACCAGATAACTTGTTAACTTGGATGAGTAGTTTATCTTTCTTTCATCCTGACAGCACTGCTGGAAATCAACTGAATAGTTTGCAACCCCTTTCTTCTCCCTGGCTTCTGATTCTAGTCCTCCTGGTATATCAGATTGTAATTCTGGGCACACATTCCCCTGTGAACATCACTGCACCTCTACTCACCTCTGCTTGGCTAGCTTGACAAATATAAGACCTATTTGTCTGTGCTGTGTTCCCTTAGGGCTATGTGCAATGAAGTAATGAAATGGACAGCTTTGTTCCACTGCATCCTTTTTTCCGTGCACTGGTCTTAAAAACATGTATGTGTTTGGCTTTTTTGGGTATAAGAATGCATGTGTGTCGCATAATTTGTCCCAACTCAAATTTATTAGTGGTAGCCAGGCCTGTAACGTGCCCAGTTTGTAAGCATGTACGTTTTCTTCTTGCCTGTTCAGATGCTGGGCTTGGAACAACCTGCCCCACAGTTATCAGGTAACATCAGCAGTGTTCTTTATATGTGTGCTGAGGGTAGAAAACTTCAGCTGGGAGCCAAAAGTTACTGTCCCTTCTGATCTTTTTTTCAGTGCCCTGCCTGAAAATCACAAGCTCCTAGGTGATGGCTGAACTGATTCAGAAGGAATAGTGTGCAGAAGAGCTGCTGAGGAAGAAAGGCTCTGGATGCAGCTGCTGGCACAATGGCAGGCAATGTGGTCCACTCTCTCGGCAGTTACCCTGCTTATAAACTCCCTTTACCCAAATCTATAAGCACTGCCGTCTGAATGCCTTCAGCTTCTTTTTGGGCTCAAGCTCTAACAACGGCACCAAGCCTCACCCTTGCTGACCGTGGACCTTGGAAAAGAAAAGGACAATGTCTGATGTTTTTTTCAGATCTTTCTGAAGGAGAAATACGGATAAAAGCAAAGCTCTTTGTGACTGATTTTTTTTCACTATCTACTTGAAAGGCAGTGGGTCAGAATTAAGGCATTTTTGCTGTGGAGGAAATGTGTGGGATGTTGGCTGCAAGCCAGTAGCCACTAACATCCCTGCTGCACTAGGAATACTTGAATGAAGTGGGCGTCAACCTCGGGAGAGCGGGCAGCACTACCTACATCAGAGGAAAACCTCTTCACTGAGATTCAAGGAGTAAAAAATATTGAATGGAGATAAACTGGTCTGGTAGATTTTTCTGTGAGCGACAGTGAAAATGCAAGAATCGTCATCCAGTCTGGAAGAACTTCCTCAAAGGTCCTGTGCCTGTCAGGTCCCGTTCATTCTGTGGGAAAAGAGATCCATACAGTCCCTGACTTCTCTGGCAATTTTAAAGTTTCATCTTCTAGTTTTGCTTTCTCAACACAAAGAATGGTGAAATAACATCCGGAAACTTTCAGCCAGTAGTCCTTGCTATAGCCAGTCTTTTAGTATTTTTTTCCAAAACCAGAATAAAGAGCTGAAGTGTGTCAAATGTTTCTATAGAATATAATTTATTCAGACACTCATCCTGCTTGTGTCCAGCTGAATATCCACTTGGAAAAAAGTGATTTCTGGAGTTCCTTTGTACCACTAAATTATGAATCTTGAAGGATCAAACAGAATTCTCCCAGTGTTGTCTTTCTCATTGTTATCTGCCCTGGTTACAGAGTTAAGCCATGTCGCTGAGTCAGTCACCAGTTCTATCCAGTCTAAATATGACCACATTTTTCTTGAATCAAGTCCATCATCAAAACATCATGCCCATGAAATAGTTTTTCTTTCCAGCTCCAGCTGTAAGCAACAGATTTTTTTGTCCAAAACTACAGATCTGTTTTCAGTACGCATAAGGGAAAGGAGATCCTCTTCTTATTTGTGACATCATTGAATTAGTAGAAAGTAATACATTCATGCTTTCAAACAAGGAAAATGGCAATGATGGAAAAAAGAGAAGGAATTGTTTTGCCTAAGTGTTCACACTGAACAAAAATGGCGATATAAAGACAGAATGGCTAGAATAGAGCAGCACAAATACTTTAAAAAGCTTTTCTCCTCGCATAGAAAATAGGGAGATCCTGGACAAGTGACAAAACTACTTCCATGTAAATCTAGATGTTTACATGGTAGTGATGATTTAGATTTTGGATACAGTTGTGTGTGTTGGCTCAACCATGTCTGGTCTAATAACACTGAGGTTACAGAAAGCTTGGGGCTAGAGGATCCTAAATGACAGCTAACTTACATGGATGAAAAAAGTGAATCTGAGCAGGATTTGGGAAAACTAGACCCATGAACTGGAGCAGGTCTACCAAAGCAGGCAAGGTAATTATTTGCTTTGCTTTTATTATGGATAATAGCTTTGTGTTGACAATTTGCCTTTCAAATTCTGATTTTGGACATGACCTGTATGTTTGTGGACAATTGGTTTGCAGTGTCCTACCTCCTGGGCAGAAAGCCTGGGGCAGCGGGGAGAAACAGCTTTAGTGCCTTGGGGCTGTGTAGTTCCTCTGGCTGGCAAACTGAAAAACAGATCAGGTCTAGGTGGGTTGATGAGTAATGTCTGGTATGAATCAAGCCTGTAAGATCAGGGAAACAAATGTACTTGCTAGTGCAAAACTAATTGTTGGACTTACTAATGAGTTGGAAAAGTGAATTAGGGCTGCGGCTTGAAAAAAGGGATGAGGCTGAGGAAATGTGTAGCCAGGAGAGCCCCTTAATGGAGTTGAATTGCCAAGGTAGGTGTGGACATCTGTGAGAAGACACAGAACAGAGCTGGGAGTCAAAGTCTGAGATGAGGAGAAGGACCTGGAAGAACATTTAATGGCAGCAACATAGGAAGGAGAGGAGGAATGATGCAGAGAAGGTTTGGATGCAATATTGGAAGATGCTTAGACGCTTCAGCAAAAAAAAAATGGTCCAAGGGGTAAAATACTCAGGAAAGTGGAAGAAAAGAATATAACTATAATGTCTTCTACTGTCAATAACCTTTGTTTTTCTGAGATCCCTGGGTAGCAAGCAGCAAATTAGCAAATCCTCAAAATGAATTTTGAAAGTAACCACACTTTCTGCTCTGAGAGAAAACTTTAAAACGTCTAACGTAGTTTTTATAAGGAAAAGGAAAATGTGCCGGAGGGCTGAGAGTTCTTAAGACCAAGTTATAAACCTTTGAAAATAGGATTTTATAATGGAAATGCAGAGATCATTAACTATTGTAAGCACCTCTAAGAATGACACCTCTATAGTAAATTACATTCAAATTAATATAAAACTGTAAAGATTCCCTGACAGCTTTGATTATGTAAGTTGATTTTAGTAGTTAAATGTTGACTTTCTATAATGCATTCTCCAAATATTATACTGAATGCTGCATCATATATAACAATTACCATGTCACAGTGCTATTTTGTGTAAATTAAATTATTGACAGCAATATAATTTTGTATTCACTTTATTATTTTGATTCATTTTTCTGTCAAAATATACAATGACTCTTCACTAGATTTAGAAACCAGAAAAACTCTTTAGATGGTAAAGTATTATTCTCCATACATTATTTTTCCTTAGCCTGTAATGAGGTTGGGGGGGCGAGAGGGAAGCAACATTTCATTCCTTCTCTGACATTGTGTGTGTTTTTAGACACGTTGTCAAATTTAAATTGTGTTATGAGTGTGCTTCTCGGCCTGCAAAGTCCATGGCAGCCCTGGTCAGCCTCTCCAGGTGTGCTGCAGACCTGGTGTTTTTAGTGTGCTCCAGCACAAGTGCTGTCCTGAATCACAGGATGAGGTTTATGACATGTTGATAATTCAGCCTAGCTTTAAGGAAGGTGTGTTGTACATCACAGGGTGAATACTTCCTGTTCTTTGCTATTTCTTATGGATAAAAGTGAAAAACATCATCTGTTTGGTGCTGCTCTTTCTTCACACCTTTTCTTCCCATGTTCTTTGTGGGTTATTGCAACAGTGAGTATCCCTCCTTGGAAAGTACTTACGGGTTGTGCATGTAACTGCAAATTGATACTTGTAACACAGCACTTAGAGTTTTCTCATTAACTCTCCTCCAGACGCATACCTTGTCAGCTCCTCATGACCTGCCCGAGTGTGGAAATTGGGACATCCGCTGCATCTTCCTACTGGATCTCGGCTCTTCTCCAGGCAGGTACCCTGACCTCTGCTGTGGAGCCAGAAAGACACAGGCAAGCCCCAGAGTGACTCTGAAACATGGTTTTGGGCGCCATCCTGCAAGGTGGAAGAAATGGGCTCAGCTGCCTTTAGGCAGAAAAAGAGCTGAATCCAGTGTGCTGCACACTGTGGGCAAGGACTCTAATGCTGGGTATAAAAATTCCCTCCCATTCTGAGTGGTGGTAGAAAGACTCAGAAAATGCTGATCATCTCAGCTGGTCCAGACCAAGGAGGTTGGGAAAAGCCTACTTTGCGAATCTCAGTGGGGTTTAGTTATGGGTTAGTTGCAGCCAAGCCTTAGTCACATCTACATTTGCTCAATAATAAAAAGCAAAGGCACATCAGCACTCCTCAGAGTCTGAGAAGCAGTTTCTGGTCCCTGGGCCAGTAAATGCAGACTCTTTTGTGCCCATACAGCTGTGGGCTAGCTCCCTCTTCAGCAAACTGGCCCAGGTCTGTGCCCCACGTAGTGCCCTGGGAGCCTTAAACATAAAGGTTATTTTTCAGATGCTCTTTGCAGTTGTGTTATTCAGCTGTACTGAGCATATGGAGTTGAGAAGGCTGAGATGAAAGCTGCAAGTTGCCAGCATGGTGAGGATGGAACAGAGGAGGGCTAAATCCTCTCTGAGTTCACCATGGATTTAACAGTGTTCTCCAAATACATCAAAGTTCATTTGCTGTTGACATGAGGTTGGGAACACATAAATAAAATATATTCACTTTCTGTGGAAGCACAAAATTGCGAAAACTCATCTGATACTGATGAAAAATGCTCAGCTATTGCACTTGCGTTTAATTCAGTATGAAATGTTATTATATCATTATGTCTGCAGCATACACCAAATTCCCTTGTACTCAGTTTTAAGGGACAGAAGCCCAAAGAGACACTTGGCAGTCTCTGTTGGGGATTAGTGGTGCTGAAAGTAGATGTCACTTCTTAGCCTGGATCATTCCTTTTTCCCTTTGCTTAGCTTCCATTTGATACGGCACATTCAAGATCTGCAGTGTGGTGGCAGTAGTAGTAGTGTGGACATGGAAAAGAATGTGTTTGCTTGAAGACTGATCTGGTTTTCTGTTAGATGTTTTTCTGACAGAAAAACATTCGAGCTCGGTCAGCCTTGCCCTCCTAAGATATTGTTATTAACGTGTATTCTGTTGGCAAACTGAAGGTATTAACAGTTATTGCAAACACAACTGTGGAAGCCCATGTCAGCATGACCATTTGTGTTAGCTACTTTATAAAATCCCAGGAAGTCATCAATGGATGGAAGAATCATTTCCTTCTAGCTTCTCGTCTAACATTTAGCAGCCATCCCTCCTTTGAATGTTTAACTTGTAAGGAAACATCTTGTGCCCGCATCTTTCCGTGTATAATGTCATGTATCTTTCCTTGTATGAAGCCGTTTCACACACAAACATGCATACAGCAGTACGGTTTTAATAGAACCGGCTTTACTCGGGAGCAGGCACATAGACTTGGGTCTTCTTCTGGCAAAGGCACAAAATGCTAAGCAGTGATGCTGAATTTCTCATTTGGCCTCATTTCTTGTTTGGTTTGCCAATGTGGGAGTTAATCGTATAAACACAGAAATAGGGGGGCTCGGGAGAAATACATTCCGTGCTGCCCTGTTCATGTAGCTCTGTTTCTCACTGGCTTTGTTAATGTACTACTTACATTATGGCAGGGGTGATGAGGAACAGGTGGCGACGAGAAGGAGTTAATGTGAGAGGACATGAAGAAATCATGTTGCTGGATAGGAAATTGTTCCTCCCAGCATATTTCTGTGCTAGCCCGTACAAGTGGGACTCTATAACAGTATCCTGTGACTACACCAGAAGATACAATGGCTTTGAGTTCAAGCGTTCGACAAGTATACATCCTGTTTCAGCTAATTCTGGCACCTGAGCTTTTAGGTGGCAGTCATTCCCCTTGATGTGTGAGTGCCCAGACACTGTGGTGATGAGCTAAGCCTTGTTAGGACCTCAGGTTACTAACCTGGAGAGAGGAATTTTGCACAAAAGGAGGACTTAAAGCTAAACCAGAGCAACCAGGAACTAATAGCTGGTTAAGTTATCCTGAGAGTTGGGAAAGATGAACCTGCTGGGCAGGTATTCCCTAACAATGTCATTTTGACTCTACTAGCCTCCCTTCTCCTCGATGTATCCTCTATTTGTTCAAAGAAAATCATCTGCTCCTCTCAGTTATTTCAAAGCAAAGTCACAAGAATAGCTTGTTCCCACTCTATTCCAAATATAGCTGTTGGCAGCAATTGCTGAGATAAGGGGGAAGGAAAAGGAACTACCAAGGAAGAGGAAAGGCAGGAGGGGGAAGAGAGGAGAGAGAGCTGAAAATGTTGGACAATAGAGAATAGAGAGAGAGAGAGAGGTGAATGAGAGGGGAGGTGAAAGAACAAGGATAGTGCATCGCAGCAGAGAAAACAAATCAAAGATAGAAACAAACTCCCGCAGAACAGGTGGAAGCAGCCCAAATACTGAGTGAAAAGGACCATGCCCACCCTCAGGAGAAGTTTGAGTTTCAGCCTTGAAAAGTAAACAAACCTTAAATAAAATCATGTCCAATTTTGACTTTCACTCAGATTGTAAGGGTTATAGCATCAGAAAACTTAAGCTAATTTACACCGCTTGAAGATCTGGCCCTAGAAATTTTAAAGTAAAACATGTTACTTATTTTAATCTCTTGTGGGATTTAAAAAAAAAAAAAAAAAAAAAAATCTCTGCTCCAATAAACTTTGCTGGCAGTTCCTGACAGAAAGCCATCCATTGGGTCCCTTTGCTGAAAATGAACCTGAACACCCTTCTCCTCAGGGGTTCACAGTCAGGATGGTCTTCTGGTGAGACTGGAGCATGTAGACATGGCCTCAGGAGCAGAAAATAAATGACAATAAAAACTAAGGAAAAGGCAGAACCATGCTCAGACTGACTTACCCAGAGTAAAGAGCTGAGGGTTTCTGAGGCTCAAGGCAGACTGGTTTAAGACCAAAGCACAGAAAAATGAGACATAAATGGAAACAGGTTCTGAGAAGTGGCACATAGACGGGGCAAACGCAAACGAGTCCTTGGCAATCTAGAAATCCTGTGACTGGCTCCAGCTTCCCTGGAGGGGTGGGAAGTTTCTGAGAAACACCCCCCAGAGCTCTTCTGCTTCTCTTCTCAGAAGACTGCTTGGAAAATGGTGCCAGAGTTTTGCTTTCCTTCCTGGTCTGCTGAAAAGCAATGTCATACATGACCTTACTCCTCAGCTGAGGATAAAAAGCCGTACCCAGATCTGAAGGCACTGTTTCCTATAAATAGTGGAAAAAAGTCTTCTGACAAGCTTTCTAACTTCTCAAACACTGGGGAATGGGACCAACAGGAGAACTGAAAATGTGACACTTTCTATACTTGTTTTATTTCAGTCCTTCAAGGAAGGAGGCCACTTGCATCGTTAAGGGATGTGCTCCATTAGTCTCTCTCTGGACTAAAGGCCTGGTGCGGCCATGGCACAGGGCAGTATTTACACACAGCACGGGAGGCATGTTAGAGCAGGAAATACAAGGGTAAGTGAAACTAGTTTTGGAAGAAAGGACTGGAAAGTAGAGCTTAGCAGTCAGACTATCGCTATTCAGAAACAAAGTCGTCATTATTTTGAGAGTCTTGTCTCATGAACGATATGTGTATCTGAGAAATTTTCCCTGTTATGAGAAGCAATTTTTTTATTTTTATTTTTCTTCCTGCACCAAGGATCGTGCCAGAGCTGCTATATTAGCCTTTCAGTAGGGATGCCCCCTCTGTGGCTTGCTCCCAGCAGCTCTCTGGGGTAGGTGGTCTCCATCCTGACACCTTTGGGGAGGCTACAGGGGTCACAGCCTGTGGGACAGCCATCAGGCAGCCCTGCTGCCCTGGCCGGCATCTCTGACTGAACAGGACTATACTTCGGTCTCTCTATAGGTAGCGCGCCTGTGATGTAAAGCTTTAGGGGCGCTGTTACATGGTGAAACACCCGCAGAACTCAGCCCAGCGCACCGCTTTTTGCTCAGCTGCCGAGTCCTCGCCGGCTCCCGGCAGCGCCTTCCCCCAGGAGAGGGCAGTGGAGCCCGCACACGCTCCCCGCTCTCCTCCCACCGCCCGCGGGGAACATCCATTCTCTCGGGTGGTACGTGAGGAACCAAGGGCTGAGCAGAGGTAGGAAGACAGATTTAATACATGTGTTAGAAACGGTGTACGGGAATATCCAGGAAGCGTTCTGCACATTTAATAACGAGAATAGGTTTTGGGTAAACGAGGTTGTTGTTGCTTTTATTTGACTGGAAGTTTTGTGTGTCACACGTACTTGTTTACAGCCGTGCAAACTTAAACTAGTAACTTGCTGATTCCACACGGGTTTGTTTAATTCCTATAGCCCGAATTAGAAAATGTTATTGACATTTAAATAACCCTTCAGGATGCTGCTAAGGCTCTCCTGAGCCAAATCCTCACAATAAAGTCATTTACTTATTTCAAATTTACAGGCATTCATCCTAAGACAACATGCAGCCTTGGCTGAAAACTGCAGAGTGTGGTTTCAAGGTACAGTAATTAAGGGCAGACTGGGATGCCTTCTCCTCTGCTCTCTAACCATCCCCTTCCCCTAGCATTCCAGCAGCCAGGCAGCTGTTTTCTGTAAGTTCATGTTTACAGCAGGTTTCCCTGGCTGGGTACCAGGTTTCAGTGGCTGGCCAGTACAGTCACAGCGCCTGTATCAGGCCTGTGAGGGGCAGGCAGGGTAGATTTAAGGGAATTGGTTTTTGCCTGCAGCCTGGGAATCTAGCAGACACCCCTGGCAAAACAAAAGGTGTTAGTAAACCAGCGCTTCCTCCTGTGAGAACATGACAAATCTCTCTACCTCCAGTGGAAAGGGGCAAATATAAGAAACTCTGAAATCCAGCTTTGGAGAGAAGAACTTCTCTCTTCTGTGAAAGGTTAAAAAATCCCACCGGCCCCAACCTGAATCTAGTCCAGACTTAGGACAGATGTCCCTTGCCGTTGTCAGAGGACAAGGTCACTCACTTCCTGTCCAGGAACAAGTCCCTACTCCCAGCTGAGTCCCCATTCCTGAGGGCACCTGCTGAGCTGGGGCTACCTTAACATTCCCAAAAGCAGCGGGGTGCACAGTGGAAGTGGCAGGGTGCGTTTCCCAAGCAGGTCTGCTAGCATCATTGCTGTTAGCATATGAGGTCAGTCGAATTTTGCTACAAAAGCATAGTAACCCCTTGGAGAGTTTATTCAAATGTGTGATGTTAAGCTGGTTAAATTGCATTGCCAGCTCCGCAGATGATGAGCTGCCTTTTCTTCCTCAGCCACTCTCAGGCTCAGCTACGGAGGCAAGGACAATTTCATTTCTACAGCTCCTGTCTCAGGTACTTGTGGTAGAGAATGACTGCAGGAAAATATACCCAGTGCAATGTCAGCTAGCACCTTGTTAAAAGAGCAAATGCAATAAATCCAAAGTGGGCTGGTTTCAAATAAATCGGGAATAAAAGAGAAGTTCTGCCCTTCAGCTCTGAACCTCCTCAGTCAGTGCTACACCCAGTCAGACGTGTCATGTGCATGTGAGGTGCAGCTCCTCTCTTGGTGTGAGTGGGGCTTTGGCAATTTACACCAGCAATCTGTCCGTCATATGAAACCAGGTGGTTTATAGGAACCACAGGAATCAGAAGGACTTTTTGCGTGTGAGGCTCATTGACGTCAGTGTGAGTTGGACGGTCTAACCCTCGGAGTCTGGTATAATCAGCCAAACGGGGATCAAAGGCACAAAGCACATGCGAAGCACCACAGCAAGAATATCTGAAAAGGGACCAGAAACATTTGAGTTTCATCTGTCAACATCTTCCTGAAGACTAAGCACTAACTGCATTTCCATCTTGCCCTGCACCAGATCCTGCTGCCATTCAGACAAAGCTCCCATTGAGAGAAGTCGAGTGACTTGATTGTCCCTGTAAAGGCTGGAAATCAGACACAATTTACGCCGTTCTTGAGAAAGCTTTTAAAATTAACCAACAAAGACAACTCATAGTAGTATTCCTTAGGCGAAATTAGCCAGGAGATACATTACATTTTATTAGCGTCAGTCTTTCATTGAACCCTTCCTCGTAGTTGAAGGACGTTAAATTTGCCAAGTTAGTTCAAAGGCAGAATTGAGACCTGGGGAGGTTAAGGTGGGATGTGAAACCTTGGTGGTTCTTTCCACTGTGTGCATTATGATTTAGTGTCAGTAGTGGGCACGTGGTATTTTCAAATAATACAGGAAGATGTTGTAGAGTATCCCTAAAACCTGTATCTGATACATCTGTGACGTTTTGCAGTAAGGAGGACACTACTCAGAGTTACCTGTTTCACAAATTCATATAAAGTAACTTGCCCCACTGCACGACAGATTCCAATATTTTGTTCTTTCATAGTAACGATTAGACCAATTATAGCTCGGCTGTAATGGAAAGGTACAATACAATTGCTCCTACTTCTCAGTCAAATTTCCCAGAACCTGTCTCTCTCTCTCTGTCTCTCTGTCACAATTTAACTTTTAAATTGAGATGGGTTTTTTAAACGAAAATATCTAGAATCCTACTGAAATTGAACACGAGCTTTCTTTCAACTGAGTCGCATATGCCAAACTGTATTGGCTGTATATTAAGTGCTAGAAAGGACTGGTAACAAAATCTGCGTTAAAAAAGTCAACTATTATATATTTACTAATTACTGTTCACACTTCCCCGATCACCCTAAAGGAAAATATCTAGGTTTATGCCTACTATTCCTTAGCAACTATGACAAATACCCCTAAAACTTTTACTTTTTTCAGGCACACCCCTGTCTAGCCCGGGCTCTGAGGTGACCATACAAGTAGTGAACTTGGAGCATCACCAAAGGCAGTGAAACAAAAACGGAGGAACTGCGAGAAGCCTGCCTCAGCTGGGGTGCGAGGTGCTGCGTGGATAAAGAGGGGCCTGGGAGACAGACGCCTGTGACAGCATTTGGGACCCAAGGCAGAGGTAAGTGCTCGCGCCATGGGGACACCCGAGCATGCCTTGCTTCTGTGGCACGTGCCGTAATGTACTAAAACCTGGAAATATTGATAGCTGCGGTTAAAAATGTAAGTGAAGAGTTTTTAGCCTTCCTGTGTATTCTCTGGCTTGTTGCTTTGGAACAGGAGTGCGCTTTTGTAGCATCTCTCGCATGTTGCAGTGTCTTGCTGCTGCTCCGGTTGTCAATGGGGTTTTTTTTCCCGCAGACCACTGAAAAGGGGCCTTGCACGCTACGGACCATATGTGAGGGTTGCTTTCCTAAATGCAGGAATAAACAGCCCTAAGATGAAATATTCCTAAGTAATGAGATTAGTGACACGAACGTAGCATGGGATACAGCTTTCAAAAATAATTACATCTGACACCGTCGTCAGCAAGAAGATGTAGGGGCTGCAAGCTCTGAGCTTGGGAACAGCATATGAAAGATTGGCTTCTCCTGGGAAGGGAGGCACAAGGGAGGTTATTTTTAGTACTTTGAAAAAAAAATCAGCTAGAATTTAAGCACTCTTTGGTTTGATACCCTCATTAGGGAGGAGCTCATAGGGAAAGAAAAGCAAAAACGGGAGTGGGAATGGCAGTGAGGCTGGGGCCGCGGGACGCTGCGGAAGCGGGACACGGCGGTGGAAGCAAGAGGCTGGCCCGAGCGGCGGGGACGGGACGGGACGGGACAGTCCCCCTTCCCCTTCCCCTCCCCGGCTGCGCCCGCCGGCACAATAACAACCCACCGACGGCGGAGCAGGCGGTTCCGTTTTCGCGACGGTGTATATAGATCAGACACTTTCCAAAAAAAGCAGCGACGCGCTCGCTCTGCTCGGCACCTCTTTCCACTCGTAACTAAGAAAAAAAAATATTTTTTTTTTATTATTTTTAAAGAAAGGAGAAGCCGGATTCCGTAAATGCGGCTGTTTTCTGACCCGCCGCCGCTTTGCGGTTACGGGCTGCTAAGAAAGTGAGCAGGGTCCGGCGGGGCGGCCCTGGGACCTCCTCTGCTTTTCCGAGCTTTTTTAAATTTTCCGGAACGAGCCCTAAAAGGGCAGGCGGGGCGGGGCCGGATCCTCGCCTTTTTAGGACAAGGGCCCCGCCACCGGAATACCCCCCTGGGCGGCGCGGCGGGCGGCGGCGGGGCGCTGCCGGCGCGGCGGGGGCCAAGCGGGGCCGGGGCGGGTCGGGGCCGCCCCCGCGGGGCGCGGGGTGGGGGGTGGGGAGGGGGGGAGCGGGGCGGGTGCGGAGCGGCGGGTCCCGCACGCGGGCGCCCACGTGACCGCCAGGCCCCGTTCCTCAGTCCTTATATGGGCAGTGACGTGCCGGGCATTCAGGGGGCCCCCATAAATACTTACCGCCAGACTTGTCCTCCAGCGCGAGCTGCGGCGGGAGCGCGGCTCTCCCGGGGCACCGCGGGCACCGCACCGCCGCGACGGGGCGGCCGCCCGCCCGCCCGCACATGCCGCGCCGGCTCCCCGCGGTCCCCCCGCGCCGGTAGTGGGAGGCAGGGGGAAGCGCCCCCTCCTCTCTCTCCTCTCCTCTCCCCTCCCCGCCCCGAGCGCACACCACCGGCCGGGAGCGCCGCTCCCCCGGCCGCCCCGCCGCCCCCATGATGACCGCCAAGGCGGTGGACAAGATCCCGGTGACCCTCGGCGGGTTTGTGCACCAGCTCCCCGAGGGCATTTACCCCGCGGATGACATCTCCGCCGCGCTGCCAACTTCGGTCGCGATCTTCCCCAATGCCGACCTGGCAGGGCCGTTTGACCAGATGAGCGGTGTGGCAGGAGGTAAGCGGAGCCCCCGCGGCCGCGCAGGTGCGGGCCGGGCTGCCCGCGGAGGGCGGCAGAGCGGCGGGGAGGCGGGCGGGCGGGCGGGCCGGGGGGGGGGGGGGCGGACTGGGACGGGGGGCGCGACCCCCCCCCCCCGGGCTCGCCCGCCGCCCGGCCGGGGTCCCCGGCGCCCCTCGCGGCACCCCTGCCTCCGCGCCCGGCTCGGGGGAAAAGTTGGGGCCGGCGCGGAGCCCCCGCAGCCGGAGCGCAACATGTGCGCGCCGCAGCCCCGCGCCGGGCCGGGGCGGGAGGCGGCCGGGACCTGTGCCGGGCCGCCCGGCGGGTGGCGGCGCGGAGGGCTGACCGGCTCCTTGCCCCCCCCCCCCCCAGACGGCATGATCAACGTGGACATGGGCGACAAGCGGGCCCTGGACCTGCCCTACGGCGGCGGCTTCGCGCCCAACGCCCCGGCCTCCCGCAACCAGACCTTCACCTACATGGGCAAATTCTCCATCGACCCGCAGTACCCCGGCGCCGGCTGCTACCCCGAGGGCATCATCAACATCGTGAGCGCGGGGATCCTGCAGGGGGTCAGCACGCCCTCCTCCGCCGCCGCCTCCTCCGCCTCCTCCGCCGCCTCCTCCGCCTCCTCCTCGGCCACCGCCGCCTCCGCCGCCTCCCCCAACCCGCTGGCCGGGGCCCTCGGCTGCACCATGGCGCAGGGCCAGCCGGCCGACCTGGAGCACCTCTACTCGCCGCCGCCGCCGCCCTACTCGGGCTGCGGCGACCTGTACCCGCAGGACCCCTCCTCGGCCTTCCTGCCCGCCGCCGGCGGCGGGGCGCTGCCTTTCCCCCCGCCGCCCTCCTACCCCTCCCCGAAGGCGGCGGCGGCCGACGGCGGGCTCTTCACCATGATTCCCGAGTACGGCGGCTTCTTCCCGCCGCCCCAGTGCCAGCGGGAGCTGCACGCCGGCCCCGACCGCAAACCCTTCCCCTGCCCCCTCGACTCGCTCCGAGTCCCGCCGCCCCTCACGCCGCTCTCCACCATCCGCAACTTCACTATGGGGGCGCCCCCGGCGGGCGCCGCCTCCGGCAGCGCTCCCGGCGGCGGCGGCGGGGGCGAGGGCGCGGGCGCCCGGCTGCCCGCCGGCGCCTACAGCCCGCACCACCTGCCGCTGCGGCCCATCCTGCGGCCCCGCAAGTACCCCAACCGGCCCAGCAAGACGCCGGTCCACGAGCGGCCCTACCCCTGCCCCGCCGAGGGCTGCGACCGCCGCTTCTCCCGCTCCGACGAGCTCACTCGGCACATCCGCATCCACACGGGCCACAAGCCCTTCCAGTGCCGCATCTGCATGCGGAACTTCAGCCGCAGCGACCACCTCACCACCCACATCCGCACGCACACCGGCGAGAAGCCCTTCGCCTGCGATTTCTGCGGCAGGAAGTTCGCCCGCTCCGACGAGAGGAAGCGGCACACCAAGATCCACCTGCGCCAGAAGGAGAGGAAAGGAGCCGCCGCCGCCGCCGCCGCCGGCGGGTGCCCGCAGCCCGGCGGCGGGACCGGCGCGGCCGCCCTGGCCCCCTGCGCGGCGCGGACGCGGACGCCCTGACGGCGCGGGGCGCGTAGGACCCAGCGCTGAGCCGCTGAGCCGCCGCCGAGCGCGGCGGGGCGCGGAGCCCGGCGGGGCGCGATGAGCACCTGGCGGCGCCGCGGGGCTCCCCCGGGCCGGAGCGGGCCGGGCCGGGCCGGCGGGTGTACATAGGGTCTGCGGCGGGAGGATGGATGCATGCAGTGCCGTCGTGGTGAGGTGTCCTTGGTGCCTTGTGTGGTGTAGAGCCCGGTCCCCTGTCTGCATGTGGGGGGTGCCTTACCGATCCGCTCCGACGACAGCGGCGACACCGAGACCGGAAAGTTTTCCCTCCCTGGTTTTAGTACGGCTGTACATTTCTGCCTATTAATATTGGGATTTTTTTTTTTTTTTTTAGAGACTATATTTTTGTACGCACTGGTTTGGGGTTTTGGTTTTGTTTTTCTTTTTGGTGACTTAAAAGTGTTACGTTTGTAGTAGGACTGGGGCCGGGATGTAAATACTCTGGCTGGAGCCGACGTCCGTTGTCCGCCGGGACCCGGCGCGCAGCAGATAACACGAATAATGCACAACCACTAACGGGAGCTGGAAGGAGAAAGGGTTTCTTTCTGGCCGCTCTGTAAATAAACTTTTCGACAATAGGGTCGGTGCTTACAACGTTTATAAAAGACGACAAATAAATCTCTTAATTATGCTAAATTGACACCTTTATTTCCGTAGGTTCCCCGGCCCGGCCCGGGACAGAGAGTGCCTCCCTCCCGTCCCCGGGCCGCCGCCGGGCGCACCGCACCGCCTCGGCGCGGAAAACCAGCGGCCCCGGCCCCGGCGTACAAACACTCGCTCTGGGGCGCGGGGATTTCCCTCGGAGACGAGAGACGGGCTAATATTAACCGGGGAGCGGGGTGGGTTTTTTTGACTCACTTTCTGTTTTGTTCCGCGGTTACGATCCGCCACAGGAAACCTCCCCGAGTGGGCTCCGGAAAAGTGAGCGCCGCCGCCCCGACGGACGCTGCTCGGGGAAAGCGGCTCCCGGCGGCGCGGGGCTGCGCGGGCGGTGCCGCGCCCGCTCTCGGGGGGCTCCGCGGGGGCCCGGGGGCGGCGGCGCTCAGCCCCGCGGCACAGCCGGGCTTTTTCTGCTGAACCCATCTGGCCGCAACATCGTGGGTTTGTTTGTTTGGGGTTTGGTTTGTTTTTTTTTTAACCTATTTTGATTATTGTTTTTAAGATGTTATCCCGGCCTGGCCCCGCCAGGGCCCACCGTCGGGTCCTGCCGTCGGTGCAGGGCAGTACCGGCCCCGCGGGTTCACCCCGCTGCCGCAGAGATCCCCGGTACGGCCCACACGGCACCGGTGAGCCGTGCAGGATGGGCCTCACCGCTAACGCCGCAACCCAGCACCGCAGGGAGCGGGGCAAAGCCCTTGCCCAGCCGCTCCCAGCCTCTGCTTGGCCCGGTCCCGCTGCGCAAAGCCCAGGTGGCACCTGCCTTTTCCATCTGAAATGCCCTGCTCCCTGTGTCCCAGCACTGGCTTTTGGGGCAGCTGCTCTTTGCTTGGGAAAGGCGCTCAGCGGTAGCTGAAGTGACGTGCCTGGTTTTGAATCGGACGTGAAGCAGGCTTCCAAACCAGGCACGTACCAGTCTGTGCGGGATGGAGAAACCAGAGAACGCCGCCAGCTCCAGAGCCGCTACGCTCACCACCCCGCCGTCCACTTCAGCAGTGCAAGTAAGCCTTCGCCTCCCCTGCTGCACGTCCCTGTCAGTTGCAGCTTCGCCACCTGATCCCGTGTGCTGCTGGCCCCCCAAAAAGAGACCGTGGCCTGCTGCCGGAGGGATGTCATGCGGGAGTGCAACCCCACAGGAGCCGTGGCCTCCTCAGTTGGCATCGGTGGGCTGCGCTGCAGGGAGGTGTACAGGGATCCGGTGCTCTCAGCATGTTGGGCTCCCGGACGTACTGCCACGGCCTTGGATAACCACAGCTCGGTCACAGCCAGAGTGTCGTGAGCAAAACTGGGATTGCGGCTACCCAGGTGCACAATCCGAGGCCCCGCTTGCGCTCTCCAAGCTACTGTCTGCAGCCACGCTACAAGATTCAAACCCCAGTCAAAAGCAAAACGAGATAACCACCACAGAAATTGTCGATGAGCTGAACTAAGGAAACTGCCGATGACTAGCGCACAGCTACAAGAGCCTTACGTTGTATAATAGTATCAGCGATCTTAAACCTGTGCCTTTGCCTGACAGTAACAGCCAGCTTCAAAAGCGGTAACGTTGCATGTGTCTGGATTTGTCTGCGGGGCGCCAGTGGAAGATTTGGGCTGAGAACCCAGTGCTAAGCATCGCTTTTCAAAGAAAGGCCAGTTGCACCATCATCTGGACCGTTAGGCAAGAGAAAGCGCACTCTGTACCATACTTGGTTCAAGACTCTCATACCTGTGAAGGAAAGTAATGACTGGCCAGTGGTGAGATATCCTGTATTTATTCTACAATTCAGCAGTAACAGTAATTTTGCTCTTGTGAAAACACAATAACCAGACTGCAGAGAGAAAGAACGGCATTACAGACTTAAACCTCCTGCTTACAGATATCCAGAACATATGAAGTAAGTTTCAATTACTGAGTAAGCAAGAAGTTACAGAAAGAGGCTTTTCTTTAATGCATCTCAGGTTGTCTTTGCTATTTTTCCCATCTTTAATACTTTGACGCTAACACCTTTATTAAAAAAAAAAGGAAGGAAAAGGTTTTGCCACGGTTGTTAACAGCACTCCGCAGTGTAAAGGGCCATGCTGTCCTCTACGGAAAGATGCATTAAAGTCCTATCCCATTAAACATCTCAACTAGGTTTTACACATGGAGAAAAAAATTAAAAACCAAGCAGAAAGACCTAAGGGGAGGACAGGGCAGATGAGATAAAAAATGCCCTCTGTCGCAGTTTGTTTTTCCAGTACAGCTGTTTGCATGCGCCACGCTATCTTCTTTGTGGACTTCTGAAAAAGGATGATGGTCTTCATTAGCATGGGAGAGAGTTAGAAACAGGCTGTAACACAGGGAGGCATTGCCTTATGGTTAATGACTACATTCGATAGAGAATTGTTGCACATTAACTAACGCTAAGCTGCAGGGGAATTCCAGGAAAAACAGGTAAGCCAGCTGCAGAAATATCAGGCACTTTAAAGTGCTGTAAGAATAAATGGAAATTGCCTGAAATAATTTCCACCAATTTTTCCTTGCAAAAGAATTAATCTGTGCATGCATAACACTGACTGTATTTTACATTCATTTTTTCGCAGGCACCAAAAAAAAAAAAAAAAGCCGTATCAGAATCATTTAAAAATTCACACATACAAGCCACTGTACAGGAAAAACAAGTCTGCTTTTATAAATACACAAAGAAAAATTAAAGCCAGTTGTGGAACGATTTCTGAGGGAGGTTGGTACATCACTCAGGAGGTTGGCAAGTTGTGTTTTCTTACTCAAATTCCCACTTCATGACCAAGAGGGCCAAGGCTGCCCCGGCGTGGGTCTGTGGTACGAAGCGTGCGTTAGGATGAACAGGCACGAGACCAGTCCCTGCAGTACAGGTGGAGTATTTCACCTATAGAAAAGGTTTCTCCCTTGTTAGAAAGATCGCATCCCCTGCCGTGGACAAACTGCATCTCCAGACTGCATCCATCATAGCAAGACGAAATTCACGGTGTCTCTTCTACACTACATGTACTTAAAAGCCGTATGAAAAAGTAGTCTTTATAAATAGTATAAAGAGGGAAACTGCAAGGCTTCAAAAGCCCTAAGTGTTCACTTGTCCATATAAAAACACAGACCACACTTTGAAGAGAAGACATCAGGTCAAATCTTATGTGTACCTAGGATATGCGTGCCGCCGTATATATAAGGTTTGCAAATACGTCACGTTTCTAGAATAGCTTCCACAACACAACAGTGGATGATAGTTGGTTTTTCTCTAAAGATGCCCACAGTTTCTGATACCCTCTGCTACTGCTGCACGAGCGGTTCCAAGCGACGTTAATTAGCAGCTGACTAGTCTCCTTCTCCTAGCTGAAGGAAACATGCATAGACGAACTTTGCAATTCTCAGTTGCAATAGCGAGATCTCATACGCAATGCTTTAAGGAACTGTGAAACAGTAACTCTGAACCCAACAGTGTCCGTTCGGAGCGGGAATTCCCTTAACTCCAGCCCTGGGGATCAGTGGCGTTTACTGGAGGAGCGTGTCCTGGCTCAGGAGTTGTTCTGGGGAGTTTTGCTAGCAGGGTACTGCTCTTGTTGAGACTCACTCTGGAGATGGAGCCCCCAAAGGCTGCGGCCAGACCTGCCCCAGCTGGGTGGGCACGCTCCGCTGGCCCAGGCGGTGGGAACCCCTCCGGTGGATGTCAGGGCACCCCGAGACCGTTCTTATTGCATTTACTCTCCCAGCCGGAGCCTGATCCCCCCTCACCGACGTGTGGCCCTAACTATTTACAGAGGATGCTGGATTATTTTTCCCCCAACCCTTCAGTTGAGCAGAAGTGTAACCGTGCTACTCCTCCACATCAGCTCACAGGAAATAAACACTTTCTGGCGCTTTATTTCCCCCGACTCATGGAGCCAGGCAGGCCTGCGGACAGAGGAAGTCTTTTGACTCGTAGCGCTCCCAGGAGCCCCAGCCAGCACCCGCGGTCCTACCGGCCGGCCACGGCACACCGGCAGAACGCAGCCGTGGTTCTGGCGGTGCTGCCGGCCGAGGCCGGGGCTGGCGGGGCCCCGCCAGGCCGGTCCGTGAGGCGGCCCCGGCGGCGCAGGGCCGGGGAGAAGGCCGGGCGGGGGGCGGCGAGCGGCGGGCTCCCCTCACGCCGGCGCGCGGGGCGAGCGCTAACGGTCCTAACGGCCGCCGCCGGGCCTGGGCCGCCGCCTCAGAGGCAGACGCGGGGCCCGGGGTAGGGCTCGCCCCCGCACCAGAAGTCGGCGGCCTGCGGGGTCTCCATCAGCCACACCTCCCGCGGCAGCCCGGGCGGCTCGGCGCCCGCCGGCGACCCCTCCAGCAGGCGGTAGTAGTGGCAGTCCCGGCCGTGCTGGGGGTCGTAGGGTGGCGCCAGGATGTCGAGGAAGGCGGCGGGCCCGTCCACGGCGTCGATCTGGTGAAGGTTGTCGGTGTGCGGCGAGAGCAGGCAGGGCGGGGAGGCCGGCGTGTAATGCTGGCGGGAGCGGAACAGGGCGCGGTGGCAGGGCCCGCCGGCGGCGGCGGCGGGCGGCGGGGAGGCGGCGGCGGCGGGGGGCAGCGTGTCCATGCAGGCGATGCGCAGCGTGCCGTAGAGCACCTTCAGCATGCCGTTCATGCCCGGGTGGTCGTGCAGCGGGATGCAGGCGCCGCTCCGCAGCAGGAACACGCCCATGCTGAAGCTCTCCGTCTCGCAGATGTGCATGTAGCTGACGGGCGGCACCACGCCGGTCCACGGGAACCCCCCGCCCGCCGCCGCCGCTGCCGACGGCCCCCGCGGCGCCAAGTGCAAGTCCTCGGCGCGCACCTCGTCCAGCAGCTGCTGCAGCCGGTGCAGGTTCTCCCCGAAGGCCGGCCCCGCCGGGCTGCGGAAGGTGATCCGCGCCTGCCGCGCCACCCGCTGGATCAGGGAGGCCATGTTGTCCCGGGGCATGGCGGCGCCCGACCCGGCCCCGCCGCGCCCGGCCGCGGCAGGCGGTCCCGTCGCCGCTTCCGCCTCCGCCTCCTCCCCCTGCCCCCGCCGCGCAGGCGCGCCCGCTCCGCCGTGCACCACGGGGCTCGTAGTCCCGCCCGGCGCCGCGGCGGCTTCGCGCTGTCCCGCAACCCCCGCCGCTCCCCGGGGCCTCTGCGGGGTCGCGGAGCCGGGGGGAGGCAGGGTGGCCCGGCGGCGCGGAGCCGGGGACGGCGGGGAGGGAGGAGGGAGGAGGACTACGGCTCCCAGCAGGGCTGGCGGAGGTGAGTGCCCGGCGGGGGCTGTGCCTGGCGGGGCGGTGTGTGAGGGGCGGCGGGGCCGGCCGGCTCCCGGAGGTGTGCGGCGGGACCGCCTGCGGCCGCCATCTTAGCGCCGCGGGGGGTGAGGCGAGGCCGGGCGTGCGAGGGAGGGCTTCTGCCCCGGGAAGGGCCCTCCGCAGCCCCGTTGCCCCGTGGCGGAGCGCTGAGGGACGGCGGCGGGGGCCCGGGCACCCGCACGGTCCCTCCTCCCGCTGGGCTGGCGGTCTGTCCCGCCCGGGGGTCAGCGCAGTGCTCTGCCTGCCGGGGACGGGGAAGCCCCATAGTAACAAAGTTCCCGTGGCGCCTGTTGTCTCCCGTATAGCTGTGGGAGGCGAGGGGAAGGTGCAGGAAGAACTTTTACTTGTAGTTTAGCCGTGGAAAACTGAGCACGGTAGCGCAAGTACAGTGTCACGGACATATAGTGAGCTATGTAAACAGCTTATTTTTGATCACTAATTGCTTGTTACAGCTAACCAATTTTGTCAAATTTATCAGATTTCAACTTACTTTCAGACACTGCCTCTTCCATTGGGGTATAGGATTGAGGTCTTGCTGTACGGCATGCGCTGTCCTTGATGTGTCTCCTTATCGTCATTTTTGAGTGTGATTGTATCTGAATTCATTATCTTTAACTACAGATGAACATTGAGCGAGCACATGGAGTTCCAGACACTGATCCTTGGAGAATCCACGTGTGACAGAAAGGATGGATAATCTTTTGGCTTAGTTCCAGCCTGGTGGAGCCTGCGTGTGATTGTTTCAGGCTGATGTACAAAGGGTACAGCACTTATTCTGCCAGGTCATTACATGGAACATTTTAATTCGTTTGTATATCTGTGGCAACGATCCTGTTACCTTCTTTCTAATATGCGTGACTGTACATAGCAGATCATGCCTAGAAAATACTGTGTTTTTGAAGTCACAAATTAACCTATTAGTGCCAGGATTTGTTAAACAAAGTTAGGCTCTGATTGCAAAAATATACAGGGACATACCACCTTGAGCTCAATTATTTAAGCGGGTGTTCAGCAGCTAAGTACCATGGTAGGTCTAGGCCCAGCTGGTTAGGATTCTGAAAAACAGATGAATGATAGTAATAAAATAGGACTCCAGTGGCTGCAGCCCACCAAGTTAACAAATTTCATTTAAAAACAAGGTAAATCCATGTGTTGATTAAAAAAATCAATGTCTTGATTAAAGGCAAACTCAAGTCTTAAGATATGCATTAAACTTAAGATATATGTGGCCTCATGGTATTCTTACATATTATACATGAATTGGAAATATTGTACGTTAGTCAGAAATATAGATGTTGCGGTGTGGTGAGTTGACCCTGGCTGGGGGCCAGGTGCCACCACAGCCGCTCTATCACTCCCCTCATTCACTAGACAGGGCAGAAAAAGTACAACGAAAGGCTTATGGGTCGAGATAAGGACAGGGAGAGACCACTCACTAACTATCGTCAAAACAGACCGAACTTAGAGAGGGAATTCATCTAATTTATTACTAAGCAAAACAAAGTAGAGGAATGAGAAATAAAACCAAATCTTAAAACACCTCCCCCCACCCCTCCCATCTTCCGGGGCTCAACTTCACTCCCGGCTTCAACCTCCGCCCCCCTCCAGCGGCACAGGGGGACGGGGAATGGGGGTTACGGTCAGTTCATCAGGCGGTGTTTCTGCCGCTTCTTCATCCTCAGGGGGAGGACTCCTCTCATCGTTCCCCTGCTCCAGCATGGAGTCCCTCTCATGGGAGACAGTCCTTCACAAACTGCTCCAGCGTGGGTCTCCTCCACGGGGTGCAGACCTTCAGGAGCAAACTGCTCCAGTGTGGGTCCCCCACAGGGTCACAAGTCCTGCCAGCAAACCTGCTCTGTCGTGGGCTCCTGTCTCCACGGATCCACAGGTCCTGCCAGGAGCCTGCTCCAGCATGGGCTTCCTATAGGCCACAGCCTCCTTCAGGTGTCTCCACCTGCTCCGGCGTGGGGTCCTCCACGGGCTGCAGGTGGAATCTCTACACCCCCTCATCCTCCCTCCATGGGCTGCAGGGGGACAGCCTGCTTCACCATGGTCTTCACCACGGGCTGCAGGGGGATCTCTGCTCGGGCGCCTGGAGCACCTCCTGCCCCTCCTTCTTCACTGACCTTGGTGTCTGCAGAGTTTCTGACATCTTCTCACTCCTCTCTCCAGCTGCAAAAGCTCTCTCTAACTGTTTTTTCTCTTTCTTAAATATGTTATGACAGAGGCGCTGATTGGCTTGGCCTTGGCCAGCGGCGGGTCCGTCTTGGAGCCGGCTGGCATTGGCTCTGTCAGACACAGGGGAAGCTTCTAGCAGTTTCTCACAGAAGCCACCCCTGTACCCCCCCTGCTACCAAAACCTTGCCACGCAAACCCAACACATGCGGGCATGTGATGGCCCAGCAGAGGATGAAATACCGATACTGTAAACAAAGATTGGTGACTTGACTCTCTCTTCCCAAACCTATTTCCCTCCTTTTATAAATAACTTTGGTGCACAGAATGCAAATTTAGGTCATGGCATTATTGCTTCCTCTTTGTAGAGGAGGTTGTTCATTTGAGTTGCTGCTTTCGAGTTCCACCTGAAGCTACAAAGCATTGCAGTCATCATCTGTTTCATGTTCATGCACTGATGTTTAAAGTGCCAGTGCTGGGAGCATGGGGTGAAGGTCAGGTGAGTGTTTCTGTACCTGGCAGGATGCTTAGGATGAGGGGCAGACTTCTCGAGTTGAGAGGTGGAGTGAGCCGCATTGGAGCGAATGGCTGAGGACACCAACGGTCTTGCCACTGCTGTGTTGATTGGCGACTGGCATTTTGTCAGCAGCCAAGGGATTTGGAAAGCTCCATGTTCAGTGTGCTCTGCTATTCACTCCCCTTCTGCAGGGAGAGTTGATTTAATTATGGAGGTATGGGCTGGAATTTTTGGCAGTTATTGTTATCATCAGTGATAAGGATAAATTATTGGCTTAAGCTAACTTTGTCCTCCCTCAGCAATTACATTTCATGCTTACAAGTGGCTGCTAGAATGCTTACTTTTGAATACACTGGTTCTTTTTCTGTGCAGCACAAAAGCCATTTTATAGAAACAGAAGTGCTTGGTATTGGTAGGACATCGTGCCTATGGAGTAACATGCAGTTGTAAGAAAGATCGTCATGGAAAACCAGGATCCTAAGTTCTGATCTCAGCTTGATCTTGACTTGCTGGGTGATATTAGGTGAGTTACTTGACCCTTTAGTGTTTATCGTTCAGTAAACCATGAATCACACGTCCTGTGTACAAGGATATTTATTAAGAATTTAAGAACATCTTTATGGGAACATTCCTGGTGCCATGTTATGTCGGTGATAAGGTTTATATTTTGCATAATTGATCACCTTATGATCCTCAATGTTTTTAACTACTGTATTGATTTCCATTTCTAACAGATACAGACAGAAATATGTCCTCGGCACTTAATGTTCCAGTTAAATGCTATATCACACCCACATTTTTCAGTGCAGTAATATTAAAAAAAAAATCAAACCCAAAACAAAAAAAAAAACCCCAAACCCAAAAATCCAAAACCTCAAAAGAAAAGCAAGCTGTCCAGCCAACTGACAATTAAAGTGTCATGTTTTTTTTCTGAAAGGCCATATTATTAGCTGGCTTCTACCATCTTGAGTGCATGTGAAATAAAAAAAAAAAAAATAATCACGGTGTAGTTGCTTGGCTGGGCTTTGACACTGCTTTGTGTTGGTGATGCAATGACCAAAGTTCAGCCCAGTGGTTTTATGATACAACCAGTGTAGTGAGGTCAGGTTCAGGTTACGGTTTTGGCCTCCTGCTGTGTTTGTTCCCCCCCACACACACACAGAGAATGTGTTGAGAAGTGTTACAGCTGTTCTCTCCTGCCCAACTCCCCCTATTTCTAGGCTTCTTTCTACCTGAACTCTCCTGTGGGATCGACGGTTTTTCAGCTTCTCACTTTTTTGTTGCTGTTACGTATTACAATTCCCCCAAGTTTGTGAAATATCCTTTGCTCATTTTCACTTTCTTCTAGGGGTTGCTTCCCAGATCCTCTTAATTTGATTTGAGAAGTTAGGATTACGTGTAGCCATCAGGTAAAACAACAGTCTTGACTGGACAAAAATGACAGCCACCTGCGTAGAAGGTCAGTTGTTAGCTATAATTAAATGTTGCGTTACGATGCTAGAATATTTTACAAGGTGTAGAACTTGGACAGGCAGTACAGAAACAGCTGCAGATGTGTGTTTACATAGGACAAAAAATAAGAATCTCTGTCAAAGAACGTATTTTTTGCACTGTTTTGTCACAGGTTCTGCAAGGGTGTGTGTGTGTATATATATATATATATATAAAAAAAAAGGTACCACCAATCAAGGAGATAGATATGAATGCTAGCCAAACATGATTCAGATTAGAACAAGACTAAAAAGAGAGAAGACAAACAACATGTCTGTAATATTTGCTGGCTCTCCAGTAATGGCTTACGTAAAAGAAAGTTGGTTATCAATTATTCATCAGAGAATTTATATATCAGTAGAAACACAGAGGAGCGCTAGATATAACTGTACTGAAATTAAAAGGGGAATTAGGTTCACGTATATACCAAACTTCAAGCAGATCTATGTAACATTGACTCCCACCCACCTTTTACCACTCCTTCACTGACACACATCCTGTATTCCATTAACCACGTAATTCACCCCTTGCTGCACTCTTCATTTGTTGTAGCCTCTTAGTTAAATGCACTGTTTCTATATAAAGCATGTCATTAATGAATTTTATTGACAGTTTGCTACTGAACAGCCTAGAGCGGGAGTTGGAGTGACTCAGAGTAGGAAAGGCTGTGCAGCATGCAACTCTCTGTGCTTGAATTTGCAGGGATAACTAAGCCTCATTCTAATCTTCTGAGTTTAGCTCCTCTGATTTCATGCTTTCCACTGGTGCAAATCAGATCCATGCTGATGTCTCTGATGCCACCCAGGTTAGACTGTGCTGTGACTTAGTCATGGCCTTATTCCTTCTGAACTCTCTGACTGTCTAGGACTGATCCTGGGTGCGAGGAAGATGATGTTTACTGGCGTGGTTAGAAACTGCACTCCCTTCTTGGCATCTGGTTTGCAGGAAGGCATCTCTGGCCAGAGCCGCTTTTGTGGTGTCACTTAGCCGCTGCAGCTGCAGAGCTGTGCAATACTTTCACCGGTTGTATGCAGTGGTGACAAAAATAGAGAGAGAGAAGGAGAAATCCCCTAATGGTTGTGGAAATAGTTATTACTTGACTTTCCTCAGTTTTTCATGTATCTTTAATGGTTTCTAAAGATAATCTGATTATATAATCTGGGAAAATATTAGCTTTATATCTAAAACTTAAAAATATATTCAAGAATATTGTTGAAGTGTCCAGAATCCTGAGTGCTCAGACACGGGCAGGAAGGAAGAAAAAGATTTTTTTGATAATTACTAAGATGAAAGAAGCTCACAGCTCATTTGCAAGTGTAATTCTAAGTCCACAAAAATCTGTATTATCACTCTTTCTTTTTACTGGCATAACTTTAAAAATAAAATATCAACAGGAATTCATATGGGTACTATGTTATGAAGAATGTAATTAGAAATAAATGGGAATCATTGATTAAACTGGTTAACCTTACAATGTATGGAATGCTGTAATTCAGACCATCGCTTCTAGTCTTTTAACTGACAGCAGAAAAAACACGGTTAAAGATGTGGTATGTTTACTTGTGATTTTTTCCCCTGCATATCTTTATCCCTGGTTGTATAAAATAATTTTATATTTTATATACATGCATTCAAAAGCAGCAAAATACATAAAAGTAATTTATCATTTTATTGATATAAGTTACTGTTAACTTAAAAGCTGACACTACCTGTTGGGAAAATTGAAATCTGTTTCCTGGGATAGTTGCTACAGAATGAAAGTCATACTTGGCTGTAGTCCTGACACTTTATTAGCATGAGGGGTTTGTCTCCTCCCTGGAAGGTCCTGCATAGCGGTAAAGTGGAGCACCCAGAGTCCTTCCTGCTGTTGCAATTTCTTGCGCTCAGAGTGTGTCCCTCTCCGCCATTTTTGAAACCTCTTCCTTGTAGGTCCTTTGAATTCTGTCACTGGCTGCCAGACCCATAAGGCCCCTCCAGCCTCTACTACATCAGTGCCGAACTCCACTTGTTGTTTTTTTTCTCTCTCTGTTACTTTTTCAGAGAATCCCGAGGGTCCCGTTTGGTCGCTCAGTGGGAGAGCGGAGGGTGGGAGAAAGCTTGCAAGGTCACTTCTGTTTGGAAGCAGCTTCCTTGGCCTCCAGCCCTCCCCTCAGCAGCTGGCTTTCAAATGGCAAGAGAAGGTTTTGTTGATACGACCCAGGGGAAAGGCCCGCTTAGCGTACAAAGGCTCTGCAGAGTCCTTGTGGTCGGGCAGTGATGAGAAAAGCTGCTCCTTTGCAGGGAAGGCTTTATGTTTGTCTCTGTGCATGTCTGTTCTCCCATTATCACTGACTTCAGGGCTGTGTTTACTTTTGCCTGCTTTGAGATAGGTGCGGTGTACAGGCACTTTTGTACTAGGGTAGGGTGTGATCCTGCTCTGTTGCAGTCTGAGAGTTGGAAGTAGATAGTTTACTAATTGGGGTCCCCGAGGGGGTGAGGTGTGGGTCTACCACTGCTTGTGCTGCACTAAGTAGTGATCACACACCAACTTTTAGGCAACCTTACTAGCAAGGTCTAAAGTAATCTTATTTCTGAGGCTTAAAGAGTTACTGCTGTGGAACTGAGTCACTGTAACCTGCTTGGTTCTCACTTACAGCTTTCCCTCACTGCCAAAAATGCTTTAGCACAGACTATCTTTAAGCTAAGCCTTTCTTATTCACAGTCGTGAGTGAGGGCTGGGTATGATCATCACACAGGTGATAAGCAGTAACGCATGAAGCCATAGTGACTTGATTGCCTTGATAACCAAGGAACTCTTTTCTATTTTAAATAAATAATAGATCCTTTTTTTTTTTTTGTGGAAAGACTTAGCGTTCAGCAGAAAAAGAGATGAATGGTAAAATTTCGTGGGTAAGGTATTTAGTGGGTCAGGGAAATTTCTTTCAATGTTTTCAGGTGTTTGTAGTGTTTAGGTTAATCAGTAAATCCAGTAAAATCCTTCTTTGTCCCATAGGTAATGTTCAATATTAAACTTGAGACCTTTGGGAGGAGGAAAGAAGTGCAAAGTGTTTGAATAAGGGAGGTGGACTGCAGGAAGCAGAAGAAAAAGGCCAGGACCCACAGGACTGTTACAGCCGCCCACACAGCAGTGTTGATCTCTCTTTGAGTTGTGATTATCAGCCAGGATCTGACTACTTCCAGGACGAAAGTATTAAAATACAAGAGCATCAATTAGAAAATGTTGGCAATTAGTTGGTAGAGGGAAATGGCGAGGAAAAGGAGAAGGAAGGATGAGATGCCAGTGTGGATGAAATGTCAGTGAAAGAGGCCAGGGGATGTTCCAGAGAAGCAACACACAGAGGTGAGTTGGTGTTTGAACGTGCAGGGAATGAGACAAGGAGGGAGCAGGGCAGTTTGGTTCCATGACGTACAGTTGTGGGATGAACAACTGTTAAAGGGAACTTACAAAGGCATTTGGAAAATCAGTGCTACGTGTAGGCTAGGTTTTGAAGTGTGGATTGAAACAATGATATAAAAATTCTATTTTCTTTAAAAATGAAGAAAGTAATTTTAATGGTATTTTTGAGGACAAAGTGAAAAGTCACAAGTTTGGGGATGACAAATGCTTGCCAGAGCTATAAGCATGACCTTTGCTGGTTGTGATCTAGTACTCAGAGTATTTACATGACCACACATTCTTTTTCAGTTAGAATAATATACTTGTGAGTAACATACCACTTCTGCACCATGCTACAGTGTGCGTGGATATATCTTCAGATGATTGAGGAAAAAAAGCTGAATGTTACCAAGGTATAAAGGGAAATTAATTCAGATATTTAGTATCTAGATGTTACTTTTCTATTTCACAGCATGGTAGCATAAGTGTGGCAGATTTTTCTTGGAAAATTAGGATGCATTCCAGCAGAAACTGATGCAGAGACTCAGCTTTTTCCTAAAAAATAGTTTGCACTTTTCCCCATAGCTAAGTATTTAGAGCTTGCAGGATCAGGGCCTAACAAGCCACACATCCTTCTTTCTTTTTTTTTTTTCTTCCAGGAAAGCAAAACTCTCCATGTTAAAATGATTGGAAATTAAACTTAGGGGGATCTAGAATGTGATTACTTTTTTTAGACAGGATTTTCTTCATAGCTGAATTGGACTGAATCTTTTTTTTTTTTTTCTCTCCTAAACCAGATGGTAAGTGATTCAGTACTTTTAGCAGTAGAAAAATGATTTGTTTTCTTTCCTTGGTAGTTGGTGTGAATGTACTTTTCTTTATCTATTTACATATTACGTAAACACGCTTTACCAGCATTTATGTACATAGTTTACAGTTCTAATTCTGCAGAGAGCCCTGTATAGGCAAGGCCTTGCACATAAAGGGGTTGACATTGCTTACGGAGAGCTGTTCGCATGGAACTCGTGGCAGGGTTGTAACTGTATTTGTATTTTTATGTATGCACTTAAATTTATGACACTGTATGAGGATGCCAACAGAACCGTAAGTCCACAAAACAGATGAGTAACTTTGCACAGTTTACTTTTCACCTAACGAAGTCTCTGGGGATGCCCTTGATCTCTTCTGCTGCCTTCCTGTGATAGCCTGTAGTCCTTGTGACTTTTGAGTAAAAGCTAAAAGCTTTATCCTTATTATCAAGTGTTGGGGTGAGTTCTTCCTGGTGTGCAGGAGGAGCTTGTGACCTTTTGGACTTGCACTGATGCTACCAGGGCTACTGGAAGGGATTCCAGTAATGGCGGAGAGTATTAAAAAAAGCGTCTTTCACATGTGTACCTGATTTCTCAAGGTTATCTGCATCTATGTTTGTTTGTGTATATACAATGTTAAAACTGAATGCTAAATGCAGTGCTGCTCCTTGTTTTGTGCTAAATAAAACATACATGTAAACCATATATGTGCCGTGTCAGCATATGGGAATTTGAGGCAGAAGTTGATAATAGAGTACATTATAGGGAAATAGTATGTTGCAGTGTCCAGGCACTGGTTCCTTATACAAGAAGGTAAAAGCAAGATTGCCCAAGCGGCCTTACGGTTGTCCTTTCCAAGCCATTAAAGAGCTGTTGTGTAAATTTGATCTGCTTTTACCCTAGCTTTGTCTGAGACATAAAACATTGAATGCATAGTCATAATGCTGCTTTACTAAGATGGTAATACTCCAAAAGCAGTGGCCAGTTTCTCTGTTTTCAAATCTGGCTGTACACAGTTGGAGTGGGATTATCCAATTCTCTTCTTGATTCTCACCTCATCTGCGCACGCTTCGGTTGAGTCACTGGGCGTTTGCGCACAGAGGAGCTGGCCCCTTGCTTTGTTTTCCAGGTTTACCAGAGAGTTGAAACCCAGTTCTTAGCATGTCCCACTTTAAAAATGTGACAATCTTCTGCTTCCGTGAAGTCTAGTAAGGAAAAAAAGACACATGAATTAGCATCAGAAATACTGTACTGTGACATGTCAAGTTTTTCCCCTCAATTGAGTTATTCACTGGAAGCGTGGCAGAAGTGGGCCCTTGAAACTAGCACTGCTTTTTTGGCACGGATCAGTAGTCAAGCTGGGGTGATTCACTGTGCCTTGTATCTGTGTAATAAATTACTTTTCGCTTTATGCAAGTGGAATTGTTTGGGGGAGTTTGCCTCTCGGGCTATGTGGCTGTTGATGTGGTCACGCAACGTGGCAGAAAACTGTGTCTGCAGGACACATAATCCCGCGGGATGCTGCTGCGTGGGGTGGCGTGTGAATCCTGTCAGGTCAGGCTGCCTGCTGCGAGGAACGAGAGCTTGTTTGGCCAACACTGTGTGTTATGTACTGAGGGCTGTACCTCTGGACATACCTCATCATGCTTGCAAGCAGTCAATTTTTTTATAATTGGGAATTGCTTTATTACATTACCAGAAAAATAAAAGCACAAAGCAATGGTTGCTAGCTTTTAAATGCAGTATCTATAGAAGAGCAGAACAATAACTCCTTACCCAGCTGTGGGCATGCAGGGGCAGTAGGATTAAGATTTCTGTTCTCTCAGTCTGTTGCTGTGCACGCTCTTGCACTTGTCATTGCCTTCTGACCAGCAGCAGAGTGCTTGCTTCCCAGTGCCACAGTTCCTGGTGTCCCCTGGCACCTAGCCGCCTCTCCCGCACTGGCCAGGCATTGCACTGGGAAGGGTACCGTGCCTGGGAGCGTGGCAGTGGCTGTGACATTTAGAGCAAATGAAGAGAGTCCAGGAGAAGTTAAACCAGATGATGGATCAGTCAAGGAGAATAAGCAAAATCTGCTGTCGGTGTGGAGGGCTCTGAAAAAAACAGGGATGGAGACCAGTTATCTGTTACCTCCTGTGAGCCTCAGGGAGTAAATACTGCGGAGAAAACGTGGCTCAAAGCTTTGAGGACTAAGTAATTGCAGGAAGCTCTAGGTTACTTAGGACATAAGCATGCATTTATAAGCACTGGAAGTACTGAAGAGAGTTTCTTCTGGTTTCAGTTAATAATAGAGCACGTTATGTACAGTTTGTTTGCTTGCTTGCTTCATTTTATTGTGTGTAAATACACTGTAGGAACAATTTTGTCTTTTGTTGAGTGTTACTCAGCTTGTGTGCTTCTTGTAAATCCGATGAATTAAGGGGAATAAGTAACTTGCTCTGGTCTATCTGTGAAACGAGATCCATTTAAAATAAAGGCCCGTGGGGCATACGGAGGGATTGCAGAGGAGTTAGAAGGACGGTGAGCAGAGGAGGTGGTGTGTGCAGCAGAACGGCAGCCTGCAGGCCATGTGTGCCACAGGCACAGCAACTCACTGGTGATGTGAGTTGCCTCGGTGAAAATGGAGTTCTGCTCTCCCATGGGGGGAACAAAACTCAAGCTCCACTGATCTTAGTGGAAATGACGTGGTTTTGCACCAGGGCAAATGAGAACAGAATCTGGCCAACTGTTAATAGCTTTTTGTATTTGGGGCTGAAATAAAGTGGCTGTGTATGCAAATAATTGTGCAAGCGTGACTCCTAAGTGACTTATAAAAGATGAATTCAATATTTAATTGTTGGAAACACAAACTGTTTGGCACAAATTTCCTGGTTTGGCTGAGCTGTACTTGACCTGTGACAGAGAGAGCAAAGGTGATTTTAAGTCCTGGGATCCAAGGGGTCAGTCTGTAACGTAACTCAAGGCAGAGCCAGTGCATTGGCTGCTTTGTAATTACAGATGCTTATTTTGTGTGCAAACCCAGTTGATTCATTATCTTTTATTTCCATTATCTCATCTCAATCTTTATGTGTGAATCTGAGCTGTTTTACTTCAAGGGGGTGGCACATAACTAGAATTAAAAAAAAAAAAAAAAGGTTGATAACAAGAAGTTGGTTGTTTTGATATAAAGATGTTGTGATGTAACCAAAATTATAAAATTGGCTAAATCTGTGTGCAGAATCTGAAAACTTCATGGGAAGCCTAACAAGTCGAAAATAACCTTTCTTCTGCTCTCTACCCTGCATTTCTTGCAAGATTTTGACCCATGGCTTGGAACAGGGATAGTTTAGCTCTTAGAATATAAAAGAGACAATTAGAAGCAATCACATTGCTGTAGCTTAACACACTGTCACTCCTCAGCTGCGCTTCAGGACCTCTGCTCTCACATCCTGTGGTGAAATGATACCTGTTGGCTTCAGCTGTCTTCATGTCGGTAAATTCTTAAACTGTGGTAATCAGCTGTCCTTATACCTAGAAATATGTCCATCCCATTCAAACTCCGGAGAACAGAGAATGTTTTTTGTGAGGCTGACATTTAAAAATGCTTTCATGTTTCAAAGAGCCTCCAGAATTTGACGAAGTAAATTTTACTTATGCAAACTCTTTTTTTTCCCCCCTCTCCTATAATTTAAAAGTGACAGTACAAGTATGGATGGTGTGGAGAGACATCAGATTTTGTTGGGACATAAGCGTGAGCCTGGAGCTGATAGGGTATGTTTGAAAATAGTTCCTGGCAAAAGTTGTGTTGGCTGAGAATCAGGAGCTTGCATCCAGTTGACATCACTGGAAGATGCACACACAAAGCGAAAGTACTATGTGGCCTTTAAGCTTCTGTTCTTGTGGTACATGAGCTTTTATACTACACAGAAGAATTGAACCATTCACTTTTCTAGGTAATTGAAATAAAATAGGTGTCTGTGATCTATTCCAGTCTGCTCTGTCTGGAGTATGCCTCCATGACTTTAACGAAGTGGCATGTATGCACAAAAGAAGGCTCTTTGGATGGAAACACTGTAATGCAGGACTTGTTAACTGATGATACTTGATAATTTTTGAAGAGATGAGTACAACAGTTGCTGCTGATCTAGATCATCGAAATAACTTGAGGGAATATGTTCACCAAAGTGAAATGTTCTCTAAAATGCTTGCTAACAGGTTACTTATGCTTGTTTACTCCAAAAGTAGAATCTTTTCCCCTAAGCCAAACGGAAAATTAGATGTTCTTCTTGTTTAAGTATATGAGGAGTAACTGTGAAAATTGGTTGAGTTACATTGATGTTAAGTAAGTGTCACCAGTGGAAAATCAGACCCAGGGCTTTTTTTGTGCGTTTGGCCAAAGGAAGGGGCATTTCCATTTTCTGTTGCTGATTGAGTTCCCCTATGATCTTGTCTAATATTCAGAAACACTGAAACCATATCAAGAATATGGTATCTCTTGTGCCCTACCACACAGAAAAATCATGCAATCAAGTTCCCCATTTGTGTGCGAGTCTTTGTCCTTTTAGATGCAGGCTCTCTGGGACAGGAGCTGCCTGTCGCTGCGCCCGAGCCTGTGGGCACTGCTAGAATAGAGAGAGCAGCTTTCCATCCGCTCTGCTGTTTGGGCGTGACTGAGGGCCGAGGTGGAAGGCTGGTGGCTGGCTGGCTTGCTTTTCTAGGTGAGCCCGATGAAGCAGGTGGATTGCATGAGGAGTCTCATGTTGCTGTGGCTGGCACCAAGCGTGGCTGGATGCATCAGAAATCCCAGAGCTGCTCAGCTCTAAGTCCTGGCTATGCGTCTACAGCACCGGTCTCCGGGGAACTGAGGTTACGAGATCGGAGGATTCAAGTTGCATTAAGAGGCCAGTCCCTGGGGGTTTAGGAGCGATAGCAGAATACTTACAACTTGCTTTCACTTTGCGTGACACAGGATTTGTTCTCCCTTGCAGATGACTTCTCCAGTGCTGCTTGGACGTGCCTGCTGCTCTGTGATTGCTCTTAAAGCCTTGGTTTGACACTAGCCTCTGGTGTGCTGTGGGCCAGCAGATCCACATAGCAGCAGGCACACCAGTCTTCCTGCAGAGATTTAAAGGAGTTTTGGAGAAATTGAGTGATTCAAAACTTTGCCACTCTCTTCTCTGGCAGTTCCCTGGATTTGAGGTGTCCCTTGTCTCTGGCACAGCTGGGCAGCAGGCTGGGGAGGAAAGCAGCACTGGCTATATTGTCATTCAGGTGCGTAGGGCTGCTGATGTTAGGTGCTGTAAGTGTAAGTGTTTTGAGAGGAGGTTTGTAGGTGAGGAAGAAGCATTGCTGTGAGGTGAACTGGAGGGATGGTACTTTGACATCTTGGCACACAGGGCAGGCTGAGGAGAAGGAGTAAGACAGAAAGAAAATCCTCTTAATCTGGGCAACGTCAGCTTGTCATCATCAGTTCAGTAGTGATGTACCTGCAAGCCTACTGCTGCCTGCTTTGCAAGGGGCAGATCATTAATGACAAGGCATGGCAGAGTGCAGCATGCTTAGGGCTTTGAGGTGCTGACGAGCTGATACCATCCAGAATAACTCCAGAGAGCATGGTCGTGTCCAACACGAGGTACAGTTTTAAGAACTGAAAAAAGCTGTTATCCAGCATGTCACCCTTGAAGACAACATGTGGCATACATGCTGTAACCTAAAACTCCCTCGCTTTCTGCACCCCAGCAGCTGCATACATGCATTCAGCTTCTCCTTAGTGTGAGCCACAAGGTGAAAATCAACATAGCACAGGGATCAGAAGAGCTTTGGGCTTCATTAGGCTAGCTGGATGTGCAGCTGTCCTGTGCCTTTTGACCTGAGAAGCACTGGAGTGCCTGGGTATCCGTGTTGGAGTGGAGCGGGCTTACCGTTAAGGTGTATAGATCTCTGGCAAGACTGAGAGCACAGGCAATTTTTGTAGGTCAGAGAGAGTGTAGGACTGAGGTAAGAGAATGCAAGAGCACAGTCTTTATATAGCTGCTAAGCAGGGAGCAAGAAAGGATTTTACTGTTTGTGGCTGGAGGGATGGAGCGAGGAGTGATGGATCAGGTAGAGAAGAACCTGGTTGGGCTGTAGGGTAATTGTACAGCGTACCCAGAGCTTGCAATTTATCCCAGACCTGACTGGAAATGTTCTCGTATTCTTCAGTAGTGCTTACAAGCATCTGATAGTCACTGTGCTGGGCACCTGGCTCGCTGCCAAAGCACTGACAGTTTGCCCCCTCTTGTTTGTCATACATACCTGCAGATTTAATACTTTTCTTTTGGAGAATACAGCACTTTCCTATCCTGTGAAACAATGATTCTCTTCTGCCATTCTCATGGAGATGTGATGTGATGATATCACTTCCTAGTGAGGGGCTGGTGAATCACTTTGTTGGTGTTCATGAATCACTTCTTTGCTACCAGTTTCTGCACTGGTCTTAATATAATTTCCAAAAGCAAAAATCGTCATTTCAGAGACCTTTTACTTTTTGTTAAAGAGACAATACTGGAATTATCTTGTTGCATAATGTACTGATCCCAAGCTCAGTGTGCTGCAGAGGAGCTCTCCCAAATCTATTTGTGTAGCTGAAGGCATTGCCACCTATCCAGTCGATCTCCTCCCCGGCAGTGGAGAGCTTGCTTGCAGCTGGGTGGGGAGAGGGAGCGTACGTGTTTGTCTCACAGGCTCTGGTGCGTAGTCCGATAACTTAGTTTAAAGTTTAAAGCTCTGCTGTGGGTCTGATAACCTCTTGCATGGGAGCAGAAGTGCTCTGAGGTGTCATGGCTAGGGGTGCAAAGGCTCTTCTGCTAGTTGAGAGCCTCCAATATCTTATTGCCTACCTAGGAAGTGTAACTGGTTGTTCATCTCCTTCAGCTTTGCACCTCAAGTGGTATAAAGAAGGCAGGAAGCAGGAGTAAATAGGTCCTTGGAATTTCCTTGTCCAAGGGAGGAACAGACAGCAGGTTGTGTGGTTGTATTGAGGCAATGTCAAAGGTCTTCGACAGGCATCTTTTTATGCATTGGCACAGGGCTTTTTCCTGGGGAAGAAGGAGTTGTGCATGGTGTGAATACGATCTTGTGAGGCTAAAGGCACTTGTGGTTTATTCTTGGCAAAGCCTGAGCCTGCTTTAAGTCATCTTTATGACAGTACTAATCTGGCAACCGAAGGGTCAGGAAATTGCACGGGAATCGCAGAGGTGCCTTTGCCCATTACCTTGTTTGATGGGCCAGGCATCCCTCCATCACAAAGATCCAACCCTGACCAAATGCAGCACGGGCTCTGGCAAGCCCACTGCTGTCCTCGGAGGAGATTTCTCTATTGTTTTGTTTTGACTGTTAGGCCTTTCCCTTTCTCTGTGATACGTTGCATGTTCCCAGCTGGTATTTGTAACATGTTCAGTAGAATTTTAAAATGAAACTTCTTTGGAGGAGGTCAGCGTGCCGTGTGGGACGTGGCCTGTGCGTGGGCAGCATCTGACAGATTCCTGTCACTGTTACCCAACAGGCTTGTCAGAAATGACAGCACCTGCCTGTGGACTGCACTAACACAGCAGTACTAGCCAAAATGGGAAGTGTTGATGGTATTGTTTGCTCTGTGTGTTCATATTCATAGTCTCCCCACACTATTATGGGCGCACTGTAAATGTCTGGAGGGATAGTTACATGTGTTAGGATAATGATACCAGATTCCATTCAGTTCTGAGGAGCTGATGTGTAATTATTGTAAGAGAAAAGCAGCACCGAAGGTTGCTTAAGAGTTTTTCAGTTATCAGTGACTTTTCTGCACACAGGCAGGTAAGGAGGTAACCTATCCGAAAGATTTCTCATTCCAGAATTTGTGCCAGGGATCAGATCTTCCTGACCCCATTGCTGGGAAGCTCTGTTCTCACATTTACACTGTGCCTACATGCTGGAGATTTTCCTGTTTCATTTCTCTTTTGTGATGGATGGAATGACTTTAAACCTGTTTGGAAGGTTATTTGACTTTTTCTGCCCATGTTGCAGCTGTTAGTGTGTTTCATGTATGTTATTAGCGTGCCGTAGCAGAATGCTGGTTTGTGCCCAACAGGGATTCTCAAAATAGTCATTGCTTCACCCTCTCTTAAGCTTGTCTGCAATCCAAGCTGCTTAATTTTCCATGTGGTCTGCTGTCGGCCTCCTATTGTAAATTATCTGTCCTTGTAACCCACAGCCTGATTTTTCTTACTCTGTTCAATGGAACTACTCACCATTGAGTTTAGTAAATCAGGTTGGTGTTAAGAGAATACCTGTGAGAATTTCCAAGTTGCGTGATTTGTACTTATTTTGTAAGTTTTGTAAGGCTGTTTGGTTCCCTGCTGCCCTAGTCTGAAATATACGGCCTTGGAAATAGGTTGATTTGAATGTAACTTTTTTTTCATTTGCAGTCCCTGGAGGATTGTAATTGCAGCATTGCCTTGTGACTGTGCTGAATTAAGAATCAGCACAGCTGAAATTCCCAGACCAAAGGATATGATGGCTACTAGTAACCTTGGTGCCTTTTTTATGCTTTTTTTTCTAAACAATATCTTTTTGCCTTGTATATGGTCAGTGTTTTTGGAAGAAGAAGTTATTTCTTAGGTACCTATTGAAATTTAAGAAAATCATGGGTTCTCTTCCACCTTATGTGCACACCTTCTCCTTTCGTATGCTTTGGTGTTGTAAACTGATCATCTCTTTCCATTGTTATAAGAAAACATTTAAATAACACACTGTTTTATAGAGAAAGAAAAGAGAAAACCAGCAACTTTGTACTCTGCCTGTAGGAGCTCTAAGTATGGCAAAATTAGCAAATATGAAAGGTAGGCCAGCAGATAAGAAGGGAGCGAAGTTGCAGATGCTAAATAAAGACAGGATGAGATTGTTCAAAGAGGCAGGAGGAAGGACAGAGGATACTTGGCAAGACAGACCCAACAATATGAGTCAGTTTTGCTCCCACGGAATCTGAGTGTTATCCCAGAGTCACGGAAATTCAACATCCAGAGCCCTCTCAGGGAGAGATCTTAGCCCAGAGGGCGGCATGGGATAAGGCTCAAAGCATGGAGAAGAAGAGGAGACACGCAAGAACCACAGACTATAGGAACAAGAAAAATAGAGAGTGAGTAGGGAGGAAGAAAAGCAGAGGGCTTGGGAGCAGCATGGGATAGGCCTGTGTAAATGTGAACTGGGACCTTGGGTAAAGTCAAAGGGAGTTTTCCCAAAAATAACAGTGGTCTCAAGGCCAGCCCAAGAGCTTGAATTTGACCCGAAGGTAGAGAGAATTATAGCAATTCTGCTATGCCTTAGTTCTGTATTTGGAATTTCAAGCTTTGTTTTGCCTCTGGAGTCCTCAATCTTGCACAGTCCCATTATGCAGTGGTGGGCAACGCAGGGTTTAGTGAGAGAGAGTTCCTATCCTTGGGCAGCTGCACCCATCATGTGCATTTTTAGTAAAGGCTGTCCCCAGAGTGAAGGTTAGCTGGTGGAACTAACAACAGTGGCTTTTTGGAAAGCAACACTGAATTTGCCATAGCTACAACCTGGTAGCATTTTCCTCAGCCAAGCATTGGGACTGTGTGTGGAGAGCTCTGTTTGATAAAATCTGGGGCAGCTGAAGGGCAGACAGGCTATTCTGGTGCTTCTGTGTCTACAGGAGAAGGTGGAGGCGTACCTGTGCAACATGGGGAAATACCGGTGCATGCTGAAACTTTCCCTAAAGTGCTCTGATTAGAAGATGCAAATGTGATGCTTTAGAAAAGGTAATTTGCTGGCAGAAGAAAAACTAGTAATGAGCTGAACAATTAGCTTATCTTTCACCTTCTAGATACTTTAACAGCTGAAGATTTAAAATTAATCTAGAAGAAGTTAGAGTATTAATTTGAGGCTGTTAAAGTCTTCCTGATCAATTTATGGTGTTCTTTTGGAGGGATAGTGTCTGTCTTCAAGTTAGCTTAACACTCACTTTATTATTGTTACTGGTCAAATTAATTGCTGTCTTTGTCAGAGATCACAAACCCTCCACAAATCTGATTGTATTTACTTATGTGTTTTCATTTCTTGAAAGACGAAGATGTATAGAAAAAGTAAGGGAACTTTGTTGGCGTGAGGAATCAAAATTGGATTTTCAGTACATCTTAATAGTGTACAGGAATCCGTAGAACTTACCTGAAAGTTTATATGAATTTTAAGGTTTGCTCTTGTTCCACATGCGTCTTTTCCTCTCCCTTCCCAGTTATTGTTTCAAAAATGTCAGAGGAACCGCAACCGAGCATTTCTCCTGTTCCCACCTGTGCTTTGGGATACAAAAGAATAACATTAGCACACAGAGACCTTGACTTCCTCTTGGATGCATCTGGACGATTTTATTAGGCAGTCCACTGTGCCTGTGATCAGTCTGAGAGCAGCTGATGATGAGCATCGCCAAGATATGGTATTGGGCTGTTGATCAATTTTGTGTCTCTCAGAAGACTTGAAAAATTAGATTCATGAAACATCACTCTCATAAGCCACAGCCTCACTATGAGGACATTAGGGCAGCCACAACTGTACAAAGTGTCTTCACCGGCAATCTTTCACCCTCTGACAAATCTTTTCTTCTTGAAGGTAACTGTGGGTGGTCTCCTTTGTCTAATTTCTGTAAATTCGGTACATCACTTTCTAGTTATGCAGCTGATACTCGTGTTTATATGAATGGCTATTTAAAAAAGGAAAGATCAGATGTTTGTTGTTTCATTTCAACATAAATCAAACTTTGTAGTCACATAGCAATTCTAGTCTAGCCCCAGGAATAGCTTTAGTATTGCTAAGTGTCTGGAGAGTATTGACTACAGAGACATGATTTTAAGCAGGCTATAATAGTTTCTACAGCTGTTAACAGTTCGCAGAAGAAAGGCAGTATTATTCATCGGTGTTTAAAATGTGCATGACTTGCATTGCACAGAAGTCAGATTGGGAGAATGTCAGAATTTTTTTTCTGAAATTCTGCCAGGAAAGTCTTCAATAACTGGAGAAATTCTTTTCACTGGTGAAATCAACATGCAGCACATTGTGTTATTATAATTGCTTATAGCTCACCATGAAAGTTGTCTTTGTATGCGTGGATGTACGGCTTGTACTGTTTTGTTTTTATTTATTCTGCATTCTTTATTATAATGTTCTTTCCTTTTTTCCAGACCAGAAAGATTGTTATTGAGCCTTCCACAAAGCTGAAATAATGCTGTGTGTTAAAAAAATGTTAACAATTTGAAGAAGTTATAAAAATTTATAAGTTGACTGAATACTTTGGAAATTTCTGCATATTTTAATATAAATAGGTAATGCAAATGTTTGTTCTTTGCATTTAGAGGTGGGTCTCTGTTTTCTAAAGGTCTTGTATATAAATTTGATTCTTACAATTACATTAGAACAAACCCAGTATTTTTTTAGATTGTATAATAGGAAAAATGTATTCACGAAAGACGCAGAACATGCATGGGTATCTCGGAATGTCATATAGTCATGAAATTTAACATAAATAGTATCAGTTGTTTGAATGACTTCATTAAGTGCATTTAGGGGACTGCCTGTTGCAGTCAGCTGAGGTCTTTCCATTCATTTCTGCGGGTCCTGGGCTAGCCCACAAAGAAAAACACCGTGCTGCAGCTAACTGAGAAATAGGAGGTGATTTCTTTATAGATAGCGTGAAGTTCCAGATTGCACTGGTAGAACTTGCATAGAAATTCAGTCACAGAAAATCGAAGAAATCACAGAAGGCAAAGGAGTTATTTCAGATGAATTTGGTGTTAGCGAGGATCTCATATTCATATGGGCCTTATTCATAACTAAAATCATAAAACAGAACAAGAGTGTCCAAAAGAAAGAAAATAAGAGCAGAAATAGGTGAAAGGGAGGAGGTGAGTGACAGAATACTGGCAAGTGAGCAAGGACCTAAATGATGACAGGCAGCTTTAACAAAGACTAGTCCAAAATGGCAACAGTTCAAATGTCGTGATCCACTGGAGATGCTGGTCACATAAATACCTGAAAAGCCAGGCATCAAGCTGCTCTTTTGGGAGGGTGGAGGGGAGCAGTGTGAGTTTTGGGTGGTTGTACAGTGTGGAAAGGGTTTGTTAAGTCTGGTATTCTAAGGCAATTTCTCCACAAGCAAGTATAGTAGCAACTAGAAGTGGACCTGGAGAGCTGTAGCTCGAGTGAGGTCCCCTGGACTGCACGCTGCGTGCAGCTGCGGTGCTTGGCCTGTGCTGCCGGGGTACCTCTGCCAGCTTCGTTTGGTCTGAAAGGAATCCAGTCTGCGCGCTTGGGGACTGCTCCGTGATGCAAAGCAAAGCACGGTAAGCGAGCATTTGAGGGGCTGGCTTCAAAAGCACACTGCTGCTCCAAATGTGCACGCTAATGTAGAGGCGCCCTGCGAAACTTTATGGTGGGAGTGGTGACGTGGGACAGAGCAGAGGGAGTACGGCACCTGAAGAGGTCACCAAGCTGTAGTGAAGGGTAAGCGCTGCAGGAAGGAGAAAGGGAGAATGATTGATGCAAGGCTGTGTAGGCATGTTTAAAAGAATAAAAGGGATGCAGTCCCCTTAACATACGTCTTAGAAGGAGGATTGTGGGATGGTTTTGTCCAATGAAACAATTATTACCCAGTGAGTAAGTTCACTCCAGAAGGGACAAAAATGCCTTTTAGACGTGTGCAAGGTGACAGCGAAGTTAGCTAAAGCTTTGCAGTGTCTGCCTTCTCCTCAGGATAAAGAACTCCTTAGGAAAGTTGGTGCCTATCTTAAGGTTACTGTAATTTAGTATTTCAGGATGGACTCTCTCCTGACATACCGCCTGTGAAATTTTGATGGGGCTAGAAGCACTTTGTAACACCAACTCTTTTAAGAAGCATGCAAAACTAATGCACAAAAGTCTCGGGTTTTCAATGTGCAGTTTTTATAGATCGTTTTCTCAAGACATCCTGGAACATGCTTTGCTGTGTTGAAAGGCTTTCTTGGTCATTGTGACCAGTGCTATGGAATAACACTGCTGCTAGCTGGCGGTTTGCTCTGTAGAAAGCTGCTTATAATTTCCAAACACTGCTTTCCAAATGGAATCACTATGGTAAATGAACCCTTTTAAACTTAAACTCACAAAACTGAATTCAGTTTAGGAAATAGTGTTGATTCTTCAATCTTTTGTGAGTCACTTCCACTGTAACATTCTCTGGAATCACTCATTTTTGAGTGTTAAAAATGACTGGTTGGTAATGGGGAGTTACAGATTCAGAGGTATCTCCACGTTCCCTGTCAGTATGCCACTTCATACTATATTTATTCTCACAAGGCCTGTTATATAAAAGTACCATTTTACTGAGCGGAGGCACATAGAGAATAAACGATGTAGATAAGTCTGTGTAAGGAGACATATTGCAGAACTGAGCTTGGGTTTCCTCAGCTTACAATGAGAAATTAGCCGCTGGACTAGCTCTCTTCTTGTTCCGCAGCACAGTTATATTCCTTTCTAGCTCTTGGTTGTCCCATCCAAAAATGCTGCTGCAGATAACAGCGATCAGGTGAGTCTGAATGTTATCAGAAAGCTGATAGGTTTCTTAGCTTTAGTGGCAGGATTATGTCAAATAACGTGATGGTTAGCTGAGACAAATGTGTTTGGTACCTAAACATAGCATGTTTATGTACGCCAGTACTTTGAAAATGAGGAAAGCAAAAAATGTATGGACAATAGGTTCTTGTCAAGAACTGGTATCCTTGCTACAAGCAATGGGCATACACAAGTTTGGCTTTTGAACTTTGCTAAAATGATTTGCTAATAAGATTTTGGCTTATGAAAGACGATGAAATGCACGAGCTGAATACAAACGTCTTTACTAGATCTTGTCAGCAGTTGCGAAGATAAATTTTAACAATGTTAGGATTTTCTGGGCCCCTTTCAAAATGACTGTGTTGCCTCGCTAAATACACTGATTGTTGTATGTCTTTGTCCAAGAACAGTTGGCCATAATTGCTTCTGAGCAGTATTTCCTTGGAAGCTCTCAGATAACAAAAGGCAATCCAGAGATCTCTGACGGAATCTCTACTTAGAAACTGGCCATGTTCAATCTGTAAAGTATGTAGAATTTTTTTTTTCCTGGGGAAAGGCAGAAGAGGGCAATAGGTGCAGGATGTGGAGGGAAGAAGCAGTGCCACGACCCTACAGCATTTCTGCATGTTGAGTCATGGAGTGACATTTAAACAATTCTCACTGCGCCCAATATGAAAAACTATAATCCAGGTCAAATTGCTGGCTGTGCTCAGAGAGAGCTGAGGAAGAAAAAGGTCAAGGCACTTACCCATAGGTAGCCTTTCCTGTGTTTCAGATGTTGGGGGAGCTTACCAAATAGCCAAATGGGTCTTTAATACTTTTTTTTTTCTTCTTCTTCTTTTTTCTTTCTTTGAGGGAATGAATGGCTCCGGACTTTCCATCTTTAGAGCTGGTGGTTTCCACACCACAGTGATTCAGTCAGCATGAACTCTTGACCAAATCCCAGTTTATATCCTGGTTTTGTTTTTCTAAAATATTTTACATTTAGCAGAGCATAAAGGCCTCCCTACTATGTGACAGTGTAAGAAGGAGAGCCATGCTCTTTTTACCAGTTAGCTCTCAAAGGACAGTTCTCTGCTTCTGAAAACATTGCATCTGAAGCAACTGTAAAGGAATCACTGAATTTTGACTAAAACTAAGACCAAATTTTTACATGCTCCTAGCTTTTTGATGCTGCGTGTTTATGTGGAATTTCCTTTGAGGTTTAATAAGGTCTCATTTTTATTTGAGAAATATGCCCTGCCTGAAATGTTGTAAGGTTTAATCAGTGTGTTATTGCATAAGAAACTCATATACATTTGTTTGGTTGCTAGATAAATAGATTAGTATTGACAGTGATTTCGGGGGATAGTAGATTGTTAAAGTAATGTGAAGGGCCTTGTTCCTTTGCCTTGCTGGATGTTTTTTGATGACTGAATTCTCTGGGGTGACTTTTTTAGGGAATATGCTGATGATTATCCGTGCTATCATGTAAGTGGTAGGCTCAGTCAGGACTTAGAGTAGCTTGGCTCTGGAGTTTTAAACACAGTTTATTTCAGAGTCTCCTTCATGCAGTGACCCATGTTATCTCTTTTTGTTTTTACGCTGCTCTCCTATATCTCCATGATTTTCTCCCTGTACTGCAGTAACTTGTTGTCTATCTCAGATTCTGCATGGGTTGCCTGAGGCTGTGGGCTGAGACAAGCTAGCTGCATGTGGCCATCTTTCTTTTCAAATATCAGTGCTTTTTAAATGGTACGGGGCATCCAAAATGCAGGACATAGGTGTATGGGTATGCTAATAACATTACAGTTGATTAACAAATATTCAGGTCCCAAGTGTTTGGAAACCGCAAAGCGTCTGAACTAAGGTTGTCTTTGCAGTGGAAGTTCATTCTTGTTTTGCATATGTGCAATGAGATGAGGTTTCATAACATGAAACTAGCACAGCCTACTTTCTAGCACAGCCTTTGAGTAGAGTGACCAGGAGAGAGCTGGTGCAGGCATTGCTACGTGCATTGCGACTTGAAGAGTGGCTCTATCCACCGCCACGTGGTACTAATACTGTGTCATCTTGGCCTTGCATGAGATTGAGTCTGGTCATAGTGCACGTATTGCATGTGAAGCCTATAGGGGAGCAGGTCAGTGTCCTTGCTGCTGTGGCTTTGGAATCATTGACGATAGATTGCATTGCTGAAATCAGTGATATAAGATCAACATAGCATCCATAATCATCTCTGAAACCTCAGATTTTCACATTTCAGAATGTAAAACACAACTACTTTTTTGCACTCCATTTTCTAATGTCACTGGCCCAGTTTGAATGTCTTGTCCTGGACTGGGTAGCAAGTGCTGTACCGTATGTGGAGGATACTACATGGTATCCCATATTCAAATATATGGTTTTCTTCCTGAGCAGGGCAAGATGAAAAGGAAAGAGAAATTATTTCAGCTAACCAAATAATTCACACAGAAGAATTTTTCTAGAGTATCCAACCTTCTTTTCTACTTGCATCATGTTGATGATGCAATTGCTATTCTCTGGTATTTACGTACCTTTCAAAATTTCTATTACTTTTTTAAATTCACGGATTGATGTGAAACAGTGTTTTATGAGCTACCATTAATTATGGTGTTGGCTTGGGGGGGTTTTGCTCTTATTGTATTGTTGATGCTTTCTGTTTGGATGTCTGTTTGCACAGACACTTCCAAAATAAACACTTCTGAACTAATATAAGCTTCAGTTTCCCTGAAGACTGTTCTGTGAAGCTCAGACACTGGCTTTAAGTGCAATTGCTGGTACAACTCAATTGCATAAATGTTTGCAGACGGTACAAAGAAGAGGAGCACAAAGAAAGCTTGAGGTAATGGAATGGAAGGAACAATCTGCAGCATAGACCTTAGCTCTTAAAGGGTGCTGAGCTCTTTCTGTGCTCAGAGATGCTTATCATGCAGAATCTTCATACACATCAAAGATGAAACTTACACTTAGTCAAGTGCTGGAAGGGTCACTGCTCTGTGACCTGCGTGTCTCAGATAGCTTTTCAGTCTTGTGCCTGTTAACAAGTGGTTCTTGTTCTTCAGACCGCTGTTACCTGCTCCAGCAGATAAGGACGGTATGGAATACTGTAGTGTGTGTGATGACTGTTCACTGTGGCTGGTTCCTTCTGCTGATATCAAAGGATGTTTTATGCTTTATTGTTAAAGCAGTGCAAGGCCCCAGATTAGCCAAGGCGTAAATGCTTTGCTCTATTACAGCCTCACTGCGGCTCCCGGGGAAACAGCACAGGCCTTGTGTGGTTCAAGCTGCTCACCTGAGCCTGCTAAAGACCAAACTGCCCAGCCTGAGGATCCTGATGAAGCTCTGACCATGCTAGCTGCTGCTTCTGTCTCTTTGCTGAAGGCCTCTGGCCTCCCATTGGGCTGCATGTAAAAGCATCTTTCAGCCAAGAAAGTGTGAGTAATGTTGCTCAGCTTCATGGCATTTGTCTGCATAGAGCTAACCTTAAGTTACTGAAGGAGGTTTCAAAGAGCATCCATTAGCTCAAGGGGAATGGGTGAGGCGTGAATCAGCAGGACACGGTTAAATTGGTTCAGAGGCAAGGAACTGGTAGGAGGAGACACCTTGGCACCAGGACAGTTTTACTGCTCCTCCTGAGGGTCAGGGGAGAGTAGGTAAGGAGAACATGGACCTCCAGATGGGGAAGGGAAGAGCCAGGGGCCCAGATACAGAAATCTGGCATGAAGCTGAGGCAGGGCCAGGGGTTTCAGAGGTGTGTCTGGAAGTGAAGGGATGCTGAGAGATGATGGGAGGGGACTTTTGGAGTGAATGGAGGAAAGAAGGGCACCATGCACTTGCAGGACTGCAATATATGCTATCCAATACCCACTTGCCCCTGCAAGCAATAGAGAGATCCCTGTGTGGGTCTGCAGTTTTGAAAACATCTATTTATTTTGTCTGCCTCCATGATTAGGAGGCCAATTTAGGTTTTAACTACTTGGGGAAATCCCTGCAAAATAGGCTAGGGTATGAATTTACAGCCTACTTAAAGACCCAGCAGTAAATGCAGTGTAAATTCACACTTCAGCTTACTTCACAAAACTCCCCCGCAGAAACAAACCCTCAGAGTCACCTCTGTACCTCAGTCTGGTGCTAAAAGTGAGTGGAAGCTTCTCAAAATGTGGGCCTCCAATTCCATTTTTATAGCTGGGTTTTTCTGTCTCCTGGGGCTTTTTGCAGCTGCTATAAATCACTGTCGCTTTGCTGAGGTTGGAGAAGCTGGACCACTTTACACTGCTCAGGATCTGACCCTTTGCCTCAAGTAACCTTTTATTATCAATTGGCCAGAGGGTATTTTCCTTTTTACTGGCTTCGTTATTAAGCTTGTTCATTCACTCCCACCACTGCTGATGTCTTTTTTTTTTTTTTTTCTCTTTTTTTTTTTTTTGTCCCTGTGAATTTTGTGTTATGTCTTTCCTCCCATGTAATTTCCTAATAGTGAACTAGTGACAGAGTGGGCTGCTGGTATTTCATCTTGTGGCTGGAGAGGTCAGGCTGTTTCTGACACAGACAAACACTCCATTACAGTAAACTCACAGAAAGTTTCCTTTTCAACCTGAAAGGAGAAGGAAACGGAGTCTCCACCAATGGGTTTTCAAGAATTATTTCTGTGAGCTGAACTTAAACTAAAGGCCAGTTTGGTAATGTTCTGTGTAGAGGAAGGAAAAAAAAAAAAAAAAAGACAACATACTATTTCTTCTTTCTCTTTTTGCTGAGATTTGGCTCGAGTCTTGGCTCCTTATCAGATCATAGTCCTGCTGTGAAAACACCAACCCTTTGCACTGTGCATTATTGAAGGAATGGCCGTTGCTGATGTCTAGCTAAAAGAGCATAAGGATTTAGACCTTCAAAGTTCTCCGTCTGCTTCTGATACTTAGGAAAATTTGCTCCTTGGCAGGAAGAACTTAGTTATAAGGGAGATACATAGTGCATTAACCTAGTGCAGAGATACAGTGCCTCTCCTCTGAAGGACAGCATCACAGCAAATATTCCCAGCTTTGCCTCTCCAAAGCTCTGAGCAAAACCTGGACGTAGTAAGGGTGAGACGAAAGAAGCTGATGGGAAACTTCTATTCCCTCCTCTTCTGCTCATCGCTTTCTAATGTTTGCAAAAGCACGCGTGGTTGCCAGATTTGATTACAGAAGTAGCCCTTGGTGCGGACACCCTTTTGGCAGATTGCTGGCCTATGATATTGGTGCCCTCTGAGGAAATTCAGTCCCACATGTCGCAGTAGTGCAACTGGAAATCTCTGTGTATTGGCCCTGCTTTGTTCATTGGGTGAATTCAGTACGTGTGGTTTTAGTTTATTTTTCATTTGTTTGTGTGTCCAGTGAAAAGCCTCTTCACCAGTGACCTGAAGTCATGATTTCTGTAGAAGTGCCACGCTGAACTAGTGCCGTGCTGGTCTTGTGTTGAGATTTATGAATGTTTTCATATTTTTTGGAGTTCAGCAAGTATTGCAAATATATTTACAAAACCAGAATTTGACCTTCTGTAATAATCTAATACCCACAATAACCTATGGATTTATGCCAACTATCATTCACTGTTTGTTTAAATGACATATTTCTACTCACTAGAGTGACATCATTTCTGTAGAGAGCAGTAATTTACATAACTAACACATGTAAGCACCACTATCCTGGTGCTAATACGTCACATGTTTAATGAATTTGGCTGTCAGGTGACAGACGCTATTTCTTTGAGGGATCAGTTAAGCATCCATCTCATTCTTTATATGCCAGTTGTTCAGGTAATTCAAAAGGCTCGGTCTAATTAGCGGATACCGAAAGTTGGTAGCAGTAGTACTGTTTTCTGAGTGACATACGGATAGTTGCCTGCGTGCTTGGTGATACCTGCATAAAAGATGTGATTTATTGTCTGGTTAAAAAAGAACTAAAACGTAACTGACCATCACTACAAGATAAGGAAACATTTCTTGCTGTACTCTAGGGCATGAGTAAAACCACTGCCCCTGTCTACTTGATGGCAGTTTAATTTAAATTTATTAGACTGCTCTGGGGTATACACAGGAGTCTAATCCTGTAATCCGTGGTGAGATTGTATGTACCCAGTATTGCAGTGTTCCCTGTGCATGGAATAATTTGACATATAATGTGCTCTCTACTTCTCAGGGGAGAGACAAATGTGAGAGAGTATTGTCTTACTGTTTGCTACTTGGCCTTAGCTGAGTTCCCCTTTATTAGAAAGACAGGAATAAAATTAATCTAAGTGTTGAAGGAATAGGAGCTGCAAGATAATAAATATTTATGTCCCAAACTTGACATAGTATCATAAATCAATAATTTCTGAAGATATTTAATTCTTCTTTCTGCCTAATTACTTGGTTTGTGGCACCAGTTTGCTTAAATTTGTTTCTGTGGTAACTTGACTGATGTTATGCTTCTCCCTTCTACAGAAAATTTAGTATTGATTTGCTAATTTCCTCTTTAAATGCAGTCAAAAATCCCCTGTTTGCTAAATTAAGAAACCAATAACATGGAATGAAAACACGCACTACATTACACTGCATGAGCAATGTGATTTGTTGACTTTGCATGTGCTGTCAAGTATTAAAATATATGTTAAATATATTTTATCTTTTCCTTACCATTGTGGTATTACACCTATGTGAAAAATTAGGTTAAAGGATAGTTAAAAGTTTGGTTAATTGAAGTGTGGGAGCATATTGTCAATTGAAAAAATGTGATTTGCAAGATGACTTTGCAGTTGAAGCAGTTCTGTTACTTGAATGAACATTGCAAGGTCAAATGTGGACCAAGTGAAAAGAAAGTCATTTGATGTGTGTGCACACATTTGTGCTAGGTGTAAGTCATGATATTCTTCTCCCATCTGTTATACGCTGATTTTTATTATTTATAAAATACTTGCAGAGAAGAGACTGTATCCTCCTGCTGCTCTTGGTTTGTGGTGTATCTATCTATCTGTAGCACATACAGAACTTGGTCTAGACAGCCTAGCTAATTATGAGCCATGGAAATCGGATCCTATAAGGAGTTGTACAGGACAAACTGCTGTACATAGTGCTCTCAAAGTGTTTACTTTATATTGCATAATAAGTGTATTTCAGTTGGTGGCATACACTTGAATGTGACTGATCTTTTAAAAGCTGGTCAATGAGGGATGCTCTCCTAAGCTTGGGAAGCCTCGTAGAGCTGTCAGTGCCTGGCTGCCTGATGCTGTGTGCTGACTCAAGCAGAAACCCTTTTTCTTTCCACCTGTAGCTGACGTAGGCATTCGCTGTTCTGCCTCAACCACAGAGTAGGTACAAGCCCAGCCAGATCGGTATCTCACTGCCATTGCAGTCTCTATGCCACATCTATGTTTAAAGACATCTCAGTTGCTCTGGTCAAAATTCCCATTGAAAAAGCAGAGTTAGAATTTTTCAGAGGGAGAACAACCCACAAATCAACGATCAACAAAGTGTTAAATGAAGAATGATGTATATCTCTCACAGTCTTCACACCTACAAGAAGACTTTTCAGAGCCTGACTGTGCTGTATTTCATCTAGCTACCTGCTTTATGTGTTTCGAATGAAAATTCACGAAGTCCCATTCCCTCCCAGGAGACGCCCTGTCAGACCACAGAGCTGGGTGTTTCAGAGCCAGTTGAACTCGATCCGGTCCCTGGGCCTGTTCCTCTGGGGCTGGAAATGCCCTCTCGTGGGCATCGCAGCAACCCCCACTGCAAAACAGGCAGCTGCTCCAACATCACTGGAGCATGAGGTCACTGTGTGCAAATCTTGTACCTGTGTATGCTGCTGTGGATCCCTCGGGTCATTTCTGCCTCCTGGTAATGCCGCCATTGTGGAGAGAAGCCCGGCAGCCCACCCTGCCTGGTGCGCCCCTGCAAGAGCTATGAAACCAGCAGGAGAGAGTCTAGCTGCTTTCACTCTGGCAGAGCCGCCTTCTTCCCTGCCACTTCCCCAGCTACGCAGCTTGGGCCCAAGCAGACTCTCTACAGAAGGGTTAAAAGTACTGCAGAAGCCAAGCCAAGGATATAAATCAATGCCATGTTGAAAGGGCAGGGTTACCAGTGTTTTTCTGGACAGAAAGTTTCATGCAGGATACTGAGATTATGCAGAAGGAATCTCGTGACCTGGTTTCCAAGCCCTTGGGCCAATGGCTACTTTTCTTTTTCTCTGTTTGAAAACATACACAGCATCTGATTTGGCAGCAGCCTTCATAGTGGGCATGTGTGCGATACACATCTATACGCAGGTAGGCTGCGGCACACTTGAGTTTCATGTGGGACAGCTGCTGTCTTCTACGAGAATTACCTTTTGTGTTATTATCATTGATATTAGTGTTGTTGGATTACTGCTTTCATGATAGTTTTGTATGGTTATTGTGTCAAGAAGCCACAGTCTGAGTTTTTCATTTGTCTTGACTATTGGACACATTCAAAAGCAAAAGACCATCCAGGTAGGTTATATCTTATCTTACCTGAGCTGCCTGAAGGCTAAGGATCTAGTCTAAGCAAAGTGTATGGGCGTTCTCCATTTCTCCCTCATCGCTGAAGATAGCCAGAGTGGTTCATCAGACATGTCAGAGAGTGAATCATCTAGCAATACTGGCTGTCTCTGCTGGTGATGCAGAGAGCCAGGATGATTAGCCTAGACTAGGCATTAACTTTAGGCTAAAGGGGCATGCTTTTCTTGCTCAGAGCCAAAGAAGTGTGAGTTTAATTTCCAATTAGCAGTATTTAGATGCAAATGAACATAAAGAGAGCCTGGAGTTCTGCATGTCTGCAAAGGCAGCTGTTGCCCACAGACAGATCGATGTGCTGCAGATGCTCGAACATACTGTATGTGCCCAGAGCTCCTCTTTGCCGCATCTTCAGGGAGCATCCCTTGCATGATGAGACATAGACAGAGCTGCTCTTTCACTGACCCTGCAAGGGCAGCTGTGGCTTCTGGCAGGATGTACATAGACAGCTAGGGTGGAAATATCTTAAAGTCAAGTAGAAGGTGGACTGAGTTGATCTGTCAAAAACCTCACTCCTGGTTTCCTCATGCCAGCAGTGTAATTGGGTCAGTTAGAGGTTGGAGTCTCCTTTACTGAAGCGCTTTTCCTCTTGGGAAGATAAAAGTATACTGGTATGAAGATGGCACTAAAAGTTTGTTCCCCTTCCTGTGGGACAGACACATCAGCACTTAGATCAGGCAGAGCAGGGGCCACCTGAGAGTTGGAGACCTTTTATGTTGCTAGCATGGTGCAAACAGGCATGTGTTATAAATGAGCACTGGAACATAATTAAAAATCTCTCTTTACAGTTTATGGAAGATCTGTCTTTCTCTGGGAAAAAGAAGGCTGCTGTGTTTTATTCCACTGTGGTCAAGTGTGAAAGACAAATCAGGAAGTTTTAGATACCAACTTTTAAAGACAATGAAACTGGATCCAGTACAGCTCTCTGTAGAAAGGTAAGGTCGGGCAACAACTGCAGTACACAGTTACTATTCCAGTTGTCCCTCTTCATCATTTTTTTATACATATATATGGTCTTAGATTTTTCTGATTTATCTAGCTCAGGCATACTTTAGTTCATTCTCTGTAGTGTTGGCATTAAAATCTAAGACCACTTCTGGAGATAATCTGAATTATTTCATAATTACGAGAAATCCTGGGGAGGTATCTTAGTGTTTACAAAGAATTATCTTGCTTTATCACACTCCAGGTTTATCAATACAGCCAAATCTCCTTTTGGTGTATTATAGTTTAATTAGCTCCATATCTTGAGTTGTAATCTGTTTCTCTGGGGTTGAAGCACCACCGGTCTCCCCACCCCTCACCCCCCCCACCCCCAAAAAAACCCAAGCCAAAAAAACAAAAAACCCCCCCAAAAAACAAAATGGGAAATGCAAAGAAGTAATTGTGATTTTTGCCACTTGGATTTGGTACTACCTGTTAACGTGACTTCTAAAGTCAGTTTCAAATTTGTTTGTTGAATTGGAGTTTCATGCTGTGGATAACATTTCCCTTCTTGTGAAATGCTGTCAGAGGTAAGACCCCTGAGAAAACCTCCCTGCCAATCTGAGATCTGGGGCATAATTGTCTCCTGCTCAAAATTGCCATGCTTCAAGAAAGCAGTGGCACTGTTTACTCTAGCTGAGGACCTACCCCATAAAGTCCTTCAAGGGCAATGAACTAAAATGACACCCCAGAGGAGCAATTGCCGTGAAAATCTCGGCAGAGTTTCCCCAGATGTGTTGGAGGCATCTGGGCTTCCCAAGCCACAGATTTTTCTTTGGCTTCTCTAGAATATTACTTCACTGTTAACTTGGTCTGTTTACCCCTCTGTCAGAAAGGTTGATGTTTCTAATTTATCATCCTCTTTTTCACTACCTCTGTCTTTCAATAACAAAGTGTTGGAGGAGCTTCAAGAGCTGATACATCCAGAGCTGGCCAGCCTGTGCCTTGGAGATCTATGTAGCTGTCGAGCAGTTCAAGGGTGCCTGTCACGTTGGGACAACATCATATGTAAAGGTCTCCGTGCTCACCAGGGCTGCTAGGTGGTCTGGTCTCCTGGCTGTGGGTGGAAGTGAGCTAGGTTGCTACACCAGCATCTCTGAGATGCCCAAACCATCTTGCTGTGGAGACACAGGGTGTGGTCAGCCTCTCCTGCCTGTCAGTTCCTCCTGGACTTCCCCTACCTCTCAGCTCACTGAGATAAGTGGTACGTATCTCATTGATCTCAGCAGTGTAAAGACTGTGATGTGTGGTTCGTTAGACTGGCTACTCCAGGGCAGCCTGTCTCTCTGTTCCAGTGTTATTCCTGGATCTGTTTTTAAAATCATCCACTTTAAACCCTCTGCACTTAACCTCTCCTGATGCTTCACTATCAAATTTTTTGGAGGTTTTCCTTTTGTGTGCACTTTTCTACACATCAGTTACATCTTCTCATGCTTTTCTTGTTACTCTTACTGGTGCAGAGTCATGGCAGCATATATGACAACTCTCTCCTCTGTCACTGTCATTGTTAACCAGCAGTCACATCTCAGTCATCTTGCCCTTATAAGCTGCAGAGGCTAATGGCATCAGGCTCTACATATTCTTACTGTGTAGCCTGTATTCCTTTCTTGGTCATGTGTCAATCAGGCACAGACAGGAGAACGAAGCAGTTAAATGAGATCAAAGACTTTCTTTTGAAACCTTCACCGAGAGTAACCACTGCTCTCCTACAACAGGAGTAGAAAATAGCAGCTTGTGTCACTTTGTGTGATGATGATTGCAATAAGAATGGGAAATAGTACACTTCCCTCGTGTCTTTTGCAGATTCAGGAGTAGATGAATGACAATTTTGGTTCCTTCTCTTCAGTGAGGAGTGGGTGACTAATGTCATTGTGACTGGTGCCATCTAACTGGCTCAAAAGAATTTTCTGGTTGTTCTCATGATGAGCATCATTTCCCATCATGTGCAAGCTGTTGAAGAGCAAAGACCTCCTTTTGAGCTGTCATGGTATGGAGAAGATGTAGAAGTACTGGGTTCCTGAAGCAATTCAATGTATATGAAGTATGTGTGAATCAGTGTTCTAATCTTCCTGTGCAGCAAGTCATGATGACTGATCTGTTTCTACAGTTTCTAATTATATTATGTTAAAAAATACTTCGTGTTGAAGTGACTTTTATGCAAAGTTTCTGTGAAGTTGTGATTTAAGCAGGACTCACCAGGAAGGTATAACTGAAATATTTTGCTTTGAGTCAGTTTGATCCATTTCAAAACAGTTTGTTGAGCTGGATTGTTGTGCGTTACTTAATATTAAGTCTGAGCCATCTGTCTGAAATGCTGTGGTATTTTTGGGACAGGTAGCATTGTATTCTGATTATTTCTTACAGCCACCCCCACCTCTGCTTTACCTAACTAAGGGTGCATTGCAGTCTCCCTTCTTTACCTACTGCATCATGGGGAAAAGCTTGGTCAGAGAGCCTTCTCTTTGATATCAAACTGAGTCAATCATTTTGCTTTGGTTCAACTCATTGAAATGTTTCAATTCAGGAATACCAAACCACTTCATTTTTTTTTCATCAAAAGTGTGAAAATAAAATATTTGGCACTTGCCAATGCCAGATTTTAAAGGGAAAGGTATGAATTTCTCAGGTGTTGTTGACAGGAGATCCTCCCTTCCACCTAATAGTGGATGTTCTTACACAGGCTTGTTGGGGACAGGTGGCACTTAGGTGATGAAGAAATAGGAGTCCATCGCATTGAACCATACACCAGCCTAGTGAGAAGAGGGCTTTATGCTCAGTTTGAAAGAGGCCAGTGCAAAACTTACCTATGTAAGTAAAAATTAAGAAACATATAGAAGAAAAACATTGGTAATTTTAAAGGAGCGAATATTACAGTAGCACCTTTGGAAGGTTAAGAGAGCAATGTCAATACAAACAGGAAAAAATGGAAAGGACCTGAGGTTATACTGTGGAATCAAATCAGATATTTAGTAGGCATGTTAGATATTTGCTGGGATAAGTCACAGGACTGGAGTACTAGCACAGCTCATTCTGGAAGGACAGGCATGGAGAGATGGAGAAGCATTATCCATGCTTGTTCTGAAGTTGTGGAATAAATGAGGGACAGACTTGTCTGGCTGAAGTTAGAAAGACAGAAAGAATGGAGCCTCTTTGACAGGTGGGTGTAGTTTAAGCCACCTCCGTGGAAGGAGTGGAAAGAGGTTTTTGAGCCATTCTTGGAACTGCTTAGTAGCCAAGCCCCAGTGGCAATGGACAGTTTATTGGGATATTGCTTGGAAAGGCAATATGGCAAAAAACCTCAGTGTATCACCATCTTGGGATATATTGAGGCAACTCTGTTTCACAGGGAAGAAGTTATTAGGGAGTTATTTTAGTTGAGTCTTACTAAGGAGGGTTTGCCTGTGCATCTAAAGAAGGGAATGTTAATGAAACTGAAAATGCGAATCCACCTACGAAGGAGGTTTGGATTCCTGGGCAGATAGCGGAATGAACTATCAGACAGTCTGTACAGACCTAGATTGTAAAATGATTAAAAAAAATATAATTGCCAGGAGTAATTAATGTTAAACTAATGTAATTTCCCAGTTTATAGGGCAGCTACCTAAGGGAAAAAAGTGAGCAATAGATATTGTTCAGATATTCTTTTGATCTTGATATATCTCTTGGTCTTGGCTTTTGACATCATCCTTCATTACATTCTCTGACTAGGTTACCAGTCAAAATCTGGGTAATAAGACTGGGTAATCTGACCCAGTCAAAGTTGCCTGGTTGGACCAATATCCTAACGAAGTGATAAGGTGAAGAGACAAGGCTCAAGCATTAGGAAAAATGTTCTAATTGCATGAGTATTAAAATCACAGCACAGATTACTTAGGGAGAAAGTGGAATAATCTTGACTGAATTTTTGCAAGAACAAGGACGACAAATATTTCTCAGAGGTGGTCTAAATTATTTATTCTGCCATAGAGCAAGGGCAGAGATTAAATAATCCCTCCACATCCCCTCTAGGCATGGATTTTCAAGCTTCTATGAAGTGGACACTTTGGGGACTCCTAGGATCCCTGCTTCTCAGGTAGAGTCCAGACAAGGATAAACATTGTACTTGGAAATCTTCCTCAGGGCCGGTGTACATACAAGTACAGCTTTTGGGTTGTACTGAAAAGAGTTGTTCTTCATCTGCTCTGCAGAACTTTAGACAAAGATGCCCAACTTCCCAGGTTGAAATATTGCACATCACACCAACATAAGCATTTCTGGAGGCTACAGCAGATAATCTGAAAATATTTTTGCATGAACCTAATTTTAATAAAGAGTTATGCTCCAATGATGAGGAACAAAGGAAGGGCATGTGATGGAAATGTGCAGTGTAAACAGCTCAGATTGCTTCTAGCAATTGCATGATTTTAATTGGGTAACAGATCATGAACTATATTTGTAAAGATTATTCAGCAGTTTCAAAAACCAAGAATATTTAAGAAAAACATGCCCTTCTGGAGGCATCTGGCAAACAGATAAAGAGCCAAAGTTCATTAATAGATGAGTCATTGCTTCTATGTCCTTCCTTGAGATACTCACACAAAACTCTTGCTGGCTTCAGCTGGTGGTGTGCTTGGCCTGAAGGAGAGTGTGGTCTCTGGGCCTGGCTCTGGCCTGACTTTGATCCCACGCTGATTTGTTGGCGATTTTAGGCAAGCAGAGAGGAAAGACTGCTGTAACCGAGAAGGTGCTTTAGCATTCCTCTTACTCCCTCTGGCCTTCTTGTCCTGTCCCTCTCATTGCTGCTTCTGCTCTCCTTATGGCCAGGGACTTGCTGTCCCTTTTCCTGGGTGGTGACCACATGGCCAGTCTCTCTGCAAAGCCCTGGCTTGTGATAGCCGTAAAACTTCTTGCTTTAATTGGCCACCACTGCATTCATCCAGAGTACCTTACCCTTGCTACAGGGATGGCTGTTGCTTGTGAAGCAGGGGGTGACTTGTAAATTACGAAATTGCAATAATTTCATCTACTTTTATATTGAATTGCAGAAGTACTGATTTAATTGAGTGCATGGATTTGCAACCAGCAGTTCAGCAGCTGTTTCATGAGCCATCCTTGCAGGAGGGGAACCTTGGAGAGATGGGTGAGTTGAATGCTGAGAAGTGGGAATCGATCTAGTCATCCCAAGAGAAATCATCCCCATTTGTGAGTCAAAGCCTGCAGTCTCTTGCCTGAGATGAAGGGAATCTCCCAAAGGCAGCTAATCTAGCACGATCTCATCACTTGAGATCAAACATCACGATATCAGGTCAATAGATATTTCTAAAAGTACATGCAAACCTCATTCAAATTCACATTTAGCTCTAGCCAAAACACAACCCGAATCACGATCCAAATAACCTCCTCCTCAGCCCACCTTCATTGCCGTTCTGTTTCAGTGGCAGATGCAGCACAGAAAAAATGCCTGAATGCTTAATTCAGAAATTTACTGTTTAAGGCATTACTTGTATGAACACCAGCGTAACACGTAGAATACCAATGCCCTAAATTTAGTAATTTTGTCTGAGTCATTTTCACTATGTGGGAGGGCTGTGAAGACACTCCACAGAGTGGAGAAACTTGCTGGTGGTGTCTGTCCAATGAGATTATTTTTTAAAAAAGTCAGAACACAACAGAACTACAGATATGTTTGTGAGTAAAATGCAATTTTGTTGCAGACTTCTGTACAGGAAAGGGGTGGTGTTGCTCTCCACCCACTTCAAAAGCGGGTCAAGTTTGATATGCATCTCTGATACTGAAACAGGTACTGAACTTTTCATGACAGCAACACACAGACACAGGTAAACACTCTGGCTGCATGATTTGGAGGGACATGATGTGGTGTAATCCCCAGATTTGTCTGTGCAATTGCATCTTATTTTCAGATCTTCTAGCAATAGCAGCCGAGTTGTTACAATCCTACACGTTACCAACCAGCAGCCAAAAGCTATTCCTGGGCTTATTCACTGAGGGATGAAATGTTGTCCTGCTGAAGACCAGGTGACTTTTGCCACAGAAGTCATTCAGTAAGGCTAGGAATACACACACAGTTTTTGAAATACATGTGGGCACAAGTAATTAAGTGTGGATGTGACAGGGGCATTTAGACTTCTTGTTCTGAGCTGGTAGCACTTACCTTCCTGCCAGGCTGGATTTTATTCTTACTCCATTAGCCTTTCTGCTTGAATCTAGCCAATTTCAAGTTGATATGAATGAACTTAGCAATTCCATTTTGAAGATTTTTCCTGGCACCCTGTGGAATAAAACTGCCCCTTTCCTCAAATGAAAATTTAACTTCACTGCCTGAGTTCAGTCAGAATTTACCATGTTTTTACTCTGAATAAAGTTAGTTCTAGCTCAACTCCTGCACTCTGGATTTGGAGTCAACTCTTCGTCAGGCAGAGATGAAGCATGTTTTCATGTACTGTGTACTGTCTGGTATCAACCATGGCGGATACACAAACATGCTAGGACTTGATCCTATGGCCCTAATTCTCATGAGTTGTGCCACGGAGTTCAGGGCTCCGCTCACACAAACTGGAGGATCAGTTGCAATGTGTTTAATGCCAATGAGATGAACTCTGTTCCTAGAGAAACTCCAGTAAAGTCAAAAGCTTGTTAATAGAAAAAGTAGTTAGCTGTTACCATAAACAGAGCAAAATGCCAAACAAAATTCTGCTCTGCTATTTGTTCCCATGCAGGCATTTAGCTGCCAGGAAAGACCAGTCTTATAAACATGAAATTATATCCATGGTAACATGCAAACCATGTTTAACTTTGCAGCATGTTAAAAGGTACATTAAAAAAAAGCCATTTTTGTATTTTACTTCTGAGAATAGCAATTATTACTTTTAAGTCAGCTATTTTAACTCAGCTTGGGAGTTGTTGACTGGTGAGGGTAAGGGCCAGAGGCACAGCTCCTTCCTCAGAACACTTGTTACTGCTAGATGTTCCCAGAAGGTATTATTGCTTAAATACAGCCTGGGTTTTCTTTACCCAGATTCCTTTAACTAGAAAGATATGACAGGTTGTGATATCGGACTGCAGTGAAGTCCCACCTGTGCTATTCTACCCTTCAGGAGTGAGCACTGCTGGGGCTGTGCAGCTGTCGTGCACGTGCTCCTTTTGGGTAAGTACTGGATTCAAGGAGCCTGCTCTGTGATACGGCAGCCTGGGATTACAAGCACTCTGCTCAGGTGCTGTCTGGTGACTCCTGCATTATGCTAGAAAGCAGACGTTGCTTACAGAGGGGGAGAGCAGCTGGAGTAGGGAGTAGACTGGATTAGTGTCTGGGCTGGAAAACGTATTGGGAAAAGTAACTGAAAGATCCCAACTTGGAGCAAAAGCTGACGCTGAGGACTGCAGATGGTTTTCTTGTATGTACGATAATGTCAAACCCAAAAAAGGGAGTTTTCACACGCTGTTGTCTGTTTAGCACAGAGTGAAAATTATGTACTGGAAAATGGACCCCCGTGTCTGGAGAAAACAGCTATGACTGTGCCTATACAATACCAGAGGTCTGCGGAAGTTGAGCTTGACTGCTTTTGCAGAGGTCTCTGAAGGCTTGAGCTCCGTGTGCCATGGAGTGGAGGGAGGGAGAAAGAGAAATGGGATGTGTCCTCAGTAGTTTTTATCTATTAGCACCTGCATGATAATGCCACTCTGAGTGAATTGTACCAGGGATGACTTCTAAAACCCAGAAATTTCATCTCTAGGGACAGCAGAACAGCCTATGCTGTGTGGGAAGCACCGGAGGTCACAATGGCTACAGCTGGATCCCACAAAGCGTGGTGGAAGAGAAGAACAGGATGTTCTGGTAGCTACTGACGTGTGTATGTCTTCAAGCAAAGGAGCTGGTGGATGCTGGGTGTCTGGCTCTGAAAAGGCAGTAGCATCTTTGAAGAACATACATATATTTGCTCTCTTCCCTTAACTGTTCTTCAGGGTTCTGGGATTTTTTTAACTACACAGAGGTGAGACAAAGATGATACAAGGTGTACTTCATGTAGAAATTTAAGAATGCATGTACTAGTCCATATCTCTCTCAACAGGAAAGTGGAGATAGTTTATCAGCACAACCTGTCCCCTCACTTGGGTAAATCCCTTTTTTCTAACAGTCAACATTGTTGTACAGGAGAGACTCAGACCTGTCTCTCTAGCTGGACAAGGAGGGTTGGGCTGGGCTGTGCCTTTTCCACTTTTGTAAAGCGGACATAGACTGTGTCTTCCAGCAGGGCGTGCGATTTGACACTGCAAGTCCCAACAGTTCCTCAGTTCCTGGAGGTACCATGTTCAGGCTGGGGAGGATGAAGAGTGCCTGAGATGCCTCGCCACTAAGTTGTTTGCTCACTGGTGTGAGGGGAAAGAGAAGAAGCACCAGGCAGTATCAGGATAGCATCCTAGGGGCCTGAATCCATGGCATCTTTCTACATGCCACTTCCGTGAGAGTCGTCTGTTCCATCACCTTTGAAATACTTATCTTCAGATGCCTAAAATGAGACCCTGGGAACCTGAAGTACCTGATTTTGAGAAGAAAATGGCCTTTGCTTATGAGAAGTTTCCTGAAAGGGCTTTAGTGGTCATTTTGTAATGAACTTTGGATTCTACCTTGGGTGGTGGTGTCCCTCATGGGATATGCATCACTCCAGTCTGTAGAGGGGTCAATGCAAGGCATATTTGCTGTATCAGCCTTGTGGGTACTTTGGCTTTTGCTCTGGATCTTAGATCTAGTCATGCAACTCTTCTCCTTTTGCAAGACGATAGTATCTTTAGACCTGTCTGCTGGGTTCTTCCTGCTTTCATGCTGAAGATGTGTGTGGGAGAAGGTGGCCAGGCGTGTCAGTCATGTAATGACCTTTTACTGATGGAGAGGCTCACTGGTGCTGTGTACTGGTAACATGCTCCACCAGTGGATGCATCTGTTTTGGCAAAGCTGTGCCTCCTACTGATTAATTTTGCGGGAGCAGAAGGAAAGAAACAATACCTGCAGAAGTCTAGGTTGGGGGGTGGTGGGGGGTGTGTAACAGCTGTGCTGGTGGACACCCAAAGCGGGGGTCCAATATTAGCCATGGGTTTTACCCCTTCAAATTCCAGTGTACATAGCCATTCCTGCAGAAGTCAGTGGTGTGCATCTAGCTGGGATGCCGTCTGCTGCTTTCATTTCTGCTGTGGGAAATCTCATTAAAAAGGTCCTTGAGCACTGGCTAGAACAACTGTGGCACACATGTGGACACACTGGGACTTGGAGACCCCATTAAGTCAAGGACTTTCCCATAACCTTAGCAGACCTCAGGGAAGACCTACAGCACCTAGATCATGACCTCAGACCAAATGCCTCTGTCAGGTGTCAGTGAGTGGAATTGGATAGGATTTTCCTCGTTCCACCAGTAAGTGCCCACTGGTGGGTTGTTCTGTTGATGAGACAACAGGACCCACTGAAAGGCTATTTTTCCATGAGGTTAACTTCTGCTTACTGGTGACAGCTGTGGTGGGTGTCTATTGAACCAAGAGTGTCAAAGCCAACATCTAAAATGACCTTTAGGCTGTTTACTCAAAGCAGTAACAGACTCGCCCCCGACTTCCTGATAGGGGCCATCACTTATCAAGAAATAAGAAGAGCAAGTGGCTAGATATGGAAATCATTGTGGGAGTGAGCCTAATTGAAAACATACAGCATCGTACAGAAGTAATATTAATACACCAGTAACCTTTACCTCTTCTGTGGAATATATAAGTAGAAACTAAGCCAGGAAAATTACCAGGAATTTGGAAAAAAGAAATGTATTCAAAGTCTATTCCAAAGCAAACAGAAAACCTTTTCTTGGGCAGACAGATGTGTATAATTTAACTCAAGTATCTCCCTAAGGCTGTGCCACATGCCCCATGATCCTTTTGCCTAGCTATGCAGTAAAGTGTCAGAAATCAGTGATTTTCATCTACAGTGAAACTTTTTAGAAAAGGAGTCTGAAGTAAGATAAGGGATTAAGTAGACACTACAAATTCAGTACGCTCTTAACTTAGTAGCGAGATATGCAGAAAGCTAAGTACCAAGTAGAAGCCAATGAGACTGGTTTGCACTCTAATTTAGAAAGCTAAATTAGGTTCTTTCTTAAAAAAAGTTTCTCCATAATCATAAGACAAACAAATACATAATTTCATACATGCTTTAAATGTGCTTTAAAAAGTGCGTGGAATTCTAATGGATTTACCTCAATAAGCTATATTGTAGCATTTCACCATCTCACACTAAGCTTGTTTTTAGCTAATGTTTACCTGTTTTTGTTCAAGAGGTTGTTTTTCTTTTTTATTAATTTTCTGTTCATTTGAGTCAGAATAGCAGCACCATCTAATCCCACTTTTGTATTTGCTAGAAAATGTCTAGACTGGCTAATGTGAAGGTTTTCATCCTGGAAGGTTTTAGTAAGATCCTTCTCCATTTGATATATACGTCACATAAGTAAGTACTGAAACTGAAAGTTTCAGATGGGATACATCACGTAGTAATAAACGGTTTCAACTTTTTTTTTTTAAAGTTAAAGAAACACCATCTTTTGGCAGTGTTTCCTCTCAAACCTCAGAGACTTGCTGATCTGGCATGTAGGTCTGTACTGTGGTTGCAAAGTATCAAAACAGAACTAAGGATTTTTTTATCTACTCTTCCCACCCAGCACTCACAGCTCCTTCCCCCTTCCCTGTCTGTCGGGTAGCTTCCAAAGGCGTTGAGGAGACGGGAAGGGAAGGGACCCAGAACTGACCGTTGGACACGTAGTGCCAACAACTAAGCCTCATTTCTTTAGGAATGTAGCCTGAAAATGCATTGATAATTAGAATGGATTTGGAATATTTTATTTCTTGTGGAAAACTTTAGGTTTTTTTGAGAGGGGGGAAAAAATGCAAGGTAGAAGCGACTGGTTTCCACATCAGATTCAGGAACTTGCAAGTCTTCAGGTCAAATGACCGATTCTCTTCCTTAAACTCAGGGCTTTTTTTATGGGAATGATGGTTTTCTGCTGTCTTGTGCTGTTGTGATACGTCATGGGAACATCTGGCAAAGACGCCTGTTGGACCTGGAGTCCAGTTGCAGGAAATGGTCCGTGAAGGATAATGACATCTAAGCTCCTGTAAGTCACTGGGATGTTGAACTTCTTGTCAAATTTTGGAAATTTCTTCGCAATTTTCTATGCAAGGCAGGCACTGGGAATGAAAAAGGTCATTTTGATAAAAATCCAACTTTTCACTAAAATCAGTTCTCTTCAGCACCCTGTCCCAAAATCTGTTATGTTCACAGTGTTCCAGAACAGCCTCGCCATCTGTCAGAAGCATTTTTAGGTAACAAATTATTCAACCTAACTGTGCTCTATCTTCGCCACACCAGTTGTGCATGTCTTTGAAAGTCCTTGGGATAGATAAGCCTGAAGCTCCCAGGTGCCTGTGGGAATCCCCAGATGCTGAAGGGGGAACCCCTAGAGCCAGGAAACAGAAATATCCCAAGGACATGGGTGTTTCTGAGGCACCAGCCATCTTCTGAGTAGAGATGTCTTTACCTACTACTGCAGAAAGCAAGTGTGTTCCAGCACGGAGGTAGCGCTGTTTCAGAGAGGAGCGTATGTCTTGCTCTCCCTTTAAAATGGATCCTCTTTTGCATATTGTGTATTCTGGTAGGAGGTGGGAGGTCACACTCAGACTCTTCCTGACAAGTTCCAAATTCATATTATCCACCCCCAGTTACTGCCTAAAACATATGAAGGGTCCTCAGATAAAGGATTCATCTCTTCAAGCCGTGTGTCCTAATCACGGGGCTGAAGATTCAGCCCTTTTAGGATCAAAGCCTGAATTTTTGTTGCATGATTTCAGTAGGAATAAGAGGGGAGTCCCCTGTCCAAAGCCCTGTGGTTAAGGCACCTTCTGAGGAGGTGAGAGACACGGGTTTGAACTGATGAATACATGTCTTCTGCTTCCTTTCAAGTGCATGCTAATTACTAGACTGTGATATGACAAGCAGACGGAGCCACTATCAAATCAGTTACTCAGCCTGGGTTTTAAAAGAAAGTGGCCACAGCCAAGTTTGAGATCCCAGCCAGCACTGGGTCGGCGCGTTCGTAGCTGTACTGTCGCTAGTGTGGGAGGTAGCCAGGCTTTCTGAATCTGGGTTTCAGTCTGGGTGCGAGTTCAGTCAAGTCTCCGGGGCTGGGGGATATCCTGGGCAGGTGGGGGGTGAGGTGCTTAGAGGGCACGGGCACTGCAGGCTCTGGTGGGGAGGCAGAGGGAAAGCCTTCTCGAGCCATAGTTCAGGACTTAATTTTCTCCAAATGCTGAGACATAAATGCAATGTGTCACGAAGAGCTGTTGAATATTTTGTCATGAGACCACTAATGAATTTGATAGCCACCACATTCACCAGTTGGTGGAACAGATTTACCCATCATGTCTGAATTTGAGTTTAAGTGAATGGGACTTCACTTGTGGTTAAAGGGCTGGGGTTTTTTTTAAATTTACTGAAGTACCTTGCTGGACTGGGACTTTTAACAGTGTTACTTTGTCTCCTTCAAGTTAAGGTTTTCTTGTATTCTGAAATGATGTGGCAGAAGGCAAAAAATAATCTTGTGACTCATTAGGAAATAAACAGAGGCATAATTGCCATCTGTGTTCAGTCCATTTGATCTTTTCTCTCTCCAGTCATGGAAAAAAGTTCATAAAAAAAAGTTTGGTTTTGTGATATTTTTGAGAGAAGCTGGCATAAAAAAATTACAGAAAAGAAAGGAAAAAAAGAAAACCCAACAGTGGCTCTATACATTATCTTAGACAAAATGGATTAAATTTCTGACACCCTACTCATCAAATTCTGACCTTGATTTGACCCCATTGGCTTTTTACTGTTTGATGTTCTCAAACGATTTGGTGCCACTTTTCCTTAGTAGTGCAGTTAATTTTGAGTGTTAGATAGAGATCAATAGTCATAGCTTGAAATTGGCACCTTTGGAGGAAAAATATGTTGTGTGGCAGTAACATAGATTTGATAGTACTTCAGTTAAGAAAATGGTGTACTCTTTCATTATTGTTTCCAATGACAGTATCCAGAGTGTTATTTCATTCTCCTACCAAGCTTCTGACAGTCTCTTGTAATATCTTATCTATCAAAGAGTTTTCATTCCTCTCCTTTCATGCTTGGCTTCTGGAGTGGAACTTTATTTAAAAGGTCCCTGAAATTAGAAAGAATGACCATGGCACTTCTGCTATCAAGCTGGTCAGTAAGAAATAAACACCCTTACTTCTAGACTCGCATCTGGCCTCCTGCTTGCCCACATTGAAATCTCATTTAATATGCTGGCTGTAGAAGGAACACTTAGCTGTCAGGAGGAGGTAAGTTGCCTGTTGGATAGGGTCTAGTCTTCTCACAGGTAGCTGGGTTTTGCATATTGGCATTAAGAGGAAGGATGGGAATGCCATCCCTGCCTTTGTCCATAGGAAAGTGCCCTGTGCTTGCTTTCAGCCCACTGCTGCAGCGAGAAGTTGGCTTCCATTTGCAGGGGATGGTTGTTCCTACACTACTCCTTGGAGTAGCTGCCTCTGGGGTACTGGACTGGGGCTGAGGCAGTCTCTAGGGCACAGGATTTGCCAGGACTGTGCTCCTTTCTGTGGGATCCCACCCCAGAGCACCTGGTACTGTGGAGGTGTGATGAAGCTCTTCTTCAGGCTTACAGCAATGCAGGTGCTGAATTTTCAGCACGCCACTAAAATCTGGCTGCAGTGCAAGCGTGCCCTTCTTCCTGTGTACCTTTGGATAGCCTGACTAGTTCCATCCAAATTTGACAGGTGCTTGGAAATACCTTTTTGATCAAATTCAATGAAATTACCTATCTGGAGGTAGGGAAGAAAATGCAGGTAAGCCCAGGAGAGGAGAGGCTGTGGAGAGAGGCACTTGGCAGAGAGACGTCATGACAGTCTCAGGAGCAGGGAGATGTCAGCCATGGCTTGTGCCTTCTTCATGCCAAGGAATCCAGCCTTTGGACACAGATGAATAAGGAACCTGGCTGCAGTGGGCTGATTAATTTTCACATATTTTCTAGGAAAATCATGAGCGCTTTTGTTCAACCAACTACTTGAAAAACATTCCCCTGTCATCCCCTGAAAAACAAACCCCTCTCCCCTCCCCCCCAAAAAAAGAAATTTTCTTAAAAGAGGAAGTAATTTGTTTGTCAGGTGCTCTGAAGAGCTTTTTAAATGCCAAGCACTAACAATTTCAGATCAGCAAAGTCTTTAGTTTCTCTTTTAACTTGGAACCAATGACAAAAATTACCTGGATGTGTTTTTGATTAGTGGTGATGATAAAGCAGTGAAGGGTGGAGCTGTGCGGAGAGTTGTTCTCCTGTGCATTAGTTAACCATTTGAATTACTACGGTGTAATCTGGACAATTGTTCCTTTTACACCACCAGCCTTGTGGCTGCTGCCTGGGAACGGAAATAATCTTCCTCTCTGCTGGGAAACAGTCCATTCAGATGTGCCGATGGGATATTCAGACTCCTAATTCAGAGGAAATCATACCACCAGAAAACCTCATCAAAGTGACCGCTATCTGTCATGGCATGTGTAGCTACTCTTTCTAAGTGAATCACTTCAGATCTAAATGGCAGATGAGGGGACACTTGTCTGCTACACAACGTGGTGCTCTGCAGGAACTGATGCTGATGGTGGCAGTGGCCGGGCAGGAGAGGCTCAGGCTGTAAGCTCATTGACTTGATTGAAGCTGTTGGCAGCCACCAGTAATTGTTCCACTGTTATCTTTCACATTTCAGTGTGTTACTGCCATTATTCCTCTTGTTTGAGTTTGTGATTAAGAGAAACAAATGCACTTAGTAAAAAAAGACCACAAACGTAGTAATTTGATACAATTTATTAATACATGCTTCACAAGTAATCCAAGAGCATTTCAAGAGTTGTCCCTTTAGGATTGTTCGGCTCATTACAACAGCTGGAAATGAAGGAAGAGTGTTACCAAGCGAGTTCTTTCTACAGGCACAGCTCTTTCTTATCCCATTCCACAGAAAGGAATACCAGTTTCTGTTTTTCACCCTCCATGGCCTCTTCAGGCTGTTTACTTGAGAACCAAGTGGCCAAGCCACACATTATTTTTACACATTGGAAACCAAGATGCCCCATTAATACCATATCGATTCTTATTGACTCAGTTCTCTAAGTCATGATACCTAATCTCATTGAGGAAGAGAGTGCACAATAGGCAAAGTACTGGCTTGGATGGTATGCAGGATCTTTGGGTGGTGTAAATAACTGCCAATCCAAGAAATTCAACAGAGCATTGTCCATTTACAGTCACTGAAGATCTGGTCCGTGTTACTAGCAGTGAAGTCTTTTTGGAGCAAAAGAACAGGGAGGCACTTCCAAAAGGCAAGGTTGTCTTATTTTTGTAAGAAACCTGTGGCATGTCATTATCAGCTCTTCCTAGCAGCAATCAGAAGTTACGGAGTCTGAATGCAAATGCAGACTGCAGGGAAAATAAGAGGGCGACCAGGCCCCATTTCCAAAGGAGTCCTGCATCTTTGAGTAGGCACCTCTGCAGAGATTCACCTCTGAATGATAGCTGTTGTGGCAGATGCACCATGATGCTTTTCATGACGAAGTGAGGAGTTCTGTAACAGGGACAGACCTCTGAAAGTGCTAATATTTTCCTTTCTTCTTTCGTTATTATTCAGTCTCTGGAGAGCACATGCAGATAAAATGAGGAAGAACTATTTCTCCATGACTTTCTGCTGTTTAGCAGAGGACCAGTGACAGAGTGATAGGATAAAGACTGCTGAGAAGGGATGTTGGAGATATCCATGACTCATGCTCTGTACGTGACAACACCTCTGAGGCCTGCAGATATGAAAGGGAGTTAGACCTTGTACGAAGGAGCTTCATGCTTTCGTTCTTTGACTCAGGCCTGGAAATGCTTTGTGTACTGCTTTCCTGACATTTATCGTCTCCTGAAGGCAATTGTATTTAGCATGCTTTTCAGTAGGCCTGTGTTCTCCTAGGCACAAGCCCCAGCCTGCTGTCAGGAAGGCTTGGACCTATCAAAGCGATGTTTTCCCAACGTTTAATCTGCAGTTGTCTGGAGAGGTTTTCCCTGATGGGAACGCTGGGGGTGTGCTGAGATACCAACTTCTCAGATGCGTGTCTGGGGTTCATATATCATCTTATAGAGGGCAGTCCATAGGTGTACATGTACTCCAAGGGGAGGACTGAAAACTTAAGTTCCTTTCAAGGGTGTGTCTTTGTGGTGGACTCCTGCTGTAATCAATGAGCTCATGATCAATCATTAATTCCTCTCCTAGAGACAAAGCCTCACTGGTGCTGAGTACCAGCAATTCCCATTAGCTTCGATGGCAGCTGCAGGGGCTGAGTGTCCTGGTCATGTCTGTGAGACTCTGGCCCCAGGGCTCACCTCCTGCAAGGGGCAGCCATAGTGTAATTCCTTACTCTGCAGCTGGACGTTCCTACCTGCCAGATCCAACTGCATTTGGATACATGCTGTTCTCCTTGGCTGGGATTTGTTACCAGTGGAATTAAGTTACCATGCTGCTTTAAATCCAGTTTAACAGCAGGAAGAAAGATTTAGTAAAAACAAACCTTTAATAAAACTTTGTTTATCTTAACTACAATTTTTACCATCCCCTGAAAGTTGTTTAGGTAGGCCAGCTTCTTCACAAACCCTCTGTGACTCGTCTGGGCCCTGAGCAGCTGCCTTCCTTCCCAAGTTCAGTTTTAAACCTAAACCAAGGCTCAGGCCTTGCCTCCCAGCAACCATAAAGTGTGTTTTGAAAAGCAGTGCCACGTAGCTGCTTCTGCTCCTCTTGTTTATGCTTTTCCCGACTGATGCGTTTCAGTGCCAATGTACATTACTCGTGAGTTATTCTAGAGCAGTTCCAAAGCTGTGCCAGGGAGTTTTCCCAGTTTATGGCACCAGCTGTACAGACAGGTGTTTAACAACCTGCTTGATGGTACATTTAGGTGATGCTATTGATTACTGAAGCAACACATTCACTTACAGGTAAGACATGCTTAAAAACGTCTTACTCGGTCAGGACTGGAGCCTTTAATCTGCTCTGCATACTGCAGTTCACCAGGAAGGCTGGATTTGGTCACTGGGTACAGTGGGAACAAGAGCCAGCTCCAGACCACTGAAGAGTTGAATGAAAGAGGGTAATCACTAGAAGACTTTGCAGATGAGATTTGATTGCCTTGCTGAATCTGGGAATTCTTCAGGAATGGGATCTGCGAGGAATCCCTGGCGTGCTGCTCGTTACATAAAATTGCTATTAATAGGAAATTATTTTTAGAAAGGAAGCTGACATATTGTAAAAGTGTCAAATGATAATGATATGGTAGTTTTGGTATATGTAATGTGCGTTTGCAGCCTGGATTGTTAGGCGCTTCTAGGTTTGCTAGAAATTTCAGGTATACCCTTACTGCAACTTTTACTGTCGGCAAAATACCCACCAATACTTAAGTAAATGAATTTGAACACGAACTGCAAATTCAAAAGAAATGTCTTATTTGCTTTATTACTAGGACTACACATGTGCTGAAAGAGTTTGGTCCGGTTCATTAGAGCCAGATGTAAAAATGCTGCTTCCAGCTAGCTCCATCCCCTGCAAACTGCCTTCTGTGAGCACCTTTCCTCCCTGCTGCCCTCTCCGGCGAGCCCTCTGATCTCTGCCCAGCAGGTGAGTGACTGCTCATCCTCTCACCTTTACAGACCTTTACCTCAAAGTGCCCACCCCCTCAGTAGCTGAGGTCAAAGCCTCCAAGTCTATCCAAATCTATAGTATTATTTGCCTGGTGTATACCCATATTGGTGTGGCACAGTTGCATTCTTTGCATGACTGTACAGAAAGGAGTGTCTGAGTGTTTGTGGATCTGGAAAGGACCGCTTTTGTGTGCACACAACTGGTATGTGGGGCATGAGTAAGAACAGTTATGCAGTTTTATAGAGCAAGAACAGTATGCTGGGAAGCTCCACAGTGCCTGTGATATCTTGTCTGAGCTGTTTTGTTCTAGGACTGCATTTGTCTAAATTGTGGTGATAGCCATTTTGAACAATGTCTTGCTATAATGTCCTGGAGCTGATTGTAGCAATGCAATAAAAAAAAGGGATTGTGTGAAGCAGAGGAAAATACTGGACTTTCGTGCCTGTAGGGATAATACAATGTCTGTTCTGCAGTCTGTTTAGCAATGCATACGGAAACAAATGATCTACGGGGTTGTTTAGTGTTTTTCCAAACTTTTATTAGGATGTTAAAAGTAAAATCTTGGCCGCCTTGAAGACAGTGGGAAACTGCCTTTGCCTCTCTTGGGTCAGGATTTCTCCCTTCCGTCTGTATCTCCTGTGATTGGCAAATCACCAGAAACCCCATTGCAGCTAAGATAGGAGAACAGAGAGGAGCAAGCATCTGAGCTGTACTTTCTAAACAAAACAGAGTTCCCCCAGGTGCTGCTCAGGCCCCTGGCCACCCTCAGTCCATCTCCATGCTGAGGGTCTCTTGAACAGAGAGGTGGAAAGAGCCAACAGGAGACAAAGCTGCTTGAAAACAGGGCTCAGAGATGGTAAGGGACTCATGGCAGGCCAGGGACAGAGCTGGGAAGAGACTCTGTTGGCCTGACCACCTCTGATTGTGTAGCAGTCCATTTGAGTAATGAATTTGGGTAGTATTACAAGTCAGTAAAGTTACATTGAGTTAAATGCATCCCAGAAGAAAGCAACTTCTGCTCTAAAATCCTGACAAACAAACCAACCAGACACCTCCCCCCCCGCCCCCAATTGCCCAGAAATCTTGCTTATGATATGTATTAGTGCCTGGAAATTCTCCAAATTTAAGTGACAAATGTTTGGAGCTGGAGTGTGTGAAATGGTGCCATACCTCATTTCTGAGCAATGCAAACATGGACCAATTTGACCGCATGCTACTACAGCTCAGTCATGGGCTGGGAATTTCTGTACTGAGTTTTAGCCTAAGAAGAGTTACAACAGCCCAACTTACAAATCTCTCAAAGATCTTAAAAAGATGCTACTGATTGCCAAATGATAGCCTCTTAGATATTATTACTGAAACTTTCTGGAAGTAGTGCAAACCAGGAGGGAGCAATTAATCCTTGGAGTAACCCCATTTACTCTAGCAGTTTGGCCCCGAGGGACTAGGAGCACTTGATGTCTGACAGCAGCCCCACATGTCAGTATTTCTCCCCTTGTTCATTTGCCTGCTTGCTGTGGTAGATTTCATGCTGTTATAAGCTGTTTATGTACAGCCTGATCAAAGTACTTAACGACAGGGTTAATTTCTACGTATAATGAGGAAGTCAAGACAGGAGACAGGTACTGTGTAATCGAATTTTTCATTTTGGAATTTGTTTCTCTTCACGTAGGGCTTAGCTTTGATTTTATTACCATTAATGTCTGCATTTACTGTTCTTTCTAGTCTCTCGGATGAGCTAAACCTACTGTGGAAATAGCGGAGGCACTGAATTGTTCCAACAACTTCCATAAAAGTATGATGATAAAGTAAAGAGAGTCCATAACTTCTCTGCAACAAGACCTCAAAATGCATTTTGGTTTGGGGGACAGTTCTTAACAAAATTATACTGCTTAAATAGTCTACTGAGACATCTAATCCTCTTTTTATGACTCAGTAGGTATGTGCACAGGCATGGATGCTTAGGTATGTGTGTACGTAGCCAGATAAAGAGACAGAGATCAGGTTAAAATCCAGAAATCTTACAGTTTATGAAGTGTGTGTCTTCAGCAAGACTTTGCAGACATAAATGAATCCCCACAGCATCTCTTTGAAACAACTGATGGTGAAAAGGAGGTTTAGTCCTCGTGTCTCAAAAGATGGAAATGAGACGCGGCGCGTTAGATCTGCATTTGCCCTGCTTATTTTAGTTTTCATTTTTAGATGCACTGAGCATTGTGAATATTTCTGGACATTCTAAAATCTAGGGGTACAGAAGAGATGGAGGCCTTAGAAAATATGGCTCTCGCTGAGGTAGAGCCATCAGGAATCAAGCTGGAAATGAAGCTGGGCATATCCAGCTCACGCTGCATCCACTGTTTCTCTTTTTCTAGCCCTCTGTAAATTTTAGGAAAACGGGGATTTAAAAGTTCATGTGATGCTAAATTCTGTGAACCACTGTTAGCCAAGTTTCCTTATAGCTGAGGTAGAAATCTGTCTTTGTGAGGATAGTGTGCTCTTCTATTAGCACCACCGTGCAAGCTGTAGTTTGCAAATGAGGTGGGAGGCTTTGCTCATGCTAATTTGGGCTCAGTCATGCACCTTCTTTTCCTCTTTTACATGCAAATAGCAGCTGTGTCAGTCTCTGGGATGCCTGCTTGTTCCTTTAACGAAGCGATTCCAGTTCATACCTTCAACCAGTGCATTGTGCGTGGGCAGAGGTATAGCGCAGTGGTACAGTTGCTGACAAGGAAGGAGCTATGATGGAGGTTGGAACAAGTTAGTGAAATAGAGAAGTTTTGAAAGAAGATGCTGAGCTCTTCTGGTGTCTTTTCATTTATTAAAAAAAAAAGAGAGGGGGAGGAGAACAGCAGAGGACTACACAAAATGATAATCCATGATCCTGCCTCCTTAAAATGGGATCTCTTGATTGCCAGAGGGATCCATTTCTTTCTTCTGAACCCAAGGGTTCAGGTAGCAGCCGTGGGGCTGGAGCTGGGACATTGGTGGGCTCAGTGCAGGTGCTCTGATTCCTTGCCGAGGTGGCCCATTGCTGAGGGAGCGGAGGTGGTGAGCTCTCCTGCTGGGAGCCACGGCGGGACCACGTTCGCCTGGCTTCTGCAGGCCCTGTGCTCCAGACGGTCCTTGGCCTCACCGAGCCACTGGCTGCTCTGCTGCTCTGCTCTGCCAGCGTTTTCCATGGTAGGGCCATGTCTGCCCTGCTGCAAAAACAAGGAGGTTCATGGTACGTTCTTGGGGTCAGAAGGCAAATTGAGTAGAACTAGTTGAAAATAAAGCATATTGACATGATGTTGTGTTCTCCTCTGTCTTCAGCCTTCACCTCTGCTTTATGGTTGTGGCCACTACGTTACTGTGGCCTCTTCCTCTTCTGAAAGGCCATCCCTGTTCTTGTGTCAGAGGTCAATACGAAATGAAATCAGATAAAATCATTTCCATGGCATCACTTTGGATGCCACTGAACTTACTGAAGAAAGTAGGCATTAGTGCCATGTGGGTCACACAATGTAAGTGGTGCACAACAAGGACCTGTTTAAAAGGGTGTTTGATTTAGGGTGCAAGGATTTCCAGAAATTTGGCATGCAAAGTTTTTTAGGAAGGTCAGCTCAAAGAAATATGATGTCCCTGTGGAGTTCTCAGTTGAGTCCATAGGTGGCTTGCCACAAGGGTTTTCAGAAGGTGACAGCCCACCTTTCAGAAAGCTCTGGCTCTAGTGTTTGTCTGTTCTCCCCCAAAAAGACTGGCTTGATGTCAGTGCCACAGTGGGACTCAGTGGACAGCCAGGACTCTGGCTTCTTTATGTGTCCATGGACGCCCTTGGAGGCTGTAACATAACAACTGTGAAAGACCTGTGCTTCAGCTCCCCTCTGACCTGCTTTATAATCTTCTTAGTATATCCCCTCTGTTTGTGTGCAAGTGACAGAGCGCAGAGTAAGGGGAAGAAGTGCGTGTACCTGCTTTAATCATACTGATGGGGTGAAAGTGATGCCATCTTTATATCGGGAAGGCCCTTAAACACCTCTCTAGCCTCTCCACTGATCCGTGGGGAAACAAGGCTGTGACCTGTAGGATTTCCATTGACTTCAGATTTGGCAACACTAAATTAACTGGGTAACACGTTGCGACACAATAGGATGAAATCCTGGCCCTAGTAATGGCAGTGGATTTTAGTACTGATTTGGAAGGTGTTTTAGGATTTCAGCTGTAGAAATTAGAGGTGAACCCCACAATGAAATAATCTAGTTATTTCCTGTCAAACAGAGACTCCTCAGCAATGTGAGTATTACAGAAAATGCTTTTCAAATGGAAATTTATCCTGTTGCAAAGGAACATCTTGAGCTATTGACCCTGCAAAGTAATACATGCATATAATAAAGTTATAGCCTGTCTATTTAAAACTTCCTTGTAACAATGTGGGTGGATCTGGTTATGCTGTTCTCCGCCATAACGACGATTTATCCAAAGCAATTTGTTGCCTGGCTTAAATTTTGCAAAAATATCTGATCTTTAAAACCTTTGAGAAAGGGAGATATTTGCACCTGACATGTCTACAAGTAACTTAGATCAGGTTATTGATCGGTCCTGTATATGTTGTTTTCCAGTGGGAGGATGAGATGGAGAGGCCAATCCATTACTGCAGCTATCTACCACTGGAAAGCAATAGCGCTAATGATACAGGTTTTCAATAGCTGATTTATATTATCCTGCAGTCAATAAAACCTCAGGATTTTGTCACTGTACTGTGTAAAGCAATGCTCTCAAATGCTGGCAGGCCCCAAATCTGACTCTGTAACACTGCTGCTGTGATACAAGTAGATGAAAACTTAACAAAACCCCACGAGTTCTTCAGAGTATGGTCTGTTAGAGCTCTTTGCTCACTAGTCCTGTGAGCCACAAGCTGGTATGAGGCTCGCGCCAGTGAGCGATTCCAGTAAAGACTAGCTATGGCTCCACCAGCTTCTCCCCAGCACCGTGCCACCCAAGGGGGAAGGATGAAGGAGGTACAGTCCCTTCCCTGAGCAAATATTGCACTTAAAATCTCAGCGATTGCTAATCTGGTGGTGATTAATAAGAAATCTGTGTCAGTGGCTATAAATGAGAGGCAGTAACTGGATTCTGTCTTCCTCCTTCTAGTGATGTGGGTACTTTTGGCACCACAGAGGAACTGCCCCTGAATCCACCACGATGCAAAGCTCCCGAGGGAGAGAGCACAGCAGTGAGGAGCTATGTTTGCTGGAGAAGGCATTTGACAAGCCATAGGAGAGCCAGCCCGAGCAGTCAGCGCACACGGTCCCGTCCTCTCTTTCGGCTCTGAACATGAGAGTGGTCACATCAGAGCAGACCGTCGTAGCAGGTCAGCTCGGCTAGGCTGGGACTTGCCTCGGCATGTGTTGGCAGTTCCCTGCAACATGTGCACGAGGGAAAGGCTGTGCGCAGACCCGCCGTGCGCTTGGAGAGGAGAGCCTAGATGTAGCGTGGAGGTTTGCATGTTCAGATGGGCTGACCTGCAGGGACAATGCATGCTTTTTTGGACTTGTCCACACCCTGTTTTCATGCAAACATTTCATGCAGATTTGTAACATGCAATAGCTGCCAAGCATCCTTTACACAGTCACAGTCTAGTGACTGAAGGATCCACTAATTAAGAAGCCCCTAATTAGGCTTTTAAATGATAAACTGTAATAGCTCTAGTGCAGCTGTTGTAAACTATAGAGTAAATTATACCCAGTTGAAAGAGGCTTTAATTACGTATTTATATAACAGACTTTAAGGACTTCGAAAGATAAAAGAATTTTTAGTATCTGCAATTAAAAAACCAAGAGAGTAACAATAGAGCTCTTAAACCAATGAAAGCAAGAAAATTCAGAGTTAATCTGAAAAGCTGCGCTGGTACTTTCTTTTATGCTCATGGCGTTCTAATTTTTTTGGGGGTTGTTTTTGTTCTTTTTTGTTTTCATAATGGATGAGATAAAGAAGTATTGTCAGCCAGGAGTTTATGTCCCCCACTCTCAATTTCCTAGTTTTTGTAGGTCCGTGTACAGCATTAATGTTACTTTGGCAAACCTTCTGTGGTTTCATTTTTGCAGAAATCCTAGCAAGATGACCCTTATCAGCAAGCTTTTCCCCTTGCATATCCTGATTTACCGAATGGTTAGTTGTACACATGCCTTTGTGAAGTCAACAGCTCAAAAATTGGTTGTACTGGGCCCTTGGAGACCATGTTCAGCCCAAATCTGGCCTGTGTATTGTTGGTGCAGTTTTGGCAGCCATTTGCCGTGCTGTGCTCACCAAGCGGAGAAAAGGTTTGGACGTATCTGGGACTGTTTAGCTATTTGGAGATTGTGCTCTGGGCTTCTTTTTTTACGGGGCTCAGTCCTGCTCCACTGAAATCGAGGAGAGTTTAGCCCTTGACCACATTTGGGGCCGGAGGAGACTCCAGTCTGCCTACCCTTTAGACATCAGCACTGCTCTTCTGCCCGCAGCTCTGCCTGACAGTGCCTCTCTTGGTACCTCACCAGTTCTGTCTCCAAACTGGCATCTGCCCTCAGCCTCCTGCATTTACCCAGCCCTGTTTGCTGCCCTTCCTTGCCACCTCCGACCAAACTAACACTGATGCACTGCAGTGAGCAAATGCCTCTTTATAGAGAAAAGGAAGAACGTCTCTGGTGTGCCATCCATTGCCTGATGGCTTCCCTCATCTCTTGCCAATTCTTTTAATTTCTTAGATTACCGCTCCTCAGGACAAGGGCTGTGCCTTTTGTGCCTGCGTGCTGCCACCACATAGAGGTTACACTGTGATGTGCGGAGAGCTCAGGACCTTTAGCTGCTCTTAGGGACTGGCCTTCACAGCTGCAGGACTTTGCTGCCCATGACAGGCAAACAAGGTAGTGCTTTTTGCTTATTCCAGCCACATCCAAGTATTTTTATCTGGAAATGTCACAGCAAGGGAAATAAGGAATACAGTTCTCATAGTTAATTTTTATGGCTGATTAATTAGCCCAAAGAGTATTAAATTGTGCTAATGTAGTTTGCCTCTTCGATGCTGTCTTTTGACTTCAATGGAACTAAATACATGCTTAAAGTTAACTACATGCCTAAGTGCTGTGGTGAATCGGGGCCTAGGGCATTAATTAGAACTTGGCTCAGATTTACTTTCAAGGCTTTCTCCCTCTCTTTTTTTTTTTTTTTTTTAACTCTTCAGCGCTCAGCAGTTTAATTGGTATGCAGATGTTCTCCTTTATTGCTGGCAGAGGCCTCTGTCACTGTTCTGAAGGTACTCAGACATCAAGGCTGGTACAGTGGGCAGGAAGAAACCCCCCCCGAAGGCTTTCAAGCTTTGTGGGATATAATGATGTATGAGACAGGGATTCCTTTGGAACCTGAAGGGAACATGACAGACAGAATAATATGGGAGGAAAACATTGTCTTCACAATTGAGACTGATGGTCTCATCTTGTCTCCTTGTTATTGTTACCAACCAAGACTGAAATGAGCTTTCTTATGAAGAACTTCATTTCATGGCAGGTTCTATATGTTGGACACACTGCGCTCAGTGGTAGCTTTCCATCCAAGGTACAGATATTGACAGGCTCTGAGGAAGCCTTTGGGGTGGTGTTTTAGCTTAAAACCTAAAATTCCTTCCAGCATTGAGATGCATTTTGTCAGGAATGACAGTTGCAATTTGATAATCTTTTACCACTTTGCCTGCCTATCTCAAACAGCTAGCTGGAGGGGAGAAACCTGGAGTTGTTGGGCACAGGAGTGTCAGCTTTATGAATCAGCTTTTCTCGCGCTTTATTAATTTCACTTTCCAGTGGTTAGCGCATGTTTGCAAGAGACAATTGATTTGTACGGATCTGTGTAGGATGCAGCAAGGCTAGGACTAAAGAAGGAGTGCAAGTTGACAGTAATGCAATAGCTCTAATTGACAGATATCAAAGGCACTATTTAAAGCAACTTTTTTCCCTGCCGCTTATGTTAAAAATGTCCCTCAATTTGTCCTCCGATTGCCATGTTCAAAAAGAGGTGTTTTCATGTATATTCATTTCAAATGGATTAGCTGAAATATCAAGTGCTCATTTTCTATACTTGTATTTTCAAGTTAGATGATTCAGAATGCTGTTGTGCAAGGTACTGGAAGATGTCTGTTTCTTAATTCATCCAGAGTAAAAGCTGTCTTTCGGGGACGCTTTGCACGTATGAGATTTGTGTTAGTATTTTTTGGCACCCACAGTTTCATCAGAAATGCATTTCAGCTAATGGGAGACAGAAGGACTAATACACATGCTGTATGTTGTGGGTGCAAAAATGCAAATAGAAATTACACCCACCATGGGAAGGGCTGGGAAAACGTACCTTCCTGGATGTGAGCAGGGCAGGTTAGGAAACATCATCTTCCTTTTACAATTGGCTGTTACTCTTTACATTTCTGGAGAACTGGGACCTTGCTGTTAATCTTACAAAAATAGATGCTGTGGTGAAGCCTCAGGCATGAATAAAATTGGATGTTAATCTTAAAGCAGATTTTTTACAGCTATGCACTCACAGCCAGTGAATCCAAATGATTTTGGAAACTCTGTGTTTGTTACTTATTTAGATCAAAATGCCATGGGGAAGAGGTCAGTGGCACAGGTACATATTTTAACACTTGGGGCTCCTTAAAGTTGAGCAGATAAGCACAGCAAACATTGAACATTGCTGGCTTGACACAAATAATAGGCAAAGCTGAAAAAAGCCTGCTGACAAGAGGAGTGGGTGTTGGTGGGTGACTTGCTGCAGTTTTAGAGCTGTTAAGTGTAGGTTTTTTAGCATTTTCATTATTTGAAAGTGGAGTGGTAGTTTCTTCACTCCCTCTGAAAAGTTACTAATTTACTCTGAAATACAGGGTAACCCACAATGATTTAACAGATTTGTAATGTGCTTTACAGTGATTTCAAGTAACAGACACCCTCCCTCTCACCAAGCTTCCCACTGTCTCAGCTCTGCCCTCACTCCTTTCTCTGTATACATCTGCACCAAAATGCAAAGCAGGGGCTGCCCCAGCGTGGCTTTCATCAATCCAGCTCCAGTGCCAACAGGTTGGGCGGCTTTGACCACCAGTGCTTGTCCAGGTTCGCTTCGTTCCCGGTGTTCAGACGCAGAGGCTGTTAGTTATGTTTGGGTGTTGGGGATGGCACCCTAGACTGTGGAGTGGTTCAAAGGCTGCTGCTCTGCTGGCACTGCTGCAAGCAACCAGGCCTGCCTTAGAGAAGCCCTGCCGTGCCTTTTGCCTAGTGTGTGGACACGCCTAGTGGAGCGTGGCCCAGGGCCGTGATTAAGGTCCCCAGGATGCTTCTGGAATAGAGGCAATGTTAAGTACTCTGCAGTCCTCTGTGTCTGATTCAGAGAAGACAGCTGAGTTGTGTTGCCAAGGGGCTGTCCGACAAGACAGGCAGCCCGTGGGGATGGGAAGCGGTCAGGGGATTTTCTCCGGTTGTCAAGCTGAACGGATCTCAGCTATCTCTCAGTCCAGCCAATTCGTGCCTACATATCGCTGTGCTGAATAACCCTGCCTATGGCAGGATGCTTAAGCCAGATGCCCTTTGCATGGATGATATTTAAACTTGATGGAGCCTCACTGAGAAGGAGCTGGCCTTGCCTTTACTCAGAGAGGTCTCTGGTGGTTTGTGGTAAGGAATTGGGACCTGGGGCTGAAGCCACAGCCTCCAGGATCAAACCACAGAATTTACACAACTGCCAAGGCCTGCCCATTTGCCTTCCCAGCTGAAGGTCTGTGTCACCACACATCTGCTGCTTTTCTGTCTGCTCTTGTCATTGCTGTTTGAGGGAAGAATCTGTTTTGTTCAGTATAGCAATGTTGTCTAGCTTAGTTTAATTTTATTAGCTGCTGCTGATTCGTTACTATTCAGTGCATCCATGGGTTTGTTTAGTATTAATAACCAGGGGTAGAAATACTTGAATGGAAAGCTAGAGGGAAATGCTGAGGTTCTGGAGGACTCCAGGGTTTCTCTTGCTCTTCGTTTCCCTGTTCTAGGAAGCCTGGAGAACACTTACCCATTCATAACAGAAACTATTGAAGATGCACAGACCTGAAAGGTCACTATAAGTTTCTATTGCTCTTCTGGTGTGACTAGTATAGATCATGCCTTCTAGCAAACTTTAAGGAAGCAAGCTTTCGTTACAAGGAGAGATGGTAAGTTTTTGCACCCAACCTCTATTTGGAAAAATATTTTGTTGTGAAACCTTTCTTCTTCTGGAGGCTTGAGCCAACTACTTTTGATCTGGGAGCTTACAGTGTGGGTAAGCGCGGCCAGATTAGGCTGGATAGATGTCACCCTCGGGGATTCGCACGTGTAACTCTGCTTGACTTGAACTGGAGAAGGGCCAGAGTGTGTTCATTTTCACTTTCTGTCACCGAGAAAAAGAAATGCTTTTCTACAGAAGCTATAACTTCTTCCTTTCTTCCCAAGTAGATGATGACTAAAGAAGGCCTGAACTGAGTATAGATATGCTTGTATTTACTTGAAATGAATGTAGCTCATAACTCTTATTTTAGCACCAATCTGGAACACTACTGTGAACAGATTTACAATGTCTGCCTGTTCCTTACCTTGGCATTCTGGCATTTATGCTCGTTCTTGCACCGATGCTTGGGAGCTTAATGAAGCCAAATGTCTGAAAGGTGAGTAGGTAAAAGGTAGATGCTTTCATATACAAACCTGTTCCTTTTGTGTGCTCCATAATAATCTTTTAGTTGTTAAATATGGTTTTGTTCTTCTGATACGAAGGGTCTCGGCACTGATTTTTGTTCTGGTATGTGTGTCATCAGCAGAGTTATTAGCTGTGTTACAGTTGCATGGTCCTTTGTTGCTGGATTGAAAAGATCTACTAACTTCAATCATGTGTTTTTAGACTAGACACTCACAGAAAACCTTTACTGTGTTTATAGAAGAGCAGATTTAATCTGGAAGTCATTGAGAGAAACCAATAAAGAACTTCCTTGATGTTTTTTTTGGAGTTACTCTGTGGAACTGAATTGCATGTTTTCAGGTATTGGACATAAGGGCACTTGAAAGCATAGAGAAGGTTAAGTGTAGATGATAATGAAAATGTTAACGGTATTTATAGGTGGGTCGATAATGTCAGTATATTAAAGTGATATGAAATATCTCTTTGATTTCATGGACAGTGCCTTACTATATACTGTTTACTGTAATAACATGATCCTTGGTATATACATTGATGATAAGTTTAACTTTTTATAAAGTTTTTTAGTAATCCAATTGCCTTGAAATGCCTTATGAAAAGAATGTTTATTACAGAACACATACAGTTGCTATCTGCCTAGTGTTATCTCTGTTTTAGCAACCTAAGCTAAGAAAACACATTTGTAAAAAACGTGCCAAGCAGAGATGGTTGGTTGTTTTTTTTTTTTTTCTGTTACACTTGCTGGAAACATTCATCATCAGTTGGAGATGTGGTCTTTCAACTATATTTATTTCACTCAGATTATATGTAAATTGCAAGATTCTTCAAGCATAAAGTCATATGCCAGGAGTGTAATATTAGCGTTTCTTTTAATAAGAATAACTTTGGAATAAGTACCTTCTCTAGTGAATTGCCTTCCTTGACATTCATTGCTGTGTACCATATTTGTAGAACTGGAGTAAATGGAAGGAAGGAAAATACCGGAAAGTGTTTCTGTAATTGGAGCTGGGTTTGGCAGAGAGTTCTGCTTTTCTGAAAGGAAAAAAAAAAGAGGAAAAAAAAGAAAAAAGGAAAAAAGGAAAAAAAATGCTGGTTTTGACTCTTTTTGACTTGCCATCCCCTTCTTTTGCTGTTGTGTACTAGAATAAAAGAATAAAGGTGAGCACTAGATGAGCTGTGAATTCCCTTTGGACCAGACTTTGGGAATCTGCTCCGACACGCATTTTGGTGTCATTTTTCTTGAAGGACTTTATTCAAAAAATGTCAGAACATGGTCTTCCAATAAGATTTCGCATAGTTTGATAAATGTTTGGATAAGTTTCATACCATCTTATCAAAGTAGGCACAATAGTTCTTTCTTGAGGAACTGAGCTTAAATAAAATGCTGATTTATGTTGGTGGGATAATAAGTGAAACTACAGATCCAAATCAGTGGTTTGTTATTCTGTTGCAGGAGTAGGCTGAATCAAAACCTCTGTCAACAATTAGAGCTGAAATACTGAATTAACATACTGAATAGTAGTGTGTCAGGAGTTTAGTCTTCTACTCAGGACAGCATTGAGATGCACCTTGCTCGTAGAAGCTCTGGAAATGTTGTGAGACTTGGACAACCGCAGTGCATCCTCGGTCTGCGAGAATGTTGCTACTCTCTGAGCGCTGCACACTCTGAGCGTGTGCTCGGCTGATGGACATCTGCCCAGTATTGGGGGAGCTTGCTAGTATGGGAGACAGTCACAGCTGCTCTGTCAGGATGGTTATCCCTGTCTGGTGGGGCAGCATACAGCCTCTGCTCTCTTTTGCATCTGTGAAACTAGTATAATATTAATTAGTTTGTCATCAGGCTTCATTAGTGAAGCCCCATAAAACAAAAAAGGAATGGCTCTATAGTGACGCTAAAATTTGGTATGCCGTTTATATTAAGTGGGTGAGCAGAGATCAGTAGCCATGAAGACACTGCTTTTCCAGAAATGTGAAATATTGTGGTAAAATATCTGGTAAAACCTGAACAGAAATTTGGTTACTGCCTGCTAAAATGGTGACCTCTTCCTTTCTAAATAGGTTGGATTCTCTTCTTGATGAGACCCCTGCACCTTCACCTAGATTCCTCCCCGGGCAGCTGCGGTGAACGGATCTGACCACCGAGGGAATCTGGCCCACTGAATTCCTTTCTTTTCTGTGCAATTGAATGAAAAGTGTGTGTCTTGTGAAGAACAGTGACTGAAAGAAATATTGATGACTGCCAGGGCATCTACAGAAAGGGATAAGAAAATTACTCTACTACAACAGGGAAGACAAAGGGGCTTTGTTAACTCTTTCTTGTAGGTTGTATATATTAATAGTAACAACTAAAGTTTTGTATTTTTTCAGAGAAACACACAAGGCTTTGAATTGTATTGTTTTAATTGCAGCTAACTGAATGAATTAAGTGGAAAATCGCACACAGTACTTTGATTGTCTAACTCTCTGTATGTGAGGCTTTGGGAACAGTTTGTTATTATAAAAGAACAGCACTAACAAGAAATCAGCCAACATATAATTGCTAGGCTGAGGGGCAGTTTGGGGAAAGCTGATATTTATTTATAAATTATTAAATAAAAGCACATAATATGTGGATCATTTCTCACTGCCTCCACACTTCATACATTACTCATCTTCCTAAATTTCATGATCTCCAGGACATTGCTGCTTATAACCAGTGCAGGCATCAAAACCACCCACGTCCAGGAAAGGAGATGCCTGTGCATTTGTTACGATGGCAGTTTTGGTTATGGGACTGATCTAAGAACATGAGCCTTCAGCTCAAGGAAGGGACTCCTGACCAGGCTTTTAAAGGTTGTTTTGAGTGCCTAAAGTACAGACGAGCACCTGGGACTCTGTTCAGGTAGCCTAAACTCTGGCCAGTGTTTCCTAGTGACCTTTGGAGATGTACAATAAAAGCCAGTACCCTAAATAGAAGGACATAAAAGTGATTTAGGCATTAAATTTAGCAGGGTTCTCAAAAAACATTGGTTATCTAATTCCCATCAGTTTTGGTAAGAATGAGGTAACTTCTGATTGCACCTTACGCTTCTTTCTGCACACTTAGCACCTCACTGCCCTGGGAAACACAGCCACTTTGCAGGACACAGATGGGAGGTAGATGGTGGTTGGATTTGCCAAGAAGGTGGAACAGTACTTCATCCTCAATGCTTTTGGCTACCAAATACCTGTTCTAGCTCTCCTGGGGGATGGAGCTGCAGTTCTACAGCATAGATTTGTGGGCTTTTTTCACCGTTTCCTCTCATTTCCAGGCAAGAGCCAATAAACTGAAATTATTGGGGATTAGCCCTCCGAGGCTTTCTAGCTGTGTGGGCAGAGCATTCTCCCCTCCACCTTTCCCTTGGCAGCTGGGGTGATGATTTCTGGGAAGGCGCACAGCCCAGGTTCCTCGCCTTGCTGCCTTTCTGGAGGGGCAGCAGCAGGCGCCAGTGCGTGTGGCGCGCAGAGTCAGGTACGTACATAGGGCAACCAATAATAGTCTCTATGTCAGAGGACCCGGTTGCCAACCAGGTGCCCTGACACGTAGGCAGTTCCTCACGTGCCCATGTAACGAGAGGGTGGGTAACATCCTGGCCTCACAAGCGAGATATCTCTCCTACAGACCGAGAGGCCCCTGCGTTCTGCAGCAGAGGGTCTGGGGACGGAGAGGTGTGCCATCCCTGCGTAGCTGCCACTGCCTGACACATCTTTGGGCTCACTGTGCTACTATATACAGATTAAGTTCGTGCCATACAAACAAATCACACTATTAAGCCACTTTATTTATGCAAATTTAAAATGGCAGAGGCTTAATTTTATGACTTCATCTGCAGGCATGTTAAAACTTACGTGTCCACACTGAGGTGATTTGAAGATTATGTCACTAATACAGACTACCAGCCTGGCTAATGTGAGACTATGTTGCGCAGAAGGTGCTCGAGAGGTGGAACTGGGCAGGGTTTAGCTTTGCGCAGCTCTTGCCAAGAGTTGTTTGGTATGCTTGTCACTGTTTTTTGAAGTCCAAAAATATTTTCCCCCAAATAACCTATTTTTCTACAAGAAAACACAGCTGCATTTATGCAAGGTTTCGGCTTTTACAGTAAATCTGGTTTGTATAGTTTCTCTATGTATGTTGCCTGCATAACTACCAACAGTCATAATGAAAAGCACAGTTTTGTTACGTGAGCTTTCAATAGTGGTTTTCAGTAATTTAGAAAATATTGGAGCTACTTCCAACAAAGTAAAAAATCAAAGCAGCTTTGGAAATGTTGATGCACTCAGGGAAATAAATCTTCATTTTTAACCCTGCTCTATTACTCTCTCTCTGACACTAGAACCCATCTAAAGCACTATTGATTTCAGCCAGCTCAACAGGAGATAGTGTAGGGCTTCTCCCTCGCTCTGCCCTGCCTTGGGGGGGCCAGTCTCAGTCATGTTCCCGTGCAGCCTTTGGCTGGGTTTTATGGGACAGCCCCTAGTCAATGCTACCTGCACTGCAGAAGCTGTCCTGCTGCGAGAAGTAACTCACCTTCCCTGCACCACTTTTTTCCAGCAGAACATGGGAAAGTTGGTGGATTAAATTACATTAATACTTGTTGTATTGGAGGCACTCAAAATACACGGCCTTTCAGCCCCCTGTGAGTTCACAGTGTTTAAAGAGAAGAGCACGACATTGCCAAGAAATGTGTCCTGTTGAGGCCCACGAATAACTTTATCAAAAGAAGGAATCTTATTTTTGTCTACTGCGGATAGAGGGTGCATCTCAAAGCAGCCTCAAGTTAAAGATAGATATAGCGTCTGGTTCAGATCACGATATGAAGAAAGATTCAGGTTAATTAGTATTTATTCTGAGTTTATAGTTACCCCTTTTGGCTTGAGCTAACAGGCAGGAGTTGGAGCTCCATAAAGTTGCTGCTTCTGTGATGAGAGAAGAACGAGAGATGGTGTCTCTGGTGAAAACGTATGTAGGGGCAGGAATGTCACTAAGGCAGACTGGCCATTGAGAACCCCCGGGGCTCCGCCAGTCTGCAGGGAGGGTGCTCTGAGGGGGCTCAGTGCCAGCAGGGTGGATCGGGTGTGGGCATGGACCGAGGGGTCCCAGGGGGACATGGAGAAGGGGAGGCGTCCCAGGTCCCTTCTGGACCTGGTGCCCTTGCCCCGCCGTTGGCCGCCTGTCACCCTTTCTGGGTCTTTTTGGCTGCAGGGAGCAGTTGTGCAAGGGCCGGCCAGCAGCTGGCCGGCTGTGTGCCCGTGGGGAAGGCGGCTTTGCAGAGCCCCTCCAAGGCTTTCAGTTCCCCCTTCTTGCCACTGTTTTCTGCAATGCCACATGGGCTCTGCCAGCACCACCACCACAGCTTGAGTGCCACCATTTATCTTAAATGGAGCTGTTTTTTTCCTGAGGTTTCCCCACTGCTCCCACACTCGCCTGCCGGAGACCCTGCTTGGAACCAGACCTTCACAGTTTTGCAGCTCCCATTTTTTGAATGTTTTTTTCCCCCCGTCAAAGTTCAGTTGAAGTTGAGATGTTCCTAACAGGATCTCCTGTGTATTTGGGCAGTACCCCTTTTCCAGCAACTGCATGGACTGTTTTATTCCCTCAGGCACTTGCAGAGAAGTTAAATTCTATTTTGGGGTAGAATTTTGCAGCTTTGTGGATGCCCGGTTCCACTGGCCCAAAAAAGGGCAGCCCCACGGTGGGCGGGCTCTGGGCTTCCTGCCCTGCAGCTATAGGGCACTGCCTCTCCCACTCTGTGACGTGAATGGCTGGTCCCTCCCAGCAGGTGGGGCTGTTGGTATAAAAGGGCTGCGGGCGTGGCACTGCTGTCCCAAGGCGCTGAGGAGATGGCGGTTGGGCTGCCATCACAGCTCGGAGCATGGCGTGGATGCAGCCAGGCAGCCTTTGCCTTGTGGGCATGGCTGCACGAGCACAGCTGGAGGCCAAGCAGCGTATGTAGGCTTGTGTCTGTCCCCTACCCTCCCTTCTGGAAATGTTTGCTATAAAGTCTCAACAAAATCTGAGTTCAATTCTCTTAATGTGGTAATTCTGATTCTGGAGAGACTATCGAGCAGTGAGCTCCAGCCTCAGAGTATGGTGCTGGGCCTTGCAAAGCTCTGGTATCGCTGGCTCCTCAGCAGTCTGCAGCAGCCAAGCAGGCACCTCTGTGGACAAGACTCACTGCTTTTAGCACTATCCTAAAGTTTAAACCAAGCCATGTGTAGTAAATGCAAAGAGCACCCATTTACAGGGATTCCTGTGCCATCATAAAGAAACTGCTAAAAAAAGACAAGCAGGAGTAAGCTTTGTTGCTCAATTATGTAAGTTTTATTATGTCCTGCTGTGCTGGTGATAAAGGCCTATTACCAAGGCTAAATCCAAATTAGATCAGGTGTTTTCCATGTCATTGCAGTCTTGAGCATCAGCTGTTTTAGCAGTGCAACAAAACATTTGGGACAAGCAGCCCGATTCCTTAAGAATTTGCCCATGTAGATGTGTTGATTGATTTGGCCACCACTTGCTGTCATCATGGCACCCTTATACTACTCTTACATATAAAAAGGTGTGGACAGATGGGCTTGGAGATTATTAAGCTGGTTTAAAGCTAGCTTTGTTTCTCCTTTTCCTGCTTCCTTCCCCTGGTCTTTAATTAAATGACTGAAATGTGTGTTCAATAAATGATTACAAATTGTCTCTGTCTTTTGTTTGCCCCCAGAAAGAAGAGAACAGCACACCTACTGGTTACTTCTGTGTTGGAAATGTGAGGACAACTATGAATCTGCAGTGAACTCCAAGCTGTGTGGCAGCTACAGGTAAGCTCAGAAATTAAGCTGTTACTATGGAAAACATAAAGTATGGAAGCAGCTTGCTCATGCTCCTTGTATTATTGACTACTTGAAAGTAAATTCAATTTTATACTGTGCTGAGGTACAGTCTTTGGAACAGGCTAAGCATTGTGCAGGTTCACTGGACAGAACTGATGTTGTGTTTTGGAGATGTGATGAGGCTGGCTGGGGTTAGGTGGATCTGCCACCCTGGAAAACATTGCAGCTGGATTATGTTTGTGAGGTGCTAGAGTTGATAGAAGTTTTTAGTGTGTCTTCCCTCTCCTTTTTTTCTTGTGCTATTGGGCCAAGTCTAGGACCTCAAGCTTAGGGGCTTGGATTATTAATTCCTGCTTTTTGCTGTTCCAAAGTGATGGTGGTCCTCCTCCAGCCTTTGCACCAAGTCTGAAAGCTCTGAGCGAGCACAAATCTGTTCCAGGGCTGAATGTGAATATAGTTGTCAGTGTTAATGTTCAAATTATTATAGTTGGTTTTCAGAGTGAGCCTTTCTTTTAATATGAAATGTATACTTATACGTTTCTCTGAGCTGTTGTCTCAGGGTTTCTATAGATTCAGGAAGACTATAGTGAATGTTGGCAAGCTCATACTAAAGAGGATGTGGTTGAGTTCACATTTTGAAATAACTTTTCCATTGCAAGGATTAGTATCTACTGCCTTCCTTTTAACTGATGGCTTCGATTCTTTAGTATAAATTTGTGGCAGTGTCTGTGGAATATATTTGTAAATATATTTGCTGTAATGTATTTGCCAAAGTCATGTATTGAATAATTCCTCTGTTTCCAGCATGTCTGAAATGACCACGTACAGTATGTATTTAAAAATGAATATGCCATGGTAATTGCATGTTTCTATCAGCTTTTTAACACCTTACTAGGAAATACTTTTTCCTGGTTTATTATATCTTCTATTTAAAGTAATGTCATTAACATGAGGAAAACAAGCATATGTACTGAAGGGGACAAGCTAAAACTATTAATTTGTGTTACAATATTATGAAGCATTTTCACACTAGAAGCCGTAAAAAAAAAAAAACAAACAAACAAAAAAAACAATAGCACGGGAAGCCTGTGGTTTTCAAGTATTTGGTGTGTGTGGAAGGGAAAGGTTATAAAAGAGGCTTGAGAGGAAAAAGGAGGTTGACTTTTTTGCATAGTTTATTGACTGGTTGACAAGTTAGACCATGTATATTTCTCTGACTTCCCATGGCTGGCCAGGATCAAGCAAAGGATGTCTTGGAAAGGAAGGGAGAAGTCTTGGATTCCCAAACATGGCAAGTTTCCACTTGGTGATTATCATATACTCAGCTCTGTCAAGTGCTAAGTCTTTGGTTTAGTTTCCCATACAGAGAAATGGAACACGACTGAAGCAGAGATTTACACTGTGGGATTGCTGGCACGTTTCAGAAAGTCCATGAGCTTTCAGCAATGCTCCATACAAACACAGCACAAGTGCCCAGTTCTTGAGGTAACGCTTCACAATGCTATGTTAATTTCTGAAGTTGTATAATTACTAGGGGAGTAAAACGTACTTGGAAAGAACGTCTTTTTCTGAAAGGTTTTCTGCTGCTGGTTTTGGTTGAATTTACATTACTGTACAGGCATGTTTTTGTCATGCGCTCTGCATAAGGAGAGCACTCCCAAATAATAAAAAAATAGCAGGATACAAGGGGATATCATACTGTCCTGGTGCTCATGTTGCCAGCTGCCCACCAGACTGTCTCTCCAAAGTGGATGGCTTTGTCCAAGCATGAGAAATTTATGTGTGGACCTGGCAAAAAGGTTGTGTTTGAAATGACATCATCTTGGAAGAGCTCTCAGGCATTATGTGTCTGAGTAACCACGGCTGTCCTTTCCCTCTTCCTTTAGTTTGAGCTTTCTGCCATCTTGGTGGGAGGTCTCCTTTTATGTGTATTTCTTAATACTTAGGAACTGGATGTAACTTGTATCTGTTTATGGGTTCTGCAGCATTCATAAGATGACCCTTTCCCAACAGCAGTGAATGCTTTTTCATTCTGCATGAATGATGCACACAGTGTTGGGCTGTATATATTATTTTTCAGCAGAAATAAATTTTATTTCATGAAAGTGGCCGATTGTAGAGAAGATTTGCAGATAAATGCAACTTGGGCAGATGTGCGACAGAACAGCAGCATAAGTATGTACGTTGAAATGTTTTACTTTCTTTCTATAAACCTCCTTTTAACTTTGCAAAAATTCAGGCTGTCAGCATTGATACCGTTTCCTTGTTGGCCCTTCAGATTCCAAGTGTGTTTGGTAAACTGCCGAGCTGAGCGCGTTTAGGAGGGTGGACACGCTGCTGGCATCATTGCAATCTGAGATAGAAAGAAAATCGCTTTTGGACCCGTACGCTCAGTGTTTCTAGGAGGCCCTTGTAGTATAAGGAGCGGGCAGATGCTGTAGTGGGCCCGTAGCCTAACACTCTATGGATCCCCAGATAGATGAGGCTACCAGAGTGTGTGGGTTATTGCTACAAGCAGCAGTCCCCTTCAGTGCTCTGGGGCCTGGTCTGTTTGGAAGGAGGTAGAAGAAAGGAGACAGAGGACTTGGCACGCACATCCAGGGTTTCCTGTCTTCAGAGAACTGGCAGAGCAGCCCATTGCACTCTGGCATTGCCAGTACATCATCCTAGAGAAGGTGGTGGGTGTTTCATTAGAAACACACTGCTTTCTCTTTTCAAAGAACTCTCTCCAAGCCTCCCAGACCGTATGCTTCTGTCCTCACCGAGGAACTGCTGAAATACCCAACCATGCAATCTCCCTCTCCATATTCTTGGGAGAATGGTGGACAAAGAATTCCAATAAAGCTGCTCATGTGCTTAGGTAATCAGGCTCTATCTGTTCAGACATCTCTGTGAGATCAAAGAGCCAAATGCAGGTTTCTACACTCCTGGGGCTCCTGTGTTTCTCCATATGGACCTTTCAGCTTGTTAAACTCAACCCTGGAAGAGCCTTCCTTTCCACTTGGAGGTTGTGGTGTGCAGAATGGAAAACTTACTTTATTTAAGTGTTAGAATAGTTGTTCCATAGGCTTTCATAGAGCTGTGAATCCCTCTTCCCCAAGTCAAGTCACTTATCCCAATTCTTCTTTCTCTCCCAATGCAGAACCATTTGCTTCAGTAGATCCTTGACTCCATTGTCTGTTGTGTGGCCCCTGTTACAATACCATCCAAACAGTTCAGTGCCTTCCATGAACTTACTTTCTGCTACACACAACAGTTAGAGGAGCGATACTTACAGGGAAAACATTAAAGCAACCAAAGAGCAACTGAGGCTACAGAGCACACTGAAGGAGCGTTGCCACTGCTGTCCTGGGTCCCTGGATGGGATGTCCTAAAAGCTGCAGCTGCTTTCCCATCTTACCTTAACTCTCTGAACAAGGGTGGAGAGGAAGCAAGAAGAGAAAGATGTTTCCACAGCGATTGCAACACGCTGTGACATGCAGATTCCCTCTCCCTGCCCTGTGACAAGCATGGTGTAGGCCACAAAGTGCTGCAATCCTTACTGGGGCTTTTTGGACCGTTTTTTAAGAGAATTCTGTCTTTGCTGTCATGTCTTCCTCCCTCGCTGACGGAGGGACTGACTAATTAGCAACAGTTTGGTGGCAGATACTATTGTGAAAATGGTTTGATGGTGATCTAACTGGCAATAAAATCCTCTTAAAGGTCTGGGCAGACACTTTCTAACTTCTCTGTGATATGGGCTCTTTTGGCTGGTGCATAAAACCAGCCCACACTGTCCTGAAAGGATAAACCTTGTTGCTTGCAAATGGTTGCTACTCTTCTAAGATGATAAGCTGTGGACCTTATACTTGTATCCTCTACTACTCACTGTAGTGAGTAGTAATGGCATTGACTGTTTGATATACCTAGTAACGTTTTCTAATTGGAGAATAAAATGGCAGGGTTGTTGGTAGTTACCTGTTTCACTCCTCTGAACACAGTTAGCATGCAACCAACATTGGTTGTTTCCCTGTCAGTCTGAAATCACACTAACATTAGTCATGTAAAAGGCCATACTGTTTTGAAATATTTATCAACATATCCTATTGTGGTTTATTTTTAGTCTGCTGATGTGTTTGACTAGTATCTCATATGACAGTGACATTTGTAAACAGAGCAGTGAGGGTGTGTCACTGCCCTTTAGGTTGGTATTTTCCTGGTAATTGTTATCAGATCATGATATTCACATGTCAGACCCTAAACTTGACTTCTAACAGTGCAGACAGGAGAGTTATAACTTGATTTCCTGTGATTACCAGTTTTTCCATTTGCTTTTAGTTTGGTTTCCAGAGGAATGATTCAGGTGTGAAAATGTAGAGGACTAGTGCTGTTTGAGGTGCCCACGCGTGTGGTGCCTGAACTCCAGCTATTGCTGCAGAGGAGCAGTGGCCTCCCAAGTGTCCTGGGCCCCAGCCTCAGCCCCATGCAGGCATTGCAGATGCCCAGAGGTGGCTAAATGATGTTGGACAAATTGTTCAGGCAACTGAGCCTCATCCTAGGTTTTTGCCAGCTGTTTCCCATGGGTGTCATTAGGGAGATACCTTCAGTGTGCAGCCATCTGCTGACACCTGGCGAGGAGCTCCTCGTGCCTCCCACTGAGCAGGCAACGGGCTCAATCCTCTTCGCTACTCCCTTCACTAATCCCTACTTCAGCTACTGCATCGCTCACTGCAGGCATGGCGATTTGGGCAGCCTCCAGAGAGATGTACATATTTTTTCCCCAGTACTATTTGGGAAGATTTCCTCATGTGTATGATAAAATACAGTGGTCTTGCTAGTAGAATATAGTGAAAAGCCTCAAAACTTTGAGTTAAAACTGCCACGCTTTAAGGTGTAATGAATTTGGGATTTTATACATAATTGAAATTTATGTATGAAAGTCAACCATATCAATTGGATTGAGGCTCATAGAGCTATTGTGCGGAAGATCAGTGAGCAGTTCAGAGGTGCGTGGGCTGCGGGAGGTCTCTGCAAGACCCAAGAAAGCCGCTTGGTCTCTTATGTCTCTCCTTGTTTCTGATGATGAACTGTGGCGAGAGAAAGTGTCTCTCACATTTATTTTGGTACTTTCCCAGTACTGAACTAGTTTTCTCCCTAGTAATTTCTGCAGCTCTCAGAAGAGTGGAATGAGCTTTGAGATTGTGGGGATGTGTCCTTCTCTATCTGAGATGATGCTCAGGAGTTAGCTGGCAGATGTCACACCCCAGACAAGAGGCTGAGGACAGCAGTGGGGACAACATTTGTGCAGTCATTGCACAGCATTGGACACAATGTGGAACTCTGTCAGGCCTGTCTGAAGGATACGGGTCTGACAACGCAGCGTGGGCAGCTCTCAGGTGCTTCTCGCCAGTTGTGCCCTCTGGGGAAGGGGGCGAGGGCTGCCTTGGTGGGGCACGTCCTACGTACGGAATCGCTGCCTCCTGCTTGTGCCACTGCTCACGTGTGCTGTTGCTGGCAAGTCCTTCCAGGCTGCAGAGGGGTATAAAACTGAGGGCCTGCTCCCACACGTGGCCAAGCTGCCCAGGAAATAAGTTTAATTGACCGTGGATGGTATTTTCAAAATAAATGAAGGGATCTGTCCCCGCTCATCACTATTTCCATCCCATCACAGGCTGCTGCACACCTTTTTATATTGTGTGAACATTCAGATGGATCACTGAGACTGCGCTGTGTCAGAGTGAGTGCTTTCCGTGCCTTTCCTAAGCTGGCAGATTTTGGCAAAAGCCTGCCCAACCACTGCTGCAGGGAGGTGTAAGTTCCTAAATCCCTTTGGCTGCTTCAAAAAATCATAAGCTGCAGAAGTAGAAAACCTGGTGGATGGAGCTACCAGTTACGCAGTTAAGAATGAATGAAAAAAAACAAAGAAATGTAGGAAATAGAGAGTCAATCAGCTTGTTGCCTAGGAGAGGAGGATTTATGGGATGCCAGAGTTCCTGCTGCCTTAAGGAAATGCTGTAATGACAGGCCAGCAAGGCAAGAGAGAGCCGGAGGGCCTCGTCATTGTGTCACATTGACAGTGTGGTTCAGACCTCAGCTGAGGTGAGTGGGTGGTGTCTATCACCTTTGCTTGTCAAAGTCCTGGACATCAAATAACAAGGTAATTGTTAAAACCCTTCAAAATATTTTAAAGGGCATGCATTTGCCCATGTTCATTGTAATTTTTTTAAAGCAGCGGTGCTCAGCAGTGTCTGTTATCTTGGGAGGGATTTCCTCCCAGCCCATGTGAGATCGGGGAGCTGTGCAGACGCACCCGTACCCGTGGGGAGGTTGGTGCTTGACAGACAGCCCAATTTATCTTGGTTCATAGGGCATCCTGACTGACCCTCCTGTGGTTCCAGCTGAGCTGAGAGTGGAGTATGGCATGAGAATCTCCGCTCCCCACCTTTGGTTTAATCCTGAGGAATGGAGACTTTAAAATTGATAAAGTCAGTGCCTTCCATCAGCCCTGCAAAACTAAAGATAAATGCTAATTGCCAAAGCCTTTCTCAATATGAATGGGCATACATCAGTTTCTGAAAAATGCACTTGCTGTTTTAGTTAAAAATAAACAAATCAATTCTTGGGCTTTTGAGCATTTAAGCTTCCTTAAGTAAGCAATAGATTTTTCAGAAGAAAAAAATTTTACTAGGAGGCAATCCAGTGAGTCCCATTAAGAACAGGCAGGAGCACTAGGAGACTCAGATTCAAATCTCAGTTTTGCCAGAGTTTCCCAATGTATTCTTAGAAAAAATCAGCTAAATCATTTATAAGACAAGAATTACCTTTCAGTGTGTTCACAGTGTACTTTTCTGATAAACCCAGAGGTATGACAGGTTTGTTACAGCAGCAATAAAATTCATCTTGCTGATGGGGTAATGTGATAACTAATTAGATAAAATGTTTTTAACCCAGTGAAAAGGTAAGTGCTATCAGTTCACTGGTTGCCTGAAATCACTGAGGGGAATAGCATGTCTTGAAAGAAGCTATTGCCGAAATGACCCTGTGGTTCATTTGCATTGGTTGAGTGAAAGGATGGTGCTGTCCTCCTATTCTTAATATCTTTGATATCTGTCCTAAGTGAACTGAGAGAGCTGATGGAGGTACTGACTGATAAGCGCTCCTGCTGTACAGTGAGATTTTGGTTACTGTGGGGGGACTTCCTCCCTGCCAGGACAAACTGGATACTGGAAGAAGAGAGTAGGGAAGGTTCCAAACAGAGGGACTTCTTTTAAATCAAAAAGCCCCACCAAAGGTTGGTTTTTTTTTTTTCAGTTTGTGACAGTGAGGCAGCCTTAGCATTTGTTTCATGGAAACCTCTGCAGTTGATCAAGACAGGCGATGAGTAAGATCATGCTCTGCTCATGAAAGCACCTTCTTCCAGAGACCACTTCTTGCTCCTGATCTGCTGCTAATTAGTCTCCGCCCTGTGATACTGAGTCATTATATTCTTTGCCCTTTTCCATGGCTGCTTTTGGTGTGGAAACTGAGACAAATATTGCTCCCCTGCTGGAAATCATCATCATGTCATCAAATTCATCAGTACCTGTAAGCCCAGATGAGAGGGGAACAGGTTTTTTTTTGGGGGGGGTGGGGGTGGGGTGTGGGGTGTGTGTTCTCTTTTTTGGCCAGTGATCTCTGACAGGAATGTTTTGAAGTTCAGCCGTGCTATATGTTATGGTGATGCACTGCATATAGTATCTGGCTAGTTTCTGTAATGTCACAAATTATTTTATTTGTTAAAACAGCAAAGCCATTAAGCAGCCTTTAAAGCTACTGTCAGGAAAAGGTGGAGGGATTCCACACTTGAGGCTTTCACTGTAGAAGAAGATCAAGTTCAAGACTATCTAAGGAACCTGAAGGTGCACAAGTCCGTGGGACCTGATGAGACGCATCTGTAGGCCCTGTGGGAACTGGTTGATGGCCAACAGTTGCTAAGCCACTGTCCATCATGGCAGTCTGGTGAAGTTCCCACTGACTGGAAAAGGGGAAACATAACTCCCTTCTTTAAAAAGCGAAAAAAGCAAGAACTGGGGAACTACAGGCCAGTCAGTCTCACCTCTGTGCCCAGCAAGATCACGGAGCAGATCCTCCTGGAAACTATGCTAAGGCACATGGAAAATAAGGAGGTGATTGGTGACAGGCAACATGGCTTCACTAAGGGCAAATCATGCCTGACAAATTTGGTGGCCTTCTATGAAGGGGTTACAGCGTTAGTGGATAAGGGAAGAGCAACTGATGCCATCTACTTGGACTTGTGCAAAGCATTTGACACTGTCCCACATGACATCCTTGTCTTTAAATTGGAGAGACATGGATTTGACAGATGGACTACTCAGTGGATAAGGAATTGGCTGGTTGGTCGCGCTCAGAGGTGTGGTGAATGGCTCGATGTCCGTGTGGAGACCAGTGACGAGTGGCATTACTCAGGGGTTGGTATTGGGACTGGCGCTGTTTAACATCTTTGTTAGTGACATGGACAGTGGGATCAAGTGCGCCCTCCGCAAGTTTGCTGATGACACCAAGCTGTGTGGTGTGGTCGACACGCTGGACGGAAGGGGTGCCATCCAGAGGGACCTTGACAGGCTGGAGAGGTGGGTCTGTGCGAACCGCATGAAGTTCAGCAAGGCCAAGTGCAAGGTCCTGCACATGAGTCGGGGCAATCCCAAGCACAACTACAGGCTGGGCGGAGAATGGATTGAGAACAGCCCTGGGGAGAAGGACTTGAGGGTGTTGGTGGATGAGAAGCTCAACTTGAGCTGACAATGTGCACTCACAGCCCAGAAAGCCAACCGTATCCTGGGCTGCATCAAAAGAACTGTGGCCAGCAGGTGATTCTCCCCCTCTACTCTGCTCTCATGAGACCCCACCTGGAGTACTGCATCCAGCTCCAGCTCTGGGGCCCTCAACATAAGGAGGACATGGACCTGTTTGAGCAAGTCCAGAGGAGGGCCACAAAGACGATCAGAGGGCTGGAGCACCTCTCTGGTGAAGACAGGCTGAGAGAGTTGGGGTTGGTCAGTCTGGAGAAGAGAAGGCCTCCAGGGAGACCATATAGCAACCTTCTAGTACCTGAAGGGGCCTACAAGAAAGCTGGAGAGGGACTGTTTATAAGGGCATGGAGTGACAGGACAAGGGGTAATGGCCTTAAGCTGAAGGAGGGTATCTTTAGATTAGATATTAGGAAGAAATTCTTTACTGTGAGGGTGGTGAGGCACTGGCATAGGTTGCCCAGAGAAGCTGTGGATGCCCCCTCCCTGGAAGTGTTCAAGGCCAGGCTGGATGGGGCTTTGGGCAACCTGGTCTAGTGGAGGGTGTCCCTGCCCATGGTAGGGGGTTTGGAACTAGATGGGCTTTAAGGTCTCTTCCAAACCAGTCTGTGATTCAGTGCTGCTGTCAACAGCAGGTGCCTGTGTTTGTGCTTGCCCATAGCTTACCACTAGGTGTATTGCCTCTAGCCATGGCTTCCCAGCTTATTACAGGATTGTGCAGGATGTTGCCCCACAACTTTCCTGTGTTCCCTTGTTCCGTGCATCACTGGATTAAATGCCTCCTGCCTGGTGTGTCAAGTTCTGTTTTGCTTTGTTTTCTTGGTGGAGGAAGAAGGGAACAAGTTGCCAGGGTCACCGGTGTCTTTCCCTGGTATGACTGACTTCCTTGATTTGGCAGGCAATTCTTGAGAACGTGTCCTTCTGCTGAACTGTATTTGACCAAGGCTGGTTCGGGCTTGGTCCTGTGACTCAGATGAGCTGGATAGAGACCCTCGGGACTTATGGAAGCAATTAGCTTAGTTGGAAATTTGCTTAGTGGGTTGCATAGTGGGTTACTGTAGGAGATGCACACAACGATCTCATTACGCCTTAACCCCTGAATTGGGACAAGAGCCTCCTAGCTGTGTCCACTGCAATGGGTGGCTGTAAAGCCGCAGCAGGTACGCCGAGGCAACAGGAGCAAAACTGAAGTGAGTCATTAAAAACTTTAAGTAACAAATAGTAGCACACAGCTAACAGTTCCCCAAGAATCCGTGTCCCATGTTGTATTGCTCCTTCTCCTGTTATCCCTGAATCCCCAGTGTGTGCTGTTTCACTTTCTTCAGCACTTTGGGGCTAGGTGGCATCTTACCTTTCCAAAAGGGCTTGTCAGTTGAAAAATGTAATTTCCCTGGATGGCCAGTATGTGCCTCTGGGTTGGCAGCTGGGAATCCTGTGGTGCTCTACTTGGTCAGCTCTTGGTGGGGAATACAAAACCCCAAAACATAGCTGAGCCTTTCTGTCTGGGCAGCACAGGGAGTGTAAGGGTGCTCTCTAATGGGCTGGGAGGAGGCTGCTGAGCCCTCCCCACAGCAGCAAATTCCTGCTTTTTTTCTTTGCTGTGTTCCTGTGGGAATTAGGATGGCTGTGACATCCTGGTGGAAATAATTCCACCCATTGCACATGCACTGCACTAAGACTGATAGTAATTGTGTCTGAAAAGGCCGCGTGGATGGTGAGAACTGTCGGTGACTAATTTGAGGAAAGGATGAGAAGATTGTAATAAAATGATTTTGGAGTAGCCCAAGCATCCAGTAGCACCCTGAAGACTGGAGGCTTTTTCTACTCTTTCTCCACATCCTTCTCTTAATAAGTGTCTGTTGCAATAAAAACAAAGATGCAGGAAGAGAGGAAGAAAAGAACTGACTGCACTCACGTGAAATGTTAAAATAAAGGCAGGTTTTGTTTTTTTTTAACATGCTTGATGAAACAGTTCTATGGTAACACCAAGAGTTACGAAAGGGACAAATCCTCACCACTGGATATTTGTTCCTTTTGCAGTGAGCCTTGGTAAAACTCAAATAGTCTCTGACCTTACAGTACTAGTTTACTGTATCAGTAGTTTCCTGCCATGACTCAGTGGCTGGAACAGTAATATCTGACAGTCATTTTTTTCCTCTCTCTTTCCAGATCTCTTTTGAAACTTTTCAGAGTGGGCGGGGAGAGACGAGTGACAGATATAGTCCTGGTTCTTGCCCTTCCTCTTGCCTCCCCCCCTTTTTCTTTTTTTTTTTTTTTTTAATAAAACAAATCAACCTGTTCCTGCTTTTTCTGTTCCTTTCAGTCCTCTTATCCATCAGGCTTCCCTTTCACACATGTCCTTGACCAAATCTTACTTTCCTTTTCGTTCTTACTGGTGGTGTCTAGGCCTGCTGATAATGCCTGGGAAATACTGAGCTCATTCCCTTTCTGGCTCTTTCCCCTCACTGGTACTTTTCTGCTCTCCAGATCAAACCTCTTTACATCCTCCCTTCCTCTGCAGTTATCTTTCTGAGCCTGCGCTGCTATAATGAAGTCTGCTACCAGCAGAGATTGATAGAGTTTTGTATAGTCTGGGCTGCATATAGTCTACGGGTAAGGTTGGAGTAAAAGTTGGTTGTACGACTGGGGGCAACCTGGCCTTGAAGGTGCTGCTTCATCTTTGGGTCTTCCACAGAGGTAATGAGTGATAATGGAGTAAGACAATGGCAAGCCCCACTTGTGTGGAAATGGTCTTAATTCTGCCTTGTGGCCTTGCTGTCACAAGGTTCTCCTCCTTCAAGGCTAAGGAGCAGCAACTGATGTTTATTCCTGTCAATTGTCAGCAAGCCCTGAGACCTTCCCAGGAGCCTAGAGAGAAACCCTTCTGCTTCTGCAGCTTGATGGCTGACGCAGCATCAAGCACTAGGAACAGGGAGGGTGTTTCATTACATCCAGAGGGGCAGCCCTCCACCCTCCCTACAGAAGGTGTAAAAACCTACTTGTAGTCCTTACTATGCCTTCTGACCCTACTTAGCCTTTCAGTCTGGACAACAGAGCAAAATGCCCTTCTTGTCAAAGTTAAGAAGAAGACTCCAGAGCCTCCATGTACCAATATCAATTTAACTCTCCCAGATTTTCCAATACTGTGTAGTAATCCTGACTCTGCAGCTTCTCTTCTGGAGACCCCTGGTCCTACACCTCTGGACAGCACACTGGAAACTTGCTTCAGACCACAGTTAAGAAGTCCTTTGAATTTGCAAGCGATGGCTATGAGCCAATCTTCTAGATTGGCAAAACTATTCCATAATTTGAGTTCTGTAGTTTCTTTTCTGCTGAACTTAACCCTTGTGTGGGCTGTGGATTAGGAGCCCATCTTCACTGGAAAATTGATCTTGCTTCTGAGGTCTTGGAGTAATAATCATGGCTCTTCTGCATGTATTCAGGAGGTGTAAAGCTGAGACTGACAACAGATAGGTGTCCATTTCAGGCCAAAATTAAGTGGAAAGTATTGTAGTCTGCTGAAGGCCATCTTCAGCTTTGTATGATCCTTTCAACTTTGGTCTAACCACGGCAGGCTCACAGGCTGGGAAAGTACCTGTGCTTGGTAGAAGTCACTGGTACATGGAGTTGGCTGTATTTCTCCAAGGTTACCTCTTCAGGGCATGTGAAACAGGAGCAATTTCAGGTGCGCAGCTTGCTTGTAACTCACAACAGGGAACCTGACTCTTACCCTGGTAGATAAGGAGTACAGCTGAGGCCAAAAGGAAGCACGGGATGTTTGAATCTACTGATAACTGCTAAGCTGATCATGCTCTTGCAGCTGCTGTTTCTGGGATCCTTCATGTTAATGTAGGCAATGAAGCAGAAATGCGTATCAGGCCAAAAATTTGAGGGAAAAGTGTACTGACACCAGTCCTTCACTTTTTCAGGGGGACATATAAAATTTGGTAATGGTCCCGGTTCTCCTCAGCAAAACTCTAGCACTATGCCTAATCCGGAACTGGCCTCGGAATATGTCTTGGGCTGGAGAGTCAGAGGATAAGTAAGACTGCAGGCACCCAGGCTCACCTCAGGGGATATTCAACATCATTTAATGATTTTGGTCCTGTAGCTTCTGTTTTGGGGACAGAAGCCTTAATTAACCTTGATTTTTTGAAACCGAGTTACAAACCTGACCCTGCCCTGGATACCACGTCAGCAATGTATTTCAGGCCAAAAATACTTGGAAGCCATCACAATGTTTTGTTTAGGCTGTAGTCTAAAGATGTTTGTTGGAAAAATGTAGGAAGAACTATTACAGGCTACTGAAATTGGCCCTCGGTTCAGCCATGCACTATTTGCTAGTATGAGATATAGTCTTGCCTCTGTGACCTACATTCAGGAGAACCCCTAACTGCAAAATAGACAACAGAGAAGAATAAACAATGCTTTTCATATGAAATATTAAGAAGCAATGTTAGTTTATGGGGACCAGATGTCTCTTTGCAGGATTTATAAAATCAGGTTTTTTAGTGATACTCAAGGAAACTCTAGAGTAATTGCTTGGCTGAGACAGGAGGAATGCTTTTTAGGACTATGTGAAATAGAAACTGGTTGAATTTGCTTCATTTGAAACTGAAGAGACCAACCCAATAGAAAAGACGAATCTCTCATAAACTCTGCAGCGTGGCTTGGAAATCTCTGCTTTTGTGGAGCCTTCTTTGTGTCTGTATGGATGTCAACAGGAGTGCCATTTGGGACCCAGCGGCCCTGAGCCGTGGTGGCAGGAGGCGGGATGCGCTGCCAGTGGAGCTGCCTGCTCTGGGCCCTCCGGGCTGAAGGGAGAGGCTTTGGGCAGGCAGGGCTGGCCGACAGCTTCCCTGTCGTAGGGGAGCACATTAGGCAAAAGTATCATTTTTTGAAGTTGTTTTCAGTGTCTCCAAACTAGATGTAAACACATGGTGAACTACGGTGCTTTGAAAATGGCTTTTTTTTGTTGTCTTTTCCTATACATCTTGGATGTTTACTTAATTTTTTTACAGTATGTGCAATTTCCTATGAGAATTTAGCCCTTCAAAGCCCTGAAAGATCTTTGTGTATATAATTATTTTTTTAAAAAAAGCAAAGCCACTTCTCCAACTTCCACTTTCCCATCCCTAGCTATTTCCACAAGAATCTCGCTCTCCACCTAACACCCAGGAGCTGTGAACACACCTGACCTCGGCCATCTCTCTGACCGGGAAGCAGCCCAGATGCTGCCCAGCCTGCGGCCGCTCTTTAACCCTCCGCAGCTGCCGCCGCCGGTTTCCCCCGCCGGGTGCGCAGACCCCTGCGGTCGGAGCAGGGATGGGGGGCCCGGGGACAGAGCCGCCCGGCTGCCGGCCCGGGGAGCGCCGCTCCGCCGCTGGCTGAGCCGCCAGCGCCCTCTCTCGGCTCCGCGCCGCCGGGCCCGCCGCCCCGGGGCGGGATGCGGGGCCGGGCCGCAGCCGGCGGGGAGGGGGCGGCGGCGGCTCCCGGCTTAGCCCTGGCCGCTTCGGTAAAGCGGTGCGGTCCTGCGGAGTACCGCTGAGCCTGCCCGGCTTACGGCCCGAGCCCGCTCCCCCTTACCTGGATGCGAAGTACCTGCTCGTTTCGGCTGGAGAAGGCTCGGGACCTTCACAGTAACTGACAAAGGATAACGTTTGTCTCCTGCTTGTCCATGCAGTCGCTCTGCATGAGAAGGCTCCTTACTTTTGGATCCCTAAACGTTGAGGGATCTGGTATACAATAGAAACCTTTCTGAATTTTTAGGGCTTGATTAAGTTGCTCTGGACAACAGAGAGAGGCCACTGCTGGGAAAGCAGGTAGCGGGATTTCCCTTGCAAACCCTTTGCTTGATGGCTCCTTTTCTCCAGTTACTTCCTCAAAACTAAGTCTTGTCAGCAAAGGCCTTTCCTTCTAATAAGGAAACAATTTATCAACACCCTGAAGCCTCTCAAATTCATGTAAAGATAGACCAGTCAAGGGAGAGTCCTAGAGAGCTCTCAGGAGACTGAAAGTGAGCAGATTGGGTCTGGCTGAATAATAACAATAACTAGTGATCTAAATTCACTACTGCAAAGCACTCTTCCATCTAGCCTGAAATTTTGGGTTTGCTAATTTTTTAAGTAGTGTGCGGTTGGGAGTATTATTCATGCTAATTTCAGAAAATCTTTTCCTTTTGTTACTGTCTCCAAATTTAATTTTAATGTCAAATACAAGAATTCGCATGTGAAATCTTTTATGTACCTGAAGATTATGAGAAAGTGAAACTGAGTCCTATCATCTCAGAGCAGTATTTTGTGATAACAAAAGTAACGGGCCTTTGCTTTCTCAAACACTGTGTTGAGCATATTAGGCCCAAGTGCTGGGGAATTTCAAAGCAGAAGTCAGACATCCCCTTCGGATATTATCGTAAAGGTGCCCGTGTGTTTCTGTAGTTCTGCGCTGCAGTTACCGTCTGTCCAACATCTTTCTGTGCCTCCTGGTCATCTGGAATCACAGCTGCCAGGCGCAGCCCCGAAAACTGTTCTGAGGATGATTCTCATGACGTGTTGGGCACTTGTGCTTCACACTGAACTTGCTGTACTACAAAAATCTTGATCCCGTGGGCAGACTGTTAGTACGGCAGCACACGCAGGTAACTTGCAGGCACAAAAGAAGGCTTTTCAGTGGGTACTACATCAGCCATGATAGGAAGTCCTCCTCTTAGAGCAGAGAAAAGTACTGTGGTAATGTGCCCTGCTGTGGGATCTCTGTCTGAGCTGAGTGTGGCACCGCTGGGTCAGCAGGGGCGAGTAGGAGCGGGGGTGAAAGAAAAGAGATCCTGAACAGCAAGTGATACAGCTAGGACCCCTGACCTGGGTACACCCTTGTCTTGATTGCTGGTATTGTGATATTTTTCAGTATTTGTGGAAGCTCTCAGTCATCACACCACTTCTAAAGACAAGGTGTGATTTTGCTCCATGTACAATAGCAGTTTGCCAACCCTTGCTGGGGGCACGATGCAGGGCTGGGGGATGTTACCTGAGGCACAGTGGCAAGCTCCTGCCTTGCTTCAGCAAGCACCTGGGGCTTGCTGTGGTTTGCAAACACACTTTCAGATTAAAATTTGAAGTATTGTAATAATTGGTAATGTTTTGGTACTTTATACTGTGCTTTTTATTATAGCTAAGATGGAGGTGAACAGTAAACTCAAATCTTCCCCTTTGCTCATTTCTTATCTGTAATACAGCATACATGTTTCCACTATAGTTATTCTTGTTGCTATAGACCCTGCATCCATCCCACAATCCCTGTGCTAGTAAGGGACTGTAAAGTTGGTTTAAGTCGTCACCCAAGAATTTCTGTATTGTGGCCCAAGTGCACAGGTATCTGGACCGCACTTATTCCCCCAGTCAGGGCTGTCTGGTGTCGCAGTGGGTCTTTGCTGTTGTAGAGCTCCTCTGAGCAGTACTGAAGCCGGAGGAAGCCCAGCAGAAATCTGGTGGTCACAGGGTCTGAAATCTCAGACTGATACTCTTCCTCTTACCTGGTTGCACAGAGGCGTGAGGGCGAGTGAGAAAGCAAGATACTGTGTCTTCAGGACCGGATGGGATCCATAAACCAGGCAGAAGCTTTGCCCCAGTATCGCAATGAACTTTTGGTTTTAAACCACTTAAAAAACAAATAAAACCTTTCTTCTGGCTGAGAGCTGAAGTGCTTAAGCAAAGGCTGTCTTGCAGGGAGAATGGAGATGCTTATCTTCTCAGTGTTTCCATGCTCCAAAAAGATACATGAAGTGCTGTGGACTATCTTTTTACTGTGATGAATTAATTTCCCAAATGATTCCCTGGCTTTTGGGCAAGTTTTTGGGTTTTGTTTTTGCTGCAGATCCTTCAGTCTGTTGTCCTGTTTGCTAGCAGGAGTTGGAAGTATTTTTGGAGAAAACACTTTGGAGCTTTTGTGGTTTTTCTCCATTTCCCACAGAAAAGACTGATAGGGCTAGAAGGTTTTGAGTCCTTAACCTGTTGGTCTTCAGAAGATTTCTCTCAGTGTTTGTGCTCTGGAGACCGTGTTTTTTGGCCATCCAAGGAAGCAGAAGAGTGCAAATAATGGAGGGTGGATTTTTGGCGCAGAGTTTGCTGCATAGACCAATATATCGAAATACCACCCAGTACAGTTTGTTAGGACTTGGTGTGTCACCTAGTAACAGACTTTGCAATTAGATCTCTCTGTCACTCCTGCACATTAAAAAAAAATCCTATCATCCTCTGTTGCTGTTGTCTCCCTCAGAAGAGCAGCTCTGGCTTATAGGTCCTGTGTTTTTTGTACTGACCCCAGTAACATCAGTTCTAAAGCTGTGGAAACTTGGGGCATGTCTTTTCCCCAAGCAGCTGCATTCGACATCTTTCCCTCCAGCGTTTGTCAGGCAGCTCTGCATGCTTTCCTCTGAATGCCTCTGGCGCGTTGCGATGCGATGGGCTATACCTTCCTGGAGGCTTTCTGCTACCTCTTTCTGATCACCCCCCCTTCAGTGGGAGCTCTCGTAAGCTGTAAAGTATAAGAAATTTTGCTTCAGAAACTCTAGTTACTTTGGGTTGATGGTGTCTTAACATCTGGACCAGCAACCTAGATATTTATATATGTGTCTGCATATAACAAGTCGCCTCGGTAGTGGTAAATCATCCCAGTTAATGAATTTTCAATGTGGCTTTAGGTAGCTGTTGTTTTTATAAACAAATGGCTTTGCTGTGTATGTTTCTCCATAAGGGATGGTTTGAGCAAAGTGCTGCTGACAGTTGTGAGCAAGTAGCGATGCCATTTCAGATGTTTCATGTCCCTTTGATGTCACGCGCTTTGTGGTAACGCAGCATAGTGGTTGCTAATGAGAAAGTGGGGTGCACCGTCTCCTGTCATTCCCACACGAGAGCTGCCGGTGCTTGCACGTGTCTTTAATTCTGTATATGAGCACCCTGCTGAATCAGTGGGCAGCTTCAGTGAAACTCTTTCGAGTGATTTGTTTTATACAGCAGCGAACAAGCAGCCTGGCTCAGCACAGCTTCAAAGAATGACATTTTTAATATTTTGATTGACTCAATACAAAAAGGGATGAGACTCCAGCAGCTTGGAAAGACACAGTTACTGTGGTAGGTGTTACCCAGTGATTAATGTCTCTTAGTTTAAATCCAAACCTCTCAGCTCCTTTCATACATTTTTGCTAGCAACAGCAGATCCTGTGCCAGTCTCCTAGCTCTGAATTTCTTTAGGTGCAGACACTATTGCCAAATTTGGTTTCTTGGCAATTTTGGGCTTAGGAGTTCAGCTCTGACTACGCATTCAGATCCCCGAGTATTCTGCCTGGAAGTTGTTATCTGTTGAGCTGAATTATAGAATGTGTTATTCTGCTTTTCTGTGGCATTTTTACTGTATGGAAAACATTTTGTGCTTATTATCACTTGCCACATGCATTTAATCTATTTTTGGTAATTCTTCAGGGCCCATCACCATGGTATCCTAGCACCAGTGAACATAATGCCGATACCCATTCAATATGAACCATGGATGCACAACTCCTTCTAATATTAACACAGCTTTGTTATTTTTCATTTTTTTTTCAAACACAAGGCATTTATGTTTTTAAAAAATAAAGGCTTAAAGCTAAGACCATGCACACTGTAGATGGAACCATTTTGAATGGCCAAATGGAATTAATAAACCCAGTGAACTAGACCTGCCTGTTACTGCTGGCTACATGTGACTGCATTGGTTCTACATTTGAGATGATGTTGTTTTGTTTTTTAAAGTAAAAATCTGTATCGCTCTAGTGACACAAAGTGGTCAAAGCGCTGTGGGTGGCTCTGTCTTGTGGCACTATCTAAATAATTTTTTCCTATGTGCCGGATACTCTAGAGTTTGTAGAGCATGTAACGGATTGCTGATGTGATGGCATTGGTGTAACATATAGGGGGACGTGGTCAGTAAACCTGATGCACAGCAGTGGATCCAGATGTGTTGACTGCTGTCAATCACCAGTGTCACTCACTGTCCTACTTCCAGCCCAGTTGATGGCAGAATAGTAATTTAGTTATTTCTAACTTTTTCTGAGCTCATACTGTAGGAAAATGAAGTGCTTAGAGGACATAAGTGATGAGTGTGTAGAAGATAATGCTGTAAGAGGTTGTGATTCAGCTCCCCTTCTTTCCACATAACACAGAAGTTTACTAAGGAAGATGACTCTGTGCAAAACAATAATATGCACGTTTAACATGTTCAGTGCTTTTCTTGTTACCTACATTAACCTCCTGCAAAATCATTAAGCAAATGATTCTGAACTAAATGCTTCACAACTAAATTATGAATGAAAACAGGGTTGTATTTACTCTTTTGGCAAGTACAAGCTCAGGGTATATTGAAAAGACATCAAAGTGGACTCTGCATGGAAAAATGTAAACACCTTTGGATCAAAATCAAACCGGTAACCTTGCACTGCTTCAACAATCTGTGGTGGGAATGCCTGAGACTCTTTAGCACATGCTGGGCAGGTATGCAGAGAAAAGGCAGCTCTGAGAGCTGAGTGGTATCTCCTGGGGCCAGTGCTGGTGTTGTCTCAGCCATGTTCTGCTCCTGGTGCATGTACCCTACCAGAAGTGAAAGGTGGCTTGATATTTTAAGGCCAAGATCCACAAAGGTCCCAAATGACTTGCATGCCAGTAAAAAATAATTCTAAACCTGTGTCTCTTCTTCCTTCTCTAACAGCGGCAGATCTCTCCTCACACTTTTTGTGGGTTCATGGGTCCCTTTATGCTATGCCCCTCTGTCAATGTAAGGCAAGTGGCATTTTATTTACATGTCTAGCTGTGGTGTGTCAACTTTTTAAAAGTAATACATGTGTATTTTCATTATGCCTAGAAAATATTCATAGAAGGATGGTTAATCTCTTGGCAGAGGATACTTTTTAAAGTTTCTCTCTAGCCATAGGTGTCTGATCTCTATTAATTGTCTATATTCAAGGGGAGGAGGTGGGTATCTCTGGGGCAAACACAGCCCATCTGTCTCAGGGCTGGACAAGTCATGCTACGTTTCCAGCTACTGCATGCGACTCCATGATTACCAGGTTCTCTCAGGAATCTGTTGTGATTGAAAATCAAAGCAAAACAAGAAACTCCAGCATACGGTATCTAGGATGGATTTAGATGACAACTCACTGTAAAAAGTAGTGTGCTGGCCATGCAGGAAAGTGCCATCTTTGCCAGTAAAGCCACTACTTCCTTTCCTTAGTTTTAAATTATGTCCTTGCTCTATATGATATTCTCCTAATAAGACTAAAAGTTTTTTAGTCTTTCCAACATGTACTGGAACTGTTGTTTGCAGTGTTCCAGTTGACTCTAATTTCTGCGAGTGTTACAGTCCAGAGTGGCATGGCTCTCCAGAGGTCAGGAAAGATCATTTCTGTGTAGTCGTGGAGCTAGTCGGATCTCAAAAAGCTCTTGGCCAAAGGCACTGAAGGGTGCTTGCCCAAATTGTTCCTGGATGCCGGAAACTTTACAGCTTCCGGATGCGAGCTGTAGCTGTTCTTCTCTCCCTTCACCATTAAAAGCATTTATCTCCTGTCTGAACTGCATCTTCCCAGCTGTGCAGTAAACTAATCACTTCCTACACTCTCCTGTACATATAGACATTAGGAGGTAGATTATTCTTTTCCTCCAAGCCACAGACTTTACATATCCAAAACCTGGTTTCATGAGTTCCTGCGTCTTCACTTCTTTAGATGAAATAATCTTCTTCTCTCTCTTCCCTGTTGGTACTGTTTTCTGCCCTTTTAATTGTTCTTCTTGTTCCCTGGATTCTTTCCAGTCATTCCCATATTTCGTCGGGTGCAGTGCCCAGCTCTAGAAACTGGTATGGAGAAGGTGGGTAGCACAGCTGTGCGTGCTGGACGAGTGACTTCATGAGCAGTGTAGGCTTCTAGCTCAGTCTATTCACATCAGCGCTGTGTGTGACTTTCTGCAATACCATGGTGCAACTGACTCCTGGTTTCTCTTGTGACCCGTCCACCTCCAGGTCCTTCCCTGCAGAGCCACTGCCTAGACAAGTTATTTTCCTCCCATAGTTGTGAAGCTGATTCTTCCTGCCTGGCAGAAGCATCTTTCGATTTTTCCCTATTGAATTTTTTTTCCCCCGGAGCATTTCTGCAAGCAGTCAAAAAAGTTTTTAAGTCCAAACCTATTCTCCAAGATACTGACAGTCCCATCTGTCTTGCATCATGGCTTGTGGTGCCTTGAAAGGCCATGGTCTCGTCTCTTCTACCTGTATGTATTTTTTCTATCCTTAATGCAAAGCCCAAACAGCAAACTACAGCCTGAACATAGTTTGCTTATGACAGTGTCAAGCCGAGTAATATTGATCTGGTTACCATTAATTTTAGTGAGTAATGACTGGAAAGGATCAGGACTCAGCAGTCTCCCACTTAACGCATCCAAAAGCACAAACCTCGTGAGCAGCAGGACCTGAACAGTCTGGTACTGGCACGTAAAATAACATTAGCAATAGTAAAACACCAGAATAATCTACCAAGTGACAAATCAGTCGTCCTTTTCACTAATACCAAAACTAGGTATGTGTTTTGATTCAAACAGGCAGTCTAGTTTGAATTTGAAACCAGCTTTCACTTCGCAGACATGTTACACACTGACTTTTATTCTTTTCAATCTGTTGCATGAAATTAATACCATTTCTTTTAAAAATTAATCTCAGGCTAGCTTTTTCGTCTCTCCCTGTCTCAGGGAAAACCTGCCATGTATATGCACATAAGGAATTCACACTGAACACACTAACTGGGCTGGAAGGGTGCAGTCCAGCGCTCTGTGTCTGCGACACACCGTACGCTGCTTGCCCACTACTGTGGGCTTCACACCATTTCCACTGGAGTTTGGTGGTGAATAGTGCATTGGGAGCAGCAGTGGGGGCGACTCAGACTCCCAAGTGCTCATGATAGTATTTTTCCCTGGCTAAACAATTGCTTTTGTTGGCTTTTGTGGTTTTGCATTTTGCTATTTTAGTACCAGAATGAACTGCTTTGCTGGGGGACTTACTACTTGATGTTCCTGTGACATTTTGGTAAGACATCTGTTGTTTTAAGGAGATTTGTAGTTCTGGATGATACCAAGCAGTGGTCTGAGTCCTTGCAAAGACTCAGGGGGACAGCTCAGAAAACCTAAGGTCAAAGGGTGACTCCAGCAAGTGTGACCTGTGTGTTGCATCACTCTCTTGCTCGTTGCTGTTTCAACAACCGTGCCTGTCTGCTGGTAACCTCACAAACAATGTCCTCGAAGGGGAATAACAATTTACAATGGACTTCTATCAGGTAGTGGAGGGCAGTGAGCTGTGTGGCCTCTCCCACCATTTGCAAGCTGGCATCTTTTTCTGAGCAATCCTGTATTTTATCCTTGTATTCAAACTCTCTACCTTCTTCTGCTTTCTGTCTTCTCTATTGAGAGTCCAGAAATAAAATAACCTCCTAATCATTTCTTCCGTAACTGTATAACTGGAAATGTAAGTGTAAAGGGAAATGTAAAGTCTCTTCCTGTTGCTTATTAGTCAATGTAATACATTTTCTAGTCTCAGAGAGATTACAGTAATATTTTATGCCACTTTTTTCTAATCTGCTTTCTCAATTATCAAATCCCTTGGAGTAAAACTTTTCAATTCAGTCATCAGAATAGCCACAGTTGCTTTATGTGCTGTTTCCATTTTCATTTCTCAAGTCCGTATCAGGAAGGGCAAAGAGTAACACTTGTATGAGTGTCTATGCTCAGCCCATCAAGGAACACAGCAAAATGTAGGCTGCTCGATTGCTGGCTCAGCCAAAGTCCAGGGCTGTTGTACTGTTCAACTCCGTGTATTTTTATCAGCTTGTGTTTCAAGCTTTCTGTGTGAGACAGTTTAGATCTAAATGTTGCTTTAAAAGTTCATAAACAAGAGAAGGAGGGAAAGATCCTAAAATAAGACCAAAGAGACTAGAGCATGGCTTCACTGTCATGATCCAATCATTGTTTCCATTAGTCTCAAGGATTATAAATTAATGACTCCACTATTTATTCTTTTTCTCTCACTGAAGCATTTGGTTAAGCCCATAAACTGCATGAGTCTGTAAATATGAAAAGACTTGGCATTTGATGCCTTCTGTCATGCCAGTGGAGTTGCTGGTTTCTGTTTTCTTCTTAATATTTCTGTTCCTAAAACACCTTGCTATATACTCCCCGTGCCAGGATTAATTTCAGGCGATAGCAATCCTTTCCATGTCATTCCAGGATCCACTCATGCTGAGGGAATTCATGACAAGACTTTCCTTGCTTTGCACAGCTTAGAGTAGTGGAGGAGGGAGAAGGAGGACACGGATGGATGCCAGGCCTGGCTCTTAGTGGGTTTTACTCTGGAGGTGCCTAAATCATGCAATGTGTAGCAGCATGCAGGCTTCTTCGAAGTCATATGGCTGTGAGAAGCTATCACGGCTTGTGTGCAGTGGCAAGGTGTGAACTTCCTGACCAGGGGACAGGAGCAGGTCTGGGCGGTGACTGGCCAGGCTGTGCCGAGAGCGAGTGAGGGGTCCTGGGTTGGTAACGCAGGAGTAGGTTTTGTGGGAGCAGGAGGTGGGGTGGGGATAAGGGAGGAGGCAGAGGTCCCAGTGCGTGGGTATGACTTGAAGTCAGAGTTTTGATTTGGGTAGATACTGTAGTGAGGGTGGACACAGGCTTAGGGGCCACTTTTGGGAGGATGAGAGGGGTGGGATAAGAGCATGGAGATGGATGGGAGTCCTCAGTGATGGCACTCACAGCTGCTGGCAGTAGCAGAGCACACTATGATTTTGAACCCTTGTTTTACTTTATTCTGACACTCTCTGTGATATATATATAATGTGGAAACAGAAAACCTTTACATTCAACCCACTGCAGAGAAGACAGATGTTTCCTCCTGGTAAGGGAAGCTTTCAGATGACAGATATTGCATACCACACCTTTTAAAAGAATTCAGTTGGGTACCAATTAGCCATAATGAAATAAGTTTAGCATGGATGTTTTCATACGGAAGTGAGCATTAGCTGCTGCAATGTGCAATGTGAATGGAAGTATCTTGCATTACAAGGCTTTGCCGTGAGAGGGTCAGAGGCGTAATCGTTTGCAGCTGTTCCAGGCTTGTTTCCACTGTCAGTGTAAATACTGGGGATGAGTGCACCGGCCGGCTAGACTTTGGGCTGACCTAGACGGCTTCTGGAAACTCAGGATATACCATTCTTAAAAGCCTCTTAATTTTTCCCATCCCACCCTGATTGAAAACATTCCTCATTCAGCCAAAATGTGAAGGGGAGAGCAAAGGGTCCAGTCCAGCTCCCGTTGAGAGCAGTGGCCAATTTCAGCCAGGGCAGGAGCTGGCCGACAGTGGGTGACAGCAGCCTGCCGCATCAAATCAGCCCGAATCTGGCATTTAGAAATCCAAGGTAGCGTCCCCTGTCTCCCCCAATTTTCTTTAAAGCTCCGGAGTATTTTCTGATGCTAGTATAGGGCCCTGTCAATTTTGCAACAATTTTCTTTACACCATCTGAAGAGCTGGTTCATTGCACAGGTCTGCAACAAAAAAAACCCCAAAACAGCAAAAAGGGCTCTTAGGTGAAGCACCCTATCCACTCCATGGTGAGCACACATAGGTTATAGCAGCAATATCCATTGATTCATTCAAAGATTATAGTAATGTTAAAAGAAAAAAAAACACCAAACCCAAACATTTTAAGAACAGAACAAAGAATGAAAGCAGTTTTATTGTATGGAAAATAGTTTGAAATGAGCCTGCCCATGGCAGCATCTACCAGCTTGGTGTTTACTACTCAGTGTTGTCACATTTTAGCCACAAACGGGTGACACAGGAAGAGCCACAGATGGTGTAGCTGATTGTTTCTGCGACTGATCACTGGACTTGTTAATTTCTTGTTATTTTTATAAATTGGTAAATTCTAGACTTGTATGTGTAAACAAGACAGATTTGTGTTTGACGAGCTGTCTGAAAAGTGATTCATCCAGAAGGAAAACAAATGGGTCAGCCCTTGAGACAGGTTACCAAGAGCAGTGAGATCACCGTGGTCATCTCCATTGATTGCAGTGGATTCTCCTAGACTCGTTGGAGCCTTTGGATGCTAAGGTTTTTAAAAGCTTTCAATCCTGGAAATGTCTCCAGGAACCTCTTAGAAACTGTATTTTACCTTATTTCTGTGGCTGGAACACAAGGTCCCAGATCTGGCAGTGCACCCGCGTGCTTTCAGTGCAGCCTGGGGACGTTAGCGTGTTAAGAAGCCCTGGGGGTGCAAGCCAGACCTGCTGCCCCTGTATAGTGACTGCTACTGCGTACAGTGAACCTCATGCTTCAAGTTTTGGTGACACTGTGAGCCCTGCCCCGTATTCTAAGGACTGAACTTGACCTCTAGAAATCATATTGTGCCTCTGCAAGAGTTAAAATCCATGAGAAAAGGCTTTATAGAGCTATTGAACAACATGTATTATCCACACTAATACATTATGGCCATAGGACCCAACCTTGGTGAAAAGCGACCTGGTGCATGCTAGCTTTTAAACCTGATTTCTGTTCTCTCTGTCACACTGTATACCAGGTGCAAGCGATTATCTACGAACACACCTGCCAGTTAACACCTCTGATATTATTGCCCCACTGTGCTAATGAGGAAGAGAGCGTAAGATTTTGTACCTCATTTTCACCATGTGCAAGCTTTTATTTTTGCGATAGGAACTCCATTTCAACAATATGTTTCCGCGCACGCTGCTGCCCCAATGCTTGCAGCTAGCAACTGCTTTGATTCAGGCACAGGCAAATTGGCACTTCTCTTTCTTTGTGAGTTCCTCCTCTCCATTTATCGCCAGTTTATGTGGAAATACTTTCAGTTGGCTATACTCAAAGTAGGGTTTTCAATGAAAAGGTAAATTTGTTTCCCATATTTAAATTATGCCTTTGAGGTATGAAAAATCTTGCTGTTTGCTGTGAGGTATTGAATAGGCTTCTTGCTAGTGTTCAGGGATGAAGGGAACCAGGAAATGTTTGTGAGTCTTGTTGCAAGTCAGAGAAACTTGGCAGCAGACTCCTACACAGGGAAGGAATTCTTCCCCGCTCACTGCTGGGGTAGCCCTTAGACAAATAAATAAGAGGACCAGTCAGACTGAAAACTAGCTCTCCACCCTGGTGTGGAATCTGCTGGGTTTTGAAACTCCTGGTAGGATGATTTGCTGTTAGCCTTTCCTCCCTTTCTGGTCACCAGTGGAAGATCTGTGTTGGATGGAAACCTCTCACCCTGGTGGCTGGGGTGCAGCTGTAATCCCGGAGAAAGAGGATCATACCTGCTCCTCTGAGGGCAGCCAACATGAGAGCTTCCAAGTCAGGTAGCAGAGGAAGAGGGGGACAGGCAGGGAGCCTCTGTGCATCAGCCTGGGCCGTCGCCTGGCTCGTAATGTAAGGTGGTCTGAAGCCTTCACAAGGTCACGGTGAGCCTCACTGACTCCATGTGCGCAATCACAAGGCTGGTCAAGATGAGGAAGGTGTGCTCTGGCTGTGCCCTTCATCTTGCAACAGAAGGGTTTTACACAGGTGCTAATCCATCTCTTCTTGGTAGTGCCATCCTCCTCACACCAGTGACACATGTTTTAGGGCCAAAACCTGTCCATTGATGAGCAGTTTCCAAAGGGCATCTTGAAAAGGGGCATAAAATACAACAAAAAGGCTATTTAGATGGTAATCCTTTAGGTCCTCTGCAGTGGAGCAGAGAGGAGCTGCCCTGTGGCCTGGGATGCTGTGCAGGGGCACTGTGCATGCTGCCTCCAGCGAGCAGCAGCTCTGTGTCCCTGTGTGTGGGTCCGTAACATGTGTGTCGTGTCCCCCCCCCCACCCCCAGGCGTGGAGCAGCAGTGGACTGGGCAAGACCAAGGAGCCAAAAACCACTCCAGGAAATGAGGAAAACACTCCAGAAAATCTTGGGACACACTGATGCCGTGCACAATGGTCTCGCATACTCCTCCAGCCTTTGCTCGTGGTCGGGCTGCTGGGTGTGATGGCAGCAAGCTGATGTTTCTCTGCCTTTTTGTGAGGTGGACACGAGTTTCTGCCACTCGGCACAGGTGTGCTTATCCCATAGCGGATGCGTACAGCACAGCCGAGACCTTTTGTTTGTTTTCCACTGCGTATTTGGGTGTGATTTCAGGGATGTTTGCAAGCGTATAAGCAGTTTAAAACAATGTGAATTGCTTGTTCCATTACCAGAATCACACCATAGATCCCCCTCTCTAATATAATTTACAACTGAAAATAATGTATATATTGTCCCCCAAAATGCAAAACATTGCTAGAATATGAACAGAATACTAGAAAATAAACATACACATGTATACATGCATGCATTTAAAAACCTCTTTTCCCTCAAAATTTTAAGCCAAAAAGAAAATTCACTTAGCATCTTAAAATTTTGTTATGTCTTGGGGAGAGCTGATTTTTTTTTCAAAATTCCATGTTACTGGATAATCACATTTCATTTTTAGACCACACTACATCTTTTTAAAGTTGTAGAATAGAAACGATTGAAATAAGCTGGCATTTCCAAAGAAGTGGTGTCTGTGAGGATAAAATAAAAATAAGGATAACAAAAAATATATATTGCTTCTTAATGTGGTCTCTGCCACAACTGACTTCCAAACATTTTAGCAATGTTCATCTTAAAGAATTTTACTGATTCAGTTTCACTCCAAAAATTCTGAACTTTTTTAAAACCAGTTTTGGTAAAAGACTGTCTTGACAAATTTGCAAGAAGGAAAAGGTGACACAATCAGGTAAGAATTCATTCCTTGGTTATACATTGCTTTCTTCATATTTTTCATAGAAACAGATGAAACTTAAATTCCAGAGCATGATGCTAATGAAAGAATGAAAGCAATAGTCTAGTCACAAAAGTTTGGGTTTTGTGATTTCCCCTCCCAACTGTGTCTCTTTTTCCAATCGATGTTTATTTGTATTGCTGTCTGAATTGGTTTTGGACACTGACCTTACGATATTTCCCTAACTTGAGACCTCACCAAGTGAAATACAGTTTCCTTAGACCCATGAAGGAAACAAATTGGATGGGACCGGTTATTTAGATCATGTTGTACAACAAAACTGAAGGGAAAAGTCTTTGGCGTAGCTCCAGGCCAGCTGTGGCTCATTGGACATAGCTGACTCAGAGGATATCAGACAGTTCGTGCTGGAAGACACTGCATGGTGACGGGGTGATTTGGAAAAGGCTCCCAGCTTGTTTTTGAGGGGGCAGGGAGAGGAAAAATTGTGCAAAGCCAAGGCACTTCTCACATAGTTCAAAATAACCTGTGTGATGGGAGACCCACAGGTTGAAATAGTTAATTACAATACTGCGTGGTAATAGTCTGTGCCTGAGTTGCACCAGCCAAAGCTTTGAGGGGACCCATGTCAGGAATTGGGCTGTAAAAGTGCTGGAGGCCGCAGTCTGTTGCGCTTCCATCTGGAGCTGGCTGAAACCATCCCTAAAAATAGATGCCTGCCTGTGAGTCACAAATTACCAGTCTGAAAAGAAATTAGATTAGTAGCCCTCAACGTTGAGCATGTTGGAAGCCTTCCTTCAGATGTATTTTGGGGAGAGGGTCTCCATCCCAGCCGCACACGAGTACCCGTGGGCTTGACAACGTTGTGTGCCAGAGGCTAGCAAGGGTGCTGGTGTCAGCGGTGGCCGGCAGGCGTTGGGCACTCTCTTTTCTCACAGGAAGGTTCTTTTGTGCGATCGTCACTTTGAGTACAAGGTTAATGCCAAAATAGCAAAGACTGGAGGCTGGCCATGAGGAGCTGCCAATTCCTCCTTGTAGTTACTGCCCGTGTACCATTGGTACTCAGCATTGCTCTGTCCCGGCGCAATGGATGTGGTAGCAGGGATTTGGAGGGAAAATCCTTATAGATGACTACTGGCATATACTGTCTCCATTCCCCCTTCTCCCTCCTCTTAAGGATGCTGCCTGAAACCCTGTTTTGATGAGAGTTAAAGTGTTTCTTTGCTTAGAAAATCGAAGCTCTTAAAGAAATTCACCTCTGTTGATCTACGTCATACCATGGCTTTTTGGCAGAGGATCTAAGAGTGGGACTCCTTTTGGGACACTGGCTTGATTGAACTGTTAGGTACAAATAGTATTTGCTCTTAATTTGTTCTGCCTCATTTAAAAAGGACAGTGGAAGGGTTGAGCAGCTTGCCTCTCGGGCATATGATGTGTTCCACGCAGAGCCTCTCTGTTGGCCTTGGCAGGACCGGCGACTGGACAGGGGATGTTTAGCTGCTGGAGTAACTACACCACTTGCTGGGAAAAACTTAGTGTGAAAAATATTTAGCCTGAACCTCAGAGTTGTGGAAAGAAGCCTGGCAGGTTTTTTAAGAAAACGAGTGCTTTCTAAGAACAAACAGAAAACTTCCAACTCTCTTCTCTTCCAATAAATAAAAAATATTGGTGGCACTGTTTTTAAGCCTCCCTGCTTGTGTAGTTACTCTGATCTCCGCCTGTCCCCCTCCTCTGTCATGCTCAGGGTTACTGGTGTCCCACCTCCCCGGCACAGCGGTGGCAGCCCCAGTGAGCCGGACACCCTTTGCAGAGCACTTCACTGGCTCACGCCTCTGCGGAGCTGTGATTTCTGCACGGGGCTTTCCAGGGCATCCCAGAGGAGAGCTGAGCTTATGATTCAGATCTGGGGTGTGACAGGCTTCGCTTCATCCAGATTCCAGGCTTAATTTAAAATGGCTTGTGGCTTAGCAGGTCTGATTGATTTTTCTTTTCTTTTTTGGTTTGTGAGACATTCATATTCAGGCCCTTCCTATCAAAGCTATTGATGCATTTCTGAAATTAATGTATTCAGAAACCATTTGTTTAGTTTGGATACCACAATACATTTGTTTTCCCATCAGTATATTAAGGGACTAGATAAATACATGACCAGTTTGTAAGAATGCAATTCTGTTTCCTGAAGTTGTTGTAAGGATCTTCTATTCGCCTTCATATGCAAAGTGACACCGTAGCTGGAATTCATATTAAAGGAAATATCCAGCGGCATAATCCGTTTCACCTCCGCAGCCGTATTTACCGTTCTTAATAACAGTGGTTACATATCTGCGGTTCAGTTTTGCAGTTCTCCACGTATGTTAAGCATACAATTTCCTGTTGTATTTTAGCTGGCAAAAATAGAACTGACATTTTTCACACAACTTGGTTTTTATTTGCTAATATCCGTATAAAATGCTAGATTTACTGACAGAAAGTTTCAGAAGGACACCCCACTTCCCCCAAACCTGGAGGCTTTAGAAATTTAAAGTGCTGAGAAAAGAGACCGACATTCCTCTCCCACGCCGTGACACCTTCAGCACTGTCAATAAAGTTCTGCTGATTGCAGGGCGCTCGTTTCCAGCTCGGGCAGATAGCAAGAAGCAGGGCACACCCTCCCTTCACTGAATTAACCTTGGGCAGCACCTCAGAAATGACCACGAATGCTTTTATCTGAGTAGGTCCCCTCCGACTGTCCCACCTTGCAGGAACAAGTTTGCCTTGCGACTTCCGAGGTCACTGTTGCAGATTTTGAAAGAGGACGTGGGAAGCGCGGCGATGTTTTTGTCTACTAGACCCTGAGAAAGGGTGGCTTTGGACTTCCAAAAGTCCAGATGCTGTTTCTGAGAGCTGTGAGAGGAGGAAATGAAGTCAGGGAGAGAGAGCAGCCCATGTAGGAGTCTCTTGCAAGGGAAAGTGGGACAGGACAGTGAACGGAGAGAAGAGATACAGCTGAAGCTGCTTCCCATCCTGTTCACAGCATGGCCCTTCTGCCTGCGCTTGGTCTGAGGTTTGGTGTTGCAAGGAAAAATTCCAGACGCATTACTCATTTATGTTAGAGTCTGTTGACCTGATACTGTAAGCTGGGAAAACAGACTTGAAACAAAGGGGCCAGACATGAGTGAACAGAATGGTAATGACTTTACAGTAAATTGTGTCGTTTTGAAGAGGTTAATAATATGCTCATATTTTACCGAATGTATTAAAACTCTTAGTTAAATATTGTATGTTACTGGAAGGGAAATAAAATTTTATTTAAGTGGGAGTGTTTTAATTTTATCACATTTCCTTTGATTTCCTTGAAGTCTCCAAAATTGATTTTACAGGATTTTCAAAGTGGATGGTGTATTTATAGTTTTGCTAGGTTTGCTGCTGAAAACAAAGAAAGCAAGGCTTTGAGATTAACATGGTTAAGAACCAAGCCCTGCCAAAACTTACACATGTGCAACTGAATGCCTGCAAGTATTCTCCATGCACTAATCCAAACTACTCACATGAGTAAAGTTAAGAGCTTAATTGCATGCAGGTATTGTTTCCTCAAAATTAAGTAATTTGGTTTCTGAGGCTGTGAAGACCTGGTGTTATGCAGCTCCCATGACCCCTGAAATAAGAAAGCATTGTGAAGACTGCATAAAATGACTTCTTTTGTTAAAATATTAGAGACGAATGCTCCCCTCCCTGCTCCGATCGATATAATCTGAACGTTACATCATTTCATCTAAAAGAGCTGCAGGTTTATATACTTTTTCTGTGCAGAGCCATATGAAATGAAAACTAATGAGGTTCAAAAGGTTTCTGAACATTTCAAAAAAAGTTTCATTTCAGTTTCCCATCTGGAAACTGCCAGAATTGAGGGGGGAAGGGCTCCTTAGTTTTTCCACAAGATCCTCTTGAGATCTTTTGTAACTGTGAATTTGCCCTCAAGAACCCACAGAGGGCCTATTCCCAGATGTTTTCCCACCTGCCTTCCCCACGGTTGCTGCCATTGGCACAGGTCAGTGCGGGGTGTGAATCCCATCTCGTGGATGGGGCTGAGTTGGAGCAATAGCTTTTTTGGCACCAGCCGACTGTCAGCGGTGGGCAGCACCTGCCTGCGCTGTGGGCAGGGCTGCGTGGAGGCCGCAGCAGGTCCCTGGCTCCACGCTTGGCCGTCACAGCCTGCTGGCACCGTTCACCTTCCTTGCTCAGGCCCCAAGGATCACGGCCGTAGATGTGCCCACCATCCTGCTTGTAGTTTGGGTTCATATCCTTTGTACAACCTCAGTGTTGGACCTCTTGCAGTTTCAACTGAGAATACGTTTACTTCTTTCCAGTGAAGCTATTTTTGCCTGTAAACAGTTGTGAGTCCAGTTAGAGACAACCTTCTTTCCTGAGCGATATTTTCACCTGCTCTTTAATTCTCATGCGTCCTCTCCTGATGAAAAGCGTTCTCTCGGACACCTCGTCAGGCCGATGTCTGTCCCCTGCTTACAGGACAGGAGTTCTCTGATGACAGGGCTCTCCCATTTCAGACTAAATTAATTACTCTATTTAACATCTGCTGGCTCCCTGGAGTGGTTAACTTTTAATAACTCTCCCCACTTTCTGTAAGATGGCTGGTTTTGTGCCACAGCTCTGGCTCCTGGGAGCCTTTTTTCTTTCAGTTGTGACACCCAGGACTCTCAAAGCATTTAAACAGAGGGTGCTTGCGACCTACTTGTGACAGCTCCCCCCAACTTTGGCCAAGATCCTTTTAGGTATATATTTTAAAGGATGATTATTGATTTTGGGGTAGCCAGTTTTGGCCCCCAAACTTCGGCTATCTTAAAGTTGTTCTGAATTTTGGAGTTTGTTGGCAGGAGTTCTTCCTCCAGGGATCCTGGCATTATCCCAGGCCAGAAAAAAGCTGTTTCAAGTCTTGAAGCAAAGAAAAAGCTTTCCTTTCCCCTTGCAGCCCTTCCTGCTGCATACAGACTTCCACCGAGGCTGGAGCAGGCAGAAGGAGATGGGGGAGGCAACCGAGGGGCAGGGGACCACCAGGAAGACACAGGATTTTTCCTGCCCGTGGTGGAGGGAAGCACCCTGCCTGCTCTGCCTGCTGCCTGTCTCTGTGCCAAAGAGGGGAAAAAAAGGCCATCACTGAAAAACACATCTCCTCGCAGGTACTAGTTAACTCATTTAAATGTCATTTAGCAGACATGTAGACACAACCCTGCTGTTTAAAACACTCTATCTGCTCATAATCACTGCAGGGGGAGTAAAGGCAGCTGTAATGAGCCTGTGGGATCAATAATTGCTCTTAAGAGTCTGTTTCTGCCTGGTTTTAAACACTGGCAAATACAGAGAAATGCCCAAGTTAGAGCTGTAGCTTGGCTGCCCACTTTGCCAGTGCTAGCGCTGTAGGGAGCCAGAGTAGCAGTTGCCTCATGAGATGGGGTCAGGGCGCAGGTGGCCGTGGCTATGGGTAAGGGAAGGTACAGGCCATCCCAAAATACACACACCCCCTTCCTCCCTGGGGGCAGCAGCAGCACCAGTCAGGCTATGCGGTTCTGGGCCACACAGCCTCTTCTCTGAAGCTGCAAAATTCAGTTTTCCTTGACTTTGCATACCCCCCAGCTCCAGTGAAGAATCCTTCTCTTGAAGTTGGTGTATCGGTGAGAGCGTGATGGCTGTGACAGCCCTCGCGGGTGGCTAGCCTCCTCCTTTCGCTCCTGCTCCGTAGAAGTGAGCCTGGCTCATTTGCCCTCTGTGAATGTCTGCCCCAGGTGTAGTCTGACACGTGCTTTCCCCCCCACCCCCCTGTTAAAGCTCACATCTCATTGTTCTGACAAATCTCTGAGTTGTTTAAATCATCTACATTTATGATGTATGGCTCCTGCATTTGATATACCTCTTAGCTCCTTGTCATTCACAGATTGCTGTCAAATTCACATATTCCACTAATAAATAACACGGAATAAATAATGTCACTGATAAATGGGCTGGATGACATTCACCCCAGCACCGATGCCGGGGGAGCTGAACTGATACCACTCGCTGGCCTCCTGCAGCACCCACTTAATGCCTAACTGCTTCCTGGATGTCAAGTGGGTTTATATTCACCTTTATTGTATTAATAACTAGACAATAGTTCTTTGCTTTCTGCAAGCCATCTCCACGTCGGAGGGTTCGTTATAATCTGACAAATGACTGTTTTTCCTCCACAGAAGTTTTCAGTTTTACTATCTGTGCTCAGCAACTGCTAAGGCTAAAAAAAAGAGCAATCATTGAAGTAATAGGTCCTAAACACGGAGTTGGTATTTGCTACACAAGTAAAAACTGCAAACAAGAGCCATAGGTGACTCACTAAAGCATTTCTGTGTGATGTGTTTCCAGAGGTTCAGCAGCCAGCGGAGCACTGTAGATGGCTCAATATATGACTGCAAAGGAAAATAAATTAAGTAGCAGGAAAGCCAAGGAGAGGCTTGAAGCAAGATGCTGATACAATTACAGCAGAAATGAAACCCAAGCACTCTCTGAAGAGCTGAGTAACATGTATGGTAGAACTGTTAATGTACCTGACACAATACTTTTAAAAGCAAAATCCTGTTCATTTCCTCTGGTAGGTTTGTTTCATACCGAACAGGACAAATAGTCAGAATACAATATTTCAGGCAATGCAAGATGTGCTGGCGAGCGGCCAGTAGCCGCCTTTCCTCCTGGCTGGCCCCAGTGCTGGGGGCAAGGAGCTGGTGGCTGGCAGAGTGCCGTTCCCCACGTAACGCCCTGGTTAGGTAGGGGTCCCAGCAGGGTGGTGGGCTCCCGAGGAGCCCTGTTGGCCTCCACCCTGCTTGAAAGCAGTCTGAGCCCACCAGCCAGGCTGAGGGGCCAGCGAGCCAGGCGCTGCACCCCAGCGTGGCTGCAAGTTGGGACCATGCAGCACATCTGACTAGCGATGTGCATCTTGGGCAAAAACACTCTGTAGCTCCTGAGAGAAAGGTTTCCTTTCCTTTTTCTCCCCCTAGTTTCCTCACGCGTTATTATCCCCTCCCTTTTTCTGTGGTCTGGATTGCTTTTGGGCCTGTGACCTGGCTGCCCCCCTGCCCTCTGGGGGAGAGCTGCTGGTGGTCTCTCCCTGGTTTGGGTGCTGTGCCACTCCGGGGAGGTTTGGGGAGCAGCAGAGAAGGGGGGTAGCGCAAGCCTTTGGTCACTGCTTTCCTCAAGTGTTGTGCGTAACGGATCTGTTTTCGCTAGCCGTGGCATCACCAGCAGAGCCCTGTCTGTCATTGGGTTGTGGTTTCTCGGGCTGGAGTTTTACAGTGCAGGCATGTTAAAGCACATAATTACTTTATCTTGTAGTAATAAATCAGGTTGGAAAATAGAGCCCAAATGATAAAGTATCTAATAAAGCAAAGTGAGAAATCAGATTCCAATACATATTTGGCTTTATTAACTTAAGGAGCAGCACTATTAAGGGATCTATTCTTACTGTTGGTTGGTTGTTTGGGTTTTTTTTCCCCAGTGAGAGCTGCAAAGTCAGACCACTGGTACTATCATAAACAGGTATTACAGTCACTGGGGAGAGATAAGGGAAAGCAAAAAAGCTGACTTGTGGACTGTTATCTCAGCTGTGGACTGTTCGTATCTGTCCTGAGAAGCAGTGGCTGCAGACAGCAGTGACACGGAAGGAGGTAGCCCTGCCTTCGCATGAGGCTGTCATGTGTGACAGATACACATCATCAACAGAGGGAAAATTGGGTAATAGTATTTTCCAGTGAGGTTGTTTCAGAGAAGTACAGACAAAATACTTTCTGGTTATTTTATTCTCAATGCAAACTATCTTCTTTAGAAGTTGCCACTCTGAAATTTTACTGTCCAAAATTAATCCCTGAGTACTCCGGAGCAAGGCTGAGAAAGGCATGACGCTACCTCTCGGTGACCTTCGCTTGCCGGTACTGCAGGCAAAGGCAGGGGCTCGCGGTGGTGGGGCAGCACGGCACGAATGCTCCCCATGGGGTTGGGCAAAAACATTTGAAGGTAGAGTTTAGGCCCACGTGGGGAGCCATGAGCACCAGCGACTTTTTTTTCTGCTTTATTTGCCATAAATAGCATCATTCTGAGGAGGTGTCCACTGTTTCTCTAGGAAATTGTGTCTTTAGGCATGGAGATTTTATTTTTTTGAAGGGTAGGTAAATATCACGAGCATTCATTTCAAATCTTCTGGATTTATTTTTAGGCATAGGGCATTAATGAGACAAAAATGTCTTTCTGATGTATGAAAGCACTCTTCCTCTTAAATGATATGCAATGTACTGATATGAAATAATATAATGAAGGAAAACAAATAACAGCAAATAGCATTTCTAATTGGTCCTACGTACATTTGAATACGAGTGGGAATTAAGTGCTCTGGAATATTTTTAAAGGATGATACTGCTGCTTTCTGATGGCACTTTAATATTTGTCCATAATGACTTGTTTGTCTATTTGGCAAAGCCATGTCTAATGAGCCTGTGAGTCAGGCCCCTTGGTAGACCCCTCATGTTCTTCCTGAAAGCGTGCATATGAGGACACTCCCAGGGCCTCCCCAGTGCCACGTTTTCTCAGAAAACAGGCTCCAACAGGGTAACTTTTTGAAGCAGAAAAAGTGTCAGGTTAAAATAAAGAGCCCTTTTTGTGTCCTTGGAGGGCAGGTCCTTCCCCCAGGCTTGTTTTTGAGCCCAGTGCCTCCTGTGTTTCAGGCTCCAGCCCACTCCCTGTGTCCCCAGGCAAGCCACCATCTCTATCATCGCTACCGAGGAGGCTGGCTCCAGGGTGCTCCCCACTCCTCCCGGGAGGCATGCCAAGCCCCCTGGGCACTGCAGTCATCTCTGCCCCTTCTCACGCTCCTGATCCAAACTGAAGGTGCCCTGAGCTCCCCGAGGAGGGACGACTCCTCTCTCCTCCCAGGAGGCTCCATCAGACCCACATTGCAACAGGAAGAGCAAAGCAAATCGGCAGCTCCCCTCCCTGCCTCTGTGCTGTACCCATGCAGGCAATGGAGAACACACACGTAAACCAGAGCCAGGCCACCAAACTGGTTTTGTGGATTACTCCCTCTTTTGCAGAATTATCGTTTGATGCGTTTTTGGAGCTGAATTTTTGAGTGTCCCCAAAGTAAGGGCGTGGAAAGCGATGGCAGTGAAGATGACACCGTGGTATTGCCGTGGGCAGTTGTGTTGCCTTCACAGCGTGTTGCCCATTTGTAGTAAGAGATCGTGGCATTTGTATTGGAGGATAACTACAAATTGGTGTCAATCTGTTGTAGAAACTTGAGACTGCTTAGTAATATCCGGCTGTGCAAGGTTGTTTCTTTGTAAGTTTATTTACATTCATTTTATAGTCAGAAGCGTGAGGAAGTGCACTGCGGAAGGCAAGGGGAGCAGCTCTCAATCTGCTGGTACTGGCTGAAGCGCCTAGACAGCAAAATCACATTCCTATTTTTTCTCTAAATAATTCAAAGGGGAAAAAACCCTACCATCTTTGTCTGTAAAGACTTTGTTTACACTAAGGAAAGTTTACACAGCTTGTAGAGAATTAATTTGTAGGAAATTAAACTTCTGTATCTTCTTCATCTTATATACATGGTCACCACCTCATTCCGAATCACACCACCACTTGGCTTAGGACTTTAGGGTTATCAGGAAGATTTCAGGTTTCGAAAAGAAATGTGTTTAATTTTAGATTGAAAAAAATGAGCAGAAAGAAGAAATGTAAAATCTCGCTTTATATCCTCTTCAGAGGAGCTAGGCTCAGTTAACATCCTGACCTAAACCAGCCAGATCCTGGGAGGATGCGATAGGTCCGGGTTGCACTACTCTTTATGTCCTGGAACATAATTTATATTGGTGCCTCGAGGTGCAGCTGGGAGTCCATTTTGCGCTGGCTTTGCTCTGGCAGAGGACAAGGCATCAGCAAGAGGTGGGCGAGGACTGCCGTGGGTCTTAGCCAGCAGTGCCCTGCTGCTGAGCTTGGCCCAGAGATGCTGTAGGGAGGTGCAGCTTTGCTGGGCAGGAGCGGGGAGGCATCGCCAATTTGTGGGCATGGGAACCAGGAGAGCTGTCAGCTGCAGAAAAGCAGCATCAAAGTGACAGCCTGGGCTCTGATTCCCTCTTCCCACTGGCTGGAGGAGGGTCAGGAAAAAGCCAAACCTTCCAGTCAAAACTGAATGGGAAGCTTACAGAGTTTGAGGTCACTTTAAAAATGAAAAAAGACAGACTCCTGAATGAACTTTTTATACCCTCTGATCCTTTGCCTCTGCACATCCTGCTCCCGTGGGCAGTGGGAATGACAAAAGCCTGAACTGTACTTGAAATATTTTTAGCCTAGACTGCAGCAAGAGGTGCTGGACATCTTGTGGGAGAGCACATTTCCACAGGCTTTCAGAAACTTTTTTTTTTTTGGCCGTAAGGCCTGAGTAGAAGTCAGCTGCCATCTGACATTGGTGCTTGTCCATCAGTTAGCTGCAGCAGGTATGCTTGTGCTTGTTACAGGTACTTGTCATAAATGAACACAGTACCTAAACAAAAATGGCATCAAAGGGCACTTGAAATCTGTGGCCAGTGAAGACATTTCAGTGAACGTGAAATCCTTCTGGAGGTGCAGAGGAGGAGTGAATGAACCAAAGGGTTAAGGTTTCGGCGGCAGCAGCAGCCATGGGTGGTTGGTGAGAAGTGGTTTTGCACAGCTTTGGGCAGCAGCTGGGCTGCGCGATGCTGTGGGGCCTGGGCGCCCCACACTGCTGGCGTTTGGGCCAAAGAGGTGGCCAGCTCGCCAGGAGCCTCCGGGGCTTCCCACGTGAAACCGTGTGCTGGTAGAAACCTTCTTCACACCTGGGAGTAAAACCCCAGTTGGGTTCATCTGATAAACAGGAAGGAAGCAAAAGTGTCAATTGAGTGTTTTCAGTAGATTTCCCTTGCCGTCCCGGGGAGTTCAAGTGCTCCCTTGGACTCAGCTGGCCTCTGCAGCTCTCGTGGCCTTCCTTGTTTAGCCTGGCACGGCTTGAAGTTTTCCATTGAACCGTCACCAGGCGTTCATGGTAGCATCCACTCTCCCTCACGTGCATCCCCAAGTTGTGGATGTCTTTTAAAACCAAAATAATAGCAATGATAAATAAATAGTGCAATCCAGGACTCCTGTGAGAGAGAAGGATGAAGCCTTAGTAATAATTAAAGGTCAAAACATAAAGGAAGGACCAAACAGGAAACAGTGGGGGGGATGGGATGGGACACAGCGGGGGTTGGATGCGACCGGGGACATCACACTGGCAGCCATGTTGCCAGCTGGTGGCCTCTGATCCACGTTGTAGCAGGTCGTGGTACTCTTGTTGCGTGGCCTCTGTGTGGTGGGGACCCTTACACCGAAGAGAAGTCCATGTTATGCAGCCGTGCTGGCCCAACAGGGCACCCCAAAAGCACAGCCAAGCGGCGCAGGCAGGACCACATGGAGACTTGCTCTCCTGTGGACTGTGTTGGAGGTCTGCCATGGACGTGGTCCAGCACATCTGATGAGTACTAAATTCAATGCCTTTTTTAAAGAGGGGAAAAAAATTAGATTTATTTTCAAGATGGATCATGATGTCTTTAACTTACTTTTTAACTTTTTTTTTTTTTTTTTTTGGAAATAAAGACCAGTGCATGGCGGGAGGGACCTCTACCACACAAAATCAATATCAATTACCGTGCTGTAAAAGACTAGGCCGTGCATACGCGCTGCAGCAATGACCAAACCGAATCCCCTTTGTGCAGGGAGTACTTAGCTCTTTCATAGCATTTGTGGCTGTAGTGGTAGTTGAGCTATTACAGGAACAATTGATGAGGCTAGCTGACGTCAATACTTGAAAGGAACTTCACCTGGTTTAGAAGCAAAAATAAAAACGGATGTCTGTTAAAAAATATAATTTAAGGTAATCAGAATGCCATATAATAAGAGCTCTGTTGCACGTAATTGGTGCTCCTCTCTCATTTAGCATAGTGGTTTGTCTGTATTCAATTTCCTCACATGGTTTGGTTATTGCTTTTGGTTATTACTATCTATATCTAATGACAAGTAAACTTCTGTTCTTTTTTTCTCATTCCTTTCAAAATGGCCTCGTGTCATTTTGCATTTAAGGGGAAAATACACATGTAGCTGGCTGGGCAAAGTCCTAGATAAGTTTTGCAGTCACAGATCGCTACTTTATTCTAAGGACGGATCTAAACAATATAAAAAGTCACAGAAGCATGAGTTGAAATAGAGATTTTTAGAGTTTCCAATTAATGGATAAATAACCTTCCAAGCCCTAAAGAAAAGTAACTTTTGCCCTTGTCCCATCCATGGCAGAGCTCCCTTTGCTGGTGACCCCGAGGCATGTTAGACCTTGCATAGTCCCTGGTGGGTGCCCTGACTGCCTGCGCGATGCCCATCCCTGGGTGGTGGGCATCCCGCTCGCCGTGGCAGCTGTGCTTTGCCTGTGAGGACATACAGCCGTCGCTCCAGTTAGCATTTCGGAGGCACCCCAGCTCCTTTTCCCCCTGGAGCCGGCCACGGCAGCTCCTACTTATGTGGCAAGGCAGGCTGACCTCTCTGTTGCCCTATGGTGTTTGGCAGGAGAGGCTTTCTTTTGCAATCTCCCTTTGCCAGACCACTCCCCCTCCCAGCCCCTCCACCCTGGCATTAGCTGCTCATGTTATCAGAGTTCACCCACCAGATGATCTGTTACTTGGGTCTCTGTCCAGGATATATTAATTTCAAAAAGAGGATCATCAAGTTTAACAGCTTTCCTTTCCTGTGCCAGCTGCTGTAATTTCTCCTGTCACCTCTGAGGATTTTCGCTCAATGCTGAGACAGAACTGTGGAGAAAAGGCAAGAAAGTCCCTTATTTAAAATAAGCCTTGTTCAAGGAATGCTCCCCCTCCCCAGGCAACGGCTGAATCCTCTCCTTGGATGTGTAGAAAGGGCCAGCTGAAATGTGTATATCCGAGTACCATGTTTTGCTGAATGTTTACTCTTATGAGATTTCTGATGAGATTACTAGATGACCTCTTAAAGCCCTTTCCCACCCAATTATTTATGGTTCTGGGTTGCTCTAAGTTCTCATAATGGCTCCTTTATGACTCCTTACATAGCTTACTCCCTATTGAAGTTAAATGAATTGGTTAGTAAATTCCTGGATGCCCTTTTTTATAACTCAGTTGAGTGCTGTATTTTGTGGCTCTGAAATCCTCTGGCACCTCATCTTTTCTCCATGAACTTTCAAAAATCACTGCTCAAGGTATCGCACTTCCCTCTATTAGCTCTGTTAGCAATCTTGAATGCTTGTTGTTCAGTCCTGCGGGTTTATAAATACTTTCCCAGGAATTCTTTTCATCTTCCCCTTTGATTTACTCGTGGTTCAATCAAATCACCAGTAGAATCTGAGCCCCAAAGTTCTCTTCCCCACCCCCCACTTTGATTACCAAAAGGAACTGAGAGACCTCAGTTTCCCAACACAGGAGAAATGGTCTTGGTTAAGACAGTCAGCTGAGACCCAGAAAGACTAATTCCTGCTGTACATTGAACAGCTTTTTTGTTCATGATTGCAGGCACCACACTAGTCAGTATACAAATTATCCTTCTATAAAGGAAAGTTGTTGGTGAATTACAAACAAATATTTGATCTGAGTATCAAGACAGTCATTGCTTAAAGAGCTGATCGCTCTGACCGCATCTCATCTAATCATTTTATTTCAAAATTCAAGTTCCAGCAGATCAGCAACAGATCAACAGGGTATAACAAAATGGGATTAGAGAAGTTAATGATATAATCAGAACAATACTAATAAAAAGCCCATAAAACCTGTAACCGTCCACTGATTTTCAGTGTCCTTAATCCCCTTGACAAGAACACTGATAATGGCATAAATCTGATCAAATCTTGACTGAAATTTGGCTTAATAAGAAATATGAAGGCAAAAGCTCCCTTGAAAATGTGAACAATCTTAAGTAATTTGGACAAAGCTGTAACAAAATAAAGAATTATTCAGGTTAGTTTTACGTGGCTCCCATATGCAGCAATCAAAAAAAATAGATGGGAAAAAAAAATAAAACCAATGGTTCCTGGTTATCAGGGGCACTTCTGTTGAGTGAATCTCATGGCAATAAGCCCCATGGATCAGTCCTATTTCTGAGTGTGTGCTGGTCTCAAAACATCAGGCCTGTGCAGAGGCTGTTCAGTTAACTCTCCTCAAAACCCTTCCTGCACGTTTACAGTCAGAAAAAACTTCCATGTGATCTAGAGAAGAAAGGCGCTGAGGTCCTGATTCTACACACACGCATATGTTTACACCCATGAATTAGAGTGGGAACATTCATGTGCAGAAAGCTTAGCATATGTGTTAATCTTTGCAGGACTGACATGCCCAGTCCTGATACAGATCCTTGATGGAGCTTGTTTTCCTGCCAAGTGTTTATCCTGAGCTCCAAATGGGCCAGTCCTCCCTCACGGCAGGGTGTGAGCTTCCCCCACAGCAAGATCTGCCTGCAGAGAGATTTCCTGCAGCAGCTCCAAAAATATGTCCTTTGGAGAATACTTTTTCCCACCTTCTGCAAGTCTCAACCCATGTGACATTCAAACTTTTTTCTTATGTTATGTAGCATCCTTCCTTTATAGGAGAGAACAACGGTGGCTGCCTTTTCTCTTCCAGGCTTCTCCAGAGACTTGCTCTTTCTGTTTTGGTACCTTGGCAGTGTAGGTGATCTCTGCCTATGGGTATAAGGTGCAGCAGAGTTTACTGTCATCTGTACTTCCAGACCTTGAATTTTGCTCTTGAAGTGGCAAAAGTTGATAAGGACTCGTATCAAAATAAGTAGCACTTATTTAACCAAATATTATTTCAGCTCCTGAACTCCAATAGTTACAAGTGACAAGTAATAGATCATTAGATTTCACTGAATGTAGGCAGTATTTTGATGCGTGGGTGTCTGTTGAAAAATAAACCATGATCTTTAGAAGAGCCCGTTGCGTGGTAGTTCTGAACAGCTCAAATCCACAACATCTTTGAGCTCCATTCCTGTAGATCACAGCTCTGTCCGTGTCATCCCTGATGCATCCCTTCTGTTTGAATTGATTTGTTGTAAGAAATCCTATCTAGTAACAATATTTTGCTGAAATTTTCAGTAAAGCACTCGTCATCCTCCTTCCTTCTTCCTCCCCCACAGTTTCATTTGCTTTCACGCTTGCAAATGTCCCTTCTACAGCTGATCGCTCACCTCCTGTTAAATGAAAAATAATGGAAATTTAGCTGGTAGATTTGACTGAGAGAGATTGTGGGTGCTTAAACATAACCGTTGCACCCAAAGACCGTACCGAACGAGTGATGCACAACTTCACCAACTGGTGTTTACAGCTGAAATATTTTCTGTGTATGTGAACCACAACAAACTTTCCATTGCCTGTGTAAACAAAATCCTGTGCAACAGAAACCAGGGACTATCCATATTCATGAACATAATTGAAGATTTTTTTCAGTTAGCCATTTAAATGGTACTTAGTATAGAAACTCAGTTGAAATCCAGGTGCAAGGAAATTAAACAAGGTGGTAGTAGAGATTCTTCAATGTACTTAAACCTGTGTCATTTGTATTCCTAGAAGTCTCACAATTTTCTAAGCTTCCTAGAAGTGTGAACTGTATCCCTTTTTCCCACATACATTACTCCACAGACATAAGTCATCTGTTAAAATAGGCTCTGTAAATAGTCTGAGAAACACCTCTGTATCCAGCATGTTTGGTTTGGCATTCATGCTCCAGGAAGGTGCACGGGAGAAGGGCCCGCAGCAGGAGTGGCGTGATACCTGTCTAAGGGGCCTGTGGCGGTTGGGGACAAGCAAGGAAAATCAAGATATTTGTGAGAAGAAAGACCACCCTCCCAGTCCTCTCATCTTTTAGAAAGACAAGTGGGTCAACAAATCTGGGTGACGGGAATATTCGTATTTGTATGTGTGTGTATGTGTGCACACAGAACTTCAGCCTCAGGACCTTTGCTCTGGCACCTCCACAAGCTTCTCTGCCCTCTTGTTAAGTAGCTGAGCAGAATGATTACTTTCACAGTGATGAGAAGCAGGCCCAGGACACACAAAATTGCAGCCCTGGTCCCTGGGGGCCATTTGTCCAAACCAGACATCCCAGTGCCGGGATGAGGATGCGAAGAGGCACGTCTCTGAACGCTTTGCTAACAGCTAAAGCCGAACTCCTCCATGGGCCATGGCAGCAAGGAGGGGATGCTGCAGGTTGCCTGGGGAGCACGCTGCCCAAACCCGTGTATTTGACTCCTGCGCAGCCCGGGATCTTCTGAAGGCTTTCCCTTGGGGACCTGGGCAGTGGTACAGCTAACAGGGGAATGTCACATGGGGATCAAAGAGGAGGAATTCTCAGAGCATTGTGTTTTTAATTTAATCATCCTGTGAGTTTCCCATTGAGTGAAACAGCACATGTCAGATCCTCAGTCCTTTCTTACTTAGAGGAACTTCCTAGCACATTGGAAACTTCAAAAGATCTCGTCTGATCCCCAGATTGGAGCCTGGTACTATTGCAGTGATTGTAGCTGGACTTGGATTTCCAACAAATGGATAAGCTGTGAGCTACAGTCAGGGAAGCACCAGCTCTTGCTGCCAGGAATGACGTGCCGTAGCTGTGTCAGAGGGGTGAGAGGCCGGTCCTGGTGCTGCTACCTCCTGATGCATCGTACTACGAGTGAGGCAGACAGTAACCAGCTCTGAGCTTGCTCTGTCCATCAATTCAGCAAACTTCTAAAAAGAGTCAATTCTGGTTTGCTGTTCTACCTGCACAAACCTAATGAAGCCATGTATTGAAAGGGCAGTGCTTCTATGTAATTTGGGGGGGGGAGGTTAAATAACAGGATGCACCTTGCATGCGTGTTTTCAAAAATTCCCATCCAAGCAATGGCAGCATGGACTGCGAAATAAGATAATAGCTGTGTCTTTCTGTTCCCAGATGGCCTTTAGCTGATTGGCACTTGAATGTGCACGGACGGCAAGGTGCACTCTTTTACCTTTTTCTTTACATTTGATCCAACTGTGCTTTGTAGAAAGATAGTTATCAGCGTCAGTAGGAGTTGGAAGCAGCAGGGAATGGCATAGTTCAGCGTGTTTCTGCTTCAAGAGGGTGCTGTTGAATTACTGCTTAGCAATCCAGAGGCCAACAGCATCACCAATATTTAACATGTCCAATTACTGCAATCTTTGTATTTTATTATAGGATATTATTCATTGGTAATGTACCTGAAATCAGGGGGACAACAAAGAAAGCAGTGAAGAGCTCTGTAGCTCTCTTTTTTTCCTAATGAAAGGGATTTTCTGTGCATGACAGATTGTACACCTAATAGAAATTGTAACAAACAAACAAAATCCAGATCTGTTGCTTGCAGTATATCTTTGTCAATACCATACATACACCAAGGCACAAATCTTCTATGGGAAAAGTCCTCGGCATTAAGAAGCAGTTCCTGCAACAAAGTTTATTTTTGCCTTGTTACAGTCCCACACACCAACTCCTGTAGACATTCCAGACATGAAATTATCTGAAATTGGACAAATGTCTACGCAAAATAAACATTCTGAATGTACAGAAAGAAAAAAATTTAGGAAGTATTCTTCAGTCTGCAGCAGCCAGCCCTGAAAATAACATAGCAGGGGTTGGAAAACATACCTCAAGTTAATAGCTTCTCAATTGTAGGCTTCGTAGCGGCGCAGGCTCTTCTTTTCAAAAGGGCTAAGGAGGAGTCAATTCTCCCTGTGCACCCTCCAGTCGTGCCATTGCATAAGTGCTTCAATGTGCTGCACTTGTTCAGCTATTCTACAAGTGGGCCATGTTGGCAGAGTATATTTGTAAGAAGGTGGCAGTGATACAGAATTTCATTCAGATGTTCCTCCTAACGCAGCTGCACGCCCTTCTTTGCTTGTGCCATCCAGCCCTTTTTTGATGAATGCAGAGACCAAAATTAACCAGGGAAGTAGGCTGGGTTTTTTTTACTTTGCATTTGTTTTGCTTACTTTCCTCTTCATTACTAGATATCTGTTTTCTTTTTCCTTCTCCCTGCCTTCCCCCTTGCCCTCCTCATACCTGCAGGTGCAAAAGCACTGGAGGGAGAGCGCGGTGTGCGCTGTGGTGCACATGACATCAGGCCATCCAGTCATGTCAAACGGAAGTGTGCATTTGAGTCAGCCACGGGTCCAGCCTGTGATAAGGCTGTTGGTGCCTCTGGAGCAGACATGTAGGGAGGAAATTGCAGCAGTAGCTTCTGTGAGGTACTCGGCTTTCCCCTGTCTGGGCTGACTCACAGTGCACAAAAACAATCTCCAAAGTGCCCACATGTGGAAATATAAACTCAGTTTGGCAGCTCTTGGGATTTGAAATTCACTCGGCCAAGCTTATCCAAGTTTCCTGGTGATTCAGGTGGTGCTAGTAGAGAAACAGTGAAGAGGTGCGGGGCTACGTCAGCACGAGACTGGCACGAAGCTGGTTTGTTATCTGGTGGGTAGCCTCCGCAGCGAGCAGCACAGTGTTGTGAGACTTGAGGCATCACTGCTCCAGGCAGAGATGGCCCTTAGTTTGGTGCTGAATCCTTAGCAACAATTAAGCAAAGAGGTGATGAAATGCCTTGCCAAAGGGTTCATGTGATAAGTTTGACCAATGTTTTTGAGAAAGGGAATTTTGTGAATGGGAAGCATTTGTAAGGCACTGGAGATTTTTTTATGCTGCTTGGCTTGTGGTCTCAGCGTATGTTACTAAGTGTCATGCCAGAGTAGCATGTGAGTGCTATTAGAAAGAGAGATGCATCATACATCATGTTCAAAATTGAATTCTTGTCCTCTACTAGCTTGGCATGAGTACTCAGACCTGCTAATTTTACTGCAAATACTGAGATACACCAAAACAACCAACCAAGCCAGCCATGAACCAGTTTAAAGAGCTTAGATATGAAGTGTTTTGTTGCAAAGGCTTCAAATGCTTACACCCACTTGTCCATCAGATTGGCTGGAGGGTCACTGAGATGTTCCACATGACTATGAAGAATACACAATATCATGGCATAAATAAAGGCAGTCAAATAATCATACCTGGATGTCCAAGGAAAGAAAGCCTCTTAAGAACACTTAGGAGCCTTTTTGGTGTACCAACCTGTATCCAGGATGCCCAGGGATGTTATATGCTTGCCAAATGTGAGCACAGAAATTCAACACTTTGCAGCTACAAAGCAGAAGTGATGTCTGGTCAAAAAGGAAATGCATGCAATACCTGACAGAGCTAGGAGCCAAGGAGAAATATCCCATTTCACTGTTAACCCCATGAACTGCATTTCAGGCAAGATTTATGCCAAATCATCCAGCATCAGGAGGGATTGTGTTGGTTTTGTGTGGCAAGGTTTTGGTAGCGGGGGGGCTACAGGGGTGGCTTCTGTGAGAAGCTGCTAGAAGCTTCCCCTGTGTCTGACAGAGCCACTGCCAGCCGGCTCCAAGACGGACCCGCTGCTGGCCAAGGCCAAGCCAATCAGCGCCTCTGTGATAACATATTTAAGAAAGAGAAAAACAGTTAGAGAGCGCTTTTGCAGCCAGAGAGAGGAGTGAGAAGATGTAAGAACATCTGCAGACACCAAGGTCAGTGAAGAAGGAGGGGGAGGAGGTGCTCCAGGCGCCGGAGCAAGATCCCCCTGCAGCCCGTGGTGAAGACCATGGTGAAGCAGGCTGTTCCCCTGCAGCCCATGGAGGGAGGATGAGGGGGTGTAGAGATTCCACCTGCAGCCCGTGGAGGACCCCACGCCGGAGCAGGTGGAGACACCTGAAGGAGGCTGTGACCCCGTGGGAAGCCCGCGCTGGAGCAAGCTCCTGGCAGGACCTGTGGAGCCGTGGAGAGAGGAGCCCACGCCAGGGCAGGTTTGCTGACAGGACTTGTGACCCCGTGGGGGACCCACGCTGGAGCAGTTTGCTCCTGAAGGTCTGCACCCCGTGGAGGAGACTCACGTTGGAGAAGGCCGTGAAGGACTGTCTCCCGTGAGAGGGACTCCATGCTGGAGCGGGGGAACAATGAGAGGAGTCCTCCCCCTGAGGATGAAGAAGCGGCAGAAACACCGCATGATGAACTGACCGTAACCCCCACTCCCCGTCCCCCTGTGCCGCTGGGGGGGGCGGAGGTTGAAGCCGGGAGTGAAGTTGAGCCCGGGAAGATGGGAGGGGTGGGGGGAGGTGTTTTTAAGATTTGGTTTTATTTCTCATTCCTCTACTCTGTTTTGCTTAGTAATAAATAAGATGAATTCCCTCTCTAAGTTCGGTCTGTTTTGCTCATGATGATAATTAGAGAATGATCTCTCCCTGTCCTTATCTCGACCCGTAAGTTTTTTTTCATTGTACCTTTTCTCCCCTGTCTAATGAAAGAGGGGAGTGATAGAGCGGCTCTGGTGGGCACCTGGCCCTCAGCCAGGGTCAACCCACCACAGTCTTTTTTGGCGCCCAACGTGGGGCTCGAGAAAATCGAGATAAGGATAGTAATTGGAAGAGGTAACGGGCAAAACATTGACTGAACGTAACTTGAGAGTGATATAGTGGTGAAGGGATTAGAGGTAGATTTTGTGTGTAGATTGTCCACTCCTGTCTGGTGTTGTGATAGTGTTGTTTTGATTTTGGTGTGGGGAATTCTTTTTCTTTTTCTTTGTTGATGTGATTAGTGTTTGTGAAGTTTTGTGTTGAATGTATATTTTAATGATAATTCTTAAATATGTGATTCACAGAGGCGAGGGGTGGAATGTGTTGGTTTTGTGTGGCAAGGTTTTGGTAGCGGGGGGGCTACAGGGGTGGCTTCTGTGAGAAGCTGCTAGAAGCTTCCCCTGTGTCTGACAGAGCCACTGCCAGCCGGCTCCAAGACGGACCCGCTGCTGGCCAAGGCCAAGCCAATCAGCGCCTCTGTGATAACATATTTAAGAAAGAGAAAAACAGTTAGAGAGCGCTTTTGCAGCCAGAGAGAGGAGTGAGAAGATGTAAGAACATCTGCAGACACCAAGGTCAGTGAAGAAGGAGGGGGAGGAGGTGCTCCAGGCGCCGGAGCAAGATCCCCCTGCAGCCCGTGGTGAAGACCATGGTGAAGCAGGCTGTTCCCCTGCAGCCCATGGAGGGAGGATGAGGGGGTGTAGAGATTCCACCTGCAGCCCGTGGAGGACCCCACGCCGGAGCAGGTGGAGACACCTGAAGGAGGCTGTGACCCCGTGGGAAGCCCGCGCTGGAGCAAGCTCCTGGCAGGACCTGTGGAGCCGTGGAGAGAGGAGCCCACGCCAGGGCAGGTTTGCTGACAGGACTTGTGACCCCGTGGGGGACCCACGCTGGAGCAGTTTGCTCCTGAAGGTCTGCACCCCGTGGAGGAGACTCACGTTGGAGAAGGCCGTGAAGGACTGTCTCCCGTGAGAGGGACTCCATGCTGGAGCGGGGGAACGATGAGAGGAGTCCTCCCCCTGAGGATGAAGAAGCGGCAGAAACACCGCATGATGAACTGACCGTAACCCCCACTCCCCGTCCCCCTGTGCCGCTGGGGGGGGCGGAGGTTGAAGCCGGGAGTGAAGTTGAGCCCGGGAAGATGGGAGGGGTGGGGGGAGGTGTTTTTAAGATTTGGTTTTATTTCTCATTCCTCTACTCTGTTTTGCTTAGTAATAAATAAGATGAATTCCCTCTCTAAGTTCGGTCTGTTTTGCTCATGATGATAATTAGAGAATGATCTCTCCCTGTCCTTATCTCGACCCGTAAGTTTTTTTTCATTGTACCTTTTCTCCCCTGTCTAATGAAAGAGGGGAGTGATAGAGCGGCTCTGGTGGGCACCTGGCCCTCAGCCAGGGTCAACCCACCACAGGGATGAAAGCTGGGCAAATTCAGGCAGGCCCAGAGAGGTAGGCATGGTCTCCAGCACACCACAGTTGGAGGGAAAGTGTACCATTTTTGCATAAGGCAAGAAAATACTTGAATTTGGGGATGGCATTAAGAATTGAGCTGCTTTACTGGTGATCTGAGCATGGCCAGGGAGCTGCTGTCTGAAGGGAGCTGCTGGCCTGCAGAGCAGTGGCCTCTCCTGCCACTGGATGGTAGGGCACCTGTGACATGGAGGGACAATCAAAGCCACTTTTTAGTCATCTTTAACCTTTTTCCTAAGTATTAGGTGTCTTGTCAGTGCAGTACTGATGCACGCAATGTTTGTGCTGTGTTGATGGTTCGGAAGTTACCCATGAAGTTGGTTTTGCACACATCAGGGCACTGACTCAGCCCATTCACAGAAAAATGGTCAAAGATGAAACTAAGTATTTGTGAAATTTGGGAGGAAAAAGCGCCTCACGCCCCTCCCCCTCCCGGCTTTCATCTATCACTGTTTTTAAACCATATAAATGAGTTGTAATGCCAGTCGTTTCAGCAACACAGATGTTTGCAATAAGCATGCAGTTGGGAAGTGTAAAGTAAAGATGAATGTATCATTATTATGCATAAGTAAACTTTTGTGGCCATTTGTCAGATCAAGCTGAATTGCGTCCTGTCTTTCCAGATTACAAATGGCTTGTATTAAAGGAACAGCTTTTTAAGAAGGCTGGGAAAATGTCCTACTCTGATTGCTCATTGTAAATACTTTAGCGCAGAAACTTTGCCCAGTCTCTTCTCTCTCGGCTTTGGAAACAAAAGCTTAGGTAAAAGCGCTATTATTTCCAGTCTGAGACCCTGTTCTGTGAGAGGCTGCCAGATCCTTTTGCTATCAAGGAGAGGTCCTAGCAGCTATCAACTATTGCATCTATGACAAGATGCTCAAGTGATATATAGACGTGTTCCTCCATTTGTTTTTAAGTTGCTCTTAAACACATTTTCTTTGGAGTAATGTTTCAGCCAAACAAGACAGGAAGGTAGGGGGTTTTTTTGCCTTTAAACTAGTGAACATTTTTAAAAGTGAGCTATGCTTCAGTGTTTTTTGGCACACGGAATCCATCTTAATGTGGAGTACATGACAAAAAGTGCCATGCTTTCTATAAAGATCTTAAGGAGAATGACTGAGCCCCAGTACCACGCTGTAAATTAACTATTGTCCTTTGTCAGCATCGAGTGTGCCCCGTCATGTCAAATAACCACAGTTGGCATCCTGTGTATGAGCATGGCCCCATTCATTCCATCCACCCAGCAGTGAATAATTCATATTGCAAGTTTTACCCTGGGCAAAATACACTGACATCAAGAGTCACTAAACTATAGTCATTCATGGAACAAAATAGTTATTCATGCTTTCAATGTGAACCATTAAATCTTGCCAGTTAAATTTAAGAATGAAGCAAATTAATTCATTTAACATCTTCTGAGCTCACAATAACGCTGTTGCACACTTGCTGTGCTTCGCTTTACTTTCCCTCTCTTTTTTTTTTTTCCAAACTGTTTGTACCTGGAAGCTGAAATGCTGTGCAAGCAGGTTTTAGTAAGTCCTTGGGAAAGAAGATAATTCCTAAGTCATGATGCGGCCCCCTCAGCTAACAGAGTTTCTTGCATTACACATTATCAGTTATTAAATGGCAACGTGATTATTGGTAGCATTTAATGCATCTAATCGAGCAACGATTGCTCCTAAACACCCGGACCTGCCTCTCGGCGTGCACCAGGGCAGGGTGCGTTGTTGCCTGCCCGAGGGGCTGTGCCTCTGTCTCCCCTTGCTCCTCCTGCTCTGCCTTGAGTCGGACCTTGCTTCTCCCCTCTGCGGCGGCTGCCCTGCACCTCGGGACAGGGAGAAGAGGTGTGCCTGGGCCAGAGACGGGAGGGAGCAGGCAGGCCCTCGTGCTTTCTGCGAGACCCTGCCTGGCACATTGCTCCCGGGTAATAAATAGATAATGGCACGGTCAGATGGCAGAGAAGCGCATGCAAGAGAGGGGAAGCAGATGAGATAGGAGGGGATTACACGAAAAGTACTGTTATCACCAACTCGGGCTTCTTATTTGTTGTCTCCTTGCAAGAAAGAAAATGGCTCTTGCGTGCTGGTGGTGGCTCTCTGTGGTGCTCACCTCATAACTCCAAGTGTGAGGGATGGTGTGAGCCCTCGCAGATGCCTTCTGTGCTGGCAGGGGTGTCTCAGGGCTGTTGCAAATGTCTGGGCAGGGATTTGTGGGTGTTTTCTCAAAACGCTGTCACTTACAGGAAAAAAATGTTTCTGTTGGAGGTTTATCACAAGACGGTAAACAGGGGAAGTGACTTTTCATCTGCCATGACCAAAAGAGCCGGTGGATGGGTGGTGTTGGTACGGTCCCGCTTAGTCATGTGGTGAGGAGATTGCATTGTTAAACCTCCACACGTGGTGGCTCCATCCTTTCAAAGCCCGGTAACTCCAGAGGTGGGATGGGAGTGGCACCTAATTAGGAGGAGTTAATAATTTACCCTTTTGTGAGTGATGGATGTGCTAACGATATTTGCACTGCAGGCTCTCTCCCGTTTCAGCATAACTGCTTTAACCTGTTGCGTGCTGCCTGTTTCATGGGCGATGGGCGTCTGCAGCCTAACAAAAGGAGCATCTTCTGGTTGTGAAGGGATTGATGTGTGTTCTTTGGCTCTGTGGCTGACAGCCTTTTCTCCCCAGCCTGCAGTAGTCTCTATGCCCACGTGCATCCCCTGGCTATTTTAGCCAGTCTTCAACAGGTATTTCATTTATACTGCACAAGGTCCCTCACATTTTCTGTTTAATTGCTTTGTTTTCTTCCCAGATGTGTTTAAGTTGCTTTGTTTGGAAAACAGTGATGGAAAGATGCAAGAAAAAAAGTATGGTTTACTGCATGCTAGCTATAAGTGAAGCTGTGGCCCTCGTGTAGGGATTCATCTAAGGCAGGTTGGATCCTTTGCTGCCACCACCCATCCTGCCCGATGGTCACTGTCAAGCCTAAAATTTGGTGTAACGTCCTGAGCATCTGACAAGTCCTCTTTGGAGATGATTTCTTTATGGTTTGGCACAAAATAATTAGCTGAAAAGTATTTCTCACATCCTCATGGAAAAATAGATCATATTCCAAAACACCTGCTTCCCTCTTAGAAATCTCGGCTTCTGATCTGTGTAATACAACACCGACGAATCCAGGTTGCTGTTTGTATCGTGATCAGGGATGTACATGCTGTGTTGTTTCAGCCTCTGCTCAAGGCTCGCTCCCTGTGTGTGAGCAAGTGGCACACAGAGAGTCAAGTTTGGTGCTGGACACCACATGGCATGGTCATGCGGAGATGGGACATTACTGTCATAGGCTGCGGTGGCTTCATTGCCTCAGCGTGGTACAACAAAATTGTGCAAAATTAGCCTGTATCAGCCTTTGATCCCCTGGACAGATTGTCTCGCCTTGGTAGAAGTGTGCTTTCAGCTATACGCGCCCTTGTGCCTTGGTGTGAACTACAGCCACGTTTACCGCAAGAATTTAATTGTGCAGGTCCAGGTTATCTAATGAGCATGACTAATCCATCGTGGTTTACTTTGGATCACGGTTCACCCGGAAAAGCTCCCCCAGGGGTTGGAGGCAGCAACGGGATTTGTGTGCCTGGGTCCCTTTCCACCTCTTGTCCCCTGCTGCCGGTGCCTGTCCAGGGGACGTGATGGTCCTTCGGTGCCACCTCCCTGATGCGATTCAGACAGAGGAGCTCTCTAAGGGCTTCCCCAGGTCTACACGAGGCAGCAGCTGCTCGCTGGGCACTCGCCAAATTTTAGTATGCACAGCCTGTTGGCTGTCCATAAACCAAATTGGAACAGAAAACAACTCCCTCTCCACCAGTGATCCAGTTGCAAGGGGGATTATGTGCTTGTATGGGAAATTCTGGGGGAAGCGCAGTTTTGTGGGGATTATCTGAGGGCATGGGCTGTTTATAGTCCTTTCAGGTACTTTTTTTTTTAAGGGTGAGGGGTATATGAGGTGTGGATTATTCTTATTAAAAAAAAAAAGGGAAATTTCTAGGGGAGAGGGTGTCATTTGCATATGTAGTGGGTTGACCCTGGCTGAGGGCCCACCAGAGCCGCTCTATCACTCCCCTCTTTCATTAGACAGGGGAGAAAAGGTACAATGAAAAAAAAAACTTATGGGTCGAGATAAGGACAAGGAGAGATCATTCTCTAATTATCATCACGAGCAAAACAGACCGAACTTAGAGAGGGAATTCATCTTATTTATTACTAAGCAAAACAGAGTAGAGGAATGAGAAAGAAAACCAAATCTTAAAACACCTCCCCCCACCCCTCCCATCTTCCCGGGCTCAACTTCACTCCCGGCTTCAACCTCCGCCCCCCTCCAGCGGCACAGGGGGACGGGGAATGGGGGTTACGGTCAGTTCATCACGTGGTGTTTCTGCCGCTTCTGCATCCTCAGGGGGAGGACTCATCGTTCCCCCGCTCCAGCGTGGGGTCCCTCTCACAGGAGACAGTCCTTCACGGCCTTCTCCAACGTGAGTCTCCTCCACGGGGTGCAGACCTTCAGGAGCAAACTGCTCCAGCGTGGGTCCCCCACGGGGTCACAAGTCCTGCCAGCAAACCTGCTCTGGCGTGGGCTCCTCTCTCCACGGGTCCACAGGTCCTGCCAGGAGCCTGCTCCAGCGCGGGCTTCCCACAGGGCCACAGCCTCCTTCAGGTGCCTCCACCTGCTCCGGCGTGGGGTCCTCCACGGGCTGCAGGTGGGATCTCTACACCCCCTCATCCTTCCTCCATGGGCTGCAGGGGGACAGCCTGCTTCACCATGGTCTTCACCACGGGCTGCAGGGGAATCTTGTTCCGGCGCCTGGAGCACCTCCTGCCCCTCCTTCTGCACTGACCTTGGTGTCTGCAGATGTTCTTACATCTTCTCACTCCTCTCTCTGGCTGAAAAAGCGCTCTCTAACTGTTTTTTCTCTTTCTTAAATATGTTATCACAGAGGCGCTGATTGGCTTGGCCTTGGCCAGCGGCGGGTCTGTCTTGGAGCCGGCTGGCATTGGCTCTATCAGACACAGGGGAAGCTTCTAGCAGCTTCTCACAGAAGCCACCCCTGTAGCTCCGCTGCTACCAAAACCTTGCCACGCAAAACCAACACAGCATATTAGTAAACTGGCTTTCTGACCCTGTTTTCTTGAAATTGCTATGATGTCCCTCCAGAAGTCATGCTGGTAGAGAGAAGAGCCCTCGCCCTCTCCCATGGCAGGCTCTGCTTCAGCCCCGGGAGGCTGAGGGACTGCTGGGGCTGGCAAAGAAAGGGCCACCTGCGGCGGTTCTCTCTACCCAGACGGGCCTCTTTGGTTTGCTCTCAATTTGTTTATACCTTAATCCTCTGGCAGTTTCAGGACCAAATAATTTATTTCTGATTGTTGGTGATTTTTTTTAACCTGGCAGAAGTAGTCGGTGAATAAACATTAAAGCTAGACAAATTCAGGCTCAGAAGGCAGCGCGCATTTTTCACAGTGGGCATAGTTAACCATCAGAGCAACTTCTGTAGGGATTCAGTGGATTTTCTATCACTTGAAGGCTTTAAATTGAGCCTGCATGTAATATAATATGTTTTAAGCAGAACTTGCAGACTTGATTCAGAGTTGCCTGGGTGAGATTTTTTGGTCTGTTTTGTGCAGCTGGACAGAGCAGATGGTCAGAAAAGCTATGAAAGTAACTCCCCCTAAGAGATCTGTGTTTAAATAAGCAAACAAACAAACCCCTTGAAAATGATATCCACACATACAAATGGATGAAAATTACAAGTCCTTAGCAATACTGGAAAAGGAAATGTTTATGTCTCCTGTAACTGACTGGTTTTGGTACTCCAGACACGGGGTAATTTGCAGGAAAGCATGGCAAGCAGCTCACGCTGAGAAGGAGAGGGTTAAGAGGTGGCATTTGTTGGGGGCATGACCCCCACACCCTGCAGCACCCATGGTGCTGAAAGGAGCAGACCCTGGGTGCTGTATCCCTGCTCCCTGACTTTTGGCATCCCACCCACGCCCGAGTGAGGTGCTTCGGGTCTCTGAGCACCCAGCGCCTGGAGGGGTGCGGAGCAAGGCTGTCCCAACTAGGCAGGACAGGGGGAGGCCGAGCTCCTCTTTAAACCCAGCTCCCAACCTGGATCAGTCTGTACAGCCCTCTGAGCGCTTGGATCAGGCCCCTCTCCCCACACAGCCAACATCAGAAGGCACCAGCCCTCCCGGAGAATGTCAATGAACAGTTGGAGCTCTTCATTAGAGAGAACCTAATTAGACGTTTATTATTTATGTGATTTTACATTAATGGCCTGGCAACAAGATTTATTTCTCAACTTATTTGTTTCACAATGTGGTTTCTTCAGCAATCAATTGATATTTTGTTAGCTTAATAACTATCTTGTTAAAATTAAATTAAATGCTACTCTGATTTAACTGTATTAAAATAAATGTTGTCATTGCTAATGAAATGCAAATAACTATTTAAATTGTGGCAGTGCTTCATTGAGTTACCACCATTGGGTGGAAGGTTGTTGAAGAACGTGCCGATGAGTCGGAGGATGGCAGGGGATGCTGAGAGCTGGGACCCCCAGCCGGCACCAGCGAGGTGAACCGGAGCTTCGCTCTGTTTCTGGCAGGTCCTGGTCGATAACTGCAACAGTGTGTGAAAGCAAAGTTTCTCTGCTTAAATAGGAAATCTGCTCTTTAACTTTCACTCTCTGATATGCCTACTCAGCTAGAAATGAAAACTGAGTCTGGCTGTGAGCATCTAAGAGCAGATGTGGGTCTGTGGCTGGATAGAGGTTTTACAGACAATGAGTTAAAATGAGGGACCCCCAAGCTTTCCTTGCAGTGTGGGAAAAAGCCTGACAGAAGAATGGTCCCCATGCTTCTTCCTTTCCTGGCACCGTGGGGTCCCACACGCGGAGGCCTGAGCCCCCCACCTCGGCAGATGCGGATGGAGGCAGGGATAGCAAGATGACTCCTCTGCAGGTGCCTGCCGTGCAAATGCCTCTCCCTCCCACCTCCCCACCATGCCCCGTTCCTCTACCAGGTAGCAAGCACAGATGTGGAAACAGTCTTCACTGAGTTTGGGCTGGAAATAAGGATTCACAAGCGGACAAGCAGCTCATTTGCCATGAACTTCTGCTGCTCCTTAGGTCCGAGGAGGAATCCCTGGGTGCGGGCCGTGGGTTACCAAACACCAGCAAACTCAGCTGGTTCAGCGAATCAGGCAGGGGTAAGAGAGGGCTGTGGATCTCCACAGATCTTTCCATCTCTGTAGATGGAAAGAGCAATGTCCATACAAAAGTCAAAATGCGTTACTGATATGGATGCCTACATGAAATAGCAGAAACAGCAGCTGGAGTCATCAGGAAAAAAGTCCTGATGTGTTGCCAATGCTTTGTGCTGAAACTACGCAACCTGAAATACGTGGTGCATAGGGTTGATCCAGCTTCCTTTGTAGTCAGCGCTGACACCGCTTGGACTGCAGCAGGAGCCGGGGCAGGGCTGCCCTTGTGAGAGAGGGAGACAAGGCGAATGCAAAGCTCGCCCTCCGTAAGTAGGGTCAGGCGTAGATCTCTGCATTCAGAGGGGTATATGCATTTCCCAAAACAACCCAGAAAATGAAGACGTGGTGCTGCACAAGCAACTGGTTTTGTCTTTTTTTTGGTCTTTTTTTCTTTTTTTTATGAGCAGATAAATTGTTTATTTGTATCCTTAGTGGCCAAATTTGTACACGCAAGTCCTTGTTACTGAATTAGAAGTACCACAAGAACAGTAGCGTGCACAAAGTTGGAGTGATGCCTACAGAGAAATCCTTGCAATAACTAACTGCAAAAATGATCAATCACAGGGTGAGTTCCCAGTCCTTCTCCAAAAGCATGAGCACATCCAGGCGCTTAATATTCACACAAACTGTTAACCACCAATGGTGCAGCAAAGAACAAACTCCTAACAGAAACTGTGCTGCAGTTTGTAACACTTGTATTTTTGCCCACGTGTATCACCAGTTATCAACAAAAGTGCAAGGAGCACATGTGTGTGCTATAGGGAGAAGTTATTCAAGATGAAGTACAGTACTGGATCCACAATCCAGATGCAGGCATTTCATCACATGTGTGTGACTGTTTTTGGATTTTTGCATTTCCAGATATAATGATGCAACAGATCTAAGCCTGGGTGATATAATAGGATGAGGAATCAGGAGAAAAAAAAAAAAAAAGGAGTGAAGTTCAGCTCAGTGTAAAATGTCCAAAGATTTAAACTTCGTGTGTTTTTTAATAAAGTTAGATGAACAACATATGATGCTTTGTGCTATATTAATCTTCCAGCGCTTGATGCTTCATGTGATTTTTCCAACAGCTTTCATTTATTGAATTTCCTGAGATTTTCAGTTAAAAGCAAGGAAGATTATGAAACATCCCCTTTTTAATTCTAATTTAATTGCATACAATTAGCTAAATACATCATTTGCTACCAGTTCAGTTAATACATTGTTAAATATTATTTTTACAATAGTGTGCCAAATGACATATTAATAATATTTGGTGTCATCAGCACTAGATTACAAAAATATTTGCATACTGCTTATTAGGATGTGATATGATGCGTTTCTGCATTGGTTGACTATGTAGGTGACTAAGGATTATGAAATAGTTCTCAACCCATATCCTGGGTTTTAAAGCTTCCAGATTTGTTTGTTTATTTTAAAAAAGAATTAAAGTCAAGTTCCTGACACTGTTTTTGTGGCATGGTTTTTAAAGTGCATTCAGCCTTATTCCTGCTCAGACTATGCTTTCGTAGTTATACTTAGCCTGCCTCAATTCCCTTAAGTCTAGTTTCCTTATTCTTCTCTATTTTTTAGTCTGCCGAGAATGATGAGGGGAAAATTGATCCTGCCTTGGGGATGGGTGACCAGAGTAAATGACCTCTGTGGGGCCTATTTTCCTTCGATCCTGCATAGTCTGGAGCTGTCCTGCATCCAGCCAGCTTGTGGTGGGGTCAAGGCAAACCAGTGTCCGTGCTTGGCTGCAGCTTCTGTACTGCAAAAAAGAGAGCAGCGTGGCTCCAGCCACCACTCAGTGTTTTTCGAACTGTTGTGCTGGTGAGACAGGGAGATGCAGTGCTCCCTCCTGGGTCAGATGTCCTCCTTACTGCTGCTGCCCTGGGGGAAGCAGTACTGGGTTGATTCCCCAGCCTTCAAGCTTCTTGTTCAGGCCTGGGATGCTGGCTGCTTCCCAGCTGGAGGGGGCTGCCGTGGTGCCTGACTGCGCCGAACGGCCTCTGCTAAAGGGGCTGGGACATACGGCATTTGACAGTAACGCAACGGGCTGCAATTGCAGAAAAATTGAAGGTGTTGCCTGATGTTGTGCAGCACAGTGAACCAGTGGCAGCTTGTGCCGAGGTGTGCCAGCCAGCGGCGTGCCGGAAATGTCAAGGTAACGCAAGAGGGACTTGAGGTGCCAGATTTCATCCTGGGTTCAAAACTTGTCTCTCCTAACCCTAGGGACGGCTCACTCCAGGGCTTTGGTCTGGCCCAAAAGTGATGACAGGAAGCATCTGCGAACTTGAAATGACATTTGGCTTTCCAGGGCCACCCAGTATTTGGGCTTGCCTTTCCAGGGCTACAAGTACTTCCAGGTGTTTGGGGCAGAGCCATATGTAAAAACATCCTTTTCAAGAGCAATAGCGCTCTGCCACTTGTGCTGTCTACAACATGGAAGCAACGACAAACAGGAAAATTTAGGGATGAGGGTCAGATAGAAATATAGGTTCTAGCGACTGATTGGAAACATCAAAGATTGATGATTAATTTAGAAAAACGAAAGTGAGATGTTACTTTTAGTTGTGGTGTTAAGGTCTGGGCTGATTGGCCTGGAGGCTGGAGCTCCTAGGTGTGCCGAGCAGATACCACAGCTGCAGCGAAGCAGTAGCACTTGGTATTTATTCAATACTCTGACATTTATGATTTGCTCTGAAAATAAATACAAGTAGCAGCAACTCAAGAAATGCACAAGCTCTACCCCAGAGCTGCCTTCACTCTTCTCAGGGATCACCTCTGGCAAGAGGGGAGTTTAATCTAGGCTTTTCTTGAAGTTCTTGCCTGGATATTTGTATCTGCACTGGTGGTAACCCCAGGCAGGCAGAGAAGCTGCAAAGGCTGTTTGACGGCTGTGGGGTGTAATGATGAGCTCATGGAGAAAGAACAATTGCTTTGGCTTTTATTGTGTCCTTCTGGATTTTTGTTCAAAAGTAAAATTCCAGGATACTGGTGGAGGGTTTCGTTATTTCTTTCCTTCTTTCTTTCTCTTAGCGTCCTGAGACAAAAGTGTTTAACAACAGACCTTAATGGAGTGGAAAGTAAGTAACAGCAAAGAGCGAGCAGAGAGGGGTGAAGTGAACATGAACTAGTTTCCGCAGCCTTTGACAGCTCATCTGGTGGGAATAATGAGTAATTTATGTAGCATTCCCCACTTCAGATTATCGAGTGGCTAGACTGAAGCTGGGAAACACTCCAGGTCCAAATCAGATACAACAAAGGGGATATTTGTAGTCCTTTGTGTATTCCTTTATTGTATTCATTTTTATTAATTTCCTGATATTGAGAGTATTTGGAGTGGGGAAGACAGGGTTTCACATCCCACACTGTCGTTGTGGTAGTCGTTCAGGGTGCTGGGGTCAGCGCTGTCGGCTTCAGATGAGATGCCCATGCAGGGTACTCAGCCCGGCCCTGCCATGTAATCCGTCACGTCCTTCAGCCCACCGCTGATTGGTGAGGTGAAACTGAAGAAAGTATTTAGTTTACTAGTTCAGTAAGTTTACTGGTTTACCAGTAGGGAAGGGGCACTGTGAAGTACCACCAAATCATTTGCTGGTCTACAAGCAAGTCAGTCTGCTTCTCAGGTCTAGACTGACACTCAGCTGGTTCTGGCTTGTCCCAAAAATTGGGCTACCAGAGGACGGCCGCCGCCTCAGCAGAAAGCACCGTGAGGGCAACACTGCAGTCCCTTTCTCTGGAGTCTCAGCCCGTACGGCAGCTCCTCCCCAGCTGTGTGTCTGGAAAACAGCCTGAACTTGTAGCCTGGTGGCCATATGCGCAGTCCCAGTCTCACCTGTGTGGTCAGCATCCCTGTGGGGGGCTCGTGCTGCCCTAGGGAAGGATGAAGGTCAGAGAAGCGCTTGGGCAGGGGTATGGCTTCTCCCAGCTGGCCAGGGCGTGCTGAAGACAAGTTCTCACTTTGGGACAGTTCAGGGAAAGGCAATTAAACCTCAGTAAATTCAGAAAGCAGTATTTTCCTTAAAAAGCCCCAGAAAGATGCTGAGGGAGAGGGTGGTCCAGATGACTGGAAATGCCGACCCCATCAGCTGCTGCCTCTGACCTGGTTGTCCCAGCCCCATCCCTGCCCCGGCACAGCTCTTCTATCTAACGGAGATGCTTAGGTGGGGCGAGACGATGCTCTGGGGTCTGAAGGTGCCAGGGGAGCCGGGGTGACCTGCTTGGACACCTGTGCCCGCCTGCATCCTGCCTGCTCTGCTCACCCTCTGGGAGGGTTGGTGCGGCTGGGTGTCGGTGGGGAGAAGCTGCAGGACAGGTGGCCACCTTTGGCTTCTTCAGAGAGCGTGTGAAGAAGGGCTCTGTGATGGAGAGCAGCCAGGGGCCCAGGGATACTCTGTGCAGAGCTTTACATCGACTGCGAGCTTTTGGGCTGGTTTTTTGGTAACATTTGTAATTACTCCACGAATTACGAGTGTCCTTTTGTGCATTTGCCTGAAGAGAAATGATACACAGTAGACTGAGAAATGTCTCCTGTTCTACAAAGATGAACAAAAAGAACCAGCAAAATCCAAAGAAACCCCTAAGAGGCCTTTTTCTACTGCAATTCCAGTATAAGGGGTTAGGAGAGCTTTTGGTAGAGGGGGAAAAAAGGAATTTCAGCTTGCAATATATTTTGCCTGTTTTGCTGCTAACGAAATCACATGCTACCCATAACACTTAGGGGCATATTACTTTACAGATTGCAAATAACCTTTTTGGGTAACTCTTAAACAAATTTAAATATGTCCTAATTACATTTATTTGCAGCAGCTAAGATGACTGGAAGTAATGTTACTTTTCCATCGGAAATCTTTATAGCCAATTTAACATTTCCATTAGTTTCCAAACATGTATGTCCTTGAAAAAAACATACACCAACAATTCTTCTGAGCCTGATGCTCTCCAACCGCAATCCTTTTACACCATTGCATCTGTCTTTTGCAGACAGCATTGCTCACTCTGGTTTTATACCAGTGCGGCTAGAAATAGAATTAGGTCTTCTACCTCCAGTTAACATTATACGGCGTTAATCCTCTTTGGCAGAGGCAGCAGCCAGCTCGCTGCCAGCTGTTGGCAGGTCACTGCGAAGCACTGGAGTTGATGTCAGTTTTAGAATTTGCGCACAGTGTTTAATGGAGAAGTATTATAAATTTCTTTAAAATGAGTGATCGCACTTAAAATTTAAGGCAGCTGTTAGAATGGGCCCTCTGTACTCCCATGAGTATTTGGTGGCTGCTAAGGGAGGAAACTGAAAATGAATCATCCATTTTTTCCATTCTCATGCCAATTTACTGTATTAGCATCTCAGTTTGTCTGTAAAACAGACAAATTACTCACCTGGACACTCCGCCACAGAGCATCGAGGCGTATCTAATATTCCATGACAGTAATGTTATAATTGTAGCAACCTCCATCAACAGGGCTGAAAGTGTTCAAAGGAGTAATCGTTATTCTAATTTTATAAGTGGGGCAAATGAAGCAGAGAACTGCGGTGACCTGTCAGAGGGGACGAGTGGCAGAAGTTGGGCTTCCTGACGCTCCCTGCCTCTCCCTCAGGGCATCAGGTACAAATTCAGGACAAGCAGTAGGGATGCTGCCGTAAGACAGGAGCCTTCATGTACATCTTGAAAAACTATGGGTCTGTACGCAGCATACAGCTTTAGGATATCGGCTTGCCTGTGCCAGGGGTAGCTCCTGCAGAGCCTTCTTGGGGGATGCAGTTGAGATCAACCATGTTCTCCTTGCAGGATCGGGGCTGGTTCTGTGTTGTTGTAAAAAGAGAAATATCCATAGTTCTCCTCTCTAGTATTTGATATTAAGAATTTCATAATGCAGTTGCTTATGTACTCTTCCTTCCCTTGTTCTCCTTGTATTGCTATAAATCTACATTTTCCTCTCCTTTTAAGCAAAAGGCTAGTATTTCTTTCCATCCCACACAAACTAAACCTAGAAACCTGCAGTTAGCTTAAACACCACTAACAAAACCTCTATGTTTTGTGAAGAGTTGGAGGCAAGATGATGTAAAGTGACTCATGGTTTACATACAAGTGTATCAAAGCCAAACTAGCCTTTGGATAGCTATGGATAATTCTTTCCGTCCCATAAAAGACTGGTAGTTCATACTGTTTTTCATATTTTAGTTGCGGGGATTTCATACCGATTATGGTATTTATTTAAAATAACAAGCTATGTGAGTCCGTCCAATTCCCAAGAACCCCATTGCCACTGTTCATTACGAGCTACGATTAGTGACAGGATTACATTGTTAATGTCTGCAGGTATTCTGAATATTAGACCTGTCTCTTGTGTGCAGTTCTCCCTTCTGGTTACCTGGGAGTTGTCTGCCTGTATTCCCTCACCTCAAATCTTTACCAACCAGAAATTATACACTTGTAAAACAGGCATGCTGTTCTGTTACAGTGAATCAATGGCTTGGCTCTCAGTCCTCTTTTTGTGTGTTATTAAAAATAAAAGTTTTTCTACATACAGCATGAGTGCTCTTGCTGATTAAAAGTTTGTGTTAGATTTTGAACTGAATCCTCAGTACAAGGGTGAAGGTTAAGTTTGCTGATGGCTTGTATCTCCACGGTATATTTTTTGAAGCTGGAGGTGAGAGAGGAGGACACTGTGATGGGTCTTGATATCCATCTAGAAGAGGATTGGGTGATGGACTAGATTTTGGTTCCCATTTGGTTTCCAGAAGACTGAGTCTTATTTGCTAGTACAAGCCAGTGTTAGCTTAGACCATGTTCAGGTGCTCAGTTGAATTTTTGGCCAACTTGTGATGTAGATCTACTGTTCTGATTTATCTGTAACATCCCTAGAATATAAGTTAATTTTCCCATTAGCCTGTACTTTCATTTTAAAAAGCCAAAACTTGTCTCCAGTTTCAAATTCTACAAGAATAAGCCAGCAATACCCAGGTTTGCTGTGGCTCCTTGAAAATTTAGGACAGCCTACAACCACACAACGGGCACAGATGCTGTTTTAAAACAGCAAGGAGTTGTGGTCCCAGAGATTCAGTATGTTAATTCAGACTAGAAATGCTTTGGGGTTTTAGCTGTCAGATGCATATATCCTAGCACGGAGAGGTTACCTTTCCTCTGCATGCAGTCTTCAGAAATTGTGCGCTGCCGTGTACGTACCTGCACGGTGCGGGGTGTGTGTGGGTGGAAAGGGCTCTTGGTGGAGCCCTGTAAATCTGGTTTTGGAGTAGAGTAACAAGGAGGGTGGCACTTGCCATGCTCATAGTACAGTACTCAAAGGACAGGTTCAAGCTGTGGCTGTCACCAGTATTTACTTCCATGGGAAACCAAACTGCAGATAACATAAACAGGACACTTGCAAATTTTCATCCCCGTGTCATTGTAAGAAGAACAAGGCAGCCTGAGTCGAAGTGGAGAGAAGCCCTCATTCTGAGTCCCATATTAACATGGTTTTCATTTCTTTCTTTCTAAGTTGACCAAAGTGAAACCAATCTGCCTCAAATTTCATAGTCAAGATTTTGTGCCAAGATTATATATAAAGTGGGTCAGCTATTCAGAGCCAGTAATTTATGTGAATATGGGATTTGTACTGATTTGTTGTTATCTAAAATGACTAATGTTTCATAAAAACAAATTTCTGCTTGTGGATTGCTCCGAGAATGGCAACTACTGTGTTTGCACCAGTGTGTCACGCTCTGGGGCTGCTCGTGAGTGACTGATCACTTCACCCAGGCAGGCCTGTCCCCCTCCTTGGGCACTGGTGGTCCAAGTGGGAAAAGGTAGGGCAGCCCTTGAAACACTCTAGGAAAGACTGGGAGTCAGTTCTGGACTGAAGGAAGAGCTATACCAGCTGGATTAAAATGTTTTTAGGACATCTAATGTTGTTTGGAAAAAAAACCCCCCACCAACCTTTTTAATAGATATTTGCAACCATAAAGCTTGCTGAAGCTTTCTTGGGGCAGGAAACAGCTGATCATCAAGCTTGTACACACATTGAACTAATCAGTGTAATAATGACGGGCATAATGGGTACATTGAATTAATTGTTAATACCTCACCTAGATAAAAGTTGCCATAGCTTTGGTCATCTTGCATGCCCTTGGCATTGGGCTGGGACCTGAGCAGGAGCCCACCAAGCATGGGACTGTGGGGAACATCCCCTGCCATGGTTCCCACCCATGTGTGGTCCATCGTCTCTCCCTTCCTTTGCCCATGCCTTTCTGCCCTGGCAGCACAGCCCTCTGCTCCAGGACGGGCTGTGGGGCGAAGGCATCTCCCTGTGGAGGGGATGGGTCGCCTGCAGCCCCTGTTTTAGAGGTACCCTTACAGGCTGGGATGGTATCCAGCAGACCCCAATACGCGGGCTGTGGCAGAGCATCAAGAAGCAGATGGGTGCACACTAAAAGCAAAGGGCCATTTGGCACGTAGTCGTTAGCCATTGCCGAGTGCATTAGTCCTCTTATGCTTTTCAGAAAGTCATCGTTTTATAACAGAAAATTGCTATTTTGTTCCAAGTAGACTTAATTTCTATAATAAGAATAAAACCCCTTAATTAGCGTTAGGAAGAAGCAGAGTATCATGTGCCTAATAGGAAGGGCAGTAGCTGCTAAGCTCACAGAAGGGGACGGGATGGGGAAGAGATGCCGGGGCCGGCTGTGGCGTGGTGCAGAGTATGGCCCTGCACCGGGGCGGCTGCATGGGCGCCCCGCAGCCCAAGGGCTTTGTGGCCGGACAGTTGCTGCCCTGGAGATGGCATGGGTGGGGGAGAGGCATGCTCAGCCTCTTTGGGCAGCAGTGCTTTCACCTTCATGTGCTGAAATCCCTGCGCCCTACCAGCCTGCCCTGCGCCTCAGCCTTTGGCCGCTGTTCCAGAGGACTCTGCTTTTTGCCAGTGGACTGTGGTGGATATTGTGCAGATTTGACTCTGAAAAAGGCATTTTTATCATTTATGTTCAGTTTGTATGATTTGGGGATTGGCTTAGCTACTGATACTACCTTTATTGCTGGCGTCCTGTTGCAAGTGACCACCGGTAGCACGTCATTTGTTGTGTCTCCTCTTCTAGTGCACCAGTTCTAGTTAATTAAATGACACTTTCATGCTTTTGGTGAAGTCCTCTAATTAATGTATAACTCAAGCTGCGGTCAGATGGGGTGGGCTGTCTCTGGTAAAGCAGGTCGTGTTTCAGAGAACACACAGAAGCCCCCGAGGGGGACGTGAGCAGTGGGGGGAGTGTGAACTGCTCAGGTGCATGGGACAGGGGCTGAGAACGTGCTGCACCAATTCATTATCAGCCATCACCACCTAGTGGCAAAAGGGCTCCGTCTGGATTCATCTGCCAACTTACGTGTCTCTTTCAAGGTTTTTTCCCTTAAAACCTGAATTTTCAGACAGCGTTCACGTTTGCAGGGTTGATGCTGGACTCACGCCAGCTTTTATGACACCGTAAAATTTCCTTCCTTGCAGGGAACCACACTTCTGCTTCATGCAAACTGACATCTGAACTGACTTGTACACGTTGCTTCTTAAACACCTTGACTGTGTACAGGGATAAAATGGAAGTGTTTTAGCTTTGGCCAGGAGGTAAACAGACCTTTTACACCACCCAGACTCACATGTAATATAACCCCAATCCTGCAATCCAAGGAGATGGGGATCTGTGACGTAGGTTTTTATCTACTTACAACAAAAGGAATAGAAGTCCCTGTCCCTAAAATAAAAAATGATCTGGTTCTTGTAAGTCCTTTAATGGCATACCCTAGAAAACAGGGATAGGAATATACTATACAGGGTGGAGGTGGGATGGGCACCTCCACTTCCTTGTTAACAAATGGTTAACAAAACTATGAAGTTACTGAAGCCCACCAAAAGAATAGATGAGAATAGAAACTACATTGCTGTCCTGGTCCCTTCCTTAGCACGTGACCTGGTAATCTGTTTCGACTGCATCAGTTGCATCTTCCTTTTCATTCTCCCCACCTTGGCTTTTGGAAACTTAGACTTCTGCCTGTCCCCTGGCAAATGGCCCTCCTGATTCACTCTGACCGAGGTTTTTACCTGTTGTCCTCAGCTGCCCCCCCTCAGAGGGGGGAGTCTGCAGGTGAAATCCAGGTAACGTCTGGTAGCAACATTTTCTTCAGGTGGAGAAAGATTCTGCAGTAAAATTTGTTTCTGGCAGTTCAGTGTGCTCACCATGGCAGTTAAATTAACTGACAAAGGAGTTACAGCTCCTTCATTATAGTTGTGATTATGCTTTTAATTTCATGATTTGCTAATGAGTAAAATGTTTGGTACCCTTAAGAGTACATCGGCAGAGTGTTTGCTGGCAGAGCGGGCTCCCTCTGCCCTTTCTCTGAACCAGCTGGCTCCCAGTGTGGCAGAAAATACTTCCTTTGCTTCCAGGGGAACAGAGAAGGGCAGGATGAGCTTCTGTATGCTCACAAACTGCCCTTTGACATGGTCCCTCAGAGCCTTTAAACCCTATTTTCAAAGCTGCTGTGTAAAATAGAGTTTTTCAGCATATCCCCATGCCTCCCATTACCCCAAATCTTTGGTAGGGTTGGTGGAGAGCCTAAGCAGGCTTGGGAAGTGCAAAGCCATGCTGGCAGCCACAGGTGCACTGAAGAGCCGGAGAGTCATGGCTCTTGGCACAGAAACGGGTTCAGTTCCTATAAAGCCGAATTGCTTCAGCTGCCGTCACCAGGCTTGGGGTGATCCATCCCTCGGTACCTCAGGCTAATCCCCACGAAGGGCCTCTGCCTGGGGGTGGCCCCAGCGTAGCTTGGCATGAACACCACGTCATACCCTGGCGGCATGCAAACCCAGTGACTTTCACGTGCTCCTCTTAGCAGGTGCTTGCACAAAGCTTCAGAGGGTGGGATAATTAAACTGTCTCATTTTTAAGAGGTCACTGCTGTGCTCTGGACCTCGGGATGGTGGGTAGGCCAAGCAGGCTGACACAGAAACAATTAAAGGCTCACTGGTGGGTGAGTTTCTTAGCATAAGCCTCATGGATTTGGGGTGATGCTGGTCCACAATAAAACATTTTAGTTTTTCTGGCTGTTTTTTCTTCCTTGTGAGAAAAGTTTAAAAAATATCTTCTGAGCCTACTATTTTCTGCAACAGGGAAAAACTTCTGAAAATTTGTTTCAGATTAATGTGTTCTGTGACACGAAAAGTGATTTTCAGTGGAAAGTGTATACAATTCATGGACTAGCTTGTTGGTAAGCTTTTGAAAAGTTTCTTTCAGAGTATCTATCTAATAGCGATACAATCTTAATGAAGAGCAAAATCAGAACAAAAGCAATCTTCTTTCAGTCATTTTCTTGACCCTATCCTAGTGCGCACACCTGAGCTGTAGTTTGCATGTATGTGTGTGTGTGCATTTAGTTTGCATGTATGCGTGTTGTTCAAATGACCAATGTTCAGCCTCCCTTCCCTTACAAAAAACTGGGACGATGCTGGCTGGTGGGAGATCAGAAATCTCTTTGGGAGTGGAGCTCTGTGACACCTGCCCGAGCTGTACTTCAGCAAAGGGCAATTACCGTATGTATAATATTCTTGTGAAAATACATCTGAAGCGTAGGACACTTGGCCAAGGTTCCCCTCATTCTCCAGCTGAGGGGCTGCAGATGTCTTCTCAGAAACACGCACCTTCGACCTTTCCTTGTTGGTCCACCATCCGTTTGCAAACAGGCATGAGAAGCATGAATGGTGACAGGCGGGCTTGCCACCTGGGCGGTGTAAAGCTGGCGGAACAAGTGGGGTGCCGTGCCAGGAGCAAAACCCTGAGCAGCCATCTGGTCCAGAGGAGCAGCTGCAGCGGGGAGCACCGGAGCACCACCTCTGCACACTTGTAAAAGACAGGGCTGTCTTTACTGCAGCACGGCCAGCCCATATGCGTGGCTTTCAGTTATTCAGGTAAAGCCAAACACATACCTGTGTGCTGTAAGGTTGGGATCTCTTATGCTGTGCACAGCTGTATATTCACACAACACCTTTTGTCTATATGGCCCAAATGTGCATTTAATCTAACCAGAAGACCATTTCCTGGCCCTCTGCTCCCCAGACTGGTTTAAAAGTACTTGTAGGTATAGTCATGACTGGAGCAGACAGGTGAGCTTTGCCGTGGTGTGGGAAAACGCCAATATTGTGCATGTGCAGTGTAATAAGTAATGCTCCGTCTCCTCTGCCCACCTGGTGAGGGGCAAAGGAAGCAGCCGTGCTGCGCACAGTGGGATGATCTGCCCTAATCTGCAGCAATTGCCACCGGTCCGCCAAACAAAGTGTTTTGCAAGTGTCTGATGTGATGCAGTGAATTACCAGGCTGAGGCCCAGGAAAGGTGCTTGCTGCATAAGAGAAGTTGTTGAAGGTACTGAGTTGGCAGAAAAGATGGGGAGGGAGCTTGGGAAGCAGATAGAAAAATCAGCAGGGTAACGTAAAGGAAAGCATTGCTGTGGGACCCGGCTGATGGGCAGCCAGGGTAGAGTCTGGGCAGAGCTGCTGGCCCCCGGCCACCGAGCAGGGACGGGAGAGAGCAACTACTGAATGCACACAGAAATCCCCCCTCTCACCCTGCTGACAAGCCCCCCCTTAGCACGATTCCCCATTGTAAGCCAATTAAACTATGGTTTGAACAAATACCATGGGCAGAATTTGGGGAATTTCTTGCAAGCCCTGGTCCTTAAGTCTTTTACTTTGAAATTAGTAATTAGGCTTCAAAACAAGTGTCTAAAGTGTGATTTAAGGACTGAATGTTTCAGGCCATATATATTCTGATGTGCTGTAGGTCAAAGCCTCTAAGAAACAGCAGGCAGTAACATGTCCCCCATCCTTTCATTGCTACCTTATGCCTAACTCTGGCTTTCCCTCGTCTCACACCAGCAGAGAGTAAATTCCTCTGACCCATCACATTTATCTTTGAAAGTGACTTCTCAAGCAAGCAGAGGATCTCTCCTCCTCTTTCTTTCTCTCCCTCAGCTCAGAAGAGCCTCTTCCTGTTTCATAATATTATAATGAACCCAAAATCTGTTTTATCTATTTTTCCACCATTTTATGAAAAATTTGAGACAACTTTTACCTGCCTGCAGCACGCGATGCCAGGACAGAGACAGCGAGGGGGAAGAGGCTTGTCAAGCCAATGACTGCATTTAACTTATGTTGCTTGTTTCTCGCTCTCCTTGGAGAGACGTACAAATGAAAATTCAAGAGACCAGAATAAAAGCGTGACTAGATAAAGGGTGGCATTAGCAACAAAACGGGAAAGGACATTTTGTTCGTGTCACAACAGGATCTATTTTTAAGAGCTTGTTGTATGTTTCATGTCATAAAATCACTTCTGGGATTATTTTTTACTAAAAAAAATGAAAAACAATGCCCATGGCCACTGCAAAAAGCACTAAAATAGTCCACTCCAGCCACTTCAGACAGGATGTATGGAAATAATCAGCATTAGTCTGAGGTAAGAACAAATAGAGGCAACTATCTGGTGACGCAGAATAAAGAGAGAGAAGAGCGGGATTTTGCTCAAGTAGATTGAAAGAGCCTCTGGCACTGGAAGGATTATTAGGGTGATAAAAGTGGTAATTTGACCTAGTAACTGCTCTAATTGGTGTCCATCCCTTTGACTACGAATATCCTGTTGAATATTTCCAGTAACTCTCCTGGAAACAAACCAAATGTGTTCAGATCTCCTCTGGGCGGAGGGACACACTGTTTTTACTGCTGAGGCAGAGGAGGGGGCAGATGCCATTAAGTGCTTTAAAAACATGCTCTGTCTTCAACTGGCAGGAGCATCTCAAAATGATTGTCTGTCTTCCATGTACAGGTCTAAGTAAAGGTCTAGGTTTCAATTAGTCTCTTGTTTTCCTGGCCTGTAATGATACATGTCAGTCAGAACATTTTGTTTTAAGCAGAAAGCTCAGCTGTAAGGGTGTAAGCGTTCCATCTCTGTTAGTGGGACATGGAGCATAGACGTGATACACATATCCAGCAGTCAAGTTCTGCTGATGACCAGACATTAACTTTAAAAATGAGCTAGTAAATTGTGTAAACATGACTGGGAAGGAGCCTTTTTTTCCTGATGAACATTATTCAGGCTCTGAGGGGACTTAATCTCCTTGTCCAGTCTTCTACAGCACCTCTCCCGTGTTACCATCTTGACAGGAACCCAGTTCTCCCACAGGAAAAACCTCTCTTTCCAAGTATAACCAGGGAGATATGTGTTGAAAGGATGATTCAGCAACTGGCAATGTGAGGGAGACTTTATCACCTACATTCCCCTCTGCCCTTACTTTCCTTTGCCTGACCCTTCCCTCCACTCCCCCCGCCTCTGCTTTGGGCAGGTTATCTGACCACGTGGGTTATCTCAGGAATCATTTTCAAGCTTCGTTATGGTAGGAGAGGGGCAGGTGACAAGAAGTACAAACTGCGTAGGCAAGATGCTGTTAGCTGTCTTTCAGGTTAATTTGTAATGCTCTGAGAGCTCTCAGCTCCACTTCACTGCCGTGGTGGTTTATCTGAGGAATGAAGAGAAGTCCAAGCAGGACTGCTGTTTGTTGTCTCTTTCTGGGCTGCTGGGTAGGTTTTTGTGAGAAATGTGGTTTACAGAGTTAAATGACACAGTAACTGAGAAATATATCTTTATTATTAGAATGTTTATATTCTAAAAACTTTTTATCTGGGGTTACAGTACAATCCAATTTCTTTCTAATTAAATAACCTGGCCTTTGTTCAGCAAGTAACTGTAACTTAGGCTTTGAAAAGTTAAGAACATGCAACTTTTACTCTTTTTTCTCTCTTCCTCCCCCAAAAAGACAACTTATAGTCAAGATTTTGGCGCAATAAATAATAAAATAAACACCTCATTTGTGAACTAGTAGTTGCACTTAACTTTGGTGACTAACAGGCATTTAAAAATAAAAATATTCTTTCAGTGTCAAGTGGATAAAGGAATGGATGAATATACTTTATTAATCTTTTTAAATTTCACCTTTCTTATCTTCAAAAAGGGTCATTTTTTCAGGTTTGTGAAAGGATATGGGAAGCAATAGAAAAAACTCTAGGATGTTTCTATTTTGTGGCTTGCCTAAGAAAGTTGTCATAACACATGATCTGACCCAAACCCATGCAACACAATTAACAACTCCTTTTCACCACACACAATGCTTAGTGTAAGGCCAAATGTGGCCTTGTGACGTAGTTAAATAAATATTAAAATGTCATTGCAACCTAAATACCTGAATTGGTTTTACACTGTGACTTTCTACTGAAACAGTGTTAAGAAACTTCAAACATATATCTGATCGTTCCATATACACTATTTAAAATAAAGGTGAGGAATAATACTCTCTTTCTTCATGCTGCTACTTTCTGGGAGCTCTGTACACTGACAAATGTATGACATCTGTAGTTACCTGATCCTAGCTGACTGATGGGTCATCATCTGCTTTAAAAATATTGCAACTCAGGTGCTTATTGCAGCAGTAATCATAGTGATACACTGTCTTTTAATACTCGGTTCTGCTTACAGTCATAGTTATAAAAAATGAAAAACATTTTTCACAAATCTTTGTACACATACTGTAAAAATCACCTTCCACAAAAACAATTTACATCTGTTATGAACATTTAAAAAATAAATTACACGCACTTGTCTCACCCATCCTTTCTTTTTTTTGAGAAAACAAATCTCATCAGTAACATCGACAGGATGCTCGTATCTGTAAACATGGCATGAGGATTCATGTTACCAAAAAACTGTACACACAAAAAGTCATTTTGATAAATACTCTGATAAATAAGGATCCTTTTAATTGGCACAAACCAATGTGAACACGCACATACCCATCCTGCAATCGTCTCTTAACTTCCTTACTCTTGGGTTTTTAGTTGAAATTCAGGGATCTCTCAGCCCTGTAACGATTCTTCAGTGAGATAAAAATGGGAAGGGTTTCGGTTATTATTACAGCCATTTTAGGCCTCTCTCACCTAAAACCAAGCACAGGCTTTGATCGTGGTGCTGTGCAACGCCATATGTCGCTTTCGCCTTTCGCTGGCTGCGTCACACTCAACAACAACGTGCTGCTGGCACTTGGAACTGAAATTTCTCCTCTGGCTCAGTGTTGTCCATTGCTTGTCAGGGCTGCGGTACCAGCTTCTGGTCTCCTCGCTAAGTGACACCAGAGGCTGGTATGTATGGCAAAACCAGAGAGCTTCTGGAATGTGAAAGCTGTGCTTCAGACAACGGAGCAGCCCAATCTTGTATCAATAGACAACGTGGCTGCTGGCGGGATCGAGTGGTTTAATGTATGTAATAAAATACCAAAATGTGCCCGACTGGGCTCATGGCAGAAAATCCAGGGTAGCAACCTACTGCTGTAAACAGCCTTTGAGAAACTCACGTAGACCTTTTGTATCTAAGTATGCCTGTGCAGGTAACAGTTAATCGTTGATCTTATACCTACCTAAGCTGAAAGACTGAATATTTAGGTGCCGATTAAATGGATTCTTCTGAACTTCAGCAACAGCGCAGATGGAAAATAAATTACCAAGCCACATGCTGCCACTAAAATAATTAAACATACAGCCACAGTACTGCCCAGCAAGATAACTGCAGTCATTTAAAATAAGCTCTATAAATAAATAAATAAATAGAAAAACCTTCATGTAAACTGAATAAAATGTAACTTCTCTTATAGTGCCCAAAGAGGGAATGTCATTACTAAATAATATAAATCTTCCATACTGTATATATTTCTATATGTTATATCTGATATGTTTTGGTATGGCCAGATGGATAGGAAAATGTAGGATGATTAACCTCATTCAATATTTGTTCTGTTGAAGCCAAGCTCCTGCATTACTATATATTGCTAACCATTCCTATAGCGGTTTTGCCTTTTTACCCATCTTGGATTTTGCGCTCACTTTCCTGGCAGAGCAGACTGGTTCACCTTTCTTTTGTGCTCTCCATATTTCTCTGGAGTAATCAACAGGTTCATAGAAGCATTTCACTGGCTGCAAGCTGGTTTTTTCCTCCTTTGCTTTTTTCAACAAAATTCTTCCTTTTTGAAAGGAATGAGGCTTTGCATCAGGGATGTTATACGAAGCGTGTTGACTTCCTCGGCTCCTGAAATTAATAATAGTGATTATTAATAACTATTATTCAATCTTGCAAAGTGAAAGGTCCCCAAAATGTCCCAAACTGTAGGAACTTCTTGGTGGAATCTCAGCCCTGGACTGCAGCCAGGCCCTAGGGAACTGCTGCTATTAATGGCCAATATCTCAGGAAACTCCAAGCTCTACCTTTGCGTGGCCACCCATGTAAGGAAACTTTACCTTTGCTTTTAGGCTTTGATTTGAAACAGGAGAAGAGGAAAGGGGAATACAGAAATTGGTGGGAAGAGGGGTATGCAAGCTCAAAGGCTAAAATAAGCTGAATTCTTTGTTCTCTCTGCAATGGTTCAGGCCCAGCAGGATTTGCTGAAATCGGTGAGTAACAGCATGGTGCCTGGTGCTGCAAAGGCTGCCCTCTGCTCTGAAATTTTACAATGAAATTGCAGTTCCGTGGTTTAGCTAAGTCAGATCATTATGGTCTCTTTTAACATAATCTTGGAATGTTTTACAGCAGCTACGTGTAGTCTAACCGCAGCACTATGAACGTAAGGCACCAGCTCATGTCTGCCCAGCTACTGTGACTGAAGTGAAGAACAGATGTGCTGATGTACAAGTTGATCTCCTAAGGGTTCCCGTAGGGCTATTTTCCATAGCTCGTTATTTCTGGAAACCACGTATGTGTAGCATTACTTCTCCTGGGAGTTAAACAAAATTGCACACTTGACAAAGCCAGTTTTGGAAAAAGCTGCCGTTTTCAAGTGCGTACAGTGCAAGCCCTCTTCCGCTCTTTAAAAGACCAGAAGGGTGCCACAGAAGAGTGTATTTGTTGGTGGGTGGCAGTGAGGGCCTGTCAACAGCACGGGAACCAAGTCTCACCTACAGAACAGTTCTACCTGGCTGGCAGCTTTGCCAACCAGACTTCCCTATGGGGAAGTTTTAGGGGGAAAATGCCATGCAGGTCCAAGCTGGAGCTTGCAGGTTCTGTGCCACGCTGGCCTGGTGCAGGCCTGTGCTCTGACCACTTGCTAAGGGTTAGAAATGACTTGTATAAGTGCACAAGTGTTGGCCACTCTGGTTTATGATCACTGCTTGGGCACTGTTTGTTGCAGTCCATTACTGAGTTGTTGTTAAAAGACGTAGTGTTCTGTTTTTCTCAGATGTTGTTATGGTGAAAAAGTTACATCATTTATTGCCAAAGCACATGCAGGCATTACTGCAGGTGATTGCAGGTGACATTAGTCACTCCTCTACTGCACTGAATGATGCTCTTAAAACCAGAAGGTGGTCAAGGTTAATGTGATCAGAGGGGATTGCCTAAAAAAAGCTAAACTGTATTTAAATTGAACGACTTTATGGTAGAGAAGAAGGACGTCTGTCCCTAATTCACAGTCTGGGTAAGAAGGTATCTAAGACAGATGAAGATGCAAGTCATTGCACATGAAATGCGACGCTGCCAGCTCCAGATGCAGAAAATGTTTTTCATCGAAAGTGGTAGCTCCTTGATATAAGTGACTGTGAGAATCTGAACTTCTACTCAAACATATTCCTCATTTGTCGCATTATGGAGAAAGACTGAAATTATGCGACTAAATGCACCCCATTGCCACAGGCACTTAAGAAACATCCTATTCTTGCTGCATTTCACAAACATCAGGCATTTTTCAAGACAGGTTTCTATGATTTTGAGAGACCCAATTCTTAGCTGCTTCACAGTGGGAGCTGGCATTTAAAGTTGATTTAGGCACAGATGTGCAGACAAGTCTCAGTGCCTTGAGAAATGAGCTTCAGCAAAGGTCTGCCATGCCCTCAGTGGGGCATTTCCTGAAAACAGCCAGGAGAAACTGGAGAAAAGGAACTGGGAAGCAAGGTGGACGCCTTGGGGCAAGAGGGATTGCAAGTCCAGCCATTGATACCAAAAAACATAAGCCATCAGCAGCCCCAAACTCCCTGAGATTACACTGAATTTTCTGGATGGGTAGTAACGCTTCCCAATTTTTTTAACTGGTACCTGTCATTAAAACCTCATTTTATGTACTTAGCTGAGTTAGAGCTCTTAAAAAAGCTGGTTTAGTGAATGCAAACGCTGGGTTCATCCACAGAACAGGCAGAGCAAAATAAAACTTTCCAACTCCTCTGAGCAATCTCTCCTCTATCCTTCTTGCTTCGAAGGACGAGTTGGCGTATTTTTAATCTGGTAACTCCCAATAAAGGCTACTACTAAATTCTACTTTTGACAGTGTCTTTTCAAAGGAGAAGTATATCGGTAGTTAAACAGAAATGTCTAAATAATTTCATATATGCCTTTGAACTCCCACGATTTGTCAGCAATTAATGGGTTTTACCAAACTGCGTCATATTTAGACCAAAGACTTGTCAGTGGAAGGACTCATCTCTGAGTCACTGAATTCACTGGTTATATTTTAATTCTATTTCCCTTGATTCCAATCATATTAAGACATCTAGAAGCCTGAAAAGTGTTTACTCAGTCAACTCAAAGTCTACTTTGGACAATCAAGTTTTTCCAGAATCTCAAATCAGCAGGTAAAATAATCCCACAAACTACAAAAGCTATGAAAATAAAAAGTAGAAAAAACAAAGCTAAAGCCCCATGCTGTTAATTATTAACGCACACACTGCTTATCAGCAAAAGGGTACTTGGCCAGTTGCCTGCTAGGACTAAGATATATGAAAACAAAAACAACCCCAAGAGCAAAAACCACACCTCCCCCCTCCACAACCCAGTAGGCTATACGTCGCATTTTTAGTTTATTTTCCAGCCCATCCATCTGTTCATGTGTGTCTCGGTCTTCCAGTAATTCTTGAACTTGTTGGTCAAACACAAACAAACTTGGCAGGGATGCAGAAGTCCCAGACCTGTGATGATGCAACAGGTTTCAGGGCAACGGGAAAAAGACCCGAACCCGGGTCCCCACTGAGAAAGGTTGCCCTGAGGAAGAATGCACTTGGCCCAGCAGCACGCATAATGCTCCGAACCAGCCGCTGGGATTCATGCCCAAGTCGCAAAGACATGGGAAACCAGCCCCAATTAGTTCTGCTGCTCCTAGGACAGCTGCTTGAGTAACCTGAGATGTTGTTAGTGCCCATGCACAGGGTGCTTGTTTGCTTACATGTGATTTTTAAGTTGACAGTGTTACTGTCAGTTAGGAAATGACAACTGTCTCTCTCCTACCTACAGAATGTTAAAGATATTTTCAGCTGAAACTTGACCTGTGTTTGCTGAAGAGATTCAACTGCTGTAGCTTTACAACAGGCTATTATAGTAAGCAGGAAGGAGTCATTCATTTAACAGAAATAGGTGTGGGGTTTTGGGGTTTTTTTTAAGAATATCTGATTTTAGCTTTAATTTAGCAGAAATCTGTTCTTCCTCTATTACATGACATAAATATAGATCATAATCAAGTATAGAACCTGATCCAAACCCAACTTGATTCAGGCTTTTGGATAAGGTGAAACGCAAAAGCCAAAATGTAAGCAGAATGTCAAGTTAGTATATTTAAGTAAGAGAAAAATAAAAAGGTATACATACAGGCATCTGGGTTTCTTATTTAATGAAATGTCTGTAAACTGCAAAGAAAACAGAAACAGGATATTAATATTACATTATCAAGTAATTAAAGTACGGGGATAAAATATATGCAGTCCTCAAAATCATATTTCCATTCTCACCTGCTGTTAAAACTAGAAGAATATTCATGAAAGGAACTGAAAAAAAACCCTTTTACAGATTATTACTCCTCCAGCTTATTACATCTGTTTTTAAAATTTGTAACGTGTGAGTTGTTAGTGGTTGGATTTTTTCCCCCATTATTTTTATCGTAACTGTAATCAAAGTAAATTGCTAAAGAAGTGTGGGCTGAACAGAGATCTTTCACATTGGATTAAACAGTATGGATACAATGAGAAATAATTATTATGTTCAAGATAATTAATAAGGGACAGTGCCTGAATAAGCTGTATTAAATTAACTTTCTCTCAGAGCCTTTAATTTTGCAGCGATACGTTTCCTTTACACAAGCGGCTATGAAACTCCAGCTATGAGCCCTTGGCTCTGCCTACAGCAGCACTGAAGGGTGGAGGGTGAGAATGCAAGTGTTCCTCTCCCTTCCCACCCCAAATCCTGAGACCAGCTAGGGACAGCATAGCTTCAGTGCCAGCACAACTTTGCACGACTTCATTTTTTACAACAGTTTGGTTCACGGAGTGGAAACACTTTGTCTAGTCCCTCTTTTAGTGGGGGTCAGGAAAGGAGGTGGTTAATGCCACCTCAGCCTAAATTGGTCAGGATACTAAATTCGTTCTTTGTACTGATCTTGTATCAGTGCTACTAGACTGAGCCTTTGAGTACCATTTAATGAAGTCACCCGAGCCAAGCAAGTCAGATCTGGTATCTGAAAATTATTATGTTCTCGTAAACATTCCCTCTGTCCTGGTATTGTCCACACTTTGCAGATGGAATTGTGCCCAGCCTAACTTTGCTTGTCATCTGTTTTGGATGGAGTCTGGAGCCATCTCATGGTGTGCTTTTCTGTAATTACCTCCTGAAGGTCAGGCTGGTCAGTATTTGGATGGATGACCTTAGGGGAATGCTGAAGTCACTCAGAAAGCAGGGCAGCTGCCTCAAAATTTAGTGCCTTCCCCAAGGGACACTGCTGAGCCAGGGATCCCGGTAAACACATCAAGAGCAGGGGAGATGATTTAATAGAGGCACAGCTTTACAGTCCCCCTCAGCGTTCTCACAGACAATGTTTGAGATGTCCTGTGCTAGATTTCAGCACATCTACATTTATCCAGGTCCTGCCTAAAGCTCTTTGTCTTCCAAGTGGCCATGGGAACCTTTGCTTTCCACCATTACAGACCTGTTCAGTGCTGTGCGTGATCAAATGCCTTTCCTCCCACCTCCCAGGATGAGCAGTTACTTAGCATAGGCAGCACGGCGTATTCATTTACACCGAAACGTTCTTTGGAAGTCATGTGGCTAAAACTTGCCAGATAAATGTAATGCATTGTAGGGGAAATACTGAGTTTAAGTGTTAAAAATGAGGGCTTTAAAAGAAATAATGTATTTTAAAAAATGTTCACACAACTTTGGTTTCTAATCTGTGGGAATCTATTCAGCATGTCTAAGAGTCCCGTGACAGGTAACTACAGAAAGCAACCTGACTTGCCAGCAGGTTGATATGTCCTCTGTAGGGATCCACATCTTTCCTGAAAATCATTAGAGATCTCCAAAAAACTGCCAAGTCACTAAGTGACATCAAGGAAAGTGTTTCTTGCAAAGGTAACAGCCGCAATAGCCAAAGCTGGAAAAAAAACTAAATATCTGGCAAATATTTCATTATTCTCTGCTCTCCCTTTGCCATCTTAGGGACTCTACTGCTGCTCTTACACTCTCTGCTCCTTTTGCTTCGTATGAAGAGGCACTTTAAAACATAAATCAAACATGCCTAAAGAAACATTTTATAAATCCAAATCCGTCTGGAGTAGCAATTAGCCTGTCCCACTGAGCCCACCCGAATTCAAACTCCAGTACTTTCCCTCCGGTGGTGGGTGACAATGCAGGGAAGGACTTTGCCGGCTTACCACGTGCTCGCTGACGTCGGTGTGGTTGCACACCATCTGCTGATTTTGGTAATATTCTAGCTGCCTTTCTGCCAGATCCACGCGCTGCAACAGGTTCTCAATGAAGTGCTGGAGCCTGGCTTTTCCCCGCAATTCTTTTTCTGCTGCTTCTTCCAGGAAGTGGTTGAAAGTAACAACTTCTCTGCGAGACGGAAACATTACAAAGAGGCCACATTTAAGTCATGGGAAGGGCCCTGGTCTCACCGCTGTCAAAAAATTACTGATGCTTCTCCTGGTTTTCATGGCAATAGCCCATGGTGGCTAATTTCTGTCCTTCACCTCTACTAAAAGATTTCAACCTTTTTGTGGGCACAGTGAAGACCTGGAACACTGAATGCTGAATAAGTTTATGGGCAGTGGGTTTGGGGTTTTTTGTCACATTATTAGGTCTCTTGGAAATAGTCCTTAGAGGTCCACAGGGTAGAAATGTCATTAAGCATCGCCTCTTGAGGTATCTGGAGACAGCTACAGACACTTTTTTTTTTTTTTTTTACTTACCCATGTGAGTATCAGCCCTGAAACATGAAGAGAAATGGACAAACCCCCAAATTCATCTTCCCAGTTCATCGTAATCTTACAATGGTAGTTTAATGTAGCTACTGGGGTGGTTCCTAACTTAAAAAGAGCTTCTGTGGCCATTAAACTTCATTTTGGCTGCAATCCTGCAAGTACATCAAAGTGCAGTGTTATGATCTGGAGCTAGTAGGAGCACAGGAGATTAACAGATAATCTACAAATTATAGACCAAGGAGTATGTGCGTGGGAAGAGCAAGTTTTAGGTCAGTTGTTTAGATATGTTTCTTGTCTGGTAATGCAACTGGAAGAAACAGATAGCACCCCCAACTGTGAAAAGTCCCAGGTCTGTGCCGAGACATAGCTCATTTTGAAGTGCTCTGCATACTATCAGTTTGCTATCAGCAATCGGGCCACTGTTTGGACCTCTGATATCAGAGTAGTTTCTGGGTGGGAGAAGTTTGGTTACAGAGTGAGCCACGTAGTACGACAAATGGCAAATCTGAGCGTGTAGGTCTTCCCCAGACGATAAGTACCTGGATAAACAGTTCTTGCTCTGCCAATGAAACCATGTTAATTTTGGCTTTGTACAAAACTGAGGGCATGGGAGCTGGGGGAACCAGTGCTTGCCAAAAGAGAAAGGGCATGATTGTGTGGTAGAAATACATCACCTGAGGAAAAAGCGTTTTAAGCAGAAACTAGGAAACAGTTTGTAGCAGAAATAGCCTTTCAAAGCTTAGCTTGTTTACAACGAATCCAAAGTTTCTCTGCATTTCATTGTTTTAACTCAGTATAGTTGCATATAATGGTTTAACTCAGTATAGTTGTTTTAATAGTGAGCTGGTTTATGCTAAGAAGAGTTTGGCACAAGCGGTCAGCTATGGAAATTTGGATTCAGGCTGTGTCTGCCTGCTCTAAACCACAGCAGAGCACTGCAAGAGGCTGTTTGCATGGCTGATCTAACAGTAGGAATGAGGTAAAAACAAGCACATATTGTTTGGACGAAGAACATTGATGAATATTGGTTTGTATTAATTCACCCACAAAATCTGGCTTAAGAAACAGAGAGGTACCTTTTTTGTTAAGCTCAGCTAATCCATTTCATTTCAAGGCTCTGTACAGTTTCTGTGATCATTAGCTTACCCAGAGCAACCTGGTAATAAAAAGCCACTGAGGAATGCTTAAGAAGAAGCCAATCTAAACTAATTAAGGACAATTTTAGGCCTTTATTCTCACCGCGCTTACAGCATTTTAACTTCTTTGATTTCATGATGCCACTCCGGTTTTGTGTTAGTGTAGGAGCAACCTGAAGCCCTTGGCACTCTGTTGGGCTCCTCTTTCCCAGTGGTCAGGAAGCTCAAAAGGACAGAAACGCAGCAAGTTGGCTCCAAATCCGTTACCCTTTGGGTAAGGAAGGAGGACGGTGTGTGGCCCGCCAGGCCAATGGCTCTCCATCGGGGAGCTGCCAGCCCGGGACACCACAAGGATGTCCCTCCCGGGGCTGCAGCCAGCTTGCATGTTTCACTGCAGTGGGAGGCCACAAACATTGAGGACCTGGCATTTGTTTCTAAAAGGGTGCTAATTTCAAGAATGCTAACGTTTGTAATTGTCTCAGCAAAGGTAATTAAAAAGTGTTCATTAATCACCTGCTCAATGGCATGAATAGATCACCTACAAATTTTCCTTTCCTACAAATATCTCGTTGGTGAGCTGTGTCATAAGGGGGGCAGGGGGAAGCAGTGTTTTTTCTGCAAGACTTAGATGACCATCAGGAGAACAGACACATACTGTCAATAAATTCCCTAGTATTTTCCTTGCTTTCTAGACTACTCAAGATAACTTGGCATCCTCCTTGCCATTATTTGTAGGAACCGTTATTAGCAGCAGTAGTAGCATCCATAATTTTTCTCTGTTTGTTTAGCTGCCTCTGTATAGACTATGAACCTGCCTTTAAGAACTTTTATCTAAAAATTTTCCTGCGGGCTGAAATGGTACCAGCACTCTGTAAATTCCCTTTACAAAGTCAGGAGCCAGGACATACCCACCCACTAGGTCTTTGTCACAAGCCTTGTCCTGATAAGCAGCACTCCTGTCAGTTCAGCTACTTTCTTTGTTTCCACTTCATTCTCATCTCTCAGAAGAACATCAAGCCCTGAGGAGTGATTGCTAATAAGTCTCTCTACTTGCTGGAACACCTCTTCTTCAGGGAGCTTGCACCCTGCGTGCCATGGCTCTGCCTTGCTTACCTGAAGGGAGTTCCCAGAAGAATTTTTACCCTCCTCCCACTATGAACAATAGGGAAGTGGTTCAAAGAACTCCAGCCATTGTGTATCTGTTTAATTGCCTTTCTTGTCTCTTGTAGTTTGCCCAGACTTTTTGTTAGCCATACTGATGACCCTCTCCCTTCAGTTCTATTTCTAGATATCCATGATGATTTTTTGCTTATGATCTTTATTTTACTTTCATTTTATTTCTCCAGGCCTCTGCCAGTTTTGGGGGGGATTATGTGATACGACTTCTATCTTTTACTCTCTGCTCTTGTGCTTGTGGCAACATGGATGTTCAGAGAGGGCAGATGCTGCTCCTCATGAAGTCGGGGGGAAGCTGAGCCCATGAGCATTGTGAGGCCCCCTTGGTAGAGGCAAGCATCCGAGCACAGCAGCACGGGTCCGCTGGGCGCTGTGCCCTGCCAGAACAGGCTTGTCGGCAGCGCTCACCTGAAACATTCAGAATCATTTGTTAAAGCCTAGCTCAGACCTGAAACGTTGCCCTTTCTAATGAGAGGTCTCTGCTAATCTGTGCTGACTATTCTACATCTGGAGCACTGCTGCTATATTGAGAAAAGGTTATGTAGAGTTATTAACTCCCCTTGTGAACTCCTCTGCTCTCAGCATCATCTCTTTCCCACTGCTCTGCCCCTCCGTGTGCTCTCTGCCCGACAGCCTGCAGCCTCCTGCCCCTTTTGCTCAGCTGCACCCCGGCACTCGCTGTAGCACTGTAAGCTCTAGATCCTGCCGCTAAATTTTCTGAGTGGAGTAGATGATGCTCAGTGCAGCTCAGGTCTCTGTAAATTTCTGTAATGGATAGCAGAGTGATGCTCAGTTTATTATACTGATATTAAGGTATGTTGTACAGCAAAATGTTTTGTTAAAGGGCTGTGGCGGGGCAGCGGGGAGAAAGGTGGGTTTCTGGCTTTGTCTTGGGTGCTCTTATCAGACAAAACCTTTCAGGAGGAGGGATTGCTGCTGCTGCCCAGAGAGCAGAGGGCACATCGAACTGCCAGCAGCTTGTGGCAACAGGGCGAGGCAAGTGAGAGGGAAAGACAAGGGGGATGCAACCTGGGAGGTGTCCAAGAACAGCAGGAGGTGCCTGTACTGCCAGACTGCCGGAGAAGAGCTCTTCCCAGAGCCAGAGGAGTCCGGGGGAAATTTAGGCAGTGCAGCAGGCAACTCAGAGGTGCTCAGCTGAAAAAACAAGTGGAGAGGGAAGGACTCACTGTAGGCAAGACAGACTTGCTGCCAAGGCTTTTATTTTAATCTGACTCTGCCAGGTAATTAACCTGTTATAGTTAACCAGACTTAACTAGTTTGGTGTTTTGCTTTCCAACTGCAACCTAGCTGCCCTCACAGAAAAACTGCACATAGCCTGCCTTGAAATTTATCCTGAAACATTCTTTATGGAGGCTGTTGCCATGAAAGAGCATGAGATGTGGTAAATAAAGTTATAAATCATAGACTGACCAGGTGACATTTATTATTCTGCCTTTACCACTAGATTATACAGTGCTCCTTGCAGGACTAGGGAGCTGCAATTCTTGTTTATGGGAGCAGTTGCTGGCATGTGAACCCTGCAGGTGCAGTTAGTATTTGTATGGCTTTCAGCAGTTAAGCATGTGGTACAGAGAGTAGCTGCAGAGGTTGGGACAGCTCCAGCTCCTTAACAACTGACAAGAAGGGCTAATGATTTCTCGCATTGTGACCAAGTCCTCCTACAGATACATAATACTGGTCCCAGGACTATTTACAGCAACCTCAACACCTGCAACTGCTCTGTAGGTGGAGACAAGCATGAGGCTCTATGCAGATTCTGCACCCAAGTATCAAATCCCTTTAGAAAATTGTATTTGGAATAACTCTGTCTAAAATCAATAGAGAACCAAGCACTTATGTTACCTGAAGATGGGAAAATTCCTACTACAGTAAGTGGTAAAGCAATTTACTTGTGAAAATATTTAAAATACGTACATTCATTACGTATTAACACCACTGATCTCATACATCATCCCATTGGTATTAACGCCTGAAGGCTGCTATCTGTTATTCATTAGGTTGTGGTTTCAGATCCCTGCACCGCTATCAGCACATTCAATTTAAGAGGTTCACACATCCTCCTCTCAGAAAGTTACTGTCCTACCAGTTGCACCCATTCAGTGGGCTGTGCTCTCACTCTGAGCCCTGAACTTACTGGGGTGATACTGTGAAGATTAAAATGCTTTATTTCACAGAGCCATTCTGTGGGATAGTCATGCTACACTTGAACCAATGCAGCTGCAGGGGAGTAATCTCTCGAGTGGGAAGATGAAAGGAAAAGGGGAAGAGGGAGCGGGACCACCTGAAACTGAGGGTGGAAGAACAATGTGTAGTTGTGGTCGTATTCTACTCTGAGCAAAATCAAAACTGTTTTGTTGTGCAAATGAAATTTGTATTTTAAGGAAAGCTGTTGTTTTAAACCATAAATTGCAGTGATCTCTAAAAGCCAACTCTTAATCCTGTTGTCAAGATGTTACTTGCAGATAACTCCATTAATTGCAAATTTAAGGTGAAGCCACTGGCAAGAATAACTACTCCCCACCACAGCTACTCTGAAATAGCCCTTGCATTCCAGGCTATGCCAGAGCAGAGGCATGACCAGACAGTCTCAAAAAAATGCATTAGACTGGTTAAAGAAATTACTGTAGCGCTATGGCAACATACTACATTAATGCTCTTACCCTGTAACTAGGAGACAAAGTGAAATTGTTTAAGTCACCATTGGAGGTAGCTTCCAGTGGAGGACCATAACTTCAAATGCTTACCCTCTTCAGACTTACTGAAAATCAAACTCTACTAGTTTCATTTTCTTACATAACTTCCAGAAACAAGCCTCTCAGTGTCATCTAAAAGTTAAGTTCATAGCTGGTTTTAGTTTCAATGGTTTTCTTGATATCTTATTCAACGCAGTCTTACTCCCTTTGGGCAGGCTTCCGTGTTATTGTTAGGATCACAGTACTCACTCCGAGTTGCATTCTCCTTCATCAAACTTTGACTAATCCCTTTTCAGGGCCCATTTTCTACTCAAATCATTCGTCTGCTCAGACCCTGTAGCCATCATTTATCAAAACTGTCCAGGGCCCAACTGAGGCAGGTTGGTGAACTGGGACCTGTTTTTGGTAGCTGTGCCTGCTCCTCTAGAACATCCAGTTATCTCCCCCCCCCCCCCCCCCCCAAAAAAAATAAACAAAAGCTTTGGCCTTTGGACTTTCTAAATAAGAGAATGTGACACGAGTGACTGCTGTAAGACTTTTCTGTGCTTAGAGTAATACTACCTCAGCTAAGTATTACTATAGCGTGGTACCTCCACCTCTCCTACCCCTCAACACAGTTCATCTCCATGAGGGCATCACACCAGTATAACAGCACGTACCCACGTGCGTATTAGCACAGGGAACAAAATGAAAATGAACTAAAAAGGTATCTTTGCTTTATTGCTGCCTTTGTTGGACTGCTATAAGCTTTCTTTAAAACAAACAAAAAATAATCAACTGACAAGTCTAAAGAAATAACCTTACTGACCCTACAAACTCTGCAAATGGGCGGCCCTGTGTCTGCTGGTGGCCTAAACCAACACTCCTCCCTCTAATCGGAATGAGAGGTCAACAGTAAAACCTCATAGTGCTGTCATTTGAAATTAGTGCTTTGATTAGCAAAAGTGTAACTCTGAGAAGAATTTACTCCCTAGAGTTATGAAGTTTACAGACTTGCTGCTTGCTTTGGAGAACACATCAGAGAAGCCAGCTTCTGACAATGCAGCCTCTCGGTGGATCACAGTTTGTACATATCTCTCTCTCTCATGTGCTTGGTTCAGGACATGTGGGCTTTTACAGGTAGCAATGAAGTTCCATCAAGTCAAAGTGATCTCAGGTCTGCTGCCTCTGCTGAGCACTGCCAGAGTCACCGCAGTGCAATATCTGCCTTTGCTAGGCTGGGCACAAGGAAAGATCTGAGGCCTAGAACAGCTCCATCTCCTTATTCAGGAAACCCAGATGTTTAAACAAAGAATTTAGATCTCTCCTCCCTAAGCCTTCTTGGGGCTTCCTAACCAAATTATTCTTGCTAATGCACATTTTTCCTTTCTGTCAGCTTTCCTATTTGCCTTCACAGTCAGATATAAAATCAGAGCCATTACCCAAAGTGAAATTGTACTGTTATTTTCTATCATCTTCTTGTATACCTTTCTAAAGGGGAAGTTTCTTAAATCTCACTTTTTTTTTTTTCATAGCAAATATATAGGGCAGATGGTTAAACCTGCAAATGCATCCTCTTCCACCTCCCACATCTGGTTAATTCTTTCATTCTTACATGTAGAAGTAGGTCTAGCCTAACAGCCCACATAGGTCCCTGGCTTATCTGGGCACATTTTATAAAGATGACAATACACTGGATTGTTAAACTCAGTATTATGGAGTAATTTAATCATTGATAGTGATTGTTCATTCATGTAAGATAGTGACAGAGTAGGTGGACATGAATGAATACTCAAATAAACACCTGAAACTTCTTTATCAGAACATTGTTACTTTTCAAGAGTTACTCAAAGGGATCCCCATAAAAGTTTTCAGCTTCTTCTCTAGAAGAGCCTCCAAAGAAGAGTTTTTGTGACCTCATCTAAGATTTGGACTAGAGTTTTTTTTCCCCTCCTCTTTTGGATAGCTTGTGGGGTTGGTGGGTTTTTTGGGTTTTTTTGGTTGGTTGGTTTGGGTTGGTCCCCCCAACCCAGACTGATCTACAGTAGCCATACCTCAGTCTTGTTGAGATCTAGAAGTACGTACTGATTATAAACCCCTTCTTGCCTTCACATGCACCATATTCTATGATCTCTGGTAGGAGGGACAACCATTCAGAGACCAAGGGAAGACTGGTTTCCTTTACTTCCTCAGAAATAGGATAAGGAGGTGTTTCAGGGAAGAAGGTGGTTTCTTTTTCTTTTCTTTTCCTATAAAGAGGAAAGAGGAACAACTCTGCAGCTACAGTGGCTCAATATCAATGCTAGTTTTGGGAAAAGTTATACATATTCACAAGATTGCTTATAACAAAAAAATCCAAAGAAACTGATGAAAGCATTTATTTCTGAAGGTCAGCAAGTATCAAAGCAGTCCCTAAGGGCTGCCTTTGACTTTCCACAATCTGCAATGAGAACTCCTGCTTCTGCAATTTCCATTAAGCAGTCTTGTTTGGCTTTCTAATCATCTGGACTTCTTCCAGAAATCAAAGCCAAAGTTGAGATTCTCCTTTTTTGAAGGAGAGTCTTTTCAGCACACCATTAAGTGTCTGAATACACAAGGACTGAGTATGTAGACATGTCTCAGAAGTTACTAACAGTCCATGAGAAAACCAGACAAGTGACACTTGTTACCAAAGTCATGATCATCCTTTCTTCTCCCCTCTACTAGAGCATACCATCCGGTGCCTCCCTGCTGCTGGCACAAAGCTAAGTGTCCCAGGCACTTTTAGAGGTTCAAATCTGAAAAGTTGCCCTTGAAAGTACTAGTCCTGCTTTTACAGAGCGTTGTTTATACCTACTTTCCTTCTCAATTTGCTAATTATACAATGACCTTTTAATTGGAAAACCATACAGTGCATTTTTCTGTGGCACTATCCCTTGTTATTCCCCCAAGATGGGAAACGCAGGAACCATCTGAACAAGACAAAAATAACATTTTTTCCTAGGTGAACTCTACCTAATTTTACACCCTGCCTACCGTCCCAATCTCCTCAGAGTACCTTACTAGTGAAGTCTCTTGTGCAGCTGCCTTTTTTGGTTAGCGTTTCTTACTAGCCAAATAACCTTCAGTCTTCCCTTAACACCAACTTAAGAGCTACCTCCTCATCTTGCTTACACATTCACACCTTCCTCCTTTATTGATGGCTAGAATTACAACAGCAGGCATCTGAGCACCTGCCCCGTTCCTGAGCCTCGCAACATCCTAGTGTGAAGGACAGTGTTTTCCCACTTCTCATTCTGTGTTCAATCTTTTCTGGCCTCAGAACCACAGCCTGCCACTGCTGCTACTAAAGTTTGCCAAGAGGACAAGCGGCCTCTTCCTCGTGCCTTCTCCTAGTATAAATTTACAACTTTTGCTGCCTTGTTCTTTTCACAGATCAGTGTCCTTTGCTGTCCTCCCTGTATCATACCCGTTCTTTCTACCTCAATAGCTCCATTTCCCCCTTCTTCTTTTTCCACAAGCTCTTTTCTTCTGCAGCACTGCAGAACTCTGGTTTTGCTCCACTGACTGGTTTTTGCTTTCTCCTGACAGTCATGTTTTTCCTGTGGATCTCAAGCCTGGACTTTTAAAAGCACATTCTGCATTTAGTTTGGGGTGAAATTCATGCCACTTAACTTTTGATATCTGAAGTTCAACATCTAGCCTAAGATGGCTGCTTACCTGAGGTTCCACTCTAAGACATTTTTCTAGAACAAGTAGGATGAAAGAGCCCATAAGGAGAGCTTGGCTAGACAGGAATACCAAAACTGCTTCAAACTGAAACTTATCTTCATGGCCTCCTACCAGAATACTTTCTAATCTGTCTCAGTTCCAGTATTATCTTTGGCTTCACCTTGAGTCCTTCAATCTTCTCTTCCATGAGGATCACCCAATACTTCAAAAAAAATCAGAGGTTCTGTTGACTATCCCTTCAAGGAAGATACACACTCCAGAGGCTCAAATCCTACCACCTTTGCTGTACCCTCTCCCAGGAAATCTATAGCACTCCTTCAAGACAGACGACTCCTACTGATATAGGAGCCATCATCATCTTTTCTTTCTAGTCCTTAGACTACAGGAAGGAATGATGAAAGCCCTCCAAACTTCCTACACTGAACTCCTACACCACCTTCCTTATTCCTTCTGAAGATCAGCGTCATGGCAACTAGCACTTCTCATCTTCCCTTTGTAAGCTGATGCATTGGCTTAGAGGCACTCCATTACCAAAGCTCTTTACTTGCGTTCTTCTAAAATAAGTTGTGTTGCTCTAAAAAGCCTGAAAGGTCTCTGCAAGTGTTGAATAAACTAAGTAGTTCATGTATAAATAATATATCAGCTATCACTACATTTTTAATGGATGCATCACGAACATATTTTTAGATGGCCTACGTTAGTCAGAACAACTCTGGCATCTGCTTCGCATTCCCATATAAGCAATTCCAGTTTCACAGTTCTGTGTCCATCTAAAACACCTTCTTGGATGTGGCCTTTTCAGCACTGTCTCTGGTACAGCTTTGCTGCTGCACGGGAGTCCGTCCCACTGCACAGGCAGCCCTGTGGCTGGCTGTGGTGGGATGACTTCAGGGAAAAGGTGCTGTTCGGAATTCTTACATACTTCCTCCAGCACTTATCCACCCATCTCATCTTAAAAAGATAACAGATTAGAGGGTCAGCGTAAATCAGATTACGTGCTGGTGACACCTTCTACTTGTCCCTACCCCCATGAAACCAAGGGTACGACACAGGCGTTAGAGAGCGTGAGAGTTGACTGGGAGTCAAGCATGAAAGCCACCTGCTCGGGGAGCTGTCCCCAGCCTTTCAGGAGACACGGTCACATGGGCTACAACTCCAGAAATACAGTGATCCGACCCTGGTGAGCACCAGGCTCTTTTACAACCGGCAAGCCACTGAACTGTGTCCCCTCCTTCTCCCCAAAGGCAGGGTGCAGGCCAGCCCGCACCAAGCCATCAGCCCTCGCCTCCCCACTTACTCCTCTTTCCGGTGAAGCTCCTCCTCGGACTCGGTGAGGCGCTGCTTCAAGGCTGCGATCATCTCCACGGCCACGTCCACCTGCCTGCTCAGGGCCCGCTCCCGTCGCTGCACCTCCTGCTTCTTCTGGGACAGCTGCACAAAAGCCGCCCGCACCTCCAGCAGCTCCGCCGTCTTCTGGGCCAGCTCTTTGGTAAGCTTGTCGATTCGCTTCTCGATTGTTTTGTCCACAGCCTCTACCATCCTGTTAAACTTTTCTCTGACGTGTGCCTCGAAGGAGGCTTTGGAGTCAGTGGCCGGCAGGCCGGGTTTGGAGATCTGCTCGCTGGGAGAGTCAGCCGACACATAGTTTGCAATGTAGGAGACGGGCCGTTCGGCTTCCACCTCCAGAGACTGCCCGCGCTTCCCGCTCTCGCAGGACGCATCGCAAAAATTCAGGTAGGACCCTTTTTGCTGTATGGCACCGCCGGGGCTCCCCAGGCTACCCTGAGTGGCGGGCTCCGGCGGGGAGATCAGCTCCGCGTCTTTCAGGGGTGAAAACAGGCTGCTCTTGGTCAGGAGGCTTCTCTCGTCGTAGCTGTGGCTGTACTCCAGGTGCGCCCGCAGGGAGGACAGGCTGCGGAACCGGCTGTGGTCGCCGCATCGCGGGCAGCGGAAGGGGAGGCAGACGCTGACGCTGCTGAGCGGCTCCTGCCAGGGGTGCCTGCCTTCATCCCGGGCGGTCTGTTGCATTCCTCGCCGGGCCCTGGGTGGGAGAAAACAGCCCGCGGTCACGCCCGCCCGGGGCCGGGGCGGCCCGGCAGGCCCGCCGGGAAACTTGGGAAACTTTCCCGGTGGTTTTTCAGGGGTATCGCGCCATCTCCGCCCGGCGCCCGGGGAGGCACCCGCCCGGCACGGCCAGCCGCAGGGCCCCGGCGACGCGACACGGCTCCGCTCGCCTCGGCCGCCCGGGCCTTGCCGGAGCGGGGCGGGGCCGTGCCCCGGCTCGGCGCGGACCTCCTCCGGCCGCAAGGTCGCCGCCCCCGCGACCGCCGCACTCACCCGACTTGTTGCTGGTGGCGGTGCCGGTGGCGGTGCGGCGGCGGGGGAGCCGTTTTCAGCAGAGCCGTAAATCAGGCCGAGCGCGGCGCCGCCGCCACACGCTCTCGCCGCCCGGCCGCCGCCGCCGCGGGGCGGGACGGGGCGGGGCTGGGGCGGGGAGCGGCCGGGCTGCCCCGGGGCGGGCTGACGGGGGACTCCGGCACCCGGCTGCGGGTAGAGGCTGGGTGCTGGTGTGGGGCAGCGGGGGCAGAGCGGCCCCGGGGCCAGGCTAAACCGAGCTGGGCTGAGCTGGGGCCCTTCCCCTCCCGGGGAGCCCTCTCCCGCCCCTGCTTGCCTTGGGCACCGGGTAGTTGGGGTTCGTGGGGTCTTGCGGGGGCCCTGTTAGCCGTCATAAAAAAACCAGTGAGCTGTGTGGGGTACGTTAGGGAGATGCTGGGGGATAAGACAGTTAAAGCCCTTTAAATAGCAAGACAAGACTGACGCGTGCAAATTGGTACAACCTGGCCGTGGCTTTCCGGGAATATAATTGTGTGTTGTTTTTTAAAACTGTATTTAGTAGCCAGAAAGTTTGGTTGTGGTTTTTTTCTTTTTTTTTCTCTTCTGTAAATATGACCCTGATTTAACCTCAGGATTTAGGGAGAGGGAGACGTGGTAGCAGGATTTCCATTTTGAGTATAAGGAACGGATGTGGTAGAATCATGGACTAGTAGAAGGACATTTAAAGCCCATCTAATTCCAACCCCTCTGCCATGGGCAAGGAGACCCTCCACTAGACCAAGTTGCCCAAAGCCCCATCCAACCTGGCCTTGAACACTTCCAGGGAGGGGGCATCCACAGCTTCTCTGGGCAACCTGTGCCAGTGCCTCACCACCCTCATAGAGAAGAATTTCTTCCTTATATCTAGTCTGAATCTACCCTAGATCTACATCAATGTAATTGATGTTAGAGCATGCTGTCAATGAGTCCCCTTAATAGGGGAATATGCTTCTAAGCTTTTTTTAATACCACAGATGTGTGTCTATTTTTACAAATTTTCAGAAGCATGAGCAAGGCTGATTGTAGTGTAGCAGCCTTTTTGAGGTAATAGTGAAATATTGCTCTTCTAAAATCTAGTGCTTGAGGCCATAGTAGTAATATGCTGCAGATTTTTTTTATTACTGTGGGAGAAAGCACTGCGGTAAAGTTTAATTCTGTACTAATATATCTGTTCCTTGAGTGCAATATACAGGCAGAGTCCTAAACGCTGAGAAAATCCGAGTGCATTGATAGATGCCTTTGATGTGATTAAGACGTTCCCAGTAAATGATTCACCAGATGGCACATCAAAGGAAGTTACTCAAATTGCATTTCAGAGCTTCAGCTAATCTCTAAAGTGTGTGGGCTACCATCCAGGTTGCAACGTTTTGCGTGAGTTAGTTGTCCTATATTACCTTGTCTCAATGTGGTGATTTTCCCTTCATTTGTCATCAAGCAGTATCAAAACCAGAAGGGAGGTCAGGAGGGAATAGTTTTGAACCGTGCTTGCCTCCAAATTTCGTCTGCTGACTATTTCTTTGAAGGAGGCCAATGTTGGCAGGACCAGATGTATGGGCATGACCCTGCTTTGGTCCCCATTTTCTTTGCTGGTGTCCTCTGTTGTTCATTGTCTATCTCTGTTGTGCCCATTGCCTCCCTGCCTTCTGCTCCACATCAGGGGAAGCAACTTGGTGCTGATGCTCAAAGATGCAGATGAGTGCTATACAAGTGAGGTGAACTTAGTCTGGTGGGATGCTACCTGAGGCTCCATCCACGTTTAGAAGAGCTGACACCCACACAGCTGACAGTAACGAGAGCTCTCATGGTCTTGGGAACAGAAAATGTTGATGGCTTTGAAGGACTCCATTGATCTGCAGCCTAAGCTACGTGGTTTTGGTCAGTTGGATCTGAAATCCAGCAACCGTCTAGCCCCAGCAATTCTTCTTTCAAGATTTCTCAGGGTTTACTTGCACTCTAAATATTGGGATCCTCCTCATCATCTCTTCAGTTTTCTACTGATGCTCCCATTTGGATGTGCAGTTCAATTGTTCTCTCAGCATTCAGAGAAGAACAGTCTCCCTTTGATATATCAGTAAGTGTGCATTTTACAGTGGAGGATGTACATCAACCATTACATGTCTGAGCTTCATCCCCTGTGATTTAAATCTGGAGTGGGTAGAATTGAACGCTATCACTTACACAAAGCCCAAATTTACACAGCCATAATGTATGATTCATCTCTGAAATTTTGCCAAGTACTGGGGAGGCATTATCCAGTTTATTTGTATGCATCTCTCTCTTTCAAGATCTCTTTAAACACTTTGCAGTAAGATTTCCAGAAGGATAAAAGTTATTTAAATGAAACCAGCATGTACCAACCTGCCTGGTACTGCAAGGAAGGTGGGAATATTCAGTATATTCAGCTTTTGTGCGGGTAGTGATCTGTATCTGCCGTACTGGGTCCTGTAGTTTCTGATTTTGGGTGAAAACTGATTATCTGACCTCTTCCTATTTTGAGGGTTCCTACAAGTTTAAAAATCATATTTCAAAAGTGAAGTAAATTTTATTTGGCTGATACTTCTACTTTCCTGAAGGTGGCAAGAAAAGGGAGTTTTAGAAAACCAGTTTGCTTTTCAAGAGTTACCCTAGTTGTTTATCTTCTGATTTTTTTTTCCTCATCCTAGACAAGGGAAACAGGGAGTCAGTTTTGTTTTTACTTGCAGCCACATTCCCCTTCAGGCTAGCCATGCTCACATGTTTATGCGTTCAGCAGCCTCTGTTTTCCCTTGTTTGTTTACTGGTTTGCTTTGGAAAGGGGTGTCAGAAATTTTTGTCTCTCCCCTTCATGCCTGTGCTCCCCCCCCCCAGGTCTTCATTGTGTGATCTAGCTGGTTGGTAAGAGACACGAATCCGCATGGAGTGTCTGTTGGGGAAGTTTTACTAAACTGTATATGGGTATATAAAGATAGATGCACACAACTGCACGTCCGTTACCACTGCATACAGATGGGATTGTGAGTTTGGCTCTGGCGAGGCACACAGTCCCCCCGTTGCGCTGCAAAAGCTGTGCCTGAAATAGGTATGCCCATTCAGATCAGCTCATTTGTATGCTGGGAGGTGCCGTGTTTTTCTTGGTATTTGAGCGTGAACCACAAATGCACATGATAATTTGAGTTGCTGAAACTTACCTGCATTTAATATTTACCATCTCCTCTCTCTGTTTATTGAAAGGAATTAACAAGCGAGAAGTAAAATCTAAGGAAAGACCTTAGAAACTTGAAAGAAGTATTTTAGTGACTTTTATGGTAGTGATGCCTTAGACTGGGATTCTTGTTAGCTTTGCATGCAGATACATTCAGGATACATCAAACATACAACAAAGTTTACTGCCACAGGTACTCACATCCATCTGGTAGGAAAGAGGCTGTCTGTGGTGCATTTCTAGCATACTGATTGAGTAGCACCCTGCTTGCAAAGAGTGAAAGGGAAGGAGGAGAACGTGAATGTACGCATTGGGTTTGTGTGGCTGTTTGGCGCTGATTAGTTGTTGCCTTCTCCTCTTTCGGGGGGGGCTTCAGTCTGATCGCTGAAAGTAAATTTGCTGTCTTTTGAAATAAAAAAAAGTCAAGTCTGTGTTTTCAAATGAGTTTTGTTGTCACAGCAACAGAGGGGGCATGCTGTGAGAGTGCTCTTGGTCCTGCAGCAGCTTATCCCGCTCAGTTTGCTGTCGGCTTCCAGCCTTTCTGCAGACTCTCATTAGTGTTCCCATAGGTAACCCCTGGCTGGAGATTACTCTGGAAAGTTGTTTAGCTTTCCTCTTCTCTACCCATACTGCTGCGTGCTCTTCTGGGTAAAAAAAAAGAACAAAGTGTTCTCTTCTGGGTTGATTTGCACCATTTAGCCTGTACCTGGTGAGAGTTGTCACGTGTGAGATGGCTGCAGGCATATTTTCCAAAAGACAGGAGAAGAACAAGGTGGGGAGGACTGTCAGCTGTGGGTCTGGCCTGCACTTCACCCATCTTGATTTTTCCTCAAAAAAGTTACTTCAGTGAGTTCAGAGGATAAACAAAATAAACTAACAGCTCTCAAGAGGAAAAGTTGGGAGGACTTGCCTTCCAATTCAGTTACTCTTTACTGTGCTTATTGTGAAGGGGAAGAGGAACACACCATGTTTCCAACACTTTTTCCTCAGGGGATGAAAGTCTCAGGTCTAAGTTGTAATGTGGACGAGAATTTGCTGGAGTCTTTTGACAAAGCCGTCTTGCTCCGGCTCCTCACACTGGCGGCCTTTTGAAATCTTCCACAGTGTAGCAGCACCTCGGGCAACAGCACCGGGACCTTGAGGTCTGGTACTCCAGGACAAGTAACAGCAGCTGAACAGGGTCAGGACATCACTGGTGGCAGTGGGGGACAAACCTAGCACGGCACTCCAGCTGGGACAGGATGTTTTATATGGCTGCAACAAACTGGCCAGCTCTGTGCAGCACGTGAGTTCCTGTTCAGGTATCAATTGTGGGACTAGCTGCCAGATTTATGCACTGAAAGAAAACAGAATGGACCTGAGAGGTGTACAGCAATTGCTGTTCCTAGAGCTCTTCCACAATTAGATGCAATCTGCATCAGAAAGGGGTCATCTGTTTTTGGAAGAAGCTGCCCCACTCAAAAAAGGAGACTGACAGACAGCAAAAAACCATGTCAGAATATCTTTAAAGAAAGATTTCTTCCTACAGCAAAGCCTTTTCCTCATTGGGACTTATTAAAATATAGACATTTTCTCCAAAGGAAAGAAGAGTACAAAGCACGCCATCAAAGAAGAATTTCAAACTACTTCATTCTGATAGTGTTCTTTCTGCAATGGACACTGGATGGTAAGGAACATCGCTTTTAAAAGTTCATACCACGTGCTTTACACGTTTGAGGAATTACATGTGAAATAAATCACACTGATTTCCCAACTGAAAAAAAGTGCCAAAAAGGGCCATAAAAGGACTGAGAATTGCCATCTATAACTAATTAGCTGCTTTGGTGCCTAATCCTATGCACGGGGGTTTTAAAAGTTTTTAATTTACATAAACAGAGACATAAAAAGAAGAGTGTTAAGCTGTGGTGGCAGATTCAGTCCTCTGCCATATGCAAGCACGTGGGAGAGCAGTCCCAAGCCCTGTGGGAAGCAGTGGGGCTCTGCTTCCCTTTCCCCTGTTCTGCCACATCCCTGACATCTGTGCTGGGGGCAGAGGGGACCCCGCTTTTTGTAGCAATATCTTTTGTCGAGGAGGTGGGAGCCAGTTGCCTTTAAGGCAAAGGTATTCCCTTCTCCCGGAGTTGCACTTGGCTTTGAGTAGATGTATCAGCGTCATAGGGAAAGCACAGCAAGCGGCCATGTTCAGGGGTGGATCATTTTTCACACCTGTTTAAAGATCCCTTCTGTGATGGAAAATGATGTCAGGGTGTATTTATCTGCTTGCAAATACAAAGTAGGGAATTCTCCTGTCAGGAATGTTATACTGGTGCATCTATATCAACGATGCAGCCTTGTTACAAGGAACATGCTGAGGAAGAGAGAATTGCATTTCTGCAGAAGGGAGAAAGAATGGCAGAACTGTTTTACCTCTTTTATGGACAAAAGATCCACAAAGGCCATGTGATAGCAGCTCATATCAGAGTTGTCAGGAATCTGCCTTTAAAGTACAGTCTAACTCAACAAAATGTGAAAACAAAGCAGAACAAGCCAACAACGAACACTGAACCAAACAGGCAAAGCCTCCACCCGGTCCTACTAGGACGGAGACCAAATATCACATAGGAACACAGAAGACAGTTTGGACCTGTGTCTTTAATGCCATCTGAAAGTATATTGATTTTATTGGATGTTTAGGGACAATTTGCTTCTATTCCTTCATGCTCTCTCCTCTTTCCTCTTTCTTCTCTTTTATGATGTTCATTTTCTAGTTTGCATTACGTGTAAAGGTCTGGGGGATCAGCTATTGCTGTCCCAGGAGAATGACTGGTAGGCTGGAGGTTCCTGCAACTGGGCAGAACACTGAATGGGGGGAATTAATGGGGCTTTCAAAATTATAACTTAAACACTTAAACCAACAGGCTTCCTGCATGATGAAGAGAAGGAGGACACGATCTACAATAAAGGGATGGACTTAGAAGGAAAGTACAGAGCATTTATTAGTTCCTAAGCACTAGTGAGATGAAAGAGCCTACTTCTCTGGTGTTTTAGTTTGCTGGCAATGTTCAGTATTCATGTTGCAGTCAAGCAACAGCTCAAACTGGGCAAGAAAAGCAATGTGGCTGCACAGCCTTTCCGAAGTCCTTCACCTCTTCTGCAAGAGGTTGCATGTGTCAAGGACAGAGATTTGTTAGACACAGAGGGTGAAATTCCCCTGAGCACATGGGGCCAGCATGAAGGCAAGGCATTGCTGGTCCCTTGTTGCAGCCCTGCTTTTGTCTAAATGGTACCTACCGTGTTAGATGCTAGCTGGCTGCAGAAATGGGCCTTTGTTTACACTTGGTATTTTGTGCCAAATAGCCTATGTTAAAACAATGTCTTGTGTGGTGCAAAATGAGGCATGAATTCATTGTCCTTCAAAGGACAATTTTTTGTTGTTGTTATAATGAATGCTACCCTTTGCAATTGCTAAATCTGCAGTGCTCAGAGCAAGGTGATGGATCATCTTTAATATTTACCACTTTGCAGGCAGTCACAGTGAACATGTGAGCAGGTTCAGCTAATGGTTTTACACACAAAGCAGATTATTTTCAAAAGAAGGCTCTGAAGTCAATGACATGTTCTCGGGGGCTAAAAAGTGCAACTAAAGATATGTATGCAAGTAGCAAACAAATAGACACTATGCTGTAGCTAATTTTAATAGATATGTATCCTTGGAAAAAATAAATAAAAGTCGCAGTCCTTGGGAAATATTGTGCTCCTGCCACTGCGACATCTGCAATGAAAACATAGCAACACTTATCATTTGAAAGACAAGTAACAGCTGATATGTAAAAAGATTCCCAAACCCAGATGTTTTCACATACACATCTGTCTTTCAGGGAGTAGGTCTTGAAGGTTATATGACTAGACACTTCTAGCTCCGTATGAGGCTGGAAAGTGGAAGAACGTATCTTCACCAAAGGAAAAAAAGTATTGTGGTGTGGTGCTTTCTATCTTTTCCTGAAATTTCTTGCCCCCAGATGGCTGTTAACTTTATAAAATTTGCAGCCAAGGATCCTCCCACAGGGAGCAGGAACGGAGCCCAAACTGATCCCGTCCAAGTGGGGCTTGCTGCTATCTCCAGATTGACTAATTCCTATGTTAAACTCATGTGAGCCTTTCCGGCATGTGAAATTTCCCCTGCAGTTTCTCTCCAAGGCTTCTATGAAAGCTGCTGGGCTGCCCAGGATTTGAGTTAGGGCACAATGTCGGCTTCCCGTTCTCACTTGAAACATTTTATCCTAAACTCAGGCTATTTGGTTAGATCAGTAAATTTAGTTTAGAAACGTCCAGAGGTGAAACCATTACTAACAAGAGAATCATCATAGAATCATCTAGTTCCAACCCCCTGCCATGGGCTGGGACACCCTCCACTAGACCAGGTTGCCCAAAGCCCCATCCAGCCTGGCCTTGAACACTTCCAGGGACGGGGCCTCCATAACCTCTCTGGGCAACCTGTTCCAGTGCCTCACCACCCTCACAGTAAAGAATTTCTTTCTAACATCTGATCTAAAGATACCCTCCTTCAGCTTAAGGCCATTACCCCTTGTCCTGTCACTCCATGCCCTTATAAACAGTCCCTCTCCAGCTTTCTTGTAGGCCCCTTCAGGTACTAGAAGGCTGCTATATGGTCTCCCTGGAGGCCTTCTCTTCTCCAGACTGACCAACCCCAACTCTCTCAGCCTGTCTTCACCGGAGAGGTGCTCCAGCCCTCTGATCGTCTTTGTGGCCCTCCTCTGGACTTGCTCCAACAAGTCCATGTCTGCCTTGTACTGGAGACCCCAGAGCTGGACACAGTACTCCAGGTGGGGTCTCATGAGAGCAGAGTAGAGGGGGAGAATCACCTCCCTTGACCTGCTGGCAACGCTTCCTTTGATGCAGCCCAGGACCCATTTGGCTTTCTGGGCTGCAAGCGTGCATTGTCAGCTCATGTTGGTCACCAGCCAACACCCTCAAGTCCTTCTCCCCAGGGCTGTTCTCAATCCATTCTCTGCCCAGCCTGGGATTGTGCTTGGGATTGCCCCAACCCATGTGCAGGACCTTGCACTTGGCCTTGTTGAACTTCATAAGCTTTGCACGGGCCCACCTCTCCAGCCTGTCAAGGTCCCTCTGGATGGCATCCCTTCCCTCCAGTGTGTCGAACACACCACATATGATTCATCCCTTACAAAAATCTGAGCCCTCGGAGATGTAATCTGGAGAAGCCTGTTTGCTATGGATGACATTCTAGCCAACCATTGAGATGACTGACAGTAAAATTCAGTTGGCGTCATGTAAGCCAATATGGTGCCAATTATGCATGAAAGTTATTACCCCTAAAATGGTCAAAGATGTAGTTGTTCACCAACTTAGCGATGCCACGTAGTAAGATAATTTAGAAGGAATGCCTAAAAATTTGTGTGACTGGAGTGGTGATGAGAAAAACCTGTTCGGATTAGTAACGTGTGTACTGCTTGCATGAAAGCTGCCAACAAAGTTCTGGGTGCTTCAGTGCCGGTTGGTGCCAATCGCCTGTTTAAATCTATTCAGCAAGAGCACGTACTTGTCTGTGTAGCAGGCAGATGTAACAACACACGTGTGTGAAAGAACGTGTCCCTCACTAGAAGTGTGGAGAGAGATGTACGTTTAGGGAGAGACTTTGAGCTGCCTTTCAAAGCTCTCTCCTGGGTGTTTTAAAGGTGGAAGTTGATACAGGTCTAGAAGAGACTGTATGACAGAGCAGGGATATTTATAAAAAATTAAGACTGTAGTGTGAGTGTCCACACTATGAAATAAGTGAAGTAAAAATGGTCTTCGTGGTAGGTAGTGGTTTGCTTTTGGTTGTGTTTTCCCTCACAAAATCTATATATGTAAGTATGATGACTCAGTGTTGCAGAGATTGTTGATGGACGGGGTCAGGGAAGGCATTCCCAAATAGGGAAAGAATGAGAAAGCAGAGATTTTAACTTGTTGGTTAAAACTGCCTATTGCAGGCCTTAGTGCACAAACGTATCTGGGAATTATCTGAAAAAGGTGACCCTCTGTGTCCCAGATCAGACTCGGATAACTTCCCCGTGTCACGTTAGCTGCTTAAAGAACCCATTATGAAAAATGTACTTGATGTTTGTTGGGTTTTCTTTAAACAGCCTGATTACATTTTGATGATGCTGTACAAACACACAGTTAGAATCAAGTGCTAGAAATAGCTTCCTAGAACTCAAATTGTTTTTTTAAAATAAGCAAGTAAATATGTGCATGTGTGTAAGTCATGCATGCATCCAGGCAGAGCTAGTTATTTTTACTCTTCTGGATTAAATTGTCTGTAAAATCATGAGGTGCTATTTATTGTTACCATTATTTTTAATTTGAAATGCTAACAGTGACATGAAGGGTTGTCTCAGCTCATTTAACAGGCCATGAAACAGTTAGAAGGATGATAGAAATCTCTGACAAACCAACCTCAGGTAAAATGTAGTTACTCATATTTGCTACTCAACCTCTGCTTTTTCATAACGGTGAGTAAAAGCGGGTCGTCGTATTAGGCAAAAAATACTGTCATTAGCAAGAAATGTTTCCATCTCACATTGAGGAAAACATAGGTATAGCCCAATGTCATCCCCTCCCCACAGTCTGACTTCAAGGGGAACTGGAGTAACAGAAAAAATAACTGGACTGGCTTCCTGCAGTGAAACCGCGGTGAGCTTGAAGAAGGCATGTTGCCTGTCACCATACTGTCCTTTGCAGCAAGTTTCCCTCCTTAGATCTTTCCACCTTAGGAAAAAAAGATATTTTACTCCCTCTTACATGTGAATGGACAATTTTGATCCAACAGTGGCGTGATTCAGCAGAAAACTGTCACCTGTATAAAAGACGTAGTCTCTGACACTGGGCTTATTCCTAGGAACAGCCTTACGTCCCTGAGCAGGGTCCTGGAATCAGCTGTGCCGCGGCAAGTGCTTTTTGTTGTATTATGGCTCTTCTGAGGTTTCGTGGAGGCAAGTTTTTTCACAGTGCTATTGCACCCTAAGTGGGAGAGGGAAGGGCACTGCCTTGCCTCTGGTCACTGCTGGCAGGAGAAAACCACAGCTGAGTTTGGATTTAGGGGGAAGTAAGGTGGAGACGCACGGACTAGGGATGCTCAGAATGGAAAATTAACTGGCTGTTCGAAAATTTAAATCCTTTTATCCCTATGGATGTATTCCATTAAGCACTTGAGTGGATGAACTGCTCAATAGTTTTTTGGTATCTACTTCCAGGAAAAACAAGACATAATTGTAAGCCAAGTTTTCCTTAAGGACCAGAGGCTTAATACCTCTGATAGAAATTTCCAACCATAAATGGTTATTACATTGCTTTTAAAATGTATATTGATAGTAATGACATATTCTTTGGTTTTTACTGTGTTATTTTCATGAAATAACATTTGCCTTAATCCTTGGTTTGCTGCTCTGTCTTTCTTGGCCTGAGCTGTCTGACAAATGCCCATTTATGCAGCTGGTTACCCAAGTCAGGACTCAGAAAAATGCAAAAACCGCATAGCTTTGCTATGTTGCTCGGCCTCAAGACCACATTGCTGTGCCATTTTTCTCTCCATTGATGCCTACACTCCAGTACTTAGAAAAAAATCAGTCCAGACTACAAACTCACTTCAGGCAGAAACCATTTGCCAAGTATTGTATTCTGCAGAGATATCCTAAATCGTATGGGAAAAAAAAAAAAGGAGACCATCTGCCAATACTCAGCCTGTATCCACCTGCTGATCCTGAGAGCTAACTGGAGAATCTCTCCTTTTTCCTGGGAGACTGCTATCAGAAGTGGGCTTACATCTGCTGTCCCAGCAATAGACGACAATCCTCTGGCTATCAAAAGGAAGGTGATTTTCTGTCGTTGTTTTCTCATATAGCAGTTTAGATTTGTGCTATTTTCAGTGCACTTACTCCCTGTGTCAAATTCAAAATTCATTTAAATGATCCAGTGACTTTTCACTTGCCTGTGCAAGACCAATTAGTAAAAATTGTAACAGACCTGGCCCTAAAACTGGAACATATAGTGTCCAGGTAGATTGTCCCATGACACAAAACAGTGGCTTCACCAGCAGGCTGCCAAGCAAACATTTGGATGCAGCTATCTCAGATGGATATTTTACACACCAAACACCACCTGCAGTAAATGCACAGGAAATCAAAGCAGGACTGTATACCCAACAGAGAAATCCTGGTATAAAGGTATGACATGGGACTGCCAGTGTAGAACCTCTAAGAAATCCTCTTCGTACTGAACATCCCTTTAATGCTGAGCAGCTGACAGGACCTCTCTGCGTTTACATGGCAGTATCATTTTTGTATGTCCGTAATTTCTCTGTGTGTGTAAATGTCCCTCTATTAGCAATGGATCCAAGTAGCCAATTTCAACCAGCTTTGATGTTGGAAGGAATTAAAGATAATTTTGTTCCTTCAATTGCTGTGGAGATAGGAAGTCACATAGGAAAGAGAGACTATATAAGTTTCTAAACTTAGGGAAAGGCTGCAAAGCTCATGCTTTGTTAGACACTGTGTCCCCACATTAAGTGTCTTCTCAGCTGGAGGAAGGCTTCTAGTGAAGCTGTTGATCACCTGTGAGGATCCTTGTCCAACAGGATACTTCTGATGAGGTTGATTCTGAACTTATGTGGGGACCACATGTGAATTGGCTTCAAAACCAATGGCCGTGGTCTCCCAAGCAGAAACAGAGCAGTACATGTGACTGGTCTACCTCAGTTAACCACACTTCACAACTTGTCTTGTGGTTGAGCAACTTTAAGACATAGAGGATCATCAAACTGCAGTTTAAAGTCATGCAGTGTTTAATTTGATTTTTAAGGTTTTCAGGTTTGATCTCAGAAATTGTTTTCCAGATTCACATGGGGATGGATTTTTTGTAACTTACTATTTCTGTTGACATGCATTTTGAGTGCATTTATCTCATACGTGGTGATTTAAAGAGGCTACAGTACTTTAATCTGGAGGCATTTCAATATGGGATTGACATCAAGAGTACTGGGAGGAGCTAGCTTCTGGACTTTTAGCTGGAAAAAGGAAGAACAATTCCTTGCACTTTTTCAGGCTTTTACAGTTTCTTTTAGAAATCCTACAGGAATATACAATGATCAACAAAATAGTTCATTGAAGCACCTCGTATCAATGTTTTGTTGATGGCATCGCACAGAGACGTGGCCCTGGTGCCATCTGGAGCACTTGAACGAGGACTGCAGAATATTAAAAAACCTTGAGCAGAAGATGAGCAAGTTCTCAGGGTAAAATTAATCTGAGAACACCTGAAATAATAAGAGTTTACTCTAAGCTATTCTGGCCTCTGTATCTAATTAGAGAAAGGTAAGGATGATGCATCCTAGCTAATTTAGGCACGTGCATGTTTTAGGATGACGTCTTCAATGACTGACTCCATGACTACCTTAGAGAAGATAGCTACTTCACACTGCGCAGTTAGGTAAAATGGAGCCAACAAGCTTTTCTTATGCTGTTGCTTTCACCTTGATAGGGTTAGGCTTTAGCTCACCATCTTTGGCTAGATGGTTAATTTTCACCTTACCCAATCAAAACTGAAGCAGAAGAGCATGACAGTAAGGTAGTTACCCATATTTAATTTGTTTTGTACGACTATATGTTGACCTTCTGCCCAGCTAAGCAAATGGAAAGACTTCAACTGACCTCAGCAGGCTGAAATGAAGAAATGAGTTAGTGCGGCTAATAATTTTGCTTTTTAACTTAGCCCTGGCTTCAGTGAGCATTCAGGTAAACACCCTAAATCCCAGAGTCTCTGCCCATTTAACCAATCTATAATGGTCACATGTCATGGCAATCAAAGTCAGTCGCAATCAATGGCAACAGTTTGCTTTTCAGTTTAAATAAGCAGAAGTCAGTTATAAAAAGCCTTGCAAATTCTTTTCATGTGTCCAGTACAAATCTTCATATATTTCCATTTAGGATAAATCTGAATAGGAATTGAATAGATTTCTACTGGCATACTCTGATGATATTCAAGGAGTAGGTGTAGCAAGCTGTGGGAACTAAGAAATTAAGAAAAATATTGCAGTGCTGTCAAGAGTAGGTGTAGACATTTTGTACCTGCTAAACCAAAATGATGGGCCTAACATTTAAAATAATATGCTGATGTAACACTCGAGCAGAACAGTGATTTAGACAGACAATGATCTTTCCTCTGCTATCCAGTTTCCCTAATACTAGAAAGAAGCCAAATGCTTTGCATTGCAATGCAAATAGAGTGGCAAATAAAAGGATGGTGTGAAGGTGTGATTCATCTGAAAAAAAAAATGTTTCACTTAAGAAACCCCAGAAGGCAGGATATAGATCCCCTGTTTAATTCACCCTACCCCGTTCTGGCTTCTCTGCACTAGCGCAGCAGTGACTGCACAGGATTTTCCTTGTTTTGTACGTTGTGCCTTGGGTTTCTTTGCCCTTCAGTGGAGGCTTGTCTGGAGAAGAAAACGCGGTGGTTACAATGCTTCCTTTTTTTATTGTTTCTGTCTGCTGGGATTACTCTTAAATTAGGAAGCAGGATTCTAGTTGAATCCCAAATCTCTGGATAATATAGATGGCATAAAGCCTTCTTCATTTGAAGTTAGTATGTGTGCTGGAACAGCAGGACAGTGTAGCTGGAGTTAGGCTTGGACTGTGGAACACCACCTGCAGAAATGCCATTTAAAGCCTCAGTCTCATGTTCCCTTAAGAGAAAGGGCTAGAAGTTTGGTGAAATGCTTAATTTTTTAATTAAGCATCTGACAGATCGACTGAATTATGAAGCTTGATTTTATTAAGAAAAATCAAATGTGTCTAGGAATTGAATGCAAAGGAGGACCAAAGCAGAAGCAGGTACAAGAGCGTGAAAGGCCAGGCTTTGCAGTAACATGTTTCTAATGTAGTGGAAAACTGGGCATTTGAACCAGCTCAGGAGCAGATATGCACTGAGCTTGAGAAGATACTATTCATGTTAATTAGGGCTGAGTCCTACACATTTAACTCCCACTGATTTCTTAAGGGTTCCAGTGCAAGTCAATGTCAGTAGGAATGTGTAAGGGCTGCAGGCACAGGCTCTTTACGCTATTAGTAGTCACATTTTGGGACTTATTAAGACTAGGATTTGCTGAACAGACTGTACAGCAAAGCCATGCTAATTAGCATCTAAAATTCTTGGAAAGCTGCCACAGATTCCTGGAAGCTGTCTACACCACCAGCAAAAATGGCTTTAGAGATGCTGATTGCCTGAAATAAGTTGGGGCATAACTTGTTATTTTGCAGTGACATTTATTGCATCCACATTGCCACCACTTTTGACAACAGCCTTTTGGCGCACACCTGAGACAGCTGCTCTCGATAGTCTCGCAGGGAGCGTTTCTGGAAAACTTGCACTGGTAGGTTTGTTCTAGAGTCTAACCTGGAGTGCTGAACTGCTTGGGATGATGCTGGGTGGAAAGTGTTTCAGTGTGTCACTTTTACGTGTTGTGTTAGTTTTCTGTGGTAGCGCACCATCTTGTGAGTTGGTGAATGAATTTTGGTAAGGCACAATTACAGTGATTCTTTCCTTATTTATCTCTATGGTAAGGCTATCATTTCCAGCTGCTTGCATAGTTTACATAAAACTCATCAAAGGGCTTCAGGCGTTGATATTTGTTGAGACTGGAGCTCCTCCTCACTTTGGTCAAGCATTGATTCAACAATAAAGCAGTTCAGTTAACTTGAGACTTTCCCTTGTTTGGTTTCAGTTCCAGGAATGGTATCTCCGTGACGTGTTCCTGTTTCTGGTTTTGCTCTGTAGACCAGAAAATTACTTGGTGATGTTTGAGGCTCAAATCCCATCTCTGACTGGTTCAGGAGAGGCCAGACCACACCTTAAGAGATACTCCCTACCGTGAAGCAAAAAGGCACTCTGATTTGGCATCTTGTGTTCTCCCCTCTTTTGATGGGTGTCTCTAGATGTGTCTGAAATCCTGAATTCTGTAGCTGAGATGGGAACGCAAGGCTTCTGCTGTGATGCATGAAGCACCAGGATTACATGGAGACTTTCCTTTCGATCTCCCCTCAAACCCACTCTTAGATATCTTGGTTGTCCATACGCAGCTTGTAAGGATCACACCTTGATTAAGCAAAAGCCTTTTGGCTCCCTGATGGCATTTCTCCACTGGACGAAGTGCAAGACTTCTTTTCAGAAAGTCACAGTAGCTAAAGAACAGGGCGGGGGTGGGGTGGGGAAGTAACTAAAACCAGGAAAAAAACACAGTGTCTATAAATCTGTAACCTAGGGTAGAGTTTTCCAGTTGCGGCATGTGTCCTGCCAATGGTGCACAGAAGACTTCAGGATGCTATGAAGGTATTTCATGAATAATTTCATATCTGAATGCCTCTGTACCCGCAGGAACATGGCCCAAGACGGAGACAGGAACTGCTGAACAACTGCTGCTGCCGTCTGTGCCTTGAGGTGAGACTTCAGAGGGAAGCAGAGCTCCCTGTCCTCTGCTTTCCACCAAGGAATACACACTTTTGGTCCAGAAGTTCACGATTTTCCTTGAAGGCTGTCCCCCTGTGTTTGTTCCCTGGTTGTAAATGTCGGGGGGCAAACAGAGCCACCAAGCACCTACATGAAATCCTGATGAAGCAACCAGGCTTTTCACATTTTCCCTTCTAACTGCATTGTCTTATATTTTAAATAAGCATATGTTAGCCAGGAGACTTGTGTCTTCTGTAGAAAGCTGTTAGCAACACTGTGTATCTCACTCGTTCCAGCACATTTTACTTCTCACAAATGTTGACAGCCACGTGCGAAGCAATGAGGATCCGTGCTTGTGACCATCACCCGCCGAGGAGGAATTCAGCGAGGAAAGCCAAGAAACCAGGGATGGATGGGAGACACTATTTTGGCTCATTCGTTGCATCTGCTGAAGGCAACCAGAGCTGCAAAACTGGCAGCAGCAGAAAAGAGACATGGCTCCCGTTCCTCTCCAGCCAACCCAATGAATAATTAATGCACTTTTATTTTGATATATACTAGTGTAATATACTTTTCACAGTACATGCCAGCAGCTCAGCTACTGAAGTACCATCATCGTTATTAAAGATGCGTAATTAAAGGAAGTGCAGAAAAGCAGGAACGCGGTTCAGGATTGCTGGCTTGCTGCCGAGCAGCGGTGCGGCCTGCGGAGCAGCGCCGAGGGAAGCGGCTGTGGGCCTCTCCGGCCGGCCCTCTTAGGAGTGTTGGGCAGAAACGGCTAGCGTCGGCCTCTTTCCGAAAAGTAAATTAACGAGGAACAAAGAAACCGGGAGCCAAGAGAGGTATTGTCTTGAACTTTTGTTATTCAACACTCGCTATTCTAGCATGGCGTTAATACTACTAATGGTTAATGACGCACGGCTGCACGTTTATCTGCGGAATCAGAGCGATGATTTTAGGGACGTTGGCGGCGTTCGCGGTTAATAACCTGGGCGTCCCGTGGAGGGGTGTGTGTGTTTGGGGGGGAGGGTGTGTGTGTGCGGTATGGGCCGGCTCTGCCCCGCTCCTCCCGCCACCGCCTGCTGTGTCGCGCCGGTGTCGCGCGTGGGCGGCCGAAGCCCAAGGCCGCCGCAAAGCGCGGACGTCCCCCGAGCAGCCGGAGGGACGGGCGGTGGGCGGGGCCGCGGCGGCCGTTGCTGGGGGCGGGAGTTTTGAACGAGGCGCCGTTGAGGAGGATGCGGCGGCGCGTGCTGGGCGTTGGTGGTGAGGAGCCGGTGAGCCGCGGGCGGGGAGGGAGGCGGTGTGGGACGGGGAAGGCGGCGGCCCGGCGCAGGTGCCGTCCGTTAACAGCTCGGTCCGATCAGCGCCCGTTCCTCCCGGCTCGGACCGGGCCTCGGCGGTAGGGAGCCCGCGTTCCTCCGGGCTCGGCGTGCTCGTTGCGGCCTGCCTGCGGAGCTGGAGAACGGCCCCTGCGGCAGCCCGCTTTACGCGAGTGAGCCGGCCCCGGTCGGGCGGGGGTAGCGGCCCGTGTTGGGTGCGGTAACGCGGCTCTCCGGCGGAGCAGCGCTGGCGAAAGCAGGCAGCCCGGGCCGAGGTGGGTGAGCTCTCTGCTCGCTCTCCTCAGGGTCTCGGAGCGTGAACCTGATCCTTTCTAGGTCTTTAATCTCTTAACCATTGGTTTTCCTATTAATTTTTTTTTAATAAACCTCGAATCACTTAAAAACCTGAATGAGCTAAACTCAGCTGTGTCTGTAAAACTGCTGTCAGCTGCAGCAACTACTCCTTCCTGTGTCTAGGTAGAAATGTCCCCAAGCTAGTATCTTGACTTCACGGCCTCTGTTTTAGAAGAGTACTTGCTGCCTGACTACTTGCTTATTTTAAATAAATATAATAGAGCTGTGGGTTTTAGATGTAAGCCACTGTGGTAATAAATCAAAAGAGCACCTTGGGATAAGATTCTGAAAGCCTATATTTGATGTCAATTAGACAAAGTAAAATTTCAGTCTGTCCTGCTTTCAGCAGTATCCATATAATTTCTCCTAGCTGTTGTTGGATTTTTTTTAATTTGTTTGTTTTGTGGCTCCCTCATCTACATAAAGCTAGAAATCTTGTAAAATTCCTTATATTCTGTGTATAGTTAGGTGAGGAATACAAAGACTCTTTCTGAAAGTATTGCTTAGGCAGTTCCTGAGTATGGGGCTGAAAATCTCAGCAGCTGTTGGTAATCTTGTCCATGTTATGCTGCAACTGGTGGGGGAAGGATGGAGACCGCAAGGGAAACAGTGCATTAGTAGGTAGCATATGGCAAAACAGTGCTGTGTCATTCCTCCAAGTCCAGATGGTGTGCTCGTATTTTTAGAAGGAACTGAAAGAGAAAAAAGAAAAAGCTGACCAATTTTTTTTGGTAGACACAAAGAACTTCATAGATTCCAAATCAGGCTGCTAAGTCATTCCTTTAGATGAGATTTATATGGTGCAATTTTATAAGGTATGGCCCAACAACCATTTAATGCTAGTCTAGAATATTTTATGTGAGGCTGACTGAGAAGTAGCATGGACTAAATCCTTTGTGTAGTTCTGAAAGCTGCAGTACTGTTACATGCAGATGCCCCAAATTAGGAGGGTTTGTTTGCTCACCATAGTTATATACTGGGTGATAGACCTGGAGAGGAGCTGTGCTCTGCTCTGCAGCAGTGCAGAGGCCTGTTACCATGGGAGATGTTAGTGGGAAGTACTATTACACTCTTCTGAGATGAAATTCAGCTTTGTAACAGCTGATGTATTAGTTTAGGCTCAAAGAATGAGTAATTATTTCTTAGGGGCAGCTATGGGCCTTGCTTAGCTTTTCATAGCTGTGTAAAATTTGACTGGGAGTAAAAGATGATTGCTGAAAACTCTTTGTTTCTCCTTTCCTTCTGGGATGAGAGCTGAGAAAAATTGTGTCTAAAGAGCAGGTACTGGGAGTGTGGAGGTGTTGGTGCACTACTTTGTCCTGCACTGATTGAGGCTGAAAATTTGGATAGGAAATCCATGAGGAGGGGAATCTAGGGTAGTCTGTTAGTGCCATACTGGGTCCCAGGCCTTTGTAGGTCAGCTGTAGGGAATACCAGCAGAACTTCTATGGAGAACATCTCTGATGTCCGCTTTGGGAGCTATTCACCACCAAACAACCCGCTGGTGGTGTGGTAATCTGTGCATGTTCCAAACGCTTCTCATGGGGTCTCAGATTGAGAGTTCTTAGTTTCTGGAGAGTCCTCTGTACTTTATTAGTGTCCTCCTTCATGGTGGTGTCTAGTCATCATCTACGTTCCCACCATGTGACTTAATTGTCTTAAATACTGACAAATTCTGTATGTCTTGCTTTGCCTGATGACACAAGTCTGGGGTCGTTATCATCCTGAGGGGGGGAACCCACCTCCTTTATTACCTGAGGAAAACGAGGAACTATGTTTGTGTACGTGGGCTTAGCGACTTGCTGGCTCTTGATGTAGGGCAGAAGAAGCTTCTGTACGGCTCTATGTCCCATTTTAACAATAATGAAGTTGCTGCCTTTAACAGAAGAGATGGGAAATAGAACAAGAGGCTTATACTGCTGAAGGGATCTGAACTTGTAAATTCAAATTATTGTACCATGAGTTTCAGTCAATTGCTTATAGATCCATCCCCAAAGCACTTATTTTGAGTTCAGATGTACTATAAAACTGAAAACTGACACCATGCATTTAATTCCAGAGGTAGTCGGGACACTTGCTCAGTGTTGAAAAAGCTTCATTCATCACTGACTTGCAATGTATTTGCAAAGCAACCCTGCAATACAATAACAACACTCTGGTTTTTATGTGTCAGAAATATTTGATTTGGCCAGGGATGGCCATATAATAAAGAAATGTATATCAGAGTCATCAGTGGCATCTAGTGCACGTTTGGGAGACAGCAAACTGTCTGTGATCCTCCACCTTAATTATCTTCTGTCTTGCTGTGGATTGATCTCTTAGAAGTGGCAAGTGAGGAATAATGCACATTTTTAAGTGTTTATTTTCTCTGAAAGTAGGTAGGAAAGAGTTGACTTCCCAGAAGTTCTTATAATACCTTAAATACACCCCCCCCCCCCCCCCAAAAAAAAAGTGATGCAGAATTCTAGTGACTTGACAGGCAAGTCTATATTAATTCATACTTTTGAATGAAAAGTGTGCGTGGCTGTGCCATCAGGCAGGGAGTGATCCTTGTGTCGTATTGAAGCTACCACAGCTGTCTGACTTTCTGTTCACGGCCTGAAACATTCAAGTGTTGGGATATTCTCCCTTTTTTGCTTCTGGGTTATCTGAATTCTGTATCAATCAGAAGTGAAACCCACACATTTTTTAACCCTTTTTAAGATGGCCAAAGAAATAATGAAATTGAATTTCTGATTTAAAGTATTTCAGGCATTTTCCTGAGTTTAGAGTCTATTTTAGTAGGGATCACTGTAAAAAGTGGGATGTTAATTTGTAAGCTTTGTTCAGTTAGGCCTCTCAATGACCATATGAGGGGACCATGTGTTGTTTTCCTATGAATGACACATTGAGGTATATAAATTTTTAGTAACTTTCAGATGCTACAGTGAGTTAATGTTACTACCTGGTTTGAAATTTGCATGTATAATGGATATAGTGAACGTTACATGCTGTGTTTTACTCTTTTGTTCCTGAAGAGAGAACCGTCATTTTACATTTAGTAACTGTCATAATGGCTGCTTATAATGAAAACCCAGGGTTTTCTATCCCAACTGTGAAATAAGTAGAGCTTGTTAAAAATTCAGGTTATTGTTAGTTGGGTTTTTGTTTAGTCCTTTGTTTTTTGCATATCTAGGAATGCAGCATCCAAGAGAAGATTAACTTTGAAATCCTGATGCGAGAAGGCATCTGTAAGCTACTTGCAGTGAGCACACAAAGAGACCAGCTCTTGCAAGCGGTTAAAAACCTGATGGTTTGCAATGCTCGTATACTTGCATACAGGACAGAGCTACAGAATCGAAAAGAAAAGCTGATCTCATGCAGGACCGAAGAACGGTGAGTAACAGCTCAAATTCCAATGGAGCATTGTGAAGCAGGCTTTTGCTTACGTGAATTCTTAGCAGCCTGTCGAGGAAAGTAGATTTAAACCCTTCTGTCTTCCCCCATACAAACATACATTACTGCTGCCTTAAAACTTTACTTTATAAGACCATTCCGGTATCTTCTTTTTACTTCAGAAAATTAAATACAAGTCATATTTTTCTGTGTAGATTTTATTATTGATGTTAAACTATAATTCAGCATCTGAGTATCAGGTAATGCAATAGATGTCTTTTCTGATGACCTTTAGCACACGAGAAGGTACCTAACCAAGTCTGAAGGAACAAACCAAAACTATCCGACTCAGAATACACCTATTTCTACTTCTGTTTCAATTGTTATTGAGGTCCCTTTAATGATGGAATCATCATGGTTAATTGGTACCCTCTGCTGGCCACTTCTGTTAACTACAGCAAAGTAATAAAAAATACAACAATAAATAAGAAGAAAAATCAGTTTAGTTGAAAATATTCTCACATTATTACTCGTGAATGAGCTAAAGTATACATGGTTTGTTTGAATAATGTTATAATTTTTTGCCTAATGGAATATACTTTGGGTGCAATGTTGAGAATCATGGTGCAGAGATACTATTGGTCTCAGGTTATTACTTTAATGAAATATTATATTGCAATTTAGCATAGAAACTCTTCAAGTACATACTTAGCTTCAGTTAATTGTATCCATAGGAACAGTCCTGCTACTTTTTGCTTTCAGAAATATGGTCTTGTAGGAGAAATTCATTGAAGGCAAGAATTGCATTTTCTGATGATATCAACTATTATCGTGAAAGCTGATTTTGAAAACTAGCAGTTATAACTTGTGGTGTTCTGTAATTATTGCAGTTGTATTGCTTTTTCCTACTAAGGTGAAGACCTCTATAGTGGTTCGTCTTTTATTTATGTTTTTGAATGATGGAATAATATCAAGTGTGTATACATACTGATTTACTCAACTCCCAATCTTTGATATCAGTGACCAGAGAATGGTGATGGCACGTGTCCAGAACAGGGCAGAGATACTTGGAGGTATATCTGAACAGCTGTATTGTTTTCTTACACTCATAGTCAGCTGTTATTGTTTACTTGATTTGTGTCTGTCATGCATTGCTTAGAGTTTTGTCTTAAGGGATCCTTTGAATTGTCAGTGGAGGTCATTACAAGAGATGTGTGCTATAGAGTTATTTTTCTAGCATTTAGATCGTATCTTTGATAGCTGATAGTGCATTTGCAGTTCTTTTTTCAGTATTTGCTAAAGACTGGAATGTGGTTAAAGCTTAATCCAGATAAGATGATGATGGCTGAGAGAAATTCTAGGGTTTTCAAGTTAATTTTGTCCCTGTTTCTTGTTACGTGGGTCATTAATCTGTAAGTTCTGAAGATATTATACTGCCTCTGCAAGTCAGGATATTGGTAGCAGTTAGAAATTTTCGTTTCACCTTATTTGGTTAGGAGCAGTGGCAGATACATCGTTACTCATTATCTACAGATTGTTTTGATTCAATTTAAGGTTGACCTTGAGATCTACACTTTGACCACTTTAGCAAACTGTCTGCCTGTATGTAAAATCATAATATTAACGATGCAACATTTTGTAATTGGTCTCTATTAATAGAGGAGGTGGCAATTCTCTAACCAATAATAGAACTGATAAATTAAGTTGCTTATTCATTGATGTGTACAGAAGGGGAAAAGTTGACGACATCGACATATTTGATTCTGTTGGAGCTGGAAAAGACAAGGAAAATGAATCTACTTGTCTTTTAATACCCAGGTTAAATAAGCTTTGGAGTAAAATCTTCTAGGGAATTAAGAAAATTGATGGTGTACCTTCTTTCCAGATTATCCTCAAGAATCTAATGACTCATATCTTAAACCAGAGATACCAAATTTAACTTTAAAGAAAAGCATTTGAAATGAGCTATAATATGAAAACCCTGACACTTTTTAATGTTTAAAGGATTGAGTTTTAGAAGTCTAAATGCACAGATCTCAGACCTCGTTTTTCTTTTCTTCTTTTGGCAGCTTTTCAGAAAATCAGACAAAAGACCGAGTGGCATGCAAAGCAAAGGTTGCTATATCAGGTAAAGGGCTGGATAGTCACTTAATTATAGGAGTTAATTGACCGGACAGTAACTTATAATACAAATTATACAAACAAGATGGTATTTTTAAAATGCATATGTGGTTCAGGGGCATAAATATTCTTCTGCTTCAAGAGGACTTCTGGTTTTAAGTCATGCATCTGCTTTTGAAGATCCTACCTAGTATTTCCATTTTACTTTCGGTGACTTTCACTGTAGAAAGTACACTTTCTGTTTGTCACTAAACACTGAATACATTTCAAAGTAAATAAGTATAAGCGTGCTGATAACTTTTTCTCCCCACAAAGACAAACTTTGATATGATCATACAGGCTATGTCTAACAAATTAACGGCAGAATCGTAATAAGTATGCAAATTTTATTTAGTTAATGCAGATTGCATTACTACAGCAAAGGTATAGTGATATGACTTCAATGCAAACTAGTAACAAGAATATTTAACAGTGATTTCCAGTAGGCTGGTGCACTGTTTCCTAGCCTGTTCTCAAACTTCAGCACTATGAATTTACCATTTTGTTTGCCTATGCCAATAGCGGGTGTTACTACTGTCAGCATTCCTGTAGTTCATTGTGACTGTTCTGCTAGCACTAACAAATCTGTTTGTGCTTCCTGACCTGCTTCATTAAAAATAAAATAGTGTAGAAGGGCTCACTGCTTAAACTGTTTAAGTTAATTCTGCCTATTTTGACATATCTTTAAGCAAGGTAACTTCTAGTAGAAGAGTGATGAGCACATGGTTCAATAATGTTTTCTGCCAGCACAGCTGTTTGCAGAATGTGTATCTGTCTTTCCTCCTTATGGTAGTTGGATGAAAGCATCTGTTTGCCTGTCTGTGCTGTGGTTGCACCTTTGTTCAGAATTATAGAGTTATCTGCAAGTCTGAAGACTTTAGGATAATATAGTACACTTCAGAAAATCAGAATTGTGTAAGGGCTCTGTTTTTAGTATGAAAAATTTGTTTAGGATATGAAACATGTATCTAGTTCATTTTGATGGGACAATAGAAGGGTGAAATACGCCACTTCCTATTATGTGCCATCTGTTAATGATTCTGTCCTGTTACTAACATAGTAGTTCTCAAACTGCAGGTTATGATCCTCAGAACTATGGCATAGATCGAGGCAAAGAAGAGAAAGAGGCATCAGCTACCTCATTGTGAACTCAAGTCCATGAGTGCTGGGATGCTGCCATGCCTCACCCCTCTTCAGATACTCATGTCAGGAAGCCTAGCCAGGTCCAGTTTACAGCAGGAAAGCCTAAATGTTCTTCTCGTCCTCTGCTGATGTATGCTTTCTATAGATCACCTGTTATTAACTCCTTATTTTCCATTGTGTGTGCCTGAGAAGCAGAGAACAGCAGGGGTACATGAGAAGTAACTGTGGGGACAGGCTTGTTCATGCTTGGCAAGGGCAGGAGCCTCTGGGCAAGATACGTGACTGGGAGCTGCTGAGATGACATTAATACGTGCCTCCCTGGTTCCTCCTTGCCTTGTCTTCTGACCCGTTACCCTGTGTCCATTTAGCATGCCAAATCAGGTCCTGGCTGCTTCCACAGCTGCACTATGTTCACATCTGTAATGTCCCATTATTCTTCTTTCCCTGTCTTTCCCAAGCCTTGTGTAGGAAATTGGGCATGCTGCATTTCTTCTCTCGTCTGCCGACCTTCAGTGGATTTGCAGCTGGAGTTGCCCTGCATGTTTGGAAGGCACGCGTGCGTGTGAATGTGCCTGCCTCGTTGAGAATGCAGTTGCGAATACAAGCAGTGTGAATCAGGAGATGATGTGACTGTGTTGTCTGGGAGAGGTTGGAAATGAGGATTGAGTGGTAGTCCATGTAATATGACAGGGCATGTAGTTTAAGAATTCAAGATGTAGAATGGATTGTTTTAGGGAAAAGTAATCTATCCACTTATAAATATATTAGCGTATCATATGGTTAGTACATGTTAGAAGCTTAGACTCTTACAAAAAAAAAAAAAGTGTTACCATGTGGCCAACACCAAAAGTTGAGGAACAGCTATGCAGGAGTACTGAGGAATGTACTCCTCCAGAAAGCAACTGTATGTCAGATACTGTGTGGGGAATGTATTCCTTAAGCCACAGATTTTCACACTTCCATTATTTTTACTTATTTAACCCCCACGTGTGTGAATAAATTATGTAATTTATGTTATCAATCACTTATTGTGTCAGAAGACAATACATTAAATGTTGATCAAAACACATAATCATAATTTAAATAATTTTATAACAGAATAATTGGCTTTAAATCTGATTAATTGTAGTGCTTGAATATATCCAATTTGAAACCACATGGATTTACACCTAGTGGTAACTGAAATTAAGGTGTGTGAAAATTGATCTTTGCTTTTGATAAATGGCAGCTCTTTCAATCCAAGAATGAATTGAAAACTGATTTACAAGTATCATGTTAAACTTGTTCAAGCAATTGACTATCTATAGCCTGATGATTTTCTGACTAAGGTGTAAATTTTTCACCTAGCATGATATTGAAAGTGGCATACAGAAGTAATCTTTAATCTAGTACTCTAATTGTTAACCAGACCTATTGAGCGCATTAAAATTGTCATGCAGAGTTTGCTATGATTAAAGATGAAAAAAGGCTTTTATTTTAACTCTCTTTTCACATATTTATGTAAATTTAAGACGTTTGTCTTTTAGGAAAGAAACATCCTGTGCTTTGTCTCTGACAGAGATAAATACATATGTGTTTAATGCTTGAGAAACTTCTGTACCTGTTTCAATGAAGCTATTTCTGTTTCCTTATTTAAAAAAAACCCTATGTTTAGAAATGCTTACTAGGCAAATGCATCTTTAGAAGTGAAAGGCAGTTTCAGAATGTGGTGATGTATTGATTTTTAGGAAGTTGTAGCAGTCTAAAGCTGTGTACTGGCAGTTTGCTGATGAAAATTCATGAGTTTTCATGAACACTTAAAACCAGATGAATTTGCAAGTTTCAAAATTGAAATAGCATGTATAGTAAGATGTCCCATAATATAATAAAAAAGTAACTTACGTTAAATGAAAAAATTAAATTTAACTTCTGAAATGGAGTGACTATATGCCATTTCACTTAACAAGAAGTTTTGTGGGTAAAACCCTGTAGGAATATGGGACAATCTGTTGCCAAGATACCACTGGTGTTTTGCATCTTAGTATACTGTATGTGGATTGTTCTGTCAGCTTCATATGAAGATCAACACTGGAGTCAGCAATGCTCCTTTATAACAATATTGAAGATTTTTATCCAAAGACAATTGAGCCAGTGCTGTTCACTGCTGCCATCATGTGTCACTTAATATATTGCATATACTTTTAAAGAACACTGTGTTGTACTTAAGAAACCAACTTTGGGTTTATAAACCCCTCACTGCATTTGTCTTTTTACAAGGGACTAATAAGAAACATTATGTCTAAACCCAAGTCCTCAAAACTGGAGGAAAAATTAAAACAGGCATGACGTAAAATAATGGCTATGTAATTGCCTCTCTACTGTGGTTCTGAAGTGGAAGGATATTTGAGTTAAGAAAAAAAAAAAAGATTTCTAAACTCTTTTTATGCCAACTACGACAATTCTAACTGGGAATGTGATTACAAGTGATATTTTCTCTGTGGTTAGCAAAACAAGACTTAAGTGTTTGCAGTATAAGTATCCTAGTTTTTCCATTAAAACAGGAAGTTTTTCTTCTTGCAGTTGGGTGAACGGTTTCCAGCACAAGGCAAGCAGAGTTTCAGTTTACATCTATGCATAATAATGGGCTCAGAACCTCTGAATTCTGAGAAAACATTTCAGAGTGGCTGTGTAAGATAGTTCCGAGAGGTAATTTCAGGTACTGTCAAATGAGATTTAAAATATTCTTTATCCTAGAATAATTTCTAAAAGAAAATGACACTTCAAATTGAACTAATTGATGAACTTTCTTTTGACATGGGTAATAAAATTGAAATAGTTATGTTGTTTTTTGGGTAGTAGGTCCTGTTTACATCCAGAACACCAGGAATAGAAACAAGAAACTTTTTTGTAATTTGTTTTGATCACAGATCTACAGTATTGGCTATAATTTAATTTCCCTACCTTTTTTTTTCCCTTTAGATATTCGAATACCATTAATGTGGAAAGGCTCTGATCACTTCAGCAATAAAGAAAGTATGTAAGATGTAATGAACTACTGTGATAAGCAATTGATTATGCCTCTAAATTTAAACTGGATGGGGAAGTCCATACTCCTTTCAACCCCTTCTTTGACCTTTCAGTAGCTCCATATTTTACTGTTTGTTGCGTAGTTCCTCTTAACTTTAAGTTGTTGGTTGTAGCAAGTTGAGTTAGTTCAAAATCCTGTGGTTCTGTGTGTTTAAACCCTGGTCTCAAAAAAGTCCTCATAAGCAGAAGTTCCAGAGGAAGCAACAGGAAAGTGTTGTTATTAAGTGGATTAGCTGAGAAACTTCTGATTAAACATGTCGTTCTATGTCTCATCTTCACTTGAGACAGTATATTGGAGACTGTTTCCAGTGAGAAATTTAAATGAAAGTTGTCTGTTGGTGTTGAGTGTATTATTGGATAGTCTTCAAGTACATGCATTTTGGTGTGTCATGGAGATTAACCCTAAATCTGTTCCAGCTGTCACCTGGCATTGATTTCACTTTGATTTTCAATAGGGTCAGAGGGGCTAAGCGTGGCAAAATAGTCTAATCCTATATAGTACATTCATAAAATGATACAGGCTTTGGATCAAATGTTAGGGGTTTTTTTGCTTAAAATCAGTTTTATTAAACAAAGTTATATTTTTATTAACATTTCTGAAGTTACTAGCACAAACTACCCCTGATTATCAGGAGAAAAAAAAAAAAAGCAGAGGGAGGCATTTTTCCCTCTGTGAATGTTGTTCTACCTATACAGCAGCTTTGATAGTTCAATTATCATAAAATCCTATGATGAAAATTTATGGTGAGAAGAATTTGAGGAGAATTCCTTAGAGGTCTGAATTACCATTTCTTCTAGTTTTGTTTACTGGAAGCATTTAGTATTGTGATGTGTAATATGGCTAATAAAACATTTCTTTGGCTCTCTCCAGAATCACAGCGCTATGCAGTTTTTTGTTTGTTCAGAATGGGAGCTGAGGTTTTTGATACAGAGGTGGCTATTGTGGATAAAGCAATAACAGATATCTGTTTTGAAAATGTAACCATATTGTGAGTATAATTTATTTCTGTTGAATGAAGTACAAATATTGCTGTTTTCTTTTGAAAGGGCATATGATTAGGAATAAGATTGGCTGAGGTCCACTGAGCTTTTCTGTGGGCAAAGGAATCAGTAGAGGTCCTGCTAATTTCAGTGGATGGTGGATCCCCACCTCTGGAAGGTTGGGTTTTATGTTCATAATGATGCTGGTTGTAGATGTGCTACTTGAACTGTACATATTTTCATTTTTGCCATGCTGAAGCATTTTTCTTTTATATAAAGAGATTAACTTGTACCTCAAAGACAGAATTAAATTTATACTGAAACCTGAAAGCATTATTAAAGTATGGGCATGAACGTTGCACCCAGTGTTATTCTGGTATACCAGTATTATTCTGCAGTGTTATTCTGGTATAGCAGTATTACTCTGTACAGCAGGCTACGGTCTCTTTCTACACCTCATGTTCTGTTACACCTATATAAGCATGTGCTACAGCTGTAGTCCTTACAGTTGAAGAATACTAGGCAGGAAACTATTCCCTTGTCTTTAAAAGTAAGCTGGTGTGGTGGGTTGACCCTGGCTGAGGGCCAGGTGCCCACCAGAGCCGCTCTATCACTCCCCTCTTTCATTAGACAGGGGAGAAAAGGTACAATGAAAAAAAAACTCACGGGTCGAGATAAGGACAAGGAGAGATCATTCTCTAATTATCATCACGAGCAAAACAGACCGAACTTAGAGAGGGAATTCATCTTATTTATTACTAAGCAAAACAGAGTAGAGGAATGAGAAAGAAAACCAAATCTTAAAACACTTCCCCCCACCCCTCCCATCTTGCCAGGCTCAACTTCACTCCCGGCTTCAACCTCCGCCCCCCTCCAGCGGCACAGGGGGACAGGGAGTGGGGGTTACGGTCAGTTCATCACGTGGTGTTTCTGCCGCTTCTGCATCCTCAGGGGGAGGACTCCTCTCATCGTTCCCCTGCTCCAGCGTGGGGTCCCTCTCACGGGAGACAGTCCTTCACAACCTTCTCCAACGTGAGTCTCCTCCACGGGGTGCAGACCTTCAGGAGCAAACTGCTCCAGCGTGGGTCCCCCACAGGGTCACAAGTCCTGCCAGCAAACCTGCTCTGGTGTGGGCTCCTCTCTCCATGGGTCCACAGGTCCTGCCAGGAGCCTGCTCCAGCGCGGGCTTCCCACAGGGCCACAGCCTCCTTCAGGTGTCTCCACCTGCTCCGGCGTAGGGTCCTCCACGGGCTGCAGGTGGAATCTCTACACCCCCTCATCCTTCCTCCATGGGCTGCAGGGGGACAGCCTGCCTCACCATGGTCTTCACCACGGGCTGCAGGGGAATCTTGCTCCGGCGCCTGGAGCACCTCCTCCCCCTCCTTCTGCACTGACCTTGGTGTCTGCAGAGTTTCTGACATCTTCTCACTCCTCTCTCTGGCTGCAAAAGCTCTCTCTAACTGTTTTTTCTCTTTCTTAAATATGTTATGACAGAGGCGCTGATTGGCTTGGCCTTGGCCAGCGGCGGGTCTGTCTTGGAGCCGGCTGGCATTGGCTCTGTCAGACACAGGGGAAGCTTCTAGCAGCTTCTCACAGAAGCCACCCCTGTAGCTCCCCTGCTACCAAAACCTTGCCATGCAAACCCAACACAGCTGGAAAAGAGTAGAAAGGTGTTCTCATGTACTTTTTTGTTGCTTTATAATTTTTGAGAGAATCCTGAGAGGCACTTAACTTCCCCCCCCCCCCCCCCGCTTTGTTTTTTATATTAGCAATTTAGATTCAGTCTTCTGAGGAAGACTGACTGGAAAGCTAGAACTACTGAAAACTTTAAATCAAGATCCTGAAAACTGAGTGGTTGAGAGACAGTGGATCATTAAATCAGATTTTAAACTCTCTTAAACCCCTGTTCAAGTTAAGAGTCGGGGCAAAGATTTAAATCTGCTTCTTCAAAGATATGAGACTTGACCATTATAGTTTTCTGTGAAATACTGCAACAAAAGCAGAAAAGTCACTCTAACTTGCCTTGTGTCCCCCGAGATAAAGACAGACTTTTTATAAAAGCCTTTGGGATGATTTTGTTATGGGCATGTGTGTAATGACATGCTTTGTACCTGAAAGATGAGGTTAGGTTTCTGGTTTGATGACTAAGCCTGAGAACAAGAGAATGGGTAGAACTGAAAACAGAAAAAGCATTGGCTGTGGACAGCAGAACGCAGCAGTAGGTAGTTATGAATGACAAATTTTGTTGGTTGTAAGCGAGAGAGGATTTTTTTCAGTAATGTGAAGGGGATGAGGTGTGACTAAGATATCTTTAAAACAGTTCAATCTGATTTAGGACCATAGGCATGAATAGGTTTTCAATCATGTGATCTTTGTGTAACAGTAGAGGGCAGATTTAAGTGTGTTTGAATGTCTTGCCTGTGTATTTCCATAACATGGGGGTTTTTTTTCAGTTTTTAACCTAAACGTTGAATTTCCTGTTTGCAATTGTTTATGGTTTAATTATAACATTCATCTCATGACTTCAACACTAAGTTACTGCTGTGTACTCTAGTCTTTAATTCCATATTAATGTATGTCTTCGCCTGAATCTTAGGGCATTCCTTCTCTTGATTAGAAATATGTTATTTAGTATATATAGTAGCAGCTGCTACTATATATATATATTATTATATACTGCATGTTCGGTTTATTAGCAAATGCTCTGAAATTTTCTCCTCCCCCCCTTCAGTGATGAGGCAAGACCAGATTTCCAGGTGAAGGTTGAAGTGTATAGTTGCTGTACAGAGGAGTCTTTATATGTAACAAACACTCCTAAGAAACTAGCAAAGAAGCTTAAAACATCCCTCAGCAAAGCTACAGGGAAGAAACTCAAAGCTGCGCTGGAAGAAGATGGCACTGAATCCCTTTTGCCTGCTGACCCAGTCATCCAGTAAGCCATATATGTTGATATTCTGGTTTTATCATTTTTAAAATAGAAATAAGCCAAATATATTGTGAATTTTTGGAAAGCTGCCAAGAAAGTGATTATTTCTGTACTTAACCAAGTGAAAAAAAATTTACATTTTAAGTAGGAAATGAGAAAGTAGGTGTGAATTCCAACCATGTCGCTCAGCCTTGGGGCCTGGTTCTGAGCTTTAAACACATGAGTAGGCTTTATTTTTCTGCTGTATGGCTAGCTAGCTTTAAACGCATGAGTAGGCTTTATTTTTCTGCTATGCGGCTAGCTAGCTGGTAAAGCCACTGTTATTTGCAAACTTTATAATACTTGTAGTTTGATCTCTGGAGGAAATCAAGCTTGTATGATCAGTCTGTGTCCCTCTGTCCATCTACCTTTCCTTCTCCTCTTTCCCATTTACTCCCCCATGTTATTTTTGCACCTATCCAATTTTGCTCATGTTTGACAGACAGGTAGACATGTCTAAAAGTCACAAGTTGTGTGAAATAAAAAGGTGTGGTGCATAGGGAGGAGAAACCTCTCTTGTACCCTCTCCCCTAATGAAGCTGACTGAGCTGTTTTGGTGTAAAACTGTGGACTGTCAAAGGCACTTTACAGTTACAAGCTGCTCAACAGGAATTTTCTTAATTGACTTTATCACAGAACATTTTAAAATTACTTACTGGTTTTCAGTGTTCGTAGAAATAAGGGCTATTCCCAGTAATTTACCTGTTTCCTTTTAAAAATGATCTTCAGTCTTTCATGCATTTTTTTAGTGAAGTTAACTGCCTACTAATATTTCCCACCTACATTAATTTCATTGGGATTTAAGCAAGTCAAGTACCTAAATTGTAAATACTAAAAAAATTGATTTAATTATTTTTTTTAGAAAGCAATTTTTTCAAGGAATTATTCTCTTTTGGCAGCCGAACAATAAAGAATCAATGCTTAATTCTTGCCAAGTGTTGAGCGTAGTCTTAGTCTAGCTTCATATATCTATTTGCCTGGATTTGACAAAGGTAGAATATGCTTGAATGTTTCCTTTTAAAACTGATATTACTGTATATTGATATTTATGTTTCAATCAAAAATACACGTCCACAAGATCTTATCCACAGAGCAAATATCACTAACTTTCCAGTGTGTTCCACCTAACGACAATGTATCTTTCGATCTGCAGCATCTCAGGTGGCTGTGCTTTCCACAGGCTCCAGTTTGGTGATGACACACTATCATTAGATACAGTTTGCTTCAGATATAACCACGAGCTTATTTGCTGCTTGTTTGCTCTTGACTATAGATTCTCTGTCTTTTAAGGAAGATGCATCAGCAGACAATCTAAACAGCAGCTTCCTCCCTTGCGTTTTGCTTTTGGTTTCTCAGTTGTGATTGCATTTTGCTTTCCTCCATCTTTAAGTTTGTTGTTTCTACTGTAAATAATTATCTCACAATGACTGTTACTGTCTTAACAGAGTTAAATGAACAATGTTTAATGATGGCTTTGCAAGGTGATTAAAAGATTCTTGGAAAAAAATGGGTTGTTATAGGTAGAAAATAAGTTGTCAATTTTTTTTTTTTATAGGCTCCCCTTAGGATTTATATTAGTAAGACCTTGGTATGTAGCTCTTATAAGGGGAAGAGATTGCAAGATTACAAGAGATCTTTCAAGTATTCCCAGACAGTTTTACCAGTCCAGCAGGTGAAATTAAACTGCAACAAAAAAGGGAACTTGCTGTATTACATGAACAACTTTTCCCTGTAGATTTCATTTGTACAGGCCTTTTTCTTTTCAGAGCACACGTGGGTGAAGTTCTCCATTTTCCAAAAACTCTGTGATCCCTCTGTGTCAAACTTTTTGGCTTAGAAATCTCCCTGGTTAGCGAGGAAACTGTCAGCCTTGTAACTTCTTGCAAAAGCTTAGTGACAAAGTGCTTTGAATGGTTGCTTAGGCTGGTTAACTTCAGTTATACCGTCTCTCTTTTCATTTCTATGCAGTATTTTGCCTGCTTAATTTTTCTATTCTAGCTTTTTTTTTTCTTTTTATATTTGTCATAGAAGGAAAATGTTTAGTGCAGTTATACTATTGAATTCCAGAGTAACTAGGTTGCTCTTTGGCTACATCATTGGAGAGACTCCCTGAAGCGCATGTTTATTCACTTGCAGAACTGGCCTACACATGGACTTGTCGTTCTTGCCTTTTATGCATTGTCCTCCACTGGGCTGGAGGCACGGCTTCAGTGCCCTGTGTTTGAATTGACAAATTCATAGTGATATTTTGCTAGAAGTACATAGTCTAATCTAATGGCCTCACTTTTACAGTTGGATTCTTTTTAGTACCTGAAGGTTATATTTGGTTTTACCTTCTATTATTTAACATCTAATTGAAAGCTGACCATATTAGATTTTTTTTTTTTTTGACTTACAAATCCTTGACTATATATATCTGGATGAGTGAACCAAGATTTGGGTTTCTAACGTTGGGATTAACATTCAGGAACAGATTCTGGAATCTGAGATGTATTAATTAATATGCATCAATAGAAAGGGTGATAGTTACACATTCCCACGCCAGTGTCTGTGTGGCAACTTTTGGTGCCTCTGTCTCTTGATCAGTAAACAGATTTAACAACGAGCCTGTGCCACAGGCATGTTGTGGAGATGAGCTGATTTTTTTTTTTTTAAATAAAGTTATTACATGGAAAGATATTATAGATATGCAAAGTACTGAATGAGATGCAGCAAGCAGATTATTCTTTGTTATACAAAGAAAGTACCATTTAAGGCAGTTAGCTAATTCTGTGAAATGCAGAGGAAAACCTAGTCAACAATCCTGATTAGCCAGTTAAATTTGAAAAATATTTGCAGATAAAACTTTTCTAAATTATATTGCATCTGGCTGAAAGGAATGACTGTTATATTTTAGAATGAAAATGTTACTCTGAAGCATATTTTTAAAGTGAAGTAGCTATTTTTTTTGGCAAGGTTGTTATGGTAATTAGTCATGCTTTAGAAAAAAACCTTGAAAAATCAGCACAGAAGTTTTATCTGTGAGAAGAAACTGAATTTTTGGTACAGTTTAAATAGAATGGGAATGTATTGCTCAACTGAATGGCAAAACATAATCAGTGGAGAATCTTTTGTTAGGGAACAATCTAGCAGGGAATATATACAAATCCTGATGAGTTTTTGTTCAGATTGCCCTCTTGAAATGTTTCACAGCAGTGTTTTTTTGCACAGAATGTTATATCATAGTTAATTCTGTCTTTATTCCTTAAAGATAGATGTGTAACAGACCTCCCTGCTAACGAACTTGCTACTTCTCCTCCTCTTTCATTAGGTTTAGAGCTAGGTAGGCATTTGCCTTGTTCCTCTGCAGAGCCAAAGATTTTAAAACAGTATGGTCCCACTGTGCTATTAGGAAAAATAACATTTGAAAAATATTATGATAGAAAACTATATTAGTGATGTTAGTTCAGTGGTGTCCTCTCACCTTTTACACCTCCAAGCTATTTTATGCTGTACTGAAGCTATTTTAAGGATCTTCTGCTAGATCCTGTTAGGGAGAGTAGTTAGTGATTTTGAGGGGTTTGTTTTCCTGTGAACTTTGTTTAAACTGCCATTAGCGAGGTGGAATTCTTACTGCATTGCTGGACTGTAAATCTGTTACTCGGTCTGAAGAGTATTTGGGGGAAAAGGTTAAACATGTACCAAATTTATACTGGTTTATTCCAAGAATTGCATTCCACATGCACTGTGCTGAATTGTAAATGTGACTTTTTTTTTTCCCTAGGCAAAATCCAAACCAAAGATATAATATTCTGAAACCTGTAAGCGCAATAAGAGTCCTTTATGTTACAAAACTGACTGTGGGATTTCTGCATAGATTTCTGCATGTGAAGAATCAAGCTATTAAATGCTATTATAAAAGTATTTTTTAAACAACTGTTTAATAAAGTGTAGTCTACTCAGGCAAAGCAAAAGAGCAGTGTAAAGCCTTTTAATTTTTAACCTGTATTTTCAGATAAAGTTTATGTCATCAGTTGTTCTATTAACTGTAGCAATTTTTGAACCTGTTACCAAATCTAGTTGATTTAGGCCTAGCGATAAAAGCTGTAAAACTATTAAAAGTTACGTGGTGTCTGACTAGAGGAGACAGATGCTTTAGCATGTTGGATAGCCCAGCCTTTATGTCTGGGCTTAGCAGCTGCTGGCTCAGCAGTAAGCATGAGCGCAGCTCATGGGCAGTAACCACAGAAGTCCCCTGGCTGGCAGGTCCAAGAGAGGCGGCTATGGAAAGAGCCACCTGATGGGTCCTCATGGTGTTGGCCTGGAAGTTGTGGATTTGCAAGGAAAAACATGGATATGGGAGTTCTGTGGGAAGAGGTTGGGGGGTGGCGATCTGTGTTCAATGACAGGTGCTGCCTTGCACCTTGGCATTCCCTTGTACCCAAGTGTGTTATCTCAGGCATGTCCAGACTCCCTTTAATTACTACCTGAGCAATGTGAAGCAGAAGTGTCTTAAATATGCCTTTTATTTCACATTTAGAGGAGCAAAGTACAGTTTGCTAGCATATACCACTTTGGGACTGGAGAGTGCTGAGGACAGTTTCAGGACCCACAACCTTACCATTACAGGAAATGGTAAGTACATATGGTATCAATTTAAGGAAATAAAAAAACAGTAACATTTTGCATTTCTCTCTCTTGTAAACTAAAGAGCTTAAAGAGATTATTTTTCTTGATACTTAATATAGAACAACTTTAATAAAATATTTAACAGCTCTAAGACAGGCATCTGTACACAGCTGAATAAACTGTAAGTTGAGTAAAATTTCAAGTCCAGATGAAAATGAATTCTTTTGGGAGTTTCTTCTGTCATTTGCATCTCAGTCTTATGTGAGTTGTAGCTATATACAAATTATTTCTCCTTCCTCACAACCAAGGAAGAGTATCAGAATGAAAAACAGCCTTTTTCCTCTGTAGTCAGAAGAAAAATAGAAAAATAGCTTCAGTTCAGCTAGGTTGTTTCAGGCCCAGATTTAACACAGGACATAAGCACGTGTGCTTGCGATTTGCGTTGGTCACTTACTGCAGCTCTGGGACAGCACAAGTTGGCAGCAGTCAACCTGGATGCTAACACAGGAACTGTGGTTATGTTGCAACTGAAGGTAATGTTTTAAGTAGCAGGAGTACAGTTTTTGGTACTTTGTCCACTATTTTCTGAAAGGTTAGCCCCTCCCATAAGCCACCCTCTAATTGTTAACTTAAGACATGGGACTTTCACTGTAGCTTCTGGGAACTTTATCTTTTACTTGGGTAAGCTTGACCTCAAAGAGAACTTCATTCTTTACACTTCATTAATTCTGAATAAGTACAGATTTGAAGATTTATGAGGCATTTGTTTCTTGAAGGGTTGGATGAATAATTCTGAGTATCTTTGATATTTGTAAGCCTTTCTTTATTAGTACTTTATACTCTTTCTTCTTCAAATTCTTTTCTCTGTCGTTAATTTACATAACTTAGTCTGGTGAGAAATGACATACCTGGATATTTTGGTTCATTACGAGCATTTCTAAAACATGACCAAAGACAGAGTCATGTCAATGGAATGTTGTATTACCTGCTTCTAATTACAGAAGAGAGAGCCTATTACATAGCAGAGCTGAGCAAGGAGGGATATTGTAATTCATTAGAAACTCCTTGGAATCCTAAATGCTCTGCTAGTACTGAAGACAGAAGCAGATAGAAATTCTAAGCCTTAATAAAACAATCTGAAACAAAGTGCTCATGTGTAATTGTAGCTGTGTGCCACGATGGGACAGGCTCAGTTGTCCTATATAGATGAGGTGGCCAGTGTGCTTATCTTTTAAAATGTTTCTAGCTGTGAAATGAGACTTAGAGCTATATTTTATTTAAGAACAACTTGTTCTTGCAGAAAAATACCTCCATTTTTACTTGAAATTCTTTTTTTAGTCTTCAGTAAGTTTTTTTAATTAAAAATCAGTTTTCATCTAATCCTACAGGATGAAATATCTTTAAATATAAAAAATATTTACATTCATTAAATTAATGTAAAAATGGATGTAGAAAGCTAAACTATATGTTTAGGGCAAATGTTTGGAACTAAGTGTCTGTCTGTCTTTTGCCTGGTCTTTTCCCTCAGGGGAATCCTCTTTTTGGCTCCCTCTCTATGGAAACATGTGTTGCCGTTTAGTTGCTCAGCCTTCCTGCATGGCTAGGGATATGATGTCAGGATTTCTTAATCAACAGGTAAGAAGATCTTGCTTGTGTTTACATCCTCTTCTGTTAATAGCTTTCACTAAGAATCAATTGTTAAAAACATTTGCTTTTACCTGAAGTGGTTTCTTGAGAACTGTTATTTTTCACCTGTTCTACCTAGAGCAAGGGGAGAATTCTATCTCACAGCTGTGTTTACAAACAGTATCTTCTGTGGCTAAGCGTGAAGAAATAAATGTTTCCTTGGCATGCTTATCAATACAATTATTTAGGCTGTTACATAAAGATCCAGTATAGTTGTTTCAGAATTGGTTTAGGCTGGTACCTGACGGCAGCAGTCCTAATAATCCTGTGGCTCTCATCCTTGTGCTAGCACAAGAGTTCATATCACAGCATGGTGAATCTGATTGGTGAACCGAGCCATATTTAAACTCATCCCTTCAAAAATGATTCATGTGAACTCAGTTTACTTCTCTCTCTTGGTTCATTGCACAACTAGGCAAATGAGAAGGTGATCGCGGAGCGTCAGAGGGGCTGGGTCATTTGTCAGGAGTGCTTTAAACTGGTGGTGAAACTATAATGTGCTTATGAGTGCTGTTCAGAAAACTCATTTGAGAAAGTGGAATTCTAGACAAATGTCTTTGCTCGACATTTGTTGAATGACTGTGTATTTCCAAAGTGAGATACTCTTATTTCCCTTATTGTGTAATTACTCAGTTAATAAAGGTGGTTGCTTTCTCACAGTAGATACCAGTTCGAGATTTCATTCTGTGTGAACCAGCAGATTCTGTATTGTTAGTGTCACACAGCAATAAATCTGCGAAAACTGCAAAACACCGAACAACATTCAAAGTGTTGCTAAAATCAGTGACTCTGAATGTTCTGCAACAGAAAGTCTTTGTTTTAGGAAAGAATTCAGTGTGGCTGAGTTGTGATCACATAGGGTTGATCTGTGTATACCTTGTAATATGCTCTTAATTTGTAGTTTGTTTGGCAATTTCTGACTATTTCTTCCCTTTAGCAAATGATAGGAAGCCTAACTAGCTGGAGGAGGCTGTATTGCGTACTAAGAGGTGGCAAGCTCTTTTGTTACTACTCGCCAGAAGAAATTGAGGCTAAACTGGAGCCAGCATTGACAGTTTCCATCAACAAGGTAAAACTTGTTGTATGGTTTGGGTTTGGGGTTTTTTTTTTGGGGGGGGGGGAGGGGGTTGTTTGTTTATTTTGGGGGAGGTTGTTTTTGTTTTAAGACATGCCTAAGTCGTTTGGGCCCTAAGCTGCTGGTATGCAGAATGCTTTATAGAGCATGTGGGTGGGATATGCTTCAGTGAAATTTGCAGTCACTGAAGTTTTTAGCAAGGACATTACATTACTTAGCTGTGGACATAAGTTCATTCTGTTGCATTAAACTGGTTAACACAGAGGTAAAAAGGAGAATGCTTTTCTTTAGGAAAAGTGAGAACTTGTTATATGACAGTTCCATAAGACAGCCCTTGGCAATGTGTTGTTTACAGTCTGTTATCAATGCTCTGGTAGACTTTTGTCCTCAGCAAGGTGGAATTTTAACAAAAGCTTTGTTGTTGCTGTATGTTACTTGGCCACAGTCTTAATTAGGAGGAGAGCTGGAAAATTGTTCAAAATATTTTAATATTCTGCCTTAAAATAAGCTGCTTTTCTTAATACTGGTTTTGTACAGGGCACAATAACTTTGGAAGTTCTGGTCTCTAGGATGACATTAGTGCTGCTTTTCATACCCTGATTGGAAAGGCTGAATTTAAAATGTAAAGTTAAAATGTTACTTGCTATTTGGCTAAGGAAACATAAAGTATTTAATTTAAAGTAATATTAAAGTGTTCAATTTAGGAATGTCATTGGAAGGACCTTCTAGAATTGCGAGCATTAGAGTGAACAGATGCTTTCAAAAACTGGTTTTGGTCCAGTCATCAAGAGTTAATATCACATAAGCATGAGCAGAGGAATTTAATGTTGTTTGCAATTCACATAGCTGGATTTGTCTTACATAAGTAAATAGACACGTTTGGAAACTGTGTTAAGCACAGGTCAATCTGGATTCCGCTGTTGTACTACTGTGAATACTTGATGCCCACACTAATTCTGAAAGAAGCATTCCTCCCGTCCAGTCGCTTGTTCAGGCTGCTGTGCTGCTTTATGCCAGGGCAGGCATTAGGGCAGCAGACTGATTAATCGGACAACAGAACTGATGTGGGTTAAAATTAGCTCATTTTGGGGGGCAGGAGGAGGGTTGGCTTCAACTGTGGTTCCTCTTAATAAATTCTCTTATCCAGTTCACCACATGGTGACACAAATGCTCGTATGGTACAAGAAAGGGTCTAGGCTACAACTGGGAATATGTAGGGACATAGGCTAATACAGAATGGCTTCTTACAAGAGCAATATCAGCTTTCGGTGGCTTTAAACTTTCTGGAAAATATGACTGCATTCTTACCTAGAGTGAGACTTGTGTATAAACCAAACATTTAAACTAGGTATGACAATGTGACCTGTTTCTGTTAGGACTTCTTTTTTAGTGTGTTAAGATTTAAATTGATTCCTTAATTTAAAACAATTTTCTGCTTGTGTCCTATCTTTTAACAAAGCCATTTTTCCCCCAATTGTTCATGCATTTGCATTAAGTAAACGTTTAGACTGTGATACATATTTAAGCAGGTTTACTTGCTTCCCTCTTCCCACTTTTAATTGCACTAGTCAGCCTTTGCCATGATTCTGTTTGCCAGCTGTTCACAATATCAGTTAAAAAATGGTAAACTTCAGTAAATTATAGAATGACTAAATCCATATTCTAAAATGTGACACTAATATTTTTAAAAATTATCTATCAGGCTATCTCATATCTTTCCTTGGAGGTCTCTGTTTTGGTCTCTATCCTAGTTTTGCTTTTCCTTTTAAAATAGCCATATTCTACTAAGGTATTTTGCTCCTCCAAGTTACCAATACACTTGGAACCTAAAATCCAGCTTCATAAGCCTTTGCTGGGAGACTGTCTGTATGTTTGCAGAGTATCCTTAAAGCTAACATGTAGAAGGTACATAAATTGTGTATCTTATACCACTTTACAAAAATGTCAGACTGCTGGAGAATGACTGCGAATCCTTCTTCGATTTAAATTAAAACTAGAAAAAAATTGCAATTTAAACATATTTGGATACTTTACTATTTAAACAGTTTCTCTTGAAAATAATTTAATGCCTGCAGATATTTTTTGATTTCTTTGTTATGAAATTTCTCTTACGGATTAAATGAAAGCAAACTAATCATATGGGCTTGTCTGCTACGTGTTGTTATAGAAACAGCAATTTCAAAATGAAAGTTGAGATTGAACATCAACTGTAGACGTTCTAACTAAAATCTTTTCTGGTTGCATATGTGGCATTTTCATTTGTAATGTGAAGCTGATCCTTTACGTGTAATTGAAAGATACTTTATGAAAAGTAATGAAATCATCTGGATTTATGAGAAACTCTCTGGAAAATATTCACAATGATAGCTTTATTTCCCGTTCCCTTTGAATCGAGACTTGAAGAAGCCATTAAGACCAGCAAAGTCATTACTTCAACTTCAGATGACTTCACTGCTACTACTGTTGAGCAAGAATGGTTCTGCAGTTCCTATTATGCAAGTGCTATTATTATTGTTCCAGCTAAATGTGATTATAACATATTATATTGCACAACTAAGTAGGAAAAGAGAAATGATATTTTCTGTAGCAAAGAAAATTTGCTCAATCCAATTTGAACAAGAAATACTCCTTATGGGCCAGTTCCTGAAAATTTTTCAAGTTTTCTTTAGTTTGAAATGAATAATAAAGGCCTTGCCTACACCTGATAGCTTAGCAAATTGGTGCGTGTGCCAGTGGTTCACGTTAGTTGCTCAGTGTTTGGAATACATATTCTGTTGTGTCCTGGTCGTAGATTATAAAAAAAAATTTTTTTTTTTTTTTTGCGCCATGTATGCCTGAAGCTTGAGGAATTCTGGGACATTGGTGCGAGTTAATGTAGGCTCATGATTTCTTCCCTGGCATATTTTACCAGTGCAATCTTCGCTCTGGTGCCACACAGCGCAGCAGGCCCAGAGCTCTCTCTGTGTTTGTGCTAATTGTTGGATTGAACAGGATGAGGAACATCAAGTGTGTGCAGCCATGGGCTCAGGGTTCATAGACTGGTTGCTAAACAGTGTAGGTGTGAAAGGGCAAAATGAAGCTGACATTTCTGCAGACTGTTTTGTTGAATGACAGTTCGTGTTGGAACATCTGTTCTGGGCTAGGTCACTTAGAGAAATTCATTAGAAAATATAGCGATGGCTGCAGCAACATAACTTCAAGGGAGCCGTGCAGTATTTCTAGGGAACCAGGGAGTTTGACCCTTGATCTGGAGCAGAAGGATATTGATACAAGTTCTTGACCATGTGAACATTTAGGGAGCCAGCAATATGAGCAATATTCTCTCTGTGTGTTAGGGAACTTCAGCAGTGGTGAAACTAGAGCAGCCCTGAACATATCTGTGTTCTCTGTAGTAAGGACTTTGTCCCACTGGTTGGCTCAGACAAGCCTCCATACATGTCAAAATATTTTGGGAAAGCACAGACTAGTAAAATGCCTCCAAATACCTGGTATCTCCTGTCTCATTGCTTGGTTTAGTCCTGCAATTGCTTGAAAGAAATTGTGGATGCGGGCTGGAGAAGATGATTAATACCCAGATTCCACGCGGTGGACCTAATAACACACATGCTCAAATTGAGTGGTTTGGAAACGATGCTTTATGGCTCCCTGGTGCTCCACAGAATGCTGGCTGGACATATAATGCCATCTCCTTCTCCTGGTTTTTAGCTGCTGCATTGCACCGAAGATAGCTAAAATGGCACAGAAATCCTAATATTGCTCTTCCATGTTGTACTTACCATCCAGTGGCCCCATGGAAGTTATGTTAATACAAGTTCACACAACAATGAAGATGAAAGAAGAAAATATTTGTAGCTGATATGGTGAATTTGGTCTTGTGCATTAATATGTTTGAAAGCCATAATTTTAAATTTAACCATATTTCCCTGGTTGCCTAAAACAAACCTCATGGAAATTGTTACCATTACAGCAGAACCAACACATGAACAGATTATGTTTTGTTTCCAGTGTTGTGTTGTTATTTCTTGGTTTAGTTTTTGGTACTAAAAACATGGAGGAAGTTTGCATATGTGATTTGGTTTTTTTAATCTTAAAATAGGTACACAGAACTGGATCTTAGGCTATTCAATATTTTCCTCAAGAATTGTAATTTGTTTTGATGTCTTAAAATGATCTTTATAATCACTGTTTCTCAGTGTGTTGGGACTGGCTTAGCAGGAAAGTATTGCACCTCAGCAATAAAAAAAAGTTCTCTCTTTTTTTATCTTTTTTAGCTCAAAAGATGAGCTTTCCAGAGAAGTATTATCAGGCAAAGAGATTTTTTTTTATTTGGGGCGAAAAAGTATAGAGGAAGGTTTGTTATTTACACCATATTAAAAAAACCCACCACAACAAACCAACTCTCATTTTCCCTTTTAGTCTTTCCCCACCTTCAAAAAATAATCTTTTGCCTGTAGGATGTAAGACTGACTTCAGCTTCCTGAAAGAGTCATTTGAGTTCAAGATTTAACTCAGTTTTTTCCTATTCTGATCCACTGGTGGTTCTGGTCTTTACAATAGCTGTAGCAGAGCTGGTTCAGTTGCCTGTAAGACTGTGAAAGGTTGAGCATTATTATAACATGGTACTTCAAGACACATTTTTGGTTGTTGTTTTGTGTGGGGTTTTTTGGTTAGGTATTTTATTTTTTTTGTTAAGTGGAACTGGGCATGTAGTGTAATTCACCCAAGCTTGGTAAATTCATCAGCCTATTACTGTAATGACATCTTGTATCACTCCTTAAATATTTAAGCATCAGATATAGATTGTTGCTTGAGGATTTATCTCCTTTGAATAATACCATAGTTGTGGGATAAAACCTGCAGCAAACATCATTAAACAAAGTTGTGTGTACGGTATGCTTGAAGTTCCTACCTGTCAAATGTTAATCTATTTGATTTAATTTTTTTGCTGGTATCTATGGTTACCTGAGTTAATGGGATATAGAGCACTTATGGATGAATTACTTCATCTCCTATTTTTAGACAGAAGAATTTAAATGAGCATATCCATCAGATGTGCTACAAGCAGCTGTTGGTATTTCAAATGGTTACTTCAGTAATGCATTTAAAATCTGGGGAATGTTCTATAGAATGATTTTTGTTTTTCTGAGTATCAGAACTGGGCCTATCCCCATGGGATCCCATGTGTAAACTTAATTTCTGTAGGTGTGTGTTTAACATCTTTAGCAGATGTTTGACATTTGGTTGAATCGTGTAAAAAGGAAGATGGTTCTTCTGTCTCCACAGCATGTTGAGGAATGCCCCGAGGCCACCTTTGTGGTCAGGTTCGCTGTTCATCCGGACAGGAGACATTTGAACGCAACCTGATGGTGGTTGTTGGCTTCCTTCAAAATCTGGGGTGCTCCCCGTGCTGGGGGACACCCTTGTGCGGCAGGAGGGTGCTGCATGGGTGACCCCATGTCCTGCCAGGCTCCGGGGCTGGCCAGCTGTAGGGTGCTGGCCGGCTCCCTGGCGCCAAAACTCATCATCCCGTCAGGATTTGGGATTATGCTGCTCTCCTGGGTATGCCAAAAATCCTTTTATGAGCAGTGTCGTAATAGGCCATTGCTTGTTCAGTCAGGTTGAATAGTATATGCAAAGATGTTCCCAGGGTTTCTGCTTTTACTTTTGTAAATAAAGTAATGTTAATTATTTTAATTTGCTCATCATGTTGTGATGAGCAGCAATCTTGACCAGTTGTGTTCTGGAAATTTTTCAGTTGTGTTTTATTAAACTTTTACTAAAATCTTTCAGTATTTTACACACATGTTCACTCAGGGCTAAGTGCTTTTTAAAATTGTAGTAGTGTCATAACAAAGAAACTAGATACTATGAAAATACCACTGGATCTAGTCTAGATGATAAAAATTAATTGAACTACATCCCGGAACAGAAGGGGAAACCTTGGCTGTAACAGTACCGCTGTGTAATCTAGAGCCTTTCTAACATCAGCTGAAGAAATTTGATAGACTCACGATAAACTTCTCATATATTTTTTTAAATTGTTTCTGTGTAGCTCTCCCTCATTAAGGCAAAACTAAAATGTCTATTTTGAGATGACAAATAGGATTTCTTTATATATATATTAGGGTAAAATGTTTTGTCACGCTGGAAATTTGTTCTAGCGTAGAACTGCTACAAATGCTCTTTTAAATGTGGACTAGATAAGTTTCTTTTTAAATTTCCTGTCACTATAGTATTAGCCTTGAATGTCCTGATACACTAAGATGAACATAAAATAGATACAAGTTTAGAAGCCATTGCATAAACAATGGCCCACAGAAGTACAGTAGGAGACTTAAATAGTAGCTGTAACAATGTGGTTGTCCAGCTGAAGAGTTCAGAGAAAAGGAGCTGCTTGGTGTTATTTTAGATTATTCACTAGACTACTGTGGAGAAGAATGAGCAGTGTGAGATGAGCTGGTGAAGGCAGAGGGAGGGGAAACATAGAATGTACGTTCTGCAGTTCAGAACTGAACTGCAATAACTGTGCTCTGTTCCCTTATTTTTCATATTCTATGCCATTTTAATAGTTTTATGAGAAAATATTTTTATAAGCAGTTCTTGACATTAGTTCCCTTTTTTTTTTTAATTGGAAATTAATCTGGATTAGATAAAAAGCCAAATGATACCTCCCTTGTGCTCTCATTGGCCATAGGGTGATATGGGCGTGGAGCTGCAACAATAACTCATTACCAGTTTGTTGTTTCTAGGAAACCAGAATTCGAGCTGTGGATAAGGACTCCAAGAGAAGAACTAATAACTTCTCTGTTATCAACCCCATGTCTGGAGAGGCTGTGACGCAACTTTTTGCTACTGACAGTAGGGATGAACTTCATAAGTGGATGGAGGCTTTCTGGCAGCACTTTTATGATCTGAGTAAGTAAGCAGGCGGTGCTGGCAGCGTGCCCTCCAAGTGGAGTGTTACGTAACATCAAAGGGCTCTCTGAACGCTTTGAATTGGAATTGCCTCATAAGCCTTTGTTTGCAACGACGAGAATAAAAATGTTCTTTGGGATAATGTTGGGTGGTGGTCTAAGCCGTTGGAAGGCAAATATTTGACTAAACCAAAGTCCATGTGTTCAGTCTGGGTTTTTGCAGTAAACCAGAAGCAGAATATGTCGATCGATCTCAAAAGAACTTGGTCTCTTTTAGCAGTGTTCTAGACAATTTCTTTTAAGGACTGCTGAATTCTCACCATCTCTTCCTCCACTGTAGCAGGAAGAGTCCACCTCTGCCTGGGCATCCTACCAGTGGTGTTTTGGTTTTGTGAGATTCTGCAAGTATGAAATCTTTGGGTGTGGAAGCCCTAGTGGGAAGTGGTGAGGATGCTGGATTCATTTGGGGCTCTGGCTCAGATGTAGATTCAGCCAGCCCTTGCAAGTAGGCACATGTGTATGGGATTTCCTTGCTCCAGCAGTATTATGGATAAATTAAATTGCAATTTGTTGCAATAAGGATTACTTGATTCTGTTGGTAATTCTCAGGTTTTCGTACCCCTTGTCACACGAGAATATGCTCACCTAGCCATGCTCCAGTCCAGTCGTGCAAATACGCGCTGGCTTACTTGAACCTGGTAAAAGCTTTATCTGAGGCTTTCTAACAGCAGATATAAAAGAGATGATAAATTGATACCCTGATCCTTTGACTAACCTCTGGAACAACACTGCTCTTATGTGAGAGAAGAAACTCATTTATTGGTGTAAAACAGTGAAATGGTATTGTAGTAGTACGCTATGTTGCTTGTTTAACACCCAATATTTATTGTAAGAACTGTATAGATTAATCTGTCTTGGTCTTTTTCCTCTGCTTTAATATTTTGACTCACAGGGTTATTAAGATTAGGGAACAACTGTCAGTTGTTGTACTGTCATTGACAAGGTATAGTTGGTTCCTGATAGTCATTTTTATTAGGTCAGAAAACAGAACCAGGTCAATTAATGAAATGTGAGTCTTCAGTCAGAGGCCACACCAATAAAATCAGTGAATTGAGGCTGCGGAAACTCAGTATTGTAGTTCATATTTCAGTCCTTTCTAGCTCTGATTTACAATGAGAAAAGGCTCTATCAATTAAAGAAGCACACCAAGCAAAAACTAGGGCATCCTCTTTAAATTAGCTGTAGAGTGGGGTAAAAGAACTACTTCTTATTCATTATAGATAGAATACCCATGGATTTTTGAGACATTTTCCTTAGGTTCAGAAAAAAATGGGTCACTTGGCATTTAAATGCCTTTTTTCTTCCCTGGTTCTAAAATTCTCTTAAAATTAATGTGCTCAGAAAACTTGGAATGATTGGTATGAACAAAGTAATTTTACTGTGTCTTGTTTTCCTTAAGGTCAAAAATCTATTAATAGGAAAAGAGGTTTCCTTGTCTGCTAACGGATAAAAGGCAAGTTATCCTCTACTAAAGAGAGAATGTTCCTTTACTATAACATTGTAACATAGTTGTATAACGTCCAGCCTGCAGTATACTGGAGATTGTCCTAATAACTTCATGAAGCTTCCCTAACCTTAAATTATTATTTTTTTTTAGGGTTTTTTTTTATGAATTTAGACTGTGTTTGGGGATATGAAGACAAATGATGATATTTAACCTTCGTAATATAACAGTACTGCTGGGATGCTTAAATTAAAGGTAGTAGCTTATGACCTTTGTGCTAAGAGAGTGAGAGTTGAAAATTCAAATGCATCCTGAGCATTCCTGCTAAACAAAAGTAAATGCTTACTGTTTAGCATCACTTGGAGATAGTTTCCTAACACAACCTAATAACTTCAAATTTTTTTCAAGCTGAAGTGTTTAAGTTCCAGTCATTGTTCTCTTTTCTCTCTCAGGCCAGTGGAAACATTGTTGTGAAGAACTTATGAAAATTGAGATTATGTCACCACGGAAACCACCTTTGTTCTTGACAAAAGAAGCGACCTCCGTCTACCATGATATGAGTAAGTGGGATTTATTTTTTCAAGTTGCAGGGTAACAGAAACAACATTGTATTCAGATGGCTTCTGGTGTTGATGTTGAAAGACTGAGTTTTTCAAGGGCAACTCAGACAATGAAAGAGCAACATAATTGCATACCAAGGAGTTCATATTAAATCTGAATTTGTAATAGCACAAATAATGAATAGATTTTTATACCTTGAGCCAAAAAATCTGCCATCTGGACTATAACTAGGGAGCCCTGAACACATTCAAAAAAGCTGTCACTACAAATAAACATTCATCGTCAGAGTAGTATAAAGTTCAGGAAATGTAAAGGTAAAATAGTCTGGTCTGCAAACCAATAATGTCTTTAACTAGTTGCATGAAATTAATTTGCTGTTCTTAAAGCTATTTAAAGGCTTACCTAACAAAACTTACCTAATTGTTTGGTCTTTGGTAATGATGTTCAAAAATATGCTTGGAAAATCTATCTAGCATGTATTTGAGACTTCCATTTTTATAGAGCAAAATGGTATGCAGCAGGATTATTTCAATAGTTTCATTACAGAAATAATATTTACAGACTAGAAAAAGTAGGTCGCTTTGTTTTAATGGGTCCAATGCAGTATTGGCTGAGAAACACTGTACAACTAACTCTAAATGCCTGCCTGCCTGCTGCTTGAGATTAGAACTGTGACGATGCTCAAAATGCCATGTGGGTCATTGAGTTACAGTGCTTCAGAGCACTGAACAGTCACGAGAGTCCTATCTCAGCTATGAATGCAGAGCAGAAAGGTAGTAAATAAACTACACAGTTGTTTTACGAAGGTAACACTGTAGCATAATTCTATTGATACTCAAGTACATCAGTGAGGAGCAGAACACAAACTCTGTTTCATTCTTAATATACCAGGTTTTTTTCCTCCTTATTTATAGTATTAATAGGTAAAACCCTGTGTTTAAAAATTTGTTAGAAAATTATTAACATGTGGCCTGCAATAGAAAAGACTGCTGCTGTTTTAGAGCCTAGTCTTAACTGCAGTATACATAGAAAACTCAATATGAGGGTAAGAAATGGGGCAAGACAGTCCTAAAGCACATAAAGAAAAATGATATATGTAAAGATGTCCCACTTTTGCAGGCTGGAGGCACAAGAATCTTTAGTCATAGACTTTTTCATGGGCATTCTGTGAAACGAAAGTTTCAAAGCACCGTACAACAAAATATGTTTAATGTCTAATACATATAGATTTCCTAGTAGTAAGGGTTTTTTTCTGCTTTTACTTGGACAGAAATATCAATGCCTACCCTGTTGTCTCAATGCCAGCTGTCACGGAAACAGTTCCCTCCTGTCACCTCAGTTCTCTCTTTGAAAGCTTATGTATTCTCTTCCATTTCATCTATTAATACTCTTAATAGTAGTCCAGACTTCACAAGACATAGTTAATACAGTTTTATATTCTGAGTAATAATAACAAAATAGGTAGCAGTAAAATCATTGGTATTGTTTTAATCCAAGTTAATTTCTGTCCCTTAAAATTACAGGCATTGATTCTCCAGTGAAACATGAGGGCTTAGCTGCTATCATACAAAGAAAAATCGAAGAGAGTGATGGTGAGTTCCTGCTCAGCCAGCAAAAAGAGTCTGCATCTCCCTTATGGGCTTCACTCTTTGATGGATCTCATGAGATGGTTGTTCAGAAGAACGTGCATCTAAGCCCAAAAAAAGATACTACAAGTCCTAATGATAGCAAAGGAAAGAAAAGAAGAGCTCCACCTCCTCCCTCTGATAAGTCACCATATGGTACAAAACCACAGGTGAATACAGAGCAATTGGGCAAGGAAAACTGGGAGAAGCCTGACCTCACATCTACTACTAGTTCTTCCTTTGATTCAAAGTTATCTATGAAAATGCAGCAGTTGCATACACCCATTGCTGCTCCTCGCAAAATTGGTCCTTGTAGAAAAAGCAATTTAGCTGACCACAGGAATCCCATTTCAGTGGTTAACAAGACTGAGTCTGAAACCAAACCGGTACCAACCCCTAGACAGAAATGTATCACAGAAGTGCTAGACCCTAGATCATGGTTGCAGCCCTAGACATCATAATTAGCCTAGAAAAGTCCCTGGAATTTTAAGTTTCTCAGCCTTCTACTATAACTCTTGACTAAAACTAGATTTTAGCATATAGCTTTTAAGTATTGAGGCTAAAGTTTGGGTTTTTTTTTTTTCTTTTAGCCAGGGCACTACTTCTACCTGCGGTCTCAGCTGTACTCATTATTGCTAACATCTAAATAATTGCACTAGTGATGGGGGCAGTTATCTCTATCTGAAATAACGGTGCTACTTCTGAAAAGAGCGGTTCAGTACTTTCCCCCTGAAAAACCGGCAGTGTTCAGGGTAACTCAGTGACCCTGCAGCAGGGATGTTACCATTGCCTTCCACCAGTCCCTCAGCTTAGTCCATCTGCAGCTCCTCAGACTGGTTCAAGTGCGAATTTCACACACATTCAGCACAGATCTTGCAAAGCTGATTTTCTTGGGCTCCATGCTTGGTTTCACCTAAAATATTCTTATCTCTCCCTCACTGTTTGGGAACCACTGCTTGTAAGATAACGTACTATGGAAAGTTGTTGGCTCTTCTGAACAGCTCTGTAAGTCCACATGAATTTCTGAAGCGGTTCTATCAATTTAGCGTGGCATCTCCTAAGTTCTTGCTGGTGCATCTGCTGTGTGAATGGACCAGGATTATCTGTGTATAATCAAGAATGTGATCCATCACTGCTGCTTATTGTCGACTAACATGGACGTTTAAAAGCAGTCCTGTGTATGAACAGCTACTCAGGATTTCATTTTTATAGTTGTTTTTTCTGACAAATGGGGCTCTGTAGCATAGCTTCTCCTTTGTGGAGCTTCTCGGCTCTTCCTGGTAGGTAGCTGGTTTGTAAATATGGCAGTGTTACTGGTAAACAAATACGGTTTTCTCACCTCTTGTTCTTTCTGAAATAGCAGAGAATAAGTACTTCAGGTGAAAATATTGAACTTTGATATTCTTCCATCAGACTGTTCACCATTTCTTTAAGAAGGATGGGTTATTAGGGTTCCTGTAGCACCTGCAAAACATCTATTGCATATGGAATCCACAGCTTAAATACCCAACCCTTTCCTTGGATGATGCGTTTATTTCAGATGCTGGAACTTATCCAAGAGCGAAGGTCTGCTTGCGGATCTCCCTCTAGAGCTTTGGCATTCAGACCTGTGGTGAGAGAGTCATATCAAGCAACTGTATACCTACAGTTCAAGATTTTTTTTTTTCCTAAAGTGCAGGTGGCTTTGGGAGCTTGTGTGCATGGTTGGTTTGTTTTATCTAGTTTTTGTCTTCTCCTAAGCTCTTGGCTGCATAGCTGTAAAGGTGTCTGCTGAATTCCCTCAGTAGTTCCTTGGCTATTTGGGATGGGGCTTGAGAAGCAGGTTTCATTTACAACTCCTTTTGCAGGATTAGAGCCCTTCGTTTCTAGAATGTCCTTGTTCATTCTTTGTTTAATCACATTCCATTTTCCCTCTGAAACAACCATAATCATTCTTACAATAAATCATGCTGTTACTTGAGTGGATGGTTTGTGAATGGTTTATAAATAGGAACAGAAAAACTGAAGAATAACTGCATGATTATGTAAATCAGACACAGTCGACTAAGTGGACTGTGCAACTCTGAACGAGAAATAGGAAAAATAAATGGGGGGGGGGGGGGGCGGGGGAAGAAGCGTATTTTCCAAAATGCAGCTGCAGATTATTTAGCTTTAAATCTAGCCTTAAATGTTACTGTGCTCTGGAAAGAAAGAATACCTTTCTCTTGGTAACCTCCTTCCATTTAGTTGTTATATTTCAAAATAAATCTCATAAATATATAAGACAAGGAGGCACCATAATGAGGATTTATTTTTAAATTCAACAGGCCATTGAATTTCGACGAGCAGTTTCTCTATTAAATTCAGTGGCTTTGTTTTGAACTGAACATATTTTAGGAAGGCATTTAATATTAATTTAAAGTCTTCAAGTGATGAGAATTCACTCATACCTCCTGTTGCAATAGTTAATTACCCCAGGTACATTTTTCACTTGATTTTCTATTTGCATTTCTAGCTCCACCTTAAGTTATTTTGGTCTTTTTATGCATTTGATTGCTTATATTGATCTCGGTAGTATCAGCTTTTCTAATTGCTTGTGTGTAGTTATAAATCATGATTATGTCCCTTTTAACCTTTTCTCTGATGAGATGTACTGAATTCCTTAACTTTCTTATGGCAATGAATGTTATCCAAGACTAATTAATCTTCCTGTTCTTCTCTGTACTTCTCACATATTGAAATATTTTGAAGGGTGACATCTGAATTAGATGCCACATGTCAATAGTGATCCATCAGGACTATATAGAGACATAACGTGATCCTCTTACTCTGATTAATATCTCCCTCCCCTCTTTCCTCAAAAATTGTATTATCCTTTTCTGTGGAAGCATTGCCTTGGATGCTGACTTTTATGGCTCAAGTCCTCTTCAGAGTCCTTTTTTAAGAATGCAGTACATCATCCTCTTATTATCCTACCTTGTTTTTTCTTAGAAATATACTCTGTATTTTACCAGCATTAAAATACTGCTCATGAAGTGATCCAGATTGCTCTGTAAAGTGACCTGTCCTCATTCTTTACTACTCCAGCAGTCTGCATGTCCTTTGCAAATTTATTGCAAGTGATTTTTACAGTTTCTTCCAGATCATTGATTTTTAAAATTGAATGCAAGGCAAGGTTTGTAGAGAGAGGTGATAAGTTTTTATTACATCAGTGACATAGGTAGGGGGGTGGGGAAAAGCAAACAGACAGGCCATAAGAGTTCCATATTCTTTTTTGTCAGAGCCTTTAAAAATTGAGTAAGATTGAATATACTTCTTGCCGATTCCCTACTAATTCTGAAATTAGTTTTCAGTCTTCAACATAACATTCTATATTGATTTGATCTAGTACCGGTATTTTAATGAAAATTACATGTTGGTCTGGTTTTTAGTAGGTGACTTAGGGTTGTTACGGGTAACACCTCAGTGCAGGTGTCCTTGCAAGCCAAGCTTGCTGTATCAGAGTAAAATGCAACCTGTTGTTCAAGACCTATTCTCCATGAAGCTGTGCTGATTGACATTTTATATCTACCCTTAACTCAGACTCACATGACTCAGTTCCCTATATTGTCCTGATCACCACTATGCAAACTAGTGATGCCCTTAATTACCCTGCTCATCCTGCTTCAGAGCAACAGTGGTGTTCTTACGGGCCTGCGAAACGTCACGGCAGCGTTGAGACGTGTTTAACTAATTGCACATTCAGGCTCCTACTGCTGGAAAGGCTTCTGCTACCGAATGTAGTTTCTGTTATTTTAAACAACCACTATATAATCCCTATTATGAAGCATCAGTTGACTTCAAGTTTTAGTATTTATTGTTACTTAGTCTTTTTTTTTTTTTCCTCTTCCGTATTGCCATTTATTATTGCCTTCATATTCCTTCTGTTAAGCAAGTTGGTTTAGCTGATACGAACTGCAGGTTACCAGCAAACGTTGATCTTAGCTATACAGTAAAGTACGTTTGTACTCGGCTTTTGTCTATGCAAGAGAACATAAATATTAGTAATAAACCCAGCACAATTTTAGGGTATAGTTAGAAGATATATCTGTGGGGAAAATGGACTTTTTTTTTTGCTTTTCCGTATAGTGACAAATTGTAATACTTTATTACTGATACTGGTCCCTTATCATTGCTTAGGCTTGTTCAGAAATTAGAACTCTTTCTTTGTTTTTTCCCTCAAGTTTTCCTGACTATAAGGAGGATGAATATTCAAAACAGGAATTAAGACCAATAAATTGCTTGTACGGGAGCACTCTAATAGAAGGAAGCCAGCTACGTCACGGTGCGGTACAGTGATGTTGTAGACTTTGCACTGATTCACTCCTCAAGTTTTTAAGGACGGTTTTAAGGACGTGGCGGTGGCTGAAGCCCGTCTGTTGGTAGCGCAAGGGGCTGGGGAGCTGCTTAGCCTTCCTCCTTCAAAGGGGAGGTGAGGGGGAGTCGAGAGGTGGAGAGGTAGAAGGCAGCCTATTCCTTATGGGATGTAGTGGAAACTGTTTAACTGCTGCTTCTGAGCACTAACAGGGAAGGTACTCATTAAGCCATCTTATCAGTTGCATTCAATCACGAGGGTGCTTTAATTGCGTGACTCCAAATATCAGTGATCAAAAAGCAAGAGTCATTTGATTAGCATCTATAAACAATGCCAAAATAGGAAATATTTCACAAAGACACAGATGGCATAGCCAGCCTCCTGCTGGCACGAGGCTTGGAAGACGGCAGGAGTCCTGAGGCTTCTCCCAGCCCTTGTGTCCCACTGCCCCTTGTGCACGTTTGTGCACGTAAGTCGGGGTGCTGCTGCCTGGCAGTGGAGTCTGTAGGAAAACAGCATTTGTTCAGAGACACTGCACCCGGAACAAACGGCTCAAACTACCCAGTGCAGCACGGGGAAGGCACTGCTGGCATCTCCTGCTGCTGAGCGACATGGGGGATTAGGTACTTTTCTGAGGAATTTCAGGCCCACTCCAAAAACTGTACCTGCTTGTTTGCTGCTGGAAATGAATTAATTGGTGCTTAAAAGCAGAATTAAGTAGTGGGATTGATGTCTTTAAGTCCGGTGGAGACAATAGTCAACCTGCACTCTTCTGCTAGGAGGTACAACGTGAAAGCTATTGCTAGTCCAAACTTGAATATAAATTTCACAGCACATGAACAACTTTTGAAATATTGACTGAACAAAGACTTAATTTAGTTAGCTTTTTATATTACACCTCATGTCTTCAGGTGTTCATTTGGTCTTGGAATGGTAGACAGTACCTTTTGTGATGTTAAAGACATTAGTTTAAAATGTTTACATTTTTACTAGTATTGTGGGGGGTTTTTATGGTGATTAGATTAATAGTTATTTTACAGTGGTTTGTACATATTTGGAAATACTGTCCTAGTGTTCAGAGTTAATTTGTAGTTAATGTAGATTGCCTTAATAGAAGAATGCAGATTAGGACACTAATGTATTGTGAAATGTTAGAAATCTTTTTTTGCTGCTAACATATTGTATTTCTGTTAAAATAGAAAGTGAAATTAAAAATGTTTCTTGAGTAAAAACGTTTTGGTGTGATTTTCTTCAATCTAGAACTACATGAAGCTTTACTCCAGTTTATAAACCACGAGTGATGGCTGCTGTAAAATCACAGAACTTAAGGGTGGCTACTTTTCTGCTGGGCCTGCTGAGTGTACGTATCCCTCTAGGCTCGTCCTGACAATAGCGAGCAGTATTGGCCTCCATTTTCTAAACTGGAGGAAGGGAGAAAAAACCATTAGGCAGCCAGCGTTGATCGCTCAGCTCACTGTATCCAGTAGATCTCTGTGTGAATACATAAAGTTCGAAACGTTATCTGAGATGCAGCTTGTTTCCACAAATGTGCCTAAACGTTTTGGTTTAGGTGCCATCTTACTTCTCTCGTAGTCTTGCAAGAAAAGATGTGAAGCAGACTTGCATCATTCTGTCCACTTTGTAGGGTGACTTCCTAAATGAGCCACTGACGCTACTAGTATCCTCCGTTATTTTTTTTTCTTTCATGGGCAGCCTTCTGCTGACAGGGAGCTCCTGCTCACCTCGCCGCCTAGAGCGGTAAAAGCGTTCTTTTGGCCCAACTACCATAAAAGAATTGTAATACACGTAGAGGGAATTGTTAAACATTTTAATTTTTGAATATTTGACTCTTAAGAGTCCATGAAAACACAGTGTGATTGACAACTGCAAGGCAAGCCAATGCCGCCCAGTGATTTAATAAAATCCTGCTGCAGCTAAAGTTGCTGCAGTTTGCTTTAAGGGATCATAGTAGAGTGAGATACCATGATTTCCTCTTAAAACCATCAGCAAATGGTTACACTGTAATCTTTCCATATGTGTATTATATATTCACAGAGAAATCTGTTTGTGAGACATCAAAATAAATTGCTTTTTATGGGGAAAAAACAATCTTTCAAGATTTTTATGTCAAGATAGCTTACTAAATGTTCTTTATGTACCTCCCCAAAGGGAGAAAAATTATAGTAACTAGTGAAGTGTCTTTTATTCTGTTAAGGCTTTTCTTCACATTTCTATAAATTTCTTCTGAGATAGTTACAAAAATATAACTTATAATATGCGTTGTCTCACTGGAGGGTTTTTTCCGGATTATTGTCCAGGGTCACCTGTGTGAGAAGGTGCTACAGGAGCACTTGCAGAAGGAAGCTGTGGAGCTGTTTCATACGCAGACAGCTTCTTCCGAGCCCTGAGTAATTACAGGCTCTTTTATATGCAGATGTGGGAAGCCTTTTATCCTGTCAAAGTTTCACTGCATGTCTGTGTCTGGACGTGAATTCAGAGTGGCAGTTAAAAGTAAAAAATTGTATTTTTTAATTTACTTAAATTTTGGCATCACTGTTGCCTTGTAGAACTTGCAGCTTGCTGATATGCCACAAGAGTTCTTTCCAAACTTCAAAACTTATATATTTTCTTTTGCTCAGAAGGAAAGAGTCAGTAATTGTCCATCACCTTTTTTTTTCTGTCACTGGCCATAAAGGTGGTACCAAAATACAAAGATCTTTGCCTAAGTTTTTTCACTCTAAAGGCAAATGGTCCCAGCTTTTCCATCCTTCTTTGGATTATTTTTCCATTTTATAATTAGTGTCTATTTCAAAATCCCACATGTATTTTGATGGTATCTTTCTTGAGCTGGATAACCAGAGCTGAACACACCCTTCTAGCTCAGGGGTACTCGTGATTTACAAGACCTTAACACGTTCATTAGTATTGTCTCCATTTTTGCTGTTCATTCTGCATCAGCTAAAACCAAACAAAAATGTTTCCGTCGCTCTATGGCCAGCTTGCTCTGTGCTTAAAGGCGCACCTTAGGAAAGAAAAGATGAGCCTAGCGCTGCTATGGAGAGTCAACGTCTGACTTACAAATGTCTCAATAGCAGGAAAAACATTGTAGGTGCGTAGCTGGCAGAGGTAACCCGCTTTGTCCACCCAACGTTTGTTTTTCAGATGGCAGCAATTGCTTCACTTCCTTTGGGTTTGAGTGATGGTTACTTGTGCCGCTAGACAAGGGTTGAGAGCTTTTAAAATAAACTGAGCAATTTCACTGACCTGCTCATGGTGTGGATGTCAGCCAGGGTCGCAGTCGTTGAAGCACTGAGCTGCCAGGTCCTCACCGTGTATTTGGCTTGTGGGGAAATCAAGGACCCGTGGCACCTCTGCCTTTCTTTCTCCTGAATCCAGAGCACGAGGCTGCTGCTCTCACTGACGTAGCTTTATCTCACGGCATGGGCCGTTTGAAATGGTGTGGGGCAGACTGGCTCTTCAAACGTGGAAGAAACTTTGCTCAAAGTTAGGAGAGTCTCACTTAAATTTTATTAAGTAAATGGAAAGCTTTTTATTAAGGACAAATCCTAATAATGGTATTCCACACACCGCTCCAGGTCAGGTTGGAGTTAGTATACCGCACCTTTAATATATCAGAATTCTTAATTATTTTAAAAAGAGTTCATTTGTCTGTCTAATAATCCATCATATTTTACTCATGACCTTGTTAGAAAGTTTCTTAAATTTCTGCTTGATTATTATCCTCCAGTAAAGAATGGTTTGCTGTCTCAGGACTAGCTCAGGTTTATCCCAGCTCATGCAATAGCCAGTTAAGCCTACACACCGATGCACGCTTTTCCATTTATCCAGTTAAAATAATTGTATAATTCCTTGGCAAGTAAAGGTAGTGATTTCTGAGCATTAATGTGTAACCCGCTATTTACATTTTTCATAAGGATAAACCAGAACGTATCGGTCTTCTGCTGCTCTACAGCTTGCTAGAGTGATTAATACAAACTTCAGCAACAATTTGTTTACTTGCCTTTTTCTACATATTTCCTATGGCAGGGCAAATTCTGTCAACCACACCTGCAAAAAAAAAAAAAAGGAAAAGATAGAGCCAATTATTTAGTTCGGCTCCATCTGTCTCTTATTGAGGCATTAAAGAGAGCCAAGGGGTTACTGCAGAAACAATTATTTGAATGAGGGTACATGGATACAAGCGTATAAATTCAGTTTGGGCTCTCGCCTATGGTAAGCAACAGCCAATGCAAGGGCTGCGGCTTCTCCTCACCTATAAATAGGGACAGGAGTGACAGTCATTTCCATCCCACTTTTTGAGGCACTAGTCCTTAGAGCTGCTGGATTTGGCAAAACAGTGCAATGTTTTGTGACCGTGACCTAAATACCGTCATCCTCACAGCTCTTCTGAACTGGGGGCGTGCAGGAAAGGGAAAAGAATTCAAGTTCTCCCCGTTTCTAGAGAGATGACGCTAACAAAGGTATTTTTAATGCACGAACAGGGCAGTTTTGAACAGCTGACTGTGTTAGGAGTGACCCAGGGACACTCCATTAGGATGTTTTCTGCAACGCCGCCTGACGTTATCACCTGCAGCCTGCTGGGCAGCTTTTTCAGCTTTTTATAGTGACAAGGTATTCAGAGATTATATTGTTTAGTCCTTGCACTTCTCTTTCAAAGTTCTTTACAACAGAGGGTTTTGAACCTTCAAGCTCTCCTTCCCTTTCAGTGTCACTGTAGGAATTAGTCTTATCTGGCAGGAATGTCTTTCGTCTCGGCTGGCTTGCAAAGCATGCCAGGTACAGCAGGTGAAAGAAGGAAGTGTTGTCTTGTGTTTGGCCAGTGCATTACAGGCTATGACTTGTCAATGGAGCAGAGTTTGGGACCGTCTCATGTGAGACGTTGTGATCCTCCTCGTGCTGCTGTAGGAGCAGCAGCCACGCCAGTAAACACCCCGCAGACAAAAATGCTGGCGAGAGATCAGAAACTCCTTTCCAACTGATGCCTCCAGTACCTGCATCACCTGCAGCAGTGATCCCACGGTGTTCCACAGTGCTCTAGTCCCAGCGAAGCACCAATACCCACACTTGAGATGCAGATGTTCCTGACGTTGCCCTGGACGCGCAGCAGAGAGCGAACGGTGCCGGCACTGCTGCCTTTCCCCGGTGCCCGGCTCCGAGACACTTTTGCCCAGCCAGGTCCAGAGCCGAGATGCCCACACGTCTGAGCTCTTTTATCCTGCTCCACTGGAATCACAGTAGCTTTGTTTGGGAGAAAGTCTTAAATATACATCATTTATAATCATTTATAATCATTAAGCCTCACAATAGCCCCTGGGTTAATTATTTGTATGGCAAGAGAAGTCAAGCCACAGAGGTTACATGTATGAAATAGCCATGTGTCAGCCTTTATAGACCTGACCATGCTCAGTTTTATTTGCCCTTTTAGCAGTGTCCCAATCATATAATCAAATTGTCTGTATAAGTTCTGGTTTTGGCAAACTAAAGCTTAAAAGAACAAACAAGCAAATGAGCTTTTCCACAGCTGCTGCCTCTGCTGCAGTGTGGCATATCAAGGTGTGATCCTCATTGAGCGCTCCCCGGAGCAGGGCTAGAGCTTACCCAGCCCGAGTCCCTTCTGGCACTCTCATTCATGCATTCTGTCAAACAACATTTTCTTTGACTTTTTTTTTTTTTTTTTTTTTTAAATAAAGATCTTCTTGACTGAGAGCTTCAAAGCAATTAATTCAGTGCTCCGTGATTGCAGCTGCTGAATAACTGTTTGTTAGAGTATTTTCTTTCCCAGGCAAGAGATGTAAAATAGTTGCTCCCCTCAATAAACAAGTTGTCAAATGTGATTAGTTAATGGACCTGTAATCATGCAATAGCATAAAGGTAAGGGTTTGGAAAGTGCAATGTGAAAATGCATCTTTAAATTAAAGCTATAGGGGAAGATTTTCCCATAGGAAATCTTGCTATCGATGCTGAAATAGACTATTATTTACCATTCATAATGATTAACTGAAGAGCATTAATTGAAGAAAACAAGAGATTAGTCATCAAGCATTTCAAATTAAAGATGCATTGATTGTTTGAGTTACTTTCAGATCTGGCTGGGAGATCAGGTTAGTGCCTGGGTCCCTGTGCCTGAGCCAGCCTTCCCATGTAAACTGATATACAGAAGTAAAAGCCTGTTAAAATTAAAGTCAAAAATGTACTGGTCAATATAAAGCTCCAGGAGCCCGAACTGTGCCCGTGTTCCCAGTCACCAGCCCTGTAACTTGCCGTACTGCTCTTGGTCAGATGCGTGTTAAGCAGAAAGAGAGCACTTGAGCTCATCGGTTTGTGGGGGAGAGGGAACGTCTCATTTATTTTGGCGAGTAAATGTTAGATTCCAAGCTAAATGCAGTTGCAGCAAATGCGTATTACAGCTCAAAAAAAGCTAATTAGCTTGTTTCCATCTCTAAAAAATAAATCTACCTGTCTGCCAGCCATTTAGAAGAAACCTCAGACCATCCTGCAGTGGCATCTGCGGAAAGCCAAAGCCCTGGGCAAAGGAATCTTGCAAGGTTGGGGGTTTTTTCGCCCCCTCACTTGGGAAATGTACATTCAATGGTATCATTTCCTAAAGAGTTTTCCTTGCCAGAAAAAGAAAACACACTTTTTTTTTCCCTCTTTTTTGTTAAAAGCTGTATCTATTATAGAAATTTAATTCTCCATTTGGGAATTACAAGCAGTAATACAATAATAATAGTTGTTGGTTACCACACGCTAATTTCAAACTATTCCAGGCAGCTGCCTTCTACTTTCTGTGCAATCTCTCAGCATTAGGTTCCACTATAAAATGAAATTACTGTAAACTGTCTGTCAAATTTGACTATTCTTTTAAAATCATTTAGCTGTTACTTATATAATAGCAAATGGGGTAATTTAATTACTAAGTCACATATGAAAAATAAGACTTCGGCTTGCAACCTTCCCTGCCTGTCCTCATGTCCCCAAGGTGCACGTCCCCCGAAGGCAGTAATTTCAGACTGGGCTGACACGCTCCCAGCCCCGACAGCTGCGGTGGGCAGGGGGGGTAGCAGGGTCCTTGCCCCTCGGGGGGTGCCCTGCTGGCATGAGGAGGGACGATGGCGCTGGGTTTCTGCAGGACCCAAGTTTGATGTTCCTTCCTTGATGTTTTTCACAAGATGAGCGTTTGACTGGGACTGCAGGCAACCAGGTACGTGCTAGTAAAGCAGGCTTGTAAGTACAGCTATTTGCTAAGAATATTCCTCTTTGCCAACCCCAGATCCTAATACTGAGGCAGCTGTCTTAAAAAAAGTAATGGACTATTATTTGTGCTGACATTTTGGCTATTCGGTCCAGCAGGTCACACTTCGGGGCGGGGGGGGGGGGGGGGGGGGCTTTTCTCCTCCAAGGCTCTTTTATAATGAAAGTTGAGACTCATGTTTTTAGCCACAACCCCACAAGTTGCTTGTTTAAAGCAAAACCTGCTGTGCTTCAGTGTTGGCATGCTTGCAGCTTTACCCCATGGTTTTTCTCCAGCATCCCTCCAGCCCCGTCTCCTCTGTAGCTTCAGGGCCAGTCCCACTCGTCTTCTCCCTCCTGGCTGGCTCCCAGCATCACAATGGGATCCTCTGAGCCATGCTTCCTCCCACCCCACCTCTGCTTCTCAGGTGTGGTAGCTAAGGACAGCCGTTACCTAAGAGAGTGTTTCTAGGTACTGGACCTTCTAAAAGTGAGCAGGTTAGCCAAAGGGTAGATCATACACATAAAAATACGGTTAATTGCAGGATTCCAGCAGCTGGAGTATGACGTAGATGGCCAAATGTCACTTCTCACAATGGTATCCCCCAAGCTGGTGAAACCGAGGTTAGGACCCAGTTACTCCTTCGGATAGCTGCATTGCTCACAAAGAACATCCAGGTTTTCCTTGAAGGCTACATGCTGGATGGAGTGCCTGCATCCCTTCTTTGCCCACACGTTGCTCGAGAGCCATCCTCGCCCTTGTTAGTATGCAGCTGGTGCAGTTCACCAGCTCTGCCAAGCAGAGCTTTTTAATTCTCCCTTGCTGGAGAGAGGAAACTTCTGAACAAGAGAATGATTAATGGGGGGGGGGGGGGGAAGCAAACAAAATTAAAAAAGGGATAATAAAAACCCTCAATGAAAGTGAAATGATCAAGATTTATGAGAATTCTATGAATTCCTCATGCTGGTTCAAAGCAGGATTGCCTAAGTTGCAGCACACCGCACTCGGCACATCTATTAATGAGAACGGCCGTGTTTATGCTTTCATTTCCACCGCCTTCATGCCCGGAGGCTCCAAGTACGAGGCCTGTTCACACACGCAAGGAAAAAACAGAAAGCCAGGCCTGAGTAACTCAGGACCAGCTGGAAGGTTTCTGGCTGTGAAGGGTGGGTCCTGCCTGCAGCACAGCTTGGAGGGGCTGTGCAGGACAGCAGCTCCCGGTGTGGGGACAGCTGGGGACACACACACACACACACACACACACACACACGTAGCAGGGCACGTCATTGAAATCTGGTTTCTCACGACTCCATGAAGCATGTTATTTGGATAAATCCAAGTTTCCCTGGGAAGGCTAACCAGCTTGCATTTAGCAGTGTTCACTGTAGCCCTGGAGAGATTTGTCAGGCGCTTGTTTGCCTTCCATCACCTTCACAGCTTTAATGCAAGTCGATGAAATGTTGCCGGCCAGGTTTCTCACCATGGCTGTGGACACACAGTCTTCCCATGCTCCTACAGCAGTAAGCACAAGCCAAACTGCACTAAAGGCTCCTCCAAGCTGCTTGAAATTAGAAATCATTGGAGCACATCTACTTTAGCAGGTCTTTTTTTTCTGGGGAGTCCAGCAGAGGAAAAGTGCCCGGATGAGCTGTGAGACATTTGCAATGAATTATCTTCATACAAAATACTGAACTTGAATAATAGCCATCCACCCATCATGATGGTGTTTCAGTAGTAGCAGGTGTTTGAGCATTTTTCTTCTAATTGCTCAACTTTGCTCTGCACCCCTCATGCATCCCTTCACCACCAAATTGTCCCATCATTGTGGGAGGACAAGGGTGTCAGCACCAGGCTAACGTGGATGGACGGGCTGGGAGCAGTCAGGTTATTACCCTCTCTCATTACAAAGCACGGCTCTTCTTACATGATGATCTTTATGGGCAGCACAAGCTCACATTTGTTCAGGGTGGAGCACAGAAGCTCTCACACATGATATGCTACAGGATAACCGACAGAAGAGTTGGTTCTAATCGGTAGAGATGACACCTGAGTGCAGAAATATCTTAGCCCTTGCAGCCACTGGTCACACCTGAACTCCTCGGAGGAGCTGAAGTTTGCAGCATTGTCACTCTCCTCAGTGCAACTATCCAAGGGCTGCAAACCTTTCTGAACAGGTGCAAAAAGCCAGATCAAAATGTTGCAGGTTAGTATGACCTAAACCAGAGTGTTTAAGAAACTGCCGCTCTGGTGTATAGGATGTAATTCAGGGGCTGTGAAGAGAAAGGGTGGAGGAACAGCGATTGCATCTATACTTATTCCAGATAATATCATACCATTAACTTGAAGTTGAAATTTTGAAGTCTTTGTGCTGTCTATTGTGCGCATATACATATGTGCACACGTGTGTGTGTAAGGTTTGACAGCGTCAGCACCAAGTGGGAGCCAGGACAGCCAGGGCTCATGGGGTGCAGGCTGCCCTGCAGCACAGTCCCAGCCCCTGTAAAACGCGACACCCAATTTCTGCATCTTCCCATTGCTTCTCAGCTAGATGAATCCAAGAAGTGACACATTATGCCTTTTCCCTCTTCCTGCTTCCTCAATTGGATAAGGAAAATAAAATGACGCAAGCAAGATTTTTCCAGTTCTTATCACCAGCTATCTAGAGTCTAGCAGTGTCAAAGCTGAGGGCTGCTCACCTGGTGAAGACAGCCATGTTGCTGAAGCAATTCTCACTTGGCTGTGGGCCACTGTTGCTAATTTGCCGGCTACCTTTTCTGTGCTGGTCGAGGTGAGGCAACATCCACATGCTGCAGTAGGGTGCTGTGCGTTGGTGCCCCATTCAGCTCCGGATGACCTGGGACACGGTGATAGCTACAGCCCTGCAGAGCCACCAGCCTGGGCAGGAGAAGCAGCGTAACCATCACGGCATCATATATTGCGTTGTTCCAGCAAATACAGCTTGCTTTTGGGACTGCCTAGCTCATGCAGCTGATTCAGAGTTACACTGCGCAGCTTGGTTACCCAAGGGGATGGTCCAGAGAGGGCTCAGTGCTGGCGCCCAGGGCAGGGGCCAGGGTGTGGGTGCAGCCCTGCCCTGCAGAGCAAGCGGCACACAGCCCTTGGCCCTGGCTGCTCCCACTGGGCAGAGCTGCTCCGGGCACTCTCAGAGCAACAGGTACCGGTCTGTCTGCTCTGAGGAGAGATGGTCATCCACAAAAAAAAGGCAAACTGTCCTTTGAGAGTAAATAAGAAGTGAGATTAAAACAAAAAGTGATGTAGCAGACAAGAAAGAAAAATAATAGAGGAAAAGGAAGTCCTCAGAAAGGGGAAAATTGGAGGGTGTGCATTTTTTGGTAGACAGAACGATCAGCCAGGATAGAAGACCTGGGGAAAAGCAGCTTCGGCTGCAAAACCACGAGGCAGTGCGCGTCTGCCTGGGAAAGGCACAGAGGGTACAAGGAAACCATCGCCGCCCGTGGCGCCCAGCCAAGTTATTTTCCATTGCTGAAGTATTCCAGCACAATTTATTACTTTGACCTTGCTGCCTGTACTCTTGGTCCTCCCCCACTTTCTCAGCGTCTGGAGGCTACCGGTGGTTTGCTGTGCCTGCTTAGGCCACGGGTATCTCTGGGGAAGCTTTTGGTCATCCCATTGCCTCTAGAGCATACACACGGCCACACTACCCTGGATTTCTAGTCCAAGTATCCTTGTTGCTTTGTTTGAAGTATCCAGCGTGCAGCTGTAATTCCTTTTGTCTGATCCATATGGAGATGTAGCCTAATTCTAATAGCGTAGCGCTCCTTCTGCCCTCTCTGGGATTTTCATTATATAGCCTTATAAAGGCTTGTCCAAAAAGCCAAAGCTGGACAGAGTTGGGAACCACTGTTCCCTATTGTGCTAGTTTCAATTCTTTGATTTCCTCTGAATGGAGGAGGACCGATAATCAGTAGGTGCTGCAGGCAAGCCATTTAGTGGGACTCCCTCTGAACGTGGATAAATCATTTGACCTCCTTCTGCCTCCATCAATCCCGTTGCAAAAGTAGCTTAACGCTGGCTCTAAATGAAGAACAGATGCTCTTGAGGAGAGCTATGATGCACCAGTGGAGAAAGGGATAAACAAACACACACACACTCCAACTGCAGCCAGCAGAACATACAACCAGTGGCTCCACTCTTGAAGTTGTTCCTCCGTCTCCATCAGCAGCTGAAAGCAGAAGATGCAGGGGAAGACGGAGGGACTGTCGGAGGAACGGCTGATTTCTCAGAGCTCCCCCACCACGCCAGAGAGCCAGCAGCTCAGGGCACAGCAGACAGAGACTAAGGGGGGGGGGGGGTCAGGGCCTGCCTCTGCGAGGGGCAGCGGTACTCTGAGGGGTGAAACCTGAACGCCTTTCATGCCACATTTTAAGTTACTGGGACCAAAATCCCCTTCCCGTTGATGTATGTAACACCTTAATGAATTGACACCCCTGTTTTCCCATTCCTGATGGCAAAACAGACGGATGCTCAGCCGCAGGACACTTCAGCAGCCTTTTGTGGTTTTGCTGCGAAGGGGGCACGTTTTGTAAGTATTAAAAGATGAAGTGTTTGACAAAACACTTCACAAACTCTTTCTCCAAAGCATTTCTCGCACTCTCTGAAGGCAGGCTGCGGATGGCCTGCATGGCCACCCACGAGCCAGGTGCTCCCCAGGCGTGTCCCTGCAGCCTCCTGGAGAACCCGCTTGCTTTGGCGGCTGCCGGGAGGCCGCGGCCCGCGCTCTGGGCCCTCCTGGGGACCGGCAGGTCTCACCTGCCCCTCTGTGCACAAGCTGCCTCAGCCTGCCGCTGCTTCAGGCACACATTGCATGTGTTATTTGCTCCATTGCAGGAATCTTATGCAGCTCAAAAACCCCACATTGTGGGTTTTTTTGGGTTTGTTTTTTTTCTCCATGTAAGCGTCGTTCTGAGTATTAAATGCTGTAAGATAAAAGAGCAATACACAAGCACAAGAGGTGAGCTAAACCAAACTATGCTCCTAGGAAGGGACATACCCGACATTTACTGCTGAAAAATTAACATCTCCAGCCTAGCTGAGGCAGAAGCTCAGGAACCATCTAGCAAGCTTCAGCAAGGCTCGGGGACACACCGGGAAGAGCGCCCATCTGCTTACTGCCCTTAGACCAAGGCCTTCATGGACAATGCTGAAACAACTTTTTAGAACACCTGTGGAAAGAGGAACATACTTTTAATGACAGGCAATCGAGCCCAGCCTTCTAGGAGCCCATCTAGGCATTGGAAATATTTGGGAGATTCTAGTGAAAGTCTGGGAATGATGGGATTTAGGAAATTCTGATGAAAACAAGCACTAATGATACATGAAATGCTCTGCTCACCACAGAGCAGATACTAACGGTACAGAAAAACAGGCTACTGTTGGAAATCTGGAGTCACTGTCTATTAATAACCTAAAGTTAAAGCCCAAATGCTCTGCACTGCTCAGAGAAGCTGGTACAACACCACCCACCACTCACCCTCCTGCAAGCCCCCCACCCACCCCAGCCCTGGCTACGGATGGGTTATACAGGCAGGACTGGTGCTGCCAAAGACCAAGCACCAGAGCAAGATACCAGCTTCAGGCACATCCCTGATGGGCTAAAGGTGTTTGGTTTGCAGCAACAGAGCAGGACTGACACCTCTGGTGTGCGACCCCAGAGCGTTGGCGTTTGATCCCACTGCCCCGCAGGAGCTGGGCTCTGCCGACAGCCGCCCCATGAGGGAACCTGCCTCTCCCCAGCCCTCCTCCTCACTTGCTTTTTCCCAGCCCTAGCCCCCTAAAATTGTACTGAAAGACAAGAAAAAATAGAGCTGAGTTCTTAATTTCTGGATAATACCACCACAAGAAACTATCACCAACTCCTCGTGGAGAGCCACTCCGGTGCAAAACCACTGGTGGTCTTCTTAACCTCATTGCCCTCATGGGAAATGCCGAGTCCCCAGTACTTTAGAGGTTAACAGAAATCCTCTTTTCTGCATTATTTTGTATTGGTCCCACTCCCTTGCTTGCAGGACATTTAGAAAACGACTTGTGTCTCACACCCAGCTGGCTATATGTTAGTGTTGCATATAAATCAATATTTTTCTATTCCTTACTGAGAGCTTTCTCCACCAGGCATTCTGCTCCCGTCTAGCCACAGTTCCTTAAACACTATGGGTGGCTGCAGGGAAAACCCAGACAGGACGGTGGCAGCACCCCGGCAGCCTAGCCCAGCGGCTGCAGGACAAAGCAAATACGTTGGGCATCCTCATTTTGTAAGCCTGATCACCTGCGGACACGCTGCTTATGCAGTTGTGGTGTGTTTCTCTGTGTGTGCCTGTGTATGTCAGTTTGTTCCTTGGTTTCTTCCAAATAAATGTTGAAACTAACAGCAACCAAATAACCTGTTAAATAATCCCAACCACCAGGGATGGAGAAGCAGCAGTCTCGGAGGTAATTATATATTTTTGTTATATATTTTATCTATATAAATATATTTAATATATTTCATTGTATATTTTTATAATTATGCCCACAGGCATTATGAAACCCCGCAGATAGCTGGAGGGGCGAGACAGCTGGTACCCCCAGCCCAGGCAGAGCTGAAGCACAGGACCAGCCCTTGCAGGCCCTGGGGGAGGAGCCACCGCAGGGTAGATGCAGAACAAGCCCTCCACGAGGAGCCAGCTCCACTGCAACTGTCTCTGCTTATTGCTGCCTTTGCTTGTGTGGTCAAACCTCTGGTACCCAGCCAAGTGGAGAGGAAAAAAAAAACCAACCAAAAAACCCAAACCCAAACTCTGCTAAAAATTCACCATCTCACTTTTAGGTGAGCACTGAGAAAAACCTCCACTTTATGCCCTCCAAGGAAGTTAGCTGGCTAAAACAGAGACCATCAGCCTGGATATCTGCAGCCCCAGCAGAAAGCAATCCTCTGCTCTCCTTCATTAATTTTTGGGGGAGAGGATGGGGAGGGGAAGCAGACAGGGATGCTGACAGTGGGACTAGGTGGCAGTTGGGCTGGAGCCATTTCACATTCGCTTTCTCCTACATCACAAGAAATCAGAAGTGGCACAGATTATTTTTGTCCCTCTTTTGTAGGTCACCTTTAATAGGAATGTTAATAATGCTTGCTATCTGTATATCTCAAATCTTATATGGTAGCTCTGTAATTCACTGTCTTTATCAGCCTTCTTTAATGTATAATTTAATGCTTGTATAACTATTTTGTTTGGGTATGACTCTCAGAATTACGACTAAAAAAAAAAATCTGTATGCTAGTTAACTACTTTTTATGGAAAGTATTTCTTTCATGTTATTTTAAAGCCATGGAGCCGGGGGAAGTATTTTATGGACCACAGAACCTCACATGGTAGTTAATTTCTGTTTGAGCTGGTTTCTCTGCTATTTTAAAGGGTGCCATCAAGATCATTGCTATTTCTCTTGGTTGGGAGCCAGCTGACTCTTCTGCAGTTGCGACACATCCTTGCGCCGTTATTAAAGCCGGGGAAAAGAGTAAACACGGGAGCTGGATGCCGCGTTGCCCCGTGCCAGTGGGTGGAAGGAAGGAAGGAAGGACAGAGAGTCTGCCTTGCTGTCCCGGGTGCCCCAGGGCAGTCACTGCTTCAAATTAACCATTGAGGATGCTGCAGCTGCCTTCTGATGGGCAGAAACTATTTCAGCCTGGGAATATGGGATTAAACAAAAGATGACAACATCTCACGTACCCCCTGCCACCAGGCCCTGTCCCAGCCGTCCTGCCGGCCGGGTGCTGGGGCCAGCCGAGCTGGCACGGTCCCATGGAAGACGCTTTCTTCCCACAGGCGGCAAACGGGTCTTGGTCACATGCGCGCCGTGGGCTCAACGGAGCATCTGGGCCTTCACTGCGCGCATGTTAGCTCAGAGTAAGCGCTCTCCGCTTTAAAAGCAGTAATTGGGTGGTTAGCTGAGCCCTAGGCAAGCTCGAGTTATGCACTAAATATTCTGCCTTTTGTTTCATAATGAATTATTTTGTGTATCTAAGCAAAGGGGTTTTTTTTGGTCTTTTCTCTGCAGTTTGTTCCTCGCCTACTTGTGGGTGTGTGTTGAAATCTTTGCCTTTTGCTTATGAGGTCAAGTGCTTTAATCAGGAGCAAAAAATTTGCGTGCTTTAGTCCTAAATTCTCTGTGTGGCTGCCAAATATAATTAGAAACAAATGGCTTTATTCCTCATTTAAGAGCTCCACAGACATTGGGGGTGCAGCGGGGGGAGAGCTTGCTTTGCCTGGCTGTTTTTTGGGGACCTTGCAAACAAAGACACCTCTGGAAAAGCTCGAGGAAGCCTTGCGAGAGGATGAGCGTGCTTTGCGCTCCCTGCAGAGGACGGAGGGCTTGAGCAGCAGTGTGGGAAGCTGTGCCTGGGGGGGACGGGGCACGCCCCGAGTGCCTGCTTTGCGAGCAGCCCAACACCCCCTCCCCATTGCTAGGGGAGAGCAGAGGGGGCCAGAGCGGCGCGCCGGCCCAGGGAAGCGGCATGGCGTCACCTGCCTGCGCAGCCAGACGCCCCGCTTGTGCCGAGGTGCCAGGCGCCTCTGTGGGAGCCGGGGGGTGTGTGTGTGGGTGTTTAGCTGCCCATATGCAGGACAGATGAGGGGGTCAGCACCCCCTGGGGGTCCCCTCCCCAGATGACCAGTAGGTAAATCCCAACTAGCTGCACACAAAATGTAGAGCTGAAGTCTGCTCCAGGCAATACCAGTCAGCACCGCTCCTTGCAGGTACCCACCTCATGTCTGCTTGCACACATTTGGACTGCCTGTAAAGCGTCAATCGTATTTAGGTGTCTCCACAGACCATCCGCAGTCTGAGATGCAACAGTTTCATCCTCCTGGCATGGGATCCCACCGTGTCCATTACACATAGCTTAGGACTTTGGGTCTGAGCTGGCAGCGCAGCGCGGCCGCCCTTTGCCTTTGTCCCCTGCTCCCCCCCGTGGTACTTACACAGCTCAGCCCCACCGTGGCACCTGCCTCGTGGCTCCCTCACATGGGTGACAGCCTCCGACCCTGGGGAGGTGGCATGGCCTGCCGGCATGGCAGCTACTGAGCCCCAGTACGGTGGGCTTAAATAAACAGGGGCCGTTGCGCAGCCCTCTGGTGTCTCCCAGCATGAGGGGAAGGTCTGCGGCCTGCACAGGTGCTAGGGGGTCACAAACCGCCTGCTTCAACAAACAAACAGTTTTGGCGCGAAAAGGCTAAAGAGCAGCTGTCACTGTCTTGTACAAGATGTTAAGTTTTGCAGCGTTGTACCATAGCCCGGCATCACCTCATGGCATAGAATTTCCTCGCAGCATCACCTCACAGGATGGCTTCATTTCACGGCATCACCTCACGGCATGGCAACTCCTAAAACATGGCGGCACCTCACGGCGTTGCCTCATGGCATGGCGGCCTCTCACGGCATCGTCTCACAGCATGGCACTGTTTCACACTGTGGCATCACGGCATGGCATCCCGTCACCTCACGGCGCGGTGTTCCCTTGTGGCACGGCCTGCGGCAGAGGAGGGGTGCCGGGGGAAGACGGGGAGCCCAACCCCACCCCCCCGCAGCCACGCACGTGCTGCGGGGGACAGGACTCCCTCAGGCCTCGGCCGGGGATTTTTTTTCCTTTCTTTCGTGAGTAAATTTCAGAGCAAACTCAATAAAATTTGCAAGTTCTGTGTCTTTTCCCTCCCTTTCTTACAGAAGCCCCTGCCACGCGCTGCGCACCCTCAGCCGCCTCCTCTCCCGGGCGCACAGCCCTCCCCGGGCAGACTCGGGGGGGCCCCGGGACGCGCCCGGAGGCGGGGGGACACGACGGTTTGCACCCCGGCTGAGGGGCAGCGTGGCTGGGTGCTGGTGGCCCCAAGCACCCCACGGGACCAGACTTGGGGCTGGGAGTCACGGGGATTGCCGTGAGATGACTAATTGCCTAATCAGCAATTTGTTACACCCAAGGACCAGACTGACATGCCACCCCACGGCCACCCCTCCCTGCACCTCCCGCCTGCTGCTGAGCACGGGGAGGGCTTCGCAGCTGCCGCCGCTCGGGAGCTACGGGTCTCCTGAATGCGGCACTTTGTACCTGAGCCGTTGGTTTTCAGCAGCCACAAAAATGTTCATAAATTTGTCTAATCCAGTCTGTTCCCAGCGCCCCAGCCTGCCAGCCCTCGCCGCACGGGCGCTGCGGGGAAGGGGGGCCCAGTCCCGCTGCACGGCCCCCAGGACAGGGGACATCCCGTCCCAGGCTGCGCCCGTGACACGGGGGGCTCATTCCCCAGGCGAGACACTAGATGGAGCATCTAACATCGCAAATATTAAAAAAAAAAAATCCCATAAAGGCTGAATTGAAAAGCTAAATGAAAGCACAGATTAAGTTGTATCCAGCAGCCGTCGCGTCCCTGTCTGCTCGCTGGACACGCGCCGCCTCCAAAGCAGGTGCCTGTGCTGGGGGCAGGGGGGCATTGCCTGCGCCCCAGCCGTGGCCATGGGCACAGCTTTCTCCTGCAGAAATGCAAACCTCAGGTGGGCACGGGTCGAGGTGCACACAAGGGAGACAGGATGCTTCGGTGGCCGCTCCTTTTGCTTTCCTCGAAGCCACTCAGCCCTCCCAGGTTTCTCCTCAGCTGCGAGGCACTATGCTCTGATAGCATTTCAGGTGTGAGCCTGCCCAGACGGGGGAAGGCAAAGATACAGGCTTCGGTTTTCTTGCTCTGGGAAGAGCCAAAGTTGTCTGATATTCCTGGAAAGCCCGTGGGCGAGTGCTGCGTTTCCCAGAGCAATTACGGTGCCAGCGAGGATTACTGGTGATGTCTGTGCGTGAGCTGCTCCTCCCAGCAGCAGAAACTTTCCTAAAAATGTTCCTGAAAACTTCTGGAGCAGAGATACCCCCAGTGTGGCAGAGGGGGAGAGGAAGGGCCCCGTTCCCAACAGGTCGGCGTCACCATGGGGTTAGGGTCAGCCCAGGGAGCCTGTCAGGAGATGCAGCTGCCAGCCGAGCACCTGCAACCAGCCACATGCCCCGGGATCCATCCAGGGCAGGGGGATCCTGCCCCAGGACCTCCCTCTGCTTCCAGCCTCCCATGCCCTGGCTGCTGGTGAAAGGTTGTGAAGGTCCTGTGAGGTACTCGGGAGGTTTGTGCATCAGGCACGCAGGCTGCCGTGGCCCAGAAACCAGAGAAAACCATAAGTGCTGCGCCCGGTCCTTCTTGCACGTTGCTCACGACTGCCAGGAGCGTGGCACGGGCCATTGCTGCCTCATCACAAGACAGCAAGAGGCAGAACCAAGAGCCCTCAGCCAGGAGAACTAAACCAGTCGGCACCACCACCTTTTGCACATCTGCTTTGCTTCAGAGCCCCAAAACTGTTCATTTCCTGCTGCTGGCAGCTGAATGAAAAAAGAAAAAAGTTGTGTGACAAGGTGACAAACCCCCCCAGCCGCAGCAAGCCAGCGGCACAGCATCCCTCCTCCCCGCTCAGACCACAGGACATTTCACTTTCAAACCCAGAAGCGGGTGCGAGTCACTAATACGGTAACAAACTCTTCCCAAGTGTAGCTCAGACCTCCTGCAGATCTCGGCAGCCCAGGCAGGGTCTGCCGAGCCCGGAGGAGGTGCCTGTGCTCCCCTGCAAGCCCTTTGGCTGATGTTAGCACGGACTCCTCTGCTCCATCGCTTGCACGTGCGTGGGGGTGGACTGACACCCAAATAACCCCCCACACCCCCTCCCCCACCCCACTGGGATGTGCCCAGCCAAGGGAGGATGCTGCGACCCCTCAGGGCCACTCACAGGACAGGATCATCTGGGTGTGGAAAGCTCCGGCGTGCTGCTCCGGGGGGGACCTTCCTCCTGGCTGCGCTCTGTGGCGTGGGTAGGGCAGTCTCTCACACACCCTGGCGTGGCAGGAACACGCAGCATCGGCTTACGTTAATCCACAGACTGGGAAGGGCTAAAAAAAGGCAAGGAAGCAAGCGTGGTGCTGGAAACCAAGCTGTGCTGGCCACCTCTGCACCTACTGCAAAGGCCAGTGTCCATACGTGCCCACACCCCCCCCACCTCCTGCAGGTGCTCACCAGTAGGCCATGTTTCCAATATGGGAATGAAATGCCTCAGCCTGGCAAAGACAGAAGTGGATGGGGGAAGAGGTTTGCTAGAGGGTCTCGTCTTCTCCCATAGCGTCGCAGCTGGTGTGGGGCCGGCACATATGGCGTGATTATTTACTGTTTCTCACAACACAAGAATAAACAAGCATCGAAGGAAATTATCAGGCAGCACGTTAAACCAGAGGAAGGTTTATTCTGTCTGCTCATACACAGTGCGTACTGAAACCATGGAAGTCCTTGCACAGCCTGCTCTAAGCAGCAAATGATCGAACGAGGCCTCAGACATCGAGAGAGCAGACCTCTGTCGAGGACAATTAAGTGCAGCAGTGACCCTCGTGCTGTCTCCGGAAGCGCCTTGCTGGGAGCCGTGCCGGTGGGTCACACCACACGTGCCCATCGTGCCCTCACACCCGCTCCCGGGCCGTCCCCACGGCAGAGGCGGCGCAGGGCTGCACGGGGCCGCTCTACCCAGCTGTGCATGGGGACCGGGCAGGCGTCACCCCGGCTTCCCCCAGGCACACCCAGCCTGTACATCAACACAGCCCCACGGCACTCAACGGCACCGCGCTGCTCCACGCGTGCCCAATGGCTGCCTCTTCCCCCGAGCTGGTATTTCCCCTCATTTCCCAGCACACACACAAAAAATGCTCTTTTTTTTTTGAGACTTTCCCTCAACCGCAGCGCCTATCTGGAAGCCTCATCTAATGGTGACGTCAACCTGGCCTGTGCTCGCCTGGCTGCAGCACGGTTAGGGGAGCAGATCGCCCGCTGCACGCCATGCTCCCGTACTTCCCCGCAGGCGGGGGGTTACGCAGCCATCAGCACGTACGGTAACTGCGCCCCAGCCTCGGCCTGTGGGTTGCGGTGCCCTCGGAGATGCCGAGCGGGAAAGAGCTCCTTGGGCACCGGCGATCGCTGGCACTGCAAACAGCCTCAGCCATGCCTGAGCTCACGGCTTCAGCTCTGGGGCTCCCACGGATGGGGAAGGTCCCCCCCCACTCCCTTCCCCAGGACCACGTTGCTGAGCCAGTCTGGGACTGGAGGGTGGCCCCAGCTGCCGCGACATGCCTGCCCACTGCCGAGCCGTGCCGGGCAAGGGCGGTACCCGGCCCCGGCCTACAGCAAGGGAATGATTTTCTCAGAGAGCAGGAGTGTAGCAGCGCTCGGACAGCACTGGCTGCAATAACGGTGTCTCAAAGGGCCACCACGTTTGGGCAGGCTTTTTGGACCCGTAGAGGAACAGACTACAAATTAATTTGACTTGGTGGATGTTTACAGTCATCAGCAAAATTACTAGCTAGCATCCAACTCACTCCAAAATCTTACTCATGGTCGAGCTGGGAAGAACGGGGCGATTTTCAGATCCCAGCTGGAACCTGCAGTACTGGTGGAAAAAAATCCTGCTCCGAGATGCAAACGAAGCAAATTTGCTACTGGATCCACTGGATGTTATCCCCTCAAAAGCTACTCCTACAGTCAGCCTGCCCACAGCCACGCTTTAATGCAAGCGCACTGCAGAAATAGAGGGGCACTGACTGAAGATCTTGTCTCTTCCTCCTTTAGGAAATTGCAAACTTCCATTTCTTTAATCTAATCATTTGCAGGAGGAGATATTTTCTCTAGAAAAGCCAATATAAGAGGGCTGAAAGGTCGGATGGGATAATATGTAATCCATTGCGATAAGGGCTGTTTACAGAATTATTAATCAAACACAAAAGGGAACAGATAGTAACATTTTTTATTAAATATTACAGTGGATCAAAAAGTACAAAATATCTTTTGCCTGCTATGTGATTGGGAAACTATTGGCACATAATACAGTATCAAAAGCATTAATAAGTACAATTTGGAAAACATACAAAAATTGAGTGTTTATAGTTGGCTCAGCTTTATTTCTGGTAGTGTTTAAACTAACGCAAAGGTTACTCAATAACCTTTTAAATGGGAAACTATATAATATTACTGGGCCATTTTTATATATACAAATCATCACCTTACAGAGCATATAGGCTACATAACTTGAATCACAAAAAGTATACAATATTTACAACAAAAGAAAGTTAAAAAAGTATAAACAGCTAGTAGATTATGCTGCCATTATTAGAACATATTTAAAACTGCGGGGCTGGGGGGAGAAGGGAGGAAGAGGAGGAAGAGAACGAGTGAAGTATCAGCCACGCGTACAGCAAACACCGCGGGAAGCGCTCACGGCAGCGCTGCCAACGCCACCCGCCTCACACCAGCGCAAGAAGCCCCGTTGCTCCTTAAAATCACGACAATTGCCAAACCGGGCCAGGCGCGACCTCGCTGACCACCGCAAGGGCAGGGACCAGGCGGGGAGCGGCGAGGGGACCCCAGCAGTGGTCTCTGGGGGTGGCAGCCCCGTGCCACCCCCTCCCCCCCAAACCGGGGCAGGGGTGCTGGCGGAGGCAGGCGCTGGGCTCGCCTCCTGCACCAGCTCCGAGGGCTGCCCAGCCAACTCCTCTGCAGCCGGGACAAACTCCTTCCCAGGCACCGGCACGCTTCTCGTGTCAGCCCAGCACGCCGGCAAGACAGAGCTGCTGCGCAAGGCCGGCGCGTTCTGGCCCAGCCCCGCGAGGGGCAGGGATCTCGCCGGGAGTCAGACCCCGCTGCCCACGCGTTTCGCGCAGCCCGGCTCAGCGCGCGGTCAGAAGCCACACGCGAGCTGTTTGCTGCCGGGCCTTTTCCTTTGAATCTCACAACCTTTAGCATCCCTAATGAATCCTGGACATAGTGCGTTTGAATTGCAACATTTCTTGGAACTGGCTCCTGGTAAATAGATTTATGACTCTATTGCCAATTAGATTCCACAGTTTCCTTTACAAACCTACCAATAACAATGGTTTGATTGCACAAAGAAAGGCTTGTGCAATTTCATTCAATAATAAGGCCCCTTGAACTCAAACAATGCAAACAAAGCCCCATTTAAGACATTTAAAAAAAAAACAACCAGACTTTTCAGGCAATGGAGAATTCAATAGTCTTTTGAAAGATTTCCAAGATTTCTGTTAAGAGTTTTTAAACAAATAATGCACCGCTTCTCTTGGGGGTTTATGCTACCATTTCTCCTCCTTTGCCCTGACGTTTTGCTCAGTATATTATGAGCTCCCCCAGCCAGCGGCGGCCAGTCTCCCCGCGGGGCGAGCGAGGAGCCTTCCTCCCGTCTCCCCGGCCCCGCGCTGCCTCAGCACAGCCCCAAGAAGGCTACCGTCAAACTGCAACGGGACGTAACCAAAAGGGAAATCGGACACGTCGCGTGAACAAATGCACGACTCCAGGACACACGACTTAACCGAAACAAGAGAGAGAAGCGTTTGCTTCGCCAAACACATGACAAGCTTCTGTTTGCGTTTGCTGTAGATTTTTATATTCTCTCCCCTTCCCCCCGCCCTCCTCCCCCCATCCCCAAACCCCTGATTCTCACGTGATTCAAATCTAGTGCAACTTTACTAGAGATGTCCTCCACACTGCGGCCCCTGCCCGGCTGAGCCTGCGGTTCTGCTTCCTGTACGATTTGTGGAGCAGCAGGATGCGCTGCACTGGCACATCCATGTTCTAAGTTCTACTAGTCTGTTTATCGATCAATTAAATATAGTTTTACCACAGGAATATAAAGTATTTAATTGAAGAAGCTGGATCTTTAACAGTAGACGAGTATATTATTCTGGTTTCCACCTTTGGATATTAAGTATGATACATTATATATTGTATTTGGCTTCATATCATGGGAAAATTTAATGACATGCCTAGCATGCAAAGTGTTTCTTAGTAGTTTCCATTTTTCTTTCCGTATTGATTACGCTGTCTTTGAACAGTAACTGAGATGGTTTGAATCGCAACCAATTTTCACATTGTAAAAAGCCTCCAAGTCACACTTCGCTTTGTCGATGTCTACGCTCAGCTGCGTGGTGGTGATCTCCTTCAAGGTGAATATACATCCACAAGGAAGCTCTTCCATCAGGAAAACCCAGCCCCTCCATGCCCGGGCTCTGCCGCTGCGAAAGGATGCCCAGGGAGAGGCTGAGATCCCCGCGAGGGCGTGGAAGGACCATCCCGACCACTGCACGCAACCCCCTACCTGTCCTACCGAGCCTGGCCGCTCGCGGGGCACGGCCCCGTTAGCCTCTGATCCAAATCAACATTGGTGCCTGTCCTAATTTCCGAAATCCTCGACATTTCTCACAAATCACAAATGCGTTTTCTGGACTCCTTTGTCATCCAGCAGCTAGTGCCAGGGAGGCTGGTTTTGTTTGCTAGACCGTTTCTCTGGTAGGCAGGAGGGTTTCACAGCCTAGGTAAGCTTAAGTACAACGCTCGACAAATTCACGGACCACGATACGGGAAAGCAAAGCTCAGTGGGAGGGGAGAAGTGGCGCAGGAGCCATCGCAACAACAGGAGGAGGGCGAGAGGTGCTCAGCACCTCGCAGGGGCGGGCCATGGGGAAAGGAACCTTGTTTGCATCCTTGCACCGTAACATCACCTACGGTATGTTTGTGACCATCAAGATTAATCTGAACCAGTTGCTTCAGTTTGTAAACAGTAAATGTTACCACAAAAACGAAACAAAAACACTGCTCAAAAGTATAAAGAAACTGGAAAAATTACAAACACATTAAAAAAAAAAATTAGGACAGCCACAGCCTTTAAAAAAAGTTGCAGATAAAATGATACTGTTTAATTTAAAAAAAAAAAACCAACCCAAAACAAACATAAAGAGCACAGAATATACTGGACAAACAAAACTATATAAATTATTGTGACCAAATGTGACACCGGTAGTTTACGAAGTGGATATGTACAGTCAAATTAAACAGTGTTTACCCTTCTGTTCTAATAGTGTTAAAATGAAAAAAAATCTATTGCCGTTTTACTATACATTGCATTGATTGAATCTTTAAAAGTCAGGAAAAGTTACCCAAAAAAGCACATCCACTGATTGTACGGATTCTCGGCCCGCTTCTCCTTTCCAGGTTCATCTTGAGTCCTCGACTCATTTGCAACAACGCACGGCCTCCGGTCCTCGGCTCAGTGAAAGGCACCGCAGCCCTCGCCTGGGATTTCAGTGAGCTCAGGACTGGGCCTGCATTTCCATGGCTCCCTTTGAACATTTGCTCTTAACCATATACTAGTCCTTTCAGAAAACACATATGCAAAATCAAATTATTTTTTTCTTTTTTTTTTGTTGTGTTTGGTTTTTTTTTGTTTGAGATTTTTTTTTTTCCCCAGGGGCAGGGATAAGGGGCAAGGGGGGCTGATGTGGGACCCAGAATTAAAGAAGCAGTCCTGTCTCCAAACGCCGAAGCGCTCTGCTGGGCGGGGTACGACTGTGTCCTGGTTGACAAAAATACAGATCGCTAAATCTGCGAGACATCATCACAGGGGGAGGAATGTCGCTAACTTAACTTTTCTCCTCAGACCATTTTTTTGGGAGCCGAGGGGGTTTACAGTTTTGTGCTGGGATGTACAGAGGACAGCTGGGAAGGTGGGAACGCGGCTTGAGGGTTTATAGCAGCTAAAGGATAAATGCTGTTATGCAAAAGGTCACCATAGGAACTTCCTACAGGTGTTGCTGCAGCTAAGTGTCTGTACAGTTGCTGAGAGCTTGCGGGGGACGTGAGGAATTGTCTCTGCACCATGAAGGAGTGAAGAGCCAAAGGCTGCATTAGTGGGGAGAGCACGGTCTGATTTTTCAAGTACTGCAGGGGATGAGAATACCCGGGCGGGAGGCGATTGTTCAGCCCTGTGCACAGGCTTCCCGGATACAAGCCTGGGAAGATGGGGGCTGAAAGGGGAAATTTGTGGCTTTCCAGCATGCTGCCAGAATGGAGGCTGTGCACCGGCTTGCTGCCTTCCCCCTCCGGGTCGGGAACCTTGTCTTTCGCCAGGGTCTCCTTTGGTAAGTGCAGAGGAGAGACAGCTCGGATTTTTTTTTCAGAAATGACTTTGTCCAAATCCTCCAGGCTCCGTTTCAAAGGCCGGGCAGCCCCCACGTTTTGAGGGCTCGTTCTGCGGCTGATGATAGGATGCACCATCCCCTCCATCTTCCTCAGGTTCTCCAGCCTCTGAGCCTGCTGCTTCCCAGACCTGTGGAGCAACTCGCTGTGTTTTTTCGGGGCTGTCATGGCCATGGGGGACACGCGGCAGGCTTTGGGGTTACAGTCCAGGCTCACCGCCTGGCTGCTAGCAGACTGGAACGGGGAGATACCTTTGCCTTCTTGCTGGGCCATGGATGAATGAGGGAGGCTGGAGCCTGGAGCCTTTGCAGTCTGTTTGTGTATGCTCTTTGGAAGACTCAAATCTGTTGGCTGATCATCTGAAGAGGCCTCCACTGCTGTCTTTTTTTCTTGCTGATGCAAAGACGGGCGATAATTTAAATTTAGTTTTTCTTGGTGCTTGTGTTGAGTAAAAGTAGAAATATTTTCAGACTCTCTGAACATATCCCGGGGGAGGTACTTTGATGTCTGTTCATTATTAAGGTGGTGTTCTGTGTGCCTATAAAGACTGTGCAGATGAGGTGATGAATAAAAATCTGCCAAGAAAGTGGGCACATGGGAGTGCTGCAGTGCCCTTTTCTCACTCATTTTATCTTTGCAGTCCTGGATATCCGTCTTCGGTACGTACGACTCGGCGAGAGAACTGAGGTGATGTTTTGAAAAATCACAGCGCTGAGGATCCGGTTTACCTAGCATGTCATGTTTAAAAACATCATTAATCGATTTCCTTTCCTCCTTGGTTTTAAAACTCTGTACGTGTTGTATGACTGAGGGCCTATTAATTGCTACAGGATCAGAATTAGGGGCGTGGGGACCTTGTGATATGCTGGAGGACAGCTCATCTCTGCCGTTCAGTTTCTTTTTGCTGATCAAAGGTGGAGGAGAACCATAAGGATAGCTGCACGACAGGGCTGCCCCACTGACCTGTGACAGCAGCTTCTTCTTTGCCAGGGGTGACATGATGCCTGGATTACCCTTTGAGTAGAGCAGCGGTGTGTAACCAAAAGTGGGGTCGTCGTTCATGGACCCGGGCAGTTCCTTTTCCTTGAACATGTCGAAGTTCTGGACCACCAGTACTTTGGGCGTTTGCTTTAGTGCATTGTGGATATCTTCATTTCCCAGCTGGTCAACTTTCACCGTGCAGTTTGCAATGTAATCAGCCATCCCTGGCAATTTGTCATCTTCCGTGTCGCTCTGAGTGGGCAGCTGGACCGGGAAAGCCGTGAAGGGCATTTCCGGAGGTTCGCCTTCTAAGCTGTCAGTAAAAGCTTTGTGTAGTCTTTGTTCAGGCTTTGTGTCTTCCAGGGCATCTGCCGGGGGATGTAAGCGTTTCGTGACGGTGGCATCCAGCACGGTGTCTTCTTCTGGGGGCACGGATATACTTGGGAAAGAGGACGAGTGCTGACCCTCCTCCTTGGCTTTCTCACTGTTTGTGCTGTTTTCTGTCAGGTCTGTCTTTTCCAGAGGCAGTGGCCGAGCTGTCTCTGGCAAAAGAGATGGAGGGCCTTGCATGGGTTGTTTCATCTCTCCCGCTGTAGGATGTTCAGGGAAATTTTTCTGGTCTGCTGATTCTTGATCCTTCTCTTGTTCTGACGAAACCTAATAAAACGATTCAACAGACAGTAATAAGAACACGGTGCGTTTCGGCAGACTGCTCATAAGATCATACACAGTACACTGTTGGCTACTGTTAGAGAAGTACTTGTCAATCACCTTGAAGGCTCTAACGCCAGGTATCGGACTCAAAGAAACATACCTCCTGGAAATATTAAGAAATACACCATCCCTGCCAGAGTCACAATAAGGCATTTCAAAACACCAGATGTTTGTAACCTGATGAGAGGGACCAGTGGCTTGACCAGATAGCTAAACGCTGAGGTTATACTCTTTTAGAATTAATTAGGCAAATGCCGGAGAGCAGACTTCATAGCACAAATGAAAAGGCTACAGAAATTTCTTTGGCTGGCCAACTTCACCTACGAAAACGACACAAAGATTCCCATGTTTTTTTCTTAGTGTTTCTCCAGCGTAGCTATCTTAAAATTCAGTGATCACAGAGGAGATCATTCACACCCAGTTCTGCATTAAAGTGTGAAAATGATAGAAATGGCATACTAGGAATCCCTATTGTAGGCAGCAAATCACTGCCACAGCTTAACTAGGACACACATTTTTTTATTAACGGATTAAAATGAAGTTGTCAACATTCAGTAAGTGTGTGTGCCCGCTATTACAAACATGGCTTTTATATGTTATCGTCAATGGGACCGCAGCTCTTTCTGCTCCCCCATTAATAAAGCTTGTGTGCACAATTCACACTATTCATCCCATTATGTAGCCGGCTGAACTGTGACCCACAGAGGTCACCAGAGCATCCCATCTGCGATCCAGCTGACTGACAGCCCTTTACAAAACTGCTGTCAGTCTCCTCTGACATGTCGTGGTAGAAGACAGTCATAAAGCAGCAGCATTGTGTGAGTCCTTTATTATTATTGTTTTCTTTCTTTCTTCATTGTAAAGATAAGACGCATCGAGAAAGTTATTATCTAAATGCTGCTTTATGGTCTGTCATAGGAGCAGGGGATCGGAGAAGGTCCTAATGAATCTAAGTCTCTCAGAGATTTATTTCTTCACAGCTGCTTTTAAATATTCCTGTCTGTTTGGTCGGCCTATTAGTTACAGCGTCTGTTAGTCATCCTAACGTCTTCTTTTTAAACTCATAGCTGCCTTTTGCAGCCAAATACCATCATTAGGTCCTTTACAAAGTACCATCGCTAGTCTCTTGAGCTTATAAAATTACAGGAAAATACCAGACAGATGAGCAAAGCAAGGAGGAGGGAAAAAAAAAAGGAGAAATCATATTTAATAACTGTACATTCTGCTCCGTATTTCTGTTAAGCAACATTTTGATTGTAGTTTTAGCTATTGTGAGGAAATCTGCAGTCTAAGGCTAATAGCATTTTGTCTGGTATCTCGTTACATTGACAATGTCATTGTGACGGCAGGAAAACAGTGAAGAGCACAAAAGCAAATGCAACCCTAATAAATTAAAGTTATGTTCTCTCCCTGCATACTTCTTGTAGTGTATGAGTTTAACATGCAATTGAGAGGACCGCACATTTGTAACTTGATTACGCTTTTACAGCTCCCAGCCATGGCCAGCTTCTAGGCCACATGCAGAAATGGTTTAAGCTGTAGCTCGGCTGGGGTCATGCCTACGCATCTACCCGTGTGGCTAGAGACGCACCACTGCTGGGCCTGGATGGGGACTACACCCAAATGTGGAGTTTGGCACCGGGCTCCACTGCTGGGGGACGGCGGGGGCGAGAGGGACATGCAACCTTCTGCCTGGCTCCGGCAGGCTCGCATTTCACTCCACTCAAAGACGCTGGACGTCTCATTGTTGCTGGTCCCATAAGGGCCGCGTCCTGGGCATGGAGCCCTCCCTATGGCAGAACACGGACGAGCTCTGCAGCTCTGCACCCACCCTGGGTGGAGGCACCCACCCCTGCAGGGCCCTTTGCTGCTCGGGCTTCGTGTGACCACCTACCGCAGGGTGACCTGCACCAAGGCTGAGGTCCTTAATCGCCCATCCTGATTAAACAGGGGCAGGACACATCTTCTACCACAGTCAGGGAGGAGACATTAATTCTGCTATAAAAGGTACCATTTTACAATAGGAAATTGCCATAACTGTACCTTTTTATTGTCTCGTCTAGGCTCCCTACATTTCCGATAAATGCAGCTTAAGAACTCTTCCTGCAAACCACACAAAAATAACTGCAGTTTAAGCAGCAGGAAGTTTGAGATAGGGAACAACAAAAGCAAGGAAATTCAAAGTTAAGGCTGACGGTCTGTTGCTGACTTGTTATGTTGTGCTTAGCGGTGGCGGTATGGATAGCGTGTAACGTATCTTACTGATCCAAGACCCCTCAATAAATAACCAGGCATGAAGGAAGACAGGGGAGGGAGCACAAGCCTTCACTTCGCATCTCCCTGCTTTGGGCAAATTTGTGTTGCAACCTTCCAGTGACTGAAACAGGTTTGTGCGCACTCTCCTCTCTATGTATTTTCATCAGAAGCGGAGGGGGTTTCCCCCAACAGGGTTCCCTGCTTTAAAATTACAGTGCAAGAGAAAACAAAAAACCCTCCCCTCTCCGTGGAGTGCTCTTACATTAGATATTAAAGGTACTGTCGATCAGGGCAATTTAAAAGACAAATTCTGGTTTGGATGGGAGATGAAATTGTCCTTGTAGGCACAACTTGAAGAGGCAGTGGGATGCGAAAACCAAAATTTTCTGTTCTCAAAACTGGGTACACGAAGTCTCAGAGGCACCCGTGTTTACTGGTCCTGCATTGTTTTTTTAAACAATGAGGAGGACTGGCGGTAGCTGACTCAATTCCAATTTCCAAACTGGTTTAGAAACAGGACTTATGTACCTGCCAGACGGCAATGAAGTCAAAGGAGCAGCCATAGTCTGCCGGGCATGTCATGTGTTTCGACGTTCTTTAAATACTTACTTTCACTGCAACGCCTTGAAGGCTGCTGCGATCTGGCAGACTGAGACAGGAAAAACAACGTCTTGTGTAGGGTTTGTGTGCGAGGAGCTTCACCACCTCCTTCACACAGGGTGCAAGCAGGGCATAGGAGAGAGTGGGCAGGATGTGCAAAAGAAAGTGCTTAAGTAACACCGCAGCAAAACCCTCACTGACTTCACATCACTTAGCAACACGTGAAATTTACCCTTATTTGCAGACAAATATGAATTCTACTGATCTATCTTACCCCTGTGAACACAAACTCTACTCCATGAGAGCTGTCCTACATCTGCAGGTGACCAAATAGGTACCTATCTCAGCTGAAAACCATCTGTGAGAGTGAAGTTGGTCTCAGTTAGGGCTTGGAAGGTGGTTGCCTCAAAATCTGACCTTTTAGTCCAATGAGAAATTTGGTATAACACGATAAAAATCCCAGGGAGTGGTACGTTTTTTGACAGACAAGCATACATCTGTAAGCACAGAGGGGCTGATCCAGAGGTTACCATTATAAAAATCAGCTGTGTCCAACAGTTACCACAGTATTATCAACAGTATTAGAGGTTCCCCCACCCTATACTTAGATTAGGAAATAACTGTGGTAGTTGTGTGGTTTCCTTTTGGCAGCTGCTGATCTTTCAGTGGTGACCACTGTATAATACAATGAGCAGAAATGGTGCTTGTTACATCCAGCGCTTGGTCTTCTGCCATAACTGCTATGCAATATGGAGCTAACCGGTTGCTGCCTGTAGCCCAGCAAAATCCCAGCTCAGACAGTACCACAACTGAATTTCCATTGCTGAGCAAACTCAAAGGCCAACTAGTTGGAATTCTCCAGTTTAAATTATGTATTTTATCATTGGATTTCACAGGATTAAAGCTGTACATTTTTAATTGAAAAGTTGAAAAGCAGGAAAGCAACCAACCTCAGATGCATCTTGGGGTTTCTGTGCATTATCTTTTTCCTTCTTGCTCTTTTGGTTTTCATTTTTGATGCGTTTTGTTCCAGACACTTTTGTTTTCCCTTCACCCTCCTGGGAACTGTTATCCTGTTTTCGAGGTTTCACTGGAGGCAGTGGCTTATCTTCCTCTCCTTTAATAAATCTTTCATATGGCAGGATTAATCTAGGGGATTAAGGAACAAATAATTGATCAGGTTTTGCCATTCTAGCAAAGAACAAAATGTATCTACGACAAGCAGTTTACTTAATAAATCCATTTTCTTCTATGACATAAAAGCAACAGTGTAAACTCTAGATCTATAAATCCAAGTATGATAAATCAATTTATTTGGCAAGATTATCATGTGGCATAAATTCAGTGGAGCTGGAGTTGCTGCGGATCGGTTGACAGTAACGCTGCAGTGGTTTGTGCGGCTACACCAATTTGTACCAGATCAGGATATGAGCCACTACGTTTTAGACTGATTTAAAAAAAAAAAAAAACAAAAACCAAAAAATCCACCATTTGTTTTTATTTTCTCTCCCTACCCTTAAAAGCATGCAGCAAACCCCAGGCAAACACCTACAAAGCCACAGCCAACTCGATAACAGCTACACAATTTCGAGGCTGGTGGTTCCCCTGTGCAAGGGTGAGTGCCAGGAACTCGGGAGGAGAGCGTGGGGCTGCAGGAAAGCTCCGGCGGCGGGGCACAGCACCCCATATGCTGTGATCAGCATCAGCCCACTGCCACCCCTGCAAGGCGCCCACACAGCGACAGTCACCACGCTCCCTGCCTTTGCCACTGAGTCTTTTTTTTAAGGAGGAAGGGGAGAGGAAAAAGAGTGAAAAGCGAAGGAATTTTTCACTGTGGAAGTGTCCTCCACAAAGTGCGTGAAATCGCTTTAAAAAAGTGAGGAAGAAACAGACGCAACATATCCTCCCCTGAAAGCATCAAACACACTGAGTTTTAATCTATCTATTTTCCCTTTGCAATTCTTGATCTGAAAGGAAAAATAACTGATATAATTAAAAGGGATGGATTGCATTACAATCTCAGTTTCAACTTCAGTGATTAAAGTTTTTATAATGCATTTGGTATGATTAATGACTCACTGTGGGATTAATACAAGACTCAGACTTTAAAAATATGAACTTTAATACAGCAAACATAATTTGTTTTTAAAAAAAAAAGACAAGCTGACTCTATGAAGAAAACGTACTTTGCTTATAAACAACATAAATCTGTTCAAATAACAGGAATCCTTAATTATCTTTAATCTAAGACTCCAAGGCAGAAACCTCTTTGGTTCAGATATTCGTTTGTTATCCTAGAATCAGTTTCTAAGCATGCAATTTTGATTTACATACTTAGATGTTCAAACACAGTTTGGGCTTAAGAGAGCAGAAATTAGATTGCTCGTGATCATAATATTTTACATTTTAATAAAATACAACATAAATTATGTTAAAATATAAACCTAATTTATACTATATTAGAAACAAAATTCATTAACTGAGCATGCTCTGACATGGTATGTGCAAAGAGGCGTGAATAATACTTTCTAGCCCTGAATTTGGCAGGGCTCCAGTAATGAAGCTAAGCAGAGCCCACAGGGAATATTCATCTTCAGATCCCATTACAAACTGAGTTTAAACATGTTACAGCTGCTAAAACTGGAAACTGCTCCCTCTATGCAAACTTAGCAAAATAATACGTAGTTGCCAAATACCTGCTTCCCACTGTAATATTACAGTTAATGTTTATATAATAAAAAGCATAACTAAGCAGAATAAGAAAAAAATAATCTTGTTCATACTTGAGGCTGCTACATTTCATTCGCAAAGCGCAAATATCGGTGAAAACACTGAATTCCTCCCCGTGCTGCACAAAGCGCTTTGGACTTCACTAGAGGCAAGGCTGGGTTTCACCCAGGGCAACGTCAAGGCCGCTCTGCCATGTGTTAAATATTTAAAATCACTTTTAATAAAAACACATTTTATTACAATAATTGTTAGCACTGCGAGGGGAGTGTTTGGCTTTGTTTTGTTTCCATGGGAACGCGTCGCCCATTAAAAATCTACATATTCCACCCGTAAAGGTTTCAGACACCGTCCTGCGCCCCACGGGAGACGGAGACGCTCCCGGCCCGGAGCGGCCCGTTCCACGAAAGATGCCAGGCGATTAACTCTGAGGTGACGGCCGGGATGGGAGCAAGACCCGGGCCGACACGATTAATCACTGCTCGCGTGCTCACCACCCAGCCTTGTAGGGTAACGTGGGACACAAACTCCTCCTCCTCCTCCTCCTGCACCTCACCAGAACTCATTAGCTTTGGCGCTAATTAGTAACCGTGGCTTAAATTTCCTTCTCTGATCTTAAGGGTTCATGTGGGAGTACAAGGTTTTCATTTTAGTTATTTTTCACTGAGCTCAGCAGTTGGCAGGCCGACAGCAGTAAAAATACATTTCACATAGCCGGTCAAAGGCCCGGAGCCAGCGGCAGGAAATCTGGAATTAAATGTTTCGTGTATCGGGGAGGCGGCATGACTAAGGTAAAACTGAATCAAAACACAAGGACGGCTTGTTCTAGGATTTTCCCCTTCTCGTTTGAAACGAGGGCCGGCAGTTTGCCGTTCCCTGCCGCCGCTGAGGTGGTTTTTGGGGGCCGCGGGGGGCAGCTGGAGAGGAGCCGGGCAGCAATGCAGGCTGCAAGATCCCGGGGAGAAGCACCAACGCCAACAATTGCCGCCTCACGTAGAGATTTCCGTCAGTTGCAATTTTCACTGAATGTTTTTTCAGTTATCCTGTCATGGTACAACACAATTACCCACAGGATATGATCTTATCATTTGATTATTAGAAGTTTTTATAGCGCAGGAGTAATAAAGCTAATACAGCTCTCGGAACATGTAAGCAGCCGGCTCACATGCCATAAAAGCAGCCGGCTTAGCCAATTTAAGGTCAATATTGCCCAACACAGGAAGAATGCGATCTGCTGCTGGCCAAATAGTTTAGCAGAATGTGACATGTCTGAAACCAACACAAGATATGTATTTTTTTTCCCCCTCAAATATTTGCAGCGCAGGTAAGATTTAATCAATCTTTGCGCAAGGAGAGGTAAAGACGATGTCCAAAAGAACGGAGCTGGATACCTCGAATGTATCGTACTTTGGAAACAACCACCACGTTTTCAGTTGCTTTGAGCTGTGGCTGTATTTCACGGCCAGAGGGAAGTATCAAAGTATTCATAAAAAAGGAAAAGAGGGGGAATATTTTGTGGTCTAAAGAATATTTACTTGTAAAGCCTGTGAGGAGACCAAATAAAAGGGTCTTTATCATGATCAAGATTCCAATATTAAGATTAATAAAATGTATTATTTATAAGTCAATTTACATAAATAGAATATGTAAGCACTAGTGTATTAAAAAAATCTTTCCACAGGCAGCAGATTTTAGCAGCATGAGGGTTTTTTTTTTTTTTTTTTTCCTGGAATAATACAAGAATAACATTTTCCAGCCAAGAGCAGAAACAGTAGGGGAGTCTTTGCTATCACAGGGCTTCTTATTAAATTCAGTCACTGTGAAAAGCCAGTCTTTTTTTTTTTTTTTTTTTTAAATAAAGACAACTTAAAATCAATACAAGTTAGATTAACAAATCAGTACTATACTAATCCTGATTTATTACAATCGGCAATATTAAGTAATAATCACGTATAAACTGCTACTCAAAAAAAGATTTTGCTTTACTAAGTCCTGAATTAAATAATGGTGCAGAGTGTACTGAGTTTTTAGATCTGCATCATCTGATATTATGAAAAATTCAATGTACTTCTCTGCAGCAGATGTCAGAGGTCAGCAAATCTATTACAGTAATGTAAGTAATCTGGCTTTCTGCCAACCTTTTTTTAAAAAACACTGAAGCAGATAATTTTATATTTACAAATTCTAAAATCCTCCAGGGACTGAATCTCTTTCCCAACAAAAAGCAGAAACTTCACATTAGAGAAATGTATTTCACAGTATATCAAACATGTCTTCATCATTAGCATTTCATAAAAAGAAAAAAAAAAAAGCCCTTAATCTTTATTAGTCAACATTTTTTTTTTCCCAGCTACAGAGCTAACAATACAAGATCTCATCTGAGCCAGTAACCACTACATTTTCATGTATTGATTATGCAGAATGAACGACTTTTTTTGGCCCGACTCAGCTTCACGGGACACATGAGAGCACATCTATTTATAGACATGATAAAAAAAAGAGTTACAATAATGCAAAGGATCTGACCAGCCCAGAAAGAGGAAGGAAATTAAATGTTAAGGCTGCCAGTTTCCTCTTTAATTCTCCCCACTGTGTGTGGATATGATGGGGCTCTCGGGCCTGGGAGGAACCATATGCCCAGGACACTCAGGGCGAAGGAGGGAAGGAGGCAGTTCAGCACAACCCCTACAATATTTTTTCTATCGCTTGTTTCAGTGTTTATTTTTGTTTTCTTTCTGGCAGAATAAAATATTCCAGCACGTCTCCCATTGACATCATCTCGCTTTCTCAAGGGCTCCAAGCCCAACACAAAACACTGTGCAATGGAGGCTCTCAGCCACAAGAATAATCTTGGAAGGATTTAAAATATCAAAGTCCATTCCTTGGGAGATGCTGCCCCATTCCCAGGCTTGGCCAGAAGCTTAAGGAGGTTGAGTGCAACGGGAATGGAAGAAGATTTAAATCTGTCCCACCAAATGAATACAGCCACCGGTTAACCCGTGGAACTCATTGCCAATGGATATTTTGGGGCCAAGGGATTAGTGAGATTACGCAGGGATTAGATGCTAATGTAAATCATGAGAACATTAAGCTCTTAGAGTTTCAAAAACACTGAAAAGGGACAGGCAATAAATCCCTTTACTGGTAGGAGTTTGGGAAACGTTTCCCTCCTGGGCATATTATGCCACAGCAGCTCTTGCTCCTTCCTCTGAAGGCACTGGGGGGCGAGATGGCCGGTCTGCCTGGTTCAGCAGGGCAACCATCTGGTTTGATAGGTCCTCACGGCAGCTGGGCAGAGCTGCCCACAGCCCTGCAGCCAGAGGGTCTGAACACAGGGCCAGGACGAGTAGTCACGGAGCTGGGGCAGCTCAGGGTGGCTCCAGCGACAGCCCCCGCAGTGCAAAGGGGTCCCTATTGCTAACCTCAGTGAGAGAAACCTGATTCTTGTTCCCTAGAAAGGAAGTTGTTTTAAGGGATCAGCAGGAATGTCCAAGCTCTGATCCCAAAAGAAGTCTTGTCTCTTTTGCCCTGATGCTCTTCAAAACGGATACAATCTTGGAGCAATGCAGTCATGGTAAGCACAGGAAACAAGCCACCTTCAACAGCAGTCAGCAGGAGGCAGCTCTTCTGGGTGCCAGCAACAAATTCCCAGCAGAGTGGAGGGGAGAAGAATAACCCAAATTCTAAGGTTTCAGCCTGTTTTCCAAAATGGGAATATAAAATACATTGAGGAAATCAAGCAGTGCATTCCTCTAGCCCGATTTCCCTGGACCGCATTGTACAGTCCAGGAGTTACGAAAGCAAGCCTCGTGTGCTTTTGTGCAGAACGCAATAGCAATAGGATTATTTGCATTTGTCTGAAGTACAAAACTGGCACGTATTTTATCAGCAAAGACAAAATATGCTTGAGTTCAATTTTCTTCCCAAAGAACTTTCCTTCCTTAAAGAAATGGCTCTTTCATCCTTTCATCAACAACTTTTCTCACAGCCCACTGGGAGTGCTGGTGGGTAATGAGAATGGCTCACTGCTGAAAGGTGGGAACTGCGCTGCTGTAAGAGAATTCAAAGACACTTTGTTTTACGTAAACTGGAAATTAGTGACATTACAAACACAGCTGTTGATTTAGCCGCACAGCCAGGCAAGGGAAGCTCAGGCACTCTCGATCCTACGACTCAGCAGGGGGAGATGAACAACCCCAGTCTTTTACCTTCGGTGCAGATTTACTACTGCATGGGAAAGATTCAAAGGAAGGGTGACGGGGACAGAGCAGCTTCCCCAGGTCACTACTAAAATTGCTACAAGCGTCTCTTTTGGCCACAGTCATAATTTCTGCCTCTAAAGGCAGACATGCATTTTGTTCGGTAGGTCCATATAGTCCCTGCAATGCTTGGTCCCTATGCTCAGGACAAGCTTACAGATGCCACTTCACATTGCCCGTGGGGTACAGGTCTCCTGGAGGGACTCCAAAGTCCTGCTGACCCTCCCTGGGAGCTCTGAGCAACATCTCCATTACAACATTGAACAAACTAGGCGCAACCCCTGCCATATTAGCAAAGTCCTGCAGTAAAGTACAAGGCGGAGATTCCCGGCAGACCTGGGGTATCTGAGGGGAAAGATCTTACTCTCCACCCCGGTGCTGCTCCTGCAAAGGAGAACGGCGCATCTCCCATCACGCAGCACCCTCCTGGGGTGACTCAGCTCCCAGGAAGGAAAAGGGGCTTGTCCTCTGGCGCAGAGCCTGTCCCTACTCCTGGATGCCAAGAAATGAGGTTATCACGCAAGACACACTTTACCCGATGTTGACCACCCAGCTCAGCTGCTAGGAGTGCCTGGACCCCAAGAGCATTGGGCACACTGCACAGCCTCAGCACCTGGTACGCTTCGACACACGTGTACGGCGGGCATGTCTGGGAAGTTCCCTCTGCTTGGGGAATAACCTGCCCGGGAGCACTGGGTAGCGCACGGCATCCCCCAATTCTGCTGGGACTAACTCCTGGGGGGAAAGAAGGATGTGGCTGGGAAAGCAATTCCCCGCGAGGAGGGAGAGCATCTGTTTCCATGCACTGGAAGGCAGTGCCCGACTGCCCAGCACTCTGGCACCCAAGGACTCCCGCTGACTGTAGTGCTGGCCAGTAAGTCTCTGAGGCTGAAAACCCAGAAATTTTGAAAACACTGTGTGTTCTCAGATGTTTTGAATGGACAGCTAAGGATCTGTTTTAATGGTAAACAATTACATTCCTCTGTCATCTGATACTTTTTAAATTTGGGGGAGAGGGGAAGCTTTCTGAATTTTCAATAGTTCCTTTGTTAAAGCATCTGTTACTCACATAATTGAAAAGATGTTTGTTCAGTGGTATGCTTGAGAGTACAGTTATTTAATCTTAATGATAAAGCCCTGAGGGCAGAAAATCATAAGTAGAAACCTCTTGTTATTTATCAAAAAGAAAAAAAACCAAACCAAAAACCCAGGAAAAGAAAGAGAGAACTGAGACACCTCATCTATCTTCAGGCTTAAATTTGTGCTTGATGGAAAACTATTGAGACAATTTGCAACTTGTGAAGTTTTCTGGGGGTCTGGAACTAGCTGAAGTGGGAGGGGGGGCAGGAAAGCGGGGTGAAGGCAAAAATAAAACAACCGAGTTAGTACGACAAGAAAAAACTGCTGCCTGGCAAGTTTTTTTGGGTCAAACAAAGAGCTAGCTGTAGTTTACAGCATGACATAACATTTGATTAAGTTTTGCCTGAGGATGTTTTCACACTTAACAGTGTAAATCAAAACCTTCTATTAATTACAATGTGTATTAAAAGATAACCATAAGCATTTTCATGTAGATGCTATTCTAGCCTCCTATTTTTTGTTCCTTCTAAAAGATTGGCTGCTATTTCCTACAAAACTCCACTGAAATGCTTACACATTACCAAAGTTATCCAAACGCTTTAACAAAACCAAACAGCATTTGCATGGAACGCGGGGCTCTCCTGCATATTGAATTACTGCACAATATCCTTAGGGTAGAGAGACTTTACGGCTGTTAAAGGGAAACCATGTAAGGGACTTATTTTGACCCGCCTTGTGTTTCTGATAATATATAATATTTATGCAAGCAACTTAGAAAAATGGTACGGGCTCTGAATTGCACAAGACACTGTATCTCCTGGGGTTTAGACCCCTGGTGAGGGACAGATATGCAGGGTACTCTGCAAGTGCCCAGGGGCCACATGCATAGCCAGAATAAAACCCTCTGCAGGTCTGTGTCCAAAGTGTGGGCACAGCCACCTTGCTGAATTGTGAAAAACCACGACCTGCTCTGGGGACCCATCTCACCACCAGCTCCTCATCAAGTCCTGGATGGTTGTGGCTCTGCAGAACACTTTCTCACTCAGCTGCCTCAATTTGATGAGATCGTGAAGCCTAATAAACCCCCCTCTAGCTGGGTTTGACCAGGACAGTCTGGTTTTCGAGGTGCTAGCGACTTGTGAGGGCTAGGATATGAGACACACTGCTGAAGAGCAGGACATGGCCTGTGGGATGTTCTGGGTCCATCCCTGCTGGAGACCCCTAGGGAACCAGGCTCCCCGCAGCACCCGAAGAGGCTGGGAGGGCTCCTGCTCTATGGGGCCATCCCGCTGCCTGCCACGACACCTTCTAACACCGACATGCCTGTCCACCAAAGCAGCCAAGGAGTGTCACTGCATGCTGTTGCACACCACAATTCCCCACGTGTACAATTCCCATACGTGTTTGTGCGCAGCTCGTGCACAAGGCTTGCTTTGGAGGAAACCAAGACGAATCACAGCCAGACTTGGAGGCAGAAAAAGGCCCCAACAGACAATTGCTCATATTTTTGTTTTGTTCAATGCCTTTTATTGGGAACTTTATATACCTTACAAAATAGCAGGTTGGGCTTTTTGGTTTGGGTTTTTTTTTTGGGGGGGGGGGGGGGAGGGGTGGTGTTGGTGTAATATTTATGAAAAATCCCTATCCACGTCACCAGCACTGCAGAAACACAGCCTATCGTTCACACCGGAAAACTAAAGCTGCCGATCACGTGTTTTGTGTAAAAGCGAAAGAAACCTCAAACCCTGCATGTGAAAACCACATCTGCATTATTAGGGGAAGGCAGCATGGAGGAGAGTATTTTGCAGAAAAGTAGCCGTTTCTGAGGGTTTCTTGATAAGAGAGAGATGCAGGGTACTGACAAGGGCTGCAGGAGTTTCACAGAAAAGGTTCAGGCTGAATCAGCTAATACCAACCACACACGCCTCTAGCCTCTAGCTTTCTGTCATCATGCAAAGTAAGTGCATTAAAGGAGCACGAACGAAGAAAGTAACGACCAAAACAACAACCCATAAGCTCTGTACGGTCCAAGTCGTGCACACATCAACAGCCCCACGATGGGAAAACATTAATGCTTTTTATATTGGTAATCATCTGTAACATGAGCAATTAAGTACAGTACTAATGGACTATAGCCAAGAGCCTGGTACTAATATTAAAAACTGACAGAGATGAATAGGTTTGGAAGGAAAACTAGGCTGACAAAGACATTTTTATGAAGTGCTTGGGCCTATTTGGAATAACCCAATCAGAGGCAGGTTCAGACCAGCCATGCCTACAGTGACAATAACGCATTCATTGGCATTATACGATGCCTGCTATGCTTTAAATAAAAACAGCCATTGCTTCTGCTCAGCAACCTGCACTTCCATTATTATACTCATTAATAAAACAAAAGTTGTCTAACTAATATACAAATAACACTTACTGAAACACTGGCAGCCTCGCCTTGTTTTAAAATGAAACCAGTTACTGGAAACACAAACCGTACTACATGAAAAATGAATCAGTTGATAACGCACACAAAATCTTTCTTTCCCTTCTACCAGGGAAACAAAGCAAACACTGCACTGACCGAAGCACTCTGCCTTCCTACAGCACCAGCAGCAGCAACCACCACAACCCCTGCTCCAAACAGGGGGGCATGGAGAGGGGAGCAAAGTATTCCTCACAGCCTTTAAATTTGGCTTTGTTTCAGCTTTTGCCATCCTTGGTACCATGAGTCTGCAGCAACACGCTGGCTTTTTAGAGGTTATAGACACCTTTTGAGAAAAGCAACATTTTTCCATGGAATTTGCTAGACAGAGAGGCAATTCTGACCTCTCCATTTCTTGGTTGTTTTTTTCTTTTTTTTTTTCTTCTTTTTTTCTTTTTGTCCTTTAAAGTTGCGTGTGAAGCTCCACCTTGCAGAGGGGAACTTGGAGAGGGCAGGAGGATGGGATGCAGTACCTCCTGAATGGGACATACGTGCCATGCCACTCCTCAGCATCCTAAGGATGTCACTGAAAGGTTGCTGCCATGTAAGCAGCTTTGATATGTTAAAGCCGGTGCAAACAGCTAGTAGCTTCTCTGTCATCTTGGAAGAAAGCTAGTTAACACAACACGGATGCCCTTGAGATCCAGTTGTAGAGATGAACGGCAAGGCTAAGTCAAACAGCAGCAGGATTAGCGAAGTCAGGGAACTGCCCGTTCTGCCTCCAGTAAGCAAGGAAAGGCCAGTGGGATTCAGAAAGGAAAAATCATGAGGTTTATTCAGCATTTACTTCCCAGCTTAATTCAATTTCCAGTTTAGCTTTACAGCTCACCTTCAAGTTAGAAAACGTCTGTGTGTCCTGAATCATGAATGTGTATTCCTGCACTGCAGTTCTAGTTTTAGATTAAATGTCATCTGAGCACTATGGCTATAAATGAGCATTACATTTACAGGTGCTGTAGTTAGAATTACCAGCTGAAACAAACCATGACAATTTCATTTATGTTTTTCCAAGTCTGAGGCTTAATACAGCTTTCCTGTGGTAGGGGGAAAAAAAGAAGTGTCTAACACTAGAAATCTAGAGATCAGACCAGTCACTGAGATTTTTTGTATACACGTTTTGGTTTTTCAGATCAGATTTGGTAAAGTATATTTTAGGTAAACTCGGGGCTAACCTAAAAATCCTGCAAGATTTTTTCTCCAAATGCCATCTTTTGACAGCTTGCCAGAGACCTGGAAAATAGGTGCTGCCTCATATCAGACCTCATCCAGAACTCCACAACAGACTGGCATCCAAAACCTCAGATTTGAGCTCTTTGGTGTGCTAAGACCAATCTAACCATAAACTAAAAGACTCCCTCCTCAGACTGGCTCAAGGCAAGCTGAACTGCTTTTGGGTAGCCTGGAAAGGCTTTTCAATCTTGAAAGCATCATGAATCTGCTCCAGGTTTTCTAGTGAGCACAATGGGCTTTGTGGCACTTTGTAGCATACCCCTGAGTAGCTGCTGAGTAAGTCACACCGACAAGTCTCTATGCATCAAAAAGGAGTGCAATCTAAGGGTTTTGCATGTAAAAAAATAAACCACTAGCATGAAAGCAGAAAAGAGAGACAGAGGTTCATGGCGTATTTGTGAATGGCTCATTTATTTTTCCAGAACGACAACAGACGCGCTCTCTCGGTGACTCTAGGATTTCAACATAGAGCCCAGCAATGCCCTGTGCAACCTAAGCCCGCAGAGACCTGACTCTCATGCGTGCCTGGATCTCCTCTGTCAAATAAACATCCTACAAAGCACATCTGGTGGAAGACCCAGACTGCCCATCTGAAACCCATCAGCTGACCCGGGTGCAAGAGGAAGCCCTGAGCCTCTTGGGGCTGTAAGGATGGAAGGGAAGAGCCAAATACCCACTATCTGATGAGTCAACGATGTATAACATTTGCAACGCAAAGGCAGGGAAAAGCCCTGTCTGATGTGCACAGCAACTCACTCAATTTGCTCTGCTGCTTGGCTCAATCTCCAGGAAGTTTCTAACTTCTTAGTGCACCCAAGTCCTTATGTTGGAGATGTCTCCTGTAAATGAGGGTGATCAACCTCCCCCTCCATGAGGAGGGCAGCATCTCCCTCGGAGTGGCCAATACATAAGGCATTAAAAGAAGGTGACAAACTGCCCTCTGAGCACAGCTCTGCTGTGCTGCCTTGTGCACAGGCAAATACAATCTCTTCCTGACCCCAGCAAAGTAACTTGTTTATGCCCAGGAACAAGAGACTGGACTTTCCTTATCTGAGCCTGAAATTGCAGAGCTTTTCTTAACATTTGCTTGTCTAAGAAAAAAAAAGAAAAAAGAAAGGAAAAAAAAGAAAAAAAAAGAAAAAAAAGAGAGTTGTTTCTAAAAACTATACTAAACCAAAACAACATTCCAGCTCCAGCATTTATTCAATGCGTGCTGGCTTCACAAGCCCTGGACGTTATTATCTACATGGGAAGAATAAGAAATCAACAGTTCTGACCAGCAACAATGGCTGCAGAGAAAGAGTGTTTGGCAGCAGCTCGCAGGCAGGGAGGAGGGAAGGAATGCAATGAAGAAGAGGAATGCAACGCTCTGCATAACCTACAACATTAACAGCACCCTGCATTGTGGGCCACCCCATTATTTTGATCACAATCACAATTTGCTTAATTGGTATTCCTAAAAAACAACAGAAGACAAGTGTTTGCATCAATTAGCTGTCGTTTCTTATTTTTCTTTGGGTATGTTTTGCTCAATTTTTCAGGTTCTTTAACCGGAAAGCTGTTGTAAAAATTAAAATATGTACCAAAGAAAAATTCGATGCTTGTTTTATTTATTTAGTCACTGTGGACATACACTCTGGTTTAAATTACAATGGATTATCTGACTAAACTGTTGGGGGAATATTTACTATATCTTTAAGAAGCCTCTCTCTCTTTCTCTAATTCTTTATAAAACGCTTTGAAGGCTCTCCAAATTAATTTTTTCATTATTAAACAAGCATTTCAGATTTGTTATCTTACCTTTCATAATGTCTGCGAGTACATGTAGCAGCACTTGTGCTTCCAGGGTTACCACCTAATTCATCATAAATATGTTTCCATTGTCGACGGGCTGTTATCTGTAAAAATGGCAATGGAAAATTTAATCTTGCATCTTTACAGATTCTACAGCGTTTGCGTTCACAACAACAAATGCATGTGTGACACTTTCAGAACAGCATGTACTACAAGCACTATAAAAGCCCCTACAGAATATATAGAGTGCACAGAGCTTTTGGTATCTTTTTTTTTTTTTTAAGTTAACACTATGTCTATTTTTTTTCTCTCTAAAATGGAGTGATCTGACTGATTCATTATCAAGTCACAAGCAATACGGCCTCACAAAAGAGAATCTCAATCAATATAGGGTCATTAACCATCAGAAGTTATGCAGACAAATCCCACGGTGAATTATGAAAATGAAGCTCAAACCATACTCAGCACAAATAATGATTACATAGTTATTTTAACTGAATTAGAGAAAATAAATCTGCTGCAAAACCCAAATCCACTACAGAATTCTGTAAATCCACAAAAGCATAGTCTGTAACTCTATATGTTACAAGCTGTTTATTTTTATCCATTTATGTCAGTAAAATATATAGATCAAATAGTAATGAAATCTTAACATACTCCAATGTTAATATTTGAGCTATGTACTTTATTGGACCATGCTGATGAAAATAAACATCTTGTAACATATTGAGTTGCATACCATGGTTCTGGTTTTTTGTACAGAAATTAGGATTATACAGAATAACAGATGGAAGACCTGGCAAAAGAATTGTTTCTGAATACCACTTCATTATTTTATATATTCGGCTATATTTGAAACAGGAAGAAAAACAGGAATAGGACAAGCACAACAGATCACTCTCTTTTGCCTGCAGCTCATAAAGAAGGCCAGTGGAAAACTGTGGGGACAATTTGGGGAGAATTTTGTCATTTTCTGTGGAATGCTGTGGATTTTAATATATTCAGCCCTGGAGGCTTCTTCGGAGTTACCCACAGAGCAGTCAATGGCGTTTACTGAGGAGCTAAAGGCAGCAATCAGAAGAAAACAAATATTACAACTTGCAATCTGAGGCCTGTAATTGTAATCTAAACAAGAGGAGATAGCTACCGTCATTAAATATTACAGGGTAAGAGGTGTTTCTTTTTCGTTCAATATAAGAGGAATATCTTTCCTTTGCAGAAATTATTCTCCAAAGCTAAAGGCATGGCTGGAGACTTATCATTTGATAATGTTACAATTTATTCAAGTTTATTGTTTGCACCGTTCTCCTTAGAAAACATCAGCATCTCCAACTCACTATTAGCACCTGTACATAGTTCGCACCTATAGATAAAGGGAGTATTTTATCTTAAACCTTATTTAAAGCAAAACCTTATTTAAAAATGACTGCATTGACTAATTTTATTTTCTGTCTTCTGTAACCAACCCAAAGACCACAGGCACAAGAGAAAGACTGCAATTCAAGCATAAACTCGGCACAAACAAATTATTTAAATACAAATCAAACACTCATCTGAGGATAAGGTTCATTTTAGAGTCTATTTTGTTTAAGTTCTTACGTTGTCTCTTCCCCAGGCTACGCACACTTCTACCTATTATTATTACTAAAGAGCTTGAAGAACTGGAGTCCTAATGAGCCATAAAAGAACATCACCTCCTGAGACTACAAACGGATGCTCTCTCTGCAACCTAAAAGGTCAAAAAAGAGTCGGACCAAGTACCCTTCTGGGGAGGAAAGCCTGGATGAGAAGCTGCCTCTTCCCTGCCTCCCACACCTATTGCACTGGTCCCCGGGCCAGGCAAAAGACAGAGGCATGGCCAGACAGCCCTTGCCTTCTGGTAGCTCCCAGAAATCACCGATCCTCTGAGGACTGCTGCATGTGGCTTCATATTAAATCAAGTCTCTGGCAGCCTCACAGACGTGGGGAACAACGATGCACAAAGCCAATCTGGGGCCTGTGCTCTGGCCCTCTGGCAAGCACAGCCTGGCTGGCTTGCAAGGCTGTGGGCCAGGACTTGATGCTTTGGCTAAGTACAGCGATGCTGTGCAGAAGCTATAAACGAAAGCAAAGGATTAGTCAGCAAGAGGACTACTGCAAGTCCCCTTTCTAAACATCCCGATGTGACTAAGCAGCATGGCCTCCATTTTCAAAAGGAAAATGTTAACCTCAGAGCCCAAGTCTCATTAACTATGAGGTGACTCAAGAGTCGATACTGAAGCTGGAACAACAGTAAACGCAATCAGCTTTAAGGGGAAAAGGGAATCCCTTTGAAATCCCTGTATCATTTTGGTGTCTCTTTCCTTTATGCTGCTTAGAATAATAGTATTTATGCAAACATTTGCCCAACTTTATCCAATTCTTCCTCTGCAACGGACCAGAACTCCTTGGCCGTTAGCAGAGTTGTGCCCTCCCACGTACAGAGCTAAGTTTAAATTTGACATTCCCGGAAACAATTGCTATTCTAACAAAGACTGGGGTTGAGTTTTCCCCTGCTCCGGAAAGTTTAGTTTTTATGCTTAATAAACCCCAAAGTAACTGATAAATTATATCCTTAAACAATCTGAACAGAACACTGCACTGTGGAAACGTCACAGTTGTCACGCAGGGCAGCACTGCTCAAGCTGGATGCTCATGCTGGCCACATCCAAACCCAGGACTGCTTTCTCCTCTCATACAAGTCCCTCCCAGCCACCCCAGTGACTAGGAGCTTCCTGAGGAGCCTGGAAAGGGCAGTGCTTGGCAATGCTTTGCTTACGGTTGCTGGTCCTACCAAAAATGCCTGCCTTGGCTGCTTTTACACAGCGGATTTAACTCTGAAAGGGCTCACATGTGCTCCTGGTTAGTGACGTGTCCATGACGGGGCATGTGAGGAACAGAAAGGCAGATAACAAAAGGTATGAAAATGGTAAAATATTTTGGCTGCCTGGGCTGGGAATTTCCCATACACATTCAGCAGCAAAGTGTTGGTTTTTTTCAAGGGCATGGAGCTATAGTGGTGTAAGACAACCAAGACCTTGCAAAAGCTTTAACAAATGTCCTGAGCACTTTCATTTCACACCTTTGATTAATTTAGCTTCAGTTTCTTGGTGTAAGTTGACCCACTCCAGTAGAAAACATACAGAAGACAAAGAACTTTTGCTGCTTTAGTATTCCAATTTGTTTTTCCCTACTCCTACCAGTATATACATCCCTCGCAGTGCCTGCCACATTTCTAGAAGTGCAGGATGTGCCAGGCTCACCCATTAACCAAGGCAATTGCACAGGGCTATCTCATCTCCAACGGCTTCCCATTTCAATGCTGGTTTTAGTTTTAAAGTAGTCTTCTGGTTTGCAGACCCCTCTCACAATTTGCTCCAACCTACAGCTTCACAATCCTGGAGCCGGGCCCACTGGACGTCAGGAGCTTTGAAAACCTCCGTGACATCTTCCCCAGTCAGCAGAATTTGGAGTTAAGCAAGAGACTGGTCTGCCCAGGGACCTGAGAGCAGATCTGCTCTGGTTCCTACAAGCACAGTATTAGGCAGTGACTGGTACTCAAGAACAACCAAATAAAACCAATGATCTTATCTATTAAAGTAGAGGACTGTTTATACACATGCTTTTAATGGTGTCTTCTGCTTTGGGAAATCTTACGGTCTTCTGCACTGCAATCCCAGCTCCCTTCCTCATGAAAAGGCTTCTCGCTAATTTTCTGCTGCAACTCTAATGGAGGATTTTCTGGTCACGGTACGTGATGTTCACAATGCTTTTCAAAACAGAGCCCTGGGTATTAGCTCTGGATGAAACAAACCCAGGTAGCTTTGCATTCCACTCATATATCAGGTTCTTTGGGCCTGCCCAGATGCAGGACTGCTGTACTTGTCAATCATTAATTTTTAAAAACTAAAGCACTTTATTGTGGCACCCAGGAGGCACCAGCTAAATGGGATCCCACCGACCTTTGGCAAAATTCAAGCTGCTACACATCAAAGGTTAAACTACGCCTAGTTTTCTTTTGACCCTTTATCTTTCTAAGACATCTCCAAGTAGAGTCCATTCAGCACCACAGCCTTCTGCAAACATGCCAAGGCACTCCTTTTGTGTTGGCTCAAAAGGAAAAATGCCACTTCATGACTTGCCAAGGACAACTCTTTAGATAAGTCCTGGAAGTTTCCCATCTATGAGCATCTGCACCTTTTACTCACTTGACTTAGGGTGACTGAGAAAATTCCAGGCAATGGCTGTTAAATGCCACTGCAGCTGAGCCCCCTAGAACGTGACATTGTTTTGTATTTCATCCAGGGATTTGAGGACATTTTAAATCATTCATACTGTGAAGGTCTGCTATACAGAGTGCTTTCCAATACACTCTCCTATTATTAGTAACAAAGATGCTCATTTCATGTATCTTTGTTTAAGAGAAACATGATCCCACCAACTCCAGAGAGACAGCTTCATCTGTTAAGGACTTAAACCAATTGGTACGGGTTGCTATTTTTATTAAGCCTGTATTATGTCCAACAAGAAGTACATGGGAGTGTGGTATTACACAGTTATAGATGACAACTAACTAAGAATTAGTAGTCAAACAGATAATGGACAGATGAGAAATGACCCTTGCAAGTACTCTAACTGGAGAGCCCTTAAATACGACACATGACACACAATCATGACTTGCCACTACTCGATATCCTGTATGTATATGCTGTATGTACAGGTAATACTCCTTGTCAAGCCTCACTGGATCCCTTCCAGCCCATGATACATGACAATAAAGGAAAGCCAGATGGCTAAGAAAATTGTTCTCTGCACCTCAAATCCACTCCCTGGCTGTTTTCACTCGCTTAGATCCTTAACCGACAGACTGGACTCAGAGGTCTTGCACTGTTCTGTGAATCGGGGCAGAAGCTGGAAAACACCGTACATAATCTCTGCTTGTTTCTCAAAGATGTTTTTAAAGCCCCATCGAAGCATCTATACATGGACAAGGTGGAAATTGAAAATGGGCTGACTATCATTGTTCTGCCAAACAAAAGGATGTAAAGTTTGCAACTGCTTTAACTGGGAAAGTTTCTACACCTACTAGTAAAAAACTAGTCACCTGACCACTCGTAAGTTTCCCTATGTGACTTTAACCAATCTTTTGTTTCCTGTTCATAAAATGTCTGTCACATGCTGAAGCCAAATATCTACTTTTAAATATTCTTTTCTTTACAATACTTCCAAGAGAAAAGACCCATTTCTATCTCAATGCACAAACCAGAAACTTGTGAAATCTTAAAATAAGTTAAAGATGATGAAGCCTTTATAACAGACAAATGACTTGTTCAGGTCAGATGGAAGGGTCCATACATATAAATGGGTATTAATCAGGGCAGGTTCAAGAAAGCCTTTGCTCTGCACATGGCTTCTCATCAATAGATATTGCCACTGTACGTATGAGTGGTGGATTCTGGTTGTCTGGTCATGAATTACAGCACTCACTCAACATTTCTACACCTAAGTAGACCTGCCTAAGATTCTGGAACTGCTACTGAGGTCCGTGTCACCCCAGTCATCCACTGCCTTGCTGAAAAATGAAACATGAATCAAACGCAAAAGCGTCTTAGCAATGCTCGTCATGATAAAATAGACACAAGCAAATGCAGCTTGGCAAACTCAATGACTATCAACTGGCCATAAAATAATAAACCCCAGGGTGTGCACAGGTCAAAGTATTGCAACAGCTATCGGTTTAACATTCAAGCAATGTAAAGCAAAGGCAGATCTGTATTGAGGATGAGACTGTTAACAGAAGAGAATGAGGTCAAGAAACCTCACGCTCTACGTACAACTTAAACTACAACACAACGGTCTTCCCAACTTCAGCTCTTCTGCTGAGAGCACAGATGCCACTCACATCATATAAACAGGATCAGGCCCATCACTTCAGCCAGAGTCACTCTCAAACCAAAGCTGGGCTCCCAGGTATGTCGGAGGGTGTGAGCTATGCTTGCCTTGCCATTTACTGACCAGCAAGCAATAGTTTCTTCTCTATGAATAATAAGCACCACTCTTTACTTTTTCATCAAAGGTGACAAATGGCCATAAACAACAGAGAACATCTGTCACTGACAAAAGGACAGGAGCTTTGAGACAAGGGTGGACTGATGCTACTCTGGATGACATTCTCACGTATGTGATCCTGCCCCTCTGATCCCCTCACATTTCTGCTACCATTGGTAGACCTGGCTCTCTGGCCTCGTGTCCACAAACTCGCCACCCTATTCCTGGCTCTGTCCCAGGCACGGAGATTCAACCTCCTCCAGCATCTCTAAATCCATCCCTCTCATTCTGGCACTAAAACTCAGCTCTCTGCAGCAAGCCACCACTCTGGCATCCCTGCTTCGATACTCGGTCCCTTCAAGCAGATCTGAAACGTTGCTGTGAAAATGGCCCACCTCCCTGAGCACTCTGAACACGCCGTTCTCCTTTCCATCTCCCTCCCGGCCTTCCCTTGCACTCTGGATCAAGTTCAAGATTTTAGCCCTCATTTTCATTGCACTTTACAACTCGTGGCAATTACTGATGGCTCATAATTGCTGTAACAATCTATCTATGGTAGCTATTCATTCATATATAACCCATGAGCACACCTACACACACCCCTGTACATAAGCATAGTATGTGCTGATTAATGAAAGATAGAGGAACAATAAAAACAACAAAATCAAGCTTATATTTCTGTTGAGAAGGTTAGATTTCATGTTTCACAAAATCCCAGCCACACCCATGCTAATGAACCCGGGCTGCTGATTTACAGAACAATACGCCTTATTGTATGGAAAGAAAACAGTGAGTTTTGTATTTTGGTTCAAAAGACTTTCAGTTTCTTGATAGTGCATTTCTTCTTGTCATTTCTCTACAGCACAGATATGTCCCAGATTACTTCGTAAACAAAGCAAAAATAATTTCTTTCATCCAACTGCGGCAGGAACTGAACAACTTAATCTGATCATTGTGTGCAAAGAAAATATTTCCAGTGACGACATCTTCCTATGTCAATTGGTTTTTATTACAGATGTCATCTCGATGTGCCATATTAATGCAGCTCTTTCTTCTCATTTCAAGATTTTAATCTAAGTTTGTTGCTCTAATATTTTATTGGTTCAAAATACATGCTGTAAAATCCATGGCCATCAAATTTTCCTGTGAGCTAAAAATAAACTGCTCTCGTCAGATATGGTTAGCTGATAAAAAGTGTCAGAGACTTTTCTGAATTACTTTGATAACTTCCTGTTTATGCGGTACTGACCCTTGTCTAATAAAGATCTTTTACACTTGGAATAAGAGAAGATACTGCAGCATACTATTCCTTAATGGACAATGCTGATTACTTTTGAAAGCCTTTAATACATTTCCCATATTAGACATGAACAGATGTCAGGGATGTTGCCAAGTAAAATTTCTTTTATGCAATCTTGGCTTGTTGTACAATAATAGCCCTTTCTCAACATGGGAAAAAATTACAGACCCAACTAATTTCCTTGACAGGGAAGAGTTACATATGTTTTCCACTTGTAGTTTTTACGACAAGTTTACAATTTTGCCAAACCTGGAACTAATTGGGACCATTTCCAAAAATGGTCCAATAAACCCACAATGTGTACAGCTAGCCTAAAATGCAGCAAATGATTGTTTGCTTTTACTTTTTTTTTTTCTAACAGGGAAAAGTTAGATTGCACAATTATTTCATTTAAGTTACTTAAACACTTACTGTTTCATATCCTCCCAGTTTTTGAGCAGCTTGAAACATAGTCCAAAGGTTAACTGTTAGAGGGACAATAAGTATTTAGATAAGCATTGCATTAACCAACATATTTCAAAGAAATATAAATTAAACAGTTTTTAAAAAAGAAAAATAGAGAAAAAAGCTCACAGCCCCTGAAAAAGCTCCTGTGAAACATTTTCCAAAGAGGTATTTACATAATCTGAAGAGTAAATATTAGCCCATACCATATATATTTTTATTACATATAAGAGAACACACTTAGATTCCTTAACGGGACTGGAAAAATACACTGAGACAAAGGTAATAGGTTCATTTGACTTTGCTGATAAGAGGTATGTTATAATGACTGTAGCATGTTTCCATAACTTTGATAATAAAAATTACCCATTGGGAAGACTGTTGCTTTTAATTATTTGTTTAATACTGATTTCATTAGCAAGCAAGCATGAGCCACACACTGGCTCACAGAGAAAGCCTATTGATTAAACAACAATATCCAATATTTACTGCAGCTCAGATAATGGCCTCCATAATCAATAAACAATAAGCTGCCTTCTAACGGGTCCTGTGCGAATGAACCTGGGGGGAGCAGAAATGAAAATTATCATAATAATTATGGTATGAGTGGTTGTGCCTTGCCCATGGCTTGGGGTGGGAGGAACAGAGGCGACTCAATTCAAAAGATGTGCTGGGAGATGCTTGTTATTTCCCACAGAACTCCTCCCCTTGCACTTGCTTTTCACCCTGGCCCACTGCCCCATGGGGTCGCTGCTTGCTGCTAGTGTGTCGCATTTTATTTTATTTTATTTTTTATTTTTATTTTATTTTATATTTTAATTTTTATTTTACTTCCATTGCTAGAAGAAAAGCTGATGTCTCAGCTCTATGAAAGACCCATGCACTATTCCACCAACAAACAGGGATCCCCCCTAGACATACTACAAATACTTCAGGCCAGACTCGGCAATAACGCTGCAGATTACGGAGGACGGGTTCTCTTCCTCCGCAGGGGGATGCTCTGCTGTAGCGTACATAGTGCTTCTCCCCACTAACCTATTTATATTGGCAATGTTTGCACAAGTCTTGCCGGACAAATAGAGAGCCCCGTCCTGCAAACATTTCTGCTCTTCTCAGCATACTTACTCTTGGCATTTAAGTATTTGCTGGATCAGGCCCCTAATTCATAATGAATGTCAGGCAACTTTCAGTGTATTTCAGCTGAATGTTAGCAGAGGGCCCTACCCCCGGCAGGGAATTTGAGAAATAATACTTCACCTTGTCTTTCAAGCCCACCCTGTCCCCATGCTTGAGGGAGTGCAGAATAAAATGGGGGAAAAAAAATCCTCTCTTCAACAGAAAACGTTCTGAAAGCCTCATTGAACCTTGTACTGTTTCAAAGCTATCAAGAGCTTTGCTTAGGCCTTGATTTAATCTGAATCAATGCATAATGCAACGAAGCTGTTCATAGTACATTAATTTTACTTCCATTTCAAGCAGCCAGTTTTCAGACAAACACTGCAATCATTCGGAGTTATATAAGTTTATAATGGCTGCTGGAGGCCTGTTGCAATCAGTGCCAATTGCTATTAGGTATGTAAATTGTTATGTAAAACATACAGGTTTGACATTCTTCATCAAAATAACACATGGTTTTAATCTGGGAGATAAATTAGAGTAAATAATATTTCAATCCATGGAGCTTTCCCTTTAAGGAAATAAAGTATCATTCATTCTATAGATAAGGAGGAAAAATACCCCCATCTACACCTTTTGTCAGAAACTCTGAAAGATCAACACTGTGCTGCAATATTTATACAAAATTTAGTTCCCACTGTATCTTCTCCACCTACAATTGCTTTACAGATTGTGGCACTACAAACTGTACATGCCAAAGCAATTCTAAACATTGCATTCTGTTTTAAACAGATACAGTCTGGTTTTATATTCTCCAAAGTCAGTAATTTATTAACTATAAACACATTTCAGGGCTTAAAAATATTATCCCTTTTGTGCCTTTCTTGACCACCTTTAAATGTCTTCCTTTAATATTTGTCCTTTCATAAAGAACATCTGGGCACAATAAAGATACGTCATATTATTAACTCAGAAGAAAGGCATTACAGACACTGTAGATTTACAAAACAGAAAACTAGAGAGTTTTCAACATGCCTATTTCTAGTCATAATCAGCGGATTTAAACCTATAAATATCCAGCTTCCACCCCAGAAGGAAGAGATGCAAATCTAGGCATAAGACAGTGAAATGCCTGGACTGGAAAATGTGTAGATATAAACATGGTCCCCCCCATCCATAAGGCTTTAAAATAGGCTTCGTGTGCAAACGCTTTCTCCAGAGAAGCCAAACCATTCTAAAATGTCAACAGGAAAGTGAGAAAAAGGATACTTACTCTGCTTAAAACCTAAATAGGGTATTCGTTCAATTGGTGTTTTCCTTTCTTTCATATATTTATAAAGAGCCACAAGGAAAGCCTGCTCATCAGCTCTGCATTCTTCACCTACGGCAATCTTTGATTTATCCTCACTTGAGCCTTTTTTACAGTTGCTGTTGTTACTCTTGGGTTTGGGCAAAGCTGATTTAGCCTCACATTTTACCTGGGAAAAGAAAAGATGTCATATCAGATCTGGGTAACCTTTAATTTTCACTTAAGGAATAAATACCCTCTCCTAGCAGAATGGATTGTTGAAAAAATGAAGGCCAAACCATGCAACTGTGTTTGAGGGGAAACAAAGGAAGCTATTTATAGAGCTAAATGTCTTGTTCTGAATCTTAGTCACAACATTTTTAAATAGCCACATCTTTAAATCATTATAACCCATTGGTAATGCTCTCCAGATCTGCATTTTTATGACTATACATTGCTATGTCACAGACAGCTCCCATCTCTCACATACACTTGCCATTAGCAAGTCTAATAATAACCTTAGTTCCAGGATTGACACGGAGCATTGTCAACTCCCATAGACAACCCTTGGAGCTGAGGGTGCTCAGCCCATCGCAGGAACGCTCGGCAGCCAGCTCTGAAACGACACATTTTTCTCTCCTTTGGCCCACCAAAATAGATGCAAACCTTGGCAAGCCTTACCCAGGCAGAGCTCTCAGCACACCCGAGTGGAGGTTCTGCTGCAGCACGGACTTAAGTCAAGTGGGTTTGAGCATCTGCTTAAACTTAAGGACAGCCCTAACTATTCAGCAAAAGGAAGAGGCTGGTAGCTGGAGACTTTCCTGGTAGACACCGGCAGCCCCAACGCACGTGAGTCCCAGAGCTCCAGGTTCTACCACTGGCCTCCCCAGCAGACGTGTGCCAGTCGGGAAGTCAGCAAATTGGAGCCACTTTACCTCTCATCAGCATTCAAACATGGGAAAAAATATCCAGTGAGACCGGCTTAATCCTGCAGTCCTCCTGAAGATAATCCTCTCATTGAATCGAGCAAATTACAATTCGAGCATTCCCATAATTTATGTATACAAAAAACCCAAAAGAGCGGAACCTTGCAAACTAATGTTTAAAAGCTCTCCGTGACAAAGACAGGATCGATATATTTCCAGTGAAATACTGGAAATCTTCTAATACAAGGTAGTGGAGATGGTTACATATATTTTGGATTTGCACTGTCCCATCAATGCTTTTGAATGCTGTGAGGAGCGTTCTGGCAGCTCCATACTCCATCCAAGACACGTCCTTTGTGCTCCCAGAGGGAGCAAGGAGACTATAAGAGCATTTGGCATTTTAGGAGGACAGCAGAGGAGAGCCAGGTATCTCGCTGAACAGGAAGGCAGAAGCTCTTGGTCAAGTAAGCCATTGACTCTCCTTCACTCTCCTCACTTCTAAACCAGGTGCTACCTGGGCGCTTGTTGACATTCTGGAAGTGCGTGCTATGAAGAGCATTACGTAAGTGCTTCTAAACAAACAACAAACATATCATTGGAAAGACTGTGATATGCTTATTTTATCTCAATAAAGCTACCCTGTGTTCAGGTGCTGGGAAAGCAAAATCTTTTCTTTTATACTCTGCCAGGGTATTAATGTTGCAGAAAGCACTGGCTTAAGATTAGCTGCCTCCCTAGTTTTTCCATAGATGCTGGACAAAGCAATACTAGCTCCCAAGCAGAGGGGAGAAGTGGCCACAATTTTCCAAGGGAATCGATGCTGCTGAAAAATCTCCCTGTTGGACAATGCAGGGTACAGGCTTGCTCCTCCCAGGCAACGCAGCAGGGATGGGGAAATGGACTTCCTACGGGACTTTTCTTGACCAGTTACTGCTGAAGTATGTCCCCTGTACTCCTCCATATTCTCTGGTTACATGGTTCAAAGAGATATTGTCTTCCTACGGCCCAAGACACCATGCTTTGCCTTTTAGTAATAGATATGCTCATCGATTAAACTTCTGTAAAGATCCTGGGTTTCACCCAAAACTCAATGGAGCTAATGGGATTTTTTCCTTATTAAATGAACTTTGGATTTCTTCATCCATTTTTCAGTTCACAGCTGTAATCCCTTGAATTTTTTACTTTGGGTCCTTGCAAAATTATTTGACAGTTTCTCCTTATAAAGTTTGGATTACATTGTCATAATTTTCAATGCTATACCAAAGACTGGGTTAACAATCCCAATATGAACCCATGATTTCAATAAATTTAGGATTTTTAATTTGAGTTGCAAATCTATTGTGAGCTAAAACTGGGAACAATTTTTTAGTTTGGTCACCCACTTGCTAGGTAAAGTCAATCAACCAAACTTTTAAATGGATTTTCTTTTTCAAACTGGACAATTCAGAACTGTTTGCAAAGACAGCCTGGGCCCGAATGCTAAATGAAATCAAAGCTCACTGCTATGCAAGCAAACTAATGGCAAGGCATATTACTCCCAAGGATACAAATGGAAACAAGGAAAGGAACATTAAAAAAAACACCAGGAGTGAGAAAACCCCGTGTTACACACAACCTCCTTCCCTCCAGCGAACAGCAAAGTGACGTCAAAGCACCTGCAGAACTCCAACGTGCCCAAATACAACCGATGGACTCCAAGCAGTGTTAAGTTCAATGAAGCTTTGACGAAGGCTGCAGTGCTTCATCCGCTGAGCGTTCAAGGCACAAGCCTCACTTCTGGAACCTCCCCACTCTCTGACAGGAGATACGGATGAATGGCATGTCCAGTGAGTGATTAACGAGAACCAAAAGGGCCAAATACCATTCTGGGTAACACCGGTGTAAATCCAGCATAGGTGTATTGAAGTCCATCCGAGCGATGACAGATTTGCATCAGAAACAACCCTTCCCTCTCAAAACACGATTCTGAATCTTCCTAGAGGGCAAAGATCTGGAGGAAGGTCCTGAATGCAGAGTTTTGCTTGGCTCGGCTCTCTTTTCTGGTCTGCTCAGAAAGCCTCAATGACTCCATTATAAAGGGAGAGCTCAATTTCCACAGGAGGAGTTAAAGCTCTTTCATTGTAGCACCTCCACAATGAAACTGAGAGCTAAGGCCCTGACAGGCAACCCAGTGCCGCAGCATGGATGAGCTGGGGGTGTAGTGAGATGGGCTCTGGGAACATCAGACCACCTCCTACTCTGTTCCGTCAGAGGCACGTGATCCATTACCAAGCGGCCGGTCAACATTCATGGGTACACCTGTGCATTTGTTTTCTCCTGCCAGAGGTCACACGCAATGCAGACCACTACAGACCACTGCTTTTTAAAGTTTCAATCAGATAATGGCTGAGACACTCAGAGTAAAACTCCAGGTCTGAGAGCATGCCAGGCCACCTGTGGCCACAGGAAAAGCATATCCTGGCAACTTTTAAACTAATTTCCCAGATCTGCTGTACAAATGAAGTGAGAGATTTACTTTAGCATTTGCACTAGGAGATGTAATGAGTAGATTCATTTGGGGACAATTTCCATGTTTAGCAAGTTAATCCTTTCAGCTCTTCAAAACGGTCAGATCAGCCAGTTTTAAAGTCTTACGGTGCATTTCTGCACACTTTGAATGGGAACGCTCTTTCTGAGCCCGAAGCAGGTATGATGAGGGTCATGCTGGAGCCTGCAAGTCCCAAAAGCCTGTCTAGCACTGATGACATGTGAGGTATGAAAACCTCCAGAGTCCTGGGAGTGTTTGCAGAGAAGAGCTTGATATACATCTCTCCTGGAGAGCTGATCCTGCCTCAGTAGACGGCCTCATATTCTTCAAATTTTTACATGCCCAGCCTGGGAGGGAACTCCCCTGGGATCTTCCCCAGGAGGTATTAAAATGGATGCAGTGATCAGCAAGAAGATCAAAAGCAAGAAGTAGTACACGAAAGACCCACTTCCCCTGGCAGCACCTGTAGGTCCAGAACCACATTGTCCTGCTATTGCTCTATTTTTAACAAGCCACCTACACTGGAATTTACTCAGAGCTGCTCCTACCCAACCGAACACTCTTCTGTGTCAGGTAACAGTAAAAACCCGCAAAACGACCTGCTGATGGTTCAAAGCAAACATGCCTAATGAGAACTAAGCTGTAAGAAGGTACAAAGCCTTCTAGTTACTGGCAGCTGAGGACGTGAAATTCAGCACAACCATGTGGCTTGTGTTGGTCTTGACAGACTCAAACCCACAGTCTTCAGAACGCCACTTCTGCCATTTCCCGACGCAAACCGTACAGCCACTGCGTCTCCATCAGAGTCGTCGTCCTGCTACCCGAGAAATGAGGCTACTGTCAGACACTGGGTGCCAGCATCTGAGGACGAAAGCAGCACAACTTCTGGTCAAAAGGGATTTTAGCTGGAACAGGAATACGGCCAGAGCTGCTGCCAAAATGTTTCAGCATCTGACACAAGTGGATTTGTCCCGTTTACGCTAGCAGTATTCAGCTCTGCTCTCCATGGACCCACTGCCAGCATTAGTCAGAGGTGGATCACAGACAGAGGAGGAAACCCGATGGTGAAGGCCAACATGGAGCCTAAGATGATGACTTAACATCCCAACTGTTCCCAACAATGAGAAGACAGTTTCCCCACCTTCCTCAACTACACTTCCCCCTCCTTCCCCACAAACCTATAGGCAGGCTCTGTCTGGAGTGCAATACACCTGCTGCAGAGGGTTTCTGATTCCCTGTCCCTCTTATTAAAGTACCTCCACAGCCCTGAGACGCAGATTGATGTGAAGAGCCACAGTGAAATCAGTGTGACTACATGCAAGGACATTATATCATGGGCATGTCTATTATTTATAATGAAATTAAGCTGGCCAAGATAATTAATGCTATTAATATCTGCACAATGATGAGCACAGTATGACTAGATAAATAGGCAGAATTACTTCTTATCTGAAATATCCTCCCATTTGACTAGTAGGGTGAACCCAAATATAAACAGAGAGGATAAACAATTTGGTATGAAGTGTTACTGTTGTTTTTAATTATCTAATACCTATATATCAGGTGCCGAAGAGGCAGAACTACTTGTGCTACAGTCCGGGGTGCTTTGACAAACACGGTCCATGCTGCAGTTTGCTGGTAATGTTTTAACATGAAAAAGCTTGGGGGAAAGGGGAATTGAGGCAAATTGAGACATTTTCACACCGCAGATTTTGCACATTCTTCCACAGAGCAAAAACATTCAGGCAAACTCTATAGTATCTGCCAGGACCCCGCAACTCAACACACCAGGCTCCATCGCTTTTCACTATGCCTGTCTAACACGATAGCACAGACTCCAACTGAGCACAATAGGGCACAAAAAGAAGAGAAACAGTGACTTAAGGGCAGAGCTTCATCATGAACTTCAGCCTCTTTTATCATCATCAACAGAAGGCACAATTTTAACTGAACTCCTAGGGAGGAGGAGGAGGTGGAATTTAATTTGCCTTCCTATGAGAAACTGAGAGCAGAACACTTCCACTTGACCTCTTTAACCTCCTAATCTCCCAGGACATTCACTGCATACAACAATGCCAACGTAAATGGATCTATAGATTCACTGTATTTCCTAAAGAGATGGTCACAACAATGGAAGCATTTTTCAGATACACATCCATCTAATTTATTGAAACAACGGATTTGGGAGGATTTGGCCTAAAAATTCAGTCTATGCAAACCTTTTTAGCTGTTTAGCTCAAAAGTATCACAGTGACAGAGTTCTGCCTCAGATAAAAATCTACAAGTATTGCTCTAAGTAATTTTCCATCTTTGCATCTTACAGTTTCAAATTAAATCATCTTGAAAGAAGACATTTGTGCTTTTTTTTTTTACAGAGAAAACCAAATTCCTATTTAAACCACACAGACAACATAGAAAATAGGATGTAAATTACACGACAGAAACTCCATTTTAAAATATTTTAAGGAAAAGACACAAACCCATAAATATCTAAAAGATTAAGTCTATAAACACAAATCAACGACCCAATTTTTACTTGCAGTATGGGCTAAGCACTGCAGCACATACAGAAGACTCTGTAAAAGCATGCACTATTCAACAAACCCTGGAACATGCAGCTCAGCACTAAGTATTAAAGAAACAGCCCAGTTTTTTTTTTAAGCTTTCGTACTGAATTTCTGTCTTTATCTTTTTTTTTTTTTCCTAATTTAAAAAAAAGTTGAGATCTTAACAGGGTAATGTCAGTTGTGTGTGCTTCTTAGAAACCATTCTGAAGTGGCTCTTGTTTCATAGTCTGTTTATCTTCAAACTTATATTTAGAAGTACATTGTAACAGGGTGAGCTGCTCTCTGGTTTATTTTTAATTCGAAGATACTGTCACAAACTATGTTTGTGTGTCACAGAATGTGAAAACTAACACTAGTTGCCAAGAAAGCTTAAGCACTACCAGTTACCAACAAGCTGATAGCATTAGGTTGTTAGGTGATTATAGTTGCTGGTAACTTTGAACACAGGCATGAATTAATGTGAAGAATAAAACTGTTGAAAAAAATTACATTTATCTCCCCAAGAAAATAAGTTACATTCTAAATTTGAAACAGCATGCTGGGAAACAAAGACAGGGCTGTACCTAAAAAAGGAGAGTGTACTGAAAAGAGTATTATTAAGTGATTTACCTTGCAACAGCTTTGCTTTCAGAATTATTGTTGGAATCCTTAATGCCATTTAATGAATCTCTTCTCTGTGGGCAAGGCTTTCTTTTTGCGCGGTCTGCCTTTAAGATTTGGTGCTGAAAATTAATGGAGAACAATTTGAGCACATTGTCTTATACTGGATTCTTAACAGCTGAAAGCATAATAATAATTCCACTACAATCAGTCACAGAATGTACACATCTGTCTACAGTAAATGCTTATACGAGATTTCCCATCCTCCATGGGTTACATCTTGACACACTATACATTTCTATAGAATATCCCCCAAGGCTAATCTATTCTACTTTCACATAACTAATTAATATAAAGTCAAACACTGGTCTCTGAAGGACTCGGGGAGAAAGCACAAATATTTCTCCATGGTACAAGAAAGAACAAAATAGAATATTAATAGGTAACTTTGCATTAATCAGTCTGCTGCATTTATTATTTCTAATCTTCACCTAAGAGTACTAACTACTATTTCCGACTTTGGGAAACATCTGGTTTTGGAAATGTTCTGAAATATTGAAATTCCTTACAGCTCCAAGAAATGTTTATATATCCTGTCATTCTTGTCAAAGTTCTTCTAAAAAAGTTTAAAAAAAAATAAAAAATTACCCCTGAGTCCTGAAATGGATCAAAAAAAACCCTTAACAACTAGTTCTGGAAGTTGACAAGTACTGAAATAAGTGATTGATTGTTTCATAAGGGTTACATACCACACGTATAAATTAACATGAATCACTTTCAGTTTTGTCCAATGCTTAAGATAAAACAGCTCTGAAATAACACAGTGACTAAATCCTAACTCTGCTGAGCCATATGTAGAACGGGATATGGATCATCATAAAAAATATCAGACTCATCTTTCAATAGTGGTATTACAATATAAATTATGATCACATATAGAAATAATAGATGAAGCAGATGTTTGCTCATTATTACGTGTCCTGCCTGCTTTCAGATTTAAAAATCAGCCTCTGACTACTATGGCAACATTTAAAATGATAAACAATCATTAAGTAATGACTGTACCGAAGAAGATAATTTCCTTTAAACCTTTAATTTCTAGGTAACCATTGTTTTCATTACTTAAAGGGATGATTAGAACAATGTCAGAAATCTAAACACCACCAAACCTCTGAGTGCCTTCTAATTGTTTCTAATCTTACATTTGTCACACAGTAAGCCAGTGGTTTCAGGACATTTTACATTTTAATTAGTTTGCAAACACAATAAAGGGTGCTAATTTGATTTTATAGTTTGAGTAACAGTGTCATATTTGGTCTGTTCAGAGAAAAAGAAAAGCTGTAGGTTTAAAACCAAAAGTCCAACAGACATATCCTTTTTCTTCCCCCAGCACTGGCACATGGTAAATATATATATATATCTCTGTATGTGTGTGTATATATATACATGCATGTGCGTATGTGTGTAAGTCTATATTTGTGTCTATATAAAAATATGTTTATCTCCCTATAGAAATATCTCCATCTATCTCCAGTGAAGCATATCCTGCTTATTGAAAAGTACTGCAGAAAGCAATTCTGAAATTGTCATCTGAGGCTAACATGCAAAATCAAACAAAGAGAGAAAGAAATTATTACCCATTCCAGTCGACAAACATCTGCCTGATTTATATCTGTACTCATGAATGCTACAGCATGTGACTGCACACTACGTCGCTGGAAGTCTCGACTTGGTGTGGATGTCAGTCTTACACAAAATGAACACTAAGAGTATTTGCTCCGTGCTTACAAATCCCCTCCCCCAGCCGCTCCATTACTCATATAAACAGAGATGAGCGACTCGGCGGGAGCGTGGGATGAGCTCTGAGGACTCCAGCGCCGGCTGCCAGACTGCCAGCCCCGGCCACGCCGCCCTGCCTTATTTATAAACCCCGCTCATGCCTCCACCTTTCATGTCTTCTGATGCCTGCTTTTTTCTGCACATGACCTGGATGGGATGGACGGATCCTTGACCATGGTTAGCCCCGGCACTCGCACCTTCTTAAAAAAGGTACTGAAGAAAAGAGAAATGTTCCCTTAATTTACTACACCCTGGCACACACGTTAAAACGACGACCTTCGAATGAATGAACTCCCCGACCCGGTCCAACCAACGGCCAGAGACGTGCTTCAGCTAGGATCAAACACACTTGCACGTGAATTACTTTTTCTTTCTTTTTTTTAATAAACAAAGAAACTAGTTCAAGACTCAATGTTTTCCAAACATACTTGTTATCCTGAGTTTTGGCACTGTACTTTGTATCACACTATAAAGCACTCCTAATGTTTTGCTAAAAGCCTTAAAAGCAAGAAAGCATTTGTTCCTAAATTCCAGGTATATTGAGCTTGCATATAAACACTGTTTGAATTGGAGCCTTCCCCGGCAGAACTGGCACAAGCCCACTAAGAAATGGGGTATTTGCATTCTCCCCGTGGCTCAGGAGCTGCAGCCGGGAAGGTCTGGCTGCAGCACGCACGGGGACCGTCCCGCACGCGGCGCCGTATGACTTTAAATCACTTTAAGCCATTCCAGATCCGATGCACAATTAACAAGAAAGCAGCAATAGGAATTAATACCAGAAGAGAAGGCCCTTGCCTCTAGTATCTAGTCTGTAAAAGAAAACATTCGAAATAGTTCCAGTCACACTTGAAACAAAGCCATTAACATTTGCTCCCCAAATCATTATAAATAAATGCATTATTCGAAGATTATTTATATTTCAGCTATATCCATTTTGTTCTAGGAAATATGACTAGGACTGAAGGAATAATTTACAAATCACATACTTGTGTTAATTTTTTTCATTTTTTTGTTTCATTTATGACATATTCATGAGCACACTGAAGACTTCTTGAATTTGTTATTCATAATTATTTTAAAGTAATTTACAAACATGTTGTGGCTCAGTCCCAGTCAGTTTTCCTGATGACAATTGGATGTTCAGTATGTACTGGACAGCTAAGTGAATATCCCATGGTTATTTTTGCTTTCTGGTGGAGAAAGACTTCTGGCATGACTACCTGAGAATAACTGAAACAATTCAATTTCTTCACATCTGTGCATATGGCTTTCAAATTCATTTTCTAAAAGCATTTGTGGCAGTGAGACCTGATAACTTGTACATTCCCAGAAGGCGAGAACATAAGCAAAGCAAATTAAAGTAAAAAATTGAACAAATAACTACAGAAAAAAAGTTTCCATTTATTTCTCACCTCTTTAGTCTAAGTGCCTGAACAGGAGTATGAGAGATACGACATACTACCAGTTCAAATACTTTCTTTCCTGTGCATTTAACAACATGTTTGCTTTTGCCAGTTTGGGTTTTTTTCCCTTCCTTTCTTTCTTTTTGCTTCCTGATGTATTTGGAAGAGGAGAAAACTCAGCTACTGAAATGTCACTGGGACCCTTGGTGGGCTGCTGGGAAGAGGTTTTGCCTCTACTTTGGTGTGATTCAAAGGATCGATATTAGCATAGCATAGGTGCCCTGGATGCTCGAGGTTTGGGATGCAAACCAGAAGAGCCCCATGCCTGCAATCAGCAGGTGATAACGCCTTGGGAGAGCAGAGCCGCTGCTGTTCAAGGCCGGCGGGCATGGAAGGGCTGTCAGCTGAGACGTACACCCGGTACGATGCAAGTGGCCCAAAGCTCTGAGTTCAGACCTCAGGAAGCGAAAGGGCGTTCACCCACTTGAAGCCCGCACGTGCCTGTGCCTTGCTGACTCAAGGAGCCTCTTCCTCAGATTACAGCTCATCCCAAGTTTGCTAGTCATCACAGAGGGCAAGTTCATTTAAAAAATGGCAACACACAAGGAATTACCTTCTCTGCAAAATCTGTAGGTGCGATAGCAATCTAGAGCCCAGCAGTGAAAGCCACTTCACCGAGTCCTGGCAAATGATTCAGGCCTGACCAGGTAAAACATATCCAGCTGCAAAACGCACATGGCACAAGCTAATGCCCTCATGTTAGGAGAGCTGGAGGAGCACAAGGGCACGCTTCCCACCTTGGGCTGGTTATCTTTCCCATACATGTCAGCAGCGTGCCTGCTACCTTTACCCATCAACAGGAGTTCAGCGGGACCATTTCGGCACTCCTTGGATGCCAGGAAGCACGTTGCTTCCTTGTTTCCCTGAGCAGCAGATCCAGCTGGTGTCATTTGAACAAACGTGTCCCTCAGAGCCCACCAACCTGGCTGGCCACACAACGCAACCACCACCGCTTGCACTGCTGCCCGCTGCCGCAGAGGATGCGGAGGCTGTAATATGGGGCTTCACAAAGAAGCAAGCAAGAATCCAAGATGAACGAAGGTCTAATTCAAGCACAAGCATTTGTAACCATAAAGAACAAAAGGTGTGATTATTAACTAGTATGCATGCGTTGTGGACTTTGTTTTTCAGCTGACTACTACTTGGTGGTAAAAGTCTTGTCCTCCCGATTAAGTGAGAGTGTGTGAAATGGGTATGTCATGAATATCAACAGTTACACAAGCCATGATGACAACCATATCTTAACAACTCTTCCAATTCTGGAATATGTCTTATTGCCGTCTCGGTTGTGAATTCTCAGGGAAAAGAAACTTATTTATAGGAATCTGCCCAGAGACAGGAATGTTTTCTTCCCCTCCATGTTTGAAAGGGTCCCTGGGTGTTGTCTGGAAACAGGTAGTGACCGCAAATCACACAGAGATTGCTGCTTGTCATTTGACATGAGGGATCAGTATTTCTCAGAAGATCATGAAACGTTAACTCATGATTGAGTGGGACACAAGGAGACTGGGCAGGAGGAAAGAAAAGAGAGAACAGCTTGAGCCTGTGCCAGTGGAGCGAGAGAGGGAGATGGGGAGCCAGAGAGGGGAGATGCAGGAGGTGTGCCCCTAGCCCTTTGCACACGCTTTGTACACCTGCATACACTTTGCACACCTGCCTGCGCCACAGCCGGCTGCCCCATGCTGTGTCCGTCTCCGGCGGCGTGCTATGGCTGTAGGGTGCAGGAGAGGGCAGCCACAATGCTCCTGCCAAGCTGTTCCTTCCCCTGCACGTGGCGCTCTGGGGCGAGAGGGCGCGGAGCAGTAATGCCCTCGGCTTTTTCTGTTTGAGTAGGGGAAGCAACTTTTGCTGGCCACAGCCATGCTAAGCTGTTTCCCAACGCTCCTTGGGCTGTCTAGAAAAATTCCTTCTTTACCTGCAGGAGAGCAAAAGGAGGAGCACACAGCCATGGTTTTCACAAGTGGGGAGTGAAAGTGAAGGTGAGGTGCAGAAGCTGCCACTGCCACCTCCTCTGTGCAAATCCTCACTCACATGCACACCTGCATTTAAAAAGGTCAGCCATGATTAAACACTACATATGGTGGAAAAGTGTAGGCTGCTACAAGAAGACAACGCAACACCTCCACCAGTCACCTTCTTTACCTGTATCTCCAGGAAGGGCAAGTTATTGGTGGAGAATGAAGCCAGTCTCACTCGAGCCACATCCACGCTGAGAACGCAATGTACTATGTACACACAGCCATCCCTAGATGCACAAATAAGTCAAGAGACAATGGCTGTGGTTTGGGGTACCTAACTAGCAGGTTAGTTACAGTAGAATTATCTCTTTTTTAGGTGTCTGATTATCATTGGAACTCCAATGAGTTCAACCCTCCCCATAACACGGTTCTCTACATGCGCACACTTTGGCTGATGTAAAAGATGTGTTGTTATAGGGAGGGTGTTAAAAAAAATAGTGGCCTTCACACAGCTGAGGTCAAGTTATGTTGGCACTTTGTCAAAATCAGTGGTGTAGCCAAGAGTTTTTAATGAGCCTGGAATGCATTACCTCATTTGTCATACCTGGATCACTTACTCATGCTGAGTCCAAAATAACCTTGGACCTTGTTGGCTGCTCAACAAACCATGTAAGTAAACAGTACTGTACTCATGCCTAAAACATGTACCTTTTTCTTGCTCGCTCCACAGTACTTACTCTAGAGAACATCTAAGCAATTGTAATGCCCATGATCAAAGTTCTTGCCTTTTCCAGGCCTCTCTGATCTGCACACCTATTTCCTGATATGACTTTCGATTCTGGCTTGCTGGTACTCTGGTTTCTCAGAAACACTTCAAAAGTGGGAGGAAAAAAAAAGGAAAAGAAAAGGGAAGGATGGCCATTGCCATGTTTCACTGAGGAATGTACCAGGACAGCTGCTCAGCATTGCTAATGTACTTACAGCTTACCCAGCCAATCAGATTATGGCTGCCCGTTGGTTTTGTGACCACGTTTCTGTCCTGTGGAAAGATGAAGGGAAAGGAAGGAGCAACAGCATTTTTGCCAACTACAAGAGTATGACAACACAAAAAACCAACCGAGCCATCAGCAAAGAAGGGCCACAGGAAGATCTGGGTCTACATTTAGGGTGGGCCTACACAGTCAGGTGAGCTCTAAACCTGAGAGGTGGGAGTGCACCAGGGGGAGGGAATCACAAAGCTGGAATTAAGGTGGTCCTCTGTAAGGTGCAAGAAGTTAATAAACAGGGAGGTACTGTGGTGCTGAGTTTAGAAGAGCAGTGTGCTTGCATAAGACAAGCTACAGTGCACCTGCTAAATGCAACAACAGTCTCTCCACCCTGTAGACATCTTGCAGAACATCTCCTCACAGAACCATTTTGCACTGTGCCAGTCCTTCATACGTCTTCCAGTTTTCAGACACACACACAAAAGCTGCGATACCAGAATGCTTGGCCCTAAGCTGCAGAACCATCAGTAGATACAGAACAGACTAGGAGACTTTCCTTCTCAGGCAGGTGGAAACAGCAGGATGTGTCAGATCACAGAGCTATTCATGATTCAGGTGCCAAACAGAAGCTGGAGGTGGCATATGGAGGTGCCTGGCCATCAAAGTCAAGATGAGAAGAATGGTCCCAGATCTCTATAAAATCCATGAACTACCCATGCCTGATGGCAGGTGGCAAGTAGCTGGTTGCTGAGGACATCCCTAAAGCAGTCTGGCAAAAGTTAGCTCTTGACTGAAAAACATGCGTACACGTTGCACCTTTTAAAATGTAATGAATAGAAAGTTAACAGTTTTAATGGTTTTAACACTTACCCCTCTAGGGGGCTTCTGGCATTCTGCAATATCTGAAAGTTAAGAAAAGCATATTGCTATATTTAAGCACAGTCTCAAAAACTGTTCAAAGGTTAGTTAATCTCTCATACTGTTCTGGAGTCCCAGCTGCTTCCTTGATTTCCTCGTCACCTCCACCTCTTTGTTTTGTCTCCTTCACCTCATTCCCTCTTCTGCATCCTAAGTTCAGGATCTTACATTTCATTTATTTTCCTTTCACCTCTCAAAGTTCATTTAAAAGCTTCTGTCTCCTGGAAACAGGGTCCGAGAAGGAGGGCCTTGGGGCATTGATCACCTAGGCACACTGAGCAGAGCTGGTGAAGAGAAGCAAGTTGCAACCAACTAGTACTGCATCAAAGAGTCAGAAATTAAAGTGGCCAGAAAATAAAGCAAAAGATCAGACTACACTAGAAACCCAGACCTCTGTTTAGGAAACAACAGTATCAACTGAATTTGGGGAAACTCTCAACAGGATCCTAAGTACACCTATGGAAGTCAGTGATGAGCATCTACCAACAACTAAAGCTCTTCCTGAGCTCTGGAGGTCACACAGCCTCTCCACAAACACACAGTTCTTGCTTACTCAAGCGGCACAGAAAACAATTTGAATATGAAAACTATTTTTACTAGACTTTTTCTAAATGCAAATGCTTGTTTATTCCTTTCTTTATAACTGAACATGCCAGACCTGACCTGGAAACTCCAGAGTACAGCAGTGAACAACTTTGCAGGGAACACTAAGGATCCATGCTGCTTTCTAACACGCACAGAGAAAGAGCAGACTTGTGTAGCCATTTCTGAACGTTTTGTTTTGGAAATGAGATATCCCATGCTCCATGTGGGGAAAATCAATTTGCTACCTCTCTAAAGAAAACATTCCTCATTGGAAATAAGTGAAACAGACACTTCCTTGTGTGGATTAATGTGGAGACATACGACTTGCTGCAGACTGTTGTTTTGACCCCCTCCTGACCAGACAATCTCTGAAAAAGCAAAAAGGTGGTATTTTTCATGGATTACAGTTCAGACTAGCATTGCTTTTAATAGAAAGGTTAGAGGCATTGCAAATACCAGGTTGGCCAATTATGCCAAAAATTGAATGTTTTTCGTTTCCATGGAAGATGGGGACAAGATTCAGGAGGAGGCTTGGAGTCTCATTTTCTTTGTTTCGGCATGGTTGGAAGTTAGGATTTTTGCTTGATCCAGGCTTCTTATGTCCTGCTGACTAATTTGGGTTTTTAAAAAAATGGAAAACTTTTTTTTTTTTTTGGACAAAATCTATACATGTGTTAGAAGTTAGGAAGTGTGGTAAATTGAAAAGAGAAGCTGAAGACTTCAGAGAAAAATCTATGTCTGACAAATATGTGACATTCAATAGACCTTGGAGCAAATTAAAATAATAATAATAAAAAAATCCAGTGTAGGCCTATTACTGGCTACAGATGACAGGATTGTTATTAATGATTCAAAAAGAGGCAGAGGTGTTTGGTAAATATTTGTTCCATATTTGCACAGAAGCCAGATGATATGCTTGCAAAAGAATATAATTAAAGCCAGTCAATTGACTTGGTTTTACAGAAACCAGATCTTAAAACAACAGAAAAGAAAAACAAACAAAGCACCTTAATTATACTTTGAACTATAAGCTTGGTTAGAGAAACTAGCAAAACACATCGAACTTACCTGCATTTCAGTAAGGCAGCTGATTTAATACCAGATAACACTTTGATTAAAAAACAGCACTACATAATTTTATTCAAGCATATATTAAATGGATTAAGAACTGGCTAAATGATAGAGCTAAAAGCAGGCATCAGTGGGGAATTTCTGTCAAAGAAAAATATTTCTGGTGGGATTCCACAGGGGTTGCTCTTAGCCTGACTAGTATTCAACATTTTCATCAGTGAAATAAATATAAGGTCCGTGACAGTAACATTCACACTGACACAAGGACTGGCACAATGCTAACACTGAGTCATGCAAATGAGTCATCAGAAGGAATAATGGACCATGCAAACACAATGCTCTTCAGCACAGCTCCAGCATGAAACCCGTGAGCAAGGGCTACAGGTCCCGCTGACCAAGCCAAGGGTGACACTTCACTGGCCACCCCCCCCACTGGAAATTCAACATACCCTGATAGGAAGATGCTGTGGCCAAAGGGAGGTCTGCCTTCAAGAAGGAGGTCTGAGTAACTCAAGCTGTGCTGGGTTTGAGCAAAAATGACTGAGAAGTGACTTCACCAGTAATACGAGTGCCTCAAAGGTGAGGAAAAGCTGGTAGTCAGAAGCGAGGAGGCACAACCAAGCATGCCTAGGCACTGCAGTCCACATATGTGATACACTGCCATTATACCGAGGCATGCATATGACCAGCTTTCAGAGGACCTTTCAGGAAAAGCCTGAGCCAGACACAAGCTGGCAGGAAGACATGCATACAATTTGAGGGTCTGTCAAGATACCAGACTGGGGCTGGGCGTCCCGCCTCGGCCATGGCGAGGGCTGGGTCCAGGCTGCTGCCAGAAGAGTCTCGCCGCTGCGGGCGGCTGCAGCAGCCTGGCTGGCTGCATGGAGGAGGCGTCCAGCTGTCTGGCTGCGGTCCTTGCTCAAACAGCTGTTTCCCTTCTCCTTCAGAAAAAAGGTGGTGAACTGGATGAAAGCATTTGACGGTAATTTTGGCCGATGAGCCACTACTTGGGGTTCATACCAGATTAGATGACTCAGTGGTTCTTCTGGTGAGAAACTGCAGGACTATAGGATCAAGTACAGTAAAGTACTGTGCTATGCAGGATGAGGAACATGAAGAGCTGTAGCCTTGATTCAGCAAAGTACCTGCCTAACTCGTAAAGACCTGGAGCATGCAAAGACCTCTGATGACCTCACTGGGGCTATTCACATCTTTGAGACTGAGCCTGTGTTAAGCATCGAACACAACCAAGCCAGCATGACTCTCTCTGTCACTAATGGGAAAGAAGCATTCAAGCCCTCAACAAAGAAATCGTCGTATCTCATCATGAAACACCACGTGCTTGGGCAGCATCACAGGATCAGACATGGGTTCATCAAGTTTCCCTTTCCCTCAGAAATCTGCAGTCAGTCTGCAGCCTCCAAGCCCTCCGCCCCCAAAGGTCACCTCCTGGGAAGCTGCACCCGGTGGACAGGGGCTTCTATTTCTGTAGGAGGGTCACAGCAACGCTCAAGAAGTGCACGCCTGACTTCTCAGAATAGTCTGGGTTAAAAAAAAAAAAAAAAAAAGGCAAAAAAGCAAAGAGAGGAAAAACTGAGCGGGCACGAATGGATTATGTAACAGCCAAGACAAAAGCAGTGCAAACACGGCAGCAAGAAGTGAAAATGCACAGCAAACCCATGCAAGTCAGCCTATCTCATCAAAACTCACCAGAACACCCAAGGTAGACTTCCCATTAGAGGGCTTCAGAAAATAAAAGGCAAATAAAAGCACACAGCAAATCTTAAGATGGCTTTCCTAGCAATATTTCCTTTTCTCTCCAGTAAAAGCCAGCGTTTGTGAAATTGCTGTCTAGCAGAGTCAGCAGTACCCAATGGAGACGTGACCTACATACCTCGGAAATACAATAGATACGTAGCCAGTCGTATCCACGTAGATAGGCAGATGAGATGGGCTAACTGACTGGTAATGGATGGACACCGTGCATGAACTGAAACAGGCAGAAATTCATGCAAGAAGCACAAAATGGACGGTTTTCCTGAGACCTTACTTTTGGGAATGACAACAGCAGGTAGGAAGCTATGATCATCCAGTTTGTGGCACAATGTGAAAATGACAAATATATTATTTAAATCTGTTGCATTTCTGATTTGCAACTGATTATGTAAGAAAGTCTTTTTTTTTAGTGTAAGAATATTATAATTTTCTTTCATTTTTTATCTTTGCACTTCATCATTACACTGCGAAGTAATCAAAATTTGTTAGGCATAATCAACCCGCGTGAAGATAAAGTGACATGCAGAAGCTAGAGAGTAAGCTTCCCCCTTGATGCCTACATTCAGCTGCCACCACCACGAGGACTACACAAACGCGTTCGGTGCGCACATGAGCAGCAGCCGTAGCCTAAGCCCTTCTCCTGTTCGCATCTCTGGCTCATCACCAACTTCACCAGCGGCGGTTGGTGGTAACTCCAGTAACCCTGTCAGGTTGTGCACAAGTAGAAAGGGAATCTGTATAACTGCCAAAAACACCCCAGAAATGGTGGTTTTCAAGTCCTGATGGTAAGATCATGCGCCCAGGTTTAAATGAGTGCAAACCCTGTGAACTTGGTGTAATCGTCCCAAACATCAACATAAACAGACTTGAGCCCATCTCTGCGTTACAGCCCCAGTAAATCTCTAGCACTCAGAAAAATCCAAATAAAAACTGAGCTGTATGCAGTAATTTATCTGAGCGGGGCAGGGTTTTAAACTAAATATGAGGTTGGTTGTGCAATATTCTTTCGTAGTCAATACCGGTTCTTAGGAAATTATCTGAGTGAATTAAGTGGAGGGACTATTAAACAATTTACACACTTCCTTGTGTTTCAGATGTCTAATTATAGCTGTGTTTGTCTCTCCCCGCAGAACTGTTGTATACCACATGGTATGCATATTTCAGCATCCAGCATTATTAACTCATGACCGACTGTCAGTTGATCATTATCTAACACATGGGGTCTGCAAAAAAGCCTTATTTGGGCAAAAGCAGGCTTCTGACCTGCTCCCGCTGTATTTTCCCCCAGAACAACTTCAGTTGGGTTATTATTTGCTGTCAGTGGAAACTCAGAGGTTAACATATGTGAAATCTGCAGACAGGAAAATAAATCCTTACCGAGTTTAAACACTTAGTTGATATTAAAACCATCTCCAGCTTGGTTAAAGAAAACTCTCAGTTGCCCTCTAGTGTCACCCGGCTGCCATGCCAAGCAGCCCGCCCGCCGCTTGCCGCAGCCAAGGTCACAAAATTTACCTGATTTCATGCGATGAGATTTGCTATACGTGTAATATTTCATATAAAAGAGCGAGGGGGATGCTCTTCCCTCCTGGAAATTCAGGGCTTGTGCCCCTGGAAGCCCAGAGCTTGCATAATGTTTACTGCTGTAATTGTGGCGCATGACACATGGGTTTTATGAGCTGAGAATCTCTGAAATCACTCTGCGCGCTGCACTCCATAAAGTTCATTCATAACTAAAAATAGACTAATGTACAAACTGATTTAGCATTATACTGAAGCTAAGGAACATAGGGAGTCTGCAGAATTCCCTAATATGGAAGAGAAGCTGAGTTTTCAAAAGCAGCAGTTTATTTGTTTCTGAAAATGGACAACATATGTAAAAGATTTAATATAGAGAACCAGGTGTATATATAGCATAGATCTTCATATGTGCCCATTTTTCGTTCTATATAAAGACTTTATACAGCCTGAAACTATAAATTTAATAATAGATTACTAAATTAAGTCTGCACAATCACTTCATAAAAAAAATCATTTCAATTTAAAATACAGCTGTAGGGGTTTGGACAATTTCCTGCATAATAGAGGCCCATCCCTGAAATGTAAATAACACCAGTATTAAAACAAGTCAATCAGGCACATCAAGAAAAAAAAAAAGGTACATGAAAACATAAATGCATTTTCCAGCCTATCCCAAGTATGATGCCAAACCTTTATTTTATTCGAATGCTGCTTTGATAAATCACTACTGCTTCAGCCGGCTTTTTTTTTTTTTCTTTTTTTTTCCTAATGTCCTGTTTTTCCTAAGAGAAATCCAGGGCTGATTAAGTCTTAGCAGTTTGAATACACCAAACCATCAGGGTTTTGCAATAAGAATTATTCACTTCTTTCCTGTGTACTGTCAGCATTCTTAAAATACTGTTACTATAAAATTAAACAGCGTGCTCTTCAGAAACGCATGACGTTGCCTGCTCTGTTTTTTTCAACTATAATTGTGCAATTTTAAAATTATCTTCTTTCTCAATGCCTTTTTCTCAAACAAATACCTTTGATAGCTAGAAGATTACAAAAAGTATTTTTTTTTTGAACCTGTAATATTATTGACTGATCACACAGCAAAATGACAAACATTATTTGGTATGTATCCTAAGTCAATTATAAGGTTTTTTCTTCTTAATTTGACAAGACTGAAATATCACAAGAAGTACATATGGCAATTCAGAAAATATAATCAAGGAAAAGGCAAAATGAACATTTGAAAAGACAAATGATTTGATTTGCATAGGCAGATATTTGTAAGGCACCGCCTTTCTCCCCTGCCTGAATAGTACCTTCTAGTTGCTCTCGTTCTCACAGCAAAGCTCACAAGGCCAGTAATCGCCCTTTCTACCCCAAAGTGTTGCCCCTGTTGGCAACAGGAGGCTTTTGCCGGCAGCACCCAGCAATGTAAAGAGGAGACAGGGTGCAGCCGGGCAAGGAAGCAGCGAGGAGGTAAGAGGACGCCCCGTCCAGCGACCCTGACCCAGTAGCTCCAGCTGCACGTGCTGCCCCAGCATCCCCACTTTTCAGGGGAAGGTTGTCTCTCAGCTTCAACCCAAGCCAGGGCCCCAAAATACTGCAAATAAAGGGGGTATTACAGTGCTATTTGACAGGGCTTGGTCGGGGCTATGCTATTTGCTCTATGCTCCCAGTGACCGAACGCTGGCTCTCACGTCGCAGGAAGCTTTTAGGGTTTCCAAGCCCGGCTCCTGAGCCAGGGGACATAACAAGTGCAGCGGTGGGGCTGGGGTGTAACCTTAATACTGACCTGTAAAAGGCCATTGCAACTGGCTGCTGAGCCCAGCGTCATCCAGGTGTGTCGGGACCCACCTGCTCCCGGACCCATATCACAGGGGAAGGGTGGGACCCCTCGCAGCCACTGTGCCCCTTGCCTGCACACTGCTCTCTTGGGCTGTACCTTTTTTTAGTTCTGCACAATACCTGATGATGTGCTCTGTGGGGTTAGGCTGCTCGAAGACTGTGGGGAGTTCAGAAAACTCAAAAATTTCTTTTCTCTGCCTCAGGAAATACACAGCAAGAATTTTATTGACTAATCCCGGTCAGTCCCTTCCTCCTGATAGCATCTGGAAGGGCTTTCACATTGTACAGGAATCTCCATCCTTATTTCCAATAAAGGGATTGCTCCACTCCCAGATTCACCCACCCTGCCTGCTGCCGGATCTAGGTTTTTCCTAGAAGCCTTTCCACCAGCCATGACCTGATGCTGCTTTGTTTAGGAAACCTGACAAAATGACATGAGTGGCCAAACCTTCTGTATATCTAATTTTAAACAGAGAAAAGTAGCACCGAGACAAATCAGCACCTCTCCTGGATTTCCAAGTACGCTATTAAGTAGACTTGGACTTCAACTAAGGTGAATATGAAGATTCATTGTCCCAAGAGATAAATATTGACTGAGGAAAAGCAAAGGTCAAATTGGTCAATATTTACTCAAGAAACTCTTAAATCTTGATGCAGTGTAACATACACTCTGAATGTCTTCATCAGCTACCTCTGGAGATCTTTTTATTATGACTAAGGATTTCAAAAGTACAATCTTCTCCTCTCTAAAACTCATATTTTAAAAAAAAAAAAACCCTCATACACGTCTACTGCAAATAGGAAGCTTCCCATGCCTATGGCCTCAGAAAAAGGAGACATGTTGATTTGCAAATGCTATCTGCCCAGTCTGCATGCCAAAACTCAGTAGCCCTGACCTCTGAAGACATGAACAATAAAAACTTTCTGACTCATCACATGACAGTGTTTCAGACTACCATGAACAGGAATTTCTTCTTTGGTAAGGATTAATGCACTCCCTTCTCCTTCCATCTCAAATATCTGTAAATTAAGGCTGAAATTTTATCTCAGGCTTCTATTTCACATAAGGAATTACTTCGAGACAATGCCAATCAAGAGTTTTGGGGGAGTTATAGTTCTATTATTTACTGTGGCAAGTATATTAGTCCTATTATTTATCTAAGGTTTCAAGCTTACTGCCTGGTTTCTGAAGGTCTTCTACTGTGCTATTTTTGTCTGAAGTTACAGCGCTACGGACTCTTCTTTCCACAGAATAGTACTGTTCAAAACCAAAATTCCAGGAAATTTATCAAGGCTGATTTTTCTGAAGATGCATGAGGCAGACAGACACTTGAATCCTCTGGAGTTTCAGTGAGGTTATTCCCTGAATTCCCCTTGGCACCTTCACAAGGCCACTCAGTGATCGGGAAGGAATCGACCCTCCTAGTCCTCTGTTCATTCACACGGTCTAGCACGGCAGGTGAACTCCTATTTCTAACCTTTGCCTTGACTAAACAGTCAAACATAGCACAGATTTGTTGCAATCACCATGGAGATCAGTTGGTTTCAAATTAGGCACAAACTGTTTGTTTCCTTTGCTATTTTTATTGTGTTTTGAGCCTATTATGCTCCTCCCACCCTGTCCTTTTTTTTATCTTTACTGGCAAATGAGAAACTCTTACTTCATTGGGAACTCAAATCCTAGCCACAGCCGCTCCTGAACTCAGTGGGGGATGGTGGTGGTCCCCCCTTCTCAATTGCCTTCCCTCACTGGTTGGCAACCAAAAAGTCTGCATGAGGTCAGACTCTGCAGATGAGATGACACAGAATGTGCAAATGAAGTCCCTGTTAGCTGGATGAAAAATGTGAGCCTTGCTCTACGCAATTTTGTAGTTAGGCCTACTAAGGATGGAAGAATTAATTTATTCTCTGCATGAGGGAATAATAGGTAGGCTTCGGTCTCACGTCTGCAATGGCATGACTGAACCACCAAGGGCTGCCACAAGAGAAATGCCATTACAAAGAGAGACCAGGATGGAGATGGGACCGTGCGGTGAAGGGAGGCACGAGATACTGAGGAAGAGGAGCACTGAGGCAATGGGGAGTGGGGGAAGCCAGACTTCTGGGCTGTTTGGATTACACACAGAAGGAAATAAATCCGGCACCATGAAGCCAGGCACCAGTGTCATTCTTCCACCGGGTGACTCCTGGGTTACCGCAGCCAGAGGCTACTGAACACCCTCCAGCTGTGGAAAGGCTGCCCTGCACCACCAAAAGCATGGGGGAGCTGTTATTTGACTCCCAAAGAAGTGAAGTCTCTAACAGAAGTTCCTTTGGAGGCGCAGAAAAAGACACAAGGACCGACAGTGCTGAACGTAGGTTTCCCACAGCCCAAGTCAATGGGCTCCCTGTGCCAAAACTGCAGCAGGCTGAGAGTCCCAAAGATGCATATGCCAAATGCAAGCCTTTCCCACAGTTCTGTGACAGGTACGTCGTTGCCTTTAAAACAGCATCAAGTCTCCGCTAACGCATCCCTCTGCTTCTGGAATCATACACAATCCATAACGTGGAACTTAAGTTTAAATTCAAAGACCAATTAAAAAAAAAAAATTAAAATCAATGAAATGCTTTTATGAAACAGGAGATTGATCTGCAGCTTAAAACTTCCAGTAATGTAATATTTTAGAACTTTAAAAAATAATGCTTTTATCTTGATTGCAAAATGATACCCTGCCACGAAAACACAGAGCAGAGGTAGGAAACCGTTCAACAAGAATTAAAATGTCACACTTTGCACAGAACGGAGCATTACAATTATTGGTGAAACACATTTTTCAAACTTGTTAACACAAAATTAACAATTACATACATCACTTAATTCTATAAGTGCATATCTCTCGAAGTACCCATTAGCTAACCATGCCTAGTTCAGTTTTAATATACATGCAGACTTTGCAGCACAGAGGGGATGTAACTATGCGAGTGCTGGCACAGTAAACCCTGAAATGGCAAGTGCTATTAAATTGAGATGCAATCACGTTGAAAGGGAAACATTAACAAACAGCAGACAATTGAGAAGAAAATACAGGGCGCTTGTGTTCTAATAGATGTGCTTCAAAACCTTATATAACTATTCATTGTCTAGTTCATCTGGCCAGGGGCCCAGTTTGCTCTATGCTATGCTATACTAATTTTACAATAATAAACTGTTACACAAGCTTTATGCAGTCATGCATATGAAGAGGTTGTGGAAGACATTACATTTCATTATCTTTCTAGCAAAGACACCATCTTGAAATTAAACATAGCCTGGTAGAAGTATACGTGAGTTAAGAAAAAAAAGAAAAGAAAACAAATGCAAGTATATCATTAAAAACAAAAAAAAGAAAAAAATCCTTTCGAAAATGCTCTTTTCTGCTTCTGAATATCACCTTCACATTATGCATGACAGATGAATACCACTAATCCCATAATACAATGCAAGAATCTGCATGTTCCTGGACTACGTTCATTTGAAGACAATCAGTGATTTTTGGAAACGTGTGCTTTTTTTTTTTTTTTTAAATACACCTTCTTTTCGTAAAAACAAGGCAAAATGGTTTACAAAGCCAAAAGGAATGCGTGAAATAGCTGGGGTTTAAAAACCCTTTATGTTATTTGTTGCTTTAGCATGAACCAACATGAACCACTGAGCTGCTTCAGCTAAGATTTATCTGTACCACAAAACATTTGTAGGATAGCAGTTGGAAAACATGGGGATGAGAGACAGGGCACAAAAGCATATACAGTACGAACCAGATGCAATCCAGAAAAGTAATTTCATATTCCACATTTGTCTATGGAATTGTCTGAGAATTTTCTGCTGAACATTATTTCCAGGTTTATCACAGCGGTTCAAAACTGGCTATATTTAGTCACTGACCAGTGCCAGAAAGCACTACCAGACTATAGGATCATGGCATATTTTAAGTTTGATATCTCATCAACCATCAAGGCCAGAAATAAATGCCTTTTATAATCAGAAAGAGTAAAAGCCTCAGACCTCCAAGATACATAAGGGATTTTTTTTCAGCACTAAGTCATGAGATATCGACCTCAAAAATCACATTATTCTGATTACCATTGTGCGCCTGCTACTTCCCGACTGCCCCCTACATATTTTGATTTCAACATTTTAACATCTAATCTAAAATACCCCACTAAAGCTAGTGAACCAATGTTTTATGTGGGGCCCCTGAGGCGCTTACACATGCAAATACCACCACCACATACCAAAAGCAAAGAGTCGGCAGTCAAGTGGCACTGAAGTCGATGGGTGTAGGAGCAAACCCCAAAAAAGCTTTAATGCCAGATTCTGATCTAAATCACACCACTGTCAATCCAAAGTAATTGACTCCTGTGGATTTACATGAGTGGAAAGGAGATCATAATCTTGTTCTTAACCTTTACCTTTGAAGTAGAGATGGTCATAAATCCGATTTTTCTATCCAACGGGAAAATGTCAGAATTTCATGATTTTCTTCAAATTGGGGCAGGCAGTCAAAAAAGTTCTGAGCAACACTAACGGGCAAGTATCAGGCTCTTTAATTTTAACCATGTCTCATCAAAAGAAACCAACTGAAAGTACTTCTACAGATCAAAACTCTTTTGTCTCAAATGGTTTTGACATTAAAGTGCATCCCACCGAACTGCGGGTCCCAGGCCCCTGTGCTCCCACTCTCCACCATGTCAAGCACTGAGCGCTGAGCACCCTGAGCCGCTGTGATGCTACAGCCACTAGGGAGAGACTCTGGAGCAGAACCGGGCCTCGTCCAGAGAAAGGGATGGGCACAGGACATGGCCACAGTAGCTTCACTGTGGCAGAGTTGTCCCCAAGAGTATGTCAACACAGCATGATAAAGTTGAGTCCTTCCAATCCTAGGCCAAACATTTCATTTTAACCTTTCTGAACAAAAAAAAAAAAAAAAAAAAAAATCCAAACAGACACATAGCAGTTGTGGGCTGTTACTGCAGAAGAGATTTCCATTTCATTCAAATGGCACCTTCCAGTGACAAAAAAAGCATCAAGGACTCGACTCAGAAGAGTGAGAAAAGCTCCTGTGAGGTAAAAGTTATGCCAGAATTCAAATGCAAAAAGAGAAGAAGTGGGAACCAGGTGGCATTGCAAGAGAAGGGCTGGAGCCAAGCCCCCACGCAAGGGGTTTGTCTGGCACTTAGACCCATGCCTGGAATCTCCACCGAAGGAAGCGAGAACTTTACCTATTCCTTAGCTGCAGATGGAATACAACACAAGGTGGCAAAACCCTCCTCAGCCATTCAGGAGGGCTTGTTGACTTTCTATAATTTATTTTAACCATTGTTATATTGTTTTGGTCTAGGTTCCCCAAACAAAGCAAGCCCAACGAACTGCAACTTCCTGCAACTGCATCTGGCCGCGCGACTCATCTCATCTGTGCATCTGACTGACGTGCAAGTTGGAGCTCGTATTTGCTACTTTGGGATTGTCAGACTTTCATGGATATTCATGCTTAGACCCAAACAGTCAGCACAGCCCTAACGCCTTCTCCAGCTCACCTGAAATGGGAGCTGATGCTTCTGCTCATTCATCTCGGCTTCCTTTGCTCTCCCGAATATTTCTGATGGTTGCTAGGCAACTATTGTTGAATACATGCATGAGGCATTAATTGTCTGAGCACTTAAAAGAGGAAAATTCTTTAAAACTGAGGACATTGCCATACCAAAAATAGGATATTTCCTTTATGAAGGGCAACACTCGTGGCTGGGAATGTTGATGGCTGCAGTATGTCAGAGGCTAGATGAGTCATGGAGATTACTCACATGCAGCACAGCACAAAAGAAGTGTCTTAAGGAGACCCGACTTTATTATAAAGTTTTATTTTAAATGAAGTGCTTCAGATCTAGTTTTATCTTCTGACTGCTGTCATTGGGATATCATGGTCCACATTTTCATGAAATTAATGGCATTGGGTCCAGCCGCTCTTACAGTGTTAGAACTTACCAAGTGTATCAATTCACTACCTTCTAAACCCAAAATGGCACTGGCAAGTACTCCGCTATACTTCAGAGAGATACTGTAGTCTCACTGCTGATCCTAAGTGCTCTGTGCGCCTTACCCGTAAATGTGGATTTCATTTTATAGGGTCTTTTTTTCCAAAATACATTCCAATGTCATGATCAAGCTCTAAAGACAGTAAACACAGACTTCCATAAATTGACTTAAACTTCTAAACTAAACAACTGCAAGGATTTACAGCTAGGTAATTTTTTGGGGTTTTTTTTGTTTTGTAACAAACCTATCTCTACCATAACTAAACATTCACAATGTACATGTATTCATCTTAATTATAGGCTGCCAAAAAAACCCTGAAGAACCATCATTTTTTTGGCAAATCAGTCAAATGATTATGGTTCATTGCAAAATCAGGATGCTATAAAAGAACGAGGGCAACTATACTGCTAATTTTGAACATGGTATTCTGAGCTAAGAGCTGCTGAAGACCCTGGGAATAATCTTCTCCATTTTTCAAACTTGTGCTCTACCTCTGTGAAAGTATGTAATGGCATATAGGTTCATCTCAGCAAAGTTCAGCTGAGGTTTGTAAGACTTTAAGATGAAGTGACTTATTTAATCAACGAAGTGAGAAGTAGAATCATCAACACCTACTTAAAGTAAACATGCCACCCCACAGCAAAGTGCTGTTTTCACTGGGAGTTTAACTTCTTACTACAGTTGCAAATCCAGAGTGAAACACAGGAGGGTGATGACAGAGCTGGAAGGTTGCACAGTACCTCTCTGTTGAAGCAGCAGTGTTGTCGTCTGTGAATGTCACCCATGTTAGCAGAATGATCACCATTAGCCTTTTCACATATTCTCTTACCCTTTCTGTGGGCTGAAATTGCTGATTTGAAATAAATTCCTCCTCTTCTATTACTCACTTGTTGCTAACACCTGCTTTTTAATTAACATGCTCTTTAAAGCTATTACGCAAAGAGGTAAGGTGACTGGAGATGTCTGTGAAGGACCCATCAGGGAAGACTCATGAAGTTGGTACAGCAAGTCTGTAGATGATCTTGCAGTGCGTTGCTGCACATTTAAATGAGATGCTATTGAGCTACATTTTCCATACTTGGACTGAGGAGACAGCCTTTTGTAGCGTTACTCAAGTGGCCTAAAGTGGACCAGATCCCTGAGGAGACATCCCCAACAGAGAACAGGCAAGGGACTGATGAGTGACCAGAGCAGAGCAGCACCCTGCCTGGTTGGGGCTCCGAGGCAGGCAACTGCTCATGGTAGATGGAGACTGGTAAGGAGAACAAAGGATGTGGGGTATCAACAGCCACCAAAGTGGACCAGTGAAGACACTGGCATTTAGCTCCTAACGCACCAGCTTCCTGCGTAACCCTGTTCCTCAGCCTCTAGTCCACAGAGCAGATGCAGAGGTCTGCCTTGCCTACTTAAGCATATAAGCAAATTTTAGGAAGGTTTGTTTTATTGTATAATGGACACAAGATCCAGCACAATCTACCCTTTACTGGCCCAGATGCTATAAATGACATACATTAATACAGTAACAGTTTTTAAGGCCAGAAAGAATTAGTAGGATATTAGTGCCTTGTTTACTTTCTGCAAATATTGTCTACACAATGTCAAAGCGACCACTGGATGAAGACAGAATCTCTTGTGTGAGTAAGGATCATGCCTTTTGGAAAGCAGTCTTGATTTAAAAGATTCAAGTAACAAAGAATCTATGTTACTCCTAGCTAAGTTGTTCCCATGGTTAATCACCCCTCGCTGCTAGATAATTGTGCCTTAGTTTCAGCCTTAATTTATCTGCTTTCACTTTGAAGCACGGGGTCCTGCTATGTGTCTGTTTGCCAAATTAGAGAGGCCTGTACACAGGTCTTCTCCTCATGGAGGTACTAAGAGATTGTGATCGAGTCCCTTCTTAGTCTTCTCCTCCATGCATTAAATGGATTGACATTCTTTAGTCTTTCACTTGAAGGCAAGTTTTCTGTGCCATGAATTGTCCCTTGGGTCCTTCCTTAACCCTGACCAGTATTTCAACATGACATGCAAAGCACGGGCATCGGAATTGGGCACAAAGCTGGAAGTGGGGAAAAATCTCTCTAATAAAGTCTTTCTGCTCTTCCATGTTCCTCTGCAGCCCGTAGTTCAGAATAATAGATTTGAGTATTAGCAGTGCAGTTATCCCATGAAATTGTATCACCCTTTTTGCAGAAAGCCATCATCATTTGACTGACTTACCAAAAATGTTAGCTCTTAGGGGGTTTGATAATGATTTCCTCTAGCGTTATATGCAGCAGTAGTAACATCTCTCTCTCTCTTCTTGCTATTCCCCTGCTTATTCATCTAAGAACAAGGTTTGCTCTCCTACTCTAGTCAATTGGTTATCTATCATTACCCTCAAGTAATTTATGGCATTAAGACCAACACAGCAGCCCTGAGGCACAAGGAAATGCTTGTCTGATCACTAAAAGACCAAGATACAGCTATATATAATACCAAGGCCCAAACTTCAGCTGAAACGTAAACTCTTACTGCTTCGCTGGCCTTTGGCCCGTAATGGACAATAAATCAATTACAAAATATTACAAAGTCCTAATTGCCAATGATAAACCTACAAAAAAAGCAACACTTTTTTTTATTTATTTATTGCCTTCTTATTCAGTACTTACGCATTAAAAAAAGGTCCTATGAATAAACTACCAGCATCCACTGGCTATGACTGGGATGCTCACACCGTAACACATTGGTACCTTCTCCAGTGGACACAAGCAAAAAGGGATTGCTGAGGTGTCTTTACTTGTTTGCGTAAATGATAAACTAATTCACGTGCTGTCCATGATCTGTCCGATCCGGTTCACGAAGATGCTGACAGGTAAAGAGAACATACTCAAACAGCACTCATGTCAATAGAGGGGAAAAACCCTCCTCTGGATCACCCTCAATGCCCTCGCTTGATTTCAGAGAGAGAAAACTATAGCAAGAATTTCAATGCCCTATTTTGCTTCTTTTGCAATTTGATTTAAAAACAAATTCACAAAAACCCAGCCACGTGGAATTTAAATTCTGCAGAAGTCTCACCCACCACTAATTACTACTGCAGTGTTTAAAATTTTAAAAGAAAACAAATCCAAACCCGAACAAAACACTATTTTTCAATTAATTTTCTTCCTCTGATTTCTCTCCACATTGCATCATCTCCCAATTACTGTGATTTTGCTGAGTGTGCCAGTTTCTTAAAGACACAGCTATAAAATGTATGGACTAATTGTTGAGCAGAACTGAAGAGCTATTAAAACTGCAATAGTACAGCACTTCCAATGGTAGTCTATTATTTCTACATGATTGGTTTTGTACAGTCCAACTCATGCAGTGAAACTCTTAGATAAATTAACTCCTTCGTTTTGACATAAACATCAAAGGGAGAATTAAAGGAGAATGAACATTATTTTCTGCTGCTATTTTAGACATACTGTTCATAACACCCATACATGTTCCCAGACACTTACAAATTTTTTAAATTGAGATGCCATTTGCTGTTTTATCAAGTCTGTAATACATAAAATTTGGCTCCAGAATTATCTCATTTTCCCATTTCATGTTTCCCTGTCTACATGGTAGAGCATGTTTACAGAACTTTAGAACTATAATATACAATTCAGTCATTTCTAAACAGCTCTATAAGAGTAAGTCTGAAATGTACACATTTTAAAGATTACTTAGCGAACACCAAACCCTTTCCCAGCTGTTTTAAATTTTGAATTTCCCAATAAATGAATAACATACTAAAAAAGCAAACAAGATCTGACATTATTTAGTCTAAGTTTCTAAAATGGCATAACATCTGTAGCTAAAAACAATTTTGAATAACTATATTTAACTAGAGCAGTATTCTATTATTCATAGCTCATTTTCCTTACAGACTAGGGGACTTAATGTGGTGTTCAAACATTTCAAACATTTATTTTAATTGTTCAGTCCTTCCAATAGCCAAACTGCAGCAAAAAGAGGAGGAGGGAAAAAAAAAAATCTTTACTCATATCTTTTATATATATTCATGTGACCAACCCATGATCTCAGTTAAGTGCCACAACTGTTCATTAACACACATCACAGCCCCCCAGTCAGCACTGGGAGCTTTGAAACCACGCCAGAAGCAGGGGCTCAACAAATGGCACTTTGACCTTTTCACTACTAACTTCAATCTTTATTAAAATCTCTAAGACATCAGCTCTGTCTCCCTCTTTTACCATCTTTTATCTGCTCCTGAAATACCTAATATTCATTCATTAAATGGAAAAGTTTGCTACATTCTTACGTAATGATGGATTCCCCTTTCACTTGCAATCGGCTTGTGAAATGCCTTTGATTAAAAAAAGAGAACGAAACACCCCCTCCCCCTGCCAAACAACTCTAAATTCAGATTGCTCACTCATTTCCAGGGAAATCAAGCGTGCTGCCTAATATCAAAAAATCTTGCGGCATCCAGGCAAGTTTAGTTCCATTTTATGTTCCTCTTATTAAATTCTAACTTTGCATCACACAGAAAGCTCACCCTGCTCTTTGCTTGCTTGTTTTAATTTCATGTTTGCATCTTCAAATCTTCAGCCTGAGCATTTGTGGGGGGATAGAGACTGATTTTTTGCCCAGCAGGGTTTCCGTTCCCTACAATAGAGTCACCAAAATCAGTAGTCCCATGGAGAAAAATGTAACTAGAGACAAATAGAGATCATTTTTATGGTGCTCAAACCTGGGGGGGGGGGGGGGGGGCCGGGGAAGAGAAATCATGCCTTTTTTTTTTTTGCCTAGCAGTAATTAACTAATTACACATTAAGGAAAAAAAATCAGAAAAAGTTCACATGAGTCATTTGTGTGTTTTCATTCTTTGTAAACTTTCTGGCACACCCTATATGCTTCATTTCTTGCTTTAAATAAGTAAGTACTGGAAAATATGCATAATATTTGGAACCAAGGGGAATGACATATTAATTTGAAGTTTGCTTTGTGTAAGTTTGCATTTTCCAGATCTGAAATCAAACTTCAAGGAGACCTAAGACTCGCCTGCAACCTTTAATTTATACTCCCCTTCACCCAGGGATTATCTAGAAGGTATAAGCTATTCATTTAAGCGGCACAGTGAAGTATCATCATTAGGTGGCTTAGTTGCCTGGGATACTACTATCAGCCTGACCAGTAGGGAACCTGGGAAGCGTGAGCTCGGAAGGGGGGAAAAGTAAACAAAGTAATGAGTAACAGTTACAGCTCCTTAAAATGTGTACATTAACCTCGGTATTGGGAAACTATTTGCTTTTTAGAGGCAGCACCCTCTGATTGAAATAATGACAAATATTTTGGAAATTCCGTCCGAAGCCAAAATGAAATTACTCAAGTGCACTCCGGGAGAACAAAGCTTTTTAGTATAGCTTCAAATGAACTCAGGTAAGTTTACAAATGGCCTATACCTAAAAGACCATTAACTAAAATTACATTTGTTTTTATTGAAAGACAGCCTCAAGTGCTGACATGTAATATATGACATGTGATACATAATAATACTCTTAAACCAGTTCTGACATAATATCTCCCAAGGCATAATAACCACAAATGACTGCTTTAGTTAAGAACTAGCCAGAAGCAAAATAGATCCATGTAAAAGTAGCTTTAACCATAAATACCTCAACAATATTTTATGTCACTTTGTAAAAAAGTTAAAGGAGTCCCATAATAATTAACAACAAAAACTTCATGTTCTTTACTATTGTATGGTGGTTGTGAAAGGTTATTTCATAGTCCCGCAGCTGCCAATGCTGTAAATTATGCAGGCACCAAGAAGCATTAAGGAGAAATAATAGCAATTTAAACTAAGGCTGACGTAATTCATGATAAACAGTCATTGGAAAATATTACAATGTTGTCTTTTTTGAGTGGGTTTAATCAGAAGAATGTGACCATATTCTGACATAAACCACTTCTCTTTTCCATTGTACGGGCACGGGAACGGGGGCCCTTCCCTGGCTGCGAAGGTCTCCCTGCTCCCGGCCACACTGAGCCCCGGCACCTTGGGGACGCTGCTCGCGAGGCTTGGGACACCGGTGGACCGAAAGCTCTCCCGAGACAAAGCTCAAGAGTCTGGGCAGGGCCGGTGGTCCAAGGGAGGCACTGAAACTAGGGGAATGTTCAAACGAGGATGCTCTAATGAAGGCATTTTGGAAAAAAAAAAAAAGAAAAAGATGGCTCTAGAAATGAGAACATGTATGATGGACATGGCTCACACTCACCATGAACGCAGCTCAGCTTACTTTTTGCTATAATGACAAAAAGTGATTTTGATAGCTGAATCCTAAAACTAGCCATCGAGTGGAAATCTTCTTTAGGAGGAATTAGTCATTTATATCTACATTTAGTGAATGGACACCAATAAAACAGACGCGTGTGTAATAGATGACAAAGCCCATGTGATAAGTTACATTTATCAGGCACAGAAGAACAGCTCACTTGCTAACCCTTCGTTTGCTGGAACTGCACGTTAATTCTCTGCCAAACTCTGGCTGATAAAACATGCAAACTCCACAATACCGCCACGTATTCACTCTTCAATTAAAAATGAAAGAGGAGAAGAAGTTAAAAGCGCCAGACTGGAAGCAGGCACACCCAGGCTCTCGGCTCTGCCACGGGCGCTCGCAGGAGGGAGGGTGTCTCACTCCTGTCCCGTGAGAGCCCCAAACCTGGGCTGTCCCAGCAGGGAGCCGTACCGGCCACCCCACAGTTCACAGCCCTGATGCTTCCTCGAGCAGCCGCATCGTGGCCATGCAGAGCCGGAGAGCACGGCAGACACGCGGCACTGCGCGCTCATGGCATAAGCCCTTCTCTCTCCCAGACTGCTGGCCCACGGCACCCAAAGAAGTAAGGAGCCATACCAATTCCCCAAGCACCCTCGCCTTGCTCTCGTGAGTGGCGCCGGCCGGCTGCTGCGAGCTTCTGGGCAGCTACCCCGCTACTCCGTGCAGAACGGACAGCCACCACCAGCCCGGCCGAGAAGTGATGCCGAGGGGCCAGAGGAAACGGGCAGAAGCAGCTTTCCAGGCAGCACCCACCTCTCCGCTCAGCATCTGCTGCCTTCCTCAAGGCAGCAGGAACAGGCAACCTCAAATGAAATCAGTAATAAAGGAGTTTTGATTATAAAGTGAAAATAATGTATCTTAATATTTATCCTGGTTACAGCTATGGCTGCTAGTGAAAATGTACTAGAAAAAAAAAGTAGAAGCTAACAGCATTTGTTTCTATTGAAGTTCTTGCAGACAGGAAGGTATTTTATCTTACTTTACCACACATTACTTATGTTCACTTAACAGCTTGCTGTTAACATTGGGTGAGATTCTGCCCTTGGTTAACTGGGAAAAATCTTGAGTAACAGCCACTGAAGTGGATCGAGTTATTTTGGATTTACACCACTAAGTGAGACAGAATGTGACCCCTTATCAGTGCCTTTTTGCTTTGAGTATACAAATATTTTATGCATTTCAATGAGTGACAGAATGCAAAACTTGCAAATATTTATTTTTAGATGTATGGGGAAAAAGCAATTAGAGCTAAAAATGTTAAGAATGAAGAAATCACTTAACAGAAGCAATTATGTTGGGCACATAAACAGCTCTGCCTTCAGACATTTTATTCAAATGCTGCAGAGCACACTAGAAAAATATCAATTGTTTAAAAAAAACTGCAAGTATTTTTTCACAACTGAAAAATCAATCATTATAAACAACATCTGGGGATCATTAATATCTTACTCTACAGTTGAATTAACAAAATAAGAAAGAAGTCTGACCAGAATGCAGAACATTTCCAGATTTGCTTTTTCAAGCTAAAAGCTTATGTTTGCAGAGGTGGGGTGGGAGGGAAGAGGAAATGTACATTTATCTGTATTGTATATAGCACTATTATGCATTAATCGTTACTTCCCCTCCAGCTATGTCCTGTTTTTGTTTTGAGAGAGCTAAAAATTGAAATATTTAGCTAAGCCACCCTGCCCAGGACCTTGGAAAAGATTTGCATATTTTTCAGACTGTTGGAGATGCCACCGTAAAGCTCCATCTAAGGAGGTCCCAGTATTCACGCTAATAAAAAGCCTCCATACTCTTCCTATTGCATTTCTAAATGCTTAAGCGTTCTAGTCTTTGCAGAGGAGCACTAACACTGATCCCGCTCTAACATCACGTTTGCGTTAAAACAAAGGAGCCTGAAGCATCTATCTGTAAACTTCAGGGTTTTCTGAATTTCACTGGCATAAATTATCCTGCAGGTAGCCAAGAGAGTCAATAGCAATAATGCTGATACTTTACGTCAGCTGAAAAACATTAAAAAACACCCTTTCAGGCCTAAGTACAATTTTTGTACTAGAGCTGGTTTAAAAAGAAAAGCTGACTTTGACTCACACAAATAAAGTCACCAACAGAAAAACCGTATTTCATTTAGACTGGAAACATTCTTTTTTTTTTTTTTAAATCTCATTCCCTGCCAAGGTTTTGTTTTGTTATGTTTTTCCCCTAAACAACTGCTTTTCTCTGTGAGTCACAAACTTCTGTAAACTGAGATGTATAATGAAAGCAAAGACCAAATTTCAGCTACACCAGGAGTAAAGGTACCACTCTATACCCTGAAGACATCAGCTTTCATCCTACACTTTTTTTCTGGCACGTGACCTATCCCTAAAAAGTCCCATGATGTTCTGCCATGGCTTCCCTGGTCCATGTCAAGAAGGAAGGCAAGTCCTTCTGAAATCCTTGGCTCAGAATCCCCAAAGGCTGGGAGGACGGGCAAGTCATCCCTCACTCCTAACCACTCCCTAGCCAGCCCTGGAAGTGAGAGAACCTGCTTTCTGCATTGTTTCACAGGGAGATCCGAGTTGTTGAAGGTGTTGGGGTTTGTTTTGGTTTCAATGTAGATGATTTTTCCCAACACAAGCAATGTATTGTTAAGTTTTGGGGGGGGCAAGGGGAGAGAAGGGAAGTGGGGACTGCAATGCCCTTGACACATCATTTTTTTCAATAAGCAGTTTCCCCTCTGTATTGCTTGTTCTGGTAAAATAAAGAAGTTTCATTTTTCAGAGAAAAAATTATATTGCTACCACAGCAGGATGTAGTGTTCTCACTTTTTGGTATGAAATGTTTTATAAAAAATTGGCCTTTACATGCAAAAATTAAACTTTTAACCTTCTTTTGGGGGTGAACAAGTGTTTATACCACCTCAGGGACCAAACAGATTGTTTAATGGCATATTGGACCCAGCGTGCTATAAAAATAATCCAGAATGATTTAAAATTTACCAAATAGATTTTTAAAAATTGAGAAGAAATAAGGTGCTCAGTTTTCTCTCACACTCCCGTTTGTAGAACAAGCAACCCCATGCTCACAAAATGAAAGCGAGCCTTCTGGTTCATCTTTAGCAGGCAGGATTTCTAATGTTTATCCCGCAAAGCACCATGACAAATCTTTGTGTGTGAGATTTTCACCTGGGGAAGCCAGTGGAGCTGTAGAAATCCACCATCACCCAAGCACCTGACCCTCCTGCTTCTAGGCTGTGCGTCTGTTCCTGCCACCCTGGAGTCCCCAAGCCTGGAGAAGGCGGAGGTCATGCTGACAGACACATCTGTACGCTACCTGCACGTAGGGGCCCACGTGCATTCACCAATGCAGCCCGCAACTGGGCTGCGACAGGATCCATCCTCACGCGTGTGCCCTGGAAGTCACTCCATGTGGTGGAGTAGGCACGAGTCTGGTAGAAGGCCAAATCACCTCCTTCTGACAAGAAAACGCAGAGGGTGTGTGCTGCTCTAGCAACAACTGCACACTGATTTCTGCACAGTGACCCTCAAATCCATCTACTGGACACTGCACAGGAGCTTTGCCTCCAATTAGATCTCTTTAGTCTATAATAAAAACATTAAACCCCTATTTTTTCATTCCTTCTCTCATATATGACCACACAACAAATGCCGGTAAATTATACGCATTTACAAAAGTTATTCAATAACAGTAAACCCAGAGGCTGATAAATGAAAAGGATTTTGAAAAATGTCTTTACCAATGATCTTGAGTTCAAGAGAAATGAATTGTTCAGCTGGTACATATTATTTTCATTTTAAGGGAGCAGGGGAATGAGGAAATAGGGTTTTGGTTTTTTCCACATGCCAATTAATAGAGGCAGTTAGATAAAGGAATGCGTAGGTGAACTCTAGCCTGCACAGAGAAATAAAACGAGGCCACGAAGAGAACTGATCTCGTCTGCTCACCCTGCCTGTGTCTGACCGGTCCCTCCCTCGGGCGGGCAGACGCAGCTCGCGGGGCTGCGGCAGGGACTCCATCGCCACTGCTGCCCGGGGCCAGCCCTGGGTCTCCCCGTGGCCCTCGCTCAGTGCCACCTGCAAGCTGGCACGGGCTGGTGACACCTCCAGGCAGGGCTCAAGCCTTTGTGCTTCACCTCAACCATGGACAACTTCACTCCAGCGTCCTGTGCAGGTTCAAAATCTCAGATTGCTTGTTCCTAGCCAGCAACACCAGCATTTCATTATCCACCTGGACCATTTAATTCTGGTGAGGACTTCTAATTGCTCTTACGTTAGGAGGGGAAGAGGTACACAGTCTGACTGCGGTCATATCCATGAACTTTGGCTACCAAGACATCCAAGCACAGCTCATGTCTTCTGCTTTCTGAACAGAAGCAAGCTTTTGAGCCCGTTTGCACTCTGGAAGGGAACACTCCAAGGCAGTTAGATTAACTAATGAGTAGTTCTATCAACAAGAATGGGAGCGGGAGGCTTCCCACTCTCAGCAGTCTTTCCTCTGTAAATGGACAGCAAGTTTCTCCCTGGCAGGCTGCAAAGAAAGAGATGCAAATGTTTGAGCTTTCCAGCTGCTGAGCCGATTCCTCGGCAGCCCACATCTCTGGGGCCTCCTTGGTGGCACACTGAAATCAAGTCAGAGGAGAAGCGAGAAAATCAGTCCTGAATATTCCTGCCCAAACCACTTGGGCACGTGCCATACAGCAGTGCACAGCAGGACGGATGCAGACACAGCGAGCCGTAGCGTCAACCACTGGCTGTGGTAGCCCACGCTGAAGCTGGAGGGGAAGCTTACCGTAGCCTAACCCTTACAGAAGCTCTATGGAAATACAGAGGCCATCCACATGGGACTGCCTGAAGCATCAAAGCATCTCTTCCAGCCACATCTGCAGGAGCTGACAGACAGCATCTACATTTCTTTTAAAAAAGAAAAAAATCCCACACCAAAAAAAGGTTATTTATTGTCAACAAAACTTAATTTTTCTTCCCATTTCCTGCCTTATTTATTTTTTATTAATCCCCACAGAATGGGGGAGAAAATGGGGTGGATGAGATGGAGTCAGAGCTGAACAAAATGTTTTTAGTTAAAGAGAATACTTCCTGGAACCCCCCCCCCCATTTTTCTCTACTAAAACTGCCTAACAAGGACAACAGCTTACACACTGCGGTGAATGGGGCTCTTTGTAAAGGTGTTCCTTGTGTCTCACCTGCGACGTGCTGTATCTGTCGCACAGTACTCCAACACTCAGAGAACATGTAACACCTTCCCCGCAGCAACGTTTCTGAAGAAGACCTGGCATCCGTATCAGAAGCCAGCACCTCTCACACAAAGACATTAGTAGACTGTACTTCCCAAATTTTGTACTTGCTTCCAAGTTTGGAGAATTTCAGGTGATGGGGAAATACATGTGTTCCTGTCTTGTTCCTTCTGCACACTTCTCTCATTTGGAAGGTAAGAAATAGTCAAGCCCTTCAAATTAAACGTGTCTGGATCTCCTTATAGACACCTTTTAAGAATTTTAGTCACATTTCTGTAATCTGGTCTCCCCTCAGATTTGACTGATAAATACCAGTGCCTTAGAGTAATCCATTTATCTACTGTACCACCCTGCCTCTGTTTAGCTTTAGCAGTCATCACTTTCCACATGTGACATCAATCTACATGATATCAATGTAAACTGTTTGTATAACGAAGTGTTGTACATTTTATTGTTCTGCCAGCAAAGAAAAGGATAAAATAGCACTTTGCCTGTTGCCTTCAACAAAGGTAGTATAATCGACACCATACATTTTGCAATACAGAAACGGAACCACACATTGGCCAGTTTTTTCCTCCTAACACAGCAGGGCTTGCAAATTTTACCACATCATTATTTTCATAAAAAATACTTTTAAAGAGTAGCATTTTTTTGTATTTATAGGCATTTAAAAAAATCTGCTTCTTAAACTGAACTAAATTTTAAATACACATTATTAATTTCTATGGCTAAGATTTCTGTGGCTCTGGCTTGATAATAAGATAATTGCCTCGCAAAGGTCAAGAGAATGGCATAGTTAGCTTTCAGAGACTGAACAAAGCACTTGCTATGGTTCACTAAGCGTAGTTTCTGCATCACTCCACATCTCTTTGATTCATCTATTACTAATATTCCATGATACACTTACATTATGGATCCAACTATTACAACAAACCTGTAATCAAGGAATGACCCTGAATAAAATAGTCCACAGAAAGCAGATGGTACGCTCATCAAACGCCTTCAAGCCTAAAATAACCTTTCCCATATAAGAAGGATAGTCAATTAAAACTGAACTTTATATTCTGAGCTGGAGCTCAGAGTAAATAAAAATCAACGTGATACTATTGTCTTATTGGACCAAACTTCCAGGGCATTTCATTCATTTTTTCACCACTTCCGTCCCCTAAGAGCAACCAACACTTTTATTCATAGTTCTTTCAAAGCCTGTAATGTTTTGTGTGAGTGTGAGCGGACTTGACAGTTTGGGCCTGATCCTGGAAAAGCTTGACATCACAGAACTAAAACTATTCACCGCAGTAACATGCTCCAGCGATGACACCATGTGAAGAAGGATCTCTCCTGCCTGCCAGGAGCCAATCGGTGCAGCAGCAGAGCAGCAGTCCCACACTACCTCCAAAATGCCCCAGTGCCACCAGTTGGGTTGGTGTTTCTCTCTCCACACAACATGGCGTGGACTGGGCGCCCAGCTCAAAGCCAGCGTGCTCGAGTTAGGAAAAAGGGGGAGATGATTCTCCCATCACAAGCATCATGGAACCCCCTCCCTCTCTCTCCCATTATTATATGTTAAATGCATAATCAGAAATCCTCTAAGAGACCACAAGAGCTTCCTTGCAGAGATGCAGGGGTCTCGCACAGCAAAGGTGTACCCACCGCTATGCAAACAGACTTTGCTAGCGTTAGCTGCAGCGCTCATCCATCTGGTGATATGGGTAATAAAACTTAATTCTCACAGCGTAGGTACACTGCTAAAGAAATTACACCGGACCCATTACTGGAGTTACCCTGGGCGTGTACACAACATACATTCTGCCACACATTCGCAGCACATCCGCTGCCTTTAGGTTCATCTGACACACAGAAAAAGGTGTGAAATCACCTGGCAGCTATCAGGAGTCAAATCTTGCAGCCCTCTCTCCCAGCTGTAAGGGGCCACAAACTGCTCTGGAGCTGCAGAGTATTCTCTACACCCTTTGAATTAAGGGGTCACCTCCCAGAAGTGCCCCTGCACTTTTAAAATCAAGCTCCTAGCACTGGCAAAGCCCTCGCTGAAAAAGCCAATGTTATAGGAAGGCCAGAAACACATCAGCTGCAGCTGATGTTTGTTGAAGGCCCTGGGAGCATACGCACAGTTGATGAGTGCAACAGCAATGGGACACGCAGGGAGTCTCCTATTTTGCATTTGTTAGCATACTGCACCAACAACGACTTAAAAAAGAAAACAAAAGAACATGCTTTGTAAACCTTCTGGAAAGACACAGGCTACAGGCGAATGGTTAAGGTAGATAAATTTCAAATCCAAACAAGAGATCCTTTCACCCATACTGAGTAACTGTGCTACACCCATGTAACGTTATCATTGACTGCGATAAACTCAAGTTGCAATACTGAGATCACTAGTGGCTAGAAGCCTTCAGTCTCACAGAAGAAAGAGCACACTTGGTTCTTAACATTTCAAACATAAATAGCATTGGTTCACTTCAAAGGGATCACATCTTCCCCTTGGAAATCAGTAGACACTTAAAAAGAAGAGAAATGTCTTTACTTGTGAAAAAAAGAAAATAGCTGTAACGTGACTTACCAAACTCATCACATATACTTTCATTTTCTATTAGAGTAGGATGATCAAATGTATCCCGACAGTAGAAGATTTGGGGATTCTTGCTTGTTACTGCAATGCCACCCAAGGCTAAAACAAACTGGTCTGTTAGTATCGAAGAAGGCTTGTCCTGAATGCGCTTTAACATGGAACGATATCGACAGTACTGTGGGTAGCTGAGAATTAGCAGGTTTGAATCTTCATCATCCTCACCTGGAAGAAGAAAAGAAAAAAAAAACAAAACAAAAACCACCTCTTAGTATGTCAGAAGAATACAAAACAAGGGCTGTAATTCAAGCATCCCAGAGAATGCATGGCCCACTGGTTCAGTCTTTTCTCAAGATCTATCTTTTATAGCACAGTGGTTTTCAAAAGAAAGGTTAAAAATAGAATTTAAAAAAAAGTTTATTGAAGCAGCTTCTTTTCTGGCTTTCTGTTCAGTTCTCCCATGCTTACCCACAAGAATTCTACCTGGATGAGTAAGAAAACATTGCTCTGCAGAAGTTGGCCAACGGCCTGAATCAAAGTGCTCTCCATACTTTGCCAACTTGGCTGCTTTGATAGAAATATTATCTGTCATTTTTATTCAGCTCCCTATACAGCCTTACTGAATTCATGTTTACACCAGCTAACATCTTTTAAAAATAATAATATACAAGCCCCAGAGCATATAGCTATTAATTCTCCTTTGAAGTATCTGATACTGGCAACTACCAAAGGGCCCCTGGGCCAGGGAGGTGGGCTGATCTGACCTGGTCATTGATGCTAAGCTACCCCAACAGCTGGAAATAACTTTCCTCACATTAACTGCAAATGCAGCAGGACTCAATAAAACACCTACAGAGCACAACGAGCAAATGAATTTCCAAACAGCTTGTACTGTCGAAAAGTGGGCTCAAAATACAAAGCCATCTAGAGCTCAGACCTTTTCACTCCCCCAGATTTTAGATGATAATAGGCATAAAGGCGGCAGATTTTGAAATATCACCATCAAGTTTCACCATATGATAACCAGCAGGAAACCTAACAGCAAAAAAACCTAACCAGAGACGCAAACATGAGAAATTATTCATTTGCAGGTATGCAGCCAGCACTTAACAGCACTTCTTTTTATGCTCATTTATCTCCTCAGGTGGGGTAACTGAACATGGCTTTTCATGCATGCCAATGAAGACAGAGCAAGAGCATGCAGTTTACGTTTTCTGCTGTACTCTGATTACTGAATAACTCAGCTATTTCTTCTGTCAGAGACAAAAGGTCTACTATTTAATCCCATTACCAATACTGAAATCATCTCTCTTACCCTTAAAGTAAAAATCACTTCAGATATTGAAAGAAATGTCAGATCGGTTCTCCCCAGCTAAATACGATGGTACAACTCATCCTGATTCGCATGATGCAATGGAAATGTTGACACATAAAAGGCTAGATTTTAAGAAGTCTCTGGAAGCAGATATATCACCTAGAATGTCATCACTGCAGATGAATGCAATGCTGCAAAAAAAATCAACACGGCAGACGGACTTGGGAAGTACGGTTTTTACAAGCACAGCTCCTGAAAGCCATCACTTTCAAAAACTCAGAACTTTCCCCACTACCCTGACGTAGGTGGAGAGATCAAACAATTTGTGTAAAAAAAGTAAGAGCAATACATTTTGGTAAACAGCATTTACACTACTTTTCTAAGAACAGAAAATTTATGGCCCTAAAACCTCTTTTGGTCAATCAGGATGCGGTCATGCTTTTCTTTGTTTTCAACAAGTAAGTATCCCGTAAGCCTACACAACAGCACGATTGAGCCAATTGCTCCTGGGAATAAGGCTCTCTCTTCTTTATCAGGAAACTCTAAAAATCAGATCAGGAAAACTGTTCTAGGAATTAACAAGCACATGATCCATTCTTTAGCTCCTTCGAGAGTTTCATATACGCCTGCCTGACAGTTATTACTACTTTATACCTTTGTGTAGACAGTGGTGAGCTGAATCTGTTGATCTGACAGCACTTTTCTTATGCCAGGATGTGGTCAGCTTTTTAAATAGGGTGTATATAAATGTATGTCCCATGTGCCTTTGTAGTAAACCATTAGTTTCTAGACGAATGTGCAGTAAGCCCTGCGCAGAATTACACAAACTTTCTACCCCTGACAACTGACGACTTAACTCAAACCCCTGGCATAAACGAAAATAAAGTCATTTTTTACAGGATCGCTTTTACGCATGCTTATGCAACTCCAGTGAGTACTTCATGATGTATTTGTTTCCTTTCTTTATTCACTCCAGGTTCTATAGATAAATCTAAGAATGAACAAAGGCTGAATAAACTGAAGATTTGTTTAGGGAAAGACAAACAGAGCGTTCCTGGAACAAAGACTTTTTTTCTCAACCACGCCCTCATGACAAAAGAGAAATCAAAGTAGACCAATCCCTAATAAAATGCAAGCCCAAAGAAGAAGTATTTTTCTTCTAGCAAAATCTAATATGCGACATTTAATGGAGGGCTTAGTGCATATTGCTGAATATTTTTGATAAATATGATCAGAAAGAGTTTACTTGTAGGAGGAAGAGAGATCAAAATGTGGATCACATCCATTAAAAACAAGAAAACCAACGTAATTTCTAAAAACATTTAACTGAGATCTTAGAAAACCAAGATCTTGTATTTCTGAATCTCATTTTAGCTTCAACAGAGAGAACACGGTAAAAGATAATACCTACAGTATGCTCCTTGTAAGGCTCAACTGAAATTACTCTAATCCCGTGCTTATATCATAATTGTGTGTTTTAATAACCCTCTCCAATGTCAATTCTTCATGTATTTATATATTTCAGGGCTGAAAACAGAGAAACTGTAATTAGGAGACAAGGTTCCACCCCTGCCTTCCGTGCGCTGCCTATATATGCATAGATGTAATCCAGCAGTTCCCTTTGTGAGGGGTAAAGAGAGCTGGGATTTGGCACAGCCTGGCATTTATGTTGGATTACATGTTCTTCAAGTTGTCTTTGTGAGAAAGAGATGCATGAAATGCCAAACACAATGAATCTATGCAAGAACTGACTTTTCAAATCAGCACAACCACTTTTAATATGTAATGCAAGACAATTAAAAGCCCCAAAAGAAAAAAAAAAAAAAGCCTGCTAAAAGCACGAATTCCTAACAAATCCGTCTAGAGCCAGAACTATTTACAGAGAGAGCAGAGAAATACAAAACTGTAACTCGCTTTTTGTTTGCTTGTTTCGGAAACATCAGCCTATAATGTTATTGCTAACCGCCATAATCTACTCTCAACATCAGTAAGCATTTTTTTCTTTAAAAAGACCTTCACACCAGGATTTTATAGAGCTTGATGGAAAAACTATGCATGTTCCTTCCTGTACCTAATTACCTCAACTGCAAAAGCTGCCAAGTATTTTGCCCTTTAGTTCTTTTAATCGTATTAGTGCAAATGCGTTTGGATGCCAACAGAAACAAACATTTAAAGATTTTTGCTTAAAAGATTCCAAATATGTATGAGGCTGGTGCTAGGAAAGCACACTCCACTTCTTCCCAGAAAGCACAGAGTTATTTCTGCGGAAGAAATATGAATTTGTGCCTCTTGTAAGACTAAATGTCTAGTTTCGACCCAATTTAAGTAAAATAATGTCAATATGAACTGCTCTCACAATGATTTATGCTACCTTCTGTTACTTTATTACATTAGACATTCCTTTCTCTAAGCTTCATACTTTTCGCCGTGCTCCTAGCAACCACATAAAGGCTGAGCACCAACTTTACACGCCTGGCACCCTTCCAGCCTCGACTGTTATTGATAATTATATTGAAGTTTCAATTTAATTGCTACTCTGTTGTGACACAGAATATTTTTTGTAATTAGGCATTTCCCATTTTCTGTCCATTCATTTTTTGTATTATTGAAAACGATTCCCCCCCCCCCCCCCCGAAAACATAAGCAGAACAATGATACAGATAAGAGTATGTACATCTGTTACTATCATTACCAACACGGTAATGTGAAGGGAAGAAAAAAAAAGATTTAAAGGAAAAAAAAATTGTGAATATAATTTCTCGGAAGGTAATTTTCTTTTCAGTTTAAGTGCTCTTATTCTTCTCACAGTTACTCAATGATTTCCTGTTCTAATTACAAGACATTATACAGAAATGTTTTTAAAAAGGAAATGTACTAGAGCAGGAGGCTAAATAGCGTCACTCGCTTGCTATGGTTTGAAATTCCAAACTTTTGCATGTCTTGTATCAATTCTCTGCTCTACCTTTGTGCAATATATTCTACCACAAATCTACCATCTCTTCCGAGGCAGTTAACACAAATGTATACATCAAAGAGGAAAACACACTTGCAGTTAAACTGCAGGCGAAAGGGGGGAAAAAAAAAAAAAAAAGAAAAAAAAATTTTTTTTTTCCTCTTCACTGTAGCTGGTAAATTGGAGGCAAGCCAAACCTAGGAATGGAAAATATTAAAAAGTTACCAAAAAAATAAAAAAAAGAAAGCTTGATTAAAAAGCGAGAGAAGAGATATTCAGTTCTAAATCTAAATGAATAAGCCACAAACTATTTCATAAAAACATACTGTGACGTAAATTACACATCAGTATTGTACTGTTGTGGTTATTTTGAGAAATGGCTTGTACTGTAAGTCAGCTGGTAAAACCCCACCCTTAATGATTTTGTAATTCTCCATACGGCAATCAACTGGAGCAGTCATGAAATTGCCAAGAAGGAAAACAGACAGAGCTGTAGAGAGTTTGTAATAAAAAGATAATGTACTTTTAACATAACAGAAGTAGAAGATTGGTTTTATTAACTAAAAAAACTACTTAAAAGGTCCCAGGCTTGCCATTTGTTTTGATAAATGTTAACACAGATCTTCATAAGATAAGCAATGGAAGTATCAGGGGAACCAGATAAAATGGGACAATGCTTTGGTGTGTGGGTAGCAAATTGAGCAAGGGAGTTATTTGGAATATAGAGCGAAAATGAAGGAAGTTGCAGGGCTCTGTCCATCAAGCTCGTCTGCCGCACGGTGCCCTCGCTACTCTGCCTTCTTTCATTACCCTCAGTTACTAAGGGGGACTCCCAGAGGATGCACATTTCATAATTAGTTTATCATTGCTTGTATGCGTGGCTTTGACCGTATCATCAATATGCAGCAGGTACTGAGGTAACAGATGCATCTGGATGTCTGGTGGACTGGGAACTGCGAGGGTTAGCCATGCTGAAGGATCACGGCTGTGACTCCCAAGATGGGATGTCTCTTCACCATTGCAGTGCAGCGTTCAGGTGCCACTGCCTCCCTAGCGTGGTCCTCAGCAACCACTGGAGCACACATGACGGGACTCATTTCATCTAATAACGCAGTTTTAGTCTACAACAGTTGTGCACATCCCTCTGTAGCCAGAGAGGTCTCCTTCCAACCTCCTGTTTTCTAAGACATGGATTAACTCACTCTCTGGAGTTATTATTCCCTCAAACAGACAATGATCTTAGTCTAGAGGCTTAACTTGCAGATCAAATTGAGTGAAATGAATTCCACCTAAGTGACAAGGCACTCTGCCCTATGCCAAAGCAATGGTCCAAATGGATGCTAAAAAATCCTCTCCCAGCAGATACACTCGCCATCAAGACAAAAACATTGATCTCATCTGTGACAATGGACTTTGGCTCTTCCAGCTCTTAAGGTAGGATCCAGTTCTCCTTCTCCTGTTCTACCCCTCTGGCAAGGACTTTCTGCAGTACGGGCATGAGAGCATAGGTGTTGACGAGACAAAGATGTGCACAGCTGACCCTTCAAAACCAACAACTGCAGGTCAGACAGACTCTGCACATCCCAAAGCTGCCTGTTCTAGTAACATTCCAAGGGGAGATAGCACAGCTTTCCAGCAGATAGAAACAAACTTACTACACAATTACCTAAAAAACCTGAATCCCTCAAAAAGCTGACGAACAACAGAAATGGCAGATCAAGAAAAGAGTAACCAGAAGGAGGAAGAAGAAATGGGGTCTTTATGACCTAAAACCCTTTAAGAGGAATCTTGCAATGAAAACACCTTCCCACATCACCATCCAGTCGCAACCTGCCAAATACCCCCAAATCATCGCCCAGATAATTGCAGCTGGCCAAGAAGCAATGCCAATCATCACCTACATCTCTGGGTACTCCTATGGGAGAAAGGATGGCTCTTCCAATGAAATAACCTTCATGGGAGAATTATGGCTGGCTCCTTGCTTGACCACTTCACACATCAAATCCCCTGCGCAGGCACAAGGCTGAGAACTGCAGTAGGAATCCACGTCCCTTTGCACCAGGCTGCTGTGAGCTCGGAGCAACAGCTGAGGAGTTCAGGTAGCTGCATCTTTGTCACAAAACTACTTCTGCATGCTCTATCACACCAATCCACTCTCTGTCCAGTGATTAGGGAAGACTTATCAAACACAGGTCTTCCAGTCCACCCTGCCTTTTCATTCCCACGGTCTTTGTTCGCTCTAGTAATGCCACTTGGTGTACCTTGGCTGGCTAATTAATCACAAGACCTAAAAATATTAATGTAAGAATCATATTTCTCTCACAGATAAATGCAAATACAGTAATGGTTTAACCCCATGAGATGGGACAGGAAATCTGTGGGTTTGGGTTTAAATAAATTTGGGTAAATTATTGACACAACAGGGATACCGCTTTGTTGGCAGGACCCATGCTACTCATCCTTGCTTTGAGAACTCCCCTCTATTTGAATGCTAATGCAATCAAGAACAAAGGCAATGTTTTGCAGGATACGGAACACAGTGATTACATTTATGTTTACCAGATAATGATGATGTTAACAAGTTGCCTGTAATTCTTACGTAGACGTTTGCCTGCCTGATTTTGCTTTTAAATTGATCAAAAGGCAAAAGCCATTTCTGCCAATATACATAATAAAATGCGCAGCCTTTCTGCATGTATCAGATATTTCTTCCCTTGTAAGGAGGAGACAGAGCTAATTCTCAGAATTTCGTGCCACTTCCCCAGCCCTCAGTTTTCTGTCACAGTGCCAGCAGAGCTTCAGCCATTCAGAGAATTCCTAAGATTAGTTTAACATTTGAAAGAAAGAGAATACTTACAAATCTACTGGAGATTGAAACTACTGTTCAACCCAACAGCAATACAGCCATTAAAAAAAAAAAAAAAAGACAGCACCATCTAATGAGTACTTAAAGCATACGGTTGAAGAACGTTTTACAGTCGGTGATTTGGATCCGAATTGTTCTAGTCCTGCTTAGCGGGGACAAAACAGAGTATGTTGATCAATGACTGACAGTATGCCGACATAATCAAATGTTCCATAATATTTATTTCGTTAAATCACTTTGAATTCGAATCATAAATCCAATTTTTGAAGAAGACAAAAGGAATTTAATACTGCAAAAGTTTCCAACCAGGCATTCAACATCCTTTTTCAGACCCTAATCCAATATTCAGCTCCTCATAACTGCAGCTCCTACCCTGCGCTCCCAGGATCCTCCTGCGCCTTAGGAAGCAGGTTTATGAGGTGTTTCTAGACTCAAAAGAAGAGTGACTGACAATCGTTATTTCCAGGTTTTATATAACCCTTCCATCCACAGGTCTCAAACTGCTTTATGGAGATGAGTAAAAATTATTATCCCCATTACACAGAGAGAGAAACTGAGACAGAGAGAGCTTAAAGGATTTATTGTACAGCATCAAGCAACTTAGTGAGCAAGGGAGAAAGCTAACAGGCGAGGCAGAAATCCTTGCTGGGGGGGATTTCTGGGTAAGTCAGAGTTTCCTAAGTTTCCTCGGAAGGGAAGGGGCCATCTCCAGCCACCCCAGTCAGCCTGCCTGCCTCCGCCAGAGACAGGGGACGGACCAGGCAGGGGCTCTGTCCTGAGGGTTCTCTCCTACCACAGCCGTTTTCCCTATCCCACACAATCCCAGCCATTTCCTTCATTTTACTTAGCTCTTGCCCGCCTGGGATTATATTCCCCCTCCATGGAGGGTTCACTCTCCCGCCAAACTGCAGGTGACTGTCACGACAATTGCTGGAGGAACATGAGAAAAGCAAGCTGATGCTGGGGATGCAGCCAAGTTCAGAGCTGGGCTATGAAATTGTCTCCTTGCCTCCCAAAATTTCCTTCTTTCCTCACTCTTCAGGTCACAGGTGCTGGCCAGCTCACGTCCAAATAGCCATGGACGGCTACAGAAAACCACTCAGAGAGAAAAGGTTTTTAAACTGCCCTATTAGCCTTCTAAAGCAGATGGAGATGGGGGGGGGGGAAGGGGGAGATTGATTGTAGAAGGCAGCACATGCTGCCTGTCCTCTTGAATGTTCTGGGTCATGCGGACCATTCAGGTTGAATGTGCATCAGCTTTAAAACAAGTATTTATCCTGGTTGTCGTGGTTACTGATAAGCAGCTTCAATTCTACTGATAACAAAAAGAAGAAAGAATTAAAAAGGGGAGGGGAGCTGAAAACATAATTTGGTAATATGACGAAGCCAAGAAGAGGAATTAAATCACATTAAACAAGCCAATTGTACTGTAAATGGCTCTGCCTCTGTATTTGCTTTTAAATCATCTAAGGCTCTAACATGGCAGCTGCTTCAGTTTTAACAAACAAACAGTAAAAATCCCTTTTAATAAAGAAAGGAAATAATGATATACTTTGCTTTAGCTGAATTCAAACATAATTTAATTTTTCCTGAGGTGAGATTTGCACAGTGAACAATCAGATAATAAGTGTTATCATTCTCATAGACAAAACTGAACCAGCACTTTGCAATTCAAAGTGCTATTTAATGCACCATTTTCAGCAATCTCTGAACACCATCCAACACACCACTGAACTACGCTTCAGTACTTACACATAAAGCCTGATCCTGCACATACTTGAGCATGGGAGTTATGCTACAAACACAAGTGCTTCCACTGCTGCTGTGGCTGAAGTTACACATTCCCTAAAGTGCTTTCATGGGGAGGGTCACAACCAGTAACTTTTCCTGCAATACCTTCTCATCATCTTTATTATTATTACTATTACCATGATTATGTGTCTTGATCTCCCTTTCTTCTGAAGTGTAGCACTGCACAGAGAAAATACTGGAGAATGAAAAACTCTTGCAGAGAAACATGCAACTAGAGTCACTGGCAAGAGAATGGCACACATTTTTACAGCAATGACAATTAACCGCTGGAACAACGAGCTCAAGGATGTAACAGGTTCCCCTATCCAGTGCTCAAGACTGAATTTTTTTTTCCTGAAAACATTCTCCAGTCTAATGAGTTTTAAACTTGTGGTCTGTTATTTGCCCTCTGTGCTGAAGAGGTCCACGACAAATCCGTACTTGCTTGGGAAAATTTTAAGGCATGAAAACCAGAAAAAAAAATGGAAAGCCACTGAGAGTTAAACCAAGTTACTGGGCTTAATATCAGAGTAACCCGGTCTCCTGTTGTCTTCTCTCTCTTTCACCTCAGCACACCATTCAAACACAAATGAGAGAGAAGCATACGCAGCCTTACTTATAAGGGACTGTTAACACCACCTCTTCCACACGGCAGAGTCAACCGCCTTCATTTTCCATTGCCCCCAAAAGCATGAGTCAAAAGCCTTATCTTGGTGTTTCACACGGGGCCCTTTCACTATCATTCTGAAAATTCAGAGGAACTGTGCCCTCCTCGAAATAGCAACGGCAGAAGCTGCTGGTCCCAAAGCTGTGACACGAGGGGTGGAGGGTGGAAATGGTCCAGTGATTTAAACAGTCGAGCTCCGCTTTTGACATTTATGCCCTCTTTGAAACCCTTAATGAAGTAACAACCCCGTTAATTCTTGCAGGGTATTTAGTCCACATAAAAACTGCATTATCTACTATTTACAATTTACTACACACAAGCAGTATCTGGCTCCGTATAAAAATAACAAGCTCACTGTAACCCTCCGCTCCCTAACCATACTGCTGATTTCTTTGACACATGGAGAAGTGAGAATAATTACATTTTACTGAGTGCGTCTCATTACACTGATTTAAGTAAGATTTCCAAAGCTGCAAAAATATGCTTTTCGATTTCATTTGTTTCTAGCAATTCACTCTGAAGACGGTTAGTAAAACCTTCAGAAATCATCATCAATATGGACAAAAATTGTACCCTTCTCATGTGGACATTTGACAGAGGGATAATAGGGTCTAGAAACACCACAGTCAGACGTTTCTTTTCTATTTAATGTTTCCTTCTGTGCCAAACATAATATAACAGACAAGTGTTAGAGAGACATGCAGGGGGGAGCCTGAATAGAGAGCTTTAAAAGAGGTCCTTAATAGAGAAGCTGTATGCTTAGTCTTCAACAACATTCAATGGCAATTTATTTGCAGCCATTTTCTCATGTAACCTTTCACAAGAGAGCAGGTAAGATAGAGCACAAGACAATTTGTCAACTGCCAGATATGAACAAAAGAAACCATTTTTAATAAGCTTCAGCGGCCCCTTGTATTTGTTTTGCAACATGTTAATAACTTTTTTGGAAGCCAATCAAAGACAAGAAGAGAAAAAGACATCAAGCTGGGAAACAAAAACCACAGTTAAAGAATTTTACAGATAAACTTGTGTTATCATCTGCAGTGTAATGATGCTTAAATCCAGGAGTGGCACAGAATTAGAATTAGCGTGATGCCACGTCTTTAAAAAAAAAATAAAAATTGCAATTACAAAAATGCTAGTGCCATGTATTTTTTCCCAAGAATTTGCTGTCCTTTATCTCATCCCAATGCAGTACTTACCTGCTCCCTTTACAGCCTTACTCTGGTTCCCCTCCTTCTCAGTGATGAGGTGCAACTCAACATGAGGACTATCACCCGGAAAGGCCAGCTGGAGGTTGCCAAAGCTCAGGCCACCGACCCGACCTCCCCACACCACGCTCACCCAGCTGCTCGGGGAGTCTTGCCTCCTAACTGAACTTTTTCTCATGTTGCACCAAATAACCCCCAACCTATTGCTCTGAAAAACAAACCACATGTAACTTCAATAGCTGTTACAGGTACGTGAGTCCATGGTCACTCATGTAATCCAATTCTGCACCACAACGAAGTAGACTCAAGCTGAAGAGGACTAATAGGAAGAAGGTGTAAAGGAAAAGGGAGCTAACGTACTCTGCCATCTAAGATATGAAGACCATAAACTGAGCGATATGCAGGTTAAGATGAGCAAATCAACTGTGCGGAAGTTCAGCAATGCCACAGCCTTCTTGTGTGACCAAGGTCATATCACCAGGTCTTTCTGTGGCACAGACTCATTTCTGTGGAAAAGGAATTAGTCGCAGGCATGTGACAGCTGGTGGGCGAGTTGCTCCTGATCCCTTCCCCTTCCTGCAGGCACACGAGGAGATGTGGAGAGCCTCCTCAAAACGGTCTCTTACCGATACCTGTGTCAAAAAGGTTTCTGCAGGGCTAAGGTTCAATCATTAGACCAAATGCTTGTACGAGCCCTCAGTTCCATTTCTAAAGGAAGTATCTTGAGGTACTGAAGAAAAGTCTGAGTGCCCAAACAGACAGGCATCAAAATCCCAGCAACGTGAGCTGAAAAATCTGATGAAGTGTTAAGCAATTTCATTAACGTTATTAAAACATAGAAAATTCCCTTGGAAAATTTCACACAGGCTTTCCCATCTCGTTGCACATTACTCATGGCCTAAGAGAAGCATGAGGAGCAAACGGAGAGAAATAAAGCTTCTCTCCAGTCAATTTGGACCAAGTCCTAGTCTCACTGGAAGAAAAACCAGGCTTGTGGGCTTCAGCGAGAACAGGGCTGGGTCCTTTGAACTAGATTATTATGTCATCTGTAAGAGAGGTACAAAAGTATATGGTGAGAGAAGATGCGCCAGAGAACAAAAGGAGCTGCTGTTCAAATGACAACCCTCCTCGTTATGATGATGAAAAGACTCCCAGACTTCAGCAGACACACACCTGCAGAGTTTACTCTCCTATCCCCAAAATTAGATTGTGCCTTCTGAGGACCTTGCAGAGGAGTCTGTTACCCGGTGAAAGGAAAGAATATAAGCATTTGCTCTTCAAGAAAGAGGAATGGCCTTTTGAATAAGAAAGGGCTCCCTGCGATGGGAACCTACCAGCCCAGCCCCACGCTCCTCCTGAGAACTAACACAGAATTTCTCTTCCTCTTCTGCAGGACCAGGAAACAATTCCTGGAGAAGAAGAGAAGCTGTGCTACCTGAATTATCTGAAAAGGCCTCAGGTGGAGGCAGGGTGAGAACGGATTTCAGGACAAGTTATGCCTATGAGCTTGAGGAGAACAAGCAAGCATCCTCCCACTCTTTTCTCCAGGCAGACTCTCCAAGTTTTTCAGCGAGAGCGTCAGTCTCCAGTGAATCTGCCCAAGAAGGGCCCTGCAGATCACTGCCAACCTTCCAGAAAACACCAGGCGGCTTGTGCTCCGTTCCCGATGGGCTTCTGTCCGACACCCAGCAGAGAGGAAGGCTCCCAAATAGAAAATAATCCTAACTACTACCTACTAGTCTGGAGCGTGCTCTAATAATAGATAGCACTGTCTATTTCAAAGCACTTAATGGACGCTAATTAGTCCTCAGGGCATTCCTATGAGGCAGGTAGATAGATAAGTATTATTTCCCCTGTTTTACATATGAAATAACCTCCTAGGAGATGTTCTGACTTGCTTAAGGCCACCGAATGAGTCACTGAGCTCAGCTCTCAGCAGGTCCTGGCTCCCAGACCTGTGCTCAGACCTCTCAGCCATCCCTCTCTCACAAGTGCAAAAATCTTCCACTTCAGATGGGAGGGAGGGAGGGAAGAAGATCAAGGAGGGGTGATAACACCGGGAAAAAATACTCTCTGGGAAAGGAGCTTCCAGAAGAACGACAAAACAGAACCTTGTATTTACTGAATGCTAGATACCAAATACAAGACAAGGAGAGTGATGAAAAAGATTGTAAGAGCTTTTGTTACGTATTCTCTTCAAGCAGTCCCAGCTATTTATTGTGATTTGTAGCCACTGCTAATGTCAGTTAAATAGTTTTAGAGTCCTAATTTCTAGCATGGCCATGAGTGTTAAAGAACGCGCGAGGGCACCAGGCAGCAGCCCTAGACGCATAGAATATATATGCTTGGTACATACACGTAAGTTATGTGCCCACACCCACAAGGTTACACTGAGGAGTTGTTCTACACTAGAGACCTTTGTGACATTAGATACCATGCTGCCCTGGTAGGCAGGAACACATAAAGGATGGATTTTATATTTCTTTGGGAAAGAGCAGCAAATGCTTTCAGTTGCCATTTGTGAACAGCCAGAACTTGCAAGACATCAGATATTAAATGGCACATGCTTCCCTGAACCAACGGCATGCTGTATCTCCCACTGCTACTCCTCTCAACCAGCACAGAGCAAGCTGGGGAAATCATGCCCTGAACTTTTAAGGCTCCAAAACCAATACAGACGTTTTTCACACTCCTGACCATGCCCCTCGGTGACACCTTCCCTTTCAGCCCGCAGATCCCCATACCACAGTCTCCCCGTGACCACATCACGTCCCTGTGCCTCCTCCTCTCCAGCCATGGCTGCAAGGGATCACCAGCATCAGGCAGCTGCAGCTGGGTGCTCGCTCCTCAGCAATGCCTGCCTCTCGGAAACCCGGACTGACTGCCGCCGGTCACAGGCTCCAGAGCCTCATCTCACCTGCGCAAGGGAGTGGGATTACCGTACTCTTATTTCCGCCAGGAGAACGGCTATGTCGGCACGTGCCCGCTATTGATACAGGCAGACCAGCGACGTTACCTCTGCGGTAAGAGCCCAGCACCAGCCGGGACAGAGGATCGCTCCTCTTCCAGAGAGGTGCTGAGAGCACCAGCACACAGGGAGCCACATGGAGACTAGTGAGTAACAGTACTGACTGTACAAGTCCCACATTTCTTATTCCAGACACCCTTGTCAGCGCATTTCTGACTCTCAACTACACAACTAAGTGAACCAGGGTCCTTGAAAAAGTGAACGCCGTGTGCCAGTCCCTCAGAACATTCAAAAGTTGTTTGTGCTAAAAATAATCTTAATTTTTGCTTCTACAGGATTCAAGGACCAATCTCCAGCAGTTACAGGTTACGCAAAACCTTACTTATTTTTCAGAGGGAAAATAATTATTTGTGCTGTGCATTATCAATCTCAAATGGCGATGTTTAAGCACAAGTTTGATGAACTATATGCAGCATAATGCAGCTGCTTTGCATTTTGATTCCTTTATTTATAGACCACGGCAAATTAATAACTCAAAAATGTTGTTTCAGGCAAAGTCATGGACACACAATAAAACTATTCATTTCCTCAAAGGTCACTCTAGGAGAAGCATACATTGTTTAGAGGCCTACCAACAATGCTATTGTTCCAAAGAAAAGTGAAAATATATAATGAGCAGTTAGTGCCTGTATCTGCATCAGAGACCCTAGGCTAATTTAAAGTGCAATCTTAAGGCAATCAATCATACTCTAAAATTACTTCATTTTCCAAACTGTTTACACTTTTTAAGTTACAAATCCACTTTCTGCTATTTCAACTCACGATTTACAGCTACAGATTTAGCCTGCCTTGGCTTGCTGCCAAACTCTAGTCATGAGGGAGCTAATGATCTGAACAGATCAGTGTTTTATAATGGAGAAAAGCGCATGTAAATTTCCAGCATGTCTGCAAGTAATCAAGGCATGCTGACTATAAATGAGGCGGCCTCACATTTATTTTAGGAGAAATATCTTAAAGCCTCACTTTTTATCCGGGCCAACAACAACAAAAAACATAAAATAAAAAAAAAAAAATCCTTTTAAAAACGTATTCCAAGATTATTCCAAATGATTCTAAATGAAACTGCTAGGCAAACAACATGTTAAAGAATAGTACAATAGCTAATTTCCTTTAGTGTTTCTATCTCAACCAGATCGTATCCTTATCATGGCAAGCTGGAACATTAAACTCTCTAGTTCATGGAATCAAAACACAAAAGTGCTTCATATTACATTATAGAAAAACGAACCATTCCCTACAAACAAGGTCAGATTTCTGGAATGCCAAAGGTCCACGTTTAAACAGAGCTGGGAGGAGGGGAGGCTTTGCCCACTCCACTCTCTAAAAAGCAGTGGGAAGCTAGACCAGCGATTTAAATTTGTTTTAATAGCCAAAATGGTAGAAGGAGAGCAAGAACTCTCTTGGGAGATGATGCTTAAATTAAGTATGATCTTTATTGTTTCATTACAGTGCCATAGCCAAATAATGATTTTGTGTTACTGTACAAATAATGCAGAATCCTCATTTTCTAGCGGAAATAATTACTCTATTCTATCATATTCTGCTTACCATCAACCTACACCCCCCTCCCTGTGTTGGCACTAGGTTGTGGTAGGTTTGGGCTTGGACCGAGAAAAGTTTCAGATTTTTTTCCTGTATTTAAAGGCCATACAAAGGAGGCATATTCTGACCTAAAAGTGGCTTTAAGAATGGAGCTATAAATATTCTTACACTGTACTTCATGAAATTCAATCCATCATGATGGATATTTCTGTTATAACATTATTACATGCCTAAACTCAATTGTATAATTGGATAGGGCCAGAAACAATAAGCTGGCATTGCTTTGTTACAGCATACTACAGCTTTAAAATACCTGTAATCATAAGTCAACATCATTATTTGAAGTTCTGTCACGAAGCAGAACAGGAAAAGAAAAATTAAAATAAACTAGCTGGTAAAGAATCTCATTTTACTTTCTAGAGACTGAAAGTTTTTACCGGTTTTGAGTCTCACCACCACTAAAACCGGGAAAGTCTTTCTCCTTTCTAGGTTGCCTTGAAAGGCGCCTCCTCCAGAAAGATTTCGCTTCTTAACAGCTTTCCAACACAACTGGCAGAGCTGCACTGAGAATCCCACTACTCCAAAGTACGGCGGATGTGTCTGCATTGCAGCCGTTGAGACCACAGAAACAAGGAGATGGGGCTGGAAAAGACAAAGCCATCCGAGCCCCCCGCAGCCAGCCGAACGTCTGGTGGGCCACGGGTTCAGGAGCCGAGTATCGTCCGTCACTGCGGGCGCAGTCGGTCATGCTGGAAGCCCTGGAGGGAGATAGCTGAAGTCCCTCCTTGCTGTGGAAGCAGTCAACTGAACACTTTTTATCCCAGCTTGTAAAATATTTCCCTATTCATCCGCACAAAATAATTTACTAACTCCTCCCTGACCTCTCTGCACTTCTTACCTCACCACAATCAAGATCAAAAGTAACCGACCCTTTCTTGCTCTTTTTCTACCCCCAGGACCTATAAGTGAGAGCCGGGAGGCAGCTTTGATGGACAGCCCCTGGATTCGAGGAGAGTTTGCTGCCTGTTGGTTTATTTTTAATTATTGCTAAGCAACTGCCGTTGGGAGCTGGCCTTGGGAGACCATCACCAGGCTGCAGCAGAGGACGGAGCAAAGGTGAGCCGACGTGCCCTCCAGTGCCTCCCCCCAGTGCATGAAAACCCCACGGAGCACTCTGGGAAGGACCATTCCGTGCTGCTGTAAGAGGCAAAAGCAGTGACGGTGGCTGAGGCATTTCTTCCCTCCCCTCACCTACAGTTACGCAACAGTTCTCCAAATCTCATCTCCACCTACCTTCCAGCCATGCAGAGCTTCATGCTCACTGGAGGCACTGGGCTACAGCATGACTGAAGTTAATATTAAAACATGGATTACTCCTACCGCTTCACTGAAAAACACCATCGCATTCACAGGGACGGAGATCACCAAGAACCTTCTTGTTCTGTTTTTCTTGCCGCTATTACAGTTTTGTTTTTTTTTTTTTAAAATCTCTTTTTCTCCCTACTTTTTCTTTCAATCTTTGTAGGTCTCAAACAATATATTTTATTACTTCTGATACTTATGTGAAGAAAGTTAAGTCTTTCATGAAGATACTCTTCTGGCCAAGTGCTTTATGGATATCAGAGCTCAGCAACACATACAGTTGTGTATAAACATATACACACACTCGCAGTTGCACCATAGATAACTACATGTATACACTTACACAATAGAGGACACCATTACTGCAACATGATTTAAAAACCTTACTTTCTCAAATTCTCAACTTTTACTCTCATATACTGTGACATCACAAATTGGAGAAGTAGCTGAAAACAGGTAAGACTTGAATTTCTTGGGTCAAAGAATAAGAGGAAGAAAACCCCCTTCTCTTTCAATATATCTAAATAAGCAAAAAAGGGGAACAAACAGATTAGGGGTGAAAGAAGCAAGTCAACTCAAGCTCAGCAAAACTTTCTAAAAGATAAAAACAAGTATAAATAAAAAGAGGAGATATAAATAGGTGATGTGAAAAATTCTCAAGAACAAAAAAGCATTTGATATCATCAGAGTTGGTGTCACAGGGTGGCTATTAACTGGCATAAACACTCATTTTCAGTCCCACCGAGTCACCCAGAAAAGCTGGCTCTCAAATAATGAGGCTGCTGGAGCCTGAGATCCAGTTCTACTTCTCTTTACTCCGACTTGGAACTGTTGCACAATTACGATACAGAACGTCAGGATACGACAAACAGAACTGAAAAAGGGAAAGAAAACAATTTTTTCCCCTACAAGTCAGGTTCAGTGCTTTTGCCTATTAAAGTAACCAAATATGTTTCTCTCTGAAATCAAAGCCAAAAGGCAGCATGCCAGGCACAGTTAACAGATAAATCAATGTTCCCAAAGGGCGGGCTTTTTTGTTTTGGGGGGGGTTACTGCCTGACAACAATCTTGCGGCAAGCAAACAGAACACCCACCACACATCTTGTCAATCTCCTCTCGTGAAACAGGGAAGGAAACGTGAATACTTTTGAAGATCTAGGCACTGTTTGGAAAAACTTCATGTTCTAACGTCCCTGTCAAAGGTCATGGTTTTCATAACTACGAAGTCTGCAGCTATTGTAAAGCCCACTACATGTAACGTGTAATTGCAGTTAATTTATCACTAAGGTCACTGTACACTAGCTGGGAGTTTGTAAACAAGAATGAATCACAGGTTTCATTTTTGTGTCCCTTTCAGACTGGAAGACCTAACAGTTTCCTGTTCCAACATACAAAATAGTATTGCTTCTATAAACCTACTCGTGTCTCCTTGCCAGCAGTTTCCATTTAATTAAACTGACAGCAAAACAGGGCCCTTGCTAATGTGATCCAGACCAGTTTGCCTTCAATGTAAATTCTCAGGCATGAAATTACATCTGAAACAGACACAATAATCCCTCTATATCTTAGTCATAAGTTTAATCTATGCTAAAATAACATTTTCTTTGTGTATATTGAAGTCTGTTTGAGAATTCAGTAATCTTTTCTTCTTTTCCCAGTTGAAGTTCAGGGAATTATTCAACTTCCATTCACCTTACAGTCAATTCAGAATTTTCTTCTTGCCTGTAATTTATACATTCATTGTTGGTTTCTAGGTCACAGGGAGCAAAATGATCTCGCATTGAGAAACCAGATTCGGGACCTACTTCAAACTTTCGCTTTCTGGAAACAAAATAGGCTGGTAGCACTATAAAACTAGTTCACAGCTGCTTCAAGCAATCTAACTTGTCTAAGCTAACAGCCTGATCTTTCACACAGATCCTTGGGTCAACTAGCTGCAAAGAAGAAAACTGATGAAATTTAGAAGTACCTTCATGAAAACAAAGGTGGGGTTGTTTGTTTGTTTAGTGACCCGTAACATTTCCCTCTCGTCAATACTCAATTGATGCACGAATTCCTACAATGCCACAGAAAAAGAGAATATGCAAAAGCGTATTTGCTTATTGCACAGTAACCACGGTGTTCATGAGCAGCAACTCAATAAATTGTAGGGTGTATATATGCCAGATGCAAGAGAGATGGGAATTTCTGAGAGACGCAAAACATTTTATTCCTGGCCCACAGGCTGACACCTCCTGCACCAGGACAAGCCCGGGGATGTTGCAGCCTCCCCTGCAATTCAAGCCTGTGATATCAGAGGGCTCTGAAGAACAAGGAGGCACGGTATCCAGAGAAAAAAAGTCACAAGTAGAAGGGGAAAAGCAAATAACTAATCTTTTCTTACTCAAGCCAGTGTGTGCCACAGCGGGGTCCTCACTGTAACTGCCAAGCCACACCTTTCCACTTGATAGGACGAAGCAGTTTTATCTCTTTCAGTTAAACAGTGATTGAAAAAATGCTCTTCCAAACTCCTGACGTCGCAGCCAAGTCTAGGAACGATACTGGAGAAGCTCCTTTTCTTTGCTGCTCTGTGGACTCCTGATACTGGAAGAGTACATCACCCAAGCTCTGCTGCAGCAGGTCTCTAAGCTCAATGAGAATTATCGTAGAAACATAGAATGATTTGGGTTAGAGGGGACCCTAAAGATCATCTAATTCCAACCCACCTGCCATGGGCAGGGACACCCTCCACTAGACCAGGTTGCCCAAAGCCCCATCCAGCCTGGCCTTGAACACTTCCAGGGAGGGGCCAGCCACAGCTTCTCTGGGCAACCTGTGCCAGTGCCTCACCACCCTCACAGTAAAGAATTTCTTCCTAATAGCTAATCTAAATCTACCCTCCTTCGGCTTAAGGCCATTACCCAGTGTCCTATCACTCCATGCCCTTGTAACCAGTCCCTCTCCAGCTTTCCTGTAGGCCCCCTTCAGGTATTGGAAGGCTGCTATAATGTGTCCCTGGAGCCTTCTCTTCTCCAGACTGACTAACCCCAACTCTCTCAGCCTGTCTTCACAGGAGAGGTGCTACAGCCCTCTCATTGTTAATTACACAACACTTCGCCAGCAACATGTAATAATACATATCTGGACATTCATTTTGAGACACTGTGGCAGGATGGGCTGAGCTTCAGAGTGCCTACCAGTGAATGTCACTTCAACATTTTGATCCTGGAAAGGAAAACCAAGTCTACTATGTGGAACTACATTTCTTCTGATGCCAGCCATGTAGGTAAATTAATTGTTTTAAAAGGAAAGCTTGAAGCCATTCTGAAGACAGATTTTGGGTCAAGTTTTAGCACCACAAAACATCACAATAAATCTGTATAGATGAGTTCAGACATAGGTACCTGAAGCTCTCATCTTCTGGCCAAAGTGACAGATGAGGTGGCATAAGAGAAAGACCTGTAAAAAAAAGGATCGAACGGAGAGCCTGCTTTAAAGCATAGCATCTTTGTTATCCTCACTATGCCTGGCCATCTCACACTGCCAATGTCAAAAACTGCTTCCATTAAGATGAGTAATTCTTGTTTACGTTCTTGTGCTCAACATCTGCATTTTCTGACCATGGAGGAAGCTGTCAACAGCTGTCAAGACAGTACCCATACAGTACTGTTATCCCTACAAGCTTGCAAATGGGGGAAGCAATGGCAGCGATTTACTACAGCATTGTCGGTGGTACCACGACAGCTCTGCATCTTACGCTGAGATATCAAAATGGTTCCTGCACCAAATGAAACTGAGGATTCACTCTGGTATAAATCTGGTCTCTGTGTGCAGGCTGTCACACATGAGAAGGCCTCTTGGTTTTAGAGGTTCCAAAGATTCTACGTGCCAAACCAAACGTTTGCAAAACCTTAGTTATATGTCCAACTAAAAATACCTGCTGCCCAAGAAATGTTATGTGATTAAGAAAGAAATTTGCCACATGCCCAGTGAGGTATAAATGGTGCTTTTAGTCATATGCACTCAAAATGCTTTCAGAGCCCAGACAATAAAATTTCCCAGCACTGTTGTCACAGTCTTCCTCTTCAAGTAACTTTAATTGTGTTGTTTTCCTAAAAAGCAGAAAGTGCTTATTTAAGAAAACCAGCCATACACTAAGTAGTCAGTAAGACAATGGTCAGCCATTAGCGTGATCAGAAATCATTGCAGGTCCTTCTGGCAACTGCTGTTCTGCTGCACTGTTCATGAGGGTCTCTTGTTTTAGAAGCAACACTCAACAAGTATTCTCCAGGTAAAAAGTATGTAAACCTTTTCTTACTGTTATATTGACTTTGTCTACAAGGTGACGAAGGAAAAACAGTAAAAACAGAATAGCGGCCTTTCTTCATCTCTGCCCCTTAAGAATCAGCTCCCTGTGCTTCCTCAAGCCGATAGAGGTGGCAAAGAGGTACTGCTTTGTGCAAACACCGCACACGACTGGCCAGAAATGAGGGAATGACTTTTCATATTAACTTATATGGATTTGCCAATATGTCTGATCAGTTAAAAGTCTCTCAATGAGGCAGAGAAACTACCTATAGAGTTTCTGCTGCAGAAAGTGAAAAATGCTCCTGGTCCATTTGTGCAAATATGCTAGGCTCATGTTATCAAACACATGAATTCCTGTCCACACTCTCTCCATCTCTCCTGCACACCCTGCCATCAAAATAGCAGGGACAAAATTCGCCTCATTTCCTGTATATTTCATATAGACCTAAATGTTCTTAAGTATGTTGTCAGGGCATATATTTTAAGGCTGCTACGCTCACATCTGATCTCCTACTCTATGCTTTTAAGATATTAAATAGGCTTTACCCAATAAATCACATGTTTTGTGCCTTGGAATCATATGGTTATCTGAAATCATGAAAGGCTACGTCCTGGGCCATTCACATTCATTATATGCAAGTCAGAGGGCCCAGCTCTAAAAAAAACAAAGTAAAAACTGAGCACACAACTTTCCCTGCAGGGGAACCCCAAACCATACACGCCCAAACACCCAAGTGGCAAGGTAAAGAAGCAGCCCTTACTGCTATCTCCAGCAATCCTTGTCCTTGCTCCCATTCCAGCACTGTACCACCTCTCTCTCACTCTGCCACAGGAGCATCAAAGCAGGAGGTCATGGCAGAGTACGGCCTCAGCACTGACCTTCTCACACGTCCCACTCTAGTCTGAAGCCTACAGAAAACGACACTGACCACCCAAAACCCGAGTGGGATGATCAACCCAGAGGCTCTTTTCCTCTTGAAGGATGTAATAGCCGAGTAGGTAAACCAAAGTAACTCCCTCAAAATTTTTCACAAGGGCACACAGGACCCGATTTTCCTGTCGCTCACGTTGCAGCAAAGTTTGCTACTGAGCATTGCAGTAGCAAGCCTAAGCCCATGGCACAACACTGAATAATTACCACAAGAAAACGAAATACCCCTTCAAGTTCTCCCTACCTGAGCTGGAAGGCTCTCCTAAGGGAGGAGCGGAGCGGAGCAGGCAGCTCAGGGGGCTGAGCACCTCCCAAGGGAGCAAGCCCCCTGCCCTCCTTCAAGCTGACCGGTCCGCTGAAATACTAGGAGCCTCCCACACACAAAACTACAGGATCTAATCTTTGATGTTTTACAATAGCACAAAGACAACACATAAAACACATTCAAGAAACATTGTGGGAAACGTGCCAGCATTTTAAGGAACGTTCCCTTTGGACATGAAGCCTTTTTTAGCCAAACCACTATGATTTTGTTTTAGTGACTCATACGAATGGATTCTGGATTAAGGTTTAAAAATGGGATATTTTCTCTTCTGCTCCTAGGTTCACCTCAAGACATGTGAATGAAAAAATAGCAGTAAGAATATTAGGCTGGACTTACATTCACCAACAGACACTAAATAGGGATCTACTAAATTTGTAAAGCTTAGCTGAAGTTTCAAATATATAATTCTGAAAATGCAATTCCTCCTGAAGTTGGGCTGGGCAAGGATCATAAAACTATAAAAAGACACTTTGTCCCTAAAGACTGCAAGAAGCTAATCATTAGCCACCCGTTCATAGTGTTTACCTTTTTATGACATTATTCTGATATTTTTTCCTTTGCAGGGACCTCCTCCTTATTTCTACCATATGGGTAACAAAAAAGATCCACTGCCTCTGAGCTGTGCTTTTAAAGACAAAGACATTTGCCAGATTAAAAACAAACATACAAACAAAGTGTACACAAATTTGTGTTTGACTACTGTTGGGCATCCGGAATGGCACACTTCTTTGGAAAATTTTTCTTCCAGTTTTTTATACAAATGACAGTAAAGTATGTACCCAGCAGCAAACTGAGAGAACTAAATTTAAAACGCACTTTCAGACCTCTCTTTCATTTTTTTCAACTTCTCTTTTCCAAGGCGAGAGGGGAGGAGGGAGCTTGTACCGATGTTTTGAAGTACTGTAAGTTCTTTTGCCTTTTAACAGAAATATGTAAACAAGGTGTATGACTGTAGGGTAATGTTCTAGTCACAAAGCATTCAAGAGCCAGAGTGAAGCTATTTAAAGAATGGAGTATTCAATTCCTGAGGCCAGATGCTAGTATAAATATGAAACTATGTTCACACTGCAGATTAAATTATTTTTAGTTTCTGCATTTGAACTGCCAAAATTATTTGGGTTTTTCTTTTTTTTACTGCACCACAGAACTTATGGGGCCACATTTTTATGTATCTGAATAGAAGATTAAAAACACAAGCATAAAAGGACTTTTTCAGTTATTTTCTCCGTGCACCAAAACTAGAAGTGTATAGTGACATACACTGTCACAAGTCAGGGTCATTCAGTGAGTGAGAAAACCAAAAATAAAGGTGGAGCTGAAACATTTGAGATTCTTGAAATAGATTTTTATAGTACCTTATCATTTAATTTTCATCCCACAAAGCTTTTAATCTGGAAATACTTAGTGTGAAAGAAAAGTGGAGACTGTGGTTTTAAAATAATTAAAGAGAAAACACATGCATAAAGACCGCATTACACGCTGTCTACTGGGTTTGCCACGAGAGCTCACATAGATACTGCTAAGAATATCACATGAAAGTCACCAGTAATTAACTAAAACCAAATAATCAATAATCCCGCGACCCTGCTATAGCAAAACATGCACGAATCTAAGAGAGAAAGACAATGAAATAAACTGGGGGTGATCGAAGCAAATCCAGGCTGGGTGAGGACCTACCACTGACACGTGCTACAGCCTAAAGTCACTTACAAGGCTGACAAGGAGCCCACCTTGCTGATGACCACTTCACTGTTGTTATTTTTTTGGTTCTGAAATTATCTTCTCTTTGCTTCATCAACTGACAAGGATGGAAGGTCCAGGATGTATCTCAAGGATGTGATTCACCTGCTGATGGCAGGGGGATAGTCTAACAAGACACAAAAAGTAACACAGGAACCGTGTGGAGGGATATCAACCAAGCCATAGACCCTTCCCTCTGCGAATGCCACAAATGCCCTGGAAGGGTTGGATGTACAGCCAGGTGTAACTCTGCGAGAAGGATGAGCAGAAAGACTGCAGCTTGGTCAGTGGGAAGACCTCCTGCAACACTAAGGAATGTGGAATTACTGAGCAGACTTGCTCTGCACTGCACTGAACACGCATATTTTGCCGATGACTTGCAAGGATGAGGCCAGTAACACTGTACAGCTGGCTGGGGGAAGACGCTAGGAGAGGAAGGGGTCCTGCAGCTCCGGGGCTGTAACCCATCTAATATTGAGATGTGTGAGCCAACACTAAGTACCTGCGGAGACTCTGTCACCACCCCAACCCTGGAAGGCAAGGGACACCAGGCTTAATTACAAACAGGTGACGTGGGACATGCTGAAAGCTGAATGTGCTCTTGAATATCGCATCAGGTTCGGCCCCAGTTCCTAACTAACTGTTCTTATCAGGCACGGATCTGGTATCACAACAGCGAAGCCTCCTTTCGGTGGATGGGATGGCAATCCCAGCCTTCCCTGGGTATTTACAACAGGCTTTTAAAATGCATTAGCCTGCACTTTAAAGAAACCTGGGACCAGAACATCTGGGCTTTGGTTGCTTTGTTTCTCAGTAATAAGAAGTGAAAAAAATGATGCAGCTGTGGATAAAACGTTCAGGAACACAGCAGCTACCTTGTCATCCTTTACCTATTTTTCATTCACTAGCCTCATTCACAGGAGCAGAACAGGACATGAGGGAACTTGGAGGAGGAGGAGAGGGAACGTTTCCCACTTTTTTCTTAAATTAGATTTTCGATTTGTTATAGGATCCTTGAATTGTACAACATGTGGGGATCTATTCCACTCATGACATACATGCATAACTCCCCTTGGCACTAATGGGAATGACGAACGTGTTGTCAGAGGAGAATTGCCCCCTAAAAGTGCAGGAGTGTGGACAAGGTTGTAAATATATCTCAAGGTTCTGGTAACATTAGAAACCAGCCTAGCGTCTTTCTCATGGTTTATTATGATATCACCAAATCCCCTCTATGTATTTATAGCCTTGTAATTCACAATTATTCTGGGTCCATAAATGTTTTTGGCATCTGAATGTAGAACTGATACTATTATTTCACATATTATGGTACTGTCCGTGAATGCGAAATTTATTCCAGCAGAGACTCCTGGAGTTCATTCATCAGATATTTTATGCTACTGTTCTTTTAATGATTCATTTATCCTTAGTAATATTTGTATTCTGAAGTGTGGCGTCTCCAGCCGACAGCACAATGCTCTGCTGAATTATCTTTTTCTTTCACAGCATAACAAAGTAGAGCACAGTCAAATTGAAGATGGCCTTTAGTACACTGTCAGAACAATACTGCTTACCAAGCATATCCAGACACATTTCTCAAACCACATGTAATGGTCTGGCTGCCAACATGCTCATAAAGTCATTAACCGGCATCTTAAAATGAGGGTGTGATACATATATTTAAATGTTTAGGAAAATCAAATGTGTGCTCTTCTAGAAGCTTATTTTGAATTTCAGCTTCTGCATATATCAATTATGCAGCAGTGCACAGATGTAAAAATTCACCTTGATTTTTCACAAGCTGCTGAAATATACTCCTGCTAAAATAATACACATTGTCTATCAGTAACAAAAGCTTCTTTATGGCCTTAAGTATTTGTCCTTCACAATGTAACAGCGCAAGAGAGACCCAAGCTGAAGGTTTACAGTGCTGAGGATTCATTTTTACAAGCAAATTATTATTAGCAGTAAAATTAAGGAGGAACTTATTTTACATGGTACAGACTTTACTAAATGAAGTAAACAAAGCTTATGCCACAATGCTCTCCAATACAAAACCTACCCAGCAAGTTACAATTCATGCTGTTACATTTTTTAAATATACACTTTCTCTGTCACCCAGTCCCACAAACTGCACTCCAATTCATACATACACTAGATTTAACCCCTCCCTTCCCAAACACCCTCATCTATCAATGGTGTCATCATGCAAAGATCATCAAGCCAGCAAAGAGAAGCATGAACCTCCTGTTGCTGAGGTCCCCACAAATGCCAACGTGGCCATTTGCTGGCATTACAGCCCCACACAGCTTGAGGGGCAGCCCAGCTTTTGCTGCCTCTGTCCTAGCAAATGATTTTGTGAAAAGAGGAGAAGGGGGAGAAAAAGCAAGTCTCCTTCTTCAATTTCAGATGCACAAAGGATGCTTTCTCTGACCAAACCCCATGGCACGAGACAGGTCATCTATAAGATGATGAATATTCTATCTCAGAGAACAAGCACTAGCCTTTCTGCAACACAGCAGTCAGAACGGGACTAAGTTACTCAGGAAGACAGATGATGACAGGCCAGGCATGTTGCAGTGTGCCTGTAAACAAAAGCACACTGCGACTTTCTGGGCACGGGAGTGATTAAGAGGCAACTTGGAAGAGCAACTTGGAAGGGAGGTACTGAATAAGCTGGGTCTGGCTTTTTTCCTCTCCCTCTGGAAGGGAACTGACACCCAGATCTGGCCATGGTGTCAACAGCACCCGCAGAAGAGCCTGAGCATCTTAGCACGGCAGCACAGGTCGCAAGCCAGAATGATTCATGAGCTGGTACGAAGACAGCTTCGACTTGATTAACGGAGCACTCGGAGTCAAAGATGACCGCAAGACTCCAAGTCCTGGGCTCCTGCAGTGCAGAATTACAGCACAGGAAAGCAGCCATGCAGGAAAAAGAGGACATCCTCGGGGCCCACCCAACTATACCACAACATTATATAGGTGCTCAGTTTACAGATCTCGGTACTCAGCCAATTTTTGGCTGACTGCATAGAAAGGATACGCTGCGGGAAAAAGGAGTCAATGATCTATGAGGGACCGACAGATCTAACCAGCAACCATGGCACACAGAGGAGACCGCTGATCACCTCCCTCCACGGCACTGGGCAAGGAAAGAGCAGGGACACAAAACAATAGACGTCCCAAACTGGGTCCCCCTGGGACCCAGAAACAACATGGGCAGGGACGGAAACTAGAGGGAAAGCTGGGGAGGAAAACAGCACCCTCTAAACCAAAAAGTTAAAAGAGAAAGAAAAAAAAAAAAGCAGACATTGAGATAAAGTCAAATTCAGAACACAGCAGCACTGCACACGTTTTCAGTTACTGGAACAAAACCTCATGGTCAGTAAGAATTAAACACAAGATCCAACAGTGACTAGAAGGGAAAAAATCCTGGAGAGCAGACACATGTGGGTTATTACACAGCCTGGCAAGGTCAATCTCGGTGCTAAAAACAGACAAAAATAAAAAAAGCCGTCAAACATTTTTAAAGGGACACTGTCCTACACTGGCTGCTTTGACACCATCTCTGAATGGTCCTTACTTTTTATCTACCTATTTTGTAATTATGTAGGCTACTCCTGTTCCAACCAGAGGCTGCAACAAAACTCTTATTGATGGTGCAAACTGCTGTAACTTTGGCTTTAGGAGAATGTGGGGCAGTTCCCTCTAGCTTCACAAGGCAATAAAATTTAACTCTTCCTCCTCTCCTGTTTTGCAGCAATGATTCCTTCCCTGATGCTTCTGAATAGACCGGAACTGCAGTTGCAAATGGCTGTGCTCTACACCAACGACAAAGTGCCCTGTCATACCAATACATAATTGAAAATGCTGACACAGTGACAACTGCTATCAGCACAATTCTGATAATCATGTTAGCTTGCTCCTGCTGCAGGAACCGCTGGGGGTGGGGAACAGGCACTGTGATTTAGGGGCTACCTAGAGAGAAGTTACGTGGGATTTTGTTTACATTTCTTGGCAGATCTTCTGCATTTCAAAGAACAAAATACCCACCTCCTCAATTCCCAGGCCAAAGCTACCACCCCCTTCTATAAGAGCTCAAAGGCGGGTCAAAGTTTGAGAAGAAATCCAAATTCTGTCTCTTTGATAAGGCACGCTTGAAGATTGAGATGTGTGGTATTAACACTCCTTTCAAGAGCCACAAATAGATTAGGCTCAACACAATCCAGTGGCGAATGAAAGGCTTCCATAGCCAGTGCTGCATAATAAAATGTTTTTGTCTCCCCCATACACTTCCTCTGTAATGAAGTAGGCTGTCCCCTGAGAAAAGAAGAAATTAACAGTGCTTAAATCATCCCAGCATTGCTCAGGCAAACACGTGGCCTCGGGAAGGACCAGGTGGCTACAGAAAACCTCCCCAGGACCCTGCCAACCTCTTCCCAGGGAGACTGGGGAAGGTGCACAGGAGAGCAGCAGCGGCTCAAGAGAGAGGGGCAAGTGAGGAGGGAGAGCCCCAAAACGCTACTGGAGATAGGGTTCCCTCCAGGAGCAAATATGTCATTATCACAGGATTATTGGGGGTACACTGCACCTAACAACAACATCACAGTTAAAAGGCAGCCAGCAACTAAAGCCAACAAGCATTAGTTATCTTAAACCAACTAGTTGACAAATAATAAAAATAAACATTTATCTTGCCCTCTTCACGCAAGGCCAGACAAAATTGTCTGTCTGCTCAGCACCTCAGGTTATCTCCAATTCCAAACATGTTAATGCTAAAGGTAAGCGGTAATTAAACCAAAAGAAGGTGTACAACCAAAGGAAGCCTTCCTGCTCCACAGCCTGTCTGAACAGCAATGCCAACAGTGCTGCTCCGCAGCCTGCCAGTGCTCTCGTTCTGCTGCAGTGGTGCTAGCATGTGCTAGGAGCTGCACAACACAGAAGAAAACACCAGGCCACAGTCTTTTTTCCCAAGGGAGATGTCCTCCTCCATTCAGGCTCCACGGAGCACAACAGACAAGTCATGTAATAGCCTCATCTATGGCAAAAGAGCTGTTATGTGTTGGGCTGGTTAAAATGAGTTAGAGAGGTCACTGTGACCCACGATACAAAAAACAACATACGGTGCACAAGGGCAGAGAAGGGAAAATGGGATAATAGGACACGTACAGGAGCTTTATCAAGATCAAAATGGCATTCAGCTAGGGCAATGGGGACAGGAAGGCAGAAGGAAGAGGCAAAGAGTACAGACAAACAAAGAAGGGGAGGGGAAGACAGTTAAAGGCATGACTTAGGCACAAAGTATCCCAAGTAGCTGTACTCTGAATAGCTAACAATTAGTTGGTCAGAAAATTATTGCATCAAGTTAAGCCAGGCGAGCCTGAACTCAGCAGCATGCGACAAACAATGAAAAAAGGAGAGTCGGCGTCAGTTCAGAAGTCACCGCAAGTGTCTGAGCACATTACAGCTGCAGATTATCAGTTTCGATAATATTATAGCTTGACTACATTACGACTTGATAACCTTCATCTGGAGAAGTCATGCCTGTTGCAAGGCCATTGGCAAGTGAAATCAGAAGGGCCATGCAGCAGCCCAGCACCTGCCGGTGCACTAAGGGGTCATCCCTGCTCTGCTTCTCCTCCCAAATTCACTGCAATCTGCTGGAGATCAGCCAATTTATATGGCAACACAAGATCTAACAAGGAGCTGGGATCTCCCAGATGAAGCCATGCAAATTATGAGACTGGTAAAGAAGAGAAGGAAATGAGAGAGTGAGCCAGTCCTGCAGCATCCAGCCCCTGCCCGGCAAGCTCTGCTGGAGGGTTCAAAAGAGCAAAGCAGGAAACAACCGTTGGAAAACCACCTATGGATTGGAAAAGGGTGACTGCTGAAATATAAACCTCAGCTAGATGCAGTACTTGATTTTCCTGGATTTCACACAGAACAAAGATCCAGATTCTACACCCCCAAGTGCATGACTGGGGAATGAAAGGCAGGACAAGACTGATTGCTAAATTTTCTTTGGGTTCCCCCTCACTGGACCCAAACAAAAAAAGCAGTAACTGCAGCAAAAACCCCATCAGTAAGCACCAGAACTTGCTCATGCCCATTACTAACGATGTCAGTGCAGGAACGGGAGTGCCCGCAGCACAGCAACCTCAACCACCCACCTTGGCACGATAAAGGACTGATAAAGGACGGATAAAGGAGCAGTAATGCCAGTCTGGGGACCAAACCCAGAGCTCTGCCACAACAGACTCGTGAGCCAGAGGGATGCAGGTTGCCCGGCTGGGGCGGCAGCGGCTCCCACCTCTCCAGCCCGGCACAGGGACCATTTGTTCCTCGGCTAAATCCAGGCAGTGCCACAGCCCAGCCTAACCCAAACCAACGCAGCCGGTGAGCACTAAATTCAGTCATTTTCCCCTCAGTCTCTTCTCTCAATTTCAGCTCTGACTCCTCTATCTTTTATTTCTTTTTCTAAAGACACATTTAGAGATGAAACCATTCATAACTGCCTATCCACAGACAGTTTGTGGCAGCATAATTGACAATGAGTCTGCTGCAAAAATGAAAATGCTGTTTTAATAACCTTGGCCTAAAATACATTCTGTTGTATGCCTCAAAGGGTTTCAATAAAAAGTCAACCTGTAAAGACATATTTTCTTGGCTTAAACAACAATCCAAAGCATATAAATGTAGTCCAACTATAATGACATATTTATAGGCCAATAAAGCTTACACTGCAGCTTTCATACTTCACTTAAAGGAAGTCTGTAAGAAGCAGTGTTATATAAAATAATTTGAAATTTTTTTTCGAACTATAGCCCAAGGAATACAAATATGCAACTTTGCCATATTTAACCGATAGTGTTTACATTGCTTGGTTGCTAAAAATTTTGTAAAATGAAATAATTCCTCATTTGGTGACTTCCCACTCGTTTACCAAATATGGGTATACAAGTCCATTTATTACAAAGAAAAATCCCCTAAATAATTCTAAAGACAAAAATAAATAACTAGCGGCCTTAGTAGTGAATGATTTAATCAGACCAATTCTTCTGGAAAAACAGGTTCTCATGTTCATTATGAATAATACATTCCTGAGCAACTCTATTTTTATATGCTGCATTGTTGTTATTCTTTATTTTTCTCAACATTTGAAAGAAATATTCAGAAAGCTATAAATAGTCTTAAGACATAAACTGCTAGCATTCAATATTGACATATTTGTAGAAAAGCACAGAATGTATAACATAAATACCTCAAGAGGCAAAAGAAATAATTCTTAAAAATCATTTTTCAGGCTGAAATCTTGAAGCTCGCACAAAAAAATACCATTGCTAGATCTTTTATTTAATACAGTCCTAAGGAAAAGTTCTGCATAATTCACTAGTGATAAAAACAATGGCATTTTATAGAAAAAAACAGTTTCTGCAGCAAATAAAGGCAAAGAGAAAACAAAAAGAGAAAAAAGAGAAAAGAAAGAAGAATAAAGAGGAAAAAAGAGAAGAGAAAAAAGAACAAAAAAGGAGACAGAACTTCTGAATTTGAATTAGGGTCAACTTTTAATTATAGGTGCATGGTCTCTCCAGGTTGTGGATTAACCAGGTGCTGCCTTACTTTTGGCGACATGAGTGCCGCAAAACGTATGGTACAGGGGTATATGCTGCTCACACCAGGCCTTGCTTTGCCTGGTTATTGTTTAAAGCTGCCCTGCTCCCAACAGCAATGTGTTTAATTAAGTGTGTTTGCACAGTGCTACTTCTGTGGCTCTGTATCAGCCATGTTTCCATTTCATCCAGGTTACTTCCCCCTTCCCCACTCCTGGACAGTGTGCGAAAACTGATTTTGTTTCTTCTGTGAAGATTTTTGAACTTTTTGGTAGGGATATAATTTCCTATTACCTTCTACAGCTTGGTTCAAAAACATCTAGTAGGAGAAATTTCAGAATCTACTCACTTTTATGGGATTTTTCTGTAATGGAAACATGCCGTTTCATAGGAAAAAAGGGGTCCAGGAGATCACCTTGTTTATCTAGGCCTTTTCAACACCTGGTTCAGCAACTTCCTCGTCTACAGCCAGGGTTAAATGTCACTAGCGGACTCATGCATGGCCAGCCAGACTAGCACAAGAAGGGATTTCTTCCCTTCAGATCCAAGTTCTGCACAAAGTGGTCCGCACCGTCACAGCCACCGCACTCTGCCCTGTGGCGAAGCCCTCCGTGAAACATCCCTATGGGCACAGCACCAAGTACCTGATGAGGAGGGGACCGGTGGTGGGAAGGGGTGGATGTGCAGGAGACCACCTCTCCATTTGGGCTGATTAACCTTGCTAATATAGCTGTGCCGATGCTCTCACCTGAGGGACCTTTACATGACAGCACACCCCATTTACAACCCTATTTTAAGAGAAAAACTACCCCATCCCATTGTGCTGGAGAAGTTATTGCCAGTAAATCTTAGATCACTGCAGCTGAGCGTTGCTCTGTTGGCAAGATGCTGAGTATTGGAAAAAGTCTGTGGGCACACGTCGTTAACAGGCACTAAACCTGCCACTTTGACAGCAGAGAAGATACAACACCGGCAGCTCAAATCTCTGCGCCTTGGACACTGCACATTATGCTACTGCCTTTGCCCACAACTAGGGATATGACAATTCCCAGAGCACGATGTCAACCTTGATCAACCACTCAGAGTGAGAAGTAAATCTTCTTCACCTGGTGGGTGTTAAACCTCCATCCCATAGTTAAGCCAAACACCTGCGTTCAAGGGTTGCCTACAGCACACAACCAAATAGGGCTGTTTCACAAGCAATGAAGATCACTGTTCTGAGTCCTTCTCAGATCCGCGAAGCAAAATATGCTTAAATTCTTGGGTCTTTCAAACAGGAAAAAATCATCTTAGTACTAGATTTAAGAAATTTCTTTGACTGCCTCTCATAGGCTAGATCAGTTGTCTCTATCAACGTGCCTAATCAGCTATAGGTCTTCCTGAACCTTTTTTTCATTCCCACCAACCAGTCATGATGAAGAAAAAGGCAATCATAATCAAACATTAATCAAAATACCCTTTTCTACTGGGGAAAAAAAAAACAAAAAACAGTAAGAAAGCCAGAGCCACCAACCGAAAATGAGCAACATCAGAATGTGGGTTATCAAAATTATACCATATAGTTTGCATTCCATAAGCGTTTTCAGTATAACCCCTACTTTCAAAGGCTTTAGACTTAAAGATAATTTTCTTTGGCTCCTAGAGTACATAATAGCAATTTCATAACTTACCATAAGGGTTTTTTTGTTTGTTAAAAACATAAACAAGAAAACATTAACACACAAAAGTTCTGTCTGAAAAACATTAAGATTCTTTCGACACAGCAAACAAATGCAAATAGATGTAGTGAGCAAAGAAGATGCCAGGGCAATAGCAGACAAAATTACTGCATGTAATTGTGAACCAGAAGAAACCACACAGTAACGCAAAGGAAAAGAATTGCACGGGTTATTTTTTTTTCCTGGAGATTTAATGAAAAATCAGATCCACTTCCAATTGTACTTTAATCTTCCAACCTACGTATCTAAAGGTGAAACGCGAGATTGACAAAATCACTTCACCGTTTGATAGGATCAGAAAAAACAAGATGCAGAAGGTAAGTCCTCCAAGACAGATCTTCAGCTTAGTGTAACTTGGCTTCAATGCCAACACAGTCGTGCCATTATAAAACTGAACTTGGCCCTGCATCTCCTGTTCACATAGGTACAAAAACATTTCCTCACATGCATCAGCCTTAGCTTTTAATTTCTTACCTTTCCACCCATTACGACCTAAATTTGATGCTCTTCAAACTTGGAACATTTGTTAAAAGCTGGATACAACAGAGAAATGTCCCTGGGATGCACTTCAAAATGCCACCTCTGACAGCTATTACGCATCCAACGTCCTAATACTGCAAACAGGCACATTTACCAACAGGAGACTCACCTCCCTCGGACCCTGAACTCCCACCACAGTATTTAGAGATCTAAGTGTCTGTGAGGTACAAAAGCAGCCCCAGAGCTGCCAGCCTGTCTGCAACCATCCAAGGTAGCAGAGCTACCATCTCCTACAGTAACATAAAGCTCACTAGGAAACACTGTAGAAGGCTACAGAAGGGTTATCTATCTCCCTAACAAACAGGACACAAGGCTCACCTTATGGAGACAGGACAAGTGCCAAAAGCAGATGACAATCCTGCACTTGGGGAAGATAGGACGCAAGGAGGGAAAGGCCTTTGCTTAACCCTGCCCGTTGGAGGAGGCCTTGGGAAGATGTCTCAGGCTCCTCTGCCCACAATGCACAGCTCTGACCTGATCCCCAGGCCTGTAGAGCCCCAGGGAGAGCCTTTGACAATTACTTGTGCATGCATCTTCAGGGTTTGAGCCTAGCGCTCAGCGATGTGTCTACAGACAAGGCAGGTAGTCACCCCGCAGAGTTACCCCACGCTAATCTTGAAGAAGCCTGTGACGAGGTCACCACCACCACCCATCCCGCTCGGGTATCTCATCACCACACCTCCGCCTGAAGCACAGACATACCTTTGGGAATCGGCGATGGCTTGGCAGGATCGGGCTCCTCCGCCTTCGAAAGACGCTCACCCGCAGGCCCCTCCCCACAGAAGAAAGTAAGGGATACTCACCAAGGTCAGCCTTTTCCTTCAGGATGTCTTTGAAGTTCAAGCCGCTGTTGAGCGTGGATTGTCTGTATCTCGTCAAGGCCTCCTTCTGCCCATTCTTCCCCACATCCATCGGCTTGACCGGCTCAGCCCGGAAACCACACTTCCACTTGGAGAAATCGGACTGTGCCCATTTTGCCAAGTCCTCAAGCTTCACAGTAACTTTCTCTGAAACAGCAATAACTTCATCCTGCAAGAAGCGGTCAAACGAGAATACGACATGTCACGCAGGGCTCCACGATGACAGATAAACCCGTAACGCTGCCCCCCTGCCCCCAGGCTATTGGAAAAGCCTATCTTGCTGTTGGCAGATTAATTTTTCTGTAATACAGAAAAGCTAGTAGTTCATTTATTCCTCCTGCCACCTAAGTGGAAATATTAGTTGTTTACTCGAAACAAATACACATGATCTAGAGACAATTTCTAGGACCGGAGCAATGATCCTAAAAGACATTTGAAATGCAGGTTGCCAAATCACATTCTATAACCCAAAGCCTTGAGGGAAAGTTTGTTTTTTAGGTGCAATTAGCTGCAAATGTAAAAATTCATGGCTGGATGACTAATGGTTATAGCTAGTCCTGAAATAAATGGACTAAGTAAATCTCAGATTCTTGGAACTCTGACTCACCAGAAAATTCCTCTGTTTATGGTACATTTTCCCTTGGCTTATACACAAATATTGAATTTAACTTTTGTCCTAAAAATTAAATAAAACTGTGATGTAATCCCAAAAGAAATACTACATAAATGTTATGTGCTTCCCACCAAAAGAAGCTTGCACATTCTCATGTTTCTTAAAACCTTTTTCAAGATCAGAACTGTAGCTTTTTTCCCTTTTTAAACATACATTCTAAGAAAAGCACTTAAACTTAGTTTAGCCTCCAGAACATATACTCGAATTAAACAGCTCTAATTGCTGAATTTTATCCTTCCAGGAAACAATCAACTCCTCTCAGTCATGATGAATAAGCAGAATGTATTATAGCTGACTCCAGTGAGCAAGGGCTCAAGAAAGCCTCAAAAAATAAACAAACATACACACATATCCAGCAAGATACACTCCACATTTTTAGTTAAAACAGCAGAAATAATTTATGTTGTAACGAGAGCTGGCTGCACACCACACCTTGCACACCGCACATTTCTAGCGCTAAATAAGGTTACAGGTTCCTGAAATAAATAAACCAGAATCCAATTTTTCTCTCAAATAAACACAAGTATTTGCGAAAGGGAGAAAAATTCTTTGAGTTATTAAACAAAGAGAAAAGCATGATTGATTCTTTCTGCGTGTTTTTTTTTTTCCCCCACTGAACACATTCCTCAGGAAATAAAATACTGCTCAATAGGGGAAAAAAAAAAAAGCTTTATTGTGATAAGTTACACACAATACAAAACCTGAAGTATCTCTGGTAAAAAAAAACAAAACAAAACAAACAGATCTGATATTCCACTCTCCCTTATATAATACAAAATTGTTTTATAAGCAGGCACCTTCATTACATTTAGTGCAATAACAAATATTTGGTCAGAAATGAATGGCATGCTCATATGCTAAGCAAGCTTGTAATAAAATCTTTTCCTTTATCATTGCACAGCATAAGAGCTTCCACCAAACAACAAACAATAATGGTGATGTTTTAAATCTCTGTTTATGACAAATGTCAATACTTTGTAAACAAGCGTTGGGTACTACAAAGTACAATTTCAATGGATGGTTTCACCCAATTTCATTACACCATCCACTCGAAATAAAAAAGCTGTAGTTGCTATGCATTTTATAGCTATTACATGGTGATTATTAAATGTCAGGATGGAAAAAAAAATATAAAATACATATAAATATCAGCCTGCCTGCAGACAGTCTCAGCAGTTTCTGGATGAAGTCCTCTTTTAGGATGTTGAATACCATCACCAGCTACTACACAATTTCTAATATTCCACACTAGAGAAATCTATTTAGCAGCAGTTTTAATAAAAACCTGACTTGGAGATCAGACATGTTTTTGGGTAAAATATTATTTTCCAAATAGCTCTCATGATCAAATGATTATGATTTCAATTACTAGTTTCTTCATATCCTTTCCAAGAACTGGTATGACTAATTTTGGCTGGCATACAAAGTAAGCTGAGCAGACAATTTATTAACCAAAAGAAAAGTACAATCACTATTACATCATCAATGAATAAACTTGTTTTCGAGAATACAACCTTCACACACACGCACATGATGTGTACACAGGAAAAAAAAAAAAGGAAGAAAAAAAAAGGGAAGAAAAAAACCCACCCTACTGTAACAAGGGGGAAGCCATGCTGGTGCACTTGCTGCCTCTGCCCAGGCTGCCACGAGTTGGGAACCGGAGAGGCAGGGGGAGAGGCGGCTTTCGGGGGGCAGGGGAGAGCACACCCCAGCCACACGCTTTCTGTGGCAGCGGCATGGCTGTGGCCATGAAAACACTAAGTTTTTAGCATCTCCACACCCAAGCGAGGGGCCAGGAAAGGTCATTGCGCGCTACCCTCAGCTCTTCACAAAATGGCACTGGGACCCAAAGTACAGCCATCGTGGCGCAAAGGGGCGCCCAGAACAGCACCACAGAGGGACGAGCACAAAAGCGGACTGCACGAATACAAAATGTAACAGAAATTCAGGCTGTGACTGTGCCATGACAGAAGTTGTCGGCTGAACCACCCTCACAGGCCGTGCTGGGCGACAGCCCTTGTCAGGGCCACCCCGTCACCCCTGCAGCGGCTGCGTCCCCAAGGGCACCCTGTCCCCATCACCCCTGCGGCAGCTAGGTCCCTCAGGGTGCCAGGCTGGCCCCCAAATCGGCTGGGATTGCCTGAGGAGGGCGGCTAACCACAGGCTCGTGCTTATGGCTGCTAGGCTGGGCCTTGTACAACCACCGAGCAATGGCAGCACCCGCCTCATGGCTGTCGGGCCAAGGCAGCCCATCTCGCACCTGCAGTGACTGCAGCTCCCCTGCCATCAAACCCCCACAAAATCCAGAGCTGTTCCTACCATTAAAGACACCGCTGTGGGGTTTGAGGTTGCCCCGAAGGAAGCGGGGCCAAGGCCGGGCCCGGCCCGCAGAGGCGACAGCCGCAGGATGAGCCCCTGGTGCGGGTGGCAGCTCCTCTCCAGCGCTGGGAGCGCCCGGCCCTCCTCCGCACCAGCATCAGCCTCCTGTCCTCCCCTTGCACCGCCCGTGATCACCACAGGCCGAGTTCACTTTTCGCCAGAAAGCGGAAAAATGACCCCATATATATATATTTCAAGTCCTGCCTTGGGTCATCCTGCCCCACAGAGTGGGACCAGGTAGACCTGCTCTCTCTCACTGCTCACTGAGCTCCCGCTCATCTTGGGCCCAATTCAGAGACAGCCAGCCACGTGCCCACACCAATCCCACCAGCGAAGGACCGCATCTCCAGAGATGTTTTCACTCTCAGGCAGTAAAATGCGGCAGGTAGCTTCAGCCCCCTCTGTCTGAGGAGCCCGAGCCACGGGCAGCTTCCAGAGCGGCTGTCCTCCCCACATCTCGGCAGTTTGCTAACACAAGAGGTCATCTGCCCCGACGCCACCCAAAGAGAGGTCACCCAACTATTTCATCAGCTCTGGGATTTTGATGCACCTTGCCAAGCTTTCACACATCCTTAAGCAACCTTTCCAAGCGCTCAGACCCAAACTATGAGTCGTGGGGTATTTTTTTTTTATTTTTTTTTCAGAGCAGCAGGTGACAAAAGGGTCCCTCTCCTTTTTTTTGGTTAAGCAAAAATGTCCCACGGCCCTGTGTCACAACAGAAGTTGCCTCGGGACCTGCAGGGCTCTGCCAGCCGGAGGAGCCCCCGTCGCCATTCGGCATCAACCGCTGCGCACCTACTGCCGCAGCCCTTCCACAGAAACCCTTTCAACGACGTGACAAAGGAATACAGATGTTGAATAAATAAAAACCAGGTACACGGTGACACATGACTAACAAACCGTTAGAAGATTAAAGAAATCTGCTGTATAACCTTCATGTCATTCATAATTATATCTCTGTGTAAACATGAAAAACCACCCACGTCGCAGACAGTGCGTATATATATCTATACAAAAATGAACTCATCGTGTATTAGCTGTGCTCTGAAGTGATATGTTTATGAAGTCTCCATTGCATGGTTAAGTCTTTAATTGCAATTTTTTCCTGCTACAGCAAGATGAGGTTTGCTGGAGGAAACAGCCAGCGCCGATTTCAGCTCTGCTCAGGAATGAGACTTATCTCAGATGCACCTTTTCGGATGCTGATCGACCAATGGCAATGCTTTTCCCAGCCACAAAGTTGCCTAAATCTTGAAATAAGTACTCACTATAAAAAGAGGCACTTTTTCTTCTGTTTCTATAAAAGTGGGTATCTAGCCAGCCTGTAATTTTAGCACATCTTACAAGACTCCTGAGCAAAGCACGATACTTTCACCTATCGAGTGGGAAATGGGGAGATGGTTAAGAAAGATACAAACCCTTCTCATCCCTCTCTTGTTTTTTAAGAGCGTATCAGATTTGCATTCTCAGAGAAGTCATCCAGGGAGAAGGGGACAGTATCTTCTCGAGAGCCGTTATGCTTAAATATTATGTCACTGTTGTCTAAGCAACCATCACAGCCTCCTGAAAGCACAGAATGCTATATTGCCTGACTCAGCAGATGGTTGAAATACTTACATTCAGGGAAAGAGGTCAGGTAGTTAGACTAGTTTAAAGCAGATAATTATTTTTTAGAAGAAATATTAACTCTTACAAGGCAGGGAGTCACAGGGCAGCACAGGGAGGTCGTACATCTTGATTGCACACCCGCATACGGTACGTCACAACTCCTCACTCATTGCCAGTAACTAGGAAAGATTTATATTTTAGAGACGCCGAGGCAGCCTTAAAAGAATTACGGCGACTGAGATATCTCAAAATTTTGACGTGCTGAGACTGTTTTCACTCCAGTGCTTCCAGAGGTCATTTAAGGAATTCTGGAGGGCACGAGCGAGTCGAACACCTGCTTGGCTGTCTCCTAACATCAAATATGTGGCCTAGAGAGAAACAGGAGATGTACTGTAAAAACTCTTGCCGATAATTACAGGAGACACCGCGTGTCATTTATCTGATCGGTACGATTTGCATTAGAAAACATCTTCAAGCCTTTTTACTGAAACCTTTAGCACGGTAGATAGCTGGGGATGCATATTTTACAACCCAGTACATTGCTGATGAAAACACATTTATCCATGGGAGCAAAAAATACAGCGTGACTCTTACGGACTGCATTCACCGAGGATAATAGAACTGCATATTTCATTTGAGCATAAAGGCCTCTATTATTCTGGACTTTTTTCACATCCCATGTTTTTGGGTATTTTTTGTGATTTAGGTACCTTGTGCAACAACGCAGCTCTCGCCCCAGGAATCCGGTTCCCTGCTCTAGATCCCTTTGAGGAACGGAAGGTCGTGTTGCAGAGGCAGAGAAAGGACAGAGGGGGCTTATTTCCAAATGCATTTACCTGGGTGTTTGAGGAAAGTATCGTCACCCTTACTTGACAGCATAGTCAAACCAAAAGGTCCTGTTAGCAGAGTCTATAGTCCAGAACTCTTCTCTGCCGTACAGGTGCTACCAGGGCTTTGGGACAGCGGTGGAAACCAGGTCATCTCAATGCAGCCCCAACCCACTTGCCAAAAGTCACCGAGGAACCTGAACCCAGGTCTCCAGAGTCATCTCCTAGAGCAGCACTTCACCCAAGCTTTCCTCCAGGAACCATGCTCAGCCCTAAGGGGCAGGGAACATTTGTACAGCACTGCTTTGCTCTCAGAGACTTTCTCCAGAGTAAGAAGGCCCTGTCTCTCTGCTGTCAACTGGGCATGTACACGGGGTTTTTTTAAGACTGCAGGATCACAGACTAGCTAAAAAACAGTGGCTGCGTCATAGAAAAGGTCTGGCTCCAGGAAGCGCCCTGTTCAGCCTCCCTACAAGGCCCATGAAGGACTCTCCTGCCATCCGTTCCCTCACTACCTGTTGCTCTTCCAGTGCAACCCTTCTGAGCAGGCTGCAGACCTGGGAGCCGGGGCACAGCTCTGCAGGCAGGAACCGCTGCTCCCGTTCCGCAGGTGGGATCACCAAGCGATGGGGAAGCCTCACAAGAGGCTCCAGTGCTTGGCACGGGCAGGGGCAGCCTTCTTTTCCCCTTTCCCTGCCCTGAGTGCCTCGCTTGGTGCCGTCTCCTCGTGCATCCCCCAGCCCAGACACGGAGGTGTCCCGAAGGATGCACGGAGCAGAACTGACCGCGGGGGTCTGGCTCTGCGATGCTCCCAGCGACGCCAGTGTGCAGGGACCTACAGAGACCACCGCTCTCCAGCCGTGAACCGACAGGGAGAACATGCACAGCCCAGGAATTTACCTGGCGCGGGGAGAATTTTAAAGAGGCCAAGGCTGAACCTTTCATCTGTTAATCCTTCGCTAATTACTTTAAAGGACTATAATGATCTCGTTAAATTCAGGTGACAGGTATTTCCCCAGCCTACCATACTATTTCCCCAGCCTAAGCACAGCCACGCATAGCTGTCTGAAACTCATGCCGACAGAGCACGCTACATCCCGACGCGTTCATCCCGTCTGCTGGGGTCCAAAACCCAAAAGAGGAGACCAAGGACAGAGGTGAAGCACGTGAAGTCCTGTGGTATTCGCCTTCCCTTGTATCAGCAAGCAGCTTTTTCCGCGTGGCTCAGTATTTCCAAAGGGAGACACGCAAAATGTCCTGGGGCAGGGCAGCACTGCGTTTTTGTAGGATGCTTTGTGGGATACTGGTACATCTGGGCCAGAAGCGGGGTGGAGATGGAGCGCACAGAAGGATGGCTGTGAGCAGCTTAACTTGACATTTCTACTGCAAGCCTCCTCCTTCATTTCTGGGGTGGTTTTTTCTCCCTCCTCCCGCTCCCGAGCAGAGGTTCAAATTGAATTTTCTATCTGTCATCACAGATAGAAGTTCTGACCAAAGAGAAAATAGGCTTCAGTCAAAATGTTTTCCCATCAGATAGCTCACAGATCTCGAAGAGTTGTTTTAGTTGAGGCAAGTTGACAAGCAATTCATTCCTAATTTTGCCTACTACAGTTACAGTACGAAAAGCTTTCCTCGTAGATTACATAATTATATTTTTCTTAACAAGGAGTACATTGCATTAGCAGGTTTAAATTATGCAAGCTTATTCTTTTGTCTTTTGTTATACTGTGTTCTATTGTGCTGGTAAAACAATATGTGCTTTAATTAGCAAATATCTGTAAATAATTTACTTGCTTTTCATACAGCAGAACAATGGAGCCAATTTTCACATACATCCACTGAGCATGTCTAGGGGGTTTCTTGCCAGAACCTTCCATTGTTCGGTATCTGTATCAATCTGCCCATCATTAGCGGCTAACGTTCAACAACCCAGGAAGAAATTAAAGTTTTGGCCCCCGGGAGCAGCCCCAAGCCCCCCAAACCCGAGGCTACGCTTTGCAAAGAAAGATTAAAATATCCAGAAAATGAAAACAAACTCTTTTATTATCTATAACCCTGGCACCTTTGCATAGAAACATGGACGCCTGCCAAGCATTAAGGTCATTGGATTAATGCCATAAAATGCCGACGTTCATCTGACCTTCTCACTGCGTTTTAGCTACAAAATAAAAAGCTCAACTTGATACGAGACTATGAATCACGCGAGCCTTTAGTCTCTGCAGGGTTAACGCTGGGTGTGAGCCCACACTGCACACGCACAAACACACATACACACACAAAGAGAAAAGCTCTTAAATCAAGAGTGGATGACTGTTCGGAGACTTAAGGCATTGTTATTTTGAATGCGAATGAAAGGGCCAGAACAAGCATTGCAAGAATATTTCAATTATGTATTTCCCAGAACTACATCTCTGAGCAACTAATGCAAATATTGCTCCCATAGCAGTAGAACTTCTTCCCGAATAAATGCATATAAGAGCTTGAACCAGAACATACTTTCTGTATCATTCGCATATTGTTTGAATATTATTAAAAATGCAAAATCTATGTATGCGTTACTCTCCTGAGCAATACAGTAATTATGATTAAGGGACAAGCAGCACAAAAAGAGCCAATTTATCTTACTTATGCTTAGGAATACTATTGTGTAACTAAGCAACTAAAGACAAAATATAGTCTAATTAATTCACTCCTATGCTTATTTAAAAGACACAATTAGAACATTTTTATTTTCCAGCCTGCACAGTATCTCAACATGCTTGAGGGTGTACCATGTGAGGCCTATTATTCTCCAAAGACAAGAGTTTAATGTTTAGTGCCACTGATCAGACTGGGAACAGCAACTCCGGAGAGCAGTGGGTGTATTTTACAGTCTGAATGCACTGTGAAGCAGAGGGAAAGGGGAGGCAAAAAAAAAAAAAAAAAAAAAAGAAAAAAGAAAAAAAAAGGAATCTGCCTTAAGTGACCAGATACGCCAGATTGCCGGCTAATGGCTAGCAACATGTGGCTTCTCTGAGTAATACCATTGCCCTCTCCTTCCTTTGCCAGCATATGCTACTGGTGGCGAGAGAGATAAAAATATACAGAGTGGATACGCAATTACCAAAACCATGATATTTTATGACAAATGCCATTTCTCTAACACTGCTATTACAGTGCGCCTGATTTCCAAAGCTGAATTAATTTGAGCAAGTGTACATTGGAGATTGATGCTATTAGCATGATTTTTAAAGCACCCTTTAATAACCATAATCTGCATGTTTGAAACGTGTTGTCATTACCAGTGTTGACAGATACGAGCATGAGGCACACACCGTGGAGACTAAAACGGGGCCGTTCTCATTTCAAATAATCTGTTTCTGTGCAAAGGGAATAGCACGTTTTTCAAGGGGGGTGGCAATAAACCACTAGCGGCGTAAAAACCCGCGCTCGGGCCAGCCTGTGCTACCTTTACACGCTGGGGCAGGACCTCCGCACACGGAGAGCCCCTCGGAAACCAACCAGGCTTTTGAGGGAAGCTGTGAGCATCTGTCCCGAAACGAAGAGAGAACAAACCCGCTGCCTCCCTTAACTTTCTGGAAGAATCTCTTCTGCAATTCTCAATGACATACATTTATGGAGTGACTTTTTTTTTTTCTTTTTTTTTTTTCTTTCCCCCAATTAGTCTGAAAATGCAAAACAGTGCTAGGGAAATAATTACAGGAAACTAGCTCTCTCCTCTCCTCTGTATGAGCAACGCTTACTCATGTAAATTACTTGCATGAGTAAGGATTATTTGCAAGGCGAAAAACATTGCATCAGATCCCCAGTTTGGGAGAAGAGATGAAATCAACACGAGTTCGTAGTAAACTTAGCTCCTGATGAATGAACCAAAGGCTGATCCGCACCGAGAGTCCAGCCTCAGCAGAAGCAGCATTCGCCACAACACAGGGCAACGCAGGGAACGTCATACCACGCAAAGTAAATTAATTGCTTGTTTGGGGTTTTTTAGGAATTGTACACATCACATCAAATACCATCCCTGGATTTAACGAGCACCGGCTTTGATATATATTTTTAAGCCCAGCCTAATTAATGCCAACACCTTTAAAAACATGAAAATACAAGGCACTAACAAGCATTTTGCTCTAGAACTGCTTCTGCAAAGGTCAGTGGTTCCATAGCCCCACGCTACCCCCCGGAGCGGAGCGGAGTAAATGAACTGGAGGAGGATTCGGCCAGGACGCCGTGGGCTGCAGGGCTCGGGGGCTGAGCCCACCTCGTGCCCCCTGAGCACCGTGGGCACAGGGCACTGCGCGAGGGGACCGGGCAGGGCATCTACTTCCCACAGCACTGGAAGAGCTGGGGGGCTGCTTTCCACACGCACCCCGTGAAGCTGTTTCAAGCACGACAGTGCGCTCTTACAGCCGCTCCCTCTGGACCTTCGCAGCCCCCCGAGCACCCTCCTCCGAGCCCTGCACGAGGCACCTGCCGTCACAGAGGTCTTCCCTTTCCACGCAGGAGGTGACGGGGGGACCACGCTGGCCCAGGAGCTGCTGAGAAAACCAGGGCAAGGTGGTGATTTGCTCTGCAAAACAGACACTTTCCCCGTTTACACGGTGGCCCTCCCAGAAACAGAGGACAGGCATTTTTTTCCCCACTGGAGGGAAGGGGAAGAAGGCTGCTCCCACTCTCTGACCGGCGCTGCACCTGCCGCAGTTTTGGGCTTGATGGCGAGATGAGAGGCAGCACACCTGGGCCCCTGTCTTTTTAAAGCAGCAACACAAGTTTTCAGTGAAGTTGAGCAAAACTCTTCTAGCTCACCTAACAGCATCCCCAATGGCACCATCGCCCTCACAAAAACATCTCCGCTGCTCCTGCACAGCAAGACCACTGGTCCAAACCTGATGCCGGAGCTGGTCCCAGCCTCTCCACGCACGTTGCTCTGGGATGCGATGAGCATCGGGGGGCAAGGAGAGCCGGTACCTGCAGCGCACGACCGGCCCCATCCCACGTCTGCCGTCCACTGAGACTCCCTGGGAAGCACTCTCCGGCTGCCTGCTGGGAATGAAGGAGAGTTTCTCCGCTGGGCTTATGGGGATGCTCAGCCTTAGGCAGAGGGAGGGGTACCTCGGTGGAAGCACACCTGGGCTTGAACCCTTCGCTGGGTCTGGGCCCCAGCGTGTGGAAACATCCAGTTTTAGCAGCAGTCAGGGTTATATTTAAGTCTGGATGATGAATTCCACTAGCTATAAAAAGACTTATATTTACACTTATCGCTGATTAGCTCAAACATTTGGCAATCAGATAAAATACGCCATCAGAAATTTCTGAGTAACAGAAGCATTACATACCTCCTCGCAGCCACTAGCTGAATATTGTCATAATGTCAATGCTGCTATTATGGAAAACAGGCAGCGAGCTGCTTCTATTAATCACGCCGCTAGCGCAGGTAGCTGCTCACAACTATGCCTAAATCTCCGGTGGGCTCGATCGCAAGCCTGCGATTCGACCGCTCGCTCCTCTCACCAACAATTTTACTGACAGCGAGCGCCCCCGTCGCCCTTTGCCTCGGACACCGCAGATTTGCATTACGTGTTGAAGCACCGGTTACTTCATCCCTGCTCCCCGGATGCAAGACAAGGTGTTCTACCCCCTCGGCAGTCCCACGCCACGAATAAGGTCTACCCTGACGGCTGTAAGCCGCCTCTGACTCGAGAGCTGCACCTCCTCCCGCAGAAGGAGCCCAGCCTGGAGTTAGGAAGCCTCGCGACCCCAGAAGCAGCCCTGCCGCCGCTTTGGGGACAGATACGGATGTCCTTTACATCAGGGACCGCGACCGCGGGGTAGTTAGGTGAAAGAGCCGCCCCGCGCCCCGGTGAAGCCGGTTACCCCCAGACGGCGCTTCGCAACGCGCCCGCCGGCACCCGGCCTTTTGTCTCTCGGCTGCCTGCGCATCCCTGAGCGGAATTCGGATCGCTCCAAACTATTAAAAATCGATAATAAAAAAATCATTCCCATGTCTATAAACAAGTTAATGGAGTAAGTGAAAACAAAGTACATTTCTTAATGGGAGTGTTATGTTGCCCTCTCTAGGCCCTGGCTCTCAGTGCCGGTTTCTGTAGGCTCCCTGCCAGAGAAGTATCACTCAGAGCTGTTGCTGTTGCTGCTGCTGCTGCTGCTGCTACTCTGCTAATGAATGACTAACTTAGGCCAGAGGGGAAATGACATCACCGGGGTGTAAAACACAACGGCATTAGGAAACTTTTTACCTGCTTTACATTTGTCATAATTATTCTACACAATACGACCGGCATTTGCATAATTTCAAGGCGTGCCATTATCTTAAATGAAAATTGTTTTCATATGGTTGAATAATGCAGAATGACATCAGTTAAAGCCCCAATGAAATGCACAAGTATAATCACACGGCTAATTACTAGCGGTGTTTGCATGTAAAAATAAATAAAACTGTGCATATTATTAGGAAGGTACACGCAGCTGAGAACTCTCGTACCAGAGCAGCGTTTTACTCGTAATGGTAGGATTAATTTTCTCTGATGTTCCTACCACAGTAACATGAGCTGATCATTAAGGCGTATTAAAATGATTTGTGTCCCTTTCCCCACCCCACCCCCCTTCCAAATATCTTTCATTTTACACACGCACACGAGACACACACAGGCACGGTTTTAAATAGTCACCATGGGCAATTTCAGAGCATCCATTGCTCACTGTCATCTCCCTGATTCTTAGGAAAAGGCTCCCTTATCTCAGTGGCACGCACAGAAAATTAAAGCGAAGAGGTGGCAGCGAGCGAAGGTGGCTCCGAAACGCGTCTCGATTGCGTACGCATGTGTACGGGTACACGGCTACGTCGGCACCTATAGCCACGCGTGCCTCCGAAAACAGCCCCTGCGGACAGCCGCCCCTCGTTGTACCTACAACCCCCCCCGGCACCTCCAAGAGAAGTTCCCCCCAAACACCTCGTGTGTCTCCCCCCCCCCCCCCCGCCTGCTTTCCAGCCCCTCGCGGGGACCCTCCCCATCCCCGCAGCCCTTTCTGGGTACCTCATCCTTCCCCCTCCCCAGACCACGGACCGCGCTGGAGCAATACATTTGAAAAGCAAATTAGGGGAGGGAGCGGCGACGGTGGGGGGGGAAGCGGGCGGGCGGGCGGCCCGGGGCGGGGAGGGGGGGCGCAACCTGCGCGGCTCCGCGGCCCCATCCCGGGCGGTGCGGGGCGGGCGCGGAGCCGCGGCGGGGCTGCGCGGGCGCCGGCGGTAGGTGCCGGTGCGCAGCGTCTTTGCGCCGGCCGCACGGCGGCTCCGAAATACGCCCAGGCATATCTGCAAGTTATTTGAATGTATTATTCCCGTACCTGTCATTTATCACTTTATTCAACACGTCCCTGCCAGCTCAATAGCTTTTGATCTCCCTCAGCCTCCATTTCGTAATTTCCGCCCTCTTAAACATATCGAATACTAAAAAAAAAAAAAAAAAAAAAAAGCCCCGAACAATATCGAAATCCCCCCCCAATGTTTCCCCCCCCCCCGTTTTCTGTCTGTTTTGGGGTTGTTTTTTCTTTTTCTTTTTTTTGTTAGCGAAGCCGGAGAAGGGCAGGGCGAGCTCCGCACGCACTTCGCTGCCCGCCGGGCCGGGGGCGCCCCGCACCCCGACACCCCCCACCCCCCCCCGCCCGCACAAGTTCCCGGGCAGCGCGCACCGGTGCGCCCCGACGGCACGGCACGGCACGGCACGGCCCGGCACGGCCCCTCCGCGCTGCCCCGCCACGCACAGCGGGGAGGGGGGACGCGGGTGGGGAGGGGGGAGCAGGGGGGTATCCGAGCCCGGGCATGCAGGTGGGGAACGGGCGCGGAGGAAGGGGGGGGGGGGGGGCCGGCGCTGCGTTTACCACCTCGCCATGGTCACTGGTCCTGCCCTGGGGGGTGTCCTCGGGGAGAAAATAAAGTTTGGCGCTGGAGAGAAGTTGCCGGCTGGTGCGCTCCTCCCAGAGCAGCTGCAGCTCCGCGATGCAGGCGGGCTCCTCCGCGCGGCACCGCACGAAGAAGAAGTCGCCGAGGGAGAGGACCCGCGCCCGGCCGCCGCCGCGGCGCTGGAAGCGGAACGCCCTGTAGAAGACGTAGGGGCCGTGCGAGCCGCACGGGGCGCCGACCCACTGCGGGGAACAACAACACGGCAGCGGCATCAGCGCCGGCTCCGCGCCGCGCCGCGCAGCGCCGCGCAGGAGGAGGGAGGGCGGAGGGCGGGAGGGCGGTGGGGAGGGGAGGGGAGGGGAGGGGGCGCGCAGCGGCGCGGAGGCTCCGCGGCGGCGGGGGCGGGGCGCGCGGGGGCGCGGGGCGCGCGGGGCGGCGCGGGGCGGCGCGGTACCTGCAGTGCGCTGCGCTCCATCGCGGCTCCGGCGTGATTGAACTCAACATTCTCCCAAACTTGTTGGCGTGAATGGAGCCCGGCAGGTCCTGGCAGGGCAAAGCCGGCCCCGCCGCCCGCCGCCCCCCCGCCGCCGTCGCCCCCGCGCCGCCCCGCCGCCGCCGCCGTCCCCCGCCCCGCCGCGCGCGGCGACGCCCCCCCCCGCCGCCCGCCCCCCGCCCCGACGCCCCGCCGACGCCCCGCCGCGCCCCGCCGACGCCGACGCCCGACGCCGGCCGAGCCCCCGACGCCCGCCCCGGCCCGGCAAAAATACCGCGGGGCGGCGGCGGGGCCCGGGGGAACGGCGCGGAGGCGGCGGGGCGGCGGCGGGGGCCCTCGCGGCGCCCGGCGATTTTTGGGGGGCCGAAAGGGCGGGCGGGCGCGCTGCGGATCTGACAGGACCTGCCTGTATATGTCTAATATAAAGACCATTTCCTGCGGCGCGAGGGGCGCTGCTCGTCCCCGCGCGCGCCCGGCGGGGCCGCCGCGCTCCCACCGCCGGGCCCTGCGGAGCGGCGCGGAGAGCGGGGGGGGGGGGGGGGGCTGCCCCCTCGCCCCCTCCCCTCCTCCCCTCCCGCCCGGCGGGCCCGGCCGGCCGCCCCGGGGGCCCCCTGAGTGCGGGCGGCTCGTCCTTAATTTATTTATCGTTTTTCCCGGGGAAAGGAGGAAAGTGGGTTATCGATTATATAAACACATCAATATTCATGCGCCGCCGCGCTGCGCGGAGAGACGCGGCTCGGCCGGGGGGGGGGGGGGGGAAGACACAACGAAAGCGGGGAGGGGGCGCGGGGAGGCGCGTCCCGCGGCGGCGGGGATGGGCGCGCTGCCTCCGCGCCCGCGGAGCCCGCAGCGGGACGTGCCGGCGTTGCGGAGCCGCCGGGCGCTGCCGGAGCCGCCACCGCGGGGGATGTGGGGAGGGATAGCTCCGCGGGCGCGCAGGGGCGCGGGATGGCGGGCAGGGCGGCTACGCGCCCCGCGGAGGGGAGCAGCCTCTCACCTGCGCCCCGCCCGCCCCCCCCCCTCCCGGCGCCGCACGTCGGGGACAGACGCGGGCTCTGCGCGTCCCGCGGAGCCTCCGCGACCCCGCGGTAACGCGGGCAGCCCGGGGCGGAGCCGCGGGCGCGGATACCCCCGGCGGGGGCGGGGGGGGGAACGGGGACGGACGTCGCCGGCTCCGCGGGGGCAACCGGCTGCGCCGGGGACTCGCTCCTGGCACCGCACCCGCGCAAGGGCCGCCCGCAGCGCCGGGCACGGAAAGTTTCCATCGGGGCCCCGTGAGCTGCGGCCCCGCAGGTAGATGCCGCTACGGCCGGCGACGGCGCGCGGCCCTCCGCGCCCGCGGAGCCCTCCCCCACGCCCGTCAGTGACGGCTGGGTCAGTTCGGGGGGCTTCTGCCCTTTCCCCCCTTTTCCGCGCCAGCGCAGACAACCGCGGCCCCGCGGGGCGGGGGGGAGCGGTGCAAAGCGGCTCCGCGGGGACCTGCCTGCCCCCCCCCCCCCCAAGACTGGCACTTTCTTCCTTCTTTTGGGTTCCCCCCCACCCCCCCCCGCCCAAGCCCTCCGCGGACCCTGCTCCCGGAGGCAGACGGACACACTGGAAGCCGCCCCAGCGGGGCAGGTCCGGCCCTGCCGCCGCGAAACGGCGGGGACGGAAATAAATAAATAAACGACCGATTAATTAAATAAATAAAAATCCTTAATAATGACGACAGCGGTGACGTCAGCCCTGCGTGCATCACGACACAGCGCGGCGCGGGGGACAGCAACAAGTGCGGGCGGCGGCGCCGCGGCCGGGGCGACCCCTGGCGCCCGCCCTCCGTACCGCGGGGCCGCCGCCGCCCCGGCTATAGCGCGGGCAGCGCTGCTCGGGGGGGGAGGGGGGCCGCAGCCCCGGTGAGCCCACACGCGTGGGGCTTTTCGTTACGTTTCGTGGAAAAACCCGCGCTTTTTCAGGTCACGAAACCGCCACCCCCCCCGGTTCACGTGGGGTGCACACGGCCAAAGCGGCCCTGGTAAAGCTGAGCGTAAGATGCCAACGCGGGGCCGGGCTGGGCGTGATGGGCCGCCCCGCCGTGAGCCCCGGTGGATGATTTTTGGAGACTGGGAGTGAGGAACGACCCCTGGGCGAGGCCGGGGCGAAGGCTCGCTCGGCCCCGGGGCGGAAGGCGCGGAGCGGGTACGGGAATTTGGGCAGCGCCTGCAAAGGTGCCGTGCGGGTGGCGGACTTCACCCCGACATCGTCAGCGCTCTGCTCCGGGCTGCCCTGGGATGCTGGGTGCCTCTCCAGGGGAACGCCACATTTCTTCTGGACCTTCTGGAGGAAATACCAAAATTCTTCGCTCCAGTTTGTGAAAGGTTTCATCTTTCCCGCCCTACGTCCTCATAAGATGCCTCGAGCATCCGTCCGGTCTGTGGCCCCGCAGCCTCTCGGCTCGTACCGCGGCGGGGTGGAAGAAAGGCACCTTCGGCGCCAGGGAAGGGGAACTGGCTTCCAGTGTTTGGTGTGGCGGAGATGAAGCCGGCCGGAGCTCAGGCCGGGTGGGAAAGCTGATGTGCTCTCCCAGGGCTCCGGAAAGCGGGAGCAGGCGGGGCGGGCGCTAGGGCAGCTGGGCCGTGGGCACTGGGGGTAGGCTGGGACGCTGGATGGGGCAGCCAGCAGGTACCGGTGCTCGGGCTGTCACCCAGCGCTGGCGGCTCACGTGCGTCTCGGGTGGGCAGAACCGTCCGAACAGCCCAGGAGAGTTGCGGGTAGCAGCTCTTTTGGCCGCTACGGTCTGTCGCTTTGTGCGTGGGAGCTCGATCACCCAGGGGAAGAGGTTTTGCAGGGGCCGGGTAGGTATGGGAGGTAATGCGGGGGAGACCGACACCTCGCCACGTCCCTGCAGAATGGGGAGCGGTGCTCCGTTTCACCCCCAGTGAACTCCCAGCCGGAATAACTTGCATTTCTTCAGCAATTCACCTTTGTTTTCACTGACCTTGGCACGTTTAATCAGGGTTATATTCTCACACAGATAAAACCGTCCTGAAACGATTGTTACAATATACTGGGCACAAACAGGTTTTTATTTGTTTATTCATTTTCTTTATCTCAGGTAGGTAGGGCTGCTCCTTTCCCACAATATATAATCAAGTAGCAAAGAGAACTTCCCGTCTCCGCTTGTGCCCGAATCCCTGCCGGCCCGGGCACTGCCGGCAGCCTCGGCGCTGGCCCTGAGCTCCTGCCTGCTGCACGGAGCATCGCTCGTGGCTCTGTTGCAGAGCCCCATCCTTCCCTCCAAGCCACGGCACCACAGCCACTGTGGGTTATACGTAAGGCGGTGAGGCTGCACAACCGCACAAGGGCACGTTTTGGTCCTCTCAGCAGAGAAGACTTACCCACGCAGCGCGCTGGGAGGCAGGGGTTATGCATGATGGCCCAAGCCACCACTCCATGCGTTGAGCTCCTGCAGGACTCCTTCTCACCTCCAGATTCTGAGGGACCTCAACCTCAAAGTCCATAACTGAGCTTGTGTCCGTAAGGGTTACATCTAAAGCCAGAATTCAGATGGTGGGACGATCTGATGCTCACTTCAAGACCCAGATCTCTAACGTCTTAAAGGCCCCCTGAGTAGGTAGGTTTCTTCTCACCGGACTTTGATTATCTGAAGGTTTGGTGTCCAGTGTGAGCTGGTGGCCCAGCTTCATGCCTTAGACACCAGCAAAGGCAATTCCGAAGGGCCAGTCACCGCTCGTGGTGGACACCGAGACTCCCCCAGGTCTAGGTTTGCTGCACTCGAAGCAAAGGTGTGCAGAGCTGTCAGAAGAGATTGAGGTGTGCGTGGCCATCTGCCCGCAGGTCCCTTCCCTGCCACCCCCGCAGTGTCCGTGGGGCAGGGGAGGGGGCCCGGCACGGACAAAAGGAGATGTTCACCCTCCGGCCCCCGGCCCATGGTGTGCCTTCAGCCAGCGCTGCTGGCTGGTGGGACCCTCGGCATCCTGCTTACGTCTCTAACCTTGGTAGCGTTTCAAAGGGGACAGCAACTGTGGCCGTGCAGAAGAGTACGTATTCCCAGCAGCAAGGGTATGCGTGTTCATCGCTGCTCTGACATCGATTGTATAGGAGCCTTCTCCCCTCAAAAACCTCTTTGTATTTCAAAATAATAATTAAAAAAATAAAACACACAGCTTGTTTATAGCAGAAATTGAAATTCCACATATAATCAAAAGTTGGATTTTGTCCTGCAGGCACTGGATAAGTTTCTTCATATGAATATTTTGTATCTCTCTCTGGCCAACAGAAATGTGCAAAATGTTGTAATGTTTCTGTGCTTTCCTTTGGACATTCCAGGCTTTTGCTTAAGCTTCTCATAAAAGGCTATTTTCAGCGGAGAGAGAGGGGGGGAAAAAAAAAAAAAAAAGCAGCCTACAGTACGCCGAGTCAATAAAGTAATGCAAACCCATAAAACACGGCAACGATAACAACAGAAGATCTGCAGATTACAAAGGAAATCAGATGGGGATCAGACAGAGCGGTAGCTGGAAATGAATGCATAAAAGCCAAAGTAAGACTGGTCCTAATAAACAGCCAAAGTTGAACCAAAAAGCATTTAAAACGTTAATTTATTAAATAACTTTATTTTCATGCCTTACAATTAAAAATAGTTGTGGTCAGGCATTTTGGGAGACGGGAAGCAACTGGAGCGCTGAAGCCCCGTTTGACGCTTGGCAGGAACGCCAGCCTGACCCAGCCTGCGAGCCGGGCTGTGCCTGCCCGGGGGCTGGCGAGCCGGCGTTCGGCTGGGGGGGGCTTCACTTCACTTACCGATTTTCTGTTCGGAGCTTTTCTCTCCCAGGCTTTTAAGGCACGGAGGAGTTTTACAGGGAGCGCTCTGGGTGGGAGATGGAGCCACGGCGGAGCTGCGAGGGCGATGCCAGCCCCTGGGCCCGCTCGGCGCGTGGGGCGGGATGCGAAGCCTTTCAACGTTGCCAGGAGGCCCCTGGTTTTGGGATCAGTCTCTCGCTTCGGGAGCCCTTCAGATCAGATGTTCAAATCAGCAGCTCGAAGCATTCAAAATACCGGGAGTCAGAGCATTTGTCTTCCCTCTGAGAAACCCACCAGCCCCGATCAGCGACCAAACCGAGCAGGAAACCCCACGTGAGATCAGCTTTCGAATCCCAGCCTTTCATTCGTATGTGCATTCGGAGTTATTTTTATTTACCTGGCGTTTCTTTTTGTCGTCCTGGCATCACGTTTTTAAGTTCCCCTCTCGGACTGCCAGGAGCTTGCCTGGAACGAGCACCCCGCTGGCCCAGGGCTCCTGGACGGGGCCGGTTAAGAAAAATAACCATCACTGAGCAGCGAGAGATTTAACGGTAAAAACCAACGGCGGTGGGATGGATCCCATGAAAATGCGGAAACTGGGAGGGTGCCCGGATGGCCAGAGCGTTACGAGCCCTGTAAGAAGGGGCGCAGCTGTGGGACAGGAAGAGCCGGGGGTTCGGCAGCCCCCAAAATACTCGCTTAACTCTCCTGGTAAGGGCAAGCTGAGGCGGCTGCTGCCTGGAAAACTGGTTTCATGTGGTGGCACGGGGTGATGGGTCAGCTAAACCAGAGCCCACGCAGTTCCTGCCTGATGGGCTGCTAACCAAGATACACTTTTCAGATGCTGTTAATTGAGTCTGATGAATTTTGCTCCAGTGGGACCTATTACGGGCGAAAATACAAGTGACATCAGAGCCATAACTCATAAAAATCAAGTCCCTGAATTACATCTGAGAGCAATATGAAAATGCAAGTGGGATTTCAAATGGTATCAAATAACTTTCTGTCATACCTTATTAATACCACAGAGCTAATAGAAACAGCTATATTATCATCCTAATGTCATTATACATGTATAATACACACGCGCGCATACACACAAACAATGTGTGTAATTATAACAACATTATTTTGTTCACACAGCCTGAAAAATGTGATTAGATGGCGGCTCTGAAATGGCAATATTCAATCAGGTATGACTTGTATATTGGCTCAGAGCACAGTCTTCTACTTATGTAAAATTATGCCTTGTTATGTGCAGTGGCGGCACGGACGGCTGCGAAAGAAAGAGGGAGCCGAGGCCATGGAGATCGTTTCGTCTCGAGTCGGAAAGGCTGAATTGTCATTTCAAAGCTGGAACACCGTCAGTGTCCAGCGAGCTATCCCCAGCTATCCTTTCTTGCCTATATCACTTCAGAAAACATGCTAATTTATCTGCTAAAAATAGCTGCCTTCTCACAAAACCCCAAATAAAATCTCTCCACTGGAAACGGTCCTGAACGCGACCAAACTATTTCTTTTTTAATCATAAAGCTCGGAAGGGGACGTCGCCTGGTAGGGCTTTAGATGGGCTTCAGTTCCCAAACGGTGCGCAGGAAAACACGCACACCAGCCATTTCACATCCAGCTCCTGTCAAATAATTTACCTCAACTGTTTTTAGTGAAAATATACATAGGTGTATATATATCCCTGTGCGATGGGGATAGCTGGAGCTGGAAATATCGCCGTAAGAATGCCAGGCCATATTTACCCAAGTCAGTGGTCAAAGCAAGTTGCTATTTTTGGTGTGCCAGATTTAAATCGGTTTAAGTAAACAAGCTGACCTCCTTCCACTTAGCAGGTCTTAGCCATCATGGCTTTTTTTTCTGAGAAAATTCTTTTTCCTTTTTTTTTTTTTTTTTTTTTTTGGCAAATTTGGCGGGCCCCAGAAGATGGTGAGCAGCTGTCTGGGAGGGAGCAGCCGGTGCTGCTGGGGAGCGAGCCAGGGAGGGCAAGGCAGGTTTCCCAGGTAAGGGATGCACCAGCCAGACCCAAAATTTGCCTTTTTCTGCCTTGTCTTCATTTGAAAGCAGGGGACTTCATCTCCCCATTGACTCCGAATACCTTCCCCGTGTCTAAGCGCTTATGGCAACTCTTGCTCTTCTGTTTTGGGCTTGAGTTTTTCCGGTTTTCATGGTTTGGACCATGGACATTTGATCTTGCAGTTATCGAGGTCGTCTTTAACAGCGCAAGTATGAGATGCAGTGACACAGAGGAAGGGTCCCGAAGTGCCCCGGTACCTGCAGGGCTGCTGGCCAGTCCCGCGCTCGCAGCTGGAGGACGCAGTGCTGGCATGTTCCCCACCACCGCCTCGCTCCTCCCTTTGCATGCAGATTTTTTCCCTGTAAGCTCTAGCAGTCACTTCTACACGTTTATTCCTGTGCCTTCATCCTTTACCCGAGTTACAAATGCAACAAAACTGATGAGTCAATCATCTAGCAGGGTTTAGCAACATTTAACCTTTGGCTAAGCTGTCTTCAAGCCGTTCCTACCTAAGTACATACTCGAGGCAGCTCAGCAAACAATCTGCTGGGGACTGCTCTGAGCTCGCCTCCCCCCGAGCTTTGCCATGAAAAAGGCTTTTGGCATCTGGCGCCGAGTGGCAGCAGAGGAGAAACAAAGCAAAATAGCTCCTGGTGCCTCAGCTCTACGGCCCGAAGGCTGTTTCTTGCCTCGCAGGACAACTGGCTCAATAAGCAGGTGCTCCTCCATCCTGGGCTGCTGGGGTCCCCGGTGCTGGCGTTTGGGGGGGACACACAGCCATTTCTGCACCTCCTGCTGAACCGGCCGTGCAGTCGGGCTGAAATAACTGCAGATTATAAACACACGACTTGTCTGGTAAACACTGGAGAGGATGCAGAAATCATTCCTCCTCCTCCTCTCAGTTCAGGTACACACGTCAAACTGAAGTACTAGAAGGGAAAAGGAATTGATCTGCAAGTCCAGCTCTGCCAAACACACAGGGCCATCCAGCCGCTGTTTCCAGGGAGCACGGATATCTGCCATACCAGAGAGTCTTTCTTCTCCTCCTTTCCAGCTCCTCCTTTTCATACCCAAGCGAGCGTTGGACACGTTTCTGAAGTACAGGAATCTCTGAGGTCTAACCACCATGGACCCAAGCCTCTGGGGATGATGGAGTTGGCAGTTTGGTTTTTTTTTTTGTTTTTTTTTTTTTAAATCCTCTTGAGAAACAGATGCTTTGGCTCATCTTCATTATACCTAGCCTGATTTATTTTAATTGCTCTGGGTATCCGGAATACTATGATTGCATAATCTCATGCACATGCCTTTAAAAGGAAGCCTTGGCTGCAACGCCGGGAAGGCGATGTTAAATACGGAAAAAGTACTATGCAAAGTCTCATTTATTTTGGAAATCACTGGAAAGAGTTCTACTGAAAATTCGCAGCAAAACATATGCCACATTTGAATAATGACTTCGAGAGGTGCTTTACCTAGCTTTGCAATAAAAAGGGCTCGGAAAATTGCAGTCCTTCAAAAAGATCCCACTGCCAAGCCCCTGAATTTCAGTGGAATCAGAGGACACTTAGGTCCACGGTGGCAGCCCCAGGGTCAGCTGGGGTGAGGCGAGAGCTGGCTGCCCGGCACAGCACACCTGGGGGGATCGCTTCCACCCCATACAAAAATAACCAGAAAACAGTAACCTAAGGGAAAACCCATTCTGTGCAGGGTCAACGGGAACCGCAGGCTCAGGACAGTGAGAAAGGAGGTGGCCTGCTGAGATCTGCCCTTCCTGGGCTTACAGACACAGGACTTGATCTCGGTAAAACAAAGCAGGAATTACAGGACTGCAGAGAAATACCCGAATACCATCTACTTGTCTGATACAGTGCACAAGATGCCAAATATTGTCTGCTTGGGAAAGAAGGTCTGCAGAAACCTTCTTCCAGTTAAGAAAAAATATTATTTAAGCCACTTTATAGTTGGGCCTTGAATAAGGATTTATTTTGAAGTCATGTCAATATGTTGTCTCTTACTAAGACGCTACTTTTCTGGAGAGAGCGCCATATCTTACCAAAAGCTTATTCTTTCTCTGCATTTTTTCAATTTATCTCATTGAACAAATTAATACCTTCCACAAATACTGTCCTTGAAGCCAGTGGGGGTACTCTGTGAAAGAATGTGACCAAGAACTCAAAAAAACCCCCCAAACCCTGCCCTTACCTTTGGCTTGTTGACATGCTTTCTAGGGAAAGGAAAACCCATTAATTTTATAGGTTACCTACACTGTATTAATTATTTAAATACATGCAGCTGAGATTTTGTTTCGCAAGGAAACATATTCGATTTATCTTTATCAGCCTTAGCGTACAGCCCGTGCCTCTGTATCTCCGCAGCAGATACCGTGGGGATGATCAGCCAAAGGCGGGCTCTGCACAGCGCTGGGAGAAGCGAGCCCGATAAACTTCGCCAGTGAAGGAGGAGACCCATAGTCATATCTTCTGGTCTTGAAGAGGAGCTGCGAGCACTTTAGACTTGATTTCACGTGGTATTGTTTATCTTGTTGTCGTATGAGGGGCTGTGAACAGGCAGCGATGCCGCAATTTACAGGCTCCACCTTTAAACACCCACAAATTTACTTCAGGTTGGCAGACGATAATGAGATTCACGTTTGGGAGAAGGAGCCCACAGAGACTATCAGGAATATTAATGTTATCACAGAAGTTTATTAGCGCCTGTGTGTTGAGAAGTGGGTAAAGAAACCCTCTGGGTTTTGTTGCGCTATCAGCAATTATCATGCAATAAAATTTCTGTTCCTGGTCTTCCCTCTGATAGGGTTTGGAAGAAAAGGCTCCAAGACTGATCTTTGGGAAGTGTTTGGGTTTTTAAGCAGAGCGGATGTTTCGTCCCTTGCCCTCTGCAAACCTCCATTCTCAAACAAGAGCTGAGGGCTTTCCCTGCCCTTCCTTCTCCCAAGCGTTGCCATTTCTAGCTCAACAAACCCATGTGCCTCCTGCTTGTGGAATTTGTAGGTGCACCTGTCATCGCACGGAATTAAAATAACCCTTCAGACGTGGGTTCGCGTGTCTGCTTTGTTCACGCCTTTCCAGCCAAGCTACAGCCCTTCGCTTTGCTCCCCGCTTTCTCCTTGTGCTCCCGTCTCTGTTGGTGGAGAGGTACCACCAGGGTCGGATTTACGCTGGAAGCGTCGTGGTGCTGCTCTTTATTCAGGTGCCAAGAAGAAGTCAGCGATCGGCTTCATGAGGGACAAACCATCAAGACGTGAGCACGGGTTCTGGAAACCTGTCCCCAACACGCCGGAAACCCTTCCTGTCCCTTTGCCTCTTTCTCTTTTTAATGCGTTAAGGGCTATAAAACCTGGTGCCTGCTATCTAGGCTGGGATCTAGTGCCGTGATCCATCTTTCTGCAAGGTTTGCATTCTTTTGAGCTCCTTATACGTTCAAGAAGGAAAAAATTGAAAAGGAAAGGAAGAAGCCCACAGTCCGGCTGGCCGATTGGAGAGGAACTTCTCGGCACGATTCAGGGCTGCTGCCCGGGGAGGCGGCAGCGCCACAGAAGTCAACGGCTGGTGGCAGGAAGAGGGATGTGCTCGGGAAGCGATCCGTTTCTCCCGAAAGCTTCGTTAAGGCTCCTCTATCCAGGAGGTACGGTTAGAGATGAACCAGACGCCTCCAACTTTGGCACAAACCCGCCTGCGCTGGGTTCCAGAGGACCCGCAGCACGTGTGTGAAATTTCAACCGTATTTACATTTTGAAACAAAATACGGCACAGGCGCTCGCTCCGATGCTGCCCGGACTGGGATGAGGCCCCGCAGCCACCAGGGGCAGGCTCGGCAGCCGTGCCCCGCTGCCGCCTTTCCGGAGGCAGAGCCAAAAAGCGCTGGCTTGGTTCTCCCGGGTGGCACAAGCCAGGCACCGCCGGCCCCTTGCCGGGAGGTTCACTCAAACCCCGCTGTCAGTCAGCGCCTTTGCTGAGGGACATGGTACCCGTCAGCATCCCCCCGGCAGAGATGTATCAGCAACTCTCACGAACTACGGACGAGGCCTTAAACTGGTCTCGGTTAAACTCCTTCCGCTCGGTGTGCTTGGAGAAGTGGGGTGTTTGCTGATGGAGGAGCGCCTGGCTGTTACATTTAATTAAGGATTCTGCTCAAAGTTCTGCTTAAAATAACAAAGCTTGCTGCTTAGAAAAGCAGAGGTGATTCCCCCAGAGGCCTGGCCAGCATTCCTGCTCCTATTGTACAACATTATTGATTAATCAAAACTAATGCTCACAGCTGTTGCCTGATGGATAATGTCTTTGGTGTTTGCCTGCATATAATTATTTACTACTTTATTGATGTTATTTATTTCTTCATTAAGTATTGTTGGCTGTTTAATTATGTGAAACACAACTGCAAGTGTCGCTGCTAAAAGCCACGGGAAGGACTGCCCAGAGCTGAAATCCTTCAACCATAAAACTCTAAAAATAAATCTAAAGATAAAAATATTTTAGCCAACATTTTGCGTGAAGACCATCAAACCACAAATGCGTTAAATGTCATCTGGAGGCTGATGCCAGAACACTACTTTCAGATAGATTTGCAATGCTGATTTGATTGTGCATAGCAAAGGACTTTTGCAGACTTGTATGTTTTATTAGATCTCCAAAAGACATAAGGTCCCTATCTTATTTTTGGTAGCTGAATGTTTGAAATAAATCAAAGGAACACTCTGGTTTATCGTAGAATCATAGAATCACAGACTGGTTTGGGTTGGAGGGACCTCAAAGACCATCTAGTTCCAACCCCCCTGCTGTGGGCAGGGACACCCTCCACTAGACCAGGCTGCCCAAAGCCCCATCCAACCTGGCCTTGAACACTTCCAGGGATGGGGCCTCCACAACCTCCCTGGGCAACCTGTTCCAGTGCCTCACCACTCTAACAGTAAAGAATTTCTTTCTAACATCTGATCTAAATCGACCCTCCTTCAGCTTGAACCCATTACCCCTTGTCCTGTCACTGCACTCCCTGATACAGAGTCCCTCTCCAGCTTTCCTGTAGGCCCCCGTTTCCCAACGCTTACAGTCAGGAGTGCCTAACCAAGCTCCTTCCACAAACCAATTCCTGTGCCGATACCCGAGGACCTCCCAGGCCAGACGCTGGCCCTGTCCAGCACCCCGTGACAAACTGGGGAGTCTCTCCAAGAGCCCCCTCCAGGCCCTCCTGTCCGCCACCCTGGCTCTCCATGAGTGATGCAGACCCGAGGGCCCCGTGCACCCTCCCTGCCCCAGCACCCCCCTGCCCTTGCCCTCCTCGGAATCACCGGGCACCGCTGCTGCGGCGGGTCTGTGCCCGACCTCGCTGAATTAGGGAGCTGACCTCTAATCCTTGGATCCATGTGGGACGAGAAGGGATGAGCTGAGGCTTACTTAGCTCGTGATGGAAGACCAGCCTTAACAGAAACACTTGTCCTTGCCAAGACCAAGCCGTAGGGGTTTGGGGGCAAAATCAACATCTTAAATTCTATCTGGAAACCAAGAGGCAGTAAGGACAAACTAGATTTAAGACACACTGGGCTCTCAGCAATCTCTAGGTACTTACCATTTTAAAAAACCCAGCCAGGTACATGACTACAAATATGGTAGTAGAGGACTTGGAAAGACCTTCTCAGTCTGCAGACAAACCAGAGGACCCACAAACCCTGTTGTAGCTCACAAATCATAAACGCACCTATAACAGATCAGAAATAGCCTCTGTATCTCCTTACTCATAAAATAAAAATTCCTTCTCTGACATCCTTTCCAAACAGCCCTCATCAGGCCCTTTCCCCAGGGCAGGAGAACAAATAGCTCTGGCAGTCCTTGCTCGGCCATCAGCGCATTTGTTATTCGGTAGCTACTAGCCTGAATGTTTCTGCACAGCTCCCTATAGATCTCTTGCTTACTTCTGAGGCAGTGCATTAAAATTAGTGAGGTCTTAGCTACTACCTTATGAAAAGTACATAAGATGGCCAGTGGCCAAACCTCGAGCTTCCCAATGGCCTCAGTCCTAGAGCAGCAGCCTCTGCTTTTTCTTTAGGAGCCGAGCGGAGGACCAGACCAACGCCTGGCGCCGTCAGGTCACCTGCGTCGGTTCCAACGCGTCTCGAGCCCAGAACACGAGCACGGGTTGACTGTGGGGCTCAAGTTCTGCCCGTGCTCTCGATACACAGTGTACGCTCACCTCTTTTTTAATTAAGACACATCAGGGAAAACCTGAGAGAAATAATAAACAGAAAGAAAGGATAAAAAAAAAGAAAAAGAAAGATGACGGGTCTAGGGAATTTGGTCTCCGTTTCCCTCTTTGTTTCCTCCCCAACCTCCACGTTTTCATGCATTTCCTCTGTCTAGAGCCACTTCTTCCTCCGCCTGTTTTTTGAAATGTCACAATCTTTCCTGTATCCCCGTGCCCACATTGTGAGGGTACCACGGGCACCTTTCCAGCAGGGATACGCAGAGCGATGGGGAGCACAGCTAGGATTTTCAAAGGAAGCGAAGGAAATCATTATGGAGAACTTGGTGAGAATTTGGCACTTGGCACTCTTCTGCTCTCTTGAAAGTCCCACCCTACAAGAACAATCTAAACAAATGTATGCCCTGATGCTGATAAATCCGTTTGGAAACATATCAAAGAAAAGCTTGCTGGGTTTGGAGACCTTTGAAGAAAGGGAAATATCCTGCCAACCTGACGCTGAGATCTATCTTGTTCCACCATGTGGTCCGAATCATCAGAGTCCTCCACGGCTCCCCTTCCTCCTCGGGGTATGGAGGGCAGAACGAAGAAAGGAATTTGGGGGCCAAGAGGACAGCATAATTTGAGGAAAATTCAAATGAAAAATCACTTGACAATGGAAGTTGTTACTGTGTCTAAAAATATCTCAGTGAGTCAGATTACTGAAAACGGCAAAGCTATGGAGCAAAACCATAGCCTCTTCTCAGCAGTCAGCTGGCTTCATTCACTAGCCTGGCATCTCTTCTCCCTTATGTTTTTAATATCATAAGAGTGAGGGGTTTTTTTAAGTCTACAATAAGTTAATGTTTAATGGATCGCCCTGTACAGTTCTTGGTGTTTACATGTTCTCCAACTAACCAAATTTGTAGGGCAAATTAAAAGTCTGTAAGACCAAGACGAGTGAATTACAGACATTTGTTGCTCAGAAACTATCGCCTCGTTCAGTCCCATGCGCCCCCCCAAATAAATGGTTTCAATTATGTTTTCACCTTCCCCGGCAATATCAACATCTCTCGCCGTTGCTGGCCGGGGCTGTCGCTCCTTAGTCTGCAACTGTTACGGCTTTGTGCACACATGCTTCCTGCGAATGTGCAACCTTGCACAGTGCCGCAGTCCCGGTGTTTGCAGGGTAACCTATTAAACCGGGCTGGCTCGGGACCAGGCGTGCTAGAGAAGCACGGGAGAAGGAAAGGTGGAGACTGCAGGGCCGTCAATGACTTTTTTATACTAATGAGGTGGGTGGGTGCGGCCCTTTTCTTCCACTGACCCAAATATAAATAGCCAGCAAGAGTTTTCCACTCCCCGACGGGCAAATCGCCGTTGCCAACACCACGCTGCAGGGGACTCACTTGGTTTCTCCTGCTTTTGCACACAGGCGGCTTTGCCCGGGCAGTCTAAAGGCCCCGGGACCCTTCGCCTCCTTCAGACCCGGCCCAGGCGGGACCCCGGGCTTTGCCCCGCGCCCCAGGACCGTCCCATCCCGCAGGCAGCTGCGAGGGAGGGAAGCCAGCAATGCCTCCAGACCCCGGGACACCGATGGGAGAGCAGGGCAGCCCGGAGACGCTGTAAATCTGAATGTTACCCACCTGCATGATGTTTTGGGTTTGTTTTCCAGGTTGCCGAGGTCTGCCTGGCGATGTGACCTGAGGCGGCCGATATCCCCACGAGGGGCTGGGGGCACGTGGCCGAGCCCGCTGCATCTCTGCGGGAAGGGGCGAGCGAACCGCCCCCATCCCACCCTGCACACGGCAGCCGGACAGCCGGCGGCCGTGGTAACTCGGCACAGCGGGACCTAAGGAAACAAAATGAATTTTTTAGGCTTGAAATCAACAGAAAAAGGAAATGGGGCCTGTGTTGTCAATGGTAAAACTCCCACTGGCACTGGTGGGACCAGGATCGGGACCAGGCTGCACCCGTGTGCGTTCCCCGGCTGGCGAGGATTTAAAATTCTGGATTTCAAATGATGGTTTATTTCTGGCTGACCTGTTTGGCTTGAACTGTTACATGTTTTCAACTATCGGACTTATTTTTAATCTACTGTATTAGTACGTAAAGTTAATCAAGAACAAAACGTTACCGCGGTGGAGCGTCGCTCCTACCCGCCCCGTCGGCCGAACGGTTTGGAGTCCCCCAAACCTATCGCGATCTGCCCGCGACACCCAGCTCCTCTCTCACCGTCCGCGCATCCTTCGCGTTGTAACTGCACCCAGGGGAGGGGAGGGAAGGGGCGACGGCGCAGGGGCACAACGCGCTCCCTCCCGAGCACCCCCACCTCGGGGCACCGAGGGATGAGCCGCTGACGGCACGGGGTGTTTTGGTCAAAGAAACTTCTCTCACACACTTTTGGGTTGGTTTTTTTGTCATTTGATGTCAACGGCGGGCTGGGACATTCCTCTCTGTTATTTTTTTCCCCTCCCTGCTATTTGAAGAACAAGATTTTATCTTCCCTTCCCACCCACCCCCCCTTCACCCCATGCCTATTTCACTAAAACCTGCCTTTCGGGTCAGCACACTGGTAAGAGATTAATTTTACACTGCAAGAAACACCGAGCAGAGTATTTCAAGCTTTGACGTATGAGACGTCTGTTATAATATTGCAGTTTTTCTAAATTAAATATTAGGAAAAATTAAACCCAATTGTGGTTCGTATTCCTATGGAAAATATTTCAGTTCAAAACAGTCCCTCCACACTAAATGACTTAAGTAACTGAAAACACAATAAATATGCAGCAAGTTAAAAACCCAGATTATTCAGGTTTTAAGGCTTATAACTAAAAGTGGTTTAATGTTTCATGCCTAATAATAGATTACTCCTATCACATTTCTAACCTTTATTTCTACCAGCTTTGAAGTCCAGCCATATAAAGGCTGTTTGTAGAACCACACGAAAGTTAAAGCAAATATTACTCAGAGTGATTCATATGAACAAGAATTTGCAATGAAGGCAGAGGGTTTTTTGTGTCTGTATCAAAGGAAATGAAATGTTTGCAATATTTTCCAGTTGATAAATGCATTAAAACATTTTAGTTGTGTAGTACGAACATTGCTGACATAAACAGACTTTGACCTGAAACAGATTGTATTAAGCTCTGTGGGGGAGGCAGCATTAAAAGAAATACAAATAAAATAAAAAATAGAAATTCCTAGATTTCAAAATCTGCCACAAGGTCACTGCAGTCCTTAATTAGCTGAATATATTAAGAGAAGGCTAGAACACAGATTCTGTAAAGAGAGCAAATGTATGTTTAATCCTCTCTTCTTTGCTTACAGATTACCCTTTCAGAACAAGTAACCTTATTTTCTTTCTAAATATCTATTTACCTTTTTGAGCTTTGCATAGCAAAGCAGAGTTTTCTTCCCCCCCCCCCCCTCCCCCCACTGTTGCAAAAGAAATTAATTTGTTGCTAGTTGCTATGCATTGGCAGGATTTCTGCATGAAGAATGTAAGCCATCTATCTTTGTATTCAAGATATAGTTAATCTGGCAGTTAAAATACTTTGGAAACATTTTGATGACTTATCTGGAAAAGTAGCTTTGCATTTTCAAAGAAAACTCAGAACTGTATTGCAAGGGGAAGATAAAAGATATATGAAGTGTTTGTTCCAAGCGATACTATTCATTTAAAGATCAGAATGTAACCCCACCCAAGCAATTATTGTGGAAAAACAAGACAAAAATCCTTATACAGCTTTCCGACACAGTCTTTATTTGGGAAACAAAATAACTATATTACAGTTATAGCCTAATGGATTGCAAGCTGTTTTATTAGAGTCAGCTGAATCCTGTTTAGCATAAAAAAGAACTCTGTTTGCTATCAAGAACACATTTACATTAATATGACTTTGACAAAGTAAAATAAAATCGCATTAAGATGATGTAAGTAGATATGACAATGAAATCTCTGTGAGATAGTTTTGGCACACCAATTAGAGTCAAGTCCCTACAGGAAAGGAACATATTTTTACACCAACTATCCATGTGTTTTTAAGTCGTAGAGTGGCCAAAGTTAATTCCATGCTTAAAATATTTCCAGCAAGGGAAAAGAGAAAGTTTATTATTATTATTATTATTATTTTTCCCCTGAAAAGGTAAAATTTCTGATAAACTGCATTTTTATTTGCAATAATACAAACAAGTTTTGTTCTCCGCACTAGCCTGTAATCATCCTGATTATTGCAAGGGACTTTCCAATATAGAGCAGCTGAAAACAAGGTTTTAGATTACATGGTAATTTAGGAATGCATGAAAAGCCAAGCAGTCACCATAATAGAGCGCTGCATAAACTTCATGGCTTTTACAGCAAAACATAACATATGTTTTGTGATTCATTCAAATGATTTTTCAATTTTTTTGGTCAAAAAAGAATACGTCGAGCTCTAGCGTTCGTCCTATATTTAGGGAACCTCGCTCTCGAAAAACGACGACACCGCCACCCCAACTTTGATGTCTCTCTTTTTAGTTTGGTCATTAAAAGAACGGCAGTGATGGATGGTGATAATGCTGTGGATTTTATGAGTAATCAGGCCTTGGCAGCCACAGTATTTCTTTTGTAGTGAAACTTTAATATTCCTTTGGGCGCGCGTAAACTTTTTCTGCTTTTGGAACTGCGTCACGCAAGCTACGCGCTAAGCATTACAAAACGGTTATTACCCAAAAGTTAGCGCTTCGATTTAGCACCTGACGGGGTGACGCTTCCCCCCCTCCAACGCGGAGCCGGCGTGCGAAGCCGCTCTGTGCCGGGACGGTGCCCTTTGGCGGAGGGAGGCAGCGGCCGGTGGCAGAACCACGCAGGGCACAGAAATTTGGCAGCCAACTGGCCGAGCCCTGCACCCCGGAAGCCCCTCTGCTCCTCTCCCCCCTTTCACATGTTTTTAGTGAATTTGCAATAACAAACACCAGGTGTCTCCACTTAGCTGGGCTACAGCTTAAAAAAGGGGCTCGCTACCAAAAAAAAAATTAAAAAATTAAAAAATTAAGGTTGTTCTTTCCATTGCTTCTAATCTGCCTGCTGCAAGGCTGCGGATGCAAGGAAGAGAACACGCCGACGCTCTCGTACCGGGGTCGTATTTTATTTTGTCACTTGATATGCCTCTGTCAGGCAAGGCAGGACTTTCCAGAGTTTGAAATAATCCAAATTCAATCACTTGAAAGCTGCTACAATATGCAAGTCCTGGCAGCCGTTTTAAATTAATGGAACATCAGATGTGCTCTGATCCTCTCAATTTCCTTGGGCAAGGGAAATTCTGCTGCGGTGGTAGCGGGAGGGGAAATATAGGGCTATCAGTAAAATAAATGTCAGCTTTTGTCTGCTGATAAAAAAAAATGCATACAGCAAAAAAAGACACAATATTTATTGCTCCGTAATTAAAACATATTTCTATAGGCAGCAAGGATTATCTTAGTGGTTTGGACAAGCGAACACTGTGCAGTCTGATCCACATGAATGGACATTAAATTAAACCAAAATACACAATCATTTTTTATCTGGGGTTTTACAAATACAGCTAAATATTTTGTTTGGGTGTGGATATTTATTTTTTGTGCCTGCTGACATGTTTATCAATAAAAATATTAGAATGCCAGCCTTGAAAGGCCAGTCCCAGGGCATGAATGGGATTTTGGCAAGAACTGGGGGAAAAAAAATAATAAAATAAATAAAAGATCTCCATAGCAAGATGCCAGCCCATGCAAAGGCACTTGGTTTGGGGTTTACTTTGAAACTGTAAACATTCGTCAGGTTTGTCAAAAGGTTTGCAGACTCGAGAACCTTTTGATCAAACCTGGGCTGTGTTTTGAGGAAACCTGCACTGGGATACGGTTTTCAAGATGTAACTCAGTGGCTTTGCTTTTGAAATACAAACGAGCCCCACAATTCAAATCAAGGCTCTGAACCTTTGCACAAGCTTTTATGGTGCACGGGTTTTGCTGATCTGTAGGGCTTATCACCCAGGGCTATGACCTGGCTACAAGGGCCCATGTTTCATAAATCTTTTTCCTGAAACAAAAATACAATACAAGCTGTCAGAGTTAAATTGAGGACAAGGTATTTCTTTAATTCTGATTTTTCAGTTATTTGCTTTATACGAGGAGAGCCTGGCTGCTTCTGCGCTAACTGGGACTCGCATTGCCAGACAGTATGTTTTAAGTTATTTTTAAAAATGCTGGGTTTTGAAGGCTCTTAAATCCTTTGATGTAAATGAAAATAAAATCATGGTTTGGAACCTAACAGAGACTTTTAATCTTGATCTTAAAAGCATGAATCATACTACAGAGTACAACAGAGTACAACTATTTTCTGTCCTCTGCACTCACCTCTATGCATACCGGTATTTGATATTTATAGGTGGCAATTAGAGATCTCAGGTAGTCCCAGTGCCTCATGCCGAGCTCTGTACGCAGTTCCTGCCTCACAACCTATGGCTGAGATTTCTACAGCCTTGCTGTTTTTCTCATTTAAATATGACATTTCAAGCAAGCCTGATTAAAACAGAGCAAAGCAGAAGCAAAACGTCTCAAATTCCATGTTATGGCAACAAAACTTAGACCGATTACTGTCTCAGAGGAGGAAAACTAGTGGCAAGGTAGGGGCTTTGCAATAAAACGACAGAAAAACTTCTCCCATAGCCACCCTGGAAAACCCAGCCATCGTTTTCTGCCAGAGCTGGGGCAGAGCCCAAGCCCAAGCCCAGCGAGAAAGCCCGACTGACCAGCTGCTCCCCAGGGTCTCAGAGTGCAGCCAGTGCACGGACACCAAGTTTCAAATACCAGATGAAGAACAACGGGCTGAAATACATTTTTTTTATATCAGATTTTCTTGCTGTAAAAAAGGAGAGCATCCCCTCCCAAATTCTCTGCCGGCAGAGAATTCCCTGCCCTTTCCCTGCCTGGAGCAGGGGTTAGTGGCTGCCAGGATGCTCCCTTGGGATGGTCACTGGGCAGCAGACAACAGGACCCATTGCCTCCTTCAGTGGTCCCCAAACAAAGGCAACAGTGAACTTGACTGAGGATGCTCTCCCCAGCCCAAAGTGCTCCCCAAGGTCCCCTGCCAAGCCGACGGCCTGGCAGCTGTAAGGGTGCAGCGTGGCTGACGGCAGCTGGATATCTTGGGGGCCTTCATCCCAGTGGTCGCCCCGAGAGCTGCTGGGAAGCTGTACGCAGCCTGCCAGTGCCCCCTCTGTGAGCAAGTGTGTGCTGTGGTGGGAAGGCGTACGGGGCCCTTGAGGTTGTGCCATGGATGCTGACAGATGGCTTTTATTCTCCAGGATCTGCCATGGCTTTTGACCCAGAAGAAGAGGCTGTGATCAGCAAGAAATTAATTCCAGTATTTGTTTACAAGATGTGCAGTCTCCTCCTGGCGAGGCCAAAGACAGCTTGGGATGCTTTCCACCGTTACACCCGTCACCAAACCATGACAGAAGAAACAATCGAGATGGTAGTTCACCCTACCTACACAGGCCAGGCGTTGAACCCCCATGTCTGAATCCTTCTGGATTTAAAATTCTCCATTACTTCCACTGGTGCTTTAAGGAGAAGAATTTCAAGATTTGTCCCTAAATAAAAAGTACCAAATTAATATAACAGCATGGTGGAGTTTCCATTTACTGCACACAACAGTCAAGATATTCAGACTTATGGCTCCCACTGCAATTGTAATTCCATTTCCTTGCTCATACATAATGTTTTTATCTACTCTGAATGGGGTTATCTTTAGTTCCTTAACAAGCCCATATAATTCAGCTGTCGCAGTTTCCATAAGAACAATACCTTGGAATTTCCTGCCTCCAATTTGGACTAACTCCTGTCTATAGCATCGCATTAACGATGTTTCCAACATGTGTGGCGACTACAAAATCAATCATTAAGTACACGTTACATATATGTTTATAATGTTCAAGTACCGTTTGTGGAGCTGACGTCTCAAAGTGATGTAAAGATGTCATCTTGATAAACCTAACAGCCCCAGCTGGGCCACCTCCTCTCTTTCGGGCTCTGCAGCCCGGCTGCTCACTGTGAAGGAAATTCTCCTGCCCAAGCAGGCGGAGATGACAGATGTGAACCTGCCTCAAGTCCTTTCCCTACCTTTTCTGTCGCAGGGACTTTCCCTGTTGCTGACTGCAGGAAGATGGAGGTCCTCAGGACAGAAATGCCTCCTGGCACACGCAGCAGCATCCTACCTGCTGCAGGAACGTGTCAGGGAAGCTCACCCAGGCGCCCCGTTGCACTGAGCTGTGCCCAGTCCCCAAGGAGAGGTGTCTAGTGCTGTCTCTATTTTGTAAGGAAATTTGGCAGGACATTTCGCAGTTGAGGCTTCCCAATTAGCCATCCAGTAGCATATTGACAGATAGCTGCTTCTATTTTTGCCTCCCTTACTCCAGGCCCATTCATTCAGTACACTCCCTTTAATGTCACAGAACCGCGCGCCCAAAACCTTGTCCGCTTTTTCCTGCGTGTATCAGTTGGTCTAACAGGAGACGCTACTTTCCCTAGAACACCGCCTAACAGTGGTGAAACCATTTGTTTTGCAACATCATAGAAGACATCCAGCTTGACTGTGCTCATACGTGGCAGTTCACCTGAGCTTCAGGAGACCAACACTCTTCCCAGAAGAGCAACTATTATCTCGCCCTTGCCCCTGAGTCCCTCCTTACTTACCTGCAAGCCAGGTTGGCAAGGAGGGACATCAGGACACAGCAAAAGACAACAAAGCTCCAGCACGAGGCAATCTGTATCAGCATAAACTCAAGCAAGGCAGTGTCATGCAAAGACCTGATAAACCTCCCTTTTTCTAGGTTTTCTCCCTCAAAAGCACAGGCCCTCAATTCAGTACGCGGTAGGGTCAAAACACATGCGCAGGCTAAGCAGCCCAGGAGTGACATGTTGTTTCATCCCTCTTCCCCTGACTCCATGTCCTCTTCTCCTCCCAAAGGTTTTCTAAAACCTTGACTGTATTTTCAAACTAAGCACGTCCTAATTTGAAGGGTCAAGAGAAATGGGGGTGAGAAAAGAGACCCACAAAAGGCCAGAGTGGGTGACCTCCAGCATAGCTCTGGGGGCACCAAACTGCAAGCTGCCCTCCATGAAAAAACAAAAAAGGGCAGGAGCCTGGCCAAGGGACTCAGGGCTGCCTGAGCAGACCCAGCACCACACACATGGTTTTAAAACCACTCACCATTTCCGGAAGGACCTCAACCTGGAGCCCACCGTTGTTATGCTGCTTACAGGGAATGGCGCTCACCCATTTATCTCCTGTTCGCTTGTGATCAATGGCCCTATGGAAAACCAGCATCAATAATGAATAAGTAGCAAACGACGTGCTCTATCTTTCCGGTGCTGGCTATAACGAAGACCATCAGGTGGTACAAATTACTTCACCTTAGTCATGTTGATTTTTACCAGCTGGGAACCTGGCCCAGGTTTCATTTGGTTCATGAAGGAAATAAACCACATAGTATCATTTCTGAGCTGACAACGCAGGTAGACCACAATTCCCACAAAATCTGGCTGGAGGGAGGGTAAGGCTATTTGCATTGACCAGATGGCACAAGCAGAGTTTACCAAGCGTGGAAAAAAATACCCAGCCAGAGAGAGGCTGAGCTGGCTTGGCTGGGGCTCTGGCACCAAGTCTCTGCACGAACCCAAGCTTTCTAAAGAGTCTGCGAGAAGATGCGAAAGCCCGTCCAAGGCCGAGCAGGCAGTGCCAGTGACACAGCAGATGCATATGTTTCTAAGAATACTGAGGGCCAGCCTGGCACTCTGGTGCGTGCTGGAAGCCGCAGTGCACGCGCAGCCACAGCTATCATTAGGGTTTTGCTGCTTTGGCACCTCTTCCTAATTTACTTAATTTCTATTTATACCATTCTGTTTCTGTTTTGAGCCTTTATCAGATGCTGACACGTTTTGTGCAGAGCCAAACTTTGGAAGGAGGCTTTGGAAAGAAGGCATTTAAGGGGAGCTTAAAAACGTCAGAGCACTGGGAAGGGCCGTTCCCAAGTGATGGGTGGCCACTGTAACTGCAGAAAGGCAATTGGGCCACTTTTCCCCAGGGCAGGCCAGTGCTCTCCTGCCTGGAGGAGGCAGGTCCCTGAGGGTCTGTGGACATATTGGAGAGTCTGTGAAGGCTAATGGGGAAAAAAAAAACCCCTCACTTTGCTGACAGCAGCTCTCCACACTTGGGTCTTGAACCTCCATTGAAAAATGGAGGTGGAGGTCTGCAGATCAAGAGAGGTTGAAACCACATGCATGTCCCAGCTCTGTCTCTGGGGTAGCTAGTAACTGTGTCCAACTGATGAGTACTTCTGAAATAAATTGCTTAGTTATTGTGATCATACTGCAAAGCACAGGCAGAGGGTGGGGGATAACACTTTCTTTCCTTTGCCTCCATGACATGCTTGTCATGGCTTGGCTGGAGCACATATGGAGCTCCCGAGAAACTGCTGCTAGGGACAAGCGATACACGCCGCGTCTGAACAGCACCGATCCACAGTTTCGGTGGTTAAAACTCTGAGGGCTCAAATACAAGTAGCAGATGAGAACACCACAGCTGTTGATGTTGACATGTTGCTGGCCTTATGGAATGATTATAAACAGCTGGAAGTGCATGTGATGCACTGCGGAATAGGGATGGAGTGAAGAATTTCGGGCTTGCTGGAACATCACAAATGAAAAGCCAATCAACTGAGGACGCTAAATTCTTCCTTTGCAAATCATTTGTATGTCTACAATGGGCTTCAGTCCCCTGGTTTCGGGAAGATGCACATGGCAAGGCTGCAGGCTTCAAGGCTTGCCAGGCCCATGCAGGCATCCTCAAAACCTCCCAATAGAGCAAAAACATTTAAGATGGATGAATATCTTCAGGCAGAAGAAAAGAGAAACCTTGTTTCTCTGTGGATAACTGAGGAGATGATGTAGAATGGGTTCATAGTAGAAAATCTCCCTTCTTGGAGGAGCTTTTTTTTTTTCTTCTCTGAATAATTACACCGTTAGCGAGTCCTCCATGCAGAGCAGTCCCAGGCTTCAGAGCGCGCTGCTCCCTACACATCTCTGAGGCCAGGCACAGCACTGACAGCTATAGGACTCCGCTTCCAGCCACTCCCCAGGGGGACCAACTACTGAAGCATCGAAAGCCCTGTCTAGAGCTACCTTAAAACTGGGGAACTTATCTCTGTATTTCAATGGCGTCTGCTGTTGTACTCTGCCATAAGCTTTAATTGTTGCTGTTCTGAAGAAAGCCTTTGTTCAATACAACTGCCTACTTCACAATGACATCATCCAAGACTGTGGAAAAAAGCACAGCCTGGAGTAGTCAGGCATGTGATGATGTATAAATAGCACTGACAGAACAATATTATAAACTCTATTGGTACAGCTGAGATAAAAATAGCAAGTTGCTGATTCATCTAAGATATCGGCTAGAGGGATGGCATGAGGTTCAGCTACAATAAACCTTCTCAGCTAAAAGTATATTACTTCACCATGAATCAGCTGCTCAGACCTTTCATTCTTTTCAGAAAAGGACCTGTCTCTTCCTGTTTTGGTCCTCCATTACTGAATACGTGAAATACAGGGCCTGATTTTATTTCTGCTTCCCTTATGCTGAAATACGTTGCAGTCAGAGAGTTCTCTAAGGCTTTATATACATGCAGGAAAAGCAGAAGCGTTCCTAAAACTGCTTGCCAAGTGCTTGGTAACGGCAAGGTTTATGTTATTGTTCACAGCTATGTTTCTACTTTGCCTGCCTCTGGAAAAACAAACAAGGGACCATTATTTCAATAAACCTGGAAATACCGAACCATACTTCCAACATCTCTGAATCCGTAATGACTAGGTCATTTTATGGCTCTCAATAAGACACACGCACAGTCAAGTACACATCTACGTACCATGTGCTTTTCAAACTGACAAAATGAAACCTCACACACCAAGCCTACTAGTACAGGAATTAAAGGGAAAAAACCAGCCAAGAGATGGGTGACTTGCTCCTTGGAACACATCAGCAGCAATTACTTGTGCTGTCTGTCGCATGGCCCACAATTTATGCTCTTGTTTGATTTAACTTTTTAAGTATCTGGACCGCAACATCAGCCACGTTGATGCTATGCTCCCTCTTTGCAGGAAGACCCCAGAGGGAAGTACATGGACTACAGCACCAAAAACTAGTGCTGGAGCTGCAAATTCAGGGGCAGCTGCTCTTGGGAAGCCGAGTCTCACACCACAGCCCGTCTGCTTCCAGACCGTGCATCATGGTAACAAGCAGCTGCCTGGTGTAGGGTGCTAACTGGCCGCAGATAAACAGGCAGCTCCAGGAATCCCTCTTTTGTGGCAAATTCTCACCCGCAACGTGGCCACCATATTTTTAGACACAATTAAAAGAGGTCTTAAATGTTTAACTTTCAGTTTTTAACACTACAGCCATATGGCAAAATGAAGCACAGATAATAAATGGTAACATGTAAACAGGAAGATTATGAGGTTTCTCTCCCCTCATGATGGCCAAGCTCCTCTGTAATCAGTACAACACTGCTCAGCGCATTGCCTTGGGCTAACGAGCAGAGCCAGGACACTCACAGCCTGCTCCTTCACCTCCTGCATGACTGACTGTCCCCCACAAAGCCTTCTATTGCTTGTGCATCACCTTGCGATCATTGTAGAATGATGACAAAATCTCTAGCAGTGTGGAAGACGACAGGTCACCCTCTACTTGTGAACATTTCCTGCTGGATCTGTGTGGACAGTGGGTGACAGAAATAAGCTCTAATAAATGCAGTTGCTATGCAATTTATCACCCATGATTCCACTTACTAGTAACCTATTAACTTTCTGTGTGCCAGCAACTTAAGTCCACATTCTGTTCCTCAACAGCATGATCTTACACTGTGATCATCATCCACGTGAGCATCAACTACACGGACATGAACATATGAGCCCCGTTAGAGCAGCTTGCTTTGTACAAGCAGGGCACTTTATCTACTGACTGCATCTTGGTTTGCATCAAAGCTAAGCTGCTTGTGTACGACCATTAAAACGAGCAAGGCTCATACAATTACGGAACTTTATATTAATTTTTAAAACTTGCAGATGTTGGAATCTGTACATACAGGAGTAGTGCCAAATATTACGATGACAGAAAAGAGTTATATTGGTTGGCTTTTAAAAGGAAGGAAGCAGGAAAAAGAAAAATCTCACCCTACCACTATCAAAGCATTACACGTATCTGGTTTTGCACACATCTTTTAGTTAGGAGCTTTGCATTTCTAATAGCAAGTTAATCAGCTAATGTTTTTATGAGCACGAAGCCAATAAAATAGCATGGGGGGGAATGACAACGAAACCCCCTTATTTGCTTTTGATGTATTTTTATATTCACTAAATCCTTCTTGCTATGCCCAGAGAAGACCTTTGCTGCTCATGAGTTTCAGAGAGCGATGCCAGCAGTGATCCTACACATCTGCTGCTCCGGGGCGAGCAGCGCTGGAACGAGCGCTGTTTGGGATGCCGCTGTGCAGCACCTTGAAGAATTTGCAGCTCTAGCGTTATTTTGGCCGAGGTCGCTGGTCAATCAACATGCCAAGGTGCTTTGCAGTGAGCATTTAAGTGACACTCAATGATCTACATAAGCAACATACATTTTATATTATCAACATCTCCTTTGGATTCCAATTGCATGTCAGCACTGGTAGAATGTACTGATGCTAAGACCAGCTTCAGCTTTGAAGCGTGGGACAATAACAAAATAACCTGCTATTTGTTTACGTTAGTAATAAAATCTACCGGCAACTACGATTTGATCATGGCCTTGACAAGAAGGCTAGCCAAAGGAAACCTTCTCAATAAATAGGAGATAAAGGAAGCGGATGGGTTGTCTGTGGATTTTCTAAATCTAGTCCAAGAAGCTGATGGTTATGCTTAAAGTCTTAAATTATTTCGGACCTCAGCTTTCCAAAAGATTGCTTGGAGGACAAAGATTGTGGCATTCGCCTCTTCCTAGGATAAAGGTTTTGAGAGATGGAGCAGAGCCAAACACTACAATTGCTGTTTTTCTGAATCCATCAGAAGCAGCCAAGGAGCGAGGGTGGCTGCGCCGCCCAGCATGGCAGGCTCTCCTAGTCGCTGTCTTCCCTGGGCGTCCCTCCCTGCCTCTGTTCCTTCTGCCACACGGTCAGCCCTGCGGGTTGTCCTGTGCCTCGGGGCTGGGAGAACGGCCGCCCTTGGGCTGCTCTATGAAGCCATCTGCGGGACTGGAGCTGCATGTGCTTAACCACCAGGTAGTTTGTGGAACTGATAGATACATATAAAACACAGCAAGGCCACTACAACTTGAGGCGTGCTACATGGGAACAGATCAAGTGTACCTGTGGTATGTAATCCCTCCTTACGCATTAGTCTTGGATTTCTGAGGTAGAAAAAAAGCTGCACACCTAAGCAGGCAATTTACATTTTTTGCATCTCTTGCCCAATATCTCCACCACTGGTGAATGTGTGAATGTAACGTTGGCTCATCACAGCCTGGCTCGGTGGATTCTTACAACAGAGCATTCTGATAACACTGTAGACTTACACGTAAGACTTCTAATATAGCAGCACAGTTTATTCCCATTTCCAGTTAAATGGACCCTTTCTGATTATTCTCACAGCATTGTGTAAGGGGTTTTTTTTTTCCTGCTGCACAAAAGGGAAAAGCTCCTAATAGTGTTCCTGAAATGCCTCGTGAAGTTAATGTGACTTATTCTCTATCATCAAGAGAATGATCCGGGAATGAATAAAAGTCAATATTTTTTCTCAAAGTTTCTTAATATTCAGTCCTCATACGGCATAACGGAGTAAACTCTCAATTACCCAAAGGCAAATACAGAGAAATCCGTCAAAGTCAATAGAGTTATTCTGGACACCTGAGTAATTTGTCCCTTGGCATGATTCAGTCTCCAAAATCCACTCTGAATGTCCATAACGACTGTTTGCTATTCACTTACATTTTTAGCTCTGTTATAATTCTAATTTTTTCCATGTTTCACAAATAGCTGGAGTCAGTTTCTTTCAGATGATGCTGTTTCCCCAGCTTGGCTTCCCTGTGAATAACCTCCATCATCACTATGCTACTTTTGCTCGAATGTTTCATTTTTAACAATAAACATCTATCCCAGATGTCTTATTTTCAGCTTCATTAAATGTTTTACTAGTTCATCTTGAGTCACGTCAATATTTACCTTGGACACGGTTCCGTATCCTTTAGTTTCTAATACCAAAATTCTCCAGACAAGCTTATTGTTCCTGGCTTGCCTTCTCCAAGTCACAGCTTAAAACTTTTTTTGACATACTAAATAAGATGCAAATTCACCCAACTATTTGCTTTGCTGCGTGCTGCCAGCTATGCCTATTCCAAACATCTCTGAACTGATTGACTTCAATTTCAGTGTACACACGGGCCCCAAACCTGTACCCAGTTGCTCCAAGGTAATTTCAAAGCCATTTAATCGTAGCAATTAGCAGAAAAGAAAGCAGAAATCAGACATCAACCTTTTGGGTGTAGTATCATGAAAGACTGTTTCTACTGACCTTTTGCATCCCAGAGGAAGGGTGTCAGGAAGCCAGGAGGGTCTGCCAGCCCCTGCACCTTCGTGTTGGTCCTCATCGTACAAACTGGGATCCTTTTCGGAGAGATGGGACTCGGTGTTTCTTCACTTCAGCTCCCTCCCCTGTTCCTGACCAGCAGGACCGACTTGTGCCGAGCCTTGCGCCACACGAAGGTCATCGTGCTGCCGCTTGTGCTCACCGACGTACTGAGCAGGTCAGAAGAAACCTTGTAAACTAGCGAGCAGCAGCAGGATGCCACGTTCACCAGACAGGAGGGCAGCAGCACTGTGGGGGTAAGTTCTCCGGTAATATCAATAACACGGGTAATGGTAGTAACCGAGAGACAGGAGAGGTGGTGTGGAGGGTCATATTGGAGCAATACAGAGCCTAGAAGGATGAAAATGCAAGTGGAACGGGTTCTGCCCCTTCGGCAGCTGCGTCAGAGCAACCTCTGGCTTTGGCAAGAGGTTGGCAACCACAAGATGTGTAAAGGAAAGCAGCTACGGGCACGGGGAGGAGCAGCGCAGGTGTCGGGGGGATGCTGTTTGAGGGGAGTGACAGGACAGGTGGGACCTGAAATAGCTCAGTGTGCTCATCCCCAAGCAGTCCTGAGCTGTCGCCCACAGAGCCACCCGGATCCAGGCTGCTCCTTACTGCTGTAAGCATGGCTTGCTTCAGAAAAGTCGTTCCAAATACGTACAAGACGACAGGGAACAAAAGTTTGAGAAGTGGAATTTTCTTGATAATTTTCTCGATCTTTACGCTGAATTTACTTCAGGTTCTTTTTCAAAGCAGTAGCACAAAAAAGGTAGTGTGAGGTTTGATATATTTATATTTTATATTCATGTACTGCACTGGAATAAAACATTTTGAATTTTATATTGGATATAAAAAAGCAAAGGTGTCAAGCTGGGAAAGTGCTTTGAAAATAACAAAGGACTTTATGTGGGATTGTTTGAGGTCATTTTATCTGTTGTTCCCGACAGTATTTAAATACCTCCTTTCAGTTTGAAATGCCTTTGGTTGTCACTCACTGCAATCAGTGGTGGAGGCTAACAGGGCAGCTGGGCACGCACCACCAGGGGAGACATGAGGAAAGCAGCTCTCAGCTTTTTGGAGATCTCCAAAGTGAATATTATACCCGTGCCACCAACCCACGTTTCTCAAGAGGTGTCAATGTGCCCTAGAGAAGCCATGAGCCGTGTTCTCGTGAGAGGGGAGAAAATTTCACATCGTGCTGCCTTCCTTGAGCAAAATACTCCTAGGAGCAGGTGAAGGAGGCAGCTTTAGATCTCAACCCAGGTGTGCAACAGTTTTCAGCAGGAATCCAGGGTATTAAGCTGAGTTCACAGTGCAGGGATTTTAGTGGTTGCCACACATGCAGATACACGGGGCTAGTTTTGAAATACCTTGCTTGGGTGCTTGAGCAATAGCAGCACAAGTAAATACTGTCTGTAGTTAGCCCACACGCCATTGCCAACATCCCAGAAAGAGCACCTCTGCTCGGTGTAACGAAGCTAATATTTCTGTGCACCCTAGGCCACAATAGAGCTTACGGACTGTCCCCCTGTGCTTTGACCCCAAAGGGCTGTACTGCCAAGATGACAGCTGAGGGTTTATTTGTTTTTGAAAGAACTTGCTCACCTCTAAAGCACAGGTGGTCATTTTCCTCTCTTGGTCTAAGCCAGAATCAGAGAGAGAGAGCAGTTTGAAACTGGGATATTCAAATTCCCTTCTCTGCCCTCTGTTCCCCTGCACATATACTCCAGCAAAAAAAAAGCAGCTTGGTACAGGAAGGGAGATGAGACAGGGTGAGGGACCACTGTCTCCCCCAAACACACGCAGCCAGGAGATAAAAGGGAATGGTTGAATACGAGATTAAATGCAAGTTTCATGTAAATGATCACTTACAGAGACCTAATAAATGATTCTGTGCAATGCACTGTCAGAGATTTTTCTCTGCCATTTTTGTTTTTGCATGCGTATTTAGGAGCTTTTTCCCCTTGGAGGATAATGTTCAGGTTTTAAAATTTGTATTAATCTGTCACTACATTAATCTGTCATTCTGTGAAAGGGCTGCTTTTTTTTTTTTTTTTTAATAAAGTGTCTTTTTTTCTTTTAATGTGTTGCCTTATCAGAATGGAGTATTTAGGATAAGCCCTTTCAAAGCAGTACCACACAGGGTGGGATGACATGTAGGAAAGCACTTTACATATCTTATGATCTCTTTTGACCCAAACAACTAATCAGAATTTTAGAGGTTTTGTATTTACCCTGGCTGGGGACTGGCAAGGGTCTTCACTGGAAATCTATCTGCTCCCAAGGACAGTCTTCATTTCCAGGGCAGAGAAGGACTCAACCAGAGACAGGGGCTTTGCTGACAGGTTCCCAACACTTCTTTCAGGCAAGAGTGCTGGCCCAAAAGCTCTCAGGGTGGGGTTTTTTATGTTTTGGTTTGGTTTTTTGGGTTATTTTCCCCACTGGGTCAGGGGTGCTACTCTAAAGAAATGATGAATTGCTCCTTTCAGAGCAAAAGTCTTGGCCAGCCTTTGCTGGGTACCATCAGATGTCCTCCCCTCCCCTGCTCTCCACCCCACCTTCCAGCTAGAGGTTACCCCCGGCTGCAGCCGCTCCTTACCCACCCTCACCTCCTTCTCTCATGCGGGTCTGAAATCCCCGCTGTGAGGTTCAGCCTGCGTGCCGACTGAGGCATAGCCATCAGCTCTGTCCTTCCACCTCTGCTTGGAATATGGACAGAGAGGGGACAACATAAGGAGGTACTGAAAAGAAAAAAAAAAAAAAAAAGCAGCTGAGGATGCCCATCAAGTCCTCACATTTCTTCTTGTTGCTGTCCTAGACAGCCACCTGGGCTAACTGCCTGCCTGGGGGTCTCACTCGGGTCTGTACATTTCAGCCCCTGCGACCACAGAGGACACCTTTCTCTCACTCTGTGCTGTCTCAACCCTTCTTATTCTGAGCTTGCCCTACCTTGTGACCTAACTAAAAATGGCATCAGATTACTGTGCTGTGATCAGTCAGTGTGTCCACTTCCTCTCGCTCACTCTCTGCCTGTGTACCTTCAATTATTCTTTCCCTCAATTGTTTTTTTTCTTCCCATCAAAATATCTGGAAGCATTCCAATAATTTTTTCCTGCTGCTGAATAGGAGCATTTTATTTGCTAACGTCCACTTGAACGTGATCTTGAACAGCACGATGGCTTTACACATAATATTTCACATAGGGCCCATGATTTCGGTGCCGATTGCAAGATAGAGACGTGCTAGTCCCACCTGTTTGAGTTCTGTTTTCTCCTCAACTCTGGGAATTGCCATTTCACCAGTCTTCATTCCCACCAGCCATCCTGCGTTTGGCCATATGATTGCTTTTCTCCTGGAACAGAAGGGACAGTCATTCAGCCTGCAGGTCATACCTAGATTATCTTGAATCACTATGCAGCTTTGCTGATAGCAATCTAATTTCTTTCAGAATAAGGGAAAAAGCCTCCATGAAAAAAAATAGAGGGTGTGAGGATGCTTCTGAATTAGTCACTAAGAAAAAGGTCCAAGGCTTATTTCTCATCATCAGCCTCTCCGGTAGAAACACAGAGTGACTCCAGTAAAATCGGTGTAGCTGAGATTCAGATCAAGACAGATGTTTTGGAATATGCTGCTGTGAAGGTTTGGTTTTTTGTGGGGTTTTTTGTTTGTTTTTGTTTGGTTGCATTTTTTATTACTGACATCTCCTCTCCTGCTTTATGAGTTATTTTGAAGGTTTACTGTATCCAAGAAAGTAGAGCAGGAGTTCAGATTATGAACTTTGATTGCTCATGGTTTATTCAATATTTTTAATAAAGTTTGAAAAGGTTCCCTTCCATCAAAGAATGTCCCCTTTGAATAATCAATTGAATTTGATATTTTTCTCTATGAAGAATACAAAGCAGTATACTCCTTTGCAAGTTGTTTACAGGCAGCTTCACAGCACACAGTATAACAATTATTTTCTAAGTAAAAGAGCTGTGATCAGAAATGTTAATAAACCACTTAATACTGTGGCATCTTTTTTTCCTTTAAAAAAACCACACAATAAGGACATATCAAGCCATTTTTAATATAATCTGCATAGTTTCCAAATAACATATTGAGGGAAACAGAGTCGTCTTAAATGGCCTCCTTCACATTTACATCTGTAACAGCTGCAGTAGCAGCTCTGTCGGGCCTGATTTTATTCAGTGTTGCAGGATCAACATAAAATCTAGGCTGAAAATTAAAGGGAGTAAATGTCCCCCTGACAGTCAAGAGAATGATTTTGGTCCAAGAGTATTTCTGGCCACAACTCACTTTCAAAAGCAGCTTTGTCATTTGTGCCTGGCCTGGTCCCAATAAGTGCTATTATGATTTGTTACATTTTCTATAGAACCAGGAGACCATTTATTAGCCCCATGGTATTGTATTGAGCTTCAATTATGTAATAGTCATTATTCTGCTGAATATCCGAAGCTTTGTAAGAAAGTTTTAGTTCTGGAAAGAAACGTACAAGGTTCTCAAATGATTTCGAGGAAGATCAAACTCCCTCTTTTTTTGTTAGTTGAAAGAGGAAAGGTCCCTTCTTGATATAAATCATGAATAATTTGAATAGACTTTTTTCTAAAGAAAAACTCCTTTTTCTTTGAAAGCCATTGATAGCTTGGGATTCAAGCAGAAAAGAATAAAAGAAGAAATAATAGTTTCTTCCTAGAAGAGAACGTGATAGGTATGCTTCCAAATCAGCGAGATTTTAATTTAATTACGACCGAGGAGTGTGCGTGCACGTGTGCTTTGCCTGCTTATAAGTGAGGAATGAGGGTCCCTCCCGGGCGCAGCGTGGAAGAGGAGGGGGCAGGTCCTCGGCTGATGGGAGCCTTGCAGGCCCCCTTGATGCCGGTTTTGCAGCTGACGTAAGTCAAGGATGCGCCCCGCGGTCCCGTTTGCTTGTTTAGCTGCCCTTTGTGGTTCAACAACGCAAACTCTTGATACCTAATCAAATCCCAGTGGCCCCCCGTTTCAAACTGGTCTGAGCCATCTGCATCTCCCAGACTTGTCAACAAATTAACTACCATAAAATAACTAGTTAACTAGTTACCTGACATCCATAAAATAATACCTAGTTACCTGACATCACCCTCTTTCTATCATCCCTTAGTGTTTATTTACAACAACCCACAACCCCAAACCATAGATTTTTAAAAGCACTGACATCAAAATAAAAATTGATCAGCTCCAAGCAGTTCTGCCCTTCACAAGCCATTTTACATGATTGAAGGCTTCAGCTTCCAGTTCTCAGAGGCTTCTCCAGTTCTTAGCCACATGTGAATTTTTCCCTGCTCTCTGTCAACAGCCAGACACTACAGTGCCTCCAACCACCAGGTAAAAGTCAGTCCAGCTGTTGCCTCTGATGTTTTTTTTTTAAACAACGAATACCCCCCTCCCCAATGCACATACAACATATACATGCAATAGCTGCTCTGCCTCAGAGTAGTAAACCCAATTACTTCTAGGTATTCTCAGGAAATGGAAAAGCAATGTTCCCAAGGCTGACAGATTTCTGAAATGATCTTTCTTTAATGTATGCTCAGTTTAACTGGTATTTTAGTAAAATGACTCTAGCTTTATGCCAGCTGAAGAGAAAGTAGAAAGTAAATCAACAAGCTTTTTTTTGGGTAGACTTCAGTATCTCAAAAATTCACAACCAATGGAAATTTGCTGCCCAGGTTGTACCTCTATTACAGAAACAACCAATTCAAACACTGCTGCTACAACTTGATGTGACTACAGCCATCGCATAGCAAGCATATGTATGCTTGCACGTATGTTTTGCCCTCTGTGAGAGCAAGCAAGAATAACGCAGGTGATACTACATTTTGACCACAACCATGTCATCCCCCGGTTATTTTTGCAGTATAAATGAGTTATACGTGGATCAGATGCATTTGTATTCCATTCACTAATTACACTCAGAGCAGCATTTAAGTGTCCTTATTTTTCACAGTAAGAGGAAAGAAGTTGCATACCCAGTTTATCTTAAAAAATGTGAACTGAAGTAAAACGCATTTGCAAGTTGCACATTTATTGGATCAAGTGAAATAAGGCATCAAGCCAGAATCTGATCTTGTTTGCCACTATGTAAATGATGAGTAAGTCTGCTAGGGTCAACAGAGCAGCAGCGGAGTCACATGAGTCACAGTGTACTGCTCTTCGGAAAGATTTCTCCATGGCTAAATATACTCTTACAATTGCTTCAAGAAAAGCTCTGCGTCAAGTTCTAATAAATGCTGGCAGTGATGCTGAGCTCTGAGCAGTCACAGAGCCAAAAGGATGAACGGGAACTAACAAGTGGCCTTAAAATCCTATTGAAGAGAATGGAAGTTTTGTCCGCACAAGAACTGAAGAATCAGGACTTTGGTAATGAAAATCATGACCTAATTTTTCCACTACTCATGTTTCAGATGGGCCTGGGGGTGGGGGTGGGGGGGAAGTAGAAAAGGAAACAGAATTTTCTTCAGGATCAAAGTGCAGAAAAAACCACTATACTCAATAGACTAAGTTTGTACAAGTGACCGCTCAACTACGCAACAACACGGGGTTTGTTTCACTGTGATTTAAACCAGGCTTGTCCCAATAAATGATGTCTTGCTCCTCCCAGGGGAATGTGTTAACCAAACCTACTGTTATCAGTGAACAGGAACAGCCACACTGACAGAAGCCAATCCAACACCCCATCCCTGTGATCCAGCAAAACCATAATTCCAATAAATACCCTTTATATCTCCATCGGATACACACAGTGCTGAATCTGGAAAAACAAGAGCTCAGTAAAACATAAAAGAGATGCCCTTTGGTCTTGTCTTTTTTCAGTGGGCTCATAATTTAGTGCTATTACCACAATAGTTTTAAGTAACTAAAATTCCTTATCAAATGCAGGTTTGCATTCTCTATCAACGAAGTACTGAATTGGAAGAGATTTCATAATTCCTTATGAATTGCTCTCCTACCTAGTCTTTCCACTGGAAGCCTGATTAAATGAGTATTATTTCTTCTTAAGTGGTTTTACAGGTCGTTTATCTTAGATTTATGAGTATCAACCTACTTTAGAAGGTATTAGATAGCTTTGCCGTTTGACACGTATTCTCTAAATCATTTACAGTGCTCTCCATTTGCACTAGACGATCAGTAATCTTCTCAATATTAGGTTTTATTGACAATGCACCATATAGAGTTCTTATTATATGGTAATGATTTAAGATAGGTGCAAGATTGGGAACTAATAAATCCAAAAGCTCATTTTTGATTGTTGACACAGAGCTGAGGACTAACGTGCATCCATCTAAATCACCCTGTCTCTCAATAACGTTAACACACATACGTGTTTAACCTGTTAGGAGCACAGTGCAGAGATGTGCAAACAGATCCTAATTCCTGCTTTGAGCCCGACGGACTCATGCATTTACTCAGAGAAAACCGCCAGTGGATGAGAGACTCCTCCATTGCATGGAAGCACCTGGCAGCCTCAAGCAGCCCCAGCACACCTCTGTTACACTTGAGTCACGCCAAGGTAAAGATGCCTATTGAGATTGAGAAGCATTTTGCCTCGGTAGGGAGTTAGTGAGACTGAGATTAAGGGCTTAAAAATGAGCCCCGTAATTTATACTTGGGAGACGGTATCGAAAGCTGTCATATATAACAAAGACATACCTTCATCTAGCCCTACACAATAGTAATTTCACAGAAATATTGACATTGATAGTAATTGAATTCAATTGAATAATTGATTCGACTACTTCAATAGATCAGCCCCCATATCTACATTACTCACAGAAAATTGGAGTAGAAGAAAAAAAGAAATAAAGCAAGCGCCTTTGGTAGCAAACAAACATCTCTCCACTGAGTTCTACAGAATTAAAGTCTCATCTGCAACCCTGTAATCCAAAGGTATGTCTTTGAAAAGCAGTCATGAGTCCTGCTTTTAGAGCTTGTCACTGGAAATGGTTTCTGGGGCATTGGAGCTGCAGGAACTGGCAATTTGTTAAGTTGAAACGTGACATTTCAGAAACAGGCTGGAGTGGTCTCAGAGCAAAACCAACACAAAATCTGAATCCCACTTTTAACCCAACAACCACCTGGGAAGAAAACTCCAGTGAAAAATTGGTGCTAGTGGCAAAATCATCCTGCGAGAATTACACGCGACTGTAACTGTGAATAGCAAGGAAGCAAAGAGGTGTCTTTCTCTCACCTTGCTCATTCAGAAGACAAACAACCCAAAAATCCTTACTCAGGCTAGAGGCTTGGCAGGCTCACTCAGCTGCCTACAAATGATTTAGTAGCAGAGGAACTTGTGCCACTAAACTCCAAACTCCAATCAAAATAAAACACCTCATTCAAAGCAACGCAGTAAGCATCGCTGTCTTTCTTCAGTAAAATCAGGCACATATTTGCTAGGGGAAGAGGCAAAAAGAAAGGAAGGAAAGGAAAAAAAAAGAATCATCCCCAAATTAGCACACCCCAGTGCTGCATGCACACTTCTGGCCTTGATACGAGGGCGCACCTGCAGACCCCCAAGCTAATATCGCATTAGCAGGCAATTTACTAACATGGTGGGTAACAGCAGAAATATCACAAGCTCCATTTTTCTTATTAACGGAGCTAACTGCATTCTGCAATGCGGGATCTACATTTTTGTAAGCTCGGTTCATTCACTCAGTTCCTAAATCAGCAGAATTTAGCAATCTTCAACGTCTCTCAGTGATGAGTGAAATTTCTTTTACTACTGTGAAGAAGGGAGGAGGTCAAGAAGGCTTGGGAAAATTTGTTAGCATGATCTGTAATATGAATTTGGCAGAAAAGAAATTGAGAACGTTTCTTTGGAAAACAATCAAAGGGCAAAGTTTTCCTCTTGGAGCTGCATGGTAATTCATGACTTATATGCTCCAAAGAAACTTGCTACTCTGATGATCAGGATAGCAAAATATTCACTGTCTGCCTGACGGACCAAAGATGGTCATTTTTCCTCCCTTTGTCAGTATCTATCCCTCGACATACAAAGATGGACTGACGCACACTCTGCTCAGAAAGATTATAATCTAAATTGGATATGGCACAAAAAGAAATGACAAAAAGCAACGGGGCAGGTGGCAGAAATTTAGGCTCGGTCTTGCAGAGAACGACACTGCTTTCTCTTACCTGGATCTTGTCTGCTCCTGGTGTATGTGAAAAGTCAGCGTCTCCATGGTTCACCACTTACAGAGCTCAACACACACAAGCAACCAATTAAACTGAAGACCTTGAGAACATCCGAGATAATCTTGAGCCTCCTGTATCTGTTCCAGCTGGGGTAATCAAGACAAAATTAAAGCTTGGAACTCATTGCTATGGAATAGTAAGGCATCCAGGAGCACAACTGAATTCAAAAAAGGACTAGGCAAATTCACGGAGGAGATGTCCTTTGATTTCAAACCACTGTTGGGTCTGGGTGCATACTTTGGCTCCACAAGTATCTACAGCACCGATCAACGGAAGGGTATGCCTTCGTGTGGCGGATACTCTTCTCTAAGCATCGCCCATAGCCAACGCCACAGGAAGGACCCCCAGGCGCTTGGATCCTGCTCTGCCCAGACATGACATTTCTTGCACTGTAATGAATGCAATCATAAAAGTAGACTGTTTAGACAAGAAAATTGTTTTAGGTGGAGTTTAAAAGAAATAAGAATCAGATTTTAAGAAAATGCTGTATGAGAGATCTTCCGAAAGGGTTAAAAAAGAACCAAATGGAAACTTTGAAATATTCACGTAGACTAACCTCAGTGGAGGGAGGCGAAATCCTGAAGCCTTCTTTGCAGTCACTGGAGCAACTGGCTCATCTAGGAGGCGCTTCAGAGCACCCAGCAAAGGCTCCCACCACCAATCACTATCCACATCAGCATCCCAAACTGATACAGCTCCAGTAGCCTTTTTCCAGGAATGGAGAAGGACTATACTCAGTTTAGGTGAATAACTTTTATGGACCATTCTTCCTTGTAGCCTCTAAATAATTTTCTTCTGTCAGGCCACAGTCTCTGCTCTTGCTCCTCCTACCCCACCTGGCCGGGGTGCTTGTAGCAACTCACCTTTTCCCTTTTTGTTCTTTGAATCAGCTGCATAAATATGCGAAACACAGACCATGACCAGTGGGCCTAGGCAAACACTGTGAGCACAGAATTCTGCACCAGCACAAACCTCACACTTAATGCAGTCTTTGTTGTGACACTGACAGTGGAAGCTTCAAAGCAGTGGGCTGCTAAGTCTACTGTGTAAAAAGTCAGGTTCTTTCTACCCTGGAAATACTTAACATTCTGTATTTTCTGCAGTATTACTAATTCCAAGTTCTGTTTAATGCTCTGCATCTGAATGGGACTCTCAATTACATGAGTCACTGCAACTATCCTTTGATTTTTTTTTTCCTTTTTTTTTTGGTCACGTATGTGTAATCTGAATCCGCAGCTGCTGAAGCCTGAAGCTTGCTCTGCACACTCAAAGTACCACAACAAAACGAGCTGAATTGTTACATTCAGTTTTGAGTTGTTCACAGCAAGCAGCGCTGCCCGCACGTTTTGTCACTGCTGTCACTTCCTTGTGAACTGTGGCAGAGACGTGGAGGTGGTTTCGCCTTGCGCACAACCCCTCCCTAGACTGGTTGCACATTGTGGCAGGGGCAGGTATAACACCATCCTAAGATGAGGGAGGAGAGGAGAGAGGATGAATTGTCCAGTTGCCTGCAATACCTCTTGCCATACTGGCTGGTGCTAATAAGAGTTCAAACATCCATTTCACACCCCAGTAAATCTATAGGTGTTAGCTATGAACTCTTTACCAGCCTCACTACGTACATCACCCATGTTAAACTTCACCTGTGGCATCCACACTCCGCCATAAACAGGCGCAAGCTGCCCATGAGAGGATACAGCCCATCTTTAGCATCCTTTCTTCTGCGCAGCCCTCTCCTTCACGCTTCTGGGTTAGCCCAGGATCAACCCTATGCTCTGGAGGCTTTTCAGGTAAGTACGACGTGTGCACCTGGATAAATATGTTTTGGTGGTCAACTGAACCATGAGCTCAAGAGTCCGATTTAACAGGACCAATGCACACATTTTGTGGTCAGGTTAGCAGTGTGGGTTATTGAAGAAAATGTCTTTTTCTCACTTGTGAAAAGCTGAATTTGATGCCTACGCACAGTGGCTTTTCTGGGAAAGCAAATTTTCTAGGAATGCCAGTTACAATTTTAGGGAGGAAACAATGTGGCAATTTCCAAATTCAAATCAAGTTTTGGCCCAGAAGAAGAGAAGCAAGGCTTGAGAAGAAAAGGTCATGGCAAAACACTATGAAACAGGTAAAAAACTGTTTTCTCTTTTTGTCTCCTTTCCCATTTTTTTTCAAGCTAGCCTCTTACTAGAAAAGCTGCTTTCCATCTCTTCTAAACTTTCATCCTCTGCCAGTATAATGCAGGAAAGCACTGCCTGAAAACAGAGCTTTTCTTCTACTGGAGGATAATTACCAGTTGTTCACTGTCTCATTATAAAATCCTAGTGGAGACTAGGATTTTCCCTGGTGGAGACTAGGATTTTACCATGAAGATGCTAAAAATTACCAATATGATACCTTATATAGGAAAAACTATTGTGTTTCACTCGGTCTCTGTCCCCTGGAAAATCAGCACTTCTCTGGCAGACAAGGTGGACTATAATACCTCTTTCCTTCCTTTCTACAAGATCTGCCTGATTTAAATTGAAAGCTCTCTAGGGTGGGAACCTGTTAGGGACTATGTTAGGTATGTATATTGTAAAGAACTATATTACATCAACAGTCTTGCAAAAAAAAAAAAATCAAAGATTGTTATACCAAAGCCTCAACTGTAGGTCCCAGGAATGACAGTGTAATTATTTTTAGAGATGACTCTAGCAGTAACTCAACATGACATGAGAGACCTGAAAAACAGCAAGCCTGATTTAAACCAATGGAAAAGCCAGGAATGCAGAATGGAGACTGTTCTTAATGCACCATATTGCATCTGAACATTTTGTTCCTACCCATCTATCCAAAGCATGACGTTTTGCATTTCATATTAACATTCTGAAGACATTAAAGGATTCTTCAATTTGATGTTCATATGCTGTGTCAGAACATGCACTCTGCTTGCTTAGAGAGATGTTATGCCTACCTTTTACTCATCTTCCCTCCTTCAGCCTCCGAACCACCCTCCCTCCCACTCCCAAGAAATCCCTGGGGCTATTTTTATTGGTAGCATTATTTAGTTCAGCAGGAAGATAGCTACAAATACGGTTTGTGGGATCTGAACTTCACTTTGGATTTCTGCAATACCTCAGCTGTTATGCATATGTACTAAGACTGAATGCTAACAAATCATTGCAGTAATACTTGATGTTCATATACAATTTCTCATCTTCAAAGCACTTTAAAATTTCCCAGAGGTTCTACAAAATCTGGGAGAGCGAGGAAGAGATACGGGCAAAAGCCTTTGTTTAGCATTGGTCTTAACATAAATCATAGTTAGTCCCTTTCTGCCTAGCGCTACAGCGGGAATGCTGTAGTCTTCAGATTTAAGTCTGAAGTGCTAAACAATGCTAAATTGCCAAGAACACATTTTCACTAAAAAGCATTTAAAATACTCTTTTTTTTTCATACGGACAGCTCTCTTCAGAAGTTCTGTTCTCACCGTTGACTTCAAAAACCAGGGAAACTTGTGACATTAGCATAATGTATTGGGAGATGAATTAATGTATCAAAATAAAGGACATTTTGATTACAGAAAGTTTTGATAACAAAAAATCATATTTCAAAGCATTAAAACAACAAAGAGCATAACCAGGAATCTTAACAATTTTTAAAGATTAAAAGATTTTTCAAAAGATTCTTTAAAAGGTAAAACTAATAATTCCTCATGAATTCCTTCAGTGTTTAAAGCAGAACAGTTAGCTTTTAATAGCTGAAAGGAAGCTCTCACCAATTTGCTGGCCAGAGCTGGAAAGAGCAATCAAGAAAACTTGGAAGCAAATCATTACAGACCTTACTTCTCCTGATCACGTACCAGGGGAAGAATTTTTCCTCAACGCATGAGACCAAATAAAATATTCTGCCCACTTAAAATCTCAAAGCATTGCTTTACAGGAGCTCGGTGCCCACATCTGAGGTGCACTCTGAAGAGCACGTCCAGGCTGCTGGCACCCAGAGGCAGCTCCTGGATGTTGCCTGTAGGTGCTGATGAGCGTGCAGGCAATGCCCCCTTCTGTCTGTGCGTGCAGCCCCAAACAAGACCTTCCAGGAAAAGTAGTTCAAACTACTTTCCTTTTGGAGTGGGCTGAGTCAGGCTTGCAAACTGTTTTCATTATCACCATAAAAAAATGGGGATGAAATGAAACAAAAACTAACTTTTTTACTTAATGGGAAACAAATATAAAATTGAAATGAATAAAACACTCTCTTTCTCAAATATTCCACTGAACACGTAATCCAAACCAGCCTTCACGCTTGAAAGCATGACTTGCGTTCAACATGCTTTCTAGGGCAGAGAGTTCTGTAACACAACAATTAGTACAGGCTCCGATTTTGAAACATAGATGTTAAACTGGTTCTTCTGAGGTCATTTATTTGGTTAGATTCCTTTTGAGTTTGAAACATTTCTGTAATGTCTGACAAAATATGGAAACATTCTCAGATGAAAGATTACATGCATTCCAGAAAAATTTCCACTGAAATCAAAAGGAACTCTTCTTGGGAATACTGTAAAAGGGCAAGCTCTTCATTTATGCAATTTTAATATGGTAGAAATAAAGAAGTGTAAGATATTAAATTTGTTTTAAAGTTAGGAAGCAATTTAAAATGAAATAACATACATATTAATAATGAATAACTATAGTGAAAAGTGTGTAATTACATGTTAATTAAATTCCCTCCTTATTATATCTGCAGTGCCTCAAAACAATTTCTTTCTTTCTAGCAAAATATCCCGAGAAAACCCCATAGGTGTAAAGCCGAAACTGTTAAATATTTCACAACTGGAAAAAGGAAAGAGAATGAAACTACAGCAATTTTTTTTTTTTAAATTAGGATTTCTGTTCAGAAATAAACTGAACTTCAACATGTTTTAATTACATATCCTTCTGTTTATAATCTTCTACTTAAGCTTAAACAAATAACAACACTGGCAGAACACAGTAAATTTGAGGAACTAGGATGAACTATTTCTATCTAGGTAAATGCTAACAGAACCATTTTTCTTTATACAAAAATAATTACGTTCAGGCAGGGAGCCAGTCTTCTGTGTGTGCCATCCCCTACTGCAAAATCCACCATCACCTTTCTTATCTGGCTATTTAGGACTTTTTAATTTTTCTTTTCTCAAAGTATAAGCTTCTTCTTGCATTTGCAGCTTTTCATTTATCTCTGCCTGTAAAGAAAATCAGAAGAAAAAAGTGGTTATGATGGAGCTATCTTAGGCTGCACATTGTCTTTGTGGTTTTGACACACTGTAGTGCAGTAAGACAGACATTATCCTACACACCTTCCTGTTTTGCAGACATAACGGTGTTTCAGCCTGTACTTATGTGATAACACTTTATCATATTACTGTGCACAATCCCAACGTATGGTATGGCTGCCATGAACAGGAAGTGATCTGGGACAGCCATTTCTCATGTAACCTTGTCTTGGGAGATAGGCTAATTTGCCTGTATGCTCAGACAGACTTTACCAATAAACACCAAATCACAAAAATTGCTTTGGGATTTGGTTGTTGCCACTGTTTTCCTTGGCTGCAGATGTTTGTTCTCTAGTGGAATACATTTTATTGAAACACTGCTGGAATTAGAAAGCATTACTGAAAATGAACAATAAAACCCCCATATTTCTGTGATGTTGCCTGTCTGTCTTAATTGCAAACACAATTATGAATGTGTATCTCATTCTGGAAATCCAAACTGCCATAGACAATGAGTGTTTAATTTGCAAAGTAACATTTGTGAGGAAGGTACAAGGGTTGTGACACGTTTTAGTGAAAACTTTGGCAGTGATAATGCATAGCAGTCTTTAATTCTATAGCATTTGGAAATGTGGGATGACTGGAAAAAAGGCCACAAATACCAGGGATTTATGGGGATTTTATGTATATTTCTCAATATCAGCATTCATCACTGCCAAAATACATGAGAAACAGAAGGAGTACAATGACGCTCTTTCCAAGAATGGCAAAGTTTTGTCCAAACAACTGGAACAGGCTCAAAGGTCCTTTACAGACTTCACATAAACTGATCCAAAACTTAGAGTTACATTCTAACGGACTTCGTGTAATTTTGATAAAGTGAATGGATTTGGCCCAGAAAAGCTTGCAGTAACTTGCCATTTTAGGACCTTTGTGGCTCGCCAGTCCTAGAAATCCCTACTAGTGCTATACCGCAACCTATCAATGGATAAACACATCTAAAATGTTTTCAAAGTTCTCAGTAGCTCCAATTAGCATCAAAAAGCTGGAGTATCTTTGGAGATAGCCTTCACCATATTCAATCCACCCTCAAGTGTCAACAAGTATGTCCCTATCTTTCTACTTCCACAAATCATATGTATACTTAACTGCTTTGCTGTGGAACACTGATCCTCCAGGCTAATCCTCTCCCAGCCACCCCACATGCCTTTTTTTCTCCAGTTTTTAAATCTCTCTCTGATTCTACATTCATTAAAATCAGCTGCCACCACACTCGCTCTGTTGCGATCATTGAGTGTCAGCACTGATTTTGGAGTAAAAGCTATTTCCTAAACTAGAACAAGAGATGCTTCATGTCCCCCTGGAGATGTATTGCAAATTATGAAATCACAGTTCTCATGTAACAACAAAATGGTATGAGTTCGATTATGTATCCAGTAAAAATCTGATGATAAGATTACCTCAGAGGTCAACAAACTGAGAAAAAAGGTGAAAAAGATACATTGCTGGAGGACTTCTAAAAGGAAAGTATTTTCTGTGTATATAACCAGAATTGCAAAAGAGGAAAGAAAATATGCATTTTTCTCATCTGTGCAGTTTTTGTAAAGAAAAAAAGTTCTTAGCACTGATGCTAATGAAATCAAGGTCAAGTGAGAGCCATGCATTTCATTTGTTCTGTAGGTAGGGACAGGAATAAGAACATAGGCCAGGATCCCTCCCATTTCTAAAGACATGTTGAAATGGAATATGAAATCAAATAGGTAGATCTAGTGATGGCATAATTATTCCAATTTATATTCCCCATTCACACATAATCATGTAAAGAAAAATATCAACTATTTTCAGACAGTACTAGGTATTTAATAAACTGCTGCTTGGCCAACAGTGTCCAGCTTAATGCCACCCGGTTGTTGCAAACGAGACCAAATTCCACCAGTTCCTGGGTGGAACTGAGTTCTAGCTGGTTTGCTTTCAATAACTTCGTATGGTTGAGGGAGCAGTTTACAAAACAACAATGATCTACTCTGCTGGCTTTCCACATGTTTCAATTTATAGACCTCCCTGTAGAGAAGCAGATCACCCTTCAAGAAATTTAAGTGCACTGACAATAGCTTCCTTCCCTTTCATGAACTCCACAGAAAGAACTCACGGACTCCTCAGAGTCTGCAGAGCACATACTGAAACCTGATCTGTTCCATTAAGGCAGCTCTTGTATAGTTATGTACCTACCAAATAAAGTCTAGATTTGGCATAAATATGTTATTTCTTACACAGATTGAAGGATGTGTAACATAGATGCATCTAACAATTTATATTAAGCACACATTGCATATGCTCCGTCACAGCAGCTGATCCTGAATCCCTGCAAAGGCATTTTATCACTGACATCACTGGGAGCAGGATTTGGCCCATGTTTCTTAACACATAGTAATGTTGAAGATATATGCTGTTATATTACAGAATATTTTTTATCTTATCGCATGTAAGCTGACTAAACTAGGAGTTATTTATAGAGGCTAATTCACATTTTTATAGCATATGGATGTGCTTTTTGCCAGCCTTAGCACGAATACAGTTTATATTCATTAAGGCTGAGCTAGCTAATTAACCATAGACAGAATTAGTGAATAGCTTTCTAGTAATAGTACCTCAAGGTTGCCAATAATTTCATTTGGGATTTCACACGCTGTGGACTTCTGATCTTCAGCAGTGACACCGGGCACTGTATCTGCCTCGAAGGACTCTACCTCTGGACAGGGCTCTTCCAGGTAACCCTCTTGATCAGAATCCTAGCAGCAACCAACCACAAGAAATACGCGAGTTAGAACATCCTCCTTCTCTCTATAAGACCAAACAGAATCAGCCCAAAGACATGCAACAATTTGAGGACTCCTGCTCCGACAGAGACCATCGGTGTCTCTCTGTAACTCCCTAGGCCAGGCAGATCCTGAGGTTATGAAGTCACATGGGGAGAGAGCCCAGAGGTGCTGACTCAAATGTCCTCTGTTGACTGATTAATGCACTAAAAGCAACTTCATCCAGTCTTATAAGAGAATGTATGCTATATTCTTGGAAATAAATATCATTAGCGACTGGGCTCCAATGGGAATCAATGAGGTGGGAGACTCATAGAAAAATAGCTTTTTTAAAAAAAAAAAAAAAAGGAACAAAACTCTATACCTTAGATTCTGTCTCTGCAGCTGTTGGCGATATCATGAATGATGAACAGATATCTGAAGGTATGCCTTCTTCCAGCAGAGCAGGGACAGGGGGAACTGCAGGCTGGGCAAGTTCAATCACATACTGGCAGTATTAAAAAAAACAAACAAGCAAAAAACAAACAACAAAACAAACCAAGTAGTAGTAATTCAGGTTTCATTATTGCTCAGAGGTTTAGTGCAGATTTTTTTAAAAATGGAAATGAAATTGCTGGCAAACAACAAAAACCAATACCTTTTTTGTTACTATCCAGGTGCTCAGAACTGGAAAGCATACTGAAAATGATTATAGATCAGCTTTAATTTCTAGCTGCATCTCAAGGGGCCCTCTTCATAATACTTGGAAAGAAAGATGATTTTCATAATTTCATAACACTACAGCTTCTTACTCATGTGGATAATTAAGTTTAGAAAACACAGAGCTTAGGTAACATGCGGTCTTCCCAATGCAAATTTGTCACTTCTGAACAGGGATCCTGTTGCATTTTGGAATTAAAGGGCCCGGCTGACCACCAGGGCATTCTTTCAAAGGAGTCAGCTGGAGTAAGGGTGTAGTGACACCGCATCAAATAAGGCCCTAAGAAAAATGTTTTCATTTGTGACTATAATATAAGAATTGCTAATGATCCAAGTGTTGCTGCTTCATCAGCTTGCTCCCATTTCTCTTTCCTGTGAACATGGGAACCACACTGGTATTCTGCTGGCATGTGAACTGCGGCTCCAGGAATGCTCGGACCAGGAAATGGCTTCTCCCCCCCCCCGCCGGAGTGGCTGGATGCAGCACTTAGTCCTTGCTTGGGCTCTCACGAGTGACGCAGAAGGCAGCCCTGCGTCCTCTAAAGGACGAGGTTTTGTGGGGTTTTTTTTAACAAATGGATGACAGAACATATATGCCAAATACGGCGACAAAAGACAGTTTTGAACGAGCCTGGAACAGGGTACAACAGTAAAATGGTATGTTTGGGTCCTCTACAAGGGGAAGTGCCCACCGAGAATACCAGGCAGATGTTCCAGTTCTGAGTCAGCTATTGGAAACGTGATTTTGCTCGGATGGTGTAAGTCAACTACATTAATTCACATCAGGGTAATTGCAGCTCCTATAAATTAATTTCCTCATACCTTTGAAATCACAGCAAGGTTGATATTTGGTTTATTTAATTACTTGCTACAGTTAAACATGCTGAAAATATTAAAGGTTCTGTACATTTGCGAAAGTGATAGCAAAAATTGAAAATAAACAGTGAGACCTAGCCATTGTATTTCTTGGATTAAAAATTTCTTTTGTAGTCCTAAAAGCTTTTCAGAAGTTATGTATTATCTTCAAGATAGCCAAAAAGTTTAGGGTTTGCATCAAAATGAAAAAGCCTTATGTTGAGCTAAATGTTATTATTCTTTCCAAAATAAAAAGAAGCTTTGTTTTCAAATCCTAATTTTTTTAAAACTAGAGCTCTTTTGATTTAGCAAATATTTCCATTTTATCCGACTTCTTACCTTATATTTTCTTACTTAAAAATATTAGCTGAATTGGATGAGAATTCACAATTACATTCTGCTTCCTTAAAATAACATTTTTTCGTTAGTTAGTTAACTATTCACTCAAAATATTTTCTTTATTTAGATTAAATCATTATTCCATTTATTCCCTCCGGCCCAAATTTTAAAAAATGAAATAATGTAAAAAACTAGAATGTGTTTTTAAAATCAGTTCCTGGCTGATCAAATACATTTTTGCAGCATGGATAAGATTTTCAGAGGTTCTATTTTAGAATAATATTTTTACTTCACTGCATCCTTTTAAAGAGAGCCATTCTTTACTCATCTGTTCCGTGCCTAAGAATAACCCTTGGATCATTAAGAAATAACTAAATTACAGCAGAACTAGTCTCTTTAATGAGCCATAATAGTCTCAACATTCAGCCAAAAGTTTTTTAAAAGACTGTGAAACTTCAATGTAGAATATGAAGTATTTTGTTTAGTAATAATAAGTTTATGAGCAGTACCACAGTTTACAGCCAAAATATAGTGACCTAAAAATGCCATTCTGCATTGCTCCTTCCTATACATTGTGTCCTTAACAAGTCCAGGGGAAAATTAGAACGAATGAATTGTGGTGAGAGCCTGAAGCCAACAAACGTATTTAAATGAATCCTTCTGATGCAATACTTTCCTTTAAAAAATACAATTAAGTCTTTGTATTTCCTTTGAACAAAACCTCATGTTTAATAGCACCAATGGCTCTGTAGTAAAATCTATTTAAAAACAGAGAAGGAGACACAGTAAGTTTTATACAGTTACAGTTAGCTTTAAAAAAATGTTGCTAGTTTCTGAAGTCTGAGTAAATTTATGGTGAATTACTTCCACTGACCTACATTAAAAAATTCATCCTCCTTTTTGTAATTCCTGAAGATTTGTCATTATGTGAGCATTATTCACTGTGACAAAGATGTATTACTCAAAGTGTCCTCTTGAATCAATCTAACTATCGAAATGTGAGAAACAGTTTGGCAAGATGATAATGCCTTAAAATTAATTGGCAATATTTTCCTGCACATTGTCATCCGATGGGTCCATGAGAATTCAAACACAAAGAAATCGCAAGGCACTTCCACAAATGTAGAGGGCATATCAGTGTCAGCTGCAGACAAAAGGATGCTCCAAAAGAGACTGGAAGGAGCAGAAGTTAAATGCAATATTCTTACTAATTCCTAGGTGCGGTGGGGTGCCAAAAGGCCACTTGAATCTGGACAAGCTGGGGCAGGCCAGAGACTGCTTTATCACTCAGCAGAGGTTAATGCAGGAAATAGCATTCGGCAACACCTTTGCTTTCCCACCCCAGTTGCATCAAGCCTCAGCGTAGTCACAGCTGAAGACTGTAGCTGGTGTTCCAACATTGCTCTCGGTGTACAGCCCCCTGCTGCAATTTTTCTCTGGAATTCTTTCTGGTAAAAGCGTGCGTAAAGAGAGGTAAGTATAAAAAAGGGTCATGTTGTTCTGTACATAAACCCACATACTTTTCTTGCTGTTGAGAGCTAGCAAATTACCTTTTTACAAATGTAGGCAGAGCAAAGACAATAAAGTAGTATACAGGAAAATTTCTAAACCAGAATAATGGCAGGAAAGAAGATTGGTAAAGCGTTCTAATAAACGAGTTCCACAGATGTGGTAGTTATTATAAAATTAGCTTTGCATAACTTACCAATATACCATTACATTTTCCCCCAGATGTTATCTGTTACTTAAATTAATTTTGCTTAAGTTACTATTATTGCAGATTTTATCCACACTGTATTTTATTATTTAAGTTTCTGTGGCATAAAACAAGCCCTGGCTGATAGCATTACTTTTAATAATATATGTAAGAGGTTTTAGTATTATACAAATGGCTGCTGGGTATATCTTAATACTCATAGCACAGAACGTCTGCTCTCAAAATACTATGTAGATTAAAACCAGCTATTTACTTACACTCTAATTCAAGTCATTGGAAAGGTTTGCAGTATTTATGTATGTGGTATGAAGGGAAACAATCTACTCGGGGAATAAATACTAGAGTTTGGAAATTAGCAAAGCTAGGGTCAAGGTCAGTTTGGATTTACTAACATACTTGCTGAAAATTAGAATTTATAGTTTATGTTTACTTATTTCAGAAATGAGAAAAGAGACTGAGGGGGTGGTGCATTTGCCTCTTTGATACAAGGCTTTTGTATCACAGAAACATTTTAAAACCACCGTTTCAGCTTAATATTATCTGAAATTCTGTACTCCTCTCCACAGAGTCTTAACATAAATTCTCTGTAGCTAATCTTACCAAACATAGGAAAATAATTATTTATAAGGATTGGAAAAAATATCCCACGTTCAGCATGGACCATTTCTAAAGCCTTGTAACATCTTTCAAAGCCTTCAATGGCCTTTCAGTGGATATGGATTTGATTTTATATGAATGACAGATGCATTTAAAAAGGGTGTTCTTTGTGTGTTGTTCTCTATATTCACATCATGTGTGTAGTTTCTAATTGTATGCCATAGGACCTTATGCTACCAGAGACCTGCGCAGACTTCTCTCTTGTATATGTGTGAGATTTGCCACGAAACAAAACATTTAATGCAGGATTTACATTAGTTTGCCATTCATGCTAAGCATGCTCAGCTACACACCTACAAATGTGCTGAATTTCAGTCGCTGGAATAAAAGGCATTTACAAGATATGGTTTGTTAGCTGCCTGTATTTCATGTGGTTGAATTTGAATGAATAACTAATGGACAGAGATGCACTGTCTCACACGGACTCAAACGAGCCTGCCTTCCCCCCTCTCCTTTAACCTGCCAGCATATGCAAACACAACAAATCCACCCTACCTGCCTTCCGAGGCATCGCCCACCACCGTTCTCACAGGTGAGGAGGTTTCTGGGAGGCTGCTGATAGCTCTACCAATACATTTGCCATCCTATTTCGCAGCAGTGCTACACACAAGGTCCAAATGACCAAAAGATATTATGAAGCACTCAAAAACTTAATCCAGATGTATGATCTGTGCGGCGTGACTAAGATGGCGGAGCTTCCTTCTGAACGCCTTCACTGTACACATTTGTATTAATATTTAAAGTGGAATTAAGATCAATGAGGGACTAAACTTGGCCTCTGAAGTATGTTCCCCAGTTGCTAGTGATGCACATGGAAAATCTGTGTGCATGTTCCTGGGCAGGAGTTTTCAAACCACTGTTCCTTAAATGAGACAAAAGTTCAGTAAGTTAAAGGTATACTTTATGCTCTTTTTCCTGCATTTCAGAATTCAAGTTAATATGTTTTAAAGAGAGTTTTCCACGTTTCAGAGCTGAGATGTGAATCAACTTTGTTGACAATACATTAGTAATTAATCTAGTCTAAAATAGCTATCTGAAGCAATTTGGTGCCTACATTGACAAAACAGGATCTACTTCTCCCCCCAGGAAGCTGTAAATCAGTCAGTGACATCTGGCCTCAAGGACATCAGAGTCATCTGAAATGTGGTAATTTATATTAATGAACATCAATATTAATTTTTAAATAAAAAGAATTTGCTACTGCCATTATGTTTACATACGGAATATTATTTATAGCTCATGTTCCTCCTTTCCTACATTTTGCCCATAAATTACTGTAAGGAAACACACTGTCACAGTTATAAATATTTTCCCTTGGAGTTAAAGCTTTTACATATCCTCTTACTGTTTTCAGTAACTATATGAGGCAAACAACCAGGATTTTCTTGCTACTCCAGGAACCACTGCCAATTTTAATGCTCAACTGAGTAGAAAAGGGTGCTTCTACAAAAACAACCAAAGCCTTCGTCTCTAGAGATATCTTAATGCAGAATGCCCTTAATACACAGATTCTGTAAAAATATCCTAACATACCAGAAAAAAACCCTAAATACTGACTTTACTGGACTGCAGTCATCTACTTCTTCTTTTACCAAGCTTCCAATTATTACTGCCAATTCGCAGATTATTTAGAAAGACAAAATAAGAGACATAAAAAAAAAAAATCCCCAGTTGGCTTTCATGCTGAGGACACATCACTAAATGATTCACCTTGGAATGGTCACTCTAAATTCACATTGTGTTTAGCATTGCCAAATCTCCTAGAGTTGTGGGATTACAAGAGAATCTCAGCTTTCATTTAAAAATAAAGTTAGTGTCTAGCTCTTACGGTTGCAGAGGAAAGATTGAAAACATAAATCTTGAAAGCTCAAAAACTAGACTGAAAGCAAAAGGAACCAAACAACAATTATTTTTAAGCAAGTCTCATGACTTTTTGGGATCTGTCTCACCATTTTAAATGCCCAAGGTTAACAAAACTCTTAAAAACAATGCATACACATTTTGAGGAGGGGTGAAGGATTTTTTTTTTTTTTTTTAGTACCTGAAAGTGCAACTCTTGCATCAGGACTCTTCAAAGTGCCAGCCCCCCCTTTCCACTTCAAGAGCACCCATCAAACAAGCAAAGAGCACACAGCTCCTATTCTGGCTGTACAGAAAAATAATCTTTTGCTGTTGGTACAGTAACATGTAATCACTGCCTCAAGTTGGACAGAGGTCCCACCTCCTGCCTTTGTCCGCTGCCACTCTTGAACAGCCTTCTCTTCCTATCCATTTCCTCTGCAACCAGCATTTTCTCCATGCAAGACTGGCCACGGACAAGCCCCTCACACAACTGCCCCATACTCCATGCATTCCTGCACCACCAACTGACAAAGGAACAAGCTCTCTCTAAACTCTTCTCAGTCATCAGGTGCATTAAATGTGAATAGGCTTGTCTATATTGATTCACTCCTAGCTGATGCTACACAAGAAAGCTGCTCTAACATTTAAAAGGTTGCATTAAAAAAAAAAAAACAAAACAAACAAAAAACCCCAACACACAACAAAAAACAACCTAAAGAATACTGATTCTGAGCTAAGAGAAAAAAAAATTGCTCACACAATTTAAAAACTGCAATATAGATTTTTTTTTAAATATGCTACATTAGAAAACTTTTCAGGATATACGGTCACATAAAAATGGAGAACTTGTGTTCTTTGTTATTAGACCTAAAACATAAAGTCTTTGCTTGAGTGTGTAAGTTTCTGTTAAAACAACAATTTGTCCTGTGGACTGTAAATTCAATTACTGTTTTTATTGGAATCACATTTTGCTTTGGAAACAATCATGCAGAAAAACAACTAGTAACTTAGACATCTTAAAACCATCTCAAAACAGGCATGGCTCTGAGAACAAATCACTTATGGTAATTCTTCCACTGTGAACTGCAATGTTTTTAAAATCCATTTCCATATTTTTAATTAACACCTAGTTAAAAAAATAATCTTACTGTAGGTCATTTTAATCGCAAATGGGAAAACAAATTTGCTTTATCAGAAAATTGACTCGACACTATTTTAGGGACTTATTTTTCATGTTTTTATCATCAAAATTAAGTTATTAACATACATTTCCAATTTGGAAATGCAGAAGTCAGTCAATTTTTCTCTCAAATTTCAGACTTACAGTTTTCAGTCACCTCTCTATGTGAAGCTAGTCTATTTTAGCACCAGAATATTTGATCAGTACTCACAAACCCCCATAAAACTCTAAGATATCAGAACTTCTTTACAATTGTGTTTCTATATAACTTGAATCTGCAGTACTCTCACCATAGCCTGTTAGTCAAAAGAAACCACCACTTCCTTATACCACACTTGAATTTCATATCCCATTGTAAACAGGCTCTCCTTATTACGGTATGTGTTCATAAATCTGTTTATATTGGATCTCAGCTTGAATGCTGGGGTTGGTTTTAACTCTATCTTATAATTCTGTGATTCACATTAAATAAAAATAGAGTGGTGGAGAGGGGCAGGGTTAGTCTGGTGAACGCAAGAGTTAAACAAAGCTTTGTTTTAGCATAGCTTGGCTTGGTGGGTGATTTGAAATCTAATAAGTTTCCTCTTGGTAAACTGCCAAAGCTAACCACACCTTGGATGATGTGAGATTGTTTTTGAGAAGGTAACATCTCCTCACAGATTATCTCCTCCTCCTTCAACTTGGAAGGTTTCTGAGAAGAACAGTCATTTCCATTTCTGTTGGGGCATGAAATGGTTTCTGGTGAAAAAGCGCATAAATCTCATTCTGCTTTGACTTGTTAGGTAGCTCATGACAGATCATATAATCAAATATGGATATTTCAAAATCTCTTTAAACAAAGGATGAGAAGAAACAAGCATTTATACGGAATAATTTCTCCCCAAATTAAAAAAAACCCCAACAAACAACAAATCAACAGACACTTAACTCCTTATCCCTTATAAACTTTAAGTTAACTTAATCTTTTAGAAAATTACCACTCACACAAGTAACAAAACCAACCATTTGTTCGAAGAAGGTTTTCATACAGAATTTTAACACAAGTCAGGATCAAGAGCAAAGGCTTCAAACTTTGAAGTGAAAAATCTTGAGTCGGCTATAGAATAAGTGAATACAAATGGTATTGGGTTGAATTGTATACAAGCGGCTTTCTTCTCCTCCCCTTGTGTTTTGCCTTTTTGAGAAACTGTTCTACAAGAATAGGCAAAGACAATGTCATCACAAAGTTTGCCTGATGAGATAAAGATGACATGTCTGTGATGGTCAGCTTTTGATGGGAAAAAAAGAAGCAATGATGTCCAAGGGATTTATCTATTTATTCCTTTTAACACCACCTTTTCCCTGGCAGCTTTCCTAAACAGCATCATCATCACTACCTAGAGGGAGCAAATGCCAAACAGCAGCACCTTCTCTTAAGAATGCAGAGCTATACCCAGAAACATGACATTGCCTTCTTTGATGCTGCTGTCTTTCGATCTAACCTTCAGTAGAAAACACCTATTAGGAATACCAAGTGTGCCTGGATTGCCAAGCAGAGAAGTTGAAGAGAGGGTAGAAAAATCAATAATGGCTGGAAAGCGCAGCTGGCAATAGAGAGAAAGGCGAGGTGGACGGGGACACAGCAATTAAATTGGTCCTGTGGAAGGAAAGACTTCTTCAGCAGCTCAGGAAAAAGCATGGGTCAATGTGCAGAGGAAGAGAGCAGGAGTGATGGGAAGTAGCTAACAGCAGAGGCGAACGTCTCGCACGCGGAGAGGCAGTGAGGCTGAACAGATCCATCTTTCCCACTCCGGCAGCAGAGTGCAATGCTGAACCGTAACACTTATTATTCTAGTCTCCAACTCCCCTTTGGCCCCAACCACCAAGCATGCTAGGCTGCACAAAGCAGCTGAATGTCTAGTGTGGCTCCAACAGTATCTCTTGTCACCAAACCAAGACTTTAACTTACTTTTCCAATAGATTCATAACCCAAAGATCATGTCAAAGATGGCACTCTAAAGACTTCTGGAGGTGGGTTCTATTCACTTCCTTATCTACGTCAGGCTATTTCCCTTTGATAATCCCTCGCTCCATCTAGACAAAATGTCACATATCCTAGGTCCTCCTGTCATATGATACCTTATTTTGATTTTAACATTTGGCAGAATGTGAGGCAGCTCTCACCACTGCCACTGGGTTTGTGGGTTTTTTAAATATATATATATATATATAGGTTGTATATATATTGGTAATTGCTAATTGTTATTTAAGCCTAGAGGAGCTAAAATAACCAAACCAAAAAATGGCTTTTAAAGAAGGAATTGATACTGAGAGCTGAAAAGACCCTACTAGAGACCCTAAAGAGAAAAGACCTTACCAAATATAATAGACAAAGTTTTCAGTATAGCCCCTCTGCACACGCTATCTTCACATTTATAGGATTGTCTGGTTTAAGTGTTCTTTGCAGGTGTTCATTAGATCATGTATACACCCTAATAAATCATACTGGATGCACAGCTCCATGTGGAAGAAATAGAGCTGATAGGCGATACCTTTGAAAAACTTGGTCCCAAAACCAGAGATAGCTTATTTCCCCATGACAAGAAGTAACTTAACAGATATATTTGTCTCTCAATGGTAAATTAGTCTCAAAGCAACATCCTCCATCAGAGAAAGATCTCAAGGTGCTCTTATAATACAAGCGATAGCCAATTCAAGCACTTTAACTGGATTTTTTTACAGCCCTAAAATTATTAAAATTATCAACTTTAAATAATTATATTTCAACCAGTGTTTTACTAGTTCTCTCCCTACCTTCTCTGATTTTAATTTTCTCACTTGTCAGCATCTCTTGGCAGTGAGAACAAGAAAGACCTCAAACCTTTGCTGATTGCTTTCCACGCAATCTGATTTCTATAAATTAGAAGTTGCTGATGGGGAAGCAGACAGCAGTACCCTTTGATCAAGATACACATCTTGATCTCTTTTATCATTTTTTAAAACAACAATAATATTACAACAAAAAAAAAATCATCATACAAGCTTTTCGATCAAAGTGTGTCACTGTCTGCTTCCCAGTCAACATACTGCCAGTAAATTGGCAAGGTGCCCAGAAAGAGCAGGCAGCAGCTGGTGGGTTTGATTACCATCTGTATATCCACTAATGTATAAAATATTATGTCTCCATCTAGTGGGCAACTGCATTTAGCAGGGAATTTGAAAATGGGTTGGAGCCTACGTCTGCGGATGGCAGAAAGAGCTTCACTAAACTCCCCATCAGCAGAACTGGGCTGGAAAGCTGTACCATGTTGGAAATCTACCTAAAGCAAGACAGGTCTTGAAGTCCCACTGGTGGGTCCACCACGGTGCGGGCACTTGCCCTTGAAATTGTGTTTTCTCCAGAAGCATTCATAGAATATCTGACTCTGTGCTCTCCCAACAAACCAGCCCCCTCTAACACTCTGTAGCACCCTGGAAGTCCTAATGGCCAAAATCTGAAAATGCAAAAGATAACAGGAAACATTAATGTGCAGAGCTCCTGAAAGAAACAATAAAGAATGAGATAAATATGCCAAGACAATGTCTTCCTTTAAGAAGAATTAACAAACAGCATATTAAAGCATTATCCCCCCAACTACTTGATGATAGGACATGCATTAACTTTCTCATGCCATTGCAGATAACATCCTTGACTGAATAGCAGCAGGGGTACCATGAGATATGCAAATTTGTTTTTCAGAAAGTGCCACAGAAACAGTCCTGGGACACAGATTTTAGAATTCATGCGGCCACTCAAATAGAGGAGAAACTGAGGCACAAGCCAGCGCTCTCACAGCTGTCTTACGACAGATACAGGACTAGAACAAATAGTTATTAAAAGATGAATTCTACTACATTCATTACACCACCCTCCCCTTCATTGATTACCATCCTTTTTGACAACTCTGCTGTAATGACTGGACATATTGTATGCACAGCCATCTAGTGTGAAAACTGCATCCTAATGAAGAACTATCAGTACAGCAAAATGAAATAAAGAACAACAACAAGATCATGCTATTGATTTTTTCCATCCACCTATGGACTAGACCTAACTTCCCTTAGCTTGAGAAATCCGTTGAGATAACTCTCCAACATAGCATGATTACATTTTCATTTAATGACTTCTCTGGATGCATGATAGGTCCTAAAATAGATCTTATTTTTCTGAATATCTTTTAATAAAGTTGTTTTAGATGCATTTTGATTTGACACACCTAAACTGGTTACAGTAAAGCATTTTCCACTGTTATCATATACTCCATTGCATTAGAACAAAGTTTATTACTCTATAAATAATTCATTCAAAGGAACTTCAGTTTAACAGCACCTAATAGACACAATCACTTAAGGTAGCACGCTGGCAAATTTCAGCTTTAAATCAGAAGCTGATCTGTCTTCTCATAAAGAAAAAAAAAATCAACTTATCAGGAGAAAGCATCGTTTTAAAGAAACTCAGGCATGGGCGCTTAAAATGAAGTCAATACATACCAACAACTTTCGTGCTCATTTATTATATTGCTTGTTTGTGCAGGAAAGGGATGAGATTTGTTTCAATCTAATCTAATTCACTTTATTTCAACAGAAGCTACAAGAATTAGAAATGAATGCTGTTCCCTCCACAATTTTCTGTGATAGAAGCTTTATTTTTCAGGCCAGCATCTCCGTTTTTGATTGCTCAATGGGAGCACCAGAATGGCTAAAAAAAGAAGGCTCTGAAACATTAGGAAATAGAAACTGCTGACTACCTGGTGAAGGAATAATGATTTATAATATATGAATAGGGGCAATAATTGGATAGCAGCTGTACTCGAAAAAGCCTTAATTCACAGATCTGACATCAGAAAGTCATAATCCATCGATCTAGCATCAGAATGATGGATTATGACTTTTTAAGAACATGTAGACATGTCAGCTTCACGAGCATTCCGGGAATCGTAGTCCAAATTGTTTTACTGAGGTCATTTGAACAATTTCAGCATTTTCCAATAAAGCTGATGCACTAATATTTTGAAATGTAAAAGTTCTGTTGGATCCATTTTTTTCTTTGAAACCCTAAAAATCCTCCAACCAAATATCATAGGTTGCCATAACTTGTGATTATAGAATTATTTTTTTTTAAATTACTTTGAGTCTGTGTCATTTTCTTACAGAGGTGAAAACAATTTTAAAGCCCAATTGATTTTCATGTCAAAATTTCTGTATTCAAATTTGGAGGTGCAAAGTGAGGGATTAATTACCATGTTTTCTTTCAGGAAGAGTACTGATATATACTATGCATGTTTCCCCCTGGACTACTGCAAAAATATCTAATTTTTGACCTCTGACTCCTTCCTTTTTTCGACCCTGATTAGGTTTCAAACTGTCGCTACCAAAACTAAAGTTATGATGTGAATTTAGATGGACTCTTTTAAGAAAAGAAATAATACTCTTGCAATGTGTGAATACCTAGGGGTTGAGATGTAATTTTTATAAAGAATCTTTTGTCACATTAACTCAAGAAGACATCTAGCTTCTTCAATGAAATACTTACAACTTCACTTTCCTCATAAAAACAAACATGAGCTAAGGTTATTAAATGAAAAATTCAGGAAAGTTCCTGAGATCCTTTCATTGAGCATCATGTACTTATTTACAAGTAAATCACCATTTCATTCATAAAAGTCTATTACAAAATCTTCCAGTGGTGTTTCCCCATTACAATTAAGCAAAGCCACCTATAAATTAACAACTGCTACATTAGATTAATTCAATGGCTCGGCCAGGTAAGAGTTCTTCAAAAAATGTTTTCTGCTCCAGAAAAGTGTTAAATATAAAATGACAAAATATTTTCAATGTACACACATATTAAAACCATAAAATACCTGTGACTAAAATATCTTCCAAAGGTATAAAAACTTTAAGTTTACAACAAGGGCTAAAGGGCAAAAGAAACAAACCAAACCAAGCTGTGGCTGCATATCTCTATATTTTACCGACAAATTCCTTTTATCTACCCTTGTCTAGAAGGCTGAATTTCTCCTCCTCTGGTCTTTCTCACCTTATTTCCCTTCTCACTCTTAAAATGTTTTTAAGAAAGCTTATTAATAAAGTAACTACTTATGTGAAGCTTTTTTTTTTTTTTTTAAAGTTTTGTATATGTTCATACCTAAAGCCACTATGGAAAGGAGAAGTTGTCATAGGGCTCTTTTACAATGGCTTAAATAATTTATTTCACTAAAACCCATGTACATTGAGCAAAGGCATCCTGGGTCCAGTCTCAGCCCAGATTTCAAAACAAACAATAACAACAACGAGACTGAAGGAAAAGACAGCTGTGGAACAGTACCCTTTAAATTCTCGATAGTTCATAGAATAAAAGGGAAAAATAATGCACTTTTTACAACACTAGACAGAACCAATTTACTTCATTTTGACAAGTAAATATGAAATGGCTAATGAAAGTCACTGCCATGTTACACACACTCCTTCCTCTAAACACACCTAATCTTCTTAGAGGTCTCACATAAAGGGATCACATCACTGAAAAGCAACTACTTCTTTAAAAAAGTCTTCAACAACAATAACACTGCACAACTGATCAAAAGAGAGAGTACCTCATTTGATTAACTTCACCGGAGAATTAACATTGGCAGGCTGTAATTACTCACTAGGAAGGCAGTCATGAGGACATGATGGCCAACAGTTTTCTGCTTGTGATTTACATGCTTGAGGTAATGACAAGCGCTCAGGATATCAGTTTTGCATCTTCTTTCAAAGAGCCTGTGATGCAGTGCCCTAGCAGGTTCGCTATTACTTCATCATCAACCATCTTGTACTTGAATTTTCCTTGGATCCTTTCTGACCTAGTATTTACCCAGCTCAACTCAATTAAGATAATGACATCAAATGAGACCAAGTAGGGTGGCTATAACCTTTCTAACCTTTCCAGACTGAAGAATGAATACAGCCCTTAGGACTGCGCACAGGGGAAGACAGGACCCTGACAAATTGGGTATCTCCTGATTCCTCCTCTTTTTCGGACCTATGCATTAGTCCTACATCTTTTGTTGTTATTAAACCGGTTGTATCCTTTCCTTGTCTCCATTGACACCACCAACTCATTTAATGTATATTATGAAGTAGCAGTCAGATGTTAACTTTCTCTCTTTAATGACGTGTGCTTGAACCAATGACCTTGAAGTGAAAGGCTCTGTAGATCTTTAGCATTCCCTCGATACTCCAGGCCCCTTTATTCATCTAGTTTATAAGCAAAACCTGTACACAAAAGGAACACTTACTCACAATTGCTATTATGATAGTTCTGCTGTGGTAGTACATTACACTGAAAAAATATGAATTATAAAGTGCACGGGTTAGTAAAATTTAAATCAAGCAAATGTTTAATATTAAGCCATTTCATCTTTTTCCAAAGTTCGGCAAATTTATTACAAAGCATTGAAATTGCACTTCAAGCCCTAAGGCTTGCAGTGTCGGAGCCTGCCTGATTAATGTAATTAAAAGAATAGCATAACTCAAAATTTATTAAAAATTAAATATATGTGGCCTTATTGTTTACTTCCAACTGATAGCATGATTTCTAGCTAAAAATTTGCACTGCTTAATACCCGATAAGTTGTTAAAGCACATCTCCTTTCTCCTGCTGTGCATATGATTAAAAGAGCAGAGGTTAAACACGGCAATAAAAAAAAATTGGGGAATTCTATTTTTGGCCACAGTGGTGCTTAGTTCCCCCTTCTCATTTTTACAACAAGCAGGTGCTGCTGAAGAGGTGGCAAGTTTCATGACAGGAGGGCATCAAGCTGGAGAAGGGTAGGAAAATGCTTCCTTGGACAGAATCTTCCTGCCACGGTCACTAAGTGTCTTGTATTGAAGGTTTTTTTCTTAGCCAAGACCTGGCTTGCAGGAGGAGGCAAGCTATATGAATTAGATTGCTAGACATACACAGTTTGTGAGGCCTGATCCAGAGTAATGTTCAATGGGTGCAAAGCTGGCAAGTTTATGTGGCATAAAAATGCTCTCTTACACAGTGGTCGTGAGACATTTGCAAGTGCATGGCCAGCAAATGCTGGGTAGCGTACTGAGGGATCCCAGAGGTCCAAGGCAGGTTTTATGGGATGGAAACCTAATTTTCTTCACTCTGAAACCACAGTAAAAAAGGCTTACTTTTTCTGCAAATCTTGCTTGCATATCTCCATTTTCTCCTGCAACGGTTTTGCATTTACCTTCAGCCAATGTACTGATCAGCAGCCCCTCCCAGTACACGAGGTGGAAAGCGAATGAAAAAAATTAAAACAAGTTGGCAAATGTACCTCTATATACATATTTCATGTTAGCACAGTTATGCTTTAGAAATTATGGCAACAGCAATAGAATTCTGCTGCTGTGATCATGGATAATCAAAGCGAGTGAAAAAAAAGCCAGTGCTGAAATATTTTCAAAGGTATGAAAGTCTTTACTGTTGTGTAATTTAAATTTACTTGCCATTACTTGAAATTTCTTTTCGTCTGTGTGATTAGAATTTAAATGCTCCCAAAGTATATTCACAAATATAATTCCTGTCATATTACAGAAATACAGCAGTAACCTTCTCTTATTGCTGAAAATTAACTAGGCTCTTTAATTTACTATGGAAAATACAAAGCAAAATTAGTTAAAAAGTTTTGAATATGAAGTCTTATTTGGGAATGATCCATAAGACGAACTAACACAGCACTTTCTACTCTACTTATACATACACAGACATCACAAAGGTATAGCAGTATTTTATACAACTGGAAATATAGGATGGTTGCATTTTTGCAAGAATATTTTTGAATTTAATAATTTTCAGTTTGAGGTCGAATTTTGCTACCATTATGTACCATGGTAACGTAGTGTCTGTTTTAGATACAATCCTACTACATCCCCTAAAATTATTCAGGGTACAGTGGATTGAAGATACCTGAATTGGATTGTAAATCCTAACTGGACAGTCAAAATTCATACCTGACAGCAGTAAAAGATAAAGCACAGGCATTAAAAGCCTTCTCATGGGTTATCACATGATGAATTTTTCCAAAAGTCTCCATCTCACCAATTTCTTTAATTTTCAAATTCAAGATTTCCTTATTAGTAGAAATTACTGTTTCCTGAAGATAGAGTTCAATACAATATTAGTATCACACTGAAGTTTTTATGCAGCCCAAGTAAATTGGGTCTTAATATGGAACAAGTCAACAGAGTCATTCTGCACACACCGCCCCCCCCAGTAAAAATGAAGCTGCAACACCCTGTGGCACCACTACTTTTTATTGCAGCATTGAGCATGTTTAGTGTATGTACTCTTAATGAGAACCTTTACGTATTCCCCCTGCCATACTGATCTCACTGGACTTGACACACAAAATCCGGTAAGTGGCACAAATCTACAAAAATGGCCTTTTATGCAACTGAATTCCATAGAGCAGGGTTTAGTTTGTTAACAGCCATGCTACCTTTTCTTTACTCTTCATTCATTCTTCCCCAATTGATTTGGTAGAAAGAGAAAAGGGAAAGTAAAAATAAAAAATCAAATTCTATATTTCTGCATAAGTTGGAGTTATTGACACCCATCTGATTAAGCAATTAATTTTGCTTCTAAAATTGTTAGTACATTAACAGATAAGTGCTAAGGAAGAAAGCAGGGGTTTTTTAATTGTATTTATTCACTACGAAGTGGAACAAGAACAATTCATGTTATAGTCTGCAAAGTGGTAAATTTATTAAAATGGCAATTGAGCACTGAAAAACTTTAGTGTCTAATTCCCAATTCCCAGAGCAACCCACAGACCCGTTTAATACACCATGTCCTGTTGGCCATTTAATGCAGTCTTTAAACTTTCCTGTTTCCTAAATAAGCTCCCTTACCACAGACTTCTACATTTTATTCTAATGCATATGGTTTGCTGCTTATTAGTTTGTGTAATGTTCCCGCTATGAAAGAAAAAAATAAAATCCACAAGACATGTTCTCATTTATCTTGCACTTGTCAAATATTAAGATTCTCCTAGTCTGTCAGACTTCTAAGCTTGTCTAATGTCTGTCATTTGTATCCAAAATTAATAAAGTCTATCCATGCTGTATGATTTTTCAGTTGCTCTGATTCTGATTATACACAATAATTTGTAATTTAAATTCACAAAAAAATATGCCAATGTAGCAAGGTGTTTGCGTTGTCAGTTTTAAAGGCTTGGCCTTTATGACTCTGATACCAAAGCCCCGTTCTTTCCGCTCATTACAAAGTTCCAGTAATGCTTGGACTGACCAATTACTTCTGGTAATTTGATTATGTACCCTCTTTCTTTTATTATTTAACCTTTTAACTGAGGATTGATCAGAATAAAAAGAGACAATTAAATACACTGCAGTAAAACCAGTATGAATAACAAGAGTAGGAACTGAAGTCAAATGAGCAGTAGTTAGGAAACACGGAGATAAGACTGAAATCCTGTCTTTGACTTCTCCTATTGTGTTTTGCTGTGCCAGGGTTGCAATGAAAAGGATATTATTTTTACATTTAGTAATTCAGAGAGCTATATTTGCAAGCACAGCAAGGAGGGAGAGAGAAAAGATAAAATCTCTGTCATGGCAAAATGAGTAATGTTTGGCTCCTTTCTCCATCTCCACAATTTCTTGATTTCTCAAACAAAATGTGATTATTAAACAGAAATGAATGGTTCAGCACTGAGTTACATGCATGCACCTATCAATAGAGTCAAGGGGTCATTCTCAAAATGGACAGAAATGTCATGATGTTTTTAGAAATCCCACTGGAAGGCACCACAATGCACCACTGGTAAGACTTTAAAAAAAAAAAAAAAGTCAGCAACCTAGCCTCTAGACCTCACTTTCTTTTCATCTAGGCCCGCAGGGACAACAGTAATGTTAAAAATTGAAAACAGTCTCCTGCAACAAGCCTAACTGAGGGTAAAATTTTTAAATACTTCATTTGAAATATGATTATTACAGGTAATTTAACATTTCTCCAAATGTAAATCTACAACTACATCCTAACTCCTGAAGAATACAAAAAGCTGGCAAAGTATCTTCCTTAGAACAAAAGAAAATCATTAAGAGTCCTGAATGTATAACAGACAGAGATGAAAATGATAAATGGGTATCATGAATACAAAATGAATGCTAAGAAAAACTCTGAAAGAATGTTAGGCAGATATTCAAAGTAGAATAAGCTCAAAGGAACAGCCCTATCACTCCTCCATTTTATTGAACAAGAGTACACACACATTGTCAATGGTTGCAACGTATATGTATTGCAAATCTATTCACAGCACACGCCATTCAGTGAATCTAAAGATATAGACCCAAATTCGAGCCTGTTAGCACCTGAAACTTGGCCACAGCCTTGATCAATCCAAAATTGAAGACTTCTCAAGCATGGGATGTTTTCACAACTCAGACTGTATTTGGATGGCCTTGCTGTAAATTAAGCACGCAACGTTCATCTTTATCACTCAGAATCTACGCCATTTCCTTAGATAGTATTCATAAGCCAAATTTGATAGGCAGTCAAGATAAACTACAGAGCAACTGCACAGAAGATATTGTTCCCTATGTAGCTTTATTTGAATAGAACAAAGAGACAACAAAACTTTTACGAAGCACGTGAATTCTAACACTAAGAAAATAGAGTAGTACATGTATTAGCATGTAATTCATGCAAAATGTTCTGTGCTGTGAGAGCAGTAACAAGATTTTCTGCAATATGTTTTTATAATATTGTTGGATTCTTGTAGAACCAACCGAAAAGATCAGAAGGATCACTCATCATAAAAAGTGGAGAGCACAGTGTTAATGTATTTCAGCTGAAAACATCCATTTATATTTGGGTTTTATCCTGGACACAGCATCATCTGCAGTGCAACTCTGCAGAACCTACACGGACTCTGGCATAGGCTTTGCAATCTGAGACAAAGGCAAATTTTAAGGGTGATATCAGTCTGGATTAAGAAAAAAAAAAAGGCAAATAAAGTTTATACAAATACTCATCACCTTAGGATCTTAAGGTCAGCCAAAGATTCTGCCCACTCTTACAAGTAAGGAAAAGCAAACATTAGATATAAACAATTAAGTATTCCTCCTCAGCTGTTTTAAGTTGGTCAAGAGGAGACTCAGGATGACTTCACCACCAAATTTTCAACAGTGCAATGCAAAGCCAAACCATAAAATACTTCAGATAACAGTCTTAATCATGAAACACTCCAAAAGACTCTAGCTGCCGTCTTTTCAAGCCCACCCTGAGGAGATATGGTATAGTCTATCTGATGTTGGCTTTCTGAGTGCAATAGCTGGAAATACATAATGAGGTCTTAGCTTCTATAAGCAACACAGTAGACTGGAGTAAGACTCACAGAGCATAAGGTTAGTTAAGGCTGATGAAAATTACAGATAGGAATCTATTTCCCAAAACAGAAGAACAGGAAAGTGAAGCTCCACGGGCTGGAGCTGGTGGGAGCCGGCCATCAGCCTGTACTGAAGAAGGGGATTGGAAGGACAAAATTTCCCCCTCTGCACTGTTGCTAGCAACCTGCAAATGACTCCTGCTTCAGGGTCAAATGGTAAAAGAAATAGCATAGGAACTTGGTCATGGCCCTTCTCTCTCCTATCTGCATAGCTGCACATGAGCTACCTCGGCTTGTTCTCTTTAGGTGCTCCCTAGGTATGGGCAAAGGAGGATATGAAGAAGACACTAAGCCCAAAGTAAATGGCTCTCCTTCCAGTACCATTTGGCAGCTTCTTCCCATGTTTCTGGTGCCTCATAATATTGTTGCGGTGTATTCGGACTCTCACGAAAGAATCAAGCACTATGTGTTGGATAAAGTCCACCCCTTTGCCAAATGTTTTCCCCATTTAAGCCCTAATAAAAACATTTCCAATGATTACACTGAACCTAAATGGTACTGAAGTCTTCCAAAAGTCTCGCAAGCTACCCAGAACAAATAATACAAACGTTGAAGAAAACAGTTGTTTTGTTAATATTCTATTTACACAGCTGGGATCTTAGGAATTTTATCCATCTGTATATTTAGTAAGCAAGGCAAATTAATTGTGAAGAACTACCATTCCCTAAGTAAAAAAAAAACAAACCAAAAACCCAGTAAAATTAAAAGAAGGCTCCCCCCAGTCTGTCTTCCTCCGCTCCATTCCAGATAGACACCCCTGTAACCATGAAGCACGAAGTAACTGGAGAGGATTCTTCACAGACAGATGTAATTTATAACAAAGACAGGAAAAGGCAACCCGAACTCAGAGCTTGCTGCCCTTCCTATAAAGTTCACCTCCTTACCAAGAAAAAGCAGAGAATAATTTGTTTGGTTTCTGTACTCAACTCCTTTTTCTTTTATTGTGAAAAGTTTCCATTGTCCTTTTATGTTTTGATTATTGAGTAAGTTTAAAGACTTGCCAAATAGCCCTAGATTGTTAACAGACCACCACTATTTAACTTTGAATGCTTTAACAAAATAAAGGCACAGTTCACATTAATATTCTATGCCCTCATTTTATTTATTATCTTTTCTTTGAAATTTAAACAATTTTCCTAGCTAAGGTTTACTACATGTAAGCCTAAGTAGCAATATAAGTTACCTCACATACCAACCAGACATCCTATAAAACTCAGCTTTCTAATTAGTAGCACCACATTTTGCTGAGCTTAGCATATTTATAGGAAATCAAAATAATATTTTATGAATTAAATATTCAAATACATCAGATTCAATGTTCAGTAAAAATATTTTATGTTGTATCTTATGACAAGTTGTAAAATTCAAGGTGAAATTAGAAAACATATAAACTTTCTGGTGCGTTTTAAAAAGGGATTTAAAAGGATTGCAAAACTTGTCTTATTTAAACTTTGAATACCTTTGTCCTCAACACCAAGTGAAAGGATAAAAAATTATAAAAATATATATTGATTATAAATCTTCACAGTAAAGAAATGCCATACTGTTTATTTATATGAATAAGGTCAGCATGTTATTCATAACATAAGGTCACAAGATGTATGAATTTGATACAGAAATATTCACCCATGAGGATAACATTCCCATGAAATATCACATCACTTGTCCATTCCACAGATACTGTTATGAATACAATTTAATCTTCAAGATGATGAAAAGCTGTAGACAAAGGGAGGGGGTACAAAAATAGTTCATGGATCTCTGCCTGCTCATTAACAAAAATGATGATGAAAATTTTGGAAATAGGGCAATTGCTCTGCAAACCAGTCTCCAGTAAGTCACACAGGACCAGCAAGGACCCAAATAGTACCTGCTGATAAACTATTAAAAAACCCAAACAAAACCCAAGCTAAATTTGAACCAGCAAAATATAAATGAAACACAGTACTTCCTTGAATGACTCCTTGATCTATGCTATGTTACATGGAAGAGTTTAACAAAAAATAGTATTGTTCTGCATTGGACATAACGCAATGGGATAATTAAAATAAAATGTTTCATTTTGGTTTTTGGCAGATTCCTTACAAACTTTATTCTTTATTCAGCCTAAAAAAATTAGGATGGAGTTAGCAGATTACTTTCTACCAACAAGCCAGCAGCAGCCTATCTGGTTCTCACCAGCTTACTTACAAAGCTCTTTTGACATGGTTTGCCACGCTGGCTGACCTAGCATTCTGCTTTCTGGATTTCTGGCTCCCCAAAAACATGCCTTACGAACAGCTGAGGGCAGATCGCAGACCCCAGAATCATGTGGGCCACGCTCTTGCAGAGCCAACTACACTGTATGGCGCCAGGATGGAGCTTGGGCTCTGAAACGGCCTTCAAGAAGTCTGCTTTGGAGTGAGGGAGTTTAAACAGAGACATGCGAGAATAGCAATTCTGTTGAAAGTGTTTATTTTTTCTTTTAAACTGGAATTAAATCAAACTGTAAAAATCTCGGAATCTTCTATGCAAAAAAAATTACTGATCTATACTCAGCTCCAATTACTTTGTTTTATGCTGGTCAAGCAAAACAAGAACTCCCAAAGGGCATCAACGAAGTAAGCTATTCAGGAATACTAGAAAAGTAAACCAAACTTCATATCCTAGTAGTCTACCTTCAAAGACTTTGCTTAACCACTTTAAAACTTCCCCAAGTCAATACCTTTCTGCCAATCTCATTGTCTTCCATTAAAATTTACGTACTGATAGATAAATATTTTTAAATGTGTGCTATAGTCTTTGGATACAGCACTTAGTCATTGGGATCGTACAACATTCTGATGACTAGCAGAAACACGCTGTCATTAATATACGGTCTGTCCTTCCAGTCAAAGCCTGCAGTTCCTAGTTGACTTGCATTCCAGCAAATAAATAAGCCATTACTGCTGTTATCAGAACTACGTACGTTTACACACACACGCATACAGAAATCAAATCACTCTCTAAATAAATAATTAAAAAACTCAGAGAGCACATCTGTGTATATATTAATTCCTGCACAGTTCCAGAAATGTTTTACTGCCAACAATTCCAGGTTTTTTCCCCTATCTCTCATTTAACATCACACAGTCAAAAAATGTGACGCTTTGTGAACTGCACAACTGCAATCAAAAGTTATGATGAGCTTCAAAATGTTTTTTGCTCTAGTGTCTTTAGCTTTTCATCTTCCAGGGTGCTGAGCAGTGTGACCCCAGTCACTTCTCAGTTTACCTCTGTGTATACAAATAGGTTCATTGAAACAAAAGTTCCCAAGTGCTTAAAAAGAGGCACTTGTTTACATGCTGGCTGGGTCAGAACCATAGTGCTCAGCATACTGAAGGCATAGCCTATGTCAGCTATTGAGCATTTTTCCTGCTTTAATTTTCGCTTTCATGAGTTCACACATGTTACTGAATTAAAAAGCAGGTTTGTTTTGTATTTGATGTTTCCTAAGAAAATATTTTTTTAAACATTTTGTCAATCATTCTCTAAAGGAACATTTGCAAAAGTACTCAGTACTCATTTATGAATTCCACTAACTCTCTGGAGTTTCAGGGCAGCACAGTTCAGCTACCCAAACTGAGGAATGTTAAAATAGCTGTAGAAGACCATCAGCATATGACCTACATGGAAGCATAACTGTTAAAGGTCAGAATATCCCACTACTGACAACTGAGTATACCAAAGACAGTCTTTGAAAAACAAGGGTGGTTTCTACTGTGCAAGATACGCTTAAAATATTTCAAGTAATAGTGCATACAATTCCAACAGACTCCACTTTTCATTCAGACTAATCACAAGGCCTTCAACATCCCTCTGGTTACAGCCATCACAAACTTCAAGATCAAAGGACTGAATATCATTGATTTTTGTCACAAAACCCACTGGTTCTCCAGCTGTTTGCTTCAGTAATCTGGTCTTGGGCACTACACACTTCTGTAACGGACATAAAAAAATTTCCCCTCAGACATCAAAAGACCAAGTACCAGTTTGCTAGTTTTAAACATTCATAATCGTAAAATAATGAACCTGCTCCTGATGCTGTAGTTTTGATCTTCATAGTAGTAAAAGCTTGAGGAACATGTTTTGAAGAAAAAATAAATAAGGACATGGAAATTAAAGAAAAATGGGATATAACACAACATTGGTTTATCAAAGATACAGGATGCCAGACTAACTTCATAGTTTATTTAGTAAGATAACCAATTTTCTAGACAAAAGAAATGTGAAAGACATGATCAATTCATGAGAGGGCAGGAATACAGATGGGACTGAATGACCTTGAAGAATACTCGCTCTTTTACTCAATGACAAATTGTAAGGTGACATTGTAGGGACATAATTTTTTTAAAACCTACTGTACACTGGGAGTACCTTAGCTGGAAAATGCAATGATAAAGGAGAACCAGAATAGCAGACCTGTGACGAGACAGCCACATGATACAGGTATGAACTGCGTGACTGATCTAGGACCTATCATGTAGGCTATTCCCAGTAGAGAACAAGAGAGCACTACTGATATCGTACAAGGCCTTGCTTTCATCTCAGCAACAATACTACGTGCAGTTTGGTCACTTATGTTCAAACACAACTGATTTAAAGTGGAACAATTATAGAAAAAGGCCAACAGGATGACTAGAGGCTGGTATGAATGTAAGAATGTATGCATCAAAAGCCTACCGTAAAGGCAAAGATTAGAGAAGGCTGGCTTTTCTCGTGTAGCTAAATGAAGGCTGACAATAAGATTGCTGTCTCTTAATATACTAGAAAAATAAACACTGGGGATGGAACAAGAACTAAAGGTCAACACTGGCACAAATTGGCACAAGGACAAACGCGTGTAAGCTTGCCATGGATACACTTAGGCTGAAAATTAGAAGTTTTATAGCCGTTACAGAAATCAGGCACCAGGGCAGCTTTCTAACTGGAATGACAAAGGCAAAAAAGTTAACTTTTTAAGCCGGAGCTTGACAAGTTTCTGAACAGGATTATATACATTTTCCTATGAGAAAGCGGCTCTAGAGCTGACAACTGCAGAGGTCCCTTCCAGTCCTATTCTTATTTCCTTCAAAGTAGTCTTGATGTCTTTGCCATGGTGATATTTACAAAACAAAGCTACAGAAAATCAACTCAGTGGTTTTTAAGTATTACAAATATTTGAAACCTTCAAGCTTTTAAAAGCATGCACTCCATTAGCTGGGGAATGAGTCTCTCTAGTGTGAACTGATATGCTTATGGAAATGTTCTGGTTTCATACATCTTTAAAATGCAGTTCTAAAGAAATCATTGAGCAAATTTGTTTAAATAATGATTGATTAACCAATCTAAATATGCAACACCTAATGAGGATTACATATCAAAGTGAAGTCCCAGACTTCAGGTCTTTTGCCATCAGAAAAAAAGCTTTATTAGCTTTCAAATAGTATGTTCTTACTATCCACCCCCTCAAATTCAAACACAGAAGGGATTTTGTTCAAACTCTCAAAAAAACCCAAAACCCAAAAAAACCACCCCAACCCACAATTGGATAAAGACCAGACATAGTCCGAAAGCTTAATGTTTCAGCAAGTAAGGAGTACATGGAAAGAAGGCATTAATGGAAACTGTTTTGGAACTCAAAGTACAGAGGATGATATCCAGTGACTGCTATAACACTGAATCTGCACTGCCATTAAACTTAATCTTCAATATTTTTATTGCAACCTGACCCACTATGACATCTCTAAAGAAAATTACATTGTACACTACTATTTCAAGAAGTCAAACTTAGCTAGTCATCTGGGCCATAAAATAGCAGATTACTCCATCAGGCTGGCTCAAGCAACTAGGAATAAAACTAGATTTACCAACCACATTATTTTTATTAGGAAATGTTTCAAAGCAGACATAATCCCAAAAGACCTTAGCCTCATTCCATCCAAAAATACACAACAGAGAGCAGCAAAAACATGAAATGCAGTATAAGGTACAATTTGTAAATGTGAGAAAAAAAACCAGGATGTGTTGTAATATATCATCCTATCACAGCAAAATAAATTAACTGAACATAGAAATAGAAAAGAATAAAAACTTCTACAAGATACATGTATTAACAATTTAAACCTTTGTTATAAGATCTGACATGCGTTAATAGGAATTGCTCCACTGAATCCCTGCACATCGAGATTTAGTCTGTACTCCTTTTGCTTTCTTTGAAATTGCAGGCTAATATAGGTGTATTAAATCACAGCTAGAGAGTAAAACCTCCAGAGCAGGCAAAAGAAAAAAAAAACAACCCAACAAACCAAGCAGTATCTTTAACAACAATATTCCTGAAGAACTCTGGTATGTTAGCACTACATGCATTTTATTTTGGATCACAGCCACAGAACAGCTAAAGCACTGCTTCTTCTGTAATCATTTTAAATGTGGGGAACTGCTCATAATAGTGACAGAAAAAAAGCAATGAATTTACTTGGCATTCTTAGCACTTCTCAGTAATTCCTTGTACTATCATGTTTTCTAACAGGTATTCATGCATACATAATATATAGGTCTTTGCAGATCTGGAATAAAGGAGAAGTAAGAGATTTGATAGCTGGAAAGGCAAATTTTAAATTTTAAATACTGCCAAAGTAGGTTAGATGTATGATATGTGTTTTATCATCTAACCAAGCATTCATGTCTTTCAGTTTTAACCTTTTCTTTTTTTCTTTCCTAGGTAATATGATCACCTCAGGCAATTTGGTTTAAAGGCTTTAGCCAACGTAAAAATATATTTAAATTAGCCAGGCATTTGTTACTACTTTTTTTTTTTTTTTACTTAAATACTGTCTGTATTTTACAAAGGTGGTTCTGTTATGCTAGTGGCATCAAACACAGAATATTAATCAGGCTGTGAAGCTTCACTAATTATGTGCCATATTTAAGTAACTTAAATTTTGTTAAGTGGTACGGTCACAGATATTGTATGCATAATCTGGGTTTTGAGTCATTTCCCTTTTCTTGTCTGATTTTATTCTATACAGGAAATGACAGGGTCATTTGGAAATAACTGCAGTGAAAGATCAAAAAGGAAACCTGATTGAGAACACTGTATAATTGCCTGTGCTAGAGAAAAAATAAAATCCAATGAGTTTACAATACATCGCTATAAAGAATTCTCTGGAAAACACATACTGTGGTTTCTCTAGAAGGATATCCATTACAACACTAAGTCCTGCTTTTAGTTGTTGTAGCTGCATCGCTTTTAAAAAAGCAGGTCTTCTCATTAGGCTGCTGGACTTTTATTCTGTAGGTAATATTTTTGGCACACGTGGAGCACAAATTTACTCACTGAGCTGAAGCAAGCCATTTCAGTCGAAGCAAATCATTTCCGTTGAAGCAAGTCATTTCACTGACTTGTCTCAACGTCTTCATTTGCAAAAGGAGATAATACTGTAATTAAGCTCTCAGAACACCATGGTTCTTGTTATTCGGGCAAATCTGGCCATTACAATTTACAGTCCCCCGTTCCAAAAGAACAGACTTTTATCACTGGAGCTAAAAGAAAACTTTTTAGATGTTAGTAGCGCTCAGCATCTAGCTGTGGGCTGTGGTGTGTCTACTCGGGCTTTTTTTTTTTTTTTTGGTAACACATTGATCTACAGCAGTCAGCCTTTCAGCACGGATTTACTGTCTACTTTCAGCATGCAGATTTCCCAGTCCATCTCCTGGCCCCTTCTGTTCCCTGAGCAGATGCACTGCAGAGCATGCGACTCCAGGTGTGCCCCTGCCACACACCAAACCGCATCTGCCCAACTAACTCGTCAGGGTTTGAGCTGTTCATCTAAGGGACGGCAAACATAGAAGGTAATGCTCTCCTTTATGGATAAGCATTGCTAAATATAACCAAGTTGTAGCAAAAGAACATGAAGTCTATGCTGGGTAAGCATATGCGTTTATTTTAACACATAAAGCGAGTGCAAATAATGCCATAAATTTCTATGCGTAGCTTCAATGCCTTAAACTGTTACTTATTGAAGAACAATGTATCACCCTATCAAAATAAACTCTACAGGAATACAAGTATTGATTTTCTTGGGCACTGCAGTGTGGTTGGACAGATTAAAGACTCTCTGCCATGGAACTCAGAATACAAACCAGATGGATTAAACTCAACTAGCGCATAGGTAAGAAATGGTCGTAAAAGAGTTAGGGCTAAAAATTGTTATGAAGGTTTTTGTGACTGTTATAATCGTAGATTGCACTTGTTCCTTTGATGGATCATGACTAAAGCAATTCACAGAAACACATTTCTGCCACTCCTTAGTGGAGGCGGTGCCTTCCGCAGAGGTGGTGCTCCCCAGCCCACAGACTGTGCAGAGCAACCACGCTTCCATGGCTGGGACAGCGCGTACTCACCTCAGCCATCCAGAAATGGGTTTCAAGAAAACACAAAAACATTTCTTTTAAGCTGGTCTACAACTGATAAGATACATTATCCAATTTTACACAAGAAATTATTTAATCAAAACATCATTAAAAATAATTTTACCAATTAGAAAGTGCTAACCAGCCATTGGTCTGATTAGCTAATATAAAAAACCAACCCTAACACAGTAACGCCGAAGTCCTGCTCTACTTATGTAATGATAGTTTGTCACTGATGTCATCATAGTCGGAATTTTAACCCACCTTACAAATGATGACAAAAATTTCCAAATATTTGTATCCATGTCAAGAAAAGTCATTTTTTATAATATGGCTATTTAAAAGCAACATGGGAAGAAATAATCCCACATCATTTACAGAGTCAAACCACCAGCTTAAAGTGTAAAGAAAATTTTCCAGTGCATTAACTTTAACTTCCCTGTGTACTGATAAGCTACAATATAAGTGCCATCAAAAAAATTCCACTGCCATGCCTCTCTGAGCAACCAGTTGTCTCCCAATATAAATTATAAATGTAAATACTTTTCACTGCATTGTAACATATATCCTCAAAACGCACAGTCAGGCTGAAGGAAGGTTTATTTGATGAACTGAATCTGTCCCTTTGATTAAAGGCCACATCCTGCATCAATGCATTTTCCTATGTATTTTTTCACATATAAGTTGGAATACGTGACAAAGTTTACAGTCAAGCCAATTCACTATTATTAACTGAATGCTTTCAAAATGCTGAATTTCTAGCTTGTTTCTTTATAGTCAGTATAATTAACTGTTGGCTACAGTAGAAACAAAACTCTGTACATACACACGCATAAATAAATATCAGGACTGTGGTCAGACTAGGCTTGGTACGTAACCTTTTCTGATTTTGATTGCTGATTTTAAAATAGAGTCAGACTCATGCATTGCTAATTCAAATTACATGCATCAACTTATAAAGACATACACGAAAGTATTCCTGATTTAACACAACTAACATCTTAACCAAGCAATAAATTTACACTTTTTTGAAATCCAAAATTAATTTTGAATATGAGGATCAAAACATCTAACTTGTATTCTTTAATCAGCCATTTTACGTTAGTAATGCAGTAGTGTTGACATGAAGTTGCTTTGAGCAATATAAAACATATGCCATGGTGCATTCATTAAATAACTCTGCATAATGAGTTCCATCTATATAAATGACTTACCTCGTTACTTATCACAAATTCTTCTCCAGGACTGTGGAAGAGGTATTCATATAGTTTATAGTGTTTAAATAAGCTGGAAAACAAGAGAATAGGGTACTATTACAGCTGTAAATCTTTGGAAAGGTAACAATATTAAAAATTCTGTTAAACTAAGAGTTACTCTCCAGCATGGTAATACTCCAAATTTTAAAAAGAAATGGTTGTTTAACTTTAGGTACAATATGCAGAATATTTAGTTTACAGGATTTACTACCAGATGGCCCTAGAAAATACAGTACGATACTTAAAAATACATCTACCTTGTCCGTATGAAATTGAACTCTGAGAAGACAAAGTTCTACTCTGAAAAAAGTAATTCCTGAAACACTTATCGCCAGGATACTTATGCCTTTAATATCAGCAATAGTAGACAAGAAGGAAACAAAGCCAAATCAGCTTTCAGATTCTGGGATGGGCTGCCAGTCCAGGGAGCAAGTTTGATCTTGGAACACCAAAACAATAAAGAATGGAAGCATTTATTCTCTCAAGGTCATGTTTCAAAGTCAGTGTAGCATTTCCTCAAAGAAAAACTAAAAAACTAGTTTGACACACTGGAGTTTTGTGTATTACAACAAAAGTAACTTTAAGCAGACTTTCTCAATGGCCTAAAATATTTATCTTCCTTAAAACATATACGGCTTTCCTTTTCACATGTTTTAAATAATTTTCCTTGTTCCCTTTCCTAATGATCAATGATATGTCATTTGTTTAATCAAAGGTTTGGTTTGTCACAGTCCATCTGTTACAATTACTTGCTCTCTTAAAATCATGATACAGAACTTCTGGCTTCTGTCATGTCATTTTGACATACGATTTAAAACACAGCTCTGTGATTTCATAGCAAGTCCAGGTTGAAGAATGATATCACGAGTTTATCACGCTCCTGCCTGAGGTACCCATGAAAGGTACAGCAGTATTTGCAGGGAACATCTGTAACTGGTTCCTGTGCTTTCTGGCTCAGGACAGGACACAGGTTCTTTTCTTAAGAGAGCCATCAACTGGGATGGCAATGCCTCTTTGCCTGGCACTTGCAAGGCCACATCTGGAATACTGAGGCCTGCTGTGAGGAGGGCTTTGGACTAGATGGCCTCCAGAAGTCCCTTCCAACCTCAGTTTTTTTCTATGGGTCTTTGAAAGTAACAACTACACCCAACATACACAATTACCCAGCTAATGCTAAAGACACTGCTACTAGCTGCAGGATATCGTGCAACTCCTATGACAACATGTTTACAATACCAGTGTCTGGCCACATAACCCAGCGCAGCCTGCTCTTTGAGACGTGGTGCTGCCCAAGGCTCTGAGAGAGCCAGCCCCGCAGGTGCCACCCCAGCTGGCCACCCCTGGTGCCGAGGGTTGCCTTGCACCCCGGCAGGGCCAGCAGAAGGGCTCGACCAGCCAGCTGTATGCAAAGGGAGAGGCTGCTGCGGAGGGACGCAGGTATCTGAAATACAATCCTGGCTCTGGGAGGTAATGGGGAAGGCAGCTATGGGAGTCCATGCTCGGTACACACTATTTTAGCTGACTGTCCTTCCCTGAATCACCACTAGTACTTACACGCTGCCACTGGCCACTGGCACAGCACCAGAGGTTCCCCGAAATACGGCAGACCAGGGACAATGTGCTCTAATTTCAGCAGTGCTGAAGTGCCAACTAATGTACAGCAGTGGTTCTTCCAGCCCACAAAAGCAGCTTGGAATGAGGAGAATAGAATGGTGGCATGGCCTGCCTCTCACACAACAGTACCTCTTCCAGCAGTTAGTCAAATGCATCTGCGAAACTTTCAAATACATTTTTACCCGAATGGGCGCAGACATTTTTGCACATGTGTACAGATGCATTCCTAATTTGGTGTGAAGCATTATGGCAGCCTCATTGAACATTTTGCTCTTTAAGTGCCATATAAAAGTTTTATTCTACAGTTAGATTTAATTCAGTCATTCAATTACCATTAGTTAAAAACCAAATTTGTTTACCAACTTACATAGGAAATTTGGCTACCATAAACTACAAGTTCCCTTCCCCCAAAGCACATAGGCAATTAATTAAGTTGTTACAATATTTGCCATTTCATTTGCAGTACATTTTTATTGCAGTACTTCACCAAAGAATTCCTGCCATGTTTCGGTGGAGATATAGGAATTATATTTAAGGACTTCACCTGGAAATGACTCACACCAATATATGAAAATATACGTGTCGCCTCACATGCACACCTATTATTTGGTAAAATTCTAACAGGGAGTATTTGAAAAAGACAAAAAATATTTTATGAACATCAGACACACAAGAAATAAGGTATACGTCTTTCAAACTGTACCAGTCGAACTTAACATTTCAAACTTTTCTCTTTTATTTATTCCAGTGCCTTGGAAAGGAGCCAGATTTACAGCACCTGAAAGTCAGCTCTTTCCCTTCCCCTCTAAATGTGTTATGATATTCTTTATAGACTATGTTACAGTTACAGATAATTTATAATAATCCCCAAAATATAAGTTATTACTTTGGGCATTTCTGAATTTTATTTATTTATTTTTAAACAGAACTCTGTTCAACCTGGTACCCTTAATCGCCTATCAAGGAAAGATTTCCTCCATTTAATGGTCTTTAAATCACATCACAAAAATTATACATCGGTATTTATTTTGAAACAACCACGTAGTTTTCTTTCTTCTACCAGGCATTATATAAAATGTTTTTTTGTTTGTATCTGTTGTGAACAATTAAAAAATTTCATACCAACATTTTTAGCAATTACACCAAAATAATTTTACTCATGCAAGTAAGATTGTTAAGAATAGACCCTCTTATGATGTCATACAAGAATCTGAAGGTGATTAACAATGACATATTTCCCTAGCTCCACTGTATCCTGAAAGCAAATGTCAAGAGCTATGTTGACGTGTGTTTGCCCAAGGAGACAAGATAAAAAGATGATAACTGTCACCTTCCACCAAACCTGAAGGTGTCATTATAGTTGCTGCACAGTTTGTGCCAATGTGGTTAAGCATTTGTCCCCATTTCCATTATAAATCCCCTGGGTTTATAGCTCATCTGTAAAAATGTGATCTGAACTAAACCATGTCATACTATCTTGAGTAGAAAAAAAAGCTATAGCCCTATCATTTAAAATTAAACAAAAAAAGTGAAGAACAAGAAAAAAAATGTTGAAGTAATACATTAATTTGAATTGTAATATAACTCAGACAACCTATTTCTGAGTTCACAAACTTCAAAATACACCCACATAAGAAGTGTGCTGATTCAGTTCTTATTTAGAAAAAAAATACTGAAATGACTGAAATAATGGGTTGTATAAACTGGACACCTGACACATTTCAGTCAATGTGTATGTATCCATGACCTTGCAACAGCACATACTTCTAATAAAATTGAGCAGTTTGAACATACAACCACATACTTGGTGGCCAAAATACCATTCTGCTGCAAAAGTCTCGCTGTTTGATTGTATTCCCACCCAATTAATAATTCTGTGGTAGTAGAATGGAGCATCTAATCTCTTGGATGAAATTCTTGCAACTGTGAAGGAATTACTTCATGGACAAGATATCTTTCAATGGATAATTTACACAACAGCTATAGACAGGCTATTTGGAAAGAAAATTTGTTCCAAATAAATATACAAAAGGCACAGACAGGAAGGGAGAGGTAAAAGAATTTGAGTGAGACATCTCAAATGCCAAGTTTCCTTTTAATTTAGGGCTAGTACTTGGCAGGACAGTGGTTTGCCTTGACTACAGAAATGTGAGATTTAAAGAGATGTTCTCATTTCATATGGGAAAAACCTGATTTTTTTTATATTTTCCATGAAAAAGAAACAAAAGAAAAAAGAGAGAACAGGAGAAAGAGACAAACTTTATAGCCCAATTGTAAGAGAAATCACCTGTGAAGGTTTTAAATCCCCAGTCTGAAGCTGAGTACCCTAAACTGGAAGGCTATCAGCTGTCCTAGTATTTTTGTCTGTCTGCAAGAGGAAATACTTTCCTGCATCCAAGAAAATACTCTGAAAAAAACTCTTTGATGTGTTAAACTTTTCCTACCTAGCAAAAGAACAGTCAGAAAATTCCCAACAATTCTATGTATGGATCAGTATGACCTTACCCACTTTTTATGCCCATTTGCCACAAAATCTCTCCCTCTAACTACCACTCAGGTCAGAAAACAGGCTGAAAGGTACCAATGTAGCACAGTGTATGAGCATATGTTACAATAGTACCTTTTCCATTTTCCAGCTCCTTGCCCCTGACACCCATGGGTGATAGCAGAGGCTGAGAACCATTCTGTCCATCAGGTACCGGAAACAATGGTAAATTAGTATGGTCAACTATGGCATCTCAGTGTAGAAAGGTCTGTATACATTTACATGGTGAGGTCTGATTGGCTGCTATCAGACCCTTAATTTTTTTCTCAGATAAATAATTGAATTACTACTGTTTGTATCTTTCTGTGTCTCTGTTTAAAAGCTGAGAATTGTCACAAAGCCTTTTCACCTAGATACTGAACTTTTGCTAACTTTGAAATGCAACATTTTTATGACTCATATATTTAATTCTGTAAAGTACGTAACTTTAAACCACTTAAGTCCACTACAGCTGTCAAGGTCAGACAAATACTCAAAGTTATAGACAAAACCTAGGATGTTGTTCAACTGGAATCTAAAAGTAGAATGTTTTAAAAGCAAACCAAGAATATTCTCTATATACCACTCTCCCTTTTTCCTTTTATCACCCAAAACAAAACCCATAAGGAAGCTTTTCAGCATAATCTTACATTGTGATAAACTTCCAGTCTAAATTTATTTCCTGGGCTTTGACATCTGAGGCCAAATCTTTACTGGAACTTGCATATTCTCTCTTCTTTTTAATGTTTTAAAGTTTGAGGTGTGCAGTATGTTGGCACAGTATGCACGTTACCAATTAAAAAACTTCAACTTATTTTATCAGTCAATTTCCCACTGTGTTAAATTACTCAAATAAGAAATAATGGATCTTATAGCAATAAATACCTGATATTTAAGTAATCGATGATTGCTTTGGCTTCCTCAATGCTGAAGAAATTCAGGTCACCGCTTCCTTCTGAATCAGTTTCTCCTATTCCAGCCATTGCTCTTCCAAGTTCTTTTAAATTATCTCCTAAGGTCATATGTTTGTCTGCAAAGTAATCCCCAGGAACAAAAACTAAGTATAAACGTGACAGGGTGGGGGGGTTTGGCTAATTTTAAGACTTTGTGTAGTTTAAGCAGCCATGAGCCATGTAGAATCTTAAAAAGCAAGAACAGTCAAACATTTTTGTCTGTTGCCATTATTCTTATCAATAAAATGTACATTAAAATTCCATCACAAAATCATCGATCCACCTTCATAATGTAAGGATCACAATAATGGCTGCTTAAGATACTACAGCTTGGCCTCTTATGTAGGCATAAACGCAGACAGAATAGTATGTAAATTTGAGATGCGTAGTATGTTTATCTTAACACCAAAGTTACTGTTGGTTTGTGTATTGTAAAAGATTGTTCTTCTGACCATGCACCTTGTAACATAAACCTTTAATACAGGAACAGATATTAAAAAGGGTAACCAATTGGTTTTAAGTGCTTACAGTCATAATTGATTAAGCATGAATATGCATACTACTCCGCATGTATCATCAAACTTGGAGACATTTTTGCGCACACACACCCCAAATAGATAATTACTTTACATTTTTACCCTGGAAATCAAAACCAAATGCCAGAACAGCTTTGAATTAAAATTTGAATTGGTTTTGTTAACTGTCTTGACAAAGAGGAAAATCTGAAATATATGTGTTCACTGAACCTTTAAAAAGAAAGGATTCATCTTTCTGATTTGCGTACAGGGTGTACCATCATTAGAACTGTGGTGGAGTTTAAAAAAGTTTTGAACACAATTTACTACTTCTTTTCAAGTCTTAAAAAATCTAGAGTAGAAAATGGGGAAATATCCACCAGTGGTGAAATAGATTTATTTTCCTTATTGTTTTAATTCTCTACTGATCTGCTCCTTGGTTCTTTGTACAGAAAACAAATTAAAAAACTTACAAGATTCTGGGCTTTATAGTTTTGCCCTTTAGTGGTACAGCAATCAAAACCCGGAAAATTTCACCTCAGTTTTCAGTAACAGAGGCAGCACAATATAAATAACCATAATGGAAGAAGCAAGAAAGAAATACAGAGAATGTGGAGGAAATAGAATAGAAGCCATGGGAAATGAGAAAGAGTAATAGAACCAGAAATATCACAGTTAGTAGGGAAGTGAAGCCACATAACAAGATCATGAGAGGTCACAACACACAGGCCCAGGTCTGTCGCCGGCTTGTCCAAATTTTCTATCATCTCCTCTGCACAACTGATTTTCAGCCTCAACTACCTCTCTCAGGAAGGCTCTCACAGAACTTCTGTGAGGTAAGGAGCACTTTACCCTCAATGTATAGAAGATTAACTAAATCATGTAAGTAATTCATCCTGGCTCCAAATCAACCAAAGTCTTCGCTTTCCAAACCTCCATTTTCCTCTCTCCTTTACCAGCCTTAAATGAGTTTCCACTACCCTCCTTCTCTAAATCCATCTTCCTGCTCTGTGCTATTCTTGCTATTATGGTCAAACCAGCTTAACTCTCCAGGCCACTTGGGTCCAGTGTAGGGAAGGGAAAGGAAATGGTCATTAATATAGAAGACACTAGCATTTTGCTCTTAGTTGAAATGTTTGGTCTTGGAACTTGCACCAGCTGAGAACGGTAATTACAAGGAAATTCATCTCAGCTCTGGGCTACAGCATACTTTACAAGATGGATTATTCGGGAAACTTAGCTATGAAAAAATAAGAAGTCTCCTGTAAGCATTTACAAACTGCATTTTCTTTCCCTAAAAGCTATGTATCTTAGCCAAATCCAAATGGATTTTTACAGGACAGCAAAAAACAAATTCATATCACTTGCTCGCCAAACCTTATGTCTTTACTTCAAAGCATTAGGGTATTAGAGCTGTTAAAAAAAAAGGCACAAAATAATATTTTTTTTTTTCCACAGCCTCTGTCTGGAAGCCCATTGAACTGTTTTAGTTGTAATTTCATATATAAAAATTAATCAGAGGCAGACACTGCCATGGAAAATTTCAGCTTAAAGAGTTAAAGTTTGGCAAAGCTTTCTGCAACTAAGATCACATTCCTGAAAAACGTCAGTCAGCTTTAATAATCGGTTGTGCTACCAGTCTGTCTAGTACACATGCATTACATACAGTCTCATAAAACTAATTTCTGACATGTTTCCATTCTTCTCCATTGTTGTATTAATATAGTTAGCATATGTTAAGATACTTTCTCATTGGAAACAGGAAGGACAACTGGAATTCCAATGATCATAAAGCACGTACATATTCTGTCAAAATTCCAAGTCAGAAAGGCCCTTGAATTAAATTACAATGAAAGAGTATAATAACTATTATAAGCTTGATTTTAAATATTCATCTTATCTTTGAATAGAGCTGCTGAGTCCTTTTGCTCTTCCTCTGGGATGGACTTTTCTCGACATAATCACCTTCAAAGTGAATGTTAAGTAAGCATTGTGATCTCTGAAAAATGGGGTTTAGAGGATGCTGCTAACCATTTTTTTTCTGGCTATTTTGTTCCCACTAGACCCAAGCTACATGCTTTGTTGCAAATTTCCTCATAGCCACAGGAGCCACAGTCCTTTCATAGTCATTTTTCATCTTTGGCAGTGATGCCAGTTTACTTCTCTCACCAGTCTTTAGTTAACCGATATATTTTGTGCCAGAAAGTTGACCTCCAAGGATAAAATAAATGTAATTCACCTGCTGTAATGCTACAGGATGTACTGAATATCTCAAACAGCAAAGAAATATGCTCAAGGCCACCGTGAGTCAGTCACTGAGACAGCTGGAATTGGAATTTAGGAGCTCCTTGCTCTCACTCTACTGTAATTACTATTTATTTTACCATAGCAAAGATGAGGTCTTTTCAGGACCTGGCCCTTTTGTACCACATACGGTACAAAGAATGAGGGATATTCTGCTACAAAGACTACAGTTCTCTCTAACAAAAGTTTAATGTCTGCCAATAGGAATTATTTTCAGGTACAAGGTACAACATGCCAACATTCAAGAGGAAAAGAAATCATTTTACAATTACTTGTAATTAAATATCACTTTATTAAAATGACTGGAAAACATTCTTGCCTTCCACTTCAGATATTTATTTTACAGTGTTTAATTATACTTACCACTGAGGTTCTCCAACAGGAAATTTAATAGATCCATGAATCCTGAGAGCTGTATAAGACTGAAGTTCATTTCTTTAGCCCACCAAAATCCTGCAGTATAATAATCTAGCAAAATAGCTTCTTTCAAAGAAGTCTTTAACTGTTTAAAATTCAGAAATTCTTCCAGCTTTCTAGAAGAAATTGCAGAGTAAAATAATGAAATTAAAAAATAAATTGCAGATTCCAGAGTTTAACTCAGTCTGCTTGTCATTGTATCTATAATATTTACTAATATTTTATATATGTGTGTATATATTTTCCTGGAACCTAGCTACATCAATTTCTAGATATGAACATTTATGACCAGATGACATATCAACTGAAAAAAGTAAACAAACACCTACAGGTTTCAACAGACACTATTTAAATGTTAAGATATGATTAATGAAATAACAAAAGTAAGAGAATTACAAATAACAAAGAGAAATACACTGAAAATCCCAGAGAAAAATCAGTGTTTGTTCAGGAAGGGGTTTGTAGGATGAAAGGGAACAATTAGTTTCCACTTTCTGCTACCACTCTTTCACTCTGATTGAGATAGTTTTATAGTACTAAAAAGATCTTGCTTCCCTTTCAAGATTATTTTTCATGTAGCCTCTGAAGAAAAATTACATTTGAAAATTAATGTAAATATTATAATATAAAATTACTGAAAGTACCTAAAATATTTAGAAGTTTAAATTCCACTTTCAAAATGGTCAAGGCATTTAAGAAGAGCCTCATCCTATTTTACTGGCACACTGTGGAAATTTTTCCACCTTAACTTGAAAAATTAATGAAAAAATGCACTCACTTGTAGGAGACCATGCTGTTGCTGACACTTTCATGTCTACTCTATCCAAACATAGAATTAGTTATGTCTTTTATAATAATTGCGTGCATTTTTCCATAAGAAGGGAGGGGATCAGGGCTAGGGACTTCAGTTTGCAGTTCTTCTAGTATAACTTCAGCCACATTTCAGGTAGTTAAGTTTTACATTAAAGCAGTCCTTAGCTGCTTAACTACACCTGATGATACAGGTGCCAGTTGTGATCACAGTTTCTAGTTCCCTGTAAGAGAGCAAAATCTTTTTTTTTCTTTTTTTTTACCCCCCCTGCTTCTTATTCCTTCCTAAGAAGGAAGGGCATTAATCTCAGACCTACTGATAGGCAATTATTAGGGTTTTCACCAAGCCAGTAGAGATACACTGTCAAGTAAGATGAGTTTCTTTTTTTTTTTTTAATTAAAGGCTCAATAGCTAACAAAGTAAAGCATATAATCCAATCAGTTTTGTTTAAAACATGTATTCCTTTGTTCTGCATGACAAATTTGTATGGCTGCACACATGCAAGTCAGTTAAAAACACTTAACTGTGTACTGAAATAGAAGTGGAACGTGGCCAGCTGAACTTTCCAAGGTTTGAAACAGTCCATATCCTCTCTTTCTGAAGCTTCTGCCAACTCTGTGTTTTCATAATCAGAGCTTCTCAGGGATTTAGATTTTCTCTGATGCTGCTAACAATGCCAGTACTCATCTTTTCAATATTCTGTAAGGCACGTCACTGACAACAGTATCTATAAATGATTGGGAAATGACGGGGCATTTAGATTTTCCTAGTTACCCTGATTACTATTTCTTCCTTCATGGAAGCTGGTCAAGTCCTATGGAGTCGGACAGCAGTATAAAACTCCATGATAGATGGGCATGCAGGACATCAAAATTCTCATACTGAATCAGATCCATTCTGATTTGCTAACCTTAGCTGTGGCCTTCAAACTGATCTTGTGTATAGATGTGATGCGCTATGGTAAACTAACAAAATTTCAATGCTGCTGCTAAACTGCTTAGAGTACATAAAATACCCTATAACTATTCTCTTTTCAGTCAGATGCAGTATATACATTATGTTCCACTTGTACAGGATATATATATAAAAATACATGTTATCAGCTGAGACTAAGAAGAAATGTATGATCTTTCAATGCTTTTCTTTTTAATCTTGATGAGAAAGTTTCACAATAAATTGCATCATTAAGCACGTTTTAGTCCCCAGTGAGTTGCATGCTTCAGTCTCCTCTAAAATAAGAGGCCTATGGTGCAAGAGAAAATGGTAAATGAAAGAAATTTTTTTTTATTATTTGATGGGAACAAATTTTCTTTCCAGTTTTCTTAAACAAACAAAAACGGAAAGAACTTTTTTTTCCCCTCAGAACAGTGACAAATAGGAAAAACAGAATATATTTCAGGAATAATATTTTCATCTCTATTAAATGGTTTACCTATTCAGAAGGACAAAGTTGGATTTTTTATTTCCCCTCCCCCAAAAGTAGTCCAGGGGACCAGCCCTTTGACTTTCAACTCACTAAGAATTTGCTAGTGGACACAAGGGCTCCTAAATAACTTGAGTACTTCTGAAAAAATCCCATCCTTAAAATATAAGCCTAGAGTCTCAGGTTGAACTGGCCTCCTAAATGTAGCTGCTGTTATGGACTAATAACAAGGGAGAGTGTTGCTACAGGAAAGACAAGATGAGCTTACGTCAGAAGTCTTTGGCTGCCTCCTCTTTCCCCAGTGCACCATAATGGCTACCTACTAATACCTTCCTAAGCTTTCCATCCCTGTCTGAACTTTTAAAACCTTTCTGATTTTTCAATAACTCATGTTACAGTACAGAATTTTAAATGTTTTAGGAAAAAAAGTTACCCAGTGAGACTTCTTAAAAAAAGCTCAGTATTGGCCTGTTCCTATTTACACGTTAGTATTTCATTTACAGCATATTTAATACTATTGTACACTCACAAACCATATCAATGTGAAATATTGGGGGAAAAATAAGGAGTCAAAGAAAAATCAAGAGATACAAGAAATACAGTAAAACAAGGTGGATCCGAGATCAACAGTATGTCTTCCCATCTTTCACGAATCATATTAAATATCACTGATTTAACAATTAAAGACTAATGACATAATCATCACAAAAGAAATCTAACAAATAGTCTATAGTTTTTATTTCATTGTTATATTGGTTCTAGCATTGTTATCCTTGCCACTTACTTTTGAACTCCTTCTACATCTTGTTCTGACAAAGCAGTAATTTGGGAAAGAGGAAGAAATGTCCGATTAATAATCTTCTTTCCACCTTTGGCATCCTGATCTTGGTCTTCTTCCTACACACACATATGTATATAGGAATATAATTTTAAACGGTTTATTTTATCATGCCAGTAACTTATCTAAATAACATTTTTATTTTGAGGAGGTATGCAAGGGATTAATTCAACAAATGCCAAAAATGTAACACAGCTATAATTTTATGGCAGCAACACAATACCCTAACACATTTTCACTAGAGGAAAACTAGGCAGATACAGGGAAAATAGTATTTTTATCTTAAATTCATGTGGGAACATAGTGACATATTATGTGCAGCACAAGATTAAATTAACTTGCAAGTAAAAACAAGAGAAATATAAAGGTGCAAAAAAATATCCATGAATCTAGATTTGACCAACATGATATTAGACTGCACAGTAATTAAATTTTAAAATCAGTTTCTGCTTAAGGTATTATGAGTACACATACATATTACCATGCTATTTGCTCTCCGCTCTGTACTTGATTGCATTTTCAAATTTACTGTCGACACTGACTCCATCTCTAACCAAAAAAAGAGTCCAAGATATTTGCTGCAACACAATGATACACATACAAGGATCCGACACTACTGTTTCAGGGAAGGCAGTTCCTTATAGGAAATACAAGGATGTGCATGTTATAGGGGATAAGAAACTGAGCATGAACCAACAATGCAAGAGTCTTACAAAAAATAGGAACATTTGATGCTATTTTGTAGTTATACAACAGCACAGGACAGTACAAGGAAAAATATTTCCTTATGAAGGTGATTAGAACAGGTTACCCAGAAAAGTGCAAGAATCCCCATCCTTACAGGTTTCAAGATCAAACCAAGACAACGTCCTGGTCTGCACTCTGTGCTGGCCCAGCTCTGACCAGGCAGTTGAACCAGCTCATGTCCCAAAATTTCCTTCCAGCCTCATCACTGTGACACTAACTGGCCTGACCTGCTTCTGCACCAGGACACAAAAAAGTCTGAGTAAAACCTGATCTTAATTTACTCATAGCAAGTACACTTCTGCATCTGTGGGACTTGGGCTTTAGAGAAGTGCAGCAAGGCAAAGCTTGCAGAATAATGTTTCTAGCTCACCTAGAAAGAGAGAAGTGGAAGATTTCCTAACAGGAGCTGATTTTGGAGCCTGAACAGCATTGTTCTGGGCTACTAACTAACCGTAGCATTGGCCAAGGAGAGCCCCCAAATAAAGCTACACTGCTCCCCCTGCTGCTGCCGAACTGCAAGAAAAACTCTGGGACTGGCTGAATTACAACATTCGAGACTGATGAAACAGGACTGAGAGCAACAAAGAACATTTAGTGCACAAACAAGGTTTTTTCTCTCAAATTAATTATTAAAATACTTTCACATGTACTTTAACGTGAAAAATTTTTGCTCCCAACTGTAAAGTTAGTCTCAGATACAATGTCTCATCAGAACAACAGGAACAAAGTAAACAAAGGCTTCCTTCAGATAGGAGCATGACATCAGTTTGCTTTTTTTTTTAACTAGCAATAATTCATGCCATATAAAAAGAAGCACTCCTATAGTCAGGTATAATTGAAGTTGCATACCACAGCTAGGAAATAAAAAATTAAAAATTAATAGCTCGATGTGCTAATATTATACAATTATTGAAAAATATTTTTGAATAATTAGGAAAAATATGAATGCTTTCCTGAAGTAACCAGTGGTGTTACAAGCCTGTTGAACAAGCGATTATTTAGAAGTAGTGAGAACTGAATTAAAAGAATAACTGATATTGATGTTTTTGAAACTGAATTAACAAACTCATCTCTTTCTCTTAGGATGTCCAATACATAGGATACTTTACTATGTCTGTTTGCACCATTATATAAATGGCATATTACCAGTCAGTTAACACCTTACTGACCATGCTTCTTTATAAGGCAAAACGTTAATAATTTACAGCTATCACCCCAGATAGACTTTATTAGCATAGCACAAAGAATTTAGCACTGTATCAGAAAGAAAAGCTAAAGAAAGTTCAAGGCATAGTAGTTGTGTTCTCATCAAGCTATCTTCCAGCTTCTCCTCTGTGGTTACAAGCCAGGTGTGAGTAAGAGCGAAGCACACTCTCAACCACCTGCACAACACTCCATCATTCAAGATCACAGCAGCAGCCCTATAAATAGAGGTGCACCAAAAGTCTTTTTTTTTCCTCCCATTGCTTAGGTTTCATACTCTAAGGAGCAGGTTATTAGGCAAAAAGTTGAACATTCTGGAAAGCAACTTTTTACCTGAACTCTCAAGAATCTTACCCAAACTAATTCCTCACTGTTTCTTGAAAGGTATAAGGCAACATCCATCATGTCAGAAAAAAACTTGTCCAAAAAGGAATTTTTTCCTGCCTCCAGTACACACCCGGTTTACTACAGTAAGAAGCTTTCTAACCCACATTGTATTGACAAGCCCAGCACACTTAACATGCTGATGCTAAGGCTCATCTCATTCTCTGAATTACAAACAGCAAGAAAGACTTCTGGGAAAATTTGCTGAGGTCTTAGTATGTAGTGTTGTGTTCTAGCAATATATAAGCTACATAAGATTACAAAAATTAATTTAAAAATAACTCCAGGTGCCTTGCACTGTCACCTATAATCTCTTTCAACACATTTAAAGGTCCTCTAGCATTAGAAATATATTCTTTAACCAACTGAAGATTGCAGTTTAAACTTAAGAGACATTCAAGCTGTTGTAACTCAGTAGTGCAGATAGGGCTCTGTAATCTGCACGTCAAAATCTGACAGTTTACATGGCAAGGTGAACGCTTCCTATTCCACCATTTCATCACCTAGCATCTGTAACGGTGCTCCCCATAGCTACACCCCCCTAATCAGTGCATTGCTATCATTGTTACTGCTCATAAGGATGGATTTGTGGCACCACTGTCTGCTACCACATCTGCGGGCATCAGAAAATAAGAAATACAGTACCAAATGACCGGTGAGTAACTATGGGAGAGAAAGTACATAATTTAGAAAATTAATTTTTTGAATTATCAATGTTTCTGTAATTAAAAAAAAAGTAGCAAAAGTCCATGAATCATTTGAATGATCTCATATTTGTGGAAAGTTTCTGTTTGGGTAGAACCTATACACACACATGACTAAAAGTTTATAATTCTTTTGATTGAATACTGGTTTGTCTTTTGATTGCTGTCTTTAACCAGCATTGAAAATTCAAAGCGAAGTTATTTTATATATATGTTCACTGATGTCAAAGAATTTACCATTCATTTTACTGTTAACTGTAGTGACTGACTGAGATCATCTAAGGTGAGTTAATTCTGGTAACACTATCCTCATGCGTTGGGGAAAAAAATCCCAAACCAATCCTATCAATATACACTCCTAGCAGTAGACTTAACTCTACTTAAATACAGACTACTACTAGATAATTATTTGTTGCTGTTTTATTTTCCTTCAAAGAACTTTTAGACATTCTGAATGTGTAATATGTTTCTGGCTGTTCAATACATCACTTTGGGAACCCTCACCAACAGCATCAAATCAAAATACCAAATCAGATATTCTAAAGCAAAAGAACAAGATCTTCCTTGAATTTCTCAGCCAATGGTTACAAACCACCATGAAGCAGAAAATATTAGCAGAAGAGCGATGCAGTTATACAGCAAATTGCAAAAATACCTTTGTGTTTGGGGGGTGGGGAAGAGCCCTCTCTCAAAAACCCAAACCTCAAGTGAGTCATCCCCGGCTAGAAAAAATACCCCACTATCTGCAGTTTTGGTGAGAGCCTTTCCAGAGTGGCAAAACCTGGAAACACAACAGTGGAAATTAGCGCCGGTGTTCCTGAAGGAAAATAAGCTTCTCCTTTGGGATGAGCCCTCCGCAGTGGCTGAAGATGTTACTTCATTTGCCCTTGTTCAAGAATACACCACCATGCCCTACAAAATCATGACTTTCAAAAATATACTCACAAAGGAACAGCTTGCCAGCTCTCTTAAGTTACAGCAAACACCCGAAGTGCAAGGAACCCGAGATCCTCCTGGCCTCACTCCGTCAGGGAAATTAGACTGGACTAAACTCTGCTGCCACAGCGAGACAGTTTCCAGTACCTGAGCTAGTTCATTTAAAGCTAGTTCAGCTACCTCTGTCTGAGCGATACTGCTGACAGCAGTACAGATGTACCCTGAAAGAGTGTTGTGTATCAGTTACAACTTTAATGAATGAAAAAAACCCAAACAACCCACCCCACACCAGCAACACAGACTGTTATTTGTATTATTATATGCATTTTGTTATCAAGCTGTCAAATACTTCAGCGGAAGCAGAAAATCTTGAAGCTGTCTACATAAATAGTTAAGACAGAAACAGAAATGCATTCGCTGTTCCTGTTTGTTTTAAAAAGGCCCCGCTTGTCCGCTCCCACAATGGGAAGTTAAAATCAATAGTTGCTATTTTTAGTCATAATATTTCTTTTGTTGTCAAACAAATAAGGAAATAAAAATAGTAATGCTAATTTCAACTACATTCGAAAGAGAAACATGCAGATATGTCAAATGCAAAAGACAAAACCTACATGGAAGGAAAGCTTTTGGAGGACCATTATAAACAACAGACACTGATAGTGTCCTTTTAATAACAAAATATTTCAAAAATTTGCCAGTCCAAACGTCAAGATTTATGGATGACCGAATGTATTATGACATTAAACGTTACTGATGTTTTCACAGCTGCAGACTACTTATTGGAAAAAATGTTGTTAAAAATAAAGCAGCAGCAAGACTTGCTAAGATCAGGATTCAGATTTTCTAATATGCTTTCTAGTGAAAGTAATTACAAGTCAAATCAAAAGGAATTGTCTCAAGATCTAAGAAACAATATAATAAAAATAGTGACAGAATACAGTATCTATCTATAGATAGTGACAGAATCTACATATAGAACATGCAAAGCTAGCTTCAGCCAAAACTGGAGACTAAATAATTTATTTTAAAACCCACACAATTCCACAGAGTTTACAATAAAAACAAACAATAAAGGATAGCAGGAGATATCACAAAGGTAAGCTATTGTCTGTAGAACAAACCAATACATAAGGAATAGAAAACACATGAAAAATGTTCACTGAATTCCCCTAAAAATTTCTTTTGTGAAGCCACGAAGTAAAAACGACAAAAAATTCAGTGGTACATTTCAAGTGGATGTACAATATACTTTTGACAGCCTGTCGTTTCTCATACAGTACACCTTGTATCCTTTTACTATGATCTAACTGACTGCATTACCCTAGTGTTATGCTGCTCCAACTGCCAAAATATTTACAGTGAACGTTAACAGAATACTGTGAAAGACGCATATATTTTTCATAAAGCATTTAGAATATGTAATAATACATTTTACATAGAAGAGGATTTATTTATTTAAGGAAACCTAAACGTTAAGCTTTTGTGCCGACAATGGCTAGGGTAGCTTTGTGCCAACAGATGCAGCCATCACACTGGCCAAAAGCGGTTAATCACTTCCACAACAGTCACAGTAACTCCTCGGCCATCTAAGACAACAAAGTAGTTCAACCGGAAGAAAATTGTCATAGTAGCTACAACTACATAGACAGGCTTGAGGGAGAAATTCTGAGCTGATGCAACACCTCATACGTTCCTGGAAGGAATAGCTTGTATTCTTAAATTTCTCTTGACGTGCAGCACGAGATGAGTTGCCTGACTATCAGAAATCACACCTCTGTTAACCAAGTCAAAAATTGCAATGCAAAAAAAGAAAAAACAAACAAAACAAGAAAAAAAGAGGAGACCAAAGACAAGGGAAAAAAGCAAATATTATGGAAAATAATGTGGATTTATGAAATTCTCTAGAGTAATCTGGCTACCTAAAGCAACGAAAAGTGAGAAATACAATTGTCATATTGCTGAGAGCAAGGTGTGAGCTTGCTTCCATCTCCTCAAAGCTCTTTGAAGCCAAACCCTACACCCTTCCCTCAACCATCAAAAATTAAGAGGTTCCTGCCACCACGAATGACCCAAGAAATCGCCATACACTCAACAACCAGAGTCCGTGACCGACTGAAGCCCAGTGAGTGCGGTGGGAGGTGTGGACGGCGGGCAAGGAGCTGACTGGCCGCACTTCAGCGGCGAGGCGGGTTAGGTGAGGTGAGGTGAGGTGAGGTGAGGTGAGGTAAGGCGAGGCCAGGGGCCAGCCGAGGCCTCTGCCCGTTTCTGGGGAGGAATTGCCCCGCCGGAGCAGGCGGGCGTCTCCTTTAATTTCTCTTGGGAACGAAGGTGACACAGGTACGTATACTCACGCTGCCTTTTTAACACCCCACCCTTTTACCGTCTCTGAAACTTAACAAAGACATTTAACGTTAATTATTAAAACAAAAAAGAACGGGTGTGAAGGCGGCGGGGCGCGAAGCACCGCTGCCCCAGCCCTACCCCGCAGCACGTCGCCTCGGCGGCGCCAGCGCCGCGGCCCCTCACGCCGCCCCCCCCGGTCCCGCGGGGCGAGCCACCGCCGGTGGAACGAACGGGGAGCGATCCGAAGCCCGGGCGCGCCGGCACAACGGCGGCCGAAGGCAGTACCTGCCCCGGCGCCGCCATGTCGCCCGCGGCTCGGCGTCGCCGTCTCCCAGGGAACGAGGGCAGAGCCCGGACGGTTGGCGGGGCGCGGAGCTCCTCCCCTCGGGACGCGGTCGCCTGCCCTCACCGTGGCTGGGCGCCATCTTGCCTCGCCGGGGTAGTCGCTTCGGTGCGCCGTCAGGGCGGGCTGTGGAGGGTCTTTCCCGGTTGTCACAGCGGTGATGGCTCGGGAGCGGGGGGGTGGCGGGCCTCTCCGGCAGATTCCTTGAGAGTAGTCCAGCATTGTCCATGGGACCTGGGGCAGGCAGGGCCAGGGTGAGCTGCCTTTGCAGCCCCTGCCCAGGACGCAGCTTACGGGTCCCTTGGGTGCGCAGTGGGGTGCCACCCGGGAAGGGGCCTGCATGAGGAGGGATCCGTCTGCCTGAGGGCTCCACCTAATCCTCTCAGTTCTTTGCAGTGCATCCAGGCGGTCTCTGTCGCACTGGTGAACTGCACAGTTCACAGAGCAAACACCACGGGTGGCACAGGAGCGTAAGGACATGGCATACCTAAAAATGGCACCATGGAGTCTGTGAGAAGACCAGTCCTGGCAAAAAGGTGTCAGAGGAGGTCTGAAGCACTTGCATCCTGAGGGCCCTGCTGCCTCGGTGATGTCCACGGCTGCCTTCCTGATCCAGTGACCACCGCCCAAGCCCGTGTGGAGAGGTGTTATGAGGCAATGGCTTAGGAACATCATGCACCATGAAGCAATGTTTCCATGCCCATTTTAATTTAGATCTTACAGCTTTCCTAATCCAAATACTGTAACCATTGTTTGAATAACAATTACAAGGATAGCATCACACAGTTATCCCTGCAGTAACCCTAGCGACATCCCAACTTCTTGAGACACCATGTTCAAAGTGAATGCCTAAACCTAAATACCATCCAAGAATGTCAACACCAATTGCTATAGCTCAGATGTCAGCAGGCCTAAATCAGCATGTCTATTGGGACCAATGGAGGGATACAGTGTTACTCCAGCTAAGGATCTGGACTTAAATGTTCATATTTTATGTACAACTTAGGAATAATTTACAAACTATAGTAAGTGGAAGAAGACTTAGAGACTGAACTGCATTTTCATTACCATATACATCAGTATTTCTTAGTTTTCCTCTTTGTCCTGTCCTTTTTTCTTTTTAAACTTGGAAGACTAATAAACGAAGCTATGCTGAAACGTTTTCTGTGTCAGATTTGTGTTGCATGCAGACTCACAGCAGCAGCAATTCAGAGTAATGGCACTTACCTGCAAGACCAAGTAAAACATAAGCATTTGGTGAGTGAACGGTAACGAGAACAAAGAGAAGCTAACTTACTCTGCAAAGTTTATTGATGCACTGAGGGAGCTGGTATGACAAAACAATTTCTTTGGAGTGCCCCACATAAAGCAAGGACATCCTGGGATTTCTGCAGCTGTTTCAAGGTCTTCTGCTGTCTCTGAGCAGTTTGCCACTTTCTGAAGTTTGTCATCATCAGTTTCTTAAAACGTGCAAACCACTCAGTACAGTTCCTGCGTCTTAGCTGGGTCACAAGAAACGAGAACCTGCCCGTTACCTACTAAGATTCTGATTTATAGTTTGAGATTCAACACGTACGTAACTCCTCTTCCTGCTCAAACACCTTGACCCTCACTGACATGCGTACACCAATCGCGCTTCCAAAAGGACTCAGAAATCTCTTTGAATGAGGTTCAGAGAGCTGGATCCTGCGGTGTTTTGTAGAATTATTCATCATATTTTAAAGAATTGCTTAGCTCTGTGTAGAGCCCACACTGTGAATTCCCACAATTTGTGCCGTGCTCTGTAGCTGATAGCAGTACAGCTGCAGTTACTTCCCCTTTTACGGTGTCTATAAATCTAACCAAATAAGAACATTATTCAGAGTTGCAAGTACCGCACACAGAAAGGTGTAAAAACTGGGGAATTAAATGTGATATTTGGATGCAATATACCGTTGTATACATTCATTCTGATGTTATCTGGTTGGTGACAGGCAGATTTTGGGCTTAACCCTGCATTCCTCTGGTATTGAAAATGCCCACCAGCTTCCAGGAACATTTTCAATGTGAAAGACGTGGAGGCTCAGAGCCCTCAGAAGGAGCTAATTCCATTTCTCTTGATATTAAAGGCCCCAGCCCCAGACTGTGTTCTTTCCTACAGAAAACCTGCACCGAGCAGGTTGATTGAAGCTGAGCAACGATTGAAGCTCAGCCCATGTTTCCAGTAGTGAGCTCCTAAACTTCCTACTTTTCAATTTAAATTTTTAGATAGTCAGTGTCACGAAGGTTAGATATAAAAAAAGATACAAAGAAAAAGGATTCAACAGTAGCATTAAGCCATTCCTTCTCATTTCATGTGGCCCTTCGTGTTTACAAACCCCACATTTATGTGCGCATGTGAGTATTTAAGACAGGTTTTTAATTTCCCTCAAATGCAGGACAAAGCGCAACGCAGAAGTAGTGATCTTAAAACTCTGCTCTAGTCCTTTCTTACTACAAGTAACCACGGTAGATTTTCTATGGCTGCTGCTGGTCACAGACACTCCAGGTCAGGGGAAAAGAACAGCTCCTGCTATAGAGCTCCTTCTTCTCCAGGGGCATAGCTGTGTTAGATGCAAAAGTTCCCAGAAAGTGTTGGTTCCGGCATGTGTAATTTAAACAGACCACACTTGAAAACCTGGCCTTACACAGTGTTACACAAGAAATGCTCTTCTACTTATCTGAGAAGCAACCAGGCTTCAGGTTTCTGAGATGTTTTGCCAAGGCTGGCATCACCCAGCACAGGAGTGTCTTGGAGGGAACACTGTCCTCCTCTTCTGTCTGCCTTTGATTAAAGTTCTTCAGCTCATGTTGCCTGGGCCACCTCCAGCCTATTAAAGATCACCAGTTACACTCAGCCCTGGCAGGGGCTGGGTGAAGAGCTGGTTGCTCTCCTCGATTTTCATCAGGTCCTCAGATTTTAATGGCTTTAAACTGAAGGAGGGTAGATTTAGATTAGATGTTAGAAAGAAATTCTTCACTGTGAGGGTGGTGAGGCACTGGCACAGGTTGCCTGGAGAAGCTGTGGCTGCCCCCTCCCTGGAAGTGTTCAAGGCCAGGTTGGATGGGGCTTTGGGCAACCTGGTCTAGTGGAGGGTGTCCCTGCCCATGGCAGGAGGGTTGGAACTAGATGGGCTTTAAGGTTCTTTCCAACCCAAACCATTCTGTGATTTTCATTTTGCTAATGATGCAGCAAAGCATCGTGAATATAGCAATTCCAGGCTGCTCCCTGCACAATCAACTGCACTGCTGTCTTCCTAGAAATCACATCTTTTTGGGAGGGAGCAGGCTCTCCTGCCTCACACAAGGCCATGTCAGAGGGGGAAAGGAAGTCACAGCTGCCCATGAAGCATTACAGGGTGCAGGCCACCTGCCATTGGAAGAAACACAGCAGCTGCAAGAGGGCTCCAAAACAGTCCACCAAGTCCTCCAAAGTTTCAATAACCAAGGTGATTCAGTCTGATTTTGTTACTCATTTGCAGAGGTCCTTGCATTTCAGCAGTAGATGAAGTTTATGACTTCATGAAAAGGAATGAATTTTCAGAAGCCTCCTTTCAAAAAGGAAAGTTTCTGTAAACTCCAAGCCTATTCACACATCCTCCTATTGATAGAGATCCTGTGAAAACATTCAATTGCAAACACGTATCCATTCACCTTTAGTTAAGCATCACCAAGCACAGTAATGATACCTAGGCAAATTCAGGACAAAAAGCAGATGGGAATTCCTAGCGGAGCCTTGCTCGTTACACCACCATCAGATGGACACACAGCTCCCCTGGCAGCCAGCCCTCACGACAACAAATCGCTTATATTCTTGCCCTGTGGGACAAGGATCAAGCGAACACGAGCGCATGTAGAGATGTTGCATGCAGTATTTTTGTTTGACCTTCTTAGTAACAAATGGGTAATTTGTGAAAGCAGCAGTATGTTAGCGCTACGTTAGCGCTTAATAAGGAGTCACGCATTATTGTATGTAGGCGCATTAACACAGTAATTAATCATCATCTCCTGGCTCCTTTATAACATTCATCACAGATACTCTATCCAGGGAACAGTATTCCCTCTAGGTAATGTTCTTCTGTTTTACATATCATATATCTTCAGAGAAAAATTCAGGGCATGATTATGTACTAGAAAAAGAAACACATAAATCCCAGCTTGTCAGGGAAACTTTTTTTTTTTAAAAAAAAAGATAATTCTGCCATTTCTCAGGCAATATCCAATTAAAATAAGATACAAGTATAAGAGGGTAACTGCTTCAGTGTATCAGCGGCAGGATGGACAGAGTCCTGAGTTATTTAGGGAGACATGCTGCTGCTTTGAGCTCACCATTCTTTAATACAATCTAGCTCAGAATCTCTCTTTGTCTATCTAATTAATAGGTAGGCAAAGTTTCCATGTGATTTGATAGTGATTTTGAGAGACTTGTAATGTTACTACTTGGCCCAGCAATAAGAAACTACAAGTTAAATTTAGCAAATCATAAATTTTCAATTATTCAAAACAATACACGTATAGAGAAATGAAAGAAGTAAAACATGTACTCTATCAATGATTCCATTATCCTCTCCCCGTAAAAAGAAGTGGCTCAATGGAGGATAAAAGCAAATATTAGATTGATTCTATTCTTGATCTTAGCAAAAAAATTGCTGTATCTAGTGCCAAGAAATTGAATTGAGGTTCATAGAAATCCTAGAAATTAGATAGAAAAGGCTTAAAAGGACATGTAGTCCATCTCCAGGGGACCTGTACTTTTTCTTGCCAACAAGAACTTCAAGAAGAAATATGAATTTATTTAACCCAGTAGTTCAAGACAGTCCCTTACTACGTATTACATTGTAAAAGTAATGTAAATGTGCACATAATATTGCAGCATGCTATCAATATGAACTATGAAAACTTTGGATTTTCTCCCCTCTAAGTACCTTTTAGTTCAAGAATCTAAACTATGAGACCTGATGCAGAAGATAAAGCAATATGAACAATTTAGAGCGCAGCTATTTCAGACTACTGACCCCCAAGGTCACCAATTGCTACAACAAACCCCAAATCTCTGTAGATCTAAAGGGCTCCTCACAGTCACCGTTCAGACCAGAACAGTCCACTAAGAATTCCCAAATTCAAGACGAGACAAAAAGAACAGTGCTGACCAGTGAGTCGCTAAGCCCCTAGGACAGGAACTGACTTTCTAACTGTCCTCACAGCCGTGACTACACTGGTAGCAATAAACAAACAAATAATTTAATGTAAACCTAATGTAGGTCTTTATTGAGAGCACGTAGGAAAGCATCGTTTCACTGACTGAGAGCTATATTCTGCAGGGGCACAAGCTGTTCAGTACAGAAAATGCCAATTAATGTAGTAAGGGAAATTATCAGAAGGAATAACCCAAATTAAACAACAAAAATATAATGGCAAACAGAGATAAAATTTCTTAAATACAATTTTACATATAGTTATGTTATCTATGAAACATATGTTTAATATGTATATAAGTACTGTTTTTATATAATTCATATGTATATATTCTTTCTTCAGACTACCTTTCGAGCTCAAATTCCTATCTATCTCCTCTATGTCTTTCCTAAAGATACAAACTACCATTAATTTTGACAAGTTTGCATGACCTGGAATATTAAACTCCACACAAAAGATGAGACATTCATCTTTTGGGCAAACTGTCTTCGAATTCCATTTTGATAGTCAAAACTTGACTTTTCAGTTTGAACTATTGTTTCACACTGTTGGCAGACCAAAGGAGATAGAAAGGCACAACTGTGTAAAGTAAAAGCCTGAAACTATTATTACATCTTAATAACATAGCAAAGCCAGCGAAAAAATATAAATTCACTGATTCCATTGTCCTTGCCCTTTTGCCCCCAAATGAGAACATCATTTCTTTCAGAGATTTTATATTTTACTTCTTTCATGTCTTTGTTGTGAAGCTCTATTGATTTTTTGCCACCTTCTCCATATGATGTTAACCAGCTTTTAGAATAACACATAACAATTTAGGGCAGTAAGTGAAAAAATACATCCAGCTGAAATTACAGGGGGATTTTCAATAGAGAGACTATAATTACCCAAGACACAAGTTGGCTTGTATACTGGAGGTTACGAAACCATCTTTTGAGAAGAAAAAAAAAAAAATGCCCTGTGACTTTCATGCCAGCCTAGATCTGTGTGCAACTTTAAGCTTGTCATTATTTCCAGTTTAAATTGACCGTTTTTTTTCCTTCATACATTCATGAACGGTTTGCTTGGACTACACAAACAGCTTCCAAGGTGTCTCAATATTTCTTGACTTATTTAATATGGACTGGCAAGCCTGAATTACTGGGACATGACATCATGTTTAAGTGATGTCTCGGAGCAGGATCGCAACTACAGCAGCACTACCTGGCGAGTCAGTAGGCAGCGTACCCCCACTGTACAGAGTGGGGTCTATTCAAGAGAGTGAAATTTGTCACTGTGCAGTCCAGCAAAAAATCCTAAGTGTCCCTGCCACCAGAACAAAGTAATAAAATTGGAGTAGATGGCACACGTGTCTTCTCCTCGTGTACTTGGAATCACAGAGTACAAATCCCAGCGAGTGGATGAGCACACTCAGGAAGAATGTGTCCATGTAGTCTCCTTAAATATCTAAGCATAAAGATTATTCTGTGATCACTAGGCAATATGGTTGAAATTACGATGAAGCTGTTTGTTATTGCCCTTCCCCTTTTCTTCCCTGACTCATTTGAGGTTATGGACTCATCTTGGCAGAGTACATGAAAATAAAAGGGTATATAACTCAGTAATCAGTCCTGGGAGCACTTTCCTTCCTGGATTCTGAATTTGAAATATCTGCTGTGCAAGCAGATGTTTATAGAGAGCTGCAAGGAGGAGGTAATGTCCGTATTCACTCCAAAAAGATTATGTAGTTGCATGTAAAAAATGAATTTGCAGAGCTCTAGAGAGCTTAGGTATATTACTCCTAGTAAAAATAAAACTCATTGAGCAGAGGACCTGAGGCCAGTGCATATATTTGTGCTAAGAATATCACTAACTGTACACCAGCTCTGCCTGTGATGTCATAAAGAACATTCATGGATTTCTTCTAGAACTGGGGTCAAATGCTTCCATAAGATCTTTATTAAAATTAATGTATTTAGTTGAGGCAGGATCTAAAATTAGCCTCTTGGAGAGCACAAGTCAATTAGTCTAACCCAGTCTAACTCATTCTTGAGTTCTTCAGAATTGAAAGGCAGACAAAGATGGGGCACAGTTCACATCATCCCTCAGGCTGAGCACCCAGACATACTCCATGGATACTTGTGACTCTCGAGTTATTGAGAACAGCAGCAAATTGTGGCCCACAGGGAGCAGAGCTACCCGCATGCTTATGCTAGGAAATGTAGAAGCAGAATGAAAGCCTCGGTGCACTGTTTGACAGTGTTCCTTGAAGATGAGCTTATGCTTTTCTCATTTACTTGAAGAGAAATTTGAAGGAAGATGATAGAAGTTAATGGAGCTTCATTATTGTAAAGCAATGTAAATGAATCATCCTCCTTGTTTTAACATCTGTGAACAGCCTTCCTCTTCCTCGCAAACGAAACGTACGAGATTCTGCTCAAGTTTTAATGCTGTTTGGCATCTGTGCGTATACTGCCAGGGATATTCAGAACCGTTTACATTAACAGCAAATATTTTTACTCTAAAGAAGAGAACATATCCTTATTGATATTCAGCAAGTGGTGCATTGCCGCAACCCAGATATAATTTACTCACTTGTCTGACTGGATTACATTACTCCATGCGTTTTGTAGTTTCATCTGTGAAAAAAATCGAACTTTGGTTCTACTGCTGTCGTTTCCCATAATTCTTTAAAAACAATCTGTGGCAAAAGGAGAAAAAATAGCTCCAATAGAAACTGCTTCTGGGGATGGCATTTGAAAGGACATTATTTAGAGTTAATGAATTAGACTAAGAAGTTTGTCATATTCTTTACAGGAGCTGTGAGTCAGACTTTGTATACAAGTATTTCTTCCATTTGTGTACTTTGCAAAGGCCACGACTTCCTTTGTTCCCTGGGAACCCTGCCGTGAAAGCATTTGTCTTCAGAAGCACAGGGCTCTGTTAGGCTGCATGAGTCATATTTCCAGTTCTCCCGCTCAGAACCAGCAACGCACCCGCCCGGGTCTCATCCCTAGTCAGGGCTCCCTTCACTCAGCGGCGCAGCCACCTGAGCAGGACGGCAGCTCCTCCATTTACGGGGAAATGCAGAGGAGTTCAGGTGGGGCTCAGCCATCACTTAGTTAGAAAACTGGCAATTTGAACTTGAATGCAGTAAAAATGGAAAGTCCCAAAAATGGAGGAGCAGGGATGCTCTTTCAACTGTGATTTCTTCCTCTTTACTTCCTCTGATGTAAATTTTGAAACCCCCTTTGATGAGAAGATCAAGCTCCAAAACCAGATTTAGCTTCAAAGATGATTATAGGCTTGCCTACACAGAACTGGCTTCAAGTTTTATCTCCTGGGTCTATCAAGCACAATCTAATTTTTCTTCTACCTCTTGCTTTTAACGCTATCACATGGGTCATGTGTTACTTTTCGGTAACTGCCTTTTCCATGTTACCCAAGCCAACTAAGACATTACTCTTGATAAATGACTATTTAAATTTTAACTGCCTCTGCCGCGTTTTAAAGTATAAACTGTAACTGGATGTTTTATGTACATATAAGAGAAATATTTTTTCTCATAGCCCCAGTGAAAAGTTATTTTGTTGAAAATAAAGAGAAATTGAATGCAATCCAAATAAAGCATTTTTTATGTTGAACTCAGCCATGTAAATTTTTGATGCCAAAAACAAACTAAAAATCAGAGCCTGCAAGTAGGGTTTTATAATGGAAACCATTTTTCCAGTCTTACCTACACCTTTTGCTGCTATTCATGAATCCCATTATCACTCATATAATAATGGTAAAATAATCTTTATTATTTCTGTATCAGTCCAGAAGAAAAATCTCTATATGGTTCCATCTGATGTTAATAAAATATAAATCATTACACTAAGTTGATAATATTTGTCTGGTTATGGAAAAAATGGACTCAATCTTCTTTCTCCCCACCCTATGTAATTAAAAAAAAAAATAATCAGAAACCAATTTTTAGCCAAGCATTCATCAGAGTACGTATTGTTAACAGGTGTTGTGTATTTCATTTCCCATGCACACAGTGTTGGAATGTAAAACTGTAATACTGCTCCTAGGAACAAGTAGCATAATTAAAATTCTTTGCGAGTTTGATTTCCTGGGTATTTTCTTCCTTTAAAATAACTACATTGTAAACAAGAGCCAATTTCTTAGATTTGATCTATGGGTTGTACAGCTTATACTTCAGGTTCAAAATGGTGATTTAGACAATAATGCATAACAGCTGAATAGTTATTTATAATAGCGCAGCACCTGCGGCAGATTGTCAGCTGAAAAAGCAAATCTAAATGCTTTCAAATTCTCTTGTGTATTATAATAGGAGTAGTAGTGGCCACTATAGATACAATAGTTAGGCATGTAATGTAACTTTTGTTTCTGATTGCTTGCCATTTTCTCAATTTTATTCCTTTAAGATTGAAAATGTTCATACTTAGTGTCAGTCCGTATGCATTTTAAAAAGTTCAGGCACAATTTAGTTTTTTGTTAATTATGGGGGTGTGTCAATGAAATTAAATATTAAATAGAACATCAAACTCTTTTCTCATAATTCCAAGATTTCTCACATTTCCCAGACTTCTGTACATGCATAATTAACACAACTTTGGGGTTTTTTTTTCTTCTTGATTAATGCTGCTGAGCTCCCTGGAAAAATTGGATCTGAAATTTTAAAACTATAAAACCATTTTTCTCACCTCAGTCTGTAGCACGATTTTCCTATGAGCCTTTTACCAGCAGCTCCCATTTAAAATTCTGAAATTGTGCGTATGCATTTTCCTTTCATATTTGGATCCCTCCTGGATTCAAAAGAGCATTGATCATTTGTATGATGATGTGATAATTCTGCAGTGATCTGAAACACATGTGAGGGAGAAATGTAACGGCCTGTTGCAGCAGATCCAGGACCAAACACAAACTGTCAGCGTGCTGATGTAACCTCCACCCACACCAGGCAGTCCGTTTAGACGCACAGCCCACCAAGCGATGTTCAGATTTCCACCAGAAGGAACAAGTATCTGAACTTACAAGGACCATTCCCAACATGCAAGCGCTCTACACCCATTAGAATTTGCCAGGCAAGACAGAGTTTTAACTTCTCTTGTCTATTATATACCTACAAAAGTACCTATGTACCTTCTGAGCGTTACGAGGCATTAAGACTGGTAACGTGCAAGGTGACAGGCAGCAGAAGTACAATGGTACGCTTCTAGCGGAACAAGCAAAGCCATATGGGCTTTGTAGTAACACTAAAAACATAAGCAGAAGTAGAATCTGTCTCCAGGTGGAAGGAGAAAGAGTTTTCAAGGAGCTAATTGTTTGAGAACAGAATCAATAGAGAAAAAAAAGAAAGAAATGACTGGCCTTTGCTAGAGGTAGCTGTAATGGAGGCTGGAAGCAATCCACTTGTTCTGGGGAGATGGGATGATGTCATTGCCAATTAGCATGAGTACTTTGTTTTATAACATCCATCTATTCGATGTATGACCTATTTTAGTATACAGCTACAAAATCATCTTTGGAGTGCTTCCACTGGAGCCAAGGGAGTTACTTCAGGAATTAGCTTGGCCAGCGAAGCAGTTCGTATGCCACAGAAATACTTACAGAAACTTAGTCGGAAAAGAGTAATAGAGAGAGATTCATGCTTACCATAAATCTTCTTGGCTTTGTGCTAATGTTATTTATCCACTCGAGATAGGGAGGACATTATATAACGTATGTATATTGTGTAATATGGGATAGTGGCTTTGTAATGTAAACTGGCCATTAGTAATGCAAAGCAACTTATTTTCATCTGCTAGATCATTACTGCAAATTTTTCTCCTGGGTTTTGACATGTTATAAATCCTGATGAAGTCAACATTTGTTCTCTTTTTCTTTTACTTCCGCCTGATTCACTCTACTTAAAATGCACATAAACATACTGTAAGACCACTGAGCTTTACGTGCTGTCAGTAGGACAACTCTTCCATGCCTGGGAAGTGGCTGATACCCCACATCTGAGTCTCTCCCAGCTACATTGGCGGGCTCAGATGCTCCCCCGAGCATCCCTCACTCCACGGTGCCTGTACCAGCATAAGACACAAAGGTTTTAAATGGGTTGAAGCACAGCTTGAGAAAGCCAGGAGCAGCTGCGGCAGCGTGGCCCAGCAGCCACCCACTAGCAGGGTGCCAGGGCACAAGGTGTAGCGGCGCCTTCGGCATCCCCGTCCCCAGCAGTGACCGGTGTCCCTCCAGAGCGGTTCGCGTTTCTCGAGCACGCTGGCAGCGATACATGACAGAGCAGCTTTTGGCTGTTTGGAGGACAGCTGACTCAGGGGCTGACTCACATCCTGTTCAGCCTCCCATCCTTCAGTTGCGTGAGCACGTCTTGGCATCGCTTTTGTAAATGTAACAGCAAATGATTGCTAGCAGTACATTCAGCTTCTTGCCAGCTAATGACACCAAACCAAATGTGACCACTTCTACCAGCTCGCAGAACTGACATCTCAAACAAGTTGCCATATGGCAAGTTTGTAGATACAGGTTCACCTGGATTTATTTCATACGGTCACAATATTTATTTCACATACTCTCCATTTTGCCAGTAAAGAAAAGGTGGAGTGAAAGTAGCGGCAGGCTGCTACTCACTCCGGAATAACTTCAGGTTTGGTGAGAATACTCGGGCTTTTATTAACCCTTTGCCTGTAATGCCTACTCAGTACAGAACGGGTACTCATCTACCTCCTGCCCTGGCCAGCAGCTGCTCATCCGTAAACCTGTCTCCTTAGTGCCGCAGCATCTACATAGTTACATCCAACCGTCTCCCTAGAAGAGCAAATCTACACCAAGGGAGTGTAGCTTTGCATTCCAGTGCCAGGATTATTTGCATGCTTTATATTATTCTGATTACCTTATAATATAACAACATTGAGAAAAATAAATGGGCTTGTAGGCATTCCACTTCCCACTGAAGATCTGCAAACACAGCCAGAGAGGCCCACTGACAACTCTTCCACGTATTGTGCTTTCTCCGGAGTTTAATGTTTTCTTTCTCTAGCTGTTGCTGTAGCTTCTATCGCCAAACGTTCAAAGCAGGTGCACGAGAGCACAAGCCTGCTGCTGCAGTTGGCACTTCAGATAACCTGGTTGCATGTAAGCACAAGGTCCAGTGACGCCTGTGCCTGGTGCCTCGTCTTCATCCACAGATCTTATGGCATAATTTCACTGAATATTCAAAGCTGAACCTACTGGCGCCTCAAGACGGTTCAGACAGGCAGTATTTGTGTATCTGTGGAGTCACGAAAGCTGGAACAAAATTAGTCCAACAAACAGAGGTTGGTTATGGCAGAATGATCTTAAAAATAAAAATAAGGACTTTCATTCTAGGTCTTCACTTTGCCTCTCACTCATTTTTGTGGTTTTGATCAAGCCACTAACAATCAGAGTTTTAAAAAGTGATTTCAACTTAAAAATAGACACCCAAGATTTTCAAATCACCAAGGCATTAATGTAACTTACACCTCAAAGTGTTTTTAAAAATCACCAAACATGCATAATATAAACCTTCCATGCAAACTTAAATTCTCTTTCAAGAGTTGTCCCCACTTCCTTCAAATTCTTTATTTCATTTTTTAATAATTGCATACACTTTCTAGGTATCTTCTAAGTTCACAAGGATCTACTAACAATTATTTCATTAATATTTATAAACCACAAGTAAAGCTGTAAAGCTTTTTTTGCTACAATAAGAATTACTCTTTCAGCATTGCACATATATATTCATGGGAGATATTTATTGGATTTAATAATCGCTACTCTGTGGGAAGCCCACAAAAATTAAGACTTAGCTGACATTCATTTATCCAGGAAATCCTGATTAGTGAAATCTTATGTAAGAAATACAGAAAAGTAATGCAGTATTCCCTTTAGGAATAGGCTCCGGGGTTCCAGATTTCCCCTCTTTTGACAAGCACCTCCAGGGAATTTCAACCCAGGAATTAGGAACTTTGGCTTCTTTCATTCTTTTCCATGCCCGTAAATCATCTCTACTCTTCGAAGACTACCAAATAGCTCGCAAGGGGACGCCCTTTATTTTTAAACAGTACTTTGCTCTTTAAACAGTTCACCGACTAGTAATTACAGGTTAACAAGATAAAAGCATTAAGCACACTTTCTGCCTGCTTTTCACCCGAGATGAACTCCCAAACGCTGCGCACCGTACATGAATTCTGCAGTTTGCCAGATAACCAAATCTAGAGTCCTTGGTAACTCAACTGTCTTTCCCTCATTGCAGTTAGCAAGGATTATAAACGCTCGTCTATGTATTCTGCCAGTGTTTGTGTGTTACACACGTTTTAAAATTGATGTCAGGGTTCAGCCTGTGGTGCAGTTCTGTTCACGCTAGCTTCCGGACGGGCGCAGCAGAGCCGTCTTGGGTACACAGGTATCAGTGCCTTAACGAGCTCCCTCCCCTGCGGCAAGGATGCTGCCTTGCTCCTTATTGCAAATGCAGACACAAGGAGCAGTCGCTTTTTTGTGCTTTTCTAGTTATGTGCACCGCTCCTTTTTGGCAGGAACAAGCGAGGCACCGCAGCAGAACAGCCAGCAGCCATGACCAGTTGCCAAGCCTTCCGTGGAGCTAACAAGAATGTAATTTTTGGCTGCAGGCTACAGAAGATGATAAACCCGCCCCTTTGCACCTTACCCCTCGCTCTGGTAGGCAGGAAATGCCTTTCCTCTGCTACATCTATTAGGAAAGGTTTGATGAATGATGACCCCGTACTATCTTGTATTTACATCAAAGTGGCAGGATCATATTGACTTGTTATCCCACACCATTTGACGGCAGTCGCTGCGCCACTGAATCCCCTATCTTATGGAACCATTTTGAGCTTGACAAGCTGCCTGACAGCAAACTGACACCAGATATTCTAAAAGCCTTACTCATTTGATATAGATTAAAGCAATATAAGCCCATGGGTTGCATTTGACTATTGGAGATAAATAGGTTGTTAGCAATAATCCGTCATATTTCAAACAATTTGGCAACAGGCAGAGAAACTCTTAAAAGATGCTATAAGGCTGAGTAATTTCTTTATATTTATTTTAATAGTATGTATTTTGAAGTGCCCTCTGGGAGCAAAAAGATGTTTGTAGAGATAAAGCTGTAGGGACTAATACATTCATGCCAACACGTGTAGCTGAACCACCAATTTTGGTTTATTAATTTAGTTGCTGGATTTGTTCCTGATATCTACAGCTGTATTATCCCCTCATAGAGGTGGATGAGTGGGCGGAATGAGGTTGATTACAATTGATTTAGTAACCAAAGAGTAATTTTTTCCATTGTTTGTTCAGCACATTACTAAACATGTGGCTTAATTACAGTTGCCTTGTGTTCTTTTCAGTCTGGTATTGCTTATTTTACCGAGACACTGATTTATGCAAAATATTAATTGAAATAGAAAACAGACTTACTATGAGAGCTGACATCCATGAAAACATTAGTTACTCATATTTTGCACCGAGCCCATTGGACTTCTCAGGGGAATCGGCGTTTGTAGTTTAATTTGAAACAACACAGGCTCTCTCCTTCCAGAAACAGTGGTAGCGCATGTACCGCATCCCAAGGAACGGGTCAGAAGAACTTTACCTTTTCCAGCAGCTGCAAAGGGAAATCCTTAGAGTTCTTCAGTCAAAGTCTCAAAAATGTGCTGAGGTAGCTGTTCCGTTTCAGCATGATTGCAATAATTGTATGCAAATGTCTCATTAAAAGTAATTCAACTTTATATAGCTATAAATAAGCTACTATGCTGTTGTAATGTGTTTCCAGGCCATTAAGTAGTATAATAAAGATTCATGGATTCTCTCAATAGGTTAGGTAATCAAAAAACCCACCGACCCCCCCCCCCCCCCTCCAAAATCAAGCAACTATATGTTGAGATATCTTGTTTTGTTTTTGTTTTCAGAGTAATCTCTGTAATTAATCTGTTTGGAATAAATAATTCACTAAATATAAAGAGAAAATAATGTTCAGTCACAGAACTCATAACTCAATGTATCCAGGAGGAATGTTTTTATATCTCATTTCCTATTCAGGATTTTAATTCAATCCATTGAATTTTGCTGTCTCTTTTTCATAAACTAAATCTAATATACAATCAACTTTATAACCAGATAGTCAGAATGCAGAATTAAATAGTTTTGCAGAGACACACATAAAATCCTTCCAAATATTTTTTAGGAGAGAATATGAGAATTTTGTAACCTTCACTATCCACTAATAGGATTCAGATATCCACTGTGAAATGATTCAAATATTTCCTGGGTAACAGCTTTTCCAGTTATAATATTAATGGTTTAAAAAAATACATAGCTAACGCAGATATCTCTACACCGCAGAACAGGGATAGTCATAGAAACCAAGACTAGACAATGAGGGGAAGAAAAGTGAGGCCCAATATCAAAGCCGGCAGAAATGGCATAGAGGAGGGTTCAGATACCACCACCAAGACCACATCCAAGTCCCCGGTGAGACTAAGAAATGTAGAGCAAATCCAAAAGCAAATTTAAAGTTTGGCCTATGAGGAGGGGGGTCATTAGGTGACTAAAACGCGTATACTTGGTGGTGTGCGCTGCAGGGCTGTGATTGCCTCCTGGGTTCCCCTCTGCCTGGCCTAGGCTTCACTGAGAAGATGTTCTTTTGCTTGGTACTTCAAACTGAGACAGGAAAATCAACTGATTTCCTAATAAGAACAAAAATACGAGCTATTGTTCTGAGGCCATAAAGGGGTGTTCAAATGGGCACGTGGTACATTTCTGCCTTAGTTTAACCTCCTAAGATTTTCAAGGATTCAGAAACAGGAGTAAGTACAGCTAGACTCAAAGGAGAAAAAGAGGAGAGGGAGAGCAGGAGGGAGGAGAAGAGTTGAAGTTTCCGTGACTTTTTAACTTTAGTAACAAACGACAAGATAATATGACAAGACTGTAGAGGCATCAAGAGGAAAAAAAAGGGGAAAGAAAGGCAGGGGAGGCATGGAAGATGGGGTTCTCTTCCTCCTTGAAGTTAGCTAGAATAGGAAATGGCCACCATAAGTAGAAGGTACTATTAGACACATGGTTACTCCTAAATGGCAACCACTGTGCGTACTGTCTGGTTTGCTTCTGCCTCCTTTCACTCCCAAGCTGTCATGGAAACAAACCAGAGACGATTATTTCAAATCCCAAGCCCTTCAGTGCTGCAATTTCAGGAGGCACAACGTACCCGATCCCTGTGCTAGTAGCTGTAGGTGGGCACAGCTCAGGCTGTGAAGCGAGGTGGGATCCTGGAAGCAGCCAGAGCAGCTGCCGCAGCCCCTAACTCCCCCATTTCCACTCCAGGTCGGCCCCTACAGGCTCCCAAGCTCTTCCCTTCCACCGTCCAGCCAGTAGTAAAACTCCACTTTCTCCCCACTCCCAAGACACCTTGAAGCCTGTATTGGAGCCTATCAGCGCTTGCCTTCTCTGCGAAGGGCTGAGTGCAGCTGCAGCGTTTATGCAGCTCACCGCTCGGCGTTGTGCCCTGGAAAGGGAGGGGAAGTGAAGGGCACAGAGTTGCAGAGCTACTCAAGCGTAGTCAGGTCAGAAGAGATGCCAGGCCCAGCGGGACAAGCCACCAGGTCTCCAAATGAGGCATCTTCTGCTCCCTGAGGAAGTTCTAAGTCAAGGAGCTAAACCTGAGCAATTCCCAATCTGGGCAGCTGCTAGTGAAGTTAATGGGCAATAGGCAGCTGACCTGCAGGGTCTGGCTCTGTAGACCTCCGAATACTGTTTTCAAAAACTCTTTAGCTCTTGGAGACTTCCCCATGTTAGTGTCTTGCATCCTCTAAAGGTTTGTAGCAGTCTACTAAACATCCTTTTAGTATGATACACCCCTAAACCTTTCCTTCTCTTACAATGGAATCACAACACGAGGCGAGATGCGATTCAATGATACAACGTGAATAGTGACAATTTTCCAGAATGCAGTTATAGGAGAAAAAAAAATTCAAACCCAGAGTCACCCTCACACAGTAGCTTGCAAACCTGAACCAACAGAAGAAAAATAAACCAACAGAGAAAGAAAGAGAACTAACTCCAAAATGAATTGTTAATTCAAGATTGCAATATAATCTGTATAAAATATTTAAGCTGTTTTTCTATTTATTCCTCAACCTATAGTGATTAAAATGCAGCTATAATACACTGTGTTGCTCTTTTTTTAATCACAAATGCAATTTTAAGCAAGTAGACAAACTCTAGGAAATTAAAGTGAATATTTATGTCCATATAAACTTCTTAATGGCAACATTCTTGCTGTGAGCACAGCAGCTGAAGAGGGTGGATTAAATTATTTTGGCCAGATCCTGTTACCATTGTTTTCATTGGCAAAATTCCCCGCTGACTTAATGGGAGCTGGATCAGATCCTGACTTGAATAAAGTACAATTCTCAGATGCATATATAACATAATCACTGATATTTCATGCATACTCCAGTTTTCCTGTCTTTTCTCTCTGAGTTTTAGTAACGCTCTGAAAACAATAATCAGGTAAACTATATACCAGTGATTAAAGGTTTGCAGTCTTGTGTTTCCAGGAGTTTGGGAAAAATTGTGCTTTACTCGTATTTGGACTCAGGAACCACAGTCTGAATGATATCCAGTCTCTTGAGTACGGAGCTTCAAATCCTGGTATGTTTGGTTCCTCCTCTTGCAGGCTTTGCGATGCATACGAATGGCATTTATTTAAAAGGCTAGGGAATTACAATGCATTTGACAGTCAGCAGATGCTGTTGGTATGATATTTTCTCTCTCTTTACCATTTCCATCACTCAGGAATATTCAGAGCATCCTGGATAAACTAGGAAGCTCTTGGGCTTCATCCCTTCTGTCTTGAACGATGATCTGGTACAGAAGAGAACAAGAGGACAAGGCTATTCTCTGAGCCTCGAGACATTTTAAGAGGACACATTAATGTACAAAGGACCCTGTTTCATCAAATGCCTTACATGAGAAGCAGTAATTTCATCTTCCTAGACCGCGTGCTTTGATGACCACAGTTCTTCAGGCGGATACCACTCAGCTTCCTGCCGAAGGTGGGGCAGCCGCTGGCTGCCTCACTGGCACTTCCACTTCAGGGCACCTTCTCCTGGCACATACATCTGGACTCTGCTCTTCTCAGCAAGCCACTTGTAAAGATCACTAAGTGTGCGCTCTGTAACGGTTTGCGTGTACCAGACAAAGTCTGACGCCTAACTACCTGACTTCAGATGTACGTAAGAAAGAGAGAATGGCCCTGGAAGGAGGCTCAGTCAGAACACCAAAGTTCAAGCTGTCCTTGAAAATACCTTGTTCCTAGAAAAATCATGAGCTGAATTGGTGAGCTGCAAAGGTTCCCAGGAGCACCAGAGCTAATGGGAATTAGTAACCAGGTACTCCATGTGCTCTGAATCAGGCCCTGGCTTTATATACGCAGAGGGGAGTGGGTTTTCTAAACAAGTGTTCCAACTCTGTGGAGATTTAGTTGTGATTACTAATGGCTCATCTTTGTTTCAGTTCGGGAAGGCGATGTTACTCTAAAATGACAGTGTAATTTCCTATGCAGAGGCTGTTTCTCTGTATGACTCATCTATGTATTGTATTCCAAGATGTAAGTATGAATCATAGATAACTGATAGAAGAATGCAAATGAATCCATTAATTTTTTTTTTTATTATGCTTTAAACAGAGAAACTTTTTTTTTCCTCCCCTCCTGACTGTGAAACTTACTGGAAATAAATTGGATCAAATCCAATTGAGAAATCTTTGCATTACATAAAGCCACAGGAGCTTTTGTTGTTGTTTCAATGGGGCTGGGAATTGGGGGTGGTTGATTTTTTTTTTTTTTTTTTTTGCACTAAACATACAGCTGAAGCTTTATGGCAAATGCCATTAGCAGCAACGGAGTTAGCTTTTTTGTTTGTTTTAAATGTAAGGGATACAAAATTGACTGTTGATGGTTGTTATTAGGTATCAGAGTAATGGGCTGTAGGTGAGAATCTTAAATACAGGAATTCCAGGGTTAATAGCTAGCACCTAATGAATGAGTACAGGTTTAAGAAATTCACCACAGACCTGTTTTAAAGAGAATAGCCTATAGCATAAGGGAGTCATTTACTTGTAACAATGGAGAAGTCAGCTATGGCGGGGAACCTTTGAGAGGAGCAGGTTATGAGCCCCAGCAACACTGAGCCAGTTCTTGGGCACCGAGTGGAAGAACGAGCCGGCCGAGAACCTGGTATTCTCTGCTTGACACTGACTGGCAGGGAGAGAAGCCGGGGGACCCACGGCCCTGCAACAGGTCTTGGGCCCTTCTCTGCAACCTCCAGGGACGCCTGCAAGGAAGAGGATGGTCATAGCTAAAGGAGGACACGTGGCATGGCTGGATGATTAAGCTAACCCATTGACTTCTTTCTCTCCTGGACCCTGCTGCCTCTTCCACAGAACAGGGAAGATGTGTAATTCCAAAAACTGCATCTATCTATGACTGAAGTCTTCTGGTATCCGAATCTACTTAGTCTCTGCACTGTCATTTGGTCTGAAACAGTGACGCCAGCATCTACTATTCATTTACAACTGCTTTGAACGTTAATGAGTGCAGAACCAAACCTGTGGGTCTAATGAAAGCCACCAGATTAACAATGTTACATAGAGGGGAAAAAAGACCTCCTAATTTCCAGTGCTGGAATTTTACCATAGTTTTGTTTTCTCTCAGAGCTTTTGTCCATTACAGAGAACCCAAATTAAAGCGTATGGGTTTTTTGATAGATTATTTTCTGTATGCTGCTGCTTTTCCTATTTAAAGACCATAACACTGATTCAGAAAAAAAGAGACTATTATGCCTGGCATAATGACCAAAACTCAAAATACCTTTTCCTGGAGTCCCTGAGGCAACACGACATTTATTCCTTTGATGAAATTAAACTGACAATGTCAGCTTAATATTCTCCCATAAAGAGATTAGGATAGCTTGTATTTAGCTGTATTTTGGGATTCAGTGAGCATCCACCTGTCCAAGCCTCTGCTTTCTAGGACTGTTGCTAGGGCTGATTCCTCACAAGTAGAGGAGTTTTATAAGGGAACTGCCAAAGTAAGAAAGCGTAAAAATGCAATGCTAGCTCTAATATTTACTTTCTGTTTTTTTGAGACATTATGTCCTGAAGTGAAAAATAAGATGTAAACTTCATAAAACTCAAAATCTGTAATTAAGAACAACACCTGACAAGATTATTTTTTCCAGCTGACAAATAAATGTCACTTTTAAAGGAATCTTCGACAGAGTGATAAAAACAAGCAAAGGGGCAAAAATTGTTCTGTCTTCATTGGTAGAAAACACAGAGGGGTTTTGATAAGTGCTTACAATGACTGCACTGTTGACTTGGCACACACATCAAAAGACTGACAGACTCGATTTGTGTTTCTGTGCAACACAAACAATGACGCGGAGGCCGGATCTGAGCAGCTCGCAGCAAGTAATTGAAGGTAGCGCAAACAGACTCTAAAGAACAAGCGGCATGCAGTTCTGCTGTTATTAACAAGAATTGCAAGCTAGACGTGCACATTGCTATTTCACGGCTTCAGTTATTTATTTAATTTTAAAAAGTCCTTTTTGCCTCGGGTCAGGGACTTTCAGAGGCTAACTGGTACAGTTACTCTGTAAAAAGCACCAATTTCTGTAGCTGGTGGGGCATTTTTGCACTAACTGGCATCAGTTTACACAGGTGATCTGCCTCCCGTTGCCACAGAAGCGAAGATGCCTTCGCAAACAAAGACATCTTGACCCTGTACACCTAAAGGCAACAGAGCTGGAATGTGTCTGGCTTGATTAGATATAGCTGTGGTGGTTCTCCTTAGTCATTTCTGGGTTTGGAGTACTGTTCTAAATAATACAGAACAAGCAGTTCTGCTTTTAAATACAATACTCTCTTCACTGGTACCAAGGAAAATGAATAGGAAATTAGTAGCATCATAGCAAATTACGCTAGGTCAGTACATAATGCTTTCATTTTCCAGATGTCTGAATTCAAGTCATTTCCTCTAAAGATGTTCATATGTATTCCAAATTAATAATACATTTTCTTGTTACATCTTGTGGAAAACTATGCCAGTATATCATTCATACCAAATTCAGTGGCAATATACATTTGAAACCAAGAAACTCAGGAACATGTATACTGCAGAGAGGAGGGACTTGACAGAAGGATAAAAACTAATAGGTTTTTTTATTCCAAATTCTTTGCTTTGGCCACTAAAGCACATTAGTTTTGTGCCCACCTCCAGCGTGCCTGATTTTAACTTATTTAGGTCAATTATTGTCCACAGGTACTTGGGGAAGGTGGGGGGAAAAGGGACTCTTACTTGCAATAGCAGATATTTATAAGGTTAAGTGCTCTGAATGCAGCACTGATCCAACCGTTAACCTAGCACTGCCAAGTCCACCATTAACCCACGTCCCTGAGCACCACATCTACGCATCTTTTAAACACCTCCAGGGATGGTGATTCAACCATGTCCCTGGGCAGCCTGTTCCAATGCTTGACAACAGTTTCAGTGAAGAAATTTTTCCTAATATCCAATGTAAACCTCCCCTTAGCACAACTCGAGGCCACCTCCTCTTGTCCTATTGCTTGTTACTTGGGAGAACAGACCAACACCCACCTGGCTACAACCTCCTTGCAGGTAGTTGTAGGGAGCGATCAGGTCTCCCCTCGGTCTCCTTTTCTGCAGGGTAAACAACCCCAGCTCCCTCAGCCGCTCCTCATCAGACTTGCAAGTTCAACATAGCTTAAAGTGAGCAAGTAAGTTTTAAAGTGAAAGAAGAAAGAAATCAAAGGCTTATAAAAATGTCCTGTTTAAGTTGTCTTTTCACCATAAACGTGTGAGTTTTTACTAAACATACTGTCATAGAAAAGTTTCCCTTGACTAGAAAACGCAGCCGAGAGCTGCATTTAAAAGATGACGTTACGTATTTTGAATCTACTAGCTTTCATCATCATTTAAAGCCAAGATAATTTAGTTTCAAATTTTTTATTGAAATAAAAGTTTTGTCCAGGTGTTTTCTGTTCCTTTAGGAATCTTTATGCTCATTTTCACTGAAAATTAGTTTAAGCAAGTCCCTGATTTGAGAGCTCCAGCATTTTAATCTGTGAAGAACTCATTCAGATAGCCCATCCAGGAAAGAAAAGCAATAATCACATCTGGAGGCAAACAAAGCATAAATCACCGTGCTGGCAACCAGCCAAGACAGTAGGGGATAAGTATAAAAATGTTACTGAAATAGCAGTACAATATTCTAGCCACATGCTGTTAACAAGACAAAACAAGGTTGAACATTATTTCTATTGTCACAGATCATTGCACATGAGATGGAAGGAAGAGCAGGGACTTGCAAACCGAGGGTCAAATTCAGTTGTGGAGTAACAGGGAGCAAGTCCTTTGAGAGGCAATAGGAAAGTAGCGCTTCTTTACATCAGACCCACACCTAACCTGCAGCTATTCCAGTTGGGAAGAGTTAAGTATTCAGAAGTTGGTATTTCCAATAAATGCTTTAATACTGTATTCCTGGTTGAAAACACAGCCACACAAGTTCAAAGCAAATCAGGCTGGAATGGCAGAGGGCACTTGGAATGCTACACACACCGGTGACAGTTTAGTTTGTCATCAGAAAGCAAATGCAACTGCATGAGGTGAATGCCAAAGCACTTCATTATGTAAAGATTTACATGATGCATAAAATTATTATCAACTAATGTTTAAATACAGGGAAGACACTCCAGTCCAGATCAAGGATCCATTATTTTAGACATTGCTCAGAAATAAAAAAGGTAATCTTTGCCACAAAAAGTTTTAAGAAATAATTTTTAAAATAATAATTAGATCATCACACAGGTAAAGTCCCGAATGATAACCATGCAATCTGCAATATCAAATGACATGATACCCATCACTACCCTTATATAAAAACCCCAAAATGTGCCTATGATTGCCGGCAGACAGAAAAATGCTGATTTTCCGAAGGGGACAAGACCTCAAGTACATGACACAGAAGACAAGCAAGAAGTGATAAACTACTTCCAAACATTGGGTGCCAAAATATTATAGGTCTTGCAAGACTCATCTCCATATTTCAAGTCTGATGAAAAGAAGCTGAATTTTTGCTTAGAACCTATTTACAAGGTTCTAAACTATTTTAGATGCAAATGCTAAACACACTGAGTGGAAATCAGTAATTTGATGAGCTTTCCACTTAGGGATGGAATTCTGAGAGAATTTATGACTGACACCAGCTGTAATAAACTGGAATTGCAACTAAATACTGAAATTATGCTTCAAGAGCAGCCAGGATTTCTTTAGATTCCTCTGAAGGCCAAGTGAGCCATGAATTCAAATTCATCAGAATCGGGTACCTTTGATATCTGATTAAAGAGAAAAGGAGTATTCTGTAAATGCCAAGAAAATAATTAGGCAACATGCAATGTCAGAAAGAACATGGAGACTTGCAATATCGTTGTATGAATAATATTCGCTATCAAAACAGCCTGTTTCCATCACAGAGCGAAGATGGATCTGTGGAAACAGGCAGTTCCGGCTGCACCCCAAGTGAGTTGGGTGTAAGCCAGTTCCAGGCAGTGGCCCCAGCTTGGTGTCAGGGCCACGGAGAGGAAACCCGTCTAGGATTCCCAGGTTGGCCTTTGCATCAGCTCGGGCGGCGGGGAGAGCACACGCTGGGCTGCCTACACCAGCAGACAGATTCCCACGTGTGTAGCCCACCCTAGAAAACCCCCAAGTACAGCACATTTCTGTCAAGGTGATAAACCTTTAGATGAGAATCGCCCAGTTCAGAGAAGCAGAAGGAGCAGGCTTACAGATGGCATCGAACAACCAACTAACACGAGTGCCAGGACTCCAGATACGATTGCCGCCTTCTGATGTCACAGATTTAAAAATCAATTAGCGTAAATGGATCCAAACTGGGAGAGATTAATCCTGTGCCATTGCCTTTTCACCCAAACTCTCACAACTACTTGGATGATACTAGTTTCCTGAAAAGAATCTTTTACTGAGGGTTCGTGCATGCTTTTGCTATTTCTTGCCAGGGCCAATAATCTGTTTGGAAATGATTCTGTCTGTAAAGCAAGAAAGCACTACTATGTGATAGCTTTCGGCTTGGTGACCCCCTTGAGCTTGATACCACTCTTTGAACAATAGCACACAATACAAAAAGTGAATAGATTTTCTTTTTCCTTGGCATAGAAAGCATATGTTGATACCCAAGGGCTAACGGTCACTGTAAAGCAGATCCCCCTATGCTATAAATCCCATAAATCTAGTTTCTGTAAAGGAAACCACTGTACAACACGCTCTTTGGAGGAGGTCTAAGAGGAAGAGATAGAAGATTCAGAAACAAATCAGAAGGCCAGGGGAAAAGAAAAAAAAAAAAAAAAAGCTTAAGAATTATGATGAAACAGGATGAAAGCCCAATTGATGAGACACATTACTTCTATTCCTGTCAGTTTAAAGAAATTTGCTGAAGCACAAAGTACATATAGTTGGCAAAGGAAGCATGCAGTTAACTGCCTGATGAGAAAGGGAGGCACAGCATTCATCCTTTCTTCTGTTAGCCAATAGTTAGCAGTGGTGAGACTTATTTAATCTTGTGTTGTCTCTGAGAGCAGATAAAATTGAGCGGAATTATATTCTGCGCTGCTACTCTGCGCTAGTGGGGCAGCAGTAATAGGGTTCTGTCACTGCTTGGGGCAGCTAACTTTCTGCGCTCCTGCTGGAGGGCTCATCTCTCCAGGGTCCTTGTGGTTCTCCAGCAAGGAGAAGACACAATAAATTGCTCTGAACTGGCGCACACATGTGTTTTCGTGTGTGTTCCCGGTTTTAGTTTTACCAACGCAAGACAGCTGTATAAAGCAGACCGTGCAAATTCTCCTCTAAATATCAACCTTCTACAAACCATTTTCATTCCTGTCCTCTTTCTCTGCATTGCATAAGAGTGCTACGAACATATTCTTTTTTGTGTCACATAGAAACCAAACACTGTGTTAAAACATTTTTAATATCAACAACCTCTTAAAAGATTATTTTGGAAATCCATTTTGATTTTCCAATATTTTGTCCATTCCTGATTCTGTCCTATCCCTCTTTCCTTACCACAGCTTTATAAGTCCGCTCACACTCACTTCTAATTCTTTGTCTCGCAGCCAGTGTTTGTCCGTGATGTTGAGGATAAGGGATTATTCACCAGAACACAGCGGCCCCCACCCACTTGCTCTTTAGAGCAAGTTAAGAAAGATGTTAAGAAACTGCTCTCCCTGAACACACAGTCATGGTTTAGAGTGAAAAATAAAACCTGCCTATAAAACAAAAGAACGGTATAGAAAAACGTGGTATGGAAGGCTGGCTGGAAAGCACATTTTCTTGTTTGCAGACTTTATTTACTTGTTTATTTTAACTCAGCTGGGGATGAAACTCATATACACATGAGGAGTTCCTCACACTGGGGGAAGCTCAGCAAAGCAGACGCTAGGTCAGCTCTATAACTGCTGATAGCAGCAGGAAGCTGGTACGCCTGTTTTCTAGTCCGAGCAGCACACCCAGAACCCGAGTGCTGGCTCTGCTGAGCGCCTGTGCACCTCCAGCCTGGAGGCATGAGCGTGTTGGGCTGCAGAGCCTGGAGAGCGCTCCGGAGCTGGGTACATCTCAAAGCCAGGCAATCCTGGCCATCTGTAGAAACTATTGCAGAGGAGCCATCAACAAGATGAGGAGCACAGCAGGCTCGAGTCATGGTCCTTCTGACCCATCTTACCCCCAAGCATCTCTGAGAATAGGCAAGCACCAATTTTCTCTCACCAAGATACTGTACAAGAGGAGGAATCTGTGCCTACCCTTTTCTCCGCTTTGTATGTCTAGAACAGTCCTCCGGGTGTTTCACCTGGTGGAATATCTGACCACGCTGCCAATATTTGAGTATGTTCATCAATCATAAAAAATAAACCTGGTTACAAATTTAGCTACATGTGACAGTAATGCCAAACTAGATTATTGATACAAGCTTGCCATATTCTATTACTTTGCTTTCAATACCTGATTCTGATCTTCTGCCAGTTTTGCACTGGCACAACTAGTTTGACTTCAGTGGAGCTAATGCTGATTTGTAGCAGTAGGCAATCAGAATAAGGCTCTTATTTTTCCTTGGCAATGTGTCCCCAGGGAAAGCTTGTCCATCTCCAGCAGCTGTTGCTTTGCTACATCTGTCTAACTTTCCTTTTTAATGTCCATTTTTCCAAGGTTTTTTTTTATGTCAATCAGTGTGACATAACATCATTCAGTTCTCCCTCTTGCAATCAAGTTTTAGCAATCACAGCCAGATGTTGTTTTCCTTACAACACCAACCCCTTTTCAATAAAGTTTCGATGTTTTACTATCAAAAGCACTCTTTACTTGCCTTTCAATTGCCAGATCTTAATGCTTTCATAATCTATTTCACCCTGACATCCTGTCTGTCTACAAATATGGCATGTTTGATCACCCTGAATGTTTGCCTTTGTGTTCTTTTCACTTTCTTTTCCCATTTCTTCCACAGAGTGTACTTTATCCTCAAACCAGGTCAGTCCAAAATACTACAATGCCTTTCTCTGTCTAAAGATATTTAGAGATCATTAGATAGCAGGTGGGGGAGGGCAGATGGAGGCAGATGAAAATTTATCGATTTCAGGATCTGAACTTAAAAGAACTGCTTGATCCTTTTCTTTCAAAATTCTGCACATATTGAGGAGAGATATAGTTGATATATTCAGTATTATACTCTGTGTCTATAGAGACAAGATCCTTCACAACCCAACCTGCATTTGATTTTTATGTTATAAAATACAGACAGCTCGGCATCTAAGGAAGTGTTTCTATAAGGGATGAACAAATAAAATACTTTAAACAAAATCACCACCTCCACGCTGTACATTGCTTAGAGGCTCTTATGTGGCTACACAGTTGTGCTAACAAGAGGATATAATCTTACTCATGGAGGAAAGTAAGAACAGAAGGTCAGATTCGTCTCTGCAGGATCAGGGGTTTCACACAGCCAAGGTGTGAGGAATTCAAGTAAGCCTAGAGCAGGCATGGTGAACGAGTAAGCAGAATACAATTTATCTGAAGGATCCCATGAACTGTGTAATCATTTCTGCCTTGAGCGCAGGCCAGGTTTGCTCTCACCAGTTCTGAAGCAAAGAAGGAAGGAGCCAGGGCCAAGCCTATACCATTGTACCTTTGCCAACTCAGAGCAATTGAACAATGACTACGCTTTCCTGAAGGAGCCGCCTGGCTCTTAGAAACGTAGGTTAGTGTAATGCGTGTCAGATATAAGAAAGGGGTTTCAGAGCTAATCCTGTATTCAATTTGATTGCAAGATTGATTCCCAAATGGTGCTACATATGACCAGATCTTCATCATACGATATTTCCTCTCTGCAGAATACAGGGGTTCTTATTTAGGCTCCAATCTTGCAATCCAATCAACAGTAGCAGCTCTTACGTCCAAGAGGGACAGGCACCTACTTCCAATGAATTAATGATACAGGCTATATCCATACAGATAAGATTGAAGGACTGGACTTATGCTGAAGGAAATTTATATTACTTAAAAATAAACTTGAAAAGGATTGAGAATTAGACTGTAATCAGTGCTGGGTTTACTCTGTAGTGGTTTGGAGAATCTGGCATAAGAAATCAATAGGAAATGAGACAATAAAGGTATTTGTCATCATGCACCTTGTCATTACCTGCATTGTACCAACTGCCGTGGGGAATGGAGGGTGACGTAACAGCTGCTAAACAAAGAGCAGGCAAGTGTAGAATTACCTGGTTTATATCAAAGATTTCTCCTAATCTTTTACTGAAGAAAGAAAACCCGACTTGTTAAATTAAAACAGCTCGTGAGTACATCAGTGAACGTGATTGAACAGCTAAGTAAATTACTCAACTCTCCTTTTCAAAATTCCATTTCCATTTCAACTTCTGCAGTTTCTCTGGTAAGAGCAATGACATTTAACAGGATTCTTTAGATCATTTCTGTAATGCAAAATCCTAATTACAGTAAATGCTCTCTGTACTTTACCAGTAGCTTGATAAAATTGATTTGATTTTTCTTTTCATTACCAAAGGAAACAAAAAAAAATTAAAGCCATGGTTACAGACAGGTTGGAAAATAGAGTTGCATTATGCTTAGGAACTGCTATGAAGAGAAAAGTTGAAGAGAGAGAGAGGACTAAAGAAATCAAATATAATACATTTTGGATACATATTAATATAGTTTAGAGCTTTCAGGGGGCATATGTGCTTAATTACAGCTATTTGGTACTGAGTACTCACATTTTTGTACAGAAAAGACATAAAACCACTGGCTGTACAGTCAAATACTCTCAGTCCACTGGCCACAAGGAGAAGCTCTAGCTGGTGATTCACCTCTCATGGTGGAGTGTTTAGAATGGTAACACGAAGGCTGTTGGCCAGATTCTTTGCTTTGGAAGATAAAAGGAGCTCAGCAGCAATTTCAATAGCATGCAGAACACGTTCCACTGGTGCTTTTTCATTGCTCCTGATGTGTCCTTGGGTGCGGGTACCTACATCAGCAGTTTGGCTAAGAGCGACTGGGACACGCACCTGGGTTCTGGGCACTTCCACGTGGCCAGGACAAGATGCCTCACATGCTCATGATGGTGGTTGCTAAACCACCAGGTAAGGTTTCTGATACAGAGTCTAACTAAGGTATGTTTTTAATATAACAGGCAGACTAAAAAAATGTTAGAAGAAAAATACTGGCCAGCTGGTGCTGGTGGGAGGGAGGAAAGAGCATGAGGTACATGTCTTTTGCCTTAGCTCCTGTTCATCACTTGATTATAATACTAAACCTGGTTAAACTGCTTCCCCCACCATATAGAGAGGAAAGCTCCTCCTGGCATTTATGAAAATCACAGCCTCTTTACAGAGAAGGGAGGAAAGCTTCATGGCTTCTCAGCAATGGGTAGCTCAGAAAAATAAGCAAGGCACTTCATTTCCTCCTTCCCCCTCACCTATTTAGCAGGGTTGAAAACTTTCTCAGCTCAGGGTGCTGCTATTGTGAAAAATAAATATGAGCTCATTTCCCATTGAAGCACACAAAATGTAAAATAAATATTGCCATATATGCAGAGGATTTCATTTACTGTAACAGCATCCAAACACCCTAACCAATGTTTACCTCACTACACCAACTCAATTTTATTCTTGAGTAATGGAGTCAGGTCATCAATTTTACAGGATATTCTCTCAATGAGCTGTCAGATATATGCCAGGATATTTCAGGTGGTGTTACTGAGCTATTTGCTGGCCTGCCTAAGCTGCAGTGCATGAAACACAAGCTTAGGATAACTAGTTCAGCATGGTGCTCCCTACCCAAATATAGACTGCACTGAACCAAAAGTATTGGGGTATTTGATTAAATATCACATTTTCATGAGCTGTTTTATCTGCTACTGACGATCTCAAGACAGAGATCATTACAGTGACTTTAGCCTATATTCTCACACTGCATGCACACAGCCCCAGTTTTACTCTGCACAAGAGTGGTACCTCTCGGCTTGTTTCCCTGTCCAGAGAGCTCTGCTGGCCTCCCACAGCAGCACCCATCCCTCCTCCCCTCCCCTCCACAGGCACAGCACTGAAACAGCCCAGCAGAGTTTGGAGGGAACAGGATCCGATGCTTGTGCAATTAAAGGCTGCAAGAGAAATTGTCCTTACCCCCAGCTCTGCTCCATAGTTTCTGTTAAAAGATCAAAAAGTGAGGGAGTGAGAAGAAGCTTTTGCTGGATCTTGAGCTGAAATGGCAGGCCACAGACCTGAACCGCTGCTGCTCTTATCTTCTGTAATCATTCAGCTACTTTGCACCTGCCCTGCCTCTCTGTAAAATCAAGGAATGTAAAGGAGTGCATTTGGCCCTAAGCTATTACTTTGCTTTAATTCCTTTCCCAAAGAAAATTCACTTCAACAGTTTGATATGAATTTTTTTTTTTTTTTTTTAAGAATAGATGATATTAACTGCCTCCTGCAGATAAGACTTCTGAGTTTTAAAGCTCCATTTTCATTCCAATACTTTGATTAAAGGTTTCAAGAGATTCATTTTGGTCATTTTAAATTCTTTTCTCTGGAAGATGGTAAAGACTACAGTACAAAAAAAGAAGCAGTAAAAAAAAGACCTCAAACAGGACTTCCATTCCTCTTTTCTGTGTTTTATATAGTGAAATTTCAGTCTCCAGAAAAAGTTGAGGTAGTAGCGCACTAGGCAACCCACATGCATCCTGTCTGAGTCTGGAGTCACAGCCTGAGCCTGGGAAGATACAGATCAGTTGAAATCCCTGGAACTGCACTGGTTCACATCAGGAATGGCCAAGAAGTGGTGGACCTGTATGGAAGCCTTTGTCAGACTTGAAAGGTTGATTAGACAACAGCAACAAAACTCCAAACCAATACAAAACAAAAAAACCCCCACAACCCAAAAAAAAAGAGCTATCAACACTGTGCAGGAATAAATTCAGTAACTTGTCAGGGTAGGGAGAAGAAATACCAGGTTACTGGGTCAGGTGCTGGGATGTGCAAAGACAGCTCAGTGTGTCCCGCCCCACGTTACCTACATTGGAACAAAAGATATCTTAAACCATGCAAAAAATTGGCCATTCTTGCCATAAACCTACAGAGAGTCTGACTGACAGTGTTTCACATGTGTTATCCTGATTCTGTTCACAGGCTTAAGGGTTGGGTGGCATCTCCCAGTTTCATCTTATATAGCTGCCCTGATTTCTGCAGTGTTAGACCTATTTCTGATAATAATCAATTAGATTTTTGTATATATGTGAGTAGATGCATGAAAGCTTGTCCTTAGCAATGCTGTTTTTATCAAAGTCTACCTTCCCACCCCAACATAAAAACATATCTTAGAAAAAAATTGCTATGAAAAAAAAAAGCACAATGGAATGAAATTATTGTTTTAAAAGTGTCTCTTGGAAATATTTTGCTTAAAGTAACTCTACTAGTGTTGCATTAAGACATAATAGTTGAAATATTCTTGTTTGTTTATATTGGCTTGAAAGGGTCAGTAACAGCAGCTACTACTAAGTTCTAATGCAAATATGGTTTTCCTTTCGTTGATCACAATGTTTGCTCCTTGCAATGAAAAACAGCTCATCACTTAGTTTCACATCAAGTAAAAATACAGATAACCCATCCCCCAAATGAAAATCCACTGTGAAACTTCAAAATTTTGATGCATTTTTAAAATTCCATACCAGAAGTTTTTCAGATCTGATATTTTAAAGAAATTGCTTTTTGAGAAATTCAAATACCACTGCAATACAAAACAAAAACATCTTTTAAGATGCTTATTGTATATAATTTCTTCTATAACTTCTACGTTTTTCTTTAACCTCGTGACATGTGTTTGACAACTTAAAAGGGTTCAAAAGATGCCGTTTCCTTCCACAGCAAACAAGTTTGCTATCTAATGGATGGCAAGGTACCCACTACAAATTCATATCCACCATTGTACACAGGAAACTGGAGTACTTGCTTTTAACCTGAAAACCCTCTTTAATCACTGCCATCCCAATAGTACCTGAAATAGTCCCTTCATCTGGGAAATGAGAAGCACATGTATATTAGTTTTCTGGCTCAGCTGCTGTGATTCAGTATTCCCACAACCACCATGGCTCCTGTGGCCCAGAGTATCTCCTGCATTAATTCTTCTCTTTCAAGAAAGCAGTCACAGTACTACAGTAATAACTGCAGTCTGTGTGGCTGCTGAGGACTACTGCTTCCTTCCAAATGCAAAGTTAAGGTAGGAAATAAGGATAAGGGTAAAAGGAAAAAACAAAAACAAAAAATGAACATCTTGAACGAGGGCAGAAGTAGTTTGGGAAATGTTTCCATTGAAGTCAGTATGGTACGTACCAGACACTTTCTTTCCCTCTCTCCCCACCCCTATTTTCATTTCAGGCTCTGTTGTTTACATGTTTTATTTCATTTGCATGATATTGAAACCCAGCCTTTCATTATACTCTGACCTAGCTACTGTCACCAGCAGCTATATTACTCCCTGCTTGTTTCATGTGTGGAATCAACTGTTTACCTCCCTGGTTACTTTTTCCCCTCCTGATTCTCAACAAGAGATGAAAGATTTCTTAGGCCAGTGTGGAAAGCAGAATCCAGCAGAGCAGAAGAAAGAGGTTACAGGTATTAGGCAAAGCTGCCACCTGAAGCTTGAAGAATTATAGTTCTCCACTGGTGACATGGCTAACTTTCTTTTGTTAGTGCAACAGTGTATTTAATGTTCAGCTGAGTCTTTAAATTAGCTTAGCAATAAATACTCCTCATTTACATTTTTATGATGCAAAAGCTGTATGATCATCAGAAGGTTTTGATTTTTATCCTAGTAACTTCATAAGGGATTTTTTTTTTTCCTTTAAATGCTCTCTTTCACTTAACACTTTCATTGCTAAAATTCTCCTAGATGTTTTGGTTTAAATAAGCATCTTGTATGTTAAGCCTCAATATCTAGTTATTTGATTGTTTCCTCTTATGTTGAACACTGTTTCCAAGCTATATTCAGCTGTTCCAAGGCCTGCATATTTCAGTTTTAGGGCACAGATATGAACCCCTTTTCATTTTGTTTGGTTTGTGGGGGTTTTTAAGCTACTTTAAGACTTAGTTTTTTCCTGGTGGTTTTTTTTAATCACAGAATTCTATAAAACTATACCCTAGGTACATGGCACAGAGCTTTGAGAAACAGGTTATTCTCTTTTGAACCTTATATCACAACAAATAAAAAGCTCGCAGTCCCAAACTTACTCACATACCTCAAATTTTCCTTGTGGGCAAGGGACAGCAGGACCTTAGTTATCTTCCCTGCCCTTACCTTCCAACAAGTCTGTCTCGTGTTTTTCCTTGTTTATTTTTCCCCAGCTTTCTCTGGAAGTAGCTGACTGTCCACAGCATGGCTGGGCTGAGCGCCACAACCAGGGGCAGCAGAAGTTTGCAAGAAGAACGGCCGGGGGGCTGCAGTCCTGCTCTCGGGATGCCTTCCTCACGCAGCAGCCTAACACTGGGGCGGGCAATGGGTGCCCGGAGCTCAAGAGCCATCCGGGCCAAACACAGCGGGGCACAGCTGGAGGACGGAAGCAGCCGTCAGGCTTGGATGCACCTTTTGCCGAGGAGGCAACAACTAGAATTACTGCCCAGGTGTGTTGTAGCCCAGTGCTGGAATCGCTGCGTAGCAGTATGCCCTCCCTCATTGCTCCCTTCTCGATAACATGCTGTTGGGACAGACCCCGTTGGTTTGGCTCATAGATCTCACACGTCTAACCTTGAGATATGCTTTTCTACAGTTCAAACCACTGTTCTTAGTGAAGACGTCAAAAACTGCTACTACTGAAGACCTGGCAAAACAGTTGCTCCAATGTGCACATAGATGCCCTCTCTGCACTGCTCTTTTTTCCACTGCTCCTCTACAAGCCTCTCATGATTTTGCTCTTCACTCATAAAGATAGCATAGTTTGTTTCTCAAATTCAAGTTTGGCTAGAAGTCTGCCAAAGGCTATTCATCCACTGACATGCTCTGAGAAAACTGACAGCATTTTTACTCCCATCAGAACTGGTCACTTGGTTGATTATGCTACCTAATGAGTAGCCCGAGCCACACGCTATAACTCACATTCCCTGGTGACTCAACATCAAGTCTTTCAGTCTCTTCTCAAAGCTTATAGAAAAAACAACCCTAAAAGCTCTACTCCATCAAGGGTCCCTTTAGGCCAAGATGAAAAGCAGATTCACATTTATCAATTCTTGAACAAGAAAACTATCAATCACTAAAAATACTTAATGCAAAGCAGTGAAGAATGTTTGCTAAAGGCACACAGTACTGAGCATGCAGTTACTCAGGAATACAGGGTAAAGTCAAATACTGATTGTCTCTACAGATACGCACAACCTAAACGTGACACAAAGACACACTGCCCTTTGCCTAAACAAATCAAGACCTATAAGTCATGCTGACACTCACCACAGTTCAGCTCTCTCACCTGAGAAATTACAGCACTCTTGCTGTTTATGACTTGCAGGGGTACAGTGGAATAGAGTTTGTCCTTGTGAAATTTAACCATTTACAGGGTATTTTCAGAGGTCTGGTAATATCAGCGAGCCTTACCACGTTAACGTAAGTAAGGAGTGATGACATATTGTTGCATGGTATGCAGTGTAATTGTTATTGCTGGAACAGAGTACTTGCAATTTTTGCCTTGCCAGCCAGCAAAGGCAGATCTAAGACTGCCTGTTTATACGCAGCAACTTATTTCTCTACAAGAGTTTGCCATATTAACTCTCACTAGCCAATTTTAATGAGACCAATTTGCACTGAAAAATGGATTAATGATACAAGGCAATTACTTAGCACTGCATGTGTGCAAGTAAAACAACTTTTTCAGGAAGGGAATAGAGTCAGTCACCTCTAACAAGGCCCGTGCACATAACCTAATCTTGTTTGTTCTGTGGGGTTCCTAAGATGTCTATTATAATGATAGCCAATTTTGGATTTCAGTTATTTCCTACATTCAAAGAAAAAAGCCTTTTATTGACTACACTGATCTCTCGGAACAGGAAACGCAATATATTGCTAAGACAGAGGTCCACAGACAATTAGCAACATTTAGTAAGTGATGTACTTCAGTCTCTGCAGTGCCATGGAAATCTTTGAAATGTGTCCTAAGCGACTACGACAGTATTTCAAAGACCCCCTCAAATTCCCACAAATTTAGACATAGTGATACCGAGGAATTAACAATCTCCAAGAGACGTTCTGTAACAAACAACTTTTTGACAATTATCACAGGAAAAAGATCAGAAAGGGTGGTATTGTGAAACCAATTTATTCAGCCCCAAGGAACACTAGCAGGATAACAGACTGATTTCTTTAAGATTGGTGTGTTGCAATTGATTGACATCAATATCTGGGAAGGTATATGCAAACTTTGATTCTAGCTCTTCCTACTTTTCTCTGACTTTCCCTGGTCAGGGACGTGACAGCTTTTCTCCTGGTTTGTGAAACATGTAAAAACTCGATCTCTGACTTCCATCATTCCATTAAATTTGGCCAAAATGGGCTAACAGTTATTTGGTACAGAACAATAAAAACCAGACTTGTTTGTATAAGTCTAAAACTGATCCAAATACCACTGTAATTTTTGAGCGAATTCCAAAGGTTAGATTCACAAAATCATATACATGATTGTTTGCAAGCTATCAGGAACATTCTAATAAACCACTGAAGTACAAAAGTTTTCCTTCGTACTCTCAAAAGTTTTCCTTCAGATTCTCTCTGACCAGGCAGAAGAGTTTGCTCTCAGCCCTTGATGGCTTGGATCAATCCATCTCAGCAGATTGGGTTGGAGCAATCTAGCATACAGATGGGGCTGTTCTAACGCACGCCAGCTAGCTCTAATCTGAATGTACGGCCAGCTAGCTGAGGACCATGACTACCTCTGATTCTGATTACATTCCTATCATGACTTGCAAGGGAGCTGCTGGTGTAGCATCAAGGGAGGTGAGCCCTTTGTCTGCTGGGAAAATACAAGAACTCTCTTATCACCGCTTGCTGCAAGATGAATAGAAACAGAACCGAACAAGAGAAGCGTTGGCACATAAAGTTGATTTTTGGATATGTGCCCACCAACATTTATGTTGATTTTTCCCCTGCATATGAATCACACACACACAAAAAAGCAAAACACAGCTCTCATTCTAGTACCACATTTTGGGGCCAGCTCTCAACTACAATTTATTTGTTCCAAATGAGCTATGAGCATAACTCAAAGGCGGCCACATGGCAGCACAGTTTAGAGAAGCCTATAGTGGTCAGAATATGGGGAATTAGCTTAGTAAAGTGAGAGCAATTGCATTTTTTGCTCTAAAAACTAAAGCAAAGTGAACATGCTTACAATTATTGGGAAAATACTTGTTAAGATATCTATTCATTTTCTGTCTGATTTTGGCAAAGTTTCTAGTGGCAGTATTACAAGAATGGCTTTTGTAGCAGAACTTTCAACCAAGTCCAAATGGGGAAATGCTGAAACTCTTGTGAGAAGTATCTATTCTTGTGACACTTCCTGCCTTATGTTTAGAAGAGAAGGGACTGAACAGGCATCTAGAATGACTAAAACTAAATATTTGATGATTTGTGTAAATATAGAGAAGCAGAGAAGTGCCACACAGCGGTCACTTGAATCACTTTATTTTTCCTCATTATTCACTCCCAACTAGGCCAACAAAACTGCCAAAGGGAAAGCCTAGCAGAAGTGTTTGAAACGTCAGCTCCCTGGTGACCTATATATCCTTATGTGGTTGTACACTCATGTCAATCACTGTGGCTTCTTTAAAATCAGTGCTGCTGTGTTCAGCATCTGTCCCAAGGATTTCAGATTTTTAAAATATTTTTCTTCTTTTGAACAGAGCCAGTAGCACCCATTTCATTATGGTGTGGTAGCAGCTTCAGTCAGGTGAGTAAGAGTTACAGTGACAGTCACCCATCATGACCAAAGCTATTTATTACTTGCAGCACCATTGTGCAGATATGAGTGGGATCCAGGGTATATCAGAGTAGCCAAGGAGATTCTTCTTAGGCTTCAGTGCTGTATCATACATAAAACAGCTTCATTTGCTAAAGCCGAGCAGTGAAAGAGTGACGTCAATATAGGAAGAGAAAGGCAGAAAACAAGTTTACAGACCCTGAGGCTACTGCAAAGCACAGGGCAGACGCACAATCACCTTGTACAAATGGCTCATTTAAAAACACAAATTCAGTTTGTCTTACGTTTGAGAAGGTGTAGAAGGAGAAGATTTTAATCTGTCAAAAGTACCTGGCCTTTAAGCTGGGAGATAAGGAAACATCAGCAAGAGAAACAGCAAAAATCTTCACACTTTTGAGCATGATCGTCAGTAGGTGCTCTGGAATTTTCATTACTGTTTGCTGAAACTATACTTTTGGCCAGTTTACCAGTCATAGAAGAAATAATCAAGGGGAATCTCTGATGAATATTGCATTTCATGATGTCAACATTTTGTTCTCATTGCATTTCCTGAGGGCGTTGCTAGTGAGCCCCTCGCTATGCTTATGCACGACAGGGCTACCCCTGTTCTGACAATTGCCAGGCTTCCCCTGCAGGGCTCCTGCGTGCACCTCCATGGTTCACATGCCTCAAGTCTAAGCTCTCGGTGAAATATTTGAATTTAGATTAATTTCTATAACTGTGTTATGAAATGATTGAACCTTGTGCATATATATTATCGAAACATGATAAGCACCTCATGTGAGCATCATATTTGCCTTCAAATAGTCACTTTATGCAACGTCAGAATTAATCACAAAGGAGAGTTCATTACAGCAGACCTGCTCTGCCAGGTACTCTCATACCATGGATCCTGAAGATACGCAGATGTTTGGACAGAACAGCATTAGAGAAGAGGAACGTGGCTTTGGGTGACATGGCTGCTTAAGCCTGACTTCAATTGTTACTTTGATAGTAACTGCACAGAAATGCCTCATTGCTCTTAGTTTCCTCTTCAGGTTAAGGTCTAAAAAAACAGAGAGAGAAGCAGTCCAGAATCGACAGCTTTTAGTCCTAGAAAGGCCCTGCAGACATACCTTCCCCTGCCTGCCTTCCTGCCATCCTTACCTGCAGTAGCACAGTCTCCAGTTGGGTTTCTGCTTGGAAGCCCCGTGCTCCATATGAGGGGATGTTTCATAGAGAGGCACTAAGCTTGTCTCACCAAGAGCTCTCAGCAGGAATTTCCACAGCACCACATCAAGGCTCTTGATTGCAAGATATGGGACAAAGGCTATTATTACCTCATTTATTATGTTTGTAAAGCTTTAAGAACATTTCAGGTGCTAGGTTAGTTTTAAATGGTAGCTGCATGTTTTCTGCTGCTCCTCTGTTGTCTCCATTTTGCTATAAGAGACTAAGTAATCTAAGCAACATTTACTAGCACTATCTGTTCATCAGCAATGTAATAAAAACCGTAGACTTAATTTACAAGTACATTTTTCTCTAGGAAGCTAAAGGGTTATCAGAAGGTGGTTCTTCCTTACAGCTCTGATGGTCTGGGAACGACCATCTTTCACCCATACCTTCTCCATTTATACATTTACATCTCTGAAGCATGTCAAAAATATCTAACTTTTTTTTTCCTTCCCCTGCTAGCTGATTTACAACTTTTTTTTTTTTTTTCCAACTTCGAAAATGTTAATTTCTGGCAGTTTTCACAAGCTGCACTTCAGAGTTGTTCCATCCATGTAGTGACTTCATCTCAGAACAGCCAAGATAAACAATTCTAGCCATTTCATAGCATTTCATGTATCTCTTGATAATTTCCAGATTTTCCTATATTTCTTATGAATCCAGTAACATAGTATCATGCATTTTAGCAATCTGCTCAACAGCTGTAATGACGTGTTCTCCAGTTTAGATTTTTCCAATTTATATTAAAGCTGCAATGCCTCTGATTACACAGGACTAAAAGTACTCCTGAATTGGCAAAACTTAAGATCTACTCCAACCTCCAGTTAGTGTAAACAAAAAGGCTTCACATAAGATCATTTATTGAACCAGTAATTAGTATTCTACTTCACTGACCTTTTCAGGATGTCTAAGACCCATGGAAACAGAGGCTTCTTGAAAAAAAAAAGACCAAAACATCCACTTTAGTTACACATCAGATACATAGTACTCCCTCATCTATTACTGTATGTATTGAAAAAGAAGCAGGACAATTCTGTTCCATAAAGCTGAGACTAACAGATAAATTCAGGCAATGATGTTAATACCACCAAGTATTTTTTCAAATGTCAAAGGTCAGTGTTTTCAGATGATGGGAGTTACCCTATACCCAGTACTTGAAAGAATTAAAAGCCATTGATTTAGTCCCCTAGCATTAGAATTCAGGAGTCTGAGTTTAGGGTCCATTTTGGAAAAGAGAAAAGAAAAAAAAAATCAAGGTAAGAATAACGCTCTGTTACATAGTTAGTGCTCTGAAAGTCTCTGAGACAGAGTTGAGAACAGATGCTACCAGCTAAGAAGGACAACCCCACCCCCCCAAATGACACCGAGTACATTAGGGTAATTTATGCATTCATAAAACTGATAGACATATTTCTGAAAAATCTTTAAAGTAGAAGTAATAATGGAGCTAGTCAGCAATTTACCACTAGCAATTAATCATTCTCACAATATTCACAACATTCAGTTTTGTTCTTGTTATTCGAGGAAGTAATGATTAATTGATAAAAGTTTAGCAAGTGCACTAATAGCAGGTGCTCCTAGTTGCAAACTCTCAGGGATAATTTGGTCTGAGCTACATTATGCTAATTTGTTCAGCATTAGTCATAACAGTCTATAATTTTACTTTTAGAAGAACTTTTTCCTGTAGTCACTATAATCTAATGAAGAATTTTAACTAGTTATTTGTATGGAGAACACTGCTGAATTGTAAATGTGAGAACCTGATTACCATAAAAGATTAAAGAAGAGATCCTTAAAAATACACCTCCACCAATTAAAAGCCCTTGCTAATTGGTTTCAGACATAGCTCTGTTTTAAAGTACTTTTAATGATAACATTTACCCTAGTCTCATATAGCTTGAAAACCAATCCCATTGTTTGTATCCCCCATCTTTTCTGAACTGAAATTTCCTTTTAACAGCAAGTACTTCTCTCAGAGGTTGAACAAAACCAGTGGAAAAAGCTGCATTCAGCTACCTGTTATCCCTTTCTGCAGTTGCCATGCACCCAGAAGGCTCATTGAGGGAAATGAGCTCAAGCTACTGGGCAAACAACTGGTAGCAAACAACTAGACAAACAAGCGCTTACTTACAACAGCCAAAGAACTGAACAATGGACATTTTTATTCAGTTGGTCTTTGGGCAAGTCAGCTATATCAGCTCTTGTTCTTCAAAAAAAAAAAGTAGTCTTTACTCCCAAATTGTTACACAAACCATTTAATACTGTATTTTTCAAGCAAACTGTGGTACATGCCAGGAAATGCTACATTTTCATATGTAGCATCTGAGTGATATCTGAAACAATGCACCAATAGCACTGGGATTCAGTATAGCAAACTCACGTATAGCAAACATGACAAGAATTCATCCCAGCTCCTTCCTCTCTCTAAACCATCTTCCATTCCATAGTCATCTCCCTGCCTTGGATTCCTCCTTGCTCCTGCTGTCAGGCAGGCAAATATCTGGTTAGTTACACAGTACTTAAAGAAAGGAGCGAGGTTATACCAAACGCAGTTTGCACGCATGAAAACACAGCAACACCAGCAAACTGCAGAAGGATGATCACAATTGGTGACAGCGTCAGCCAGCACAGCAAGAGCTTCACGTGGCCATGAGTCGCAAACTTTGCAGATAGACCTCAGAGCAGCGTGGGAGTGGAGCGAAGAGGAACCATGGCGCTCTGCAATCCTACAGCTCCACGGCAGGAGGGAGCTGAGCCTGACTCATGGCCGAGGCCCAGTGAGATTGGGTTCAGCACCCTGCCTGCCCCTGCCCTGCATCGCCAGCAGCCCCCGGGCAGCACAGCCCTGCTGGCAGCGGTGGGAGATGCTCTTGCTTGGACCGCCAACAAGCTGTTACAAGCCGGGATCTGGGAAATCCCTTGATCTTGTGGTAAGCCCTCGTGCATGCGGTAACAAGTCAAAATCAAAATATTTCCAGCAACAAGTCCTTTTTTCAATGCCATTTTACAGAGTTAGCACTTCTTACAAAGAACAAATAAAAATGGCAACAAACATTCTATATGCAGCAGGTAGATTTTTCACAAGGCATTTAAAGACCTGCTTCGATGTTTATTGGACTTGAGAAATGCTCAGGTCTCTTCCATGATACTGGATGATGTCTTATCTCCTCAAAACATGAAAATGGTCAGTTCAAACACACTTGGAAATAGTTTCTACATATACTTTTTTTTTTTTTTTTTTTTAATTTCAGGTTGTGGATTATCTGACAGCTAAAAAGCCAAGCTTGGTGAGTCCTCTCTGTGTTACTGGTTGTCCCATTGCTGTGTAAGCTGATCATACAACAGAACTGGAAGTAAGCCACAGTAACTCCTCTCATCTGCAGTTCTTAGTAACAGGGGGGAGGTAGGATGCGGTATTTAATTTGAAACGAGAAGCAGCTGCCAAACAGATGTTCTTGCCGAGGCATGCAAAACTTTGTGCTATACATCTTCAACCAAAATGACAGTCCAAATCTGCTAGCTAGCAGCTAAGCCATCATCTTTTGCAAGGCTTTGGAAGAGAAAGATGCAGTATGGACTAGGTCGTATACAATTGCTGAACCTTGTGACTAGGATGGGAACTTCCCTTTGGGATACTAAGGATCGTGCCTGTGTTTGCATTTACCCAGTCTACAATAAAGCTAAAACCTAGGGATTGTCAGATGACTAATAGATGAAAATTACAGGCCTTAAACTCCTCTCCGACAAGGGTCATGCCATGTGCACAATATCTAGAATTCAATATCTGAAGCCAGTGTTTAAGCTAGATTTAAGCTAGGAGCCCAGATTTGGCTTTTGTAGAACAGCTCAATAAATACCCTGGAGAAGCAGCACTTCAACTTAATGCTTTTTTTTCCCCTGCATTACAGTTATCAAAATAGATACATGCACAATAGAGGTCCATTAGCGTCTTTATCAACACTGCACGTAAGCCAGGGAAGAACAACAGAGACTCGCTTCCCTTGGTAGCTCTTTGAATTTTCTCTCCCCCTTCAAACACACGCACTTATACGTCACCTCTAAGGACTAGATTTCAAATTCCCTTGAACATAAATAATCTATTACTAATATACTGATCTTGGGCAGAAAAATAACTTCTTTTCCTGCCTGAGATCTGCCCTTGAAATATATTGGCTTGAAAATAATTGTCAACTCAGTGGCTAAAAAACTGAAAGCAGTGATTAACTTTAAATACCAATGTAAGCTCCAGTTACATTATTCTAAAACTTCTTATGCCATAAACATCTCTGTAGCACTCAAGTGCCTTCCAGTAGTGTATGAAGCAACCATGACTAACATCTGTCATGTGTCATTAGTACTCTCGTCCCTCAAGGGGAAAAGCATTTGCAGTGAAGTGTTTTGTTTTGGTACAAAACTAAAAGAAAAAAACTGCACATGGCAACATGTTTATCTTAGAGGAACCAAGATCAAAGAGATGTATTTTGCACTTGGAGCAGGATAGCATATCTGTGAGGGTCCCTAGCTCTTGGGGAAGTTTATAACATGGTCTTACACTGCCCCCTTTGGAAAGTCTGCTTTCTGGCACAGGCCTGTATCTTGATCATAAAAATGTTCCATTAGGTTTGAAGAGAAAGTTGTCAACCACAGAGCTGTCAGCTGCCTTTTAGCAGGCCCGAGCCTAAGTCATGGCTCTCTGAATAGAAGGGCTGAGGAGTTGAACTTGATTCAGTGCCAAATAGTAAGTCAGCACAGTGGAGAAGATGAGCTTGATGTGCTCAGGGAGCTCATGATGGTGAGAAGACTCCTGTGGTCTTCGGAGCTTCCAAGACTCACAAGGCTTTATGGTGAGGTACCACTGAGCTCCCCTATAAACGTGTCTCATCAGAAGGGCATCTACAAATGCTCATCAGCTAACTGGAGTCATTGCCACCTTGCTCAAGTTTAGCTTCTCCCATCTATTCTTCAACCATAAGCTAACTATACCATGTTGCAGTGGCATGGCATGATATTGGGACAGCATGTTTTGTCACGCACAGGAAAAGACAAATAGGATGTGTGTCACCTTCATAGTATAGCCCAGTGCAGTCCTCTGCAGGCAACAGCTGGACAGGGATTGGAATGGAAAGAGCTTGCTCTAGTTGGAGGTGCAGCCTCTCACCAGTATCCACCAAGAAAGGCTCAGACTAGCTGACTTGGTTAAGCTTGGAAGTCCTTGTCAAAGCCCAGGGTGAGTCCCTCCCTGATAGGATTGTCCCCACAGTTTTACTAAAGCATGCTCAGCTTTACCTCTTGGCCCAAATCCAGATTGGTCTAGGACTGCAATATGAAGCTTCAATGATGTTATCTCAAACGTGGCCAGCAGTATTTTATTTACAAGGAAATGTTTGAAAACTGGTCTCTGGTTTAGCAACACAGGCTCAACCTGTAATTTCACAGTAACTGATCAATTGGTTACATGTAATTTTCTCTTACAGGACTGTCCTTGAAAACCTGGGGTGATACAGCATCATCCGTGACAAACAGTAAAACCACACCCAGATGCTCATTTTTTTTGGCCTTCCCCCTCCCAATCCATTTTGCCCCGGACAGTTGCAGGGATTGCCTAGTCTACATCTCCTCAAGGCTTTGATTCATCAACTGATTTTTAGCCTGACATTTAGCTTCCTTCCTTAGCTGCTTCAGACCAGCACACAACAATGCATTAAACCTCTTTCAGTCCAGTAGACACCATCGTGACATAGCAGTGGTTTATCTGCCAAAGCTTTACAGCACATCTGCCCTTCCTATGCTGGCAGCTTTGCTCACACAGACATCATGTCTAGAACAGGTCCCTGAGCAACACCCGTTGACCAGCTTTGCCTACCCTGCGGCAAGGGCTCAAAGCTGCTTACATGCAAATACAAGAGAGATCAAAACTTCATTAAAAGCTTGGCCTTGGAGGCTAACATGAGAAATAGAATGAACACACTCAGAGCCACCAGTTTAAGTCCCTGAAAGTCTGTCCTGGACACAGACACTATATTTTTAAAGGATGTTTCTTTTTTATACAATAAATAACTGGCAAAACAAAGATGCTTAAGGTTTTTTGCATTGTTATTATTAGATATTTCATATTTAGCTCTTTTCTCACACATGTGAGCATTTTATGGCTGCACCCACGGCTGGCATGTAGTTACTGTAGTGACAGAAGTATTAAAATATCTTTGAATACCTCCATGGAGACATGTTTTTTAACCTCTTTGATTCAACTGTATTTATAGCAATAGCAGTTGCCAGTTTTTCCAGGCTAGTTATTTTGATTTATGATGATATTTTTCATATTCCATGATGTGTCCCTTACTTAATATGCTTTACTGTGACAATTCTCCTCTTACCAGTTCTATTAGCGTACAATACATGGGTAACAGCAACTAAATATCTTGTTCTTAAAACAAAGAAGATCCTCCTTTTGGAATGCGATATTCATGAAAAATAAGAGGTAAATGGCATCAAGAGTAAGCGTGGGCATACCCTTCTCCCCCTCACTAACTTCTGGTAGTGACAGATTGAAGCGGTCAGGTGTGCTACTGAAAAAAACATTTTAAAAAGCTGGTACTAAAAAGCTATTCACATTACTGAGAAGGAAGATGGAAAAGTGTGAGTTTGAGGGCCTGCATGAGCCTCCGGTATAGCTGGTAAAAAAAACCCCAACCACCCACAAAAACCCAAAACCACCCACAAACCAACACCCCCCCACACACACACCCAAACACACAAAACAACCCCTCACCCCAAACCCACCACTGTCCTGCCCCAGCTGAGTTTGTAAAATATCTCTGCTATGGCTGAATCGGTAATCCTGTGACTTCTCTATTTCCTTTGGGTAACTGCCTTGAAATACAAAACAGAGAACCAGGCACTCCAGATTATGAGAAACCAGCTCTGCCTACTCTTTTTTTTTTCTTCTATATGTTACTCGACTCTTTGATTGTAAACATACTTATCTACAGCACACATACAGCTCTTGTTTCAGTTCCCAAATGCCTCATTCTTTAAAAGTTCAGTTTTGTAACCTTGATATGCAGGACTTCAAAACTCTAGTTCTTGCCAGGAATGGGTGGACAGTTCATCCACATTCTCCAGAGTATGTAGTATGTCCCTCTAGGATACTGCACAATGTACTGCTTTTATTGCTAGATATATATTAACTCATGCTTCACTACTGACGTCATCCTAAACAATGCTGCCTGCCCTCTTTCACCCCCTGCTACATTTGCAAATCTGCCCCTCAACATCTCCAATACAGTTTCAATTCTACCTTATCTGAAACCTCAGTCGCGTCTTGTCTTTCTGGTTCCTCGTCAGGCTCGCAAATTATTACTACAAGTTCAAGAATGCATATCCAACCACCACACTGAAAGATTCTTGAACTTGTAGCAACAGTCAGTACATGAGTCATTTCAGAGTCTAGCTCTCATTGTCCAGGCTCACTTCTTCCTTTACAGATGCCTCTCAGCATATCCCAATTGTGCCTGTTTTCATGCTCCTAATTGAGCTAGGACTTACGTCTCATTACACACTAACACCACCTAATTTCTACATCTGGTACAACTTTCTCCTCTGACTTCTCAGTCTGTAGCAAGAGCAAGGAAATTTATTCAATGTTACATCTTATTTCAAATCACAGTCCCACTACCCTCTAATCCTTTGAATGCGTGATCTGCAGTAAAACAGTTTGGGATAGTTTCATTAAACATACTGTACAGAATAAAATGGTGTCACAAGAAAGCTATTAACATACAATGACAAAACATGAGAATCATAAATAAGAAGTACCAGTATAGTCCTCCTCATACTGTCCATCAACAAAATAAACAAGTTCATATAATGACAACAATGAGTAATACAAAAAAACCCCTCAACTTATGTCTTTTTTTGGTAGAACCTTCTCCAGTCTATAAATGTATTATACTTGGAAACTATCCATTTCATCTGTGCATGACAGTTCACAGACTTGTAGCTAATTATTGCCAAACATGCATAAGACAGTTAAGAGGGAAAAACACACCTGTCAAGCCATAAAGATGAGTTAATCAGTTAAATATATAAAGTTTATGCAGAAACTGGAGCAGTCCAAAACTACTGTTCCATCCATCTATATTGCAACATCAATATCTCAGAACGTGGACATCATTTACATGTATTATGTTTCCTCAAAGTATGCCAAATTACAATTTATAAATCATATGCTCATGTGCCATTCACTCTGTCATACTAGTTGTGCTGGTTTAGGCTGGGAGAGTGTTAATTTTCTTTGTAGCAGCCCATATGGAGCTATGTTTTGGATTTGTGCTGGAAACAGTGTTGATAACACAGGGATGTTTTAGTTACTGCTGAGCAGTGCTCACACAGAGCCAAGGCCTTTTCTGCTCCTCACCCCACCCCACCAGTGAGTAGCTGGGGGTGCACAAGGAGTTGGGAGGGGACACAGCCGGGACAGCTGCCCCCAACTGACCAAAGGGATATTCCATACCGTATGATATCATGCTCAGCATATAACTGGGGAAGCTGGTTGGGAGGCGGGATCGCTGCTCAGAAACAGACTGGGCATCAGACGGGTTTTTTTTCCCCACAGGTGGGGAGAAATTGCATTGGTGCATTACTTGTTTTTTTCACATATGTTATTATTTTCCTTTGATATCCTATTAAACTGTCTTTATCTCAATCCACAAGGATTTTTTTCCATTCTCCCCTCCATCCCACTTAGAGGGGAGGGAGGTGGAGTGAGTGAGCAGCTGCGTGGCGCTTAGTTACCGTCTGGGGTTAAACCACACCACTAGTGCTTCAGCTTTGGCATAGTGATTTCAGTTTCCAGTTCTGTAGCACCAGTGGTTCACTTTGTTCAGTACTCCTGTATATCTGCCACAGCTGAGTAAGCATTACCTGTCTGACTTCTCCAACAATCGTGGCAATTTGGGGTCAGAGAAGGCAATGTTCCTTGCTACAAAGATCAGCAGCCAGATCCTCCCCACACATTCTGTGAATTTAAAGAATAAAGGTTTTCCTGAATCTGCATTGTAAAGTTCTCTCCTGCCAGAGTTAAGCCTACTCTAAGAAAAGTCCAAGATTTCACAATATTCTCAAGAAAATTACTAAATATTTCCTGACTCACCACGGGAATGAAAGAATTGGCAAAGTGTCTCCAGTTCATAGACTACTGTAAATCAGGATCCTGGGCTTCTGGGCATTTTGGGCTGCATTTCAAACTAACACACCTTATCATATGATTTATACTACCTCTGTGCAATAAAAGTAGTTCTGGACAGCTTGATCAGGCCTCCATAAATTTTGATCACCTCTCTTTCTCTGGTTCCACTCCCACCAAATAAACAGACACACACACCCCAAAAACCCCTCCCATCTACTTGGTGCAGTAAAAATAATGAAAGCTCTTTCTGTGAAAGAGTTACCTCTTTCCTCAAATCCTCCAGCAAGCATGTCAATACTGTGTTACCTGTCTTTCAGACACTGAAAGGGACTTTCAAGTAGAGAACTAACAGAATCTTATGTCTCCTGTTCTGGAAGAGCTCCTGCTTTCCAATTCAATTACCAACAAAAAGAATTCATTAGTAGAATCAATTTCTAAAGATATACTGCATTTGGATAAACTTTGATTTCTACAAAGTTATGTTAAAACACTAAATGAGTAGATCCCAATTAAAATTCCAGAGCAGGCATTCCACATCTAGTCAGAGGCAGCAGAGAGTATTAACCAGCCAAGATGCTTCAAAGAGCAATATCCACGTTACCCCATTGAACTCATTAAGCTGGCATAACTGAAATACTACGGTGGAAAGTTTTGGTTGAAATAGGTAATTTTTGTTTTTAAAAAAAAGAAAAGAAAGCCTGATGAGACTTTGTTGGTTTTGTCCTCTGACTGTCATTTAGTACAGTAAATACTCTGATGTACTACTAAACTTTTCTCTGGAGAATTTGAGGGTAAAGCTGCCCTAAACACAGGCCAGACCTATCGCAACAGACCCTTCCTTTTGTCTTCTCATTTGAGTTCTGTGGTGCTGTTACTAGTATATACTAAACATGGAAAAGTCACCAGATAATTACAAAACTCAGTCTAGAACCTTTCCGTATTATTTCTTGTCAGATGCTGAAGATTCTCCCGTCAAGTAAGATTTCATCATTTCAAACAGTTTTTTCAAACAGTTTTATCAGACTCAGCAAATTCATGGGGACTAGTAGCCATTCGCTGGGATCATTAGTTGAGTTTTGTTTTGGTTTCTTGTTTGGGATTTTTTTGTTGTTGTTTTGTTGTGGTTTTGGTTTTTTTTTTTAAACTAGCTTTTCCATGTGTGACTTTTCCCCATCAGCAGCATTCAGAATTGACATTTGACTTCAAGGCAGTTTAAAGACCATTAGGAACATAGCGTGACATGCTGAGTCTGAACTCCAGAAGATATTTGTACGTGCCTATTACACCATATAAGCTCTTTTCATTCAAGTCTCTCGAGTCATTATGTATACCAGGACCAGCACAGACAGATGTCTCAAATAAAGGACAAGGGAAGTATAGTCAATGGGATAAAGCACTCAAGAGGAGGCAACAGATGACATTATTTATAAACAAGCCGGCATTGTAAGGCATACAGTGGGGGTGATCGGAAACAATACTCACTTATTTTTTGATACTGTCAGACAACTCAACAATATTGTTTTACTCAAAAGAAAGAAGTTGAAAATCTCTATGGGTGTCAGATAGGTATTAATAACTTATGGGTAAACATCACAGAAAAAAGAATTCTGGCACTCAGTCTCTCTTTTTGCCAGGAAAGAAAATGATTGAGCAGATGGTTTGTTCAGGAACTGCAGCCTTTGGGAAGAAGCTTGTTTGTAAAATTGAATATATTTTGCAACCAACAAAGATGTGGAAATTTCTGTCCTTAAGGAAGTTTTCCCTGATAACAAGAGGACAGGAAAGTCAGTACAGTATTCCAGTTCAAAAAGTGTATTGCTAATCATACTTTTTTTTTTTTTTTTTTTTTTTTTTAAAATTAGCAGGTCTGTGGTAGTTAAATGCAACAGAACATAATTAGGCATCTTGACAGCTTTATGGAAGCCTTGATCTCAGACAAAGACCCATGTCATTATATTTCTACTGCACTGATGATGAATATGATTAGCAGATTGTGACTGAGGTTTTGTTTGTGGGGTTTTTTTGTGGAGGAGAGAGTTGTTTCCTTTACACGCTCCCTCCTCCCCTTGTCTGCATTCACGCGATAATTTCCCAATCTGCCAACTTGTATTTTGTGGTACAGTCCGGTCTTTCAGTCCTTTCCAACACAGAGACTAAAAAACCAGATTAACATTAGCTTGTTGAAATATTAAGGAGTTTTGTACACAGCTTCAGTATTATTTTTCTTCAATAAATCCTGAGCACGTGTCAGGGGACAGACAAAACATATACATACAAATATACAGGCACATAAATGCAGATCATCATTGGACCCCAATATTCCCAGGGAGAAAAGTGGCATGGCTTATTAGCACCATAGCCAAGCACCATTGTTTAACTGTTCTGAGTGATGGCAAAGGCCTACACATAACCTTCATATCATGGAAAAATATTTTAAAATACCAACAAAGACACTATTTATCAGGCACAGATGTACAAAGAAGGCAGAGTCCTTCCATGACACCCCTGATGAGATACAGCCTGGCTTTGTGAGAGACCTGACTTCTCATGTACCCAGCACTAACATTCCAGTTGTTTGGGTTGTTGAGTTATTCAACATTTTGCCAACTGATCAAACTCTCTTACTCATAATATGAGTTTATCAGAGGCATAGGACTGTAATTACCAAGACACCATGCCCAAAGGAATCAAGCTGTAGTGAGACAATGGTGGTATTAGCTCGGCCTCAGACCTTGTGCCATCACAATTACTTTCACAGAAATTCCAGTGAGCTCAGATCACAGAGGAAGAACTTAATCATAAGATACTATGCAGAGGTACCCACGGTGTAAACAAAAGCAGCGTCATTAGCTTTTAGCTTACAAATTTGTCTTGACAACTGTCTTACAAAGCCTGAAATATTTTGCCTTTATGCCTAGTGTCCCATCTGTGGAAAAAGCTGACCTTTTCACTAGCAACAGGAACCTGTGCCCAGTCACCACTTCACTGTGCCCCAAACCTGAACAACAGTTTTCCTATGGGGTCATCACATGATGCTTACACTAGAAAACAGGAGAGAGAACATCTAGAAAGACCATTAAAGGATTTCTATCCAAAAATGGAAAGTTTTGCTCTTTACTGAGGATGAATGCTATAGTTTCAAGTGTTTGTAACTTTAGCTATCCCATTCCAACCATGGTTGAAATAGTGCCTGCAGAACAAGGCTGCTTGTATTCTTCTTTGAAATACACAGTGCTGCAGAACTCCTGTGCGTTCTCAGAAAGAGAGCCCAGACTGGAGGAGGAATTACAAATCCTAATAAAATACTTGAAGCTCTGGGGCGGTTTTTTTCCCCTCTTAGATCTTTAAGAAAAAAAATGGTCCTTCCAGAAGGTTTTTTTCTGAACTATAAAACCAACAGAAAAGATGTATAACTGTAGAGAGTTATAAACCGCTCATATGCTTTCCCCAGCTTTAAGCAGAGGGGAAAGCATACCCCTCTGTGCCGTATTTTGGGGCTGCAGAAGCTTTGGTGTCACTGGAGCTCTGCCAGCTCATACCATCTAACACTGTGGCCAGGGGCCTAGTGCTCATTGGAGACCCATGCCCACTAACATGGCAATGCCATATAGTAAGCGGTTCACCTTCCTGTCTCAAATGCTTTACTCACAATGCATTAAAATTTGAACTGAAGTTCATGCCAAGCCCACTGTCCTGAATCAGATCTATGTCTTGGAAGGCAGTGGCCCACAATGGGTGGTAGTTATCCAGAACAGCCAACCATTTGATGGTCCCCATCCTCCAAGAAAGGGGTGTAGAGAAGGAGAAAAATGACTACAAGCACAAAAAAGGGCAGCATGGTATGAAAATTATGACCAGGTTATAGAGGGGAAAGAGAAAACGAGAACAAAGGCTAGCCACTGGAAGCCTGCTGCTCTCTCCCTTTGTACAATGCAGTTTTGCACTTTGGGTAAGTTTCTACAAGTATTTTTTGAGACTGGATTCTGCAGCTTGTGGTGTGGGTACAGGGTGGGACTTAGACCACATCTTGTGGCTCTTATAAACTTACTGGCACAAATAGAAAGGTGCCCAAAAATACTGGGGGCTGCATTTTCAGATGAGGGTGTTCTTTTACATGCCTCCTTGCCTCTGAACAGAGGTAGGATGGCTTGCTTTATTGGAGACCAAGGAAAGCATTTTCTTTTTTTCTTTTTTTTTTTTAAAGGAAGCGTGAGGAGAGGCAGAAGCAGGCTTATAAGAAAGAAGTGACAGGATTCATAATGTTCATGAAGCCAAAAGCTGAGAGATTAGACAAAAGACAACTATCAAGAGGTATATTCTTGTGATTACTGAAACTGAGACTGCAAAGTTCTTCTTAAGTGAATTATGATTTACTGGATAACAGATATAGAAAGATTTCCCTACTACCACCTGTAAAACTGCATTGGTTTTTATCAAATAGCTCCTGTTGAGCCCATCTAGTTGATGAACATTCTTATCAACTAGCAAATATAAATGACTTATGGGGATAATATTTCAATCTAGAAGGACATTGCTATATCTCGGATTCTTTTAAGATCTGGGTTATTAAATATTAAATATCAAAGCTGTAAATTATTGTAGCAGCTTTATACAACTAAATTAAATTCAAACAAAACCTAATTTCCTTAATCATTGACTGTAATCCTCCAGGAACATATGCTATTAACTCAGCTACAAATGGCACAGAAATTGTATGACTTCAGTTAAGTTATTTTATATCAAATTCTAATCCAGGACAGAGTCCTCAGTAAATCTCCTGCAGGGATTTTAATGCTTCTACAATCATATTGGCTCTTTACTGGAGAGCTAATCTTTTTATACTCTGTTTTTTCACTCCTTTATCCATTTCCTTCACACCCTTACTGAGCTATAGCTAGTACCTTCTATCACATACCATGTTTTGAAAGATTTGGCTTTTCCCTCTTGCATTTGATCAGCAAGAGTCAGGCTTTCACTTATGCCAGAATCGGATGAATTTTTTGTTTGTTTGTTTCACATGTAAAACTGAATCATTCCCATTCATTTCAACATGCATGTTAATTGCCACTTGTTGTGATCTCTTTATAACGCTGTCATAATTATTCACAGTTTGCAGTCAAGCATTCAAAAAACAGAACAATTTCCTCCTCTAAGAACCTTATTGGAAGTAAAATTAAGCAGATTTAATTTAAGCAAGAAACTTCCTCAGAGACTCAAGGCAACGATCAGATAAAAGAAATAAACCTTGGAGCCCTAGGAGGTAAGAGTTGGAGAAACCTCCAGAGATGATCTAGTCAGCCCTCTGCCCCACAGTGTGATCAACTAAACTGCTGTCATTCCTGACAGATGTTTCCTAATCCTGTGCTTAAAAGCCTGTGACAATGGAGATTCGACATCGCTCTGTGCAATCTATTTCAGTGCTTCACTGTCCTTCCTAGCAAGATATGTCCCCAGATATCTAATTGCAATCTTTCTTGCTGTTTAAGCCTTTTACTTCCTTCCCTTTGCTTTGGGACTGGGAAACGGGCAATTCCTAGCCTCCCTGCAGTAGTTTCCTGAACATTTGGCCACTTCTATCTCTCCTCAGTTTTTCTTCTCTAGACTGAATCACAGCACCCCCTTTTTCTTTCCTCAGTAGTCTTGTTCTTCTCTGGACACTCTATCCCATCAGTTCTCTCTTGGAATTTTGCCTTAAGCTTGGATCCAACCAACACTACCAACCTACCACACACATAAACTCTGCTGCTTTCATTCCAGGTGAAACTAGAAACTTTAGAAAGTCTCTATTCTACTAGGTCAGGGCAAAAGTCCACCTATTCCACTGTCTGCCTCCAGCAGCAGACCTAGCTCCATGCTCAGGGAAAGAGTACAAGAACAAGGTAAACGCAAAGTTTCCCCCTCAAGCACTCTCTAGCCCACAATCAATTAGCCTTACAAAGTTTCAAATTAGTAGAAACCATGAAAATAACAGAAATGGTGGAACACTAGTATTTTTAACATCATAAGAAAACACCGACTAATTCTGTAAGCTTTTGTGCAGTAGTCAGTGCTGTCCCATGCTACAGCGTACATCTGTACTCATGCTGGAACTTCAGTGAGTTCATCAGCTCCTCCTGCACAGACTTCTCACATCCTGAGGGCTTCTGTGCCACCTGACCATGCACTGACCCAGCCGTTCCCTGGCAGACTTCCTGTTCACAATGGGTTTTCAACACATATCAGACACTTTAGTTGGTGTGCTTTTGCCAATTGTCCCTCACACTCCTTCAGCCAGCCTTATCATGTTTGTACATTTAACTTGCCAGAGTTTATCATTTTTTCAGTTTTCTTCATCTGGACACTGCTTCAGCTTTTTGTGGGATGCCTTCTTGCTCCTGCAGTCTCACTTACCCTGCCAATGCTGGCTTCTTTTCACTCTTTCTCAAGTTTTTTTCTTGATACAGAGTTATTTTCTCTGCACTTCCCATGTGATTTATGGAAGCAATATCCATACTCCCTACAAAGAGTTAGGTCTTCCATCTGTCTTACTTTCAACAAGCTTCCTGATCTGTGTCTAGTTTTCCTTTTTGAAGCCGAGCGCAGCAATGATAGAGAACTCTGGCTTGTCTTAGTCCTGTGAGGATGCTGAGTCTAAGCATATAAGAACCTCATTTCAGGGCAGCTCTTCAGCTGTTACTTTCTACATCATATCCTGTAAACCACTCAGGATTAAAGTCAAGCATTGCCCTGGTTCCTGAACCAGCTACTCCACAAAACAGCTACTGAGGCACCTAAAAACGTACTCTGTCAAGTCCGGATGCAATTTTTGCCTCTTCTAGACTGAACAGCTGAAGCCATCCATATTGACTTACTTCATCCCTCTACTCAGCCTGTTGTGTTGCCATCATGGTCCACTGGTCAGCTAGGTCAATATTAGTCAATATTATATATTCTTCCTACTTAAGTTTGGAACTTCCACCAGTGTGAAGTCTGAATTGTTCATTGATGAGATGATTACCTTGTTAAGCACTTGAGCTCCAAAGTGTCTTTAACATGCAGAACTACTAGCTATCAGCAAAGCTCACCGCATCCTTCCTGAATACACGATATCATGGGAACGTCCCACTGATCATCTTTCCGAGTTTGACATCTGCACTGTTAGGATCTCCACGAACAATTAGACATACCAGTTCCCCCATGTCATTTCTTAGACATCAAACACTCCCACAGAGGAGTATCTTGTTTAAACAATCTCTCAATTCTGTCTGTTCCCTGTTGAGCTAGGTTTGACCTTAACACCAACGGAAGGGCTGTGAACCAACAGCACTCAAGGCATGATAGGACAGGGTGGCTGTTGGCATGGGATTATCAGTAGTAAGCCCTTGACTTGAATTAATTTTCCTCTGAGTGTTAGGAACTTAATTTTGATGCTTCAAAAAGGCACGCTGCACAATCCATTTATTTACTCAGACATTTCCTGAGGGAGCAATCTACACTGTGCAATGGCCTTTTGTTTTTCTTTTTTTTTCTGGGCAGGGTTATTTTTAAGTATCTTCTCCCTCATCTCCCCCCACCCTCAAGGCCAGCACCAGCTTCATTGGTTCATAGGGAAACAGGCTTGCTTTTGCAGTGAGGAAAACTTGAATCTTAGCAATTGAGGACAAACACCTTCTTACAAAGGTCACAACTCTTAGAAGAATATCTTCTTGTGTTTAAAGTAGAACAGGGTATTTAAAATTAAATCAGCTAGTAAGTTAGGACCTTTGGAGCACCACAGTAGGTTACATGGACTTGATTCTCCATTTATATTTTACAACAGCATATCTCAAGTTAAGTGTTTTGGCAGTAGATGAACACCAAACTAGAGCAACATACTGAAAATTTTGATCAAGAAGAAATTTCTCTTTGGTTACCCAAGTGTAAATTCAAATAAAATTTATACTCATTATGAGAAACATCAGAGCAATTTTTAAACATACTCTGTATGTTATAAACTATTCCCACAGAAGATACTAAAGGTCAATCTAGAGGTAACTGACCTAACAGTCAATCTTCTGTGTGGTTTTTGTGTCTGTCCCTATGGGCCTATTTGGTATCATTAGTGTTAATGCAGATTTCATCCTTATTTCTGGAGTTCCACACTGGGGCTCCTTCTTAGTCCTGAAGCAGGCTGTAAGTTATTCAATATGGTAGTTTGACTAATTTTCTGTACTGGTTAGCTTTTCTAACTTCTGTTGCTTTTTAACCCTGTTGCACACAGGGATTGCAATATTGAACTAAGTACATGTTTTCTGCTTTCTGTATTGCAATGTTAAATGAACAATTTTCAAAGCTCCCAAATATGAATTATATCTTTCAGGGGGAGGGGAGAGGAAAGAGGGTTTTGCAGTCTCAGTAACACGGTGGAGCCCTTAGCAAGGAAGATTCAAATTAATAATGCTTCCTATGTGTTGTCTCTTTGCTAGGAATCTACAAGATGAGAGCAGCCAGCGGGGCTAGCAGGGAGATGGTAACTCTGTGAGATGGAAACATCCCTGCCAGTTACTCCTTGAGCAGATGCTAGAGGGGACAGAAGGAAATCCTTCACGCCCCTGGCTTACCGTGGTCAGAGCTGTACTGAGCATTGCAAATCGCTGTAGCCTGGAAGCATGAGCTTTTTTTTTTTTTCTTCCCTTTAAAAAGTTTTCAGGAAGTCTGGGGGAGGGGCAATGCTGTTTCTTTTTTGTTATAATGGGCCCCTTTGTGGAGATGGAAGAGGAGAAGAGATCTGTGTGCCTGTGGTGCACACGCTTCCCAGTGATTCTCTGGGAAACTTCCCAGGGCTCCTAAAAAGTGCTGGGCCCCTGCGGTGCGGGGCAAAGGGGAGGGGGGCTGGTCCAGGATGGAGCTGATGGTGCTGCTCAATGCTCTGGTTACTCGCCTGCTCTTTGTGTTGCACTCTCTCATCGGGGTCTGGAGAGTGACTGCTGTGAAGAAAGAACCCAAGTACTGGCTGCTGGCACTGCTCAATCTTCTCCTGTGCCTGGAGACAGGGCTCACCCTCAAGTTTAAGCAAGGCAGAGGCTACAAATGGTGAGCATATCCCGCCGGCTCCGACGGAGCCCCTCTTGCTTCTTTGCATGTACTTTGCTGCAGATGTGAGGCTGCCTTCTGCGGCTGCTGCCTGAGAGCAGTACTGCTCTCAGGCTGTGTTGCTGCCAAGCTTTCAGGGATGGTGTTTTCTCCCCTGCTGCACCTGGGGGTGGGGGGTGGAAAATTGGTAAAGCCCTGGCTAGTCCATTGCCAAATCCAGAGGGCTTTCAGGAAGGGCAGTTTGCAGCAGACCACTTGGGAGCCACTCTCTGTACAGTTCTGTGCGTACGCGTCCGTACTAACAGCTGAATAACGTGGGAAATGTAGCTGCAGGCGAGAGGTACGTGCTCTGGAGCTGCCGATCCAGCGGGCTGGGGAAGCAGGGGGCACACGCTCCCTCACACCTCTCAGCATCGCTGGGCACCTCCTAAGCAACAATATGTCAGGGACCACACGTGTGAGGTACGGAAGAGCGCTGGGGGGCCCACACGGGCCATTCCATGCAGGTGCCCTGCATCTCTTACCCCATCCTGTCATGCCCTGGTTTGCACCTCCTTCCCCAGGACCGCGTTCCCTGTCCCTGCTCCTTGCAACAGTGCTAACACCATGCCAGTGCATGAACCAAGACTCAGTGACAAATGAGCGGCAACCACTCTTGCAATACAGCTAGAGTGGCTTAAATATTTGGATTTGAGAGGCTATTCCAGAGGGGAACTTTCATGCACAAAAGGCTGCCTGAGAAATAAACAAAAAAGTTAATCATAGCAGAGTTTACCCAAGCACATGGGGTTTTACTGCGGTCATCTACAACTCATCAGCGCTCAGTCAGCCAAAACAAATGCTCTGTAAAAAAGAAGTGGTCATGTAACTAATTGTCAAGATTTCACTAGGACCTTTTATTTTTAACAACTCAAAACTGTGGGCAGGCCCTGAGACAAATCCAGGACAAAAAAAAGCCCAAGAGTATTTCAATGATGTTAAATTCCTGTCCATTGCAACCTGTGAAACTCCTTATAACAGAAGCAGTGTTGTGTGACAATTCACACAAGTGTTCCATGCTCTAAATTTGAATGTAGTAAAAGCAGCAATAAAGTCTGGGACACAGGAAAGTTTAACAGCAGCAGAGCTCCAGATGCATAGTTATGAGACAGGGGCAGAGTGAGCAGACCTGATTCGCTGGGGAGAGAAGGCAGCAGCAGAGACTTTATGAAGGAACGCTTGCTATGGCAGCTTTTGGAAAATCCAAAGAAAAATAGATACAGAAAGCGGATCCATTTTAGATTAATACATGTGCTAGAAGACTAGGCAAAATTTAACTGGAAGGAAATTTTGAAAATGGATGTGGTCCAGCACTTTAAGCAGCACAGTAAAGTACATTTATAGGTAAGAACTGTAGACAAACGGCCACCATCTCTTTGTATCTGGATAACTTTCTGCTCTGGTGGAAAACACATTCAGAACAGGCAGAATCACCTGCACTTATAGAAACAACTCCATGGACAATTCACTGATCCGGGCAACAGGCAGTCTGTGCCACAGGACTCTCTGCCTCCAAGAGCCTCATATTCTCTCCATTTCTGATTGACAGAAGACTTACTTATGACAAAGCACAAAAAATTTAAGCAGCATGTGTGAAGAAGTAGTATTATTGTGGGCCTGGCGACGTAGTATTTCCTCTAGATTGCTTCTTCTGAAAGAAAGGCAGGGTCAAAGCCCCTGAAGTCTCCTGGCCTGATCTGATATCATTAGCTCAGTATTGCTAACCTGCCAGCTGGATGGATTTTTCATGTGCTCAAGTCCTACAGGAAATACTGTAAAATATGTTAGTTCTCCCATTCAAATGAGAGGTGTGCTCTTTCCCAAAATAACCAGGCTAAAACCCATCGGAATCACCTTTTTTTTTTTTTTTTTTAAAAGAAAACAACTAAAAATCCCCATTGCCAAAACAAACACCATCCCCTCACCCCTGCAAAACAAACAAGACCCACAAACCAGGGCAATCTTATTTAGAGGGGATTGACTGAAACACTTCATAGCCAGTCATTTTCCTGAGCAGCAGGGTTTCTTCTTTTCCTCATACTTGAGCTCCACTGGAAAAGTCACGATTACAAAAATAAAGGTACATTCAGGATAGGAACAAACAATAAATGCAGTAAGATTTGGCCAAAATGTTGCTGCAGTTACATACTTATAAGCCATTTAAATTCACTGCAAAATGTGCTGGTGACAGGACAGAAGGAATCTAGCAAGTATCCTGAGTTTGACTCCACTGCCCTGTCCTGGGCCAGTACATATATAGGATGCAAAGGCTGCTGTGCATCTCAGCAGCATTGCAGACCTACCTCATCCCATCTCCAAAAGTATAGGAATTGCCAAAAAAACCCCACCCCAAACAAAACTGTTGCATGTTTAACGAGAAAACACCAGCAACCCTCACAAGAATCAGTGCTTGCAGGAGTAATGAAGCCTCTCCAGTACTTCTGAATAAGCTGAGCTCAAGCAGCTGAAGATAATAAAGCTTCACCGTCAGAAGTTATATAGAAGACTGACAGGGAGAGAAGAACTAGAGACAGAAATCCTAAAGAATTATACAATTGCCAGCATAAATGGGGAAACAAGGCCAAGACCCATTTTCATAAACCATTTTAGCCTGCACTGAAAGACCTCCTGTTGAGGAAATGCTTGTTTTAGGCAAACTGATGCTATTTCTACTTTTCCTGTGTCAATGCGCAAGAATCTGATCAACAGCCTTTATCCCAGCATCATTCAGTGAAATGACTCAATGTATTAATTCACCCTTCATGAAATCAGAAAGAACATGTTAGCTAGAGGCTTTTTTTTTTTTTTTTTTTTTTTTTAAGTACAGAGAATGCTGTGATGGAAATACAAACAGCAAAGTGCCTTTGGTTAGTTCTCAAAAAGATATTTTAAATAAACTTCCATATACAATCTTAGATGGATGTACAAATAAACATATGATTCATAATACTGACAGCATGAGGAATTCAGCAAGAATAGTAACTCTTATCTGTAGTTACCCTATTTCTTAATATTCCATATGGTAGGAGGCAGAAGCTACTTTTCAATGCAGATAATGATGGGCTATGTGGTATTTATGATGTGATATAATACCAAGCTATCTTTTATTTTCCTTCGCAGGTTTTCACCAGCAATATTTTTATATCTGATTTGCACAGTACCATCACTATGGCTACTAGAAATTCATCATGGGACTCAGGTATTTATTATGAGACAAGATGGACTAGTTTGAAATTGATGCATTATTTGATGGGTTGGATTTGGGCATGCACACAGGAGTCTGCCAGGTCTTGTTCCAATTTTCTGTTTTATACTGGTAGATCTCCCAATCCAGCTACAGCTATACTACAATGACTGTGTGTTTCCTAAGTACCAAATAATGAACCCCATTCCTAGATAAAAATGAGACCATTTATTTGTATTTGGCCAGGGAACCAAGGACCAGAAGTTTGAAAAACAGCCTTTCACCCCCAGGTTACCAGCTTGAATCTTGCTCAGGATGGTGAAAGAATTTCATTGCTTTAAAGGCCTTTGTAAATAAAGTGTGAGTTTCACAGCACTTACAGCCAGATATCACAACTCCAAGCAAGCCAAAATTGAGACAGGTATCAGTGAAGGGGGTCTTACACTCAAATTAGCTCATGTTTGCTGCAACCTAGCAGAACACTCACAGATTGCTACCACGGATAGCCAACATGGTAATTTGTCTGTTCTATCCTTTCTTTGTTCATGCTGTAAAGTAATCTGGGAGTGGGGTGTCTGGATTCCAGTTCAGGACTAAAATACATAGTAAATTTTTTAAAGGCAATTGTTCTTTTGGCAGAGGGAGTCAGGGCCAGGACAGAGCCACTTAGCCCAGCAGCCCACGCTGAGTGAATCACCTCCCTATGCAGGCTGTTTTCGAGTCCCCATAGCACTTCCACGTAGTGAAAAGGGGATTTTTTCTTCCTATCCCAGCATTTGTACACATGCAGTACCTTATATCCACAGCAGGAAAGGGACTGATAGGAACAAGAGCAACAAGCTGCAGCAGAAAATACATAAATTAGACTAAGAAGACATAGTGCCTCATTTTCTCCTTTGAAACATTGTTAGAGCCCACAGAAGCATAATCAAATATTCAAAATTGTGTTTACACTGAAAATGCCTGAGGCTTCTTCTAAATACAGCAGCAGGAATTTATTGTCTTCTTGTTTTGCCAAATCTCCTTAAACAGTCACAGACAGGTAATGTGGATATTGAGAACATTTGTCATAGTTAAATCTGGTCCAAGAAACAGGCTAATTCTGTAGTCAAAGGCAGCAGTTTATTTCCCAAAATGATGTTAGAACATGGCATACTTTGTTCTTATTGATATACTGCTACTGTGAATTAAAGAGGGAGTATATCAAGTTAACAGCTTAGTTTATACCTGGAGAGATAGGAGGGAGAGTTCTGGAAACACACAATCTAATAGATTCAAACACTATACCTCCAGAAGGGGAGCGGCCCTCCTAACAATTCATCTCAAACACAGCACCCAGACTAGTACTACTCCTCATACTGAAGCATTGCTAGGATTTTCCTTATTAAAATACTAACAGAATGGGTAATTATGCAGTCACTAGATCCACACATTTAATATATACACCATGAAAACAGTTTGTGGTCTTTAAGGCGGCAGAACTTTGATCTTTAACAGGAAACACCAACTGCTTGTGTCGGTGCTGTTATGTAAGGCACGTGCTAATATGCGGTCTCTCCTCCTGGAGACAGGGGTAACTCTGCCTCTCCGAGTACCGCAGAACTGGACATAAGTAATACCATTCATATATCAACAGTGAAATACTGACTGCGTAGAAAGTGCTGCTTTGCGGTAAAATATTTGGGGATGAAATACATGTTTGGGAGAGACTATAAAGTAAATTGAACTGTACCGAGTGAAAAAATTGCTGTCTGCAATAGAGTGGCAATAAAATTAAAACCATTTAATCCATTAAAACCCCCAAACATATATTCTCAGTAACGTGTAAGATCTCAGATAAACAAATACCTCGGTTACTTTTTGAAATGCCTGGTGCGTCACTGCCACAGAAAGCGATAACTGACCACCTTTTGCAGGGCTTACCTGCCTACCAGCGCTGTAGTCAATGTAGGCTTCCCAGTCAGAAAAAAGATAGATACTTGATAAACCTTGTAATTATTTTTAACCACCTTAACTCGAACATTTTAAGGGAATAGTGAATATTGCTGCCCATTCCCTCAGCCCCATTCTGAGGTGGGATTCTCTTACCAGCTAAACTTCTAGTGTATCACTCTCCTAAAAGCGATCTTACATCTTGCAACGTTTCTTCCCTCCCATACCATTACCTTCCTCAATTTGGAAAACAGCTTAAGCAATCTTTACTCCTTGTTTTACGTTTCAGCTTTCCTGTATGAGCAAAATGAAGCAGTCACGGTTGCTTTGAATTTCTGACATCACACGTGTTGCCATAGCAATGGCAACACTGTTTCCAGCAAGAAAGGCTGGAATGGCAGAGAGCAAGCGGGGTACCTGTTGCTTGGCAGAGGCCCCGCTCCAGGGAAGGGCTCGCCTCATCCACAGCGTACGCAGGCTGCCAGCCTCCACGCACGTTAACGGGATGCCCTAGCATTCAAGTGTCAATTTTACCATCTCAATGCCGGACCCATTGCAAAAAAATTTAGCTCATATCGATTTTATTTGGGAAGAACGGATTGTCAATAGCATGCAAATAGAAGTTTGCTGAATTAGTTCAGTGTTTCAGGGGATTCCCCACACATGGACAGGGAGCTCTCTGCAGGCCAGCACTAGGACGGTGCTATGTCATGCAACATAGTTTCTGTTTGATTAGATGTTTTATGAATCCAAGGAATGTAAGCTTCATCTCAGGGAAAAAAACAAAGGAAGTAAACCAAGCTAGAATTTATGCAAAATGTATACAATTTCTTCCTGTTTTACTTTTGCACAGTAAAAAAAAAAAACAATAAGCATTTTTGTTTAGCTATGCATGCAGTCTTGATACCTGGGAATAACTGAGCTCTAGCAGTAAAGAGGTAAACCATGGTTTTTAGCTGCCTGTGAAACTTAGTATTCAGTTTTTCCTTGTCACATTCCCACTAAGTCACTGCTTATACATAATTGGCTAGGCAAATATGCCTGGCACCAACAGTCCTATTTACTTGCATATACATGATGAAAATAAAAGGCTCTTCTCCAAACTTTCAAGCGAATCACCACCACAATCACCATTTAAAATATTCAGAGAGAAACAAACCAAAACAAGATATGACCATAGTTAAATTAAAAATCAGGAGGCTACTTAAATGATTGGCTTTGCAGATGTAGTTTTCCATTTCCTGCCAGCAGGCAGTTGAGAAGAGCTATGGAGCCAGCCCTGAGGGATGCCACTCACTCAGAGTTTGTGGAGCCTCACACTGAAATAGTAACCCCTCACTCAGCTGAGAGTAGTTTCAAAAATTTCATATAACAAACCCGCAAGAGACAGTGATAAAGCAAACTGATTTTCTTCAGGTATTCACTGCACCTTTGTGCCACTAGGGGGGAAAAAAAAAAAAAAAGCAAAGCCCCCTTGCAAGCCACATGGAAGCCATGGAATGCTTTCCTCCACCTCCCTGGTGCCAGGGGAGCTACCTGCTCCTTGTTGTTGGCACAGGGAGAGCCACAGCATCTGCTGAGCAGCGCCCATACACCTTGCTACCCACACAGTACAACTGCTGCAGGCTCCCGTTTCTCTCCTGTCCTTCAGCCACCTGATTTACTTGCTGGGAGTTCTCACAGCGTTTGGGAAGGGATCTCCCCTGTCCTTGCACATACACCAAACACAGCAGGCTGCCCTTCATGGGTCCTGCCTCAAATTTGGCAAATTCCTCCTTGAGCAACAGGCTTTAAAAGATGGACAAAAATTTCCCAAGCTCTGATGTGAATTTTAATGCAAGTTCGTGGTTCCCTTCCTCCTGCCCCTGGCAGAGCAGCCAAGGGGGGCAGAGGAGTGGGCTCAAACGCAGATTTAGTGACAAACCAAAGGCTGTCAAGGTGAATTAACCTTTCTCCCCCAGCACAAGTCAGTAATCCCTTTGCCCTACCCAGGCGACTTGTAACAAGGTAGATACTTACGTCTTAATATTCTGGGGTGGCTACCCCAGTTATGCAATATTTTTAGGTCATGGTCTCCTCAGCCTACCGTGTCACACTGCCTGTGCGGGTTACTCAGAAAGGCTGACCTTGACCTGGGGGCTGGTCTCCATAGAGTTTAGACTTCTTCTACAGGCAACAGATAAAAAGGCTTCTCCAGAGCACCAGTTAAATTTCATTTCTGAAATGTCCTCTGAACAAGCAGTTCTGTCCCTCTCCTTCGGCTGAAGGGCTAACCCAAGGATATCAGCCCCACAAGGCCGTAGCCAGGCAGAGTACCAGCCTCCCCATCTCACTGTTTCCATGCCCAGAACTTTAGACCTCCATCCTCCAAATGGAAATATCATTTTCCCCACATCTGTGTGTCAGTCTTTCATGCTCTCACACCCACTGTCCAAACAAGGCAAGCATTCAGCTCAAGAGCCTTCATCACCAATTATAAAAGCAGCAAGCACTGACTACTTTTTCCCCCCCCTAGATTTTTCAGACCATGGGAAGTTGCGCCATTTATCTATGACAAGGTCAGGCAAGAGGCAGCATTTACCCAGATACTGAGCAGTATTATCAGAGACCAAGTAAAGTATCAAAGTGGAATCTGAAATTTGCTAGAATGTGACATTTGCTGGAAAATGTTGCCTTCATATTGGCAGGCATTATGCTGAACACAGCTACTCAGTATGCACTAGAACACATTCCAATTGTTGCAGAAAATCACTCCCGGTGCAATAAAATGGTGGGGGGCCCAATGGAGAAATGCAAATCATCTGGTGTTCTCTGGCACAAATAGGACAGGATAAAAGTCTTTAATAACAGCATAGTTTGATTCTCTAATTATTCCCTTTTTATTATAAGGAAGGGAGATGTTAAGGTATTGTTACGAAGATAGATTTTAGACCCATACACCACTTGCTCCATGGCCAGCCTTGGGGGTGAAGGTAGAAGGGCGGTGCAGTGCTGCAGACCTCAGGACTCTTAACACAGTCCCACCACTGGTTTACTGCAGTTGAAGTAACAGTATGTTTAGCCAACATTCGATTTCCTGGAGCACTGACTGGAGAAAGTAAAAATACCCATTTTTCTACTCTGCAGGGCTAGGCAACAATGCACGCTCATTTTTCTTAATTATTCCCGAATCTCACCTCTCACATTATTCACAGAATGAAACAATCATATTTTTAGAGAACTTTTTCTGGATAGTAGAGATAAGAAGCAAGTATTTTGAGAGCAAGTTGGAATATAGAGACTGACCATGACCAATTTTTACCCTATTTTACTGTTTTAGCCAGGGAGAGACTGCGCAGGAAACCCAGTCGCCTTTTCAGGAGAGCTGTATGCAGATCACATTCAAAGAGTATGATCTTAACAGCACAAAGGTGTCACCGACTCTGTCGGTCTTTGAATTTCCTTCCTCTTCTAGGGTACAATCCTACATTTTCTCAGGGACCTACCAACACATCACTCTTGTCCTCATGAGAGGAATTCCTCCTTTCTGAACAAGGTGGGGGGGGGAGGGGGGAAATTACATTCAGAGTGAGCATGTACCTTTGTAAACGTCAACTGACTTTCAGAAATGAACCCTCTGCAGTTCAACCAAACAGGAGTCTTTCAGCCAGAGCGTGTCTACTCCCTGTGCAGGATGTTTATGCAGGTGTGCTGCTTTTGTTCACAACAGTACTGTGGCAATGAGCCCGGAGCAGTTCAGGTGAATGTCAGCAACCAAGACTTCAATCAATCTAGAGACAGCAGTCACGCAAGCGAGGGAACAGATCACCACATCATTCAGACGGTGGGACACCTTTTCCTATTCCTAGTAGAGATCTTACAATGTTAGAGCAATTAGAGGGGACTGTTGTGTCTGTTTGGGCAAGCTCCTCACACAATGAGTAAAATTTAAGAAAACAGAGTTTCTGAAAACCATGTTGTAAAAGTGGCCTACAGAATGCTGCATACTAACTATTGTTGGTAGGAAAAGTCTGTGTGAAGAGACTTCTACCATTCTCTTCCAAATCTCAGTAACTGACTTTGGAAAGTGTCTGGGTGATGGTTCTGCAGAGGATAATGCTCAGCTGAAAAATGAGAACAGGAGGAGCAGTACACAGAGAAAAACTTGCTCTTCATTACCCAAGTTTGTATTAGCTGGCCTTTTTCAAATTATGCCTACCACATAGAAATGATTTGCTCTAATGCAATGCGAAAGAGGACAAAAGCAGGCTCAAGGATGAATGCCATCTCTGAAGGTAGCTATGTCAGTCTCCTGAAGTTACAGTATGTCATTGTTGTTGTCTTTTAAACAGGCTAAAGTCTTTGTGAAACAGCTCTCCACGATCTGTGAGACTGTGTGGACACTGGCCCTTCACCAGACTTTTCTACTGCTGCTAGTAGTTGGGAGATGGCTTCTCCCCATTGGGGTTGAAATCACCCGGGATCAATTGTCTCAGCTGCTGCTCATGTTTGTGGGAACAGCAGCAGATATACTTGAATTTGCTAGTGAAACCTTGGACATTGAAGATGTTCGGTAAGGACTATGTGCTGACATAACTAATTTGCATAGTGCAAGATATTTGTTTTGCTTGAAGATTTGTTCATGCACTCTGCGGTGTTCAGACTAGTAGAACTGTATTTCCCACAGGTAACAGAAGGCTACATCCAAGGGCTCTGCTCTTCTACTCTCACTTGTCTCTCTGTAACAGACCTAACAGTCCTATGGGCTTTGTTAGGGATAACTCATCTGTTGCCAGCAGAGAAGCATGTCCCATCCGATCACAATAAAAGGGTACAAAGAGCCAAACAACTAGCATAACTGCCCTGCAGGGTCAGTTCTTACAGCTACAGGACCTGAAACACTGGATACACAGTGAGCCTCTTTCAGGTTAATGAATTGTTTTAAATGGCCAAGGAAGCAACTAGAGTTTGCTTTAGTGATTCATTATCCAAGTTGCTTCTGTGGTTATCTCGTATGTACTTACTTCATGGTAGAATGACAAAGTGTTCAAAGATAAGAAAGGGAATGGTGTAGTCTGGTGTGAATTTTCAGTGTTGTGATCTCTCCCAGAGAAAGTAAGCCCATCTCCCCCTCACAGCGCTGAGAGATGAGCTATGAATATCCGTCATAAAGAGAAAGAATCACAGAAGATATTCATCCTCTTACAGACACACTTTTTTTTTTTTTAATATCAAAGAAAAGGTTTTACAGCAGGAAAAGTGGTCCTTCCCACTTGGCAGAGAAGCTTCAGGCTTGCAAGGAATGCGTAATCACTACAAGGCTAAAGTTATCTCCTCTTTGAGCCACAGAGTCTATTTCTATATGCTTATCATTATAACGTTAACATCAGATATTTAGTGTAATTACACAGCTGGAACACGTGGCCTGAACAGCAAAAATTCTGTACCAAGAGGTGCTTCTGTTTTCCTTAGTCTTACATCTCAAGAGCATGCATTAATCACTGTTTTGCTCAATCACCCTTTAAATGACATTCCAAATACTACAGGAAACATTTTGGTTATCACATAAGGAAATTGCATCTTCATTGTTATCACTTTTTCCCCCCTCCCATAGGAAGAATTATGCTCTCATAAATGCAATTCTTGCTGTATGGACCTGGAGTATGTTACAGTTTCCGCTTGATCTTGCAGGTTAGTACTTGCATATAAACAAGAAAAGAGAACAAATGCTTTAAGTTTTTGCTGGCATGTCTTGTGGCTGCACACACGCTACAGGCTATACCAAGGACTTCTGGTGGAGAGCAATTCATATGACAATGATTGTTTTTGAAGAAAGTCTGTTGTGGTTTCTTTTGAGGAAACATTGTTTCTGGCTAACCTCTAATCTCCCTGATAAAACTATTTGCTTCCAGGAAAAAAATGGAATTGCAGTATTGTATTGAAGCATCTGCTGTAGTTGCCCAGTACTGCCTTAAACTTCACTCTGCGAGCTCTCCAGTTAGATCTGGTCTTGGATTATATTCTGGGTCCAATCTGGGTAGGTTATAGATACTATGGAGACACAGGCTCTGTCATTAGCCACAGGGAATGGCACAGCCAAGAGCACAGAAGAGGTTATTACAGGAAAAATTACTTAGTCACAGGGAACCTAAAGGACCATATAATGCTGGGACTGTATACCCTTACCTTAAACTAAAAGACCCAACATTCAGCCAGTTCAGGCTTGTATTTGTCCCTAGGCAGAAAGAACTTCTCTATGGCCAAGAAGAATGATGAAAGTTGCTTCCATCATCATCTGTTCCAACCATTTTGGCCTCCAATCACTACAAGTTTGCAACTCAACTATACCAGTCCAAAGATACATTATGCTCACCAGAATCTTATATAAAATTGATGACTAGGTTGACACACTGAATAAAATAATAAATGAATAAAATAATGAATAATGAATCCAGGAATTTTTCATTACCCTTTCTTCATGGACAGCGCTAGGCTTTGTTTTCAGCACTGAAGTTATGAAAATATTTCAGCATTTCAGCTCAGCAGCTCACCTCCTGAAAAAAACTGATGCAACCACATTTCAGATTTATCACAGCTAAAATTCCTGTTACTGTTAAAATATATTCTGTTAAAGATGCACAACACTCAGGTTTAAAAAAAAAAAAACCAACAAAAAACCAAACCAAAACTAAAAAGCCATCAACAATCTCCTCCTCCCCCCATACACATCACCACCCCCCAAACAGGCTTAAACAATCACAGCATTAGTTTAAATGAAGTAACCTGTTGTAGTGTGCCTTTTTTCTCTGGCTATTCCTTTTCTGCTTATTTAATTACATCTACCAGTTAAAAAATAAGTTCTTGAATACACATTGCCCTGAAATTTACTATGCAGTTGCACAGATAGTACTTTCTATTCAAGCATCATACTGTTTACTCACCTATCAAACATGATGTAAAATAGAACATTTTAGGCACTTATTATTGGACTACAGCAATGCAGTTAGGACTATTAAACAGCAATGGCACAAAAGTGTATTAAAAAAAATTAGCTGCTGCTGAAGCTTTGCCTAATGGATTCAGCAAATTTCTAAATTCTACAACTCATTTTTCACTCAAGTCTCATCTTTTTTTTTCCCCAGCATTGACTCTATTGAATTCTTTTGATAAGCTGAAACGTTTGGTCGTCACTGCATCACAAGTAGCTATGTTTTTTAAACTAATGAAATCCCACTGCCTGAAAGACAGGTTAGTTAAGCTACATGTATTTTCATAAAAGACACAGCCATATTGACTGCACACAAACCCTTCTGATGATCCTTCTCCAGACACCATGCCACAAAGAGCATTCTAGCCCACCACCACTTTTGTAGCCAAGGGGAACACATCCATGCACGTTCCAACAGTTGCATGCAATTTCATACCCAGAAGGCTAAGAACAAGTACCTGGGGCTCAGGTCTCATCTGGCAAGCAGCGACTGCAGTTTCTTCCTATCCATAATCCTCTATATTGTCCCACACTGACATGACTTATTCTTACTATGGCACTTGAAAAAGGCAATGGCTATCTGGTGAATCTTTTAACAGCAAGGTCTTAGCCTGGAACAAATCAAAGTGCTACAGCTCAGGCTGTTCCCATTCAGCATATAGGTGGGGTTTTTTTTCTCCTTAAAGCTACATATTAGCCTAGCATGTTGATTTAACAGAAAAGTGTTTGGGCAAGTCATTGCAGAAAGATTAAGTGATCCGCTTCTTGTTTTGAAAGTGTATAAATACTGATAACTTTGTAGGATGGAAAAGGAGAAGTGGGTTTTGGTCCTATTTGGCAGACCACGTAAGTGCTTACTTAACATGAGCTTAGTGTGTTTTGCTGAAACAGATCTCAGAAATACGATCTGCTTGATATTGAATTGTTCACAGTTGAGTGCATTTATAATCCAGGGTACCCTGGATTGTAACTGCCCTTTAGGCCAATCCTGGCTCAATTTTAGAGTTGTTTTAATATAACTGTGTTTTCTTTCCAGTACAGCATATTGGCTGCAAACCAACTGCGTCAACTAGGCGGATCCCCAGCCTGCTGCTGTGCAGGTACAGCGCCGAACTGTGGAACATTGGGGTCAGCCTTTTCATACAGGATGGTCCCTTCTTCATTGTGCGTTCAATCCTGATGGGCCACTTCAGAATATTCAATCAGATGCTGGTGTTTTTTACAGCTAAGAATATCTTAGTTGTGACTCTGCAATTGTATCGTTTGGCAGTGATAACCTTAGACTTTCGTGCTACCATTCTGCAGAAGAGCAGGAAAGGAGAAGTCAGCTGTTGTCCATGTGAGCCTTATGAAGCCAGTACTCATGCTACCGCTGACCAAGATACCGAAATGAAAGAGTTCGTTACTTTTCCTCCAAAAGAGGAATCCTAAGCTCCATAAGATCAGTGAGCCATTACTGACTTGAAAGAGGTTGCACTTCCCACAGCTTCTTCTTCAGAGCTTAGCCTGTTTCTGTGATCAAGCACACCTTGAGTGAGTGCCTAAGTATCTCTTCTGCCAAGAGATCAAGAATTTCTTCTAAATTGTAGGAGAAACTTCTGAAGCAAAGTCATGGAAATGGGACGTTTTTGTATCCACTTGTATGCTGGGTTTTGACTAGTTCCCTATTATAGTATCCACAGGGATTTTGTAGCCATAGTTTGTAGTAGCAAGAAAGGTTTGGCACTCTAACAAAGTTGGTTATTACCTTTGGTGATACTGTGCTAACATATGTACTCACATGTATTCATATAGAAGGACAAGCCTATCCATTATGGGAAGTACAGAAGCATTTAGCTTTACTTGAATGGTCAGGCTATAACTAGAGTGTGATGAACGATATGTCCACTGTATATGGGAGCAACTTCAGCAGTGACAACTGTGCAGACATACACGTGAAGGGGAATGACAGATTTCTACTGTTACTGTGACATCTAAACATTTTTCATTCAAGAAATTTAAGAAAATCTTGTTCAAATGTTACCTCATCCTTGGATGGATTCTGTTAAAAAACTATGCAACACCATGAAACTGCATAAACAAAACTGTCTCTTGGGACCTGCATTGTCTCAATAACTTAAACTTACAAATGAAAACAAACAAACCAAAAAAAAAAAAGCAGACCCACAGATCATTAGAAGACAACTGCATTTGTCACAGGCATTTTCTACAGAGGTGCTTGCCTTTCTATTTCTACCAGTTAGAACACAAAAAACCCCACCCCAAAATATTTGTAAAGACTTCCCCCCCCCCCGGTTTCCCTGTGCTTGCAGTTGGGACAAGTTTTTAAAAATGTCTCAATTTTATATTATTTTTAGAAGTGGCCTAAGACATACAATCTAACTAGAAAGAAAATGGTACTGCTGAAGTTTGACAAGACAATGTAGACAGAAAGATTCAGGCTTGTGCTTCACATTTTATAAAGCACCACAAGGTCCCATGAAATAACTTGAGAAATTATCTGGTCTGTTGAGTGTCAAGATCCACTTTTAAGAAAAGGCTAATAATTATTCATTCACTACTTTGACATTTGGAGAGAACAACATCGGGCCTGATTAATTTCTCCCAAGAACAGACTTTATATCAGTGTAAGACCATTGACTTTGCTGAGCTTAGATTACAGAAGCTGAAAGTAAGATAAGTCATTTTTGAAAGTCTGCCTAAAAATTGTATTCTCACAGAAAGTGGCAGGTACTTTTACAAATGTCTGCATCCATTCTAAAACAGTGCAGAAAAGCATATATAAGAAAATCTAGCAAATATAAAGTGACCTAATTAAGGTAACTTCCCTTATTAAGAATTCCCAGTTAAACCTTATTTCCTAAAGCCTCCACTATCTAAAGACAGAATCTGGTCTGGAAGTGCATGAAAGTGTTTTTACCACCACTGCAGCGGTCACATGATTATTTATCCACACCTTGATAAGCAGTGACATGTTTATTTTTTGAAAGATTAGCCTATTTAAAAATCCCAACCCCCAAACATGTGAACCTGTGTTTATACTTGTGAGCCATTACTGTTCCATGCAGGATCAGACCCTTCCATTATGAAAGAAGAAAATGCACAGCCATAAAGAAGGAAGGAAGTCCTATATACTTCATAGCCATTTCCAACATTTATGCTTTAATAATAATGTGCAACACCTCCTGCTTTTCTTATTTTGGGCCTTTTTCCAGCAGAAATTAAAAAAAGCCAATCATCATTTGCCATGGCATTGTGAGGTAGACATATGGAGAGTGAAATGCAGCTTCATTTGAGATTTTAATTCAAGTCTAGAAGTAAAAAGCAAGAGGGCTGCTGCTGACCAGCTGCACTATCTAAAACCTTTCACACTAGGGTGAATTTAGAATCAGTTGGTAGAACTGCAACACATCTCTTCCTTGTTGATGCAAGCCAGGACTACTGACATTCATTTTGAGTTTACCACCTGCTGCTATAGTAATTATCCTGTTAAAAGGATCCTTGCTAATTAATTTGGAGTGTACTGAGCTTGCTAGAACATCATTCTAAATTCATCAGCACAAAAATTGCAGGACGTACTTTTTTAAACTTGCTGTCTATTTAAAGGGCTTAGTTCAGCAACAAACTGCCTACAAGGCTCAGCCTGCAGCAAATGCAAGATCCCCTGGGGTCAGCAATACAGTTACTAGTTACAGCAGAAATATTTGAGAAAGAACTATAATTCCTGGTCTTCAGGCTGTTCCATTTTAAAGCTTCTAATCAGATTTACTGTGAGAAGAACTCATTCCAATGCTAGTTTTTACTACTAGATCCCATCCCTGTTCACTCACAGACAAAACAGGCTAGATCCTCCCTCACGCTTGCGATAGAATAGATTTGAATTTCCCTTTTCCCCCTAACTATAAGGGGCAATAAACACATCACATAAAAATAAAAGAAAACCCAAAGCACTTAAATGGTGGGTAGTCCACCTCCCCACCTGTGTGTGGAGGGGAATCACAGATGCCAGGTAGCAGCAGGAATGACATGCAGTCTCCTCTGCTTCACTGAGAAGCCTGGAAACAGCAGTTAAGAAGTCTAGCAGCTTGTATGTTTGGTCACAGCAGCAAAGCCCAGCTGCAAGCCCTCCTCGCCTTCCTCTTGCAAGTATCTCCAGAGGAAGGACCACAATGCTGTTTATCCAACAGGCCGTTTGGGTCTGCTGAGTCTGCAACTGGGTGATGGGAACCATTGTGCCATCCTGCAACCTTCCAGAGCTTTACACTAAGCAAGTGGTAGAATGCATTTTCTTGAAGATCTGCAAGCATCTGTGGCTTATCTGAAGAACAACTGATGTCATGCTTGCTATTCAGGAAAAGACACAATAAACTTTCAAACGTGGAAAATTCAAGCCTTCAAAATGGAAGGATTTCAGAACATTTATCTTAACCATTATTTACTCACGACCGGAGAATTGCATTACTAAATCTCTTCTGCAAATAGATATCTAGCCATTTACTGTTGTTTTTTTCTGATTGTTCCTGCCTTATCCTTTTAGATTATTCCATATTAAACCTCATTAAAATGTTTTACCACTTGTCTTTTCCTGAGCTAAATTATGTTCCTCCTTTCCTTTGGACATTGGCTCAAATAAGATCATAGCCCTGAGCCTGGAAAAAAACACCAAACCCCAAACCAACAACCACCATGCTTTTATTGCATTCCTGTTGGTATTTGTACTGTACTGTGTTCTCTGGGACCACGTGGAAATGGAAGAAAATGTGCAATTACTTTTAAAAAATTCCAACTGTATTTTGCAAATAAAAGGCAGTTACCTCGGGCATAGCTGCCCATTTATTATCTGAGAGCTGACTGTTATATCTTCCATTAATTACATCTTCCACATGCTGCTTTTCCTTTCCATCCTTCGTAAGTTAATTACTTAGGCCAGATTCTGACTGCAGCCATTGCTTTGAAAGCCCACAGCAACTGCAGTAAATTCTGCTCTATTCTGCTCAGGTTCTTTTTTTATTCAGAACAACCCTTTCCTCCAAGTATGCAAGTCACAGCGTAATCCCAGAGAGGATGCTTTTATTATCTGCACACAGGATGCATTTTACAGATGCACACAAATACATATATGCATTTAGATACCTATACACACCTGGCAATGCCTAATACATACAGGTTTTATTTCTGTTATGGTGCGTGAGATTGCTGATGAAAACGCTCTGCAGATGTCTGTAAAACACTTACAGAAATACCTAAATATTACAAATATCTTAAAGCATAGGGCTCGACATACTAAGCATATGATACTTTCTGAACAATATACTGATTTGTAAAAAAAAAACAAACAAAAAAAACCAAAAAAATCAACCCATAAGTTATGCAAGTTCCCTGGAATATATTCTTTCCATGCAGGTTTCCTCAGTTGAATGAAATCTACCCAATCATTATTTCCTCCTCAAAGATAAAGTTTTCGAAAAGAGCATTAGAAGAGAGCGCTAGCATCTACAACTGCACAAAGCTGTTTCTCTGTTTCTGGGTCAACAGAAAATAGATAAACCTTGAAATTTCCAGGTTGGAGAGTCCTTGGCCCTCTAGTCTTTGGGTTCAATTCTCCATCTTTTTCCACACTGTTGTGTGAGTAAAGAAGCCTTTCCTTCCTTGGGAGAGGATGGAAAACAGATCATCCCTAATCTGTAATGGCGAGGCAATAAAAAGGGGTCACAATGGCAGAAGTAGCAGAGATGTTTGCCCAAGATTGGTCATTGCACCAGCAGGGAATACAGTGATACAGACCCCTAATGGAATAGATACTAATGGATGTTCTGAAAACCTTCCCTGGCCCTTCAAAGCTGGCACAATAAGAGTTCTCGTCAGCCAGCTCCACTCCAGTGACCTTCAACAAGCTACTAATACAGCTATTCCAGTGGTCCTAAATGTCTTGCAGCTAACCCTAAAAACTTCTATGAAAGTGTTTCCTAATTTAGGCTCATTTGGGTCCTGTCTTTTCCCTTTAGATTGGGTTAAAGGAGCAGGAGGGAAAGTGATGTAACAAGAAAATCAATTTATCAACCTAAACTCTTACCTCATTTGCTACATACTGCTGTTGTTTCCTCATCTACATGTCTGGCTGCTTTCTAGGCTCACCTTCCAAATCTCAGTACGCAGACAAAAGACACTAAACATAGAACTTCCACTGCTGCCTGCGAAAGTCTCCACAAAAGCAGATGAGAATTCAGGCCAAAGATTAAGAGCAGCCAAACCTATTCCTTCCTGTTAAAGATGGAAGGTATCTACAGCTGCCAAAGAGTTTCCTCCTTTTGTTTGTAGCCTACTACAGAGAGAAGGTTTTCCTGAGCAGCCTTTCTGTGAAGGACTAGCTTATTGAAAGAGCAGCATCATTTCCTACAGCCCTATGGATTACTATCTCCTTCAAACAGTCTTAAGGTCATACAGTTTGAAATGAGGCTGTCAGACTGTAGGTAAAAAATAGGGTAGCTGAAGGGCAGCACAATGTAAAAGTGATGCCCTAAACCAGCATTTTTAATTTTGGGGGGGGTGGGAAAGGCCTCCAAGCCAAGTAAAGCAGGCCTGCATGGGTATCATCTGTAATAGCAGTTTGGAAGATCCGAACTGAAAATTGCTCTAAAAATCTTCAATCCCCTAATACGTGTGAACTAATAGCATCCTGGAATAATCATACAAAATGGATATAATCATAGCTAACACCTAGACCTCACAGAAGACTCCGGAATAGCTTTAGAATAGATTTACAGTGTAAAAACTGGTTGAGTGCTGCTGTTCTTTCATTTTATATTATTCTGAATAAACTGATGTTTCACATTTGAGAAGCATGTTGGGCTTAATTTTATCCAACATCCTGCCTGAATGCTTCACGATTTCAGTCCCTTGATAGAATTCACAAAAAGCTTGTCTTTCACAACAAACTTGGTAGAAGCCTTGTTGGAGCATCTTTCAGGATTGCAAGAGACAATAGTATGTTCAGCAACCACAGTACATGAAGCCAGACAGCTCTCAGACACTATGACTCATTGTAGGCCTAATCCAGCTTTCAGTAAGCATTCACAATACTACTGCTGAAGATCATTACTACATCTATAGTATTACTAGAGAAACATAAACAGGACTCATTTTCTCATGCGACCAATTCTAATGTTTTAAGAAGCACCTTCCAAAGAGGTTTATCACAACTGCAAAACTTGAATACTCTCTTTTACTCATTAGAGGTCAGTTCTGCAAAGTAATTAGCCTTCTCCCCAAGTGAGGGGGAAGGGGACAACTCTCTCTTCTTTCCTTCCCCTTTCTCCTTCCAGATTTCATGTTGAGGTAAAATCTAGTTGTCCTGACCCGATAACAAACCAATATTGAATCAAATATTCTTCCTTGTGAGCTGCATATAAAGTTTAACTTAAAATTTAAGCTCCATTGTGGCAGAAAAAGAAAAGACTATTTTGTGATCTAATCCAAGGAATACTAATTCATTAAAAAAAAAAAAAAATCCTCTTACATGCGGAAAAAGGAGAGAATGCATAAGTAAGAGTTGCCACAGGGGTAGCCTGAAGCCATATGCCAGCAAGTTACTCTGCTTGTATATTATGAGAATTTTTATCCATCTAATCAATAAGAAATGAGTAGTTACTATGGCAATTTCTACACTACAAGGTACTTGTGCTGCAGTAGAGTATGTTCCAGAAGGACAAATACACTTACCACTCTGTTATGTAAATTTTTGCACCTTTTACAGTGTTGCAGTACAGCATGTAGGCTTGAGAAAGGTGAGAAGAATAGACCAAGTCAAAAGATAGCAGTGGTTATAAAAGACTGTTTGGGAATTCTTAAGTGACTAATAGATGCCAGGTTAGAGTAATCCACAAACATTCAAACACATCAAACAGTGATTTTGCAGATCTTTAACTTGAAATCAGATATAATAAAACTAAGATTTCACTACTGTATTTTCCTTTATCTTCCTCAAAATTTAAACTGATGGGACTAGAGTCTAGTCTCTCTTATAACACCATCAATTCATACTAATATTGATTTCAAAGGATAGCAATACACTCTGCAGTAGCCAGGGTTGATTACAATGGATGTATTCCCTTACAGTACAATACTCCATAACCCTGTAGGGACTGCTGACACTTACACATACAGAGAATAAGGATAAAGTTTCACGCTCAAGATGCAGAATACTACGAAAAAAAGAGTGCAAGTTTTTTTTTTTTTTAAAGGTTTGAAAAAGGTTTATCATCTTTATGAAATACACAGAGAAAGTACACATGCCTTCTATAAAATCTTTATTCCAATTCCATCACATGGTATTTTGGAGTATTTACTTTTTTTCCCCTACACTTTTTAAAAAAATATTATCATTTTTCAGATATTAGAACAAACAGGAAGGGATAAATGCTGAAGAGAAACCTAAACACTAAGGAGAAACCAGAAGCAGGCAGTTGTCTTAGAGATGTCTGACAAGGGAGAGATATCATGGCTGCATACAGAGACAAATTAAGACTCACCACAACTGCTGAAGATGGACCAACGATTGTAGCACAAACCTGTGAAGAAGATGGTCAGGAGAGAAGCCTAGATAAACTAGAAATTGGGCAACTTTAGATGAGAGAAACAGGCATGCAGAAACGCAGGGGCCTAAGGACACTTTAAAACCTCCATTAACCTCTACTAGAATCCATATACAAGTAACACATGGCAAAGTTACAAGTGTGTCCACTTTTAACAAATATATGCACCTAACTGAGGTCCAGATTTTGATGCCTTTATTGAAATGATCAGCGCCGAAAACTGAAAGCTAGTATGACTAAAGGTACTGGGTACTTTTCCACAGGATTCAGATACAATTGTATTTTTACTCATAAAATACTGACTGTGAAGTAACATTATAAAGAAACACTAATTCCAACATCAGAAGGTTCTGGACTTCACTGTAGTAGCAAAGACATGGCCCCAGAAAACTCAGAGGTAAAAAATAACTAGAAGAAGCAATACGTATAACCTACAATAAGTATGCAAGTTCAAAAGCGATCTTTGAAGTGGGATGATCACTTTGAAATTTGAGAAGAATGAAAGAGAGAACTTGTATCAAAAGACTATACACTTAAGCAAATCTTTTGAAGGCTGGAAAGTTAAGTGATAGTTGTATATCACAGTCCAAGCAAAGGCTGAGTTAACATGTAAACATGCAAACAGAAATCCAAAGCTCTAACATTGCACAAAGGAAACACTCTTAAAATAGGAAGGCTGCTTAGCAAGCTTACCCTACACATGCTGTTATAAAGAAGCAGACTAAGAGCCTGGGCTGCTCCTGGAGAAGACATTCAACTTTCACACTCTGCCTGTGGCCTATGTACCACAGTAGCCAACCTTTAAGACTGAGTCTGTCTGGATACAATTTTCTAGGACTCTCAAAAGAACACACAATTGCACAAGAAGGGAGTTTAAACAGGCTTTTTAGTTTCTCTCAAGTGTGTTATTTCAACAGTACTTCCATTAGATTATTTCAAGTCCATTTCCTTATTAAAAAAGACCAGCTACATAATTTTTTCCACTGCAGAAAGAAAGAGGGAATGAAACACAAGGAGTAGACTGTGAAACAGTCAACAGAAACAGTCAACATCATAAAACTAGACTTGGAAAAGGCTTTATTCTCACCTCTTGGAGGTTTACTGGGGTCCTTAATGCCACAGAGCACTACCTTAGAAAATACCACATAACGCAGTTTCCAATAACATAGTTCAGAAGTTACAATCTTTCCCTTCACTTCATCAGCTGGGTATAAGAAATAATATCCTTTTAAAATGAACGAGAACAGAGAAGGGAAGATTTTTACAGCATTGTTTCCCTAACAGAACTGTTTCTTCCAGAAAAGCGTTAAGGCAGTACACTTGTGTTTTAAAGGTCTGTTTCTGTAGATGGGATAGCCAACATCAAGACTCTTAGTTTGAATCAAGTGAACTGAGCAAATCCAATACCTCCTTTAAGAAATCTTCAGCTGATCACATTTTAATTTGCACCAAATGTTTCTGTGTCTACCTCCATACAACTCATCCTGGACAGAACTTACAGCAAGTCATCCTATTACCTAGTTCTGCAGTCAAGGTTCTCTTTAAAGCACTGAAAGTGGAAGAAAATGTGGCCTGTAAGGAAACACAACAGGAACTGACTATGCATCTAAGCTAGTTCTCAAAGTGGCTTTTCTATGGAAATGTTTCCAATAATGAACTTCAGCAAATTTCTACTTTGCAATTTTAAGAGCCTGTCACTGTGGTGTCAACAGATTTGCAATAGCACCAACTATTCACATCACACAAACCCCAAACCTTTCTAGAAGGGCAACAGAGTCTATTGTGCTGCACTGAGAGAACTGGTGCCTACTAGGAACTAGAATTTACCCTGCAAGTAGAGAGAGAAAAAAATAAAATAGAAAAATTTTTTAAAATCATCATTTGTCCCATAGAATGGTTAGATCTTAAAAGAAAAGGTCTGAATCATGTCAGCCACTCTTGGATCTCCAAGATAGCATATCCAAGAGAGAGCATAAAATATGTCCTGTGAGTTACGAAACACCATGAGCTCTCCACTTTCAGTATTTTACACACCATGCCTCCCATTATCTAATCTCTATTGTTTAATGTCCTATTTATAGGCTTCAAGCTCTTTGCTGGTATTTTATTGTCATCAGTAACAATTGTTTTTTTGCTTGCACTACTTCCTTACCTCAGATTTATATTGCTCTCACACTCCCAAGAAAAAAAAACAAACAACCCACAAACAACAATCCACAACAAACAAAACTACCCAGCCCCACAACACATAACCCACACTTTCACAGTGTGGTAGAGGATTTAGCAAGACAGCTGTTATAAGCACCCTGCAAGATCATAGGTCTAAGCAGCAACAAAGACCATATTAAATATTACACTTGAATTAGAGCATGAAAGTATTTGTTCTAGAATGAGTCCCTGCTAAACAGTTTAATGGAAAGTAGGATCTTACCCTCTACAAGTGTTTAAAAAAAAGAAAGGGGGGAGAGGTGGAAGAAGAAAACAAAACACAACAACGGCCTTTACTGAGTCATAGTAGCAGCAAGGGAAGTTAATCCTCTTCATTCTACCTTCCTTCTACATCCTGAAAGGTTATTCTTATCCCCTTGCTCCTCCACGGCCTCACAGACAAGGATTCCTTACTACTTGGCATCATTTTTGAAAGATGGACCTCATGCTACACAAAAACTGAGCAGAGTACAAGTCTCACTGCCTTCCTGCTATATCTCATAGTGGTTGGGAACACTGGTCAAGGAGAACAACAGAAGATGTTGCACAGGCACCCTTGTCCTGGTGGAGGCCAGTGTTACTGTGAATGGAGATAAGCTCTGTTCAGAGAGGTGACTAGGCACATGGGAAAAGGGACACCACCACAGGGAGGTTTGACTCAGCTACATACAAGAACACATAGGCAAGCCCTCTATCTGCACATTTCAAGGACGCAGTGAGGGAGCATGTCTTTTTCAAAAGCTTCATAACATTTCAGATGATATTAGATGTCATTTAGAAGCACTTTGCTTAAACATACACAACTATTAGAATAAGGCCACAGGCACTGGGAGGGAAACAGGGAGAAAACAACAGCACTGGGACAGTTAGAACCAGGGCATGCATTTGCCCCTTGCTCTGGGGCAGGCAGAGGGCTTAGTTAACCCTGGAGTTACCATAATTGAATACTTCCTGCAATGACTTCAGCACAATTTTGCACAACCATGGGGTAACATACACCTCTTCACACTGCACACCTTCAACATTGCAAAAGACAGGTAGGATTCACCAGCTCAGACTACTTTTTTGTCTTCCTTTTCTCCTCAATATGGGACCATGTACGTTATGATTAACATCTCCATCCCTTCTGTTTCTGAGCCTGGCCTGACCAAAGACATGGGAAAATTTTACAAACCATCCAGCCTCTGAATTCACAACTTCATTATCAACACAGAACAGAAGATGTTCTTACCACTTCAGGACAATCCATTTCACATCTGAGAAACCAAGAATACAGACACATAAGCATTTGAACTCATCTAATTCCCTGCTTGCAACAGGAAGAGTATTCACTAAGCCCCTCCCTTCCCTTCTTGCTGCTCCTTGGGCTCAACTGATTGCAGTTAGAAGCTCCTTGATTCAATTTACTAATTCAGCGGAAAACTAAGAAGCAGAGGTAGGGGAAGGAGAGACGTAGTGTGTTGTGGCATTAACTCAGCTGTGTTGCCTAACTGATTGATGAATGACAAGTCACATAACCTAATTAGGAAGAGCCAGGTCAGGAAACTGTTTCTATACTTAACTATTGAACAATTAGGCTTGCAGGTAGTAGATTGTTATTGACCTGAAGCTCTTTTCTCTGTTGCTGACTCCCACAACATGACAAGAGGATTATCCAAGGATATCTCAGTCCAGTGCATAACATAGAACAAGACAGTAGAAAGCTCTTCAGATTTGCCTGCACTTGGAAAGTTTCTCAGGAAGGACAAACTGCAGTGGTAGGATCCGTTTCTGTTTCAAGTGGAACAAGTCTATCCAAAATAGCTGCTTGCAACTGGAACAAGAGACTATGAGACACTGATGAGAAACCAGAGTGGAGGACTGACCCAAAGTAGATGGACCCTTTCCCCCAGTAGAAAACAGAAGGCAGCTTTGCCAGTTTTCCACTGCTTTCCTCACATCTCTGTATTCCCTTAATAACAAAGAGGTTTGGGATCCCAGGTGGTAATGATGGTCCAGACCTCTTTGGTCTCATCCACTTTGGGCTCCGACTACATTCAAATGTAACTGGAAAAAGGACAATTAACTAGCACTGTCAGGTCGGCTTGTGGGAAGAAGAAGAAAAAAATTGCATTAAGTCACTGTTTTAGACACAGGTATGAGACTTGGGAGAATTTTTTTTAAGTGACTTAAAAAGTGACTTAAGGCCCCATTTTCCTTTGGCAATTTTTACGAGATATAAATTTCTTTAGTGCTTCATAGCTTGCCTGAATACCAAGTGGTTCAGCAAGTTTTCCATTTGTCTATATCCATATTTTCAGCTGCAGTAAGACAATAGAGGCCAGATACGAAGAGTGCAAACACAGCTGTGCAGTCAGGCTCTTCTAGAATCATCCCAGTCTGTCAGGCCATAGTTTCAGAGTGGTCAATGGTGGCCAGTTTCCTGTTGATGCTGCCCTACAGCTACAACAGTATATCGAGTAGCCCCTTACATTCATGTAAACATGAGTCTGCCTGTAGATCAATGATCTTTTCTGACAGTAATTAATCATATAGAGGACATTGTGCCTCTCAGCCTCCAACTTTCTCTGTTTTTGAGAGAGTTTGATCTTATGATTATCTTCCTATTTAGCATCACTCTGCTGTGCTTCACACTTGATCCTCCAGCCTTCTAACAATGAACCAAGGGGTCCATGAGACCCACGCGTCTGGCTGCCAGTCTCTCCCCCAGTCTCCCTCCCTTTTGTCACCTGGGTCTGCAGATGAAGTTCTGTCCTCCAGTTTGGAGAAGATACTGCTATCATTGTGTACAGCACTTCAACAAGCATTTATGCTGACATGCTTGTAACAGATTGGTAGATTGCTTCTGGAATGCTCAGGAGAAGGAACAATAGCACTTTTTTTTTTTTTTTTTTGCACTTGCAGTTTACTTAACACTGGTGCCCTAGCCCTAGACTGGGGCTTCTATAATAATAGCACCAGCTGTCACACTGTAGACTGGGGGTGTTAGAGCGAGTACTAAATCTTGGTTCAGTATATTGCAAGACAAAGATTAGATTAAGTTCAATAAGTGACAGATCCATTTCTTGAAAGTCACATGCACAAAGAAATTGAGCAAAGAATCTGCAGCCTCCAAATGCAGAGTGGCCTGTTTGCAGAGGTGAAACAACTTCAGAGGTTTCCAGAGTTCTGATACTGGAGGATGACAGACCTGTTACAGCTTACACACAATCATACTGGTTACGCCTTCCTCAGATTCTTTACAGCAAGAAAATGGCAAGCCCTCAGGTGAGCTGACAGCCATAGGGACCTCCATCTATCATTCCATATATCATTCCTCATTTGTTAAAGCTGACTGTCAAAGATTCATACAATATCTAAGATGACTCATTGTTTTCCAAAGGTTTCCAACAACATTAGTTGTCTGAGAAAAAGAAACTGTGAACAATCTTCACCTAAGTGAACTGAAATAGAGCGCTATGTAGTTATTAGTAAAAGGTGAAAAGTGTCATGATGAGACACTTATCTCATTTAGAACATGAGATTACATCAACAACCATACCATTTGCACCTAAAAACCATGCAACATAACACAGTTCAATTCAGCACACACATAAATCTAAATGTGTCTAATCGCATTAGTCTGCCTACACAAAATGAAATGACCTGTGACCAATACTAATACAGATGAAACTGAGGAAAATTATTTGTAGTGCAATATGAGCATCTATTTGGGCCGCACACAGCTCTAGCTGGTTAGGAAGTGACAACTACTAGGAAAATAGGACCCCTTCTTACGCTCAGCAAAGCTGAAAACTCAGCAACCTTTGCACGCCCAGTAAGAAATTTTGCCAAAAGATAAATCATTCAATATTTTGCAAATATTGTTTTGCCCCTTGAAGGACAGTTATTTGGTTTGGTATATTCCCATGATCTCCAGGGAACTACACAGAAACAAAGGTGTGGATAAAGACAGACAGAACAATAATGAAGTCAGATGTCCTGGGGTACTGATAATGTTCTTTCAGGTCACAAAGTAACTACATCTAATGGCACTTTACTTAGCAGAGATATATACAGTTCAGCAGTAGAAAATTGGAGATGTCTTTTCAAAGGCCAAAAAAGCTGTAATGGTTTATACCATCTGAGGGTGTGGCCCAATATACCACCATGTCCTCATTAAAGACTTTAGGTAAAGGCTACTAGATGCATTTCCTAGAGCTAGATAGTTCTGTGGTTATAAAGACCTAATGCTTCCTGAACACACATCAGCATCGATGATGTGGGACATCATTGCTGTGTATGGAATCAGTATGCCTAGCTAGTCATGCACTTTGATGCTGGGGATATTAATGACTACCTTAGGCTCTGTGATTAAACAGTTATATTTTTTCTACTGGTTGGGATTAAGCAGAAGAAAGAAGGTTCCTGGTCTCCTCATTATAACACACAGAAAGTATAATTTGATGCCACATCTGTTAATCACATAAGGTAGCCTTAGGAAGCAATCACAGATCCCATGACAAATCCTTGTTATGCCAGAGACAAGGGCTAATTCAGCAGGCTTTTCCTACTCTGAGCTGTAGTGAACAAACGGACCTTGCCAAAGTGTCTGGAGAGTAGTGACCTCACACCTCTTCAAGCTGCACATTCATAAGTGTAGATGCAAAGAGAGATGACTAAGATGGATTGAGTTTTGCACCAACATCAAAATTTATTCAAGCAGGAACTAGCAATCAGGACAGATGACTGCAGCTATGCAAGACCTCTTCTTTCTAAGGCTGGGAATAGAAAGAAATGTCCTAGAGCATCTGAGCTGGATAAGCCATTTTCCAGTACTCTTCTGAATAAAACACAGTGAAATGGACTGGTTCTCTGGAGAAACTGAGCATGTGGATTGAGTACCAGCCAATAGTATATGTTTATAAGCAATAGCCTGATTCAGCCAAAGAATTCTTTTTAGGTATTTTTGTTGTTTAAATGAGGAAGAGAGAAGCTACTGGCAGACTGCCTTTGTAATGTGATATCTTGGCAGGAAAATGCTTTGTGTTATATCACAACCATATGGTGGAGGAAAAGATTTTTTTTTTCTATTAAGTTCCTGTAATAGTCCATTCCCATTTTTAATGCAGCCTTTCTGCATAAGAAGACTATATTTGCTTCTCAGTTCTATCACAAGAGTTGTTAGTATATGACTACATTTTTATACTTAATAATGGCAAGTATTAAAAACATTACAGTTTCAGAGGTACAATGACCTCTTCTATTGTGGAAAGGTAAATGAGCACACTGATGGAATGTAGCTTCTTTAAAGAGTTAACCGTGGTTTCCCATAGGAAAGCATTCCTTTTTTTTTCCAATGGATGAGAATACTATCCAAATCAGCTACGATCAAATGAGGTCTGGCATTCTTTGGGAACAGTGTGAACAGGAAGATGTGTGGGAAGTTGTTGCTTGCATTTCTCTCTTCACCAGCTCATCTCATCTGAGATTCCCTCCTATATCTTCCTATTGCTAATAGAAACCCAAAGCAAGTCGATTTTATAGGAAACTTGAGTTTTTCACACATTCTTAGGACAGGCTCCTACTCTGGTCCAACTGACTTTCTCCCTCTACATGTCTAGGAATCAGCAGATACCAACATCAGTGAGTTCAATTCCTTTAGATTCAGATGTCTGCAGGCTTTGACTTTCCTGTTGGGTAAGTGTGTTATCAGTATGAAGCTACGAATGAGTTTTTGGCATATGCATACTCCCCAGAACCCAGTACCAAGCATGTGTTACTATGCTACTCCTGCTTCCAGCTTTTGCAGTCTATCTTTGCAACACAAAAATGCATAAAAGTGTACAGAATTTCTTTTCCACTAACAGCAATCCAAACACCACCACAACCATCTCTGCAATCGCCTTTTTTGCCAAGGAAGCTGAAATACAAGATAAGTCACAGAGGTACTTATCTATCTAACAAAGCTTTCTTCAGCATAGCAAATAAATTTCCATTAAGGGTTGAACTGTGCAGGATCTTGGTTCAGAACACATGATGCAGCTTGCTTTTGCCCAGACAACTCTGCTTGTACTCTCAGGAGTGCATAAAGCAGTGGATGGGTAGCTGGATTCTACTTCTTCACTGAAGTTCTTTGGCCCACTATGGCTACACTGAAGTACAATAATAAATTAAATGCCCCTGAACACTTCCAGACACTCAAATGTGAACATCTATGCCATTAAGCAGATAGGATGGTTCCTGGTATTTTCTGACCCAGGCAGAACAGTATTCACCCCTATGACCCCAAGGTGTGTGTTAGTCACGATGTTCCAGGAGCCATCCCCAACCAACAGTACTTACACACATGGAGGCCCAGATAGTTTCCAAGCATAATCACATACTGTTCTGTGCCAGCAAACCTCAAGGCCTTGATACTTTCATAACTTCTAACAGGTTTAATTTAGTAGGAAATATGTAAGCTAAGTAATTCCCATTGATTTCAGCTATGGACTGATGTTAAGAACTAGTTGCATTCCATGAGTGAAAGGAATGGAGTCTGGCCTGCATTTGAATTTGCCCCAAGTCCTTCATGATATTGCTATGATCTGGATACCTACAAAACCCAGACAACAACTGAAGTACCGAACTCTGGAATGAAAACCCATTGGGAGGAGTTTGTGGGAAAATGATAGAAAATTCAACTGCTGTGACTCATGTGATGGCAGCATTGAAGTTTCTGTACTCGCTCCCAGCGGAAACATTACCAGGGCAGGTACAAATATGAGACTATTTCGACAAATGGTCCATAACTTGCCTACATGTTAGAATTCAATTTTCTCTACTTTCATATACCTTTATCGCACTTCTTGGAATATAACAACTTAAGAGGTTTCTTTTTATGGCATGGAGCATATGAATGTTATAAAAGAGTATTTAC